>NW_027266319.1:49939596-54739596 GCF_022045235.1 Haliotis cracherodii | reverse complement strand
GTTGTCATCATGGTGGTTTATAGAGTGGAGAGAGGAGAAGGACATATAGGCATGAAGGAAGGGAGACATACATCCAAAATTTAGAGACAATACAGCAAGTGACAGAGCTTGAATATCAATAACAGGCTCAATGAGTTTAAGGTAGTATGCACAATACTTCAGTATTCAAGGGTAATTTAGCAATATCCACCATTTCCTAAGTTGAGTGAGTTGGGTTTAATGCCGCTTTTAACAGTATTCCAGTTATATCGAGGCAAGTCAGCTTCATGTGGGAGGAATTAGCCCGAACTCAACTGGACCGAACAGGTCTTAGACTTTAACCACTTCAGTGAAACCCACGAGCACAGGTATGGTGCTGACAAACCTAGAAACATAATCTGGGCGAACCAGGATTCGAACCCACAATCAAAGGTTTCTGGCGTACCCCAAAGGACGCAACTCTGCACAGCGAATCGCGGCGCCTCAGACAACTGGGCTGCCCGTGCCCCTCTTTAGTAGATCGCCAAGTTGGAGATTTGTGCGAGGTGCTCTTAATACAGCCTTGTGTAAATAAAAACTTACATGAATCTTCTGAAAACAAAATTCATCAGGAAATGACATATCCCTCGATCTAGTGCAATTCTGAAATGGAGTTTGGCCACTTATTCCCTGCTTTGGTTCATTGCCATTGGATACCTTCAGTTCAGAGAAGAAAAAAACAATACTATTCAGTAGTTTTCAATATCCCAAATCATCAAAAGGCCCCAGTTCACTACTAGACTGATCTGTATAGCAAGTTTCAACAAGAGGACAAAGTCATTGCTATCCTCCATAATGGTAAATACTTGCCGTGAATATGTCAACTAGATATATATATATATGCCATGAGAACCCGATTTTGTCAAAAATCCAAAACTATCAAAAGGTATCAGTTCACCAGATAGGCTGTGCCAAGCTTGGTGAAGAAATAGTGGATGTTTTTTTCAAGATCTGCTATTGAAACAAGCAGTACCGCCATTTCCAGCCTAAGTCAAAGTTGTTGCCATGATAACTCGAAAAACATTTTTTTTAAATCCTAAACTATCAAAAGGCACCAGTCCAGCACAGGCCTATCTGTGTGGCAAGTCTGATGAAGAAATATTGTATGGTTATCAAGTTCTGCTCTGGAAATGACAGACTGACAGTGCCCATTTTAATACCTGTGCAAAGCGCATTGCTGGGGGAAAGAAATATTCAACGGTTTAGGAGTTCTGCTCCGGAAAAGGAAAGAGGACAGACGCCTAGACAGACGCCTAGACAGACATGCTGATCTTTGTATCTCCCCGTTTTTCAAAAAGCACAAGGGGGCACGGGTGGCCCAGTCTAAGGCGCCGCGATTCGCTGTGCAGAGTTGCGTCCCTTAGGCACACCAGAAATCTATGATTGTGGGTTCGAATCCTGGTTCGCCCCGATTATGTTTCTAGGTTTGTCAGCACCATACCCGTGCTTTTCACCGAAGTGGTAAACGTCTGAGACCTGCATCACTTCGGGCTTTTCTCCCACATTAAGCTGACACGCTGTGATATAACTGTTAAAAGTAGCTTTAAACCCAACCAACTCACTCACTCAAAAAGCACATGGTAAAGCAACTTTGGATGGTGATTTACCTGTTTTACACTTAATGTACTGAAATAATCAACTGTCAAGCATGGAACAATATCAACTAGATTGATAATTTTCTTGTCATTGATGTTTTGACCACAGACAAATACAATGACACCCTTCACCTGAGGCTACCCTTGTGTCAGACTTCCAGCAGATTTTCTTGTTCAGTTTATATTCGAGCCTCTCACCAGAAGGGATGGACCTGGTTAACACAATGTTATATGCAGTGATTTACCTAGGATTGCAAACTATTGAGTGTGAGTGAGTTAATGCTTTACGTCACATCGGCAGTAATACAGCCATATCGTGACGGGGATTGCAAACTATAAGTGCCCTTGACAAGCAAATATTGGAAAAAGATAAATATATTGTTTAAAATTGGGATATTTTTCAATTCATATTTTCTGCAAGTCAGATATTTTTACCACTGCATTCAATAAAGAGTAAACTCAACAAAGCCATAGTGGAAGTGGGATTTCTTTTTTTCCCATTTGGGAATGTTTACTGACATTTGCTGCAGGCTTTGGGCATAAATTTATAATTTATTGATCTCTGATCCAGTAAAATCCTTGATACACTTCATAGAATCTAATATGTGAAGATCTAATATAAATATTATGATTCCCAAGTGCAATTGTGTCAATATTTTCTCAGGAGATAATTTGTTCTAGAATCTTGAGAAAAATATTTGTAAGAAAGATAAGAATTAGTTAATAATCAACAATGCTGATATGAAAAGGAGCTCAATTCATAATTCTCATCAAATGCCATTGTTACTACTAACCCAAAATTAAACCTTTATAAACAATGGCACCCGTAGGACCAGCTGAATTCACATAGGAAAAAACACCCTTCCACTTGAACACTGTCAATCCAATCTAAACATTTCACTGACTCTAATTCCTAATGAATAAAATGTTACCTTTTCTAAAATCACCCACATCTCTTCTACCACAGGGCCATGTGTTGATGTCACTGATATCTGAGTTTATAGAACATTGATTACATGATCATGTGCTTCTGCTCGTGCATTACGGGAAAATCATGGCACGCATGTCTGCTGTCAATATACGCATATAATAGAGTTATCTCCCTTAAGTCCCTTCTCTTTACACAGGTTAGAAGCACAGTAGGTCGAGTTGCCCTCTTCTCAGGGTCAATTCTGGGACATCCTATGGTTTACTTGTGCCATATATGTAAATAGTAGATGTTGTTTTGGATGATTCTAAATGAAATATGATGATTTATTTTTTCGTCAGCATAATTATATCAATGATATATTTATTTTTTAGACGGCGATTGGCTTAACATTTTATCAATATTTAGCACAAAGAAAGAAATAGAATTATGTAGGGAGATTAAAATTGCTTGCAGTTTTTAACTGACATATCCAGGAGATAAGCGGACTTATTTCCTTGATCACATTTCAATAATTACTATTGAATAAATTGGTTCATGCATCTCGCCTTTGGGGCAAGTTTTCATTCTCGAAAATGTCACGCTTCTCTGCTGGCCAAGTGGTGGGGCCCGGATTGGCGATCAGTAGTGCTGAAAGAGTTATCGTTCTTGCCGCACCTATTGTCGTAACAAATAAGTCACGCCAATATATTCCAAGGTGCGCATACATATGGGAGATCCAAGTACGGCTTTAGGTTATGTTGTTTTTATAGTTCCTATTTATAAAGTAACTAAACCTACTTTTATATAGAAACTATGTCGTGAAATACATGGAGACGCGCGACCTTTTTATGACAGCCGGAATCCGCATGCTAATTCCAACCTGAATTTTAAGGACATCGAGGACAGCTGGTCAGAATGAATATTCGCTGTGCCACTGTGAGTAATATCGTAAAGACTATATATGTATGTTTGTTTAACCGTGACTTGGGAACTAACGACTATCCCTTCAAAGCGATTAGGTGCATTTTCTATCAG
Source organism: Haliotis cracherodii (assembly GCF_022045235.1). Taxonomy (NCBI): domain Eukaryota; kingdom Metazoa; phylum Mollusca; class Gastropoda; order Lepetellida; family Haliotidae; genus Haliotis; species Haliotis cracherodii. Next base: position 54,736,038 of record NW_027266319.1, on the reverse strand, counting down.
CCGCCCAGTATTCGCGCATTGGAAAAGCATTTTGTTCTAGTTTTTTCTGCGGATTAAGTTGGTTGGTTTGTTGTTTAACGCCGCACTCAGCTATATGACGGCGGTCTGTAAATAATCGAGTCTGGACCATACAATCCAGTGATTAATATCATGAGCATCGATCCACGCAATTGGGATCGATGACATGCATCAACCAAGTCAGCGAGCCTGACCACCCGATCCCGTTAGCTGCGGATTAAGTATGAAACAAGTGGCCACAAACACTCATAATTGGCGCACTACCGAAGACAAACATCGATTGAAATCTAATTTGTAATAACTCGTAATTACGACGAGCGGCTTACGACTACAAGAAGTCATTTATGTTTATTGATGATCGTGATACTTTGGGGGCCATACTATGTACCCTTTTAGATCCGCTTTGAAATAAGTGAGGACTTCAGAAAGGGACAGATTAGCATTTTTTGTGAAAAATAGATGTATTTGTTGTTGTTTTTTTTGATGAACACATCATCATATAAGGTCAAAACGTTTTGAGTCCAGGTCTACTGCACTGGCATGTCTTCCCCGAGCAGTCTTTCATTAGCATCATATTCAGTTGATTTTGATACTAAGTTGCAGACTGTAATCACTGGTAATGCTGATAATTGACATCATTATTAATATTTGATCACATATGTTATACCATGGTTATTCATGACCATGTGTATTGGTACATTTGCATTTGAAATAAAGTCATCATGTTCATGTTGCTATGGTAACACTTTGCTTGATGTTGCAGCCGGATGACTTGATGAACATGCAGCATTGCAACCTGCTGTGTCTGCCAGAAAACTATCAGATGAAATACTACTTCTATCATGGACTCTCATGGCCACAGGTAATACACCATTACCGTATATGCATTTTTATCACCCTCTTGTTTTTGTTGTTGTTTAACGCCACACTCAGCAATATTCCAGCTGTATCATCATATGACAGCACTCTGTAAATAATTGAGTCTGGGCCAGACAATCAGGTGATTGACATCATGAGCTTCAATCCACGCAATATTGGGATAAAATGACATGCACGTTAAGGGGTTGTTTATCATAACCTGATAACTCTGGTGTTACCGATAGAGGTTAAAACACGAACAGTTCCCAAAATTCAACTCTTGGGTGATGCATGTCATCGTATCCCAATTACTTGGATCGATGCTCATGATGTCAATCACTGGATTGTCTCGTCCAGACGCAATTATTTACAGACCTCCGTCATATAGCTGGAATATTGCTGAGTGCAGTGTTAAACAACAAACGTCATTCAGACGTTATGAATACTGAACAGTTGCCGAACATTAGAGACAAATCACATCTTGATTCAGTTAAGTAATGCAAACAATTACTTGAGAATCAACAAGGAGTTGAATAAAACTGAATACGTAAGTAGTCTTAAAATTATCTGCCAGACAGTTGCACAGGTGGAGGAAAATTGCCCAACAGGAAAGGTGCAAGCCATGGTCAGGCGGACAAGCAGTTAATTCGGACACTGTTTATAAGATCTACATGATATCAGTTGTTTTTTAATTCCTGTTGTTTTGTCTTCCAGCTGTCGTATGTAGCCGAAGATGAAAATGGAAAGGTTGTTGGATATGTCCTAGCGAAAATGTAAGTATCTCCGTTGCTCACCGTCAAGTTTACAAGTGTGAGAATCACTGTTTTATCTTTCACTTTTACAAGGACAACAGAAAATAGGACTGATGATCTCACATGCTTCCGGATGATGTATGTGCACAAGGGACCAGTATGATGATCATATACAAAACCTATAACAATAATCATGATAGTGTCAATTCAGAATCTTCTATCTAAAATCATGTAAATATCCCGGTGTCTCCACCAAATTCACTGCCTGGGTGTGGTAAGATTTGTACTTATTGTGGGCATGCATATGTTCATTGTTGTTGTTGTCGTTGTTGTTGTTGTCGTTGCTGCTGTTGTTGAGTACAACGTGTGATATATTTAGATAGATCTCTTTGTAGGGAGGAGGACCCGGAGGACTCGGTGCCGCACGGACACATCACATCACTGGTAGGTAACCATGGTAACCACTCACACTGCGCACACTCTGTGGAATGCAACGCAGCCATTCTTTCTTATTTTCATCACCTCATACCTATAACAATTTTTTTTAAAGTTAGTTATCATTATTACTGCTGAAAATGCTTGGTCAACCATAGAAATATTTATGAATTGACTTCAATATGTTTTGGAGGTATAAACGTTAAAATGAGGTGCACACTGTTTTTATAATTTTAATTAAATTTAATTTGAAAGTGGAGAAGTATGGTAGCCAAGTGGATGGCGCATTGCATATCATGCTAAAGGACTGAGTTTGATTCTCCATGTGGTACAATGTGCAAAACGCCTTCCCTCTGTCATGATTTGCTGAACATGCATCAACAGAGGATGTGGATCTTGTTTTCTGTCCCAATAATCACGATAACTGTGTCCTAACCTGTAACCTTTCCGGCTGTCGTGGTAACTGAATTTGACAAAGAAACTAATCGAAATGGCTAACTACTGATTGGATGTCGATTAACATGGATGTCTGCCTTTCGTCAATTCCAATATGGAGCGGTCGGGTAGCCTAGTGGTTAAAGCGTTAGCTTGTCACGCCGAAGACCCAGGTTCGATTCATGACGTGCGTACAGTGTGTGAGGTCCATTTCTGGTGTCCCCTGTCGTGATATTGCTGGAATATTGCTAAAAGCAGCACAGAACCATACTCACTCACTCACTCACTCACTCACTCACCTGCAATACGGTTATCCAAGGGAATTAACCCTGTCCCCCTCAATCGTTTCTACACTGGCCTGTTAACTATGCAATCATTTCAGCAGTTTCCTGTAAACCTTTGTATACTGCTTGAAAGAAGTTAAAGAACACCTAATTCTATAAGGAAGAGAGTTTGAGTGTTACAGCTGGTTTGACGCCAATATATGACTCGCTGTGGGGTTGTGATCGGTTTTTATTCAGATGAAGAAACGTTGCAATGACGGAATGGAGAAAGGGAGAAAATGGCCCTGAAACAATTACAACAGAATAGAAACGGCCATACATTATATCAGTTATACATTCATATCACAAGTAGCTTATATAAAGAATATATTAATACTATGGTATCTCATAATACATTGTAAATTGTTACAAATTAATCCATTAGTGATGACACATGTTATCACGCCAAGGGAGACAATTTCCCGCCAAATACAACATTTTGCCCACATACTCAAAATTAAAACAATATTTACACATATACCTAATATACACATAATTCCACAAGTAAGCTGACGTACATTTAAATAAGCACGTAGTAACCATCAAAAGCTACATACAAAGTGTACATGAAGATAAAATATATTTAAACATGCTAATGAGCCTTACCTATTTGTGGAATGAGCCATGTAATTGAACGTGGTGACTCACGTCCGATGACCATAGATTGCCTGTAATTCATAAACACAATCATACAACATTGTGACAATGCATTCACCATCACTCAGGGTCTCCGCTCACACAATTCAAACAAAACCATTTTTATATATATATACACACACAACCAACTGACAAAAGCAGACGTTTAATAACTATTTTTAACTCTAATCAGAACATTTGTTGCAACTTTCTACACAACCACATGGACTTTAGGTTTGACTTAGTTGACAAAACATCAGATACTTTAGATACTTAAATACATTTTTTAACCTTATCAGTTTTAACAAGATACAAAATGACATTTATTTCTAAGAAACAACATACTTAATGAACATGTAAAAGACATAATAAATCTAAACATAATTTAGTGTTTAAGTATTTAACTGACCTGTTGAATCCTACTGCCACCTTGCTGTTGCCTGTGCGGTGCTGTGATTGTGAGTTGGTTAGATTGGTGCAAAGAAGACTATCTTAGTTTTTTAAATTAGCCAATGAGAAGTTAAGAATTAGGGTCAGGTGATAAACAACTTTCATCCTGGATCCAGAATGAGGCAATACTCTTGATCCAGCATTATACTTTACATAACTGACGTCATAACCATTCAGATGAATGAAATTCATAGGAACTAATGATAAACAAAATCAAATGTCAATCTAATTGACATTTCGCTTAAAACCACAAACATTAGAATACTGCCACCAACCATCAATATTTTTAACAACCTTTTTATGACTTATACATTATTTTTATTCATATTTTACCTTTAAACCATAAAATATGAAACACCATGTTACATCCAATACTTGTAAAATAGATATATACAAAGACACCAAATTATGACATTAAAATACCCTCAAAATGTCACTGCTACATGAGGATGTCAACTTCTTTATTATGAGGAACACAATGTTTCAGAGTATATGCTTCATCTGATGAAGGAGTAGGCATATACTTCGAAACGTTGTGTTCCTCATAATAAAGAAGTTGACATCCATAAATTCTTTTCCTTATGTGTATCACTTCTAAATGTCTCCAAGACTTGACCTTATTCCATGACATTAACAGTTGGAAAAAGAAATCTATGGCCTGAGCAGTAAAAATGTGTTCAGTTTCTTTGAGACATGTTTGTATGCAATTTTAATGGTAATATTGCACTTATTTTTTATGAAAATTTATTTTACAAGTACAAGTATCATTTTCACAAACAATTAAGGAATTTTTATTTGGTGATCTTTCTTATAATTCCTGCACAAAAACCTACTGTAAACATGGTAAACATTGCAGTCTGTATTGTTAATATTTGTAACCCATGAAACATATATCATTCTACCACTTCAACATGTTCAAGTACAGTCAAGTCCCGTTAATCCGACATTGTTGGTTGCATATGATTATGTCGGATTAACAAGTATGTCAGATAAACGAAATTGAGATTGAGGTAATCTAGCCATGTGATTAAACCTGTTTTGTTTGTTTAAAGCAGTAACTGTTTATTGTTAAGCAAGTTTATCTCTGCAGCCGGTGAATTATGCAGCTACTTGCCGATTCGTCTCGCATCAACACACGGGGTTGTGTACTCGCGGGCAGATGACCACGGAGTACACTGATCACTGTGTCGGATTAACAAGACTGATTAATGAGTTATTTCAGCATTTTGTTGCAAATTAGGTGTGTCGGAGTCGGAGTGAGACTGTCGGATTAACGGGTCTAAATAGCACTGATTTAATCGGTTCCCATCATTTGTGTCGGATAAAGCTGATTGTTGGATTAACGAGACTTGACTGTATGTCAAATGTATCGTTTGCGATGCAATTACTAGCCAGACTGGGAGTATTTACATGCAAATGCTCACGGTATCATGTCTGAAGTATTTTCAATGAACCCGTATCTTGGAAAGATGTTATACTGTTACCATGGTTACAGCAAGTGGTATTAATGTTCCTGTGTCCCTGTAGGCTGTGAAGCGGTCACACAGACGACTCGGCCTGGCCCAGAAACTGATGGACCAGGCATCCCGTGCAATGGTGGAATGTTTCAATGCTCAGTATGTCTCCCTCCACGTCCGGAAAAGCAACAGAGCTGCTCTACATCTCTACACAAACACTCTCAAGTTTACGTAAGTCAATGGGTTAACACTGTTAGACATCATTTTCAGATTTTGGGGTAATTGTAATTCCAGTTTGAAACAATTGTTTGATTTCAGTCTGGTTTATAACCATCTTCCCAGGGCAAGAGAGTAAACGGACTTTAAAAGTCCAGTTTCCACCCTTGCCGAACTAGGCTGGTATTACAGTTATATGAGTTATATTTTGGCGGGACAAACGAGTCCAATCAAAATCGCGCAAAAAAATTGAAATCTGGTTCGTAAACCATGTAAACTGTCATGCAGATTTCGGTCGATTGCAGGATTTGCAAAGCATGTACCCTGCCAACTTGTCAACAGATATTTTCCAAATCTTTTCCTGTTTATAATCAAGGTTTGATGACTTCACTATGTAAGACCCGTTTTATTGCAATATACATCTTTATAATTGATCATATCGTCTTGACTTGGCACCACCATTTTGTTTGAAGCGAATGCAAGTGATACGAGAGATGGAATCTGATTGGTCAATAGGAGAGGCTTAGAAAAAGAAGGGACATAACTTGAAATAGACACTGGTGGCGCTACGGTCAAGCCCAGTAATTCCAGCCTAGTTCGGCACGGGTGGAAACTGGACTTTTAAAGTCAGTTAACTCTCTTGCCTCGGGAAGATGGTTCATAACATGGTATCTTTGTCTCCATGTTTGGATTATGTAAAAACCTAGGGATCAGTCATTTTTTAATTGGGGGGGGCGGGGAGGATTGATTGGGGTGTCAGAAGATTTTGTACTGCAAATAATGTCTCTCCTCTAATGCTTGTATTCAAAATAATGTTTGTATTCATTTTTACGGTCTAGCTTTAGTCAATATGTTTGACATTGGAGTATATTGAGCATGTTGAGACCAGTTTTCTTATGGGACTGTGTAACACCCTACTTACTCACTGGCCCCATGAAGATTCTGGGGTAAAATAGGTCTTTAGCAACCCATGCTTGCCGTAAGAAGCAACTGTGCAACGGGATCAGGTGGTCAGGCTCGCTTACTTGGTTGATGGATGTCATCGATCCCAATTGCATTGATCGATGCTCATGATGTCAATCACTGGATTGTCTGGTCCAGACTCGATTATTTACAGACTGCCGTCATATAGATCAAATATTGCTGAGTGGGTGTTAAACAACAAACTTACTGACTGACACTCATGCCTGTTGCAGGATCAGCGAGATCGAGCCCAAATACTATGCAGATGGAGAGGATGCCTATGCCATGAGACGAGATCTGTCAGAGTTTAGAGAAAGAGTAAGTCATCCATGTCTGTCTGGACTTCAGTCTGGACGTAATCCTTGAGTCAATGACTTAAGATTGTGTTGAAAAGCCTTGAAAATGTTTTCAAAGTTAAACTCTCTTGAAGTCTGTAAAAAATATAGTGAAGAAAACCCCTTGTATACAATATGCTTAAAGTCAGTTATCTGCTTGCTAAGGGGACCGATATTCCAGTAAAATTCACAGAGAACATGAAGCATACCATGTTTTCTTTTGCAAATGGCATAATAGTGTTTGCTGGGTGAAGTGTGACAAGATTTGGGGCAGTCAGCATGGTGGGAAGGTTCCTTTACAGGGCCAGTATCATCGCCGCCACCAGTGTGCAAGCAGCCCTTACAAGAATCGGGAGAATTGCCCCTCAACATTTATATTTTTCTATATGTTCTTCAGAATGCCATTCTAGCCATTTGGGAAAAGCTTTATGACTGATTCACCTTGTCTCAGATGAATTTACGTTTGTTTGTTTGTTTGTTTAGTCAGATTGGTTTGGTATTGCAGGCTAAAGAAATAGCTGCCAACTTCTCCCTTAAATGATCACCAAATTAATGACATGGTAGTTGAAATGGAACAGAAATTCAAGTTGACGAACAAACAAAACAATTTTGCTGGGGGAAGAGTATTCAGTGTCACAACATCCCCTGTTTGTAAACGACCGCCTCCGTGGTCCAGTGGTAGTGCGTCCACCCGGAGAGCGAAAGGTCCGGGGTTCGCACCCCAGGCGTCATAGCAAAATATGTTAAAAGAGGGTACTTGTTGTTACCCTGTCTGGCGCTCAGCATTAAGGAGCTAAAACAAGGACTGGTCGGTTCGGAGTCAGTATACTGTGTCTTGGTGCGGCATTCATGTTAAACTGTGGCATGGTATCTCAGTGATCTAGCACTATAAATCGGCATCAGTCCAGAGTAGTATACGCACGCACGCACGCACGCACGCACGCAAACACACACACACACACGCACACACACACACACACACACACGTGCATGCACACGTGCATGCACATTGCTATACAAGTGCATTAATGTTGGACGTGACGTAAAACCCAATTTCACCACACCTCACCTGTTTGTAAACATAACGGTCATGCAGTTGTGAGGTCAACTCCATGCATGGCTGTAAGCCACCTAGCACAGTAGGGTTTCACCGAAGCTCGTGGGTTTCACCGAAGTGGTAAACGTCTGAGACCTGCATCGCTTCGGGCTTTCCTCCCACATTAAGCTGACACGCCGTGATATAACTGGAATACTGTTAAAAGCGGCGTTAAACTCACTCACCCACTCACTCCAAAGGCATAAACAAAAATAAAAAACTTTACATTTGGGGTTAGAGGGGCAGATTTCAAGAGTCTTGTTATGGCCGCTTCCACACTGATGGCAGTGGTGAGTGTAACGAAGGTGTCATGCTGAGAAGGAGCTTGGTTTAATTCATGGGAAGGAGCCTTGAACTTTCTATACATACCCTGTGTTCAAAGCAATGTTAACTTTAACCCACTCATTATAACAAAGTATAAGGGCACGCCTAGGTATTTCCCAATGTTATTGAACAGCTTGGAGTATTTATGTCATTTCTATATATTTGTATATTTATTTTTCAGTATGGAGTCAAACAAGAAATAGAAGGAAACACATCATAGAATTTCTGCGTCATCTAGAATATGTGTTTGTGTGTGTATGTAAAAACGAAAAACCATCAAAATAAACTGTATATAGATCTGTATGTGTTTTGTTGTCTGTGTACACGAGGGGAAGTTAAGGATGTCACCGTGAATAACACTAGAGTTGTCTCCCCCTGGACCATGTTGCACTTTGTCAATTATGCCTTGTACATATTGTCAGAAATGTGTGCAACACAAGAATTATCTCCCCTTGAACATTGTAGCCAGCCATTCATGCCTCATACATATTTTTACATATGCCCAGATGCGATGATGGAAATGAGAAGTCTCTGGACTTGCAAGTTACTGATGGTTAGGTTCTATCCCCTTCACATCTAGTGGTAGAGCGTCTGAGGAGAGCGGAAGGTTGGGGTTGACGTTAAAAGATGATACTTGTTGATACCCTGTCTGGCGCTCAGCATTATGGGGCTAAAGCAAGGACTGGTCAGGTCGGAGTCAGTATACTGTGTCTGAGTGGCGTATTCGTGTTAAACTGCGGCATGGTATCTCAGTGGGCTAGCACTATAAAATCGGCATCAGTCCAGAATAGTACAAGTAGCCACACACACACGTGCATGCACATTGCTATAATCTTGAACGTGACCGACATTAAACCCTATTTCACCTCACCTCTGTCCCTTTCACATGGCGCCTTGAACCAAGTTTATGTCAAAAACTAGAAGCATCATCCATCATTGCCCACATTCTCAATGTAAATGCAGAAAATATATTATGACATCTTGGGCATAAACAATGACATATGACCACATGAAAAAGATGTGTGATTTACCATTTGTACCAAGAAGACGTCTAGGTTTTCTTACAGGAGAGCATGGTTTCCATCTGTTGAACAATATTATTCAATGTGCTGATGATTTACTGCAAATATATCACATTGCGGGACATGCAGTATATTTGTGGTGCAATATTCAAATTATCAAATCAGTATCAATATTATAAACATGGTAAAAGAAGCGCAAATACTGTAAACAGATGGTTCAAGGAGTATCGCTACTGTAAACAGGTGGTACAAGGAGTAGTGCTACTGTAAACAGATGGTACAAGGAGTACCGCTACCGTAAACAGATGGTAAAAGGAGTATTGCCACTGTAAACATATGGTACAAGGAGTATCGCTACTGTAAACAGATGGTACAAGGAGTATCGCTACTGTAAACAGATGGTTCAAGGAGTATTGCTACTGTAAACAGATGGTTCAAGGTGTATCGCTACCGTAAACAGATGGTACAAGGAGTATTGCTGCTGTAAACAGATGGTACAAGGAGTATCGCTACTGTAAACAGATGGTACAAGGAGCTGCTTCTGTAAACAGACGGTACAAGGAGTATTGCCACTGTAAACAGATGGTACAAGGAGTATCGCTACTGTAAACAGATGGTACAAGGAGTATTGCCACTGTAAACATATGGTACAAGGAGTATTGCTACTGTAAACAGATGGTACAAGGAGTATTGCTACTGTAAACAGATGGTACAAGGAGTATCGCTACTGTAAACAGATGGTTCAAGGTGTATCACTACCGTAAACAGATGGTACAAGGAGTATTGCTGCTGTTAACAGATGGTACAAGGAGTATCGCTACTGTAAACAGATGGTACAAGGAGTATCGCTACTGTAAACAGATGGTACAAGGAGTATTGCCACTGTAAACAGATGGTTCAAGGAGTATCGCTACTGCAAAAAGATGGTACAAGGAGTATCGCTACTGTAAACAGATGGTTCAAGGAGTATCGCTACTGTAAACATGTTACAAGGAGTATCGTTCTTGTAAACAGATAGTTCAAGGTGTATCGCTACCGCAAACAGATGGTACAAGGAGTATCGCTACCATAAACAGATGGTACAAGGAGTATCGCTATCCTGACAGGCAATATCTCGGCATCTGATATTTGATGATATGCAAAGATCTAAAACATCCATCTTTTGGGTGATAGGTTCCAGACAGCAGCATCAGATGTCTTTGCATGCCCCTGCCTCATCACTTCCATTGCCCCCGTGGACACACATGATTGTGTTCAAGTCATCAATGATCAGTGATGTCCACCATTGTTACATGTGGCATCATGGTTCCAACTGAAGACCGCCTCCGTGGTCTAGTGGTAGAGCGTCCGCCCGGAGAGTAAATGGTCTGGGGTTCGATCCACGGCCACGTCATACCAAAAGATGTTAAAAGATGGTACTTGTTGTTACCCTGTCTTGCGCTCGGCATTTAGGGGCTTAAACAAGGACTGGTCGGCTCGGAGTCAGTATACTGTGTCTGAGTGGGGTATTCATGTTAAACTGTGGCATGGTATCTCAGTGGGGTAGAATTATAAATCGGGATCAGTCCGGACTAGGACAAGCAGATGCACACACGTTGCTATATAAGTGCTATAATCTTGAACGCGATGGTTAAAACCTATTTCACCTAACCTCACCTTCTTGTTTTGATAATGTATTTATCATCTGTATTGCCATTTTATCCAAATAGTTAAAAAAAGGAGATTTATTAGAAATATGGAATACATCTTAATGGTTTTACAGACTCAACAGTACCGACAGATGTCATTGTGGTCCTGGTATTTAATGATGTCGCAGCGAACACAAAATTTAAATAATGGAACAACAACTGCATGACTACAGCTGATCCTAAAGTCAGTATACTATACAGTATATTACATGTGTGTGCCTAGCATACTAATTCTAAGACCCGTGAAAATCCAGGGTAAAACAGGTCTTCGGCAACCCATGCTTGCCGTAAAAGACGACTATGCTTGTCGTAAAAGGCGACTATGCTTGTCGTAAAAGGCGACTAACGGGATCGGGTGGTCAGGCTCGCTGACTTGGTTGATGCATGTCATCGTATCCAAATTGCGTGGATCGATGCAGACGATGTCAATCACTGGATTGTCTGATCCAGACTCGATTATTTACAGACTGCCGTCCTATAGTTGGAATATTGCTGAGTGCAGCGTTAAACAACAAACAAACAAACAACTAGTCCAGACTAATGCTCGCCCACTGAGATGTGTAACACGACTGTCCCACTCAGACACAGTATTCTGACTCCGAGCCAACCAGTCCCATTTACCCCAATAATACTGGGCGCCAAGCAGGGTAAAAACAAGCGCCATCTTTTAACATCTTTAGGCAACGAACCACCGACCTTCCACCCTCCAGACAGATGCTCCCATCAACTAGACCATAGAGAAAAGATGACAAGACAGGAGTACCAGTAACGGGATGTCATCTCGTCATCTAGAGATCACCCCGGTATATTAAATGCAATCAAACACAAAAACGAGTGCACTATATTTATGAGTTAATTTATTTATAAATCTGTCGCCTTTGAAAGCTGAATAAACTGACATTCTCTGGACTTCACACTCCTGTCATGTTCATTGACGCGTTCACTGCATGTACCTGCACAAAGCTGACATTCCGAGGTACCCCCTTGTATTTACACTCCGTTTTAATGGGATTCAGAGTTCAAATTGCTTTCTGACGGTTTTTTTCTCTCCTTCAACAGGAGGTTCCTTCATTTGAAATTACTTATAGCAGAAAACTGCTGATTTAATTTTGAGTTTGTTATATACAGCAGCCTCTGTCTAGTCATTGTGTGTACCTGTGTACTGGTTTGTTATATACAGCAGCCTCGGTCTAGTCATTGTGTCTACCTGTGTACTGGTTTGTTATATACAGCAGCCTCTGTCTTGTCATTGTGTCTACCTGTGTACTGGTTTGTTATATACAACAGCCACTGTCTAGTCATTGTGTCTACCCGTGTACTGGTTTGTTATATACAGCAGCCTCTGTCTAGTCACTGTGTCTAACTGTGTACTGGTTTGTTATATACCGCATCCTCGGTCTAGTCACTGTGTCTACATGTGTACTGGTTTGTTACATACAACAGCCTCGGTCTAGTCACTGTGTCTACCTGTGTACTGGTTTGTTATATACAACAGCCACTGTCTAGTCATTGTGTCTACCTGTGTACTGGTTTGTTATATACAGCAGTCACTGTGTCTACCTGTGTACTGGTTTGTTATATACAACAGCCTCTGTCTAGTCATTGTGTCTACCTGTGTACTGGTTTGTTACATACAGCAGTCACTGTGTCTACATGTGTACTGGTTTGTTATATACAACAGCCACTGTCTAGTCATTGTGTCTACCTGTGTACTGGTTTGTTACATACAGCAGTCACTGTGTCTACATGTGTACTGGTTTGTTATATACAGCAGCCACTGTCTAGTCATTGTGTCTACCTGTGTACTGGTTTGTTACATACAGCAGTCACTGTGTCTACCTGTGTACTGGTTTGTTATATACAACAGCCACTGTCTAGTCATTGTGTCTACCTGTGTACTGGTTTGTTATATACAGCAGTCACTGTGTCTAACTGTGTACTGGTTTGTTATATACAACAGCCTCTGTCTAGTTATTGTGTCTACCTGTGTACTGGTTTGTTATATACAGCAGTCACTGTGTCTAACTGTGTACTGGTTTGTTATATACAACAGCCTCTGTCTAGTTATTGTGTCTACCTGTGTACTGGTTTGTTATATACAACAGCCTCTGTCTAGTCATTGTGTCTACCTGTGTACTGATTTGTTATATACAACAGCCACTGTCTAGTCATTGTGTCTACCTGTGTACTGGTTTGTTATATACAGCAGTCACTGTGTCTACCTGTGTACTGGTTTGTTGTGTACAGCAGCCTCTGTCTAGTCATTGTGTCTACCTGTGTACTGGTTTGTTATATACAGCAGTCATTGTGTCTAACTGTGTACTGGTTTGTTATATACAGCAGTCATTGTGTCTACCTGTGTACTGGTTTGTTATATACAACAGCCTCTGTCTAGTCATTGTGTCTACCTGTGTACTGATTTGTTATATACAGCAGTCACTGTGTCTACCTGTGTACTGTTTTGTTATATACAGCAGCCACTGTCTAGTCATTGTGTCTACCTGTGTACTGGTTTGTTACATACAGCAGTCACTGTGTCTACATGTGTACTGGTTTGTTATATACAACAGCCACTGTCTAGTCATTGTGTCTACCTGTGTACTGGTTTGTTATATACAGCAGCCTCTGTCTAGTCATTGTGTCTACCTGTGTACTGGTTTGTTATATACAGCAGTCACTGTGTCTAACTGTGTACTGGTTTGTTATATACAGCAGTCATTGTGTCTAACTGTGTACTGGTTTGTTATATACCGCAGTCATTGTGTCTACCTGTGTACTGGTTTGTTATATACAACAGCCTCTGTCTAGTCATTGTGTCTACCTGTGTACTGATTTGTTATATACAACAGCCACTGTCTAGTCATTGTGTCTACCTGTGTACTGGTTTGTTATATACAGCAGTCACTGTGTCTACCTGTGTACTGGTTTGTTATATACAACAGCCTCTGTCTAGTTATTGTGTCTACCTGTGTACTGGTTTGTTATATACAACAGCCACTGTCTAGTCATTGTGTCTACCTGTGTACTGGTTTGTTATATACAGCAGTCACTGTGTCTACCTGTGTACTGTTTTGTTATATACAACAGCCTCTGTCTAGTCATTGTGTCTACCTGTGTACTGGTTTGTTATATACAGCAGTCATTGTGTCTACCTGTGTACTGGTTTGTTATATACAGCAGTCATTGTGTCTACCTGTGTACTGGTTTGTTATATACAACAGCCTCTGTCTAGTCATTGTGTCTACCTGTGTACTGATTTGTTATATACAACAGCCACTGTCTAGTCATTGTGTCTACCTGTGTACTGGTTTGTTATATACAGCAGTCACTGTGTCTACCTGTGTACTGTTTTGTTATATACAACAGCCTCTGTCTAGTTATTGTGTCTACCTGTGTACTGGTTTGTTATATACAACAGCCTCTGTCTAGTCATTGTGTCTACCTGTGTACTGGTTTGTTATATACAGCAGCCACTGTCTAGTCATTGTGTCTACCTGTGTACTGGTTTGTTACATACAGCAGTCACTGTGTCTACATGTGTACTGGTTTGTTATATACAACAGCCACTGTCTAGTCATTGTGTCTACCTGTGTACTGGTTTGTTATATACAGCAGTCACTGTGTCTAACTGTGTACTGGTTTGTTATATACAACAGCCTCTGTCTAGTTATTGTGTCTACCCGTGTACTGGTTTGTTATATACAACAGTCACTGTCTAGTCACTGTGTCTACCTGTGTACTGGTTTGTTATATACAGCAGCCTCTGTCTAGTCATTGTGTCTACCTGTGTACTGATTTGTTACATACAACAGCCACTATCTAGTCATTGTGTCTACCTGTGTACTGGTTTGTTATATACAGCAGTCACTGTGTCTAACTGTGTACTGGTTTGTTATATACAACAGCCTCTGTCTAGTTATTGTGTCTACCTGTGTACTGGTTTGTTATATACAACAGCCTCTGTCTAGTCATTGTGTCTACATGTGTACTGGTTTGTTATATACAGCAGTCACTGTCTAGTTATTGTGTCTACCTGTGTACTGGTTTGTTATATACAACAGCCTCTGTCTAGTCATTGTGTCTACATGTGTACTGGTTTGTTATATACAGCAGCCACTGTCTAGTTATTGTGTCTACCTGTGTACTGGTTTGTTATATACAGCAGCCACTGTCTAGTTATTGTGTCTACCTGTGTACTGGTTTGTTATATACAGCAGTCACTGTGTCTACCTGTGTACTGGTTTGTTATATACAACAGTCACTGTCTAGTCACTGTGTCTACCTGTGTACTGGTTTGTTATGTACAGCAGCCTCTGTCTAGTCATTGTGTCTACCTGTGTACTGGTTTGTTATATACAGCAGCCACTGTCTAGTTATTGTGTCTACCTGTGTACTGGTTTGTTATATACAACAGCCTCTGTCTAGTCATTGTGTCTACCTGTGTACTGGTTTGTTATATACAACAGCCACTGTCTAGTCATTGTGTCTACCTGTGTACTGGTTTGTTCTATACAGCAGTCACTGTGTCTACCTGTGTACTGTTTTGTTATATACAGCAGTCACTGTCTAGTCATTGTGTCTACCTGTGTACTGTTTTGTTATATACAGCAGTCACTGTCTAGTCATTGTGTCTACCTGTGTACTGTTTTGTTATATACAGCAGTCACTGTCTAGTCATTGTGTCTACCTGTGTACTGGTTTGTTATATACAGCAGTCACTGTGTCTAACTGTGTACTGGTTTGTTATATACAGCAGTCACTGTGTCTACCTGTGTACTGGTTTGTTATATACAGCAGTCACTGTGTCTAACTGTGTACTGGTTTGTTATATACAGCAGTCACTGTGTCTACCTGTGTACTGGTTTGTTATATACAGCAGTCACTGTGTCTACCTGTGTACTGGTTTGTTATATACAGCAGTCACTGTCTAGTCACTGTGTCTACCTGTGTACTGGTTTGTTATATACAGCAGTCACTGTCTAGTCATTGTGTCTACCTGTGTACTGGTTTGTTATATACAGCAGCCACTGTCTAGTCATTGTGTCTACCTGTGTACTGGTTTGTTATATACAGCAGCCACTATCTAGTCATTGTGTCTACCTGTGTACTGGTTTGTTATATACAGCAGTCACTGTGTCTACCTGTGTACTGGTTTGTTATATACAACAGCCTCTGTCTAGTCACTGTGTCTACCTGTGTACTGGTTTGTTATATACAACAGCCACTGTCTAGTCATTGTGTCTACCTGTGTACTGGTTTGTTATATACAGCAGTCACTGTCTACCTGTGTACTGGTTTGTTATATACAGCAGCCACTGTCTAGTCATTGTGTCTACCTGTGTACTGGTTTGTTATATACAGCAGCCACTGTCTAGTTATTGTGTCTACCTGTGTACTGGTTTGTTATGTACAACAGTAACTGTTTAGTCATGTGACACTCAATTACGTTGGCCCATTTAGTTACACATTCTATTCCACTGTTTAAATTAGAGGTGGTTATGGTGAATTGAAACCCCTGATTGACCTGTCAGCATTGTGTACTTTCCAAATTCATGGAAAAAGTCCTGTTCAGCAGGCCTTGTGACCAGTATCACTGTGGCAGGTTCTCACTCAGCATCCAAGCTGTGTGACGGAGTAATCTGGATGCAGACACTGGAGTGTGGTGACATTATAAATAACACTCAACCCTTCACATAACTGTTTCTACTTAGATGCACCCATGAAGATCTGGTTTAGAATTAGTATCAGCAACCCATGCTTATCGTAAGAGGCGACAATGCTTGTCATATAAGGCGACTAACGGGATCGGATGATCAGGCTCATGGACTTGGTTGATACATGTCATATCCCAAAAGATTGATGCTCATGATGTCAATCACTAGATTGTCTGGTCAAGACTATTTACAGGCTGCCATCATGGCGCTGGAATATTGCTGTGCGAGGCCTGCAACACACTTAGATGCCTGCTTATATCCCCAGGTCGCAGAAACCTGTTGTTCCTGAAATACCCCAGTAACCGGTGAGATGGGCAGTCATCGCACCAGTGTGCGCCTCCGTTGCACTGCCAGTGATCTACCTACCGGTGTTATTCCTACCTTGTTTCACACACTCTTAGCAGGGAATATACTCCAGTAAAAACAGAGGACAGGCAGTCATCACGCCACCACTGAATGAGTCTGGCTTAGCATCGCTTTCTACAGTATTTCATTTACATACCAGCATGTAGTCTCTCTCCCAGACCCCAGAGAATAGATTTAAAAAGGAGTCCAAATCAAGTCTAGAATGATTTGGCAAGTCTAGATTTCCTCAGCTACTGAAATTTAAGGATTGTTCTGGGCTTCATTTGGATTTGATTTGATTTTTTGTAGAATACTAGATATATATTTCTAAAAAGATAACTTCTGGGACTAAATGTCAGTCTACCCAGTGTGTGAGGGATAGCTTCAAGTGATGCAGGTTTCAGACATTTCCAACTTTGTCAGGAGCATGATGTTGACAACCTGGTGTCAGAATCTGTCTGAAGTAGAATTTCCAGCATGTCTAGCAGAAGCAACTGTGAACAGCTACTTGCTGACTAGCCTCTTGTTCCCTGCTGTACCATTGAGTGAGTGAGTGAGTGGGGTTTAAGTCACTCTGAACAGGGTTTTAAAACATATTTGTTTCAGTTTCAGTGATATAGGTCACAGTATTGACATGTGGACCTGCCATTGGTGGTCATGAGTATAAAACATTATAATACATCCAGTAAAATAATCTTATCACTACTATAGATTTGAGTAACTACAGATAGGTTGAACAGAATACACATTTCACAGTGTGTCAAAATGTGTTTTAACAAGACATAGGCATTATGTCTGTCCTGAAACAAGCCATCTAAACTTCAAATTAAACTGAAAAGAAAATTTTCACCATGTCTCCTTTCTTATTGAAGGACAGGTTTAAATAAACTTTCGAGTGAATCATTTGGGAATGACCTTCACCTTGACAGAGAGAGATGTCATCTGAAAAACAGATCCCTTGACTCATCATGGAGATAAAAATAACGAAACTCTGGCCTATTTTATGATCAGTAACATCGTGTATGAGCCTACGGATTCAGTGTTCCATGTCATCAACCACAGCAATCTGTCCCGTATCTTTCACTGTATCTGTAGCACACTGGCATGAATAGGGTCACTAGACCAGCACAAGGTCAAACACCACCAGCACCACTGCTCCCTGATACTGAGAACCAAAGAGTTTCACAAACTGTGTGCAGAGATGGAATCTTTGTCCAGGGTCACTGTACTGACACAGGCTCAACCATCAGCACCAGTGCCCCCTTCTCCTCCCTGATATGGAAAACCCATGAGTTTCACAAACTGTGTGCAGAGATGGAATCTTTGTCCAGGGTCACTGTACTGACACAAGCTCAACCATCAGCACCAGTGCCCCCTTCTCCTCCCTGATATGGAAAACCCATGAGTTTCACAAACTGTGTGCAGAGATGGAATCTTTGTCCAGGGTCACTGTACTGACACAAGCTCAACCATCAGCACCAGTGCCCCCTTCTCCTCCCTGATACTGAAAACCCATGAGTTTCACAGACTGTGTGCAGAGAACTGGATTGGGTCCTGGGTGACAGGTGGACATCTTCACCACCAGGCTACCCCATCACATCAACAAGTGGACAAGGAATGCAAGGATGATATCACAAACTGTGCCCAGAGTCAGACTTCCTGTGTTTTTGCCTCCAGAACATACAAACATACACATATTGTACTGTTGACTCCGGAATCTCATCATTTAAACCATTATGACAAGCGTGGATCCAGCACTTTTAAAATAGAGGGATCCAAAATATCAAAATCCTCTCCCAGATAATTTGATTGGCTGTGTGTGTCTGGCCCCCCCCATCTGGAATCTGGATCCGCCTATGTCTGGTGACGTCACACTATTTTTGTTGCTGTTGATCCCGCGTTACTCAGGAATTCACTGATCATTACCGAACATGCATTTTAAACAAGTTAAACTTACCATAGGTCATTATGCAATTATCAAGAAATTATATATCAAGTCCTTTAGGACTCATTGATTCAAATTCTAGAATTAACAGATTCTCATGATATCTCCATTACTGAAACCACCAGGGTGTACTGTGGAGCCAGGCATTTCAACACCGAAACCACCAGGGTGTACTGGAGAGCCAGGCCTTTCAACACTGAAGCCACCAGGGTGTACTGTGGAGCCAGGCATTTCTACACTGAAACTACTGGGATGTAGTGTGGAGCCAGGCATTTCAACACTGAAGCCACCAGGGTGTGCTGTGGAGCCAGGCATTTCAACACTGAAACCACCAGGGTGTACTGTGGAGCCAGGCATTTCAACACTGAAACTACTGGGGTGTACTGTGGAGCCAGGCATTTCAACACTGAAGCCACCAGGGTGTACTGTGGAGCCAGGCATTTCAACACTGAAACCACTGGGGTGTACTGTGGAGCCAGGCACTTCAACGCTGAAACTACTGGGGTGTACTGTGGAGCCAGGCATTTCAACACTGAAACTACTGGGGTGTACTGTGGAGCCAGGCATTTCAACACTGAAACTACTGGGGTGTACTGTGGAGCCAGGCATTTCAACACTGAAACTACTGGGGTGTACTGTGGAGCCAGGCATTTCAACACTGAAACTACCAGGGTGTACTGTGGAGCCAGGCATTTCAACACTGAAACTACTGGGGTGTACTGTGGAGCCAGGCATTTCAACACTGAAACCACCAGGGTGTACTGTGGAGCCAGGCCTTTCAACACTGAAACTACCAGGGTGTACTGTGGAGCCAGGCATTTCAACAGTGAAACCACTGGGGTGTACTGTGGAGCCAGGCATTTCAACACTGAAGCCACCAGGGTGTACTGTGGAGCCAGGCATTTCAACACTGAAACCACCAGGGTGTACTGTGGAGCCAGGCATTTCAACACTGAAACCACCAGGGTGTACTGTGGAGCCAGGCATTTCAACACTGAAGCCACCAGGGTGTACTGTGGCGCCAGGCATTTCAACACTGAAACCACCAGGGTGTACTGTGGAGCCAGGCATTTCAACACTGAAAGCACCAGGGTGTACTGTGGAGCCAGGCCTTTCAACACTGAAACCACCGGGGTGTACTGTGGAGCCAGGCATTTCTACACTGAAACTACTGGGGTGTACTGTGGAGCCAGGCATTTCTACACTGAAACTACTGGGGTGTACTGTGGCACCAGGCATTTCAACACAGAAGCCACCAGGGTGTACTGTGGAGCCAGGCCTTTCAACACTGAAACCACCAGGGTGTACTGGAAACCTTGGCAGACTATTACCCTGGGGTTTCATACTTTAAAAAACAACAAACAACTGATCGCATACTGTCAAATGTTTATGCAGTGGCTATCATTTTCAGTTTACTGTTGGAGGACCACACTGGTGTGTTTCTGGTACCATCTGTTTCCTACACAGACAAGACACATACACAGTGCACAAGCATGCTACTCATGATCTGTACAAAACTCATTAAAAACAGCAGGCCCGTGAAGCAGCCAGTAAATACGTAACACAATTTCATTTTTCCCTAAGTTAAAATCCTCATATGTCTTTGATTTTTATTATGCTACAAAAAGTGAATTTTATTTTCGTAATAACTAGACAATGCGCACTTCCTAACAATAACATTGCATAAATATCACAAGCTTGCTCAACAAGATTTAACACAGGCAGCGCGGAAGTTGCATAATTCATTTGTATGTTTCAGCAACAATTTGTCTACTTCTAAATTTTGTTTCATTAAAATGTAGAAAATACAAGACAACAAAAACAAATAATGATCTTGTAACAAAACACCACACACATGGTACCAAGTGTCCAGTCTCGTTCTTGACTAGTTGAATATCGGTGTAGTGGCTGCAGAGAGATTGAATTAAATATCGTTGAGATTTACAATTTAAAATTCTGTCTATAACAATCCACAAATACATAAAATCATCCAACTAAGTTCCATTATATAATTTAAATTTGACCAACATAAATTAAGATGATTCACTTTAGCATGTTGTCTAATTAAATATATATATATATATGTTTGTACATGAACGTGAGTAAGTCAAGAGTTAAATAGAAGGGATCCACCACCTTTACGTGTATCACAGTGTTTTGATTCCAGGCTTTGTGTTACACAAGCGTATCAGATCATAAGCCAAACACTGAATATATGATATATCTTTACCGACTGCTAAATAACTTTACACAATAAATTTGTCAGCCACAAAACTATAAACAATGGAATTATTTGGGGAAGAACACCAGTTTTTCCCAAATCATTAAGAGCAACTTCAACGTCAATGCTATCCATTTCATAATGAACAACAAAACACACAAAACTTGCTAATGGCAGTTTGCAATGGAATATCATATGTTGGTAGCATGGTGTCCGAAATGGACGAAGGGTTATTTCTGCGTGACCTAGCATCATTGCGTTGATCAGCGACAACTTTTGCCATCGGTCGTGAACCGATTATGTCAGAATGACCATCAGCTCCGATTGAAAGTACATGGTAAGATTGTGTGTTATCTCCATAAGTCTTATCGCTTTGGTTGGCCTGGAGTGGTCACATTGTAGTGTGTCCCTGTCTTGTGATTAATGTGGAAGTCTCATGTTCAGAAAGTCTTTTCTCTTGAGACAGAAATGGAATTTTCTCTTGTCCAAGTTTTCGTGGAAACTCGTCCTCAGAAAGGATACCCATATCACATCCATCATCCCTGTACTCCATCAACAGTGAATATGTTCCATTGGAACACCGGAATTTCAAATACAGGGACAAGGGGCCATTCCATCTCTCGAAGTGACATTCATATCATGACACCCCTTAATATCAAGGATGGCACAACCCAATCCATCGTTGAGATCAGTCTATGTTCCATTTCAGGTCGAAAGGACAGTTCCACACGAAAAGTCACTGGTTAATGAGGATGAGGTCAGCACCCCTGTATATAGTGAATGGCAGGGCTTCGTCCCAGCAGGGGACTAGTCCATATGAGCATACAGGGGGGACAGGTGGCTCACATCTTGTGATCCTCCAGCATCTTGTCCTCCATGAGACTAGTGGTCATCACCTCGCTGCTGCAGCTGCCGGGGCTGCAGGACATCAGCTCTGAGAAACACAAACAAACAGTAAATCATTACACTTTCAACATATTTTGAGTACAATTATTGTATTATTACAAAATAATTAGATCACTTGTTAATAGAGCAAAGCAGAAAAACAATGTTAATATTTATGATTATTATGAAAATGTATTAGTAACCACAGTAACAGTAACAACTGTTGTTGTTTTTGTCTTTTCATGAATTGTTGTCTTTAAAAAATTCAACCATTTAAAATAAATATGTTCACATAAACATTTTAAAAGGCTAACACATACTGTTCGCTAAGTAGAAACAAAATGAATGCAGTCTATAAAAGCAATGCAAGACAAAATGTTCAACAGAACGTCCGTCTTCTGTGAGTGCCTATCATACAGGTGTGAGGCACATGTGTAAATATGCAGCATAGCATCACGCAACACGGAGAATGTCCCCTCTATCTGGTACATGGGAACTACAGCAACTCCTGACTCTACTTGCTTACAAGCATCTCATAACCTGTGAACTACCTCAAACGAATAACAGCCTAAATACCTATGTATACACCTTGAAAGAGTGAGTGAGTATGATTTTACACCGCTTTTAGCAATATTCCAGCAATATCTTGGCGAATGCTTTAACCACTAGGCTACCCGACCGCCCTACACCTTGAAAGAAGTCAAGCACCATCCCTTCTTACTTTCATATATACTACTCAAAAGAAGTTTAAGAACACCCGATTCTTCTGTATTGCTTTAGTTAATGTCATGCCAGATAAGCTATAGCATTATGAAAGAATCAGGTGTTCTTAACTTCTTTTCAACATGTTCAAGAGTGCCTGATTCTTTCCTGTTAGTATATGTCATGCTGGACAGATTAACTATAGCATTATGAAAGGATTGGGTGTTCTGTAACTTCTTTTGAGTAGCATATTATGAATTTCCATGTATATTTTTGAAGTTATTACACATTATAGCAATCTCACTTTGACAAATGGCCCTGATATGACTGATACCTCATCGGAAATTGGTACCATGTGGTATAGATTGCTACAACATGTACAAGTACTGGTTATATCATATGACATATGATGAAACTGAGGAATGAATGAAAGGATAATGAAATCACTATTGAGTGAGTGAGTGAGTGAGTGAGTGAGTGAGTGGTTTTACACCGCTTTTAGCAATATTCCAGCAATATCACGGCGGGGGACACTAGAAATGTACTTCACACATTGTACCCATGTCGGGAACCGAACCCGGGTCTTTGGCGTGACGAGCTAACGCTTTAACCACTAGGCTATCCGACCGCCCCGAAATCACTATTGACATGGGGCACTTAAATTAGTTAACGATTTCAGTTTCTGTATTTCAATGTGAATGCCACTTTGTAAACAAAAATAAATGTGTTTTGACATAAAATTTCATATGAAAAACCTTTTTACAAATGACTTTACAAGGAAATATATCAAAAGCGGTGCTTACATTTTTCAAGGTGTATAAATTGGTGCTTTTACATAAACTCTTCACCTAAGACACAAGGTGCTCAGACTGTACCAGTAACTCTCTATGCATGTGGGGTGATATGCCCCTTGCTTGAAAACACTTCAGTTTATCCACTGACATTTTCAAGTCTTGCATCCCGTGCAAGGGAGGTAACCCATGGTGCATGATGGGAATTAAGCATATAGGTCAATAATCCACTAAAGCATATGGCACTACACAGTGCATGCACAGACAAGACACACTGGGTCCACACCCAGCATTTTGAATATCAAAGGAACACCACAAGATGATGGTGGTCTCTTGTCTGTAAATCAATTTACATTTTCCCTTTGAACACAGTCAGAAATTTATGTGGAGCATGTAATCACATGGTAGAAAAACAAAGTCATAAGATTTACTTAATGAGTAACGCAGAATCTTATGAAGAACAAGCCTACAAATTCATGTTTTATCAACTTTACAAAGTTTAAGTGTTGGATAAAACACATCCAAGTTTGATTTTTTGAGAATCGAAAACCAAATCCGAGGGTTTATAACCTGATAAAAACATGAGCTAAAGTGTTTTATCTAAACGTATATACATCAAAATAATCTGTTACATGTCTCAACAACTTCATGTTTCAAACATACTTTCAACGAACCTTAGAAAAACGGGTTCAAAATATCTCATGCTTGCATACATACACTTGAAAAACTGATTTCTTATCTGGTACTATCTCACAGTGGTTCACTCAATAGGTGAGGTGAGGTGAGGTGTAATGGGGTTTAATGTCGCGTCCAAGATTATTGCACTTATATAGCGACGTGCATGCACGTGTGTGTGTGTGTGTGTGTGTGTGTGTGTGTGTGTGTGTGTGTGTGTGTGTGTGTGTGCGTGCGTGCGGCTGCTTGTACTAGTTTAGACTGATGCCGATTTATAGTGCTAGCACACTGAGATACCATGCTGTAGTTTAACATGAATACCCCACTCAGACACAGTATACTGACCGAGCCGAACAGTCCTTGTTTTAGCCCCTTAATGCTGAGCACCAGACAGGATAACAACAAGTACCATCTTTTAACGTCTTTTGGTATGACGCGGCTGGGGATCGAACCCCAGACCTTCCACTCTCCGGGCGGACGCTCTACCATTAGACCAAGGAGGTGGTCTTCACTCAATAGGAAGGGGCACGGGTGGCCCAGTCGTCTGAGGTGCAGCAATTTGCTGTGCAGAATTGCGTCCCTTGGGCACGCCAGAAACCTATGATGTGGGTTCGAATCCCGGTTCGCCCCGATTATGTTTCTAGGTTTGTCAGCACCATACCCCTGCTCGTGGGTTTCACCGAAGTGGTAAACATCTGAGACCTGCATCACTTCGGGCTTTCCTCCCACATTAAGCTGACATGCTGTGATATAACTGTAATACTGTTAAAAGCGGCTTAAACCCAACTCACTCACTCACTCACTCACTAGGCTACAGATGTGAAGATTGTGGATTGATTCAGTATAATATAAAGAAACAATTTTTCGTTTGATGTTCCATCATTCCTCAAATTTCCTTGTGTACATTGTTTTCAAATGCAAAATAAACCTCTCGCGGGGGAAATTTACACTACAATATTACAAGAACTTGTATATATAACAAGCCCATATATGAGATATAACCTGAATGGAGAACAATAGGATGACATCACTGGAGGTTCGTAATCTGAGTTTAATACTGCTTGTAGCATGAGTTACCGCAGGGGACCCTAAGGAAAGGTTTGGCGCCAGAGTAACTGAAGAGCAAGCACTACTCCTTCCTCCTAAAGGTAGACCACAACTCATGCGATGAACCCGTAAAGTACAAAAAACATATGAAGTTGTCTTGAGACAGCTGGTAAATGAAGAATACCTTCAAGCTTAGTTTAAAGTACTCGAAACAAACAAATGGTATCTGAGCCAAAGTATTTAATTTTTTGTGAGCATTTTCTGCTTTGAAGTTCACAATGTGCCACTTATCACTTCGTCTTCACACATGTTAAAGATAGAGTCCTGCTCTGGGCGCATGAAAGGCACCAGGTACCAGGTATTGGCTGCGGGGAATGTGAGTGGCAGTGACCTTTCCCTTGTCTCCCTCACACGGAGTAACACAACTCGTAACAGCATTTCACAGCATGTCAGCTTAACGTGGGAGGAAATCCCAGTCAGCTGCAGGTCGCAGATATTTACCACATTCAGGCATAACCAACGAGCATGGATAACAGCAGTGGAAGAATGGGACCATCTCGAATTCGAACGCCAGCTAGGAGAACCTGGCATACAACACTACACTGCATGGCCAATTTCTGCACCTTATACTGAATGGGAGTGGTGCTATAACAGGTTCAGGTCAAGGTGTGTGAGGGTTTGGTTTGTCGCTTTGAACAGGATCTTCGTTATATCATAATAATAAGTCTATTAATAAAGCACCAGATTTCATTCACCACGTGAATGATCAAAGCACAAAACCATTATTTCTCTGGTCAATGGAACAGTGCAAGCTCGATTTTCATTCTCAGCTCCCTGGAGAGTATACAACAACCCAAACTGCCTGTGAGGTGCTAAAAGGTTAACAGCCACAGGAACATCTCACCCTACCACATTCATTAGTCAAGATGAATGCCACCCATACGACCCAAGTGATAAAAGGTTGACAGTACACTATTGATTGGGACTTAATTGGACCAGGTTTTTAAGCTCATGATGACATGTCATTGTACTCCGACTACATGGGACTTTGTTCATAATATCAACCACTGGTCTGCCTGAACATGCCTCAAGTGGTCAGATTTGACGACTTATTTTGTGTGTCACACTCAGACAGCATGGATAGATGTTCACACAAAAAAAAAATCACTGAATTTTCTGGTTCAGAGTGAATTATTTACAGGCCACTGTGACAGACTATGACAAAATTGTTATGGATGAGCAACTTCTTTATTACAATTGGGCGATGTTTCGGTGTAGAATATTCTACATCGAAACGTCGCCCAATTGTAATAAAGAAGTTGTTCATCCATAACAATTTTGTCTTAGTTACCATTCCAACTTCTGAATGCCACTCAAAGAAGTCACTGTGACAGAGCTTGAAGATAGCTGACTGCGGTGTCATCAAAAGCCCAGATGAAATTGTTTCACAGCATGAAGCCCCAATAGTTAGTACACCCTACAGCATCAGCACATGGCATTGTCACTGACAAAAGAACAGCCTCCTCACACATTCTGCTCCGCCTATCTTTCATACAGGCATATTTCTAATACCTGGCACCCACTGACACAGGCGGAAAGCCCTACCTGTGACCCACATCCAGTCTCACTATTTATGCTGGACAAATTTATTCACTGACAGAGTTCACTTCAAATATGCACTTACAACAGTTTCAACACACCCTGTTATGTCTACCTGAAGGGTGTTGGAGAACTGATATATGGAGATTCTTATGATACAAGAATTTCCACTCTGATAAATAAGGACAGTTTTATGTGGTCTGTTCAGTTAGGCAAATGTCATACCCTTTTAATAAATAGTTGTTAGGGTGGTAGTATTTAGCAATATTTGGTTGTTGGGATAGTATAACACAACAATAATTATTTTGAAAAGTATGATTTAGACATTAGTAGTTAGGATAGTATAATGTAGAAATATTAAGTGTTTGGAAACTATCATGTGGCAAACAGGTGTTCGGGTGATATGAAATAGCAATAATTAATAAGAATAGTATGATTTAGCAATATTGAGTGAGTGAGTGAGTGAGTGAGTGAGAGTGAGAGAGTGAGTTTGGTTTTACGCCACTTTTAGCAATATTCCAGCAATATCATGGCGGGGGACACCAGAAATGGGCTTCACACATTGTACCCATGTCGGGATTCGAACCCGGGTCTTCTGCGTGACGAGTGAACACTTAAACCACTAGGCTGACCGACCGTCCCAGCAATATTTAATAGTTTGGACGGTATAACATAGAAATATTTGGCTGTTAGTTTTATAAGTAACAATGCTTAGTTTGGGTAAAATAAAACACAGGCTATTTGTCAGCATAAAGCAGTGTGTTACAATCTTGCTTGGTTATTACCCTGTATTATTTCTCAGTATTCAGTTAAGTCGTAAGGATAGTAGCACAGACCAGTCATTAGGATGATAACATTTATTGATTGTACTACATACATACATGGGTGATAATACTTGTTATAATAATGTTTATCGATTCAAAATATTTCCTATATTATGATACAATAACTTAACTGAAAGTAAATATTTATTGCAAGTATTTAGCACAAAATTTCAGAACTGTGTTGACAAGATTCAAGGTTGTGATTTCAGGAAAAATATCCCGTGTAAAAAGTGGATTTTAAGTGGGTAATAGCTCGAAAAACCAGAAAAGTCACATAATGTACCTCATGACAGAGTAAATTATAACAGGACTCATTACATTACATGCCTAGTAAATTGTCTTGTGTTTTTTAAGAAGCCCTAATTCAGTACTTGACATAAACATGTTTGTTTACATCAGCTACTTCCTTGTCCCTGGCCTACTAATTAGAGATCGGCAATGACCGAGGTTGTGACACGAGAATGTTCTCCTCCCACCATTTGTCCAACTTCCTGTGTATGCATCATGGGATACTGGGTCAAGCCGAGTTGGGAATGTAACCGAAACAGTTGCCTGGAAACTGTATCATGTAGTGTTCTTAAAATCAACGGAAAATATTTCTGATTTAGCGACAAAATAAACTTATGACAGCAGAGGAATACCACTTGGTGAGATTGGTATAAGACTCAAATATAATATATTTTGTTTGTTTGTTAATTAACGGCACACACAGCAATATTTCAGGTATATGATGGTAGCCTGTAAATAGACTGGATCAGACAATCCAGTGATCGATACTGTGAGCAAGGAACGACACTGTCGGGGTGTGAGGCGTGTTATCAACCAAGTCACTGAGTCGGACACCCAATCCATTTGGTCACCTCTCACGACCAGGCAGCACAGGTTGCTGGGGGCATATTCTAACCTGGAACCCCCACTACATACATACAGTTGTAAACTCCTTTTGACCTGTAGTTGTTTCATGATTATTGTTTTAAATACGTAGCCATCTGTTTATAAGTCCATGTGGTCAAGCATAGAACATCAAACAAGAGAATGACACCATCAGCTGTTAGCGCTGTCTCGATGGGCTTTCATCACGGCACTCAAGGACAGCAGGCTATCTGGACAGACTGCCCACACGTCCGAATGCTCAGATTTGGCTAGTTGTCATCATGGTGGTTTATAGAGAGTTGAGTGAGATGAAGGTGAGAAGAAAAAGAGTGAGAGAAGGATGTAAGGAGGAGATGAAGCTTTACACATACAGCTTTAGTAAAATAACAGGGACATCCTAAACTGGAACAAAACAGTGTGAGATTTACTGCTATTTGTAATAAAGTGAAATAGTGAGGGCTTAAAGTTTTAATAATTACCATACTTGGGTTTAAAGGATTCTCAAGATGTCTACTGTTGATCAGTTCATGTCGTAAAACATGGAACATCTTCACAAAGACAAGAGAAGGGATGACACCATCAGCTGTTAACGCTGTCTCGATGGGCTTTCATCACAGCACTCAAGGACAGCAGGCTATCTAAGCAGACTGCCCACACATCCGAATGCTCAGATTTGGCTAGTTGTCATCATGGTGGGAGGAGAGGGAGGAGGAAGAGAGAAGAGAGAAGAGAGAAGAAAGAGATAGAGATACAAGATGGAGGGGAGGTAGTTTGTCTCCCAGACCCTTGAGAATAAATTAAAAAAATAATCAAACTCAAGTCTACAATGTTATGGCAAGATTAGATTGCTCTGACATTAAGCATTATTCTAGGCTCCATTTGGATTTTATTTTCATTTTGTAGGTATTCCACACCAGGCTGCCTGTGACCCAAGTGGTGACCAATGATGACGACAAGGTACATACAGACGGTTATCCCACACCAGGCTACATGTGACCCAAGTGGTGACCAATGATGACGACAATGTACATACAGATGGTTATCCCACACCAGGCTGCCTGTGACCCAAGTGGTGACCAATGATGACGACAAGGTAAATACAGACGGTTATCCCACACCAGGATGCCTGTGACCCAAGTGGTGACCAATGATGACGACAAGGTACATACAGATGGTATCCCACACCAGGCTACATGTGACCCAAGTGGTGACCAATGATGACGACAAGGTACATACAGACGGTTATCCCACACCAGGCTACATGTGACCCAAGTGGTGACCACTGGTAGAGAGTAGCTACATCCAGGCAGTTAGCCCAGACACCTGTGTACCTAGGTGTAGTCAGTGTATAGAGCACTGTATGATTCACTCTACTGCAGTGCAGCACGGTGGCTGCTGGCAGTGTATGACGATGAGTCATACTCCTCATTATACATGATGCAAACAGTAACACTGCTGCACTTCTTCATAACACATAGCATGTCACTTTAGTCATTGTAAAACTATGTACATCACTTCATCACTGTCATATCCTGCAGCCACTAACAATCAAATGAGCACCTGTATTTTTTTTTGAATAGAATATCAATATAAGTTTGCATATCCTAGCAAGTGAATATAGCTTCATATATACCCAACCTATGGCTTTGTCACAGTAGGTAGATATGACTATGTAATATTCCTCTGACTCATGTTGGAAATATTGATATACTTGCAATATCCTTAGATATGGAAATTAACAATGTACCATAACATATGAATGTTTTTATCTTGTATAATCTTACCTAATCTTTTTACTTAACAGTTATTTTGGCTATCATCAGCTGTCTCGGTAAGTTCACAGACAACAACATTACACATGATCTTATTGCAGTCACCCTGTGTTCCTGGAAGGAAATCATTACAGTACATCAGATAGAGGAATGGTCACTAAACTTCATGCACAACTCATTGCCCATACAACTTATACAATCTAATAACCAGAAGCACAGACTTTTCACAAAATCACAAATAGCATATCACTTTTGCACACAGAAAGGTACAATGTCACAAAAATCATTACACAGCTTCAGGGCCAATTCATTTCCTTGACATGCTCTGATGATGGATATGATTTCTTCATTCCGCGGCAGCTTTTGTTTATTTTCTGAATCTAACTATGCCTGTCTACTGCCTGTCAGGGTGAAGGCAGTGGCTGATCTACTTGCTGAATGTGCTAGATGGTATCCTCACAGATACTTGTTACCAGGCAACTGCACCACAATAAACAGTTACCATGGTTACCCTGCTGGAGTTGGACATTCATTACCAAACAAACTTACTTAATGAAGCAATTACCTTTGCAAGTGTACATACAGTAAGTAAACAGTTTGTCTCAAAAGCCAGAAATAACCATGTCTGCAATTTGAACTATCTAACAATGAGCCAGTAAACTTCAATCCGTTTGACTCAAATGTATCTGTAAAAGTAACACAAGCTTCGAATGTTAACCCATCTATCCATAATGGTATCTTTATTCACTGTTAGACCATAACTACAATTCAGTTAGACCATGATTAAAAGTCACTGTTAGACCATGGCTACAACCAATTCAGCTAGACCATGGCTATAATTCACTGTCAGACCATGTCTACAACCAATTCAGCTAGACCATGGCTACAATTCACTGTTTGACCATGGCAACAATTCAGTTAGACCATGATTACAAGTCACTATTAGACCATAGCTACAATTAAGCTAGACTATGTTAACTATGTTAACTGTTAGACCATGGCGCAATTACTGTTAGACCATAATTACAATTCAGTTAGACCACAGCTACAATTCACGGTTAGACCATGATTACATTTCACTGTGGGGCCATGTCTACAATTAACTGTTAGACCATACATGAGACTATTACTTATGTCACTGATAACATACACCTGGAAATAAATTAAGCACCACCCTATTCTATATTTTCATACATCCAGAAATTCAATGTCTTTTGGAAACATGTACATATGACAACTATATCATATTGATAATGTCCAAAATACCTATCGATATAACTTCTGAAAGTTGGAACATTAGATGGGAGTCATATGCATTATGAAGTTTGTTGCTTAACGCTGCACTCATCAATATTCCAGCTATATACAGGTGGTTTGTAAACAATTGAGTCTGGACCAGGAAACCCAGTGATTGAAATCACGAGCATCGATCTACCCAATTGGGATGCGAAGACATACATCAACCAAGCCAGCGAGCCTGACCAACCAATCCCTTAGTCGCCTCTTACAACAAGCATAGTAGCCTTTTATATCAAGCATGGGTTGCTGAAGACCTATTCTACCCCGGATGTTCACAGGTTCTATAACTTCTGAAAAGTTGGAACATTTGACGGGAGTAATATGCGTTATAGAGAAGCAGGGGAAACAATTTAAAGAGTAGTCAAATAATTATAATGGAACAGTTACAAAACATTTCATTACATTATCGATTTCAGTTTCAGAACGTCAATATGAGGACGTCATATAATAAAAGATATAAATATATTTGGTCAGAAAACTTGAACATGAAAAACTGGCTATTTCACATGGAAATATATAACAAGGATACTTCCAGGTGTATATTTGAAGATAATGCTGAGTGCTGGAATAACTGACTGAAATGTCTTGAACACACACAGTGATATAAGGAACCAATCAACATGAAGCTGTTGTAACCAAATAAAAACAGGGAATGTGTCACACTTCTAAAAACCAATGGGGATAATCTGAAGAAGCCTTTGGGTCATAACAAGTTTGTGCCAGAAGTGATGTTTGCGCTAGACACTAAGAACGATTTTCATCAAACTGGCAAAACAACACTATCGTACGTCTAACATCGACAGTGGAATAATGCAAATAAAAGTGAAGAGCACCCAGAGTTGGAGGAATATCATTGGTCAAGAGGTGACCAATCAGTGTCAACAAACTTATGGTTTAGGAGCAGGATATGCTCCAGAGTTACATAATCAAAATAATATTATTTTTCATACACATATATTCACACGTCACAAGGCTGATCACAGGACATACTTCACCACAAACTACATAGTAATCTTTTTAGTTTGAAGATGCAAATTCTTCTATGACAAATAAAATAATTATAAGTTTCGAGAAAAACAATTTACATAATTGTTTCAAAATTTTCAAAACAATTTTGAGAAGTACTTTAAAATTTTGAAGATATCTATATCAGAAAAACAGACTAGTAAAAGAAACCACAAGTAAATAAGAACACCTCTAAACAAGAACCTGTATCCTTGGATCATGACTTTTGAATTTCCATTGGTAGAGTCTACTTCCTGTCATTGATACAGAGTCTCGTGAATCATGTAACAAATGATTCAGTAGACATTTACAATTTGAAGATTGATATTTTCCTCACAACTACCCTAAAACTAATTCATGAATTAATACAAATCATACCAAATACATCCAACCATGCAATAAGATCAACACAATAAAATAAATACAAACTGTAAAAGCAAAATATTGGTCATATAACTAAACACATTTCAACCACCCCCAGCCAAAGAGTGACAGATGTTATGAGAAGTTTGTTCAAAACAGTCAGGTTATGTATCAAGCCTGCAAAACACTGTATAACATCTCTAGAGGATACAGGTGCTTGAAAAGGTGCTGCACAGACTTAAGCGGAATCATGCAAAGAAGCGGGGTAAAAACCTGTCGGTAGCAGACGCTTACTGGTTAAACCCTGCAAAATTGAAAGTTTGAAATTTAAACATGGCATACAAAGTTCAAACTCACAACCTGACCTTGGCAACTTACCATGTTCGTATGTCTGTGATCAATCCTTGATTTGTCAGTTCAAAGAGACCAACTATCAACCACAAAAATGTTGCATAGCGAGCTTGTTTTCAAAAGACCACAACTTAAACTTTTACTGAAATATGGATCAGGAAGTATGAAATTACGAAAAGAGAATCTTAAATAAAATGTTTCTGATACATGAAAGGATTTCTTTAATTTTACAAAATTCTGATATAACATGTGTCAAATAAATTCTTTTACTGATACACAAATTGGCAGTACTTTGTCTAAACTTGTTTAAACATTAAAGTCCAAAAGTAATGAAAGCTATAAATTCTAATAAATGAAGGACACATTTTTTCAAGTACTTGTAGTCCTGATAATGAAATTAGAAAAAAATCCTACAAAATACCAACTGTGAACTGACAGGCAAACTACTGATTGTTGTCAACATGAGTCGATCCAGATTCCGCACACGTCCAACATATCACTTTAAACACTAGCTGGGAAAGTGTGCGTTTTCAATTCTCAGCATATCTTTGAGACATGAGGTTCAATTAGTAAAGAGATAGAGAATCCGTCAGCAAGTGTGCTGACGTGGGGAGATTAAAGAGTCAACACAGACACATAGCACAGTGTTAGTATATTATCAAACCGGTCCTCTGATAGTGGCCGTGGTGCTCTCCTTGGACAGGCAATCGGCTCGCCGGTCGAACAATTGTAATGCAAGCGTGTACACCACTGACAAGGCAGGTGCATATGATCTGTTAATTTACCAAAAATCTGGCCCTGTTCTAAGTGTTACATATGATATGATCAGGTCAGATGAACTTTTCCATGTTGTTAATTAAATCACCTTAGAGAGAGAGAGAGACAACTATCGACTGTATAGCCTCCAATTAACATCGTGATATGCATCATCAATGAAGTCGTAAATGTGGTATCCAGAATCTCCATAACTTTATGAAGTTAATCCAATGAGAGAATGTTTCAAAAGTTAATCTAAATTCATTCTTTCCCAGCATGCTTTATTTTTACGACCATAAAAATGCTAATACTTTTCACTGCACAAATAGATCCAAATTTTTAGATATAACTTATCTCCCAATTTCATGTAGTTATCCAATGATTTCAGTCTCATTTTTAAAACGTTTTCAAAGATTATACATTATTCATGAGTAACATCAATATAATTAATATCACTTTTGGTATATATTAATCCAAATTCTAAAGAAAGGTATGAAACTATACAATTCACAAATAATTAAATTAAATTGAAATATACTTCATCATGTAACAAAACATGTACAGTTTTCACTTGCACCAAAAACATTCAAAAGCCGTACATAATTAACTAAAAAGACAATGCTCACTGACCTGTTTCAAATTAACATGCTTTATGATGTTTCTTCCTGAAGGGATTTGCTTGTGTCTGGAATTTGTAACAGACCCCTCACATAACATATTATTGTTAATAATATTATTATTGATTTAATAACTACTCCTGTATCTACCACCATGCCTTGTCAGCAGTGTACTCCAAAATGCCAGTCATCACACACACAAATCATCCACAATGCAAGGAACAAACTCAATACCAAAACTTCATTCAGATTCTGCCTACCTGTCTACACTAATATTTATCTGCCAGAGATGTTTCCACATGATTCCATCACTGTGTGACAAGTGAACAAAGACAGTGTTGGGAATAGCCATTTTTCTAAAAGTGAGGCCATTTCATTTCCAAAAATTCAGCTAAATGTATCTGAGACTTAACGTGCAATAGTCCTTTGTGAAATTTGGTGTATGGCTTTGTTTCCAATTTAGTGAAAGTGAAAGTGAATTAGCAAGGTAAGAAACTTCGAAAGATTTTGTGTTAAAATAGAAGTTCAGAAAGTCATGGCATGTCAACTAGGTTCTACCTAAACTAACACTCGAGGAGGATATAAGAATGATATGAATCCCCATCCAATGATGCATCAAGCAATTTCCGTATATGTGCTATCGTTCTCAAATTTGGACTTACCCTCACTTGGGCAGCCACAATCAACCATCCCTACTCTAATAGTCTCGATCTCTCCTGAAGTTTTGGTACGCTCTTCGGTTTTGACCATACTCTTCACTGGGATTGTAGTTGTGACTTACTTTGGGTGTCCCCATTTTGCTGCGGCCTTGTCGCCTGCTTGTCATATTCCTGCGCTCACGGTCAAACTCTAGGTCTTCGAGTCTCTGTGTCAGAGCCAGCTTCTGCTGGATTGCCATACGTAATAAAGAGTTCAACGTCTTCTTTTCCTCCTCCGCAGCAGCCAGTTGGCGCTGCTGCTCGTCCAGCTGTGTCACGTACTCGTCACAC
Source organism: Haliotis cracherodii (assembly GCF_022045235.1). Taxonomy (NCBI): domain Eukaryota; kingdom Metazoa; phylum Mollusca; class Gastropoda; order Lepetellida; family Haliotidae; genus Haliotis; species Haliotis cracherodii. The sequence goes on along the minus strand of NW_027266319.1, from coordinate 54,700,257 downwards.
CGCTGGGCAAACATTGCACGCAGGGAGGCGAAGGTGGCGGCATCCTCCTTCAGCGCCTTCAACTCATTTCGCAACTTCATCATTGTCTCTGTCACAATAACTTTCTCATTTTCGTACTTTTGTTTAAGATTGGCTAGCGCCACCTCTGCAGTGGACTTGTTGGCTTTGAGAACACTTCGGAGTGTGGCAATCTGTTCCCGTTTGGTGGAAAGCATAGCTTTCAACTTGACCACCTGTTCCTGAAGTTCCTGCATGTCATCATTTTCACCGCCCTGTTGTTGCTGACTTGACATGTTGTCCACCAAGTGGTCAACAGCGACCTTGAGGAACTTCACCTGGTCAACTATTGTCTCAGACAGTCCTGTACATGAGGTAGGGTCGCCCTTCATATCACCATTAACCATGGCTGTATTTGCGGCATCTTTGTTTCTCCTGGAACGCTTTTTCTTTGTTTCTTGAACACCGTTTTCTCCCTTGCCATTTTTGTCGTCTGGCTCCTCGCTGCTCTCTCGACTGATGTCCTTGCGACTTGTGACTGTTCCCTTAGCATGGTCCAGCATGACCCGACTCGGCGTCTCCTTGCTCACTTCACACACAAGGTGGTACAACTGAGCAAGGTCTTCTGTGACCTTCACAAGGTCGTCCTGGGTGGCAGTGAGGCTGCCGTGAGCATCACCAGCAAGAGAGGTCATGGACTTCAAGTCCCTTTCCAGGTCCTTGATGTTCTCTTCATATTGCATGCACTTCTGCTGAAGTTCGGCCAAAGCAGCCTCAATATTTGGATCTCCATGGATCTGGTTTTTGTCCTGAAGGCGGTTAATCTCAGCCTGAAGGGCACTTATCTCACTCAAAGCAGTACTGTACTTCCTTTCATTCTGAGTAAGGTTCTTCTTCAGCATCAGAACCGCCCGCTTGTCAGGATCAGTCTCGTTCTCAATCTCTGCTTCCAGTTCAGGATCTTTGATAGAGTCTGTGCTTGCCTGCATAATCTTGATGTTAGCTACAGCACTGATATGTTCTTTCAACTGGTCTGCTCTCTCCTTCTGTTCCATGAGGTCACGTTGTGTATCCTCTATCAACTTCCTGGCTTCTTCCAGAGCCTTCTGGACCTCCATCTTCTCAGTGTCGCTCTGCTCCAGCAGTTGTTCCAACTTGCGAACCTCTGTCACCTGAATCTCACTGAGAATGTCATTCACCACACCTGGCCGAGGTTTAGTAGGTCTGTTAACTCCCTCTCTCTTAGCAAAATCAGCTTCTATCCTCTTGAGTGCAGGGTGATCATGGACCTCTCCATCCTCCTCTGCCCCAGAATCTTGGGACTCTGAATGCATGCTGTTAGTGAGCTTTAGACCATCACTCAGACCACCAAAGTGTGCCAGATTGCTGAGGTTGAACATGGACTCTTGATTAATCCTTTGATCAAGCTCTTTCTTCAAGGCATGTTTCTGTTCCCGTTCCTGTTGCAAGGAATTCAAAGCTTCCTCGAGATTTTTCTCAATGATCCTTTTCAAATTCATCGTTTCCATGAGCTGCATGTTGAGATCCTCCGCTTCTTCCTGAAGCCTCTTTGTTTCATGTTTCATCCCTTCAAACTCCACCTGGCTCTGCTTCAGCTGAGAAACAGTCTTCTGCAACACAATGTTCTCGTCCTCAAGCTCAGCGTAATCCGTGAGATTCCGATTCTCCCGAACCTTGTACTCTCTGATCTCGTGCCTGAGCTGGTTGCGTTGAACTTCCAGGGTTTCAATCTGGTTCTGATGTTCGTTTGTCTGAGTGTTGAGGTTCTTGTTTTCCACAGCCAGACGGTCCATTGTCTGCTTGCAGGACTTGAGGTCGGCCTCCAGCTCGTGGATGGATGCTCGGTAGCCCTCTTCACGGGTAACCGTCTCCTGTAGGAATGCCTCCTCATGGTGGATGCCGCTCTCGTGGTGTTTCTTGTAAGTGATCTGATGCTTGCTCAGTGCCTGAAACATACAGTTAAAACATAAGTTTCATGGAAATCATTTCATGCACATTATGTTATTTGGAGGGAAATACAAAATATTCTTAATCAGGATTTCTATGAATCTCCTGAACATTGGGAACAAGTCTGTGCCCATGCCTCTAGAATCATTTTCTGAGTTTCTATTATTTACTAATAAATCGAACAAGATTCAGGCTTAGGACTACTGTCTTAAGTCACAGAGGCGATAACTGATTAGGTTTGCATCCATTTCATGTATTTCAACAAACAGTACTTGAAAATCAATTATCCTGGTTGGTTGGTTTGTTGTTTAATGCCGCATTCAGCAATATTCCAGCTATAAGACAGCAGTCTGTAAATAATCCCGTCTGGACCAGACAATCCAGTGATTGATATCAAGATCATCGGTCCACGCAATTAGGATCGATGACATGCATGAACAAAGTCAGCAAGCCTGACCACCCGATCCTGTTAGTCGCCTCTTACGACAAGCATAGTCGCATTTTACGGCAAGCATGGGTTGCTGAAGACCTATTCTACCCCGGATCTTCACGGGTCCAATTCTCCTGGCTTCTGGTGGTTAGGCTTGTTGACTTATCAAATCACATGCATAAAACTGTAAGACAACTACAAGTATGCCTTGCTGATATTGTCAACAATTCATACAGTTAACACACTGTGAAAGGATTAAACCAGAAAACTTCCTGTTTGTGACTGGATGACTGAAAGAACTATGCCGCTGTTATAACCAAGAATGGCTAATATCACCTATCATTACACAACTAAAAAGAAGTTGTCTAAATAATGGAAATAATTCTGAAAATGATGATCTTTTTGATACGTAACCTTGTTCTATGTACGTGACATTCCTGCTTACTTAGGAAGAACAAGGCAAATTTGTTATTGACAGAACTCAACAAAATCGAAATGTCCCAAAACTTGAGGGAGCCCCTGAAGCTGGGGCAAGCAGTTTACCCAGAGCTCAGCTATATTGATTGGACATAAATATACATAGCAAGAATTCTGTGTCAGTAGCCAGCAGGTTAAACAAACCAGGCTGGGCAGCCATGATTGATGCTGAAGAAATTGACGGATAAATTGAAAAATATGACAGAATTTTCTGAAAATATCATGTTTTATAAATCCATTCTTTGAATTAATTACTGTATCAATCAAATCTGTTTTTGTTTCCTGTTTTACGTCTCACTCAGCAATTATCATGCTATATGACGGAGGTCTGTAAATAATCAAGTCTGGACCAGACAATCCAGTGATCAACATCATGAGCACTGATCTACGCAATTGGGATCAGATGACATGCATCAACCAAGTCAGTTAGCATGGACAAGCATAGTCGCCTTTCACGGCAAGCATAGGTTGACCAATTCTAACCCCGGATCTTCACAGGTAACAGAATTACAGAGGCTAAGTCTATAATATAAAGTCTAGTCCATGTCCTATTTATCCTGACAAAATTACAGCCGTTAGCAAGTCTATGTCTTCAGTGTCTGACTCCCACACAGACCAACGGTTCACCATGGCAATCACATGTATTGATTGGGGTTGGATCTCATGTTGGGAAAACAACTCGCAAATTAATATTTGAACTGTTGGCAAGAGTCCGACACTTGTATGATCGTATATAAAATGTCTACAAATTAAGTCACCTTTAAAGCTGCTCAAAAGTCATATATGGCATTAAATAACCTCAAGAAACTTCAGAAAATCGATCATTGAAACCTAAGAGTTATACGATTTCAGGCTATGCTATGTGATTCAACCGAGCTTGTGAGGTGAAGTGAAATGGGGTTTAACATCTCTGCAGCTGACATTTTGAATTAAGAGGTGACAACCCACCTTGAAGAAGGGGGCACTGCCATTTTCATAAAATAGGTATAGTTAAAAGGCTTCATTGAAGATCTGATTACATTTTTTATTAAGCTGACACACCATATCAGAAAAGAAAACTTTTTGATAAATCATCAAATCTTACTGTCAATAACTTCCAACAATTTTCAGACTAAAATTACAAATACTACATTTTCTTGAGTATAGTGTGTACCCCCATTTAGGTGATTCAGTAAAATGAATTCCAAGTATTATGCGCCGAAAACAAACAAACATTGTATCCCTTCAGCGAAATCAGGTAAACGAAGAGGCGATTAAACTTGGTCAATAGAAATTTGAAAATTTGAGATAAAACATCACTAGACATGATGATTAACCGTTTATATTGTATTTCTTGTTCTGCTAGGCATTATTTCATAAGCAAAGATTAAAATCACCATGGGTAATATCTCGCAAACTAAACCAGAACAGCTATCACTGTACATAGGTTTTCTCCCAATCTACCAGTGATTCAGTTAGAAATTACCCGATAATATCACTTTAAAGAATTTTGATGTCATGATCGGAAGTATTATTTTTACGCAATAATATATTCCGATATCATGTTATTTTAGCTGCAGATTTACCATATATATCTTAAATAATATGAACCATAAGCGTAGCACTTTCGAAAAGCTGATCACTATTGCAAGATATATTTAACATACTGAACAATTTGACCAGTCAAGGCAAAGGCTCACACGCTCATGATCACGAAAACTTTATGTTGACATATAATACCGGTAGTCAAACTCGAAAAATAAGAGTCAAAGTATGACATTTGTGATATATGTATCCATTTTCTGTCAACTAAAGTTTGTTTGAAGGCATGAATAGTGGTAATCTGACTGTGGTTGCTGTAAATAACAGAGGCCTGTACGATCTTGTGAGCATTTCAAACACGATTTCGCCGAAATTAATGTAAACAATATTAAATAAAATTTGAATAAAATTAATATAATACGTCCAGATATACAATGAACACTTTTCATAATCAGACACTGTAATAACATGATTAATTTGAGGACTTCAGCATGTTCAGTACTTCTTGACATGGTATTTTTGGTGCTATGTGTTCACGGTGATGTCTTTGTTTTGGGGAAAACTACTATAAAAACTCATTATGGCATGTATAATGTGCACCCTCCTCTACACAGCTGTGTTCCTTTAATAAAAAAATGTGTGCACTATACTAAAGAAAAAATGGAATACAGAAAATCAAAATGATATTATAGAATCAGTGACTTTCCTTATCTTTTGTTCAGGTAGAGTGAAAACAATTAGCAAGGTCACAAATTGTAATTACCAAGTCACCATCTTAGTTCGATCTTACGTCAAGCATATATTGCTCAAGAAACACCATAGCAATACAAGCATGAGGTACTAAGCCCGACTCAGAATCACAAAATCAGATACCACAGTAAAATACAACTATATCAAATCGACGGACAATCGGTCTCAGGAAAGCCATCTTTCAACCCAACCTTCAACAATTTGGACCAAACCCACAATGGTGTTCATCCCCCCCCCCCCCCCAAATCAAACTAATCATGCACCACAATTAGCATAAGCAGTGTTAAGTAGACAAATACTGTCCTTCCCTGGATGATCAGGACCCAGCCTCAAACACCTAACACTTGAGGACAAATCCGTTCATGACCTCAACTCAGTATCTGATGCGTCTGGGCAAGTCCGAGGACCCCTTCTGGTCGGGGTGAAATCAATATGTACATTTTAATTCCTGTGAACCTATGTGCATGACTGGCCATCATAATGCTAACAGTTGTCCTGAGACGGGGAAGTCCTTCACACAGATCAATGGTGGAGTGCTTGCAGCCCTGCTGTGTGCTGTGCTGTGCCGTTTGCTGTGTTTCCTTGCTATATTGTGATCCAACGTCATGCTGGAGCTCTGCAGGGGATGTTTCCAGCTTATTGGTGGTCAACACGTATAGCCAGGTAATGACACATCAAGAACAGCCTCAGATATAAAGCCGAGAGTGAACCTTAGGGTGTTTCCATGAATTGTGGGCGGTTCACGGTATCTGAGTTCTGACAGGGTTGCAGGTCTTGTTTATGTCAAGTTTTAAAGAACATGCATGTGTGAGTCTGTAAGTTTTATGTCAAAGCCTGTTAAAGCTTGGAGTCAGAGATTTATTCAAGCATTCTCTGAAGGTGTTATTGTGCCGCAGCATATGTAAGAAAAAATTCCCACACTGGATTAAAATTTCCCAATTCAAGTTATCATAAAGATAAATTAAATTTTAGTTCACTTGTATTTCATTGATAACAAGTTCAATAGTGAAGTGAGCGAATGAGTGAGGTGCGTTTTAACACCACAGTTTTCCAGTTATATCAGAGCATGGCAGCTTGATGTGGGAGGAAAGCCTGAAGTGAAGCAGGTCTCTGACATTTACCACTTTGATGAAACCCACGTGCAGAGGAATGGTGCTGACAAAGTAAGAAAATAATCAGGGCAAACCGGAATTCAAACACACAACCACACAAGCTTCTGGCAAGGGACACAACTCTGCACAGCGAATTGCGAGGCCTTTGACAACTGGGCCACCGAATAAGTCCAATAAACATGATAGTGAGTGAGTGAGTATGGTTTTACGCCGCTTTTAGCAATATTCCAGCAATATCACGGCGGGGACACCAGAAATGGGCTTCACACATTGTGCCCATGTTGGGAATCGAACCCGGGTCTTTGGCGTGACGAGCGAACGCTTAAACCACTAGGCTACCCGACCGCCAATAAAAATGATCAGGAGAATGGGGCTTTAACACTTTATTTTACAAAAAGTCATTGAATGCAATCTATTAATATCTGTGCAATCTCCGAAAATAGGACTTTTTAACAAAATCTCAATTTAGTATAAAAATACTAGATATATCCTAGTCTTCCTTGATTCGGATTCCCACTCTACAGCACTGTTAGTCTCCGACATGTGGCCAACTCCTACCTACAACCACATGCTGTGTGTGTGCCTGGCATCAGCCAAATTAGTCTTTCCTTCACACTTTGTTAGACCTGTAATGCTGTACCATATTTCCTCTAAGAATAACCTGTGAGAGATCACTGTCAAGCCATTGAGAACCTCAGCATTATTGGGGGCAGCCTTCATCTTTGTTGTAGGCCAACACGAATGCATCAGTTTTGAGAACACACAGTCTTAGCTACTAGGACATGTTGTGAGGCAGAAATATTTTTTGCTTTTGTATCAATAATGAATATGAATCCACCATTGTCTTTCCACCTGTCCATGCAATAACAGGCCAAATCATTGCAAACCTAACAGCCAAACAGACATCAATATAATTCAATGACTGAGTAAGTTGGGTTTAATGTCGCCTTAAACTGTATTTCAGTTATATCCCAGTGTGTCAGACTGATGTTGGAAAAATAACCATACAATGCAAGTCTTAGATGTTTACTTAGGAGAAACCTACAAGCACAGGCATGGTTCTGCCAAACCTAGGAAGAAAACATGTCTTCGATACTGCCACTTGTGGCACCTGAGACAATTTTGGCACTTTTGTCCCTTTCATAAACTAAACACAATGTTCATAACAGGTCCATACAAAGGAAACCAAGTAGCATCTACATCATTGCTCAGCATTGTCTGCTTGTTGTGTAACGCCACACTCAGCAATATTCCAGCTATATGACAGTAGTCTGTAAATAATCAAGTCTGGACCAGACAATCCAGTGACTGACATCATGAGCACTGATCTACGTAATTGGGATGTGATGACATGCATTTACCAAGTCAACAAGCCTGACTATCCAATCTCATAAGTTGCCTCTAAAGGCAAGCATAAAGACCTGTTCCAACCCAGATCTTCACAGGTCTCATTGTTCAGCATTCTTATTTGCAGTGACATTTATTAGAGGAAGTATGGTACTGATCCAACAACGTCTGACTCATGGAGCGTATACCAATCACCTGACCTGACTATAGGGACAACATAACCATTCTTTAATCAATCTGTCAACAGCTGTGCCTTCAAAATTCTTAACCTAACATGATTTATTCAAGCAGCAGCATTCTCAAAAGTGTTGTCATTGTCCCTATGTAGCACTGAAGTGATATGTCCGGTGAAGAATACACAAGATTGATCTCCTATCAATATCAGATCAGGCATGCTAAGGTGCCCCCTTTATCGTGTATAGGAACAGTAAAACCGACCATAAACAGACTTCAAATGAATTTGATTTTCATGTGAATATCTATCCTATTTAGACACATAGTGAGTGACTGAGTATGGTTTAATGCCACATTTAGCAATATTCCAGCAATATCATGGTGGGCACACCAGAAATGGGCTTTAAACATATAGGGTTTTGTGTGGTTTATACAACAGATAGCTACGCGATAAATCGCAAAGAACAAAGTAGGGTTTATTTCACAATAAAACATCGTTCTATCATGACGACATATCTGGGAATTTGAACATGTGCTCGTAAATTGAAGACGTCATATATTGGACAAGGTTATTTTTGAGAGGGGAGTGTCTAGTGAGTTGTAAATGTAGCTGGGCAATGTACATCAATGCGATAAATATTGAAAACATGTGACTAACAAACTCTTGCAAAGGGAACAGAACCTGGACCATGCTCATAATGAGCAAATACAGAGACCACTTGGCCACTTTAGTGTCTTCTCCAATCTGAACACACGGGCCGTTGATATCCTTGAAATATATCATGATCAATTATCACATAGTACCATTACTCTGGTTGCAGTACCACAATATAATCTGAATGCACCAGATAACAGAGTCATAGAAATTTTTACAGATCTACTTTAGTTGAAGCATAGATTTACGTTGGTCTTAACAGACACTGGTCATACTTAATTACGATAGTCGTACCAGACACACAGGTGCAGCACACATTTACACTGGGTGTCACATGAATAAAGACATTTGTTAACTGACAACCGGGACGAGTTCCTACCATCATGAAAACTATTACCATTTATATCAAAACGGAAATAAGATGGTTAACCTACATATCTTAGATAGGCTACATTCAAAAACTAGGTACAAGGAAACTGTTATTTATCTTTCACTATGTATTGGAAATAGAATATGAAAATGAGACATAATGTGAGCATTTCTCTTTAAAATTACCACCTAATTGACAGGGAATCAGGATACTACATCCTTATGAACAAATTTTGGGCTATCAGGCTGACTGCTCAGTCTCTTAGTGTAACAGTATATGTTTCATATCCTTGAGATATATTTCACATCTTCAGATATGCCATATATTAGGATGACATAATCAAACAGGTATATCATCGTCAGTGAAAATTAAGTACATTTTTACTATTTCAAACCAGATTCTTGTATACATGGATCCGAGACTGGGGAAAGATGATAAAACAATGAACATATTATAAACGTGCGAGTCAGAATACAGGTTAATAACCATCAAGTAAGCTCTTTCATTATCAACTATTTAGATATTGACTGAATACACTGACGCTACACACCCAGCTTACAGACCCGGCTTCTGGTAGCATGATATATACAGTCATATGAGCAAACACTGTCAAACCACCGAGAGAAAATATCCTGTCTTGAAACATCAGGTGAGAATCAATGACTCCCATCAGCTTGTAATAATACACCTCTGACAAACAATATTGATGCGTATACCACGCCAATGCATCACAGCGCGAGATATGAGGCCTGATACATGGTCTATACAGCACATACACATTATTGGGAGATAAATGTGCTGGATGCATGCTGTTACACACGTGCAGTGCACACAAATAGCATCATCAGTGTGTCTCTCAACAGATGGTTTGTCTGGATACATTTGGGAATATTTGGAGAGTAAACGAAGATGAGACCGATACAGATGTATATACAGCTGAGTTATGTAAAGAGCAGGTTGCACTAATAAACATCAGGTAAATCAGTTGGGGGAATTACTCACCATTCACCTATTTAACATTACTAATATAAATTCTATAATAAAAAACAAAAGACTATGAAGACTGCACACATCTATCACATAGCAGGTCAGTAGATTCCGACATTCCATAGAAAATTGTGTTAATTTAGCAGCAGTGTCAGGAATCATGTCAATGAGCCTGAACAAGCACCTGCTCCAAACAAATCTGGTTTACTTGCACTTGGCACCCTTCACTACTAATTTGCCATCATAAATTCTGTGTGTGTCTGGAAATGCTGTACTCTAAAACCTTAACGACCAGGGCCCCTTTCCTCAAACCGACCAAAACGCTATACCTGTGGTAAGTCCATGTTCAAGTATGGGAGTTATGATCAAAGACGATCATCTTAGCGCAAAGATCACTTTGTGGAACGAGGCCCAGGTACCCAGCAGGATTCTGTGGCAGAATAGGTCCCAGCAAGCATGGTCATTGTAAGAGGAAGTGTGTGACCTGATCTTACCCCAATTGTGTGGATCGTTGCTCATGCTGTCAACCACTGGTTTCCAAGGCTTAGATTAGATTATTTACAGGCAGGCATGATATAGCTGGAATATTGATGACTATGTACATCACACAGCTTTCACTTACTGAGATAACAGTATGACATCTTTCTTGTCACATCAAATTTCATTTTCCTATTATGGTTAATATTTTGAAATGTTTGAAGGGAATGCTGTGACCCTAGCGATACACACAAGAAACCTGCTGTGACCCTAGCGATACACACAACAAGTAACCTGCTGTGACCCTAGCGATACACACAACAAGTAACCTGCTGTGACCCTAGCGATACACACAACTTGAAGCTAGGCATGGCCTCAGTAATACAGACAACATGAAATAAGCTTGTGCTTTGGAAGTAGGCAATATTACAGCCAGATCACTGCAACCTGTAAATATATATATATAGGTAACGAAGCCCGGAATAGACATGATGCGAGCTGTGGGGTACATTGTGAGAGTTGGTCTTCCCGAAAACAAGTGAGGTTCGCAAGCCACCGATACATGGTATCATTTCTAAGCCTTTCTCCAAGTAGGTACTGGGCACACATTGTGCTGGGACTCTTCACAGGCTGAATCCTTACTGACATGAGTACAACCTGTACCTGATGGAGGACAAGACACTGGTCAGGACTGCTATACAAGAGTCACAACCCATAAAAAAATGTATTTTGCTGGTTTAATGGAACCATTTTGTTCTTGTTAATGTATTTTTATCACTTACAATCACGTATGATCATTAGATTTCTTATCAACATCCCCTACCCAATTTTATCACTCCCAGGAAAACTCCAGTTCATTGTTAGTACATTTGAAATTATATTTCTTGAAGCAGTGACCGAAATGGTACTCTGTCTCTGAACAGAGAAAAAGCCAAAGAATATGAAATGGTAAGTCCTTTTGATTGACATAAATCATGCCACACAATCCCTGCACTAGGAATAGCAGCAGTCAATGTTCCTCCACAAAAACAGCCTTATCCACGAAAAGTCAGATGCTTCCGGACATAATATTTACCAACAAATCTAAATAGCACATCTCTGTGAGCGTATCAGTATATTTTAATTCCCTGAGTACATCCGCATCAGATGTTGGCCAACAGGTGGCGCCACGATACCTCCACACAGCCACCTTGCTACATGAACCCTGCTACCTGCTTCCAACACTTCTCTGCTTTGTTATAGCCTGCTGTGATAGCATTATGTAGGCAAGTTCTGCCTCCCAGGTTCCACGGGCACAGAGAGCATGGAGCAGAGCAGCCCTATTACTCAATTACAGTTCCAATTATATCAACAATTCCTGAAGCATGAGGACGGTAGGCAAAAAAGACACATACAAATAGCCAGGTTTACAAAGTAACTGCCAGATACCAGATATTTCAGCCATGACACGCTAATGTCATGCAAGGGCGCTGGGGGTCTATTCTCTCCTGGAATCCCAACAGGAAGACAAGTGTTGGGTATTGGGATCTATTCAGTCCTGGTATCCCAACAAAGAGACAAGCAAGGGGTATTCGGGGCATAACCGCTTTTAGGTATCCCAACAGAGAGACAAGTGTGGCATATTTGGGGCACATTCTGTTCTAGCATCCCAACAGAGAGGCAAGCATGAGGTACAGGGGACCTATTCTGTCCTGGAATTCCAACAGAAGACAAGCATGGGGTATTGGGGGTATTGGAGATATAGTCTGTTCTAGAATCCCAACAGAGACAAGCATGGGGTATGAGGATCTTGTCTATCCTGGAATCCCAACAGAAGACAAGCATGGGGTTTGAGGATCTTGTCTATCCTGGAATCCCAACAGAAGACAAGCATGGGGTATTGAGGATCTTGTCTATCCTGGAATCCCAGCAGAGACAAGCATGGGGTATTGAGGATCTTGTCTATCCTGGAATCCCAGCAGAGACAAGCATGGGGTATTGAGGATCTTGTCTATCCTGGAATCCCAACAGAGACAAGCATGGGGTATTGAGGATCTTGTCTATCCTGGAATCCCAACAGAAGACAAGCATGGGGTATTGAGGATCTTGTCTATCCTGGAATCCCAACAGAGACAAGCATGGGGTATTGAGGATCTTGTCTATCCTGGAATCCCAACAGAGACAAGCATGGGGTATTGAGGATCTTGTCTATCCTGGAATCCCAGCAGAGACAAGCATGGGGTATTGAGGATCTTGTCTATCCTGGAATCCCAACAGAGACAAGCATGGGGTATTGAGGATCTCGTCTATCCTGGAATCCCAACAGAGACAAGCATGGGGTATTGAGGATCTTGTCTATCCTGGAATCCCAACAGAAGACAAGCATGGGGTATTGAGGATCTTGTCTATCCTGGAATCCCAACAGAGACAAGCATGGGGTATTGAGGATCTTGTCTATCCTGGAATCCCAACAGAGACAAGCATGGGGTATTGAGGATCTTGTCTATCCTGGAATCCCAACAGAAGACAAGCATGGGGTATTGAGGATCTTGTCTATCCTGGAATCCCAACAGAGACAAGCATGGGGTATTGAGGATCTTGTCTATCCTGGAATCCCAGCAGAGACAAGCATGGGGTATTGAGGATCTTGTCTATCCTGGAATCCCAACAGAGACAAGCATGGGGTATTGAGGATCTCGTCTATCCTGGAATCCCAACAGAGACAAGCATGGGGTATTGAGGATCTTGTCTATCCTGGAATCCCAGCAGAGACAAGCATGGGGTATTGAGGATCTTGTCTATCCTGGAATCCCAACAGAGACAAGCATGGGGTATTGAGGATCTTGTCTATCCTGGAATCCCAGCAGAGACAAGCATGGGGTATTGAGGATCTCGTCTATACTGGAATCCCAACAGAGACCTAAGTCACAAATCAGATCAACAGAGCAGTTAATCAGATTACTTAAGTGTACCCTTGACTCAAACCACACACCCAAGTAATAGAATCTTAATTCCACAGAAACTGTTTCTGTTTCTGCTGCAATACATCTCAACTCACCTCACCCCCAACAAGGTGTAGATATTTTTGCCACTTTACCTGATTCAATTACACACCTTATCATTTAATAAAAATGGTTCTATTCCCATCAAAGACAGTGTAAACCAACAACTGTTCAGCAAAGACATGAAATAGTGAATTATACTACGTATGTGACATATCGTCTCTCTGTTCGGCCATTACGGATCTGCATGACGGTAGTCCTGGCATGCAGCCATATCTTGACAGACCTGTCTGCTCTTTGCAAAATAGCCCTCCTATAGGATGAGGAAGGATTATCACTAAGCCCGGGCCACAACAAATATATACCTGCTATCTGATTCACCTAGCTCTGAATACACACTGAGTTCAAACATAACTGTGCAAGAAATGGTGCCAAAATATCATCCCAGAATAGGAAGTGCCCAGCAGGCTAGATTCCATTGGCTGTGTGTGATAACGGCAACATATCCTCGTGCAAAATGTAACAATTAAATCAAAATTGTATGATCCAACAGAAGGATAAAACTAAGCATGCTAAGTGAAACAACAGTCATGTGACATTTAACCACACACAGGCAGAGAATTACATGACAGGTTAACAATAGTAACATGCAAGAAAGGTGTTCTTTAACTTCTTTTGAGAAGTATATTTTCATGGTTTGAAGATACTAGCAAATCTGTATCTTTTCATTCCTGTTTTGAACAATTTAAAAAAAATATAACATCTTTTTTCAAACTTAACAAGATAACCTTCCCCCATCAGATAGATACAAGATAGCCTTCCCTTTTAAACAACTGTTATCAATATTTCAGCCGAATAAAATATACTTCACTTCACTAAATGTGTCACAGATACTGATTTTTTTTTGTTTCTTATCCTTCACAGCAGTTGCCTTGTCCAACATGTGCCCATCATGTTAGGGTGCTGTGAGATATGTGTAAGCCCTGAGGTCCCTGTAGAGACTATGACAGGCATGTACTCCACAGCAGGGCCAGGAAATAAGCTGGTAAAAGCTTTGACTTTAGCAATGACAATCTGAAATCACATGAGCCTCATAGGACCAGGAATAAACAAAGCTGTCGCTATTGGTCACCCTCCTCCACACTGCACAGACCATTCACTACGTTCCTCTGAACATGTGCCACGAAACACACACACAAACGACATGGACTCAAACTGCCAGTTTGATCATAAAAAGCCAACCATGTACTTTTTTGTGTGAATTCCTCACAGGATGAGAAGGAACGTAAAACAGGGTTAAGAATGTCTATCTTCCAGCTTGTGGAACGGGAAATAAATATGGCATGTTTTGTGACATGTATGATGTCACTATATCATAAAATTGTGCACAGGTGTTCTAGCCATGTCATAAGCCAGATCACTTCAGTATCATCAAAACATAAATTTGGTTGGTAATTAATTGTCACCACATCACAATGTCTGATTGTTCAACATCAGTTTAAGGCCACATCAGTTTATGTCTCTATTTTTGAAATTATGTCTTCAAGAGGTCAGAAATCAAGATCACCTTTAAAGGATTGTCACCTTGTCTGAATGGGAGTACTGGTTGTATTGAGAATCAACACTGCCTTCTTATCTACACTTGACCTTCATATCAGGAGGCAAGACATCGACACTCCCACCAATGTACACAATGTATACAATCTCATAGAAATTCTTGCTAATAATAAACAATGATATTTCTTAATAGACTAGAGTTGACATGGACTATAACATCACAAGCCTGCTCGACTTTGCTAGTCTGTCTTACAGACCCTGATACAAAAATATATCAAATACAGCCCATGCAAGTCTATAATGTTTGGCAAGTCTAGATTACTGCAGTATCAGGAAAATGAAGAGAGTCACTGGGCTCCCTTTTATTATATTTTTATTAAGATAACTGAAGAACTGTTTTTTCTGTACGATATGTTCATTTCAGAGACTAGATGTTTGTCTACGACTTTGCTGACAGTGTGTCATATTATCCTACTGGTGTGGATAGTTGCTCATGCTATCAACCACTGGTTTGCCTGTACCACACTTGAATAAATACAAGTTGTTCTGTAATGACATAGCTAGACAATTGCTTATTGCCAGATATAACATTAACTAGATCACAGCCCATAACATGCACACAAATACATCACTGTTCTCAATTTAAAGCAAATACTTTGGGAGTATAGCATGGCTGGCTTCATATTCCCATTATACCTGTGAAGATCTAGGTTAGAATTGGTCTTCAGCAACCCATGCTTGTCGCAAGAGGTGACTAACGGGATCGGGTGACTTGGTTGATGCATGTCATCATATCCCAATTGCATAGATCGATGCTCATGATATTAATCTTTGGATGAACATGATATTATCGGGTCCAGACTCGATTATCATATATCGCAAACAAAATCATACTCCCATTAAAAACATGGGACAGGTTTATACAAAAATCAGACACAAACCAATGAATCATTCATCATGCTCTGACACACGTTTCATTACTGATAATAATAGAAAGGCATTTAACATGTACAAAACATTCTTATTACTGTAATTGTTCTAATAAATTAACATTTTTAATTAATAAATTTTGTTTTGAAGCTGTAAGCATATCCTGTCTTGATGTCATTTTGTCATATGGTACTGGAAGCACATCTGAAGTAATAAAAAACAAACAAACTGTTTATAATTTGACATATTTCTATTGAGACGTTAATGTGGTTCCAATACACTTAGATTTTACTGCTGTCCAACAAATCAACATTTCCCCTCCATCCATGAGTTGAATAAGTGCTTCCCCATATCGTATTATTAGAATAACTATGGTACAAGAAATAGCCCCAGGACAAACATGACATGATAAATGACCTTCTTTGACAGCTCCTACTTAACAGCCTGTTCTATGAACATGATGAACCAAAGACATGCAAACAAGTCACTTGATGCTCACATACGTTAAACAAATTAACTTATCACTCCTTTCACAAACATCACTCCGGCTTATCATAACATCCATCTGAAGAAAGCAATGACATAATAATTTTCAAAATTACTGGAAGAATCCTATCTCAGCAATAAGCTATCATAACATACAAATATACCAGTAATGTTTTACAAAGAACTCTATAACAAGTAGACACAATTTATGGGAAAACAACTTCTTTATTTCCTGTAATCATGGTAATAGTGACGTTTCTTTTATAGAACCTTATACCGTTGTCAAGCAATTATACCGAAAGACAAAGTAGACACAATTAATGGATAACAACTTCTTTAATACTGTAAAGGCAACTTATACCGTTGTCAAGCAAGACAACAATTCAATTCTTTACAGTAAGCTTACTTAGTCATCCATCAACATCTAAAATATGCCAACCACACAGCACATATACTGTTTTCCTGAAAACATGCTATGAGCAAACAACTGGGATTTGGTTTCCATGTAGTTTTCATGTCAGTGTCTCGCAACAAGTACCTGCAGAGCTCCAGACATGACACAGAAGCTGAACAAATGCACCTCTGCCACTTGTTGGCACAATAGGAAGGAAATTATGGACTCAAACTGCAGATATTGTCTCCGTTAAATGTTTGTGATTTCAATACCAGATTGCCTCGTTTAGTAGGAAACTTGAGTTAAGGTGGAGCAGACTCTGAGCAAACCAAGCCAACAATCCAATGAGTTTACCATCTGTCAAACCTACTCCTTCTGGGATCCTTTACCTTTCAGTGCTTACACATTATCTTCTTTTTAAAAGACAATGTACTTTTTTCTGAACTGTATATCCTGTGCCATTTTGCATTTCTTCAAAACACCATTCCAGACATGTTTGTTTGTTTGTTGTTAACGCCGCACTCAGAGCAATATTCCAGCTATATAATGGCGGTCTGTAAATAATCGTGTCTGGATCAGACAATCCAGTCATTGACATTATGAACATCGATCTACACAATCAGAATACGATGACTAAGTCAGCGAGTCTGACCATCTGATCCCGGTAGTCACCTTTTGCGGCAAGCATTGGTTGCTGAAGACCTATTCTAACGGATCTTCACGGGTGCCAGACATGAATTAGTATGTACAAATAGGTTATATGAGTATCTAAACTTACATAAACTTGAATAATTATTTATCAGTTCACTAACTCACAGAAACAATCCAAGTCACGAACACCTCTCTCAGCCTGTCATTAGGTGAACAAGAAGACAGATGTACCACAAATGAACACACTGGTTGCTTAGAAACAAAGGAAATGATCCCACTAATCCTCTTCATTGTCATCTAAAAGAAATACCTCAGCTAATGGGTCTATTTATCAAGCATCTTTAACCACCAATGGAAATATTAATGGCAAATGGTTTTCTAACATCTGTCTATTTTCGATAATGCTTTAATCAATCACTCTGTGTTAGACCGTTGAGAACCACATTATTCTCACCATACACAATGACCATACTTATGTCTAAAACTAAACACTTCGTCCAACAGTCAGAAAGTGAGCTTCATTTAATGCTTTGAACAGTATTCGAGTTTTATCATGGTGCTTCACCTTGACATGGGAGGAAAGCCCAAAGTGGTGCAAGTCTCAGACTTCTATGGAGCAGACAAACCCCAAAATATATTTAGGACAAACCAGGATTCAAACCCACAAGCATAGGTTTCTGAGACACCTTAGAATGCAACTCTGCACAGTGAATTGCAGCACCTTAAGACAACTGGGCCACCAGTGCCCACCACTTCTAACAACTGCCCAGAACTACCTCTTAGAAACAGCATTTATTGACACCCTAAGCATGGTACTTTCAAGGTGAATGAGCTCACCAGTATATTCATCACATCAGTTTGAGGAATATACAGGGTAACCAACACACTTACAAACACAACAGTCATGAAATCTATACAAAACTGAACACTCATCAGTCTGTTTACAAAACCCTCCAAAAACCCTTCCAAAGACAATCTTAAATCAACATTCCTCAGGTCCTGAAAGGCGATGAACATCACAGATGCAACAATTGGTGGGGATTGAATTCTTCATTACGTTGAAGCCCAAAAAACTTAAGGATGATGCAAGATCAATTTTTCACAAATGGCTGACTCAGCTCAGCAAAACACAATTGACACTGCTCTCACTTCCCTCGGCAGAGTATATCAACAAATCAATGATGCGAAGAAATGGATGTAGACACTCAGACAGATTCTGGGGAAAAAAATTCCACAGCACTGGCACATATCGATAACGGCAGCTAAATTATTCATCAGTCAGTGCCTAGTACAATGTAGTGCCCTGTACTTGTCCTATTAGGACTGATGACAAGGGTGGTGACAATGTGTGACCTGGCTGTGTGTGAGTCATCTAAGTTGACTGAAGTTGACATATATCAAACATGTGAATCAAAATAAACTTTGTTTTTCTTCTTAAATAAGAATTTGATAGAAAGCACAAACGATTCATCAGCTTAGCATTGCTTAAAGCAACAGCTGTGTTGCAGGCTCTCCTACTACATTAAACCATTTCTATTTTTTCAAACCAACTGACAAGTAGGGGAGCAGGAAAATAAAAAAGAAATTGATTTTTTTTTAATTTCCACCATATGTCACATACAAACATGAGCAATATGCATGTCCAATTAACGATAAATAAGATGTAAAGCCTTTTTCATGCATTATTGACGTAGAGTTCATGTAGGTGTGATGCCTGCACTCGATCAACAAATGAAGAACTACAGGTACACCAGTTGAAAAGGATACATTGGATAATTAAGCAGAGTATTGTTATACTTTAATGTATTTTAAAAAGTTAATGGATATTTGTTTTTGTTTTGTTTTCTTTGTTGTTTAACATGGCACTTAGCAATATTCCAGCTATATGACAGCAGTCTGTAAATAAACAAGTCTTGACCAGACAATCCAGTGTTTGACATCATGAGCATCAATCCTCGCAATTAGGATACGATGATATGCATCAACAAAGTCAGCGAGCCGACCACCCAATCCAGGCATATTTGTAAGCAACTCAAAATTAATTGGGTAATGACAATTTATAGTGCATATTTTAGGCAAATACCCAGCTTCTCTGGAGCTCTGCGAAACACACAATGTTTCAAGAGATTTAAACCAATCAACAAATAAATGGCTCAAATAAACATAATAGCTTCAAATCTGAGCCAACCACCAAATGTCGGTGTGACCTATCCTCTCTCGGCACCTGACATTTGCCTGTATCCTGTGTCCCAGCACATAACACAGCCTCCCAATGCATAATTAACTCACCTCAATTCTTGTCTCCTCTGTTCATGTTACCAAGGTAATCAGTCAAATGATGCCATTCTTGCATTTTTCATGATAACAAGAGCAGCACAGTCAAAGCTAATTCCACACTTCACCAAAGAACATTTTGGGGAGAGATTTAATCATCGTAACACAGGTCATCTTATCAATGTTAATCAATGGCATTCCATTAATCTGTGGGGTGCCTTGTCCATTAAAACCTGCCTCTTCTCACTTCATGAGGGGAATGCTTTCATCGCTTTGCCATGCTGACAGAGGGTTTCATATTATTGGAGAAAGAACAATTCCTACAAAATTCTAATCTTTTAGGAAGAAAACAAATCAATGCTTTGGTTCAGATTACTTAAGAAAGGGATGGTCAGAGATAAGGTGCAAAATCCAATAAATATATCTGTAAAAGTTGAAACTGTAACCATGGTAACCATAATATATGTCGAAATATTTACAAAAAAAAGAGAGAAAAATAATCAATTTTGGACAAAATAAGAATTTTCAAACATAGAGCATTTAGCTCAGATAAAACATTTCTTGCAATTTTATCGCAAATATTGTAAGTATAACTCTAGAGTAGTAAACACATGATTCACCATGTCTGAAATCCATGTGATATGTGATATGTGATAGGTGAACACACTATGTACTGGGCTAACCTGCACCTCCACTATTATACACAGCTACTGTCTTCCTCCTCCACACAGTGACACTGATATGCAGTATGGTGCACCAATACTTACATCATTGTGTCAAGTCACGACTGAAGTTACAAATGTTAACACATGGGTACAACGTCAGGAACATCATTATATCCCTGTAGAGCAGCAGAAGGGTCGTGTGCCTCATAATTACCCAGTAATCTGTCACTAAAGCACAGCAAGCACGAACATAACCCCATTTAGCAAGGTGAAACATGTTTTTTGAAGTGAGTAGAACACCTGTTGGGATTCCAGGTAAGAATATAGGTCCCCACCAATGTATGATAGTTGTAAGAGGTATCTAAATGGAAGGGTGTCAGGTTTTGTGACTTGCTTGATGCATGTCATCATATCCCAGTTGTGTGGGTTTATGCTGATGATACCAATC
The DNA here is from genome assembly GCF_022045235.1 of Haliotis cracherodii. Classification (NCBI taxonomy): domain Eukaryota; kingdom Metazoa; phylum Mollusca; class Gastropoda; order Lepetellida; family Haliotidae; genus Haliotis; species Haliotis cracherodii. The sequence continues at coordinate 54,679,606 of NW_027266319.1, read as the reverse complement.
ACTGAATTGTCTGGACATGATCAGATTATTTACAGACCATCGTCATAAAGCTGGAATATTGTTGAGTGAGGCATTAAACAACAAACGAACAAGTAGAGTCGTAAGGGGTTTTACATGGAAATTAAATTCCAATCTTTAGTGTATTTGGCAACACAGTTACCAGTAGATTCCAGAAAAAGACTTTATACTAAAATCTATATTCTGAAGATTGTAAAACAGTATCGTCAAATACTTGTGTGAAAACATAACATGAAAACATATACCCCCTATCATCAGGATGATACTAATTCATCAATGATGAATAGCAATACCAGGAACCATATGAATATTTCAGCAGAACACAATGACTACCTGCCATGACAACAGCAATGTAAGGAAGAAACCACTGGCATGTCCTTGCACCTGTGTCAAGAATTCATGAAATATGTGGGGACAAGCAGGAGGCATGGTTCACCGAGTCACACGGAGTATGTCCTGACTAGCATTCTTGCAAACAAACAAACAAACAAACAAACAAACAAACAAACAAAAATGGACTCGAGCAACTCCATGTCCAAATGACTTCTAGGGAGGCTCGCAAAGTGTTTTTCAGACCTTGACTGAAGGTACATACTGGTCTGAACATGAAAAGAACGAGAACAAATAGATTCCCCACATGTAATAAAGCTGACATAACTTGCTCAAGACCTTCCTAGAGGGTATGGCTTTGATAAAATTAGGGATGAAACAAGCACCTGCTGAGACCCACTGGCCCCAGCCCATACTCCATGCATCAGATAGCAATTACCTTCCACACCTACACATCAGCAGTGTCTTGCACACATATGGCCTTGGGCACAATCAATAACTGTGACGAGGCAATCAAGTGGATTTTCTCTACAAATAGTTGAGTCAGAGAAGACATATGTGGCTATTCATTGGGGATTTCCTGCTGTGTCTTGGTAGAACCTTCACAGAACTAACAGTAAGTTTGAAAGGACAGATCGATGAATCATGAATCTGGCTTTCTAACTATGCTTTCTCTGAAAAGTGAACTTCTTTAAAAAATAATCATTTATATAAAATTTGTCTGATGCATCTTCTGCCATCATACCATGGCGACACATCAATGCTTCATATCACCATGGTAACTACATCACTAATACATATTTCAATACACTCTTTAATTTCCAAAAAGTATAGCATTTGATAAAGCAAATGACCCATCATACCTTATACATGTTATATAGGTGTGGTATGTATATAACATTTCACCTAAGTAATAAAAATGTGATACTTTGCGCCATGTTTTTGGAATAATGATATACACACACTGAACAATGAATGTTCAGAGATTTATCTGTGCCTGTTAAGAGGCCGAGTCTGCAGCAAATGTCAATAAAGATTTCTAAATTGGAACCTTCCCAATTAATGATAATATAGTGATACTAATAATATGACCTTGTCTGCTTGTAGAGACCAAGAAAATGATAAAGAGGAAGACTGCTTAGTTAAACATTGAATGCAATGTTAAATACATCTGAAGTTTAGAAAATACCCCTGGTAAATTTCTGATGATATAGTGAATGAGCAAACAGTGATACTTGGCTTTCAGGTTAATGTATTCAAGGTCTTATTTGGAAACAGTATCAGGAGGAAAGCCTGAAGTGATGCAGGTCTCAGACGTTTACCACTTCGGTAAAACCCATGGGCACGGGTATGGTGCTGACAAACCTAGAAACATAATCGGGGCGAACCGGGGTTTCGGGATTCGAACCCACAATCATAGGTTTCTGGCGTGCCCAAGGGATGCAACTCTGCACAGCGAATCGCGGCGCCTGGGCCACCCGTATCCCCACTGAAGGAAATGAATAAGGGAACATTTGTATTTATTACAAATATAAATTATTATAAATTATATGCTATAATGGGTGTACCAAATACCTGTTGGAAACAATGCAAACAAACACATCAAAATTTTATTCTGACAGTAATGTATTGACAGTAAAGCTTATTTCCCTATATTTTTCATAGTTCCTTTATTCATTTACATCAGTACATTATACATGATATGAATATGAACCAGTAAAAAACGTGTTAAATATAGATACATCTTTTTTTAGCATGTGAAAATCTTTGATATTGTCCATGTGGTCTATAATATCATGTCCTTGGTCACATCTCCCATACAACAATGTATTTATGACCTCAGTCTTGATGTAGGGCAACATAGTTCATGTGCTGCCACAATGTGGCCAGTATCTCTCACTGACATATTCATTACATACCAGCACAGGGAGAATAACACACATATGTACCAGCTACACATGCCATGTTTCTCCATGATGCTAAGCATGCTAAGTAGCCAGTTGTGATCATCTACTCAGCTATGGAAATCAACGCTTGCCTGGAGGTCTCAGGCTAGTAGTAATTACCCTGGGCTAAAGAAATTATAATTTTACTAGACCACTGGGCCTGTATATTTTTTTACAAGAGCTGTAAATTATATAATCCTTTTCCTGACCGCCCCTGTCTAATCACCATGCTAGACATTTCGCAAAACCTCTCGAGTCTTTAACAATTGAAATTTGAAAGTCTTCTTATTTTATAAGGACTAGTACCCTATTCCTGAGCTAGCAGAAGAAAACATTCCCACCAGCCCTGTGGGCTTTCTTTGTTATTTCAGTTAATTTCCATCACTGCCACATACTCAAAACACGTCAGTGTGACAATGACTCTTAACATCACCCCCTGGGGACAAGTATAGGCTACAAATCACAAACTGCATTAAAAAGGCTGGATAAACCAAGAATAAATATTATTTGTGGGATTGGACAGCATTGAAAATCTATACTGATCCCATTGGTCAACATAACATATCTTCTACATACATGTATATACGACAACACATACCGTATTTTCTTGAGTATAGTGCGCACCCATGTATAATGCGCACCCCCCTCTAGCGGGTTCAATATTTTGGAAAAAAAGAAATTTGAATATTATGCGCAGAAAAAATTTACACCGTACCCTTTCAGCGAAGTCCGGCAAACGAACGAGTGCTGAGAAACTTCCGTCAGTACAAATTCGAAATTTGAGATAAAAAATCACCAGACATGTTTATTTACCGTTTAAATAGTATTGATTGTTCTGCTAGGCATTGTTTTATATCTAGGGATTAAGATTACCTTGTGTATTTTCTCGTAAACTAAGCCGGAAACAGCAATCAGCTGTACACACGTTTTCTTGGAAACGACCGGTGATTCGGTCAAGACACACCCAATGATATAACTTTATAGGATTTTTAATGCAAGGATCGGCAACAATTGTATCTGAAACTATTTTATTTATCAGGAATAATATATTCCATTATTTTCTTAATTAAATGCAGCCTTTACTAAACATATTTAAAATAATAATAACCCTAAGCGAAACAGCTGATCGCTATTCCCGGGTATTATTTTTTTACATGGAACATGTCTGACCAGTCACCGTCAAGGCTCACGCGCACGGGATCACGTGAGCGCGAGAATTTCATGTTGACATAGAATCGTCAAACAAAAACAAATATGACTTTTAACGAGTCAAAGTATGTCATTTATGATATATGTATCCATTCTCTGTCAACTAAAGTTCGTTTCAAGGCCTCAATAGCGGTATTCTGACCGTGGTTGCTGTTAATAACGGTGAGTTGTGCGATCTTCCGATCGCTTCACACACGATTTCGCCGAAATTAATAAAAACAATATTATAAGGAATTTTGAATAAAATTAATAAAGTAAGTTACAAACATAAGTCCAGAAATACAAAGAACACTTTTTATAGACAGACAGTGTAATTACATAATTATTTTGCGTACTTCAGTATGGATTTGTTGACATGGTATTTCCGGTGTTTCGTGCTCACGGTAATGTCTTTCCATGGGGGAAAAAAACATCCAAACTCATAATTCGTGTATAATGCGCACCCCCTTCTACACAGCTGTGTTTTTTGGAAAAAAAGTGCGCACTATACTCAAGAAAATACGGTAGTTGTATACTACTCAAAATAAGTTAAGGACTACCTGATTCTTTCATATTACTATAGCTAATCTGCCATGCCATGTCAAGCAACTCCATGTTATGAATGGGAAAGCTCTTAATTCCAATCAGGGAATGCTTATTGAGATTTGCTGCAGACTTTGGGCTGAAAATCAGCCTCTGAGCAGGTCCAAATAAACGCCTGACACTATATGGTTTATTTTTTATTAGGTTGCGATACCATAGATAAGATCAGTACACTGAAAGGGAGGTTTATCCCAAGCACAATTAGACAGGATATGAAAGTTTATCTTGGATAAGCATTAGTCATCAGTGCAGCCTCCATGCAATGTAAATCTAAAGGAAGTGGAAATAGAAACTCATGTGACATATCCCTTATTCAATTAATGGCTGGGTCTGACTGAGAGCATTTTTTATATTTAGCCTCGTAACATCACAGGAAGTGTATACAGGAATGAATCCAGTGAGTGGACATCAGAGCTGTTGATACGAGCCATAACCCTTTTTGGATAATCTGCGTGATAACTGTCATTGAGTCATATATATCCTCATGTAAGTTCAACATCTATTGCTGATAGACACAGCAATGAGTCGAAAGCAATGGAACTGGACACCATAGAAAATTAAGATTCCTAATATGACGGATTCACGTCGGCAGAGGAAGAAACCAGTATCGAGTGAGTGAATGAGTATGGTTTTACGCCACTTTTAGCAATATTCCAGCAATATCACGGCAGGGGACACCAGAAATGGGCTTCACACATTGTACCCATGTCGGGAATCGACCCGGGTCTTCGTTGTGACGAGCTAACGCTTTGACCACTAGGCTACCCGACCGCCCCAAACCAGTATCGAAAGACCTGAATGTTGAATAATTGTTAAATGATTTTTCCCAAATTCAAGAAGTTCCTTGTGTCAAGACTCTGAATCTGAAGTGGGGAAGTGTGAAAATATTCAGGATTTTATTAACTCTGGCAAATTGTGGTTGATGGCGCGGAGTCCTACCACAGATCTGAGTCCAACATAATATATGTTGCATAATATGGCTCCATATGTCTGAATGCACCCCAATAACTGGATCTTTTAAAAGCTGGACAGAAACAGTGGCCTTTATCTCTATCTCATCTACCTGTCATTTTAACGCTGTTGTACCGTATCACCCAGGTGTTATATAAGATCATCTTGTATCTGCTACTAACTGGTCAGATAACCCTGTACTGACCCTGTAACTAAACACCATCAGGACCCTTGGTCCGAGCTCTGCCTTACATGTGTGGGTGATACGCTCACAACATCACAGTTGTCATTGTAATGCTGTCACAATCTAAAGGTCCCATCCTAGTTTGACACTGTAAGGACCTCAACAGGTTTAACAGGTCTGATTAGAGATACACTTGTGGCCTCCATGAGCTATGTAAGATCTTGTTGACATTGACAGGTAGATACGTCTTCATATCAAACACTGCCCTACAATCCCAAGGTACCAATGGTTACATCATGCATGGACAATATCCACCATATTTAATGTATACATCAACAAAAATGTTGCATAAGAACTGCACAATGAATGGCTTGTGTGTTGCGTTGAAGTAATATTTCACAGATTTAGAACTGTGATGCACACATCATTAGACAAAAGTACAGTACAAAATATATCTAACATGTAATAATGACTCATGATGCATAGAAGTTAAAAAATGTTGAATCAATGTATGTGCACTGCATTAAGTCATAACACTCACTTATAGTGTTTTCAGATCAAATAAGTATTTTGATGTCACTCCATTATTCTAACCCTGTATTATTTCCCACAAACAATTTCAGCCATTACCTGAAAACACCCAGCAACATTAACTTTTAAATTGTCAAATCTTTGAAAGGCATTTAGAAGTGATACACATAAGGAAGTGAATTTATGGATGTCAACTTGTTTATTATGAGGAACACAACGTTTCTGAGTGTGTGTTTACTCCTTCATCAGGTGATGAAGGAGTAAGCATATTCTCCAAAACATTGTGTTCCTCATAATAAAGAAGTTGACATCCATAAATTCACTTCCTTATTGGCATCGCACATCTTCAATTGATTCGTTCACCACGTGCATCAAATCTTGTACACACAACATCTTGAACTGCACATGCAACCTCAACGAAGTGTGTTTGCTGGTTGGCCCCTCATTAGCATTGAATTATTTATTATGTCAAAGAAAGACCTAGAGAGCATGTATTCATTTTTTTCCCCCATGACATCTACACCAAGAATCAGCCTATTTTTAGCAATACAAACAGCTCATAACCAGACCTAACACTCCTTCAACAGAAAGGCCCACACCTACTCAACAGCTGCCCATAGTAGTGACATTACACCATATATGGACATGGCCACTACAGTTTAAAGATTCTCCTGATAAATATTTTCAAAACATGTTGATAATGTTGCTGTTGCTGTTGCTGCTGATGTTGTCCATGTTGATGATGCTTATGACGATATTCAAAATGGTGTTGATGTTCATGACAATGTTCATTGTTGATGATGTTTTCCTAATGATGTCGATAAACATTTCATCATCAAGGTAAAGAATCACACTGAGATAGTGAGAAGTGCTCTATCCAGACGACACGCCAGATGTTCCTTACTACATATGTACCTGATTTAGCTGGCTCCATGGACTGCCAGTCAGATAGCCCAACATGACAAGACAGACTTTTCAATAAGACATTTCCTCCGCCATGTTAGTAGGCCAACCTTAATCAATCTCAGAGTTACAATGGCGCCATTCCCTCATAAACTGATGTTTATATTACATATTATTACTTCCACAAATACATAGCTTGGTATTAAATTTGTCAGGAAGTGTATATAAAAAACAAATGACATAATACTGCCATTGAAAACAAATAAACTGAATCAATTAATTCAAAGTTTGAACTTGAAACGTTTTTGACATTTGTTTGGCTGTTTTTAATTTCAAATGCCAAATTTCATCACCCATCCTCACCTCCTACCTTTCTAAACATCCTAGCTATCAATCATTTTATTAGGGTGATCAAATCTTAATGGGAACTTTACTCATAATGAGAACTACCCGTTTACCATGTTTAGTACGTTCATGAATTGTTTATGTCGGCACTTATCTGTAAATCACATGCAGATGACGCAGTGCTCATGGTGACGTGTGTTACATCCTTAAGCATGGTGAAGTTTATTGCCATGCTATTGAAATCTACGGACCCCTAAATCTTTAATTGTTCATATTAGGGCATCCGTGAAGATCTGGGATAGAATAGGTCTTCAGCAACCCTTGCTTGCCATATAGGTGACTACGCTTGTTGTAAGAGCGACTAACGGGATCTAGTGGTCAGGCTAACTGACTTGTATGAAGCATGTCGTCGTGAACCAATTCTGTGGATTGATGCTTAACATGTCAATCACTGGATTGTCTGGTGCAGACTTGATTATTTACCGACCATCGTCATATAGCTGGAATATTGCTGAGTGTGGCGTTAAACATTTAAACAACAAACAAACAAAATCATATTAGGGTTTAACATGGACCCTTGACTTCCATGTAACTTTCAAACATTATCAGGCCGTCATCAGGCTTCTAGAGCAGAATATACCCTGTCAGGACTCAAACTTGGATGTTCTGGACCTCTAATTACAGAATTACATGGTGGCATGGTGGAAGGGAAAAAAATATGGTTTAGGGATTGCGGGACAAAGACTACATTGGGACCAACCATCTAGTTTCCATGCCTGATTGTCCACAGCCTGATGTGCCGATGACTCCCATAACAAAAGCCAATCAGATGGCAGCCCATGTTGTTCCAGAACATACACTGTGTATGTTAGTGATCTAGCAAGGAGCTACACAACATACCCTTCTACAACCTTTCAAGCAGTACACACCACTCAGTAGACAAAATACATTCCTCATCCAAACTATTTTCATGGTGCTGATTTAATTAACAGAGCTGGCTAGACTAGCCCATATATAACTAAGATTTGCTTACGTTTTATAACATACATATACTCCACAGTCCTGGTGCAAGACTAACCCTCCCAGTCCTGATTCAAATGACTCCACAGACCTGTTCACGTAGATTGTGCTAATCATATTAATTACATGCAAGTTATCACAACAGTAGCAGTGAAAGGAACTTGTCTATGTCAGTATTGCTGGACTACATCACAAGCACACAGAGGGAAGGATGCCCTTAACCATATTAACATGTGGCAGACCACTTCAGGTGAGGACAATGCTAATTTCATTCTCTATAAGACCCAAACAAACTATTTTATTTCTGGTACCATTACCTTAAAAATATTAGTGTAGAATGGTGAAAAAAATAAAGTTACGTTTGACCACTTTCTAAAAGACATTGTGTGTTGATATAATAATTATTTTACACATGACAAACATCTTTGTTGCAAGTGAAATGTGGGGTTGGTCTGGTTACCAGAGATTTTTTGCTCTTTTTTTCACAACTCTATGGAGAACCATACCAGCTTACCTGAATTAATGAATACGTAATGGTTTAATTCAATTCCCTTAGACAAAGAAAGTAATTAGACTTTCTAAAACAACAAATTTCTGTTCCTTTAATGAAAATAATCACTGGATGTATCCAATGACAGTGTAGTGAAACAAGAGACCCCCACACTCCCTGGTTGTGAGGAGAACAATGCACCTTCTGTATTAGTTCAGGTATCATTAAAGGTAGACACTCAGCATGACCACACACCTTTTACTTGTGGAGGTGTTATGTTCACCTGTGCTAAAGAGATCATGATGTAATTTGATCATAATGTAATTAGATCACCTTTATAATCACCTGTGCAAACAAGGTCCTAACGTAATGTGATCACATTTATCATATTTATAAACTCATTTTGAATCTGATTTAATTTAATTCCACATTGATAGACTTTTAATAATTAATCTTACAAAATAAATTATTTCTGAAAAGTTTATATTATATTGTAACCATGGTAACAGATGCAACGGATGTGTCAGGTATCACGCAGAAAGCATTTCCCATACAGAATCAGGCTAGCACTTAACTATGGAATATGACACTCTGACATTAGCCATTAATAAACCATATTAAAGATTTACAAGAGTCACGCTAGATATTGGACAAACAGGCAGCGTGGAGGCGGTCTCCTGTCAGGCTTGATGTTCAAACACTTTCAAGGAACAGTGTCCAGTGTTGACGAACATGAAAGCCATTATAAGCTATAAACGGCAAAGGTTTGAAGCTTTACAATGACCCCTCTGAACCTACTTAGGAAGACCGGGTCCTACCTTCCCAGCAGGTACACATTAAAGAGACATACCAACAAGTGAGAGTCTATCTTAATTCGTAATCCCTGAAGAACACTACTACCTGGGCAACCACAAACTTAGTATTAACCCCTTCACTGGTGAGTTGTGACTTACAGTACATCAAGGTCAGCGGGCAGACAAGCTTCCAGCCAAAACTAATGGAGAACTGTAATGTGTGTAAGGACTGGTATTCCTTATGAAACATATAGGGTATTTGGATTTTCTTGTCAAATGTTTTTTTCCCTTGAGTGACCTGACAAATTTGATATTTTTGTGAGGGGTGCATGAAAAATAACAGTTTAAAGCTTTCCAATTTAAGGTAGCTCTTGTCATTTCACAAATATGCAAAAACACCCAGAACGGTACATCTAGCCTACATAGTGCATCAAGCATGGTGCTTCCTCAACATGTTGCCGACCTTAAACAGTACATACATATTCCATGGTTATCTCAATGGCTGTCATAAATCATTGCTGTTTCTATAGAGCAACAGACTTACACATGACCAGTTTTAGGGATCACCTGTAGAAAAATATACACACTGATTGAGGGCACATGAAAATCATATTAAGGTAACCATGTGGGAGACTTTCTGTTAGTCAACATATGCCTTAAAAGGCAGGAATCTGTATGTAGAGTAAATATGGAAAAAGCTGAACATTTCTCTCATAAAGAATGGTTGGTTGGTTTGTTGTTTAACATTGCACTAAGCAATATTCCAGCTATATGACGACGGTCTGTAAATAATCGAGTCTGGATCAGGCAATCCAGTGATTGACATCACGTGCATCGATCCACACCATTGGGATACGATGACATGCATCAACCAAGTCAACCACCCCATCCCGTTAGTCGCCTCTTACGACAAGCATGGGTTGCTGAAGACCTATTCTACCCCGGATCTTCACAGGTCCTCTCATACAGAAGTAAATAAAAAGTTAAGACAGTATTACAAATATGAAACATTTTCTTATGCCTTAATGTTTGTTAAATTGTATGTCAATGATTGATAATCAACCAGATTGGAACTGTCTTACAATTTAATTCATCTGCAACTTTATCCCAAAAATATATAACATTACCATCAGTAGACTGAGCAATACTTATCAACATGATCAATATAAAATAATACCCTAAATATACAAATAACACTCGCCTATATACAAGTACCACACGGCTACATACCCATCTATTTACCAACATATCTGTAATATCTGAATACCCATCAATATACATAAAATACCAGTAACGAATATCTATCCTTTAAGATTTGTAATTTATTCATGGCAGTGTCAAGGACGTCTCAAGGAAATGCAGAAAGGGTTAATAATATAAAATATATCATAATGTGAAATCGGTAACGCTGTACAATCGGTAACCGAGATTCCCGTCACGCTTTACTGAGGCCAGGTTGGTTAAATTCCTGTCACTGATAGTTCTTCAGTACAAGAGGATTATGGGATTGCTTTGGGTCTCGAACTGTCACTTTATGATGATTACATTGAAAGTAGCCTTGAATAAGTGACTAGCCAAGCACAGCAAGGGTTAAAGTTATGAGTATTGTCCTGTTGCTAAGGTAACAATGCATAGTGTTTCAACGAAATAAAAAAAATGCTGTACTATTAACATGATTAACAAATTGTTGGAATCTTTTTAAAACACCTTAAGTCTTTTTTTAGCTTTTCACATTTACACATACCACACCAGAATAAATTCTTTGAATAGATCAGGCATTTTAACAAAATAATATCATCACAAATCAATACATTGACACTTCCATACTAACCAGATAGTGGATAAAGCTGACATTTATTATAGTCATTACAGAATTATTCTCATATATCAGTATCTTCTGCTGACAAATTACACTTAACAATATTTGGCTTAAGTTCAGAAATATTTTCATTGTAACAATCATGCATCAATATTCTTATGTTGTGCAACAATACAGTATTGACGACAAACATTCTACATATATTTCTTAATCACACCTTCAATGGTTTTAAGCGCTCATGTGTCTCTGTGTGTATTTTTGTCTTATCGTCTTTCAGCAAAATCCCAACAATAACTTGCACATGGTGTGACTGCATTAAGCAAATGACATAAATAATTATTCCAGTTGTAGAGCTCTAGTGAATCCACACCTAAAAGCATGTCCATTTTAATTAATTTGATTCTGCTTTTTCATTCTTTGCAATCAACTTCTTTGAGCCTCTCAGCACCTAAGAGAGTAATAAAGCCCCGCAAGTCTCCTGCTTGCCGCCTCACAAGTTATTCAGGTCCGAAGTGTAGTGTTGACCTAAGCAAAATGCCATACAAGACTTTTTGTAGCAGTGTTTGCCAAGTCTTGAACAATCCTGGAGAATATCCCACCACTCTGTAAATTTAGAATTGTGACATTCCAGTGTGAAGTAATTAAAAACTTCAGGAAATACACGTTTCCACGTTGTTGTGGAACTAGCCATCAGCTTCACAAAAGTAAGTCCAACTTTCCCATTACCATGATTACCGCAGCATGTAGCTTCGCAGCTTAATCTTACTCCAGTAGACTAACACCCAGTTTCTGAAAACTGAAAATTGTGATGGAAACAAATAATTCCTTTCAAATTTAGCAACATTCCAGCAATATCATGGCAGAGGACACTAGAAATGGGCTTCACACATTGTACCCATGTTGGGAATCGAAACCCGGGGTCTTTAGTGTGACGAACAAACGCTTTAACCACTGGGCTACCCGACCATCCCCAAGTGTATTTTTAGATAGACTGACATATCTGATTATCCTGATCAGAAGTTGAGTAGTATAGACCAGGGTGATGTTGTACACAACAACCTCAGCACTACGACTGTCGTAAATCTGTGTTAATGTATGGGAGTTACGATCATCTTAGCGCTAATATCACTTTGAACAACGGCAGCTAGGAGTATACTCCTTATGAAAATAAAGTGTGTAAAAATCAAGAAATCTAATTCCTCTGCCTCAGCTCTTCCACAGCATAGCTCTGTCCTGTCTACAGCTGGTGCCTGTCACAGTCCACTGAACATCAGGTTAAGCTGGAGCAGATTGTAGATTCTTAAAGGGAATGCAATGTTTGTGATGCAACTCATATTGGCACCAGATTTGTTTGTTCATATGATCCAACCTTGTGTCAAGCTGGGCAGTGGAGGAGGAACTGTGTGACGTCTGCTGACCACCTGACCGTACTCTTACAAAACAAGATCCATCTGGATGCAGACATTTTCTGGAAAAGTTACTGAGTATGTGGAGATCAACTGGTCATCTCTCTCTTACAAGAGCCTCCACCTGTGTCATAAGTAGCAGACAGAAACACCATAACCGAGATGAGGTGAAATGGGATTTAACGTCACATTCAAGTTTATTGCACTGTGTGTCTGCGTCTGCTTGTGCCAGTCCGGAGTTACGCCATTTTCATAGTCAGGCCTCAAAGTTTAAATTTTTACCAAGTACCATATCATGATATGGCTACAAGTATTTTTTTCCAGGTAGGCAGTGTTAAAATCAGGATGTCAAGCCAATACTGTAGGTAGCCAAAAGCATTTGAAATGATCTTTTATCAAATAACTATTACAATATGTACAGCACTAGTCCTGGAATTGTACATTAGTGGAAACTGTACTTGTTTTTTGTTACTTTTGACTCGAAGAATGATACAATTTGTGTTAATACATGTATATTATAGGCATTGTCATCTATAGTAAAGTACTAATTACATTAATATTTATGTATTTGGGTTTATTGTCGACTTTAAGGGGAATTATTTGCGAGTACAATTATTAGCAGACATGTTTTCCAATACTTAGGAAGACCGGGTCCTACCTTCCCTTTCCAATATCAGCTGTTATTTATTTTTGTGTCTACAGATGTGTAGCAATAGAATTTAGTCGCCACAAGATATTTTTAAGGTAGTCATTTGGCTACCTCTGAATTTGAGACAGAAGACATGGTAGACAAACTCAAATTTAGGTCGCATTGGCGACCGTTTTAGTCGCAACTTTGAGGCCTTATAGTGCTAGCTCAGGGAAACAAATACATTTTAACGTTTTTGGTATGATTGGACCACCAGGGGGTGAAACCATAGACCTTTTTCTACCCTCTACACCATAGAAGTGACCAGAGCAAGTTATTGCTTGACATGTCCCTTGTGTCCACTTACAAGATTACACTAAACAAACATAAACGTAACAAAATTGTTTAGGTCAGTCAAATCAAACTAGTCAAAGGAGTGATCTGAAGCATTACACCTTTCACGAATTAGTGGGTTTGGAATGAAGCAACGGGTGAATGAGTATGAAGCTTGGAAACACGAGGGTTTCACATCACACATGGGAATCAAACCCAGAGCTTTGGCGTGACAAACACCACTGCACCACTTCAGTAAGGAAGTCTTATCTCTTCTATCCAATCATCTTGGCTAGCCACCAAATTCAGTCACGCCACAAATAAACAGACTCACTTGTGCTGACTCTATGATAATCACGTATGGTACAATATTGATCAAGCTGATTACTAGGGCTGTGTATTAGAGAAATATTGTACTGCAATATACATGTATTGTGATACAGTTATGGGTTTTGTGCTACCTCTTGGGATATATCGGGTGTTGAAATGTTTGACAGTGAATCACACTGTTTGTACATGCAGATCCAGTTTTCTCCATACAAAAAGTAAATATTACTCAGCACGGTCAGTGGCTGCCATTTGGTATTGTCACGGATTCAGGGGAGATAACAATGTGAGAGCAAAATCACTTTCACCTCTGCGCCATTTTGTCCATCAATGTCCAAGGGAAACATCCTTCGTGAATGAATTTGTGTAGGTATTAAGGCTAACGATACAAAATAATTACGCAACTTGTTACATATTTTTTACCCAATATACCAGAACACAGAACAAATATTCTAATCTGCATTGTTTGTTTGGTTGGTTATTTTACGCCGCGCTCAGCAATATTCCCGCTATATGACGGCGGTCTTTAAATAATCGAGTCTGGACCAGTGATTAATATCATGAGCATCGATCCAAGCAATTGGGATCGATGACATGCTTCAACCAAGTCAGCGAGCCTGACCACCCGATACTGATAGTCGCCTTTTACGCATTGTTTGGAAAGTGTAAAGCAGTGTACTGGTTATACTGTACACTCCTGCTGATTACCTCGCCTTTGTCGCCTCCAATATTTGTCTCACATGGTCTCAGATAAGAATATAAGGAAATGGCAGTTCCATTAATATGAGCAGAGCAGTTTGTATATTTTGAATATTATCATGACAAAGGCCATAGACATTTACCACTTTGGTTGGTTTGTTGTTTAATGTTGCACTATAAGACAGCAGCCTTTAAATAATGGAGTCTGGACCAGACAATCCAGTGATGAATATTGTGAGCAGCGATCTACACCATCTGGGTATGATGACAATCAACCAAATCACGTAGCCCTACCACCAGAACCATTTGGAGAAAAAGCGACCAGTCATCCAAACATCACTGTTCTGTGGTAGGATGTACACAATGGAAAGAGTGTTACGTCTTACTGAATTTTAAGAAATCTTTTCCTACCTACCAAATATGAAATGACCAACCATAAAGACCAACAGTATGATAAAAGTGTCTACAACGTAAGATAATAAAGCCTTATAACTAGTAAGCCACATGTGAAGGAATTGAATTAAGTTGTAGTGAGTGAGTGAGTATGGTTTTACGCCGCTTTTAGCAATATTCCAGCAATATCACGGCAGGGGACACCAGAAATGGGCTTCACACATTGTACCCATGTCGGGAATCGAACCCTGGTCTTCGGCGTGATGAGCGAACGCTTTAACCACTCGGCTACCTGACCGCCCCGAATTAAGTTGTAACATGTTAAATGTGAAGATGACCCTAGTCTGTCACTCAGACCCTTGAGAATTTATAAAAATGAGTCCAACTCAAGTCTAAATTGATTTGACAAGTCTAGATTCCTTCAGCTCTGGATTGTTCCCGGCTCCTTTTGTCTTTTATTATTTTTATTTTGAAGAAATATATTAATAAACAAGATACTTATTACTAGGACTAAATGTCAGTGTCAGCTAACCCTGTAGTCTACTGTAAGTGTAACCTGAAACCATGAATGACTTTTACAATTTTCATCTGACTCCAGAAGGAAACAGGTTACCACGTTCATGAGTTCTGTGACCCATTTCCTGTCACGCTCAGTTGAACACTCCTTTCGTGGTAACTGACAATAACATGACACACTTTGAGGGGAAAATGCCCCTCCACCATTTCACATTTCAAAGCCTGGCTAACTTAAGGCCTGAATTATTAGACATATAAAAAACACTTTGAACTTGCAGTTTCCAGTTTTAAGTAATAAGGTCATGCGATGATCCTGATGATTAAAGTTATGTTACACCAGACAATATTCAAGCTATATGATGGCAGTCTGTAAATAGTCTAATTTAGACCAGACAATACAGTGATTGACATGATGAGCATCGATCAGTGCAATTGGGTTACGACAGTTGGTGCCTGAACACCAGCTCCTGTTAGTAGCCTCTTACGACAAGCAAGGGTGTCTGAAGACCAATATTAACAAGATTCTTCAGTTAGAAGTTCTGAATGTATTTGATCCACACACACAAGAACAACAAAACCCTATTTCTAACACTGGTCATATTTGAACATCATCATACATGAGAAAACTCAAGATATTCATCACGACTAGTAGTGACGGCTCTATGTTCACTACAGCTGACATGTTTTAGTGTTACATAGTTTTGGAGTTGACTCACTTCACCTCATGCATACTTAGCATTATTGATAAGGCACAGTGTAGTTCAACAGGTGTTGCTAAAGACTGGTGCTATTTACACACGGATGACACCCTCTAGACAAATAATAAGTACCATTTCTCATATGAAATAAGGTTCGGTTTTGTTTTTTTCCCTTAAAACAAGCTTCCTGTGATTAAACATGACAGAAAATGATTTTTGTTTCAAGAGGAAGAATGATTATTTAACTGTTTACATAAACGCCAAATTGCAAGAACATAATTGGAGATTAATGAACAAGAGAGTAAAACAATCTAAAAGAAACACAATTTTACATTTTCGATCCTTATCGCCACTTACAACAGATGTAACGTACTTGGCCAATTCACAAATGTTGAAATGTCAATTCTGACGTCTGACACAGTGAAGAAGCATGGTTCACAGGCCATATATAGGGCCTCCATACGTAAAGAAATTGCCCGTACGATAAACTTGAATTTCAAGAAATAAATCTCCGTGTAAACACGCAACCAACGGATTCTGTGACCGACCGGGTCCAACTTCAGAACTTGCACTGCCACAGGAAGAGAATCTCGAGGCCCATGATAAACCGTGAGACAATTTCAGGGCATCACCGCACCCAATGGTCGGCCAGCGTTCTTCACACATAGCTTTACGTAGGGAATAAATATCTTATATCACACTTACCTCTTTGGCACAGTCTAATTCCGCTTTTACTCCTTCATAAATAGATTCGAGTTCTTCAAACTGTTGTTGAATCTGTTGTTTCTCCTCGAGAACAGCCAAGCCATATTCCGCAGCCTGCAACTTCTCCTGGGTCGTTTCAGCGAGATCAGCTTGTAGCCGCTCAACCTCTCGTCTCAGGTCTTCCAAACTCATGTCTGGGCTAACAGGCGTCGTCATTTTGGCTGCCCAGGTATGGAAGACCTTTGAAACGCGAAAACTTGATTAAAATTTGGAGATTCATAGAACCTGGAGTATCCTTTCACCGTCCGCCATGTCGTCTCTTAATTATGCAGCTATGCTTTGGTCACGTGACCTGCCAGGTCGGATCGTCTGCTCTAAACTCCCACCGGTCCGATTAATTAACTTTATTACTGGGATTGACCACTGTTGTATGACCAGTATTTCAAGCGTGTGTTTGATATACTGAAAGTAGGGGCTTGGTAAAACAAAGCTGCTCCATGTAACCACAAACCCGCATGGCTTGATTATCAAAGGGAAATAACTCCCATATTATACCGGTTTTCCATGATATCATTACCAGATATTCTATAACGTTCTACAATTAGAACAGTGTTTATGACACATACATTACATATTTCACATTGTAAGACATATTTTTCAAGATATGTTGCAAATAGGTCGAATTCTGAATAAGCAATATACTGATTAGTATACAGTTTCGTATTATTTATCTAATTTTCAGTTCATTGATTGAGTTATGGCTCGTAAAAGCTGTATACCCGTGGGAATATTTTTACAAACACACAGGACTTGTCTAAAACTCTTACATCTAAATCTGTATGTCTAAACAGATAAATATCCAGTATTACGTGTACCATTTATTACTTTGCCATTAACCAGGGTGTAAGTGAGACTTACATGTAATATGATGTCATCACACACATTACTCATAGAAAGCGGTCGCCATGGGAGTAGACGTGCACCACGTACTCGGAGAATATGTAGAAAATGAAACAAAAATGATGTTGAAGATGAATTCCTCTTTGTTTGATGGGTCCAGCACTAGACCTAAGGACAAATTATTTACCCAAATATAGATATAAACATCCATCTGTGTATACATTTATTGAATTATTGGTTTGTAAGAAAAAGAAAATCATTAAGTTGTCAGGGAGGTTTATGTATGAATCATAAACATTTAAAAAATGTGCTACCTCGTCTTCTTGATTTTAACAAACTATGAACTGACCAGAGGCCTTTCGTGGCTTGTGTTGATAAAGGAATCTGTCTGTCCGTATTGACCTCCTGGCTTAAATATAATCCTTGTGTGTCGATAGAATGGTCACTAGAAAACATATCACACTTCGTTTTACACCCTTAATTATCAGGGTAACATTCCACAATGCATTTTGTGCTATCCAATATGGTATCACGATACAGAAGGCGCCTGATATATAAAGACTAGCTGTTTTTTTATTATATCACGATTGGACGTAAAACAAAATAGACCCCTCTTACACCTCTAAAACACTGGTACAACGTGAGAATTCATTTCTTAGACATTAAAAAGTGTGTAATATCTACGCACAAAATATTATCTTACCGTCCGCGAGACTTACTAAGCGTGCTTACCATGACCCGTGTACTGTTTACTATTTTAATAGCCTAAAGGTAGTGGACAGCCCTGACCCTCTAATGAGGTATAAGACGACGAGTCACTTACAATATTGCGTAACATCTCGTTGGGTTAGATTAACCGTCTTAATTAGCCCCAAGCTTATTGCAGGTAATGCCTATTTCTATAGACTAACGCCGATATAGTTGTTTAATTGGAGGGGTGGCGATTGCCCATACGATAAATCACTGGCGAGGTGCTGTATGCTTGATATAATGTTCAAATTTGGATGAGATTTGTCTAATAAAATTTCGCATCGGTAACTTTTGTCTTGGGAATGTGTTAACACATAAATCACCCGCTGTACGCTATGGATTAACGTACTCAACGTCCCGTGAAGATCCGGGGTAGAATAGGTCTTCAGGAACCCATGCTTGCGACTATGCTTGTCGTAAGAGGCGACTAACGGGATCGGGTGGTCAGGCTCGCTGACTTGGATGAAGCATGTCATCGATCCCAATTGCGTGGACTCATGCTCATGATGTTAATCACTGGCTTGTTTGGTCCAGACTTGATTATTTGCAGACTGCCGTCACATAGCTGGAATATCGCTGAGAGCGGCGTTAAACAACAAACAAACATTCATCAATAGTAACGTACTGCGGTATACAAAGATCATGTTATGAGGAAAACAGGGGACGACTGTTTGCGATATATTGTTTTTTTTAAAAGTACTCTGGCTGCATGCTTCTATTTTTGTTTGTTTTTTAACGCCGCAGATATATATTTTTAGATAAGATAACGCTTTTTCTGGGACTAAATGAACGAGTGAACGAACGGACGAGTGAGATAAATACGGTATTCAAATGTAATTTCGTGACAACAAGATCATATGTTATAATTCATATATTAATGCTTTTGTTTTGTATTCTTTATGAAAATGTCTTGGTGGTTGATTACACCACAACCGTCATCTAGACTGCCAGTCCTGTGACATGGCAGAGAACTGAAGCGTATCTCGGTGTTACGTTTAGATGAGTGACCTTCACCTACCTGTGACCTTCACCTGCGTGGGCAGTTGGCAGTCCACGTATTTTACTTGTATTATATCTGAGGTGAGACTAGAATAAATTATATGCCTGCTCCCTGGTCACTATGCCCTGGTTCACCTCCCACATCGTGATCGTGCAAATCCTGTTAATGGCGTCCCGAACGTGATATTGCAACAATGTTGGCAAGAAGACCTCCACGTGCGGCGTCAAGACGGAAACAAAACGCTCGCGCCTGGTGACACGCACACGGAATGGCGGGAAACAATGGCTGCACTTGATTGAAAGAATTCGGCTTGCATGGTCAACTGACAATTGTACGGCGTGGAATGATATACATACAAAAAGACAATCTTTAATGGCTCAAGCCAGAGGCTGGCTCCTGGCCTTTTAAATAATTATAATAAAACTGATAGCGAAGTTGTTTCTCCCATTTATAAGAAAACCCAATGCGAAAATATATTACTATAAACTAATATAGTTTTGTAACAGTATGTCTACCTGTTTCCATAAGTAACGCATGAGAAGAAAGTCTAAGTTATAGGTTAAGGCAACTCTACGCTGAAAACTTTTAATTCTCAATAGATATTCCTCAAATTTAAAATACTCTTTAAATTCTTTATACAAAGAAACAGACAAAGGAACATGCATAGTATTAAAGGCGTACGCTGATATGAGTGCCGGTTTTCAAATCAAAAAGGGGCACGGATGGCCCAGTCGACTAAGGTGCCACAATTCGTTGTTACAAAATTGCGTCCCTTGGGCACGCCAGAAACCAATGATCAGGGGTTCGAATTCCGGTAAGTTCAGATTATATTTTTGGTTTGTCAGCATCATATATGTCTGTATTTTAAACTATTGTAAGAGAACATGGAACAGAATAAGAATATTATTAGACGATACAGCTAAAAACGGGCTATTCATGGCCAGTAACCGAGGTTTATACCCCACCATATTGACGAGAGCTTTTGGGACCTGCATGGTAGCACAATAAAACCACCCTTATAGCTGATAACGATTGTTATCAAGTTAAGCTGAAAATTAAAACAAACTAATATTATTCGACAAAAACAGTGGTAGGAATACAACCCTTTTTAAGGAGATTACAAGAACCACCTCAAAGGGAATGAAGCATATGGCATCGTTAACGTCAATCTAGACAACTACGATGTCAAAGGAAATTTAGTTTGATTTCATTCAAATTATATATCGCGTTTGTTGAAAAAGAAATGTTTAGGAACCCGAGGTGTACCGTTAGAAGTTGCCATATGCGTCCCAAAATCTCCCGACCGGGATGGACAGCGAGGTAAAGCGGAAGACATATTACGACCGATTCGAACAATACGAAGACGTAACTGTTGTGAAGATTGTTGTATAGTTCCAGTAGATCACTGGATGTCATCGGAAGTCATAAATAAACGCAAACAAAGACAATATATTTATGTCAATGAAACATGAATTTATCATGACAGTGTCAACACATGTCCTCTGTAAACATCTTTCCGAAGCAAGGAGTTAACTGACATTAAAATCCAGTATCCAACCTTGCCGAACTACGCTGGAATCATGGAGTTATTGTTTGGCTGGTCTAGCGAGTCCATGCATAGTCCAATCAAAATCCCGTAACGAAATCGACATCCGGTTCATACATAACATGGCAACTGCCGTGCCGAATTCGTTCGATTGCAAGGTTTTCAGAGCATGTGTACCGTCAACTGGGCGTCAACTGATATTTTCCCAATCTTTTCATGTTTTTGATAAAGTTGCTCAAGTGATTTGATGCACTTTGCGAGGTAAAACCCGTTTTATTACAATAAAGATTTTAATTATTGATGAGATTGTCTTGTCTGGACGCCGCCATTTTGTTTTGAAGCAAGGAGAGATGGAATCTGATTGGTCAGTAGGAAGGCCATAGAAGGAACATAACCACTAGTGTCGCTACGATAGACTAACATTTAGTCTATGAAATCTTATATTACACAAACTCCTTCTTGACTCTATAAAAAATAGATAAAAATATGTTTTCCCTACACTGAATGCGGAATAGAGCTAGCTAGAGTGAGTGAGTGAGTTTGGTTTTACGCTGCCTTTAACAGTATTCCAGTTATATCGCGGCGTGTCAGCTTAATGTGGGAGGAAAGCCCTAAGTGATGCAGGTCTCAGACGTTTACCACTTCGGTGAAACTCACGAGCATGTCATCTCAGATGTGGCTTGGGGTAAATTGTCAATATCTGGTATGATCACCATTAGCAATGACCCAAACTTGACCAAGGCGGCCCACTGACAACACAAGATGGCTTTAGCAGGCTTGTGGGATGGCATTCCAGATGAGGACCAAGACCTATCGCAACTCGGCAAACGTCATAGCTTGATTAGGGGCGGTCGGATAGCCTAGTGGTTAAAGCGTTCGCTCGTCATGCCGAAGACCCGGGTTCGATTCCCGACATGGGTACAATGTGTGAAGCCCATTTCTGGTGTCCCCCGCCGTGATATTGCTGGAATATTGCTAAAAGCGGCGTAAAACCACACACTCACTCACTCATAGCTTGATTAGGAAGTCGACGTAATCGACGTTTCATTTGATGGACGATAGATCTATATTTATAGCGTTCAATGACGTCTGTGACAACACGTTCAACTAGTCCGGGTACTACTCCGGACTGATGCCGATTTATAGTGCTAGCCCACTGAGATACCATGCCGCAGTTTAACATGAATACCCCACTCAGACACAGTATACCGACTCCGAGCCGACCAGTCCTTGTTTTAGCCCCTTAATGCCGAACGCCAGGCAGGGTAACACCAAGTACCATCCTTTAACATCTTTTGGTATGACACGGGCAGACGCTCTACCACTAGACCACGGAGGCGGTCCCTGTCTGCAACGAATTATGTATGTTTAGAAGTTGTATATAGGAGCACAATATGGGTAGGTGCATGTGTGTCCTTAATGCCAAGCGACAGGCAGGATAACAATAAGTACTATATTTTAACGTATTTTGGTATGACACGACAGGGGACCGAACCCCCGACCTTCCATTCTCCGGGCAAACGCTCTATCCACTAAGCCACGGAATCATCGCACATTGATCACGGGGACGAAGTCTCCACATTGACATGCTGTTAAGTGTTCACTTAAATCTTGATATTCCATGGAATCACACATTGTCTAAGGGTCTCCATCTTCCCGAGGCAAGGGATAAATATGTTACACATTTTGACAGTAACAAAATATACACACTATATAAAAAACAATGCTCAGGTGAAAAATTTACTTTGTGTTGCAAGTCAAAATAGTGTAAACGAAAATCGCAAAATTACCAAGCAAGTGACTTATCCAAACTTCGTCACCATTACCGATGCTACCCACAAAGATACCTAAATTTCCTTATTCTCGAAAACTCTATTTCATTTTGTTGATCAATGTGACCATACGCCCTTATTACTACCGGTATCCATAAAAGTTACTAATGCGCTTACGAAAGGCGCAGCAGAGGTCGCGAACTAGTCTAGATTTCTGCTATACATCCGGGTACTCACTGGGAAAAAACAATAACAAAGGCAACAACCAGTCCCGGGGAATTGCGTTAGATCAGTACCCCTTTAACTGACTATAAAACCCGTGCCCCCTCGTGAAAATGAAACGAACTTCAAGCGCATCAATAGGCCGTCTCTAACTACTGTGGTAACACCCATGAACACGATGGTGACAAACACATTTTATAATCGTCATGAAATGAGAATTCGAACCAACGGAACTGCCGGGCAACATGGGCAAAAGAACGTACACAATCATATTTTGAGAACGTTTGGAATTTTGTGGTTAAATCCAATTTACAAGTGGGTACTTTCCTTTCTCGCACAGTTTAGTACGCTTTCTGGCAGTTAAACAACACTACTGCAAGGCCTACTTGATATCCCAGGGCAATAATCACTCAGAGTGACTGAGTTGGGTTTAACACCGCTTTTAACAGTATTCCAGTTATATCACGGCGTGTCAGCTTAATATGGGAGGAAAGCCCGAAGTGATGCAGGTCTCAGACGTTTACCACTTCGGTGAAACTCACGAGCACGGGTATGGTGCTGACAAACCTAGAAACATAATTGGAGCGAACCGGGATTCGAACCCACAATCATAGGTTTCTGGCGTGCCCAAGGGACGCAACTCTGCACAGCGAATCGCGGCGCCTTAGACGACTGGGCCACACGTGACCCCTAATCACACAGAGGACAACACTGGTTTGTCTGTACCCCATCCGACTGCACACAGCAAGCCAAAGTGAACACGCCTAAAACATTCTCATCTTGCTGTAGACACACTGCACGGGCAGTCTGAGACTTATCCGCTGGTCTGAAGCCTGAGTCTAGTGAACACAAACTGCAGGGTTTTTGGTCATATTGCTGCATACTTGTTTAAAAAAAATTTGCGGTGAGTTTGCGAGAAAAAGACATATTAGACTGTATTTCTTTAAATGGTCACTGGTAGCTACATAATTACTTTTTTTGTGACAGAAAGGCTTCTTATAAAGACTGTTTAGTTCTTGGAACTGTATTGGCAATATGGACCAATATAACTAGAGATATTTTAATATATTAAAAAATAAGAATCGCGTGTCATCTACTCACAGTTGTGAAAACAACAACTAACGAGCAATAGACAGCAACTATAAATTATTTTACAAAAAACAAAATTAAATGCATACTTCGTGCTGTAATGATTTGAAATGTCTATGATCATATTTCATTATTAAAACGTGTAATTTATTCAATGTTGACAAATACCAATGCGACAGGATCGGTGATTTGAATTCAAAACTATCCAACAATAACGCACAGTTTGATAAAGAACAAAAAATACGGATGATTCACAACAGCAGCAATGATCACTCGTCACTTAGACATCGCGTATGTTTCGTTTGTCATCACTCTTGTCATAACGCAGGATTCTGTATGACCTGAGCATTGTCCCTTGATAACCACTCAACTGTTTGAAACAAACAATGCGCAATTAATATCCGCACGAAGGGAAAGCTAGTTGTAAATTTACGCATTCTTCACAAGGAGGGAATCTATTTCTTCGGGTATGTACTTTAATCATAGACATTTTCTTGCAATTGCAATATGCGATTCATGTAAATCTTTAATGAGCTTCTAATTACTGTAAACAAATAATATTTCATGATATAGATACTTTCTGTCGTAGGCGTATCATTTGGAATCTCCATTTAAAGCTATGCCTCCGACTTTACTATCCGACATTAACATTTAGTGACCAATATTTGTTGGATATAAAACGTTGAGTATATAGTTTTATATATAAAAATACGATTTCTGAGATATTTTGGGGGTTAAAGCGAATTCGTGTTGATTTCGTGTTGTAATAAAATGAACAATTCAAAATGCGTGAGAATCTTATTTCTGAGAGCGCAAATACTGTTTCAGGTGAAGAGTTATCGCCCCTGTAATAAGGGAGGCTACTCTAAACGTCTTGAGCAGACGGAATTTCAAAGTTGTTTGATTACATTTGATAAAAATGAACTAACATCGACCAAAGAAATGAAGTTCATATACAGGTTTGATGCTCTTAAGTAGGTTTATGTTAAATTCTGATATTTTCAATATTTGGATTCATATATACTTTGGCAATTTAGTTTGAAAAGAAGATGGCATTAGGGCTAAATGATAACTTGGGTACGCGTTTCAGTAAACGGGGTTTGTTCTTGTGGTTAGATGTTCCAACCCAAACATCGGTACTGACTCTGGTCCTATTTTATATTACAATCAACTAGTTTGAAAGGTAATATCCGCGTGTTGATTGAAAAATCCATCAGAGGAACAAATAACGTACATGCTTCTCAGCGGCAGAAACTAACATTTTTAGACCACTTGTCCTTAGCTATTATGATAACATATAACAAAACCCTTTAAAATGGCAAATGTCTACCAGTCCTTATGATACCTTAACTTTGTGGCCCAGTCGTCTAAGGTGCCGCGATTCGCTGTGCAGATTTGCGTCCCTTGGGCAGGCCAGAAACCTATGATTTTGGGTTCGAAACCCGGTTCGCCCCTATTATGTTTCTAGGTTTGTCAGCACCATATCCGTGCTTGTGGGTTTCACCGAAGTGGTAAACGTCTGAGACCTGCATCTCTTCGGGCTTTCCTCCCACATTAAGCTGACACGCCGCGATATAAATGCAATACTGTTAAAAGCGGCGTTAAACCCAACTCACTCACTAACAAATGGGCAGTGTGCCTAGGATAACAGGACTAGTGCCAATTTCTAAAACTGCTTCTTGTTCGAATTTATCTAAACTTCAACACTGACAATGCTAGGAAAACATGCCATATATCTGTTCAATTTTTCAACCACTGAACTCATCAAAATGGAATTTCATTTTCAGATGACATTTAGCCATTTTGTCCCAGTGCCATGAGGGTCCTGATTCTGTTGATATCTATCTTGACGTCAGCGTCAGTAGTGGAAGCAATGAAATGGCCAATTGAAGGATATTGTTCTCCATGCCAGTGCTCTGTGCAACAGAGTAAATACTCCTATGGATTGATCAAGCTTGTAAACTGTTCGGGCCTGGGACTGACAGAACTCCCCAAGCATCTGCCTAGAGATTTAGACTGCCTTGACCTATCAAATAACAACATTGACATTGCAATAGTTGACCCAATCTGTGATTTTAAATTTTTGCAATATCTGTCTCTTGCTCACAATACATTCACCTCAATTGATTGGTACCTATTTTCAAATTGTTCGCTCCTGATAAAGCTTGATCTGACTGGAAGCAGTATTTTTCACTTGACAAATGGATCCTTCAGTGGACTTGATAACCTTCAAACACTATATGGCTTAGAGGCTGTGTCAGTTGATGTTGGAGTTTTCATGAATCTGCAAAAACTGAAAACCTTGGAGTTTACATTTTTAGGAGAAACCATTCCCGAAATGATATTTGCAGGTCTCCAAGTTGAGACGCTACATTTGACTATGTACAAAGTTGAAAAGATCCCCCAGCGGCTTCTTGAATTTGGTGAAAAGACTCTTCAGGTCATCAGCATCGATGGTCCAGAAGTTTCATTTGTTTACGAGAATTTTCTCCGAGGATTAACTGTTCTCAGAAAGGTGTACATGAAAATGCCAAAGCTAGTTAGTTTGCCTGAAAGAATCTTCAACAATTTTGGTGTAATGTCCGATGACGGTGACCCAAGGAATCTACAGGAGATAGTTCTCATGTCAATGAATAGTGTCCCTGAAACAATATTTAAAGACTTGGAAAGTCTACATAGACTTGAAATTCATGATGTTAATGAAGTTACATCTCCTGGTATCTTTGATGATTTGGTTAATTTAGAAGTTCTTGATTTGACCCGAAGTAATGTTAACCAGGTCCCAACCGGATGGTTCTCAAACCTCTACAGCCTTAAAACTCTGAATTTAAGTCAGAGCAATCTTCGTGAAATAGAAGAGCATTCAATGGACGGACTCATGAACTTGAAAACTTTGGACCTGTCAATGAACGCTCTACGTAATATTCCCCTGAAAACATTTGATCCTTTGAGGAAATCAGTTCAGAATCTTCACCTGCAAGGGAACATCCTGAAAAGCATCGGTGACCAGCTGTTTAGTAGCATGCTTGCACTGCAATACCTGGATCTCAGTGATAATAAAATATCTATGATATCAAGTAATGCCTTTTCCGACTTAAAGCTCTTAAACAGTCTACAGTTGCAGGAAAACAAACTTGCATATCTACCAGTTGACCTGTTTAAACATCAACCTAACTTACAAGTCCTTCACCTTGGAGCAAACTCATTCCAACGTTTTCCAATACCTGTGTTGAAATCTGCAGGATTTCTGCTTCGTCTGTATCTTGAAGACAACAAGATTCCATCAGCTCCTCCCAGTCTATCAACTGACTTGCCCTACCTGGAGTATCTTTCTGTGATGAATAATCCTGTACAATGTAGGTGTAGGTTGTTGAGTTTGAGGTTGTTCATGCCAAACTTGTACATCGATGGCCTGTGTATGGCTCCGAGAGCTTATTCCGGGAGACATATTATGTCGTTGGTTGTACCTGCAAATTGTAAAGGCCCAGAACCAAAACAAGAAATAAGGCCTGAAATTCCAGAAATAACATTTACATCTATGCTGGATCCAGCTCCGCCTCCTGAGGATAAGGACTACAAGGACAACTACCATTACTATGGAAACAATTACTATGGATCTGATGACTATTATGAATATGACACTAATCAGTATTATGTAGATCTACAAAGTGATGAGAAAGCACCACTAAGTTCTGTCGATGTTACAGGGATAGGAACGCATTCATGGAAATATCCCGAAGTATCAATGACAACCAGAAAACAAACAGACAGGAGTCAGATAATAAATGCTGCTACTACTTCATCGCTTGCTTCAATGACTCAGATGTACTCAGGTGTTACATCTGATCCGCCTCATCTACATGGATCAACTGATGCAAATTTTAGTTTACCCATCTCACCAACCCCTCCGCTGATTCGAGAGTTTGAAAGTAATGAAACAGAGTCTGTGGTTGTAACTACATCCATCCAAGAAGTTCCAACAGCAACTGATGTATCCTATACATCCTTTACCACTGCACCAGGGCCAGTGTTCAAGGAACCTTCCTATACAGATTCAGGGACTCCTGATAAACAGAGACGTTCATGCTCTGATGATTCCTGTAAAGTAATGGCGACTGATTTTCTCCCTCCTGAAGATTCTGTAGCTGAAGGATATGATGCCTTTACAGGACGGGAATCTTCATCTTCTGCACTGGAGGACAACAACATTAGGGATGTGTACAAGACAGAGGACACTACATCCAGGTTAAGATCCACATCAACACAAGGTTTGCTAACATCAAGCCATGGTCAGATATCTTCCAGCAGCTCTGTGGACTTGGTGGACATTACAGCGGTGTCTGAGGAGCCACATGGCGGTATGGTTGGAGATGGCGAGACTGGCATGAGTCCAGCAGTGAAGGCAGTGGTTGGTGTGCTGGCCGTGGGAGCTTTCATCTGTATTTGTGTGACACTGTGGTGGCTGCGGAACCAGGTGAAAACTCGGAGGATGTACGAGGTCACACCTTCTAGTACAGCGGTGTGAGGCATCCTCGGTGGCAGGTTCAGGATTATGCAGGTGCAAGGTACCGTTAGTGTTGGCACAGTCGGTGTAAGGTACCATTTGTGTTGGTATGTAGGAGTTTTGCTCCTTCATGTTAAGAACTGTCAGCGTGAGATGATGTTAACTGTTAGGTATTGTTAGTCTGAAATATCATAAGGGTTTGTATTTGTTAGCATGGGGTACCATATGTTTTTAGGTATTGTAAGCATGGGGTACTATATAGTTTGAGATACTGAAGTATTGTCAGTGTGGGGTACTATTAAGTGTTAGGTATTTTCAGTGTGAGGTACTATTACATGTGAGGTATTGTCAGTATGAGATACCATTAGTGTTAGGTTTTCATAGCATAGGGTACCATTGTGTTAAGCATTGTAGGCGTGGGGTACTATTAAGTGCTAGGTATTGTCAGTGTGGGGTACTATTAAGGATTAGGTATTGTCAGTGCCAGATACCATTAGTGTCAATGACAAGAGTGTCATACAAAGTTATATGTGAGATAACAATAGTGTCACACAGGGTTTAGTGCGAGATAACAATAGTGTTATACAGGGTTTAGTGTGTGATAACAAGAGTGTCATACAGGGTTTAGTGTGAGATAACAATGGTGTCGTACAGGGTTTAGTGTGAGATAACAATAGTGTCACACAGGGTTTAGTGCGAGATAACAATCGTGTTATACAGGGTTTAGTGTGTGATAACAAGAGTGTCATACAGGGTTTAGTGTGCAATGACAAGAGTGTCATACTAGATTTAGTGTGAGATAACAAGTGTCATACAGGGTTTAGTGTGAGATAACAATAGTGTCATACAGGGTTTAGTGTGCGATAACAAGAGTGTCATACAGGGTTTAGTGTGCAATGACAAGAGTGTCATACTAGATTTAGTGTGAGATAACAAGTGTCATACAGGGTTTAGTGTGAGATAACAATAGTGTCATACAGGGTTTAGTGTGCGATAACAAGAGTGTCATACACAGTTTGGTGTGAGACAACAATAGTGCTATACGGGGTATATTGTTACATAATAATAGTGTCATACAGGGTTTGGCACCGTCACTTGTCCTCTTGTCCAGGACAAAGTGAAAATGTAACAATAAGTTGTTTTCTCCAAAATGTCATCTGACTTTCTGTGGACAAGGTGGGAGTTAGTTCCTGGTGTTTCCCCCTGGCTCTATGTACCTGTTACCTGCTGTGAGTGTCCGGAGACTCACAGCAGTGCATGCTAGATACCATCATATTGATGAGAATGCTTTTTGTTTCCGACCTCATAGCCCTGTTTAAATCTTCATTCATGTCAATCTATGCTTGCACCATATTGTTTTATTCTTGTTCTTTCACCAAGTGACCTTTCTTCAAATCATATTTTATTACAGCTGTAGAAAGTAACATTTTTAGTCAACTAGTCCTTATCATGATAACATATCGCAAAACCATTAAAAACGGAAAATTTCTACTGGTCCTTATGATTCCATAACTTTTGGGCAGTTTGGCAAGGACTACAGGACTAGTGCCAGTTTCTAACGCTTTATTATGGATCTTTCATATTATATTTTGCTGTATCATAAAATGTAATTGTTTATGAACATGTACAAAACCCAATATGAATGTTTGCAGAAAAGAATATAGATACAAAGAAGCTTAAATATTAGTACTGCGCAGTCTTGAAACATATTTCAAGGGACCCAAATGATTTTCTTTTCCTATCCCAGAAAAGAATATAGACACAAAGAAGCATAAATATTAGTACTGTGCAGTTTGGAAACATATTTCAAGGGACCCAAATGATTTTCTTTTTCCCATCCAACCTTAAAGGGGCACTAATCTAACGCCATTCCCCGGACTGGTTGTTGCCTTTGTTATTGTTTTTTCCCCAGTGAGTACCCAGATGATACGCAATGCAACTGAGCGTGACCAGAGACTGGGCTACCGTCTGCAAGGACAGCTAAATAAACTTGGAGGCTGGAGTCAATATTTGTTTTACGTATTTTTGCATAAACACTTATTGGTTAACTGTGATCTATAAAGATTTCGACAAAGGGCCCATGTTAATTAAACTAGGTTTGGTTTTAATATCTAGTCTTGATCTTTCAATATTTTGTATATTCCTGTTCTCACAGGTGTTCCAAATTCTGTTTTAAATAGAATTTATTATTGTGAAGATATTAATATTTATGATCAGTTAGAATTGCGAGTCAACTTTGATTAATGTTGCCCCTCACCTTGTATGGTGGAACTTCTGCTATTCATGTATATCCGCCTTGCACAGCTTCTGAGAATATATTGCTTATGCCAATTCTGTTCTGTTCTTATATACGGTATTTTTCTTGAATAAAACATATTTTGTTGTAAAATGAAAATGCTTTCATTTTTCTGAGGCAAAAAAAATATTTATGTGATTCTGCCAACCAACCCTAATCTGAAACCCATGAACCTAAACTGCCTTTTTTTCGCCCGCCGCGCCAGAATGGCCGAAAGGGAATTATGTCGAGGCGCAGTCGGTCCGTCTGTCTGTCCCACAGAGGGTACTAAGCTTGTGAAATCAACTCCTCCTCCAGCTTTTAGAGAATATCCATGAAACTCTACACACAAGATGTCGACATGTTGATGATACGCATATCGCAGTCCCGTTTCATTTCGACAAATTTTGACAGAGTTACTGCCCGTTTTACGGAGCTTCATGAAATCTACTCCTCCTCCAGTTTCCAGAGAATATCCCTAACACTCTACACACAAGATGTCGACGATACACATATCGCAGTCCCGTTTCATTTCGACAAATTTTGACAGTTACTGCCCCTGTTTTACGGAGCTTTATTTGCCTAATTGTGAGAGATGGTACTAAGCTTGTGAAATCAACTCCTCCTACAGTTAAAATGTGCACATGTTTAATATATCCATATCACAGTTACGTTTCATTTCTTTTCATGTTGAGAGAGTTACTGCCCTTTGTTTATGAAGCTCGATTTGCACAACTGTGAGAGGCAACTGTTTTTGTGATGTCAACTCCTTCATTTTGCAGGGAATATCCCTGACGCTCTAAACACATGCCGCTCTACACACAACATGTGTTATTGATACACATATCGCAGTCGTAAATTTGATTTATTTTAACAGAGTTACTACCCTGGTTTATGATCCTCATTTTTGTCAACTGAAAGATACTGTGAAATCCAGATAATATTTTCGAAACAATACATTGGATGCATGTATGTTGTTAATAAACATATGACAATGATGTTCCATTGCTATCAGTTTCAAAAGAATTCATGCGGGGGATGTTGTGCTCTCAGAGCACTCGTTAGTTTTGCAGCAGCTTCTTATCCCAATACTGTTATGGTCCATTTCATTATGCCCTAACGTAACTTTGTTGCACTTACATAAACCATTCATTACCTTCATTTGTTTTCTAATGCTGCACTCAGTAATATTCCAGCAATCTGAGAGGCCTGTGAAAAATCAAATCGGGACCATACAATATAGTTGATTTTCTGAACATTCATCCATACCGTCGGGGTTTTTATGACATGCAAATCGACCAAGTCAGCAAGAAAGACCAACTGATCCATTTTGTCCCCTTTCATCGACAAGCATAGGTTGCTAGGGAGCAATGCTAACATAGAATCCTCATCGGGTTTACATTTGAAAGAAGATTTTTATTGATATACTGCAAATTATTGTGTTTTAAAGAAAAAGCAAAACAAAAACCTACTTACCAGTACCCTATTTTTGGATGGACTGAAATGGGAAACATGCTTTTTTTGCCTTAGTATTTCTGTGAAAAAGAACACAATGCATACTGATTTAGTGATTTTATTAACATGTAACAAAAATATCATTTGCATATGAAACTAAACTCTTAACCCATCAATGATTAATCAAATAAACATAATTGGCCCCTGAAACACACTGAGAAGAACACAATAGGATCCGTTTAAGGCACTTGGTCAGTGTACATAAAACACACAGTATCAGCTGAAAACACAACACGATGCATATGAAGAAAAAAACATAAGCATATATGATAATCA
Source organism: Haliotis cracherodii (assembly GCF_022045235.1). Lineage (NCBI taxonomy): Eukaryota > Metazoa > Mollusca > Gastropoda > Lepetellida > Haliotidae > Haliotis > Haliotis cracherodii. The sequence continues at coordinate 54,646,930 of NW_027266319.1, read as the reverse complement.
AAGGTATATTTATGACACAACGGGCGTTATCTCACTGTACAGTGAGACTGTTCCCTTCATCACGGACCATGCCTTCCTCTGCATCACCTCAGTATCTAAAGATGATGTAACTTTTCTTCCCAACACAACCCTTACCAACACTGAAGTCTAAGGCTGAAAAAAATATTAGTCTTAGTTCTCAGGCACCGTCCACATCATCATAAAGTCTGCTGCACATTTCGTTTTTAAATCCTAATACGGTACTTAAAAACAATGCAATTCAATAAAGCATGCAGTTACTTCCCTTTACATGCTTTACAGGAGTTTGTATGCTTGTTTATGTAGGAAGGCCCTTTGTTGATGGTACACAACTGTTTATTTGGTTAGATTCTAGTTTGGACAAGCAAAAAAAAAAAAAAAAAAAAAAAACACTGCCCGCCCGCACCATATTTTCAAAAGTCAAGTCTGAGAACCAATTTTATTTTTTAAGCCTAATATTGACACTTCTCATGTCTATAACTATGACACAATTAGGAGATAAACCCAAGGGAGTTTCAATTGAAGAGGTTTAATGTAGATTTGATACATGTAAATTTAATTTGAAACTGAATGTGACAGCATGAGGTTTCGAAGTTGCAAAATTAACAAGGATCTTAAACTAGATATATATTTTCGATAGTCCCCAGAACCTGGTTGTATCAATCATGTATTATCTAATGGCTACATAGGTGACACAGAGGTGATCAGATCCTTGTTACAAGGAATCAAGATTCTGATTTACCTATCACTGTCAGACATTGGAGCTAAAATGTGCCTTTATTTGCATAATGATGTTTTCTTACCCCCACAGAGGTTTTCTTTCCCCATAGAGCTTTACTCCTCTACCCCTCCCCCCAAGCTTTTCTTTCCCCATAGAGCTTTCCTTTTTTGGTGTTCATTTTCTCTTCCAAGCCCTAGCCACTAATGATGCCTTGATAGTATGTGTGGTATTTAGATGAGGATGTATTTTATCATACTACTACTACTTGAGTCCCACCCTTGCAGCTTGAGATTCTCACACAAAGCAGTGTACCTGAGTATACATTCACAGCTATAACTTGCATGTCAGCAGAACGATAGTGTTTACATAAAACAAGAGCATAATTACAGATATCATCTACGAAACTTCAGCTGGAAGAACTAAACGGAGACAACTGATCTGCTCAAATTAGGCATTACAGGAGTCAGTCAAACATTATTATATGACAGGACAAGAAAAAGTATATTTCATAGGCCAAACATGATCTACACAAAAAACTCTAAAGCGCACAGCAAATAATATTCCTTGAATACATATGGAATGAGTGAGTGAGTTTGATTTTACGCCGCTTTTAGCAATATTCCAGCGATATCACGGCGGGGGACACCAAAAATGGGCTTCACACATGTTGGGATTCGAACCCGGATCTTCGGTGTGACGAGCGAACGCTTTAACCACTAGGTTACCCGACTGCCCCATATATAGAATGAACTCACCTGAGTCCACCTGATGAATGTTGTGTAAAATTACCATTTAAGTCTATGAACACCAATAGCTTTAAAACAAAAGAATACACACGTTCTTTTTGAGTTGAACAAAAATTCCCTCCACTACATGTAAACAAAGTATCAGACGGAGGAGTTACCTCCCTTATCTGTTTCACGGATGCACAAACTTTAAAGAACGACATATTTGACAACTCTGTGTTCAAGCCAACTGAAGTCCTACTAAACCCACTTTTTTGGTCTAAACTGAATTAAATATCAGTGTTTGAAATAGGGGTAGGGGTTTACTGGGGATCCTTGAGTGAGTGAGTGAGTATGGTTTTACACCGCTTTTAGCAATATTCCAGCAATATCACGGCGGGGGACACCAGAAATGGACTTCAAACATTGTACCCATGTCGGGAATCGAACCCGTGTCTTCAGCGTGACAAGCGAACGCTTTAACCATTGGGCTACCCGACCACCCCTGGGGATCCTTGAAGTTTACTGCTGTAGTATTGGAAATATGGGAACCCATCAATCGGAAATAAGGAGCTCTTGAATTTCACACACTGTCTTTCATGTACAGCAACAATCCAGTCAGTTTCTGATCTGCCCACTTGTTTTCTTACATGTATGGGGGCGGTGGGGTAGCCTAGTGGTTAAAGTGTTCGCTCGTCCTGCCGAAGACCTTGGCTCGATTCCCCACATGGGTGCAATGTGTGAAGCCCATTTCTGGCGTCCCCTGCCGTGGTATTGTTGGAATATTGCTAAAAGCGGTGTAAAATCATACTCACTCACTTACAGTCATGTCTCTGGGTGACTTCAACACTAAGCACTGAACATCACCTGGATACTACCTCCCTAACTACACTTCAACACTAAGCACTGAACATCACCTGGATACTACCTCCCTAACTACACTTCAACACTAAGCACTGAACATCACCTGGATACTACCTCCCTAACTACACTTCAACACTAAGCACTGAAAATCACCTGGATACTACCTCCCTAACTACACTTCAACACTAAGCACTGAACATCACCTGGATACTACCTCCCTAACTACACTTCAACACTAAGCACTGAAAATCACCTGGATACTACCTCCCTAGCTACACTTGATTGTCATTTTGGTTACAAAAGTTATGAATAGGATCCTGTGAACTCCTCAATTTGACTTGTAGATATCTTTGTCTACAAACAGTAGTACAGTAGAAATGACACCAGTTTTACTAGATATTTTGCACTGGTTTTGGAAACAATGCATATGATCCTTGTTGTGAAAGAAACAGTTCCAGAGTTATATTAGCGACAGCAGACACATGTATAAAGCACATTAAATAGTTTTAATACATTATTTCACATCACAACAATCAATAGATCCACATCACCCAAATTATGAGGGAACCCACCATTCAGCCCCAAGTCTGCAGCAAATATTAGTAAAATTTCCCCAGTCTGACTTGCACTGTGCTGCACTGATATCTTGGCCATTAAACATGATAGTTGGTTGGGTTGTTGTTTAACGCCGCACTCAGCAATATTCCAGCTATATGACGGCGGTCTGTAAATAATCGAGTCTGGACCAGACAATCCAGTGATTGATATCATGAGTATCAATCCACGCAATTGGGTTCGATGACATGCTTCAACCAAGTCAGCGAGCCTGACCACCCGATCCCATTAGTCACCTCTAACGACAAGCATAGTTTCTTTTTTTTGCAAGCTTGGGTTGCTGAAAACCTATTCTACCCTGGATCTTTACGGGTTCTTTAAACATGCTAAAGATGCTTAGTTGTAGATTACTGCATTGAACGCAATGCTGTGAATACATTGGTATAACAACTCTTAATTTAAAAAAAGATAAGTACTAGAATCCCAAAAGCAAAATAATGATTTTTTCCCCCAAGTCGCCTGCGGAGGGCACATAGTTTGGAGTCCTAGATAAATCCCTGCCCTGTTCACACTGGAATGAATCATTATTGAGCTCAGTTGGGTCAAGTAAGGGACCAATCATTTAATAGTCGCCCATGAAGATGTGACAACCCTTCACAGATGGGCCGTCTATTCACACACAGAGAGGTATTGTATTGGAGCAAACGATCAAGTTTAACAAGATTGACTCTGAAGCCCCACTAAGTACTGTCTATCCAAAGTACTTCCCAGTACACATGAATTAAAATGAAACAAAGAATTACAGTAAACTGCTTTGTTCCAATAGTGCTGGTTAATGTCAGCATGGTAGATTAAAACTCCTACTGGCTGTTGAGAGATACAAAACAAGACAACAGATCACATCAACATACACCTACTTGCCACAGAGTTTGTTTTGTTGTTTGTTGTTTAACGCCACAATCAACAATATTCCAGCTATATGACGACTGCCTTGAAATAATCGAGTCAGGACAAGACCATCCAGTGATTGTTATTGTGAACATTAATCCACGCCATTGAGCTATGATGACATGCAATCAACCAAGACACCGAGTCTGACCATCCCGTCCATTTTGTCGCCTCTTACAAGTGTAGTTTGCTGGGGACCTAATCTCACCCAGGAACCCCCCTGGGGACTGGCCACTGAAACATTCACTCACACAAAAGATTTCTTCACAATAGTGAACTGAAAATACCAGGGCTGCAACCAGTACACAATTAGGCGAATACGATTCGTATCAGGAATATAGGGTAACGAATACGAATATTAATTCATGAATACAATAACAAGTCAGCAGTTGATGCATTATTTGCTATATTCAGTGAAACAATAACAACATAAACTATTTGACATGGTTTGTTAACTATTAATATATTAAACGTTTATATACTTCACCTATCCAGGTACTAGTATCTGCTCAACCGCGACAATGACCACAATATTGTCAAACTAAATATTATAAGAGTGTTGTCTTTGAAGAAATCTATGCTTATAATGTTCTTATTGATATTTTTAGGTACAGGGTATGTAAATGCACATGACTGCATATTCATAAATATTCAATTCTGGTGGCCACAAATAACGAATCCAATTCATGAATGGATATGGTTCGATTCACAAAATACGCGAGTGAATCGTAACAGCCCTAGTAAATACTTCCCCATTAGGTATCCCAAAACACATCATCAGTAACAATCATTAACGTCCAAAACATATATTTTGTTTTTCAGATTTTGTTTGTTTGTTGTTTAACGCCGCACTCAGCAATATTCCAGCCATATGACGGCGGGGTGTAATAATCTTTGACTGAAATCATGATCATCGATCCACGCAATTGGAATATGATGATATGCATCTACCAAGTCTGCAAGCCTGACCACCTGATCCTGTACTCATCTCTTACAGCAAGCATAGGTGCTGAAGACCAACCCTACCAGGATCTTCACGGGGTCATATTTCATATTTATCAGAAGCAAATAAGTCTCAGAAGTTCCCACATATCCTGTTTTCTGTAAGAATGTCAGTATAATCATTAGGTTTGTCAAAATTCAATGGTCATGCCATAAATTGGTATAAGAATCCCGCTATTGTTTGTCAATCTTATTAAAATCAGACCTCAGTTCTCGTTACCGCTAAACCAAGATCTTAGGACATCCCATTAGGGGTCATGTCAGAACGACCTTTCTTCCGACCAATCAGAGCATCGCTTACCAGATTATGAAAGTGACAGTCGGAATGAGATTTCTAATCATGCAACCTCGAAAACTTTAACTCTGAACGATAGTTACGGGTTATCTATTAGCCATTCCAGAATGTTCTTTTGTTCAGGTTTCAAATTTGCAATCGAGAATTTGTCAAAATATGATTCGAAGCGTAGTCGCCAATTTGAAATTAGTGCCATAAAGCACGAGAAAGCTGCCTTCTGATTGAACATTCCATTGGTCGATCAAATTTCGCGCAAGGGGGGTCTGACGTGACCTGTATTGGGATGTCCTCAGATCTTTGTTTAGCGGTAGCGAGAACTGAGATCTGATGTTAATGAGATTGTATTGTTTGTGTGCCTAATGTTATGTGTGTATCATGATGACTTGAGCTTGAGCTGTTTATAAGCTTTGTTCCTCTGTGGTTTAAACTTGAGCAGCTTGCTGTACTTCTTGAGGAGCTTCTCCCAGTAGCACGACACATCCTCCATCCGCAGGTGATCCCACACAAACCTCCGCCCTCTGAAACAAAACATCCGCTCTGTGTATTGCCAGTGTTTAGATATCAGATAAATTCCAGTCTTGTAAATTGCAGACAGCCAGACTTAGCCAAATATACCGGTAGATCAATCCCTGAAACCCTGGTCTCGATGATAGTGAGTGTGTTGGGTTCAACACCGCTTTGAATAGTATTCCAGTTATATCGTGGCATGTCAGCTTAATGTGGGAGGAAAGTCCAAAGTGATGCAGGTCTCAGACGTTTACCACTTTGATAGTCTGTCTTACAGACCCTGATACAAATATATCAACTACAGCCCATGCAAGTCTATAATGTTTGGCAAGTCTAGATTACTGCAGTATCTGAAAATGAAGAGAATCACTCGGCTCCCTTTTTATTATATTTTTATTAAGATAACTGAACATTTTTTTTCTGTACGATATGTTCATTTCAGAGACTATATGTTAGTCTACCATTCTGGTAAAACCCATGAGCACGGGTGCTGACAGACCTAGAAACATAACCGGGTTAAACCGAGACTGAAACCCACTATGAGATATTTCTGACACATCCAAGGAAGGCAATTCTGCTCAGCAAATTGAGACGCCTCAGATGACTGGGCCGCTGTCAATAACAGATAGACACGGGTCTACCACTCGTCTCAATAACAGAGGGGTGGTCGAGTAGCCTAGTGGTTAAAGCGTTCGTTTGTCACGTCGAAGACCCAGGTTAGATTCCCAACATGGGTACAATGTGTGAAGCCCAATATTGCCAAAAGCGGCATAAAACCAAACTCACTCATTCGCTCAAAAACAGATACACACAGGTCAACCCATGGACCCCTAGCCTCAATAAAAGATAGCAAATAATAATAAACACAGGTCATTTCCTGCTTTTCCCAAATCTAAAAGAGCTGTGCAATGAAAATGTGGATTGACACATGAACACACAGCCCACAGAAACGCTCACCTCTCAGCAATGTGTTTCACAGCATCGTCATTCTCTTTAGCAAACATAATCAGCTCTCTGGAAAAGAAATATACATGTACATATGAATTTGGTGCAAAATTCATTCACAGATTATACAGCATGGGGTGGTTTGTGTTTCCTCTTCACGCCATTTTTGGTAGGGTTGGGAAGCCATAGATTTTGGGCAGATAATATTTTTTATCACCACTTCATGATATACCCGAAAACCCGAACATTTTTTATGACATCCAGCATGTCCACTGAACACTTATTCTTTTGGAGCATTTCTTAAACAAGTAATTCTGAAAATCACCCCCCAAAACAGTGAGTGAGTGAGTGAGTGAGTGAGTGAGTTGGGTTTAACGCCGCTTTTAACAGTATTCCAGTTATATCGCGGCGCATCAGCTTAATGCTGGAGGAAAGCCTGAAGTGATGCAGGTCCCAGACGTTTACCACTTTAGTGAAACCCACGAGCACTGGTATGGTGCTGACATACCTAGAGTGAGTGAGTGAGTGAGTTTGATTTTACGCCACTTTTAGCAATATTCCAGCAATATCACGGCGGGGGACACCAGAAATGGTTGTCACACATTGTACCCATGTCGGGAATCGAACTTGGGTCTTCAGCGTGACGAGCCAACGCTTAAACCACTAGGCTTCCCGACCACCCGGCATACCTAGAAACATAATCAGGGTAATAGAACAGCCACAATCATAGTTTTCTGGCATGCCCAAAGGATGCAACTCTGCACAGCGAATCGCGGCACCTTAGACGACTGGGCCACCCGTGCCCCCCCCTAAAAAAAAGAGAGATCCCCGCCCTCAGTCCCTAATTTTGTTCAAAGAAAAAAATATGTGCAATCTCACAACTGTGTTGGTCAGACTCCGATACAGTGATGACCTTACACCACTGCTACAGGCTAATGAGAACATCAGATGACTTTTCTCCTGTTTGTATACAAAAACGCTGTATCAGAGCAGACTGGGCTAATGGAAGCCTTCCAGTGCATTTTGCATATTGTTTTCGCCCGTGACAGTGAGGAGCCTGTCAGTATAGCTTTACACACTGAAGTAACCGTATCGCTAGAGCTCTATAAGGCTTCGATGACAGCACATAGAGCTGACGTAAACAAAAGAAACTACGGAAATGGAAATAATTTTCAGGGTTTAGGATCTTTGGATTTTTTTCTTACTGAAACTTAATCATTTAATGACATATGTTTCTGTCAAAATATGTAGATTTTTTAAAATGATATAGGTGAAAAACGTGTGTCATTTGTTGTATGGACAGTGGAAGGTGAATCATCATATCTCACTGGCCTGTGGCAGATGTACAGTACTAGGTTGACGGCAAGGAACTCTGGGTTGGAGAGTGCTGTGTTGGTATCAAACTGACACATCTTCTTCTCGTCCAATATTGATAGTAGTTCTTAACAATTTTTTTTTTGGATTTTTTTTTTACTACAGTCTGTTAATAATCGAGTCTGGATGAAACAATCCAGTGATTGACATCATGAGCATTGATCTACACAATTTGGATACAATGACATGCATCAACCAGGTCACTGAGCCTAACCACCTGATCCCTCTTACGACAAGCATAGTCGCCTTTTACGGCAAGCATGGTACTGAAGATCACTGCTAATCCAGATCTTTACAATCTCTCTATGAATCAATGAACATCATCAAAAGGTGACAGAACAGTCAACTGATGCAGCATGAGAGGAAGCAACTCACTTGACATTGTCTAGGTTCTGGTTGACAGGGATGTAGTGGACCCACGGCTTCATGGCGGGGTAGAAGAACTCTTGCCAGGCCTCACCCACATGGAACACCAGCGAGTCACACAAGAACAGGTGCTTGAAACGGAAACTGGCAGCTACACCCCGGAAATTGAAGAGATATCTGGATAGAAAAGTAGTATAATTAATACAGCTAGAATAGATGGACGAATATGCAAAGAATAATCTTTGAATATTAGAATGAATAATCCTTGAAAAGCAGAATAAATAACCCTAGGAAAGTAAAATGAGTAATCCAAGAATAGTAGAATAAATAATCATTGAAAAGCAGAATACATAATCCTAGAATAGTAGAATGAATAATCCTAGAATAGTAGAATGAATAATCCTAGAATAGTAGAATGAATAATCCTAGAATAGTAGTATGAATAATCTTAGAACAGTAGAATGAATAATTCTAGAATAGTAGAATAAACAGTAGAATGAATAATCCTAGAATAGTAGAATGAGTAACCCTAGAATAGTAGAATAGATAATACTAGAATAGTAGTATGAATAATCATTGAAAAGCAGAATACATAATCCTAGAATAGTAGAATGAGTAACCCTAGAATAGTAGAATGAATAATCTTAGAACAGTAGAATGAATAATCCTAGAATAGTAGAATTCACCATCTTAGAAATGCAAAACAGAACTCAAATTGATTATCTCAGATAAATAATAAAACAGAAGAAAAAAACAAAAAAATGGTGAATAGTCAAACTTGGAAAATCAAAAAGGAATCTTCTCAGAAACCATAAGGCACAGACAGCTGGGATGTTATGAGGATATGTATGTAGGACAAGGATTTGACGATAATGTTGACCACATATTGAACAATACAACAAGGCCCTTTCTTATATTTACAGTGAGGCTCAAGTGGTGGGTTTATCACATATTGAAGAATACAATAAGTTACTTACTTATATTTACAGTGGTCCTCCAGTGATGGGTTTAACACATAATTAACAATACAATAAGTTACTTACTTATATTTACAGTGGTCCTCCAGTGGTGGGTTTAACACATATTGAACAATACATTAAGTTACTTACTTATATTTACAGTGATCCTCCAGTGGTTGGTTTAACACATATTGAACAATACATTAAGTTACTTACTTATATTTACAGTGATCCTCCAGTGGTTGGTTTAACATATATTGAACAATACAATAAGTTACTTACTTATATTTACAGTGATCCTCCAGTTTTATCTCAGCAGCAGGTGGCCGGTGTAGTGTATCCTTAAAACAACCAAATACAACATTCAAAAAATAATTTACAAATGATTCCATGTCATTTGATTTGCTAACCAAACAATCAATTTTATTATGTTTCCATGAAACATCCAACCCCACAAAAAAGCCACACCCATAATCAGATCTTTGTTTCCTGATTGGCTGATAATAGTGTGACCCACCTGGATACATTGCTTACCGCATCTGATTTCCAGGCCTGGTTCTTTGTGTATTCAGCGTTGACCAGGTCTGGCTGTTTCCTGGAAAGTAGCACCAGAGGGTCCCGCTCGTTACTCGTCCTCGAACCACGGAAAAATGCAACATTGTGCTTCTTGTCCCAGGGCCACTTGTCAGCCTCTCTGGAATCAAAAAGTGATTACAACGTCATGACAAACTAGCTATATCAGGCTTAAAAAAATATAAGAATTGCTTCTCAGGCAATGGCCTCTGAACATTTAGTGTGGGCAGGCAGTGTTTTTTGTTTGGGGGTTATTCATACTAGTATGTTGGTTGGTTGTTTAACGCCACACTCAGCAATATTCCAGCTATATGACATAGGTCTGTAAAAAATCGAGTCTGGACCAGACAATCCAGTGATTAATATCATGAGCATTGATCCACGCAATTGGGATCAATGACATGCATCAACCAAGTCAGCGTGCCTGACTACCCGATCCCGTTAGCCACCTTTTACAACAAGCATAGTTGCCTTTTACGGCACGCATGGGTTGCTGAAGACCTATTGTACCCCGGATCTTCACATACTAGTATGTAACCAAATAAACAGTTGTGTGCAATCGACCTGGGAAAGGGCCTCCTACATAAATGTATTCCTTGATGAGTATAATACTGGAATACAGTATTTGACTATCATTGAGCTTGGATTTTTTATGGATTTTTTTTTTTTTTTTTTTAAAATGGAAATAAAAACGAAACGTGCGGCGAACTTTATGATGATGCCGGAGGTGCCTGAGAACCGAGACTATTATTTTTTTTAAACTAATATGAAAGAATTGGGTGGTCCATAGCTTCTTTAGAGTAATATATAAAAAATAACTTACTCGCAACTCGGAAACAACTGATTATCTGCCCTTCTTGAATTAGTGTTGAAAGTTATTCGTCAAGGCTAACTTGAAACTGACCTATCTACCTACCACATGACACCATACAGGCAGCTACTGTCTCTCTCTAACATTCATTAGTCACTGACCTTAAAGGGAAACAACACTAGAACTATTAGTGGTCTAGCCGTCGCCATTTTAATTAGCCCCAATAATCACCAGATGCCAAATAGTGACCCAACACACTGGGCTTCGGACCAGTGATGGGGCAATTAGAGGAACTAATTGACAGCGATGTTGTATATCCTTTCTTATGAAATACAGCTTCTCATTCTTCAATCCTCCGATAGGTGTCACTTTGCGCAGCGTAGGGAGAATAGTGCCAAACTCAAGTCATATCAGTCAAAATTATAGTCCATAATAAGCAATTTTTGAATCTGGGGAGAAAAAGCCCATCTATATTTCCATACTTTTAAAGTTGGAGTGTTGTTTCCCTTTAATTTTACTAATTCCTACCTTGGAATTATCTCCCTTTGTTGATCCCAGCGCCCCAGTCCCGTGGGGTATATTGGCCACACAGCGGGGCCTCCTTCCCAGAACGTCCACGCTGGATACATGATGTCCCAGTTGTCTGAACGCTGAGGGATTACCAAAACATGTGAAAGGGGAGGCAACTGAATCGGAAGTAACATAGCCTAACAATGTTCATATTACTTAAGGGTGTGAGGTATTATCGGTATATATCGGTAAATTGAAGTTCATTCTTTCCATGATACATATCACAAAATCATTTTTTATCCCCCCCCCCCCCCCCCCCCCCCTATAATGCGGGGAATATAGCGATCAGCCAGTCTTTTCATCCGTAGTCATTTCCTTTTCTGGGGCAGAACTCGAAAACCATTCAGTGTATTTGATCGAAACTTGGCAAATCTCTCAGTCACATACTGAAGTGGTGCCTTTTGCTATTTAGGAATTATAGAAATTTTTATTGTTTATGTTTCCATGGCAACAAGTTAGATTTTTAATAAAGTTTTAATATAGGGTGGGTTCACTTATGGATATTCACTATATATACAGCACATACTGAACTTATTTTAGAATTTCCATTGCAGCTATTTTGACATGGGCTAAGAGAAATGTTGGGTCAGTCACCTGGTTTGGGACCATAACGTGTTAAAATGGGTGGGGGATATAGATGGGTGGGGGATATAGTTATTGTTTCTTGTAATTTGTCATTTGTTTGCATAAAAAAAACCCACAGAAACACACTTGTTTTACTTTCTATTTCATATGGATGCGACCATGGTGGATCTTTAGTGGGTAAACAATGTATGCTTCTTCAAGAACATTCAACTCTTGACTCATTACATACAGTATTGCACATTTACTTGTGGTTACTTTACAGACAGCTGCCGGGGGGATATGTCATCTTTCTGATGTCTCTTGTTCATGCTTGATATATCGGGTGATGTCAAATCGCGAGTTTTAATGTTATTTTCCTGCCAAATGCATTCGCTGCACAGCAGCATGCATCCGGGTCACAAAGATGGCTGCATATTTATTGACTGAGTGAACATCATGTTGAACCAGCATCTTGTTTTGTTCCATTTATGAACTTCAGTTGATTCCTAATGTATCAGATTGCTGCTGAATTCAAAATTATTAATCATACAATATATGGTGATACGTATCACAATACGGCCATGTGCATTGCAGAATATTGCGATACACTTTAAACATCCAATTCCCATCCTTAATATTGCTACAATCACTTTGTACAACTTGGCCCAGGAATCTTGTCTGTATTCAGTGTTACCTATGCAATAAATCATTTCAGTGGACTCACGACCAACTCCCCTCCTTCACGCAGGTTGAGATTGCCAGCCATATAAAATAATTTGAATGCGCACATCAACTTGGGACTGCCTCATATAAGTTATCCACAACATTGATTGATTGGTTGATTGGTTTGTTGTTTAAGGCCGCACTCAGCAATATTCCAGCTATATGATGGCGGCCTGTAAATAATCGAATCTGGACCAGACAAACCAGTGATTAATATTATAAGCATCGATCGATTTAAGAAAATGTTGATGTGGAGTGAGTGAGTGAATTGTGTTTAACGCCGCTTTGAACAGTATTCCAGTTATATCATGGTGTGTCAGCTTAGTGTGGAAGGAAAGCCCGAAGTGATGCAGGTCTGAGGTTTACCAGTTTGGTGAAACCCACGAGCAAAAGTATGGTGCTGACAAACCTAGGAACATAATCTGGGTGAACCGGGATTCGAACTCGCGATCATTGTTTTCTGGTGTGTCCAAAGGATGCAACTCTTTAAAGCAAATTGCACTGCCTTAGACGACGGCTGATGTGGAATGTCTTGAAATATACGTTACACTCTCCCTACTCTTACCACTAAAGATGTTGGATACATGGTAGGGGGGACTACTTGTAATTATGATCGCTGCTATAGTTTAGACAGAAAGTTTATAAGTGCTGATCTTGTATTCAGGGAGAACTGTGCAGACTCACTACTTTGCTGAAGGAGAAGATGGGTTTGGGGGAGTGGTAAACGGGAGACTGTGGCCAATCCCGGGTGTTGACCACCAGCTCCATGTCCGGCAGCTTCTTGATCAGCCCCAGGATGAAGTATTCAACGCCGCTGCATCTGTGTGACGAGGAACAGAGGAAGTACATATAGCGAGTGAGTGAGTGAGTGAGTGAGTGAGCAAGTGAGCTTAACATCGCTTGGTACAGTATTCCAGTGAGTGAGTGAGTGAGCTGAACACGCTTGGTACAGTATTCCAGTGAGTGAGTGAGTGAGCTGAACACGCTTGGTACAGTATTCCAGTGAGTGAGTGAGTGAGTGAGCTGAACACGCTTTGTAAAGTATTACAGCGAGTGAGTGAGTGAGTGAGTGAGTGAGTGAGTGAGTGAGTGAGCTGAACATGCTTTGTAAAGTATTCCAGTTATATCATGGCGTCTTAACTTGATGTGGCAGGAAAGCCCAAGGTGAGGTGAGGTGAAATGGGGTTTAATGTCACCTCCAGGATTATTGCACTTATATAGCAATTGGCATGCATGTGTGTGTGTGTGGCTGCTTGTACAAGTCCGGACTGATGCCGATTTATAGTGCTAGCTCACTGAGATACCATGCCGCAGTTTAACAGGAATACCCCACTCAGACACAGTATACTGACACCGAGCCAACCTGTCCTTGCTTTAGCCCCTTAATGCTGAGTGTTAGACTTTTGTCTTTTGGTATGACATGGCTGGGGATGGACTACCGGACCTGCCGCTCTCTGGGCGGACGCTCTACCACTAGACCATGGAGGCGGTCCCCAAAGTTATGCAGGTCTCAGACGTGTAAATCTTTGGTGAAACCGACAAGCATGTGTATGGTGTTGACAAACCTAAAAACATATTTGGGACGAACTGACATTTGAACCCACGATCATAGGATGCTAGTGTGCCCAAGGGATGCAATTCTGCACAGTGAATTGTGGATATAATCAACTGATTAATCCTTGCCCCCGTAACACATATAACGCGTTTAACACAAATAACACAAGTCACAGACCAAGTGACAGGGGTCAGACGTTGAAGTAACACAGGTCAGAACTACAACAGCCTGTGTCCTTCATCAGGGGGACAACAATAGTGACTCTCTGGAACTACAACATCTCTTCTGACTCACCCAGACTACAACATCTGTTCTGACTCACCCAGACTACAACATCTGTTCTGACTCACCCGGACTACAACATCTGTTCTGGCTCACCCAGACTACAACATCTGTTCTGACTCACCCAGACAACAACATCTGTTCTGACTCACCCAGACTACAACATCTGTTCTGACTCACCCAGACTACAACATCTGTTCTGACTCACCCAGACTACAACATCTGTTCTGACTCACCCAGACTACAACAGCTGTTCTGACTCACCCAGACTACAACATCTGTTTTGACTCACCCAGACTACAACATCTGTTCTGACTCACCCAGACTACAACAGCTGTTCTGACTCACCCAGACAACAACATCTGTTCTGACTCACCCAGACTACAACATCTGTTCTGACTCACCCAGACTACAACAGCTGTTCTGACTCACCCAGACTACAACAGCTGTTCTGACTCACCCAGACTACAACATCTGTTCTGACTCACCCAGACTACAACAGCTGTTCTGACTCACCCAGACTACAACAGCTGTTCTGGCTCACCCAAACTGCAACAGCTGTTCTGACTCACCCAGACTACAACACCTGTTCTGACTCACCCAGACTACAACATCTGTTCTGACTCACCCAAACTGCAACATCTGTTCTGACTCACCCAGACTACAACATCTGTTCTGACTCACCCAGACTACAACACCTGTTCTGACTCACCCAGACTACAACATCTGTTCTGACTCACCCAGACTACAACATCTGTTCTGACTCACCCAGACTACAACATCTGTTCTGACTCACCCAAACTACAACATCTGTTCTGACTCACCCAGACTACAACAGCTGTTCTGACTCACCGGAAGGGGAACATACACCCGTCCTCTCGGTACAGCTTGTGGTTGATAATCTGGTAATGAACACCCCTCTCCATTGACTCCTCAAACAGCTTCCTTGTGATGCCATCTTTCCACGGCAACAGGTCTTCATCGATTACACTGAAATCAGCACAAATGTGAATTTTTACCAGTCCGCAAAAATAACCGCTACAGAGTTGCCATCTGTACAATGGTAGTTGTAGTCAATAAAGAAGAGTCACTAGTCCTTCCTTCCTGAATCGTCCTAAGGCAAAACTTTTTTTATTTCTTGGTTTACGGATTTCAAATTCATTACAAACGTGAGGTAAGACAATTTAAAAAGAAAAAGAAAAAAAAAAGCCTCTCAGAATCTTTTACTTGAATTTTGTCCACAAACTTTAGGTAGGTATGACAAAAAATATTCTGGAGTAACAAAAGTATAATAACTCAATTTTTCAAGAACATTTTATAATATCCTGTGCACAAATGGCAATATTACAATATGGGCGAAGATGAAACTGGTTGCGTTGAGAAGCTTTGATGGATCCCAGCAAGAAATATCAGAGTGACTTCCCTTTGGTTTACACTCGCGTAGCAAATGAAATCTTTTCTTTTGGGGAGGAACTTTTTACATCTTTTCTTAAAGCAAAAATCGGCGATAATAAAAAAAGGAGTGATTTTTATTTTTATTTTATTTTTAACATTTGGAATTTGGAATTTGAAAGAGCGGCGTACCTGTAAACCAAGTAACAAAAAAAATGTTGCCTAATCTCAGACTAGCATGCTCGTGCTTATTTTGAACCGTCAAATGGTTTTCAAAATTCATAGTTAATTAGTACATCATGAGTAATTCCATCCTTGTGTATTCGTTTGTGACTTAAATCTTCCATCTTAGGCTTTAAAAAATTAAAGAAATGGCTCTCAGGCAATGACTTTTGAAAATATAGTGAGGGAGGGTGGTGGTTTTATTTTTGATTGTTCAAACTAGCATGTAACCAAATAAACAGTTGTGTACCATGTATCTGGGAAAGGGCCTGCATCCATAAACAAGACAACAAACTCCTTTTGCCATCATGACCATAATATGAGATGTGCAGTAAAGCAGTGCACATGTGAAGGGAAAGAAATTGCAGGCTACATTGGATCCCCCCTCCCCCCAAAAACACAACAACAACAAAAAACACAAACCCAACAATCACCCAAAAAACAATATTTAAGATCAATAAAAAACAACAACACAACAACACTACTGTTGAAAAAAACAAGTCTTAATCCACACATAAAAGATCTCTCCAGGAAACTATATTCTCACAATATATTTTTCTCACTTAACCCTTTGGACACAAATCTTTAAACCAAGCACAGTATCTGCAGTCAGTTGTCATTTCCTAACCAACAACATTTGAGAATACACAAAACTCAAATTGACATTGTCTATTGTTAGCTGTCATTTTATTGTTAGCAGAAAGAGCTTGGCATTCTCGAAGTTCCTCGGAGAATTACGATTTGAACTGTTTAAATTAGATGAAGAAAACCAAGATGAGTTGTGTGAGTAAACTGCCACACACTGACTCCTAGCCTCCTTCACAAACATTGGACGACCCCTTTCTTCACCGAGCAGGACAGGAGCTATCCGAGGAGTGCGATGTCACATACAGTTACATTTTCCTCAAAACTAACCATTACCCAAATCAATGCCGAATATGTGGGTCACAGAGGCTGTATTCAACTTGGACTGTAGGTGGCAATTGATCTATGGGTCAGCATGGCTGAGTCAACATCAAACAAAGGCTGGCTAAATAGTTGGGGATCTTGATGGACCTAGGTCACAAAGTTGGGTCACTTCCAGCCACTCACAAGGTGACTGACATGCCTACCACAGACCTACATTACACCCTTGGATTCAAGCCTAATGCCGAACATCACTGAATCCTATCACAAGAGGGCATTTAGTTATACTGATGGATAGAAGTAAAGGGTAAACATGGCATAGACGTGTCTGTCATATTTCTATGTTACATCACGGGACCAGGTTCTATCTGTACCTACCCCACCTGTAAGAGAACATCTGTGCCTGCCCCACCTGTGTGAGAACATCTATACCTACCCCACCTATGTGAAAACATGTGTCTACCCCATCTGTGTGACAACATCTGTGTCTACCCCACCTGTGTGACAACATCTGTATCTACCCCACCTGTAAGAGAACATCTGTGCCTGCCCCACCTGTAAGAGAACATCTGTGCCTGCCCCACCTGTGTGAGAACATCTGTGTCTACCCCACCTGTGTGAGAACATCTGTGCCTGCCCCACCTGAGTGAGAACATCTGTACCTACCCCACCTGTGTGAGAACATCTGTACCTGCCCCACCTGTGTGAGAACATCTATACCTACCCCACCTGTGTGAGAACATGCGTCTACCCCACCTGTGTGAGAACATCTGTATGTACCCTACATGTGTGAGAACATCTGTATGTACCCCACCTGTAAGAGAACATCCATGCCTGCCCCACCTGTGTGAGAACATCTGTGCCTGCCCCACCTGTGTGAGAACATCTGTGTCTACCCCACCTGTGTGAGAACAACTGTACTTGCCCCACCTGTGTGAGAACATCTGTACCTACCCCACCTGTGTGAGAACATCTGTGTCTACCCAAACTGTGTGAGAACATCTGTACCTGTCCCAACTGTATGAGAACATCTGTACCTGCCCCAACTGTATGAGAACATCTGTACCTGCCCCACCTGTGTGAGAACATCTGTACCTTCCCCACCTGTATGAGAACATCTGTACCTTCCCCACCTGTATGAGAACATCTGTACCTTCCCCACCTGTGTGAGGACATCTGTACCTACCCCACCTGTGTGAGAACATGTGTACCTTCCCCACCTGTATGAGAACATCTGTACCTTCCCCACCTGTGTGAGGACATCTGTACCTACCCCACCTGTGTGAGGACATCTGTACCTTCCCCACCTGTTTGAGAACATCTGTACCTTCCCCACCTGTGTGAGAACATCTGTACCTTCCCCACCTGTGTGAGAACATCTGTACCTTCCCCACCTGTGTGAGAACATCTGTACCTTCCCCACCTGTATGAGAACATCTGTACCTTCCCCACCTGTGTGAGGACATCTGTACCATCCCCACCTGTGTGAGGACATCTGTACCTACCCCACCTGTGTGAGAACATGTGTACCTTCCCCACCTGTATGAGAACATCTGTACCTTCCCCACCTGTATGAGAACATATGTACCTTCCCCACCTGTGTGAGGACATCTGTACCTTCCCCACCTGTGTGAGGACATCTGTATCTACCCCACCTGTGTGAGAACATGTGTACCTTCCCCACCTGTATGAGAATATCTGTACCTGCCCCTATTAGACTACCCCACTTACGGTCCCCCAACCTCGACCCATCTCAACCAGAACACCTAACCTAGATCCATCCCTATTAGACTACCCCACTAACGGTTCCCTAACCTTGACCCATCTAAACAGGACCACCCAACCTAGATCCACCCCTATTCGACTACCCCAATTATTGCCCCCGGACCTTGACCCATCTAAACAGGACCACCCAACCTAGATCCACCCCTATTCGATTACCCCAATTATGGCCCCCCGGACCTTGACCCATCTAAACAGGGCCACCCAACCTAGATCCACCCCTATTCGATTACCCCAATTATGGCTCCCGGACCTTGACCCATCTAAACAGGACCACCCAACCTAGATCCACCCCTATTCAATTACCCCAATTATCAGCCCCCGGACCTTGACCAATCTAAACAGGACCACCCACCCTAGATCCACCCCTATTCAATTACCCCAATTATGGACCCCGGACCTTGACCCATCTAAACAGGACCACCCAACCTAGATCCACCCCTATTAGATTAACCTAATTACGGACCCGGTAACTTGACCCATCTAAACAGGACCAGCCAACTTAGATCCACCCCTATTAGATTAACCTAATTACGGACCCGGGAACTTGACCCATCTAAACAGGACCACCCAACCTAGATCCACCCCTATTCGACTACCCCAATTATGGCCCCTGGACCTTGACCCATCTAAACAGGACCACCCAACCTAGATCCACCCCTATTCAATTACCCCAATTATTGCCCCCGGACCTTGACCCATCTAAACAGGTCCACCCAACTTAGATCCACCCCTATTCAATTACCCCAATTAAGGCCCCCGGACCTTGACCCATCTAAACAGGACCACCCAACCTTGATCCACCCCTATTCGACTACCCCAATTATTGCCCCCGGACCTTGACCCATCTAAACAGGACCACCCAACCTTGATCCATAGCTATTAGACCCTCCACCACCCCGCCTGGTTTTCCACTCACCTGGAATGACAGGAGCAATCATCTTGTTGACATTCTTCATAATTCCCAACAGCCTCATCAATCTTGTCCAGATATTTTTGCCACTTTGAGTTGGCTGCTTTGAAACAAAAAATAAACCTTCATTATCTGATGAAACTAGAAACAAATTCTCACTTCCAGCCTCGTCACAATGAGCCTGTCTGACAATGCTGTGATATTTGCCTGGACCACACCTGATCAATTACCGAGTTCCTGCTGCTATTTGCAGTCAGTGTAGACGCAGGGGCCAGGTGTCACCAGGTTTAATGTTCCCCAGACATTCTTTATTGCATGGCTGTACTTGAATGTGGAAATAATTAAAACTGGAATATTTTGTCCTCCTTAGGCTAAACATAATGTACTACTCAAAAGAAGTTACAGATCACTTGACTCTTACATCATAACATGACAGATTAAAATTAGCAGATTAACTATAGTCACATGAAAGAATTGGGTTTTCTTTAACATCTTTTAAGTAGTATATATTTCTTATTTTTATTTATCTTTTATTACTGCCTTACCAAGATCAACCCTATTAAAAAAAAAAAATTCTTTTATGTTAATCTTGCTCCCGATTCTATCTTTTAGTTGGTTCTATCAAAAAGTAGGCTGTTTTGAAAAATGTTGTTAAATCAGATTCTAAGCCCAGCAAATCAAATCTTTTCATTGCATATGAATACCGTATTCGATGTAATAAGCACCCCGCTGTAATAAGCGCCCATGGGGATATTTTCTAATATATTGGCTAGTGAACAATCCCAATTAGCACCCCTTCCGATTGATCAATGTACACTTATTTATTTGTGTATAATACGCACCCGTGTGTTTTATGCACCCTTAATTATGGGCCATTAAATTTTAGAAAATATATCTGTCGTGTATAATACGCACAGACTTTTCTTTTGAATCATTTCAGGCTGTCAGCCTGAACCATGAAATTTACGACCTTTCAACTCTGTCTTCCTCCCTAAAATTATATGTTAATAGGAGCCCCCTATTTCTAATTTTGAGTGCGGCCTGAGCGCTTATTACGTAAAATACGTTACTTTTGTTGATAAGTATTATGTTAAAAATTTGGAAACCATCGTAATCAGCTACGTGAATTTTCCTGCATTGCAAATTGCGCCTGATTAATTGCACAAGGCTGGTGGTTAGATCCCCGGCCGCCTCATACCAAAAGGACGTTATAAGATAGTACTTGGTGTTACCCTGCCTGGCACTTTGCATTAAGGAGCTAAACCAAGGACTGGTCAGCTTGGAGTCAGTCTACTGTGTCTAGTGGGTTATCAAAGTTAAACTGTGACATGGTATCTCAGTGGGATAGCACCATAAAACCCGCCTGTCACTATATAAGTGCAATAATCGTGAATGCGACATTTAACCCCCTTTGACCTTCCCGCACACATCCTCTCGGTCAGGTCTGTATCAATGTACTAAATATTCCTACCGAGACACGTTAAAATAGGTGAGGCCAGTAGATCCCCATGTTGTAGGCTTTGTGTAACAAAACACATTGCAGCCTTTGTCCACGCAAGTAAAACGTTTACTTTGTGATATTTGTGAACACAAGGGGCCTTGTCCTGGTGACAGTGCAACTTGTACTGCTGTAGTGATGTACGAGTACATACAGAATTATCATACACCAAGTCACCAGCAGGGATGCTTGAACATACTGAAGATGTCAATGAAGGCGTATTTTCTGTCTCATTACTAATTACCCTAATTTTATCTGAATACAATCACAATACTGGTTTTACTGTGGATTCAAAACTGAGTACTCTTGGCAAGTAAATTGTGAAAATAATACCAGTTTGTTCAAATTTGGGCTATTCTTAAGTTCTTATTTTCTTATTCTAAATCTAAATACCGTATACGACGTAATAAGCGCCCAAGGCGACATTTGCAAAGATATTGGCTAGTGAAAAATCCCAATTAGCACCCCTTCCGACTGATCAATGTACAAAAGACTTATTTATTCGCGTATGACACGCACTCGTTTGTTATATGCACCCTTAATTCTGGGCAATTAAATTCAAGAAAAATATATCTGTTGTACATAAACAATTCAGGCTGTCAGCATAAACCACAAAAAAATTATCTTTCAACTCTTTTTTTCCACCAAAATAATATTCTAATAAGTGCCCCCTATTTCTAATTTTGAGAGCGCCCTGGCACATATTACGTCGAATACGGTACTTTAACTTTGTATTTTGAAGCTGCCCCAAATGCAATGCTGTTAATGATGCATTAAAACCTCCTCCTTTCTATTAGTCCTATCAATGAAGTACAATCAACCTTAGTTATTACTATATTAACATGAATTGAAAATATGGAAATTAATAATTGACCTATGCTGCAGACATTGGGCTGAACATCGGCCTCTAAGCCGGTCAAGATAAATCCCTACAATATAGACGTATTTACATCTCATCCAAAAGTTATGATGGGTAATGGGTCAAGGGTTTTAATCCTACTAGAATGGAGATATATAATACCCTGGATTATCGATGATGGAGAAAAACAATTTTTTTAGGTCTGATTTTAAAACCCTTATGTTAAGTCCTGGTATTAAACATTGATATCGTGTATATCGAGGCATCACATTATTAGCACTACATCCATGTATCACAAACATACCGTACATAATCAGTACATGTTGTAGAAGCAAATTGTCAATCTATATATATATACATCCCATTACAGGTCACGTCAGAACGACCTTTCGCGAACATTGACCGACCAATGAAATTACTAAGATGAAGTCGACATTCACCACTAGGAAAGCAGCTGTAGTATAAAAAAAATCGGTTACATCAATGAATACAGAGACCATTTATAAAGGACCAACTTCATTATAACAAACATATAATGAATCATTACCAAGGCACCTAAAGATGGTATTTGTCTTTACAATATGTAAAGGGTATCACCTCGCAGGATGCTTGCCATAAAAGGTGACTAACAGGATCGGGTGGTCAGGCTCGCTGACTTGGTTGATGCATGTCATCGATCCCAATTGCGTGGATCGATGCTCATGATATTAATCACTGGATTATCTGGTCCAGACTCGATTATTTACGGACCGCCGTCATATAGCTGGAATATTGCTGAGTGCGGTGTTAAACAACACCTCGCAGGGTGCCAGCCAAAATAGAATTATTGCCAAAATGGCATGATTAGGTACATAGTAGAGCTCTGTAATGAAATCCAACCATAGCAAATATTGCGTGTGTAAATATAGCGTGGACAAATTTTCCCTAGTAAACACTGTTCCATGGGAACCCTAGAGTAAAACAGTAAGATGATAAGCTATATTATCACAGTAGTTAATTCATAATGGAACGTAATGCCGCACACCTACTAACCTATTGAACATGTCATATACACAATGTTTCTTGTCCTTTATTCAACTTTTAGGACACATCAATTTGGATTGATCGAAGCTGATTTTCTTAACTTTATGCATAATCAGAGTACCTAAGGCTTAGGTTGGGTCAAGGGGCTTCGTCTAAACAAATGGGCTCTTTTCTAATCAATTTTCAATGGAGGGAGAAATTCCACTTCAAAAACATTCCAGAAGCTATCATAAAAATGTTAACGAGTATACCCAGCTAACACACGACGTTGTCACAACGTTGTGGAAAGGTTGTGGATTGGTAACGTCGTGATATTACGTTGTCACAACGTTATCATAACGTCAACATGCAACGTTATTTCACAACGTTATAACAACGTTGCACATTCACGTTGTGAAAACATCGTGCATTGGACATCACACAACGTTTTGTAACTATGTTTCTGAAACGTCGGTGAAACGTTATAGAGTTTGCTTCTCGATAGTCATGAAGGAATAGAACTGCTTTATCAAAATCAACATGCATTTGTCCGAATACCAAGGCAGTAATGCATTACCTTTCTATATATTTGGCATTTGAATTTTCATCTCTTAATACTAAAATTTCCAGAACGTAATTGCGTATCTCTATGACAACGTTATTCCACAACGTAACAACAACGTTGAAAATTAACGTTGTGATAACGTTGTGCTTTGGACATTACAACACTTTTTGTAAATGATCTTTAGGAAACCACTTGTAGATCTACCATCTCTTAGTTTTATTTTTTTTTTAAACATATATATCTATTAACAAAGTTATCTGTCTACTAAATGTTGTCACAAGCAATATTACAGTTAAAAACAATTGGTGCCCATTTTTTGCGGCGTGAGAGCGACTGCTGAAAAGTTTAGCCTGTTGCCTCGTGAAGTGACGTCACAATGACGTCACATTGTCGCGGAAAATTTGTTGTCACCAGCCATCTTAGTTCAAGCTCACTCTGGATATATTACAACCAAAATCAAGTGATTGTGCAGCAACTGGAACTGGACAGATGATCTGTGAATTCGGAAGAGGTTAGTTAATTTTTCAGAAGCAGCCTCCGCTTGTTGATATGTTTCTGTACATGCAGATCGTCAAATGATTTAAATGTATCGTATTATTCAGCAGTGGCAGGGTTTAGAATGCAGTTTGCCGGTCACTTTCACTGAGCGTCAGTGTTGATATTAATATTTGATACACAGAACATGATGTATATAGAGGTGAAGGAGGCCCAAGACTTTTTTCCATATTATTATTTTATGGATACCAAGGGTAATTACCAAGGGCAAGCAGTATATGTTTGACCAGAATTTAGTCTGGCGGCGTTTTGTGGCCGTCATATTATGTTCGGGTTTCAATCGTAAACGTGTACATGGAGGTCTGTAAATAGGCCTAACTTATGCATCGCCTACTGACCACTGACAGTTAACGCCAATTCTTCCGTGTTATTTCTGAAATCATTACTATTTAAAGTTTACATGTACCAATCTTCTGACTTTGATTTTTGTGAAACAATGTGGCTCATTCAGGCCATGGGAAAGGTTTAGTAGATTTCTCTTATACAGCGTATTTTCAGATCGACTCTCTGTAGGCTACTAGTTATAGCCTTAGTCTTAATGCGCTCAATGATGTTATGAAAAATCATATTTTCGGGAAGAGACAGAAACATACTTCTTGTTTCCGAAAAGGCCTAATTAGCACTGACTGAAGTAGCCTAAATGTGGACTATCGGGTTGTTGGTGCTGTCTATAAAGTTTATTTTAGCAAGGCGCTTATCATGGTGTATTTCTATTATTTCCAAAAAAGAATCAATTCATCATTTTCCGATAACTAGATCTATGTCCGACTCCCTTCTAATGAAAACGAGCAAAAGTAAAACGAGTCTCTCGTCGCGCGCTATAATGGGGTGTTTGCGGGATTGTCATATTGGTGATGATAAGCTAGTCGATAGTCAAAAGTTAAATATCACCATATATTGTCAGTGAGTTGGTCATCGTTTGTTGATTATTAAGGTGAGATAGGTGTAGCCAATGTGCACCAATGAAAAATACAATAGAATTGATAGCAACCATATTCGTTCGGTTTTCGATCTCCATATGTTGCCACGTAGGCTACCATACTACAGAATTATATTTACCGATATTGAACTGTATTATGTTAATAAATGTAGTAACAAATAAATTCCAATAAATATTTACAGAGCTGTTTCAACATCGTCTGGTATTGTATAAGCTATTGCATTTTGTTAATTTTCCCATGTTTCTATCTTTGTAAATGTTAGAAAATATATAAATATCCTGGCATATTAATATGAAAAATATTAAGGTTAGTATTAAAAAAGAATCACAATTTTAATTAGGATAAATACCTCAAAGTGTTAACACTTCTAGACTCTATTCATAATTCATATTCAACATTCATGCTTCAAATATGGGAACTATTTATTTTATTTGGCAATATATATTTTTCATTTATGTATATATTTTTCAAATAAGGTTTTAGAAACTTGGCCAACATATTCACTTGAATCACTTTTGTGATGTACAGCAGAAAGATAAAGTTACTGCTTTTGAATAACTACAGATGATCTATTGACTGATAAAACTATTTGCCAATACTACCACCAGTTACATCATACTCTAAGTAAATGTGATTTATCTATACAGTACTGGTTTATTTAAGAACGTGATACTTTGTGGTTTCTGTTTTTCTTTCAGGTGGAGAAAACAGTATTGTGGGAGCATATTTGTTTAAAGTACATCACTGACAGAAAGGTATGTATGATGCAATAATATATACAAACATCTTCAAGAATTAAAATTAAGATGATTCTTATTTAATTATACCCACAATCTAAAAGGGCGGGGGTATAAAGTTACACCAATGATTCAGTGCTAAAAGCTTTTCTGCCTATGTATGATCCCAGAGCATCATGGTATTACTGTCAGTGCCTTCTTCACACTTTTTTTAACAGTTTAAAGACTGACATCAGACATCAAAATATTATTTTGGGGAATGCAACCATTATTTTGTTATGTCAGAAATATGTCCCTTGCCTTGCCATTTTATAACATTTGTGTCATTTTTTTATTCAGTTACCAAGGCATAAGGAGAGACTGAGGATACAGTTGAAGATCATCCCTGTCACTTTTCATTTGAGGACTGAAAAGGCTCCTCAGCCACTCAGCCCAAGTTCTGACTTGTCATTTAATAAATAAATAAAGGTCACCTCAACCAGAATTCTATTGTCATTTCGATGCTGGGAAAAGGATTTTAGGACATCAGATGCATAGACTATTCTGTTTGTCACAGTGTTGCTCTCAATGCTGAATGTATGGGGTAAGGCCAAGAAAATTTAAATGTTTCAATTTGTGCAGGGCTTATTGTTTGATGGTTTTTAATTTGCAAATTCGTGGGAAAATCAAATATCTTTTAATTGTGTTGAAACATTTGTGAACAATTTGCACATAGCCTTGAAATTGTTTGGGAAAATAAATATTATATAACCAAATTGTACATGTAATTTAAAACATTTAGATTTTTATCTTGGCCGTATTTCAAACTCTGCCAAAAGAGAGTGCATTTAATTGACTTGCTGTTTCATGGATAGGGTTAAAGTGAATTCAGTTTGCAGAATGTATTGCTTGGTACCTGATGTCTTAACTAGATTGGTACCTGATGTCTTAACTAGATTGGTACAAACTTTTCAGGCTGCCTGGGAGGTATTGAGGAATAATACAGGCGTTAATCTACATGGACATTGCAACAACGTGCTGCAATGGCTGTAGTGTCGCCATATGTATGCGATACCTACATTGTCGCGATGTTTTGGATAAACGTTGTAGCAACGTAAAAAATGGATGTTGTGACGTCTTGATTTGGTTGTATTTTGGTTTACGCACAATGTTGTAGCAACAAATCTGGGAGTCTACAGAATTACGTTGCCACAACGTAACATCACAACGTTGTAGCAACAAAAAGTCAACGTTGTCACAACGTAGAATTGTTTGCTGGGTATATACTTACGAGTAGCTGTGACAAACCGCGAGTCTTGTATTCGATCAAGTAATCAAATATCGTGCTTAGATTTGCATAAGTAGACAGTTGACAGGAGGTGCCGATAATGAGATTTACCGATACCGCGATATTATAGATCCTGTGATAATATAGTGTCATACTATACAAAGGAACAACCCAATTTTACTATAGGAGCAGATCTGAGATATTCTTGAACTTGGGCAGCAATAGGCATGATAGGGTTATTGTATTGATTTCACACTTGATAATTCCGATACCGGTCTATAGATTCACAAGAGGCAAAGAACCTTGGATATGCATCAGGGAATAATATACAGATAAATCAAATCCAACTAATATTCTTGGAATTTTGGCTTGATTTTTATAAAGAGCCGAAGAAGTGTAATAAATTTAGTCTCCAAAGTCACGTTAAACTTTGTTGACACATATAAGGACATTTATTCTCAAAACTGATACACTGGACGCTATCATCGAGTTCTACGTTATCTGCCAATGAGATTATACCACGTCCACACAATCATAGCACCAAAACAAATGGGTGATGATAAGAGTTGAAGCATGACAAAGCCGCGTCAACGGATGATCGATACTGACTAAAACTCACGTTTCGTGTACTTGGACTTTTCTTTCACTTCAGTTTCGTCATCTACACATTTCCCGTCCGAGTCCCTCTCACATACTTTATCAGGAATAACTGTCACGGTCGAGATCACCAACAAACACAAACAAAACAACCGCCTCACATGCATCTTCGCTCGCACGACAAATGCGCCTTCCGCGGACAAGAGAGCGTCTGTCAATACAAGGGAGCGGTTATTGCGTAAAATTGCCTAACACGGTCGATATACACGACACAAAAACAAACACCTGTCTGAAGTATAATTTGTTCTAGGACAATGAGAATGATATAAGTTATTTCTTTCTCTGATATTTTATGTTAACAAACAATGGAACAGATATTCGGCTACAATGATTATTAAAATGCGCGGACGTCAGAGAAGCAAGTAGAACTGCTATTGTATTATACATATGTATAGATGGACTGAACAATATGCCTTTTATTGCTTGCCCGTGAAGAGATCACCCGTTTAATAAACATACAGCTGTATTACACATTGTGTAATACCAAGACGCGTGCTTATGTACTCTCGGAACACGTTTCACGAACAAATATTGAAAGCTTTCAACATCCCTTGGCTTATTCAACGACATTGCGTGTGGAGTTGATAGATCACTGAGAGGAGCTTAGGCACACACGATGACCCCAGCAACCTTGTTGCTAGGCTGACGTCACATGGCATTGTTTCGCCGATGGATCTTGCAACAAAATTCCACAAATTACGTCATCGGGTATTGTGACGTTCTTGTAAACTTGGAGATGCAAGGCCCGTTCCACAAGGCGATCGTATTGTAGCGCAACGACAGTCGTTAGTCTAAGTTAAAGTATGTGAGTTGCGATACTCTTAGCCCTACGATAATTATGTGAATTCTAAAGGTGGACCGCTGTATGGTATTAAATTCATAAACTTTTGACGTGTTTCAAGTATTATTCTGTTAAACTCAATTGGACTATGCCGTGGATCGTGTAGGTGTCAGCCTATTCATACTCAACAGTATAATTAAAAAAACGTTATAAATGGCAAGTAATAAATAAAATACTAAACCCGCTCCCTTGTAAAACCAATTTTATGAAACTCGCTTTCGCTCGTCAGATACCACAACTATTCACTCGTTTCATAAAATTAGTATTACACGGGAACTCGTTTAGTATTCTATATTTATCATCCAAAACTGGCTCCCACAGGAGATATCGCTTGGATTAGATCAAGCGATATCTACACTGTAGATATCGCTGCAATGAAATTACATCACAATGCTTTGCAGACCATTGTGACGTCACTGGTTACCATGACGTCACAATCAAATGACATCATTAATGGCTCTGGTACTGAAGCTGATAGCAGTACTTTTTACACCGAAGACCCTGCTAAATACTGTCTACAAATTGAAAAAGTTGGAAGAATGATATTGGATGATAAATAAAATCTCACCCTTGTGTCTTTTGATATCAAACATATCAACACTCGTTGATAAAAGTGGCAAAAATCCTCGGCAAGCCTCGAAATTTTTCCACTTTTATCAACCTGTGTTGATATATTTGATATCAAAAGACACTCGGGTGAGATTCTACATTTATCTCCTGCCACGAAGTAGAAGGGGGATATTAGAATGGGTGATGTCCGTCCGTCCTACTGTTCATTGCGTTTCGTTTTCGGAGCAGAACCAAAAACACATGAGAGAAATCTTAACCAAACTTGGCACATAGATAGCTCTAGTGGTGAACTGGTGCCTTTTGATAGTTTGAGATTAAAAAACAAACACATAAGTTTCCATGGCAACGACTTTGACTTGGACAGTCTTTACGAATTCGCCTAGTCCAATAAATTGTAATGTGAAAAATATATATTCAAAAGCTGATTTTTATTCATTCGGCCGACCAGAAATAAGTACAATGTCGAAAAACACCTTCACTGTCATTTCAATAATTATTTTATTTAAAAAAAACTATACTTAAAACAGGTTGAAAATGTATCCGAAATACTTCAAACACACAAGGAATCACAACAACAGCAAAACAACAAGAACCAGAAATTCTGGCCTTATGACTAATTATGACAAGGTATTTTAAGTATTCTTGCAAGTGCGGCACAAATGTTGGAACACGATGACCCCTAAACATTCCGATGCTCACTCACTACTCACTCATAAAAACATAGATTTCAGGAGTTTTGAAGACCAACTCGTCACAACATAATATATTATCTCAATGAACATATATTACATCTCGTACAACATATTGTTGTGATTAATATAAACTAAATATAGAAAACGAACACAGGCCGTGGAGAACATGTGAATCAAAATACAGCAATGAATGCTCCCTTGTTCTATTTTGACAACCACAATTCGCTTGATGTTGTCGCAAGTTCAGGAGCAGCCTCGACGCTTCCTATCTTTACTGACAGGGTGGACACATCTAGCACCGCACTGGAAAGCTGCAGCCTTTTCATTTTATCACGTAATAGGGAAAAAAATAACATCCCACACCCAAGCGATGGAGTTGAAAGCAGGTGCGTACATTTTGAATCGTGTTCTTACTTGTTTATAGCAGATCGATGTTGGTGTTGCTTATTCAGTAGTAGTTAATAACGATTGTTTTTTCATCGATTTCCAAATCGATTTGTATTTGCCATTCGTTAATAATATATAACAGCCTGGTAGGTGTGATATATGATGATAATTTCAAGGATCCTTACAAATATAGGCCCTACCCCGTGTGCGGTTTCGGACTGATGACTTGATTAATGTATGTTACTGGCATGTGATCTATATCACTGAAACAACAGAATGTCAGCTGTCTGAGTGTGATGGAAGCACGCGGAACTTCCCGCGAACACCTGCCGCCACGGGAACCTTGTGAAATACATTGATTAATGATTATACGCTTCTTTCTCAGGGATTGGTGCTTGTGAATCGAGAGGTCCTTTATATAATAGGTCTATGTGGCGTTTAATTATCACTTGAAATTAATTATGAGTGAGTGAGTATGGATTTACGCCGCTTTTAGCAATATTCCAGCAATATCACGGCGGGGGACACCAGAAATGGGCTTCACACATTGTACCCATGTCAGGAATCGAACCAGGGTCTTCGGCGTGACGAGCGAACGCTATAACCACTAGGCTACCCGACCGCCCCTAATGATGATGATAATTAATGTTCTGCACAATGAGCGCTTCATGGAACATTTGGCTCCCTATGTATACTATCACTAGAGGTAATTGAACTATGGGGTTTAACGTCGCGTTTAATACACGTATATAGCGTAGGCTAAATACACAGTATACTGACTCCGAGCCGAATAGACCTTGTTTTATCGACCCCCTTAATGCCAAGCGCCAATCAGGCGTAAAAACAATTATAGCCTGACCAGAAATTATTGAAAATGAGAAAATTGTAAATTATAGATTTACTAAGTCATAAACCAAGAGATAAATTTGTCCAACAAACACTGCTTACCTAAAGCTACAAAATCTGTTCAATATTTACCTAAAACATGTTTCAATGCGATAAGGCATACTGCCTATCAAGGAAGTTAGAAATTCATGAGTCATACTGTCCAAATATCTCACCATCTCTGCTTTCATATCGCATATATTTTGGCGATTTTTTAGAAAGATATATTGTTCTTCATAATTCCCCAAATATTTTCAATTGGGTTCAGGTCCGGACTGTAGCTGGGCCATTCATTGAGTGTAACATTTTCCTCGTCAACCATTCCTGAGATTGCTTCGCTCTGTTTTGTATCATTGTCTTGCTGGAATACCCTTGGAAGGAGATGCCCTTGTAGAACATCTGTGTACACTGCTCTAGTCACGTTACCTTCAAATGCTCATAGATCTACTGGCGTGGCACCAAACACAGACACCCCATCCCACACATGAAATTTAGGACTGTACTTTGGAAGCTGGTAAATTGTTTTTTTCTGTACCTTTGGTCCACACTTTTAAGCAGTTGGGTATAGCCACACTGAAGTTTAATCTGAGAACATCACATTGTCCAAACTGAAATTTCTGTGCTCCAGTCTTTCTCTTTTTCCAAGGCCGACATTTCAAAATAATTGTTGTTTGCCGCCTGTTAGCTTACAAGCTCCTCACAGCGATAGTACGTTCGAATAGGTGGCCACAACCATGCTTGGAGTTGAACTCGCAACCGAATGACCGTTATGTTTACAAACAAGTGACGACTGTCGTGACGCCGAATACACTTATAGCTGCTAAATTACTTTCTTCGTTTGTCAATTTGAATTTCTGTTTCTTTAAAACTATCGTGTTATTGATATAGTAAGAATGTAAGGGAGAAGTTGGTTGGTTTTCCGTTAGTCTGCAATCTCGAACCAATCTGATTATCAAAACAATAAAGTAAATTCATCTGGAAAACATGGTCAGTCGTAAACCTTTTCAAATTGAAATATGATGGCATTCCCAAAGACATAAACAAAAGTATAAACGTTACTACATATGGGGTTGGAGGGCAAATTTCAATATTCTTGTAATGGCACGCCCACACTGGTGGCAGCGATGTTACCGAGAGTGTAACGAAGGTGTCACGCGCTGGGAAGGAGCTTGATTAGCTTATTACGAAGGGAGACAACTCTGGTCGTACTTTACAAATATAACACGCGAGTTGTCTCCCTTGAATCAAGTCAGAATAAGACTTTCATACTCCTTTGAGTTATGGTAAATATTGATGGCCAAAATGGTGTGTGAAATTTGCAATAATGTCTCGTCAAACTATGTAATCTTTTGACGTCGTTTGGTATGACGCAGCCGAGGATTGAACCACAGACCTTCCGCGGTCTGGGCAGACGCTCTATCCACCATATCATGGAAGTGGTCCTGTCAATAGAAGATTGCCCTTAAAGGTCTAACCTTTGGGTTTCAAGGAAAGAGTATATTTGTCCCCAGTGTCGCTTTCAGAGCTGACTGCTTGCAACAGGCTCGCGTGGTCAGTCAGACACGGTGCCTGTGTGGTCGTGCCCTGATAGCGTGAATCGTTCCTCATGCATTCAGTCACTGGTTTGTCTGGCCCAGATTTGATTCTTGCAGAATGCGGCGTTAAACAACATTCACTCATCACTGTTCTTTGGGCAGCCTCGATTATTCAGTGTCTTATCTATTATCAAATCTATTTTGATAAATACATTCGAACCATTCGCTGCCAAAGCTTCGTTTTCAGCCATATACGAATAGCCTGTTATAGCCGTCCAATCAAATTACTCCCAAGAGCGAGAGAGAATCTGTGCTAAGATAGACAGGATCCATCAAGGAGGTGTCGTCACTTCCGAACAAAAAGCTATGCTGACGACATTCGTGACCAACTCGTGTTATTCCGAGACAAGCCGGTTACAGGTTACGGAAAGGGCGAGTGGTGACGAATGTGCTGACGAATTGTTCCAGAGTATATATCATAATGGAATAGAAATATAGTTTTAAATGAATTATTATTTAGGTGGCCGATACGACTCCTACCTGCAAGGCGAGCTGAGCGCGTGTTTGACGCAGGCGCTGACAGAGGTCGCGATGACCCGACCAGCAGATCCCATTCAGCATCTGGCTCACTGCTTGCTCACGTACAGGGTAAACCAGTCAATTCTATATTAAAGAAATAAATATATCCTATGTCTTTCTTTTTGAACAGAGCTAAAATTGACGCAACGACACTGCGAAATTGATACAAAGAATGAATTCAATGTCTTGCCTGTCGTTTTTACTCAGTTTTATGGGGGTACATATATTTCTAAAAAATAGGGATCATGAATATTTGGGGGAATATTTTTATGAAATTGTGTGCTCAGTCGTTACTACAGAAATATCCTTAAACGTTTTTGTTCCGTGTACGTGTTACAGTCGGTTAAGAAATGAATTTGCAACAACATGATCCCTTCCATGTTTGGACCCGTGAAGACCCGGGGTAGAATAGGTCTTCAGCAACCCATGCTTGCCGTAAAAGGCGACTAACGGGATCGGGTGGTCAGGCTCGCTGACTTGGTTGATGAATGTCACCGATCCCAATTGCGTGGGTCGGTGTTCATGATATCAATCACTGGATTGTTTGGTCCAGATTCGATTATTGAGAGACCGCCGTCATATAGCTGGAATACTGCTGAGTGCGGCGTTAAACAACAAAACAACCAACAGCCCTTCCATGTTTGAAATGTTGTAAATATGCAAATTTATTGAGTTTAAAAGGTAACATGTCTGAGATTGTGTATTATTATATGTTTTGTTTTTTGAAAGTTTTAATTGAAATATATATTAAAAATAAATCAATGTAGAAGTATTCTTTGAGTGCTGACTAAGCGCCAGAATTAACAGAGAGATGTACCTTCGTTGGATCCTCAGTTAATATCCTCAGTCTGGTACTTTTATTCCTTATAGATAAACAATGTTTCATTTTAATCATTATCAACGATATGTGATTAAAAAAAAATGTTTCAGGATACTGAAAAAATACATTCATAAAACACAGAAAATGACTGCACAAGATTTCACCCCGCTTTTAGCAATATTCCAGCTATATCACAGCAGAGGACTTAAGTTCGTAAATCTTTCGCTGATCACGACCAAGGGCACAGGTTCGATTCTCAGCATGGGTACCAAGACGCCATTTCCGGTTCCCCTGCTGTGGTAGTGCTTGAATACCACTGAAAGCGGCGTAAGGGCACACACCCACACGCTCATTTTGAACACTAAACGAAACAGGTGGCAGATTAAAAGAAGCACTCATAAAATATAAACAATTAGTCTGTTTCCCTTCAAATATACACAGAGGATCAAAGGTGATTACTTCTGAATTAACAGTTATATCTGAGCATTCATCCAGCACTTAAGTGTTGTGCATTTCTCACACTCATGATCTGAACACCTACGAGTGGCGTTCAATGAGTTTTGCAGCTTCAATATAAGACCAAGTCGCAGAATATCTTTTGCACTTTTATTTTTTAATATAATCTCCATTCACCTCAATACACTTATTCCATTTATCCTTCAAGCTTTTAATACCACTATTATAGACATCCGCAGATTGGCTCTCTAACCCGCCTCTGTTATGTCCTCGTCATCCTGGAAGCGTCTTCCACGTAGGGCAGATATTTCAGCCACCAAAAACAACAATACACACACAAAACACAACATTAAAGTACATGCGCCATGATCTAACGACAAATTCAACATGATTCACTTCCTTAGACACTTACCTCTAAATAACGATTGTTACTGACGTTTCTCCGTACTTAGTGAAATGTCTTCGTACGTACTGAAGTGTCTCCGTACGTATTGAAGTGTCTCCGTGCGTATTGAAGCGTATCCGTACGTACTGAAGCATCTCCGTGCGGACTGAAGTGTCTCCGTACGTATTGATGCGTATCCGTACGTACTGAAGCATCTCCGTGCGTACTGAAGTGTCTCCGTACGTACTGAAATGTCTTCGTACGTACTGAAGTGTCTCCGTACGTATTGAAGGGTCTCCGTACGTACTGAAGCATCTCAGTGCGTACTGAAGTGTCTTCGTACGTATTGAAGCGTATCCGTACGTGCTGAAGCATCTCCGTATGTACTGAAGTGTCTCCGTACGTACTGAAGTTTCACCGTACGTACTGAAGTGTCTCCGTACGTACTGAAGGGTCTCCGTAGTATTAAAGTGTGTCATCATACTTTCTGTAATGTCTCCTGCTTCAACAATGTAAAATCTGTTTATCAATGTCCCTTGTAGACGCTTCACCCGTTAAAGGCGGAACTCAGCCCCAGTGAGCACTTCCGGTCAACACTGCCTGGACCGACAGAGTCGGAGGAGACGGATGCCGATGACCCCCCGGGGAACGACATCTTTGTTCATATGTCGTACAGGGCGGCTCTCTGCAGCATAGGAGATATATTTGACGATGATGACATCACGTGACCATGTGTTATTTCGTCCTAGTGTCAACCTGACCAATATTAGGCCCCTGGAGAACGGAGCACCACACGCACTCGAGGTAACACGTTTTCAATGCAGTATCGGATGTCCAAGGGACATAATTAGACTCCATTCACATTTCGTTGTGATGAATTGCGTCCCTTACCCGTACCAGGATCCGCTGGTCGTGGCTTTGGCCCAATTACTTATATGATACTTTGATCGTCACCACCCCCGCCTTCGTTGTCTTCGCTTATGTGGTAAGACGTCACTTTGACTGACACGTAGACACGGGTGGCCCAGTCGTCTAAGGCGCCGCAATTCGCTAAACAGAATGGCGTCCCTTGGGCGCGACGGTCGTCAGTTCGAATCCCGGTTCGCCTCGATTATGTTTCTAGGTTTGTCAGCACCATACCCGTGCTCGTGGGTTTCATCGAAGTGGTAAACGTCTGAGACATGCATCACTTCCGGCTTTCCTCCCACACGCCGTGATATAATTGGAATGCTGTTCTAAGCGGGGTTATATCACACACGCTTCAAAAACACAGCTTCTAATATATTTAGACCGTTATGATGACATTACGCTGTTGTTGTAGTTGTTTCTGAGCCTGAAATGCACTGTGTTTCTGAATATACTTTTTGAGCAAGTAAAACTGATGTGAAACCAGAAGTCATAATGTAAAATTCATAACATTCGGAGCTCGTCGATTCTACTTCCGGAATATTCGAGTGTTTTCTGCATAACGTGAAAGCTCATGAAAGTGACAGTCGGAATGTGTTTTCTAATCATGCAACCACGATATATTTACCGCGGGGTATTCTGAACGACAGTTACAGGTTTTATGATTATATCCATACAATCTAGGCCATCTATAAGCCATTCCAGAATGTTCTTCTTATCAGTTTTAAAATTTTAATCGAGAATACGTCAAAATATGTTTCGAAGGTAGTCCCCAGTTTGAAACTAGTGTCGTAAAGCTCGAGAAAGCTGCCTTCTGATTGGCCAATGTCGATTTCTTGTCAGTCATTTCATTGGTCGGTCAAAATTCGCAAAAGGTCGTGTAATGGGATGTCCTCAGGTCTTTGTTTAGCGGTAGCGAAAACTAACATCTGATTTTAATCAGATCGGGTATAAGGAATCGACCCAATAGAATTTATTTCAAAATGTGTGATATCACAGTGTTATAAAATACATTCAGTTGTTCCTGAACCATCCTGAAAAAATATAATCAAATATAATCATCTGCCTAATCCGTGCAGTCTATAACAACAAGGTTAATCTTTGACCAGTTGACGTAGCGCATGAACTCCACGTGCACCACGGCACACACCACCGCATTCCCCTGTTCAGTGGAAATGAACTCTTCCATTGCACGTGTTGCTTAATTCTTAAACGTAAACCACAACTCACGACGTTTGCTTCATGCGGCTTCAGAAGAAAAACAATTCTGACACGCCAACTCAACCGGTCATATATTCCCA
This sequence comes from Haliotis cracherodii, assembly GCF_022045235.1. NCBI lineage: Eukaryota > Metazoa > Mollusca > Gastropoda > Lepetellida > Haliotidae > Haliotis > Haliotis cracherodii. The sequence continues at coordinate 54,609,920 of NW_027266319.1, read as the reverse complement.
CAAGACCATGTCATTTTGAATTGTTTCAAATGGCGGTATGGCTGAGAAATTATCAAATCCAATTCTATAAATGTCTGCATTAAACAGTCACCATTGTTAACTTTGTATCTACAGCAACAAGGCACAGTCCATGACCAAAGAGGACGGAGTGACAGGGTGAAATCTACATGAAGCGGCTGTAAAATATACACGTTTATTCTGTAATGATGCGAGGCGGTTGTGATTTTGAATGACTGATTTACGTCCGATGTCAGTTTTTCACGGTTTTGTGTATACAACATCCCTATAGGTTTACACAACCGTTATAATTAATTCCTGACGACAGGATATACCTGGAAAGACAACAACACTATTATACACAGCGAGTGAGTGAGTAAGTAAGGATGGTTTGACGCCGCTTTCAGCAATATTCCAGCAATATCATGGGGTTATTGTAGACAGTAAAACTTCGACAAACTCAATGAGACCTAGGGATATAGTTCTATGGATAAACCACTTCTTTATGACAATGACTGCGGTGTTTCGGTGTAGATACTAACACGCTTATCAAGCAAGTTATCAAGTGACGGTTTTAGTATTGACTCCGAAACATCGAACATTGTAATAAAGAAGTCATATCCACAGAACTATATCCCTTGTTCTTTTAAGTTACCACGAGACCTGTCTTGAGTTATTCTTTTCATTACAATACTCATGTTTGTTTGTTTGTTTGTTGTCCAACGCCGCACTCAGCAATATTCCAGCTATATGACGGCGGTCTGTAAATAATCGAGCCTGGACCAGACAATCCAGTGATTGACATCATGAGCATTGATCCACGCAATTGGGATCAATGGCATCAACCAAGTCAGCGAGCCAGACCACCCGATCCCCTTAGTCGCCTCTTACGACAAGCATCGTTGCCTTTTATGGAAAGCATGGGTTGCTGAAGACCTCGGATCTTCAGGGGTCATGTATTACTCATAGTTACGATCAAAACCATGACGTGTGTGTGTGTGTGTGTGTGTGTGTGTGTATGTGTGTGTGTGTGTATGCGTGCGTGCGTGCGTGCGTGCGTGCGTGCGTGCGTGTGTGTGTTATCTCATTGATCGGATTTCTGATTCATTCGCATTCAAATGATCAAACAGTACCGGTCAAGAAGAGAGAACTTTTGACGTCGCATTTAGTATCTTTCTTCATGTTAGTAGATTAGAAGAAGTTGTTTCATGTCGCCCTTCCGGGCGGTCGGGTAGCCCAGTGGTTAAAGCGTTCGCTCGTCACGCCGAAGACCCGGGTTCGATTCCCGACATGGGTACAATGTGTGAAGCCCATTTCTGGTGTCCCCCGCCGTGATTTTGTTGGAATATTGCTAAAAGCGGCGTAAAACCATACTCACTCACTCACTCATGTCGCCCTTGCAGATGATATTCTTCAGCCTCCGGTACGTCTCCGCTGCTATGGACTCGCGTTCTTTGTCCAATATGTTTCGACCAGCTAATTGAATTGTTAGCTTCACAGTCAATAAACATTCAACACACATACTTCTTTTTTTCCGTGGCGAGTGTAGGGAATTGTCTTTTGACTGTACGTAGATACACTACTGTCTGAAAATATAGATTTCGTTGCCGGGAAAAAGAAAGTATAATCTTGAATTTAGGATTTTATTAGAACATTACAAACGTTATCAAAACGTTTCTGCGAAACAATGCGAAACACAACAATGATACCCGTATCAAATACATCACCATCAAACAACCTTTTCTCGTTTGTTTTTAGCCACCATCATACATTGGTGTACAGGAAACTACGGTTATAACGAACACGCTTATAACGAACTGTCGGATATAACGAACTGTCGGATATAACTTTTTTGGTCCCGACTATTTGCTGTAGTAATGCTGTATATATGCTTATAACGAACTACGGTTATAACGAACTAAAATTAGTAGTCCCTTTGAGTTCGTTATAACCGTAGTTTACTGAATATACTTTATTTTGCCCGACAGTTAGTCTGTCATACAGACGCAGTACTACATTGTCCTCAGTCCACGATGTTGTTACAGTATTTTCCATTTGTTGTTAGTTAATCTACTCATGTTAACCCATCTATGATAATTGTTGTTACTTTTAATCCCTAATCTACCGTATGTAATTCTGTATTATGTTCATTATTCAGTCTTGCTTGACAAAGGTATAAGGTTTGTTCGTTTTGTTTGTTTGGTTGTTGTTTAACGCCGCACTCAGCACTATTCCAGCTATGTGGCGGCGGTCTGTAAATAATCGAGTCTGGACCAGACATTCCAGTGATTGACATCATGAGCATCGATCTACGCAATTGGTATAAGATGACATGTATCAACCAAGTCAGTGAGCCTGACCACCCGATCCCGTTAGTCGCCTCTTACGACAAGCATGATCGATATGTGAATAGCCTGGAGAGACATTTGATAACAGAGGTCGCATGCACATCCTCTGATGGTGTTACGGTTGATGCCAACGTCGCTTGTAGCTCATCTGATGAAGGTACGGTTGATGTCAACGTCGCATGCATCGTCTCCAGTCACGTCGTCTTAAGGGGCATTCACACAGTACAACTAGTTGTATACAATTTGTTGCATGCAACTAGTTGCACGAACTGAAGTTGTATACAACTCGGCATTCACACGGCGGCTTCAAAATGCTTGATCTGAGTGGAGTGAGTGAGTATGGTTTTACGCCACCTTTAGTAATATAACAGCAATACCACGGTGGGGGACACCAGAAATGGGCTTCACACGTTGTACCCATGTCGGGAATCGCAAGGTTACCCGACCGCCCTACCCGACCGCCCTTTGATTTGAGTGAAGGGTGTGAACTAAACTGCCGGACAACAGAAAGTGTACATCCATGTTCGATGGCGGCTAAGACACGAAACAAACAAGAAATTGTTATCCGTTGGTGATGTATTTGATACGGGTATCATAGTTGTATTTTGGTACCGTATGCAGTGTTTCGGCGACTGTTTTCGGCCTTACGTTTAGAAATTTGTGGGTCAAATCCAATTTTCAAGTGTACACTTTCTTTTGCCCGGAAGTATATCACCCTTGTTACGATTAGATGTAACTTTTGAAGAACAATTAAAGCACTTTTAAATATTGACTGTCAGCTTCTTCGATCAAATCCTGAATTTAAATATTCAGATTTTCTCTGTGATGGAGTAGGCTGGCTTTAGGCAAATGTCGCTCTGTCTACTTCTGACGGGGATGACACAATCTCCGCACTGGTTGACCCCGCCGAGAGATGACAGAAATCTCATCTCAAACACGAGGTAACTGCCGCGACTTGCGAGCACGTGCAACACCGTGTGGCCCGCGGGGAGGTGAGGAGGACACTCCCGCAGTGCACGTGTTTACCTACATCACACAAATATTAATGGGTTCAACGTTGGTATTCTGTAGGAAGCAAGTTAGTGTGTCAGCAAGTAAGAAAGTATGGTTTTACGACGCTTTCAGTAAAAAGAATATTCCAGCAATATAACGGCGGGGGACAGCAGAAATAGGCTTCAAATTCTGTAGCCTTGTGGGTAATCGAACCCAGCCTTAGCTTATGCGTGAACACTTTATCCTGTGGGCTACTCCACCGCCGAATTCAGTATGATATACATGCTGAAGGTAGGGCCTCGTTATTGAAACAGTAATATTAAGATAATACATTGTTGTTTTATTGTTGTTTGACGTTGCTCCCAACAATACTCCAGCTATAGGTGCCCCAGTCGTCTAAGGCGCCGCGATTCGCTGTGAAGAGTTGCGTCCCTTGGGCACGCCAGAAACCTATAATTGTGTTTCTAGGTTTGTCAGCAACATACCCGTGGTCGTGGGTTTCATCGAAGTGGTAAACGTCTGAGACCTGCATCACTTCAGGCTTTCCTCCCACATTCAGCTGACACCCCGTGATATAACTGGATTACTGTTAAAAGCGGCGTTAAAACCAACTCACTCATATAACGGCTTCAGCTTAATTTAGGAGGAAATCTCAAAGTGACGTAGAGTGAGTGAGTATGGTTTTACGCCGCTTTTAGCAATATTCCAGCAATATCACGGCGGGGGACACCGGAAATGGGCTTCACACATTGTCCCCATGTCGGGAATCGAACCCGGGTCTTCGGCGTGAAGAGCGAACTCAAAGTGACGCAGAAAGTGAATGTTTACAACATTATGTGAGTGAGTTTGGTTTAACAAGGTAAACCGAGCAAGGTACGTTGCTGACAGACCAGGGATCGTAATTGGAGTGTATCTGGGATTCAAACCCACTACCAGCGGATCCTGACACATCTAAGGGTCCACTGTCCGATAACGGCATTATATTAGTATCCTAGTTTCAGTCGTATGCATGTTTTAATACTGTCATTTTACATATAAGCTAGTACCTTTGCTTCGTCACTGCTAGGGGGCGGTCGGGTAGTCTGACAGTTAAAGCGTTCGCTTGTCACGCCGAAGACCCGGGTTCGATTCCCGACATGGGTACAATGTGTGACACCCATTTCTGGTGTCCCCCGCCGTGATATTGCCGGAATATTGCTAAAAGCGGTGTAAAACCATACTCACTCACTCATCACTGCGAACAATGATGGTGATGTAACTCTTGCTGGGGTACCATGCAGGCAGCAGAGGTACCGTAAGTCCCCATGGTCCCTCGTATGATGGCCTGTTATCAATAGCCTGTTTTTATGTTGTAACGTTAAAATAATTAATGCTTAAAACTAGTTTTAATTAAAAAAATAAAACTGTGATATATTAGTTGTTGTACTGACCACCCTTGACAGATTTGACATGGGCATCACATCAGGAATATCCTGTTTCAACATGGATTTGGTTTTATTTGGATAAATCAGGAATGCGGTGATAGCAAATTATTGATGATGAAATTTAAACAGAGGATGTATGACTGTCTTTCTCAAAACTGGCATCTCTCCATAGAGCTCTCATCTAAATGCAAATATTACTCACAGTAAAAATATCTCCTTAATGTAGAAAAATACTTATTATCATGTGAAATCTCTGCTTATTATAAAAGACTAATATATGGTATGTCCAGGTGTAACAACTTTAAACTTGCAGTTGAAACTGGAAGACATTCTAAAATCCCATATGAAGAACGTGTGTGCGTGTATTGCCACTCCAAAGGTTTTAACTCTAATTGAGGATGAGTATCATGTATTGTCAATCTGTGACAGATACCGAGCTGCAAGAAGAGAATTCTTTGCTGAAAGTGAAATCAACTTTACCACATTTCAACAGATTTTAAGCCTTATGTCAACAAACTCCACAAGAACTTTAAAACACATTGGACTATTCCTATCTAAAGTTATGAATATACGTAATTCATCACTGTTCTAACGTATTCTAAAACTATTTGTCTTAACATAACGCCATAGTATGTAAGCATGTATGATCTACATTATGTTAACATGTATTATGGGCTGGAGGCCTGATTACTGAATAAATCTGTCTGTTTGTCTGTCTGTCCTTGACAGATTTAATATGCTATTATATTCGCTTATTCTTGTCACGAAAAGGCTGCAATACTGGTGATGTGCCTTTAATAACGCACTCATCACAATGACCCGTTAGTAAACAGAATTAGCTTGCTTCCACGTAATATTCACACCTGACTGTCTAAAACAGCTAATTATCAATTTGAGACAAAACCCATTACCAGCTTCTTGCTGCAACCGTACATCCACATCGCCAACACATAAATACATGCTGTAATCCTTACAAAAATACTATAGGCAGCAGTGAACATTCCACATGAACATTTCCCGAACAAAAGAGAGAGAGGAATACGGCAAGGTTGTTATATTGGAGCACTTTTCTTTACTTACTTATCGCGTTCCGTCACATACCAGAGTACAACCTACTGAAAGGCATACCGAGTGTGGTATTCGTCCATGTCACTGTTGCTTACACAACGTGGACAGGATGATACAGTCTGTGAAGAAGAGAACAGAATAACACCTGTCTGTGAAGAAGATTCACACCTGTGCTTCAGGTCCGTCAGCTACCTCGCGTTGACGTTACACCGGCCGTGTCATCTCGCTGCATCTTATAGCTGGATTGTGCGTGTGTTGATCACAGGCACATGAATCTGGTCAGCGATGGATGCTGTAAGGTCGCTGAGCTGGTTTAATGATTGGCTTAGGTGTATAAACATCGTGTTTTCAATGTAGATTGTTTGCCGACATCTACTGGACTGGCTTGACCTTGTTCGGTGAGGTCAGTGCGATGTTTGGGTAATGTTTTCCTCGACATGAACTTGCGAGTGAGTTGGGGTAAACCCCGCTTTGAACAGTATTTCAGTTATATCACGGGGTTACAGCTTAATGTTGGAGAAAAGCCCGAAGTGAAGCAGGTCTCAGACGTTTACCGCTTTGGTGAAACCAACGAGCACGGATATGGTGCTGACAAACCTAGATACATAATCGGGGCGAACCGGGATTCGAACCCACAATCATAGGTTTCTGGCACTCTTAAGGGACGCAACTCTATACAGCGAATTGCAGCGCCTTTGACGAATAGCCATCCGTTATTAACAACAACATTCTTATCAAAGTTACTTGAAGAATGTTAATAGAGATATTTTACTGCACATCAACTAAAGATGATTTAAGCTTTTAGAACCACCTCATGTTCGATACAATCGAAATGCTATAATATCTAAATGTACTTTCGTATCCTTTTAAGTTCAGATAACAATTGCCTCGGTGGATAGAGTGTTTGCCCGGAGAGCGGAAAGCCGATGGTGCAGCACTAAAAAACCGGAATAAAACGTTATAGAAATGCCCAAAAGACAAAAAAAAAGAGAGGAAGTTAAAGAGGGTATACATGTTATCCCGTAAGGCAGTATTGCATACTATTTGTTTAAAATGTTTTTTAGGCTAAAAAAGTTTAAAAAATGCTTTTTTAAAAACAGTTTTCATATAAAATGATTAAATTGTCAAAAGATACCCCTTCTATTTTACTTGCTTAAAAAATAATTTTGCTTCAGCGTGGTATATTGGAACAGGAAGGGTCACGTAATAGCACTGAATCTGAAAACACTTTCAACAAAACGGAAGGTCGTTGGTTCGATCTTCTGGCCACGTTACACCAAACGACGTTAAAAGATGGTACTTGTTGTTACCCTGTCTGGCGCTCGGCATTAAGGGGCTAAAACAAGGACTGGTCGGCTCGGAGTCAGTATACTGTGTCTGAGAGGGGTATTCATGTTAAACTGCGGCGTGGTATCTCAGAAGTCTGGCACTGAAAATCGGCCTTTACAAGCAAAATCAAGCGCACACGAATCTATTGAACGGAGTAATAATGTAACGTTTTGAACATGTTTTCGAGTGTGGATTTCACGCATTATAATTTCGCAGATTATAATATTATAATAAGAGTGAGTGAATGAGCTGGTTTTAACACCGCTTTTAACATTATTGCAGTGTCAGCTTCATGTGGGAGGAAAGCCCGAAGTGATGCAGGTCTCAGACGTTTACCACTTCGATGAAACCCACGAGCACGGGTAAGGCGCTGACAAACCTAGAAACATAATCGGGGCGAACCAGGATTCGAACCCACAATCATAAGTTTCTGGCGTGCACAAGGGACGCAACTCTGCACAACGAATCTCAGCGCCTCAGACTACTGGGCCACCCGTGCCCCCTATTATAATAATAAGAAAATGAAAGACTGCATTGGCGGGTCCCAGTATATACACGGGTTTAAAGAGCCTGTGTTTACCCTTGTCGAGTTGCAGTAAAACACCGGCAACTGTGAACATGACAATGCTACATAGAATATATCAAAGGATATGCATTTGCCGGAAAATAATCAAATTCATTACCTTTAGACTGATTTTTGTCATTAATACGCGCATTCTGCTTTCTTGTCACGCGTGTTGCAAACATTGTGTACAGAATTTTAAATTTTAATTGGATGTAAAGTGTGTTTGTCGAGTAAACCAATCTTGACTCTCAACTAAGGGTTGACACAGTGCACGTCGGGCGGCCACAGTGGGGGAGTCGGTGGAGTTAAGCTTTCTTCAAAGGGGATTCTCCCAGACAGATAAGTGTCTGAGTGCGTAAAGGAACACGTTCTACATGTAAAACTATAACCAATCTGTTGTTGTTGTACCCAGGGGTGTTCCTGGCCAGCTTTGGTCCCCAGTACCGCGTGTCTCTCACAAGAGCCCTCAGACATGTTTATCTGGTGGTCAGGCTCTGTGACGGTGAAGTGTTCACTCGTCACCCCGAAGACCCGGGTTCGATTCCCCACATGGACACAATGTGTGAAGCCCATTTCTGGCGTTCCCAGCCATGATCTTGCTGGAATATTGCTAACAGCGGCATAAAACAATACTCACTCACTGTGACGGTGAAAGTGGTGTGACTAAGAGAGTATGATTTTACGCCGCTTATGGCAAAGTTTTAGCAATATCATGACGAGGGATACCAGAAAAGAGCTTCACACATTGTGCCCATTGGTGAATCTAACCCGGGTCCTCGGCGTGTCGCGCGAACGCTTTAACTTCTAGGCTAAACTACCGTCCCATCCTACCACGAAGGCATGGGACGTTGATCATGCTATCACTCACTTGTTTGTCTGGTCAAAACAAAATTATTTACTCGCGGCAAAGACATAGCTAGAATATTGTTAACTGTTGCGTAAAATCACACTCAAACTCACTCATTCACAATATATCAATTTTAAACCCGTGAACTTCAGGGCTACAATTAGCCTCCAGCAACCCATGCTCGTCGTTAGAGGCGGATCAGGAGATCAGGCTCGTTGTCTTGGTTGATGCATAGGTCCAAGCGCATTAAGTTAATCACTGGATTCTCCAGATGCAATTATGCCGTCATATAGCTGGAATACTGAGTGCGGCGTTAAACAACATACAAACTGCACCTGAAGATGGTTGTCCATATTGACAAAGGGCTAAAAGCACGGGCTACTGTGCAGCATGCTGTGTAGACTGCAACTGCCCATCCTAGAGGCTTGAATTGTTTATAGTTTCGCATCGCCGCCATGTCGACCGGTATCTCGGCAAGTTTGTGAGGTCTACATTGGACTTGCGTTACCGCAGTGCATGGGCATTTGTGAAATAGCTGGGCAAGTATTAAGAATTTAGAATCATTAGAACTCCAGCTTCAGCTTGCGACTGTGTTCCCTTGAATTGAGACTGTAGGCTCCGTCAATGTAACAGTACAAGCACATTTGATTCCACACTATTTGTTTGTCTGATTACTTTAAATTTATTAGACCGCCTCCGTGGTCTAGTGGTAGAGCGTCGGCCCGGAGAGCCCGAAGGTCCGGGGTTTGATCCCCGGCCGCGTCATACGAAAAGACGTTAATAGATGGCACTTTTTGTTACCGTGCCTGGCGCTCGGCATTAAGGGGCTAAAACAAGGATTGTTCGGCTCGGAGTCTGAGTAGGGTATTCATGTTACACTGCGGCATCGTATCTCAGTGGGCTAGCACTATAAATCGGCATCAGTCTGGACTAATACAAACAGACACACACACCTGCATGCACGTAAGTGCAAATATCTTGGACGCGACGATAAACCCGATTTCACCTCACCTCACCTTAAATTTATTAAGTTGATCAATCTTCAAGTTTATAAGGACATTAATTACACAGAGACCATATCTTAGTTTCACACATGACTCCAATTACAACGCATGGATAAAAAGAGGTTCAACGTCCTTTTCAAGATGATTTCACTGAAATAGCGACGTGGATGTATATGTGTGTGTCTGGTTGTACTAGTCCGGACTAGCCACAGTTTAACATGAAAACCCCACAAAGACACAGTATACTGACTCCGAGCTGTTGTTTTACCCCCTTTAATGACGAGCACCAGGCATGGTAACAACAAGTACCATGTTTAGACAGGTTTTGGTATGACGCGGCTGGGTAACATACCACCCTACTCCCCTTCAGGAACACACCCGTGGAGATCCGGGGTAGAATAGGTCTTCAGCAACCCATGCTTGCCGCAAAAGGTGACTATGCTTGTCGTAAAAGGCGACTAACGGGATCGGGTGGTCAAGCTCGCTGACTTGGTTGATGCATGTCATCGTATCCTAATTGCGTGGATTGATGCTCATGTATCAATCACTGGCTGGTCCAGACTCGATTATGTAACGACCGCCGTCATAAAGCTGGAATATTGATAAATGCGGCGTTAAACAACAAACAAACAAACAAACAAACAACAACCCTAGAAACATAAAAAACCCGAGGAGTCCAGCTGCCGAAAACGGGCACCTATCCATCTACTCTCCGACCAACGTCGCCTGATCTCTGACTTGTATGCTTTGCACTTGAAACCGTGCCACCACGCCGTATCATATAGTGTATGCTGGTGGATGCACTAAACTGGAAATAACGCAAGTTCATGATTTGCTTATATAATTCTGACATTTCAGAAAACAAATACGTTCGGGGGTTCGACCAAACAATTTAAATCTCTTCACTGTTTCCCCACATTTCTCAAGTGTCTCCTAAACGCCCCGGTCTGGGAGGGTGCTAAAGGTCAGAGCGTGGCTGTTCGTGGGGGACACCTCCCCATTGGATGACATTTGCTTTAAGTGTTGCACATGTTGTATGAGAACTGATTCAGTGTATCCGATACAGTGGTCAGAGGTGCTGGTATAACGAGGTATTGGCTTGACGTCAGTATAACTCAAAACCATGAACAGAAAAAGTAATGTATCAACCCTATACTGTACACCAAGGGATGTCCGTCAGTCTGCCCAAGACACAAAATTCAGATTTTAAAGTCGATTAATCTTTTTAAAAGATGTTTTTGTATTTCAAGGCTATAGGAAAAAATGACGTGCATTTCGTCCTGTCCCATGCGGAAATATCGGATGACAAGCTACAAGGAACTTTAACACATTTGTGTCGGATGTACTTGTGTTATGACTTGTGTTATTGCTGTTGTGTTTGGCGGGTGGTGCGTATTGCGTTGTGTAATGGGACATAAATGTTATGTGATAGGAGGTGAATGGTTGTGTTATTTTATTGGAGGTGAATGTTGTGTTATTTTATAGGAGGTGAATGTTGTGTTATGTGAGGTGAGGTGAAATGGGGTTTAATGTCAAGTTCAAAATGATTGCACTTATATAATGACGTGCATGCACGCGTGTGTGTTACTGCTTGTACTAGTCCGGAATAATGCCGAGTTATCGAGTTAGCCCACAGAAACATGCCGCAGTTTAACATGAATACCCCACTCAGACATAGTATACTCCGAGCTGACCAGTCTTTGTTTTAGGCCCTAAATGCTGAACGCCAGGCAGGGTAACAACAAGTACCATCTTTTAACGTATTTGGTATGACGCGACCGGGCATCAAATCGCTGACCTTCCGCTCTCCGGGCAGACGCTCTACCACTAGAGCACGGAGTCTTTCAGTGTTCTGTAACAGGGGTAGGGTGGGGTGGGGTTGGGTGAATGATTGTCATGTAATGGGGGAGAGGGTGGGGGGGGGGGGGTCTCTTATTAGAATATTAGTTTGGTGAAGTTGAAAGATAAATTTCGTGGTTTATGCTGACAGCCTGAAATGTTTATTTACGACAGATATATGTTTCCAGAATTTAATTGCCAATAATAAAGGGTGCATATAACACACGAGTAGGGGAAGGAAGCTGTGCGTATTATATGCGAATTGGGGTCGGAAGGGGTGCTAATTGGGATTGTTCACTAGTCAATATATTAGCAAATCTCGCCGTGGGCGCTTATTAAAGCGGGATGCTTATTACGTCGAATACGGTACATGTTCTGGGGCCTGTAAGAGCGATCAGTGGGACCTGATCAGTCATTACCTGTGCACCTATTCCTACTCGTCTTTGAAAGTAACACCTTTATATCAACGCAGGTTTTGTGTACTGGGCCAGAAACCCGCTTACAAGTCACGCACGACAACGTGTTTGTTTATGTTTATTTGTAGCGGTTTTGCCAGCCCCCTCGCCCCCATATGTGGCCTTTGTAGGATGAAACAGCGAGCTAACTTGATCGTTAAACCACTGAAACGCCGTTATCACTGGATTTCTTGTGAGTGACGAGTATGGTTTCAGCAATATGCTCGAATCACGTCAGGGGGAAACACAGGCTCCACACATTGTACCCATATGGTCATGGAACCAGAGACTTCGGCGTGATAAGCGAACGCTTTAGCCACTGGACCGCCTGTCCCGTGCGAAAATATTGGATGAGAAACAACAGGGACATCCTCGACAGGGTTATCGGCTAAAAATAGATGTTACAAAGGTTGCGAAATGAATCCGTCTTTACTCATAATTAGGCTAAGATTGTTGAATGAAGGTATATGTTAATTCATTAGTGAAAATAACTAATTTCTCGAAAGGAAATATCGTTACGTGATTGGAGGTTAATGTTGTGTTATGTTATTGGGGTGAATGTTGTGTTATGATATTGAGGGTGAATGTTGTGTTATGTGATAGGAAGTGAATGTTGTGTTATGTTATTGGGGTGAATGTTGTGTTATGTGATAGGACGTGAATGTTGTATTATGTTATTGGAAGTGAAAGTTGTGTGTTATATTATTTGGGTGAATGATGTGTTATTTGATAGGTGAATGTTGTGTTCTGTGATGGGAGTTGAAAGTTTGTGTTATATTATTGGAGGTGAATTTTGTTTTATGTCATTGAGGTGAATGTTGTGTTATGTGATAAAAGGTGAATGTTGTGTTATATTATTAAGGTGAAAGTTGGTGTTATGTGATAGGATGTGAATGTTGTGTTATGTGATAGGATGTGAATGTTGTGTTATGTGATAAAAGGTGAATGTTGTGTTATGTGATAGGATGTGAATGTTGTGTTATGTGATGAAAGGTGAATGTTGTGTTATGTGATAAAAGTTGAATGTTGTGTTTTGTGATAGAATGTGAATGTTGTGTGATGTGATAAAAGGTGAATGTTGTGTTATGTTATTGAGGTGAAAGTTTGTGTTATACGATAGGAGTTAAATGTTATGACAAGCGAACGCTTCAACCACTGAGCTACCTCACCGCGGGTATGTCTTCATCAACATGTCGCAGATCATACACCGAACCGCGCTCCTCCCACACTGTCGCAGATGATTTGGTTTGTTTGTTTATTTGTTTGTCCAACGCCACACTCCTCGCCATTCCAGCCAGACGACGACGGCGTTTAAATAATCAACTCTGGACCAGACGATCCAGTGTGTGATGTATATTGAGCAACGACGCGCTAATATCTGAAACCACCCAACCATACAGTCGCCTCTTACTTGGTACCTTTTCTAACCAGTTTCAAATAAAGTCTTTTTCTTGAAATGTCAGCCACATACCCGTAGTGTAAGATTTTTCTAATCCTCGTTCGTTCGTTTGTTATTTAACGCTGCACTCAGAAATATTCCAGCTATATGACAGCGGTCTGTAAATAATCGAGTCCTGACCAGACAATCCAGTGATTGATATCATGAACATCGTTCCACGCAATTGGCATGCATACAGCGAGTCTGACCACCCGATCCCGTTAGTTGCCTTTTTGCGACAAGCATAGTCGCCTTTTACGGCAAGAATGGGTTGCCCAGTCGTCAAAGGCGCCGCGATTCGCTGTGCAGAGTTGCGTCCCTTGAGCACGCAAGAAACCTATGATTGTGGGTTCGAATCCCGGTTCGCCCCGATTATGTTTCTAGGTTTGTCAGCACCATACCCGTGCTCTTGGGTTTCACCTGCATCACTTCGGGCTTTCCTCCCACATTAAGCTGACACGCCGTGTTATAACTGGAATACTGTTAAAAGCGGCGTAAAACCCAACTCATTCACTCATATCTGCAGTGGGCATACCGAGAACAAAAGTTCTTTTGTTGATTGACAGCAGGAAAAAACTATCAAGACGTCACTCAAAGGAATGAAGATGTACCAGAGCAATCAATCATAAAAAAAACCCACGTCTGTTTTAGAAATAGAAATTTTTTAACCAGTAATGGTTCTATTTTCACTCGCACGTGAAGGTTTGATTTGAATCACCATGTTTCTATTACATTTGCGCCTGAAGCGCTGTTATGGAAAGTGATGCACTTGGCTTTGTTCCACAAGCGGTCTTAGTGCTGCGATTGTCTTAAGTCAATGAATTGGATTTACGACCATCTTAGCGCTAAGATCGCTTTGAGGTGCGGGGTCCTGGTTTGCGTTGGATATTGGAGAGAGTTTAACTGTTTTTACAGCGTATATATATTTTAAGTTTTGTGTTGTTTTGGTATTTATAGTGACGCTCCATCGGTGGGTGCGTCCAAGTGATCAAAGGACTCACTCACTAATTTATCCACTCACTCACTCACGTCCACGTGATCAAACGACTCACTCACTCACTCAACCTCCTAAAAACCACCCACCACTCACTCACTTCAAGAAATCAAGGGGCGGTCGGGTAGCCTAGTGGTTAAAGCGATCGCTCGTCACGCCGAAGACCCGGGTTCGATTCCCGACATGGGTACAATGCGTGAAGCCCATTTCCGGTGTCCGCCGCCGTGATATTGCTGGAATATTGCTAAAAGCGGCGAAAAAACATACTCACTCACTCACTCACTCCAAAGTGACCAAAAGGACCCACCTACCCATTTATTCAATCACTCACATAACCTGTTTGTTGACATGTTTTGCTAAAATTCTGAGGGCTTAAGACAACTGTGTCAAGACAATCAGGGCCATGCAGTGCACTCCGTATGTGCATCCCGGATATGCATTGGCGCATGCGTGACAAACACCTAGGTCCTGTCGGCAGTGTAAGACTTTCATCCACACACGCCAAATGTCACAAATTAGCCTTATACAAACGCTACAGGTAAACCGGACAACCCAGCGCACCCGAAATGCGTCCACACTAAGACAGGTGAGTCTAATTCCAGAAACTTGTTTAAACAACACACGATTCGTAGACCCTATTTTCTTCCAATCGGGATCCACTTAACACGCACATCACGGCAATTCCATCCAATCAAAACACAGGTTCTAATTCACCCCTAATCGCCTTGGTTTACTATGTAAAACTTTGTGTACTTTCTACTGTAGCAAACACAAGAAGTCCAATTAAACAAGTGATTACACACAACAGACGTACTTTGTATTCGCACGCTCCTGTATATTTGTACTGGGGTCTCGTCCATCACGTTTCTCTCAATGGTTGCACGGAGTCTGACGTCCCAGGCCACGTGACGCAGTGCCCGTGAACAATAGAGGGCGTTGGTATAGCATCACGTTTAAATCCAGCACTACACACGAAAAAAGGTTACTTTAAAGAAATCCGCCGAGCGATCATTATTGCTCATCCGGACATTACACCTTGAAAGTCTCGTGGAGGATACGCGTGCCCATATTCTCCGTACACGATGTCGGGTGTTACAGCGACGGCAGCGGTGCTGTGCATGTTGGCGGCGGTGTGTGTGGGTCAAAATGACTTCCGAGATTGGTTTTTGGCAATTCCTGGAAATTGTACCCATTTTACCTTATCCATCGGCTCTTTCCGCCGAGATTTCCCGTGTCCCAATGAGCGGGTGTTCTCTCCAGTTTCAAAGACGTGCGTCGACCAAGACGATATCAGGAACACACAGTGTCCTATAGGTGAGTGTTGGAGAATATGTGCAATGTTTATAAAGCTAATTCTTCGTGCTCCCCTCTAACACATTGCGGGGCGGTGGGGTAGCCTAGTTGTTAAAGCGTTCGCTCGTCACGCCGAAGACGCGGGTTCGATTCCCGACATGGGTACAATGTGTGAAGCCCATTTCTGGTGTCCCCCGCCGTGATATTGCTGGAAGCGGCGTAAACAGATACTCACTCACTGATTTATTCACGAGGAGCTCGAAATAAGTTCTGCACAAACAAACAACTTTGAAAACGTTCACAACGTGAAAATGAAGGAGTGTTATTTCGTCCTAGAATACGTTCTAAACTTATTTACAATAATTTAATTTTGATTAAAATATCAAATCTTTTTTTAGTTATTTACAAAACATGTATGTAAATGCATAGTTCGAGCCTGTATGTAATATTTTCTATTTTCTTCAACATTCACATATGGAATTCTTGAAGTTCATTTAATATTACTTTTACACTGTTTTTTTCTATATCCATCATTATGATATACAGTAAAGTACGGTTATAACGAACTCAAAGGGATTACTAATTTTAGTTCGTTATAACCGTTGTTCGTTATAAGCATATAAACAGCATAACTACAGCAAATAGTCGGGACCAAAAAAGTAAGTACGTTATATCCGTCAGTTCGTTATAAGCGTGTTCGTTATAACCGTAGTTTACTGTATAGTACAATGTACGACAGGAGCTTTTAACAGCGTTATGTGGTGAGTTTGGAAGCCAGTTATAAATAAAGGCGAAAGTCAAAGTTCTTGTATAGTATGATGGCACAAACAGGTTCTTAGATATGCCAGAGGAAGTTAGAGCTAGGCTCGGAAACAATCTTTTTTTCCGAGATGAAATCTTTAAAAATAGCTATGGCCGCCCGATAAAGGTATTTAAAAAACAAATAATTGAATATGTTTTAGAACGTGAGCAACACCACCTGTAATAGAATGGGAAAGTGAGTGAGTTGGGTTTAACTTCAGTTTGGTAATGTGACCGCGTGTCAGCTTGATACGGAAGAGCCCGAAGTGATGCAGGTCTCATACGTTTACCACTTCGGTGAAACCCACGAGCACGGGTATGGTGTTGACAAACCTAGAAACATAATCAGGGCGAACCAGGATTCGACCCACGATCGTAGGTTTCTGGTACTCCCACTTAAGTGAAACCCATGAGATAGAGTTGGTCAAACACCGCTCTTACATACCAGGAACATACCAGCAATTTACCAAGAACAAACCAGCCATATACAAAGAACAAACCAGCAATATACCAAGAACATACCAGCCATATACAAAAAACAAACCAGCAATTTACCAAGAACAAACCAGCAATATACAAAGAACAAACCAGCAATATACCATTAACATACCAGCAATATTCCAGCAACATACAGGGGCACGGGTGGCCCAGTCGTCTAAGGCGCAGCGATTCGCTATGCAGAGTTGCGTCCCTTGGGCACGCCAGAAACCTATGATTGTGGGTTCGAATCCCGGTTCATCCCGATTATGTTTCTAGGTTTGTCAGCACCATACCCGTGCTCGTGGGCTTCACCAAAGTGGTAAACGTCTGAGACCTGCATCACTTCGGGCTTTCCTCTCACATTAAGCTGACAAGCCGTGATATAACTGGAATACTGCTAAAAGCGGCGTTAAACCTAACTCACTCACTCCAGCAACATACCCTCAACACACCAGCAATATCACAGCAGGGACACCAGAAATGGTCTTCACACATGGTACCCATGCAGGGAATCCAATCCTGGTGTTCCTGGTTGATAGCCCAGTGGTTAAAGTATTCGTTCGTCGCCCCGAAAGCCTGAGTTTAATTCCCAACGTACGCGTGAAACCAATTTCGGTCGTCTCCCCGTCGAGAGATTGCTGGAATAATGCTAAAAGCAGCGTAAAACCATCCTCCGTCACTCACTGGCTTTCGCCGTGGCTTTGAAACTAAAATTGTGTCAACAGTATTTCTCGATTGACTGTGAAGTTTTTTCACCTAAAGGTTACATTTTAGGTCTCGTCACTTTCTCCTGAAACATTCCAGACGCTGACACGCTTTCAGCAACGACTGGTTGACATGTCTACGTCATCTTTACATTCGTGTCAGCCGCGTCGTTTCCAACACTCATATAATTCCGTCGGCCAAGCGTCACCAGCACAGCGTTGAACCCACCCTCTTGACAGGGGATAGACGGTCTACTCTGCACTTGATCTTTACCGGGTTCAATCAAACGGCGACTCTCCCATGCGCGACCCTTAGCTAAAAACACGTGAGTTTGCTGAGGACGAAGGAAGTCATTTTCATGCAAACAGACGCACCATCGATCGAAACCTGTGAAGATCCGGGTAGAGAATAGGTCTTCAGCACCCATGCTTGTCATAAGTGGTGATTATGGTTGTCGTAAGAGGCGACTCACAGGCTTGCTGACTTGGTTGATGCATGTCATCGTATCCCAATTGCGTAGATCGATGCTCATGATGTCAATCACTGGATGGTCTGGCCTATCCTCGATTATTACAGACCCCCCGCCATATTGCTGGAATATTGCTGAGTTCAGCTTTAAACAACAAACAAACAAATGTCATCGATCGACCCAAAAAAGCTGCCTAATAGCATTCACATTTAGTATGTACGTATCACTTACGTTTGTACAAAAAAAACCCAGCATGAAACGTGCTGTTGCATTAAATTTACCAACTTTAACAAATGCAAGTTAAATTTTTTTATAAATCAACATCGGCGAGTGCTAAAATGTTAGTTAAAGTGGGTCACAACTGTTTACATAACGTTACAACGGCTCAGTTAGCTATTTTAAGGTTTTCGAAAATGAACAAGTCTGACATGCATACCGCCACTGGAGTGAGAGTATGCTGTACCCTGCTTTTAGTCACCCCTCTTGTCATACAGTCTTGTGGATCAAAGATCTAAATATGAAACAAATTAGGCAGTTTGATGGTTATTGAACGATACCAGATCATCGCAAAATCTGAAGCAAAAGTTAAACTTCTTGGCCAAATTACCTTGTTTTTACTTTGCCAATCCGTGCTGAAATGCCGATTCATATGCATAAAGAAACAGATCATCGAGAAGCGGGGCCCAATGGGTACCTATGGGGATGCCTACTTCTTGCCTAAATGTATTCCCCCTACAGTTTACAAGGATGTTATCAATGAGGAAGTTCAGCATTTCACAAAAGCCGCATGGATCAAGGACTGAAGTTTATCATGTGGGAATGTGGTGTACAAAGTTGAAAAATCAAATGTCTTGACAGAAATGAACTTGTTTCTTTTTTGAGATTGTAAAAACTCAATTTATTCTTTGAGTTTTTGAGAATCCATATAGTATCAATTCCACTTATCTAAAAAAAATTCTGTGAATAAAAAGAATGTACTTCCTTGATTATGTTAAGGATTATGGTTGAGACTGGGATTTGGTGGTACACGTGCTGGACACAGCAATATATGTATCTCTGTACGGATTTTTATGGAGCTGTGGAATCCAGTACAAAAGAGGAATGGACATATGTTGAGGTTTTAGAATCAAGCCAAATGTTGATGAACTGATGCGTGGTTTTGGCAGATTTCTTCCTCAAATAAGAAACTGGCCTTATATACTGCCCCCCCCCCCCCCCCCCCCCCCCCCTGATTATGTTTGTAAGTGTGTTAGCAATACATCCGTGCTCGTGGTTTCACAAAAGTGGTAAACGTCTTGGACCATATCTGGACCACGTTGTGGTCAAGTCGTCTAAGGCGCTGGAATTTGCTATGCGGAGTTGCGTCCCTTAGGCATGCGAGAAACCTGTAATCGCGGGGTTCGCCCTGATTATTTTTCTAGGTTTGTCAGCACCATACCCGTGCTCGTGGGTTTTACCGAAGTGGTAAACGTCTGAGACCTGCATCACTTCGGGCTTTCCTCCCACATTAAGCTGACACGCTGCGATATGACTGGAATAATGTTAAGAGCGGCGTTTAACCCAATTCACTCGCAATATTGAATGCTGCTTGACAAGTTCAACAGGAATATAAATCACTGCTCACATCTTCTATTTTCAACCAGTCGTAAATTCACCAGTTGGTTTGATGAAGGGAAAGCGTTCTTTAATCCTCTACCATCCTACTGGACTACAAGTATATTGCATGGGCGTTGGGGTAGTCTGGTGGGCTTGCCCTCATTTCGCCTACACCTCATTTCGCCTACAATAATTCAAATGCTTACTTGCCTCACCCCTATTATATGAATGGGCATTGTCCATCTCAAGCTGTTAACTAATCCAAGCTCTGATCTAACCCAAGCGGCATAGAGGTTCAAAGTGAAGTTTTTACAACCTATGACAACTTTCCACAACTCTTGTTTGACTTGGTCATTCTGTTAATCCTTAGTTGTTTTGAATGTGCAAGTAAATCTTGTTTAGTAAATAAATCTTAAGGTCAACGCGTTCACTCGTCACTATTATAATCATAATCATTAAAACATAATCATGATAATTATATATTCTTACAGTGCAGACCGACTCGGACATCATCCGTCTGTGTGAGAGATGTCGGGCCGAGGGAAACGGACGTGCGTGCCTCTTTGCCTCCCCAACCAACTGTGCCACCTACATCAACTGCTCCAAGACTGTGGACGACGACATCTACGACAACATGCCGGCGTATGCTGGGGAGTGTGAATACCCAAGCTATTTTAATGGCGTCACTGGGGGATGTGACGACTTCACCCGCGTGTCCTGTGGTGGCAAGGAGGAACCCAGAGAACCATGTGAGTTGTGGTGGGGGGGGGGGCAGGGGGGGGGGGGGGGGGGGGGGGGTGTTGTTTGGGGGGGAGGAAGTAGGGAGGGACGGGTGAGGGAGGTACGGGGGGGGGGGGGGGGGGGCGGGGGGTACTATTGGTCACGTGATTACTTTCCGGGGGTACCAACGTGATCAAAACTCAATGATGGGTTTGTCGCTAGCAAAAAGAATATGTTTTGAAAATTGCCATTTTTGTCATTACTAGAATTACAGAATTCCTTATCTTCATCACTTAATCATCGCGATATTTCGTGATTCTGTTTCAAGTGGCGAGGACTATATTACAATAGTTGCAATAGTCAGTATTACAGTAGTTGAAAACAAGTTTACAATGGTATTGCAGTAGTTGCTGTTCGTAGGGGTGGCCATCGTGGGCAGCTTTATCACTGCACAAGTTAAAACACCATTGCGATACTTCCTCCCACATGACACGCTTGCCTCGGCAAGATGGCGGAGGAGATAATTTACAGGGATGTGAGCAGGTTTTCCCGAAGAAAAGAGGAAAAGTCTAGGGGGGTCTGGGTTTTTTTTTTAAACATTTGATTGCATTTTAAGCAATTTCGTGCAGTTTGGACAACATTCACACCAAGAAATGTAATAAGTCAATGGCAAAAGTCAATAAGTCAAACAAACAAGATGGCAGATGCAATAAAATTTCGAAGTTAAATCAGTACAGCTAAATTATTTAGCATACATATCTGAATCATTAGATACCAAATGGGTTTTCAAGCAAGGTGTATATTGGATCACAAAGAACGGAAATTTTGATGATCAAAAACACGTTTCTCTTTTCGCCTCTATTCGCTGCGCAGAGTTACGAAAATTAATTAAAGCGACATTAAACCATACTAACTCTCGCACTATTTTGCATTGCAGGCCAGTATGCGCGGAACCTCTGTGGACGGAGTGCGCACTGCAAGCCCTGTGTGTATCGCTACGCCAGCTGCGCCAACAAGCCGGACGGTGTGCAGCCGTGGGAGGGACGGAGCTGGACCCCATACTTCGCCGAATGCAAGAATCAGAGGACATTGTATTCTGGCTCATGCGCATCCAGTAGGTCCGGTCAACCACGCATCTTCAGCGTGGAGACGAACAGATGTGACGATTTGGCCCAAATCCCAAGACAATATGGCGGGCTGAATGAAGGGAAATAGTCAGCTCCACCTGGCGACGAGAACTATTTTTCCCATTTGAGATCAGTGATCGTTGTGAATATAACGTTTTTGTGTATTGCAACGTGTATATTTTTTCCCCCCATATTACATACTCTCTAATGTGTCTCCCTTGCCATGAAATTATCGAACTAGTCAATAATGTAAAAAAACAAATTGTTAAAACTGGAGTGAATTAATGGAGAGATTATTCACCGATGAACTAAAAGTAAATTTTAATACAAATTGTTAAAACTGGAGTGAATTAATGGAGATATTATTCACCGATGAACTAAAAGTGAATTTTTAATCGGTCATAAACTATTTAGTGTGGCGATACATTATTACAACAGATTGCACTACGAGACCACTTGAGTTCGAATGTACTGAGCCCTTCACACTTTCAGACCGCCTTCTCTTGCAAGTGCTCGCTTACTAAAGATAAACATTAATCAAAGGCGTGAGATAAACAATTATATTTATCAATATATTTCATACCGTGCGATGCTTTAAAAGACAATTGGGAGATGTGGCAGACTTGTGTCTAAAGTGTCACACAGAAGGACCGAGTTCGATTCGCCACCTTGCTACAGTTGTGAAACCCAACCCAGACCTCTTGATATAGATAAACTGTTGCTTAGCGGCGTAAAACCACACTCACTCACATTCACAGTTTTCGCTATAGCCCAAATACTTAGTTCATCGGATTAATTATTTAAGTAATTAAACACAGATGTATGTGACGTTATTTATATAATAATTATCTGAACCTATGTTTGTGATTTAATCTGCATAATCTTACCAATACGTACCACATGCACGAAACAGCCTGACATGCACATGCGCAGTTTATGTCCAAGGGCGACAGCAAGATTTGCACGTGCACTACATGCTTCTCGTGCAGAGTCTTTTCAATCTGCCTTTCCTTCCGTTTCAAGGTTGTTTTTGCTGTCATGGTGTTTATGTCAAGTTTCTTGAAAATGTTCAACTGCAGCATAATGTGATAAAACACACTTTTGTGAATGACTTGCATAATATACGGCTAGTGTAAATATACTTCCAGTAACAGTTCCAAGTAAGAAGTCAAACTGTTTGTTATACAGAGTTGATGTCATAAGATACCCTCAACAGTAGTGCCTAAATTTGTTGACTACTCTATTTGTTGATCTTTCACGGAATCCATGTTAAGAAGCACGCACCAAAACGTAGTTTTCGAATATTTTGCACACTTTTGCACAATCCAAAATGCAATGTATTGGTTTGCCTTGCTGAAATAAAGCGGAGAGATTCATCACATGTTGTTTTCATTTTGCCGCGGCCGTTAAATTACACGAGGAGCATTGGACGCTTGGCCCATTTTTTGAAGCGTATTGGTGCTGTTGTAGCTTGGTGGTTAAAGCGTTGGCTCTTCATGCCTAATGCCCTGTTAACATGCACAACATTTACTCACGTAAGTAATTTTACACATGTGTAACTGTACATACGTGTGTATATGTAAATGTACTATGCGTTCACATAAAAATTAGCTAATGTGTGTAAATAAGACATGTAAATGGTGTGAGGCACACATATTCATCAGTCTGTACGTCTTTCAACATGAAATAGTTGTTTTCCAATCAACCATGATTTGATCCAAACTGTACACAAATATTTGACTCCTTGAAACCAAAAGAAAACACAGTCTGCCCAGCTCTGGATGTCCGCATAAATGTTTTTTTATTGCTGTACACTGAATAGAATACAGAACTGTTGGCAATTGGTTGGTGTTGGCAAATTAACAGGTATAATAATTAGTTCATCCTCTGACGTTGGCATAAACAATCACATGAAAGCATAATACATACAGTGCAAATTTACATTTGCTTTTGCACCTGCTTCGGACATGTAAATCTGCTCTGGTGTAAATATACACACATGAGTAAACGCGTTCACATGACAAGTATACTCACACATATAGGAAAATATACACACATGTGTATAGAGTGAGTATGGTGTTACGCCGCTTTTAGCAATATTCCAGCAATATCACGGCGAGGGACACAAGAAATGGGCTTCACTCATTGTACCCATGTCGGGAATCGAACCTGGGTCTTCGGCGTGACGAGCGAACGCTTTAACCACTAGGCTACCCGACCGCCCCACATGTGTATAGAGATGCATGTGCATGGGAATATTGCTAAAAGAGGCATAAAACCAAACTCACTTATACCTCGTTCACATACACAGCATTTACTAACGTAAGCAATTTTACACACGTGTAGCTATACATACATGCGTATATGTAAAATTACTATGCGTTCACATGAAAAGCATCTTAGGTGTGTAAATAAAGTATGTAAATTGTATAAGGTACACATATTCGTCAGTCTGTTCACGACTTTCAACACAAAACAGGTTGTATTCCAATCAAAGTTGAATGAAAAGAGAATTACTTAAACCGAAATTTTACGCGTAAAGCAACATGTGTTTGATTTTATTTGTACACATAGTTTTGACTCCTTGGGACCGAAAGAAAACACCGACCGCTAATTAACTCTGTATATTCGCATAAAAGTTGGCAACTGTTGACAGTTCGTTTGGTGTTGGCAAAAGAACAGATATTAATTAGATCATCCTCTTACGTTGACATAAACGTTCACATTGCAACATATACACACAGTGCAAATTTACATTTTACATTTGCACCTGCTCAAGACATGATGCAAATTTGCTCCAGGTGTAAATATACACAAATGAGTAAACGCGTTCACATGACAAGTATACTCACGTATGTATTTCTACACACGTATGTGCACATATACACACATATGTATAGAGGCGCTTCTGAACCGGGTATAAGACACGGGTTCGATTCCCCACACAGCTCAACGTGACAAGCCCATTTCTGGTTTTCCCCGCCATGGGAATATTGCTAAAAGCGGCGTAAAATCAAACTCACGAAGTCACTTTATGGGGTATTACTATATGGAGGAGAATATAGGATAAGGACAAACAAGCGCATCATGTCCTCAAAGGGACAAGGGCAAACCCTGTCAAATCAACATAAACAGTATTGATCGCTTTTCGACACCGACATTGCGGAGGCGAATCTGCAAATCCTGCAACCTAAGGGACGCAACTCGTCACAACTTGATAGAGCTTGTCCCAAACATGTTTTGTCATGAAAATAGACACAGTGAATAAGAAAAGGTGTTATACCTTTTCCCCGCTTATCGTTCATTCGCTATCATGAATGACATTTATCAGAATGTCAACGTCGATGACAAATGCTTGAATGGTGTGAATGAGTGAGTGAGTTGGGTTTGACGCCGCTTTTAACAGTATTCCAGTTATATCACTGCGTGTCAGCTTAGTGTGGGAGTAAAGCCCGAAGTGATGCAGGTCTAAGACGTTTACCACTTCGGTGAAACCCACGAGCACGGGTATGGTGCTGACAAACCTAGAAACATAATTGGGGTGAACCGGGATTCGAACCCACAATCATAAGTTTCTGTCGTGCCCAAGGTACCCAACTCTGCACATCGAATCGCGGCGCCTAAGACGACTGGGCCACGCGTGCCCCCTTGAATGATGTGGGTTTATTTGTATTTCGCTTGATTCCACGAGCAAAGACTTGTTTCCAAGGACTTGTTTCCAAAGTCCTCTACACAAAGCTTATTTGTTTCTTAATATTCGTTGAAAGAAAATGACACTTATTTCCAGCGAAATTGCAAACTGAAGTTTTAATGGGTTTGTGTTTTGTTTTCATTGTTTATCAATGTTTTGTTTTGGGAGTCTGGTCCCCGTAATGATATAGGAAAGGACCCCCGGTTGAATCGACGTGTTCCGCCACCAAAATAATACCATGGGCAGTAAAGGAGAGGAGATATTGCACGAATTCACTGAAAACCGTGCATCGTCAAGTCCCGCCGCATATGGTCACCCGTGAAGATCCGGGTTAGAATTGGTCTTTAGCACCCCCATGCTTGTCGTAAAAAGCCACTAACGAGATCGAGTGATCAGACTCGCTGACTTGTTTGATGCATGTCATCGTATCCCAATTGCATGGGTCGATGCTCATAATCAATAAATCACTGTATTGTCTGGTCCAGATTCGATTATTTACAGACCGCCGTCAAATAGCTGGAATATTGCATAGTGCGGCGTAAAACAACAAATAAATAAATAATCGAGTCAACCTGACTGCCCCCATCCCTGACGTCATCAAATTTCTGTTCATCCAACATCACGAGCTGCTTGAGCGTTCGCTCTCTTCACAATGTACGACACACAAGATGCGTCACAAGCAGTGCAGTTGACAACTGGTGTTTAAAATATGTACAGTATTCTCGTGATCACATGTGAACGATTAAATGTGCACTTGTTCACAGAACATTCACAGACTTACTCACACTTCAGACCCCAGCACCAGCATCCCGCCCCCTCTCAGCAGGTGAACAGGCAGGTTAGTGACCCCAGGGTGTGCATGGCGACGTGTACACGGGCTACGTGATCACGTTGACACATCACGTCTTCCCGACACGGCCTCACGTGAACCCCGCTGACAGCACAGATCTACATCTGAATCATCACTGACGTCAACACTGAAGGTGTAAACACGTTGTGCTTAAGATTGATGGAGTGAGTGAGTGAGTGAGTTGTGTTTAACGCCGCTTTTAATAGTATTCCAGTTATATCACGGCGTGTCAGCTTAATGTGGGAGGAAAGCCCGAAGTGATGCAGGTCTAAGACGTTTACCGCTTCGGTGAAACCCACGAGCACGGGTATGGTGCTGACAAACCTAGAAACATAATCGGGGCGAACCGGGATTCGAACCCACAATCATAGGTTTCTGGTATGCCCAAGGCACGCAACCCTGCACAGCGAATCGCGGCGCCTTAGACGACGGGGCCACTCGTGACCCCTAAGATGGATGGAAACGCGTATTCCAGAATATAACCATTGGTCAGTGGTAATGTGAAATGGGTTGTTATTGCAATTATACAGTGACGGGATTGCGTGTGAATCTATGAGTGGCAATCTATTAGAGACCCACTATGGGGCAGCCCTTAGCTCTGTGAAGCTGCAAGTAAACATCAAAATCGTTTATTGGAAGCAACGCGGATTTGGTTACCGCAGTTTAAGTCCTCCCTGAAACACCTGGACGAGTTTCAGTGTCGTGGACCATTTTTGGCCGCCTGCCCAAACATAACTGAGGTGAGGTGAGGTGAGGTGAGGTGAAATGGGGTTTAACGTCGCGTCCAGGATTATTGCACTTACATAGTGACGTGCATGTACGTGTGTGTGTTTGTGTGGCTGCTTGTACTAGCCCGGACTGATGCCGATTTATAGTGCTAGCTCACTGAGTTGCCATGCCGCAGTTTAACATGAATACCCTACTCAGACACAGTATTCTGCCTCAGGGCCGACCAGTCCTTGTTTTAGCCTCTTAATGCCGAGCGCCAGACAGGGTAACAACAAGTGCCATCTTTTCACGTCTGTTGGTATGACACGGCCGGGGATCGAACTCCGGACCTTCCGCTCCCCGGGCGGACGCTCTACCACTGGACCACGGAGGCGGTCTGCAAATTTATCTGAATGTGAAGGCGGTTGCTGAGATATCCCAATCTCTCTTCCATGCTGCTTATCTGAATCTTTAACGTAAAGAAGTCACTTTATAAAGTCATTTGAAACGACAATCGAACGTGTTCAACGGCCAT
The DNA here is from genome assembly GCF_022045235.1 of Haliotis cracherodii. Lineage (NCBI taxonomy): Eukaryota > Metazoa > Mollusca > Gastropoda > Lepetellida > Haliotidae > Haliotis > Haliotis cracherodii. Next base: position 54,582,644 of record NW_027266319.1, on the reverse strand, counting down.
TGATAATGTAGAAAATTATCATTCACATCCTGAATTATATGAGCATACATCCACATTTTGTCATGTACACGTATTGGTATATGTTTGTGTTTAGATATTCCTGGTGTAAATTTGCAAAACCAAATGAGCTCAAAAGTGTATTTGTTCATAAGTAACGTCTTGAAAAGTAAATAGTGACAGAGGCCAACCAGTAGACGTTGTGACAGAGTAGGTTAACCAGTAGATGTTGTGACAGAGGAGGTTAACCAGTAGACGTTGTGACAGAGGAGGTTAACCAGTAGACGTTGTGACAGAGGAGGTTAACCAGTAGATATTGTGACAGAGTAGGTTAACCAGTAGATGTTGTGACAGAGTAGGTTTACCAGTAGACGTTGTGACAGAGGAGGTTAACCAGTAGATGTTGTGACAGAGGAGGTTAACCAGTAGATGTTGTGACAGAGGAGGTTAACCAGTAGATGTTGTGACAGAGTAGGTTAACCAGTAGACGTTGTGACAGAGGAGGTTAACCAGTAGATGTTGTGACAGAGGAGGTTAACCAGTAGATGTTGTGACAGAGTAGGTTAACCAGTAGATGTTGTGACAGAGGAGGTTAACCAGTAGATGTTGTGACAGAGTAGGTTAACCAGTAGATGTTGTGACAGAGTAGGTTAACCAGTAGACGTTGTGACAGAGGAGGTTAACCAGTAGATGTTGTGACAGAGGAGGTTAACCAGTAGATGTTGTGACAGAGTAGGTTAACCAGTAGATGTTGTGACAGAGGAGGTTAACCAGTAGATGTTGTGACAGAGTAGGTTTACCAGTAGACGTTGTGACAGAGGAGGTTAACCAGTAGATGTTGTGACAGAGGAGGTTAACCAGTAGATGTTGTGACAGAGGAGGTTAACCAGTAGATGTTGTGACAGAGTAGGTTAACCAGTAGATGTTGTGACAGAGTAGGTTTACCAGTAGACGTTGTGACAGAGGAGGTTAACCAGTAGATGTTGTGACAGAGGAGGTTAACCAGTAGATGTTGTGACAGAGGAGGTTAACCAGTAGATGTTGTGACAGAGTAGGTTAACCAGTAGACGTTGTGACAGAGGAGGTTAACCAGTAGATGTTGTGACAGAGGAGGTTAACCAGTAGATGTTGTGACAGAGTAGGTTAACCAGTAGATGTTGTGACAGAGGAGGTTAACCAGTAGATGTTGTGACAGAGTAGGTTAACCAGTAGATGTTGTGACAGAGGAGGTTAACCAGTGGACGTTGTGAGAGAGGAGGCCAACCAGTAGATGATCTTCGTATCGTTCAGTCTTACGATTGCAACCTTCGCGCTAAGATTGACGCACCAAAATCAAGATCAAGCTACGGTTGCTTTGTGAAACGGGCGTAACTTCACTTTAGGTTAACCTTAATTCTGAGCCGCCATCATGTAGCTGGAATATTGCTGAGTGCGGCGTTAAACAGCAAACCAACCTTTATTCTAACTTTTGTGGTAAGGTTAACCTTAGCTAAGGTTGTCTTATGTAATGGGACATTGACTGTCTTCAAATAGCTCATGTGTAAACATTCCAAGAATAGCCTAACACACATGGCCTTACTTACTCATATCCCAACCGAAAGTAACCAAACTTTCGCCCCATGAGTATTTCTCACATGTGTAGACGTCTACATAAGAATGGGGCGTAAGTCTGTCTCAAAGGCCACATCAATGAGTAGAAGGTAGTGTGTTTGTTTATATTTTACAAACTTGGTTTACGGTGACGCCATGAATGACCCGCCAGTTCCAACTACCACAGTTTGACGGTAAAGATATTAGCTCTCCCGTGCTAAAATGTCACGGCGTTAAAGATACCCATCGAACGCTCATTTCAAGCGCTGCTTAATTCTTTTAAAGTTCTTAGTGGTAGGCATAACATCGCTGTATTGAGAAAGGAAATTCCATTGTTACATGCTTAGATCACATGTTACTTATGGTCTTGTAACCTTTGGTTATCGCTCGATGGATTCCTTTAAGTGTTTGCGTGTGCGTGTGCGTGTGCGTGTGCGTGTGCGTGTGCGTGAACTACGGTTTTATAGATTGTCTCACATGCCTACTTGATGGAAATTGTATTTAACTCGCTTTACGCTAGATCATGCAAAATACTAAACATAATGCAACCTTGTTTCTTATTCCAATGTCTCTGTCTGACAAGGTGATGGTACATTGTTGATTTAGACCGCCGTGGTCTAGTGGTAGAGCGTCCGCCCGGAGTCCGATTCCCGGTCGCGACATACCAAAAGACGTTAAAAGACGGTACTTGTTGTTACCCTGTCTGGCGTTCGGCATTAAGGGGCTAAAACAAGGACTGGTCGGCTCGGAGTCAGCATACTGTGTTAAACTGCGGCATGGTATCTCAGCGGGCTAGCACTATAAATCAGCATAAGTCCGGACTAGTACAAGCAGCCACACACACACACACACACACACACACACACACACACACACATGTGCATGCACGTCGCTATATAAGTGCGATAACCTTGGACGCGACGTTAAACTCAATTTCACCTCACCTCACTTTGTTGATTTCGCGAAAAAGTATTTTTCGCTGTTTGTTTAGAAAATTTTAACCTCCGTGTTAATGGTATTCATTTTTCAAACCACTCTGTTCAAATATATCACAATACCTTACGCTTAAAGCACATCCGGTCGTATAAGGAAATATTTATTTGTACGTGCATTTAATGCCAACGCCCTTCCCTTGCGATAGAGAAATTAAACTTTCTCATAAAATTGTATTATGTAGATCAAGTGCCTGTGGCTGGAAATTTATTTTAAATTTCAACATGAATAATTTGTTCAAGATTTTAAATTTCACTAACAGGATATCATATGGCATTCACACTAAAAGTAACTGACAACCTTTTTGACCTCCTTTCATGGTATTTTCTGATCAATGTCAATTGATTAAACTTCTTCTAGGAACGTTCTTGCTGACCCCCCATACATGATAAAGCTTGTGAATTAAAAAAAGTGGCATTTCGTAATAAAATATAGTTATAAAAATTGAAGCAAACTATACAAATGATAAACAGCTTTATCTGCCGGGTAAAAATATTCACTAATGTTTGATGGTGGCTAAGAATGAAACAAACAAGAAATAGCGATGTTTTTGATACGGGTATCATAGTTGTGTTTTAGAACTTAACGTTGGCGTATTTCGGCGACAGCCTAGTAATGTTTTGATAACGTTTAGGAAAGTTTGGGTCAAATCCAGTTTTCAAGTGTATACTTTCTTTTGCTGGGGTTTCCCTTTGCCACATATGAGATGTGATACATACATGTTTGTAGTTTAGAAGTTGGATTGCAAAGTAAGGATAAGATATATGGATGGACAACTTCTGTTTTACAATTAGGAGCGGTGTTTCGACGTAGGTTCTAACACTGTTATCAAACAGTAGTATTTCAATTATATTTGGGAGGTTTGTTACTGTTCGAGTCTGGAGCAGACAAACCAATGGGTGATGAACGTCGAGCCAGAACACACTTCGCACCCACCAGATCCTCTCGAGTCTAGTGGGTGAGCGAGTGAGTGAGTGAGTATGCGAGTGTGGAAGTGAGTGAGTGAATGTGGGAGTGAGCGAATGTTGGAGTGAGTGGGTGTGGGAATGAGCGAATGTGGGAGTGAGTGAGTGAATGGGGGAGTGGGTGAGTTAATGTAGGAGTGAGTGAGTGAGTGAGTGGGTGTGTGAGTGAGTGAGTGTGAGTGAGTGAGTGGCTGTGGGAATGAGTGAGTATAGAGTGAGTATTGGACTGAGTGCGTGAGTATGTGTGTGAGTGTGTGAGTGTGAGTGAGTGAGTGTGGGAGTGTGTCTGAGTGAGCGTCGGAGTGAGTGAGTGTGGGACTGAGTGTCGGAGTGAGTGAGTAGGATTGGGAGTATGAGAGTAAGTGAGTGGGTGTGAGAGTGATTGAGTGTGAGTGAGTGTGTGAGTGAGTGGCTGTGGGAATGAGTGAGTATGGAGTGAGTATTGGACTGAATGTGTGAGTAGGTGTGTGAGTGTGTGAGTGTGAGTGAGTGAGTGAGTGAGTGTGGGAGTGAGTGCGTGTGGGAGTGAGGGTGGGAGTGAGTGAGTGAGTGAGTGTGAGTGTGTGGGAGTGAGTGAGCGTCGGAGTGAGGGTGGGAATGAGTGAGTGAATGTGGGAGTGAGTGTGGGACTGAGCGTCGGAGTGAGTGAGTGTGGGAGTGAGCGTGGGACTGAGGGTCGGAGTGAGGGTGGGAGAGTTGGGGTGAGCGTCGGAGTGAGTGTGGGAGTGTGCGACTGAGTGTCGGAGTGAGTGTGGGAGAGTGGGGGTGAGTGTCGGAGTGAGTGTGGGAGAGTTGGGGTGAGTGTCGGAGTGAGTGTGGGGGTGAGTGTCGGAGTGAGTGTGGGACTGAGTGTCGGAGTGAGTGTGGGAGAGTGGGGGTGAGTGTCGGAGTGAGTGTGGGGGTGAGTGTCGGAGTGAGTGTCGGAGTGAGTGAGTGTGGGAGCGTGGGACTGAGTGTCGGAGTGAGTGAATGAGTTTAGGAGAGTTGGAGTGATGCATAACAGAGTAAGCGTGTTATTTTAAAAGAACATCAATCAGATATTACTTTCTTTGCTGCGGATATGGAATCTATGTGTATGTTTTATGTCGAATTTTATTCTCTCCAACTCGGAAATGTTCGCTGGGACTGCCATAGTCTTGATCTTCATCTTCGTAATGAAGAAATCATGAGAATCAAAAAGATTTGAGTGATTTCTCTGACTTCAACCATGTTTTAGTTGATATATGATATCTCTATAGATTTGCAATTTGACTTCCAGTTGCGACAGTTTTACTAGTTAATTCTTGGCTCTGAATCAACTGCAGCATTATGTTGTTTGTTGTTTAACGCCACACTCAGCAATATTCCAGCTATATGACGGCGGTCTGAAAATAATCGAGTCTGGACCAGACAATCCAGTGATTGACATCATCAGCATCGAACCACGCAATTTGGACCGATGACACGCATCATCCAAGTCAGCGAGTCTGACCACCCGATCCCGTCATTCGCCTCTTACGCCTCCGCGACAAGTAGTAAGATGGGTATGAGTGAGCTCTAGTGGCGGGTTCTATAGCACACAATAATCGAGTCTGGACCAGACAATCCAGTGATTGATATCATGAGCATTAACCACGAAAGTGGGATACGATGACATGCGAGTCTGACATGATTCCATTAGGCACCTCCTACGACAAGCATGGGTTGATGAAGAGTGAGGGAGTATGGTTTTACGCCGCTTTAAGCAATATTCCAGCAACATCACGGCGGGGGACACCAGAAATGTTGTACCCAAACATTGTACCCATGTCGGGAATCGAAACCTTGTCTTCGGCGTGACGAGCGGACGCTTTAACCACCAGGCTACCCGACCGCCCCTTGGGTTGCTGAAGACCTATTCTAGCACGGATATTCATACCAAAAGACGTTAAAAGATGGTACTTGTTGTTACCCTGTCTGGCGCTCGGCATTAAGGGGCTAAAACAAGGACTGGTCGGCTCGGAGTCTGTATACTGTGTCTGAGTGGGGTATTCATGTTAAACTGCGGCATGGTATCTCAGTGATCTAGCACTATAGATCGGCATCAGTCCAGACTAGTACAAGCAGCCACACAAACACACACACGTACATGCACGTCGCTATATTAGTGCAATAATCTTGGATGCGACGTTAAACCCCATTTCACCTCACCTAGTACGGATCTTCACGGTTGTATCTGCAACAGTAATCTCGTGATGTCATCATAATAATTTAATTTTAAGCGTACCCACAGTGCTTAAAACAGTTACCCCATTCACTACAAATACACGGTATACATGCTTTACTGCACGCGTGCACGCGTATCTAAATGGAACAGGGTAATTTCAACTGCGGGACTTCAACTCTGATTTCATACACATCTTCGCCCAAATTCATTAACATTTCTTGAAATCGTCAACAGTATCACACAATCTTCTTTCATCCTTTCTCTTCATCCCACAACAACCGCCCGACTTACAGGCGATGGGCGTAGGGATACACCCGTTCAAAGGTAGACCGCAGAGTACACACACACATCACGCTTTCCAAATAGAGTCGGTACCGCCCGGTAACATAGTTCCAGGGTGCAGGAGATATGCACGGAGATGTCGTGTAGCGAGAGAGGGTATTATTTTCACATCTGAACAATATACAGGTTATTATAAAGCTAAAATAGCAACTAGGGTGTACTTGAGGCTTGCGTCACAGGGTGCGCTTTGATTCGCACCTCGGGGGGAAATGTGGCGGACAAGCGTTGACGTGAGACGCAGTTACGGTTATAATGACTATTGGTTGGTGTGCTTGTCGGTGTGGATACGGATGTGGTGAGGATGTGGCGCTGATAGTAATTTGGGTTGGGTGAGGATGCGAATGATAAATCGATTATATTTGATTTTTTGCATGTATAAATATAAACTACCGGGAAAAAGATACACCCATGTTTGATGTGGGCTTAAAAGAAATCATGGTGATGTCTTTGATTCGAGTATCGTCGTTGTGTGTTGGTCCTTATGTTTGCAGCGTTGCGGTGACTGTTTTTAAATTTGTAATGTTTTTATAAGGTTTGTAATTTTTTCAACAAATCCAGTTTTCAGGCTTATTTGTTTTTGCTCTGCAGTTTATATAAGAAAAAAATGCAACATAAAATATTCATTTGTTGATACTAGATAATCACTGCTTAACCAAGTTTGTACCAAATCTTATTTTAATAACTATCTAAGAAAACATATTACCAATAACAACGACAAAACCATTTCCATATTCATGAGAAATGTCTGTCAAAAATGATTGTGCGATTCCGACTAAATCGTGAGCATCAGTTTATGAAACACTTTCAAATAGCTATAGTGACGATAAAAGGTGACGGAATCTTGCCCCGTCTGTGGCATGCGTCACAAACACATGCAAAGGCAAGTAAATTGTTCGCCTAAAAGAACGGAAAGTCAAACACGATCCGTCCGAGTCAATAGTCAAGGTGAGTGAGTGAGTGAGTGAGTTGGGTTTTTGCCACTGAACAATAATTACGATCTCTTGTCTGTGGGTTTCATCAATGTCGTAAACGTCCAAGGCCTGCATCACTTTGGGTACTACAAGGTGTTCGCGTTAACGTGAGCATATCCTGTTCCATCTGTGGCACTCGTCACAAACACATGCAAAGGCAAGTCAAATGATCACCTGAAAAAAAAAACATGGGGAAATATGGCACAAGTCAACATATCGGACATCATCTTTGTCACGGATGCGTCCAGTTTGAAAATGTCCTCCACATGCCTACCATAAAACGTTTTGAAAGTTTTATTGAGGCCTTGAGTGTTGTAGCCTTGACGAAACAACTTCTGAGCAAGAGTCGTATGACGCTGTTTGAAATCTCCGTACAAAGAGCCTGCTCGATTGTACATCAAACGTTGTGAAATGTAGACACCAAAAGCTGAAGCTGCTGGAATATTGCTCGACAAAAAGCGAGAGTTGATGTTTCGACATTTGAAGCTATCCCCCATGTCATACAGTACAAATATCCCCAAGTGAAAGTAACTCCGTGTTTCGCGGAGACGCGAGTATTTCCAGTGACAAGACACTATCGTTTCTTCGATATAAGTACCGCGGCTAGCGTAACGATACACATTTCAAAACACACATGCCAAATATAGTTTCTCCATGCCCTCTAACCAAGCCTACATTTGTACAGCTTGCTCAAACAATCTTAAATCCACAAGCCTGCTTTGGTGATCTGTGTTTTCATTCGCATAATATATGTGGCTTTTATTTCTGCTTTCGAAAATAAATGTTTGAGTTCGACTAATTTTAGTATGTCAATACCGGCACCTGATGTTGTTCTGGTATTTGACTGATATTGACATATAGTCCAACCTCAAGACGGTGTTTAGGTGACCATGCTTGTTACTAGGCTATTTGTTAAGCCAATCGCAAACAGAAACATTTTATACAAACATTCACCATTGACAGTTCACGTTATGTATTAGACATGTACTATATTATATTGACCAAACGCGAACCGGTTCTAATGTTGCTAAGCAACCAGCGACCGGATGTCTCGAACTGGGCTCATGTACTAAAAGCGCTAAGCTTGCGGCGCGTACCAACAGTAGAACCAGTTTATTATGTAGCGTAAATGTTAACTCATCTTCCCGTGGTGTTAACTGACTATAAAAGTCAAGTTGACACCCTTGCCGGGCTATAGGCTTGAATTTATTTTTGCTGGACTAATACATTTTTTGCTGGACTAACGCGTATGTGCATAGTCCAATCAAAATCGCGTAACAAACTAAACACTCGGTTTGTAAAAATCGTGCATATTTCGGTCGACTGCGGGATTTGCATAGCATGTATACCGCCAACTGGGCGTCGACAGATATTTTGCAAATCTTTTCATGTTTTTAATCAAGGTGCTCAAGTAATATGATGCACTTCGGGAGGGAAGACCCGTTTTATTACAATATAGATCTTGATTATCGATCAGATCGTCTCGACTGGGCGCCGTCATTTTGTTTGAAGCAATTGCAAGTGATATGAGAGGTGGAATCTGATTGGTCAATAGGAGGGACGTAGAAGGCTCATAATTCCTAATAGTTCGTAATAGCTACCGGTGGCGCTACGATCGAACCTGGAAATTCCAGCCTATTTCGGCAAGGGTGGAAACTGCCAGTGGACTTTTATAGTCAGTTAACCCCCATGCCTCGGGAAGATGGTGTAAGCTGGGCTCATTAACCTTCCGCAAGTCGACGACGCGCAGAGAAAGCCGGGAACCAACTTAACGTCACGATTGCTCTTATGCTCCTATGCCCATAGAAAAACACAGAAACAAATTACTCCGTCTATCCGGAAACCCCTTCTTTAGAGCATCTCTGTTCTGTTCTATAATAACACCAATTAGAATGAGTGAGTGAGTGAGTATGGTTTTACGCCGCCTTTAGCAATATTCCAGCAATATCACGGCAGAGGACACAAGAAATGGGTTTCATACATTCACCCATGTTCGCTCGTCACGCCGAAGACCCGGGTTCGATTCCCATATAAAGCGCGAGGCCCATTACGGGTGTGCCTTACTTTCATATTGATGTAATAGTGATAAAATCTACACGCATTCGATAATCCGGACGATCCACGGGAAATGTAGACTCTCTCTTTCTCTCCCCCCCCCCCCCCCCTCTCTCTCTCTCTCTCTCTCTCTCTCTCTCCACAAACTGATACTGGTGTGGCATCTATTTGTTGGTAGAGTTGATATATTCAGTTCTGAAGCTGCCATTCCATTACACAGGAAAATGAAAGGCATATCAGTCGGTTCCGCATCTTGCATCTTACATCTTGCATTGTCACAGCATCTGGAACACGCCAGTTCTGCAACTTTCGCCTCACAGTGCAACGCTATGTTTAGCTCCCCCTCTCTATAATCTCTAAACCTGTTAAAGTCGGTTAACCTCTCTCAAACATGTTTACCGTTAAAACCCACTTTTGTCTCTCTTTAGAACTAATGTGTTGCATTTATTAATTATCAGTGAACCATCCGCGACACGTCATGGCATCAGACCTTAGTTTGTCGTTATCATTAAGGTGGAATTAAAACCATCCCAACATGAACTGTATGAAAAAAACCAAATATTGAGATATTTATGGATATTTTCTAATTAATTAATGTTTGTTTGTTTGTTGTTTAACGCCGCACTCAGCAATATTCCAGCTATATGACGGCGGTCAGTAAATAATCGAGTCTCGACCACACAATCCAGAGAAATTCGGATACGATGATATTCATCAACCAAGTCACCGAGCCTGACCACCCGATCCCTTTCGTAGCCTCTAACGACAAACATAGTTGTCACAGCAAGCATGGGTTGCTGAAGACCTATTCTACCCAATTAATGACCTGTTTTGAGAAACCATTTAAATTTTAACGACATATTGTACTTTGAGGTAAAAAGGAAATGGCGTACCAGCCCAAATTTGGAATACTAGTATATTTTATACCCAAAGGAATGTCACAACTGATGTTGGGTTTGTTTGGCTCACAGAACACACGAGTGACTTCATCTATATAATAAGCGGCGGCGAGGTAACCTAGTTGTTAAAGCGTTCGCCCGTCGAGCCGAAGACCTAGGTTTGATTCCTCAGATGGGTAAAATGTTTGAATCTTATTTCCGGTGTTCCTCGCTGTGATATTGCCGGAATATTTCTCAAAGCGGCGTAACACTCACTCACTCACTATAGAATAAGAAATAAAGTCAGGTGTCAGGGTATACGTCATAAATGATGAACATTTATTTGGGTTCTCTGATCTAAAACAATGTTTCTATCTAAATACAGTAATAGAAAAATATATCAAAATAAAATGCAAAGAGGGTATCTTTGACTGGTCCTAAAATGAAATTTGAAATTTAGAAGCCTTAACACTTAATTGCAAGGACTCAATTTAAGCAGCTTGAAACACTCTCTACAATCACTGTATGAAGGAAAAATATTTTTATGCAAGAGCTCTCTCTCTCTCTCTCTCTCTCTCTCTCTCTCCCTCTCTCTCTCTCTCTCTCCTTGACACTAGTTGGTTCTATGATTTCAGAATCCAAGGACATTTTCTTCTTTGACATCCCACATAAATCTGAAAATAGTATCTTTAATTGTGGAAATAAAATATTCCATCCAATCGAAAACGAGTATTGATAAAACATGAACATATTTAAAAGACTCAAACACATTCTGCAATAAAATCAAAATGAAAGGCCTTTCGTCTGAAGTTGGACACGCGACCTTTCTGTTCAGAAATACGCATGGCTAATCTACAGCAGGTTGGAACGTTCTGGGGGTGTTGTTTTAACATGACATATCACTTCGAGATTGTAATCTTTGTCAGAAGCACGAGACAAGATGAGATAATAGCAACGTGATTAAGGAAGTTGGGGTGCCAGGATGACATAAAACACCGCCCCATTGACAACAAGGTCATGGCGTTATCTGGCCTCTCTTTCATCTTTCTCTGTGACGTCATAGTGACGTCACGGGTAGTGCCAGTGCTTTTGAAATACACGTGGGTGGAATACGGGTACATATAACACGACCGGATTATACAGACTCATCATTCCAAGGCCAGGTAAGCGGAAATTAAGACGAGTTTTGTGTTTCAGCGTTAGTTGTTGGATGATGGCGGTATTGTTTGTCGTTTGTGTTGCTCTGTTTGGAGCTTGGGTGTCAGGGGATGTCTCCTGCAACCTGAGACAAGGGGGGCAAGTCTGGATGGCGGACCCCCGGGACTGCTCAAAGTTCTACCTGTGTTTTAATGGACAGAAATTCAACTTCACCTGTGGAGAAAATGTATGGGACCCTACAACCAGAACGTGCGTGGGAGCAGGATCGGAGTGGGACAAATGTAAGCTTCAATCAAGTGAGTGAGTGAGTGAGTGAGTGAGTGAGGGCCTGACTTGGTTTGTTTGTTTGTTGTTTGTTGTTTAACGCCACACTAAGTAATAATATGACGTCGGTCTGTAAATAATAGAATCTGGGCCTGATAATCCAGTGATTGATATCATGGACATCGATCCACGCAATTGATTCACACTCGACAAATCGGGGTACTCTTGCCATCTTCCCACGTATAGCTCAAAATAAAACACTAAAACACTTTCATAAATTTAGGATCGCAAATTAAACACATCAATCATCTTACTTTTATTTGTTTTGATATGAAAATATGTTATATTAGGTTGTACAGTATCTGTTGTCCTTGGATGTCTACAAACCCTTAATATACACATGTTAGATCATAGATTGTAAGCTACACAATTACTTACTTTATATATATCTACAGCAGTGGTCTTGATACGAAGAAAGACTTGACTAGACTAGTCTTGCTGTGACGTGACGTAGCGTGATGTGACTTGACTTGGCGTGATGTGACGTGACGTGACGTAGCGTGATGTGACTTGACTTGGCGTGTCGTGACGTGACGTGACGTGACATGACGTAACGTGATGTGACTTGACTTGGCGTGATGTGACGTGACGTGACGTAGCGTGATGTGACTTGACTTGGCGTGACGTGACGTGACGTGACGTGACGTGACGTTACTCACTCATCTCCTTCACATTGTTGTCTAAATGCACACATATCACACGACACGCTTCCGGAAATCTAAGCTACTTGTGCAAGAACCAAATGCAATAATCTCCTCTCAGCTCAGCATGATCTAGAATGGATGAATATATTTTCTATAAAACAGTAGACACTACTATTATTCCCCGTATTCAATCAACCATTATAACCAATGACATGTTCCACTGTTTGTATTTTTAGGTTCAATCAAATCTCAGCTGGAGAATCTCAACCCATGCAGCAGTCGCAACGTCGAACGAGCAGCCAAGGGAGATAACTGTGCACAGTACTACGACTGCGTATCACGTGACTCCACCCTCACCTCGGATCCGCTCGTTAAGGAATGCCCCTACCCTTTGTTGTACAATGAGGAGACCAACAGGTGCGAGCCCTACACACTAGTGACCTGTGGACAAAGGAAAGAGGTCAAAGACCCTTGTAAGTAAATCGAGATCATATTGTGACAAAAGTGCTTGATAATAGCATAATACTACTGAAGTGAAACTGACGGCACTTAATAAATGAGATAAAGGATTACATGTTTACTTCACAGGTATCAAACAAATGTTTACTTCACAGGTATCAAACAAATGTTTACTTCACAGGTATCAAACAAATGTTAACTTCACAGGTATCAAACAAATAATATTTACTTCACAGGTATCAAACAAATGTTTACTTTACAGGCATCAAACAAATGTTTACTTTACAGGTATCAAACAAATGTTTACTTCACAGGTATCAAACAAATGTTAACTTCACAGGTATCAAACAAATAATATTTACTTCACAGGTATCAAACAAATGTTTACTTTACAGGCATCAAACAAATGTTTACTTTACGGGTATCAAACAAATATTCACTTCATAGTCTATCAGAGGGATCAAACAAATATTCGCTTCACAGGTATCAAACACATGTTTACTTAACAAGTATCAAACAAATATTCACTTCACAGGTATCAAACACATGTTTACTTCAAAGGTATTAAACTAACCTTTATTCTTTTGAAAGGCTTGATAGTTTATTTTGTTGTTTAAGTAACAGTTGTAATTTTTGAGTTCCTGGGTGAATGGATGTTATTTTATGCCACAGTGAACAATAATTCAACTACGATATATCACGAATAGGCAAGCCCATTGTTGACACCATGGGCATTGATTCATGCCGTTCGGGTACAATGATAAACACACTAAGCAAGGTGAGTGAGTGAGTTGGGTTTAACGCCGCTAACAGTATTCCAGCTATATAACGGCGTGTCAGCTTAGTGTGGGAGAAAAGCGAAGTGATGCAGGTCTCAGACGTTTTCCACTTTGGTGAAGCCCACGAGCGCGGATATGGCGCTAACAAACCTATAAACATAATCAGGGCGAACCTGGATTCGACCCCACGACGATAGGTTCCCGGCATGCCCAAGGGACGCAACTCTGCACAGCAATTGCAGCGCCTTAGACGACTGGGCCACCCGTGCCCCAAACCTACAAATTTGTGATGAAAAAAAAGTGATCATGGTCGGTATTATCTAAGGATTTAAGTTTAATACCTTGTTTGTGACATTGATATTCTGTTCATTTATGTTAAACCTGTTTCTTTTGATCAGGTGAATACGAGTCAAACCAGTGTCAACGAGCTCACTGCATACCGTGCCATGTGAGGTATCCTAGCTGTAACGGACTCCAAGATGGTATGAACTCGTGGGTCGGACGAGAGTGGTCTCCCTTCTTCGTTGTCTGCGAACAAGGCAGAGTTGTCTACAAGGGTCAGTGTGACGAGACCCATGCGCAGGAACTCTTTAATCCAGAAAAACGCGCGTGCGAGGTGGTCAAGGACGAACGGGATCTCAAAGGACTCATGTAGTTTGATCTGTGTGACATCATATTATGTTTTGCGGAATGATAACTGAAAGAAGAAGTGGCAGGAACTAACCATTTTTTTTATAACGAGCTCCTTTAAAGTACCGTTTTCATGGTTAACATCGTCATGACTTTCGGAAAACTCGAAAGACGAGTTGGAATATGTCCCTGTGAGCTCTGTTTGTCAGAGCTTTATTGTATAATGATTTTGTTGTTGAGTTTCTCATGGTGAAATACGACCTAAATAATACATTCTGAATGATTTAATTATCACAGGATTGTGAGTTACATAACTGGACTCCAAATCACTGCAGCCAAGATATTTCTTATCAACACATCAGTTTTTAAATTAAAATCAAACTTGATTAAAAGAAGTAGCACAGGGTAATGACCATTAAAACCTTTTGGCAGTTGGAGAGTGAATTCATTTTTACAGCCATATAACAATTTTACCGACAATGTTGGGCTTTAGATTAGTTATTTTAATCCCTTGTTTATATGTAGAATATGAACAATAAAACATGAAAGAGCATATCAGTTGATGGTCGATTGAATTTCTAAAAGTTTATAATCGAACAATGTTTTCTTTCGCTTCATGGCACAATTGATCCTCTGTGAAGATTTTTTGTGTGTATATTGTGAAACATGTCACAAACTAATAAACACATCACGTCGTTATATTTTATTGAGTGGATGACGTCTTATATCCAATAAGGAAACATCTGAGGAAACGGCTGTTTCATCGAAGGTGTTGTACAGCTAAATATCACAAACATTTCCGAGTTCAAAGGAATATTTGGGTTATGTCACGGCGTGACACCTTTCGGAAAGTCCGAAGTGGCGCCAGCCGTAGACGTTTGTTACGGGTGTAGTGCCGACAGACCTAAGTTCTTCAACGAGGAGAATCTCAGATTCGAACTGAGACCAGCGGATCTCATGAGTTCGGCGTCTTGCGAATGCAATGTCTCGGGCAACTGGTAGTCCTGATATGTTATTCTGATGCAGTCCCAGGGCAATTAGCAACCCTGATGATGTTAACTGCTTTTGTCCTGGGGCAATTGGCAACCTTGATGATGTTGACTGCTTTTGTCCTAGAGCAACTGGCAACCCTGATGATGTTGACTGCTTTTGTCCTAGAGCAACTGGCAACCCTGATGATGTTGACTGGTTTGTCCAGAGCAACTGGCAACCCTGATGATGTTGACTGCTTTTGTCTTCGGGCAATTGGCATTCCTGGTGATGTTGACTGATTTTGTCCTGGGGCAATTGGCAATCCTGATGCTGCTGATTGCTTTTGTTCCGGGGCAATTGGCAACCCTGATGATGTTGACTGCTTTTGTCCTGACGCAATTGGCAACCCTGATGCTGCTGATTGCTTTTGTCCTGGGGCAATTGGCAACCCTGATGATGTTGACTGCTTTTGTCCTGGGGCAATTGGCAACCCTGATGATGTTGACTGCTTTTGTCCTGGGGCAATGGGCAACCCTGATGATGTTGACTGCTTTTGTCCCAGGGCAATTGGCAACCCTGATGATGTTGACTGCTTTTGCCCTGGGGCAATTGGCAACCCTGATGATGTTGACTGCTTTTGTCCTGGGGCAATTGGCAACCCTGATGATGTTGACTGCTTTTGTCCTGGGGCAATTGGCAACCCTGATGATGTTGACTGGTGTTGTCCTAGAGCAACTGGCAACCCTGTTGATGTTGAATGCTTTTGTCTTTGGGCAATTGGCAACCTTGATGATGTTGACTGCTTTTGTCCTGGGGCAATTGGCAACCCTGGTGATGTTGACTGCTTTTGTCCTGGGGCAATTGGCAACCCTGATGATGTTGACTGGTGTTGCCCTAGAGCAACTGGCAACCCTGATGATGTTGACTGGTGTTGTCCAGAGCAATTGGCAACCCTGATGATGTTGACTGCTTTTGTCCTGGGACAATTGGCAACCTTGATGATGTTGACTGCTTTTGTCCTGGGGCAATTGGCGACCTTGATGATGTTGACTGCTTTTGTCCTGGGACAATTGGCAACCTTGATGATGTTGACTGCTTTTGTCCTGGGGCAACTGGCAACCCTGATGATGTTGACTGTTTTTGTCCTGGGGCAATGGGCAACCCTGATGATGTTGACTGCTTTTGTCCTGGGGCAATTGGCAACCCTGATGATGTTGACTGGTGTTGTCCTGGGGCAATTGGCAACCCTGTTGATGTTGACTGCTTTTGTCCTGGGGCAATTGGCAGACTATGTTGATGCTTACTTGTGTTGATCTGGGTGCTGCGATTCCTTGTGCAGAGTTGCGTCCCTTGAACACACCAGAAGCCTCGTGGGTTGGAATCCCGGTTCACCCTGGTTATGTTTCTAGGTTTGTCAGCACCATACCCGTACACATGGGTTTCACCAATGTGGCAAACTCCTAAGGTTTTCAATGTGGCGTTAAACTAAACTCACACAATTTACACTGTGTTGGGGGAATGTAGCAGGTGCGTTTCACACTAAAATATACGGCTTACTAAGTATTTGGTACTTTCTGAAGTTGCAACAGCGAAGCAATTACAAACATGATCACTAAAGGCGGCTGCACACGCGTCAACGTGTGTTTCTACACGACTAGTATGTTTTGAATACACAATGCCATTTAGAAAGTGGTCAAATGTAACAAATGTTATATTTGGGATAACACTTTCTTGGTAAAGAACAGTTTCTCGTACGTTTTAGGGTTGAGTCCCGTCCGGGCTTCGAACCCACACTGCAAGAGTGAGCACACAAAGTCAGCGAGCTAACACACTCAGCCATCGGGACTTCCACAAAAATGAAAGTCCGACAACTGGTTGTCTAGATCACTTTGTGTACCCCTCTGACAAGTGAGTGGGTTAAATGGCTGACTTTGCGTGCTGGCGATTAGGTGCCTCACTCCGGCAGTATGGGACTCAACCCAAAACGTACGAGAATCTGTACTTTACTAAGAAAGTGTCATGCCAAATATAACATTTTTTATAGTAAGTTTTGTTGTAATTCAGTTACTTTTCACTTCTCTCAAATGAAGACGCAATTTCGTGGCAGCAAGACCATGTGACAGCTATGCAGTATCTGATTGGTTGTAAGCAACATATTAACATATTTTGCACATGTCAAAATCGAGTTTGAAAACAATAAAATGTTGGCTAAAATATTGGTGAGAATAGAGACTGATACTATATTCCACCAACAGTTTGTCAAACTTCACAGACGAGTTCGTAAAACTTTCACACAATTAAGCTTGTTTTTTAAACACAAATCGGCAAACTTCAGTTGTCGATGAAGACACTTCAGCAATTCCCGAGCAGTATAATTCAGACTCCTTCATCAAAACATCATCAATCATTTGCGACATTTGACAAATGAAGACGAAACCGCAAAACTGACAGACTGAGTACACAAAGGCCAAACCAATAATCCCTTGGGATCTACCCACAGGGCCTGTCGACAACTAAGCCTATTCGAGTGTGAAGGTCACATATGAATGGTTTTAAAAGCAGTAAGCAATTGTTACGTCGACCTATCGGTGGGTTAGTGAGTGAGACAAACGTGGCGGTGGATACGAAGACATGTTTACATAAAAAACCACCAGGGGTTCGAATCCGTGTGAGACTTACACAGTATCCT
Organism: Haliotis cracherodii; assembly: GCF_022045235.1. Taxonomy (NCBI): domain Eukaryota; kingdom Metazoa; phylum Mollusca; class Gastropoda; order Lepetellida; family Haliotidae; genus Haliotis; species Haliotis cracherodii. The sequence continues at coordinate 54,565,013 of NW_027266319.1, read as the reverse complement.
TTTGGCTATTTGCAATGTCCCAATATGTGAGTGAGTGAATGTTGTTTTAAACTCTTTAAGTTTAGTGTTTTCCATGCAGCTTGACATTGCTCTGTGTAAAACTGTGTGTTTGTGTACGTCGGAAAGGTATTATTGTTTGTTTGTTTAACGCCGCACCCATATTCCTGCTATATTACGGACTGTAAATAATCGAGCCTGGACCAGACAACCCAGGACTTGACATCACAAGCATTGATCTACGCAGTTAGGATACGGTGTTATGCATCAACCTAGAAAGCGAACCTGACCATTAGATCCCGCCTTTTAAGTATTAATTTCTGAAGACCAATTCTAAACCGGATCTTCGCGGGTAGGACAGGGATTAACTGATAGACAGCTTTACAATATAAGTTAGAACGAGTTTGGCTTTGAAACGTGTTGAATTCCCAGTATGCAATTTTATTATTGTGACTGTCTTGTTTTGGACTCTTGTTGATCTAAAGCCTTGGGGACCCAGGTTGCATCAGCTGCGGTCCCCGGGGGCGGTCGGGTAGATTAGTGGTTAAAGTGTTCACTCGTCACGCCGAAGACACGGGTTCGATACCCGACATGGGTACAATGTGTGGAGCCCATTTCTGGTGTCCCCCGCCGTGATATTGCTGAAATATTGCTGAAAGCGGCGCAAAATCAAACTCAATCACTCACTCACTCAGGTCCCCGTTAACCTATGCGTGTCGTAAGAGGTAATCAAATGTATCGGTATTCTTGTCGTAAGAGGCGTCTATGCTTGTTGTAAGAGGCGACTAACGGGATCGGGAGGTCAGAATCGCTGACTTGGTTGAAGCATGTCATCGATCCCAATTGCGTGGATCGATGCACATTATGTCAGTCACTGGATTGTCTGGTCCAGACTCGATTATTTACAGACCCCCGTCATATAGCTGGAATATTGCTGAGTGCTGCGTAAAACAACAAACCAACCAGCCAAATGGATCGGGTGGTCGGACTCAGTGACTTTGTTGATTGCATGTCACCGTTCCCCCAAGGCGTGCGTTGCTCGTAATATCAACCATAGGTTTATCTGGGCCATCCTCTCTTGCATACAGTCCGTGGCTTTATTGATTGCATGTCACCGTTCCCCCATGGCGTGCGTTGCTCATAATATCAACCATAGGTTTATCTGGGCCATCCTCCCTTGTTTACAGTCCGTGTCTCTGAATAATTGCTGTCTTCGGCCTAAAAACAAACTCCATACGTGCTGATTTAAGAAATGTGTGCTGAGGAGAGTGAGTGAGTGAGTGAGTTTGGTTTTACGCCGCTTTTAGCAATATTCCAGCAATATCACGGCGGGGGACACCAGAAATGGGCTTCACACATTGTACCCATGTCGGGAATCGAACCCGGGTCTGTCATGCATTTATGTCATAAACATAAACAACGTAGCTGCATCTGATTTATTAAAGCACAATGCGTAATAAATAATGCACATTCAAGGACTCACTGCACAAAGCGTCATAACTTGTACCTATACAGGTGATACACTGCACAAAGCGTCATAAACAACACCCATGCAAGGTACCTACTGCACAAGGCGTCATAAATATGAGAGTAAGTAAAAACGTCTCATGTCAGAATGGCCTCAAAAGGTGAAGTCAAAATGGCCACACAAAGGCGTTAACAGGACCTCAACAAAAAAAGTCAAAACAGCCACACAAAAATATAAGTGGGTGAATGAGCATGGGCGGATACAGAGGGTGGGGTGGTGGTGGTGGGGGGTGCTAAAACGGCGTTAAACCATACTCATCATGGGCGGATACAGCTATTTTGAAAGGGGGTGCTAAAACGGCGTTAAACCATACTCATCATGGGCGGATACAGCTTTTATATTTCCAAAGAAATCTTTATTTCTGTATAAATTACCACCAAAGACAATAAATAGATCTTAATTGTGCACCCACCCACCCTTTTAAAAAAGCTGTATCCACCCATGATGAGTATGGTTTAACGCCGTTTTAGCAATATTCCGGGAATATCACGGCGGAGGACACCCGAATGGGCTTCACACATATTACCCATTTGGAATCGAACCCGGGCCTTCAGCGTGACGAGCGAAAGAAACATTAATACAGCAAACTCAATTATGATGTCACTTTAAATGTGTTTTACGACTCACGAATGGATTAGTTTGAAATAAAAACAAAGAAAGGTTTCCTCATTGGGATCAAAGTTTATTCATTTTTTTAAACAAAAGTAATATGATGAAATTGGTAAAAAACAACTGGAATAGATTACCAAGAGATTTCTTTGCAATGACTATCTCTAACACGTACAGCGTACACATCCCGCTAACAATGGCGGTTCATTATTGTCGTATCCATTTTGACTTTTGTGTGGCCCTTTGGCTATGGGTTTGCGGCCATTTTGTCATTTTTTGTTACCGTCTAGAGTTTTGAGTTTTCTGACACGAAGCCGTTATTGTTGTTTTGTTTTGTTTGATGTTTAACGCCGCACTCAACATGATTCCAGCTATATGACGGCGGTCTGTAAACAATCGAGTCGACAAGCATAGTCGCCTCTTACGACAAGCATAGTCGCCTCTTACGACAAGCAAAGTCACCTCTTACGACAAGCATAGGTTGCCGAAGACCTATTCTACCCGGGATCTTCACGGGTTGGGGCCGTTTTGACTGCATCCAATAAATAGTTTCCATACAGGGATACCCTGTACAAAGCGACTGTAGCTCTACGTCTACAGTAAGTTTATGTTAAAGTTACGACAGTCTTAACGCTATTCCTGCTTTGTGGAACCGTGCCCTTCATGTTATTGGTTCCCAGATTTCTGAAGGAGGTCATATTTACTCACCATGCAAATTCACAGGTACTTTACTGGAATACATTCTTTACAACCATTGGATAATACACAGTCTGCGATTTTGTGCTGAATTACATTCTACTGCAACATGTATACATGCTACACATATCTGATGATTTACTTTAAATATAAATATAAGATAGCTAAGCAATAAATCGTAAAGGACAATGAAGAACGAAACGTGTGTTTTTTTTCACGATAACACATTGTTCTATCATGACGTCATTTCTGGAGGTTCGAATATGCGCTTGCAACTTGATGATATCATATATTTGACGATATTTATTTGAGAGAGGGATTTTTTAAGTGTCTAGTGAGTTGTTCGACATAGATTTAGATAAACGCAGTGACCGAACGATGGCTTCCCAAAGTGGTAGAGATATGACAATCGTTTTGCGAGAAAAGGTAAAAATAATCGACGCGAGGATTGTGAGAATATCCGGGAAGTACCAATACCAAACCTACCTCTTAGTAAAGACAGATTCTATTCAGTATGGAATACTGTAAGGGACATTCTCGCGATCTCGCATTCTCGCGATCTCGCATTCTCGCGATCTCGACCTATGGAAACGAGCTAAATATGCCCAAAACACGAGAATGCGAGATCGCGAGAATGTCCCTTACAGTATTCCATAATTCAATGTGTCATCATTTTAAAAATTCAGGTACATATTTTTAAATCTTGTACATTTTATCATGATCCTTAAAGAGGCTGTATATAATGTTGATGTCTCATATAAGAAATAAACGACTCGTGGTCGTTGTTGATCGTATCGCAGCTCCTCGTGCTTTATTCTCCCTGTAGTGTTTTATGGTACGATATACAACACCCTCACGTCGTTTATTTCTTAAATATAAACTTCCAAACCCTTTCCATAATAGGGGGCACGGGTGGCCTTGTCGTCTAAGGCGCCGCGATTCGCTGCGCGGAGTTGCGTCCCTTGGGACACGCCAGAAACCTCTGATCGCGGATTCGAATCCCGGTTCGCCCCAAATATGTGGGTTTCGCCGAAGCGGTAAACGTCTGAGACTTGCATCACTTCGGGCTTTCCTCCAACACTAAGCTGACACGCCGTGATATAACTGGAATACTGTTAAAAACGGCGTTAAACCCAACTCACTCATTTTCCATAATAATACGAAATCCCTGCTGAAAGCAGAGTCAGTCAATTGTACGATTCCGACTACCTCATAAGCATATGTTTATAAATCAAATAGTGATGATACAGGTGGTTCGCGAAACGATGTGCGCCCCATGTCAAAATTCAACACCCATCAAGCGTTCTTCATCACCAGACAGGGGCGTTCGGGTACCCTAGTGGTTACAGCCTTCGCTCGTCATGCCGAAGACCCGGGTTCGATTCCCGACATGGGTACAATGTGTGACGCCCATTTCTGGTGTCCCCCGCCGTGATATTGCTGGAATATTGCTAAAAGCGGCGTAAAAACCAAACTCACTCACTCACTCCCCACCCGACACAAAGTATGGAATATTAACATGTATAATAAAATCTGTGATTTCAGGCTTTTATGTAAAACACACTTGACTGAATGAGTTTGTTTTTCGTCATCCCCAAATGTCACAGGAATCTATTTGGGTTTGGCGGAAGCAATGAAAACCACGTTAAATAGACGCTAAATCATTGTCTGATGGAAATGTAGGATGAGTCATGTGAGCAGTCTTAGGGTAAATAGTATCTGTTCTCGGTCACGTGACAACAACAAAGGGCATGTCACAGTGTTGTTGGGATGAGGCAGTGGTGGCTGCACCTGGTTGACCTGTTTGCCCCCTAGGAACACGTACATCAGCTTGTAGGATGTCGCGGATAATACAGTGGCGGCATCCATCATCAATGTGTGTTGAACTTTAGAAACAAACACAATATACTCCTCATCCTTGACACTACTTGAAGGCAAGATGTTCGTGACCACTCGTTGCATTCCGGAACAGACTCGTGAAGATACGGCTTAGAATCGGTCTTCAGCAACCGTAAAAGCCGACCATTCTTGTAAGAGGTGACTATCGGGTGGTCAGACTCGGTGACTTGGTTGATGCATGCCGTCATTGCCTTTTGCGTAGATTGATGCTCATGGTATCAATCACTGGATTGTCTGGTCAAGACTCGATTATTTACAGACCGCCGTCATGTAGCTGGAATATTGTTGTGCGGCGGCGTTAAACAACAAACAAAACAAACAACAACAAGAACATTCCGGACCAAGTGGTACCAAGTTGGAAACAGCAAGAGTGTATTGGAAGCATAACCTTGTTTTGTCAATGCTTCAAAACCTTTTCCCCCTGAAAATGGCAGCCAGACTTTTTTCTTGGATGTCCAGCATGACCTGTCAACTTCCAAAGTGACCAATATGTGTTTATTTTATAGGTTTATATTCCATCGGCTTGTTGACACATGAACCAGTTTTGTAACAGCATTAGACCCATGATGATCCGGGGTAGAATAGATCTACAGCAACCCATGCTTGCCGTAAAAGGCGGCCATGCTTGTCGTAAGAGGCGACTAACGGGTGGTCAGGCTTGCTGACTGGGTTGATGCATGTCATCGTATCCCAATTGAGTGGATCGATACTCATGATGTCAATCACTGGATTGTCTGGTCCAGACTAGATTATTTACAGACCGCCGTCATATAGCTGGAATATTGCTGAGTGAGGCGTTAAACAACAAATAAACAAATAAACAAACAAATCGATAGCATTAGCTGATGAAATATCATGGAATTATAGTGCCCTGTATTATCGAGGATGGGGCTAATTAGGTGCAAGACAGCGATGTGCAAACAAATGAAGTCAAAGAACTGCATGATGAATGCTTTAAATTCTGAAAAGTAGGATTGAAATTACGTGACAGATTCACAACAAACGTTAAGGGGAAATGTGTACATTCACCACTCCTTCCTTGAAACAATCGGACAGTTATGCTCGACAGTCAAACCAGAAAATAACTTTGGTTTAACATTCACTTGTCACCATCCATCACTCAACCAGCTCTGTCTGTCGGTAGGGCGCATGGCAGGACATGACACGCGTGGTCGGTCAGAAAATAGTTGTTCTTATAATCAATCATCAGTACATTTATGTGGGACCCGTGAAGATCCGGGTTGGAATAAGTCTTCATGCTTGCCGTTAAAGGCGACTATGCTTATCGTAAGAGTGGGTTTATCGCCGCTTTTAACAGTATTGCTTATCGTAAGAGGCGACCGACTGACGGGATCGGGTGGTCAGGCTTGCTGACTTGGTTGATGCATGTCATCGTATCCCAATTGCGTGGTTCGATGCTCATGATGTCAATCACTGGATTGTTTGGTCCAGACTCGAGTATTTACAGACTACCGTCATATAGCTTTAATTTCGCTGAGTGCGGCGTTAATCAACAAACAAACAAACAAACAAACAAAAAACATTGATGTGAAGTTTTATTTAGAATTTAATAATTTTCTTTATTTTCTTAATTATCTTATATACACAATACATCTGAGAATCGACCAGTCTGGTTCCCTGGGTATGCTGCGCTGGCGCTACACTGCGCCAGCGCAGCATACCCAGGGAACCAGGCTGGGAATCGACAGTTCCGCGGACTCAATGTTATGGATTATTGTTGTGCGCCATTTACTGGCAATCCAGGATAAGTTGAAACAACTCACAAGTTTGAGATACGTAGGCGGTGCACAGAATTTGTGCAAACATATTTGGTCTGTTGCAGGTGGAGGGGGTGTATACGCATGTTGTGCACGTGCAGGTCATGACGATGAAATCGACAACGCTCCCGTGGACACACGTGTAGCTCATAAGACTACTGAGCGGCCGGTTTGACAAGTCGATGTCAGAATACTCTAAAAATCGTTTGAAAGACGTTAATTACAAACATTGTCGAACTTGGTCTGACGAGTGGATCAGATATAGAAACCGCATCAGAATGTGAAGAATAGTGCTATGATTATCCAGTTTCATAATATAAATCCAGCAAACAATATTACCTTTACAGTTTATTACATAAACAATCGTATGGGATTAATGAAGGAGTATGTCATTTAGTCAACTATCACTACGTTGAGGTGTCAACCTTCACAATCATTATATGAATGACAGGACACCCTTCATTATTGGACTGCCTCCGTGGTCTAGTGGTAGAGCGTCCGCCCGGAGAGCGGAAGGTCCGTGGTTCGATCCCCGGCCGCGTCATACCAAAAGACGTTAAAAGATGGTACTTGTTGTTACCCTGTCTGGCGCTCGGCATAGAGGGGATGAAACAATGTGATTCATGTTAAACTGCGGCGTGGTATCTCAGTGTGCTAGCACTATAAATCGGCTTTAGTCCGGACTAGTACAAGCAGCCACACACACACACTCACACACACACACGTGCATGCACGTCGCTATATAAGTGCAATAATCTTGGACGCGACGTTAAACCCAATTTCACCTCACCTTCATTATTGCCATCTGGGGATAAAAAAGTATTCCAATCTTACAGCAAATTAATTCCCTGAAAATTGTCATGATACTTCTCAATTATTGTTATCTATGCAATTTTGCTGTCGCTGTTCCACACAGTCATCGGGTACCACACATCAGCACGTACTATTGTGTGCTATTGAACTCGCCACTAGAACACATACCCATCTTACGACATATCGCGGAGGCGACTATTCTTGTCGTAAGAGGCGACTAACGGGGTCGGGTGGTCAGGCTCGCTGACTTGGTTGATGCATGTCATCGTATCCCAATTGCGTGGACCGATGTTGATGATGTCAATCACTGGATTGTCTGGTCCAGACTCGATTATTTACATACCGCCGTCATATAGCTGGAATTTTGCAGAGTGTGGCGTTAAACAACAAACAAACAAGCAAACAAACAAACATTAATTAGTGCAAAAAAACAACTTGTCGCGGTCCTCCCGCTACCCCTTTTTTCACAATGATACGCGCCAGTGGGCGAACCTCACACATAGTCATACGGGGTTAATTGTCAGGTTACAACTCAACTTATCCTGGCTTAACAGTAAGTATATTATCAGGCAAGAGCTGTCTGCACACATTGTACCCATGTAGGGATTCGAACACGATTGTTTGGTGTGATGAGTAAACGCTTTAACCACTACACTATCCTGTCATTCCTTTCTATAATGACGAAACACTGGATCATCAACTATATCACAATCTCATTAAAATCAGACCTCAGTTCTCGCTACCGCTAAACAAAGATCTGAGGACATCCCATTAGGGGTCACGTCAGAACGACCTTTCATCCGACCAATCAGAGCATCGCTTACCAGATCATGAAAGTGACAGTCGGAATGTGATTTCTAATCATGCAACCTCGAAAACTTTAACTCTGAATGATAGTTACGGGTTTAATGATTGAATCCATACAATCTAGACCATCTATTAGCCATTGCAGAATGTTCTTTTGTTTAGGTTTCAAATTAGTAATCGAGAATATGTCAAAATATGTTTCGAAGCGTAGTCGCCATTTTGAAATTAGTGCCGTAAGGCACGAGAAAACTGCCTTCTGATTGGTCGGTCATAGTTTCCGCAATGTCGGTCTGACGTGGCCCGTAATGGGATGTCCTCAGATCTTTGTTTAGCTGTGTGAATCCAATTCGGGTGTCCCCCGCCGTGGTATTGCTGGAATATTGCTAAAAGCAGCGTGACACCGAACTCACTCACTCATACTAACATAGAAAAAACATTATCTTTTCATAACTATTTTCTCTAATAACGCTTCAATAATTCCATATTTAAAGCGACAAATTAAAGTTTGTGTCAAACAGGGAAACCCAGTTTTCGGACGAAATCGCTACGCAGTAACAATGATTCGTTTATCCGGACAATTCGTTTATCCAGACTATTTCACATGGAACCAAACCGCTCGGATTTAGGGCGTGTCTCTGTCAGTTCGTCTCGTTGCTGGAGTGTATAATTAACATCAAAATGCATATCCGAGAGTATAGGTTTAATAAATAGTACGTATACAATACACGTACAGTCACGAATGTTAAATGCATGATTCATCAGTGAAAAAAGGGTATTTTTTCCAAAACAACGTCTTGTACTGCAGAGCGTTGTCGTCAGTGAGTGACGGACACCGCCTTGCCTCTGGTGAAACATTGTCACTTCAGTATATACAATGCCACTCGACGGAATCATCAATCCTTCTGAAGTAGACGTAGAACGTCAAGGAGAGTTAAAATATACTCTTCAAAAAAGAAACGTGACATAGATGTACGCCTGTAAAAAACGTGCAGCACAGGATCCTGCATTTAGGCATGCAGGCCCCCCTGCTGAATGGGTATAAAAATCCACATCAACGACTGTTCATACAGTCCTTATAACGGCAGTAGAGGCGGGGATAGAATGCCAAGACTGAATGCAGCTCAGCGGAACAACGCCATTGGGAGATTACATGCTGGAGCAACTCAGCAAGAAGTGGCCAGGCACTTTGGCGTATCCAGACAGACAGTCTCCGCACTGTGGACCCGATACAACAACACCAACAGAGTTGACGACAGACCAAGGTCAGGAAGACCAAGGGTGACAACCCAAGCACAAGATCGATACATCCGGCTGGACACCTCCGAGACCGCACTACCACAGCCACGTCTACAACCACACAGATCCCTGGGGTACACAGAATATCAGATCAAACGGTACGCAACAGACTGAGGGAGGATGGACTTTTTGCACGAAGACCTGTTCGACGTCATGTATTGACCCCACGTCATCTGGCGGACCGTCTGTTTTGGTGCCAACAGAGGGTTAGATGGGCACGTGCAAGTTGGAGAAATGTACAGTAACTGTTTACTGACGAGTCCCGTTTCCTACTCACACGTGCTGATGGGCGCGCACGTGTCTACAGACGTCGGGGTGAACGTTACGCCCCCAACTGTGTGCAGCAGGTTGTCCCATTTGGCGGCGGGAGTGTCATGTGATGGGCCGGAATTCATCACGGTGGTAGGACGACTCTCGTGCATGTGGCAGGTGTATTGACAGGTGTGCGTTACAGAGACTTGATCCTACAGCCTTACGTTCTTCCTCACGTCAACGTTCATGGCGGACATTTCCAGAAGGACAACGCTCGACCGCATATTGCACGTGTTTGTCGGGACCTCTTACAGCACAACAACATCCAGACATTACCTTGGCCAGCCTGGTCACCAGATTTGTCGCCGATTGAGCATCTTTTGGACGAGTTGGATCGACGCGTTCGCAGAAGGAATCCACCGCCCCAAACACTTCCGGCGCTTCTTGATGCACTTCAGCATGAATGGCAGCACATCCAACAGCATGTTATTGACAACTTGATTGCATCTATGGGTCGTTGGTGTCAAGCGGTGATTGATGCACGTGGTGGGCACGACCGATACTGACATTTTCTGTACACCTGTGACATTAACTGTATCGTGTACGTGTGTCTGTCCAGGTGACACGATTAATGTTTTCAACATTGTGTACATTGATCTTCAAACAGTGTTTCAATTATGTTTGTGTCCTATTTTGAAACAATCGCATTATATTACATTTTGAAAGTCAGTGTCAAGTTTCTTTTTTTGAAGAGTATATAACGAGGTATTGAGTTTGTACTTTTAATAACAGTCGTGTTTATTTACCCTCCCATTGAGAGGTCCGCCTGTCATAAATGTTCAGGGAACTTTGTCAATCCGGAGACCCTATATTCCGGACAATTACTGATGAAGTATTTATTCTAATAACGTGGTGCATAACATAAAACTCGTTAATCTGGAATAGTTTAATCCTGGGCAATGTCTTGATACTCCCTAATTACAAGATCGCCGTGATTCTGCATTCAGTGAAATCTTGTTGTTGCAGACACCGTTATTCTGGAAAACTCTTCTTTCCGAAAATTGTTGCTGGGAGGTCAGGTGAAATGCACGTCGCGTGCATGTACGTGTGTGTGTCCGTGTGCGTGTGCACGCGTGTGTATTGCTTCTTGTACTGTTCCGCATCACTGTCGGTTTTATAGTGCTAGCCCACTGAGATACCATACCGCAGTTTAACATGGATATCCAACTTTTCACTCTGAGCCGGCCAGTCCTTTTTTATCCCCTTATGTCGTGAGTCGGGCAGAGAGGAAGGGAAACAACAAGAAGCCGTGTTTAACTCTTTTGGTATGACGCGGACGGGATCGAACCACCGCCTTTCCTCAAACGGACAGACTCCCTTTCCACTATACCTCTACCCGTGAAGATCCAGGGTAGAACAGGTCTTCAGCAACCCATGCTTGCCGTAAATGGCGACTATGCTTGCTGTAAGAGGCGACTAATGGGGTCGGGTGGTCAGGCTTGCTGACCTGGTCGATGCATGTCATCGTATCCCAATTGCGTGGTTCGATGCTCATGATATTAATCACTGGACTGGTTGGTCCAGACTCGATTATTTACAGACCGCCGTCATATAGCTGGAATACTAGTATTGTTGAGTGCGGCGTTAAACAACAAACCAAGCACTATACCACAGTGACTGATTATTACAAAGGGACATCGTAACGGAACCACGATGCCTGTATCCGGGTATTTATGGATACAATGTGGTTAAATATAGAACGCTGACAATAGAAGGCACCCTTGGGCGTGTAAGAATCTGTACTTGACAAAGAAAGTTTTATCCCAAATATTTATTTAATTTGAGCTTGTGTGTGATTATGACGCGGGTGTTGAGACGGCAACATCCTGTTCCCGATTAAAGCTGATGGTTTTTGCAGTCTGAGCCACGTATATTCGGCAAATGCATGGCACATCAATGGTTACTCACTTTTACCGAGACAAAATTATATTATGTTCTTGTAATCGGTCCTCATGACAACAATACATACCAATTATAAAATTCCATAAAATTTCAGCCAGACAACCGCATTGCAGAGTTACCAGACCAGATATAATGTTGCCAGTCCAGATTTGTCTAGGCTAACGAACAAAAGGGTAAACATAATAATAGTACTGTTTAATGTACGTTCTCAGAAAATAACAATAAACTGGTGGATTGTCACCTTAACCCCCGACCATCGGACGTGCAACTTTTCAAAACTAAACATCCGTCAGCAAAATTGACCGTCTCGGGCTGTCGGGTAGGCGGGTATTTTAAACACTGTTATTACCTGAGAATTGGAATCTCAGACTGATACAATTTTTTTAATGTTAAGATTTTTATGGAAACCTCAGCTCTGCCCCACGAATCTGGGGTGGTCGGGTAGCCTAGTGGTCAAAGCGTTCGCTCGTCACACCGCAGACCTGGGTTTGATTTCCGACATGGGTACAATGTGTCAAGCCCATTTCTGGTGTCCCCCGCCGTGATATTGCTTGAATATTGCTAAAAGCGGCTTTAAATCATACTCATTCAGTCCACAAAGCGATCTTAAAGCTATGAATGTCCTAAGCCTGTGTTATGGTATGTTAATTACGATCGTCTTAGTGCTTGCGACCGCTTTGTGGAACGGCTATGTTTGCTATACAAAATAGAAACCCTCACGTTACACCCTCTCATCATTTTAATTATCCTAAATGAAAGTTGTGTTTAACGCCGCTTTTAACTATTCCAGTTATATCGCGGCGTGTCAGCTTAATGTGGGAGGACAGCCCGAAGTGATGCAGGTCTCAAACGTTTACCACTTCGGTGAAACCCATGAGCACGGGTATGGTGCTGACAAACCTAGAAACATAATCGGGGATTCGAACCCACAATCATAGGTTTCTGGCGTGTCCAGGGAACGCAACTCTGCACGGCGAATCGCGGCGCCTTAGACGACCGGCCTCCCGTGCCCCCTATGTATAGTCTAGTTTCGTTAATCCGGTATGGTTGGTTGCATATGATTATGTCAGATTAACAGAGTATGTCGGATAAGCGAAATTATGTATTATCGACGTTTGTGATAAAAAATCGGACATATTCCTGATAGAAAAGAACCACACGTGTACCTTGTAATGAAATCATTAAAAACGAAATATTCCTATCGTTATGTTATTTATTCATTCGTTCCTTAATTCATGATTAATAACATTGCAAAATTAAATAATTTTCATATTTTTACGCTACAATACTGACATTGCTCGTGAATTCATCCCATCAACAACGCGTGTGTATACATGCACATGCAAGTGCAACTATCTTGACGACTTATTACATGTCTTGCTATTGTATACACATCATCTACTGGTTACTTGGTAAAATAGTCTTTCAGTGTTTTCTGTTTCTCAGTCTTGGCCGCCGTGATGTTGCTGAAACATTGCTGAAAGCGGCGTAAACTCACTCACTCTCATTCTTGGATGACACTTTTCTCAAAGATGCCTGCATTTTCGCAATAACGTCCAAGTCCGTAACACAAAACACATCCAAGTGGTTTTCAACAAAACATGCAATTTGAGCGAGATGGGCCTTGATGGTTGCTGGTGGTGGGATATCTGGCTCCTCACTGTCGTCAACTTCATCTTCTGTGTCATCGTCAGGCTCCCCGCGAACGATGGTGTCGAAAGTCATATCTTCCTCGTGTGGGATGTCGTCATCGGCTGTCAATGCCGCGTTGCCGTCGCCGGTGTCCGACAACGAAACGGCTGTCCATTTCGACGATGCCTTAAAAATGTCCGATAGTGTTGATCTGCCGATCTCCACGCCGAATTTCTAAAGTGCAAATGTGATGATTTCATTCTGAGTGATATTCAGTTTACTCTGCTGAAACAGACAAATCTCTTTCTTGATTTGCGGGGGGATTTCTGCTCGTGCACGCTTTCTCGGTGGTGTACTGCTGAAAGACATTTTGACGAATGGTACAAGGCACGTCGACCATGTTTTTTATACCTGTTCGTATTTTTAACTGGCTTCATGCACATTTATCTGGCTTCCATTTGTAGACTAGCTTTTCCTGTTGTTTTATTTTTAAGGCTTAATTGTTAATTGTTAAGTTTATCTCTGCAGCCATTGCAACTTGGAGTCAGAAGCCGACTCGTGTCGCGTCAAATCACGGGGCGTTCGTGATCAATGCGCAACTCGTGTTATTCCGGTACAAGCCGAATAGCGACTCGTGCCCCTCTCGTGGCCATATATTTTCCCATATATCATATATATTTTAGATGCAATTTAAAGCTGTTCGGGACATGCGGAATTATACAGTATGTTTGAACACATTTAACTGTGTCTTGGGTATATTTTTAGATGCAAGACATATGTAAAATCAAAAATTATTCCTGAGAGATTCTTTGACGAAGAACTTCTGATTGGTTTGTCGTATTTTCGCACGTAACATTCATCGATGGGGTACGAGAGGCTTCTTGCAGGTTACGGAAAGGGACGAGTGGGGACGCATGAGGGGTCCGAGTCTTCTTGCAGGTTACGGAAAGGGGCGAGTGGGGACGAATGAGGGGTCCGAGTCTTCTTGCAGGTTACGGAAAGGGGCGAGTGGGGACGAATGAGGGGTCCGAGTCTTCTTGCAGGTTACGGAAAGGGGCCAGGGGGGACGCATGAGGGGTCCGAGTTTTCTTGCAGGTTACGGAAAGGGGCGAGTGGGGACGCATGAGGGGTCCGAGTCTTCTTGCAGGTTACGGAAAGGGGCGAGTGGGGACGAATGAACACGGGGCTGTGGAATCACGGTCAGGCGAATCGCAGATTAAGGTGATCACTGTGTCGGATTAACGAGGCTGTTAATGAGTGATTTCAGCAATTTCTTGCAAAATCGGATTGTCGGAGTCGGAGTGCGAGACTGTCGGATTAACGGGTCTAAACAGCGATGATGTAATCGGTTCCCTTCATTAGTGTCGGATGAAGCCGATTGTCGGATTTACGGTGTCGGATTAACGAGACTTGACTTGTAGTTGATTACGATGTAGATTTATGCGGTCCACCTGGTGAAAATCTTATCGACGCGATAATCCATCATTGATACTCCGCTTGTCCCGAACTCCAGATAACTCGATATATTTTCAAAGCGCTCGCTGCGCTACAACTGTCGAAGTTTTCTTTGAAATATAGGTGAGGTGAGGTGAGGTGAAGCAGGTGAAATGGGTTTTGACGTCGCGTCCAAGATTATAGCACTTACATATATAGCGACGTGCATGAACGCTGCTTGTACTAGTCCGGACTGATGCCGATCTATAGAGCTAGCCCACAAAGATACCATGCCGCAGTTTAACATGAATACCCCACTCAGACACAGCATACTGACTCCGAGCCGACCACTCCTTGTTTTAGCCCCTTAATACCGAGCGCCGGACTGGGTAACTACAAGTACCATCTTTTAACGTCTTTTGGTATGACACGGCCGGGAATCAAACCCCGGAATTCCGCTCTCCTGGCGGACGCTCTACCACTAGACCACGGAGGCGGTATTAATGTATAGTGGTTACGAAAGTCGTAGCGCTACGGCCGCTTTATAAAACGAGGCCCTGGGACGATGTGGTTCATTGTGGTATAAGTTTATTGCAAGCCGTCGTTTCAAGGACTGATTTCAGTTTGAGACGTACAAAATACTAAACTGGTCAAAATAATTTCGCCAAGAGCCATTAAAATGTACATTTATAAGCACAAAACTAAAGTTGAAATATAACAGCTGTGTATGTTTATTTTGCTCTGCTTCTTGTAGGTGATTGACGTATGGATGTTTAAAACGTCGTGGCGGTATTACCCACTACTGATCCAAAAAAAGCCAATTTTGAAATTGCGTACCTTGTAATGAAATCATTAAAAACGAAATATTCATATCGTTATGTTTTTTATTCATTCGTTTCTTAATTTGTGATTAATAATATTGCAAAAATACAAATAATTTTCACATTTTTACGCTACAACACAGACACTGCTCGTGATTTCATCCCATCAACAACGCGTGTATATACATGCACATGCAAGTGCTACTGTCTTGACGACTTATTTCATGTCTTCATACATCATCTACTGGTTACGTGGTAAAATAGTCTTAAAGCGTTTTCTGTTTCTCAGTCTTGGTCGCCGTGATATTTCTGGAATATTGCTGAAAGCTAAAGTTGAAATATAACATCTGTGTATGTTTATTTTGCTCTGCTACGTGTAGGTGATTGACGTGTGGATGTTTAAAATGTTCACTACTGAACCAAAAAACGTCAACTTTGAAATTGCCCATCTGACCCCAACCTTGCTTCAAGATCGTTGGCTGTCAACACATCTACCTGTCATATTTCACTACCGGTTGTAATGTGTCCCCAATTACTATTACTAGAAACCAATATCTCTTACAATTATTGAATTTTCAAGTTATATGCGAGTATTCCCTATTATTTTAAAGAGTATATTTGAAATGAGGTGATTCGGGCCAATAAGAAATGGTGTTCTTGTGGCTTAACAAAGAAATTATTTATAACCAGTAAGTGATCTAACAACACGTTAGCCGTGCCCCAAACGTCACATCCCAGAGCCACCGCAGATTTGGGTGCAGCGGCTGTGACGTCAAAGAAGGTCGTTGCGCTCTGTCGTAATTTAAAAAAAAAAATAAAAAAAAATTAGTTAGTTTAGATGATTGATTTGGTTTTTGCAGAAGACTGGTTTGTCTGAAATAGTTGTTTGAATGGGGTTATTATTAGCTTTGTACTTACTACATTAACGTTTTAACTTACTTGGGTTACGTGGGGACTTGTTCACGTAACGCGTTTGGGTGACAAGCAGGGATGCGGGGATAGGTGTAGTGCAGGGATGCGTAGGTGACGTGCTTAGGTAATGTGCTTAAACAACGTGTGCTCAGATGACGTGCTTTAATGTTATGACTAGATGGTGATGTGCTGATCTGACGTGTTTGGCTGACATGCTTAAAATGTGTGTGGATGTGACATGCTTATGCGGTGTGCTAAGGTGACGTACATAGACGTTGTGCTTAGGCGACATGCTTCGACGGAGTGCTTATATGACTCACTTAGGCGATGTGCTTAGGTGACGCACTTAGTATGCTTATGTGTCGCTTGGTGTGCATGGGTTACGTGCTAAGACAGTGTGCGGAGGTGACGACCATAAACAGTGTGCTTAGGTGACGTGCTTAGGTACACGAAATGTGCCCAGATGACGTGCTTTGATGTATGATTAGATGGCGTGCTTATGTGGTGTGTGGATCTGACGTGCTTAGTTGACGTGCTTAAATGGTGTGAGGAGGTGCACACGCTTTTGCGATGTACGGAGGTGACGTACTTAGACGGAGTGCTTATGTGACGCACTTAGGCAATCTGCTGAGGTGACGCACTTAGTGTGCTCAGGTGACGCGCCTAAACGACGTGCTTAGATTACGCAATTAGACGGTGTGCTTATGTGACACACTTAGGCAATGTGCTCAGATGACTCACTTAGGCGATGTGCTTTGGTGACGTGATTAGACAGTGTGCTTAGGTGACGCACTTCGACGGTGTGTTTAGGTGACATGCTCACAGGGTGTGTTGAGGTGACGAGCGGAAGTGACGAAGTGAGGTGCAGGTGACGGGCTGAAGTGACGAAGTGAGGTGCAGGTGACGGGCTGAAGTGACGAAGTGAGGTGCAGGTGACGAACTGAAGTGACGAAGTGAGGTGCAGGTGACGAGCTGAGGTGACGTAGTTAAGTGCAGGTGACGAGCTGAAGTGACGAAGTGAGATGCAGGTGACGAGCTGAAGTGACGTAGTAAGGTGCAGGTGACGAGTTGAAGTGATGTCGACGTGCTTAAATGGTGTGAGGATGTGCACACGCTTTTGCGATGTACTGAGGTGACGTACTTAGACGGAGTGCTTATGTGACGCACTTAGGCAATCTGCTGAGGTGACGCACTTCGTGTCCTCAGGTGACGCGCCTAAACGACGTGCTTAGATTACGCAATTAGACGGTGTGCTTATGTGACACACTTAGGCAATGTGCTCAGATGACTCACTTAGGCGATGTGCTTTGGTGACGTGATTAGACAGTGTGCTTAGGTGACGCACTTCGACGGTGTGTTTAGGTGACATGCTCACAGGGTGTGTTGAGGTGACGAGCTGAAGTGACGTAGTAAGGTGCAGGTGACGAGCTGAAGTGATGTATTTAGGTGCAGGTGACGAGCTGAAGTGACGTAGCGAGGTGCAGGTGACGAGCTTAAGTATTTTTATGTATTTAGGTGCTGGTGACGAGCTGAAGTGACGTAGTTAGGTGCAGGTGACGAGCTGAAGTGACGTTGTTAGGTGCAGGTGACGAGCTGAAGTGACGTAGTTAGGTGCAGGTGACAAACTGAAGTGACGAATTGAGGTGCAGGTGACGAGCGGAAGTGACGAAGTGAGGTGCAGGTGACGGGCTGAAGTGACGAAGTGAGGTGCAGGTGACGGGCTGAAGTGACGAAGTGAGGTGCAGGTGACGAACTGAAGTGACGAAGTGAGGTGCAGGTGACGAGCTGAGGTGACGTAGTTAAGTGCAGGTGACGAGCTGAAATGACGTAGTTAGGTGCAGGTGACGAGTTGAAGTGATGTATTTAGGTGCAGGTGACGAGCTGAAGTGACGAAGTGAGATGCAGGTGACGAGCTGAAGTGACGTAGTAAGGTGCAGGTGACGAGTTGAAGTGATGTACTTAGGTGCATTTTAGGTGAAGTACGTAGGTGACCTGACTCAGCGTGTCGGTACGTCAGTGGCGCGAGACATATATCTGCAGGGAGTTGTATGAGAACAATACTGCTGGAAATGTAGAAGGGAACTCTTAGTTTTAGACACAGTGACACATGAGGGCCATGTGCCAGCGTATTCTCTGGAGACAAATCTACCCCAAATCCACCGTGAACTCATTATAACGAGTCTTCATTCACGTTCAAGCCGCGCACTTGATATTTACAATTTACCCGAATAGTGTTTTATTTAAGAAACGGCGTAATTAATGACTCCATCATTGTGTGGTTAGAGCGCATCTGTTATCCCGTCTGACCAGACGTTTGTACATATACGCACCACGGGGGCGAACTTTTGACAGCAAGCTAACCTCTTTCCCCAGAATAGCTCACCCCCCCCCCCCCCTGCGTTTCGGGCTAGTGAATGACTTTCTTAAACACGACTCTTCCTAGTTGACGACAGAAAAAATCTCTCCCTTGACAAACAAGTTACTGACTTTCTGAGGAATCTCTTCAATTTTATTGCATGGGCGGCATATCAAACTTTTCGTTATTCTGTTCATGAAAGCGTATCCTTGCGTGGGCTGTACTTTACAATTAAATCGATAAAAAGGGTATCCGGTGGAGTTATTGTTCAGGGCCTGCAATGTGAAGAAAGATATTTCAGTGTTTATTGTTTATCCCCGGATCTGTTTAATAAATCAGGACATTCTAAGCACACCTATGTGAAGTCATGCGATGGGTATAAATTATGGAATGGATCCGGGAGTTGAATTGTCATAAATATAATTACACTTCAACTTGTCAGAAGTTGTATATGATACTTCAGACAATACGGACATATTGTTAGAGGATACTGTTTACGTCACAACTAGTCATAACATGACGCAGTGCATAAAAACATGCTTCTTGGTACATGCTTAATTACAGGAAATATGCTGTAAGTATTTTAGAATGGGGAAAATATTACTTTTGTTGAATAAGTCGTTTTGTTAAACAAAACGTTATGATAAAACAACCTCATGTACAATTACAGTCTTTTAAGAATGATTAAACTGAATTTGGGTATATTCGTAATTTATTTGGGTTAAGTATTGTTGCATATTTGAAAAAATGCACATTTCATGTAAGGTATTATTAGTTACTGTATTATTAAAAGATAAAGCCGCTCTCTTAAGCTAAAACGCCTAGCAATGTAAACAACTGAACAAACCGATACTATTTTCTTGTACTCGGGGCTGTGGGGTTGCTCAGTGGATAAAGCGTTCGCTCGTCACGCCGAAGACCCGGATTTGATTCTCCACATGGGTACAATGTTTGAAGCCCATTTCGTTTCCCCCCACCGTGATATTGGTGGAATATTGCTAATAACGGCGTAAAATATTATCCACCGCTCCTGCGGTACTGGTATATAGTCAGTTATACCACGTTATTCAAAGTTTTACAGCGACGTGATCTCTGCTACAAAAGCCAGCTTAGCAATGTCATAATTTCCATAACACTGTTTGCAAAGCGTGAAAAGCATCACTAAATACATCTTCATCCCTATAAGACGAAAACAGGCTACTTAACACATGCCATAATTTTCAAGGATCGGTCTTTGGGGGGATTATGACCCCCAACAAAAAGATACATAGCTCTATAGGATTACATGGTGTTATTACAGTAAGTTCCCGATCTAAATATTCTCATCTATAAACACATCTGCAAGACAGATGACAAACGTGACTTTACTCGTGACGAGACGAATGCTACATTCTTACTGCCGTTACTTAACTATAACTGTGTCAATATAGAAATTTGTTAAAGAGGCAACAATGACACTGTTTCGTTGACGTATAACACCTTTGAAAATAAAGTGGCGACACGAGCAGCTATAATTGTTGAACCACTTGTTGGACTACTTTATCTATTGCCCGACCAGTGCTCATCTTTAACAGTTGGTGTCTCTTCGGCTATTTTCGGAAATAAATGGGCTAATCCTATGTTTGATATTGTAGACGTCTAACACGCGCCAGCGAATATCACTACCATATCAGGAGGCCCGAGGTTGTCGGTATCCGAAGTTGATAAGATATACCTCCATCTTTTTGGCTTCCGTTCGGACATTCCCGCCTGTTTCCGAAGATGCTAAGATACAAGGGGCTGCGTGTATGAGAAAGGGGAGCGGTACAAACACTGGCGATTATTTGTGGTGATACTACGGATTAAGTTTTTGGAATTTGCATTTTTTGTGTTTTATTAACAGGGGAGAAAAAACATAAAACGAGTCGATTTTCAGATACAGTTACACCTAAATTTGGGGTTTCGAAACACCGGTGTAGTTAACGCCTTAAATGTGACTTACTAATTAATCAATTAATTAATTAATTAAACTTTTAAATTATGGATGGATGCAATCTTGATTAAATACGAAAACTAAACATTTAAACAAATACCAAATATCAATATGTTTGTTAAACAGCCTACAACTCTGGTAGCCACAGGTGGGTATTTTTTTTCATATTATAAATGCCAATTCAGGGATATGATTTATTATTAAAATGATATCACCAGGCACGTCACGATATGTCTCCTCCAACCCCCCCCCCCCCCCCCACCCCCCCCACCCCCCTCCCCCAATCTCACTAGCCAATCGCCGCGGTGATGTTCAAGCCGTCAGTCAGTTGGATCGCTGATTTGTCACCAGGAGGCGCACGTGACGTCACATCATGAACGCGAGTCCAATCAGCTGTCAGATTTGACAAACAGAATCCTCTACAGCGGTGACGTTACAAAAAACAAGCCGGGGAACTATATACCTTGTGGGCGTTCCATGTCTGTTATAGGTATAAATACACCGTTATCTCTCACCCAGATCAGAATTCACAGGAATATACGAGAGTTCACGTATAACTGTACTTTAGGTGAATTTGTGTCGCTGAAGTTTTATTTCATCATGGCATTTCGAATTGTACTCGCTTGCTTAATCGTGGCCATGGCAACCGCTTCTACATCAGTGGGTAGTTGTGTGGTTAAAGGCAACCCCGACTTCAGACCAGATCCCGATGACTGTTCGATCTTCTATGTGTGCACCAATGAGATCCTGTACAAGTTCAACTGTGCAGACAGCGTGTTCGACCCCGACACCAATACATGCGTCGGCCAGGGATCCATCTACGACAAATGTAAGTACTATGTATTAAACTCGATATTCAGAGGGTGGCGGGGTAGCCAAGTGGTTAAATAGTTCTCTATCAAGCGGAATGCCCGAGTTCGATGCCCTATGTGGTGTTAAGCTGGTGTCCCCCCCCTTGATATTGGTGGGATATTATTAAAAGCGGCGTAAAACCACACTCACTCACTATAATCAGAGGATTTGATAAATTTACAAAGCATCGATTCTATCTTCCTGTGCTGAGATATATGGGCAGTTAGGAAGGCCTGCGGTTGAAGCGTTAACTCGTCACGTCGAAGGGATCTAGTCATGATGTGGGTACCCAGGTTAAAGTTCGCTCCTGGTACCATCCGTGATCTTACTGAAATATTGCTAAAAGCGATGTTAAACCATCCGCGATCTTACTGAAATATTTCTTAAAAGCGATGTTAAACCATCCGCGATCTCACTGAAATATTGCTAAAAGCGATGTTAAACCATCCGCGATCTCACTGAAATATTGCTAAAAGCGATGTTAAACCATCCGCGATCTTACTGAAATATTGCTAAAAGCGATGTTAAACCATCCGCGATCTCACTGAAATATTGCTAAAAGCGATGTTAAAGCATCCACGATCTCACTGAAATATTGCTAAAAGCTATGTTAGACCTTGCTTATGCACAGGAATTGAACCGTGGCTGAAACATCACTAACGTTAAATTTGATTTCACTTACTGGCCTTCTTGAAATATAATAGATTTTTTTCGATGCAGTTAGTGAAAAGACGAGAGTGTAATCTACTTCCTTTCCTAGACATTGCATTTAAATACAATTTGTATCTTGAATGTAAATACAGGTTAGTTTAGAAAATCTACCAATAATCATGTACAAAAACTGAGCGACCGACAACTTCTTCTCAAAGCCAAGACACTAATGCTCTTTGTAATTTAAAGCTCAGCGAAGGTGATATAAAAATCAGAACAAAACTGACATAAAACATCTTCGCCCAAGCGGCCAGTATATTGCAAGTGCTTTATACTTAATACGAAATATGACAGCAGGCCCAAAAACAAATGTGCTACAACGCACAGCTGACGCTGCACGGCAATAATTTGTTTAAATGTTCTTGTCAGCAAACCGCGAAATGCTTTAAAAGTTTAAGTCTTGTGTTATGCAACGTCAATCCTCGTCGTCGTCGCTGTTGCATGTCAGCGTTATTTCGACAACGTCTTAGCTGAGAATAAAGTCGAGGCGGCGTAGTTGTGTACACTGTCAGTCGTCCCTGTCGCCGAGGTGCGACCCCGCCGAGAGTCGTTGTACATGACAATGACATATTTCAGGTCACAGCAGTTAAGCAGGACTTGCCCCGGGACGAATAAGATCGGAAAAGTTAGGTCGTAGAGCAAACTACTTAAAATAATATATGTAGTTAAAAATAAATAATTCTTGTGACGTCACTCTCTTTTTCTCACCGTGTATTATTTCATCCAAATACCTGAAACCCCCTCTATCAACATGAACTGTTCCATTGTGAACGATTGGTTCACCACGTGCCTCATGTTTTTATACCCACGACAACTCGACTTGCACGTGCAACCGCCTCTTTCATTTCGACATAGGTGTAGTTGGTTGTGTCACGCGTGGGCTGGTCGTCAGTGTTGAACTTTCTTTTTGAGATTGGTATTATAGGATTGTATGATATTTTATAGACGCCCTATTTTATGTAACTTTTTTATAAATATATTATTTGAAATGATAGAACTGTGTCTTTTTTCATGCCACCCCCTCATCTCACCCTCCCCTACAATAAATGACCAGTCCTTTAATGGACAGAACTAAAACGGATTTCGCATAATTGTAGCACTTTCTTTGACAGACAATATGATCATGAATTTACATCCCAATACAGTGAAATAACCCGCTAGTCCATGTTATTTCGGGAACCCAGTTACCCTGGAAACCTAACTAATCTGTAACCTTGATAATCCGGAAACCCCGTTAGTCCGGATTGAATGCCAGTCAGGAAACCTTGTTTATCCAGAAACCCCGACATTCCGGACACTTTGTTAATCCGGGAACCCGGCAATCCGGATTCCATGTCATTCCGGAAGCCTTGATAGTACGGAAGCCCCGTTAGTCCGAATTACATGTCAGTCCAGAAAGCTTGTTAATCCGGAAATCCTGTAATCCGGAATAGCCCCTTTTTTATGAATCCAAATTAGAACGGAAACATCATTTGAAAGTAAAACCCGCTGGGCGATTGCTTCATATATGGAGGCACATGTGCCTGTAAGATTAACACTCACCCCATCGGGTAATTAAAAAAATATGAAATATTTGATTACAAATTATGAATATTCTTCGCCAGGTACCAAGAAGGACACCCGAGCAGAGACGGTCATCTGTCTTCCAGAGTCCCGTGCCTTGATCCCCCACCCCACCAACTGTGCCCAGTACTACAACTGCTCTGCTCCGACAAGGTTCAGGTGGCCAGAACATCTGAGCGAGTGCCCCTACCCCCAGTTTTTCAACGTCATCACTAAGCGGTGCGAGCACTACACCATGGTGAAGTGTGGTGAGAGAGTCGAAGCCATCAGTCAATGTGAGTATACCATTAACCATGCCATTCAATCCGGAAAGGGGGGCACGGGTGGCCCAGTCGTCTAAGGCGCCGCGATTCGCTGTTCAGAGTTCAGATTGTGGGTTCGAATCCTTGTTCGCCCCGATTATGTTTTTAGGTTTGTCAGCACCAAACCCGTGCTCGTGGGTTTCACAAAAGTGGTCTGAGACCTGCATCACCTCGGGCTTTCCTCCCACATTAAGCTGACACGCCGTGATATAACTGGAATACTGTCAAAAGCGGCGTTAAACCCAACTCACTCACTCACTCACTCACTCACTCACTCACTCACTCACTCACTCACTCACTCACTCACCCACCCACCCACCCACCCACCCACCCACCCACCCACTCACTCACTCATACCGGAAAGCAACCCATGCTTGACGTAAAAGGCGACCATGCTTGGCGACTAACGGGATCGGGTGGTCAGGCTCGCTGGCTTGGTTGATGCGTGTCATCGTATCCCAATTGCGTGGTTCGATGCTCATGATGTCAATCACTGGATTGTCTGGTCCAGACTCGACTATTTACAGACCGCCGTCATATAGCTGGAATAGTGCGGCATTAAACAAACAAACAGACATAGCGGACCTCTTTAATAGAGATTGAGAGTGAGCGAAATAAGGATACTTAAGCCTTTGTCGGCAATAACAAATATGTCCCTGCGCACTGTACATATTCACGTATGGATAAGGAGAACTGGTTTACGCAACTCTCCCCAGCGTGGGAAAGCTTACAACTGAGTTGGTCTTACCAGGTGCTTCCCTGTACATGGTTCCGAGGCGGCGGGGTAGTCTAGTGGTAAAAGCGATCACTCGTCAAGCCAAAGGCCCGGCTTCGATTCCCACATGGGTACAATGTGCGGAATAAGACCTAAGCTGTATATATTTCTAATCTGCCTTGTCCGAGCGTGTCTTCGACAGGAGACACCTGTAGCTGTAAAATAACTTGAACTTAATACCTCTCTAACAGGTAGTGGGGACGGGTGGTTAGACGCCAAATGCGCCGCATTTTGCAGGGTTGCGTCGCTTAAGCGTGCCAGAAACCTATGATCGAATCCAGGTTCGCCCTGATAATGTTTCTAAGTTTGTCAGCACCATACCCGTGCTCGTGGGTTTTACCAAAGTGGTAAACGTGTAAGACCTAAGGGGATTTCCTCTCATGTCAAGCAGGGGCGGTCGGGTAGCATAGTGGTTAAAGCATTCGTTCGTCACGCCGAAGACCCGGGTTCGATTCTCGACATGGGTACAATGTGTGAAGCCCATTTCTGGTGTCCCCCGCCGTAATATTGCTGGAATATTGCTAAAAGCGGCGTAAAAACATACTCACTCACTCTCATGTCAAGCTGACACGACATGATATAACTGAAAGACTGTTCAAAGCGGTATCAAAACACTCACTCACTCATTCACTCTCTCTTTCTGACAGGCGACTACCGTGCGAACCAGTGCCTGAGTGCTCACTGTATCCCCTGCATGGTGCGCTACCCAAGTTGCAAGGGTCTTCCCGACGGCTTGAACCACTGGGTGGGTAGGGAAGACTCACCCTACTTCGTCGTGTGTGAGGGTGGACGGATGGTGTATTCGGGTTTATGCAACCAGGAGAGCGGACCACAGTTCTTCGATCAAGCCAAGAGGATGTGCGTTGAGCGAACTGCTTGAAGAAATGAAGATCAAAAACTTTCTCAATTTGTTGCACTTGGTACTGTTTCTGAACTTCCTGTTTCATGATTGGTCATTCCTTATTTGGCAGTGAGACTCACCTCGGGGTCACGTGATGATGGACTTTTGTGCCGCTGTCCGGAATTTCCTTTACACATTCCCGGACTTCTTCAGCATATTCTATAACTGGTTGTGGCGATTTAGAAATCCAAATTTAGACATTCAAGTTTCTTTCATGTGTTCAAGGAATCAAATTTAAATGCGCGTCCTAAATAGGATTTCTAGAGTCTTTGTGATTTTACGTGAATAAATAATTAAGTCATTACCATGAAAACCGTCTGTTGCCTAAATTATATGGGAGTTTGTGAACAATATTGTGTTCTGTATGGTACCAAGCTTGTATTAAACACTTGAAGTATTGACCTGCCCGTCATTGAATGTGTACACACTAACTCTGTAAGTCCCATTGCAGCCGGTATAAACTCCCGGTTTATTTATTTCTGAATCCTTGTAATTATGATCAATGTGTTGTTTTTGTGTGTTGTGTTAACAGTGTTGTGTAATTTGATTGTAAATCTAAACTCAATTCCCCAGCGGATTCGGGTTTTATTCTCGCTTAGAATATCCGTTAATATGAGTTCAGTGTAAATTGAATATTGTATGTTGTAAATATGCTTGATTGAATAAATATTTCTACCAATTATTTCTTTTCTCGGTGTCTATTAACCAATCACATTCTATCTTGTAGTGTCAGGAAGGGGGTGGAGTTTCGGGTACACTGTGCAAAATATCTTCTTTTCCTACTGTGATATGTTACTCAAATCGAGTTACCCACCCACACATTCATTCACCAATAAACCCACTCATTTGTTCAACCACTCAATAATACCAAATACCACCAACCTACCCAATCAATCACTCACTCACTTAACCAACCAACCACTCAACCATACCACCAACCTATCCACCCACCCACTCAGTCAACCAACCAACCACTCAACAATAACACCCAACCACCCACTCACTCACCCATCCACCCACCCACTCACTTATTCAACCACTCAATCATACCAAATACCCCCACCCACCCAATCACTCACTCACTCACTCACTTAACCAACCACTCAACCATACCACCCACCCACCCAATCACTCACTCACTCTCATTTAACCAACCAACCACTCAACCACACCACCCACCCACCCACTCACTCACCCATCCACCCACCTACTCACTCACTCAACCAACAACTCAACCATAACACCCATCCACCGACCCACTCACTCACTTTACCAACCAATCGCTCAACCATACCACCCACCCACCCACCTACTCACTAATTCAACCAACCACTCAACCATACCACCCACCCACCTACTCACTAACTCAACCAACCACTCAACCATACCACCCACCCACCCACTCACTCACTCATTCAACCATCCACTCAACCAACCAACCACCCCACCCAACCATTCACTCACTCAACCATAAACCCACTCCCTCCCTCCCTCACTCACTCACTCACTCACTCACTCACTCATACCACCCAAACTTCCTCATCTCCCGACTTACTCACCTCTTTCACTTAACAACAATCTGTTCATTTGTACGCATATTGGAGGACTGCTATTGATGCACCAACACCCTCTCTTTGTTTGAATGGTAAACCTACACGCATCACGACTCCGCACAAAGTAGGTGTCTGCTGACACAGGGCAGAATCTGCAGCTGTCAGTGACGTCATATTTAGTGGGAACAACACTAATGCAAACTTTCACACTTGTTTTTGTGAGGACATGTCCCGTCAGTGGTACGTTATAAAGTAGCCAGTGACAGATGTTCAACATACACGATAGTTGTCGAGACCATATGGTGCTGAATTTAATGCACGCACCAGACTGAATTCATCAGCCTCTGTTTTATTGCTTTGATAGCACGTCTGCCTGAGACCGCCTTCGCGGTGTAGTGGATAGCGCGTCTGCCTGAGACCGCCTTCGTGGTGTAGTTGATGGCGCATCTGCCTGAGGCAGCCTTCGTGGTGTAGTGGATAGAGCGTCTGTCTGAGGCAGCCTTCGTGGTGTAGTGGATAGCGCGTCTGTCTGAGGCAGCCTTCGTGGTGTAGTGGATAGAGCGTCTGTCTGAGGCAGCCTTCGTGGTGTAGTGGATAGAGCGTCTGCCTGAGACCGCCTTCGTGGTGTAGTGGATAGAGTGTCTGCCTGAGACCGCCTTCGTGGTGTAGTGGATAGAGCGTCTGCCTGAGACCGCCTTCGTGGTGTAGTTGATAGCGCATCTGCCTGAGGCAGCCTTCGTGGTGTAGTGGATAGAGTGTCTGCCTGAGACCGCCTTCGTGGTGTAGTGGATAGAGTGTCTGCCTGAGACCGCCTTCGTGGTGTAGTGGATAGAGTGTCTGCCTGAGACCGCCTTCGTGGTGTAGTGGATAGAGCGTCTGCCTGAGACCGCCTTCGTGGTGTCGTTGATAGCGCATCTGCCTGATGCAGCCTTCGTGGTGTAGTGGATAGAGCGTCTGTCTGAGGCAGCCTTCGTGGTGTAGTGGATAGAGCGTCTGTCTGAGACCGCCTTCGTGGTGTAGTGGATAGAGTGTCTGCCTGAGGCAGTCTTCGTGGTGTAGTGGATAGAGTGTCTGCCTGAGACCGCCTTCGTGGTGTAGTGGATAGCGCGCCTGCCTGAGACCGCCTTCGTGGTGTAGTGGATAGAGTGTCTGCCTGAGACCGCCTTCGTGGTGTAGTGGATAGAGTGTCTGCCTGAGACCGCCTTCGTGGTGTAGTGGATAGCGCGCCTGCCTGAGACCGCCTTCGTGGTGTAGTGGATAGAGTGTCTGCCTGAGACCGCCTTCGTGGTGTAGTGGATAGCGCGCCTGCCTGAGACCGCCTTCGTGGTGTAGTGGATAGCGCGCCTGCCTGAGACCGCCTTCGTGGTGTAGTGGATAGAGTGTCTGCCTGAGACCGCCTTCGTGGTGTAGTGGATAGAGCGTCTGCCTGATGCAGCCTTCGTGGTGTAGTGGATAGAGCGTCTGTCTGAGGCAGCCTTCGTGGTGTAGTGGATAGAGCGTCTGTCTGAGACCGCCTTCGTGGTGTAGTGGATAGAGTGTCTGCCTGAGGCAGTCTTCGTGGTGTAGTGGATAGAGTGTCTGCCTGAGACCGCCTTCGTGGTGTAGTGGATAGAGTGTCTGCCTGAGACCGCCTTCGTGGTGTAGTGGATAGAGCGTCTGCCTGATGCAGCCTTCGTGGTGTAGTGGATAGAGCGTCTGTCTGAGGCAGCCTTCGTGGTGTAGTGGATAGAGCGTCTGTCTGAGACCGCCTTCGTGGTGTAGTGGATAGAGCGTCTGCCTGAGGCAGTCTTCGTGGTGTAGTGGATAGAGTGTCTGCCTGAGACCGCCTTCGTGGTGTAGTGGATAGAGTGTCTGCCTGAGACAGCCTTCGTGGTGTAGTGGATAGAGTGTCTGCCTGAGACCGCCTTCGTGGTGTAGTGGATAGAGTGTCTGCCTGAGACTTCCTTCGTGGTGTAGTGGATAGAGCGTCTGTCTGAGGCAGCCTTCGTGGTGTAGTGGATAGAGCGTCTGTCTGAGGCAGCCTTCGTGGTGTAGTGGATAGAGTGTCTGCCTGAGACCGCCTTCGTGGTGTAGTGGATAGAGTGTCTGCCTGAGACCGCCTTCGTGGTGTAGTGGATAGCGCGCCTGCCTGAGACCGCCTTCGTGGTGTAGTGGATAGAGTGTCTGCCTGAGACCGCCTTCGTGGTGTAGTGGATAGAGCGTCTGTCTGAGACCGCCTTCGTGGTGTCGTTAATAGCGCATCTGCCTGATGCAGCCTTCTTGGTGTAGTGGATAGAGCGTCTGTCTGAGGCAGCCTTCGTGGTGTCGTTAATAGCGCATCTGCCTGATGCAGCCTTCGTGGTGTAGTGGATAGAGCGTCTGTCTGAGACCGCCTTCGTGGTGTCGTTAATAGCGCATCTGCCTGATGCAGCCTTCGTGGTGTAGTGGATAGAGCGTCTGTCTGAGGCAGCCTTCGTGGTGTAGTGGATAGAGCGTCTGTCTGAGGCAGCCTTCGTGGTGTAGTGGATAGAGTGTCTGCCTGAGACCGCCTTCGTGGTGTAGTGGATAGAGTGTCTGCCTGAGACCGCCTTCGTGGTGTCGTTAATAGCGCATCTGCCTGATGCAGCCTTCGTGGTGTAGTGGATAGAGCGTCTGTCTGAGACCGCCTTCGTGGTGTAGTGGATAGAGCGTCTGCCTGAGACCGCCTTCGTGGTGTAGTGGATAGAGTGTCTGCCTGAGACAGCCTTCGTGGTGTAGTGGATAGAGTGTCTGCCTGAGACCGCCTTCGTGGTGTAGTGGATAGAGTGTCTGCCTGAGACTTCCTTCGTGGTGTAGTGGATAGAGCGTCTGTCTGAGGCAGCCTTCGTGGTGTAGTGGATAGAGCGTCTGTCTGAGGCAGCCTTCGTGGTGTAGTGGATAGAGTGTCTGCCTGAGACCGCCTTCGTGGTGTAGTGGATAGAGTGTCTGCCTGAGACTTACTTCGTGGTGTAGTGGATAGCGCGCCTGCCTGAGACCGCCTTCGTGGTGTAGTGGATAGAGTGTCTGCCTGAGACCGCCTTCGTGGTGTAGTGGATAGAGCGTCTGTCTGAGACCGCCTTCGTGGTGTCGTTAATAGCGCATCTGCCTGATGCAGCCTTCGTGGTGTAGTGGATAGAGCGTCTGTCTGAGGCAGCCTTCGTGGTGTCGTTAATAGCGCATCTGCCTGATGCAGCCTTCGTGGTGTAGTGGATAGAGCGTCTGTCTGAGACCGCCTTCGTGGTGTCGTTAATAGCGCATCTGCCTGATGCAGCCTTCGTGGTGTAGTGGATAGAGCGTCTGTCTGAGGCAGCCTTCGTGGTGTAGTGGATAGAGCGTCTGTCTGAGGCAGCCTTCGTGGTGTAGTGGATAGAGTGTCTGCCTGAGACCGCCTTCGTGGTGTAGTGGATAGAGTGTCTGCCTGAGACCGCCTTCGTGGTGTCGTTAATAGCGCATCTGCCTGATGCAGCCTTCGTGGTGTAGTGGATAGAGTGTCTGCCTGAGACTTCCTTCGTGGTGTAGTGGATAGAGTGTCTGCCTGAGACTTCCTTCGTGGTGTAGTGGATAGAGTGTCTGCCTGAGACCGCCTTCGTGGTGTAGTGGATAGAGTGTCTGCCTGAGACTTACTTCGTGGTGTAGTGGATAGAGCGTCTGTCTGATGCAGCCTTCGTGGTGTAGTGGATAGCGCGCCTGCCTGAGACCGCCTTCGTGGTGTAGTGGATAGAGTGTCTGCCTGAGACCGCCTTCGTGGTGTAGTGGATAGAGCGTCTGCCTGAGACCGCCTTCGTGGTGTAGTGGATAGAGTGTCTGCCTGAGACCGCCTTCGTGGTGTAGTGGATAGCGCGCCTGCCTGAGACCGCCTTCGTGGTGTAGTGGATAGAGTGTCTGCCTGAGACCGCCTTCGTGGTGTAGTGGATAGAGCGTCTGCCTGAGGCAGTCTTCGTGGTGTAGTGGATAGAGTGTCTGCCTGAGACCGCCTTCGTGGTGTAGTGGATAGAGTGTCTGCCTGAGACCGCCTTCGTGGTGTAGTGGATAGAGCGTCTGCCTGAGACCGCCTTCGTGGTGTAGTGGATAGCGCGTCTGCCTCGAGAGTGGAAGGTCGATGCTTCGGCTCCTGGTCGCGTCATAACAAAAGACGTTAAAGGATGGTACTTGTTTCTCTGCCTGTCGCTCGACATTAAGGGGCTAAAACAAGGACTGGTCGGGTCAGAGTCAACCACACACAAACACTCCATCTTTCATTTCTCAGAACAAATGAAGCTCAGAAAGTTATGACTGTGTGCTAGTATGTGTCCGTGCATGCATGCATGTGTGTATGCGTGTACGCGCGCACGCGTGTGTGCGTGCGTGCGTGCGCGTGATTGTGTGTCTGTGCGTGCATGCATGTGTGTGTCCGTGCGTGTATACGTGTGTGTGCGTGTGGTAGTGCATGTGTCCGTGCGTGTATGTAGATTAGGCTCTCTACACCACAGAGTAGCTATCCCTGCGCATCAACTATCGCTGAGTGCGGCGTAAAAGAACAAGCCAGCCCTGCACATCAACAAATGTATCTGTTGTTCAGATAACCATATGTGTATGTCCTTTGAGGTGGAACACGATGACACGCAATCCTAATACATATGGGAAATTCCAGTTAATAGCGCCTCCGTGGTCTAACGGATAGAGTGTCTGCCGGAGAGCGAAATGATGGTGGTTGGATTCACGGCCGCGTCACATCAAAGACCTTCAAAGATACTACTTGTTGTTTCTCAGCCTGGCGTTCAACATCAAGGTCATAGTTTGAAATGCGAGAACAAAACACATTTATGAGTATTTTTTGTGCAGCTCCTGAAACCATGGGATCCAAATACTTCGCTTTTTTACAAAGATGTTTATAGCAAAATAATGCTTTAATTTAGATATTGGCTTTAAACAGAATTTATGTATTACCTAAATATTTTTACTTGAAAGAAGTTTCAACCCTTTTTGTTATCCTCATATTCATCCTTTACACTCCTTAATACATAGGGGCGGTCGGGTAGCCTAGTGGTTAAAGCGTTACCTCGTCACGCCGAAGACTTGGGTTCGATTCCCGACATGGGTACAATGTGTATTCCTGACATGGGTACAATGTGTGAAGCCCATTTCTGGTGTCCCCCGACGTGATATTGCTGGAATATTGCTAAAAGCGGCGTAAAACCATACTCACTCACCTTAATACATATGTTATATATATTATACGACAAATTATTCCAAGCAACTCGTGCTATCCTTTTTCATACCAAGTTTTAATACATACCAGAAATTACAGATAACCACATGCGCATTTCCCATATCTAAATATACCCTGGTATTTAAACCCTACATTTAAAGAGGGAGATGTATAACATAACTACCACAAGCCGCTACCCTGTAGCCGTTATAGCGCTGTGAAGGTAAGGTAATATTCATTTTATGTAGCAGACTGCACATGCAAGGCTGTATAAAAATAATTAATGCTTTTTTACAAAAAAATGAGAAAAGAGGTAGAATTTTGGGAAGACACTATCTATTATTTTCTTGACTTTGCCAAGAATACCAACACAAACAATTGTGTACACTTTGAACTCTGCTCTTTTATATAATGTGTATTTAATGGATAACGAAATCATAAAGCGTTGAAAAAAATGATTATTTTTTGTTTTTGTTATGTAGTGACGCTCAGATGTCATTTTATATTTAGCCATATTATAGGTGTAGTTTTGTTGTGCGGAGTAATCGTATGATGCATCAAAATTCGCCAATATGGTAGTGGTAGTTAGTTAACTTATATAAAACATATCGGAACAACTATATTTTATAATTACTTTTGTATTCGCCGTTTCAACTTCAGTTCTCCAAGGCATGCAGACTGTATATGGCTGACACTTGTCTGTGTCGGGGTATGGTTTTACTTCGCTTTTAGCAATATTCCAACAATATGACGGCGGGGGACACCAGAAATTGGCTTCAATGTACCCATGTCGGGAATTGAACCCGCGTCTTCGGCGTGACAAGCGAACGCTTTAACCACTAGGCTACCCGACCGCCGCCTCGGGGTATATGAAGTACCTGACTTATATACTAGGACATAAGTTCATTAGGACCAAAGGACATTTTGGATATAGGAAGTGATTGGGATTATATTCAAACTTGATTTTTCTCAAAACATTCCAAACGGCCATTTACATGTCATACAAAACACAAAATACTAAAAAAATACTAAATACTACAAAATACTAATTTGTCATTAACAACATACAACAACCTGTTTGAGATACAACTAATATTTCGTTTTTTCCAAACTGTATCTGCTACAATATTTTAATGCATTAGTTTTCTTGTAGGTTTGGATCTCATCTACAGCTCCATGATGTGTAAGTGTCAGGTGTTGTGCTTGCTGATGGTGCTGCTGGCCGCCCTGGATTCATGTGAGCTATTTCTTAATGTTATTGTGTCGTGTGTATCGTTTTGTGATGTGTGTTTATGCGTATGTTGTGTGTTTATGTATATGTGTGTTATATTTGCATGGTGTGTGTGTATGTGTGTGTGTGCTATGAGGTGAGGTGAATTAAGATTCCATAATTATTGCACTTTTATACTTTTTGTGTCTATGTGTATGTTTTGTGTGTGTTGCATGTGTGTTGTGTGTATAGTATGTGTACGTTGAGTTGTAAGAAGAATTAGGATTCAGCGAGGAGTTGTTGTGTGTTTTGTGTTGTGTATTGTACTTTGTGTGTGTGTGTGTGTGTGTGTGTGTGTGTGTGTGTGTGTGTGTGTGTGTGTGTGTTGAGTGCACATGTTGCATGTGTGTTGTGTGTATTGTATGTGTGTGTGTGTTGAGTTGAAAGGAGAATCAGGGTTTAGCGTGGAGTTCTAGATCATTGCGCTTATATAGGGACGTGTGTGTTGTCCTTGTTCTGTGTTTTGTGTTGTGTATTGTGCTTTGTTTGTTGTGTTGTCTGTTGTGTAATGTGAGGTGTGGTTGTTGTGTGTAGTGATGTCTGTGTTGTGCTGGGAGAAACAAAGAGGGGTAGGTGGGAAATGTTGAATGGCGGGGTAAGAGAGGGTAGATGGAGAGAGGGATGCAGTGGGAAGTGTTGAATAGCGGGGTAAGAGAGGGTAGATGGAGAGGGGGATGCAGTGGGAAGTGGTGAATGGCGGGGTAAGAGAGGGTAGGAGAGAGCGATGCAGTGGGAAGTGTTGGAATGGCGGGGTAAGAGAGGATAGATGGAGAGGGATGCAGTAGGAAGTGTTGAATAGCGGGGTAAGAGAGAGTAGATGGAGAGAGCGATGCAGTGGGAAGTGGTGAATGGCGGGGTAAGAGAGGGTAGATGAGAGAGCGATGCAGTGGGAAGTGTTGAATGGCGGGGTAAGAGAGGGTAGATGGAGAGGGATGCAGTAGGAAGTGTTGAATAGCGGGGTAAGAGAGAGTAGATGGAGAGAGCGATGCAGTGGGAAGTGGTGAATGGCGGGGTAAGAGAGGGTAGGAGAGAGCGATGCAGTGGGAAGTGTTGAATAGCGGGGTAAGAGAGTGTAGAAGGAGAGAGGGATGCAGTGGGAAGTGTTGAATGGCGGGGTAAGAGAGGGTAGATGGAGAGACCGATGCAGTGGGAAGTGTTGAATGGCGGGGTAAGAGAGGGTAGATGAGAGAGCGATGCAGTTGGAAGTGTTGAATAGCGGGGTAAGAGAGGGTAGAAGGAGAGAGCGATGCAGTGGGAAGTGTTGAATAGCGGGGTAAGAGAGGGTAGGAGAGAGCGATGCAGTGGGAAGTGTTGAATAGCGGGGTAAGAGAGGGTAGAAGGAGAGAGCGATGCAGTGGGAAGTGTTGAATAGCGGGGTAAGAGAGGGTAGGAGAGAGCGATGCAGTGGGAAGTGTTGAATAGCGGGGTAAGAGAGGGTAGATGGAGAGAGTGATGCAGTGGGAAGTGTTGAATGGCGGGGTAAGAGAGGGTAGATGGAGAGAGGGATGCAGTGGGAAGTGTTGAATGGCGGGGTAAGAGAGGGTAGATGGAGAGAGCGATGCAGTGGGAAGTGGTGAATGGCGGGGTAAGAGAGGGTAGATGAGAGAGCGATGCAGTTGGAAGTGTTGAATAGCGGGGTAAGAGAGGGTAGAAGGAGAGAGCGATGCAGTGGGAAGTGTTGAATAGCGGGGTAAGAGAGGGTAGGAGAGAGCGATGCAGTGGGAAGTGTTGAATAGCGGGGTAAGAGAGGGTAGAAGGAGAGAGCGATGCAGTGGGAAGTGTTGAATAGCGGGGTAAGAGAGGGTAGATGGAGAGAGGGATGCAGTGGGAAGTGTTGAATAGCGGGGTAAGAGAGGGTAGATGGAGAGAGTGATGCAGTGGGAAGTGTTGAATAGCGGGGTAAGAGAGGGTAGATGGAGAGAGCGATGCAGTAGGAAGTGTTGAATAGTGGGGTAAGAGAGAGTAGATTGAGAGAGCGATGCAGTGGGAAGTGGTGAATGGCGGGGTAAGAGAGAGTAGATGGAGAGAGCGATGCAGTGGGAAGTGTTGAATGGCGGGGGTAAGAGAGAGTAGATTGAGAGAGCGATGCAGTGGGAAGTGTTGAATGGCGGGTTAAGAGAGAGTAGATAGAGAGAGGGATGCAGTGGGAAGTGTTGGAATGGTGGGGTAAGAGAGGGTAGATGGAGAGGGATGCAGTAGGAAGTGTTGAATAGCGGGGTAAGAGAGAGTAGATGGAGAGAGCGATGCAGTGGGAAGTGGTGAATGGCGGGGTAAGAGAGGGTAGGAGAGAGCGATGCAGTGGGAAGTGGTGAATAGCGGGGTAAGAGAGGGTAGACGGAGAGGGATGCAGTAGGAAGTGTTGAATAGCGGGGTAAGAGAGAGTAGATGGAGAGAGCGATGCAGTGGGAAGTGGTGAATGGCGGGGTAAGAGAGGGTAGGAGAGAGCGATGCAGTGGGAAGTGTTGAATAGCGGGGTAAGAGAGTGTAGAAGGAGAGAGCGATGCAGTGGGAAGTGGTGAATGGCGGGGTAAGAGAGGGTAGATGGAGAGACCGATGCAGTGGGAAGTGTTGAATGGCGGGGTAAGAGAGGGTAGATGGAGAGAGGGATGTAGTGGGAAGTGTTGAATGGCGGGGTAAGAGAGGGTAGATGAGAGAGCGATGCAGTTGGAAGTGTTGAATAGCGGGGTAAGAGAGGGTAGAAGGAGAGAGCGATGCAGTGGGAAGTGTTGAATCGCGGGGTAAGAGAGGGTAGGAGAGAGCGATGCAGTGGGAAGTGTTGAATAGCGGGGTAAGAGAGGGTAGATGGAGAGAGTGATGCAGTGGGAAGTGTTGAATGGCGGGGTAAGAGAGGGTAGATGGAGAGAGGGATGCAGTAGGAAGTGGTGAATAGCGGGGTAAGAGAGAGTAGATGGAGAGAGCGATGCAGTGGGAAGTGGTGAATGGCGGGGTAAGAGAGGGTAGGAGAGAGCGATGCAGTGGGAAGTGTTGAATAGCGGGGTAAGAGAGGGTAGAAGGAGAGAGCGATGCAGTGGGAAGTGTTGAATAGCGGGGTAAGAGAGGGTAGATGGAGAGGGATGCAGTAGGAAGTGTTGAATAGCGGGGTAAGAGAGAGTAGATGGAGAGAGCGATGCAGTGGGAAGTGGTGAATGGCGGGGTAAGAGAGGGTAGGAGAGAGCGATGCAGTGAGAAATGGTGAAAGGCGGGGGTGAGAGAGGGTAGATGGAGAATGGGGTTCAGTGGGAAGTATTGTTTTGCAGGATAAATGAGGCTAGGTGGAGAGACGGGTGCTGTGGAAATATTGAATCGCGGGGTAAGAGAGTGTAGATGGCGAGAGGGGGTAGGTAGGTTTAGGGCTGTGGTTAGTTTGGCGTCACTGGTAGAGTCTTCGTCACTCACAAACTAGGTTTAAACCTGTCACTTTTTACATCAGTTCCAGCATCAGCATTCATTCTAGACTCAGGCGACGTGAACCCCATCTGCAAAACGACGACGGAAACACTGATTCCCCACCCTGCTATGTGTGCCCAGTACTACAACTGTAGTGCGCCCGCCATGAAAATACATCGTTCCACCTTAGAACAGAACCTACAGGAATGTCCCTTCCCGCAGTTGTACAATCCTGAAACACAGAGATGTGAGCACTACAGCATGGTCACGTGTGGCAACAGAACAGAGCCCCTTGGGAAATGTAAGTATCCTAGCCTCCCCCTTCTTCTTGATGGAAACCAAGAGAATTGACATACGAGGGGTGGTCGAAATGTTCTGAGCCTAATCGAAGGAATGCGTTGATGGTGTTGGTTGCCAATTATATTTGAACATAATGACTCCAAAGTCCACACACTTCTGTCAATGATGCTGGAGTGCCTGGACCCCAGTGGTGTAGGAATTTCCTCCTGGTGGTAAAAGGTCCATCGCAGCAGAAATTGCTTCATCACCGTTTACTTAATGCTTGCCAGAGAGTTCTTTCTTCAAGTTTGGGTAGAGGTGGAATTCTAACGGTACCAGATCTGGTGAATATGGAGCATGTTTAGTGGGTTATTCTGCATTGTCTTCGTGGTACAACACACCTTTAGTGAGTTTTTCACGATGTTTAGCCTTGATATACATGCAGTTGCCTCAGCATGTTACCTTAATATTGATCATTATTGGTCTCACCTTTCATAAGGTATTCCACCAGTAGGATTCCAATAGTCAATTTTCGCGTTATGTGGAGCAATATTCTACCAGCTCCAGACTTTAGTGTTGACATTTGAAACAGACTTCACTAAATCAGATAAAGACTGCATATTCTTGAATTTGAAATTTGCAAAAAAGGGAGCTGATGCCTTTAATTCAAACAACATTCTCAGACAAAAACCACTTTCCAAACATGTGCCACAATATGTTAACATCGCGATCAGCCTCCTACTAATTGGGATCACAACTTTAAAATCATTATGGATGTTGTCGAAGCATATGCCAGTATATGGGCCCAAAAAGAAGGAGAATCTGTTGAATGTGTTTCAGAGTGGGCTAAGTAAGTGTGTGATGTCATTGGTAGAATGCACAACCTGAAACATCCTCTATATCTCCAGGGCTCTCATTTCGATAAACCTACACTAACCACCAGGGTTACCGAAATGCGACCCCTAGAAATACAGAGGATGAAACTGGAAAAGAGGAAACAGAAAGGAGGGAAATTTATTCTGTCCCAGCCAGCTGACATCCACAGCCTAGCTGCCCTACATGAAAAGTTTGTAGTTGTTCCCTCTGATAAGGCCTCAAATAGCATAACCAGTATATTTAAGCATCACTACATTAATTGAACTTGATATGAGTGCCATATCTAATAATAAGGCCCGTATGTTAGCTGAAGAAGAAATATGCCATTACCATGCATCAGTACTATCACATTCTCACTTGGCTCTAAAACATGAAGACATGTCCATTGGTCTTTTGTACCGGATTTTTGTAAAGCTACATAAAAATCCATACAAAGAGAGATTTATTGCTGGGTCCAGCAAATGTACCACCAAATATTAACTATAAGCCTTAACACAATCAAGGAAGGACTTCCTTTATTTTCAAAGAAAATATTTGAGACAAGTGGAATTTATACCATGAGGATTGTCACAATCTCAAAGGATTTCAATGTCTTTTTACAATTTCAGAAAAGAACCAGGTTCAATGCTGTCAAAACATATGGATTTTTAAGTTTTGTACACCACTAATTAAAAACCTAATTAAAATCTTTTTTCCTTGATCCAATGGTATATAATTATATATCTATCTTCAGAGTTTCAGGTTAATTGTGAAAATTGAAAGCAAATGTCTTCTGAAGTTTACTGAGATAATATGTGAAGTGCTGGTCTTCTTCATTGGTAACTTATATGGATAATTTGGGGGTAAGACGTTTAGGCAAGAAGTAGGCATCCCCATAGACACCAGTGGTGCCACTCTTCTCGCTGATCTGTTTATGCATGCGAATCGGAAACTCTGCTCGGACTGGCATAGTCAAAACAAGCTAATATGGCCAAGACGTTTAATTTAAGCTTCAGGTATAGCACTGATCAGATGCTGATCAATAACCAGTAAATAGCCAATTTCCATTGACTTACCCACCTGAACTAGCAATAAAGGAGGCCATATAAACAAATAATTTGGTTAGACAGCTTCATCTGTTTCATATTTAGATCTATTCATAATGATTCAGAGTGATAAAACACTCCCCACCATACTGTATGAAAAGAGGGATGACTTCAATTTCCCTTCAGGTCGAGCAATATTCCTGCAGCTCCATCTCTTGGTGTCTACATTTCTAATGAGCTTCAATCAAGCATTCTCTTGCTCTTGCTCATTTGTTTGATCCTGGTTACAACAATCAAGGCCGCAGTAAAGCTTGCTAAACTCTTTTGGTAGACATGCGGAGGACATTTCCAAATTTGACACATCAGTGGCGAAAATGATGTCCTATGCAATTCTCCTATTTTGACTTGTACCAAATGAACAATTAACTTGCCTTTGCCTTTGATGGGGGTGGGGTGGGTGCATCGTCACTAAACACATGCTCATGATATAGCCGTAATCGTACAATCGACACTGTTTTCGGCCATTTTTTAGTAACATAGAAAGGGTTTTGTCACATTTATTGCAATATTTTGTCAATACAGACTATGATGCGTTTACTCCTTTTAACTGAAAAAAGTTAATTAAAAAGGTTTGGTTTGGTTATACACAGGTAACAATAACAGATTATTTTCAAATACTTTAGTCGTAGAATATAAATCTTTTAAAATAAGACCGATATCGAAACATGTGACGTGAGATAACGCAGGCGCCTTGCTACGCTTGATTTTAATTAGAACAAAACTGTATTTTATATAAGTACAGATTTAAGAAATATAGTAATATTGACTGTAAAAAGAACACTATTTTTGCACTGTTAAAGAATGTTTGCTGTGTAACCTAACCCCACATAAACAAAAGGTTCCATATCTCCAAGCAACTATTTTGTATGGGACTTATACCATATCTTATACCAACGTTTCAGTCATTTTGTTGTCTTGGTAAATTTGAAGATTTTAGTAGCACTTCCAGTGGTGCAGATTTGTTTTTGAAAGAACCAGCTTTTAGCAACAATAACATACCAATGTTGGTAATCGAATTTAGTGTGAAGTGTTAACGCTCTAGACTTTCCCTGTTGTAAAGTGAATGAACCTCTTCGGTTTTATATAAATGTCTTTTATTTAAATGAATATGTCCTTGTGTGGACAGCGTAAACAAAGAGTATAAAAACCTGTATGTGTAAAGTATGATATTATTTATTTTCAAATGACAAAGGACATGGTAGGATAACAGCCCCTTTTCTGCATAATTTAAGAATTGGGAAAAACTTTGGCTAATTTGTAAGACAAATTAGTGAGATATGTTTGTTTGAATGTAAGCTAAGCTTTGGTTGTTCAAAGAGTTCAACTACAGGCATAGGTTAGGATAAAATGGGTTAAAAGGGATCTTAATAGAGGTTTTGAGGAAACGTTTTTCTAATATTTACACCTGAGCAAATCTTTGACCCTAGCTGGTTGGACTAACGAGTCTATGCATTGCCCAATCAAAATCGCGCAAGGAAAACGAAATTCGGTTCTAAAACTGTCGTCGGATTTCGGTCGATTGCAGGATTTGCAAAACATGTGCATCGCCAGCTCGTTGTCATTTGATATTTTCCAGATCTTTCCATGTCTTAATCAAGGTGCTCACGTGATTTGATGCACTTCGCGATGTAAGACCCGTTTTATCGCAATATAGGTCTTGATTATCGATTAGATCGTCTTGACTGGGCGCCACCGTTTTGTTTGAAACAAATGCAAGTGATACAGTGATGGAATCTGATTGATCCATAGGAGAGGCTAAGAAGGGACATAACTCGTAATAGCCACTGGTGGCGCTACGATCAAGCCCAGGAATTCCAGCCTGGTTCGGCAAGGGTGGAAACTGGACTTTTGAAGTCAGTTGACTCTCTTGCCTCGGGAAGATGCATTTTCCTAGAATACAAACATTTCAAACATGTGATAAATATCAGTTTGAGTCAACGTCTTGCTCATACTTTGATTTTCACTTGAAATTTTAAAATTCTGCGTTTTTCACTCATTGTATAAATACTTATGTACTTGCCAATGTCAAAAGTTCAAACATTGCATGTGTAAGAAAGATATACACAAGGTCTTAACATGTCTGATAATGTTCATGCCAATAAGTTTTTCACAACTTTTAATTTTGACACTTACAGTTGGCATTTAGCGCATATGAGTTATATCTTTTCAGGCGAGTATGCTCAGCACGCGTGCGCTGGGGGCAGGGACTGTGGGCCACCCTGTTTCATCAACAACCCCACCTGTAGGAACCTCGCCGACGGCCTCAACGTCTACGAACATCGCCCCAACTCTCGGTACTACGTTGAGTGCCTTAATCAGCGACTGCTCAAAACTGGCGTGTGTCCTAATTGCGACGCGGGGAGCCCTATTTTTGACGCAAATTTGCGTGCCTGCGAGTGTAGATAAAAAATGCATTGTTTAAAAAATCACAATGTGCAGTAAAAAATAAAAAACATGTAAACATTCCATGTGTTTGCCTGCATCTGTTTAACCCTGGGGATAGCCTTACACTGTGGGGCAAATGTACCCCCATGGCTGAATGCGTTCACAATACCAAACCTACCACTCGGTGGCAACTGGCCCATGCTACAAGATCGAGCAAATAGGGTAAAAATGCCCCTTAGGCAAATATTTTTCGTGGATATATATAACGTCAACATCTTGATTATCTGTCGAAACAGTGAACAGACAATCCAGTACACAGCGTGTTTATTGATTTTGAAACTGAAAACTGTATGTTAATTTGAAACTGCATCTGCTCTTTACAAGTGAAGGAATTCTGCTGCGTACACGTAAAGAGAGTGAGTGAGTTGGGTTTTAACGCCGCTTTTAACATTATTCCAGTTATACGAGGGCAATTCAATATATAACCAGCCTAACCTATTTGCTACTGCTCCTCACTTCTTCTTTTTCAACATAATCACCATTGAGGTCTATGCACTTTGTCCAGCGATGTGTGAGAGATAAAAGCCCGTTGTGACCATGGGGTTGTTCGTGTAATCACCCCTCCACTGCTGTCGTGAGTTCATCATCGGACCGGAAATGACGTCCACGCAGTTCTTTCTTCAAGTCTGGGAAGAGAAAGTAGTCGCTTGGCGCCAGGTCTGGTGAGTAAGGTGGATGAGGCAATACCTTGAACCCGTTCCGTTTCACTGCGGCAACCGCAAGTCGACAGGTGTGCACTCTGGCATTATCATGTTGGATCAGCACACCTTTTGAGATCTTTCCACGACGTTTGGAAAGAATAGCAGTCCGCAAACGGTCCAGGAGATCGGAGTTGTACTCTCCAGTAATAGTCTGGCCACGTGGCAAGAAGTCAATGAGCAAGACTCCTTTGGTATCCCAAAAGATGGTTGCCATGACTTTGCCAGCCGATGGTTGAGTCTTAAACTTTCTGGGACGGGGTGAAGCAAAGCCAGTCCACTGCTTACTCTGTTCTTTGTTTTTTTGGTCATAGTGGTGTACCCAGGTTTCATCACCAGTAACAATTCTCTCCATAAAGTTGTCTGCATCCCGACTGCATTGCGTCAAAAGTGCCTGACACATTGACGAACGTACAGCCTTCTGATCATCACTCAGACATTTCGGGACCCATCGGGCAGACAGCTTCCTCATACCCAGACGATCATGCAAATGGTATGGACACTTCCCCCTGAAATGTCCAAGGCCTTGGCCATTTCTGACACCTTCATTCGCCTGTCTTTGACAACCAGTTGTCTCACAGCTTCACTGGTTTGGTCATTGGTCACCTCTGCAGGCTTGCCAGGGCGTGGCCCATCTTCCAGGTTCACCCGACCCCTCTTAAATTCTGCAACCCAGAATTTGACCTGTGCATACGAAGGTGCACTGTCACCATAAGGGCTAAGCAAGAGCTAGGAAGGGAATACAACAAGAACGACCCTTAAGGCGTTTTGGTAGCGGCCGGGTATCAAACTTCCGACCTCCTGCTATCCGTCAGACCCTCCAACAACTTCACCCCAAAGTCGTCTTTTGAAAATGGAATCAGTGAACCAAAGACGGTTATGACTTCGGTCTATCGCATCTATTTAATTCACAACCATGTGGTCTCGACAAATATCGTTGAAAACTGAACATCCATCACATACTACTTTATTACTTACCAATGACAATGTCAGATTCAGACGTCAGACGTTGCAGATTCTGCCATGCATCAGCAGATACATAATGGCACAATGTCGTGATGCGTGTATGAATACCATTCAATAAAAAGGGATGCTGGCATTTTATAAGTAGCAGCAACCGGAAAAGTTATCAGATTGTAACATGTAACTGACAGTTCATAAATATGAAGACTGCCCCGTGTCACACAATCCGCAGCCTAAACAACGCTCAAGGGTGACTGGCATCACGTTGTATCAGCAGATTCATTCCAAGTAAATCTACACGTTAATGTTGAGGTGAGGTGAAATGGGGTTTAACGTCGCGTCCAAGATTATTGCACTTATATATCGACGTGCATGGACGAGTGTGTAGCTGCTTGTACTAGTACGGACTGATGCCGATTTATAGTGCTAGCTCACTGAGATACCATGCCGCAGTTTAAAATGAATACCCCCTCAGACACAGTATACTGACTCCGAGCCGACCAATCCTTCTTTTATACCCTTAATGCCGAGCACTAGACAGGGAAACAACAAGTACCATCTTTTAACGTCTTTTGTTAAGACGCGGCCGGGGATCGAACACCGGACCTTCCGCTCTGCGAGCGGACGCTCTACCACTAGACCACAGAGACGGTCACGTTAATGTTGAACCGCATCATAGATCAGGATTGTCATCTGGCTCATGCAACTTGTCAGAAACACGGTAGCCAGTGCCAGCTGTGACGAGTTACCGCTATGTACATCTAGGTGAAGTCCAGCCACCTTCCAGTTTCTGGTAAAGAAGCATTTAATTGAATTTGGATGAATTACGCCATGTAATTGCTAACTAACTAATAAAACTTTCACATTTAAGATAAATAACGGAATTTTAAAGTTTGTCAGAGACATAAATTCGTTCAGCATTGGTTTCACTATTTCTATCACCTACAATGGGAGGTGTCATTGTTGATTTCACAAACCTTAAACATTTCACAAATGCACAAACTTAAAAAGAGGAAACGGAATTGGAATAAACCCATTCTGTCCCAGCCAGCTGTCATCCAAAGTCTGGCTGCCCTACATGAAATGTTTGTTGTACGTTGTTCTCACTGA
Organism: Haliotis cracherodii; assembly: GCF_022045235.1. Lineage (NCBI taxonomy): Eukaryota > Metazoa > Mollusca > Gastropoda > Lepetellida > Haliotidae > Haliotis > Haliotis cracherodii. The sequence goes on along the minus strand of NW_027266319.1, from coordinate 54,520,294 downwards.
CAAGGTCTTAAATAACATAACCATTGTATGTAAGCATGACTTGGTATAAGTGATGTATCAAATAAGGAAAGAATGTTAACTGAGGAAGAAATCTGCCCAAACCATGCATCAGTACTATCAGCTTTTGACTTGACTCTATAATTTGAACACTTGTACATTCCTCTTTAGTACAGGATTCCAAAGCTAGAGAAAACTACATACAAAGATGGATATATTGTTGGGTCCAGCAAATGTACCACCAAATCCCTGTACAACCAAAGATTGACCAAAATCCTTAATACAACCAAGGAAGGACCTTTTTATATTCAAAGAAAATATTTGAGACAAGATGAATTAATACAATAAGGATTCTCGAAATCTCAAAGGATTTTATACCATGTGGATTCTCTAAATCTTATTTGCTTGACTTTTTGCAATCTCCGAAAAGAACCAATTTCAATTCTATCGAAACATGTGACGTTGCAATCTTTTACACAACTATCCCACACCACAATTTTAGGGAAGAACTTCATCCCTTGTTTCATGGTACAGGTGAGGTGAGGTGAGGTGAGGTGAGGTGAGGTGAGGTGAGGTGAGGTGAGGCGAGGCGAGGCGAGGCGAGGTGAGGTGAGGTGAGGTGAAATTGGGTTTAACGTCGCGTCCAAGATTATTACTTTATATAGCCACTTGTAGACTTGTAAGATAGGACGTGCGTTTGCATGTTTGTGATAGGTGCTTACCTTTTCGTTAGAATAGGTCTTCAGCAACCCATGTTTGCCGTAAAAGGCGACTATGCTTGTCGTAAGAGGCGACTAATAGTTTTGTTTGGTTGTTGTCTAACGCCGCACTCAGCAATATTCCAGCTATATGACGGCGGTCTGTAAATAATCGAGTTTGGACCAGACAATCCAGTGATTGATATCATGAGCATCCATGCACGCAATTGGGATACGATGGTGGGATCGGATGGACAGGCTCGCTGACTTGGTTGTGCATGTCATGATATCACAATAGTCACGTAGTCACATAGATAGGCCCGTGTTGACGTTTGTTAAACAGACGCGGCGAGAACAAAATAAATATATCATTATTTTTGGGGCAACTCTATCAACCTGGGGATACTTCGCCTTTTTCAAAACATATTTACAACAAACGTGGTCCAGATTTAGATATTCCCGATACGGCGTTACATTCATGTATCACCTAGAAGAATAGTTTTGCCTGAACCACATATCAAACTTGGTTCTTATCATCATATTCATCTTTAATAATCCTGAATACTCATGTTATGTATATTTGTACGACAAATTATTTCCTCACAACTCATCATTTCCCTACTATACAAATTGTATAACACAGCATATAACGATGGGAAATTCTATTTTATTTTACCATTGGAATTAATATGACGCACAAAACGCCAAAGAAACATTTCTTCCTATTTCAGCCCCATGAAAGATGTACTCTTGTATTGTGGAGTAATCGTTTGATACTTCTTTAAATCTAACTATTGTGATGAAAGCATGCCAGAACAATGATATTTGTTACGTTGTTTACGTTTGTATTCAACTTCAGTTCTAGAAAGAAGAGCCGTATGTTAATCTTCCTGGCGAACTATCGACTCCAGTTTGGGGGCGGTCGGGTAGCCTAGTAGTTAAAGCGTTCGCTCGTCACGCCGAAGACCCGGGTTCGATTCCCGACATGGGTAGAATGTGTGAAGCTCATTTCTAGTGGAAGCCCATTTCTAGTGGAATATGGCTGAAATTAGCCTAAAATCAAACTCACTCACTCGACTCCAGTTTCCCTGAGAAGGTTGATAATTGTTTACAACACCTGTCATCTACCATGACATTGAAGAATGCTTGATTGTGGTTATTTTAAAAGGGATATCCTTCTTCCTAATGAAACCTCTCTTAAAATAAGCGTATTTATACAATCACCGTGCGTATGAATACATCTAAAGCATATCGATCCTTCCTCTATTAGAGACTGGATCTCCAATACACGCCGAGTCCCAGAGCTCAGTTAAGCTTTCAAAAAGTTTTGTGGTAGACATGTGGAGGACGCTCACCTTTTCGCGAACACCTGGTGTCATTGCTGTTTAATAGTGATTTATAAACACCCGATGTCATTACTGCTTGATAGTGATTCATAAACACCTAGTGTCATTACTGCTTGATAGTGATTCATAAACACCTGGTGTCATTACTGTTTAATAGTGATTCATAAACGCCTGATGTAATTACTGCTTGATAGTGATTCATAAACACCTGGTGTCATTACTGTTTGATAATGATTGATAAACACCTGATGTCATTACTATTTGATAGTGATTTAAAAACACCTGGTGTCATTACTGTTTGATAGTGATTCATAAACACCTGGTGTCATTACTGCTTGATAGTGATTCATAAACACCTGATGTAATTACTGCGTGATAGTGATTCATAAACACCTGGTGTCATTACTGTTTGGTAGTGATTCATAAACACAGGGTGTCATTACTGTTTAATAGTGATTCATAAACGCCTGATGTAATTACTGCTTGATAGTGATTCATAAACACCTGGTGTCATTACTGTTTGATAATGATTCATAAACACCTGGTGTCATTACTGCTTGATAGTGATTCATAAACACCTGGTGTCATTACTGTTTAATAGTGATTCATAAACACTTGATGTAATTACTGCTTGATAGTGATTCATAAACACCTGGTGTCATTACTGTTTGATAGTGATTCATAAACGTCTGGTACCATAGCTGTTTGATAGTGATTCATAAACACCTGGTACCATAACTGTTTTTTAGTGATTCATAAACACCTGATGTAATTACTGTTTGAAAGTGATTCATAAACAATTGGTGTCATTACTGTTTGATAATGATTCATAAACACCTGGTGTCATTACTGCTTGATAGTGATTCATAAACACATACTCATGCTATAGTTGGAATCGACTCTGCTTTGTGCGGAGATTTCTATTTGATATGGAAAGGATTTTGTCGCTTCATTCCGAGAAATGACTTGCTGATTTCCAAGAACTGACGTTTCGTATCCATTTCCAAGTAATACCTTTTGACTCAGAACGGCTTTAAGTTTTCTAAATCTAAAACTAATTGTATGCATTTTTGTCGAAAATATAAACCACATAGGGACCCAGAATTACATTTAGCTTGAACTCCAATTAAAGTCGCAAAAGAAGCCATTTTTTAAGAATAATTTTTTATCATCACCTCACTTTCTTACCACATATTAAATATGTGAAAGCTAAATGTCTAAAGGCACTAAATTTATTAAAGGTCGTTTCTAATTCCAAATAGGGAGGAGATCTAAATATAGCTGGCATATTGCTTAGTGTGCCGTTAAACAACAAACAAACAAATGCAAGAATCTGCATCGAAAGGTATGTCTCTATATGCAATAAACCAGAAGTTGTAATTCATAAAGTTGTACGTTTTCTTACTAACGTTTTCTTGACTAACTCTCAGTAGGTTCGATCCCCAAACCGGGTCATACCGAAAGATGTCAAAAGATTCGACACTTGCCTGACGATCGACATTATGTGTGCAAAACAAAGAATAGATGGCTCAGTCAGTATAATTTGTGGGATATCTGTGTTAAGCCGCGGCAAGCTGTCTTAGCCTGTTTGTTGTGTAACGCCTCACTTAGCAATATTTCAGCTGGATTACTGTTTGGTCCAGAATCGATTATTTACAGACCGCCGTCACATAGCTGGAATATTGCTGAGAGCGGCGATAAACAACAAACAAACAAACTTGTTGCAAATATGAATTCAACACGTCACACAGCCTCCCTACTATAATATATTCTGAATGAAACTATGTTAAAGTCACTTTTTAATGAATTACATTCAAAGTGAGATTGCCATTCAAAACAACCATGACTCATGACAGGTATTACGTTATTAACAACAACACAAAATAAATTGACATCTACCAAAAGACGGTAAGATGGTAATTGTTGTTACCCTGCCTGGCTTTCGGCGCACAGACACAATGTCGCTCTGGAAGTGAGGCAATCTTGAAAGCGACGTAAAACCCCATTTCACCTCAACCACATGTATATAGGAGGCGTATCAGGTATGAAGTCCCCAATATCTGTGATAATTATAAGCTTATATACTGAACAACAAAAGTTCCTGTGATATTCAATAAGATTTAATGCAAAGTTATGTTTTTTTCCAAATCTGAAACAATTTCGGTTTGCAACAGATAAAAGACTCCTGTAAGTGTTCATATGGTTTAATTTGCCATATTGACTTCAGAAAATGCGTGATATCATAAAAAAACATGTCTTTTTTGAACACGCCAAAATGTCAATTTACAAATCAATAGGGTGTGTGTCCACCTCCGGTTGCGATGCAAGCAACACATCTGGACCAGGCGTTGCACAAAATCCTGTGGGATATCTGTCCATATCAGCTGGAGCATGTTTCGAAGTTCCTGGAGTGTCTGTGAAACACGTGGTTGACATTGAAGGCGCCGATCCATCTAATCCCACATGTGCTCGATTGGAGAGAGATCAGGGGAGCGAGCCGGCCATGGGATGACATTCACGTTGTTCTGTTGAAGAGAATCCGGACAAGTCGAGCAATTATAGGCCGGGCTTTGTCATGTTGAAAGGTAAAACGACGCAAAAACGGTAGAACAACAGGGTCGATTATCTCGTCGCGGTAGCGCTGTCCATAGAGATTTCCCTCTACAATTATCAAACAGGTCCTCTGTCTTGCTGTAATCCCACCCCATACTATAACGATACCGCCCCCGAACCGATCTTCTTCCATGACACAATGATTGACGTAACGTTCACCTCGACGTCGGTACACTCGAATCCGTCCATCGCTGTGGCTGAGATGTAAACGAGACTCATCAGTGAATAGAACTTGTCCCCACTGCATTGCCGTCGAGCGTAGACGCTGTCTGCGCAACTGTAGACGTGCTAGACGGTGGTTTCCTGTCAAAATGCGACGTCTGGCAGGTCTTCTGGCGACAATCCCTGCACATCTGAGGCGACGATTTACGGTTTGTGAAGATATTCGTCGAAGTCCAGAGATGCTTCTTGCAGTCACTGTTGCTGGCTGGAATCGATTTCGTAGGTGTGTTGCTCGAATCAAGTTGTCTTGTCGATTATTGGTTACGCGTTGTCTGCCACTCCGAGGATGGTCTCTGACTGCTGTCAACTGCTTCGGCTGTTGCCATTAAACAATAAATCGTGTTTTTGTGGACGTTAAATTGTCTTGCAATATCACGTTGACTGGATCCTGCTTCAAGCATACCAATGGCTCGCAGACGCTCATTTTCGGACAGGCGTGGCATTTCGTAATGTTGAATTACGTAATAATTGCGTAATTGCTGTAAAAGGCGACTAACGGGATCGGGCGGTAAGGCTTGCTGGCTTAGTTATGCATGTTATCGTATACCAAATGCGTAGATCGATGCTACGTGTTTGTTTGTTTGTTGTTTAACGCCACACTCAGCAATATCCCAGCTATATGACGGCGGTCTGTAAAATAATCGAGTCTGGACCAGACAATCCAGTGCTCGACATCATGAGCATCTATCCACGCAATTGGGATCGATGACATGTATCAACCATGTCAGCGAGCCTGACCACCCGATCCCGTTAGTCGCCTTTTACGATAAACATAGTCGCCTTTAACGGCATGTATGGGTTGCTGAAGACCTTTTCTACCCCGGAATCTTCACGGGTCTCGATGCTACATGTAAGGATCATATTTCAATCAAAGTAATGACATCATATTTCACCTATTACACATACATGAATAATTGACATTTAATTACCACCAAACCTTATCTAGATTATTGTAGTTAATCGTGCGTGGAGACTGAAAGGTATTGTGATAGATAAAGTGAAGTTTTAAGCTTTGCCTCATTGGCAAATTAGTTTGAAGGATTGAAAAAATAGTGAACGTGCTTTATATGTAGTAATTTGATGTATATGAAAGGATACATCTTCCCGAGGCAAGGGACTTAACTGACGAGAAAAGTCCAGTTTCCACCCTTGCCGAACTCGGCTGGTATTATGGAGTTACATTTTGGCTGGACTAACGAGTCTATGCATAGTCCAGTCAAAATCGAAATCCGGTTCGCAATCTGTCGTGCAGATTTCCGTCGATTGCAGGATTTCCAAAGCATGTGCACCGCTCACTCTTTGTCCAAATTTATTTTCCAAATTGAATTCTTTTCATGATTTTAATCAAGGTGCTCACATGATTTGATGCACTTTGCGATGTAAGACCCGTTTTATCACAACATCTTGATTATCGACCAGATCGTCTTGACTGGGCGCCGCCATTTTATTTGAAGCAAATGCAAGTGAATCAGAAGTGGAATCTGATTGGTCCATAGGAGAGGCTTAGAATGGTCTTACTCGTAAAGGCCACTGGAGGCGCTACGATTGAGCCAAGGAATTCCAGCCTAGTTCGGCAAGGGTGGAAACTGGACTGAGAGAGTCAGTTAACTCTCTTGCCTTGTCTTAACTCTGTCCATGTATATTATGGGGTGTTGGTTGATGCTGCATTCAGTAATATTCAAACTGTATGAACCGCGGGTTAGAGGACACAACCCAGTGATTGATATTCTGAGCAACGATCGTCGCCGTCGTAACACAAGACAACACAAAACCATTAAGAAAGACAAACCTGCTCACCTGATTCAAGTATCACCACAAAGGAAGCACTACGTAAAAGGCGACTGTGCTTGTCGCAAGAGACGACTAACAAGATCGGGTGGTCAGGCTCGCTGACTTGGTCGATGCATATCATTGATGTCAATCACTTGATTGTCTGGTCCAAACCCGATTATTAAGAGACAGCCGTCATATAGCTGTAATATTGCCGAGTGCGGCGTTAAACAACAAACATTTGTTCCACATATACAGGTCGGCCATATTCAGCGTGTATACGTTTAGAACTGAAGTTAAAAAGGTGAATACAAACGTATTAATTTATTAAATAGAATTGTTCTTGCATGTTTTATGGAACCACTACTATTTAGATTTACAGAGGTACCAAACAATAACTCTGCACTACCAAGTTACAGCTTTAATGGGGCTGTGGGATCCGGGGTAGAATAGGTCTGTAGCAACACATGCTTGCCGTAAAAGGCGACTATGCTTGTAAGAGGCGACAAACGGATCCCAATTGCATGGATCGATGTCAATCCCTGCATTGTTTGGTCCATAAGTGATTATTTACAGGCCACCATCATCTAGCTGTAATATTGCCGACTGTAACGAAATAATTATTTGTCTTTTGTGCGTCACTTTAAATCCAATAACAAATATGAAACATTCCCAGTGTTATTATGTAGTGTCATAACATGAACACAGACGCATTTCGTTGTGTATTTAAGAGCTGGGTTCCATGTATGCCGAGTTGTGTTTATATATACATTTTCATGGTACCAAAATAAGAAATAATGTTCCTCCCACTTTTTTCAATAAAATCATCAAATATTGTACCTCTACTTTTGGACCCGTGAAGATTCCGGGTTAGGACAGATCTTCAGCAACCCATACTTGCCGTGAAAGGCAACTATACTTGTCGTAAAAGGCGACTAACGGGATCGGGTGGTCAAGCTCGCTGACTTGGTTGATACATGTCATCGATCCCAACTGCGTGGATCGATGCTCATGATGTCAATCGATTATTTTACAGACTGCCGTCAAATAGCTGGAATATTGCTGAGTGCGGCGTTAAACAACAAGTAAAAATAAAAAAAATACCCCTTTTTGAAAAAACATTTATTATTTGAATATGAACTTACCTTCACGGCGCTATAACGGCAGCAGGACAGCAGGTTGTGGAACTTATGTAATACCTTTCCTACTTTTAAATGGAGGATTGAAATTCCCGAGTATATTAAGAAATGGGAAATGTGCATGTGGTTATCTGTTATTTCTGGTATGTATTAAGACTTTGTAAAATAAGGATAGGACGACTTGTATGGAAGTATTTGTCGTATAATAAATAAAACATATGTATTAATGTGTATAAAGGATGAATATGAGGATAAGAATAAGGTTTGATAGTTGTTTCAAGTAGAAATCGTTTATGGATAATACAAGAATGTTGTATAACGCCAAATCGGGAATACCTACAGTCCGTTTGATTACATCTGAGACCGATGAATTGCTCACTACCTGAAAATCTAATAATTGCAACAAAACCAAAATGTGCACAGCGACATGAATTGGACAGACCAACTCTGATGGTTTGTCTCATAATTTTGGAGACCCGAATAAAAAAATTGTTTAACAAACGATCATCATATTGTTGACATTTTTCGCCATCCCATGCAAGGGAGGACTAGTCACTCATGGAACAGCTAGGTAATGACCAAGCATGTCCACCGTATATTGGGAGTCATCTCAAAAGCCGTTTTGGGTGTTCAATCGGAGTCACTGTTACAGGTTTCTGAAGCCGTGACAGTGCTTTCGGAATCGGTGTCGCTGTTGTCCGAATCGCTATCGCCGCTGTCCGAGTCTACCCTGATGATCACTGGCTTGATTGTGGCATGGTCCAATCCACTATGATCCAAATAATGTCTCTCTATTTAATTCTCAACTTTCTCAACACACTTTTGCCACGTTTCCTGCGTGATGGTGTCTATTGATTGTTGAACCAGTTTCTGTACATCCCGCAGTTTGAATGTTGTATTTTGCCTGGCAACAATCGATTTAATGATACCCCAAATTAGTTCTATTGGGTTTAAATCGCAATGATAGGGCGGCAATCGGAAAACTGAATGGCCATGTTCTTTAAGATACTCGTCAACTTTAAAGACAGGTGTGGTTTTATGAGACTTTAATAACATACAGAACAGGTTTCGTTGCTTTTTGTGGATCGGTATTGCTTTGTGTGTCAACCATTCTATCATATCGCCCTTCCTACTGTTAGACGTTGGGGCTTTTGTGTTAGGTACCTGAACGCCATGATATGGAGCATTGTCCATGACAACCAGACTCTTGGGGGGCAATACCGGTACCAGTTGAGTTTTAACTCATTCTAGGAATACCGCTCCGTTCATTTCGGTATGATAGTCTCGGTTGTCCTTGGATTTTGCCTTGAAGACTAGCGAACAGCCTGGTAGGAATCCCCGACTCTTGCAGCCAGCATGGAGCACAATAAGCCGCTCACCCTTGCCAAGTGGCAATTTCCTGGCACAGAAATCAGAAGAGGAGCTAGGGAACCATTGTGTTCCTGTGGTATGGGAAGTGTTTACCCACGTTTCGTCCAAGTATACGGGCTCATAACCCTCGTAACGTTTTTCTCGTGTTGTGCGTAAGAAATGATTCCTTAGTCGAACAATATCAGACCTCTCGCATAATGCATGTCTATTTTCGGAGCCTACTTTTTTGTAACGGAAACCAAATTGGTGTAGCAATTTCCATAACTGATATTTTGAAATGGTCAAAGAATGATTTGTCGCCATATATTTTTAGAGTACGGAGAGGGACATAGATATTTTGTTTATACAGAGTCTTAATGGCGTTACTAACCATCTCTTGTTGAAATGAATCGACTTTAAAACATCGCTTGGGTTTTGAGATAGTCCCCTCAGGTGTATCCCTGGTATGGGATGGCGAAAAATGTCAACAATATAATGATCGTTTGTTAAACAATTTTTTTATTCGGATGTCCAAAATTATGAGACAAACCATCAGAGTTGTTCTGTCCAATTCATGTCGCTGTGCATATTTTGGCTTTGTTGCAATTATTAGATTTTGAGTTAGTGAGCAATTCATCGGTCTCAAATGGAATCAAATGGACTGTAAATCAAATCATTTGTTAAAATATCTTTGTGAAAAAGTCGAAATATTTGGCTCCCTAGGTTGAAGCAGTTGCATCATAAAGTAACTATAATTCTTAGGTCTTTTGGGATGACGCGGCCGCGGATCACATCACCAAGCTTCCGCTCCCAGGGTAGTCACTGTATCAACAAGACACCGGATGCGGTCCGGTATTTACTGGAGTTTCTGGTATGTATTAGGATTGCGTGTCATCGTGCCCCAGGGCGTGGGACATGCACATGTGCTTATCTGAACAGTAGATGTGTGTTTATGTGCAGGGACATATTAGGTCTCCGTGTGTTGTTAACAGCCTAGTACACACTCACACTCACATTCAAGCACGCGCATGCACACACAGACACACCACACACACGCATTCAGTCACATCTTCATGTGTTTTTTTCTTGAGCAATTAACGATTCTCTGGTCCGGACTTATGCCAGTTTTATAGTGCTGGCCCGCTGAGATACCATGCCGTAGTTTAACATGAATACCCCACTCAGACACAGTATGCTGACCGAGACAACCAGTCCTTGTTTTAGCCCCTTAATGCTGAGCGCCAGGCAGGGTAACAACAAGTACCATCTTTAACATTTTTTGGTATGACGCTGTCGAGGATCAATCCATCGTCCTTCCACTATGGGTAGAGGCTCTAAACACTACACCACAGAGGCGATCTATGACGACAGTAGACGAGACAATAGAACAGAGGCTGATAATGTCAGTCTGGTGCGTGCATTAAGCTCATCATCATATGATATCGACAACTATCGTGTAATGCCGCCACTGACTAGTTTATTACTTTGTACTATGCCACAGCAGGGACAAGATGGGTTTGTTTGTTTGTTTGTTTGTTTGCTTTTTTTAAAATTTGAGTCTGGACCAGACAATCCAGTGAATGACATCATGAGGATCGATCCACTCAATTGGGATGCGATGACACGCATCAACCAAGGGAGCGAGCCTGACCACCCGATCCCGTTAGTCGCCTCTTGCGACAAGCATAGTTGCCTTTTACGGCAATCATGGGTTGCTGAAGACCTATTCTACCCCGGAACTTCACGGGTCCCAGGGACAAGAAGATGTCTTCCACAGCATACGTGAGAATCTAATCCGCTTAGCTGTAAATGCATTTATCACTCTGCTAACACTAAAGCATAGAATGTGATGGGTTCGCAGACCCTGAGAAAAGAAATAATTGGTGGACAGATTTATTCAATCAAAGACAATATTCACCATACACTGATCTCATGTCAAGGGGCAGGATCATCTGAGCGTGTATTAAACCCGAATCCACTGATGAGGTTCGCAATCAATTTATACAACACTTCCAACACAGCATAATGATCATAATCACAACGATTACATATTATTACACAGCGGCACAAAATTTAGGCATCGCGTGACCCCGTGGTGAGTATCACTGCCAAATAAGGAATGACCACTATTGAAGCAGGAAGCTCAGAAACAATACCAAGTGCAAGAAATTGAGAAAGTTCTTGATCTTCATTTCTTCAAGCAGTCTTCTCAACGCACATCCTCTTGACTTTATCGAAGATCTGTGGTCCGTTCTCCTGGTTGCACTTACCCGAATACACCATCCGTCCACCCTCACACACGACGAAGTTGGCGGTGTTTTCCCATGCCGACCATTCAGCCCAGTGGTTCAAGCCGTCGGGAAGACCCTTGCAAGTTGGGTAGGTCACATTACAGGGTCTACAGTGAGCAACCTCGCATTGGTTCACGCGGTAGTCGCCTGTCAGAGAGAGAGAAGGTTGTAAACCCTTGAGTTGTAAACCATTGTGGACGAAACAAGACAGTGATTGTGAGGAACGGCCAACGTAGTCGAGTACGATGACACCTACCAACCAAGTCACAGAACCTCATACGACCGGCATAGCTTGATGGGTTGGTTGGTTGGTTGTTGATTAACGCCGCACTCACCAATATTCCAGCTATATGACGGCGGTCTGTAAATAATCGAGTCTAGACCAGACAATCCAGTGATTGACATCATCGATTCACTTAATTGGGATACGATGACATGCATCAACCAAGTCAGCGAGCCTGACCACCTGATCCCGTGAGTCGCCTCTCACGACAAGCATAGTCGCCTTTTATGGCAAGCATTGGTTGCTGAAGACCTATTCTTCACGGATCAGCTTGATGGGCACCTACTCTAATCAAGAGTGAGTGAGTTAATGCTTTACGTCACATCGGCAATATTTCAGCCATATCGTGACGAGACTCTAATCAAGAACCTTCACAGGCTGAATATGCTCAAGTATCCCATGCTGATCGTGAAAGTCGACTCGACTTATGAGTGAGGGGTTTTACGCCTCTGTTAACATTATTCAAGCCATATCAGGCGAGGGAACACCAGAAAGGAGCTTCACGCCTTCTACCCTTGTGGGGAATCGTACAGTTCCATTGGAAGGGTGGCGCCTGGTATGGCCAACTATCGGCAGTCAGTTACCGATGCTGTTGGGAGTTGCTCAGACTGGTATTCCTGATCCATACGTGATTATGAACTGTACGCTTTGACACATCTGTTTTATTGCCAACAAAGGCTTAAATATCCATATTTCACTCACTCGCTATCACCGTGTTCTAGATTAAAGACTTTCCTCTATGAATGTCATAGGTAATGATATACTCACAGCGATTTTTGGGTTCGACTCTTTCACCGCATTCCACCATGGTGTAGTGCTCGCATCGTTTAGTGATGACGTTGTAAAGTTGGGGGAAGGTGCACTCCCTCAGATGCTCAGGCCAAAAGTACCCCTGCTTCGGCTCAGAGCAGTTGTAGTACTGGGCACAGTTGGTGGGGTGGGGGATCACGGCACTAGACTCCGGCAGACAGATGACCGTCTCTGCTGGGTTTTCCTTGGTACCTGTCGAATAATATTATCATTTCAATCAAATATTTCGATTTTTTTTTAATAATCAAAAGGGGTGAGCGTTTATCGTACAGACACGTATGCCTAAGTATATCTGAATATACATAGGGAGAGCAATCGTCCAGCGAGTTTTCCAATTTAATGAGGTTTCTGGACTGACATGGAATCCGGACTATTGGAGATCTGGACTATGAAGGTCTCAGAAATGACATGGGAAAAGGATTGACGAATTTCCGGATTAACACGGTTTCTGGATGATCAAGGTTTCGGACTAACAAGGTTTCCAGCTTAACAGGGTTTCCGGACTAACATGGAGTACAGGTTTTTGACTGTGTTTGTATATCAATTCACGATCATATGTCCGCAAAGCAAGTACTTCTATTTGGCAAAATCAGTTTGACGTATGTCCATTAACTGAGTTTGAATGCGTTGTTTTAATGTGTTGCTCGTATATCACTGCGTTGTTGTCGTCATGGAGAAGACCCCTGAAGATCCGGGTTAGAACAGGTCTTCAGCAACACATGCTTGCACACATGCGACTTTGCTTGTCGTAAGAGGCGACTAACGGAATCGGGTGGTCAGGTCGCTGACTTGGTTGAAGCATGTCATCGATCCCAAGTGCGTGGATCGATGCTCATGATATCAATAACTGGACTGTCTGGTCCACACTCGATTATTTACAGACCGCCGACATATAGCTAGAATATTGCTGAGTGCGGCGTAAAACAACAAACCAACCAACCAACGTCATGAAGAATACACAAATACACGCTTTTGAGGTCTTTTGTTTTGACAAACATTATTCAAGCTCACGACCAGCAAACGCGTGGCACAATAAACTGCACCGGTGTCGAAATGAAACAGGCGGTTGCACATGCAGTCCGAGATGTTACGGGTAAAAGATTTGATGTACGTGGTGAACAAACCATCACAGTGGAACAGTTCATGTTGATAGGGGACGTCAGCTAGTTTGCTGATATTGTTCGTGATAAATAATACAATAAATCAATAGAGTGACTTCACAAGAAATATATATTTTTAACTAGCTTGCTACACGATCTGATGAACTTGTTCCAGTAAACAAGAAGACTTCAAATGATCTGATTAGTCCCGGGGCATAACTGCTGTGAGCGGCAATATCTTATTGACCTGCACAACGTCTCCCGGTCGGTGCCACACCTCGACGACAGGGACGGCCGACTGTGTATACAGCCACACCACCTCGACTTTATTCTCAGCTAAAATGTTGCCGAAATACTTGCATCATCACCGGCGACGAGAATTGACGTTGTACAACACAAAGCAGGTATTTTTCGCGGTTTGCTGACGAGAGTGAGTGAGTGAGATAGTATGGTGTTACGCCGCTTTTAGGAATATTCCAGCAATATCACGGCGAGGGACACCAGAAATGGGCTTCGCACATTGCACCCGGGTCTTCGGCGTGACGAGCGAACGCTTTAACCACTAGGCTACCCGACCGCCCCTTGCTGACGAGAACATTTGGAAGAAATCATTGCTGAGTGGCGTCAGCTGCATGCGTAAACGACGTCTGTTTTGGCGGACTGTCATATTACGTATAAAGCACATGCAAAATACTGCCGTCTTGAGCAAAGAAAGCTTGTGTCTGTCTCGTTGTGATTTTCCTTCACGGAATCGAAGTGAGGGATGAAAACATTGAATATCAGGTAGGCTGTGCTTGAAGTTACAGAGAACATTGCATCTTGGAGAAGAAAGTTGTTGGTCGCTCAGTTTTTGTACATGATTATTGGTAGAGTTCCTAGGGCAACCATTTTTATACGTGCAAGGTATAAAGTGCATTTTAAACCAATATCTAGGAGATGAATTTTAACGTAGATTACAAATTCATATTAGAACTAACTGTATCAGCCAAATCCGCTTAGTGAGTGACTTTAAGGTCCGTGATGTTTTAGCCACGTAACGACTCAAGTTAAAAATCCAGTTTCCACCCTTGCCGAACTAGGCTGGAATTATTGAATTTTGGCTGGAATAACGAGTATATGAAAAGACCAATTAAAATCGCGTTACGATATCGACATCCGGTTCGTAAACTGCCGTACAGATTTCGGTCGTTAGCAGTTTTTGCAAAGCATGTGAACCGCCAACTCGGCATCAACAGATAATTTCCAAATCTTTTCATGTTTTTAATCAAGGTGCTCATGTGATTTGATGCACTTCGCGAAGTAAGACCCGTTAAGTTTTATGACAATAAAGATTTTGATTAGCGATCAGATCGTCTTGACTTGGAGCCGCCATTTTGTTTGAAGCAAATGCATGTGATGTGAGATGTGGAATCTGATTGGTCAATATGAGGGACATAGAAGGGACACAACTCGTAATAGCTACTGATGTCGCTACGATCGAGCCCAGAAATTCCAGCCTACTGTAGTTCGCTAAGGGTAGAAACAGGGCTTTTACAGTCAGATAACTCCCTTGCCTTTGGAAGATGGCCCACATTGGGAATAGAAAGAGTGAGTGAGCATGCTTTTACGTCGCTTCTAGCAATATTCTAGCAATATATCGGCGGGGGACTCGGGAATAAAACCAGAGTCTTCGGCTTGGCGAGGCTACGCGTTAACCACGGGACTATCCAACTGCCCTCATATTTCAGTTCAGGAAGATAGAATCGATTATTTTTAAACTTAAATAAATCCTCTGAATAGAGTGGGTCAGTATGGTTTTACGCCTCTGTTAGCAATATTCAAACAGCGTCCCGGCGGTGGAAATCCATACATGAGCTTAACCATGTGGGGAATCGAACCCGCGTGATGAGCGAACGCTTTAACCACTAGTCTATCCAACCACCCTCTGAATATAGAGTTTAATACATAGTACTTACATTTGTCGTAGATGGATCCCTCGGCTACGCATGAATTGGTCTCGGGGTCGAACACGCTGTCTGCACAGTTGAACTTGTACAGGATCTCATTGGTGCACACATAGAAGACCGAACAGTCATCGGGATCTGGTCTGAAGTCGGGGTTGCCTTTAACCACACAACTACCCACTGAAGTTGAAGCGGTTGCCATGGCCACGATTAAGCAAGCGAGTACAATTCGAAATGCCATGATGAAATAGAACGGCAGCGACACGATTTCACCGAAAGTACTTAACCAGTTATACGTGAACTCACTGCGTTTAACCTTTCTCACGAGCAATATACAGTTTTATCGTATATGCCTGTGAATTCTGATCGTATTTATACCCATCACAGACATGGAAATAGGTGACTTCCCGGCTGGTTTCTTGTGTGACGTCACCGCCGTAGAAGATTCTGTTTGTCGAATCTGACAGCTGATTGGCGCACGGAGACTCGTTTTCTTCATGTGACGTCACGTGCGCCGCCTGGTAACAAATCAGCGATCTAACTGACTAACGGCTTGTAAATATAACAAGCCGTCAGTTACCCCTTCTTTTCAATTTCAATGTACTGTTTAGCCAACCGGGGATACAGTTTTACAAACTGATTCATGAATAACTTAATGTACAATTGGCTGTATAATTTAAGAGATTCTTCAGAAGATTGGTTACTTGTTTGTCGAGGGCGACAATGTTTCTGTCGTCAACAAGGAATCAGTTCCTCGTCTGAAACGCGAGGGAGGGCGCTAAGCAGGGGAAAGGGTAAGCTTGTTTTCCAAAGTTCACCATAGTGATGCGTACATGTATATACGTTCCGATAGACGGGGTGACGGATGTGCCTATCCCAATGAAGGAGTAATTAATTATGCTACTTCTAAAATAAACACTATTCATGGAAATTATAAATATCAAGTTCGCGGCTTGAACGTTAATTGAGACTCATCATCAGTTGTTGATAATATACGAGTACACATGCAAAACCCTTTATTTTAACCTTCATCTACCTATGTCATTTTAAATACACGTAAATACATCACTTCATCTCGTCCCCCGCGCATGTTACCTCAATATGTGACCGTAATATATACCTCAATATATGACCCAAATACATACCCGTTTAGTTCCGGGGTAGAAAAGGTCTTCGGCAAACCATGCTTGCCATAAAAAGCGAGTATGCTTGTCGTAAGAGGCGACTAACGGGATCGGGTGGTCAGGCTCGCTGACTTGGTTGATGCACATATCGTATCCCAATTACATGGATCGATGCTCATGATGTTAATCACTGGATTGTCTGGTCCAGGCTAAATCACTTACAGACCGACGTCATATAGCTGGAATATTGGTGAGTGCGGCGTCAACCAACAAACATACCCTAAGCACATTACCTTATCACATCCAATCACCTCATCAAAAGCCTGATCAAAGCATGTGAGCTCAGAATATATCGTCAAAGCTCGTCTGCGCAATTTCTCTTAAACTATTCAGTGGATTCATCTCAAACTTAGTACATATAATCTGTGTCATATGGAGGGGTGCAGTCAAAAGAAAAAAATTGTTTTTATTAATTTTCCATTTTTTTATGAATTTTTCAAACCCTATGTTATGGGCTGATGATCTCGTCGCGGTAGCGCTGTCCATTGAGATTTACCTCTACCACTATCAAACGGGTCCTCTGTCTTGCTGTAATCCCACCCGATACCATAACGCTGCCGCCCCAGAACCGATCTTCTTCAATGACACAATGATTGACGTAACGTTCACCTCGACGTCAGTACGCTCGAATCCGTCCATCGCTGTGGCGGAGGTGAAAACGAGACTCGTCAGTGGATAATACTTGTCCCCACTGTATGACCGTCCAGCGTAGACGCTGTCTGCACCCGACAAAATGGGACGTCTGGTGGGTTAACCACTTGATTTTCCTGACGCAATAGTATCTCGTCAACGAAGAGAGGACGTCTATGTAAAATTTAAAAATATGGACATATTTGGCCGGAATTCGGCTTTTTAGATGATAAAACTTGCTAAATAAACGGAGATCATAGGTCTTTAAACACAATTATCATCAAGAGATTTCCAAATGGTATTAGGGACTATCATTAACCATTCTTATAGCAGGCTTTGATGACTACCTAAGCATGTTTGGGTTTGTAGGAATCCATAGCCAAGCTTTTAAGCTAACAGGCTATAGCAGGCTTTGAGGACTTCATAGCTGATCAGATATATATTCACAAGAATCAGATTCATGCAATTTTCATTACATCTCAACGATAGGCCTAATCTATGATATCCATACGAGTATTCAGAGACCTAATTTTATAAATACGTGATTTTAATCTCAATAAAATCCTTCCATCTTTAAGAACAAAACATAAATTTGACCATTTGTTGACTCTCAGAGCTGATGTCCAATGCTCTTCTGCCTCCTATGTTTCATTATGCACACTGGGATTACAGAGGGTCAACTGTGTGGGGTGAGATGAGGGTGTGTCTGGCCGGCCTTATGCAGAAGATATTTTGTCTGGCAATGGGTATTTTGTAATAAGTAGAGTGTAATAGTTCATCTTATGTTGGTTCCATGTGATACCTCCAATAAGCCTTATGCAGAGGAAGATTTGTCTGGTGTGGCCCATTCTGTACTCTGTGATATGAACCTGTTCATTTAAACATACCTTAATGTGGTACAATCGATATCTATTCCAGCCCAATTTACCCGTGTATACCTGAAGGGTCAACTTTTTGTGGGTGTCTGGCGGGCCTTATGTAGAAGATGATTTGTCTGGCAATGGGTATTGTGCAATAAGTAGAGTGCAATTGTTCATTTTATGTTGGTTTTATGTGGTACCTCCAATGTTTAACCCAGCCGAAATTTTGGGACCCTCCCTGGAGGGTATGGCGGACCTTATGCAGAGGAAAATTTGTCAGGTATGGGCCGTTTTCTACTCAGTAAAATGTACCTGTTCATCTAAACTTACTTTCATCTGGTACTTTGAATATAGTCAAATTTTACCAGAGTGTCCACTGAGTGCATTAAGGGTCAACATTTGGGGGTGTCTGGCGGGCCTTATGCAGCAGACGATTTGTCTGGCAATGGGTATTTTATACTTAGTAGAGTGTTATAGTTCATTTTATGTTGATTTCATGTAGTACCTCCAATGTTTTGGGACCCTCCCTGGGGGTGTCTGGCAGGCCTTATGCAGAGGAAGATTTGTCTGGTGTGGCCCATTCTGTACTCTGTGAGATGAACCAGTTCATTTACTCTTACTTTCATGTGGTACCTCCAATGTTTGATCCAGCCCTTGAATGGTCCCTTCTTTTGGGGGGCCAGGCAGACATCCATATATGAATATGTTGGGTTACACAGTAAATGTTCCTGTGTTCGAATATTGGTACCTTGTTCGTGTGACCAAAGTGCTCTGGGCTGCCGGTCTATCACTTTTCTTTGTTAAGCTACAGAAACTTTATTCTTATTGGCCGGAATTTCTTCATTACTAATTTAAAAGGTCAATGGCAGAGAATAACCCTCTCGATTATCTGCAAAATAATGGTCGAGATTATATGAATAGATTACTGAAAATCAGTGATGACACCAGGCATTCGCTAAAACTTTTAAAAACACCTTTTTTCACATTCAAAGGTGAAACCAAACGTGTATTTCTTCTTTGCTGATGTCTGGATGTCAGATTAAAACTTAATGAATATGTCACTCACCAAGAAAAAAATAAACATAGCAGATATATTTCAACTTAAGTTTTGTGCTCAAGTTTCCCATAAATTTAAATTTTATTTGCCCTTGGTGAATTTATTTTACCATCTGATCAAGTATAATGTACATCCCAAACTGAAATCGGTCCTTGGAAACACGACTTCCAATAAATCACAACGAATCCCGTCACACACGGGCCCAGTTCATAATGCAACCGTAGCTGCGGCCATCTTGACTCCTGCACTTTAAAGTAGACTTCGACAGTTGTTGCGCTGTGTTCGCTTTGTGAAACGGGGCATGAGAACCAGTGAAAATATATTTCGGAACAAGGGAAGAGTCAATGATAGATCACTGCGTCAATAAGGATGTCATCGGAACGGAGCCCATAGCTCTACATCGTATTCAACGAAACTGCCGGGCATAAAAAAGTCTGCATCATTGTTTATTGGTGGTTTAAAATGAAGCAAACAATAAATGGTAATTCGATGGTGATGGATTTAACACACACACACACACACACACACACACACACACACACACACACACACACACACACACACACACACACACACACACACACACACACACACACACACACACACTTACACTTGGCCAAGAACAAAATCAACGTATCTTTAATTTTGAGGCATCTCCGTCAACCTGGGGATCCAAAAACTTTTCTCAAAAACATATTTACCACAAACGTCGTCCTGGTTTAGATATTCCCTTGAAGATCCGGGGTACAATGGGTATTCAGCAACCCATGCTTGTCGTAAGAGGCGACTATAGTGGATAGAGCCCCAGAGCTGAAAGTCGGTGGTTCGATCCCGCCAGCCTCATATCAATTTAAAGATGCTTCTTCTTGTTTCCCTGCCTGGCGCTCGGCATAAGGGGACAAACCAAGGACTGGTCGGCTTGGAGCCAGTGCAATGTGTCTACAGAATCTCAGTTGGTTGGCGCTATAAAACCGGCACACACACTCTCTCGCACAAGAATCTGGTGGTACTTTACTTTGCCATTATAATGAAGATAATAACGTTTCAAACTATGCACGGTACAATGAATGGAAATATCAGTTTATATATACAATATTATACTATGTAATATTATACATTTCTAGTCTGTTAAGAGTACTTTTTGTTTGGGAATACAGAATCCCATATATGCTATTAATTTTGGGTCAAATAAGCGAATTTAAATATGAATAGAGGGACACACAGGTAGATATGAAGATTGGGTTCACAGTACATATTGCAGGAATAGTTTTCATTCAAACCAGACCCGTGAAGATCCGGGGTAGAATTATGCTTGTGGTAAGAGGCGTGGTAAGAGGCGACTATATCATGAGCATGTGTTTATGAATCACACTTTGAAATAGTGATGATACCAGGTGTTTGTGAAAAGGTGAGCGTATTCTGCCCAACCGGTAGCACCATCACAAACACATGCAAAGGCAAGACAAGAAACGCACACGCGCAATAGTACGGCATGGCCATGGATAGGGTTCCTTTTTTAATCTCAGTCATTTTCATCTGCGTTAAATTTATTCCAATATCAGACTGTATGCAAAACACGCATGCTAAGTATACGAGACACCTGGTGTTTGTACAATTGGGTCAGCTGTTATTGTGCTGTTGGTTTAGACTTGTCTTGTAAACGTATTTAATCCCTGGAGTTACATTTGCCCTCATGGGATCAGGTTAGATGCAGACAAATACTTGCATGTTGAATTCTTTTATTTTAACAGCAGCGTTTTTCGATCACCTGCAGGAACGTAATTTTGCGTCAAAGATAGGCGTCCCCGTGCTGTTGTAGCACACGCCAGTGTAGACCAGACGCTGATTAACGCATACAGCGTATTTTGGAGAGTTGGGGCAATGTTCGTACGCGTTCAGGCCGTCAGGGAGGTTCCTGCAGCTGGGGTTGTTGGCAAAACATGACGTCCCAGAGTCCCTTCCCACGAGATACTCACCTGGAAACAGACATATTTCAGATGCCGCTATTTTTTTCATTTAGAGAAACATTTAGACAGATCAATTTTACGGTCCTCTAATTGTAGTAAGTTGGCGATCTTCCCGAGACAAGTGTCCACTGGCCTATATCAAAGTCTAGTTTTATAACAGTGTAACTGTCGAAGGGTAATTTGTCCATGCTCTCGAGGAGTGGAAGTCAAGGACACTTACACTTCCCCAGGGGCTCTGTTCTGTTGCCGCACTGGACCTTGCTGTAGTGTTCACATCTCTGTGTTCCAGGGTCGTACAACTGCGGGTAGGGACATTCCTGTAGGTTAGCCTCCCAGTAGTGTTTCATGGCGGGTGTGGTACAGTTGTAGTACTGGGCACATTCAGTTGGGTGGGGAATCAGCGGCAGCCTCTTCGTCAAGCAAATGGGGTTCACTTCGCTTGCGACTGCATTTAATAAATGCAGGAATTAATTTGAATTCACAGGTTAAAATTTAGTTTGTTACATGTTGGAGTCTAAAGTCCACTCTGTCCCTTGTTACCAGTTTTGACAAATACACCGACCCTCTATCTACCTACCCTTTCTCTAACCTCTGCTGAACACACTACACCGCACCCTTCTCTCCACCAATATATGTAAACCCTCTTACCGGTGACGACCAACACTCCTCGTCGAACCCTTTTATTCGACTTTTCTCCCCTCAACCCAACAACGCACTTCACCACAGGAAAAAGACATTGATGAAAAAGTTCAGTTTTCCCAGGTCAGATATTGTTTACTTGATATATTTGTGCACTAGGGTATTTTTAACCCAGAGGTAACATATTTTACTCCACCTGGTGGCATGGGCAAATCTACACCCAGGGCGTACGTTTATTCTTGTAAATGTATTTCTCCTGAGGATAGCTCATAGACAAGGTTACCCCTCGACAAATATATGCATTGTTTGTAAACCCTTCAATTGTTCATTGTGATTTTTAACAAAAGTTTTTTTTACGAACGTCTGCAGGTACGCAACACTGCGTCAAAGGCAGGTGCCGCCGTTCCATATCCAGGGCACATCCCAGTGTAGATCAGTCGCTGATTAACGCACATAATGTATAAAGGAGAATTCGTCAGCCATTTATTGGCGTAGAGGCCGTCGGGGAGGTTCTTGCAGCTGGGGTTGAGGACGTAACACGGTGTCCCACAGCCCATCCCGTCGCCACACGCGTGCTGGGCATACTCACCTGGAAACATATATATAAATATCATATCACGCAAAAGAAAGAAGTTGGTTATGGATCCCTTTTTAAAACTCTAAATTAATGGTATGTAAATTAACAGACATCATCAAGTGGCTGACTAGCCTTGGCAAACTAGCCAGTAATTAAATGTTATTAAAAAGTGATAATTATACGATGTTCACGAAACAAGTGTCAAACTTGTGTCTTAAGGTACGTGGACTCGGAGAGTGGGTCACGGATGTGGTAAACTTATAGCCAGGTCAGTGTTTGAATGAGTGAGTGAGTGAGTGAGTTGGGTTTAACGCCGCTTTTAACAGTATTCAAGTTATATCGCGGCTTGTCAGCTTAATGTGGGAGGAAAGCCCGAAGTGACGCAGGTCTCAGAAGTTTACCACTTCTGGTAAAACCCACGAGCACGGGTATGGTGCTGATATACCTAGAAACATAATCGGGACGAACCGGGATTCGATCATAGGTTTCTGGCATAGGTTTCTGAAAATAGGTTGTCAATATATTGTCAACAAGAAAATCAACTGCTCTATTAGTCATAGAACGAGTCACTGAGGGAATGTTGGATTCTTCGATATTTCCTCACTGGCCCCCTGGGAGGCAGAGTTAGTGTGTACTTCATTACGAGAGCCAATGTGTTAATGTGAAATACACCTCTATAAACTGGTCTGGAGAATATAATGTGAATGATGTCAGTCGATAGGGATTTGGTTGTTTTGCTGACAGATGTAAGTGACAAAGCATTTGATTGTATCATGACTGATGCAGTGGAATCCGTGGTCGAGGCACTCCATCCATCCTAACAACGCGTGTAGATCTGCTGGTCAAAATGTAATTGCTATGGTGTGCTCCGAACTGTAGAACAATTATTCACACTTTGGATGTTCTTATGCCACATCTGCTTGATATGAGTCGGGGCATTGCCACCATTAAGCACTTGTTTTGTATTCCATGCTCTCTAGCGCTATTTTTGGTATTTTTGGAATTTGATTTTGTTCGATGCATCTTTGTTTTGATTATCTTTTCACAAGTTCAGAATATGGTCGTCAGACACTTGTCAAAATCTTGGAGGGGTGGCGGAGGGTTTTCTATATTGATTTAAAAAATGGGCATTGAAAATGTCATCAAGCACGACCAGATTCGCTATTGTCATATGTCAACATGGCAACAGGTACTTGTTTATCAGCACCTGCGCGGCATGCATGCACGATGGCATGCACTCCGACCCAAACACAGCCCCTTTCTCAGGCCTCGCCACAGACAGAAGAGGCTGCGAGGGGCCAGACAGAATCTGCAATGGAGGCATCACAGGTGCTCAAAAGTACTCTTTTCGGAAGAGACCTGTTTCAAGTTCTCGTTCAATGATGACTGGATACCTGTTTATCGACGGCCACTGTGAACATAACATTGACGGTGCAGTTGTGGAGCACGATGTGTGACTGTGGGTCCTTGATCTGGGGTGTCACCAGCTTGAATGCTCAAACAGACCTCATTGTTGTGCAAGGCAGAGGTACAGAGATAGCATTACTAATACTTACTCACCTCCTTTAAATGGGGGGCACGGGTGGCCCAGTCGTCTACAGGTTGCGTCCCCTGGGCACGCCAAAAACATATGATTGTGTGTTCGAATCTCGGTTCGCCCCCGATTATGTTTCAAGGTTTGCCAGCACCATACCCGTGCTCGTTGGTTTCACCGAAGTGGTAAACGTCTGAGGCCTGCATCACTTCGGGCTTTCCTCCCACATTAATAAAAGCTGACACGCCACGATATAACTTGAATACTATTAAAAGCGGCGTTAAACCCAACTCACTCACTCACTAACCTTTACATGGATGACCTTGAACATATTGCCAATGGGGGATCCACACTAAAATCACATATTCTCATTGTCTCATTGGAATTCAGAGAAGAACGCTCACAATAAAGTGAAAGCCACAAATACTTGAAATGTGGCAAGGCTGAAGAGGGAGGCCTTTATGTATTTAGGGATACAGGTTAGGGACAAACTTATCAAGGAAAAACTTCGGGCAGAGTTCAAATGTAGAAAATCTGGAGTTCAGAGCAGAACGCTCACAATAAAGTGAAAGCCACAAATACTTATGCTGTACCCATCATTTTGTATTCATTTGGTGTTGTTGATGCGATGAAACAAGAAATTCAGGTTCATGACACTGTCAGTTAATAGATCCCACGATCCTCGCTCTCTCCTCAATCGCTTATATTTACCAATCATAATGGGAGGGCATGCTTTGCTTGACTTGGAGGGTTTCATGGTAGAATTGTACTGTGCACTTTTGCACACATTTTCTTGTCTGATGATGCTCTTGTGAAGCATGTCAAGACTCATGATGAAAACAAGGCATTTCACAGTTTCCTTTAACGAGCCAAGGATGTGGGACATAATCTCAATGTCATTGTTGATTTTCTTGATGGTTCTTTAGTGCCGGACGGTACCGAAATGAGTGTCAAGTAAGCAAAGTGCCATATCAGATCAGCCCAGGCTCAGTTTTGAGGAGGACAGCAACCATGCAGAGTCCTTCGTTTGGATGAAGTCAGCTGGCCTGAAAAGTGAAACAGAAGGCTTTCTGTTTGCTGCTCAAAACCAGTCACTTCCCACTCGAAACCGTCAGTGTGTGATTTTTCATCAAAATGTAAATATGAAATGTAGATTATGCAATGAATTTAATGAGACTGTCCAACACATTGTTAGTTGATGTCCAGCTTTGTGTTAAATACATTATCTTAGCCACATAATGGTGTGGCTCGAATATTATTTTAACATCTTCACCATGCTTGTATTTACGACACAGAGGTCCATCCATAGTACGACCCATGATATGTCGAGCGAGTCTTGGAAAATGATAAATACAAAATTCTTTGGAATAGCCCCAATTAAGCCTCAGACCTGTCAATGCCAACAAACCCAATCTTGTCCTTTTAAATTTGATAAATCCAATGAAATCATTTATATTATTGAATTTTCTGTCCTTTTTGACAGTGGAGTGATTGACAAGATAAAGGAAAAACATGGCAAACATGCAGACCTCGCTTTTGAAATGTCACGATTGCATCCCAAGTTGTGCGACTAATTGTTCTCGGTGCCTATGTTTGGTACCTCCCTATCTGTTGACTGACATTGGGAGAGTACCCGGGTTTGCTGAAAGGAATACGACCCTTCTGACAATCTTTGTAATGCAGTTGGCTGCAGTGTTAGGGGTCTTCACATTCTGCTAAAAGTTCTGGGCCGGTTCAACTAGGCTTCCTGGGCTGTGTGTTGGGGGGGCAAGGGCCCTGTGTTGAGGATGAGCCTAACCAGCCTGACTGTGCCAGGGTCACCAAAACCCTCTTTGCTGCATTTTGTTTTGTAACCTGTACATAATAATAATAAAAAGGCCATTTCTAAAACGGAAAATTCCCCACCACCGAGGAACATCCTCAATGCGCCACTAGAGCATATGTACATATATTCAACAGAGAGGTAACAGTAAGTTATTAAAATATATACATATTCGGTTGCTGCGTTTGAAAAGGTACGATTTGAATCCAAACTTATCCACAGTCATACAAGGGGAACTTTTGAGGCTGAAGCGAAGAGTTCCATAGAGGCACCAGCATGAGTGAAGAATTTCAGTTTGTATTTTGGTCAGACAACATTTCTTGAAGTTAGGCAGGGCCAGTGTTTATGAAGAGACTGGTAGACAAGAGTTTTTTTTTTTGGGGGGGGGGGGGATTTCAAAATCAATGCTCGCGGATTTGTATCCAATGTAATCAATTCAAGATGGGGGAGATATGTGATCCAAGCTTTGTTCTTGTCACTATTCGGGCAGCTCTTTTCTGTATCGTCTCCAATCGGTTCAGCTGATATCCTGATATTCCCGTATGGAGTGGCCAGCATTATCTCCTGACGTGAATCCGATTGGACGTCGAGTATATGCTAGGTTGCCATGCTTTGTAACATTGAGAACGCTTTGATAAAAAAATGGCAAAAACACCCCAACGTCAAATTGGGATGCTTATTTTCGGGATGCAGAGGCGTCATAGAGCGTGCATCTTGGTCAGAGGTGCCAGTACATGATATTAATGTTTGCTTGACCACCACATGTTGTTTGGCACACTGTTCGTTCTGGATAAAGTTTTTTTTTTAACTTTTGATTTTCGATCGTTTTTACCTTTGCCACGTTGTGTACAGCTAATGATATTTAAAGTATAATAAAACAAGTAGTCCGTCATCCTCGTCACTGGGGTATGGGGGCAAGGTTGCCTTTCAATCAATCATCTACAATTTATTGCACATGGAATGATATGTGACTAAAGCATATACGATACTTATGAATTTGATTATTTCTAACCCTATGGGTAATTATGTTATTTGTTACTGTATATATGTCCATGCTCTTGGTTTCTGACCACAAGAGCCGCATCATGGGATACTTACATTTCCACACGGGCTCTGTTCTGCTGCCACACGTGACCATGGTGTAGTGCTCACATCTCTGTGTTCCAGGGTTGTACAACTGTAGGTAGGGACATTCCTGTAGGTTCTTCTCCCAGTAGTGTTTCATGGCGGCCTCCCTACAGTTGTAGTACTGGGCACACTTAGTTGGGTGGGCGATGAGCGTCTCTGTCGTTGTCATGCAAATGGGGTTCACGTCGCTTGGTGCAATTAATGCTGATGCTGGAATCAGTGTGAAGCGACAGGTTAAATACTATACTGAACAACATTGAAAACGCACCACCATGAAAATGGATGTATTTTTATCTGGGCTTAAGTCATATGAAAATATAAAAGTGAATGAGTAATATACGATGTTCTGGACGAAGCATGAAGAAGAACAGCTCGTCAAAACACATTCCTAATTTTTGTGTGAGCGACATCACCAAAACACAACAAATTGCGTGCACATCATGGAAAACGTGTTTTGTTTCACGGGAAGCATGCAGAATAGGGCTATAAAAGACTTTTAAAAGCCACATCACTTGTTGCTGCAGACGTAAAGGGTACTGACACAAGAAACGCCAAGATTAACAGCAGAGGAACGTGAACGTGCCTTGGGCATGCTTCAAGTTGGTACGTCAAGTAGAGTCGTTGCACAACGGTTTCAATGCCATCATTCAACAGTCCTCAGGCTACTGAGCAGATACCCGCAGACAAGAACCACCAGACATCGACCACGTCCGGGTCAACGTCGTGTAACTACACCACGTCAGGTGGAGTGTCATGGTATGGGGCGGCATCAGCCATAACCATCGCACAGAGCTCCTTGTTTGTTGTGGAAGAGTTAATGCCCTTTACTACAGGAATAACATATTGGCAAATCACGTCATCCCATTCTTTCATCAGCACCAGGATATGCACACCTTCCAGCAAGATAATGCAAGAGCGCACACAGCACGTGTTTCAACACAGTACCTTGCGAACAATAATGTGCCTCTGCTTCCATGGCCAGCTCTGTCACCCGATCTATCGCCAATTGAACATCTATGGGATTACCTGGGTCAACGCCTCTCACGTCGTCTGCAAGTACAGAACCTGAGAGAACTTGAAGATACACTACGTCAAGAGTGGAATGCCCCAGAACACTATTCGCAGACTTATTTGATCAATGAGAAGACGTTGCATGGCCTGTGTTGCTGCCAATGGCGGACATACCAGATATTGACTTTTCATTTTAACCCTATGTGTCTTCCTTACACTGATGACGTAAATGTAATTACTGTGTGGTATTCCTGTTTCCTTTGTCGTCTTTCTGAATAATCCGTCTATGTCTGTTCTAATTAAAATCGGTCATTGCTCAAGTTGTTTTAGTAATATTTCAAGATTTATTGCTGGTGCGTTTTCAATGCTGTTCAGCATATTTTGAGAAAGAGGACGCTGAATTCTTTCTATCCAGTACCACCAATCACACTGGACTCTCCTCTACCTATCTCTTTTCTCCCCTCCTATCTCCTGTACACCAACGACCATCTCTCCTCACTGCATCCCTCTCACCATATATCTACTCTTACTTTCGCCAAACAACGCTCCTGCACGCAACACTCTCTGACCCGTGAAGATTCCGGGGTAGAATAGGTCTTCAGCAACCCATGCTTGGTCGTAAAATGCGACTAATAGGATCGGGTGGTCAGGCTCGCTGACTTGGTTCATGCATGTCATCAATCCCAATTGCGTGGGACCCGTGAAGATCCGAGGTAGAATAGGTCTTCAGCAACCCATGCTTGCCGTAAAAGGCGACTATGCTTGTCGTAAAAGGCGACTAACGGGATCAGGTGGTCAGGCTCGCTTATTTACAGACCGCCGTCATATACCTGGAATATTGCTGAGTGCGGCGTAAACCAACAAACCAACCAACCAACAATTGCGTGGATCGATGCTCATAATATTAATCGTCTGGTCCAGAGTCGATTATTGACAGACTGCCGGCATATAGCTGGAATATTGCTGAGTGCGGCGTTGAACAACAATCCAACCAACCAACCAACGTTTTTTAATGTTGTGTCTTTTATATGTTCAGGCGCAGTATGACCATCTCCCCAAGCCATGTATCATTTGGCCGACTTAAATGGGCATAATCCACTTTGGTTGGTTGGTTGTTTAACGCCGCACTAAGCAATACTCCAGCTATGTGACGGCAATCCGTAAATAATCGAGTCTGGACCAGACAATCCAGTGAATTAAATTATAAGCATCTATCCACGCAATTGGGATCGATGACATGCATGAACCAAGTCAGCGAGCCTGACCACCCGATCCCGTTAGTCGCCCCTTTCGACAAGCATAGTCGCCTTTTTACGGTAAGTATGGGTTGCTGAAGATATATTAAAACGACACACATACCACTCAACACAACATACAAACACAACATACACAATTAAACTCATAACATATAAATACAACACCATACACATGACAACATACAATAACAAAACATACACATACAATACAATATCCAAACAACACAGCACACCCAGTACAACATAGAGAACACAATATACGAATACAACACACAACACAACATACACATACAATACAACATCCAAACAACACAGCACACCCAGTACAACATACTGAACACAATATACGAATACAACACACAACACAACATACACATACAATACAACATCCAAACAACACAGCACACCAAGTACAACATACAGAACACAATATACGAATACAACACACAACACAACATACACATACAATACAACATCCACACAACACAGCACACCCAGTACAACATATAGAACACAATATACGAATACAACACACAACACAACATACACATACAATACAACATCCAAACAGCACAGCACACCCAGTACAACATACAGAACACAATATACGAATACAACACACACCACAACATACGCATACAATACAACATCCAAACAGCACAGCACACCAAGTACAACATACAGAACACAATATACGAATACAACACACAACACAACATACACATACAATACAACATCCAAACAACACACACACCCAGTACAACATACAGAACACAATATCCATCCAACATCCTCCAACAATGTCCCTGCGTTCCAAAAATACCAAAAAACAGCATGAAAAATAAAACTCCCCAAAATACAATTCGTGAATGGTTACTTAAAAATGGTTTTACGTTTTCAAATCCAAGACCAACTGCATTCATTTTTGTGAAAATGGAAACCCCATAAGGACCCTGATTTAGTTTTGGATGGAACTCCTATTAAACTTGTAAAGGAGGCCAAGTTCCTTTGTATTATTTTTTATCATCAGTTGACTTTTCTACCGCATATAAACTATTTAAAGAAGTCTGAAGGCACTTGATTTAGTGAAAGAAGTTTCAAATTCCAAGTGGTGATGGGATCAGGGCCATGTCTTGCTTGACTGTATTGATTTTTCCATCACAAGAAATAAACATTTCAAAGTGTCATCTATAAAAGATGTTTTTTTGTCAAATAAATGCTCATTTAATCATCAGTTTTTTAAAAGAAATAGAAATTAATTGATAAATTTTGATGTAGAAAGTTATATATTTTATGAATTGGTAGTATATGGTTATTAAACTGAGATTGTTAGTGGCTGTTTCATTCGACGGGGGTTGAAGTAGCATACAATTATTGTGCCCCTGAGAGGATATGTAAGCCCACGTTTATCAAAGTTTTTTTATGTCCACCAGTGTTTTAATCCTAGAATACTTGTCTTAATCTCCGGCTAAACCCTGTCAATGATGACCAGTGACTAAAGGGATAGTGCAAATCCTGCTGGGGTCCACGCAGGTAGCAAAGATCACCAGTATGGTGGCCTGCCTTTGGTTGCTGGTGATAAAAAATCCCACTTTTATATTGTATTGTGATGAATAGTCAAAACTTATGGTTACATACTAGTTTTTAAACCTCTATCTGTGATAATCTACTTGTTTTTACTGCCCTTTGTCGACAGGTTATATTCTTAATTTATGTATTATCAATCTCTAATGTGATTTTAGACACGATATGACGGAAATATTGCCGATGTGACTTAAAATCTTAACTCACTCACACACACAACACAACGTACAAATACAACATTCAAATACAATATTTACTCAACATACAAACACTCACACACACAACACAACGTACAAATACAACATTCAAATACAATATTTACTCAACATACAAACACAGAACATACAAAACACACAAATGAAACACTAAATACACAACACATACAAGTACAACCCACACAACACAACACAAATACAACTCTGACACAACATTGCAAATACAACATACACAAAACACAACTTACAAATACAACACAACACATAAATACAACAAACAGAGAAAAAACATACAAATACAACATACACATATTACAACACATCACACACAATACAACATACACAAATAAAACAACGCACACAACACATAAATACAAATGCAACACGAACACAAAACCTCACAACATACAAATACAACGCAACATCAAAATGCAACACAACATCATTAGAACAGAGAAGCCTGCTCACATGATTCCAGGGCGGTCAGCAGCAACAGCAGCCAGCACAACACGCAACATTCACACATCATGGGACTGTAGATCAGATTCCAAACCGTCTACAAGAAAGCTAATGCATTAACATGTTAAAGCTGATCTGGTTTGGATAAAACGACATGTCATTTGTTGTATCTTAAACAGATTGGGGTTACAGAAAGCTTTCTTTTAATATAATAACAAATTAGTATTTTCTATTAATTTACTAGTAAATGAACGTTTGGGGTGTATTTTAATGTCCCAATGTCCCAGTTGTTAATAAGTTAGTTACTGAAGTTAAAAGTATGAATACAAAAGTATTAACCTATCAAATATTATTGTTCTGGTATGCTTTATATAAGGAATAATATTTAGATTTAAAGAAGTTTCAAACGATTTCTCAGCACGACAAAAGTAATGGGGCTGAAATCTAGTAAAGAATAAAATAGAATTTTCCATAGTTATGTGAAGTATTATTTACCTCTGCTATCGATAAAATGAACACAAACGTTTTTCGTTTGTCAATGATTTTCTTGGAATGAAATAACAGATACAAAAATATAATATCCCCCCCCCCCCACCCCCCCCCCCCTCCTAACTTTCAAGTAACATTGATTATTTTTACGCGGCCTGGTATACAAAATGGATATGAACTCACCTTCACAGGGCTGTAACTTCTATTGGGCAGCAGCTTGTGGTACTTGTGTAATACCTCTCATTCTTTGAATAGGATTTAAATGTCAGGGTATATTTAGATGTGGGAAATGCGCACGTGGTTATCTGCAATTTCTGGTGTATGTTAAAACTTTGCATTATAAGGATTAGACGACTTGTGTGGAATAATATGTCGTCTAATAAATATAATCTATATATTGAGGATTATTAAGAATGAATATAAGAATAAGAACAAGGTTTGATATTTGTTTCAAGTAAAAACCTTTAATAGGTAATGCAAGAATATTGTTTAACGCCAAATCATTTTACTCAAATGATTCGTTATAAACATCTTTATGAAAAGGGCGAAGTATTTGGATCCAATGGTAGAGACTCTTTCCACTAGATCACGGAGGCGGTCCGGTATTTACTGGAGATTCTGGTATGTATTAGGATTGCCTGTCATTTTTTTTGTTTGTTTTGTTTTGACATTATTTATTCATGTTAATTGTCCACGATTTTACATGGCCCTGTACATTGCCACTTGGACTGGCATACCAGGGTGTCATACCTGTCATCGTGCCCGGCGGCGTCGGACATGCACATGTGGTTGGTTATCTGAACAAAAGGTATATGTTTTATGTGCAGGGATAAACATGTATTAACTACCCATGTGTTGTAAGGATCCTATAGTACACGCACTTACGGACACACGCACGCACACACACACACGCACATAACGATCTTAAAGGGATATGATTCATGTATCTGCGATGAACACGCTGATGATTTTGTTTTCACAATAATATTTGTGTTCCACGCAATACGCCTGTGGATATTGTCGATCGGCAATGATCACCCTCCACAACAGGTGCTCGAAAATGGGTGTGACAAAACGTGTTTCAAAATAACATTCGTGCCTTGCTGAATATGTAAGGACAAACGCAAGGGCGTGATGTACTTATCAATAAAACATATACCGTACATATTTTCAGTTTTCACTTTAAATTTGGGATAGGTGAAGACGTTTTCCTTTTATAATACATTTATAGATTCTAGCATGGTTTTAGGACAATTTCAAGGAGCATTTTAAAAATTATTCCATAAATATATAGACCGCCATGATAGCGGTATGATGATAAATTTGTTAATGTTTAATTATTTAAAGCTGTTCAGAGTTTTTAATGTGGTGTGTTTTGCTAATACATGTACTGCTGCAAACTTGTTTTTCCATGTTTGCAATCACAGTATCACATTTCATCAGGTGGTGCGTCACAAGTTCCTCAGTTGGTGTGTATAAAAGTGCCCTTGCCATCATGAAACAAGAATATTTCTGAGTTGTCCATATGTTTCAGAATTTGTTACTACTTTTAGGAGCCGTCTACCTGCGTTTGGTTCGTAAACAACAGACACTAAGGGTTTTCCAATTTAACTGGCCTCTTCTTCAGTGACAAGATGTCACTTATCTATCACAATCAAATAACCAATTTGAGTTGTGCCAGTGTGGGTTGACTTCAATAAAGGGCCAAGTACAGTTAGTCATATTATGAGTGAGTGAGTGAGTGAATGAGTGAGTATGGTTTTAGGCAGCTTTTAGTAATATTCCAGCAATATCACGGCGAGGGACACCAGAAATGGGCTTCACACATTGTACCAATGTGGTGAATCGAACCCGGGTCTTCGGCGTGACGAGCGAACGCTTTAACCACCAAGCTGCCCGACCGCCCCTAATATACCTAACTTGATGAAATATTTTATTTGCAATAAACATGAAAAAATAAATATAATCATATAGGTTTAGTTTAGCTTTCATGGGTACAAAATCACAAAGTATTTTGGGTACAATTTTGTTTTGGGTACAAAATAAACTAGGCCCTACATTCATCCAGTCGCCGTGTACCTAGTTTCATCCGCTCTGAAGATCGGGGGTGGGGGTGGGGGGTGGAGGTGGGGGTGGGGGTGTAAACGTTTTAAAAAACATACTTAATAGTCTAAATTGTCCGTCTTGCAATGACAGACCAATACCAATATTATGTTGTTATTAGTATGTCAAATGAATATGTTATATCGCTCTCCGCTCCCGTCGTTTTCAGAAAATAATTTGAAACTAATCGAGCGTTGGATCGTTTATGGGTTCGGATTTAGACTTAAAAATTTGATGTTACGCACCATCGGCAATCAGGAAACAAATTTAAACAAATAGAAGTGAAGACTGCTTTCCAGGTGAGTGAGCGAGTTGGGTTTAACGCCGCTTTTAACAGTATTACAGCTGTATCGCTGTGTGTCAGCTCAGTGTGGGAGGAAAGCTCAAAGTGATGCAGGTTTACCACTTTGGTGGTACCCACAAGCACGGGTATGGTGCTGACAAACCTAGAAACATAATTGGGGCGAACCGGGATTCGAATCCATAATCATAGGTTTCTGACGCAACCCTTAGACGACTGGGCCACGCGTGCAACATTTAGCTCGGGTCAGCATGTCACCATACATATTCCACACACACAACACAACATACAAATAGTGAGTGAGTGATTATAGTTTTACGCCGAGTTTTAGCAATAGTCCTGCATTATTACGGCGGGGGACACCAGAAATAGGTTTAACACATTGTACCCATGTTGGGAATCGAACACGGGTCTTCGGCGTGAAGAGCGAACGCTTTGACCACTACTCCATCGCCCCTCATGCAAATACAACACACACAAGACACCAAACTAAAACAAGATACAATTACAACACAACATACACAACACAATGTACAACACAAGACAACATACACAAACAACACAGCATACAAATAAAAAAAACACACAGCACAACAGAATATACAATAAAACATTCACGGTACAACACACACAACACATACAAATACAACACAGAACACAATGTACAAATACAACGTACAAATACAACATACAACACAACATACAAATACAACACACAGAACACAAATACAACACAGTACACAATGTACAAATACAACACAACATACAAATACAACACACAGAACACAATGTACAAATACAACATACAGTACACAATGTACAAATACAACACAACATACAAATACAACACACAGAACACAATGTACAAATACAACACACAGTACACAATGTACAAATACAACACAACATACAAATACAACACACAGAACACAATGTACAAATACAACATACAAAACAACATACACAAGACAACATAAACAACAACGTACACATACAACATGCAACAGACCCAGCACAACATACAGATACAACACAACATTCAAGTACAACACATCATACAGGTACAACGCAACGTACAACAACAACGCACCACAAACATACATACATACAGAACACAATATATGAATTAAACATACAACGCAACATACATTACACACAGCACAACATACAGAACTCATCCGTGAAGATCCGGGTAGAGAATAGGTCTTCAGCAACCCATGCCTGTCATCAAAGGCGACTTTGCTCCTCGTAAGAGGTAATTAACGGGATCGGGTGATAAGCCTTGCTGACAAAGTTGCATCGTATCCTAATTGCGTAGATCGATGCTCATGATGTCAATCACTGGATTGACTGATCAAGACTCGATTATATACTTATTACTGGAATATTGCTGAGTGCGGCGTCAAACAGCAAACAACAAACAAAACATACACAACACAACTTTCAATGCACACAACACAGAATACACACAAATACATCAAATACACAACACAACACACAAATTCAGCAATCCTGTTTGATGCCCCGTGACTTTGCAAGAATCTGATAATTTAAAATATGTATGTAGTGTTTCGGGATATTTTTACTTGTGTTCGCCTCTCAGCTGACCGCATCAGTTTGTTTCAGGTGTTTCACATAGGTGTCAATTCTCATTGGTCAGCTGAGATAGAACACGTGACAACTATGTTATGATGTCAACGGTTCTTTACAAAAATCCATAGAGTTAGAAAATAATGATCAATCAATCAACGTATTATCGGCGAATCCTTTGAACAAAGTATGTACTTTGTTTTAACTAGTCACTTCACGCCCATATATGGGTGTATTTCGTCAGCTTAGGAAAAGACTTGAATATGGGGAAATTTAATCTTGGATTGAGAAATGTGATGTTATTGGCCTACAAGAAAAATAAACAGATTTCCTTGATAAATTCAATATAAATAATTTCACAATGTACCTGAAGTTCAGATCCAAAACAGAGTGGTGAGAAATAATTATAGACATTTCGTTTCCGGAAGATTATAACGATGACATTTTATGGATTCAATTTTTCAAGTCATTTCTAAATATTGATCAAGACACTTCCTTTGGGAAAACGCAAATCTTATCTCTCTCGATGGGAGAGCTTCCAAAGGGAAGTAACTCGTGACTGCCCAATACAATACCCATGAGTGACAGAACAAAAACAGAACTGCAAGAATTGTCATTGTACTTATTTGTGCCCTATTCCTTTTTCAAAAGATAATATAATCTTATAAAATATTGCTAACTCACCAGCTTAAGTGCCACCCTCGTTCTTGTAAGTAAACAAACAACAATCTCATGAGCTGTTACAAGAAATTAATGGAAAACAACCACTTAATGCACAAGAGTAATGTCCATATGAGTTTGTATGAATATGTTAAGAATTTTAATATCTATGTATTTATTATTTATGAAATACTAAAATCATATAATAACATCAGATAGTTACTTATTCACATAATTAATGTTCAGGTGAAAGATAATAATTGTTGAATACAATCTGTTTAAACTAAAGATAATAATTGTTTGATCAGTTACACTGTGCTGATACATTTATCAATAATAAGTGTCCAGACAATGTTTTTATAAACTCTGAACAGCTGTAAATAATTAAACATGAACAAATTTATCATCAAAACGCAATCATGGCGGTCTTTATACTTATGGAATACACTTTAAAATGCTCCATGCAATTGTCCTAAAACCATGCTAGAATCTATAAATGTATTATTAAAGGAAAACGTCTTCACCTATCCCAAATTTAATAAGAAACTAACACTGAAAATATGTATGTAGTATTTCTCTCGTCATATTAAACGGAAAATGACAAATGAAACATTCTTCGATTGAGAAGATCGTCAACTTTCGCCAAGGCATATATATGAAGTCAATGTAAATTTTTGTTGATATTAAAATAGCAATAAGTAATGCAGGGGTCGGGCGAAGCGCGCCATGTTTTATTTTCATACGTCTGCTAGCATCATGACACGGGAGGACTGATAAATAATTACAAGTCATTAATTTACTGAAATGGTTCGAAATTTACCATCGCGTTGTTATTTGCCGATAAAAAAATCGAATTTATACTCAGTTAAAGATATCGGAGATATGCTTATTGAAATCAATTTGCATAAATTTGACGATTTCAAAAGGTTCCTCACATGAAACCCAAACCACCTTCAATAACGTAATTCAGGTAAGCTCAAGAACATTTACAAATTTTGTGTTCGCTTTGGTCTAAACCTTGGTACGATCGAAAACATCAGGATATTTTCATATAGTAAGGTGTAGTTTTCTATCAGGAATAAATGTGCAAATTATTTCTTCAATTGACCCTTGTTCAATGAAGCACCGACTGTTTGAAATCGCCCACCCTCTTCACAGCAACTTATTCTAAAACAATTTAGCAGGCTAAAGGTTAAGGGGCTTAGCCAAGGACGTGATCGGCTCTGCCAGTAAACAGTGTTTGATGTGGGTATCCATGTTAAATTGCAGCGTGGTATCTCATTGGGCCAGCTCTATCAAATTGATATTAGTCTAACACGTAGACACACACAAACACTCATGACTACAGACGATCGTTATGTGCGTGTGTGCGTGCGTGCGTGCGTGCATGTGTCCGTAAGTGCGTGTACCATAGGCTCTTGACCACACATGGATAGTTAATATATACTAGCCACATAAAGAAACTGTGCACGGAGAAAATATATTCTGGATTGAAATACAACACAGCAAGAACAAAATGATGCAGACGCTGAAGCAGCTGAATGATCGGACCATAAGAAAATGTCAACGGGACCTGAACAACATCTGTTACGATGACGTCAGAAGATAAAAATGGAGTAGGGGGTCAAACGACAAAGTCACAAAGTCAATAACGGGTATGACCACCCTGTGCGTGAATCACAGCAGTGCATCGGCGACGCATGGAGTCCACCAAATGGGCATGGAAGGCCTGGGGAATGGCCTGCCATATGCTCCTCAAATCCCGTGCCAAGTCACGGACGTTATCTGGAGGATGTGGAAGACGACGCTCCATTTCATCCCAAACATGCTCTATTGGGGAGAGATCTGGATAATTTGCAGGCCTTGGCAGTAACATGACATTGTTATGGTGAAGGAAATCCATTGCGACCCTAGCCGTGTGAGGACGAGCGTTGTCCTGTTGAAATGTCAATCCCGGAACGTTGCAGGAAAGGAATGACCACAGGCCTCAGAATCTGATCTCTGTAGCCAACACCGGTGAGATTGCCCTGAACAACCACCAAAGGGGTTCGGTGCCGTGCTGTTATCCCACCACAGAGCCACCTCCAAAACGATTCCTCTCCACAATACAGTTGCGTGCATAACGTTCTCCCAAACGCCGGTAGACACGTTGGCGCCAGTCACTGTGGGAAATGTTGAACCTCGATTCATCTGTAAAGACAACATTTTTCCACCATATTCGAGGTTGGCGAACATGATTTCGACACCATCTTAGACGGTTGACTCGATGACGGTGTGTCAGGATGGGACGTATGGCAGGGCGTCGTGGTCGAATCCCGTACTGACGTAAACGATTCCTGACAGTGTTGGGATGGATACGGCGCTGTCCAGGAATTGTCTGGGACGTCGTTACTGCCGTTTGGAACCTGTGTCGGAGATGTGTCACTCGAATCCATCTGTCCTGTCTTGGCGTCGTTACTCGGGGACGTCCTGAACGTGGGTGGTCGGCAACGTCATTTGTGTTCTGATAACGCCTCACCAATGCCGATATCGTGTTACGATGGCATTGGAAATGTGTTGCCACCTGTTGTTGCCTCATTCCCGCTCGGATCATTCCAATGGCTTCATGACGCTGTGCAGCTGTCAATCTTGGCATGATTTGCTTGTGATATGCTTGTGTCTGCGCCTGAGCAGTTTTGAATTTTTGAATGACCACAGATCATGCTTTCCAAAGTGACAGCGAATTTGGAGTTGCACATGCTGTGTACAGCTGCACAGGTTGCACGTGCAGTAACACATTGCACGTCCATAGGCCCCCATCAATGACGTCATATCGCATGGCACGTGCATGAGCGTTTGAATGTCTCCAATAATTGCTGTGTTCAAACCAGTATTTCATATATGGACGGTGTGCCCTTATATCTATATTTTCTCTGTGCACAGTTTCTTTATGTGGCTAGTATATGTATATCCCTGCACATAAAATATATACCTTTTGTTCAGATAACCAGCCACATGTGCATGTCCGACGCCGCCGGCCACGATGGCAGGCAATCTTAATACATACCAGAATCTCCAGTAAATACCGGACCGATTCCGTGATCTAGTGGAAAGAGTCTCTACCATGGTATCCAAATACTTCGCCCTTTTCATACAGATGTTTATAACAAATCATTTGAGTAACATATTACCGATTTGGCGTTAAACAATATTATTCTTGTATTACCTATTAAAAGTTTTTACTTGAAACAAATATCAAACCTTGTTCTTGCTCTGATATTCATCCTTAATAATCCTTAAGACATAGGTAATATATATTAGACGACATATTATTCCACACAAGTCGTCTAATCCTTATAATGCAAAGTTTTAACATACACCAGAAATTGCAGATAACCACATGCGCATTTCCCACATCTAAATATACCCTGACATTTAAATCCTATTAAAAAAATGAGAGGTATTACACAAGTACCATAAGCTGCTGCCCAATAGAAGTTACAGCCCTGTGAAGGTGAGTTCATATCCATTTTGTATACCAGGCCGCGTAAAAATAATCAATGTTACTTAAAAGTTAGGAGGGAGGGAGAATATTATATTTTTTATCTGTTATTTCATTCCAAGAAAATCAGCAAACACAAATGGGCATTCATTGAACTCGGCTCCTTTAGACAAACGAAAAACGTTTGTGTTCATTTTATCGATAGCAGAGGTAAATAATACTTCACATAACTATGGAAAATTCTATTTTATTCTTTTACTAGATTTCAGCCCCATTACTTTTGTCGTGCTGAGAAATCGTTTGAAACTTCTTTAAATCTAAATATTATTCCTTATATAAAGCATACCAGAACAATAATATTTGATAGGTTAATACTTTTGTATTCATACTTTTAACTTCAGTAACTAACTTATTAACAACTGGGACATTGGGACATTAAAATACACCCCAAACGTTCATGTACTAGTAAATTAATAGAAAATACTAATTTGTTATTATATTAAAAGAAAGCTTTCTGTAACCCCAATCTGTTTAAGATACAACAAATGACATGTCGTTTTATCCAAACCAGATCAGCTTTAACATGTTAATGCATTAGCTTTCTTGTAGACGGTTTGGATCTCATCTACAGTCCCATGATGTGTGAATGTTGCGTGTTGTGCTGGCTGCTGGTGCTGCTGACCGCCCTGGAATCATGTGAGCAGGCTTCTCTGTTCTAATGATGTTGTGTTGCGTTTTGATGTTGCGTTGTATTTGTATGTTGTGAGGTTTTGTGTTCGTGTTGCATTTGTATTTATGTGTTGTGTGTGTTGTTTTATTTGTGTATGTTGTATTGTGTGTGCTGTGTTGTAATATGTGTTTGTTGCATTTTTGTGTTGTGTTGTATTTGTATGTTGTGTTTTGTGTATGTTGTATTTGCATGTTGTGTCAGAGTTGTATTTGTGTTGTGTAGGTTGTATTTGTATTTACACCATCCCTTTCGACAGGGTTTAGCCGGAGATTTAAACAAGTATTCTACGATTAAAACACTGGTAGGTATAAAAAAAACTTTGATAAACGTGGGCTTACATATCCTCTCAGGGGCACAATAATTGTATGCTACTTCAACCCCCGTCGAGTGAACAGCCACTAGCAATCTCAGTTAATAACCATATACTACCAATTTATAAAATATATAACTTTCTACATCAACATTTATCAATTA
This sequence comes from Haliotis cracherodii, assembly GCF_022045235.1. Taxonomy (NCBI): domain Eukaryota; kingdom Metazoa; phylum Mollusca; class Gastropoda; order Lepetellida; family Haliotidae; genus Haliotis; species Haliotis cracherodii. The sequence continues at coordinate 54,478,981 of NW_027266319.1, read as the reverse complement.
ATTCTATTTCTTTTAAAAACCTGATGATTAAATGATCGTTTATTTGATTAAAAACATCTTTTATAGATGACACTTTGAAATGTTTATTCCTTGTGATGGAAACATAAAGACAGTCAAGCAAGACATGCCCCACCATAGACGATGGAGCCGTTATCCAGTTTAGAGCGGATGAGCGCTCTGTCCACTTGGAGAAGGGTTTTTTGATCCCATCCCCACTTGGAATTTGAAACTACTTTCAATTAATCAAGTGCCTTCAGGCATTTAGTCTTTAAATAGTTTATATGCGGCAGAAAAGTCAAGTGATGATAAAAAATAATACAACGGAACTTGGCCTCCTTTATAAGTTTAATAGGAGCTCCATCCAAGCTAAATCAGGGTCCTTAAGGGGTTTCCATTTTCACAAAAATGAGCGCAGTTGGTCTTGGATTTGAAAACGTAAAACCATTTTTAAGTAACCATTCACGAATTGTATTTTTGGGAGTTTTATTTTCATGCTGTTTTTTTGGTATTTTGTTGAACGCAGGGACATTGTTTGAGGATGAAGAATGTTTAGCAAGGGTTTTTCCTAGTTTATTGGCAATATCCGATTTATCAGTTAATAGTTCGTCGACCCGTGAAGATCCGGGGTAGAATAAGTCTTCAGCAACCCATGCTTGCCGTAAAAAGCGACTATGCTTGTCGTAAAGGCGACTAACGGGATCGTGTGGTCAGGCTCGCTTACTTGGTTGTTGCATGTCATCGTATCCTAATTGCGGGGATCGATGTTCATGATATTAATCACTGAATTGTCTGGTCCAGACTCGATTATTTACAGACCGCCGTCATATAGCTGGAATATTGCTGAGTGCGTCGTTAAACAACAAACCAAGCAAATGATAGTTCGTCCTCATTCTTAAGATGATGGTTGCTAGATTTAGAACCCTTACTTTTAAATATCTGAATCATGTTCCAAACATCGGTTTGGACATCGGTGTTCGGACCCGTGAAGATCCGGGGTAGAATAGATCTTCAGCAACCCATGCTTGCCATAAAACGCCGCACTCAGCAATATGCCACCTTCCTCTCAAGAGGTCCGAACGGATTGTGAATCTCCACAGGGGATGTCAAAGAAGGTGGTACCTGGCATCGCCCTGGACTTTTTTTTTTTATCTTTTTCTGGTTCTTATTCAGAAGAATCTGAATCTCGGTCTGTGAAGCAGACGTTGAGATTTGTGACTCTGCTTGACGGGGTGTTTGAGGGTTATCTTCCAGGGTGATCTGCTGGTCAGTCACCCAAGACAAGGTTGTCTGGCAACACGTTGAAACAGTAGGAACTTTGTTGACAGGCGCTGGAGAAGAGACTGTGGCAGAATATGCTCTAGCAGTAGTTTGGGATGGAGTTGAAACAATTTTTTTGCGTCATGATGAAATAGATTTTGGGTATATAAATGTTGAGAATTTTAGATTCCTTGTCATAAATTGCACATACTTTGGATGAAGCAACATGGTCACCATTGCAGTTTATAGTCAGCCCTGCAGTCGGAGCTATCATGAGCTTCATCACAACGGACGCACACACTGTTGCGAGTGCAGTACTTAGCACCATGGCCAATCATCGGAGTGGATTTGACACATATACCTCCACTCCGCTGTTAAAGTAGCCAGCTTTGAGAGACTTTTGCAGATCATTTTTTGTTTGTTTGTTGTTTAACGACGCACTCAGCAATATCCTAGTTATATGGCGGCGGTCTGTAAATAATTATGTCTGGTCCAGACAATCCAGTGTTTGACATCTGGAGGATCGATTTGTGGTGAATTGGGGTTTAACGTCATGTTCAAGATTATTGCACTTACGTAGCGACGCGTCAGTTTTGATGTTGTTGTGTAATGAGAATCATTAGTCGGCGGAGGTACGTGCGTGAGTGCGCTTCTTACGCAGCCTTCAGCAATATTACAGTAGGGGACACAAGACATGAGCTTCAAAACGCTGTATCTTTGTTGGGAACCAAGCCCGGGCCTTCGGTGTGACAAGGGAACGTGTTAAACACTACGTTATCCCACCGAACGTGGCGGAGGTAATAGACGATAGGGTGGAAAGAGTGTTGTTAAGAGCATTGTTCGGCGAGGGTAAGAAATTGTAAATCAGGACAGCGGTGTGGAGCGAAGCATTGTTCCGGGGTGGGGGGGTGGGTGGGTGGGGGGGGGGGTGGGGGTGGGTGGGGGGGGGGGGGGTGGTGGGTGGGTGGGGGTTGTAAGAGTAGATATATGGTGAGAGGGATGCAGTGAGGAGAGATGGTCGTTGGTGTACAGGAGATAGGAGGGGAGAAAAGAGATAAGTAGAGGAGAGTGCAGTGTGATTGGTGGTACTGGTTAGAAAGAATTCAGCGTCCTCTTTCTCAAAATAATATTTAACTTGTCGCTTCACACTGATTCCAGCATCAGCATTAATTGCACCAAGCGACGTGAACCCTATTTGCATGACAACGACAGAGACGCTCATCGCCCACCCAACTAAGTGTGCCCAGTACTACAACTGTAGCGCACCTGCCATGACTATACATGGCAGACCCTGGGAGAAGAACCGCCAGGAATGTCCCTACCCACAGTTGTACAACCCTGGAACACAGAGATGTGAGCACTACAGCATGGTCACGTGTGGCAACAGAACAGAGCCCGTGTGGAAATGTAAGTATCCCAGGATTCGCCTCTTGTGGTCAGAAACCAATAGCATGGACATATATACAGTTACTGTGACAAACAACATAATTACCCATAGGGTTAGAAATAATCGAATTCATAAGTACCGTATATGCTTTAGTTACATATCATTCCATGTGCAATAAATTGTAGCCGATTGATTGAAAGGCAACCTTGCCCCCATACCTCAGTGACGAGGATGACGGACTACTTCTTTCATTGTACTTTAAATCACACTGGCTGTAAACAACGTGGCAAAGGTAAAACCATATCTCCCCCATCTTGAATTGATTACATTGGATACAGATCCGCGAAGATTGATTTTGAAATCCTCCCTCTTGTCTACCAGTCTCTTCATAACACTGGCCCTACCTAACTTCAAGAAATGTTTCTCCAATACACATTTACCAGAAATCTCTGATCAAATTACTAACTAACATGCTTCTCTCATGCTGGAGCATCTATGGAATTATCGTCCCTTCAGCCTCAAAAGTGCCCCTTGTATCACTGTGTTTAAGTCTGGATTCAAAACGTACCTTTTCGAACGCAGCAACTGAATGTGTATATTTTTTATTAACTTACTTTTCCCTCTCTGTTGAATATATGTACATATGCTGTGTTGGCGCATTCAGGTTGCTCCTCGGTGATGGGGAATTGTGCCTTCTTATTATTGTGTACATGTTACAATATAAAATGCAGCAAAGAGAGTTTTGGTGACCCTGGCACAGTCAGGCTGGTTAGGCTCATCCTCAACACACGGCCCAGGAAGCCTAGTCGAACCCACCCAGAACTTTTAGCAGAATGTGAAGACTCCCTAACACTGCAGCCTACTGCATTAAAAAAGATTGTCAGAAGGGTCGTATTCTTTTCAGCAAACCCGGGTACTCTCCCGTTGTCAGATTGGGAAGTACCAAACCTAAGGCACCGAGAACAAAGAGTTGCACAACTTGGGATGCAATCGTGACATTTCAAAAGCGAGGTCTGCATGTTTGCCATGTTTTTCCTTTATCTTGTTAATCACTTTACTGTCAAAAGGGACAGAAAATTCAATAATATAAATGATTTCATTGGATTTATCAATTTTATGAAGGACAAGATTGGGTTTTTTGGCACTGACAGGTCTGAGGCTTAATTGGGGCTATTCCAAAGAATTTTGTTTGTATTTATCATTTTCCAAGACTCGCTCGACATATTATGGGTCGAACCATAGATGGACCTCTGTGTCGTGTTGGACAGTCTCATTAAATTCATTGCATAATCTACATTTCATATTTACGTTTTGATGCAAAATCACACACTGACGGTTTCGGAAGTGACAGGTCTTGAGCAGCAAACAGAAAGCCTTCTGTTTCACTTTTTAGGCCAGCTGACTTCATCCAAACGAAGGACTCTGCATGGATGCTGTTATTTTCAAAACTGAGCCTGGGCCGATCTGATTTGGCACTTTACTTACTTGACACTCATTTCGGTACCGTCCGGCACTAAAGAACCATCAAGAAAATCAACATTGACATTGAGATTATGTCCCACATCCTTGGCTCGTTAAAGGAAACTGTGAAATGCCTTGTTTTCAATATGAGTCTTGACATGCTTCACAAGAGCATCATCAAGAAAATGTGTGCAAAAGTGCACAGTACAATTCTACCATGAAACCCTCCAAGTCAAGCAAAGCACGCCCTCCCATTATAATTGGTAGATATAAGCGATTGAGGGAAGAGCGAGGATCGTGGGATCTATTATCTGACGGTGTCATGACCCTGAATTTCTTGTTTCATCGCATCAACAACACCAAATGAATACAAAAGGATGGGTACAGCATAAGTATTTGTGGCTTTCACTTTATTGTGAGCGTTCTGCTCTGAACTCCAGATTTTCTACATTTGAACTCTGCCCGAAGTTTTTCCTTGATAAGTTTGTCCCTAACCTGTATCCCTAAATACATAAAGGCCTCCCTCTTCAGCCTTGCCACATTTCAGATGAAGAATGTTGCATTTGTCAAGTCCAAAGGACTAGACAATGAGAATATGTGATTTTAGTGTGGATTTCCCATTGGCAATATGTTCAAGGTCATCCATGTCATCAAAAGGTGAGTGAGTTGGGTTTAACGCCACTTTTAACAGTATTCCAGTTATATCGTGGCGTGTCAGCTTAATGTGGGAGGAAAGCCCGAAGTGATGCAGGCCTCAGACGTTTACCACTTCGGTGAAACCCACGAGCACGGGTATGGTGCTGACAAACCTAGAAACATAATCGGGGCGAACCGGGATTCGAACACACAATCATACATTAGGTTTCTGGCGTGCCCAGGGGACGCAACCTGTAGACGACTGGGCCACCCGTGCCCCCCATTTAAAGGAGGTGAGTAAGTACTAATAATGCTCTGTACCTCTGCCTTGCACAACAATGAGGTCTGTTTGAGCATTCAAGCTGGTGACACCCCAGATCAAGGACCCACAGTCACACCTCGTGCTCCACAACTGCACCGTCAATGTTATGTTCACAGTGGCCGTCGATAAACAGGTCTCCAGTCATCATAGAACGAGAACTTGAAACAGGTCTCTTCCGAAAAGAGTTCTTTTGAGCACCTATGATGCCTCCATTGCAGATTCTGTCTGGCCCCTCGCGGCCTCTTCTGTCTGTGGCGAGGCCTGAGAGGGGGGCTGTGTTTGGGTCGGAGTGCATGCCATCGTGCATGCATGCTGCGCAGGTGCTGATAAGCAAGTACCTGTTGCCTGATATAAGCGGGCAGACAGTGATATGCCTGTGTTACGCCTGGTCTGGAGGGCTTTTGAGTGACATGACCGAGGACACAGAATTTGTCTGTTGGAACCAAATCCAAAGGTTAGATATAGCCTTTTGGACACCCGAAACCGTCTGGCTACACATCTTTGATATGATCTGGTGACTTTAAGTGACTTTTATCAATGTCTCATTTAATTTGGTTACGTAATGGCTGATAATGACGTGAGATTTACAAAAAGAATTGACGATAGAAAATTGTGCCACTATCAATGACATATGACAATAGCGAATCTGGTCGTGCTTGATGACATTTTCAATGCCCATTTTTTAAATCAATATAAAAAACCCTCCACCACCCCTCCAAGATTTTGACAAGTGTCTGACGACCATATTCTGAACTTGTGAAAAGATAATCAAAACAAAGATGCATCGAACAAAATCAAATTCCAAAAATACCAAAAATAGCGCTAGAGGGCCTGTAATACAAAACAAGTGCTTAATGGTGGCAATGCCCCGACTCATATCAAGCAGATGTGGCATAAGAACATCCAAAGTGTGAATAATTGTTCTACAGTTCGGAGCACACCATAGCAATTACATTTTGACCAGCAGATCTACACGCGTTGTTAGGATGGATGGAGTGCCTCGACCACGGATTCCACTGCATCAGACATGACACAATCCAATGCTTTGTCACTTACATCTGTCAGCAAAACAACCAAATCCCTATCGACTGACATCATTCACATTATATTCTCCAGACCAGTTTATAGAGGTGTATTTCACATTAACACATTGGCTCTCGTAATGAAGTACACACTAACTCTGCCTCCCAGGGGGCCAGTGAGGAAATATCGAAGAATCCAACATTCCCTCAGTGACTCGTTCTATGACAAATAGAGCTGTTGACTTTCTTGTTGACAATATATTGACAACCTATTTCCTGGCATTATTATCTAATATATTTGATACAAGACTGACTTATTTCGACCATGATTAATCCTTACATACTTAAACAAGAGCGAGACTTCAGGTCACATTTTGTTTATTTCAAGCAGCATACAGACCAAAGAACGATAAACTTTCAATTGAAAACTTGTTATCGGAAGTAGTAACATGCATAACATTTTTTTAATAATGACAACATTGGTGTATAATAACAACTTTTTTGATAGTTTATAACAATAATGGCTCTAGTCGTGGCAACTTCCAAACTTTTGGGAAGTTGCAATTGTAATCTATCGGACCGTCATTCAGGCGATGTTTCTGAAAGTGTATCCCGTGGATAAGCCGACCCCGTTCTACAGAATCTTTTTTCTGGTCCTCAATACGGTAAGCGAGCAATTCTGATTGTATCGTTGACCATTCCGTGGTAGAGCTCCCATCAAAAGAGTTTCTTCCCGCTGTCCATGGAAATTATGGGTTCAAATTCCTGTTCGCACCGTTTCTAGGTTTGTCAGCAACATACCCGTGCTCGTGGATTTTCACCAAAGTAGTAAACGTCTGAGACCTGCATCACTTCGGGCTTTCTTCCCTCATTAAGCTGGCACGCCGCGATATGACTGGAATACTGTTAAAAGCGGCGTTAAACACAACTCACACACTCACTCACTCATACACTGACCTGGCTGTAAGTATTCATACACCGTGACCCACTTTCCGAGTCCAGTTACCTTAAGACACAAGTTTGACGCTTGTTTCGTAAACATCGTATAATTATCACTTTTTAATAACATTTAATTACTGGCTAGTTTGCCAAGGCTAGTCAGCCACTTGATGATGTCTGTTAATTTACATACCATTATTTTAAAGTTTTAAAAAGGGACCCATAACCAACTTCTTTCTTTTGCGTGATATGATATTTATATATATGTTTCCAGGTGAGTATGCCCAGCACGCGTGTAGCGACGGGATGGGTTGTGGGGTACCGTGTTACATCCTCAACTACAGCTGCAAAAACCTCCCCGACGGCCTCTACGAGAAATGGAGGATGACTACCCCTCTCTACGTGCTGTGCATTGACCAGCGACCGGTCTACTTTGGAGGGTGCCCTGGATATGAAATGGCGGCACCTGTCTTTGACGCAATGTTGAATGTCTGCAGACGTTCGTAAAAAAACTTTTGTTAAAAATCACAATATTCATTGAAAGGTTTACAAACAATGCATATATGTGTCGAGTGGTAACCTAGTCTATGAGCTATCCTCAAGAGAAATACATTTACAAGAATAAACATACGCCCTGGGTGTAGATTTGCCCATGCCACCAGGTGGAGTAAAATATGTTACCCCTGGGGTAAAAATACCCTAGTGCACAAATATTTCAAGTAAACAATATCTGACCTGGGAAAACTGAACTTTTTCATCAATGTCTTTTTCCTGTGGTGAAGTGCGTTGTTGGGTTGAGGGGAGAAAAGTCGAATAAAAGGGTTCGACGAGGAGTGTTGGTCGTCACCGGTAAGAGGGTTTACCTATATTGGTGGAGAGAAGGGTGCGGTGTAGTATGTTCAGCAGAGGTTAGAGAAAGGGTAGGTAGATAGAGGGTCGGTGTATTTGTCAAAACTGGTAATAAGGGACAGAGTGGACTTTAGACTCCAACATGTAACAAACTAAATTTTAACCTGTCAATTCAAATTAATTCCTGCATTTATTAAATGCAGTCGCAAGCGCCATGAACCCCATTTGCTTGACGAAGAGGCTGCCGCTGATTCCCCACCCAACTGAATGTGCCCAGTACTACAACTGTACCACACCCGCCATGAAACACTACTGGGAGGCTAACCTACAGGAATGTCCCTACCCGCAGTTGTACGACCCTGGAACACAGAGATGTGAACACTACAGCAAGGTCCAGTGCGGCAACAGAACAGAGCCCCTGGGGAAGTGTAAGTGTCCTTGACTTCCACTCCTCGAGAGCATGGACAAATTTCCCTTCGACAGTTACACTGTTATAAACATAGGTAACATGACAGATTATTATTTAAAAAAGCATGCACACAATATAAATGGTTTAAAAAAGGACCAATTTCTAAACATGTAACGTCCGATCATGAAGGTGCCTTGCTACGTCTTGATTTAACTAGAACAAAGATGTAATGTATTGCATACATTATATATGTACAGATATGATTTGCTAGTTTTTTTGTTGTTTAACGCCGCACATAGCAATATTACAGCTATATGAGGCTGGTCTGTAAATAATCGAGTCTGAACCGGACAATGCAGCGATTGACATCATGAGCATCGATCCACGCAATTGGAATAAGAGGACCTGCATCAACCAAGTCAAAGAGCCTGACCACCCGATCCCGTTAGTCGCCTCTTACGACAAGCATAGTATCGCCTCTTAAGGCAAGCCGGATTTGCTGAAGACCTATTCTAACCCGAATCTTCACGGGTTGTATAGGGAAGAAATATAGTAATATTGACTGTGAAAGGAACACTATTATTGCAAAAATTAAGAATGCTTACTGTGTAACCTAACTGTACTTACTTGTGTGATCGAGTATGGGTTGATGCCGCTATAGTGTACGAATGTTGGGAATCAAACTCAGGGCTCTGTTGTGAAGTGTGAACGCTTATGCCTCAAGGCTATATCCACGCTCTGTAAAATGAATTAACCTCTCTCATACCAAAATGTTCTTTTGTTTAAGTTTATATTTAACTTCAAACTCAATTTTTTCCCCCACAGCTTTACATCTTTTATTTAACAGCTCTTAAGAAATACAATAAACATTTGTTTAGATAAGTACAATTTTAAGGGGCAGTATCTTGTTTGTCTCCAAAAAAGACAATTAAGTTTATATACATTAACGAATTGCAATTGCATTTTTATTTTTTTTCACTTGGACATTTTGTTATATTTATAGTTATATTTCAGCCATATCGTGACAATCTCAGTCACTATCATAAGCCTTGGGTTTGCACTCAAATATATAAAATACAGAAAATACTTGGCCGAGTTGATTGAAAAAATCAGAAAAACTTCGAAAATATTTGACTTATCTGAATCGTAAATATAAAGATTTTCAGTGCAAATCTACTATCAATATGTGCAATGGTCGAATCACAAGCTAGTCTGTTTTTGCACAGAAAAGTAGGCTTGAAATGGCAAGGGTGAAAACTAGACTTTAGTATAGGCCAGTGGACACCTTGTCTCGGGAAGATCGCCAACTTACTACAATTAGAGGACCGTAAAATTGATCCGTCTAAATGTTTCTCTAAATGAAAAAAATAGCGGCATCTGAAATATGTCTGTTTCCAGGTGAGTATCTCGTGGGAAGGGACTCTGGGACGTCATGTTTTGCCAACAACCCCAGCTGCAGGAACCTCCCTGACGGCCTGAACGCGTACGAACATTGCCCCAACTCTCCAAAATACGCTGTATGCGTTAATCAGCGTCTGGTCTACACTGGCGTGTGCTACAACAGCACGGGGACGCCTATCTTTGACGCAAAATTACGTTCCTGCAGGTGATCGAAAAACGCTGCTGTTAAAATAAAAGAATTCAACATGCAAGTATTTGTCTGCATCTAACCTGACCCCATGGGGGCAAATGTAACCCCAGGGATTAAATACGTTTACAAGACAAGTCTAAACCAACAGCACAATAACAGCTGACCCAATCTTACAAACACCGGGTGCCTCGTATACTTAGCATGCGTTTTTCCACAGTCTGATATTGGAATCAATTTAACGCAGATGAAAATGACTGAGATTAAAAAAAGAACCCTATCCATGGCCATGCCTTACTATTGCGCGTGTGCGTTTCTTGTCTTGACTTTGCATGTGTTTGTGGTGGTGCCATCGGTTGGCAGAATACGCTCACCTTTTCGCGAACACCTGGTATTATCACTTTTTCATAGATGATTCATAAACACATGCTCATGATATAGTCAGAGTCGAACAATCGACAGAATTTAAATTATTTTTCTGATGAATATGGAAATGGCTTTGTAGCTTTTATTTCCCCAAAGTTGCAAACCTTCATCAATTTTGACTTCCACCTACATTAAGCTAAAAGGCCTTGGTAGAGCTTATATACTGCTCCTTAAAACCTAATTTATTCAGTCACTAAGCACACAAGTGCGGCGTTAAATAACAAACAAACAAACAAATGTTCACTCAGCATATCAACACCCTTGTGAAGTGTACACGGGCCATCCTATATTCAGCGAGCTATTATACAAGATGGGAGCTGTTATACAAGTTGGTGGTGGACTGTCTACCGTTTGTCTTGCTCTCGTCAAAGTTGAGGGAAAATAAGCTTTAAAATGAAGGAAACAACCTAAATTGTTCAAAAGAAGTTATCAAATTCAGTGAGACAATTATTATGGACAAGTTTGACTTTTCTAAAGCTACAAAATCTCCAGAGAAAAGTGATGGCAAGGCAAATGGAAGCCATGACAGCTTCCAGGGGCACGACGACACATGCGAACGTGAACCCCTAACACATGAACCAACATGACGCTGGGCACGAGCCTCCCCCACCATTGATACAAGCTATTCTGGTACATTTGGACACATTGGCCAGGAAATGAATAATATAGACAATTTAGAACTTTCTGTAAGGTAAACACATTGATGCTGCAAATGCAGAGTCTACAAATGTTGTGTCTAACCTAGCAGAGTCCGAAACGTTGCCAGTGCTAACAGTAAACATTTAGAGAGGCTAAAGGCAGAACTTGCAGAACTTGCAAAGAAAATGGAAGAAATTGAAAAGTGACTTTTCATGATCTGAAAGAAACCCAAATTGATTTATAATGCAGACAAATGAAGCAAATCCTTGTGTTCTAACATATTCCAGAGGAACAAGATAACTGCAAAACCGATGTATACATATTCTTAAAAATCATTAAAAATAAATGAAGATTCTGAGATCATTATGGATGGAGATGGCTCCATTCAAAACAGGTAAACAATGACCATTGGTTGTTTTCCCACATCAGCTGACAACGACTGGATAAAGTCCCATGCTAAATACATCAAGGCCAGCAAGTTTGGAATTTCTGATCAATACCCTAGGGTTGTCGTAGACAGGAGAAGAAGACTAACTCAATACTTACAGCAAGCGAGGAAGCAGGCCCATCTTTGCATAGACTTGCTTATTGTTGAAGGACGGGTAGTACACTTAAGCCTCTAGGCTATCCCTTGAAACATTTGTTTGTTTGTTTATTTGTTGTTTAACGCCGCACTCAGCAATATTCCAGTTTATGACGGCGGTCTGTACATAATCGAGTCTGGACCAGACAATCCAGGGATTGACATCATGAGCAATTGGGATCAATGACATGGATCAACAAAGTCAGTGAACCTGACCACCTTATCCCGTTAGTAGCCTCTTACGACAAGCATAGTCGCCTTTTACGGCAAGCATGGGTTGCTGAAGACCTATTCTACCCCGGATCTTCACGGGCTTCGTCTCTATGAAGTTGCTGACAACCACAGTGTTGGCACACTTCACAGCGGCTGAAACCCTTATGCGTACAAGCCACAGATAACGGCTTCAGTTATTCAAGGTGTCAACGATACTGGTTGTGTAACATTAAAGGTGATACTTCAAAAGAAATAATGAAAGTTGACAGGTCGGGGTAGAATAGGTCTTCAGCAACCCATGCTTGCCGTAAAAGGTGACTGCTTGTCGTAAAAGGCGACTAACGGTATCGGGTGGTCAGGCTCGCTGACTTGGTTGATGCATGTCATCGATCCCAAATGCGTGGATCGATGCTCATGACAATGACTGGATTGTTTGGTCCAGACTCGATTATTTACAGACCGACGTCATATAGCTGGAATTTTGCTGAGTGCGGCGTTAAACAACAAACCAACCAAACAATAAAGTTCACACTATTAAATAAACAAGCTTATGCTGATCGTACTTATAAGAGGCAACTTAATGGATCGGGTGGATTCGCTCAGTGACTTAGTGGATTGAGTGTTTGCGTACCCCGCCGGCTTGGGTCGTTGGTCGTGGCCTGAATACGGCGTTAAACAACAAACACAAGCATATGTCGTGTTGTAGTGATAGCGTTGTACAGATGGCTGATATTACAACTGTGGTATATCGTCACTTGATTGTTTTGTTTGTTGGGTACTGCTGTGCGGCGGCGGGCAATAAATACTAACTTTTATTGTTTGAATGGTGGAGCTATCGGTAGGGCATGACATGTTTACCCTTTTCGCGAACAGCTGTGATTTTCAGCTGTCCATTCATATAATTTTCACAGCTGTTTGTCCTCTCTCTCTCTCTGTGTGTGTGTGTGTGTATGTGTGTGTGTGTGTTTGTCTGTCTGTCTGTCTGTACTTGTATGTACAATAGGCTCTTCAAAACACACAGGGAGTTCATATATCCTTGCACATCTGTTGTTCGGTTAACAACCATATGCACAAATCCCATGCCCAAGGAAACATGGTAATTTGCAGCAGTATCACTCAGGGTATGTGCGGTCTTATGCCTCCCGTGTTAGATTTTATACCACGCCCCACATGGAGACACATCAAACCTTAACCTTCATTAACGTTTACGCCGGCTACGCGAGAGTCACGCCTCACCCACAGAGGAACCGACTCGTAACTTCCGTCGGGACACCGACGGTGCCGTACAAACTGGTGTCCAGTTCGGGAGAATCTCTCAGACAATAGGGGGGCACGGGTGGCCCAGTTGTCTAAGGCGCTGCGATTCGCTGTGCAGAGTTGCGTACCTTGGACACGCCAGAAATCTATGGTTGTGGGTTCGAATCCCGGTTCGCCCCAATTATGTTTCTAGGTTTGTCTGCACCATACCCGTGCTCGTGGGTTTCACCGAAGTGGTAAACGTCTGAGACCTGCATCACTTCTGGCTTTCCTCCCACATTAAGCTGACACGCCGCGATATAGCTGGAATACTGTTAAAAGCGGCGTTAAACCCAACTCACTCACTCACTCACTCTCAGACAATATATAATCCTACAGGGGCAACAAAGCCCGGACGTCAGGGCATGCGACGCTGCTGAGAAAGTCTTTCTCCCCAATCAGCTAGGTTTTAAGAACCTTTAATCCGCCAAGGCGATAAAGTGTGGTTTTTAAGACCCTTTAATTCGATACTACGGATTAGCATATTATCTAACATAGATAATAAAACCGCCATGATAAGGTGCGGCGTTTGCACTTTAAAAATAATTTATATACAATAAAGGCCCGAGTGGTTTAATAGTTACCATAAAAAAGGTAACGACAATCTGGAAGGAATGTAACATTTAATGAAAACTGACGTCCAAAAGAAACTTTACCAGAGTTTGAAATCACTCTTGCTCAAAAACAACAAAACATACATGCATGAAGTAAAGTGTATTGAGAAAATCAATATATCAACATAATCAACACTGAAAACGACAATCATACCGCGACCGAGAATGACGTCAGAGCCCCCCAAAGTTGGGTGTGGTACAAAACTCGAGCTTTCAGAAGCATGGACAATAGGCAGAGTACATAAACAATCACTCACGTTCAATAACAAGTCATTAGTAGCGTGTGTGACCACCAAATGCCTCAATACACACAAAAAACTCTTCGACGCACAGAAAAAGTCAGTCTTATGAGGTCACGTGGGATTTGACGCCATTCTTCTTGGAGGGCCAAGATCAGTTCTTGGCGGTTGGCTGGAGAGTATGGTCGTTGTCGAACACGACGATCCATCAAGTCCCAGAGGTGTTCTATGGGGGGCATGTCGGGTGAGCATGCAGGCCACGGCAGGCCGTTGACGTTGTTAGTTAGTGACAATTCTGGCTGTATGGGCTCTAGCGTTGTCATGCTGATAAATGACACCACGTGGCTGCTGTTGGAGAAATGGTAGGACAACTGGACGAAGAATGTTATCCATTTAACGCTGAGCCGTCAACGATGACCAGCAGTGTCCTCTCCTGCCCACAGATCCCTCCCCACACCATGACACTCCCTCCACCATATGGTACGACCTCCTGTTGTATCAAGTTGGTAACGGCAACACGGGAGCAACCGAAGGTTCGTGCAATATGGGCGTGGGTGGCTCCCATATGTGAGTCGTGGCATTTCTTTTGTGTTCTTTTTATCACTGTGGATGTCTGACTTGCCGTTGCAATCGTTTTATACCCTTACCCGCACGTGCATTTGCAGTTGTCCGTGGTGCACGTGTTTTTCACTTTTTCGCGTGTTATCTCGATATCGTTAACAGACGATTAACATTTTCTGCATACACTATTGTTGTATTTAGGTTATGTGTTTTTGATAGACTTCATCGAAAAAAAAAATATTTTGTCTGAAATTTATATTTTCAGTTGGTAAAGTTTTTTTGGGACGTCAGTTTACATAAGCTTAACAATACAAGGCGGCGGTCCTTCAATATGCACCCTCATCACAACCACATATACCCCGAGTGATGATGCTACAACGAATTTATCTTGTCGAAATATACTACTCAAAATTTGATAAGGATCACTAGGTGATATGTGTGTAAGTTACCACAAACATAACAAAAGACATGACTCTGACTCAGAAACGTGTTTAATTATGTTATGAATGAAAATTCATGAACGGCATGAACTTGTATCAATATGGAATGTTTGAAACACCAAAAGGCATTTCATTAAAAAATGTTAACAGCAAACAAGAGAAAGAATTACACAGTTATGAGGGATAGTCCATCATTACACTGAGTCGATGAAGTGTCAATATCGAGTATGACCTCCCCTTGCATCAATGACGGCCTGACAACGTCGAGATATGCTGTCAATAAGCACCCGGATGTTCCCAATGGGAAGGTTGTTCCACTCTTCCACGAGAGCATGTCCGAGCTCTGCCAAAGTCGTGGGTTGTGCTCTACGGCGTGAAAGGGCAACCTGCAGCATGTTCCAGACATGCTCAATCGGGTTCAAGTCCGGCGAGCGCGCTGGCCAATCCATGCGGACAATTGTCTCCTGCTCCAGGTACTGCTCAACCACCCTGGCGCGATGAGGACGGGCGTTATCATCCATCAGGATGAACTCAGGGCCAACAGCACCAGCGTAGGGTCTGACGTATACATCGAGGATCTCATCCCGGTACCTCACCCCCGTCATTGTTCCTCTCTCCAGGACATGAAGATCTGTCCTTCCATCTCTGTTGATTCCACCTCAGACCATGATGGAACCACCACCATAACGGTCATGTTCACTGATGTTGGCATCATGGAAACGTTCACGTTGTCGTCGCCACACCCGCTGCCTCCTGTCTGTAAAGTCCAAACAATACCTGGACTCATCGGTGAATAGAACTGGAACCCAATCGTTCCGTGTCCAAGTGACATGATCTTCAGCCCATTCCAATCGCTCCCGCCGGTGTCGAACAGTCAGGGGGATTCGGACACATGCCCTTCTCGAGTAGAGACCTGCATTGTGAAGACGATTCCGTATCGTCTGAGTGGACACATTCACCCCCGAGGCATTCAGGAGGTCGTTACGTAGGCTGGTTGCTGTCCAGAAGGGATGACGTCGTGCCTGAAGAGCCACAAAATGATCTTGGCGTTGGGTTGTCGACCTCTGACGACCACCCCCATGTCGGTGTGCTGCTGTACCAAAAGTTTGCTGTGGGGACCAGGCCCTGCTTACAACGCTCTGGCTGACGTTTAGTGCATTGGCAACGTCACGTTGTGAATAGCCAGCATCAAGCATTCCAATACATCTGCCCAGTTGTTCTGTCGTCAGGCGACGCCTTACACGTTGAGGGGGCATTGCGTAGATCAACGTAGTGTAAACACTCAATTGAGTTTACAGTTTCAGAATGAATCAGACACCGTTGCCTGATTGGAAATCGTGCAATGGTAGCAAAAGCATGAACTGTGATGTGAAACGCATTTCCCATGGCATGAAATGCACGTGCACTAGTGTTGGAGACGTTTTTGATTTCACTTGAACACAATATTGCCAGTTATGCAGTTATTTTGTTTTTTTATTAAGAAAAATATCTACGATCCTTATCAAATTTTGAGTAGTATATTTGACTCTGCCATTGTAAAGAATTGAAATTGAGAAAGAAATCAGTCCTTGAGGTATACTTATGCTGTGTCACGTTATTTATTTTTACTCGTAAAATCTTGCATCGTAGCCGGACGCAAGAGATTTATTGTCTCACTTAGAAATGCACTTGCAGTCTGTTTTGTTTGGAGTGTGGGGGGGGGGGGGGAGGGTTTGTTGTCGCACTCATAAATTCATTTCTCATCTCAACAATCATTTATGACATTTATACCCCATCTATATCAAAAGGTTGACAAATAATACTTCACAATAGCTGCTTGCATGTGCACCAGTCATTCCATATTCTGACCCGTGAAGATTCTGTCCCAGACTCGATTATTTACAGACCGCCGTCATATAGCTGGAATATTGCTGTGTGAGGCGTTAAACACTCGTCACTCACGCACCTCCCTAGGCGATCCTCACTGCACTTTCGCTTAAAACTCGAACTTTCCTCATCTCACAACACAACAAGCATGCTGACTTGGTTGATGCATGTCATCGTATCCCAATTGCGTGGATAGATGCTCATGATGTCAATCACTGGATTGTGTCGTCCAGACTCAATTATTTACAGACCCCCTTCATATAGCTTGAATATTACTGAATATGGCGTTAAACAACAAACAAACATTCCATATTCTACCCACTCTGATAACGGTTATCAGTTAAAGGAACTGTCTGTACTACGTTTAAGAAGTGTGACGCGTATCTCATAACTACCACAAGCCGCGGCTCTATAGCAGTTAAACCCATTTTCATTTATTTATCAAGCTGAATAACAGTAAATGACTTAGTTGTCTGCAACACTATTTGCTGTTTTCCTATCCAAAATACTGTGCACACATCGAACTTGGCTGTTTAATTCATCCACGAAAAACGTCAACAGTCTGCTTCAAATGTCGCGTGAAATTTGATTTTGTTTTGTTTTCCCAAAATTGACTGACGTACAGGATTTGAAGCGACTACTTGATAGCGAAAAAACCCATTTAATTCATATTATCATATTCATATTCATATTCATATCAAAGTTGTACTTTTGTTGTGCGAAGTAATCGTATCATTTTAAATCTAACTATCAGTGGAAAGTTAGTTGTATAAAGCATGCCAGTGCAATTATATTCTCTATTCGCCATTTTATTTTCAGGTTCCATAGGTATACACAGTGTTTACAGTTGACCTCTATCTGTAGAGCTATATTCAGACTCTAGACAACTCTTTCCTTATTGAATCAAGATAACCAAGTGCATGATTTGACCTGTCAGTTTCAAGATTTCACGGATTCAATGCCTGTGTGTGAAAGCAATGAGACAGTTGTGGCCCAGAAATAGTGGTTCGTGTATGATTTTCCTAATTGTGTGTGTTCTGAAATGAATGTCATCAAGATTGATAAGCTGTGATGTCGGGACTTTGTTTCCCTGCCTTCCGAAGGGAGGAGTGTTTTCTGAGTCTTTCGAATCCTCCCTGCCAAATCCTTACGGTGGTGGTTAACCGCGATGGCAATGAAACTCGAACACAAAAAGTTTGTACACAACATGTTGCCATTGAATAAGGTTTCTTCAAACACATTTTGATAATGTTATATTTTAGTTTCATTGTCGGTTGTTTCAATGACGAAATTGTCTGTTCCAAATCTGTTCGCCATCGAACATGTCCCTAACAATTTCATAAACATTTCATTTGTGTGTAAAAGATATGCCTTTGTAAAGTCTTGATATCTCATCATCAAAGTAGTTAAGGTAACGGCCTAGAACAAATCGTCGCCAAAGAAATCTGATATCAAACTACCGTATTTCCTCTATTAGACGCTTGGTGGTCTATTAATTTGTATATATTATTGTGCACTATGTTTCCACAATGTCCAGCTTCAATTGTAAGCTGTTCAATTCCATTATGCAATATTATGTTTAACTGTATATAGGGAGAAGGCTGCAGTAGGAAGTTTTGTACACCAGGGGACATCAACAGTTTCTACGGTTGTCGAGTAGCCTAGTGGTTAAAGCGTTCGCTCGTCACGCCGAAGACCCGGGTTCGTATCCCGACATGGGTACAATGTTTGAAGCCCATTTCTTGTGTCCCCCGCCGTGATATTGCTGGAATATTGCTAAAAGCGGCGTAAAACCATACTCACTCACTACTCACTCAACAGTTTCTTAGAGACAGTGAATGTCGTTTATCGCCACAGTCAGCAATATTCCAGAGGAATAACGGTAGTTTGTAACTGGTCGAGTCTGGAGCAGTGGATGATAGCATGATAGCAGAACACACATCGTAACCACCCGATCCTCACTGGTCTGCCCTCACGACAAATATGTAGTGCTGTGAATCTATTCTGCTTAGGGATATTCGCTAGTGAGAACTCTATTCTTGGAGAGTAATAGGTGGTGTGATTTGAATGAGGCTTAACGTCGCATTCAAGATTATTGAATTTAAATGGCGATGTGGATGTGTGGCATCTTGTTCTAGTCCAGACAAATCCCGGTTTCATAGTGCTTGCCCACTGAGATATCATGCAGCAGTTTAACCCACTCAGACACGGTCCTTGTTTTTTAGCTCTCAACCCATCTGTTGGGAGCAGTATTTGGAAGTAAATGATGTTGAAGCCCCTTAAAGAGGGATTACGCAACACCGTTAGTTTACCATTTTAAGGAAACATGTAGCTCCAGACATAGTTGTTGCAGCCCCGCGTGCTGATGTAATTAGGGAAGGCATTACTGTTTGTTTGTTTGGAGTTTACGTGGCACAAATATTCCAGCTAGATGACGGTCTGTAAATATTCGAGTATGGCCAAGAAAATCCATTGCTTGACCTCATTAATCAACCAAGTCAGGGAACCTGACCCCGCTTGTCAGCTCTTACGCGTATGGGTTGCTGAAGACCAATTCTAACCCGGATCTTCGCGGGTAGGGAAGGCATTAACTGATAGATCTACACTATGAGTTAGAGGCATAAGAAACGTTTTTGAGACATGTTGAATCAAACCTGCTGTGACTGACAGCACGTCGGAACTCCCCAATAATCTTGCCATGTTTGGGCTCTTGTTTATCTACCTCCGTGGTCTAGTTGGAGAGCGGAAGGTCCGGGGTTCGAACCCTGACCGCGTCATACCAAAATACGTTTAAAGTTGGTACTTGTTGTTACCCTGACCGGCGCTCGGCATTAAGGGACTAAAACAAGGACTGGTCGGCTCGGAGTCAGTATACTGTTTCTGAGTTGGGTATTCATGTTAAACTGCGGCATGGTATCTCAGTGAGCTAGCACTATAAATCGGCATCAGTCCGGACTAGTACAAGCAGCCACACGAACACACACACACGTGTATGCACGTCGCTATATAAGTGCAATAATCTTGGACGCGACGTTAAACCCCATTTCACCTCACCTCACCTTATTTCAAAACACCACTCTCAGTAGTACATGGCATGTTACAGATAACAGAGGCACAGGAAGCTCTTAATTTACATCCTTTCAACTTATTACACATATTCTATATAAATGTACTGCACAAATCAACTGTATAAATATATAAAAAATCCTTCATAGCTGAGTTTATTTTACACAAAACAAAATGTTGTAGTTTATAATAATTTGGTTTCCTATTATATTTTTTTATATATAGTTTCCATTCATTCACAAAAACAGTGCACTCAAACAGATAATGGAACTCATTCCCGATTGAGATTTTACACAACAGACATATTCTATCACTGCATACACATATGGCAGATTCATCCATCGACCAACCTCTCAAGGGAATCTAAGATTGCTCATTTTGAATTTAACTAATACATTTATGCATGAAAGTCATTGTCAATAAAAGTTTCCAATCCAAAATCAGGCGTTATACAAGAATATTATTTCCCCTTTGAAAGTGTTTGATCATGATGCCATTCTTGAATAAACTGGCCCCGGAGCCTCCTTTCTACAACAGAGAGAAGCCAGTGTTCACTGCATGCATACTGGTCTATCAAAACAAAACTTAGTCCACAAATATTAAATATATCCTGAATAAAATCTATCCACCTTGAACGACATATATGTTTGAGATACATTTGGTTAGAAACTATTGTAAATAATCTTTGTTGGCTTATTACTTTTGGTATCTGTCATATTAATACAATATGAAAAAGCAATTATGCGTTTTTCAATGGCAATCAAAATTGGTAGTCTCCTGGTATCATTATAAAACATAAATGAGGGAGTACTTTTCCTCAGATACAAATTTCAAAAATATTTTCTGAACGTTTTCAAGACATGTAAAATCAGTGAAACCCCACACTTCGCATGTATACAGGCCGTGAAATACAAATGTAGCTTGACAATGTCTGTCTTCGGCGTTGAAACAAACAACATCAAACTTGTTCATTTAACACTCGGGAGAAACATTGTTAACTAGTAAATTATTTTAGCTAGATAATCAATGCTGGAACAGGCACACCGTGGTCATCGATCGAGGCCATAGGGGTAACATCCACCCGATGCTCACTTCAGTCGACTCTTGTGTTGAAGACTTATTTGTACCCAGTCCCGACAAAGATTTCCCTAAGTTATTTTTTAGGAACATATTCTTTGCATTTACGTCATAAAGATAAATTATTACAGCTGTATCCGTACTCTGAAGTTTATTAATTGCGTCATAAGCAGTACCCATACGGCGGACACACTGCATAATGCCTCATAAACAACACTCAGACAGGGGACTCACTGCATAATGCCTAATAAACAACACTCAGACAGGGGACTCACTGCATAATGCCTAATAAACAACACTCAGACAGCGGACACACTGCATAATGCCTAATAAACAACACTCAGACAGCGGACACACTGCATAATGCCTAATAAACAACACTCAGACAGCGGACACACTGCATAATGCCTAATAAACAACACTCAGACAGCGGACACACTGCATAATGCCTAATAAACAACACTCAGACAGCGGACACACTGCATAATGCCTAATAAACAACACTCAGACAGCGGACACACTGCATAATGCCTAATAAACAACACTCAGACAGCGGACACACTGCATAATGCCTAATAAACAACACTCAGACAGCGGACACACTGCATAATGCCTAATAAACAACACTCAGACAGGGGACTCACTGCATAATGCGTCATAAACAACACTCAGACAGCGGACACACTGCATAATGCCTTATAAACAACACTCAGACAGGGGACTCACTGCATAATGCCTAATAAACAACACTCAGACAGCGGACACACTGCATAATGCCTAATAAACAACACTCAGACAGCGGACACACTGCATAATGCCTAATAAACAACACTCAGACAGCGGACACACTGCATAATGCCTAATAAACAACACTCAGACAGCGGACACACTGCATAATGCCTAATAAACAACACTCAGACAGCGGACACACTGCATAATGCCTAATAAACAACACTCAGACAGCGGACACACTGCATAATGCCTAATAAACAACACTCAGACAGCGGACACACTGCATAATGCCTAATAAACAACACTCAGACAGGGGACTCACTGCATAATGCCTAATAAACAACACTCAGACAGCGGACACACTGCATAATGCCTAATAAACAACACTCAGACAGCGGACACACTGCATAATGCCTAATAAACAACACTCAGACAGCGGACACACTGCATAATGCCTAATAAACAACACTCAGACAGCGGACACACTGCATAATGCCTAATAAACAACACTCAGACAGCGGACACACTGCATAATGCCTAATAAACAACACTCAGACAGCGGACACACTGCATAATGCCTAATAAACAACACTCAGACAGCGGACACACTGCATAATGCCTAATAAACAACACTCAGACAGCGGACACACTGCATAATGCCTAATAAACAACACTCAGACAGCGGACACACTGCATAATGCCTAATAAACAACACTCAGACAGGGGACTCACTGCATAATGCGTCATAAACAGAGACCATATAAGGCACCCACTGCACAATGTGTCATAAACAGCACCGATCCAGGGTGCAATGCACAATGTGTCATAAACAGCAGGTAATATTTGCTAACGATGCAAATTCAGGATTACTTTTAATTACCAGAATCCATTTGTTGTGTACATTGCTTATACACAGTCTACTGAATTACATTCTGCAGCAATGTGCATACATTCACTGGACCCGTGAAGATTCCGGGGTAGAATAGGTCTTCAGCAACCCATGCTTGTCGTAAAAGGCGACTAACGGGATCGGGTGGTCAGGCTCGCTGACTTGGTTGATACAGGTCATCGATCCCAATTGCGTGGATCGATGCTCACGATGTCAATCACTGAATTGTCTGGTCCGGATTATTTTACAAACCGTCGTCACATAGCTGGAATATTGCTGAGTGCGGCGTTAAACAACAAGCAAACAAACAAACAAAAACACATATCTGATGAATAACTTCAAATATAAACTGAGAATCATCAGAAAATATACAGATGTTATTTTTATAAAAATAAATATACTTTGCCAAAAGTAGGGGATAGTGGGCGATCAGATTTAATAGGTTCTAATGGTTGGTGTGATGAGATGGTGGCGCACTAGGTCGTTAAAGAGATCGGGGCCAAATTCGAAATTTGCCCCTTGCAGCCAACGTCACTAATATTGGCTAAAACCACCTCTGTTGTCCAGACATTGTCCTGCAATGATGTTGCCCCGACAGTATTGACCTGTATCTGCCCTGGACAATATGGAGCGCAGTCACTGTCATACCACCCCATACCTTTAAAGACGATTATGCAGTACGGCGTTAAAGTCCATAAAACGCTCATTAGCGTCATGGAAGTCGAGAGTGAACCGACCCGTGAAGATCCGGGGTAGAATAGGTCTTCAGCAACCCATGCTTGCCGTAAAAGGTGACTATGCTTGTCGTAAAAGGCGACTAACGGGATCGGGTGGTCAGGCTCGCTGACTTGGTTGATGCATGTCATCGATCCCAATTACGTGGATCGATGCTCATGATATTAATCACTGAATTGTCTGGTCCAGACTCGATTATTTACAGACCGCCGTCATATAGCTGGAATATTGCTGAGTGCGGCGTTAAACAACAAACCAACCAAAAAAAAGGGAGTGAACCTCGACTCGTCAGAAAAGCATGATATTAGCCCATTGTCGATTATCCCAGTGCAGTTTTACCCTTGATCACTGAAGGCTCTGATACACATCATGTGCAGTAAGGTGGGGGGATGACACGTGGACGTCGTGCACGCAAAGGCCATCTGTGAAACGATTTCACCCCATGTTGGCAGTCCTCTTACACCATTTGCCCGTTGCAACCAGTCCCTTATCTGAGTGGCAGTTTGGAACCGATATCTTAATGCCATCGTTTGTTCGTGACAGATTGAGAAACATGCAGCGTTTGACCAACAGTATTCTGACTGTGCCCACCAGCAATATGCCTATGCTCCATAAACGTTCACGACACTGCAAACATCGCATCATCAATTCTGTTGCTTCCTTAAAGATTAAATGTGTTTAATGAGTATCTTTGAGCATTAGGTTCCGGGAAAACAATATGCGCCTGCTCACAACCGAGTCTGAGTGAAAATGGTAAATCTGGCATACCACCCCTTGCAGTGCTGTCCGAGGTCACGTGCTGCATGACTTCCACAGTGTTGGTTTCGGAGCTTGATTTCTTCGGAAATGTTCTCTACACACGTAACTCACCTACTTTCATTCTCAGACATTGGTGTATTTTCCTGCACTTTCACCTCCAAACAAATATCTACTTTTTTGCAATGTTTACGTCATGTGCATGATCAGTCGTTACACCATCGTGAGCATGCCATCAGTGCCAATGACGTTTACATTAGGTAATATTCCAGCTTTATAACGGCGGTCTGTAAATAATCGAGTCTGGACCAGACAATCCAGTGATTAATATCACGATCATCGATCCACGCAATTGGGATCGATGACATGCATCAACCAAGTCAGCCAGCCTGACCACCCGATCCCGTTAGTCGCCTTTTACAACAAGCAAAGTCGCCTTTTACGGCAAGCATGGGTTGCTGAAGACCTATTCTGCCCCGGATCTTCACGGGTCTCGTTTGAATGAAAACTATTCCTGCAATATGTACTGTAAACCCAATCTTCATCTTTGTGGCCCTTATTCATATATAAATTTTCATTCATTTCACCCATTCTGTATTCCCAAACAAAAAGTACTCTTAACAGACCAGAAATGTGTTATATCGACTGATATATCCATTCATTGTACCGTGCATAGTTTGAGACGTTTTTATCCTCATTATAATGGCAAAGTAAAGTACCACCAGATTGTTGTCTTTAATTGTGTGTGTGTAAATACCTCCCATGTAACTTTGCATGAAATAGAAATTATTGAAAATTAGAATGACCCGCGTGGAGCGAATATACAAAATATGTTATATTAACTTAAAGTTTAATACATTTTACAATTTCCATGCTATCTAATTGGAAATGGTGTAATGGTAACCAAAATAACTTTAGCTTTCTTTTGATATAATGCGTAATATGAAATTAAATTTTTTTTGAAGCCTTCTGTGGACCTTTTTTGCTTGGGTCCGAAAATGACACTCGATGCGGATCGCGAAATCGTAATTGTAAAGGAACATCCACGATTATGATGATAACAGGTAATGCATCCCTATATTTTCAGTGTTAACATTCGATTTCATGTTCAGGACATGCAGGGAGCTTCAGGGAAGGTTTTGTTGGAAGGTGGGGCGATGGAGCTGAAGGGGGGTGGGGTGGGGGGTGGGTGGGTGCACGTTGACCTAAGTAGCCCATGGCCTGCAATACAAGTACAGTCACGAATGTCAAATGCATAATTCATCAGTGAGAAAAAGGTATTTTCCCCCAAACCACGTCTTGTCTTGCAGTGCGTTGTCGTCAGTGAGTGACGGATACCGCTTGGTTGTCACTTCATTATCTTCAATACCACTCAACGACATCATCAGTCTCTGATAAGTAGACATACGTCACTGAGGAGAGTTGAATTAAAAAGACGAATTGTTTATATTTTGATAACAGTAATATGTATTCAACCTCCTATGTAGAGGTCCGCCTGTCAAATATACTTGTATGCAGCGAACCCCGCTAATCAGCAAAACCCCATATTCATCACTTTTACTGATGTTAAGTATTTATTCCATTAACGGAATATATAAGGTAAAACTCGTTTATCTAATGGTGTTAAGCCGGGAAAATTGGCGAAACGCCCAAATTACAAGATCGCTGTGTTTCTGGATACAGTAAAATCTTGTTCTTGCAGATCCCATTTTTCTGGAAAAAAAAACCTTCGGATGGCTGTGAGGCAGGGTTTAAGGTCACCTGCGTGCGTGCGTGCGTGCGTGCGTGCGTGCGTGCGTGTCTATGTGTATGTGGCTACTTGTATTAGTCCGGACTACTGCCGGTTTTATGGCTCCAGCCAACTGAGATTCTGTAGCGCAGTTTAACATGGATGCTCCACTCAGACACCTTGCACTGGCTCCAAGCCGACCAGTCCTTGGTATATCCCCTTATGCCGAGCGACAGGCAGGGAAACAACAAGAAGCCTCTTTAAATGCATTTTGGTATGAGGCTGAGGGGATCAAACCACCGACTTTCAGCTCTCGGGCTCTATCCAGTATAGCCGCCTCTTACGACAAGCATAGTCGCCTTTTATAGCAAGCATGGGTTGCTGAAGACCTATTCTATCCCCGATCTTCAAGGGAATATCTAAACCAGGACGACGTTTGTGGTAAACATGTTTTTGAAAAAGATTTTGGATCCCCAGGTTGACGGAGATGCCTCAAAATTAAAGATACGTTGATTTTGTTCTTCGCCAAGTGTGTGTGTGTGTGTGTGTGTGTGTGTGTGCGTGTGTGTGTGTCTGTGTCTGTCTGTCTGTGTGTGTGTGTGTGTGTGTGTGTGTGTGTGTGTGTGTGTGTGTGTGTGTGTGTGTCAAATCCGTCACCATCGAATAACCATTTATTGTTTGCTTCATTTTAAACCACCATTAAACAATGATGCAGACTTTTTTATGCCCGGCAGTTTCGTTGAATACGATGTAGAGCTATGGGCTCCGTTTCGATGACATTCTTATTGAGGCAGTGATCTATCATTGACTCTTCCCTTGTTCCGAAATATATTTTCACTGGTTCTCATGCCCCGTTTCACAAAGCGATCGCAGCGCAACAACTGTCGAAGTCTACTTTAGAGTGCAGGAGTCAAGATGGCCGCAGCGCTACGGTTGCATTATGAACTGGGCCCGTGCGTGACGGTGTGATTCGTTGTGATTTATTGGACTATTGTAAGTCGTGCTTCCAAGGACCGATTTCAGTTTGAGAAGTACATTATACTTGATCAGATGATAAAATAAATTCACCAAGGGCAAATAAAATTTAAATATATGGGAAACTTGAGCACAAAACTTAAGTTGAAATATATCTGCTATGTTTATTTTTTTCTTGGTGAGTGACATATTCATTAAGTTTTAATCTGACATCCAGACATCAGCAAAGAAGAAATACACGTTTGGTTTCACCTGTGGTTGGTTGTTTAACGCCGCACTCAGCAATATCCCAGCTATATGACGGCGGTCTGTAAATAATCGAGTCTGGACCAGGCAATCCAGTGATTGATATCATGAGCATCGATCCACGCAATTGGGATACAATGACATGCATCAACCAAGTCAGCGAGGCTGACCACCCGATCCCGTTAGTCGCCTTTTACGACAAGCATAGTCACCTTTTACGACAAGCATGGGTTGGTGAAGACTATTCTACCCCGGAATCTTCACGAGTCGGTTTCACCTGTGAATGTGAAAAAATGTGTTTTCAAAAGTTTTAGCGAACGCCTGGTGTCATCACTGACTTTTAGTAATCTATTCATATAATCTCCACCATTATTTTGCAGATAATCGAGACGGTTGTTCACTGCCATTGACGTTTTAAACTAGTAATGAAGAAATAGCGGCCAATAAGAATAAAGTTTCTGTGGCTTAACAAAACAAAGTAATTATAACGATATCTCATTATCATCAAATAATATAAACCATGAATCGAGTAACGCCATAATCATTACCTGTACCCTATACGTCACGCCTCTTAGGCAGAGAAGGTCGTTTCACCTTGTGGTATTTGTTTAAACTTCCTCAGTGATTAGGGATTAGTGAATACGACGTGCTTTGTATCTGACTAAATTAATGTTTTGTATCTTTCTAAAATACTGTTTTGTATCTTAGTAAATTAATGTTTTGTAACTTACTGAATTAATGTTTTGTATCTTTCTAAAATAATGTTTTGTAACTTGGCGTTTCATGAGGTGATTGGACGATGGGATAAGGTACTGTGCTTAGGGTATGTTTGTTTGTTGTTTAACGCCGCACTCACCAATATTCCAGCTATATGACGGCGGTCTGTAAGTAATTGAGTCTGGACCAGACAATCCCGTGATTGACATCATGAGCATCGATCCATGTAATTGGGATACGATGACATGCATCAACCAAGTCAGCGAGCCTGACCACCCGATCCCGTTAGTCGCTTAGCCCTTTTATGGCAAGCATGGGTTGCTGAAGACCTGTTCTATCCCGGAACTAAACGGTATGTATTTGGGTCTTATATTGATGTATATATTTCGGTCATATATTGAGGTAACATGCGCGCGGGACGAGATGAAGTGATGTATTAACGTGTATTTAAGATGACCTAGGTAGATGAAGATTAAAATGAAGGGTTTTGCATGTGTACTCGTATATTATCAACAACTGAGGTCCAAGACAAATCTACCCCAAATCCACCGTGAACTCATAATAATGAGTCTCAATTAACGTTCAAGCCGCGAACTTGATATTAATAATTTCCCTGAATAGTGTTTATTTTAGAAGTAGCATAATTAATTACTCCATCGTTGGGAGGATAGGCACATCCGTCACCCCGTCTATCGGAACGTATATACATGTACGCATCACTATGGTGAACTTTGGAAAACAAGCTTACCCTTTCCCCTGCTTAGCGCCCTCCCTCGCGTTTCAGACGAGGAAATGATTCCTTGTTGACGACAGAAACATTTTCGCCCTCGACAAACAAGTAACCAATCTTCTGAAGAATCTCTTACATTATACAGCCAACTGTACATTAAGTTATTCATGAATCAGTTTGAAAAACCTGTATCCCTGTATGCTAAACAGTACAATGAAATTGAAAAGAAGGGGTAACTGACGCCTTGTTATATTTACAAGCCGTTAGTCAGTTAGATCGCTGATTTGTTACCAGGTGGCGCACGTGACGTCACATCAAGAACACGAGTCTCCGTGCGTCAATCAGCTGTCAGATTCGACAAACAGAATCTTCTACGGCGGTGACGTCACACAAGAAACCAGCCAGGAAATTACACATTTCCATGTCTGTGATGGGTATAAATACGCCGTTACTCTCACCGAGATCACAATTCACAGGCATATACGAGAAAACTGTATATTGCTCGTGAGAAAGGTTAAACCCAGTGAGTTCACGTATAACTGTACTTTAGGTGAATTTGTGTCGCTGCAGTTTATTTCATCATGGCATTTCGAATTGTACTCGCTTGCTTAATCGTGACCATGACAACCGCTTCTACATCAGTGGGTAGTTGTGTGGTTAAAGGCAACCCCGACTTCAGACCAGATCCCGATGACTGTTCAATCTTCTATGTGTGCACCAATGAGATCCTGTACAAGTTCAACTGTGCAGACAGCGTGTTCGACCCCGTGACCAATTCATGCGTAGCCGAGGGATCCATCTACGACAAATGTAAGTACTATGTATTAATCTCTATATTCAGAGGGTGGTGGGGTAGACTAGTAGTTAAAACGTTCGCTCGTCACCCGGGTTCGATTCCCCACATGGTTAAGCTCATGTATGGATTTCCACCGCCGGGACGTTGCTGGAATATTGCTAACTGGGGCGTAAAACCATACTGACCCACTCTATTCGGAGGATGTATTAAGTTTAAAAATAATCGATTCTATCTTCCTGAACTGAGATATGGGGGCAGTTGGGTAGTCCTGTGGTTAACGCGTAGCCTCGCCAAGCCGAAGGTTTTATTCCCGAGTCCCCCGCCATTATACTGCTTGAATAATGCTAGAAGCAACTTTAAAGGATACTCACTCTTTTCTATTCCCAATGTGGGCTATCCTCCACAAGGGAGTTATCTGACTGTAAAAAAACTGTTTCTACCCTTATCGAACCAGGCTGGAATTTCTGGGCTCGATCGTAGCGACACCAGTAGCTATAACGAGGTTTGTCCCTTCTAGGCCCCTCCTATTGACCAATCAGAGTCCACCTCTCATAGCACATGCATTTGCTTCAAACAAAATGGCGGCGTCAAGTCAAGACGATCTGATCGATAATCAAAATCTTTATTGTCATAAAACTTAACGGGTCTTACTTCGCAAAGTGCATCACATCACATGAGCACCTTGATTAAAATCATGAAAAGATTTGGAAATTATCTGTTGATGCCGAGTTGGCGGTACACATGCTTTTCAAATACTGTTAACGACCGAAATCTGTACGGCAGTTTACGAACCGGATGTCGATATCGTAACGCGATTTTGATTGGACTATTAATATACTCGTTATTCCAGCCAAAATTCAATAATTCCAGCCTAGTGCGGCAAGGGTGGAAACTGGATTTTTAGTCGTTGCGTGGCTGAAACATTACTGACGTGAAAGTCCCTCACTAATTGGCTGATACAGTTAGTTCAAATATGAATGTGTAATCTACGTTAAAATTCGTCCCCAGATATTGGTTTAAAATGCGCTTTATACCTTGCACACATAGAAATGGTTGCCCTAGGAACTTTACCAATAATCATGTACAAAAACCGAACGACCAACAACTTTCTTCTCAAAGCCAAGATGCAATGTTCTCTAAAGCCGGCAGTATTTTGCATGTGCTTTATACGTAATATGACAGTCCGCTAAAACAGACGTCGTTTACGCATGCAGCTGACGCCACTCAGCAATGATTTTTTTCCAGATGTTCTCGTCAGCAAGAGGCGGTCGGGTAGCCTAGTGGTCAAAGCGTTCGCTCGTCACGCCAAAGACCCGGGTTCGATTCCCGACATGGGTACAATGTGCGAAGCCATGATATTGCTGGAATATTGCTAAAAGCGGCGTAAAACCATACTCACTCACTCACTCACTCTCGTCAGCAAATCGCGAAAAATACTTTTAAAGTGCCTGCTTTGTGTTGTGCAACGTCAATTCTCGTCGCCGGTGATGATGCAAGTATTTCGGCAACATTTTAGCTGAGAATAAAGTCGAGGTAGTGTGGTTGTATACACAGTCGGCCGTCCCTGTCGCCGTGGTGCGACACCGACCGGGAGACGTTGTGCAGGTCACAGCAGTTATGCCGGACGTGACCCGGGACTAATCAGATCATTTGAAGGCTTCTTGTTTGCTGGAACAATTTCATCAGATCGTGTAGCAAGCTAGTTTAAAATATACATTTCTTGTGAAGTCACTCTATTGATTTATTGTATTATCTATCACGAAAATTATATCAGCAAACTAGCTGACGTCCACTATCAACATGAACTGTTCCACTGTGATGGTTCGTTCACCACGTTCATCAAATCTTTTACCCGTGACATCTCGGACTGCACGTGCAACCGCCTGTTTCATTTCGACACAGGGGCGGTCGGGTAGCCTAGTGGTTAAAGCGTTCGCCCGTCACGCCGAAGACCCGGGTTCGATTCCTGACAAGGTTACAATGTGTGAAGCCCACTTCTGGTGTCCCCCGCCGTGATATTGCTGGAATATTGCTAAAAGCGGCGTAAAACCATACTCACTCACTCACATTTCGACACAGGTGTAGTTAATTGTGTCACGCGTTGGCTGGCCGTGGGCTTGAATGATGTTTGTCAAAGAAAGATCTCAAAAGCGTCTATTTCTGTATTCTTCGTGACTTTGGTTTGTTTGTTTGTTGTTTTACGCCTCACCCAGCAATATTCCAGCTATATGACGGCGGTCTGTAAATAATCGAGTCTGTACCAGACAATCCAGTGATTGATATAAGAGCATCGATCCACGCAACTGGGATCGATGACATGCTTCAACCAAGTCAGCAAGCCTGGCCACCCGATCCCGTTAGTCGCCTCTTACGACAAGCATAGTCGCCTTTTACGGCAAGCAGGTGTTGCTGAAGACCTATTCTACTACGGATCTTCACGGGGCTTCTTCGTGACGACAACAACGCAGTGATATACGGGCAACACATGAAAACAATAATTAGCAAATGATCTGAACGGTTTCAAACTAAGTTAATGGACTTCAAACTGATTTTGCAAAATAGAAGTACTTGTTTTGACAGACGTATGATAGACCGTGAACTGAAATACCAACACAGTCAAAAACCTGTACTCCATATTAGTCTCACTGGAAATCCTGTTAATCTGGAAACCTTGTCAGTCCGCAACCTTGATAATCCAGAAACCTTGTTAATCCGGAAATTCGCCAATCCTTTTTCCATGTCATGTCTGAGACCTTCATAGTCCAGAACACCATTAGTCCGGATTCCATGTCAGTCCAGATACCTCATTAAATTGGAAAACTCGCTGGACGATTGCTCTCTCTATATATATTCAGATATACTGAGGCAAATATGCCTGTACGATAAACGCTCACCCCTTTGAATTATTAAAAAAAATGAAATATTTGATTGAAATGATAATATTATTCGCCAGGTACCAAGGAAAACCCAGCAGAGACGGTCATCTGTCTGCCGGAGTCTAGTGCCGTGATCCCCCACCCCACCAACTGTGCCCAGTACTACAACTGCTCTGAGCCGAAGCAGGGGTACTTTTGGCCTGAGCATCTGAGGGAGTGCACCTTCCCCCAGCTCTACAACGTCATCACTAAACGATGCGAGCACTACACCATGGTGGAATGCGGTGAAAGAGTCGAACCCAAAAATCGCTGTGAGTATACAATGACATTCACAGAGGAAGCTCTTTAATCTCAAACACGTTAATAGCGAGCGAACGAAATAAGGATATCTAAGCCTATGTTGGCAATAAACTAAATGTGCCAAAGCGTATAAAAGCATAATCACGAATGGATAAGGGAAACCAGTCTGAGCAACTCCCAACAGCATCGGTAACTGACTGCCGATAGTTGGCCATACCAGGCGCCACCCTTCCAATGGAACTGTACGATTCCCCACAAGGGTAGAAGGCGTGAAGCTCCTTTCTGGTGTTCCCGCGCCTGATATGGCTTGAATAATGTTAACAGAGGCGTAAAACCCCTCACTCATAAGTCGAGTCGACTTTTACGATCAGCATGGGATACTTGAGCATATTCAGCCTGTGGAGGTTCTTGATTAGAGTCTCATCACGATATGGCTGAAATATTGCCGATGTGACGTAAAGCATTAACTCACTCACTCTTGATTAGAGTAGGTGCCCATCAAGCTGACCCGTGAAGAATAGGTCTTCAGCAACCAATGCTTGCCATAAAAGGCGACTATGCTTGTCGTGAGAGGCGACTAACAGGATCGGGTGGTCAGGCTCGCTGACTTGGTTGATGCATGTCATCGTAGCCAAATTGCATGAATCGATGATGTCAATCACTGGATGGTCTGGTCCAGACTCGATTATTTACAGACCGCCGTCATATATCTGGAATATTGGTGATTGCGGCGTTGAACAACAACAACAACAACCAACCAACCCATCAAGCTATGCTGGTCGTATGAGGTTCGGTGACTTGGTTGGTAGGTGTCATCGTACTCGACTACGTTGGCCGTTCCTCACAATCACCGTCTTGTTTCGTCCACAATGGTTTACAACTCAAGGGTTTACAACCTTCTCTCTCTCTGACAGGCGACTACCGCGTGAACCAATGCGAGGTTGCTCACTGTAGACCCTGTAATGTGACCTACCCAACTTGCAAGGGTCTTCCCGACGGCTTGAACCACTGGGCTGAATGGTCGGCATGGGAAAACACCGCCAACTTCGTCGTGTGTGAGGATGGACGGATGGTATATTCGGGTACGTGCAACCAGGAGAACGGACCACAGATCTTCGATAAAGTCAAGAGGATGTGCGTTGAGAAGACTGCTTGAAGAAATGAAGATTAAGAACTTTCTCAATTTCTTGCACTTGGTACTGTTTCTGAACTTCCTGCTTCGTGATTGGTCATTCCTTATTTGGCACTGATACCCAACACGGGGTCACGTGATGCCTAACTTTTCTGCCGGTATCCAGAATTTCTTATACACATTCCAGGACTTCTTCAGCCTAATCAATCAATTTGTGATACATTCTTGGGGCGAAATAGCAATCCAGAATTTGACATTCAAGTTTCATGTGTTCAAGGAATCGGATGTAACTAACGCGCGTCCTAAATAGGATTTCTAAGGTTTTCTGTTTGTACATGGGTAAATAAGTAAGTCACTACCATGAATACTGTTCTGTTGCCTAAAATATTTTGAAGTTTGTGAATAATTCCATAATCGTTACCAAGCTGGTATTTAACACTTGAAGTATTGACCTGCCCGTCATTGAATGTGTACACACTAACTCTGTAAGTCTCATTGCAGCCGGTATAAACTCCGGGTTTATATGTTTTGTGAATATGTAATCGTTGTGTTTATGATCAATATGTTGTGTTGGAAGTGTTGTATAAATTGATTGCGAACCTCATCAATGGATTCAGGTTTAATACACGCTGAGATGATCCTGTCCCTTGACATGAGTTCAGTGTATGGTGAATATTGTCTTTGATTGAATAAATCTTTCCACCAATTATTTCTTTTCTCAGTGTCTGTTAACCAATCACATTCTATGCTTTATTGTTAGCGGAGTGAGAAAAGCATTTTACAGATAAGCGGATTAGATTCTCACGTATGCTGTGGAAAACATTTTATTGTCCCTGTGACCCGTGAAGATCTGCGGTTGAATAGGTCTTCATCCTTGCCGTAAAAGGCGACTTTGCTTGTCGCAAGAAGCGACTAACTGGATCGGCTGGTCAGGCTCGCTGACTTGGTTGATGCGTGTCATCGCATCCCAATTGCGTGGATCGATCCTCATGATGTCATTCACTGGATTGTCTGGCCCAGAATCGATTATTTAAAAAAGCAAACAAACAAACAAACAAACAAACCCATCTTGTCCCTGCTGTGGCATAGTCAGTGGCGGCATTACACGATAGTTGTCGATATCATATGATGATGAGCTTAATGCACGCACTAGACTGAAATTATCAGCCTCTGTTCTATTGCCCTCGTCTACTGACGATAGTTGTCGATATCATATGATGATGAGCTTAATGCACGCACTAGACTGAAATTATCAGCCTCTGTTCTATTGCCTCGTCTACTGACGTCATAGACCGCCTCCGTGGTGTAGTGTTTAGAGCCTCTACCCATAGGACGATGGATCGATCCTCGATCGTGTCATACCAAAATACGTTAAAAGATGTTACTTGTTGTACAGATCGTCTCGGTCAGTATACTGTGTCTGAGTGGGGTATTCATGTTAAACTGCGGCATGGTATCTCGTTGGGCTAGCACTATAAACGGGCATCAGTCCGGTCTAGTACAAGCAGCCACAAACACACACACCTGACTTCTAAAAAATTGAAACACATGAAGATATGACTGAATGCGTGCGTGTGGTGTATCCGTGTGTGTGGTCTCCTCCCATTAGTAAGACAGCTCAGTTGTGAGACACCTTAAAACAACAATGTCATACCTGGTTGCACATGATAATCAGGTAATTAACCCCTATCATGAAAATGGACTTGTCTTATCATAGACAAAAGAAATGACTCAAGATGCTTGATACCCTCTTTTACATTATTTCATTCAACATTTTAATTCATCCATCCCTTAAATCCATTGTTTTAACATATTCGCCACTTAGAGTTCAGTTAAAGTTAATATCACAGTTCACATCACAGTTCACATCAAGGTTGTCACACTGACACAACCTTAATCCATCTTCAGAAGTTTGCCAACAGCATCCAAGAACTGGAGTGGTGTCTTGACACCCTGGGATAGCTGATCCTTCAGTCTGGAAAGTCGATTGTCAATCTCCTTGTACACACGCTTTCTTGCTGGTGGAGCTGCACCTAGGTCTAACTGAGATAGCTTGGTCTTCTCAGATTTCTCAATCTTCTTGATGATCTCGATGAACCTGTAGAGATTATAGGATGACAATGATTCAGTGATGACCATAGTTAAGTGGGTAGACTGGCTGTGTTTGTTTAATTAATCCCACCTACTCCACTGTCTTACAATGGGTGTCTCACTAATGGGATGTCTTACTAAAGGGATGTAACCGTGTGTGTGTGTGTGTGTGTGTGCGTGCGTGCGTGCGTGCGTGCGTGCGTGCGTGCGTGTGTGTGTGTGTGTGTGTACTAGGCTGTTAACAACACACGGAGAGTAAATATGTCCCTGCACATGAACACATCTGCCCTGGGGCACGATGACACGCAATCCTAATACATACCAGAAACTCCAGTAAATACAGGACCGCATCCATGGTCTTGTGGATAGAGTGACTACCCTGAGAGCGGAAGCTTGGTGATGTGATCCCCGGCCGCGTCATCCCAAAAGACCTAAAAAATTATAGTTACTTTATGGGGCAACTGCTTCATCCTAGGAATCCAAATATTTCGACTTGTTCACAAAGATATTTTAACAAATGATTTGATTTAGGTATTCCCGATTTGGGGTTATACAACATTCTTGTATTATTAATATTCCATGCAAGTCGTCCGATCCTTATTTTACAAAAGTCTTAATATGTCCGAAATGTATCTGTGGAACAAATGTTTGCTGTTTAACGCCGCACTCAGCAATATTTCAGCTATATGACTGCAGACTGTAAATAATCGAGTCTGGACCAGACAATTCAGTGATTAATATCATGAGCATCAATCAACGCAGTTGGGATCGATGACATGCATCAACCAAGTCAGCAAGACTGACCACCCGATCCCGTTAGTCGCCTCTTACGATAAGCATAGTCACCTTTTATGGCGAGCATGGGTTGTTGAAGACCTCTTCTAACCGAATCTTCACTGGTGTTGATATTGGTAGATCATGCTGTAGGATATACCTAGACCTTAGGTTTAATGTCCAACAGAAAGCAACTTCATTATTTCCAAGTACTTATTGTACGAAAAGTTTTTAATCAGTAGAGGTCCACAATTATTTCAGACAGAAAGACACATATCAGTTTAATTATCGTACTTTCATGTGTCACTATTTTAACTACATAGAGATTATTACACGAGTGTCTGTCAGAAAGCATTTATCTTTTATCTGACAGGCACGAGTGCAGTAATCTGTTTCTTACACACCATGAAATCGCACCTTTTTGGTATCGAATCGATGTATTTTGACTATTCTTATGATCGCAGTGGCGCATTTATATATAACACAACGGCAATGAGTGACGTCATACGAAGTACAGCTTACTACTCATAAATAATGGAAGCCTAAAACCTAAAAAGGTTTCCGCCATATTTGTGGCTTACGTATCAAGGCGACTACGATAATGCAAACTGATATTGATAAAAGCACTGGATGCCGAGTTAAAACATTTCACCTGAAAGAAATTACCAAATATGTACAACAATGTTTACTTCCGTATGACATCACTACCGGTGACCGACTTTTACGAAATGGCTTGTTCACTGACAACAGTACGCGGGATTTTCAGAGGAGGATTTTCGTTGATTAAGGTGTGGTAAGTTATAGTTACAACACACCAAGACGAGTTGTTTGGGCAGTAAGAGCACGGTTTGGCTTGGCATTTGATTGACACAACTCAGTGCGAACTGGGGCGGTCGGGTAGCCTAGTGGTTAAAGCGTTCGCTCGTCACGCAGAAGACCCGGGTTCGATTCCCGACATGGGTACAATGTGTGAAGCACATTTCTGGTGTCCCCCGCCATGATATTGCTGGAATATTGCTAAAAGCGGCGTAAAACCATACTCACTCACTCACTCTGGTGCGAACTTTTAAAGCTTAAGCCTCTGGACTATCCCTGTTGTAAAATTAATGAACCTCTCTGATATATAAATGTTCTTTTGTATAAATGTAGATTTGACTTGAAACACAAAAGATTTTTCTCAGCTGTAATCTGTTATTTAACAATCATTAATAAATATAATGAAGTAAAAATTTAGATCCGAAAAAAATCAATACATCGTACATCTCAAAAGAATTTTTTTCAATGAAGCTGCTCGATATTTATAATTCGTAAATTGCATTTTTATCTTATAGTTGCTTGGGCATTTTCAAACCGAGTCTCTCCTCCTCCAAATATTATAAACACTTAATGTGTTCATTACCGTATCTTTCTTAAGGAGCTACATGTCCACCGTGCTTATATATATGTGATTCCGCTAACATGATTCTTCCCTAGGAAAGAGTGTTCAGTAGCCTAAACCAAAGTCTATTTTTCACCTCTCTCATATCAAGCCTATCTTATTTGGCGCCTCCTCGTGTAGAGCATGAGTTGTGCCCCTTGCACATCCCTGTCTTATTTTAAATGGTTTCACAATGTCGACTTACCACACAAGATGACCTGGTCGATCAGATAACTAAAAGATTCCAGATTTCCGCCTTGACTGACAGACAACATTACCACAGTAAAGATACACTTATTGATGCTGCATTTTGCACTTACGAAAATAGAGGCTTACGAACTACACATTATTAAGTAAATAAAAGCGACAAAACCCTTTCCATACGCATAAGAAATATCTGCCCAAAACAGAGTCGATTGTTCGATTCCAACTATATCGTGAGCATGTGGTTATGGATCACCATCAAATAGTGATGATACCAGGTGTTCGCGAAAAGGTAAGGTTATACTGACAACCAGTGGCCCCCGTATCACTACACATCACGGAAACTTGAAGCCCTCAGCATGGATCGTCTAAAAATAGCACTGCATCTCAAGATGCAATGAGGTTTCATTCAAATATATAAAATGCACAAAATAATTGGGCCAGCTGATTGAAGACTTTGAAAATATTTGTTTTCGCTTAATTGTTGGAATAATTTTAGTGGAAATTTGACATGCGGAGCCTGAATGCAGATTTGTGAAACATTCTCTGATCACACTATCAATATGTGCGATATTCCAATCCCGATCACGTCTGTTTTAACACAGAAAAGTAGGCTTGAAAGGGTAAGGGTGAAAACTAGACTTTGATATACGCCAGTGGACACTCTTGTCTGTGAAAAAAATAGCGGCATCTTAAATATTTCCAGGTGAGTATCTTGTGGGAAGGGACTCTGGGACAGCTTGTTTCCTCAACAACCCCAGCTGCAGGAACCTCCAAGATGGCCTCAACGCCTACGAATATCAATCCAACTCTCCAAAGTACATTGTGTGCCTAAATCAGCGCCTGATCTACACTGGCGTGTGCCAAAATAACGGCACAGGGACACCTGTTTTTGACGTAAAATTGCGTTCCTGCAGGTGGTCGTAAAAACATCTGTTATTTTGAAAATCCAAATGGACAATTGACATTAAAAAGTTTGACAACAATGCATGTATTTGTCCGCATCCATTTACCTTACGGATAACCTCACCCTGTGGGTCAAAGGCACCTCCAAGGGTAAATGCGTTTATGAGACTTAACCTACCCATACGGAAGTCTCAATATTTATGCATAACTCCACCCACTGAATCCAAAACAAGGCTGATCCGGTTGGCGATCGACCAGGAAGGGCGAGTTTAAAATGGCGCAAGTAACTTTCACTGAACATTGTGTCACGCAATGTTCAAGCGATTCGTGCTACGCAGCCAATATCAGCTTTCACGCTTTCCCTACGGCAGAAGATCAGCAGAGGAAATAGATTACATCTATTCGAAGAGACGAGGGTCCGTTTTTCAAGCTACCTTTGTCTGTGATCATGACCTGCATACCTCCTTGACCTACGATAATGTAATTCAATGCGGAAGTGTTTTCATTGTCAAAGCCTCCAAACGTGAACGTTGTTGAACGAACTGAATACTGATAAATGTTTTCATAAATATTTAATTTCAAACATATATAGAGAATACTACACTCATTCTCGTTAGATACCATTTTTACGACACGAGTGGACTTTCTATGGTATCTGACCGAGCGAAAGCGAGGTCAGATACCATAGAAAGTTCACGAGTTTCGTAAAAATGGTATCTAACGAGAATGAGTGTGGTATTTTATTTATTACCCACGTTAAATATATATTTAAGTGTAAATACATAACAACTTTCGTTCGTTGACAGACCAAACTGAAACCGGTTGCAAAATCTGGTTGCGGTTGAATATTGATATATGACCAAATATGGGCATTGTTGACATGTTTATGCATACGCATTAACAACATGCGCCTGCTGTTCTGTTTGCAAACAAACCAGCACCGACGCTCAAGATCCTTTTGGAAGAAAGTCTTCAACTTATGGTAATTCAAGCGCCATGTTGTTAGTACGCAGGACACCAATAAGAAAATTTGAAATGTCACATTAGCGCCGCGCTTTGAATGTCGGACCAACAGTCACACGCATCACACTGCCGGGGTCCCGTCTGTGCAATCAAAATGGTTCGGTTTCCTTGATCTATCAGCTGAATTTATATCATGTCCGTACCATTTTGGAGGAGGGAAATCAGACTGTTCGCCAAAGACATTCATGTTAACTGTACCACTCTATACTGAAGACGTGAAAATCAACAAACTCAAATCTGCTTGCATGTCAGTGACAACTTCGAACGATCGAAGGGCAAGGTCGCCACCGGAATAAGAAAAGACAACCGCGATCCACTCACAGCGTTTTACGCTAGAGATAGGGAATGTTACTGTTCACATTTGGGATGTTTGGGGCCACAAAATCAGAAGTCAAGCACACTTCCACGGAGTTTTCGAATGATTTGTATCGGAACTGTGAACTTTAAGTGATCTGGTCGTGCTGTCGTGTTCGTAAATTCATGAACAACACCTCCCGAAACAGCGCCATAAAATACGCTTCAAAAGGGACACCGATGGCACAACCGGATCATCCCAAGTAAGTTAAGATATCTGTCCAGATAGTTTAAACAGATTTCATTTCACCACGCTTATCCGTTTACGTTAAATCAAATTGAAAGTTGCGAAAATGGTCGGCTGTGTCACGCTCAAGGGACGCGCTCGATCGGCAGTCGTACATTGTAAATCGATTTATAGATCTAGCTCGATTATATGTCTGTAGGAGCTGAATGCATAACGTATATAGAATGCAAACCGAATTTGATGCGTGTGACTATCTTGTTTGGTTTAATAAAGTGTTTGTAAATATCTCTCGTTCTCATGAATTTCTTCAGTTCTGCCTTGTAATCGCAAAATGAATGACGTCTCGCGATTTTTTATGAATGAAAAAAGTAGTCCCGGTGTGACAGAGGTCACGGTTATCCAATCAAAAAGAATAAAACAAGGTCAACCTTGTACGACACACGTGTGACGTACAGATTTAGTATCTTACCACCTGTATCTTCACCACGTGGGTAATAAATAGAGAATACTACACTCATTCTCGTTAGATACCATTTTTACGAAACGAGTGGACTTTCTATGGTATCTGACCGAGCGAAAGCGAGGTCAGATACCATAGAAAGTTCACGAGTTTCGTAAAAATGGTATCTAACGAGAATGAGTGTGGTATTTTATTTATTACCCACGTTAAATATATATTTAAGTGTAAATACATAACACCTTTCGTTCGTTGACAGACCAAACTGAAACCGGTTGCAAAATCTGGTTGCGCATGAATATTGATATATGACCAAATATGGGCATTGTTGACATGTTTATGCATACGCATTAACAACATGCGCCTGCTGTTCTGTTTGCAAACAAACCAGCACCGACGCTCAAGATCCTTTTGGAAGAAAGTCTTCAACTTATGGTAATTCAAGCGCCATGTTGTAAGTACGCAGGACACCGATAAGAAAATTTGAAATGTCACATTAGCGCCGCGCTTTGAATATCGGACCAACAGTCGGTCACACTGCCGGGGTCTTGTCTGTGCAATCAAAATGGTTCGGTTTCCTTGATCTATCAGCTGAATTTATATCATGTTCGTACCATTTTGGAAGAGGGAAATCAGACTGTTCGCCAAAGACATTCATGTTAACTGTACCACCCTTTACTGAAGACGTGAAAATCAACAAACTCAAGTCTGCTTGCATGGTAGTGACAGCTTCGAAGGGCAAGGTCGCCACCGGAATAAGAAAAGACAACCGCGATCCACTCACAGCGTTTTACGCTAGAGATAGGGAATGTTACTGTTCACATTTGGGATGTTTGGGGCCACAAATCAGAAGTCAGGCACACTTCCACGGAGTTTTCGAATGATTTTTATCGGAACTGTGAACTTTAAGTGATCTGGTCGTGCTGTCGTGTTCGTTCATTCATGAACAACACCTACCGAAACAGCGCCACAAAATACGCTTCAAAGGGGACACCGATGGCACAACCGGATCATCCCAAGTAAGTCTAGATATCTGTCCAGATAGTTTAAACAGACTTCATTTCACCACGCTTATCCTTTTACGTTAAATCAAATTGAAAGTTGCGAAAATGGTCGGGTGCGTCACGCTCAAGGGACGCGCTCGATCGGCAGTCGTACATTGTAAATCTATTTATAGATCTAGCTCGATTATATGTCTGTAGGAGCTCTATGCATAACTTATATTGAATGCAAACCGAATTTGATGCGTGTGACTATCTTGTTTGGTTTAATAAAGTGTTTGTAAATATCTCTCGTTCTCATGAATTTCTTCAGTTCTGCCTTGTAATCGCAAAATGAATGACGTCTCGCGATTTTTTATGAATGAAAAAAGTAGTCCCGGTGTGACAGAGGTCACGGTTATCCAATCAAAAAGAATAAAACAAGGTCAACCTTGTACGACACACGTGTGACGTACGGATT
This sequence comes from Haliotis cracherodii, assembly GCF_022045235.1. Lineage (NCBI taxonomy): Eukaryota > Metazoa > Mollusca > Gastropoda > Lepetellida > Haliotidae > Haliotis > Haliotis cracherodii. The sequence continues at coordinate 54,436,604 of NW_027266319.1, read as the reverse complement.
TAGTATCTTACCACCTGTATCTTCACCACGTGGGTAATAAATCCAACTATCAAACTGTCAACTTGGTAGGCATATTTACTGCCAACTTTGATGATTAATAGTTTGTGTGTAGCATGGAAACTAGTAAATATACTGTGTTGATCAAGTACATTCTTAATAATGTGGTCTAAGTACATTTATTCCTATTCTAGATATTAAAATGCAAGGTTGTTTGTGGTAAACACTTCAGAAGGGAAGAGAAAAGGAAAACAATCTGTCAAAGGCTCTTGAAACCAGGTATATCTTTTAATGTTAATCATAATTATCATCCAATTTAATTTGATATGCGAGATCTTATTATTTTCATAAATAACACTTGTAGAGACATTTTTGTGCAACATGCAGAAATTCACGGTCCACTGACAGACAGTCACGCATACGAGTGACCCCCTCTCAGGTGGTCACTTGTACGAGAGATGGGAGACCCGTCTCGCGTACACGTTACGGCCTCTACTGATCTATGTATGTGTTATATTTGTGAAGTTTGTCTGTTCCAAACATATAAATTTAAATTATTTAATCTCAGTGATATTAATGTTTTCTTTCAGCATCACACACATATGAATTTGTTTTGTATGTTTGCACTGCATAAGATTCTCTACTGATACTTTAACGCTGGCGTTGAAACCTACTGTCGAAAGGTCACACCAGCCAGTCCAGGAAACGTTTAGCAGTCCTCACAGATGGATAATTACCGTGGTTATCTTTATGAAAGATTTATATCAGGTGGCTGCAAGGGATTTATTGTCCCATTCAGAATTTCACGTGCAAACCTTTTTCTTCTTGGCGGGGTATATGGCATTTATTATCCCACTCAGGAAGTTATTTCCATCCCAGGCGTGTTCCCGTTTTTTTTTAATCAAGATCCCGTTAACCAATCAGATCTCAACATTCATTTATGACATTTATATTCTTCTATGTTTGAAGAGGTTGACAAAAAGCACTTTACGGCAGCTTAAGAATAGTTACTTTTATGTGCAAAAGTCATTTTATATTCTTCCTGCACTGATAACGGTTGTCAGTTTAAGAAATTGCCTGTGCTACGTTAAGAAGCGTGACGCGTATCTCAGTACTCCCACAAGCTGCGGCCCTGTATCAGTCACAGCCCTGTCAAGGTAAGTTCATATTCATTTTATATGTCAGGCTGAATAAAATACATTAGTATCTCAGATCAGAAGGCAATATAGGATTTGCCTGGATTTGCGACATAGGATTTGTTCTGTCTAATATGATCAAAATAAGATGTTCTAAGATAGAATGTCAATGCGGAGCTGTGGCCCATGACATAGTCAAACATATTTTTATGTCATCTATTCGTAACATGCAAGAAAGAAATGAAATATTCAAAAAAAAAATACTTGATAACACCAATCTGTTTAAGACTCAACGACTGAAATTTCGTTTACTCCAAATCAGCTCCAACATTTAAATGCATTTCTTTTCTTGTTGACAGTTTGGATCTCTCCATGATGTGTGAGTTTCGGGCGGTGTGCTTCCTGATGCTGCTGATGACCGCCTTGGAATCATGTGAGCAAGATTCCTTCTCCAAGTGATGTTGTGATGTGTTGTGTATGTTGTGTCTGTGTGTGTATAGTATGTGTGTGTTGTGGGTTGTTGTATTTTGTATGTGTGTGTTGTGCTATGTTTGTTGTGCTATGTGATGTGTGTTTGTTGTGAGTGTGTGTCTATGTTTTTGTGTATGTATGTTGTAGTGTCTATATTGTGCTGAGTGGAGGTAAGGGAGGGTAGATGGAGAGAGGGGTGTGATGAGGGACGTTGGTTGGCTGTGGTAAGAGAGGGTAGATGGAGAGAGGGGTGCGATGAGGGACGTTGGTTGGCTGTGGTAAGAGAGGGTAGATGGAGAGAGGGGAGCGATGATGAACGTTGGTTGGCTGTGGTAAGAGAGGGTAGATGGAGAGAGGGGTGCGATGAGGGACGTTGGTTGGCTGTGGTAAGAGAGGGTAGATGGAGAGAGGGGTGCGATGAGGGACGTTGGTTGGCTGTGGTAAGAGAGGGTAGATGGAGAGAGGGGTGCGATGAGGGACGTTGGTCGGCTGTGGTAAGAGAGGGTAGATGGAGAGAGGGGTGCGATGAGGGACGTTGGTTGGCTGTGGTATGAGAGGGTAGATGGAGAGGGGTGCGATGAGGGACGTTGGTTGGCTGTGGTAAGAGAGGGTAGATGGAGAGGGGTGCGATGAGGGACGTTGGTTGGCTGTGGTAAGAGAGGGTAGATGGAGAGGGGTGCGATGAGGGACGTTGGTTGGCTGTGGTAAGAGAGGGTAGATGGAGATGGGGGTGTGATGGGGAACGTTGGTTGGCTGTGGTAAGAGAGGGTAGATGGAGAGGGGTGCGATGAGGGACAATGGTTGGCTGTGGTAAGAGAGGGTAGATGGAGAGAGGGGTGCGATGAGGAACGTTGGTTGGCTGTGGTAAGAGAGGGTAGATGGAGAAAGGGGTGCGATGATGAACGTTGGTTGGATGTGGTAAGAGAGGGTAGATGGAGAGGGGTGCGATGAGGAACGTTGGTCGGCTGTGGTAAGAGAGGGTAGATGGAGAGAGGGGTGTGATGGGGAACGTTGGTTGGCTGTGGTAAGAGAGGGTAGATGGAGAGAGGGGTGTGATGGGGAACGTTGGTTGGCTGTGGTAAGAGAGGGTAGATGGAGAGAGGGGTGTGATGAAGGACGTTGGTCGGCTGTGGTAAGAGAGGGTAGATGGAGAGAGGGGTGCGATGAGGGACGTTGGTTGGCTGTGGTAAGAGAGGGTAGATGGAGAGAGGGGTGCGATGAGGGACGTTGGTCGGCTGTGGTAAGAGAGGGTAGATGGAGAGGGGTGCGATGAGGGACGTTGGTTGGCTGTGGTAAGAGAGGGTAGATGGAGAGAGGGTAGATGGAGAGAGGGGTGTGGTGAAGAACGTTTGTCGGCTGTTGAAAGAGAGGGTAGATGGAGAGGGGTGCGATGAGGAACGTTGGTCGGCTGTGGTAAGAGAGGGTTGATGGAGAGAGGGGTGCGATGATGAACGTTGGTTGGCTGTGGTAAGAGAGGGTAGATGGAGAGGGGTGCGATGAGGGACGTTGAATTGGTTGGCTGTGGTAAGAGAGGGTAGATGGAGAGGGGTGCGATGAGGGACGTTGAATTTGTTGGCTGTGGTAAGAGAGGGTAGATGGAGAGAGGGGTGCGATGAGGAACGTTGGTCGGCTGTGGTAAGAGAGGGTAGATGGAGAGGGGTGCGATGAGGGACGTTGGTTGGCTGTGGTAAGAGAGGGTAGATGGAGAGAGGGGTGCGATGATGAACGTTGGTTGGCTGTGGTAAGAGAGGGTATGTGGAGAGAGGGGTGCGATGAGGGACGTTGGTTGGCTGTGGTAAGAGAGGGTAGATGGAGAGAGGGGTGTGGTGAAGAACGTTTGTCGGCTGTTGAAAGAGAGGGTAGATGGAGAGAGGGGTGCGATGAGGAACGTTGGTTGGCTGTAGTTTGAGAAGTTAGGTGGAGAGAGGGGTGTGGTGAGGAAGGAAGGTCGGCTGTGGTAAGAGAGGGTAAATGTAGAGAGGGGTGTATTGAGGATCTTTGGCTGGCTGTGGTAAAAGAGGGCAGGTTGAGAAAGGGGGCGGGTGGGAGTGTTGATCGGCGGGGTAAGAAAGATAGGTGGAGAGAGGGATGCGATGTGGAGTGTAAGAGGGGTTATTGTTGAGAGGGGGTAGGTATTGTTAACAAGGGGTGGAGTGGACCTCAGAGTCCTCACTGACAAACTAGTATTTAACCTGTCACTTCACGCTGATTCCAGCATCAGCTGTGAATGCACCCACAAGCGACGTGAACCCCATTTGCATGACGACAACGGAGACACTGATCCCCAGCCCAACTAAGTGTGCTCAGTACTACGACTGCAACACGCCTGCCATGGAAGACTCCTGGGAGCAGAACCTACAGGAATGTCCCTACCCGCAGTTGTACAACCCTGGAACACAGAGGTGTGAGCACTACAGCATGGTCACGTGTGGCAACAGAACAGAGCCCCTGGGGAAATGTAAGTATCCTTGGCGTCCCTCTTCGGAGCATAGACGCACCTTCAACAGTAATAAACTACAGTAACTTATAATTACTGTCCAGTTTGCCGAATATGGCTGAACGCATTTCACAGTGGTTGTAATATTTGTCCATGCACACAATCATGCATGTATGCGTTTAACTGAAAGAAGTGAACACGTTTTATCATATTATATAGGTGTTAATATTATTTAAAATTTATCAGGCATAAAATATAAATGGTTTAAAAAAAGTCCTATATCAAAACATGAAACAGGGTACCTTGCTTCAACGTGAAAAACTAAACTGATGGGCATGACTACCTTTTCACTGAGTTTGAATGTCAGTAGAACGAAAGCTAAGGTGAATATCGTTGTCAACAGGAATATAATCAATGAGGTCATCCATCTAATATCACATTAAGAAATAACTCGATACGACACAATGAATTACGTGGACATATTTACTGGACCGTTTTCACCCTGACATGGAAGTAGAAGCTTCTTGTAAAACTGAAATATTTCTGTTAATAATGTTTTGGGGTGACTAATAACGTGTGTGTCCGCCACCTTAATTAATGCACGCTACCACGTTGTCTTTCTGATGTTGTCAGCCGCCTGATGACGTCATAGGGGATTCTCTGCTATTTCTTTAGAAGAGCATGTTCGAACTTAATTCTGTCGAATGGTGGCTGTTGATGGTCTCTTTAATGCCTGCCCAAGAAATCCCTCAAGTGTTCAATTGGATTCATCTCGGTGAACATACTGGCCGTGTCAGGACCTGTACACTGTTGTTGTTCAGATGGTCTTGGACAATTCGTACTAGATGAGGCCTTGCATTTTCGTGATGCAGAATTGTTCCATGGAGCCATCCACGTAAAAATGGCAATGCAACTGGCTTGAGAACTTGATCTCTGTATCTGTTGGGGTTCAGGTTCCCATTCACAATCACTATGCACGTTTTCTGATTATCACGAATGCCTCCCCATACCATCACACCAACCGCTCCTTGTGGACAGACCTGTTGGATGCATTCCATGCCAAACCGGAAATTGGTAGGTGGCAACTACCATTTTCTTCCTGGACAGTAAGAAATGTGATTTCCCCCGAGCACATGAAGCATGATTTAACAAAGTTTTAAATCCTTTTGATTAATAGTTTGAATGAAGTCGAACTTATATCATGCACTGAAGGGCTTCCGGACCATACTCCGTTTAGTATTTATAAACGACACTCAATAAAAATTTCGATATTTTTAAGTTTCCTTTCGATATCATCTGGCGCGACATTATTAATTAATAGTGTACGTTTATGTCAATTTAAGCTGCGTTAGGCTTTTTAAAGGATTTGTACCAATGTATAACCTTTGTGTGATGAATATATTCTGAGATTTTCAACAAAACAAAAACTATACCAGTTGGTGGTATTTTGCTGCCTGGACAAATGTATTGTCAAGGTTGTTAAAATAATAATGCCTTGGTAGTTAGTAAAAGAATGTCACATTGATTTAAACAGATTACACAGCAGTGACATTGATGAAAACTAAAGACATTTTAGGACGTGTAGTCTCTCTTAGTATTTCAACTACTTTGTGTTTAGGCCCCACCGTAATGATTGAATCCCGACTCCTTTACAATGGAGACCGCAAAATACCGAATGCACGTACAGGGACATATTGTACAGGCCACGATAGGGAATTGCATCGGACATCATCTTTGTCCATGATGCGTCAAATATTGAAATGTCCTTCACATGCCAAAAGCTCTTTTAAGATTTAAAAGAGCGCCATGCAACGCTAGCTCTGAAGTTGTTTGAACTTTTATCATATTGTTCCTGTGTTTGGTCAGATGAACAATTCACTTGCCTCTGCAGGTGTTTGTGATGTGTGCCACTGGTTGGCAAGGATACGTTCGACTTTTCGGGAACATCAGGTATCATCACTATTTGATAGTGATTCATGAACACAAGCTCATGAAATAGTCCGAATCGTAAATAAACTTTTGACAGAGATTTCTTATGAATATGAAAAGGATTTTGTCGCTTTTATTATCATGTATAAAGAGGAACCGCCTCCGTCGTCTAATGGTAGAGCGTCCGCCCGGAGAGCGGAAGGTCCGGGGTTCGATCCCCATCTGCGTCATACCAAAAGACGTTAAAAGATGGTACTTGTTGTTACCCTGTCTGGCTCTCGACATTAAGGGGCTAAAACAAGGACTGGTCGGCTCGGAGTCAGTATACTAAGTCTGAGTAGGGTATTCATGTTAAACTGCGGAATGGTGTCTCAGTGTGCTAGGACTATAAATCGGCATCAGTCCGGACTAGTACAAGCAGCCACACACACACACACACACATACACGTGCATACAATAATCTTGGACGCGACGTTAAACCCCATTTCACCTCACCTTGTATAAAGAGCATGATCGATTTTACCTGAAGAGTTGTGTAATGTAGACACGACAGGCAGCAGCTGTTGGAACATTACTCGACATAAAGGGAGAGTCGACTATTGGAAAGTTAAGTCCTCCCTCTTGTCACACTGTGGATAGCTCTTTGTCACTCCGAATGATAATGCATAGATCATCATCTAATTCTGAAACAGATGAGTCAGTTTCATTGGTCTCTATTATTTCTAGTTCGAGTAGGTAAACCAGCGGTTATTTGACCATTATTAATGATAAACTTCTTGGCTTAAGTCCCTTATTTTGATTTTGCTGCCAATTCGAGCAGAAATTCAGATTTATGCTTAAAGGAGTGAGTGAGTGAGTTAAAATTTAACGTCGCATCGGCATTATTTCAGCCATATAGCGACGAGACCAAGCTAATATATATACAATTAAGTTATTTATGCAATGACATATTTAAAAACAATTTATGAAACATATTGGAGCATACTATATTTAAAAACAATTGATGAAACATATGAGCATTACAATATCATTAATACAGTTTAAAAAACAGGCTATAGGCCACCAGTAACCAAAGCTAGGCCACCTCGCTGGGGATCATGGGGACTTACAGTACTTCTGCTTCTTGCATGAAACCCCAGCAGGATTTACGTCATCACTTTAGCCACAGGTGGTTGTGCACAATACTAGCCAATATTAAAAAAATACTCATCAATGAGTTGGCTTAAAACACTGGTTGATGATAGTTACATCAATTACTATAGGATTACGTGTCACACAGGGGGACAATACTTTTACGCTACGTTAACCTCCTAGACAGAGCCTTTAATAATGTCAGTTGCTAATAGCATCGCACCAAATTTAAAAACAAGCATTTAATTATTCACATACATATTTAAAATTTATTATACAGACCAATTTTTTTCAAGTAATTTATGATGAGATGCCCGCTGATACGGGAAAAGAGATCTTTTAGATTTACACTTTGATAATGTGAATCCCTTGCGATTGGAAAGTCCACACAGTCAAGCAATATATGCTTGACGGTGAACCTTTCATCACAAGGGATACGCTTATGAGGTTCGTCCTCATCTGTCTTAAGCAGATATTCGTGTGTGAACCGACTGTGGCCAATACGACACCGTCGTAAAACGACCTCGTCATGTCTTGACTGACAACCCAAGTAGGTATGACCGATTGTTGGTTTCAATTCGTGGAGTTTATTGCTTCCTACTTGGGTGTCCCACCTCTTTTGCATAAGATCCCGAGTATAAGATTTGATGGTAGGTTTGAAATCACTGTACGGGATACGAAGTGGAGATAACGGTTTGTCAAGAGCTGCTTTAGCTGCAGCATCGGCTTTTGAGTTACCTGTTATGCCTACATGACTTGGTAACCAGCAAAAGACGATGTCACATTGGCCAGTGGAAAGATCATTATATAGTTCTAAAATGTCAAGGATAATAGGGTGATATGGTGAGACACTTTTAAGTGCCTGAAGACAAGTATGCTTAAAGGAACTGTTCAGCCAGAAGGGGGGCAAGTAGGGGATGCCTACTTCTTGCCTAAATGCCTTACCCCTAACCCCTAAATTTCACATATATAATATCAATTAGGAAGTCCAGCATTTCACAAATTGTTTTCACATTAAACTTCAGTTGACATTTGCTTTCATTTGGAACAATTTGTCCTGAACCTCTGAAGACAGATGTAAATATGGTCACCATGTTTAGTAACAAATGCCCCATGGATCAAGGAATGAAGATTTTCCCTAATTGTACAAAGTTGAAAAATCAAATATTTTGAAAAAAGTGAACTTGGTTCTTTTCTGAAATTGTAAAAATTCAAACAAATCCCTTGGAATTTTGATAATCCACATGACATAAAGTCAAATAAGTCTTGTCTCAAATACGTTCTGCGAATGTAATGAAAGCAGTCCTTCCTTGGTTGTACTTCGGATTGTGGTTAATCTGTGAGATGGAGAATTTGGTGGTACATCCTGGACTCAGCAATATGACTCTCTTTGTAGGGATGTTTATGTAGCTTTGGAATCCGGTACAAAAGAAGAATGGAAATGTCTTTAGGTTTTAACATACTGGCCTTATACTAGTACGTGGTATAATGTCGTATGTCACTTATACAGTTCTTTCATGAGTCTTTAGTTCCAATTGGACATTATTCATTTTGTTTCAGAGTGAGTGAGTGAGTTGGGTTTAACGCCGCTTGTAATAATATTCCAGTTATACTGCGGCGTGTCAGCTTAATGTGGGAGGAAAGCCCGAAGTGATGCAGGTCTCAGACGTTTACCACTTCGGTGAAACCCACGAGCACGGGTATGGTGCTGAGTGGCCCAGTCGAATCACGGCGCCTTAGACGACTTGGCCACTCGTGCCCCCTTTTCTTTAAGAACCGTGGACATCGAGGCAATTAATCAGGCACGCCCTTGTCCCCTGATGTACTGCCTAACAGTGTCATCACAACATAGAATATTCTACATGTTTCTGTAACACTCTATCACAGTTCACTACAGTTGACACCACACCAACATCTAAATATAGAAACTTCCTCACAACTGCTTACATTACATAGTACAACATTCCTGACAACTAATCACTGTCCAAATACAATGCATTGATCTTCTACCCAATCTCAACAGAAACAATGCAATACAGTTCCATCATCAAAACAACTGTTTTCAAATTAGAGGACTGTTAAATAAAATTGATCCTGCAAAATTTGTCATTTGGATACGAACGCTGCTTTGAATATTAAGAGGGTCATACGATGTTGTTGGTGTGCTTTCGGATTCAAATTACAAATTTAGCAGGATCTGAAATATGTTTGTTTCCAGGCGAATATGACCAGCACGCATGTCTTGGGGGGTGGGACTGTGGGCAACCGTGCCACGTTAACAACCCCACCTGCAGGAACCTCGCCGACGGCCTCAACGTCTACGAATGGCGCCTCAACTCCCCCTACTACGTGGTGTGCGTTAATCAGCGACTGGTCTACACTGGCGAGTGCCACGATTTCGGAACGGGGGCACCTATCTTTGACGCAGAACTGCGTGCCTGCAGGTGTTCGTAAAAAATCCGTTGTTTTACAAATCACGATTGCAATGTGAATTAAAGAATTTCTCAAAAACACATGTATCTGTCTGCATCTATTTAACCCCGGGGTATCCTTAGACTTGGGGCAAATGTTCCCCCAGGGGTGATTGCGTTCACAAGACTCAACCTACCCAACTTTCCAATGCCACAAGGTGGAGCAAATATATACCCAACACCCCCACCCCCACCCCCAATTTGGGACCATTGGGGCCTGGAATTTGTGTATGGAGTTCAGATATTAATTCTGTCGAAACCTTGACCAGACAATCCAATACATAGCGTGTTTACGGATTTTGTTGGAATTACGTCTGCTGCCTACATGTGCAGAACTACTGCTGCTGACAAGTATAGGGAAATACTTCAGAAACTGTGCAAAACTGTAGTAAGAGTCTCTACCCAAACATGGTCCTTTTATAATTAATTGATGAATGCTTCGTCAGTCCAGATTATCTGCCGAAACAGATTCCATTTGGGACGAGTGAGTGAGTGGGTCTGGGTCTGAGTTATCACACACACTAACATGGACGTATGCACGACCACAGTCATTCTTTCATGAGTTTCGTTTGTCTCAAGTAATTAACGATTTTCTCAATAAAATACAGGAGTCTTTAGAATGAACAGTATATACATGTATATATACATATGTATGTTTAATGCCATAGTCAGCAATATTCCAGATATTTAACGGGGGACTTTGGCGAGCATTAAAATTGCTAGGCTAATTCTTTCAGACGAAACTTTATGACTTGAAGCAGAAACTATTGTGTCCCCTCCCTCCCCGAATGATAAATGTTCCTACTATTGAGAATTTATATTTCATTGGGATTTTTCTTTGATAAAGCAGCGTCAAACCATCTGACAAGTTAGATAGAATTATAACTTATAAGCCAAATCTGCTTTTAGGACAAAACATGTGCCGTCTACCCATTTGGATACGTAAATTAATACTCGCTTTAAAATGTGAAAAGAAATCCTACTGATAAGAAATCTTTTTTTTATCCCATCGTTCCACGAATCCAGTTGAAATGTAGTGGTTTTTGTACGTAAACTTTGTTGTGATTTTGTACCCAAACGTCCTTCCACTCTTGAGGTGGACCCTCTATCTATGACACAACGGACGCGGTGTTTTTAATTCAGTAGACCAAACAATATAACTGAGTCTGATAGTGATAAGTTGGGTGCCTGTACTAAACTCATCACCATATAATCTCGACAAATATCTTTTAACGCTGAACAACCATAACAGGCTACTTTAATACTTACCACTGACAGGACATGTCTTAATAACAATTTAAGAATAATTATTAACTTCCTTCAACACGGTTGTTGAAAGAAAGTCCTTCGTCTTTTCCGTTGGTGTATTTTCCCTTGAGAAACGCGCCTTCAATGGCGATATGCGTACTGCCGAGTGTGTAATTAATGTATGCTTTTAAGCTGAGACTTCGCCCTGAACTTGTTGGTTTGAAACCGGGATCAATTTCAGCTTTTCTCCAACTTAAGCCGACAGGCCATGGTAGAACTCAAATGATGCTCAGAGCGCCCTCAAACCCAATTTACTCATTAACTCAACACAGTAGGCATACCATCACCCCAGCGGTATGTACACGACCGGCCCATCATATATACATTAAGGCCTCATCACTCACGACACCTTTAATCATCGATGATGATGTAAGGTTCTGGTTCTGGTTTGTTGTTTTACGCTGCCTCAGCAATATTCCAGCTATATGACGGCGGTCTGTAAATAATCGAGTCTGGACCAGACAATCCAGTGATTTACACCATGAACATCGATCCAAGCATTTGGGATCGATGACATGCATCAACCAAGTCAACGAGTCTGACCACCCGATCCCGTTAGTTGCCTTTTACGATAAGCATAGTCGCCTTTTACGGCAAGCATGGGTTGTTGAAGACCTATTCTAGCCCGGATTTTCACGGGTCTGATGACTGTAAGGAACATCTGTGACCAAGTGATGATGACTGTTAGGAACATCTGTGACGATGACTGTAAGGAACATCTGTGACCAAGTGATGATGACTGTAAGGAACATCTGTGACCAAGTGATGATGACTTCAAGGAACATCTGTGACTAAGTGATGATGACTGCAAGGAACATCTGTGACCAAGTGATGATGACTGTAAGGAACATCCGTGATCAAGTGATGATGACTGCAAGGAACATCTGTGACCAAGTGATGATGACTGTAAGGAGTGAGTGAGTGAGTATGGTTTTACGCCGCTCTTACCAATATTCCAGCTATATCACGGCGGGGAACACCAGAAATGGGCTTCACACATTGTACCCATGTCGGGAATCGAACCGGGTCTTTGGCGTGACGAGCGAACGCTTTAACCACTAGGCTACCCGACCGCCCTGATGACTGTAAGGGACATCTGTGACCAAGTGATGATGACTGTAAGGAACATCTGTGACCAAGTGATGATGACTGTAAGGAACATCTGTGACCAAGTGATGACGACCGTAAGGAACATCTGTGACCAAGTGCCATTACTTTGTACAATGTGTCCCTGTACACACATCTGAACGTGTAGCTGTCATCACACACAACCTGCATTATTATGGAGAATGAACCTTCTCTGTTAACACAGTTACAGTTTTGAGGAGCAATTATTAGAATATGTGTTGGATATACCATCGAAACGGAGCTCCTTTCAGGTCTTCACCTTCAGGAAATGTTAGACAGAAAACACTTCTTTGTATGTTACATTTTTTGTACGATAAATCATGAAGTGCTTTTTTAGCATACCCAAATGATTTCGACATACTATTCCCCCATTGCATATCAGAAATCTGCTGTGAGTTTGTTGTGTGGTCAATGCCTTATAACAACTGCGATGTTATTCCTTCTGTATCTGTGAAGGCTCTGACACAGGAGGTCAAACAACGCTCAAGACATTCTGGGGCTCTCTCCTTTGAAGTTTTCTTCGCCGTTACACATTTGTAAGACACTCACATCAAGAACAAGACTGCAACTGTCTAGAACAAGACTGCACCTGCCTGGAACAAGACTGCAACTGTCTAGAACAAGACTGCACCTGTCTGGAACAAGACTGCAACTGTCTAGAACAAGACTGCACCAGTTTGGAACAAGACTGCAACTGTCTAGACCAAGACTGCACCTGTCTGGAACAAGACTGCAACTGTCTAGAACAAGACTGCACCAGTTTGGAACAAGACTGCAACTGTCTAGACCAAGACTGCACCTGTCTGGAACAAGACTGCACCAGTCTGGAACAAGACTGCAACTGTCTAGACCAAGACTGCACCTGTCTGGAACAAGACTGCACCAGTCTGGAACAAGACTGCAACTGTCTAGACCAAGACTGCACCTGTCTGGAACAAGACTACAACTGTCTAGAACAAGACTGCACCTGTCTGGAACAAGACTGCAACTCTCTAGACCAAGACTGGAAATGTCTAGACCAAGACTGGAAATGTCTAGACTAAGACTGGAAATGTCTAGACCAAGACTGGAAATGTCTAGAACAAGACTGCAACTGTCTAGAACAAGACTGGAAATGTCTCAACTCAATTGACAGAGTTGACCTATGAGCTCAACTTTTCTATTCTTTCAGTGCAACGTTTCGCTACAGATACCGGTATCTTTATCAAGCTAGTGATAAAACACTAAGACATAAACTGCCAGTCCAATAAACGTTTACACGTGACAATTAGATTTGACCCAAAATAACAAACATTATGAAAACGGTTCAAGGTTTAAAACAGTCGCCGAAATACTGCAAAGGTAAATGGACACTATGATAACCGTGTTATACATCACCATCGAATAATTATTTCTAGCAACCATCAAACATGGGTGTGTACTATCCTTTGCCCGGCTGTGTAGTTGTTTAGTTGAGGTTAAATACACTTTTGCCTTGACAAAAACAACAGAGACAACAAACGATGATGACAGCGGATGAACCCAGGGGAAGACATTATTTTTATGTCTTTTTTTCAGCGTTGGCTGGTCCTGAAACTGAGGGACACAAACACTCCCCCATTAAAAGAAAAGAAGATGTTTATAACAAACGCTGTGATTGTGTTCACAGTTTCCTTCACATGCCTGAACTATATATCAAACCTTACCATATGCACCTTTACTGTTAATCACTATACGAGTACGATAAATTAATACTTTACAATACACCCTATCGTTAATATATAAATTACAAATTCACACGGCACGCGGACGCACTACACACTAGCCCAAACTGACTGTTTGTGTTTTCAACCATTCTACAAGAAAAATTATTAAGAAAATGTCTTTATGATAGGTATTATGACATAATGTGGTTCTAAACAGAATAACCGTATGTTACCGCTTATTCCGAAATATAGACTCTAGTGTTTCATTGAGGAGGTCGATTATTGCTTGCAAAAGTAATAACTATGGTGTTTTAAGTCAGTGCTTGATGTTATCATTAGTAGAATGCATAAAAACTTAAAAAAGGGGTAACAGAATTGGAATAAACTCATTTTGTCCCAGACAACTGGCTACATGAAAAGTAAGTAGCCATTTCCACTGACAAGACTTGAAATAATATAACTATAAAAAGTAAGCATCACTACATGATTTGTTAATGAAAGAACTTGGTACAAGTGACATATCAAATAATGCGACAAGCCAGTATGTTTCCTAGTACTAACAACTTTTGACTTGACTCCAAGATAAGATTGGTTGGTTGGTTTGTTGTTTAACGCCGCACTCAGCAATATTCCAGCTATATGACGGCGGTCTGTAAATAATCGAGTCTGGACCAGACAATCCAATGATTAATATCATGAGCATCGATCCACGCAATTGGGATCGATGCCATGCATCAACCAAGTCAGCGAGCCTGACCACCCGATCCCGTTAGTCGCCTCTTACGACAAGCATAGTCGCCTTCTGCAGCAAGCATGGGTTGCTGAAGACCTATTCTGCCCCGGATCTTCACGGGCCAGAAAATAAGTGATGACACAATGTGTTCGCGAGAAGGGAAATCATATTCTGCTCCACAGGTAGCATCCGCATCAACAATTTGCATAAAAAGTAAGTGTCTGTTGTCTGAAGCCGCATAGCAGTACGCCTGCCTCTTCCGCATCATTTTTCTTGTTCCCCAAAAAATCAGAGATGAAATTAGTAAATCATTGGACTATTTCCCTAACATGTGCATGGTCTGGGTTAAATTAAAAACCTCAGCGGCATCTTCCACGGGTATACTGAATCGTCAAAGCCTCAGGATCGCCCGATCCATTGTCAATAGCTGTCCTTGTAATTCACACGACAAACTAAGGGAAAACTTAATTCTTTACAAGACTTACTCTCTACAAGACTGTATGACAAGAGGGATGGCTTCATTCTTCCAATAGTCAGCCTAAAGTGTTTACATTTCAGTACTTTTGAGATACAATAGAGCATGCTCTTTCTATGACGATTTCAAAGAGCGTCATACCATTCTTTCCCATGAGTGGATTTATCAATGTTACAACATACAAGGCTTCAGCAAAGCTTTTTAAAGCAAAGTTTTATGGTAGACATGTGGAGGACATTTCCAAATTTGACACATCAGTGACAAAAATAGTGATGATGCCAGGTGAGCGTTATCCCGCCCTACCAGTGGCAACCATCACAGATACAGGTGAAGGTAAATTGTTCACCTGAAAAAACACAGGAACGTTTGGAACAAGTCAAAACAGGGAATTACCATCGACAATTTGGTCAGTGACGCGTTGACAGCCACAACGTATGAACACTTCATGAGAGCTGGATCAACACCTTAACGCGTTCCATCCACATACACGGCTGTCCACTTAAGAAGCTTGCGTGCGTTCGTGCCTGTTTGTATCCTTGCGTGTCTGTACAACAGGCGCTTCACAAAACGCGAACAGTTAATGAATCCTTGCACATGAAAAAGCATATCTGTTCAGATAACCACTTGTGCATTTCCCATATCTAAATATACACAGACATTTAAATCCTATAGTGAAGAGGTAGACAAATGACGCTTCAAGTCAACTGAAGAATAGTGACTTTAATGCTTAACAGCCATTCCATATTCCACACTGATAACGCCTGTCTGTTATAGGGACAGCATATGCTGCACTTAAGACGCCTGAAGCGTAACTACAACAAGCAGCTGCCCGTGAACAGTTCTGGCTGTGAAGGTAAGCTTACATTCATTTTAAATATAATGCTGCAAAAAGATTATAAATAATTTCTTCATTCTTTTTACTGAACACAAAAGTGAGAGGGACACTGTTGATTATTTTCCTTCCCAGAATACCAATAAACATAACTGGGCACACACTGAATCCGGATCCTTAATATATACGAAACTCGTTTGTGTTCTATTTATAGTCAACAGAGCCAACTTGAGGGGACGAGCCAATACCGAAGAAACATTTCCGTCACTTTTAGCCGTATTAAAGCTGTACTTTTGTAGTTTGGAGTATCCGTGAGATACCTCTTTTAATCTAACTATTAGTGGAATATTAGTTAGATAAAACATACCAGTATAATTATATTTAATAAATACGTTTGTATTCACCGTTTTAACTTCATGTCTACAAGGCATACAATTCAATATGGCTGACCTTTATCTGTACAGGCAAGACCACAGACAGGTGCTGCCGAATTTGAAGTAGCGGACTCACAAACTGGGACATTAGGACATTAGGGATACAGGAAGTGATTGGAGTCATATCCAATCTTCTACTTTTAAAACACATTCTAAACAGTCATTTACATGTCATTCAAAATATCAATGTTTCTTATATTAAAATATCCGGATCGCTCTTTAAGTAACACCAACCTGTTTAACATACAACACCTGAAATTTCATTTACTGATCAGCTCCAACATGTTAATGCATTAGCTTTCTTGTAGACGGTTTGGATCTCATCAACAGCCCCATGATGTGTGAATGTCGCGTGTTGTGCTTGCTGATGGTGCTGCTGGCCGCCCTGGAATCATGTGAGCAGGCTTGTCTTTTTAATGATGCTGTGTTGTACTCTCTCTCTCTCTCTCTCTCTCTCTCTCTCTCTCTCTCTCTCTCTCTCTCTGTGTGTGTGTGTGTGTGTGTGTGAGTGTTGTTTTATGTGTGTGGTGTATATCTGTGTGTCTTTTGTTATGGTTGTATTGCGCTTCGTTTTATGTGCTGTCTCTTGTGTGATCTGATGTGGGTTTTATGTGGGTATGTTGTGTATCGTATATGTTGTTTTCATGCGTGTATGTTGTGCTTTTTGTTATGTATTCCGTCTGTGTTGTGCTGGGTGGAGGTAAGGGAAATATTGAGGATCGTTAGTCTGCGGAGATAGGTAAGTGAGTGACTGACTGAGTGTGATTACACATCGCCTTCAGTAATATTCCAGTAATATCAGGGCGGGGGACTAGATCCCGGGCCTTCAGTGTGAAGAGCGAATGCTTTAACCACCGGGCTAGCCCTGCCCGGCGGAAATACGATAAGGTACCTTGAGAGATGGAGGTGGTGAGGAGAGTTGGTCGGTGGAGGTGAGATTGGTTGGTTGGTTGGTTTGTTGTTTAACGCCGCACTCAGCAATATTCCAGCTATATGACGGCGGTCTGTAAAAAATCGAGACTAGACCAGACAAACCAGTGAGGTGGGTGCAGAGTGTTTGGCGTCACTAGTAACAAGGGATAAAGTGGACCTAAGAGTCCACCCTCGCGAACAAGTATTTAACCTGTCACTTCACACTGATTCCAGCATCAGCTTTGATTGCACCCAAAAGCGATGTCGACGTGAACCCCATTTGCAAGACAACGACGGAGACACTGATCCCCCACCCTACTAAGTGTGCCCAGTACTACAACTGTAGCGCACCGGGCATGATAATAGATCGTTACTTCTCATTAGGACAGAACCTACAGGAATGTCCCTTCCCGGAGCTGTACAACCCTGAAACACAGAGATGTGAGCACTTCAGCATGGTCACGTGTGGCAGCAGGACAGAGCCCCTGGGGAAGTGTAAGTACCCTGGTGTAGTGTTCACATGTTAGCACATGAGTATAACACAGTGCGATATGTATTTTAGCGGTATGCTTGGTTTAATGAGGCATGACAGTTATGCCCCTAAGATCATTGGAGCGAGGGAATAACATTAAGCATGGTACACGCCACTAGGTCTTCAATCGTTTATTATCCCCCGCCCAACGAAGTTGATGGGGGATATTGAAATGGGTTCCGTCCGTCGGTGTGTGTGTGTGTGTGTGTGCGCGTCCCGAAATAGTTTCCGGAGCAAAACTCAGAAACCATTAAATATTTCTCTACGAAACTTTGCATATCTATCAGACTCATGCTAAACTGGTGCCTTTTGCTCTTTAGGAATTTTAGAAATGTTTATTTTTTACGTTACAATGGCAACAAGTTGGACTTAGGTTCTATAGGGTGGTGTTCGTTTCCGGAGCGTAACTCAAAATCTGCAAGGCACAAACTGATCTGGTGCCTTTTGATATTTAGCACTTTTAATTTTTTACGTTACCATGGCAACAAGTTGGATTTAAGTTTTAATATAGGGTGGGTTCACTTATGGAGTATAACAAATACATTGTTAAATATTTCCTTGCCAAACATTGCATGTCTATATGTAAAGCACATACTGAACTGGTGCCATTTGATATTAAGGAGTTTTAGAAGTGTTTATTTTATGGATTTCCATTGCAGCTATTTTGACACAGGCTAAGAAATGTTGGGTCAGTTACCTACCTGGTTTGGGACCATAACGTGTTAAAATGGGCGGGGGATACAGATGACTTCGTCGACTATTTGCTTGTCATCCAGCTGCTTAAAACATTACATCTGGTTTCCCTCTTCTCAATAGAAACAAAGAGCATGGACATATATACCTTTAACATTAATAAACTACAGTAACTGGCCAATTTGCCGCAAATGTCTGAAAGCATTTCACAGGAATGCAATAGGTTTTTTTCCCACCTACACCAGGCTAGCGTACATTTCAACTGAATGTAAGAGTACACGTTTGATGTGATCATATATAGGTAATAACGGATTATTATTCAAAATATATCATTCGTAAAACTATGAATGGTATACAATATAACCTACATCAAAGCATGTAACGTCGGTTCACGGAGGAACCAATCCTGCTTCACATTGATTTAACAAACCTGATGAAAACGTTCTCACTGAGTTTGAATGTCAGTAAAAGTAAACAAAGACGAATATCGATGTCAACATGGATTTAATCAATTACGTCATCCATCTGATATCAAAATATATCAATACGACAGAATGAATCACATGGACATGTGTCCTGAAGACACATAGGCTCCAAAAGACGGTTTCATCCTATCATGGAAATAGACGCTTGTTGTAAAACTGAAGCTCTTCCTGCCAATGTTGTTTCTGGGTGACAAATGCGTGTTTCCGCAAACTCCATCAATGCACTCTACCACGTCACCTTTCTTATGTTTTCAGCCGCCTTATGACGCCAAACAGGATTCTCTGTAATTCCTTTACAAAAGCATGTTGCTGAATTCTGTTGACACGTACCTGTTTCGGATCCGATGATCATGCTGGCCATGGGGAGACAGACAGACAGTGTATTCATATATGTGGCCAAAAAAACAATAACCCATGCTTGCTGTAAAAGGCGACTATGCTTGTCGTATGAGGCTACCAACGGGATCGGGTGGACAGGCTCGCTGACTTGGTTGATGCATGTCATCGATCTCAATTGCGTGGATCGAATCTTATGATGTCAATCAGTGGATTGTCTGGTCCAGACTCGATTATTTTACAGACCGCCGTCATATAGCTAGAATATTGCTGGTTGCGGCGTTAAACAACAACCAACCAAAGAAACAAAAAGTCCTGTACGGGCTATGGAACTGTTGTTGTTGTTTCGGTGATTGATATCTTTAAAAGATTTACAGGTGTTCAGGCAATGAGGCGAATTTACACATTTGTTGTTTAGGTAGTGATGGACAATGCATGTTGTGTGGGGGCATTGCGTTTTGTTCCAGATTTGTTCCCTGGGGCCGTCCACGTATATGTGGCAGTGCGACTGGATGGAGAACTTGATCTCTCTTTGTAAGGATGTTTATGTAGCTTTAGAATCCAGTACAAAAGAGGAATGGAAATGTCTTTAGGTTTTGACATACTGGACTTATACTAGTATGCGGTATAATGTTGTATGTCACTTATACCAAGTTCTTTCATGAGTCTTTAGTTCCAATTGGACATTATTCATTTTCTTTCAGAACTGTTGACATTGAGGCAATTAATTAGGCACGCTCTTGTCCCCTCATGTACTGCCTAACAGTGTCATCACAACATAGAATATTCTACATGTTTCTGTAAAACACTATCAAAGTTCACTACAGTTTACACAGCACACCAGCATCTAAATATAGTAATTTCCTCACAACTGCTTACATAGTACAACATTCCTGACAACTTATCACTGTCCAAATACAATGCATTGATCTCCTGCCCAATCTCAACGGAAACAATGTAATACAGTTCTATCATCCAACCTACTGTTTTCAAATTAGAGGACTGTTAAATAAAATTGATCCTGCCAAATTTGTCATTAGAATACGAACGTTGCTATGAAAATTAAGAGGGTCATACGATGTTGTTGGTGTGCTTACGGATTCAAATTACAAATTTAGCAGGATCTGAAATATGTTTGTTTCCAGGCGAATATGACCAGGACGCATGTTTTGGGGGAGCAGACTGTGGGATACCATGCCACGTTAACAACCCCACCTGCAGGAACCGCGCTGACGGCCTCAACGTCTACGAATGGCGCCTCAACTCTTCCTACTACGTGGTGTGCGTTAATCAGCGACTGGTCTACACTGGTGTGTGCCCCGATTTCGGAACAGGGATGCATATTTTTGACCCCAAATTGCGCGCCTGCAGGTGTTCGTAAAAAATCCGTTGCTTTACAAATCACAATTGCAATGTGAATTAAAGAATTTCTCAACAATAAATAAGTTTTTCAACAATAGATGTATCTGTCTGCATGTATTTAACCTCGGGGTATCCTTACACAAATGTACCCCCAGGGGTAATTGCTTTCACAAGACTCGATGGCAACTTGCCAACGCCATGAGATGGAGCAAATACTACCAAGCCCCCACCCCCTCTCCATTTGGGACCATTGGGACCTGCAATTTTTGTATGGAGTTCAGATAATAATTCTGTCAAAACTTTGACCAGACAATCCAATACATAGCGTGTTTACGGATTTGGTTGGAATTACGGCTGTTGCATTGTGTACATGTGCAGAAATCCTGCTGCTGACAAGTATAGGGAAATACTTCAGAAACTGCAACACAGTAGTCAGGGGCAGTCGTAATGTCTTGACCCAAACATGGCCCTTTTATAAATAATTGAAGAATGCTTCGTTAGTCCAGATTATCTGCCGAAACAGATTCCATTTGAGACCAGTGAGTGAGTGATCGGGCGAGTGAGAGGGTCTGGGTCTGAGTTATCACACACACTAACATGGACGTATGCACGACCACAGTCATTCTTTCATGAGTTTCATTTGTTCCAAGCAATTAACGATTTTCTCAATAAAATACAGGAGTCTATAGTTTGGAATGAACAGTTTTATACATGTTTATATACATATGTATGTTTAATGCCATAGTCAGCAATATTCCAGATATTTGAAGGGGGACTTTCAGACGAAACTTTATGACTTGAAGCAGAAACTATTGTGTCCCCTCCCTCCCCGAATGATAAATGGACCTACTATTGCGAATTTATATTTCATTGGGATTTTTCTTTGATAAACGTCAAACCATCTGACAAGTTTGATAGAATTATAACTTTAAAAGCCAGATATGCTTTTAGGACAAAACATGAGCCGTCTACCTATTTGGATACAAAAATAAATACTCGTTTTAAAATGTAAAAAGGAATCCTACTGACGAGAAATCTGTTTAATCCTTTCGTTCCACGAATCCAGTTGAAATGAAGTGAGTTTTCTACATAGACTTTGTTGTGATTTTGTACCCCTTCCTTCCACTCTTGAGGCAGAAGTTCTATCTATGACACCACGGACGCGGTTTTTAAAGTCAATAGACCAAACAATATAACTGAGTCTTATAAGATGGGTGCGTGTATTAAACTCATCACCATATGATCTCGACAAATATCTTTTAACGCTGAACAATCATGACAGGCTACTATATTACTTACCACTGACAGGAGACCCGTGAAGATCCGGGGCAGAATAGGTCTTCAGCAACCCATGCTTGCTGTAAAAGGCAAATATGCTTATCGTAAGAGGCGACTATTGGGATCGGGTGGTCAGACTCGCTTACTTGGTTGATGCATGTCATCGATCCCAATTACGTGGATTGATGCTCATGATATCAGTCACTGGATTGTCTGGTCCAGACTCGAATATTTACAGGCCGCCGTCATATTGCTGAGTGCGGCGTTAAACAAGAAACCAACCAACCGACAGGACATGACTTAACAATAACAATTTCAGAATAATTATTAACTTCCTTCAACACGGTTGTTGGAAGAAAGTCCCCATCTTCGTCTTTTCTGTTGGTGTATTTTCACTTGAGAAACGCTCATTCAGTGGCGATATGCGTACTTCCGAGTGTGTAATTAATGTATGGCTTCTTAGCTGAGAGTTCGCCCTGAACTCGTTGGTTTCAAACCGAGATCAATTTCAGCTTTTCTCCAATATCAAGCCGACAGGCCATGATAAAACTGAAATAATGCCCAGAGGGCCCTCAAACCCATTGTACTCACTCACGATGATGATGACTGTAAGGACGTCTGTGACCAAGTGATGATGACTGAAAGCAACATCTGTGACCATGTGATGATGACTGTAAGGACGTCTGTGACCAAGTGATGATGACTGTAAGGAACATCTGTGACCAAGTGACGATGACTGTAAGGAACATCTGTGACCAAGTGATGATGACTGTAAGGAACATCTGTGACCAAGTGATGATGACTGTAAGGAACATTTGTAACCAATGATGATGACTGTAAGGAACAGCTGTGACCAAGTGATGATGACTGTAAGGAACATCTGTGACCAAGTGATGATGACTGTAAGGAACATCTGTGACCAAGTGATGATGACTGTAAGGAACATCTGTGACCAAGTGCCATTACTTTGTACAAGGTGTCCCTGTACACACATCTGAACGTGTAGCTGTCATCACACACAACCTGCATTATTATGGAGAATGAACCTTCTCTCAGACTGTTAACACAGTTCAAGCTTTGAGGTGCAATTATTAGAATATGTGCTGGATATACCATCGAAACAGAGCTTCTTTCAGGTCTTCACCTTCAGGAAATGTTAGACAGAAAACACTTCTTTGTATGTTACATTTTTTGTACGATAAATCATTAGGTGTGTTTTAGCATACCAAAATGATTTCGACATAATATTCCCCCATTGCATATAAAAAATCTACTGTGAGTTTGTTGTGTGGCCAGTACCTTCTAACAACTGCGATCATGTTATTCCTTCTGTATCTGTGAAGGCTCTGACACCGGAGGTCAAACAACGCTCTAGACATTCTGGGGCTATCTCCTTTGAAGTTATCGTCGCCGTTACACATTTGTAAGACACTCACATCAAGAGAAAGACTGCACCTGTCTGGAACAAGACTGCAACTCTCTAGACCAAGACTGCAACTGTCTAGAACAAGACTCTAAATGTCTCGAACAAGACTGGAAATGTCTAGTCGAAGTCTGCAACTGTCTAGAACAAGACTGCAACCGTCTAGAACAAGGAGGCGGTCGGGTAGCCTAGTGGTTAAAGCGTTCGCTCGGCACATCGAAGACCTGGGTTGGATTCCCGACATGGGTACAATGCGTGAAGCCCATTCCTGGTGTCCCCAGCCGTGATATTGCTGGAATATTGCTAAAAAGCGGCGTAAAACCGTACTCCCTCACTCCCTCACTCTAGAACAAGGGTGCAACTGTCTGGAACAAGATTGCAACTGTCTAGACCAAGATTGCGACTCTCTAGAACAAGACTGGAACTGTCTCAACTCAATTGACATATTTGACTTATGAGCTCAACTTTTTTATTCTTTCAGTGCAACGTTTCGCTACAGATGCTGGTAACTTTATCAAGCTAGTGCTAAAAAAAAGGACATAAACTGCCAGGCCAATGAACGTTTATACGTGACAATCAGATTTGACCCAAAATATCAAACATTATGAAAACGGTTCAAGGTATAAAACAGTCGCCGAAATACTGCAAAGGTAAATGGACACTATCATAACCGTGTTATACATCACCATCGAATAATTATTTCTAGCAACCATCAAACATGGGTGTGTACTATCCTTTGCCCGGCTGTGTAGTTGTTTAAATACACCTTTGCCTTGACAAAAACAACAGAGACAACAAACAATGATGACAGTGGATGAAGCCATCGGAAAATATTATTTTTCTGTCTTTTTTTCTGGGTTGGCTGGTCCAGACACTGAGGGACACAAACACTCCCCCATTAAAAGAAAAGAAGATGTTCATAACAAACGCTGTGATTGTGTCCACAGTTTTCCTTCACATGCCTGAACTATTTATCAAACCTTACCATATGCACCTTTACTGTTAATCATTATACGAGTACGATAAATTAATACTTTATAACACACCCTATCCTTAATATATAAATTACAAATTCACAAGGCACGCGAACGCACTACACACTGACCCAAACTGACTGTTTGTGTTTTCATCCATTGTACAAGAAAAATTAAAGTATTATGAAAATGTCTTTATGATAGGTATTATGACAAAATGTGGTTCTAAACAGAATAACCGTATAATACCGCTTATTTCGAATTATAGACTCTAGTATGTCATTGAGGAGGTCGATTATTGCTTGCAACAACTAATAACTATGGTGTTTTAAGTCAGTGCTTGATGTTATCATTAGTAGAATGCATAAAAACTTAAAAAAGGGGTAACAGAATTGGAATAAACTCATTTTGTCCCAGACAGCTGGCTACATGAAAAGTATGTAGCCATTTCCACTGACAAGACTTGAAATAATATAACTATAAAAAGTAAGCATCACTACATGATTTGTTAATGAAAGAACTTGGTACAAGTGACATATCAACTATTGCGACAAGCCAGCATGTTTCCTAGTACCAACAACTTTTGACTTGACTCCAAGATAAGATTGGTTGGTTGGTTTGTTGTGTAACTCCGCACTCAGCAATAGTCCAACTGTATGACGGCGGTCTGTAAATAATCGAGTCTGGACCAGACAATCCAGTGATTAATATCATGAGCATCGATCCACGCAATTGGGATCGTGGACAGTTTCTGAAAAATGAAAGCAAATGACATCTGAAGTTCCGTGAGAAAACAATATGTGAAACGCTGGACGTCTTCATTGATAACATACCCGTGAAGAGGGGACTAACGGGATCGGGTGGTCAGGCTTGCTGACTTGGTTGATGCATGTAATCGATCCCAATTGCGTGGATCGATGCTCATGATATCAATTACTGGATTGTCTGGTCCAGACTCGGTTATTTACAGACCGCCGTCATATAACTGGAATATTGCTAAGTGCGGCGTTAAACAACAAACGAACCAACCAAATCAAACTTGTACTTTTAAAATACATTCCAAACAGTCATTTACATGTTCTACACAATACGAATTTGTTATTATATTAAAATATACAGATCCAGCTGAGTAACACCAATCGTTTTAAAATACAAGTGAAATTTCGTTTTATCCAAACCAGATGATTGCTAACGATTTAATGCATTAGTTTTTTTGTAGGCGGTTTGGATCTCTTCTGCAGCCCAATGATGTGTGAGTGTCGGGTGTAGTACTTCCTGGTGGTGTTGCTGGTCGCCCTGGAATCATGTGAGCATGATTCAATGTTTTAAAGATGTTGTGTTGTGTTGTGCGTGATGTATGTGTTTTGTGGGCATGTTGTGTGTTGCCTCCGTGTCTGTGTAAAGTATATGTGTGTTGTGTTCTTGTGTGTCTGTTCGTGTGTTGTGCTATGTTTTTTTGTGGTGTCTATTATGTGATGTGTTTGGTGGTTATCGTATCGGTGTGTAGTGGTCGAGTGTATGTGATGTGTTTGGTGGTTATCGTATCGGTGTGTAGTGGTCGTGTGTATGTGATGTGTTTGGTGGTTATCGTATCGGTGTGTAGTAGTCGTGTGTATGTGATGTGTTTGGTGGTTATCGTATCGTTGTGTAGTGGTCGTGTGTATGTGATGTGTTTGGTGGTTATCGTATCAGTGTGTAGTAGTCGTGTGTATGTGATGTGTTTGGTGGTTATTGTATCGGTGTGTAGTAGTCGTGTGTATGTGATGTGTTTGGTGGTTATCGTATCGGTGTGTAGTAGTCGTGTGTATGTGATGTGTTTGGAGGTTATCGTATCGGTGTGTAGTAGTCGTGTGTATGTGATGTGTTTGGTGGTTATCGTATCGGTGTGTAGTAGTCATGTGTATGTGATGTGTTTGGTGGTTATCGTATCGGTGTGTAGTAGTCGTGTGTATGTGATGTGTTTGGTGGTTATCGTATCGGTATGTAGTAGTCGTGTGTATGTGATGTGTTTGGTGGTTATCGTATCGGTGTGTAGTGGTCGTGTGTATGTGATGTGTTTGGTGGTTATCGTATCGTTGTGTAGTGGTCGTGTGTATGTGATGTGTTTGGTGGTTATCGTATCAGTGTGTAGTAGTCGTGTGTATGTGATGTGTTTGGTGGTTATTGTATCGGTGTGTAGTAGTCGTGTGTATGTGATGTGTTTGGTGGTTATCGTATCGGTGTGTAGTAGTCGTGTGTATGTGATGTGTTTGGAGGTTATCGTATCGGTGTGTAGTAGTCGTGTGTATGTGATGTGTTTGGTGGTTATCGTATCGGTGTGTAGTGGTCGTGTGTATGTGATGTGTTTGGTGGTTATCGTATCGTTGTGTAGTGGTCGTGTGTATGTGATGTGTTTGGTGGTTATCGTATCAGTGTGTAGTAGTCGTGTGTATGTGATGTGTTTGGTGGTTATCGTATCGGTGTGTAGTAGTCGTGTGTATGTGATGTGTTTGGAGGTTATCGTATCGGTGTGTAGTAGTCGTGTGTATGTGATGTGTTTGGTGGTTATCGTATCGGTGTGTAGTAGTCATGTGTATGTGATGTGTTTGGTGGTTATCGTATCGGTGTGTAGTAGTCGTGTGTATGTGATGTGTTTGGTGGTTATCGTATCGGTATGTAGTAGTCGTGTGTATGTGATGTGTTTGGTGGTTATCGTATCGGTGTGTAGTGGTCGTGTGTATGTGATGTGTTTGGTGGTTATCGTATCGGTGTGTAGTAGTCGTGTGTATGTGATGTGTTTGGTGGTTATCGTATCGGTATGTAGTAGTCGTGTGTATGTGATGTGTTTGGTGGTTATCGTATCGGTATGTAGTAGTCGTGTGTATGTGATGTGTTTGGTGGTTATTGTATCGGTGTGTAGTAGTCGTGTGTATGTGATGTGTTTGGTGGTTATCGTATCGGTGTGTAGTAGTCGTGTGTATGTGATGTGTTTGGTGGTTATCGTATCGGTGTGTAGTAGTCGTGTGTATGTGATGTGTTTGGTGGTTATCGTATCGGTGTGTAGTAGTCGTGTGTATGTGATGTGTTTGGTGGTTATCGTATCGTTGTGTAGTGGTCGTGTGTATGTGATGTGTTTGGTGGTTATCGTATCAGTGTGTAGTAGTCGTGTGTATGTGATGTGTTTGGTGGTTATTGTATCGGTGTGTAGTAGTCATGTGTATGTGATGTGTTTGGTGGTTATCGTATCGGTGTGTAGTAGTCGTGTGTATGTGATGTGTTTGGTGGTTATCGTATCGGTATGTAGTAGTCGTGTGTATGTGATGTGTTTGGTGGTTATTGTATCGGTGTGTAGTGGTCGTGTGTATGTGATGTGTTTGGTGGTTATCGTATCGGTGTGTAGTAGTCGTGTGTATGTGATGTGTTTGGTGGTTATCGTATCGGTATGTAGTAGTCGTGTGTATGTGATGTGTTTGGTGGTTATTGTATCGGTGTGTAGTGGTCGTGTGTATGTGATGTGCTTTGGGTTTTCTGTTGTACAATGTGATGTATGTTTGGTGTGTGTTGTATGTGTGTGTTGTATGTGTGTGTTGTATGTGTGTGCTGTAATGTGTATTTCCTGTGTATAGTATGTGTGTTTGTTTTGTGCTATCTTTGTGTGTTTACTGTGTGTGTTTGTTTCCAGTGTAATGTTGGGCAGAGGTTAAGGGGGGTAGGTGGAAAGAATGCCGTGAGGATCGTTTGTCGGCGGAGGTGAGGTGAGGTGAGGTGAGGTGAGGTGAGGTGAGGTGAAGGGAGGTGAGGTGAGGTTATCGTGTGAGAGAGGCTAAGATTGAGAGTGCTGTTTAGCGGAAGTAAGAGGTGAGGTGAGGTGAGGTGAGGTGAGGTGAGGTGAGGTGAGGTGAGGTGAGGTGAGGTGGTGAAATGGGGTTTAACGTTGCGTCCAAGATTAGTGCACTTATATAGCGACGTGTGTGTGTGTGTGTGTGTGTGTGTGTGTGGCTGCTTGTACTAGTCCGGCCTGATGCCGATTTGTAGTGCTAGCACACTGAGATACCATGCCGCAGTTAAAGATGAATACCCCACTCAGACACAGTACCATCTTTTAACTTCTTTTTGGTATGACGCGGCCAGGGATCGAACCCCGGACCTTCCACTCTCCGGGCGGACGCTCTACCACTAGACCACGGAGACGGTCAGTGAGAGGTGAGCAAGGAGAGAGAGGGATGCAGTGTGTTTGGTGGCACGGCAACGAGGGGTGGAGTTGACTTCTCACTTGCAAACTAGTTTCAACCTGCCACTTCACACTGATTCCAGTATCAGCATTGATTACACCGACAAGCGACGTGAACCCCATTTGCAACACGACGACGGAGACGCTAATACCCCACCCCACAAAGTGTGCCCAGTACTACAATTGTAGCGCCCCAGCCATGAAATTTAACCGCATCATCTTGGGGAAGAACCTACAGGAATGTCCCTACCCGCTGCTGTACAACCCTGGAACACAGAGATGTGAGCACTACAGCATGGTCCAGTGCGGTAACAGAATGGAGCCCTTGGGAAAATGTGAGTGCCAAGGCTTCCTCTTCGTTTCGATAGAAGCCAAGAGCAGGGCGCTATCAAAATTAGAAATATGGGTATTAGAGATACGAGTGCGTATTATACGCAAATAAATAAGTCTTGTGTACATTGATCAATCGGAAGGGGTGTTAATTGGGATTGTTCACTAGCCAATATATTAGCAAATATCGCCGTGGGCGCTTATTAGAGCGGGACGCTTATTACGTCGAATACGGTATGTACCTTTTAACAGTTGTTAACTACAGCAATCCTTAATTACTGGCCAATTGCAATATTTTGTCCATACACACAATGATGCGTTGATTCATTTCTATTGGAAAAAGTGAACACATTTGAGTTGATAATGCACTGATAACAATAATAGATGATTGTTCCTTGTGTTGCCGGGTGTACGGGTGGCCCTTTCGTTCTAAGGCGCCGCGATTCGCTGTGCAGAGTTGCGTCCATTGGCCACGCCAGAAATATATGATTGTGGGTTCGAATTCCGGTTCGCCCCGATTATGTTTCTAGGTTTGTCAGCACCATACCAGTGCTCGTGGGTTTCACCGAAGTGGTAAACGTCTGAGACCTGCATCACTTCGGGCTTTCCTCCCACATTAAGCGGACACGCCGTGATATAACTGGAATACCGGTAAACGCGGCTTTAAACCCAACTCACTCACTCCTTGTGTTGCCATGCTTTAACACGAACAAAGATGTATTATATGTATATATATATATATATATAGACACACACACACACACACACGAGCATTACGATCGCAGAGATATAGAATGTTGCAATGTACCCTAACTGACTGCTAAGGGGTGATTTCCAAATTAAAATCCAGAGGTTAACCCAGATATTGGTACGTACACAACTTAATTGTGAAGTCAGTATGTGACCACACGTGATCAATAACTTTTATTGAAACACAGGGTTTGGGGGTTACAGTCAACAAAAAGGCATTCAATACAAAATGTAAAGAGGGTGACAACAGCAATAAGTAACATGCCCCAGAATTAATGTCAGTTCACTGACAAATGCTGAGAATATGCATGAGTGTTCAGTTGAATGTCTTTAAAGGGTTTGTCAGTTCTTCAGTCCAGAGTAGTGTTGGACAGTGGCAGGAATTCAGTGTTTCCAAATAGATATCCAAGCTGCAGTTAGCTAGCCTGTCATGTTCACGTACCCAATAAGGATAGACAACTCTAATTCTAGTACTAAACAATTCCGTAAAGCTTCTTTCGCTGCTGTTGACTGCTGTTCAAATCTGGCCACAGCAGCACTTATTATATTTTTTATACCAGCAGTTCACTCGTTTGCCGCCACTGACAATCCCTACATATATACCAAAACAGCATGCGCCACTAAACATCACAATACAATGCACAGAAAAGGCTCCGTATATCCAAGCAACGAGACCCGTGGTAGAATAGGTCTTCAGCAACCCATGCTTGCCGTAAAAGGCGACCATGCGTGTCGGAAGAGCCGACTAACGGGATCGGGTGGTCAGGCTCGCTGACTTGGTTGATGCATGTCATCGATCCCAATTGCGTGGATCGATGCTCATGATATTAATCACTGGATTGTCTGGTCCAGACTCGATTATTTACAGACCGCCGTCATATAGCTGGAATATTGCTGAGTGCTCTATTTATAGTCAACAGAGCCAACTTGAGGTGACGAGCCAATACCGAAGAAACATTTCCGTCACTTTTAGCCGTGTTAAAGCTGTACTTTTGCAGTTTGGAGTAATCGTGAGATACCTATTTTAATCTAACTATTAGTAGAATATTAGTTAGATAAAACATACCAGTATAATTATATTTAATAAATACGTTTGTATTCACCGTTTTAACTTCATTTCTACAAGGCATACAATTCAATATGGCTGACCTTTATCTGTACAGGCAAGACCACAGACAGGTGCTGCCGAATTTGAAGTAGCTGACTCACAAACTGGGACATTAGGACATTAGGGATACAGGAAGTGATTGGAGTCATATCCAATCTTGTACTTTTAAAACACATTCTAAACAGTCATTTACATGTCATTCAAAATATCAATGTTTCTTATATTAAAATATCCGGATCGCTCTTAACACCAACCTGTTTAACATACAACACCTGAAATTTCATTTACTGATCAGCTCCAACATGTTAATGCATTAGCTTTCTTGTAGACGGTTTGGATCTCATCAACAGCCCCATGATGTGTGAGTGTCGCGTGTTGTGCTTGCTGATGGTGCTGCTGGCCGCCCTGGAATCTTGTGAGCAAGCTTGTCTTTTTAATGATGCTGTGTGGTGTGGTACTCTCTCTCTCTCTCTCTCTCTCTCTCTCTCTCTCTCTCTCTCTCTCTCTCTCTCTGTCTCTGTGTGTGTGTGTGTGTGTGAGTGTTGTGTTGTTTTATTTATGTGTCTTTTGTTATGGTTGTGTTGTGCTCCGTTTTATGTGCTGTCTGTTGTGTGATCTGATGTGGGTTTTATGTGTGTTTGTTGTGTATCGTATATGTTGTTTTCATGCGTGTATGTTGTGCTGTTTGTTATGTATTCCGTCTGTGTTGTGCTGGGTGGAGGTAAGGGAGATATTGAGGATCGTTAGTCTGCGGAGGTAGGTAAGTGAGTGAGTGAGTGACTGACTGACTGAGTGTGATTTCACATCGCCTTTAGTAATATTCCAGTAATATCAGGGCGGGTAACTCGAACCCGGGCCTTCAGTGTGAAGAGCGAATGCTTTAACCACCGGGCTACCCCTGCCCGGCGGAAATACGAAAAGGTACGTTGAGAGATGGAGGTGGTGAGGAGAGTTGGTCGGTGGAGGTGAGATTGGTTGGTTGGTTGGTTTGTTGTTTAACGCCGCACTCTGCAATATTCCAGCTATATGACGGCGGTCTGTAAATAATCGAGTCTAGACCAGACAATCCAGTGATTAATATCATGAGCATCGATCCACGCAATTGGGATCAATGACATGCATCAACCAAGTCAGCGAGCCTGACCACCCGATCCTGTCAGTCGCCTTTTACGACAAGCATAGCCACCTTTACGGCAAGCATGGGTTGCTGAAGACCTGTTCTACCCGGAATCTTCACGGGTCGGTGGATGTGAGAGAATAGGTGGATGTGATGTGTAAGAGAGGTTAGAGTGGGGATCGGGTAGATTGAGAACGTTGTTCCCCAGAGGTAAAAGGTTAGGGTGGAAACAGGGTCGATGAGGGAGAGAGAGGGGGGTAGGGGTAGAGGTGGGTGCAGAGTGTTTGGCGTCACTAGTAACAAGGTATAAAGTGGACCTAAGAGTCCACCCTCGCAAACAAGTAATTAACCTGTCACTTCACACTGATTCCAGCATCAGCTTTGATTGCACCCAAAAGCGATGTCGACGTGAACCCCATTTGCAAGACAACGACGGAGACGCTGATGCCCCACCCTACTGAGTGTGCCCAGTACTACAACTGTAGCGCACCTGCCATGACTATACATGGCAGACCCTGGGAGAAGAACCGCCAGGAATGTCCCTACCCACAGTTGTACAACCCTGAAACACAGAGATGTGAGCACTACAGCATGGTCACGTGTGGCAACAGGACAGAGCCCCTGGGGAAATGTAAGTACCCAGGTGTAGTGTTCACATGTTAGCACATGAGTATAACGCATTGCGATATGTATTTAGCGGTATGCTTGGTGTAATGA
Organism: Haliotis cracherodii; assembly: GCF_022045235.1. Taxonomy (NCBI): domain Eukaryota; kingdom Metazoa; phylum Mollusca; class Gastropoda; order Lepetellida; family Haliotidae; genus Haliotis; species Haliotis cracherodii. Next base: position 54,404,210 of record NW_027266319.1, on the reverse strand, counting down.
GGCATGAGAGTTTTGCCCCTTAGGTCATGGAAGCGAGGGAATAACATTAAGCTTGGTACACGCCACTAGGTCTCGTTCGTGCATGTGTGCGTGCGTCCCGAAATAGTTTCCGGAGCATATTTCGCTACGAAACTTTGCATATCAATCAGACTCATGCTGAACTGGTGAGTATTGATATTTAGGAAGTTTAGATTTTTGGATTTTTTACGTTTCCATGGCAACAAGTTCTATAAGGGTGGTGTTAATTTCTGGAGCGTAACTCAAAAACTGTTAAATACCTCATGTCTACCAGGCATATACTGAACTGGTGCCTTTTGCTATTTAGGAATTTTAAAAATACTGCCGTGAAAGGCGACTATGTTAGTCAAAGTTGTTGCCAGGGAAACGAAAAAAAAATACATTCTAACAATCCCTAAATAGCAAAGGGCACTTGATGACAAACTGGTCATATGTGTGCTTAGTTTCGAGGAAGAATACCCATTAGTTTTTAAAGATGTAGTCAAAAGTCAAACTTCTTGCCATGGAAACAGGAAACAAATATCTAAATTCCTAAACAGCAAAAGGCACCACTTCAACCTCTGAATAATACATGTTCCAAGTTTGATTCAACGATACCTACCTCCATTTCAGCTAAGTCTTACTTGTGTCCATGGATACACGGAAAAATTAAATTTTGAAACATTCCTGAATAGCAAAAATACAAATTTTAAAAATTACTTGATATATCTTTCAAGTTTCGATCAAATATACTGAATGGTTTTCGAATAAATCTGCCTCGGAAACGAACCCCATCCCCAATGGAGTCTTTGTCCAACTTCTTTCCATAAAGGTTTAAAAAAAATAAAAAATCGAAAAATCCCCAAATATCAAAAGGCACCCCTTCAGTATGTGACTGACAGATTTGCCAAGTTTCTGATAAAAAAACCCTGATCGCTATATCAACCAACGAAGCAAGCCACAGGTCATGATCAATGTCCACCCGTTAAGAATCGCATCTGTCGTTTTGTCTACCCTTGCCTTAATGGGCTTTTTACAACAGAATCTGTTTTTTTCATGGACACTGTGAACAAATAGTATTTAAACACTTTTTATGTGTACATTACAGTATCATTATTAAGGCCATGTCTGCCATGCTAATATATGGTTGATATAATAAAATCATATCAAATTAGGTGACTGTTATATATACGATTGATTCGCTAAGTTTGCGATTTTAAACCGATCGGAACGCTGCTTTGAATATTAAGAGGGTCATATATAAACTAAGCGGCAAAAGAAAGTAAAGGTTGGCAATTTGTAATTTTCCTAAAAACAGCGATAACTAGTGGAAAGTGGGTATTGGGAATATGACTGCCCAGGAACAGGTACCAAAAAACGCCTCACCCGAACGCGCCACCTTTGACGGCGCTCGTGCGGTGACAAAAAAATGGTGAAACAGGTTTCCCGCCTATGGCATAAACTGCACGTGCATGTTAGCTGTATAAATGCGTTCGTTTGCAGGGTATAACCACACGTGATGAAAGCACACAACGGAAATGCCACGACTGTCACAAGAGCAGAGAGAGAGAGCCATCGGCATGGCCGAAATGGGGGCAACATAGGTCCAAATTGCAAGAAGGTTTGGTTGTACACGATTGACAGTAGCCAGGCTGATTCAACGGTACAGGCAGACAGGGAGGACACAGGACAGGCCTAGAACCGGACGACCCCGACTGACAACACCACTGGAAGACGGTCAGATACGGCTCATTCACCTGCGAAGCAGATTCGTAACGGCGACGGCGACGGCAGCAACAGCATTGGGACATCCCATTAGCCAACGTACAGTACTACGACGTATTCGTGCTGCTGGAATCCGAGCGTGCCGTCCTTTCCGAGGAATGATACTGACTGCCTAACATCGACGCCTGAGACTGCGATGGGCGGGGGAGGTTCGACGCTGGCAAGTGAGAAATTGGCGTCGAGTGCTGTTTACTGTTGAAAGTCGGTTTAACTTGTTTCGAAATGACGGCAGAGAACAAGTTTATCGACGCAGAGGGGAACGTTTGGCTCCGGCGTGTATTCGAGAGGTCCATCCATTCGGCGGGGGAGATGTCATGGTGTGGGGCGGTATTTGTGGAGATCAGAAGACTGATTTGGTGATTATACAGGGAAACCTGAACGCTGTGCAGTACAGAGACCAAGTGTTGCAGCCAGTTGTGCTTCCGTTCTTACAAAACCAACAGCAGGGGACAGTGTTTCAACACGACAATGCCAGGCCCCATACTGCAAGACTGACTCGGAACTTTCTAAACCAGCAGAACGTTGACGTTTTGCCCTGGCCTGCCCACTCCCCCGATATGAATCCTATTGAACATCTGTGGGACCACCTTGACAGACAGATTAGAGCACGCCATCAGCCTCCCGTCAACAGACAAGAATTGCAGCAGGCCCTGAGAGACGACTGGCAACGGATTCCAGTCCACGTCATCAGAAGACTGACGTCATCGATGAGGCGGCGTATCACAGCATGCATTGAGGCAGCTGGACGTCATACACGCTATTGAAGGCAACTGTGTCGACAATGAACTTTTTTGGTGACATTTCAGACAACTTTTGAAAATGAAATTTCTTACCCCACCATTATTTACCTTGAGCTTACATTACCTGTGATTGCACAATTTCATTCAAACTGCGGTTGATCAATCATTTGTTACCCCTCCCCAGGTTATATGATAATTCACAACAAAACCTCTTCTTGTTATTTTATTATCGATCATGGAACTCAGCCCAAAACTTTCTTTTGCCGCCCAGTTTACGATGTTGGTGTTATGGGTTGGGTTTCAAATGACACATTAACGGATCTGAAATATGTCTGTTTCCATGGCCAGGCGAGTATGCCCGGTACGCGTGTCTTGGGGGCAAGGACTGTAGGCAACCTTGTTACATCTACAGCCCCAGCTGCAGGAACCGCCCCGACGGCCTTAACCCCTACGCAAATCGACCAATGTCTGCTCACTACGTTGTATGCTTTAATCAGCGACTGGTCTACACTGACGTGTGCAACGGTACCATCTTTGACGCAAAACTGCGTGCCTGCAAATGTTCCTAAAACAAATATGTAGTTTATACAACAATGGAACAATGGGCAAAAGAAATTAAAGAGTTTGTCAACAATGCATGTATTCGATCCCAATTACGTGGATCGATGATCATGATATCAATCACTGGATTGTCTGGTCCAGACTCGATTATTTACAGACCGCCATCATATGGCTGTAATATTGTTGAGTGCGGCGTTAAACAACATACAAATAAATTCCTGGGCAAAATGTGCAGATACGAACAAAATCAAGTAATATGCTTGCCCGACCTTATTAACCACGCTGCACTGCTTGTCCATGCAGAACACCGGTGCGTGTCACCTCTATTAGACCAAGGCGTTTTTAGTGCCCTGAATCATACTCAGACCACATGACACATATGGCGCTGGATCGGTTTTATGGCGGGGGGTGGCATCACTGTGACTGAGCGAACCCCCACTCCATATTGTTCAAGGAAGGGTCTACCCGTGAATATCCGGGGTAGAATAGGTCTTCACCAACCCATGCTTGCCGTAAAAAGCGACTATGCTTGTCGTAAAAGGCGACTAACGGAATCGGTTGGTCAGGCTCGCTGACTTGGTTGATACATGTCATCGATCCCAATTGTGTCGATCGATGCTCATGATATCAATCACTGGATTGTCTAGTCCAGACTCGATTATTTACAGACCGCCGTCATATAGCTGGAATATTGCTGAGTGCGGCATAAAATAACAAACATACAAAGAAATCAAAGAAGGGTCACCGGACAGTACTATCCGGACATACATAACTCTTTGTTATCCCGTGTGCAAGGCGTGTGGGTCTACTTTTTGTCTATCAGTATGACAACGCCCGTGCTCTCCGTGCATGAATCGTTGATACCCATCTCCAGCATCACAACATCCATAGAATATCCCGGGACATGACAGGGAGACGTCTGCGTCAACATCATAGACCGCCTACCACGTTGGCTGAACTTGACCAGCTGCTGCAAGAGGAGTGGGACGGACTCCCTCAAATCGCCACTGGGAGACTCATACGCAGATCGAGTGAATAAATGTTAGACAAAACGTGGCGGTATTATGCACTACTGATCCAAAAACGTCAAATTCGAAATTTCCCATCTTACCACCATGGTCCTTCAAGATCGTTGAGCGGTCATAACATCTGTCGTCATATTTCTCAACCGGATGTAATGTGTTCCCAATTCGTTCATTATTATCACATAACTACAACTATAAATTTTAGAAATTTTAGAAATTTTACGTACTTTCTAAATATCCCCTACTTTTTTAAAGTGTATATATGAATGTTACACGGCTGTCTCAAATCTCCAACAATGTCATAATGATTACTTTCGAATCAAATACGGCGTTAAACAACAAACTCAAGCTCCTGTCCATTGTAATCAGATATTCGTGCTCGTTAACGCTAAACAAAGATCTGAGGAGATCCATTACATGTCACGCCAGCACGGCCTTTCATCCAACCAATCAGATCGCGCTTAGAGATCGCGAAAATGAAAGTCCGAATGTGTTTCTCTTCCTGCAACCTCGGAAAGGTTAACACGAGGCATTCAGAACAGTTAACAGCTGTAGGACTGATTCCGTCAAAACCATCGAATATCTCGGACTTCAATGGGATAAACATGTGAATTTTGAAAGAGTCTTTGCATAGCCGTGGGAATAAAAGCGACAAACTCTTTCCATATTCATAAGAAATCTCCTCCAAAATCAGAGTCGATTGTAAGATTCCGACTATATCATGAGCATGTGTTTATGAATCACTATCAACAGTGATGATACCAGGTGTTCGCGAAAAGATGAGCCTATACTGACCCACCGGTTGCACCCGTCACAAACACATGCAAAGGTAAGACAATTGTTCACCTGAATAAACACGGTAACATATGGTGGAAGTCAAAATAGGGAATTGCATCATTCTTATGACTGATGCGTCAAAAATGGAAATACCCCCCACATGTCTACCATACATCTTTTGAAAGTTTTACTGAGGTCATGAAAGATGTAACCTTGATCAAACAGATTCTGAGCAGTGACTGAGTGAGTATGGTTTAAGGCCGCTTTTAGCAATATTCCAGCAATATCACGGCGGGGGACACCAGAAATGGGCTTCACACAATGTACCCATGTCGGGAATCGAACCGGGTCTTCGGCGTGACGAGCGAACGCTTTAACCATTAGGCTACCCGACCGCCCCGATTCTGAGCAGGAGCCCGCATGGCGCTTTTTGAGATCTTGGTAGAGAGTGCTTGCTCGATTGTACGTCAAAAGTCGTAAAATGTGACTATGCTTGTCGTAAAAGGCGACTAACGGGATCGGGTGGTCAGGCTCGCTGACTTGGTTGATGCATGTCATCTATCCCAATTGCGTGGAGCGATGCTCGTGATATTAATCCCAGGATTGTCTGGTCCAGACTCGATTATTTACAGACCGCTGTCATATAGCTGGAATATTGCTGAGTGCGGCGTTAAACAACAAACCAACCAACCAACCAACGTCAAAAGTTGTGAAATGTAGACACTAAGGGCTGGAGCTGTGGTAATATTGTTCCATATAAAGGGAAAGTTGACTATTGGAATGTTTAAGTCATATAGTCTTGAAGAGAGCGTTTTGTCACTCTGAATCTTCATACATAGATCTAAATCTGAAACAGATGAAGCTGATATGCAATCTCGGCTACATGTTTGACATTCAATATTTTGTTACTGTTCAGTTCTCCAAATTTGTAAAGCAGAGTCAGGAATGGAAATCTCTTTGTTGAAACTAATGCCATAAAGCTCGAGAAAGCTGCTTTCTGATTACTTGTTTGATAGGCATCACTTAGAAGTTGACGGATGACAAGATAGACACAATTTTTATGGATAACAACTTCTTTAATACTGTAAAAAGGCGACGTTTCGGTATAGATCCTTATACCGTTGTCAAGCAAGACTGATATGACAACGGTATAAGGATCGATACCGAAACGTCGCCTTTTTACAGTATTAAAGAAGTTGTTATCCACAAAAATTGTGTCTATCTTGCTTTCTGATTGGTTACTGTCTACTTCCTGTCGGTCATTTCACTGGTCGATCAAAGATTTTAGCCTGAATGAGATGTTCTGAGGTCTTTGGTGTAGCTGTAGCGAGCAATAAGATCTGATGTTAATGAAATTACAAGCATCTGTAGTGTTGTTTTTGTTTTTGTTGTTGTTGTTTAATGCCGCACAAAGTAATATTCCAGCTATATGACGGCGGTCTGTAAATAATCGTGTCTGGATCAGACAATCCAGTGAATGACATGTTTGTTTGTTTGTGATTTATCGCCGCAATCAGCAATATTCCAGCTACATGACGGCGGTCTGTAAATAATCGAGCCTGGACCAGGCAATCCAGTGATTGACATCACGGGCATCCACGCAATTGGGATACGATGACGTATTTCTATGGCATTTTATCCCTTATCACTAAAACAGTGTATGTTATTCAAACGCATATCCACATGTTGTTAACGCGACATCCTTCTTTTTTTTAACGACTCATAGTAACCAATTGTTATTTGAAACCGTAACATTAATGGTAAATCAATCGCGCAACAGCAGTCTGGCACACACCTTGATAACGACTGTCAATTATAGAAACTGTGAACGATATGTTCAGGGAGCGTGGAACTTCACATAAACATGAAGGTGACAGGTCCTGTTCAACCTTTTCAACTGAAAACTGTACTGTATTTCATATTCTACCACGAGCACTTGTGTAACAGTGATATCGCTGTGAAGGGTAGTTTCAATCATTTGTACCTCGGAATGAAAACTGAATGACAAAAGTAGGTACACCGAGGTTTTTATGTAAACATGTTTATGTAAAAATTGAAAGAACTGATGTTGAATGTGTATTTAACCAACACTCATTCCTGCAACAATTTGTAAAAAGTAATCTGTGGCAGGGTGATTCTGTGTATAAAAAAATTGGTACAATGAAGACTGGGGTAGGAAATGAATTTGCATCCACATAACCCTTACCACGTGTGAAATGTTGTAAATTTCAGCCCCAAAAGAGTTTCAAAGTTAAGAAGTTACAAACCAGGAGTTTTTTTTATTATTTGTAAAAAATTAAAATCAAGTTATATTTTTTAAAAATGAGGTGAGATGAGGTGAAATGGGGTTTAAAGTCGCGTCCAAGATTATTGCACTTATATAGCGACGTGCATGCACGTGAGTGTGTGTGTGTGGCTGCTTGTACTAGTCCGGACTGATGCCGATTTATAGCGCTAGCTCACTGAGATACCATGCCGAAGTTTAACATGAATATCCCACTCAGACACAGTATACTGACTCCGAGCCGACCAGTCCTTGTTTTAGCCCCTTAATGCCGAGCGCCAGACAGGGTAACAAGTACCATTTTTTAACGTCTTTTGGTATGACGCGGCCGGCGATCGAACCCCGGACCTTCCGCTCTCCGGGCGGACGCACTACTACTAGATCACGGAGGCGGTCTTTTTAAAAATGAAAACATGCAGATGTGTTTTTTGAATGCTGACTAAGCGCCAGGACAATTTGGATATGATGTCGCTAAGATAAGATATATTTTTTCACAGCAAGAAAGAAACATGTTTTTTTAATTTAATACCGGTCTCACACAACTTTTCAAATAATTTTTATTGAAGAGTTGACAGGAATGGTTAAGTCGTTTAAAACGGTGCAATTCGCTAAGCAGAGAAAACTACAATCGTGGGTTCGAATCCCAGCACCATACACATGCATCACTTAAGGCTTTCCTCCCACATCAAGCTGGCACGCTGTTGAATACATGAAAGAGAAGCACACGTTAACCTACGCAATGTCAAAGTGCATACTGGCATTTGAAGGTGTTGACAAACGTCATGTAATACCCATCCCAGCTGCTGAAGCAATTTGTCCATGCACTGTGAAAACGGCTATCAGCTATTGAATCGATTGGCAACTCTGAACATTGTACACAAGCTGACACACGACACGGGAGTAAAGGCGACGGTAGCAATAAAATTTTCACCATGCATCCGACCCTTGTAGATCCGGGTTAGAATTGGTTTTCAGCAACCCATGCTTGTCATAAGAGGCGACTGACGGGATCGGGTAGTCAGGCTCTCTGACTGGGTTGATGCATGTCATCATGTCCCAATGCTCATGATGTCACTCACTCGTACAGATTCAAATATTTACAGACCGCCGTCATATTGCTGGAATTTGTCTATGTGACTCTAAGCAACAAACAAACAAACAAACCTACAAACAAACAAACAAACAAACAAACAAACAAACAATGCATTACATAAACGAAGTATTTGTAGCACTCCCGCTGCATCGTTGTTAATTCATTTATTCTCAAGTATCTTAATTGTTGATGACAAAGAGGTAGGAAAACATAATCTCTTTGGAGACTTAATAACATAAAATTCTCAAAATTAAAAGGAGTTGCTCACTATATGGCTGAAATATTGACGATGTGACGTTAAGTTTTAACTCACTGAAGGAGATGCATGTATTTGTATGTAGGCGATGGTTACAGAGAGTAACTAAAAATCACCGAACACATAACATTAACCATTAAATGGCTCAATGTGTAAGGAGTTAAAACTTAGCACTTCTCCAAATGGAATGGTTCATGGTATTATTTGCGTTGCGTCACCTTGGCGTGTGGAGACGGATGCTGTGGGGATCTGTTTTGTTTAATTTAGTTTTTTTGCCATTTTCGGGTTTTCATTTTGTTCAAATCAGATATCGTCTCAAGTAAAATTTAATTCAATTAGAAATGATAAAAACCAAACCTAATTAGGTATACAAGAATATGTGTCACTCTTCTGTTTATTCTTTAAAAGTTAGAGCACCTTGATGCGCCGATACTCGGAAATAACTTTGTAAAAACTAAATTGTAAGAGATATTTGTTTTTTCTAATAGTTGTATGATAATAATGAAGGACGATAGGGGTAAGATGCGAAATTCCAAAGTTGACGTTTTTGGATAGGTTGTGTGTAATACCGCCTTGAATTGTCAAACAATCATTCACTCGATGAGGCATACTGCCTATGAAATACATTTGGGGTAGGGGGTGGGGGGGGGGGGGGGGGGGGTGGGGGTGGGGGGGGGGGGGTGTCTGACCAACTCCTCTTGCTGCAGCGCCTGGCCAAGTTCAGCCAATGTGGTCGGTGGCCTATGCCGTTGACACACACATCTCCCAGACTTGTTCAATGCGGGAAAGGTCTGGGCTCATGACTGGCCATGGCATTATATGGATGTTGTGCTACTGGTTGTGAGTATTGACGATCCTGCTCGATGAGCAAGGGCGTTGTCGTCCTGAAAGACAAAACGTCGACCCACAAGCCTTGCAAACGGGACCACAAAGGGTGTCAGTATGTTGTCCCGATAGTACTGTCCAGTGACCCTTAATTGCACACTATGGAGTGGGGTTGGGTCAATCAAAGTGATGCCACCTAATACCACAACCGACCCACTGTCATGAGATCACAGGCTGACATTGGCTCAACGTTTATTTCGCAGTTTCAGCTCGATTTCGTAGAGCCTGGTTTCGGATCAGTCGATGGTCTTGGACGCCTTGAGCGGGGACGATCGTTAACATTTTGGTTTTGTTGGCACCTGTGCCATTGTTTGCGAATCTCAGACTATGAAACATTGAACAAATTGGCCACTGCACATTGACTTCTGACAGTTCAAGCATGCCAATAGCCTGCAGATGCTCCGCGCGTTGTAGAGGCCGCATCACTAGCTCATACACAAACATAAAATCGTGTAACTCACAACTCTGATGAGAAGAATCAATAAGATTGACAGAAATAATGGCCCACAGAGATTAATCGACCTTCCTTGAAAATGTTAAAATCTGGACTGACACCTACGCACGTGTGAGGCGCTACTGTGTGCGGCAGGTGCAGACTATATGATGAGTTTCGGTGTTAAACGCCCATACATAGAATGTTTATCGTCAACACTAATCTGTGTTCTAATACTTGGCATTAACATTTTTGTTTCATGATCGCGTACGTTTTCTAAAGAGTATATATCCGCTGACGCAGTGTCCAGGCGTCGAGTTCACATCGGGCAGGGCCCGGTACACCCTAATTACTCTTGTACCGGTGCATTCATTTTCAGGTGAGTATAAGGGGGAGGTGTCAGGGCCTAGCTGTGGGGCCTCCCTGACGGCGTTAACGCTGACGTAGGTCGCACTGGCGCCCCCACCTACATCGTATGTAGCGGCCTGTGCCTGTCTACCACGTTGTTTCTTGTTATTACATATAGTAAATACTCGACATATTGTTCGTGGTGACATCATTAACTCATCTTCCCGAGGCAAGGGAGGTAACTGACTGTAAAAGACCAGTTTCCACCCTTGCCGAACTAGGCTGGGATTCTGGAGTTACATTTTGGCTGGACTAACGAATCTGTGCATTGTCCAATCAAAATCGCACAACGAACTAGACACCCGGTTCGTAAAAAATATGAATTTCATGTGCAGATATCGATCGACTTCAGGATTTGCGAAACATGTTAACCGTCAACTGGGCGTCCACAGTTATTTTTCAAATCTTTTCATGTTTTTAATCAAGGTGCTCAAATGTTTTGATGCACTTCGCGAGGTAAGACCAGTTTAATTACAATATAGATCTTGATTATCGATCAGATCGTCTTGACTGGTCGCTGCCATTTTGTTGGAAGCAAATGCAAGTGATGTGAGAGGCGGAATCTGATTGGTCAATAGAAGCTATATATAAGGGACATAACTCGTAATGGCAACTGGTACCGCTCCGATGGAGCCAGGAAATTCCAGCGTTGTTCGGCAAGGTGGGAAACTGGACTTTTTTAGTCAGATAACATACTTGCCTCGGGAAGGTCTCGTTGACGCGGGACAATTTGCATTTACTTGTGACACTGAGCGGAGAGGTATTCTATAGGTTAAGTAAGAGTGAGTTGGGTTTAACGCCGCTTTTAACAGTATTCCAGTTATATCACGGCGTGTTAGCTGCATGTGGGAGGAAAGCACAAAGTGACGCAGGTCTCAGACGTTTGCCACTTGTGGTGAAACCCACGGGCACGGGTATGGTGCTGACAAACCTAGAAACATAATCAGGGCGAAACGGGGGATTCGAACCAACAATCATAGATTTCTGGCGTGCCCAAGGGACCCAACTCTGTACAGCGGCGCCTTATATGACTGGACTGCGTCACCTCGAAGAAAGGTTAAAATAAAGCATGGTGTTATGCTACTCATTTCTTACTTATCAATCTTAAATATAAATACGTCTCACGATAAAAAACCCATGGATGAACACACGTCATATTAATATCAAAAAAATATCAAAGTACATAGTGGTATTTGAAAGTGTGTACACATGTAAACTAATACCCTACACAGCTGCCCAATCAATGTGTCCACACACTGTGAAACACCTCATCAGCAATCGAATCTGTTGGTAACACTAAGCTGACACTTGATACAGGTGTGAAGACAAGTGTCAGATCCTTTTGTTCTGTGATGTAGAATTAATCCTGCATTTCATTACCGCTGCATAGTTGGTTCGGTAAGTGCTCATTCGTTTATTCTCCTGTATCTGTATTGCTGATGACTAAGAGATCAGCATCAGCATCACCAGTCCTTCTTCCTACCTATATATACCGCCTCCGTGGTCTAGTGGTAGAGCGTCCGCCCAGAGAGCGGAATGTTCGGGGTTCGATCCCCGGCCGCGTCATACCAAAAGATGTTTAAAGATGGTACTTGTTGTAAACCCTATCTGGCGCTCGGCATTAAGGGGCTAAAACAAGGACTGGTCAGCTCGGAGTCAGTATACTGTGACTGAGTGGGGTATTCATGTTAAACTGCGGCATGGTATCTCAGTGAGCTAGCACTATAAATCGGCATCAGTCCGGACCAGTACAAGCAGCCACACACACACACGTACTTACTTACTTACTTACTTACGTACTTTGGAGATGTAACGTGCGCTTTCCGACTGATGCGTATTTCGCACACGGGCCCGGCCAGGCCATTTAATGTGTTTCCGAAAGGGGCGAAAGTGGTGTGTGCAACCCATGAGGGGGCTTTAGGGGTTGTTTATATAGAATTTGGGAATTTTGAGATTTGGAATAGATGCCGATGGGGTTAGGGAGGAGAACTAAGGGAGCTGGGTATGGTGGATGTTTGTTTGTTTATGTGATTTTGATTTGGTAGGTTATTGTGTTTTTAGATGCGTTTTATTAGTTCCGTTTTGATCAAGAATAGGCCTAAGGCCTTGAAGTTTTCTAGTTTATTTTGTGGGTTTAGTATTGCTTCTAGAGTGAGAGACTTGTTTAGATTGAGGGTGGTTTGTAATGCGGTTCGATGTGTTAGGTAGTGTGTGCAGTGGATGAGTGCGTGTTCTGGGGTTTCTAGTTGTTTGCAGTGTGGGCAGTTACCTGTAGTGTGTTTTTTATTTGTTTTAGGTGGTTATTTAGGTTGGTGTGTCCTGTTTGGAGTCTAGTGATTACTCTGTCGATTTTCTTTGATGGATGGAGAATCTTTGGTTTGGTTAGTGGTTTGCTGAGCACTTTTTTGATTTGGCTATTTGAGTTTAGATATAGGTTATGCCATTTTTGTGATTTTTTGCTTGTTTACACTTTTAATTTCTGATTTTGAATGGGTAAGTTTAAGCTTATTTCTGAGATTTTGAGGGATAGTTTAGCTGCTTTATTGGCGTTTTCATTACCGTATATTCCTACGTGGGCGGGTATCCACAAGAAGGTTATTTGTTTGCCTGCCTTAGTTAGGTCGTTGGAGCTTTTAAGTATTTGATTTATTAATTCAGGTCGGTTTTTGGTATTTTTGTTTTGGAGGGCTTGCAGTCCACTTAGCGAGTCGGTAAGTATTAGGATTTTTTTGGTGGTTTTTGGATTCTTGATTATGGAGGGCTGAGGCCATGCCCATTAGTTCTGCCGTGAATATTGATTGGTTGTTTGGGAGTCGGAAGGATTGTGTGGTTTTAGTTGGTTGTGTGGTATGGACTCCGCACACACACGTATATGCACGTCGCTATATAAGTGCAATAATCTTGGACGCGACGTTAAACCCCAATTCAATTTCTTTATTCAACGTACTGAGGAGGCCGCAGCCCTATACTACAAACATGATTACAGGAGCAATTAGTACAATCATATAATTTCCAAACTTGATTTTCTTTGTATAAAAACATGATATATGTACATAGAAATATTTCTTATGGTTTCAATTTTGCTTGTGGTCAGTAATAGTTTAAACTTAAATGTACAATGGTTTACATGAAAAATATTTTGGTAAATATACTTTTCTTTGTTCATCATGATGCGGGCATACTAGTAAAAAGCGATACTCGTTCTCAATTAATCCTAGGTCACGTGGTGGACAGTCTATTTTCTCTCGGAATATTTTGATATCTACCTTTTTCAATTAAAAGATCGTGTGATGAACATCGGAATCTTGCAAGTGCTACACTAAATTTTCAAAGACAAACACTGAAAAGGTATTGCTCTGCAATGATATGTGACTTGAAACTGCTATATAACAGGGACTTTGGTGAACGCGTTAGAGTTGCATTCCATGACTGAAAATATAAATCTTTGTGTTATAACATTTATGAACAACCTTGGATAAGCAATATGTTCTAATTTAAATATTAACCAAAACCACAATTATTCAGCAGGTTCCTTAAGTCGGTTTACCCCAATTCACCTCACCTCCTACCTATATATGGTAAACAGATGCTCAGCAGATTGGACCGGTCCATTTATAGTTATGTTCATTTCACTTTGTACTTGTGCTTAAGGCCTCGTACGAAATAAATTGATTAACTGATTGATTGATTGGTTGATGTCAGAAACATGTTATCTGTTTTCAGACTTAATGATATAGTGTTCCCGAACGTTTAAATGACCTGCATGAATTTAAGCGATTGTTACCATAAACTAACAAAACATTTGTGTGAGGCGTTGAAACTGAACTCTGCTCTACACAGACTTGTTCGTACTTTCAGTCAACAGTTGAACATCTATAGTCACTTGATGTTCCGGGTCACGATGCTTCGTGTTCTTGTACTGATGTTGATGGCCGTGGAAATATGTAAGTTGTTAATTACCACATCTCTCGTTGGGTGGTGTGTTTGGTGAAGGGGGTGGGTGGAGAGAGGTGTGTTGAGCTTTGATTGTTGTTGTGAGAAGGGGGTGGGTGCAGAGAGGGCGGTGGTGTTGAGCTTTGATTGTTGTTGTGAGAAGGGGGTGGGTGCAGAGAGGGCGGTGGTGTTGAGCTTTGATTGTTGTTGTGAGAAGGGGGAGGGTGGAGAGTGGTGTGTGGTGGTGAGCGTTGATTGTTGTAAGAAGGGGGAGGGTGGAGAGGGGGGTGTAGTGGTGAGCGTTGATTGTTGTTAGAAGGGGAGAGGGTGGAGAGTGGTGTGTGGTGGTGAGCGTTGATTGTTGTAGGAAGGGGGTGGGTGGAGAGAGGTGTGTGGTGGTGAGCTTTGATTGTTGTAAGAAGGGGGAGGGTAGAGAGAGGTGTGCGGTGGTGAGGATTGATTGTTGTGAGAGAGGGGGTGGTGGTGAGCGTTGATTGTTGTTGTGAGAAGGGGGTGGGTGGAGAGAGGTGTGTGGTGGTGAGCTTTGATTGTTGTTGTGAGAAGGGGGTGGGTGGAGAGAGGTGTGCGGTCGTGAGGATTAATTGTTGTGAGAGAGGGGGTGGTGGTGAGCGTTGAATGTTGTTGGAAGGGGGAGGATGGAGAGAGGGGTGCAGGGATGAGCATTGATTTTTGTAAGAAGGATGTGTGTGGAGAGAGGTGTGTGGTGGCGAGAGCTAATTGTTGTCAGTAAGGGGAGGGTGGAGGGAAGGGGTGGTGGTGAGCGTTGATTGTTGTAAGAAGGGGGAGGGTAGAGAGAGGTGTGTGGTGGTGAGCGTTGATTGTTTTAAGAAGGGGGGAGGGTAGAGAGAGGTGTGCGGTGGTGAGCGTTAATCGTTAGAAGGGGAGAGGTTGGAGAGGGGGGGGGGGGGGGGGTGTAGTGGTGAGCTTTGATTGTTGTAAGAAGGGGGAGGGTGGAGAGGGGTGTGCGGTGGTGAGCGTTGATTGTTGTAAGAAGGGGCAGGTTGGAGAGGGGTGTGTGGTGGTGAGCGTTGATTGTTGTAAGAAGGGGCAGGTTGGAGAGGGGTGTGCGGTGGTGAGCGTTGACTGTTGTTTAGAAGGGGAGGGTTGAGAGGGGTGTGCGGTGGTGAGCGTTGATTGTTGGAAGAAGGGGCAGGTTGGGGAGAGGTGTGCGGTGGTGAGCTTTGATTGTTGTAAGAAGGGGAGGGTTGAGAGGGGTGTGTGGTGGTGAGCGTTGATTGTTGTAAGAAGGGGGAGGGTGGAGAGAGGTGTGCGGTGGTGAGCGTTGATTGTTGTAAGAAGGGGAGGGTTGAGAGGGGTGTGTGGTGGTGAGCGTTGATTGTTGTAAGAAGGGGGAGGGTGGAGAGAGGTGTGCGGTGGTGAGCGTTGATTGTTGTGAGAAGGGGGAGGGTGGAGAGAGGTGTGCGGTGGTGAGCGTTGATTGTTGTAAGAAGGGGGAGGGTGGAGAGGGGTGTGCGGTGGTGAGCGTTGATTGTTGTGAGAAGGGGGAGGGTGGAGAGGGGGGGTGTAGTGGTGAGCTTTGATTGTTGTAAGAAGGGAGAGGGTGGAGAGGGGTGTGCGGTGGTGAGCGTTGATTGTTGTGAGAAGGGGGAGGGTGGAGAGAGGGGGTGGTGATGAACGTTGATTGTTGTTAGAAGGGGGAGGGTTGAGTGAGGGGGCTGGTTGTGAGCATTAATTGTTGTAAGAATGGGGAGGATGGAGAGAGGTTGATTCTGGTGAGCGTTGATTGTTGTAAGAAGTGGGAGGGTGGAGAGAGAGAGAGAGGGGTGTGGTGGTGTGCTTTGGGTTGTTGTTGAGAAGGGGGAGGGTAGAGAGAGATTCGTTGGTGATCGTTGATTTTTGTTGAGAAGATTTAGGGTGGATGGAGGGAATCGGAGGGAAGCCTTGGTCGACGTTGAGAAGGGGTAGGGTGGAGAGAGGGGTGTGGTGGTGAGAGTTGGTCGGCGGAGGTAAGAGGGTTGGTATACGGAGAGGGATGCCGTGAGATGCGTTGGATGAATGTTGAGAAATGGTAGGGTGGAGAGAGGGGTTCGGAGGGAAGCGTTCACATGAAATACGTGTGCATATGGAACCTTTCCGGCAACCTTCAGCAGTGTTTCTTGGAAATTTTCAAAACATTTTTTATGTGTTTCACACATAATTGAAAACAATGCACCCCCCAAACGTTTGACATTTTTTTAAGGTTTCTCGGATCCAAAGTGGGTTTTCGGAAAACGGAAACCTACTTTTTTTAGCTGTGGTTGACCGTTGCTGTAGCGAGTGAGTGAGTATGGTTTTACGCCGCTTTTAGCAATATTCCAGCAATATCACGGCGGGGGACACCAGAAATGGGCTTCACACATTGTACCCATGTCGAGAACCGAACCCGGGTCTTCGGCGTGACGAGCGAACGCTTTAACCACTAGGCTACCCGACCGTCCCCCGTTGCTGTAAGAAGGTTAAGGTTGGAGAAAGGGGTACGGGGGTGAGTTTTGATCGATGTTGAGAAGGGTTAGGGTGGAGAGGAATGTTCATTCACCCACTAGCTTCTTTGTTCAAGGTGCTGCTACAAGCGACGGCTGCTCGACGACGTCGGCAACGCTGATCGCCCACCCGACTAAGTGTGCCCAGTACTACAACTGTAGCGCGCCCGGCCTGAAAATAAACCGCTACATCTTGGGGCCGCACTTACAGGAATGTCCCTTCCCGCAGCTGTACAACCCTGGAACACAGAGATGTGAGCACTACAGCATGGTCAAGTGTGGCAACAGAACAGAGCCTCTGGGGATGTGTAAGTACCCAGGTGTGACGAGGTGTCGTGTTCACATGTTAGCACATGAGTATAACACAGTGCGATATGTATTTTAGCGGTATGCTTGGTGTAATGAGGCACGAGAGTCATGCCCCTTAGGTAATGGAAGCGCGGGTATAAAATTAAGCATGGTGCAAGCTACTAGGTCTTCAATCGTTTATTATCCAGTGTGACACAGTCCATCGACTGCATAAAACATTTCATATGGCTTCCCTCTTCTCAATAGAAACAAAGAGCATGGACATATATACCTTTAACATTAATAAACTACGGTAACTGGCCAATTTGCCGCAAATGGCTGAAAGCATTTATTTCACAGGAATGCAATAGAGCATCTGGGGAAATGTGAGTATTCCGTGGCTTCCTCTTAATCACGAAGGTCTCAGTTTTTGCAACAATTAATTTTATTTGTTATTCACATACATTGGGATGTGAGCATAAAGCTCTACAGATTCCCATTTTTATTAAAATAAATAAATATTGCCATAATCAATAAAAAGAATATTTATCAAAGTACGCGTATTCAGATGGTCCTGTGCCTCTTCAACCCCGGAGGCCATCGAAAGTGGGGCAAGCCTTCAGTTTGCAGTAATGTTTGTGTGTGATTGATTTATATAACAGTACTTGTTTTGATAAAGGTTTGGTTTGGTTTGGTTTGGTTTGTTGTTTAACGCCGCACTCAGCAATATTCCAGCTTTATGACGGCGGTCTGTAAATAATCGAGTCTGGACCAGACAATCCCGTGATTGATACCACGAGCATCGATCCACGCAATTAGGATCGATGACATGCATCAACCAAGTCAGCGAGCCTGACCACCCGATCCCGTTAGTCGCCTTTTACGACAAACATTGCCGCCTTTTACAGCAAGCATGGGTTACTGAAGACCTATTGTACCCCGGATCTTCACGGGTCTTTGATAAAGGATAATGCAAACACTTTTCGAAGAGAAAGGCCAATCGCATTACAGTATTCGCTCTGTCAGCCAATCACAGTGCATGGAAGTGTCACCTGTTTGTGTACAAGAGTACCATGTCTGTTTGCAGGCGAGTATGCCAAGCATGCGTGTTTGGGGGGAAGGTACTGTGGGCCACCGTGTCACGTTTACAGCCCCACCTGCAGGAACCTCCCCGACGGCCTCAACGTCTACGAATGGCGCCTCAACTCTCCCGACTACGTGGTGTGCGTTAATCAGCGACTGGTCTACACTGGCATGTGCCACAATTACGGAACGGGGCCACCTATCTTTGACGCAAAATTGCGTGCCTGCAGGTGTTCGTAAAACATCCGTTGTCACAATGGACACTGACAATAAAAGAGTTTGTCAACAACACGTGTTTGTGTATATCTATGCTTGTGTTCACTGCTAAGCATGTCGTCAGATAAGGCCGCGTCTCAGCACAGCTAATTGTACCACCTCAAACCACGGAACAACCAGTTACCCTTTTTCGTTATGAAAAGCATTTGAAACATTAGCTATCTTCAATTAGTTGATACACTTACTGAATGTTCACGTTGGAGGTTTCGAATTTGACAAAAGTAAAAACCGTTCAAAGTCCAAGTATGTTATTAATTTTACGACAACGTAAAGTAAAGAGAGTCAATGGCAAGAGCAAACAAATTTTTGATCAAAATTAATTAATATTTTCGAGAAAGTACTACGCATATGTTCTTACAAAGGACGGTTCAAGCGACCGAGCCACGCAGTCAGTTGTCTACTAAATACACGTGCTTGTGGGTTTCACCGAAGTGGTAAACGTCTTAGACCTAGCTAGGAGTGAGTGAGTGAGTGAGTTGGGTTTAACATAAACATAAACATAAACATAAACATAAACATAAACCGGGATTCGAACGCACAATCATAGGTTTCTTGCGTAGCCAAGTGACGCTACTCTGCACAGCGGTGGGGGGTGGGGGTGGGGGGTGGTGTGTGTGTGTGTGAGTTTGAGGTTGGGGATGAAGGCGCACAATAGTTTCTGCTTCTTCAAGTCATAAATTTTCTCCTGAAGTAATGAGTCGAACAATGTCAATGTTGTGTAACGTGACTTTTGATGACTCGTTAGAATCGTGTAGATATATTGTCCCCTTGAAAAATGCAAGTTCAGCCTGTTTTCTTCGTGGCGGGGAATAAGAGATTTATTGCCCCACTCATAGATTTATTTCCCCCACTGGCGGGATACACAGTATTTTATCAAGATGACGTGAACTAATCAGTTCTCAAGAATCTGATTCTTTTATGGCATTTACATCCCCGTATATATCAAGTCTGACAAATAACACTTCACAAAACCTTAAGAATAGTAGAGTATATGTGCACTAGTCGTTCCATATTCTACCCACTCTGATAACGGTTATCAGTTAAAGGAACTGTCTGTACTACGTTTAAGAAATGTGACGCGTATCTCATAACTACCACAAGCCGCGGCTCTGTATCAGTCATAGCCCTGTCAAGGTAAGTTCATATTTATTTTATATATCTCGCTGAATACAAATAGTAAATGATTTTTATGAATATTTATGGAAAAAAATAGTGGGACGAATTCTATTTATTTATTTCCTACCAAGAATACTGGGCACATATTGAATTCGTCTCTATAATGCGAACGAAAAACGTCCACAGACTATACTTTATATGACGCGTGAAATTTGATTTTGTTTTGTTTTCTTTGACCAAAAAAATGACTGAAGTGCAGGATTTGAAGTCTCGATGTCAGATAAAAACACTTATTCATTTTAACCGAATGAATTGTGTATTTTGTAGTGCGGAGTAATCTTATGATACCTTTATATATCTAACTATAAGCGGAATATTAGTTACATAAAGCATGCAAGTGTAATTATATTTAATAAATGCGTTTGTATTCGCCGTGTTAACTTCAGTTAAAAGATGTATGCATGCTGTGCCAAGATGACCACTGTCTGTAGAGCTTATGGGCAGGACGGTAGACGGCTGTTTCTTCACTGACCCAAGGGCCCGTGAAGATCCGGGGTAGAATAGGTCTTCATCAACCCAACTTCATCAACCCATGCTTGCCGTAAAAGGCGACTATGCCTTGTCGTAAGAGGCGACTAACGGGATCGGGTGGTCAGGTTCGCTGACTTGGTTGATGCATGTCATCGATCCCAATTGTGTGGGCCGAAGTTCACGATGTCATACACTGGACTGTCCTGTACATTTCAGACTCCATTATTTACAGACCGCCGTCATATAGCTGAAATATTGTTGAGTGCGGCGTTAAACAACAAACAAACAAACAAACATCACTGACCCAAGATAACCAAGTGTGGCCGAATATGAAGTATCTGATCCATAAGCTGGTACATTAGGACATGATGACTATGACTTACTAACTTACTAGTAGAGAGTATGAGATAAGGGTAAATGCCACAGCGCTGTAGCTCACACATACATTGTAGTCAAACACAGTTTACTTATATTTTTTAAATTTTTTATTTTTAGCTCCATGATGTGTGAGTGTCAGGTGTTGTGCCTGCTGGTGGTGGTGATGACCGCCCTAGAATCATGTGAGCAGGCTTCTCTTTTTCATGCTGTATTTGTTGTGTTGTTGTTTTGTGCTATGTTTGTCGTGCTAGGTGATGTGTGTGTGTTGATGTTGTGCTGTGTTTGTTGTTGTGTTGCTATGTTTGATGTGCTGTGTGCTGTGTGTGTTGTTGTGTTGTGCTATGTGATGTGTGTGTTGTTGTGTTGTGCTATGTGATGTGTGTGTAATTGTTGTGTGTTGCACTATGTTTGTTGAGCTACGTGATGCGTGTGTGTTGTGCTGTTTGTGCTCTCTCTCTCTCTCTCTCTCTCTCTCTCTCTCTCTCTCTCTCTCTGTGTGTGTGTCTGTGTCGACTCGTAACAAGGAGTTGAGTTGACTTCAGAGACCTCACTCACAAACTAGTATTTAACCTGTCACTTCACGCTGATTCCAGCATCGGCATTGAATGCACCCACAAGCGACGTGAACCCCATTTGCATGACGACAACGGAGACACTGATCCCCCACCCAACTAAGTGCGCCCAGTACTACGACTGTAGCGCGCCGGCCGCAAAACAGTCCTGGGAGCAGAACCTACAGGAATGTACCAACCCGCAGTTGTACAACCCTGGAACACAGAGGTGTGAGCACTACAGCATGGTCACGTGTGGCAACAGAACAGAGCCCCTGGGGATATGTAAGTATTCTTGGCGTCCCCTCTTTTCGACAGAAACCAAGAGCATGGTCGTGAAAGTATCAACTTCAGTTTATGCAACACGAAATATACGTTTGGATGTAAAGTTAACAATCTTACCAATTTTATTCCCAATTTTATTATTAAATTATAACATATTTCCATAATTAATGATGATGATGATGATGATGATGATTATGTTCATGTTTATAATGCGCCACACCCTTAATCATACTCAAAGGCTTCATTATACCCCGGTCAATGGATCTGTGTGCACTCGATTTTCATTCTCAGCTCCCTGGGGTGTATACAACCCAATCTGCCTGTGAGGCGCTACAAGGTTAAAAGTCACATTACCATCTCGATAATCGGAATATTTATCACAGCATTCTGATGGGCTGCGCCGTTTCGACTCATGGAAATACGCGAGTAATGACGAATGGTTCAGTTTGCAGTCATTGTTGTGTGCGATTGTTTCATTTAACATTATAAGGGTACATTAAAGGTAATACGAATCCTTTTTCGCGGAGATAGGCCAATCGTATTGCAGTATTCGCTCTGTCAGCCAATCACAGTGTGTGAATACCGTCACGTGTTTGTATACAACTGCCATTATGTCTGTTTGCAGGCGAGTATGAGTTCCCGTGTTTTGGGGGAAGGTACTGTGGGGCACCGTGTCACGTTTACAACCCCACCTGCAGGAACCTCTCCGACGGCCTCAACGTCTACGAATATCGCCTCAACTCCCCCTACTACGTGGTGTGCGTTAATCAGCGACTGGTCTACACTGGCGAGTGCCACGATTTCGGAACGGGGCCACCGATCTTTGACGCAGAATTGCGTGCCTGCAGGTGTTCTTAAAAAGTCCTTTTGTCACAATGGGCAACGAAAATTAAAGAGTTTGTCAACAGCACACGTGTTTGTCTAAAACCATACGAATGTTCCACGGCTAATATTGTCGCCAGCCAAGGGCGCATCTCAGCACCGTATGCAACCTAAAACCACTGGACAACAGATATTCACCTTTCTGATAATGAAAAGTATTTGAAACATTAGCGATCTTCAATTAGTAGATACACTTACAGTATGTTGAATTTACAGGTTTTGGTGAGGTGACATGGGGTTTAACGTCGCGTCCAGAATTATTGCACTTATATAGCGACGTGCATGTACGTGTGTGTGTTTGTGTGGCTGCTTGTACTAGTCCGGACTGATGCCGATTTATAGTGCTAGCCCACTGAGATACCATGCCGCAGTTTAACATGAATACCCCACTCAGACACAGTATACTGGCCAGTCCTTGTTTTAGACCCTTAATGCCGAGCGCCAGACAGGGTAACAACAAGTACCATCTATAAACGTCTTTTGGTATGACGCGACCGGGGATCGAACCCCGGATCTCCCGCTCTCCGGGGGGACGCTCTTCTACTAGACCACGGAGGCGGTCTACAGTTTTCGAAATTTACATCAATACAATTCGTTCAAAGTCCATGTATGTTTCCTAATTTCATGACAACATGAAGTTGAGAGAATCTATGGAAAGAATATAATATCCCCCCAAAGTATGAGAATCTGTGCTTTACTAAGAAATCATCCGAAATATACCATTTGTTAAATTTGACCACTTTCTAAATGTCATTGTGTATTCACAATATTCTTTGGTCAAATTTAATTTTAATTTCGAGAAACTGCGGGTATCCTCTGCCGAAGGAGGGCCTGGTTCAGCAACTGTACGATGCAATAAATTGTCTAATAAAAGTGATAACTGTCTAAGACCTGCATCACTTGGGGCTTTCCTCCCACATTAACCTGACACGCCGTGATATGACTGGAATACTGTTAAAAGCGCCGTTAAAACCAGCTCACTCAGGTCTATGAAGGAAATTTATGGTAATTGTTTATATGTCACAGACTCTTTCCACTAGTCATCATGGAATTATGAAAAATAGTTTGAATATCATGAGATATACGCACATTTACAATTTATGTAAACTTGTTACTATCACCTCTTTTATGAGGTGCCAGCATTGTTACATTTGGTATAAAAGTATCTGTTTCGAAGATTTCTGCTCATTCTTTGAACTCGTACATGGTCAAGCACTGTGTGTATGTGTGTGCGTGTGCGTGTGCGTGTGCGAGTGCGAGTGCGAGTGCGAGTGTGTGAAGGAATAATCGCAATTATCGAATAATAGTATCGAATATATTCCAATATACAATGTCGCGTGAACTACCACCCATTCGTGCTCAAGATTTAACGAAACCTAACCATCACACAACAGCCAACAGATGATGCCAACATGTATTTTAGTTTGTAGCTTCATACTGCTGGCGGAATAATCAGGATACATGATTCCAAAATGTCATGAGCTAGAATTATCGATCAGTGTTTGCAATGTCGTGTAAAATGCCAGACAAAGGAAAGTCCGAGTACACACCCTACCTACCTACCTACCTACCTACCTACCTACCACTAGGCTACCACTAGGCTATCCCGCCTCTCCCTTTCGCAATAACAGGATATGAAGACAAGGCATTATATTTTGGGGTCGACAGTACATGCATTTTAAACTCGTTTATACTTACGTTCCGAACTATCTCTCTTAAATGATAATTTACTCCCTTGAACGGTTCCCCAGTTCAGGGGCACATAACTCCAGTAATTGGGTGAGGTGAAATGGGGTTTAACGTCGCGTCCAAGATTATTGCTCTTATATAGCGACGTGCTAGCCCACTGAGATACCATGTCGCAGTTTAACATGAATACCCCACTCAGACACAGTATACTTACTCCGAGCCGACCAGTCCTTGTTTTAGCCCCTTAATGGTGAGCGCCAGACAGAGTAACAACAAGCACCATCTTTTAACGTCTTTTGGTGTGACGCGGCCCCCGGGGATCGAACCCCGGACCTCCCGCTCTCCGGGCGGACGCTCTACCACTAGACCACGGAGGCAGAACAAATAACTAGAGTAACTAGAGTAACTAGACTAGAATTAACGTGATTCCAATGGCGCCGACAGACCAGTCAGACAACCATCTCTCAACAAGACCCAAACACAGCGTCCGTCGGTCACCTTGACCTCAGTTTCCGGTTAAACGACAACGAGGCTTGATGTGCTGGGTTATGGCGGATTAAGGAAACTGACACACAATAAGCTAACTCAAATAAGCTGGTGCCAATACCATATACAACGCGACCAACACGCTCATCCGATATACGAGAATTACAGGGCATTAACAGTGTTATGACATGGCTCTTCTCACAGATTCATACGCAGTTGATAATGAGAGGAGTTAAATAGGGAATGTGATTCCTCGTAAGTAAAGCAGTTTAAACAGAAAAGTTTTTTATGGTTTGTTTTATGTTCTGATAAGACATATGTGTCATTTAACAGTCATGCAATTTCGGTTAGAAGTAGCAGTTTTGGTTTAACTGTACATTGCGATTATGATTGTTGAACTGTTTGTCAGAGGTGGGCTTAATTTTCTGATATTTACCGGGACGTGTGGATTTCACTTGGCGACGAGAGTGATGGACGGGGAACGTCGCGGGCTGCAAGTGACTTCTGACATCAAACTTGTCAATTTCATGTTTGAGATACCGACGCATACCTCTAAACACTGCAGGAAATCAGTGAACAGACCTAACGTTACATCAAGTAAGTATTGTTGGCATGCGCCAGTAAAATCTCCTTAATGGACACATTGCTCATAAGTCGTTAATCCGATAATTCTAATTGACATATATCGAAATAGTGAGTGAGTGAGTGAGTTGGGTTTAACGCCGCTTTTAACAGTATTCCAGTTATATCACGGCGTGTCAGCTTAATATGGGAGGAAAGCCCGAAGTGATGCAGGTCTCAGACGTTTACCACTTCGGTGAAACCCACGAGCACGGGCATGGTGCTGACAAACCTGGAAACATAATTGGGGCGAACCGGGATTCGAACGCACAATCATAGGTTTCTGGCGTGCCCAAGCGACGCAACTCTGCACAGCGAATCGCGGCGCCTTAGACGCCTCGGCCACCCGTGCCCCCTATATCGAAATAAGAAACACAGATACCATTGTTCAGAATTATAGACAGTTTTTTTTTATAGCTCGATGTGTTTTTTTGTAACCACAGCCAATTTTGTTTACCAATATAGAGCGATAGACACGAGCTTATAAATTCAAGTTATTTACCCTCTAATTTAGACACACTGTAATACACTCGAACATACTAGTATTCTGAAAGAAGGTTGACTATACATGTATGACATGTGTTGGTCTGCTGCGTGAATCGATATAGGGGAACATTGTCAACATTGCTATCGCCTAAAATATAGACTCAATACATATAATAAAAGTGCTGCAGTGCATAGCTAGACGAAACCCAGTTTATACGAGTGATTGATTTGCGGGTTAAAGCTGTGAAGAAGAAGACCCGGTGTGAACACAAATATGGCATAAGGAGATGTGATGTGATAAAAAGAAGCAAAACCTGTTAGCGTAGATATTGAGTAACGCGACATGGGTTCAGTTCAATGGTTCCAGCAAATTGTGATCTGAATTCAGGAAACATTGATACTAGCCTGTAAAGAAAGAATGGTGCTGTACATGATCAAACATTGTTATTTTTACAACAATATCCTTCACTCGCAGATACATGTATGACAGGAAATACGCTGTGCAGAGTTGCGTCCCTTGGGCACGCCAGTAACCTATGATCATTGGTTGGAATCCCGGTTCGCCCCGATTATGTTTCTAGGTTTGTCAGCACCATACCCGTGCTCTTGGGTTTCATCGAAGTGGTTAACGTCTAAGACCTGCATCACTTCGGGCTTTCCTCCCGCAGAAAGCTAACACGCTGTGATAACACGCTGGGATACATAGGCTACCCCATCGCCCCTAAGCCACTATGAAATGGACACCCCTTAATCATGTATATTTAATCAATCCTTGCACGCCACTATTATGACGTCATGATTCTTACTGTGGGGTTGTATTGTTAATTGAAACCAGTGATTGAACAATCGGAATACAGTTTTTCCAAATTCATGGTAGAGTAGTCAATATTGTTTGCCAATTTTGCGTTTTTAACTGAAATTGGACTATGAAAACGCTCTGAGAAATAGCTGTGTTATGTCAGAAAATCAATATTCTTGTCAATATTCAAGGTGCGCAAGCCAGCACTTTATATGTTTCAGAAAATCTGTCCAGTCAGACATTTGGCGACATGACTAAGCTGTTTATTTATTTGATAAAAATGAGTGTGGCCCCTGCTATATAACTATATAAAATTAAATGCTTTTTTGAGTTCATAACAATTATTTAGGCATTCAAACATTGAATCTGGAAAACTGCTTCAGTCCCTTATTTAGGTTTAGGATACTGTGGTACCCGTTACCCCGAATATTAGATTCACGGTTCGGTACCGAAAAACTCTTACTATATTTACCTCTCTTTTAACACGGATGTGTCGAACCCGGATGCATCTAATACCCGGTTGTCTCGAGCTCAATTTATTGTCACCGAGAGTTAAAGATAAGTTAAAACCAATCATGATAATCCTGATATTAATCTTTTATCCGGGGGTCGGGTTGTCGAGTATACATATATTGTATACAATTATTAGTCTTGTGTCCAGGCCGTAATAATACATGCATTGTTATAAATTAATCTTTTTAAGATATTGTGCAGTGGTTGGTGCCGAAGGTATACTTACAATCTCATCACAATCAGATCTTAGTGATCGCTGCCGCTACACAAAGATCTTAGGTCATCCCATTGTAGGTCACGTCAGGACACCGTAAGCTTATTAATGTTTCAGGAAAAGTACCTTTTTCTCAATGATCACCGGAATGCATTTTTAATTCTTTTATAAAATGTCGGGGTACATAATGCAGAGGTGTGGTTACTACAATATTCAAAGTATTTGTGGCATTAAATGTTGGGAAGAAAACACAATAGAACTGGACCAAGAGAATAGATTTTTTAGTTAATGTTAACATCTGAAAACAGCTTGACATTTGGCGCTTTTCTATATTCGACTGCGACGTCATATTAATACCTTTAGCGTTACGAGTAAGATGATGAAAATGTTTAAACATATACATATACAGAGCCATTTAAAGTTTATTAACGATGTTTCCTCAATATTCAGATCGACAACCTTCAATGGACTCAAGACTGCTGGCGATGACGAACAAGTCTCCCAGTGAAACAACCAGTCTCTGTGATTTGTAGACTGGGCTCCTGTCTATTCAGTATCCGTAAAGAGGGACGATGATGCTCTTTCGACAATCTGGCTACCATTTCCAGTTGGTTCGTTCTGTGAAACGGACGTCGTCTCTGTGTAATTATTGTGATCCTTATGTGAGGTGAAAAGGAGTTTAACGTTGCGTCACGATTATTGCATTTATTTTGCGACGTGCATACACGTGTATGTGTGTGTGGTTGTTTGTACTCGTACTGACTAATACCGGTTTTATAGTGCTAGTCCACTGAGATACCATGCCACAGTTTAACAGGGATAACCCACTGAAACACAGCATACTGACTGTCGACCAGTGGGGTTTAATCCCTTTAATGCTGAGCACCAGGTAGGGTAACAACAAGTACCATCTTTTAACGTCTCTTGGTCTGACCCGGCCAGGGATCAAATCACCGACCTTCCGCTCTCCGAACAGAAGCTCCATCCAGCGCACCCGGGGTAGAATAGGTCTTCAGCCACCCATGCTTGCCGTAAAAGGCGACTAACGGGATCGGGTGGTCAGGCTCGCTGACTTGGCTGATGCATGTCATCGGTCCCAATTGCGTGGATCGATGCTCATGATATTAATCACTGGATTGTCTGGTCCAGACTCGATTACTTACAGACCGCCATCATATAGCTGGAATATTGTGTACTTGTGAATAAGTGTGTACTTTACATGTATGTGTTTCCTGGCATGCAAAGAATGATATCAAGTCTCAAAACACAACCTTGAATGATCGTTTCCGCATTTTATTCATCATATTTTTAATACAAAATATTTATACCTGTACTTAATACCTATATTGTAATATATCAACCATTTAATGTAATACATATGTTGCCTTCTTGTAAATACATCAAAAGACCTGATGGCAGCTCCAAGAACGTATGTTTTAATACTAATATACAGAAATACTTGCTTATATAACCAGAATGTATTATTCCATAATACATCGTACAGATATCCAATGGTGCTTTATAAAGAACACGTGTGAGGTGTGTATTGTTAATTATTGTAAATATGATCAAAGCTATGTATCCATTATAATAAATCACAATTTAATCCCGAAAACATATACTAGACTAAGTATTTTGTGTATTGTACACACTAAGGTATTGGAGATATTTCGCGGTATTGGTACACGGTGTTTTCTTGACACACCAGGTTCCATGAACCACGCCCATCACATGCCACCGGATCTAAAAACGTTTGAAGGAAGGCGGGTGGGTGACTCAGCCAGACGGATCACTTCCTCGGGCTGGAAGGAACTGCGGAATTCGGGTGAGAGTGTTTCGTGAGATGATACAGTGCATGTGAGCCAACGATGTTACGGATATATCTGATGTTTTAAACATATATTATTCACAAGAAGTGTACAGGATGGCCACACCTCACAAAGCGATCTCACTGCTATAGGTATCAAAAGTCTCTGTTCAAAAGGATCACGGGTGACGCAGTTGTTTAAGGAACCGCTGTGCAGAGTTGCTTCCCCTTAGCATGCCCGAAACCTTCCCCTTGGCGTGCAGATTGTGGGTTCGAAACCCGGTTCGGCCCGATTAGCGCTCAGATTGTATTGGGGAACGGAGCCCCGCTTTACAAAGCAAAGGGCGCTATCATAGCAGAATTAAGGTGGTCCATCTACATGAAACAGTCACGTCTTGATATAGCTAAAAAAACACAAGTGTCCTTTGAGTAACGACTGTTTTTAAGCCAGTACTATGGAATCTTAGAAGGGACATTACTGTGTTGTGTTGCGCTCTGATAGAAGAATTAAGGTGGTCCATCGACATGAAGCAGACACGCCTTGATATAACTAAAAAAACACAAGTGTCCTTCGAGGGACATTGCCGTGTTGTCGCATTGTCGCCCTCACAACAGAAAGCAAAAACTGTCAACATTAGCCATACCATGAGTTAAGATGTATTATGGCACACACACACACACACACACACACACACACACACACACACACACACACACACACACACGCAGGCACACACACACACATACAGTGTTTGACCATGTACGTGTCCAAAGAATGAGCAGAACTCTTCGCGAAACATACCTTTAAACCAAATGTAACAACGTTGGCACCTCAAAAAAGAAGTGATTGTATTAAGTTAATATAACGTATAAATGTGCGTATATCTCATGATATGCAAAGTATTTTTCATAATTCCATGATGACGTTAAGTGGAAAGAGTATGTGACAAGAAAACTATTACCATAAATTTCCTTCACAGACCTGAGTGAGTTTGGTTTAACCTAGCTTTGAAAAGTATTCCAGTCATATCACGGCGGGTCAGATTAATGTGGGAGGAAAGCCCGAAGTGGGGCAGTTCGCAGACGTTTACCACTTTTATTCGACAATTTAATGCATTGTACAGTTGCTGAACCATTCCCTCCTTCGCCAGAGGATATCCGCAGTTTCTCGAAATTAAAATTAAATTTGACCAAAGAATACTTTGAATACACAATGACATTTAGAAAGTGGTCAAATTAAACAAATGTTATATTTGGGATAACACTTTCTTAGTAAAGCACAGATTCTTGTACTTTGGGGGGTTGATTCCGAGCTTGGATATTTTATTCTTGCCACTGTTGTCGTGAAATTATGAAACATACTTGGACTTTGAACAAATTTTGGCGTTGTAAATTTCCTTACCTGTGAATTCAACATACTGTAAGTGTATCTACCAATTGAAGATCGCTAATGTTTCAAATACTTTTTATTATCAGAAAGGGTAAATATCAGTTGTCCAGTGGTTTTAGGTTGCATACGGTGCTGAGATGCGCCCTTGGCTGGCGACAATATTAGCCGTGGAACATACGTATGGTTTTAGACAAACACGTGTGCTGTTGACAAACTCTTTTATTTTCGTTGCCCATTGTGACAAAAGGACTTTTTAAGAACACCTGCAGGCATGCAATTCTGCGTCAAAGATTGGTGGCCCCGTTCCGAAATTGTGGCATTGGCCAGTGTAGACCAGTCGCTGATTAACGCACACCACGTAGTAGGGTGAGTTGAGGCGATATTCGTAGACGTTTAGGCCGTCGGGGAGGCTCCTGCAGGAGGGGTTGTAAACGTGACACGGTGCCCCACAGTACCTTCCCCCAAAACACGGGAAGTCATACTCGCCTGCAAACAAACATAATGGCAGTTGTATACAAACACGTGTCGCTATTCATACACTGTGATTGGCTGACAGAGCAAATACTGCAATACGATTGGCCTATCTCCGCGAAAAAGGATTCGTATTATCTTTCATCTCCACTAATACTGTTATTTGAAACAATCACACACACCAATGACATCAAACTGAAGCATTCGTCATCACTCGCGTATTTCCGTTACTATCGATTACCGCTATGAGTCGAAACGGCGCAGCCCATCAGAATGCGCGTACTTTGGTAAATATTCCGATTATCGAGATGGTAATGTGACTTTCAACCTTGTAGCGCCTCCCAGGCAGATTGGGTTGTATACACCCAAGGGAGTTGAGAATGAAAACCGAGTGCACACGGATCCATTGACCGGGGTATAATGAAACTTTTGAGCATGCTTAAGGGTGTGGCGCATTTTATATATCATCATCATCATCATCATCATCATCATCATCATCATCATTAATTATGGAAATATGTTATCATTTATTAATAAAATTGGGAATAAAATTGGTAAGATTGTTAACTTTAACATTCAAACGTATATTTCGTGTTGCATAAACTGAAGTTGATACTTTCACGACCATACTCATGGTTTCTATCGAGAAGAGGGGACGCCAAGAATACTTACATATCCCCAGGGGCTCTGTTCTGTTGCCACACGTGACCATGCTGTAGTGCTCACATCTCTGTGTTCCAGGGTTGTACAACTGCGGGTAGGTACATTCCTGTAGGGTCTGCTCCCAGGATGTTTTTGCGGCCAGTGCGCTACAGTTGTAGTACTGGGCACACTTAGTTGTGTGGGGAATCAGCGTCTCCGTGGTCGTATTGCAAATGGGGTTCACGTCGCTTGTGGGTGCATTTAGTGCTGATGCTGAAATAAATGTGAAATGAAATACTAGGTTGTGAATGAAGACTCTGTGACGCCAAACACACCACACAACAAAAACACACACATCACAACAAAACACACAACAAAGGCATAAACACTACGTAGCACAACAAACACAGCACAACACACAACAAACAAACACACATCACAACAAACATAGCATAACACACAACAAACACACACATCATATAGCACAACAAAAAGCACAACACACTACTAAAATACACATCACATGACACAACACACAAATCAAATAGCACAATAAACAGCAGAACACACAACAAACACACACATCACAAAGCACAACAAACAACAAACACACGTCACATTGTACAACACACAACAAACACAAACACATCACATAGCACAACAGACGGCACAACAAACAATAAACACACACATCACATATAACAACACAATACCAGCACAAACATCACATAGCATAACAAACATAGTACAACACGACAGCAAACTCACACACGTCACATCTCACTTCGAACAAAGAAAATCGCAACAACACACGCACATCACATAGAACAAACATAGCACAACACAACAAACACACACAGCAAATAGCACAACAAACAACACAACAGAAGAAACACACATCACATAGAACAACAAATATAGCACAACACACAACAAACACACACATCACATAGCACAACAATCAGGACAACACACAACAAACCTATATCACATAGCACAACAGCAAAATACAGAACAAACACACACATCACATAGCACAACAAACATACATGTAGCACAACACACAACAAACAAACACACATCAAATAGCACATAAAACAGCAAACCAATCAATAACACACATCATATGGCACGACAAGTATAGCACAATACACAGCAAACATGACATCCTCACATCACATAGCACAACGAACATTCCACAACAAACACACTTATATCACATACGACAACAAACATAGCTCAATACACAACAAATACACACACCACATAATACAACAAACATAGCACAACACACAATAAACACATACACGTCACATAGCACAACACAACAAACACACATTAAAACTGCACAACAAATATAGCACAACTTACAACAAACACATACACATCAGATAGCACAACAAACAGCAAAACACATAACAAATACACACATTACAAAGCACAACAAACATAGCACAACAGAACAACAACAAACATCACAAAGCAAAACACATAGCACAACAAACAACAAACATATACTTATCACAACAAACATAGCACAGCACACAACAAACACACACAAATCACAACAAACATAGCACAACACATAGAAACACACATATCACAAAAAACATAGCACACCAAACAACAAAACACACATCACATAAGACAACACACATTACATAGCATAATAGAGCATAACAGAGCACAAGAAACATACACACATCACTTAAAACAACAAACATAGCACTACGCAAAACAAACACACACAGCAGAACAAACATAGCACAACATACAACATACACACACACATCACATATCACATCGAACAAAGAAAATCACAACACACACCCACATAACAGAGCACAAGAAACATACACACATCACTTAAAACAACAAACATAGCACTACGCAAAACAAACACACACAGCAGAACAAACATAGCACAACATACAACATACACACACACATCACATATCACATCGAACAAAGAAAATCACAACACACACACACATAACATAGCACAAGAAACATAACACAACACAACAAACACACACATCAAATAGTACCAGAAACACACCACAACACAACAAAAACACACATGTCACATAGCACAACAAATACAGCACAACAGAACAATCAAACACATCAGATAGCACAACAAATTTAGCAGAACAGACAACACACATACACCACATAGCACAACAAACAGTACAACACAGAACAAACACACATCACATAGCAAAACAATCATAGCAAAACACACAATCACATACAAAAACGTGACACGACAAATATAGCACAACACATAACAAACACAGACACACGCATCACATAGCACAGAAAACATAGCACAACACAACCAACACACACTGCACACAGCACAAACACACACACACATCAACAAGCACAGAAAACATCAAAACACACAATCACACACATCACATGGTACGAAAAATACAGCAAAACACACAGCAAACACACACATACATCACATAGCACAGCAAATATTGCACAACACACATAACAACATAAAACAGAGAAGCCTGCTCACATGATTCCAGGGCGGCCATCAGCACCATCAGCAAGCACAACACCTGACACTCACACATTATGGAGCTAAAAATAAAGAAATATAACTGTATTTGACTACATGTATGTCATAGGCTACAGCGCTGTGGTATTTCCCACATCTCATACCCTCTACCAGTAAGTTAGAAAGTCCTATTCATCGTGTCCAAATGTCCCAGCTTATGGGTCAGATGTCATTTTGATATCACTTGTAAACCACTGAAATATTCGCCGTGATTCTGTATCTAGGTTTGTCAGCACCAAACCCGTGCTCGTGGGTTTCACCAAAGTGGTAAATTTTAAGACCAGAATGACTTTAGACAAAAGATGTCTACACATATTTTAGCTTCTAACTTCATACCGTTGGCGGAACAATCAAATTTGATCAAAGAATATTTTGTTCTTGCTATAGACTCTCTTCGCTTTTCGTTGTCGTGAAATTAATAACATACTTTGACTTTTTTTACGTTTTTCAAATACGAAACACACAATGTATCAACTTAAAACAATTAACGCTCACCACTACACACCTCTCTCAATGCTCCCCCTTCTTACAATAACAATCAACGCTCACCCCTACACACGTCTCTCCATACACCCCCTTCTCACAACAATCAGCGCTCACCACTACACCCCTCTCTCAATGCTCCCCCTTCTTACAATAACAATCAACGCTCACCACTACACACCTCTCTCAATCCTCCCCCTTCTTACAATAACAATCAACGCTCACCACTACACACCTCTCTCAATCCTCCCCCTTCTTACAATAACAATCAACGCTCACCACTACACACCTCTCTCAATCCTCCCCCTTCTTACAACAATCAACAATCACCACCGCACACCCCTCTCTCAATCCTCCCCCTTCTTACAACAACAATCAACGCTCACCATTACACCCCTCTCTCCACTCACCCCCTTCTTACAACAATCAACGCTCACAACTACACCCCTCTCTCAATGCTCCCCCTTCTCACAACAACAATCAGCGCTCACCACTACGCACCTTTCTCAATCCCTACCCCCCCTGTCTCACAACAACAATCAACGCTCACCACTACACACGGCTCTCCATACACCCCCTTCTTACAACAACAATCAACGCTCATCCATACACACGTCTCTCCATACACCCCCTTCTCACAACAACAATCAACGCTAACCACTACACCCCCTCTCAAACTTCCCCCTTCTTACAACAATCAACGCTCACCACTACACCCTTCTCTCAATCCTCCCCCCTTCTTACAACAACAATCAACGCTCACCACTACACCCTTCTCTCAATCCTCCCCCTTCTTACAACAACAATCAACGCTCACCACTACACCCCTCTCTCAATCCTCCCCCCCCTTCTTACAACAACAATCAACGCTCACCACTACACCCCTCTCTCAATCCTCCCACTTCTTACAACAACAATCAACGCTCACCACTACACACGTCTCTCCATACACCCCCTTCTTACAACAACAATCAACGCTCATCCATACACACGTCTCTCCATACACCCCCTTCTCACAACAACAATCAACGCTCACCACTACACCCCCTCTCAAACTTCCCCCTTCTTACAACAATCAACGCTCACCACTACACCCTTCTCTCAATCCTCCCCCCTTCTTACAACAACAATCAACGCTCACC
The DNA here is from genome assembly GCF_022045235.1 of Haliotis cracherodii. NCBI lineage: Eukaryota > Metazoa > Mollusca > Gastropoda > Lepetellida > Haliotidae > Haliotis > Haliotis cracherodii. Next base: position 54,368,824 of record NW_027266319.1, on the reverse strand, counting down.
ACTACACCCCTCTCTCAACCCCCCCCCCTTCTTACAACAACAATCAACGCTCACCACTACACCCCTCTCTCAATCCTCCCCCTTCTTACAACAACAATCAACCCTCACCACTACACCCATCTCTCAATCCTCCCCCTTCTTACAACAATCAACGCTCACCACTACACCCTTCTCTCAATCCTCCCCCCTTCTTACAACAACAATCAACGCTCACCACTACACCCCTCTCTCAACCCCCCCTTCTTACAACAACAATCAACGCTCACCACTACACCCTTCTCTCAATCCTCCCCCCTTCTTACAACAACAATCAACGCTCAACACTACACCCCTCTCTCAATCCTCCCCCTTCTTACATTAATCAACGCTCACCACTACACCCCTCTCTCAATCCTCCCCTTTCTTACATTGATCAACGCTCACCACTACACCCCTCTCTCAATCCTCCCCTTTCTTACATTAATCAACGCTCACCACTACACCCCTCTCTCAATCCTCCCCTTTCTTACATTAATCAACGCTCACCACTACACCCCTCTCTCAATCCTCCCCTTTCTCACAACAACAATCAACGCTCACCACTACACCCCTCTATCAACCCTCCCCTTTCTTACAACAACAATCAACGCTCACCACTACACCCCTCTCTCAATCCTCCCCTTTCTCACAACAACAATCAACCCTCACCACTACACCCCTCTCTCAATCCTCCCCTTTCTTACAACAACAATCAACGCTAACCACTACACATCTCTCTCAATCCTCCCCCTTCTTACAACAATCAACGCTCAACACTACCTCCCTCTCTCAATCCTCCCCCTTCTGACAACAACAATCAACGCTCACCACTACACCCCTCTCTCAATCCTCCCCCTTCTTACAACAACAATCAACGCTCACCACTACACCCCTCTCTCAATCCTCCCCCTTCTTACAACAACAATCAACGCTCACCACTACGCCCCTCTCTCAATGCTCCCCCTTCTCACAACAACAATCAGCGCTCACCACTACACCCCTCTCTCAATCCTCCACCTTCTCACAACAACAATCAACGCTCACCCGTACACACGTCTCTCCATACAACCCCTTCTCACAACAACAATCAACGTTCACCACTACACCCCTCTCTCAATGCTCCCCCTTCTCACTACAACAATCAACGCTCACCACTACACCCCTCTCTCAATCCTCCACCTTCTCACAACAACAATCAACGCTCACACCTACACACCTCTCTCCAACCATCCCCTTCTCACAACAACAATCAACGCTCACCACTACATCCCTCTTTCCACCATTCCCATTTTACCAAACCCACCCAACTTACATATTTCCACGGCCATCTACATCAGTACAAGAACACGAAGCATCTATCATATAATAACATAACAATCGTGACCACATCATGTGACTGTAGATGTTCAACTGTTGACTGAAAGTACTAACAAGTCTGTGTTGAGCAGAGTTCAGTTTCAACACCTCACACAAATGTTATATTATTTTATGGCTGACATTATATGTTTGGTGATTGTTGCTTACGCTTTGTAACAATCGCTTAAATTCACACAGGTCATTTAAAGGTTCGGGAACATTATATTATCAAGTCTGAAAACAGAAAACATGTTTCTAACATATACCAAATTGAATCAATTAATCAGTTAATCAATTTATTTCGTACGAGGCCTTAAGTCCATGTACAAAGTGAAATAAACATAACTATAAATGAATCGGTCCAACATGCTGAGCAAGATTCCGATGTTCATCACACGATCTTTTAATTCAAAAAGGTAGATATCAAAATATTCCGAGAGAAAATAAACTCTGTCTACTATGTGACCTGGGATTAATTGAGGACGAGTATCACTTTTTACTAGTATGCCAGCATTATGATGAACTAAGAAAAGTATATTTACCAAAATATTTTCATGTAAACCATTGTACATTTAAGTTTAAACTATTACTGACCACAAGCAACATGGAAACCATAAGAAATCTTTCTATGTACATATATCATGCTTTTATACAAAGAAAATCAAGTTTGGAAATTATATGATTGTACCAATTTCTCCTGTAATGTATTGTACTACAGGCCTGAGGTCCCTCAGTACGTTGAATAACGAAATTGAATTGGGGTTTAACGTCGCGTCCTAGATTATTGCACTTATATAGCGACGTGCATATACGTGTGTGTGTTTGTGTGGCTGCTTTTACCGGTCCGGACTGATGCCGATTTATAGTGCTAGCTCACTGAGATACCATGCCGCAGTTTAACATGAATACCACACTAAGACACAGTATACTGACTCCAAGCCGACCAGTCCTTGTTTTAGGGTAACAACAAGTAACAACAAGTACCATCTTTTAACGTCTTTCGGTATGACGCGTCCGGGAATCGAACCCCGAACCTTCTGCTCTCCCGGCGGACGCTCTACCACTAGACCGCGGAGGCGGTATATATAGGTAGGAAGAAGGTGATGCTGATGCTGATCTCTTAGTCATCAACAATACAGATACAGGAGAATAAATGAATGAGCACTTACCGAACCAACGATGCAGCGGTAATGAAATGCAGGATTAATTCTACATCATATAACAACAGGATCTGACACTCTTCTCCACACCTGTATCAAGTGTCAGCTTAGTGTTACTGACAGATTCGATAACTGATGAGGTTTTTCACGGTGTGTGGACACATTGATTGGGCAGCGGTGTAGGGTTTTAGTTTACACCTTCGAATACCACTATGTACTTTGATATTTCGTGAAGCTGATATGGCGTGTGTTCTCGTTTTTATCGCGAGACGTAGTTATATTTACAGAGCTCCAGATAAGCTTTTGTTGTTGTGGGTATTTTACCCATGCATTTAAAAATCATTGGGTATCAGTAGTTCTATCTGGGTATTCAAATTTCTGTACGCACTAGTTTTTACACATGTGTGTATTTAAGTTAAATATTTAAAAACACTATTCATCTAGTCCCCGCAAACTGGTGTCGTGTGGGTTCGAGAGCTTTATAGGACTCAAAATACAACGATACTTCCACAAGAAAGTGTGATGGCAAATGATCATTATGTAACTGTCATCGTGGAGTTTGGCAAGGTTGTCGGAATGCCCGTTTATAATTTCAAAATAAGTTGCTGATTTGCTAATATACGCAGGGTTACTTCACAATATTTTGATGATATGCACAAGTTTTATTATGTAGCGTATCTGTAATGTTCGTTGCGTATTTGATACACTTTGATTTTATTTTACTGCGTATTTCTGCATTTCTGATGCGTATTTTACGCATATACGCAACTTATCTGGAGCTCTGTATTTAAGATTGATAAGTAAGAAATGAGTAGCATAACACCATGCTCTATTTAAACCTTTCTTCGGCGTGACGTGGCCCAGTCGTATAAGACGCCGCAATTAGCTGATCAGAGTTTCGTCCCTGGGGCACGCCAGAAATCTATGAGTGTAGGTTCGAATCCCGGTTCGCCCCCATTATGTTTCTAGGTTTGTCAGCACCATACCCATGATCGTGGATTTGACCGAAGTGGTAAACGTCAGAGACTTGCACTACTTCGGGCTTTCTTCCCACATTAAGCTGACACGCCGTGATATAACTGGAATACTGTTAAAAGCGGCTTTAAACCCAACTCACTCACTCACTGTTACTTAACCTATAGGCTACCTCTCCGCTCAGTGTCACAAGTAAATGCAAATTGTGCCGAGTCAACGAGACCTTCCCGAGGCAAGAGTGTCAACTGACTACAAAAGTCGAGTTTTTACCTTGCCAAACAACGCTGGAATTTCCTGGCTCCATCGTAGCGCCACCAGTGGCCATTACGATTTATGTCCATTCTATATAGCTTCTATTGACCAATCAGATTCCACCTCTCACATCACTTGCATTTGCGTCCAACAAAATGGCGGCGACCAGTCAAGACGATCTGATCGATAATCAAGATCTAAATTGTAATTAAACAATATCGCTATAAAATCGTTGAATTAAGTTGAAATGAGTTAAATTTTGTGTATGATACTTGATGGAATACAAGTTAAGTATTTGCGAAACAAAAACATGAGTTTTGTGTAAAGGAAAATATTCTCGCCCATGGGCCAAACCTTTTTCTCGCCCATGGGCGAAATATTTCAATATCGCTATAAAATCGTTGAATTAAGTTAAAATGAGTTAAATTTTGTGTCATGATACGTGAGGGAATGCATTAAAATATATTTGCGAAACAAACACATAAGTTTTGTGTAATGGAAAATATTCTCGCCCATGGGCCAAACCTTTTTCTCGCCCATGGGCGAACTATTTCAATATCGCTATAAAATCGTTGAATTAAGTTAAAATGAGTTAAATTTTGTGTATGATACTTGATGGCATACAAGTTAAGTATTTGCGAAACAAAAACATGAGTTTTGAGTAAAGGTATATACCCTCGCCCATGGGCGAGATGGTGTAAATATTGAGTTGGTTTTTTTCATTTTTTCTTCCTTAGTATGTTCCCATGAAAACATCATGCTAATTTTCGAAATACCTTTGACCGAGACTGGGAAAAGACCGTAGAGTTTCTGGACTTTTGGGTTTCCAGAATTAAAATGGGACGTGTTAAAATTTAAACAATTCGCAACTGGTAACTTAGACATATTATATTTGAAATTTTTGGGGGCTTGAATTTACATTTTAAACATGGTAGTGGATATGTGCATGCAATTTCATTTTCTACCCCTGTCTTATATATAATATATAATATATATACCAATATATTTTTATATATACAATTACCCAGCTACAGATTACTTTTAACAAAATGTTGTAGGAATGAGTGATGGCTAAATACAGATAATCACATTTAACAACAGTTCTTCGTTTTTTAGATTACATAAAAACAAAATCTGTATACCATCTTGTGTCCTTCAATATATACTACTCAAAAGAAGTTAAGGATCACCTGATTCTTTCGTATTACAATAGTTAATCTCTCATGCCATGACAGATTAACATTACCAATATGAAAGAATTGGATGATCCTTAACTTCTTTTGAGTAGTATATATCCCGAGATACAAGTCAATGAAACTAACCTTCACAACGATATCACTGTTACACAAGTGCTTGTGGTAGATGATGAAATACAGTACAGTTTTCAGTTGAAAATGTTGACCAGGACCTGTCACCTTCATGTTTATGTGAAGTTCCACGCTCCCTGAACATATCGTTCACAGTTTCTATAATTGACAGTCGTTATCAAGGTGTGTGCCAGACTGCTGTTGCGCGATTGATTTACCATTAATGTTACGGTTTCAGATAACAACTGGTTACTATGAGTCGTTAAAAAACGAAGGTTGTCGCGTTAACAACATGTGGATATGCGTTTGAATAACATACACTGTTTTAGTGATAAGGGATAAAATGCCATAGAAAAACAATTATTGCTGTGGAGTTTTATGATCACAGGTAAATCTGAATTGAGATTATCAGATTGAATGATGTATTGCCATACATATATTGCCTCATCCAGCGACGTGGAAGGAAACCACCCATCCATCCACCCACGGGGAAAGGTGATACATCTACCTGAGGTAGAAGATGAGAGTGAGGAAGACATTGCCCACGGCCCCATAAAGACACCAGTTATCACTAGTGGTGTAACGATACGGCGATACAGTATTGTATCCCGATGCACAGCCCACGATACGATGCATCGATTTGGAAAGCATGTATCGCGATACATACGATATTTTCAGTTTATAACACAGTTTTACTTACCCGGTTCTTTTAAACATGAAATACGTTTAATAGTTTCAAAGCCAGTTTGTTGTTTCAGTAAAACATACTGTATTGCTGACAATTTGCTATAACAGTAAATAAACACCTTATATCTTCTTCAACTGTACTTGTCACATCTTTTAGGGAGCAGAAAGACATCAACTTGGCTTAGCTTGTACCAGTAAACACGGTTTCGTGATACGTATCGTATCGCGACCCTCCCGTATCGTTACACCTCTAGTTATGACGCGTACATTCCACCGAGATGGCCGTCTTCTAAGAGTGTTTACGGAGGAAACGTATTATTAAAAATTATCATTGACTTGCATTTTGTATTTTGTTTTGTATTATGCTTTACCCGGAGGTTTGAGGCTAGAGAGGGGTCAGTGTAACAAAAAATCATTTTCTAGCAAGGTTAACAGGTACTCCAAAGATCACATTTACAGCCTTTTATGACAGTGGGACAACTCCCAGCCTTCACACTAATTTCAACCATGGGACCAGCATCATGTTGTATGTTATAAGAATGACATACCTTTTAAGCAGTGTTCTTCCAAGTTACAGAATCAAGTATAACAGTAAATTCCACCTCGAGTCACGTCAGTCATGTTTACAGTCGCCATCTTGGATTTTCTGACGTTACGGTTGCGTATCATGTGACCTTACGTCACCTGTAAATAGACCTGTCAAGGTGAACTTCGGGGCGGTAATTTTGACTTTGACAAGCAAGGTAGGGTTCCATGGTTACGTCACAGCTAAATTATATTTTTCGCATTCTAACAGATTTTTTTGTATAGCTTTTAATCAAAATGGCTAATATTAATACTTGGTCTGCTCTCGAAGTATTTGATCGTGGATTAGTGATTATTTACCTTTGTGGACATCAGGATGACGTTTTGTTGACGTCCGGATGACGTCTGACAGTTCCGAGATTCCGACAGCCATTCCGGATTCATTCCGACGGAATATTCCAAGATCGTAATTCTTCAAGCATACAAGTTACAGTTACAGTTACAGTTATCACAAGTCGATTGATTTAAAATATTATAAAATATTACAGTTTACAGCCTATATTTAGATTTTTTGACAGCCGTCGATTGTCATCGCGATCCGGGGGGTCCGAGGTCATTCCGACCGGATTGTTTACATTATCAAGTGGCGTGATGATGCCATCACAGTCAATGTTTTTTATCCACAGATGTTAACAGGGATCGTTCTAGAATCAATCCTATATATTTAATTCCAAGTTTTAATTAGGATTTGACTTCACGCTGACTTAAATCGCATTTTGACAGCTCTCGGAGGTGTGGCCTCATTGTCATCCATTCTGGGTCACATGACTTCCGGAATGTATTGTTTACATAACATGGATCCAGTTCCGGTTGCCGCCAAGTTTGTACACTTTCAAGTTTCAAAGTTTATTGTACAGTTTAATTGTTTTAACAGTTCAGATCAATCGGTGGAGGGATACAGACAGGTACCAGATTCTAGAGCCACGATGTGACAGACAATGCCGAGCGACTGATGTTTCCAGTGCAGTTCAGAGCCGGTATCGCGTCTCGCGATCTCGAGACCATGTACAAGATTTTTCAGTTCATTGAATAATTAATAAACTCGTTATTGAACTTTACCTACTCGTTGTGTGATCCTTTTGCATTTCGCTAGTTTCGACATTCGTAACTTGGTAGATCCTTGTGATATATTTTCGCTAAACCTCGTCTCCAAGCTCTGGTATTTTTTTTGTCGCATTTTGTGACTGGTGGCATCCATTTATTTTAGTAATTTGTCCACAAGTAATAATCGACCAGTCTTTGGCCGTTCCGTTCCAATATTTTGGGGGTCGACAGTATATGCATCTTAAACTCGTTTATACTTAGGTTCCGAACTAATTTTTGTGAAATGATAATTTACTCTCTTGAACGGTTCCCCAGTTCAGGGGCACATAACTCCAGTAACACATAATTAGGTGATGTGAAATGGGGTTTAACGTCGCGTCCAAGATTATTGCACTTTTATAGTGACGTGCATGCACGTGTGTGTGGCTGCTTGTACTAGTCCGGACTGATGCCGATTTATAGTGCTAGCCCGATGAGATACCATGCCGCAGTTTAACATGAATATCCCACTCAGACAGTATACTAGCTTACTCCGAGCCGACCAGTCCTTGTTTTAGCCCCTTAATGCCGAGCGCCAGACAGGGTAACAACAAGTACTATCTTTTAACGTCTTTTGGTATGAGTGAGTGAGTGAGTTGGGTTTAACGCTGCTTTTAACAGTATTCCAGTTATATCACGGCGTGTCAGATTGATGTGGGAGGAAAGCCTGAAGTGATGCAGGTCTTAGACATCTACCATTTCGGTGAAACCAACGAGCACGGGTATGGTGCTGACAAACCCTAGAAACATAATGGGGGCGAACCGGGATTCGAACCCACAATCATAGGTTTCTGTCGCGCTCAAGGGACGCAACTCTTCACAGCGAATCGCGGCGTTTAGACGACTGTGCCCCCCGTAAATATAGAAATAATTATATAGAAGAGTAATTTTGAATTGAAATAATGATTTGTAAAGTAAAACTAGTATTGATAATTAACAGGTAGTTTCACGAACAGGGCTTTAGAGGCATTTCATTAATCTTTCTTCGAGATATCCACTCGTGATCATGGTGTTGCTGGATTTCGCCTGCGCTTTTGCGTCGCAGTTCACTCGGATGTTGCACAACTATGAAGTGATGCGTCGTCAGGCAGATAAACAAGGACGACTCCCCGACCCACCACACCTGCATGGCGAAATCGGGGAGAGTTTCAACACGTATTCCTTGATTACAGAGATGAAGGGAATATGCTCTTCCGTTATCTGCTCCTTAATTCGAAACTGGGCAACTGGACCTGTTTGATGGACAAAATAAATTGTGACGGGGGAGTGAAAAACCACACCAGTTTACATTATATGACACATTAAGGTTATCGCTTTGGTTTTTTAAACCTTTTTCATGAGATACAGGACGCTAACAAGGAATTCACGTTTACGTTATCAATTTATACATGTCAAGCTATTTTGGGAGAGCACAGGAAGTTCTGGCGGCCATCAGGGGTGAGGTATTCTGGGTATATATATATCGTTATCACCGGTGACAAGCTTCACAACAAGGCTACACGCGTCTCAGGCAACGTATCAGAAGTCTTTGGAAGACGACGTCCACGTCGCAAGTCACAGTCCACGTCTACATCACTACTACGACACACAAACAGGAATGATGTCCTCATTCTTCATCCTCATTGTCATAGTTTCATTCATTATGGTTCAAGGATCATCTCCCGCCTGTCCTTCGACACCGGAAGTTAAACTCCTAGAAGACCCGGATGATTGCGCAGTATTCCATTTTTGTTTCTCTGGGCAGCGTTTGACGTTCAGCTGTGAACAGAGAGTGTGGAATGCGATCACAAACTCCTGTGTTGAACAAGGGACAACGAAAGATAGATTTAAGTTTGAAATTTGGAAAGAACAACATGTATTTACGACTTGTTTTAACCCAAGGGATCTGCATAATTTAGAAATGAGCAAACCTTTACGAATTCTTTAGACTTTGTCAACATATGCAGGTTTTTGGATAGTTTGGCTGAAATGTGTGGAAAGGGCAGATTTTCGCGATTTTCAGTAAGTGTTTTACTAATATTTAGACATGACCAAGTCCTTGACCCAAGCTGGTTTTCTTTGGAGAAGTAGATACATAAAAAAAACTGCGGTAACGAATTCATCTTTTAGCCACATTCTAACGTCTTTTGGTATGACGCGGCCGGGGATCGTGCCACCGACCACCCTGTTCAGAAGGTGTTCTCGGACAAGTTACCGGGACATCTTTCGAACGCGCCAGCTTCGCGGAATCGACCGAACGTAACCTACTTCGCAGATTCGAATGTCTCCCTGGCAGGTTGAATGTAACACGTGTTTCCTTGAAAGTGGCAGATGAGAGTTAGGGCTGATAGGAGCAGGACGCATCGCGAGATGCTCCTTCTCATAGCTTGCGTGTTTTCAGAGCCCTACTTGGGCTGTTCTTCCATGTGCATACTTCGATACCAGGGAAGTTAGGGCTGTACTTGCATGTGCATACTTCCATACCAGGGAAGTTCAATTTGTACATAATTTGTTTATTGTAAATATCTTGTGGGTTTATTAAAAGGGCTGAATTTCCGTTTTCAGTTAGTTTTCATTGGAGGGGTTTCTTCTCCTCACACCCACTTCCCGGGCAAACGCTCTGTCCTCTACACCACGGAAGCGGTATCAATACTTGAAGCAACTGGTCGGAATGACGGCTCTTCAAATCAAGTGTTTGATATTGATAAAAGTGATTGATAGTCCACGTCAATTGTGACTTTCAGGTAGGCAGCGTGTCAATGGCTGTTTCAACAAGGTCGCTAAGATTGCCAAGGGCGATAACTGTGCCCAGTATTACGACTGTTCCTTAAACGCATCTAATATGGTAGACCGGAAGCGAGAGTGTCCATATCCGTTCCTGTTCGACGCTCAGAGCGCCACCTGTCGGGATCACTCTGAAGTCAAGTGTGGGGAAAGAAAAGAGCCCAAAGATCCATGTAAGTGAGTGTATGAGTGAGTTTAGTTTTACGCCGCTTTTAGCAACATTCCAGCCATATCGTGGCGAGGGACACCAGAAATGGTCTTCACACATTATACTCATGTGGGGAATGGAACCTAGAAATTCGGCATGACGAACGAACGCTTTAACCACTAGTCTACCCCAGCGCTCGTCCATGTGAGTGACAATGCCATGAAAACAGAGATATCATAGTGAGCGAGTGGTCATAGTTTTAAGGTATTTCAAACCCGTTCATAAGGGTTAATGCATAGTTCACATGGTTCTTATATAAAAATGTCACATTTTAATGTTATTTTTGCAAAAAATACAGTACCCAAAAGTCGAAATGAATCATTAATCTTTAATGTATGCAAATATAAAACGGCAACGCCAGAGAATAACCAGTCTCGATTATCCATACGAAACAGATGCCGATGGAAGTAAAAGGCAAATTGGCGGTGAAAAATATAAGAATGGATCACTGAAAGCAGTGATGACACCAGGTGTTCGCGAAAAGGGAAAGCATGTCCTTCCCTGCCGGTAGCTCACTCACAATTTGCATAAAAATTGTTGTTGTCTCAAATCAGTATTGCCAGTACAAGTTTGTTGTCAGCCGGACGTGCACCAGTCTTGTTTGTCGTTTTGAGCAGCGTAAAACTCCCACCCAACCAACCCCCACCCCTGGCGTTATAAACATGATAAAGCACGGTCACTCGATACACTCTCCTACCCAGTTCCATGCGGCCGGCATCCGCAACATAGTACCTCTGATACAGGCCAGCGCCATATGACGATTCGTCACATCTTTCACAGTCCATTCAAGATATTGAATATGCTTTTCATCCGTTTCATGTTTGACAAGTCTACTCATTTTCATAAACAGATGTCAAAGAACGGTTACGGTTCTTTAAGAAAGTCTCCTAAAACGTGAAAATCTACTTGTTTCTGCGTAGTTATCCTTTGTTAACGTTGGTTGTACGGCTCCACGTGCTGTCATCGAAGCCAAACGGAGAACTAGCGAAACGGTCACTTTGATGTATAAATATATTTTGTCATGCAACTCACTGTCGCAGCTGTAGTAGCAAATTTATATAATTATGGTAAAGCGCCCCCAAATACTTGCATTAGTCCGTTCTATACTGATTTCTGAAAAAGCGCGTTTGTTTACAAACAAGAGAAAAGTCCGGTCACGTGATATGTAAATTAGCCTGTGGCAGTGGTGTTATGCTGAGTCAAAACTGCGCCGGAGTGTGCACTCGATATAATCTTTTTACTTATCTGGGCCTCGTTCCGCTAAGCGATCTCAGAGATAAGGTGAACGTAACACCAATACCTTAACACAAGCTTACGATAGTCGTAGCGATATGATCACTTTGTTGAACATGTACAGGGCCCTGATACCAATAAATATGAATAAGAACATTTGACATTTTCAATCCACATTCCCAGGTGATTATGACGTCAATATGTGCCAGTCTGCAATGTGCCTCCCGTGTATCGAGCGCTTCCCATCATGCACTGGACTTCCGGATGGTTTGAATCCCTGGATCGGCCGCGAGGGGTCACCCTACTACGTCGTGTGTCGGGGGGAGAGGGTGGTGTATTCCGGACATTGTGGCTCTCTCTTGGGGCTACAGATGTTTGATGCCACCAAAAAGAGCTGTGTTTTGAACTTTGCTCCCCTCTTAGACCACCAGGTCAAAGTTCATCCGTAACGTACGCAAGATGGCGTTGTATCGACAATGGCTGTGAGGAAGACGTCGTATTTTGATGGGGAAGGATGAAATCCATCATATCAGTTCAAGTTGTCGACACTGATATATTTATGCATACAATTCATTCTCATTGTTTGTATTTATTACCACCCAGTATGTAAATACTCATCACGTATTTATTCATTGTCTGTGTTCTGCTATTGTGTTTGACGTTTGACAAGTAAATTCTTGTACATACGTTCCTGTGAAGGTTTGTCAAACTTGAAATAAATAACACTTCTATATTTCAAAGCAGTTGAGCAATTCTTATTGGTTCAGTACCCAAAACAGAGTTTTTGTTTGTTGTTTAATGCCGCACTCAACAATATTCCAGCTATATGACAACGGTCTATAAATAATCGAATCTGGACCAGATAATCCAGTGATTAACATGATGAGCATCAATCTACGCAATTGGGATACAATGACATGCATCAACCTTGTCAGCCAGCCCGACCACCCGATCCCGTTTATCGTTTCTTATGACAAGCATGGATTGGTGAAGACCCATTCTAACCCGGATCTTCACGGGTCCAAACAGATAGTAGTCTAGTTTTTTCAAAGTGGGGCGCACCAAGAGTGGACTTCATCACACACATTCTACCCATATTTAAGGCGTGACCAGAGAACCCTTAAACCACTGGACAGTACATTGCGTGGCTCACCTTGTCGACCACTGTGCTCAGACATTGACCTAGATAATTTATGTTCAGACCCTGTGAAACTCCATTTCCCTTTTGATATAAAAAGGTTTGTTTTTATGAACATTCCTGTAAAAAATTATATTGAAATTAATAGATATCGTGTAACAAAAATCATCACCAAATGAAAGCACCGAGTGTTCATATCTTGCTATCCGCGTTATTATTGCACTGGTTGACTGGATATTCACATCGCGGAATTTCTTTCATCCAGACGGAGAACACAGTTCTGCGCATGTCTTATTTTTGCTTACCATGCAATGTTAATCTTCGATAATCCAGTATCATGTCACCTTTCTATTATGATAAACATCCTGGAACCATTCGCAACCATACCATTGCATGGTAATGAGTCTGGTTCGAATGACCCGACTCTAAATATAGCCGTCCAATCAAATGTTCGTTCGTGATTGAAAAAGGTCGAGACATCACCCAACAGATCTCAAATGGCCAACAATCTTATACTTAAATGATAAGGCTCGGTTGTATTTGGACCTTGTTTTACTGTTAAACGCCGCTTAGAACAGTATTTCTGTCATATCACAGTGTGTCAGATTGATACTGGAGGAAGGCCCGATGTGATTCAGGTCTCAGAAGTTTACAACGATCACAGGTATGGTTCTAACAGACCTAGAAACAAGCGTTTCGTTTTATTTGTTTAACGCCGCACTCAGCAATATTCCAGCTATATGATGGCGGTCTCTAAAAATCGATTCTGGACCAGACAATACAATGATTGACATCATGAGCATTGATCTACGCAATTGGGATACGATGTCATGTATCAACCAAGTCAGCGAGCCTGACCACCAGATCCCGTTAGTAGCCTCTTACAAGCACAGTCGCCTTTTACGGCAAACATGGGTTGCTGAAGACCTATTCTAACCCGGATCTTCACGGGTACCGAGATTCAAGTAAGATTTAAGATGCACAAATTATATTTCAGTTTGTTTGTGTCAATAACTGAGTCAAGCATAATCAAATACATATCATTTATGACAGAAATCATTACTTACATGAGAAATAGATGTTGTTGGTGTAGCAAGCATTACATGAATTGACTTCTCCTATCCAGAAGAACGATAGTGTAATCTACCGTGTGATTCAAGCGTTCACTCGTTGGACTTTAATTTCGAGCCCAGCAAGCTCAGACATCTATCTGTTTACCTGCTTATTCCAACGCCGACGGTATATTGCTGACAAACCAAAACACATAATCAGGGCGAGCGGGATTCGAACCGATCACCATAGGTTTGTCAATCTGCACAGCAAATTGCGGCGCCTTTGACGGTTGGGCCACCTCTGTGATTGAGGAACGTAGTGCACACAAATCCTTGGGTGCTGACGGTGTGTCATCCTCCCGAGGCAAGGGAGTTAACAGACAATAAAAGTCCAGTTTCCACCCTTGCCGAACCAAGCAGGAATTTCTTGGCTCGATCGTAGCGCCGCAAGTTGTATTACGAGTTGTGTCCCTTTCTATGCCTCTCCTGTTGACCAATCAGATTCCGCCTCTTGTATCACTTACATTTGCTTCAAACAAAATGGCGGCGCCCAGTCAAGACGATCTGATCAATAATCAAGATTTACATTGTGATAAAACGGGTATTACATCGTAAAGTACATCATATCACGTGAGCACCTTGATTAAAAACATGAAAAGATTTGGAAAATATCTGTTGACAATGAGTTGGCGGTGCACATGTTTTGCAAATCCTGCAATCCACCTAAATCTGCATGACAGTTTACGAACCGGATTTAGATTTCGGTGCGTGATATTGATTGGACTATTCATAGACTCGTTAGTCCAGCCAAAATTGAACTCAATTACCGTGAAGATGACCGTGTGTGCACCTCAACCAAAATCATAAGTTTTGAAAACAGGTTCCCAGTTTGATTGTAACGGGCCCTTTTACGTAACATCTTTCTGAAAATCTTATATTTATACAGGATAATGGTGATGAGAGAGATAGACTGCCTCCTTTTATCTGAACGGGCGTATTAATATATCATATACGCATATTCGATTTTTTGTAATATTTAGCAGAATGGCCACAAAATTCAAATTAAGTTGTGTGTATTTACACATCGGATAATCAAACACAGCAATGTCGTTGTACGGGTTCGAATCTCGAATCTTTTCTGATTTCGTTGATTAAGAGATTTGACATCACCACAGTTTCATAAAAACCTTAGAAACATCACTGATTTTTACAGACCTTTCGTACTTCACTTTCATATAACTTCTTAACGCTCATATGATAACTTTTTCCTGCCATGACATTGACGAAGGCATGATTCTGATTGGTCAAAGAGGCATCCATTTTTCTATGGATACCTCTTTTAAAATGAACCTTTTCACACACAAAGTAAATCTCAACATTCTTTGATATTCTTTAATACACGGACAGGTAACTGTTTATAGCGCAAGAATTCTGAGCATTCTCGAGGTCAGTTCAGAAGTATATCAGGTAAGCGTATAAAATTACACTATGACAATAATCAGATTTTTCAGAAAGTCGTCAATGGTTGGTGTCTGTAGACATGCTATCTACTCACAGTTAAAGATATTCATGATGTTTCCTCTGTCCACAAGTACAAGATAGGTAGCACCCCACGAGAGATGTATCACCCAGTAGTCATCGTCAAGAGAATCTCCCCAGCTGTTGTGTATCCGCGTCTATAAACATGTATGAGTGAAATGTCATAAAATCATACTGTTTAAGCTGAACTGGTAAACATGACATAAAAGGCGACTATGCTTGTCGTAAAAGGCGACTAACGGGATCGGGTGGTCAGGCTCGCTGACTTGGTTGATGCACGTCCTCGATCCCAATTGCGTGGATCGATGCTCATGATGTCAATCATCATGTACAACTTTTTCTACACGTTACAGGGAGCAGCTGTACAACATACAAGGATACAAACTGTACACGCTTTTACTGCAATACTCGCTGAAGCGTACATACAATATCTTCAGTGATTTTCTTGCAGAAGGTGACATCGTTGAAGCAAAATGTCGTGTACAAATGCTGGATTTCAAGGCGCCTATCAAAATATACTTGACATTTTTCATATACGGTTACCATGTATGCAACACATTTCACGTTAAAATTGACAATGCATGTATTTCCCATTCAATTATACTGGTGTGCCCCGTATAATTTCCCGTTGTCAGCCAACCACTCGTCAGTGTCATCAATTTACACATGGTGTTAATAGCTGCCAAGTAAACAGTGGTTAAAACTCACAAGGAAGTTTAACACACGGAAACGTTGTATCATACCCTAGCGAATGACTATCTCACTGTTTGTGTTTTTGTTTGTTGTTTAACGCCGCACTCAGCAATATTCCAGCTATATGACGGCGGTCTGTAAAATAATCGAGTTTGGACCAGACAATCCAATGATTGACACCATGAGTATCGATCCACGAAATTAGGATCGATGACATGTATCAACCAAGTCAGCCAGCCTGACGACCCGATCCCGTTAGTCGCCTTTTACGACATGCATAGTCGCCTTTTACGGCAAGTGTGGGTTGCTGAAGACCTATTCTACCCCGGAATCTTCACGGGTCGGCAGAAGAGTGACGATACCTGTGGTTTGGTTCTAATGAATTGTCGATTGGCAAGTTCAAAATCTCTGCGAGAACTGTAGGTCTACCTTTGCACAACAGGTATACGTGTTTCTCTCAATGTTTGAGAAGTTTCACGTGTAGAACACATACCGTATTTCACCGGGGGTAAATAGTGTCTGAAAGAAAATACGTCAGAACGTTAAATCGAGGAAATACGGTATGACTGCATGACACTTCTCTGCTACAGTGTTCACAGTACCGATCTTTGCGGGAATGATATTGAAGTGACAATGACAGGTGTGTTCATAGAACACGCGCAAAGGTGTTTTGTATTCAACATCAGAATATTCACGACGGTAACTGAGCAATCTCCTGATTTGTCATCTTCTGAAGACGCTTGTTTAAACTGGCCAAACTACAAATGAATAAATTATAAACTAGTATTGCTTTCCTTCCCTCCATTATTATCTTGATTAGAACATTTGATTCAGCGACTGTGTGTGACTGGACAGCGACAAGTCGGCGACCTACGCTCACACTACGAATGCGCTCTTATACGACCTCTCATGTCGATGAACACTCGCACACGATAATAAGACATGGCCACTAGACGCACTAGCTATTTAATCTATATATTCTAGTTATTTACTACAAGACCCGTGAAGATTCGGAGTAGAAGAGGTCTTCAGCAACCGATGCTTGCCGTAAAAGGCGACTAACGGGATCGGGTTGTCAGGCTCCTGACTGTTGATGCATGTCATCGTATCCCAATTGTGTGGACGGATGATCATGATGTCAATCACTGGATTGTCTGGGCCAGACTTGATTATTTACAGACCGCCGTCATATAGCTTGAATATCAATATTGCTGATTGTGGCGTTAAATAACACACAAAGAAACTAACAATCCGTTTAGTCACCTCCCGCAAGCATAGGTTGCTCGGGACTGATTTGCATCACTGATTTACTTACCTCAGTTCATTCGCTCACAATGACTCTGGTTTAACCTTAAATATTACAGCTCGGGAATTGGGGAATATGTTGTTCAGCGTATGGTCACAACAAGATCGTTTCATTAAGCTCTTATATACATACTCGGCACGTACCTTATCGTTATGTCATCGTTCATAAAAAGGCCCACAGCATAGCAAGAAATCACGCTGATAAAATTATTTTTATCGTGAATAGCCAAACCACACCTACCAAAAACAGTCAATGTAGAGAGCTAATAGTAGAAATATGTCCATGCTCGTGGTAATTTCGGTTTCGAATCAATTCCCATCAGTTTGTGGGAATAAATTGGCATGACACCGATATAGTTGTCATATGTACCTGTCCACCTTTGCTTCCATTCATATTGTCTGCAGGGGCACGGGTGGCCCAGATGTCTAAAGCGTCGCAATTCGCACAAACCTGATTGTGGGTTCGAATCCCGGTTCGCCCCAATTGTTTCAAAGTGGTAAACCTATGAGACCTCTTTCACTTGGGCTTTCCTACCACATTATGCTGACATGCCTTGATACAAATGGAATACAGTTGAAGGCGGCGTTTTACCCGACTCACTCACTCATAGTGTCTGGAATTAGCTCGCACGTTAAACTCGTGCAGCGGAAGTGAGCCCTGATTGGTTTAACTCGTTCTCATGACATCACGCGACAATGTCGGCGAACACCTGCATAAAATATTGAACTCTTCACGCCTGAATTTGACATTTGTTTTTCAAAATAGACTTGAATGAAGACGCTTATTTTTAAAGAGGGACTTCTTCGCAGCTTTATGCTCATTTTCAGGATAGATCATGCTATTTGAGATTATTTATTATTACCAGATTACGATGTTTATATCATTTGGTCGTCTCATGTATAAACGTTTAGTTCTTATGTATACTTCTCAGTAGAAGTTAAATGATACCCGATTCTTTCATATTAATTCTTTTGAGTAGTATAGTGTATTGGCAAAAACTATGTATTGGACATGATTGATCAACGGTACTTACAATTCCCTCCATATATCAATGAAATATACACGCTTGTCTTATCAATATACAGTAAGTGCAAATATGAACATTTTGCACTATCTAATTAATGGACAGTTATAACAGTGGTAAGGATGTTCCTATACGAGTATCAACAAGGTCAACAATAGATACCTAAAACGATTTTCGGTTATAAAATGACAATAATAACATCAGCAAAACAGCATCACGGGAGGTAAAATGTATAATTACATTATAGGATACAATAAATGTGGAAATAGCATTGTAATTGTTTAATATGCAGCCTTGGAATAACGATCCTGGCGCTGGTTTTTTTGTTGCGTTATTCAATAAAAAAAAAAATGGTTTCTTATACTTGTAATACCGAGTCTGAATAACGAACCTGGTGCTGGCATGTTTTTTTGTTGTTCAACAGTACTGAATAACAAAACAGTTGTTGAAAGATAGACTATATAAAATTTGATAGAATTGTTGGACATGAACTGAATAACGGACCCGGTGCTGGCATGTTTTTTGTTATTCAAAAGTACTGAATAACAAAACATTTGTTGTTAGATAGACTATATAAAATTTGATAGAATTGTTGGACATAAACTGATAACGAACCCGATACCGGCAGGTCTTTAGGTTTTCAAAAGTACTGAATAACTAAACATATTTTGGATGATGGTACACCTGTCAGACAAACGTGATGACAGTTTCAGTGTATTTGACCACATTACTGTAGTTGTTTAATATACAGCTTTTGATTAACGAACCCGGAGCTCGCTTGTTTTTCGTTATTCGAAAAACGACCCCGCTACAAACTTCAGGCTGACTGATACGTGATGATTTTTACATTAACTAAAATGTTAGGTATTTTGTACCTATATTCCTATTATTATAAGTATTCCTGCACTGCATATTTCTTTCAAGGGAGTTTGTCTGAATATACAGTCTTTTGTAGTTTTAAGGAAATTGCGATGAGCATTTTCACATGAAGAATTAAAATATCTGAAATTTGATCAGATATTAACGGTAGTTGTGCCCCGTCTTGTATGGGATATAGATATAGATATAACTACTATAGCTACTAGTATATACAGTATGCAGGAACTTTGTTTTTATTTTAAATGTGTTACGCTTGTAACATGTGACGAAAAATTCTTTTACTTCTCAATCAAGAACATTCCAGGAACATAAAACACTTAGAATAAAGGAGTCTTGAAAAGAGGCGTGCGAGTATGAGGTACAATAATGTTTTTTGATTACTCATAGTCATTTCAACTGTAAGTCAAGACGGACAACTTCACGCAGCAGCAGTAGTTTTTGAAGTCTGTCAGTCTTGCTTGACAAGGTATAAGGATCTGTACAGAAAGGTCCAGTAAATGTTGACAAATTGACAAATTTACAGTAATTAAAGAAGTTGTTATCCACAAATTGTGTCCACTTTGTCATCCCTTGATTTCTAAGTAATGCCTATCAAACATTGCAGTAAAACTGAGGTGGCTGTTCTAGAATTATACATGTATTTTAGATGTGGGCCCCATTCCATAGAGCTACTATGTGCTGAGACAATCGTAATACCAATACTTTACCACTGACTTACAACTAAAGGTCTCTCTCTCTCTCTCTCTCTCTCTCTCTCTCTCTCTCTCTCTCTCTCTCTCTCTCTCTCTCTCTCTCTCTCTCTCTGTGTGTGTGTGTGTGTGGTTGTGTACTATTTGGGACTGATGCCGATTTATAGTGCTAGCACACTGAGATACAGCAGCATACAGCAGTTTAACATGCATCTTCCCGAGGCAAGAGAGTTAACTGACTACAAAAGACCAGTTTCCACCCTTGCCGAACTAGGCTGGTATTGTGGAGTTAGATTTTGGATATTTCAGATAACGAGTCTATGCATAATCCAATCAGCAGTTTAACATGCATCTTCCCGAGGCAAGAGAGTTAACTGACTACAAAAGACCAGTTTCCACCCTTGCCGAACTAGGCTGGTATTGTGGAGTTAGATTTTGGATATTTCAGATAACGAGTCTATGCATAATCCAATCAGCAGTTTAACATGCATCTTCCCGAGGCAAGAGAGTTAACTGACTACAAAAGACCAGTTTCCACCCTTGCCGAACTAGGCTGGTATTGTGGAGTTAGATTTTGGATATTTCAGATAACGAGTCTATGCATAATCCAATCAGCAGTTTAACATGCATCTTCCCGAGGCAAGAGAGTTAACTGACTACAAAAGACCAGTTTCCACCCTTGCCGAACTAGGCTGGTATTGTGGAGTTAGACTCGTTATCTGAAATATCCAAAATCTATGTATAATCCAATCAAAATCGCGCAATGAAATCGAAATCCGGTTCGTAAACTGTCACGCAGATTTCGGTCGATTGCAGGATTTGCAAAACATGTGCACCGCCAATTCGTTGTCAACAGATATTTTCCAAATCTTTTCATGGTTTTAATCAAGGTGCTCATGTAATTTGATGCACTTCGCGATGTAAGACCCGTTTCATCCCAATTTAGATCTTGATTATCGATCAGATCGTCCTGACTGAATCAATGCAAGTGATACGAGAGGTGGAATCTGATTGGTCCATAGGAGAGGCATAGAAGGGACATAACTCGTAATAGCCGCTGGTGGCGCTACGCTCCAGCACAGTAATTCCAGCCAAGTTCGGCAAGGGTCGAAAATGGACTCTTTAAGTCAGTTAACTCTCTTGCCTTGGGAAGATATTTAACATGAATACCCCACTCAGACACAGTATACTGACTCGACCAGTCATTGTTTTTGCCCCTTAATGCCGAGCACCAGACAGGGTAACAAAAAGTACCATCTTTTGGTATGATGTGGCCGGGATCGAACCCCTGACCTTCTCTGGGCAGACCCTCTACCACTAGACTACGGAGGGGGTCCTTTGACAGCTACCTAATTGTGTGCGTGTGCGTGTGCGTGTGCGTGAGTGAGTGCGTGCATGCATGGTTTAACACTTCTTTCTCAGGTACTTTGTTGTTTAATGTTTATGTTTGGAATCAATGCAACCTAAACATAATACACATTTCTGGACATAAAACAAACAACATTACATACAAAGCTTAGCTTTTATTTATCAAAAGCCATATAAAATTAAAAACATCATAAATTAGTCAAAATGTCACTAAGATCGCTTTGATTATAGACAAAGGTTGTATGAAGCACATTACAATTGTGGTTAAAAGCGCATCGGTCCTATGAACACGAGCTCAGCAAGCACCATATAAGTAGAAAAATCAACTGACATTACAGTGCATAGATCTACAGCTAGACTACTGGTCTCACGCATTTGCCATCACATGTATACATGGGAACCTGTCATCCCCACAAAACTACCATGGTATCACCCTACCTAGAAAATGGGTAAAACTATTTTGGTTTCAAGGGATGTCATCCTGTACCACAAGACTCGCTTAATTTCTTGTCCACAGTACCATGGTAGTCAGTGAGGTACAAAGTTCATTTATTCATACACAACTATACAGGATATGAACAAAAACCAGTTGAGCAAACATCTAAATTTTGCAAATTAATTGAGGTTTAACCAATTACATAACTGATACACTTCATCGATCAGGACACCACCAACTCAGCTCAGTCTCACTGAAACTGACCCAGAGCGCATCAATCCTTATTCAGAATAAAACTCACTGATGTCTTACATGAGTTTCCTAATCACACACATGCAGTCTAGAAAATAGATTGTGTACATGTTGTTCAATACTCAACAGAAATGTTGTTATCAAAGAGTACACAATTTGATTGCTGTACACAAACGTAAATACATGGGAATTACCAAACTTGTACAAAAATACCAAAAGTGGAAGCACATCATAAAAAATATTTAAATCTTTTCCTAAAAGTTAGAAATATTTGGCAAGAGTTATGAAAATATTTTATCCAAGTTTAAGAGAGCAATTCTGTATTACATATAAACGCATCAAATTTGTATAGTTTACATATAATTTAAAATCAATCATGTTTTTCTCAATCAATATTTCATTATGCATATTGCTTTTAAACACAACTTTAACAACTTCATCAAAACACTGTGAATGTTTTTCTTCAGCACCAACGGAGTAAGTGAAAGAATGTGACAGGTGCTTGTGAAGGGATGACTCCTTGAGAATTTTATATCACATGCAATACTGGTTGTAGAGAAATAGTTGGTAGTTCGAGAACACATCATTACTTATTGAGGAAGATGTTTACAACATGATTTCATTTCTAACATGGAGCGTCTATGCAGCCTGAGGATGTCCACTGTCTACACACATTCTACCTAGGGACATGCACACTTGTACAACTTCCAACACAACCCAAATATTCAGCCCTATGTAATGTTACAGACAATGTATGGTGAATTTATTCAATTTGAACTTCTAACAAGTGAACTGCATTTTAAAGAAAGAATCTTCTCTTTCTGTAATAAATCATTTGTTGACATGACATTGAGAAATCTGATCATTGCAAATATTGTTACAGCACCTTGAAAAAATATTGAGAAGTCTAATATTGATCAGTCGTGTCAGCACTAATAGATTTACCTTCTATCACTCAGTTCTTGTATGTAGGCTTGAATATCCATGCTAACATCACTGGTAAGACGGGCTATCCAGTTGCAGCAGACATACACAGACATAAAAATAAATATGAGGTTATCTTACATATAAAACACTGGGCACATCTACTGCTTACTGTTTTACAATATGGAGGAGGGATCAGCCATCCTTAGCTAGCGTTATCTCCCATTGAGTTTCGCATTGGATTTACCTCCCTTCTACAATGTTGGGACAAGCTGGGACAAGCTCCTTCCCAGCATGCGACACCTTTGTTACGCCCTCGGTAACATCACTGCCGTCAGTGTGGGAGTGGCCATTACAAGATTTTTTTTAATTTGCCCTCAAACCCCAAATGTAGTAATGTTTATGCTTGTCTTTGGGAATGCCATCAAAGTGAATTTTGAAAAGGTTTATGACTGGTCAGATTACTGAGATCAATTCTTTGTTTGTTTGTTTGATCAGATTAGTTTGAGATTGCAGACGAACAGAAAATCACCCAACGTCCCCCTTCCCATTCTTACAATACCAATTACATGATAGTTAAAATGAAATAGAAATTCAAATTGACAATTTTAAAAAACCACAATTTAGCTGGGGTAAGAGTATTTGGCGTCATGAATGTCTTCACTTGTTTGTATACATAACGGTCAATCGGTTGCAAGTTAAACTCCAAGCATGGTTGTAGCCACCAATCACAGTGGAGATCTTTGACTGGTGTCAACAATATTATAGAGAGCTCTGCGAACGGGCTATCACTGTGAGGAGCTTGATGTTGGGATTGTAAAAGAATAGAATATTTCAAACACACCTAACTATCTACTGAAAAATACTTGTACCTCCATCAAAGGATGTATTTCACATATCACACATGCACCATAATTAACATGGACAGAGCCATTCTTAAAAGCAGAATTTAAAATGTACAACAAAGGGAGACTACTCAATATGACACATGCATCCAAGTTCATCAAATGAGGCAGTTCAAATTATTGCAGTATTTTGTGCATAATTTCCAACTATTGACAGCTGTTGTGTTCTAATTTTATGAGAAAAACAAATCTATCTAAGTAATTTTGAAGTATCATCATTGGTGCAAATGTTACATGACTATCTTGGAGCTAATGAGTGAAAATTTATATAAAATGTAAGCACTGAAAATAAGTTTGATTTGATATTAAGCTTAATGCTGATAAAGTCATGGTCCTCAGGTAAACTTTCAAAATATATAAATCTGTGATCAGGTTTCCAGTAACTGAAACAGTGAATGAACCAATGCTTCCAACTTTTTTATAATCCTCTTAGTTGGTTCAAGAATTCATACATGATATAAACCAACTAAAAAAAAAAAAATCAACAAAAGTTGATGGCATAATAAGCTGCCGCTGGACTTAGTCCCAAGTAAGGATACACCTACCCCCTATGTAAACCAGATCCAGATCTATATATGATAAAAGTACCTATGTTGGATTTTGCACGGTTTCATTAAACTAGGTCCATAGCACCATCAGTAAGTTAAGTGTCATGTAAAACTAAAAATAAAAAAGTCTTGTAAAATGCATCAACATGTTACCGGTATTACACAGTGGCCCCAGTTCGCATCATGTGACTTCCACTAAACACTGCAGAGGCACATGTTATTGTCACACTTGAATATCATTCTGTTTCAGGAGAAATCAGGATTTCTCAGTGTCCATTTTCATAAACCCCTTATACAAATGACATCATATACATGTATGTCATATCAAGGGGTACACCCGCTTGTGGAATTCTTGTTTGTTGTGTGAAAATGTGTTTTAACTGAAGTGAACAATAATTATTTCAGCAGTGGGATATTTCCCTTTTTGTTTGTCCACTTTCTTAACACTGTCATATCTGTACCATCGTAGTCTTCTTCCGGCATGTCATTAAACAGATGGCTATTTCTTTCAGCAAGTCATACAACTTTTACGAAAAAGATGATTTCAAACTGATGTCAAGCATGGAATTTCAAATGTTTCAGCCAATGAAATGACATTATCTAAAAGTTCATCCAATCAGATTATCAAAGTATCATCTGTTTGGATATGAGATTCTGATCCTAGGTCTTCCATATCATCATGGCAATATAGTTGATCCCTGAACATTCCGTGTGGCGATTTATTGCAGGGGAGGAATTTCTTGAAAGTCAAAAACAGTCTCCAATTATCCAATCACTTCCAAGTATTCCGTTGATCCACCAATATCAACCTTGCTCATGAGTGGCTTTGACTCCGCCCCTTCGTCCACACCTTCATCTGATTGGATGAAAGTCTTGAGCTCATCTTGAACAGCCTGGAATGTGGGTCGGTCTTCTGGTTTCTCAGTCCCACATCTCTGCATCAGAAAAGAAAATATTCACTGTACAAATAAAAGTTCAAATATTCACTTCAGAATTCCTGTGCGAGTTATTGGGCTGAATTATTGGGTCAGTTTATTTGTGGCTGTCCACAAACTGCAAAATAAAATATGTGCTCACTAATCTCTCCTGGAGCTCAGATAGCAGTTCCTTTTAAACATAATTATGTTAACTATTATTCACTACTGAGAAGTAAAGAATGCGACGTTTAAATATACTACTCAAAAGAAGTTAAAGAACACCCACATTTTCCATAAGACTACAGTAAATCTGTCTTGGCTGGAGGGTTTGGAACACACAGCCTTTCAATTGTGGGCGTTCTTTAACTTCTTTTGAGTAGTATAGATTCAATCCAAATATCCAATGCAATCAATACTTAGGGTCAATAATATCCAAAATAAATAATAATGCTGAAAGATGTATGAAATAAATAAATATATTAATATGAGTAATTATTAAGCTAATGATCAAGGGGAATGAAAGAAACTGTACAAGTTTTCAGTTTTCTGGTCTGTTAAAAACAATTTAAGTCATCAGTGGTAGCAATCATAAAAGACAGAATTGCGGAAGGACAAAATCGTACATGTTTTCAGGACACTGTTTGGGTTTCTTCATCCGGTTGCCTCCCTTGATGTAGGCAGGAAGATCAGCACTGTCCACATCAGGTACGGAGTTACCCCCCTTGTCAACAGCCCCAACATCACCACACCATTCGCCCACTGAAACAACAGAAAGTCATTATACAACTACTTGGTACTTAAGCCTTAACTTGTGGGTGAGCACAGTGAGTCAGTGAGATTTTACAGAACTTTTTACAAAGTTGCCAAAAACAAAGACCTCGTCAAAGACGGTTGGCGAGTGTCACAAGCTTGATGAACTTATGTAAACAACTTATGACCACATTTGACACTGAACGTAGAGAAAAGCACTACATCTAGCATTCAATTACATTGCTTAATGTGAGGTTTGTCATGTAGGTCATTGTTCCCACCTTTGTGAAGTGAACCGGACATGACAATAACACTCCAATATGTCAATCTGATGATGATGATGATGATGTTGGACATTTGCATATTCCACATCAATTTCATAATTTACAGTACATGGATCTACAAGTGCTACCATACCTACGGTAGATTCGTTTTCAGGCAACTGTGGCATGATCCACAGTAGTTTTCATATTTAATCATCATTAATTATGAACCTCTTCGGGGGAGGTTCGTCTAAGACGCCGCAATTCGCTGTGCAGAGTTGCGTCCCTTGGGCACGCCAGAAACCTATCATTGTGGGTTCGAATCCCGGTTCGCCCTGATTATGTTTCTAGGTTTGTCAGCACCATACCCGTGCTCGTGGGTTTCATCGAAGTGGTAAACGTCTGAGACCTGCATCACTTCTGGCTTTCCTCCCACATTAAGCTGACACGCTGTGATATAACTGGAATACTGTTAAAAGCGGCGTTAAACCCAACTCACTCACTCACTATGAACCTCTTAAGCCTGCAACTTTAGCCATTAGCTCGTCGAAACAAAGTAGTAAATTTCTCACTATTTGAGCTTATGACAGACCAATCCTAACAGTAAAATCAACAGAAAGGCATGCTGCAAGACAAGTTGAGGCAAGTAGGAGTAGACTGAAAGGGATGCTGCAAGACAAGTTGAGGCAAGTAGACTGAAAGGGATGCTGCAAGACAAGTTGAGGCAAGTACGAGTAGACGGAAAGGGATGCTGCAAGACAAGTTGAGGCAAGTAGGAATAGACTGAAAGGGATGCTGCAAGACAAGTTGAGGCAAGTAGGAGTAGACTGAAAGGGATGCTGCAAGACAAGCTGAGGCAAGTAGGAGTAGACTGAAAGGGGTGCTGCAAGACAAGTTGAGGCAAGTAGGAGTAGACTGAAAGGGATGCTGCAAGACAAGTTGAGACAAGTAGGAGTAGACTGAAGGGATGCTGCAAGACAAGTTGAGGCAAGTAGGAGTAGACTGAAAGGGATGCTGCAAGACAAGTTGAGGCAAGTAGACTGAAAGGGATGCTGCAAGACAAGTTGAGGCAAGTAGGAATAGACTGAAAGGGATGCTGCAAGACAAGTTGAGGCAAGTAGGAGTAGACTGAAAGGGATGCTGCAAGACAAGCTGAGGCAAGTAGGAGTAGACTGAAAGGGATGCTGCAAGACAAGTTGAGGCAAGTAGGAGTAGACTGAAAGGGATGCTGCAAGACAAGTTGAGGCAAGTAGGATTAGACTGAAAGGGATGCTGCAAGACAAGTTGAGGCAAGTAGGAGTAGACTGAAAGGGATGCTGCAAGACAAGTTGAGGAAAGTAGACTGAAAGGGATGCTGCAAGACAAGTTGAGGCAAGTACGAGTAGACTGAAAGGGATGCTGCAAGACAAGTTGAGGCAAGTAGGAGTAGACTGAAAGGGATGCTGCAAGACAAGTTGAGGAAAGTAGACTGAAAGGGATGCTGCAAGACAAGCTGAGGCAAGTAGGAGTAGACTGAAAGGGATGCTGCAAGACAAGCTGAGGCAAGTAGGAGTAGACTGAAAGGGATGCTGCAAGACAAGTTGAGGAAAGTAGACTGAAAGGGATGCTGCAAGACAAGCTGAGGCAAGTAGGAGTAGACTGAAAGGGATGCTGCAAGACAAGCTGAGGCAAGTAGGAGTAGACTGAAAGGGATGCTGCAAGACAAGCTGAGGCAAGTAGGAGTAGACTGAAAGGGATGCTGCAAAACAAGTTGAGGCAAGTAGGAGTAGACTGAAAGGGATGGTGCAGGACAAGCTGAGGCAAGTAGGAGTAGACTGAAAGGGATGCTGCAAGACGAGTTGAGGAAAGTAGACTGAAAGGGATGCTGCAAGACAAGCTGAGGCAAGTAGGAGTAGACTGAAAGGGATGCTGCAAGACAAGCTGAGGCAAGTAGGAGTAGACTGAAAGGGATGCTGCAAGACAAGCTGAGGCAAGTAGGAGTAGACTGAAAGGGATGCTGCAAAACAAGTTGAGGCAAGTAGGAGTAGACTGAAAGGGATGGTGCAGGACAAGCTGAGGCAAGTAGGAGTAGACTGAAAGGGATGCTGCAAGACGAGTTGAGGCAAGTAGGAGTAGACTGAAAGGGATGCTGCAAGACAAGTTGAGATAAGTAGGAAGTAGACTGAAAGGGATGCTGCAAGACAAGTTGAGGCAAGTAGGAGTAGACTGAAAGGGATGCTGCAAGACAAATTGAGGAAAGTAGACTGAAAGGGATGCTGCAAGACAAGTTGAGGCAAGTAGGAGTAGACTGAAAGGGATGCTGCAAGACAAGTTGAGGCAAGTAGACTGAAAGGGATGCTGCAAGACAAGTTGAGGCAAGTAGGAATAGACTGAAAGGGATGCTGCAAGACAAGTTGAGGCAAGTAGGAGTAGACTGAAAGGGATGCTGCAAGACAAGCTGAGGCAAGTAGGAGTAGACTGAAAGGGATGCTGCAAGACAAGTTGAGGCAAGTAGGAGTAGACTGAAAGGGATGCTGCAAGACAAGTTGAGGCAAGTAGGATTAGACTGAAAGGGATGCTGCAAGACAAGTTGAGGCAAGTAGGAGTAGACTGAAAGGGATGCTGCAAGACAAGTTGAGGAAAGTAGACTGAAAGGGATGCTGCAAGACAAGTTGAGGCAAGTACGAGTAGACTGAAAGGGATGCTGCAAGACAAGTTGAGGCAAGTAGGAGTAGACTGAAAGGGATGCTGCAAGACAAGTTGAGGAAAGTAGACTGAAAGGGATGCTGCAAGACAAGCTGAGGCAAGTAGGAGTAGACTGAAAGGGATGCTGCAAGACAAGCTGAGGCAAGTAGGAGTAGACTGAAAGGGATGCTGCAAGACAAGTTGAGGAAAGTAGACTGAAAGGGATGCTGCAAGACAAGCTGAGGCAAGTAGGAGTAGACTGAAAGGGATGCTGCAAGACAAGCTGAGGCAAGTAGGAGTAGACTGAAAGGGATGCTGCAAGACAAGCTGAGGCAAGTAGGAGTAGACTGAAAGGGATGCTGCAAAACAAGTTGAGGCAAGTAGGAGTAGACTGAAAGGGATGGTGCAGGACAAGCTGAGGCAAGTAGGAGTAGACTGAAAGGGATGCTGCAAGACGAGTTGAGGCAAGTAGGAGTAGACTGAAAGGGATGCTGCAAGACAAGTTGAGATAAGTAGGAAGTAGACTGAAAGGGATGCTGCAAGACAAGTTGAGGCAAGTAGGAGTAGACTGAAAGGGATGCTGCAAGACAAATTGAGGAAAGTAGACTGAAAGGGATGCTGCAAGACAAGTTGAGGCAAGTAGGAGTAGACTGAAAGGGATGCTGCAAGACAAGTTGAGGCAAGTACACTGAAAGGGATGCTGCAAGACGAGTTGAGGCAAGTAGGAGTAGACTGAAAGGGATGCTGCAAGACAAGTTGAGGCAAGTAGACTGAAAGGGATGCTGCATGACAAGTTGAGGCAAGTAGGAGTAGACTGAAAGGGATGCTGCAAGACAAGTTGAGGCAAGTACGAGTAGACGGAAAGGGATACTGCAAGACAAGTTGAGGCAAGTAGGAGTAGACTGAAAGGGATGCTGCAAGACAAGTTGAGGCAAGTAGGAGTAGACTGAAAGGGATGCTGCAAGACAAGTTGAGGCAAGTAGACTGAAAGGGATGCTGCAAGACGAGTTGAGGCAAGTAGGATTAGACTGAAAGGGATGCTGCAAGACAAGTTGAGGCAAGTAGACTGAAAGGGATGCTGCAAGACAAGTTGAGGCAAGTAGGAGTAGACTGAAAGGGATGCTGCAAGACAAGTTGAGGCAAGTAGACTGAAAGGGATGCTGCAAGACAAGTTAAGGCAAGTAGGAGTAGACGGAAAGGGATACTGCAAGACAAGTTGAGGCAAGTAGGAGTAGACTGAAAGGGATGCTGCAAGACAAGTTGAGGCAAGTAGACTGAAAGGTTCTTGTGGCACAGACTACCTCCGTATCCTAGTTGATTGTTTTTAAGGGCATGCTTTGGCAAACAACTGGTTTCAGTGTTATCAGCCCGGACATATGGAAGTGTTGGCTTCCTGATGCTAAACACCTACTCCAGGGATATTTGCCTGGAGTGTGTCAGCTATTTCCTGCTACGGCACACACTCACTGGCTGTATGGCGGGAGGCTTGCCACTTCCCAAAATGTTGCTGAAACAACACATGAAATATGTCTTTATTCATTTGTTTCATCATCTTCTGATAGTCCTCCAGCAGATTACACTAACTAGTCCCAGTTGTACGAAGGATACAGAATTAAGTCTATCATCAGTCTATATACATGTACAAATCTTTTATCTAACTAATGTCAGCATCCATTTGAGAGAAATACAAATATATCCCTATTAAATCAGCAATATCTGTCACAGCAGAACAAATGAATATTAGGATCCACACATTGTACCCATCTGTGGAATATAACGCTGTGTTCAACCGCACACAGGGTATTATTTCCCTTATTTCCCTAGTGATGTACTCACCACATCGGACTTGCTGGAGAAGTTGAAGTCGTCAATAACTTCAGGTGCCATCCATTTGAGCAGCACCTTCACAGTGCTGTCATCACCAAAGTAGAAGTCTTGTGGGAACAGCGTTCGTGTGATGCCGTACTCAGTCAGCAGGATTGTCTTCTCGGGGGTTACTCTGAAAAAGATAGTCATGTTGTCAGTAGGGTGAGGAACACATCTTACTTCCAAATTCACTCCATACTTTCAGAATCTGACTTCAGAAGTCATTGTCCTTGCCACATTAATGGAGTGAGTGAGTGAGTGTGGTTTTACGCCTCTTTTAGCAATATCACAGCGAGGGACACCCGAAATAGGCTTCACACATTGTACCCATGTGGGGAATCTAAACCTGGGTCTTTGGCGTGACGAGCGAATGCTTTAACCACTAGACTACACACCACACCCAACATTAATGGAATAACTGTGCCATAATTCATAGGATACTGTATATCGCCGTGTATAATGCAAGTTTTCATACCTAGAAATAGAGATCTCACACTTTTTGTGACACAAATGTAGGGATTTTGTACGCACTGTCAATGTGCTCCATTCTGGATCACTTTATAGACTGGATATATTATTAGCATCCACTTTGAAGGATTTTACATATGTGTGTTTGCTTTACAGATGGCAATATAAGGTAGTATTGCAGTTATTCCATTAATATGGGGACAAAAAGGACAAAATTAAACACATTTTATGGAATTAGCAAAGTATCAAAGTATCAAGGTTTATGAAGTTGAGCATTATGAAAGATAGAAAGAATTCCTTTCAGTGTCCAATCGTTGTCATATATGCTGAAGTGTCAACTCTAAGCCATATGATGTGGGAGCTGGTATCCTAACCAACACAACCCTCAACATTTAGGTGAAAGCTTCAACCATCCATCTACTTACATGCAGTTTCTGGCTGCTAGGTTCCTATGGACAACGTTCACACCCTCTAGATACGTCATCCCCTCCGATATCTGGCGGGCAAAATCTACTAGTTCTAATACTGTTATGTTCTGAAAAGAGAAACAGTAAGCACATGGTAAAATATGTTATCATAACTCCCCATCTAAATGATGAGATCTGCGACTAACGGGATCGGGTGGTCAGGCTCGTTGACTTGGTTAATACATGTCATCATATCCCAATTGCATGGATTGATGCTCATAATGTCAATCACTGGATTGTCTGGTTCAGAATTGATTATTTACAGATTGCCGTCGTATAGCTGTAATTTTGCTGTGTTAGGCGTTAAACAACAAACTAGAAAACATATGGACAATCTGAATTCAGCATTTTAAAGTATGTGACTAATTCTTGTCTGATATAACAAACAATAATACAAGATTGTTTGTATGGTTACTTTGACTGAGGTATGCCTTGCGGCGTTAAACAACAACCATGAATGATGAGATCTGATTGGTTCCCGTAACCTTGAGGATATATTATGTATCCCGCCTGAGAGGGAAATAAATTCCTGAGTGGGAGAATAAATCCCTTATACCCAGCCATGAAGCTAAAGTCAATGAAAGTTACGTGACATAGCACAAGTTGACCTCAGTTCAATCGATCAGCTGTTTTCCTTCAAATTGGATTTTCAAAAAACTTGCTAACAATGGTAGATTGAAACATTTCGGTAAGATCAATTTGTTGTATCAGTATAATACCTCCGGCTTTTGGTATAAAACACGGGATGCATTAGGTACCATTTACCCCTCATGATACAGCTTCAACTCTGTGTAGTAATACAGTACACTTTTAATGGACATGACAAGTCCTGTTCTCATAAATACAACTCAAAAGAAGTCAAATGACTCCCGATTCTTTCATATTACTGTATTTCATATATCTGTCACTGCTTGACAGATTACCCACCTTAGATGGTTCCCAGATGAAGTTTTTGAGATCCTCAGTGGCCACGAAGGGCATGATGACAGTGGGGTCGTCGCTAGCGGTGACACACACGCCCACCACGGACAGGATGTTGGGATGCTGCAGGTCCTTGAGAAGTACCGTGTCTTGGAGGAACGCCTGCATGGCTTCGACCTCCGTGTTCTTACCTGTACAGAGCAATTCATAAGGATTAAAAAATAAAAGAACTGGTTCTCCGGCAACGACTTTTGAAAACATAGTGCTGATGGGCGGTGTTTTATTTTTTGCTTGTTCAAACTAGTATGAAACCAAAATAAACAGTTGTGTACCATAGATCTGGGAAAGTGCCTCCCTACATAAACAAGCATACAAACTCCTGTTTCTGCCATGACGATAACAAGAGATGGGCAGTAAAGTAGGGCCAATGTAAAGCTATGTAACTGTGCTATATTGGATCACATTGTTTTTAAGAATAACGACTTCTAAATTTTTAGCCTAATTATACAATATAGTTTTAAGACACTATTTGCCATATTCACACCAAGAATGGGTTTCGCACATTGTACCAATGTCGGGAATGAAACCTGGATAACAGGGGGGACAAGAAAATGCTTTAGCCACTCAGCTATCCCACCTACACCACATATAATCAAGTTAAACATTTTAAGTGCCAGTGTGAGTGAGTGAGTTTGCTTCAACACATCTTCACACAGTATATCAGAAATATCATAACAGCTTGATGTGGGAGAAAAGCCAGAAGTGACGCAGGTCCCAGGTGTTTCTACTTTGGTGAAACCCACGAGCATAGTGCTGACAAACCAAGAATCACAATCATGGGATTCAAACCCACGTTCATAAGATTCTGGCATGCCAGAGGTAGAAAGTAACATTTTAGTCCACTAGTTCTTATAATGATAACAACCCTTCAATATGGCCAATATCTACTAGTATTTATGAAACCTTTACTATTGAACAGTTTGGCAAGGACAATAGTACTAGTGCCAATTTCTAACAATGCTTTCAGCCTTTGGGATTCAACTCTGCACTTACTTACATAACCTGCCCTCACCCCGTGTGAAAATACTAATTATAGCTAAAAAGGATAGAATCATCATTAAACCGTCCGCATGTTATCAGAAATCAGCGGGCCACTGTAACTTGATAATGCCCTTATATTGCATGACGACGGGCTATTATAACGCCCATTGTTAGGTGACGTCATAGGATAGGGATAGGTGACGTCACGTTCAATAGGGGGGGGGGGGGGGGGGGTCGTACCAGGGTAGTAAACCTAGCAACGGGAAAGTCTGAACCAATGTCAGGCATGCTTCAGGGAGGATTCTACAGGTCCAGACTAACATTCTTGAAAATATGTGAAATGAAAGGTAAAGCTTGAATGTTTCCCACCTTGTAGTGTTTTAACAGCCACCTGTACAGGTTTTTCATCTTCTGTCCGTTGGTACTGCGCTTTATAAACAGCACCAAAGTTGCCTGAAGACAGAATTAGCATTGTCAACATTGGAGCAACTGGGACAATCTACATATCGTGACCACAAAATACAGAAATGGGTCATGTTTGTAAAGATTTGTCCATCATTTAAACGTTAACATTCACACGTGAGTGATAATTCACATTTCATCCTGTCGGCGAGATTGCTGTAATGTATATTTGTGCTGAATCAGAATAAGATGAATTCCTCACCTTTTCCGATAAGTTCGCCAATGTCCAGCCGACTGCGAGCTATCAACATGCAGCTGATGTTCTGACGGAGGGCCGTGTCTTCGAACTTCCCCAGTAGCTCCAAAATGTACGGGCCTGAATCTGTAACGGTTACATAATGGAGATAACAAATGGAGAGTCGGTGAAATCTCATTGGTCCAGGTGAAACACTGGCTGAATCATTTCGGTGGACAAACTTGTCCACATATATATTTTTCATCTTCATCTGCGCCACTTCAATCTATCTACTGTAAATCTTAATTAATCATGATTCTCATATTGTAACATATCCTTAATAACGTGACACTTGTGTGTCAATATACTTCATATATTGAACCTTGTATTGCAACAAATTCATAATATTGTGACACTCATGTGTCTATATAGTTCATATCTTGATATTTGCATTGCAACATATTCATAATACACTTGTGTGTCAATATAGTTCATATATTGAACCTTGTATTGCAACATATTTATAACACACTTGTGTGTCAATATAGTTCATGTCTTGATCCTTCAGTTGTCTTGGTGTGAGTGAGTGAGTTGGGTTTAACACCGCTTTTAACAGTATTCCAGTCATATCACGGCGTGTCAGCTTAATGTGGGAGGAAAGCCCAAAGTGATGTCTCAGACGTTTACCACTTCGGTGAAACCAACGAGCACGGGTATGGTGCTGACAAACATAGAAATATAATCGGGGCGAACAGGAATTCGAACCCACAATCATAGGTTTCTGGCGTGCCCAAGGGACGCAACTCTGCACACTGCACTGCCTTAGACAACTGGGCCACCCGTGCCTCTCCTTGTCTTGGAACATAATTATCCTATCCTGACCCTTGTATGCAAACACATTTGTCATTCCATGCATCTTTCTGGGAAACTTAGGTCATAATATGAGGCAATAAATATAGAATTGTGAGCACTGCTTCTTATATAATAGCACGGGTAGTGTGACCCTTGTACAGAAATGATGTTCTTACTGTATTGCAACCATAGTGAACAATCCAAGTACCTTTATCATCGGTCATCTGTCCGTTCATGTCCGCCTTGACGGACACGTGGTTCATGCCGATCTCCTCCTCCTCCTTCTTGCCTTCGTAGTCCTTCAGCACGTCGGGGATGTAGTCCTCGCTGGGGCCGTGTTTGCGGTGACGACGGATAACACAGATGGTGAGCAGGACGATGACCGCGAGGATGGGGAGTACGACGCCCAGAATGACTCTGAGAGCGTTTGGTTTGTCCTGGCTGGACATGTCGTAGTACTGGAGGTATCCCACCTAGCGGTTGATGTTCCCGATCTGAACCTGGGAAGGAACAACGCAGGAGTGAGTGAGTGAGTATGGTTTTACACCGCTTAAATATTCCAGCAATATCATGGCAGGAGACACCAGAAATGGGCTTCACATATTGTACCCATGTCAGGAATTGAACCCGGGTCTTCGACGTGAAGAGCGGACCCTTAAAACACCAGGCTACCCGACCGCCCCTAACAACGCAGGAATGTTGAAGGTGTTGGTAGAACAGGACAAAGGTCCTACAAATATAAGGCAAAATATTTATAAAGCCTGTTTCTATTTTGAACTGAAGTAAGTGAGAAAAAATGTTTTACATCACAGGCAGCTCTATCACATTTGCCTGGAAATAATTGAGTGTGGGCCATAAAGTGAGTGAAAGAAGGCTGTTAGAATAAGCAAAGTATAACAACAGTCAATCACACATTTGGATCAATAAATCCTGCTATCCTGGCATCCCTATGGATTCAGAGCTGAGTGAGTGAGTGAGTGAGTGAGTGAGTGAGTGAGTGAGTGAGTGAGCGAGTCTTTACGCCGCTTTCAGCAATATTCCAGCGGGGGACACCAGAGATGGGCTTCCAACATTGTACCAATGTGGGGAATTGAACCCTTGTCAATGGCGTGACGAGTAAACGCTTAAACCACTTGGCTACCTCAACGCCCCGTAACACTCATGCATGGTTTGTTTTGTTGTGTATCACTGAACTCAGCAACATTCCAGCAATATGACGTGAGCATCAAGCACAACCTGGGAGTACAAACTGCATTCACTTACCCTCACAAGTGCCGTGCCACTGCTGTCGATGCCGCCTGGCGCACTTGGGGGGCGGCAAGTGATGGCGGTGTCCGTGGCGGCGGGGTTCAGGCACACGTCCTGGCCAACATACACCACAACGTTGGACATCAGTGGAGGGATACTGCGGAAATCTCCCTGTGTGGCAGAAAGATCATACAAATTCATAAACACATTTAGTAAACTTGTATTACCAGATGTTGAAAACTGTTGTGTATCACATCATCAAAGGAAATAATCTTGACAGAGCTGAGTAAGCTTATGATCTGAAACTTTGTCATTTTGTATGTACTTGTTTCTGCATTATCATCAGCCATCAGAGTAAGTGAGTGAGTGAGTGAGTGAGTGAGTGAGTATGGTTTAACGCCACTTTTAGCAATATTACAGCAATATCATGGCGGACATCAGTGGAGGGCCCTAGAAAGGAGCTCCACACATTGTACCCATGTCGGGAATCGAAACAGAGTCTTCGGCGCAATGAGCGACTGCTTTTTACCACTAGCCTACCCGACCAACCCACAGACATCAGATAAAACAGTATCACATTTGACTCTGTACCTATAAACTGATGTTACAACACAGCAGAGCTGTTACATGTACTGGAGCAAATGCTTTCTGACACAAGCTTAATGATCTCATTCTTCAATATCTCCTTAGTACCAATACTTTGTGTTTTAGCTATGCATCCACGGTTACCTTGATGGACAAATGGTCCTTCTTGATGTAGTTCTTGGCGTGGGCGTCACTGGAGAACTTGTAGATCTGTGGGTCAGGGAGATACATGAGAAGGCCAAACTGGGCAAGGTGAGAGATGTTCTTCCAGGTCATGACACCATCCATGTGGAACCCATAATGCACTTCTAGCGGGCTGGTAGCCGACACGTTCAAACCGCGAGCAGGGATTCCGGGAACAGGACACTGCATTTGGAATTTGTTGTCGTGGTGGCATTTCTGGAAGAGAATAATTGGACTTGTGAACTGACAGGTCACAAAATGCACAAAGTACACATTTGAAACCCCCCCCCCCCCCCCCCCCCCCAGAAAACATTAAAACACAGACTGTAAAGTAGCATCAGTAAGATTCAAAATCCCAATCAGAGATCACATATTTATTACTGTTACAAGCATAAACAAGCAACAAAGGTTTTGTCTACAATTGCTCTCAGTTATGTCCCCACATCAAACAGTGAGTGAGTTGGGTTTAACACCGCTTTCAACAGTATTCCAGTTATATCATGGCGTGCAAGCTTAATGTGGGAGGAAAGCCCAAAGTGATGCAGGTCTCAGACGTTTACCACTTCAGTGAAACCCACGAGCATGGGTATGGAGCTGACAAACCTGGAAACATAATTGGGGCAAACTGAGATTCGAACCCACAATCATAGGTTTCTGGCGTGCCCACGGGACGCAACTATGCACAATGGACACCAGACATATATTAGACATAGAAACATAATCAAGGCGAACTGGGATTTGAGCCCATGATCCTGTAACATTGGTCCACATGCTCCTATGCTTATAACGAGAGTTAAAGACCTCGTCTGCCACAGACTTCAAGCATGACCCTGCCCTGTTGCTGAGGTCAACATAAGATTAAGACTCTGTCCTGTGTCGTACCGACGTATAGATGTTTCCTCCATGGGTGGTGAAGAACATGGGGTTCTGGATGAGGTCGAGATCCTGTCCCATGACAGTGATGGACGTCCCGCCGCTGTAACACAAACAGAACAGTGTATCTTTGAATCATGCATCAATACGTGAGTGAGTTATGATGGCATTGTTCAGCCGCACAGTGTGACAACATTACCTTAGAAAACATATGGACCCGTGAAGATCCCGACTGGAATATAAGTCTTCAGCAAACCATACTTGCCATAAAAGGCGACTATGTTTGTAGTAAGAAGAGACTAACGAGATCGGGTTGTCAGGCTCGCTGACTTTGTTGATCCATGTCATCATATCCCAACTGCTTGGATCGATGCTCATGATGCCAATCACTGGATTGTCTGGTCCAGAATTGATATTTACAGAATGCCGTCTTATAGCTGTAATATTGCTGAGTTAAACAACAAACAAACAAACTAAAAAACATATGGACAATCTGAATTTAGTATTTTAAATATTGTGACAAATTCTTGTCTGACATAACCAACGATAATACAAGATTGTTTGTGTGGTTACTTTGACTGAGGTATGCCTTTGGGCTAAAATTCACATTTTGGGCATTCCGAGATTCTGTTGTCTTGAAAATTACAAAAAAGAAGTGGAACAATGTTTGAAGGGTGACTTTGTCCAGAATGATCCAGGTTTAATGCAGTTAATGATAGTATTTCCATAACATAACAATATGTAGGC
The DNA here is from genome assembly GCF_022045235.1 of Haliotis cracherodii. Lineage (NCBI taxonomy): Eukaryota > Metazoa > Mollusca > Gastropoda > Lepetellida > Haliotidae > Haliotis > Haliotis cracherodii. The sequence continues at coordinate 54,329,962 of NW_027266319.1, read as the reverse complement.
TTAAAACAAAGTAACACATATCGTAGAGTTTACTTTTTTATTTTGTTGTCTTCTGGTGAATAATTTTCATAATGTCTTCATGTGTATATACAAAAGACATTATTCAACAAAGTATCCATGATTTGTTAATCTTTAAACTTTGCTTATCTTGATGATTTAATTGGATAAACTCCTGACTGGACAAACATAACTTTGCCGAGTTCTGTGTTAGAGTGAGTGAGTGAGTGAGTGAGTATGGATTTACGCCGCTTTTAGCAATATTCCAGCAATATCATGGCTTCACACATTGTACCCATGTGGGGAATCTATCTTAGAACTCTTGTTTAAATCAGAGCGCCAGGCAGGGTAACAACAAGTACCATCTTTGAACGTCTTTTGATATGATGCAGCCGTGGATTGAACCCACGACCTTCAGCTCTCTGGGAAGATGCTCTACCACTTGACCACGTACAAACTCTCTTCATGGGAGCAGCAAATTCCTATTTGAATGCATGCATAAGACGAATCCGACAATTATATCAAGGGAGGCTTAGGAAGGGCCCTGTACTTACCTAAGAATGGCGCTCTTTGGTTCAATCAAGGAGATGGTGGGGTCAGTGATGTATTCGAATGTCTTTGGGACCAGCTTTTTTAACCCTCCAAAGTTGACCTCAACTTCAACCTTGTTGTCGTTGGAAATATGCTGTGAGGTCTTGCACTCAATCACAGTCTTGTTGGATCTGTGTTGAAACATTAAAAGTTTACAGTATACAATTTACTGAATATTTTCTCAAATATTTAAGTAAGTATTTCCAGGGGAGTAGAACACTCTATTCATTTCAAGCACTTTTTTCAATAAACATTCAAATAAATTAATATATCACCATCATATATTTTCAATATTCAATTTGACATTGTACATTTGTTTTAACTGCCCATAATACATAATACTGAAAGATAGTCATGCTACCAGGGCTGGGACGAGTCCAAATGTGCTTCCCCTACCTTGTCTGACCCTACCCTTCCCCTACCTTGCCTGACCCTACCCTTCCCCTACCTTGTCTGACCCTACCCTTCCCCTACCTTGCCTGACCCTACCCTTCCCCTACCTTGCCTGACACTACCCTTCCCCTACCTTGTCTGACCCTACCCTTCCCCTACCTTGCCTGACCCTACCTTGCCTGACACTACCCTTCCCCTACCTTGCCTGACACTACCCTTCCCCTACCTTGCCTGACACTACCCTTCCCCTACCTTGTCTGACCCTACCCTTCCCCTACCTTGCCTTCCCCTACTTTGTCTGACACTACCCTTCCCCTACCTTGCCTGACCCTACCCTTCCCCTACCTTGCCTGACCCTACCCTTCCCCTACCTTGCCTGACCCTACCCTTCCCCTACCTTGTCTGACCCTACCCTTCCCCTACCTTGTCTAACCCTACCCTTCCCCTACCTTGCCTGACACTACCCTTCCCCTACCTTGTCTGACCCTACCCTTCCCCTACCTTGTCTGACACTACCCTTCCCCTACCTTGCCTGACCCTACCCTTCCCCTACCTTGCCTGACCCTACCCTTCCCCTACCTTGCCTGACCCTACCCTTCCCCTACCTTGTCTGACCCTACCCTTCCCCTACCTTGTCTGACCCTACCCTTCCCCTACCTTGCCTGACCCTACCCTTCCCCTACCTTGTCTGACCCTACCCTTCCCCTACCTTGTCTGACACTACCCTTCCCCTACCTTGTCTGACTCTACCCGGAGGTAGCCACTGGGGGTCTCAAGAGATGGATACAAAATGACTGATTGGGAATTGTCTTATCGTACCCCTGGCAAAAAATATTTAGATACACGTATAAAACGATCTGGTCATGCATACATTGAAGTTGACTGAAGCTTTATCTTTATTCAAACATATAAAAGTCAAAAGGAATGCATAGTCAGAAAGAAATGCAACAATAATGACTTGTAGTGTAACCATGGTGTTCTAGATAATTGTTGTCATTAAACAATATCATGGCTAACCATGGGTCTGGGTAGTCTTGTGGGTACCTGGGTCCTACTCGGTACCAACCCGACCCAAATACCTGAGTTACCCATCCCAGACCCATATGCTGCTTCTTTGATAAAACAATATTTGTTTGTATGTGACAAACATTTTTTAAAATGAGCTCTTAATCTCTCAAACATCTGACATGGTGCCCTGGCCAGCCTGACTGATGTGCCCAACTATATTCTGAGCTACCAAACCTCTCAAACGGTGCTGCTGCCAGGATGTGCCTATGAGCCCAAGTCTGACCTATCTAACCATCTCACACGGTGCCCCAGCGAGACTGACTGATGTGCCCAAGTCTGACCTACCTAAACATCACCACACGGTGCCCCAGCGAGACTGACGGATGTGCCCAAGTCTGACCTACATGTACCTAAACATCGCACACGGTGCCCCAGCAAGGATGAGCCCAAGTCTGACCTATCTAACCATCTCACACGGTGCCCCAGCGAGACTGACTGATGTGCCCAAGTCTGACCTACCTAAACATCACCACACGGTGCCCCAGCGAGACTGACTGATGTGCCCATGTCTGACCTACCTAACTATCTCACACGGTGCCCCAGCGAGACTGACTGATGTGCCCAAGTCTGACCTACCTAAACATCTCACACGGTGCCCCAGCGAGACTGACGGATGTGCTGCTGCCTGTGTTCATGTACAAGCCACTGATGCTAATGACTGTGCCACCCGACTTGGGGCCCTGTTCGGGTTTGAGGTCCTGCACCAAGGGCACCTGTTGGGAGAACAATCAGGGTTGTTAACGTATATCAGGAAAGTGCAATACATGCTTCTCAAACACGCCTTCATAAGGATAATGACTAAGATGTTTTAATTTTACAGTATTTTTATAACATCCTTTTTCCTCACAAGCATTTAATAGTTTTTGAGATTTAAATGATGAAGAAGTGTCGCATACTCACAACGAAGGGAAAGGGTGAGTCTGACTCAACTGTGTATTTTCCATCAACTGTCACCTTGATTGTACCACTAGCATCAGCATTGGACTTGTCCGTCTCACGGGTAAACCTGAAGAAACAGTCACATTTACGGCCCACAGGAATAACATTGTGTCACAGGTAAACCTGAACAAACAGCCATATGTACGGCCCACAGGAATAACATTGTGTCACAGGTAAACCTGAACAAACAGTCACATGTACGGCCCACAGGAATAACATTGTGTCACAGGTAAACCTGAACAAACAGTCACATGTACGGCCCACAGGAATAACATTGTGTCACAGGTAAACCTGAACAAACAGTCACATGTACGGCCCACAGGAATAACATTGTGTCACAGGTAAACCTGAAGAAACAGTCACATGTACGGCCCACAGGAATAACATTGTGTCACAGGTAAACCTGAACAAACAGTCATATGTACGGCCCACAGGAATAACATTGTGTCACAGGTAAACCTGAACAGTCACATGTACGGCCCACAGGAATAACATTGTGTCACAGGTAAACCTGAACAGTCACATGTACGGCCCACAGGAATAACATTGTGTCACAGGTAAACCTGAACAGTCACATGTACGGCCCACAGGAATAACATTGTGTCACAGGTAAACCTGAACAAACAGTCATATGTACGGCCCACAGGAATAACATTGTGTCACAGGTAAACCTGAACAGTCACATGTACGGCCCACAGGAATAACATTGTGTCACAGGTAAACCTGAACAGTCACATGTACGGCCCACAGGAATAACATTGTGTCACAGGTAAACCTGAACAGTCACATGTACGGCCCACAGGAATAACATTGTGTCACAGGTAAACCTGAACAGTCACATGTACGGCCCACAGGAATAACATTGTGTCACAGGTGAACCCGAACAAACAGTCATATGTACGGCCCACAGGAATAACATTGTGTCACAGGTAAACCTGAACAAACAGTCATATGTACGGCCCACAGGAATAACATTGTGTCACAGGTAAACCTGAACAAACAGTCATATGTACGGCCCACAGGAATAACATTGTGTCACAGGTAAACCTGAACAAACAGTCACATGTACGGCCCACAGGAATAACATTGTGTCACAGGTTAACCCAAAGTACAATGCTTGTTTAGTCCAAGTCCAGAAAGGAAATATTCTCTGGCTAACTTTTGATTACATATTAAATAACGATTGAAAAAAAAGAAAATCGTAAATATTTCATTTCAGAGACTAAATGTTACAATAAACTGTTGACAATCTGCAGGTGTATGAGTGACTGCCCTTCTACGCACCTGGGCCCCGTTCCACAAAGCGATCTTAGGGCTAAGTTGATTGTAACTCACTAAGTACGCGATCTTAAATTTTTGTGACGATCGGCCGCCCGTTCCACAAAGCAATCTTAACTAAGAGAGTTGTAAGTTAAGATCAAAATGCTAAGTTGCTCTGGACCAACTTAGGATCGCTAAAATCGATCTTAAATATTGTACCATAACAACAAAGATGGCGTATGTTGACTTATTATTATATCAGATAACATTCTGACAGTCCACAGCTCACTTACTTGTTAGCGATGTCCTCCCATATGCTGCCTTTCAGCTTATTGGTGACGGTAGAGCTGAATGAGGAATTCAGTGTCGTGTGGTGAACAGCCACCTCATCAACAAGGACAGCGATCTCGCTTGCTGAAAAATTGCTGCGACGAACGTGTTTGCCGCCGACAGAGGTCTGCGATTCAGCCATATTTCGACAATGCGTCGTCTGCTAAACATGACCAATGGAGGCCACTCTTAGGGAAACTTTCGTATCTTCATGGCTGAAGATTCCGATCTTTGTTAAGATCGGCTACTTAAGAACTTGTAAAGTTACAATCGCCCTAAGATAGCTTTGTGGAACGGGCGTAAACTTTAGCTAAGACGATTTTATAATCGACGTAAGTCTCTAAGATTGATTGTAGATACGATCGCTTTGTGGAACGGGACCCAGGATGAGGGTTCATAGTGGTCAGGGATGACGGAGCACTTGATGCCTGCGACCGTGACATCGGTGGTGATGTCCGTGTACGTCTTGCCGAGGTTGATACCCGTCACCGATATGTTTGTCTTGCCTTGGATAGGACCATTAGCTGGGCTGAACTAAAACCCGAAAATATACGTCAGGCATATTGTCAACATTGTTAGAAATTTCTAGATTTAGGGAATTATTATCTCAATCATACAGAATTTAGTAGATCTCATTTTCATTTGGTCAAAGAATCTCCTGTTTTGAAAATTCTGAGGAGCCATTTGTGACATAGAAGATGCAAAAGCAGTCTTGTAGTGACATCGGTGTGTCACAATTATTTGGACTCCAGTTATCTTAACCATACATATCTTAGTTAAGCCTTATTCCATTGGAACCAACAAGCTCTAGCTGGAAACACCCCCGCAGCCAACTTTGACGTTAATGACTAAGTGAGTTTGGTTTTACGCCGCTTTTAGCAATATTCCAGCAATATCACGGTGGTGGCCACCAGAAATTGTACCCATGTCAGGAATCAAACCCGGGTATTCGGCATGACGAGCTTTAACCGCAAGGCTACCCCACCTTATGACTAAGTGAACCTTCTTAATGCAGACTTATCACAGGCTCTTTGATCAGGCACAGTTAAACCTTTGATTTAGAAACTGATGAATATAATCAATACAAGTAATGGGTGCTAATTAAAGACAAAAACAGAGAATCCGAGGAAGCTATTAAGAAACTACACCTTAAACAAAATACAAAATGTGACATGAACTCACCCTGAGGATCTGTGGGTTGGGGCAGGTATCAGAGCGGTCCAGCCAGTTCCCCTTGCAGTGTTTCTGTAGGGTGCAGCTGTACTCGCACCAGCCACAGTTGTACTCCGCGTCCATACTCAGACACTTGCCGCAGTTGGTGACCAGTAGAGGGCACTTGTAGATACGCACTGGACAGAGAGGTGAGTGAATGAGTGAGTGAGTGAGATGGGTGGGTTAGTGAGTGAGTGAGTGAGTATGGTTTTACGACGCTTTTAGCAATATTCCAGCAATATCACGGCGGGGGACACCAGACATGGGCTTCACACATTGTACCCATGTCGGAAAACACCGATGGATAAGAGAAGAAAGTGGAGTGGCCAGTCCACTGGCCTCAAGATGAAATGGGAATGACGGATGTACACATATATGATAGTCAACACTCAGCATATATTTTACAGGGTTCTTCACGATGTAGGAATGTGCGTCCAGCACAAACGTATAGAATTGATGCAGAATGAAAATATAGGGTGTCTCTTGGGAGGCACAGTAATATTCATTGTACCAAATTATTGACAAGAAATATAAAGGTCCTGTAATTAAAGAAATTACCAAATCTTACAGTAATTCTTTCCTGTTCTTACAGTTCTTCCTGTAAGGACCCTTGAATTTAATACTGGGGGTCCCCTGGTAAGTCAAGGTGAAGGTAAAACCCTCATACCGTATTCAATGTAATAAGCGCTGTGCACGGCGATATTTGCTAATATATTGCCTAGTGAACAATCCCAATTAGCACCCCTCCCGATTGATCAATGTACACAAGACTTATTTATTCTTGTATAATATGTGTTTTATATATGCAGCCTTAATTATGGGAAATTAAATTCTGGAAAAATATATCTGTCGCATGTAAACAGTTGAGGCTGTCAGCAAAAACCACGACATTTACGATCTTTCAACTCTGCTGTTTTTCACCAAAATAATATTCTAATAAGAGCCCTGTTACTAATTTTGAGAGCGCACTGGGCGCTTATCACGTCGAATACGGTATTACAAGTCTTCATCACATAATTAATTTCTCAGGCAATCAATTTTAGCCACTAGTTATCATTGTTTGTGTGTGCTTATAAACTTTATAATTTGTTGTTTCAAAAGTGTAATCAGAAACTATGTTTCCATGTTTTGAGATGGGTTTTTCTTTTCATTTTTTTTTTAACATCAGCTGTACCTTTGATGCCACAGGGGTTAGCCAAGGGGAAGTCACTCCCTCCTGCTGTCACACTGAACGAGGCTGTCACGTATGGCAAGACGGTGCTGTTGTACATGAACTGCAACAGAAGTGTCCAAGATTACAAAAGACGGTACAATCTTGAGTGTTGTTTAATACCACAAGCAACAGAATTCAATCCTACTCTCAACAACTGGTGCAGCTAGAGAGAACTGGTCTCTTGTGCCCATCAGTTTGATGAGTGAGGACTTGCATCATAGAGGGGCGGACCCTATGTACCTCAGCTTAATTATCTGGAAGGAAAAAACAAAGTTTTGTTGCTAGGACACTTTACCTAAAGACTAAGAATTATCATCAAGGTGATTGTTTGTTTGTTGTTTAACACTGCACTCAGCAATATTCCAGCTACATGACGGCAGTCTGTAAATAATCAATTCTGCAGCAAACAATCCAGTGACTGATATCATGAGCATCGATCCATGCAATTGGGATACAATGATATGCATCATCAACCAAGTCAGCGAGTCTGACCACCTTATCCAGTCAGTCACCTTTTACGACAAGCAAAGTCACCTTTTACGGCAAGCATGGGTTGCTGAAGACATATTCTAACCCGGTTCTTCACGGGTCTCAAGGTGATTAAAATAACTTCAGATCCTGGTAAGATTCTGGTAAGAGTGAGTTTGGGTTAACGCCGCTCTGCACAATATTCAAGTTATATCACTGCCAGTCAGTCAGCTTCATGCGGTGGGAAAGCCCTTAGTGATGCAGGTCTTAAGACGTTTACCACTTTGGTGAAACACATGAGCATGGGTATGACAGTGTCAAACCAAGAAACATAATCGGGGCGAACCAGGATTCGAACCCACGACCAAGAGACTTAACTCCGCACATTGAATTGCGAGCCCTGATCCTGGTAAAATTATGGACTGCATGTCTACTCAGCAAGGAGCAGCACTGGAGACAACTGGGCCTGACAATGTTCCCTACTGTGATTCTTGCCCTCACATCCATGGATAAGTGACCTCCATGTTGAATTAATCTCTCCAGGTGAGGTGAGGTGAAATGGGGTTTAACATCGCATCCAAGATTATTGCACAAATATAGCGACGTGCATGCACGTGTGTATGTGGCTGCTTGTACTAGTCCGGACTGATGCCGATTTATAGTGCTAGCTCACTGAGATACTATGCCGCAGTTTAACATGAATACCCCACTCAGACACAGTATACTGACTCCGAGCCGACCAGTCCTTGTTTTAGCCCCTAATGCCGAGCGCCAGACAGGGTAACAACAAGTACCATCTTTTAATGTCTTATGGTATGACGCGGTCGGGGATCGAACCCCGGACCTTCCGCTCTCCGAGCGGACGCTCTACAACTGGACCACGGAGGCGGTCTAATCTCTCCAGGAACAGAGTGAGTGAGTGAGTGAGTGAGCGAGCGAGCGAGCGAGTGAATGAGCGAGCGAGTGTAATCTTAAGTCGCTGAAATGTTAGCAACATTCCAGCAACATCACAGCAAAGGGACATAAGACATTTAAGTCCAAATGAAAACGTGAAGAATTCCTGCCATGCCTAGAGGAGTTTCCTGCATCCTCCACCACAGCTGCCTTGTATAGGTGTCATCTTGCCCAGGCTGCCGAGTTACACCAAACATGTTTCTCTTGTAACGGGGAGAATGTCACGCCACTACTTAACCTTGGGTTATCGGTCTAGCGAGACCTTTACAGTAAAAGAGCTCACCCCTTCATTGCCTGTTTGAAAGGCAGACCACCATGACAAAACACTTGTTGGCGATACTGACACACTCAAAGCTGGCATGTGTATAAGGTACACTTACACAGTAATAAAAGAAAAAAAGTGGACTGATTTCCTTTGTACAATTTGTATTTGATGCGAACGGTTTCCCCCATAAGACTTAAAGATTAAAACCAAGCAATAAAAAATATCCAATCACCTGAGCCAAAGAGATATATAAGGTCTCAGATATACAACGTCTGTCTAACAACGTTGTACAGTTTATTTGGTAATCTGACAATGTTGTTTCGTTGATTGGATTATCCATCAATGTTGAATAGTACTGGCAGATAATATAATTCATCATTATATTTCAAAACCATGCATTTAAAACACCCGGAAACCATTTCCTTTAAAAAAAATCACGACTCATGCTATCTTTTAAAATATTTACAGTTTTTAGATAATGTAATTAGTTTTTAAAAATTAAAAATTATTTCAAAGATACCTTAAAACTATGCTAAACATGTTGTATGCTAAATGTTAAAAAATCTTAAACATCTGTTCCATGCACAGACAGTTTTTACACCCAACTTGAGTGAAAATATCATAAATTACCCCAATCTCCAAACAAATGGTATCATGGCATCACTTCAAATCAACAAGAGCAGGTCTAACCGATAGCATCAAACAGCCAGTCTCTTCTTTGTCATGTTACATAATGCTTGTTCGGGGCACAAGCAGAATCAAGCCTTGCCGAAACCATGTATACAAATAATTCTTCTCTTCAATAGTTTTTAGGTTCTGATAACCTTTACTCTGTGTAAAATGATCATTTTACTTCAGGCAGGATAAATAACGAACATTAAACATACTGATTTTTTCCCTTGTATGATTAATTATATACAAGAGAGTGGTTTGTCTGCCTATCAGGTTCTGTCACTGCAACAGTATATTGTCAGGCCAGAGGGGGTTAAAAAGAAACTTGAAAAATTGTACCTTCCAGACTGTTTTACCATAAATTACCTAAGACTATTTTACTTCCTATTGAATATTTATAGAGAAATTACAAAGCCTGATTTATTAGCGTAAATGACAGCACGCTGACAGCTTAAAATAAAAGCATTTACAAAGGCTCTGTCTGTTTTCCAATCATTTATTAATTTTCATAAAAACAGACATTTTGATCAATATCAAATAAATTACTATTTATATTGTAGCTCAAATATCATGAATAGATTAACATATATTATTCTATTACACAACATGTTCTCTAAAGCTTATTCATATTAATAGTTCACATGTTCTCACAAATAGCTCTAATGTCCTCCATATATTCAAATGTCCTCACTGACAACTCAAATGTCCTCCATGATAGCTCAAATGTCCTCACTGACAACTCAAATGTCCTCCATGATAGCTCAAATGTCCTTACTGACAGCTCAAATGTCCTCTATAATGGCTCATATGTCCTCACTGACAACTCAAATGTCCTCCATAATAGCTCAAATGTCCTTACTGACAGCTCAAATGTCCTCCATAATGGCTTAAATGTCCTCACACTTATAGCACAAGTGTCCACACACTAATAGCTCAAATGTCCTCACACTAATAGCTCAAATGCCCTCACACAAATAGCTCAAATGCCCTCACACTAATAGCTCAAATGCCCTCACACTAATAGCTCAAATGCCCTCACACTAATAACTGAAGTGTCCTCACACTAATAGCTCAAATGTCCCCACACTAATAGCTCAAATGCCCTCACACTAATAGCTCAAATGCCCTCACACTAATAGCTCAAATGCCCTCCAACTAATAGCTCAAATTCCCTCACACTAATAACTCAAGTGTCCTCACACTAATATCTCAAATGCCATCACACTAATAACTCAAATGTCCTCCATAATAGCTCAAATGTCCTTACGGACAGCTCAAATGTCCTCAATAATGGCTCAAATGTCCTCACTGACAGCTCAAATGTCCTCACTGACAACTCAAATGTCCTCCATAATAGCTCAAATGTCCTCACTGACAACTCAAATGTCCTCCATTATAGCTCAAATGTCCTTACTGACAGCTCAAATGTCCTCCATAATGGCTCAAATATCCTTACTGACAGCTCAAATGTCCTCACACTTATAGCACAAATGTCCTCACACTAATAGCTCAAATGCCCTCACACTAATAGCTCAAATGCCCTCACACTAATAGCTCAAATGCCCTCACACTAATAGCTCAAATGTCCTTACACTAATAGCTCAAATGTCCTTACACTAATAGCTCAAATGCCCTCACACTAATAGCTCAAATGTCCTCACACTAATAACTCAAGTGTCCTCACACTAATAGCTCAAATGTCCTCACACTAATAACTCAAGTGTCCTCACACTAATAACTCACATGTCCTCACTAATAGCTCAAATGTCCTCACTAACAGCTCAAATGTCGTCACTAATAACTCACATGTCATCACCATCATAGTTTAGATGTCATCTATAATGCAGTTTGTCCCTTAACCTGATAAATCAATTAAAAGCATTAGCGAGGTAATCCTGTACTGTCATCGGTAAACATCAGCAATCAGTAGTCTGAGTACCGACTGTCCTGAGTACCCGACTGTCCTGAGTACCCGACTCTCCCACCAGTTTCCCCACAGACAATGACATGTCTGAATCATACCACACCTAAAGCTGGAGGAAAGTTATTTTTGATAAAGTTATCAATAATAATTTCTTATCATTTTCTTTTTTCAAAAATTTCTATTTCAATATTCCCAGTGACACATCACACAAGTCATGCATAAACACATCTAATCAGACATATGATAACACAAATGTACAAGCTTTGTCAACGTCAGTCCATATACCACACCATTACATAGTTTGTAGCACATATTTCATCTTGTATCTACAATGTACCCATTACTCATGAAGTATAGAAATAGAACATTTCATACACCTGTGTTTTATACCGAAATATACAACCCTTGTCACTATCACTTATATACAACACATTAAAAAAATCTACTTAACTCCCCTTGTCAGACGTTAGAACAATTAGTACACATTATTAGTACACATAATAGTAGGAAGTGGTGCATCACAACCTGAGCTGAAACATAAGAGACCAAATCATTGCATGAAGTGGCGCATCACAACCGAATCTGAAACATAAGAGACCAACTCATTGCATGAAGTGGCGCATCACAACTGGAGCTGAAACATAAGAGACCAACTCATCATCTGATGTGGCGCATCACAACTGGAGCTGAAACTTAAGAGACCAACTCATTGTAGAAAGAGGCGCATCACAACTGGAGCTGAAACATAAGAGACCAACTCATTGCATGAAGTGGCGCAACACAACCGGAGATGAAACATAAGAGACCAACTCTTTATCTGATGTGGCGCGTCACAACTGGAGCTGAAACATAAGATACCAACTCATCATCTGATGTGGCGCATCACAACCGGAGCTGAAACATAAGAGACCAACTCATTGTATGAAGGGGCGCATCACAACTGGAGCTGAAACATAAGAGACCAACTCATTGCATGAAGTGGTGCATCACAACCGGAGCTGAAACATAAGAGACCAACTCATCATCTGATGTGGCGCATCACAACTGGAGCTGAAACATAAGAGACCCACTCCTTGTTGGAAATGGTGCATGACAACCGGAGCTGAAACATAAGAGACCAAATCACTATCTGATGTGGCACGTTAAACTGGAGCTGAAACATAAGAGACCAACTCATTGCATGAAGTGGTGCATCACAAGCGGAGCTGAAACACAAGAGACCAAATCATTGCATGAAGTGGCACATCACAACTGGAGCTGAAACATAAGAGACCAACTCATTGCATGAAGTGGCGCATCACAACTGGAGCTGAAACATAAGAGACCAACTCATTGTATGAAAAGGCGCATCACAACCGGAGCTGAAACATAAGAGACCAACTCATTGCATGAAGAGGTGCATCACAACCGGAGCTGAAACATAAGAGACCAACTCATTGTATGAAGTGGTGCATCACAACAATGGAGCTACAACACCAGTGACCAGTTCATTATACCAGGAAGTGGAGCTTCTTAAATGGTTCTGAAACATTAAAAGACCAAATCATTAAAATACGATTTTGCACGTCTGAATTGGATCTAAAACATTAAAAGACTAAATCATCGTTACTGGAGGTGGTACATTTCAGTATAGACAATATTTTTTATTTAGTTTTCGAAATGATCCTTTGGTAGTTATACGCAAATCGTTATAAAACTCTACAAAAGTAACTTGCCGGAACGGGTATGCACAACAACGTTCCATAACATGAAATCTTTGCATTGACTATTGTGCTAAATAATGGCAAAAGCGTCAATGTATCTGTTCATTTCAACCTGAAGCTGAAAGCTTTTTAATATCTATCAGTATAGGTGCTATAGAAATCAGACTTCCAGACGACCTCAGCTGACACTACAACTGCCTTTCTACGGTAACTGGGGTATCATTGGGTGTGGACAGCACCCGCAACTCATTCTTACACTTCACCATGGATGCGGAAGGTTATACTTTCCCCGCTACTCGGAACATTCGGACCAGCAAAATACACCCCTATATCTACTGACCACATTCTTCACGGGGAAAGTCCAGCATAACATGACTTTCTCAGAATGGAGCCCACATGACCACGGACAGTTGCAATGTGTAACCCATGTCCAGGCACCTTGGTCGTCTAGGTATAACGTACAATTGTAGAAGGACATGCTTACATTCAGTCAAAGTCACTGTGACTATAGAAACGTTTTGGAGTTAAAGTAGCAACGAGTTTAAAGCACAATACTGAAAAAACGATTCTGTCTGGAAAAATAATCTACTTCGTCTATGTGATGCGTCTCAACTGGATACGATTCATACAAAATCAGCTCATAATAGTAGGAACTGGTGTGTCACAACTGGAGCTGAACATTAAAGACTAACTCATTGCATGAAGTGGTTCACCGCAACTGGACCTGAAACATTTGAGACCAACTGGTATGAAGTTGCACATCACACCTGGAGCTAAAACATTAAAGACCAACTCATTATATAAAGTGGTGTGTCACAACTGGAGCTGAAACATAGGAGACTAATTCATTGTATGAAGTGGTGCATAACAAACGTAGCTGAAACATAAAAGACCAACTCCTTGTATGAAGTGGCGCATCACAAACGGAGCTGAAACATAAGAGACCAACTCATCATCTGATGTGGCGCATCACAACTGGAGCTGAAACATAAGAGACCAACTCATCATCTCATGTGGCGCATCACAACTGGAGCTGAAACATAAGAGACCAAATCATTATCTGATGTGGCACGTTACAACTGGAGCTGAAACATAATGTACAAAATCATTGCATGAAGTGGTCCATCACAACCGGAGCGGAAACATAAGAGACCAACTCATTGTATGAAGTGGCGCATCACAACTGGAGCTGAAACATAAGAGACCAACTCTTTATCTGATGTGGCGCATCACAACTGGAGCTGAAACATAAGAGACCCACTCCTTGTTGGAAATGGTGCATGACAACCGGAGCTGAAACATAAGAGACCAAATCATTATCTGATGTGGCACGTTAAACTGGAGCTGAAACATAAGAGACCAACTCATCATCTGATGTGGCGCATCACAACTGGAGCTGATACATAAGAGACAAACTCATTGCATGAAGAGGTGCATCACAACCGGAGCTGAAACATAAGAGACCAACTCATCATCTGATGTGGCGCATCACAACTGGAGCTGAAACATAAGAGACCCACTCCTTGTTGGAAATGGTGCATGACAACCGGAGCTGAAACATAAGAGACCAAATCATTATCTGATGTGGCACGTTAAACTGGAGCTGAAACATAAGAGACCAACTCATTGCATGAAGTGGTGCATCACAAGCGGAGCTGAAACACAAGAGACCAAATCATTGCATGAAGTGGCACATCACAACTGGAGCTGAAACATAAGAGACCAACTCATTGCATGAAGTGGCGCATCACAACTGGAGCTGAAACATAAGAGACCAACTCATTGTATGAAAAGGCGCATCACAACCGGAGCTGAAACATAAGAGACCAACTCATTGCATGAAGAGGTGCATCACAACCGGAGCTGAAACATAAGAGACCAACTCATTGTATGAAGTGGTGCATCACATAAATGGAGCTACAACACCAGTGACCAGTTCATTATACCAGGAAGTGGAGCTTCTTAAATGGTTCTGAATCATTAAAAGACCAAATCATTAAAATACGATTTTGCACGTCTGAATTGGATCTAAAACATTAAAAGACTAAATCATCGTTACTGGAGGTGGTACATTTCAGTATAGACAATATTTTTTATTTAGTTTTCGAAATGATCCTTTGGTAGTTATACGCAAATCGTTATAAAACTCTACAAAAGTTACTTGCTGGAACGGGTATGCACAACAGCGTTCCATAACATGAAATCTTTGCATTGACTATTGTGCTAAATAATGGCAAAAGCGTCAATGTATCTGTTCATTTCAACCTGAAGCTGAAAGCTTTTTAATATCTATCAGTATAGGTGCTATAGAAATCAGACTTCCAGACGACCTCAGCTGACACTACAACTGCCTTTCTACGGTAACTGGGGTATCATTGGGTGTGGACAGCACCCGCAACTCATTCTTACACTTCACCATGGATGCGGAAGGTTATACTTTCCCCGCTACTCGGAACATTCGGACCAGCAAAATACACCCCTATATCTACTGACCACATTCTTCACGGGGAAAGTCCAGCATAACATGACTTTCTCAGAATGGAGCCCACATGACCACGGACAGTTGCAATGTGTAACCCATGTCCAGGCACCTTGGTCGTCTAGGTATAACGTACAATTGTAGAAGGACATGCTTACATTCAGTCAAAGTCACTGTGACTATAGAAACGTTTTGGAGTTAAAGTAGCAACGAGTTTAAAGCACAATACTGAAAAAACGATTCTGTCTGGAAAAATAATCTACTTCGTCTATGTGATGCGTCTCAAATGGATACGATTCATACAAAATCAGCTCATAATAGTAGGAACTGGTGTGTCACAACTGGAGCTGAACATTAAAGACTAACTCATTGCATGAAGTGGTTCACCGCAACTGGACCTGAAACATTTGAGACCAACTGGTATGAAGTTGCACATCACAACTGGAGCTAAAACATTAAAGACCAACTCATTATATAAAGTGGTGTGTCACAACTGGAGCTGAAACATAGGAAACTAATTCATTGTATGAAGTGGTGCATTACAAACGGAGCTGAAACATAAGAGACCAACTCATTGTATGAAGAGGTGCATCACAACAATGGAGCTACAACACCAGTGACCAGTTCATTATACCAGGAAGTGGAGCTTCTCAAATGGTTCTGAAACATTAAAAGACCAAATCATTAAAATACGATTTTGCACGTCTGAATTGGATCTAAAACATTAAAAGACTAAATCATCGTTACTGGAGGTGGTACATTTCAGTATAAACTATATTTTTTATTTTGTTTTCGAAATGATCCTTTGGTAGTTATACGCAAATCGTTATAAAACTCTACAAAAGTTACTTGCTGGAACGGGTATGCACAACAGCGTTCCATAACATGAAATCTTTGCATTGACTATTGTGCTAAATAATGGCAAAACGGCGTCAATGTATCTGTTCATTACAACCTGAAGCTGAAAGCTTTTTAATATCTATCAGTATAGGTGCCATGGAGATCAGACTTCCAGACGACCTCAGCTGACACTACAACTGCCTTTCTACGGTAACTGGGGTATCATTGGGTGTGGACAGCACCCGCAACTCATTCTTACACTTCACCATGGATGCGGAAGGTTATACTTTCCCCGCTACTCGGAACATTCGGACCAGCAAAATACACCCCTATATCTACTGACCACATTCTTCACGGGGAAAGTCCAGCATAACATGACTTTCTCAGAATGGAGCCCACGTGACCACGGACAGTTGCAATGTGTAACCCATGTCCAGGCACCTTGGTCGTCTAGGTATAACGTACAATTGTAGAAGGACATGCTTACATTCAGTCAAAGTCACTGTGACTATAGAAACGTTTTGGAGTTAAAGTAGCAACGAGTTTAAAGCACAATACTGAAAAAACGATTCTGTCTGGAAAAATAATCTACTTCGTGTATGTGATGCGTCTCAAATGGATACGATTCATACAAAATCAGCTCATAATAGTAGGAACTGGTGTGTCACAACTGGAGCTGAACATTAAAGACTAACTCATTGCATGAAGTGGTTCACCGCAACTGGACCTGAAACATTTGAGACCAACTGGTATGAAGTTGCACATCACACCTGGAGCTGAAACATTAAAGACCAACTCATTATATAAAGTGGTGTGTCACAACTGGAGCTGAAACATAGGAGACTAATTCATTGTATGAAGTGGTGCATTAAAAACGGAGCTGAAACATAAAAGACCAACTCATTGTATGAAGTGGCGCATCACAAACGGAGCTGAAACATAGGAGACTAATTCATTGCATGAAGTGGCGCATCACGACCGGAGCTGGAACATAAGAGACCAACTCATCATCTGATGAAGCGCGTCACAACC
Organism: Haliotis cracherodii; assembly: GCF_022045235.1. Lineage (NCBI taxonomy): Eukaryota > Metazoa > Mollusca > Gastropoda > Lepetellida > Haliotidae > Haliotis > Haliotis cracherodii. Next base: position 54,312,622 of record NW_027266319.1, on the reverse strand, counting down.
GAGCTGAAACATAAGAGACCAACTCATTGTATGAAGTGGCGCATCACACCTGGAGCTGAAACATAAGAGACCAACTCATTGTATGAAGTGGCGCATCACAACTGGAGCTGAAACATAAGAGACCAACTCATTGTTTGAAGTTGAGAAACATGACCGTAGCTGAAACTTAAGAGACCAACTCATTGTATAAAGAGGCAGATCACAACAGGAGCTGAAACATAAGAGACCAACTCATTGTATGAAGTGGCGCATCACAACCGGAGCTGAAGCATAAGAGACCAACTCATCATCTGATGTGGCGCATTACAAACGGAGCTGAAACATAAGAGACCAACTCATTGTATGAAGAGGCGCATTACAACTGGAGCTGAAACATAAGAGACCAACTGATTGTATAAAGAGGCGCTTTTCAACCGGAGCTGAAACATAAGAGACCAAGTCAATGTTTGAAGAGGCGCATCACAACCAGAGCTGAAACATAAGAGACTAATTCATTGTATGAAGTGGCGCATCACAACCGGAGCTGAAACATAAGAGACCAACTCATTGTATGAAGTGGTGCATCACAACCGGAGCTGAAACATAAGAGACCAACTCATTGTATGAAGTGGCGCATCACAACTGGAGCTGAAACATAAGAAACCAACTCTTCATCTGATGTGGCGCATCACAACTGGAGCTGAAACATAAGAGACCAACTCATTGTTTGAAGTGGCCCATCACAACTGGAGCTGAAACATAAGAGACTAACTCATCATCTGATGTGGTGCATCAGAACTGGAGCTGAAACATAAGAGACCAACTCATTGTATGAAGAGGCGCATCAGAACTGGAGCTGAAACATAAGAGACCAACTCATTGCATGAAGGGGTGCATCACAACCGGAGCTGAAACATAAGAGACCAACTCATTGTATGAAGTGGCGCATCACAACCGGAGCTGAAACATAAGAGACTAACTCTTCATCTGATGTGGTGCATCACAACTGGAGTTGAAACATAAGAGACCAACTCATTGTATGAAGTGGCGCATCACAACCGGAGCTGAAACATAAGAGACTAACTCATCATCTGATGTGGTGCATCACAATCAGAGCTGACACAATTAAGACCAACTCATTGTATGAAGTGGCGCTTCACAACCGGAGCTGAAACATAAGAGACTAACTCATCATCTGATGTGGTGCATCAGAACTGGAGCTGAAACATAAGAGACCAACTCATTGCATGAAGGGGTGCATCACAACCGGAGCTGAAACATAAGAGACCAACTCATTGCATGAAGTGGCGCATCACAACCGGAGCTAAAATGTAAGAGACCAACTCATTGTATAAAGAGGCGCATTAACACCAGTGACCAGCTCATTATACCAGGAAGTGGAGCTTCTCAAATGGTTGAAAGACCAAATCATTAAAATAGGATTTTGCACGTCTGAATTGGATCTAAAACATTTAAAGATTAAATCATCGTTACTGGAGGTGGTATATTTCAGTATAGACTATAGTTTTGATTTTGTTTTCGAAATGATCCTTTGGTAGTTATACGCAAATCGTTATAAAACTCTACAACAGTTACTTGCCGGAACGGGTATGCACAACAGAGGTCCATAACACGAAATCTTTGCATTTACCATTGTGCTAAATAATTGCCAAACGGCGTCAATGAATCTGTTCATTTCAACCTGAAGCTGAAAGCTTTTTAATATCTATCAATATAGGTGCTATAGAGATCAGACGTCCAGACGACCTCAGCTGACACTACAACTGCCTTTCTACGGTAACTGGGGTATCATTGGGTGTGGACAGCACCCGCAACTCATTCTTACACTTCACCGTGGATGCGGAAGGTTATACTTTCCCCGCTACTCGGAACATTCGGACCAGCAAAATACACCCCTATATCTACTGACCACATTCTTCACGGGGAAAGTCCAGCATAACATGACTTTCTCAGAATGGAGCCCACGTGACCACGGACAGTTGCAATGTGTAACCCATGTCCAAGCACCTTGGTCGTCTAGGTATAAGGTACAATTGTAGGACATGCTTACATTCAGTCAAAGTCACTGTGACTATAGAAACCATTCGGAGTTAAAGTAGCGCCGAGTTTAAACCATAATACTGAAAAAAGGCGGAAATGGTAGTCATACAACCACAATACCTGTTCGCCAATCCCAGGATAGTTTCGACATAGGACAGTTGCTACTGTACCCGTTCCGGATGCTGGGTTACGTATATTCCTATGAAGATGTGAAAAGCCGTCGTCCACGCTCTTACGCCGAGATATTTTGGTGCTTGTGATTGAAATGTTTTAAATATAACCTAGTCTGAACTATCCGATACTAACCTCAACAGAATTGGCAACCGTGAACTAAAATCGACATGCTCACCATTAATTATCTTTTGTCGAAGGGCGTCCTTACCCTCTTGGTGCCACGGGACCATATATGGTCCCTCTTTTTTCACACCCTCTTGGTGCCACGGAACCATATATTGTCCAGTGAAAATGTCCCTTTTCAACTGTAAATTAAGATGTCAAAGACTGAGTGTGCACAATCAAAATTATAACCATCATCACCCTAATCATCTGTGCTTTAGCATCGTATAACTAATATTTTAGACAGTGCTACGGATTGCGAAAAATGGCGAGATTTGTATGGTCCTTTTTCTGCCATGTTGAACTTCATGCGAACGAATTTATTATGCACCCATGTCACATACACGTAACTATTATTATATCAGACAGCCAATTTGAAAAAAAATATATCAACCTGCCCAGGAAAATTTACTGTTCCCCACTGTACAGTTATTGGCGTGAGACTACCAACGTTTAGTCCGCAACGGAAGTTATCGACTCTGTACGTGTCATGGCGATTTAGCACAGCGCTAGAGACGAAACGACAGAGCAGATGTCTTTCTTTTTATGATGTTGATTTACAGAAAATATTCAAACCTAAGATATGGAATGGTAGCTATGCTCGTTAATATTACGGTCGTATAGTGTATATTTATGGGCATCAAGTCCATGATCAAAACGTAAACCTTGAATGGACAAGCTCGAAGTCATCGACAGGGCAAGTTCGCATCATAGCCGCGATTTCTTGTCTACCAGTTGTCCTACATGCTCGCCCGTTTCGACAAATAACTGCTGCTTTTTTCGTATGAAATGACTAACAGTTATGTGGTATTGCTCCAACTACCTGGCCGTACGAATGAATTGCCCTAACCGGTTCACATTTTGTCGCAAAAGGAGATTTCAAAAGTGTGGCCACGACATCTAACGTTAGTCGGCGCCATTTTGTAAACAAATATGTGGTAGCTCAGCCCTCGTTTCTGTCCACGGTACAAGCGATACAAACATAAAACAACTATTGAATACATCGACATAACTTCTAAAATGATGACAGCAATACCTTTTTTGCATTTGGGTTAACCGCTTATGGATACGATGTGCTGTAAAGTTCGAATTCGATTTGTTTTTCCTTTCATTAAAACTGTGATAATATGGCGCTATGATTGGTTTGCTGAAATAGTGTTTTCTGTGAGTCATGGTACATGCTGTGATTGTACAAGATAATTGTGAACCAATTATGTATGTATATACATCATAAAGTATACATTATAAATCTCCTCAGAAAATGAAATATATTATCATACGACGACTGCTCGTATTTCCAACATTCTGCCATGGATATTAGATCCTATTTATATTAAATTTACAAATTATTGATGTAGACTGTCCTCTCGATTAACGTATGATAATCTGTTGCAAGTCTTCAAATCTAATTTGATATGTTATCTGAAAGTCAGCAGTGAGTAAACGCTTTATTTTTTATTTTTTTGGGTTCACTGACGTAACAATCTTCAATTTTATTTGTGTAGGCTAAATAGATGGTCGGTGATTTCCCGCCGCTGTGATTTTGTCCTCTGGTAATTGCGCGTGATTTCACCTCGCGTGTTTCGACGTGGATGGCGTCACGTCTAACATCTGATCTAATGTTGTGGTCGTATAATGGATGCACGTGGTTTCAGTTTCCAAATAATAATATATTTTTTTTGACGGAACTAGAAAGTAGACCAGTATATCACGAATGGGAAGATTGCCACTGCGACCGACGAATGAATGAGACCGTTTATCGCTATACTAACACTGTTAGAATATTTTCGTTTTCTTATTTTGATATGTTGACGAAGGTGCTTTTCATATCTGTTTAAAGGTTTGATATTCCAAGAAAATAATGTGCATTTAGTTGAGTAAGGGAATGGAATATTTTGCAGTGAGAAAGCTGTCGAAATGGACCCTATATTAAAACAACCTTATATTTGATATGAAAAGACAAGAGGGTGAGATTTTATTTTTCATCCAACATCATTCATTTCACTTTTTCAGTCTGTAGACAGTAATAAGCAGTGTCTTAAGTGTAAAATGTACTGCTAACAGCTTCAGTAGCAGAGCCATTAGTGATGTCATTTGATTGTGACGTCATGGTAACACTGACGTCATTATTCCAGCGATATCTACTATCACGAATGTCGTTGAATGTGCATGTACATACCTAGGTGTGAAACACTCTTCTAAAGTCGTATTTATAAAACAATATGAAAAAAGGTTGTATTTTAAGGACTGACCATACAAGTATATTTTTGAACAAAGGTCTAAGTGAGGCAACCAAATTCGAAATACATGCTGGGACGAGAATGTACGGTTTCTAGTGGTCATTGTTTTGAGCACATGAACTGTAGATATATATTGAACACTACTTCAATCGAAGTAATTCATATTTTCGTAATTTTCTCTTTTACATGATCTAGATATTACTAATAATTGCACCGACAAAAAAGAATATTGCCTTCTTTCAGCTGTGCAAGTTCTCGTTTCCATGTATAAAATATAGCCTATTCTCCTTTTGCTTTCAAATTCAAGTATTAAAGTTGTCCAATTACATATTGTTTCAAGCTTTTTGTAAGGTAGATTTAAACATTAACAATACATCATAACATCCGAAGTATAATTAAATGGTCTGTGTGATTGCATTACGAAGCAATATGTTTGTAAGACATACAGCGCCCAAGTTACGAGTGATCGAAAATAGGTTTGTTGAATAGATTTGCTGCCCATGAAAACGTTTCAACGATTTCGATTGAATCTACATGTACTTACTCTTGGGTGGCAGTACGTTATAATCTTGTTAATTATTAAGAAATAATAATTATGTCAGATATTGACCGATGTCAATTTGAGTATTTTTAGGGCTGTTTAGCGATCTGTCCTACGAAAATGTGGGATGCCAATTACCCCGAAGCTGTTTGTATCACTAATAAAAGAGCACGGACACTAAAACCTACATGGACGTAATCGGGATTTCTTCAAGAAATACATTCCAAATTGTCAGTCGCATTGTAACATTCTCTTTGACAGTCTGCGTACGAACTAATAATGACCACTTCCGTCAATTTTGTTTTGATTTATTCAAAAAACCACGTCAAATTTCATCGGGATTTTATATCGTTACTGACCAGTTATCGCATCTCATTTTACTTTTACTCATTTTCATTAGAAGAGAGAAATATTTACCGAAAATGATGAATAAAGTGGACTCTTGTGAAGAAATAATTAGAAGAAAAACACCATAATTACCTTGCTGAAATAAAACTTTAGAAAAGACGCGTGGACTGTGTCACGTGAGTATTTCATTCGAAAATATAAATCAAACAACACGAGTGACAGTACGTTCAATGCTACATACATGTATGTCCAATATGTAGACGTATTGTTCTTATGATAAATGATACCATGACTACCAGAACACAAATGGCATTCGTGTGTCATGCAAAGTGAGTGAGTGCGTGAGTATGATTTTACGCCGCTTTCAGCAATATTCCAACATTATCACGGCGGGGGACACATATTATACCCATGTCGAGAATCGAGCCTGGGTCTTCGGTGTGACGAGCGAACGCTGTGCTATGCAAAGGCATTTTTCAAACGCGATACATTTTATAATCAAGTTGAGTTACTCGAGTTGCTCAGCGTCGGCAACCACAATGAAAACACTGCAGGTACACGCATTCTATTTATAGGCAGGCTGAAGAGGTACTACAGGTAGCTCAAAGGAGGCAGAAAAGAGGCAGAAGCATTGCCATGGTGTCTCAAGGGTTGCCGTGGTTGCCGAATGGAGGCATGGCGGTCGCCAAAGTCATAGTTCAATGCACGCTGTTGATCGCCCAAAGGAGGCACAAGGGAGGCAGAAGCGTCGCCCATGATTGACGGGGAAATATTTCAGCAGAACGCATCTGTTACCTGGTGACCATTGAGCGACCACTGTGCCTTCATTCTGCAACAGCGGCAATGCTTGTGCCTCCCTTCTGCCTCCCTTGAGCCACCTTTGAGCAACCAACCCCCTCCGCGACCTTTGAGCGACTGTTTTGAACATGTTCAAAAATTGACGGCGACCATGGCGTTCATGGCGATGCTTGAACCTCCTGTGTACTACATTTGAACGACATAGGCAACCATTCTGCCTCCTTTGAGCCTCCAACGCGAACTGGCAAATTTTATGGTCGCACACGGGAGGCACAAAGGTCGCCATCCTGTGTAAAGGCCCCATAAGTGTAGTGTTACCACATTATAGTTACTAGAATTGAAATATATATAATGCGCAAAAAAGATACTTCACTATTTTACCTTCTAATGATCCTCTGGCAAGCGCGCAGACCTTTATGTAAACACATCGCGTACAAAGTCAAGGACGAAAGTAATTAAGGGACGTTATTCTAAATGACAATGACGAGACCTTTGATCGAATATCAGGCGTTCAGCATTTAAGATGCGTGTTCAGGTCAAATGTTACTTGATGTTTGCTAGGTCAGTTTCACCATACTGTTTGTTTCTTGTTTTTATGTCAAAAGTCAAGTTTATAGAGCAATCACTAACATTATACCTGGAAACACTTAAAACAAACATTTTCAGGAAACAGAGCTCCCACGAGCGAGTTATAATGACAATGTAAGTTTCTTTTGTGATTTACACATCCAATATATTTCACGAATAAACAAAGGACTCAGATACAATACCAAGCTATTTGTATTTAGATGATGTAAATTTCTTAAAAGCTTATCTAGATCCATATTTCTGAAAGTGACACTTTCGTTCACTAAGGGAGATTATTTAGGAATTGTCAAGTTATGTTGTCTCATGGAACACGCCACAAGTTAACGTGAACATAAATATAATGTAGACTAAGTCCTTTTTTATCCTTTCAAATTAAGTAGAGCTAATAAAGTGATTTGTCTGATTTGATTTAAATCTAGCTGAGGAACGGCATATCTACATGGTCAATGTGTTAAATCTATTACAGAACGTAGTTTGATGATTGCTGAGGGTCGATTAATAGTATTTGTCCGGTGACCCTATCCTTTACAATGATATTATTGTTTGAATGGTCTCAAGTATCTATATTTTGGGAACATAAAACGGGTAAATGAACACTTAAACTTTAAAAACACCAACATCAATTATAATTTTGAAATCGGTCCATTGAATTCAAAATCCAAAGATTATTGTGGTGAAAATATCTATTTAATATTGATCAGTAAATTTCATTCAATAAACATTTTCTGCGAAAGTATATTTGGAAGTGAATTTTGGTCAATGTTAAAAAATGTTACTTCTTTACGACATTTTAAACCCAAGTGAGCAGGGGAACCCATTTTTTACTTGATTTTTCAAATCGCCATTCTCGAAAATGCGATAAGAAAATATGTGTTTAACTTTTGATCTCAAAATATCAATAAATTGCTTTATTTAATGGAATACATCTATGTCGTTAATCATATGTTTTTAAAGAATGCTATTATTCAATAGACAATATTTAATCACTTCATAAAATAAAATAAACAAATATTTGTCTTTCAGTAATAGAGAAAACTTAGGTGTTGTTTTGTCAACAAAACCAAACAAAATTATATTTTGCTAGAAAAACATTAAATGTACTCTTTATACAAATACACTATACGCATATTTGATCGCATATATTTCCTTGTTAAATCAATAAGATTAGCTGCACCTGAGTATTCAATATGGTCACGGTCATTACTATAGAGCCTGCTGACACCTTCCGTTTTAATCCTTCCCAAATTCTAGAAAAGTTATGTTGTTTCACACTTCTTCAGCATGGACTTGGACAGAAATATATTGTAAGCTATCGTTGGTTGGATTGTTGTTTAACGCACTCAGCACTATTCCAGCTATATGACGGCGGTCTGTAAATAATCGAGTCTGGACCAGACAATCCAGTGATTGACATCATGAGCATCGACCCAGGTGTTTTTTCGTGTGAATTTGAATTACACAGTTTAACAAAATGAAATGTCAATCTTTGAACATAAAGCAGATTATTTGTTTGAACAATATCTATGGTAAAGAATACCGCCATCTAGGATGAAGATAACATAAATTTATGACAGGTGAGGGTCTATCTTAGATTTATGACAATCTTACGATATTTTAAGGCTACGATAGTTTCGAAAAAAGGATACGATAGCCTACGATTTTCTTACGACAACTTTACGAAATATTTAGGGCTACGATCGTTTCGCAAAAAGTCTATCTCATTATTATAGGAGAAATGCGTCTTGAGCTAAAACACAAAGTACAACCCATTTTAATGGGAAGTGGCGCGTCTTAAATGGAACTAATACATTAAATGGGATGTCACAACTGAAGCTAAGACATACGAGACGAACTGATCATAATAGGGTTTCACGCATCTGAGCCAAAACATTAAAAGATGCACTCATTATGATTCATTCATTCACATAATTTCATGGTATAATCGGCCGTAGCAACTACTATCAGCGTCCGATTCGGCAACAGCTTTCAACCTCCACCACCAAAGTCTCCATCTAAAGCCTCTGACCCTACCACAATCCAACAAAGTCCTGCCCCATTCTTCTTCAAATATATAAAAGCGACACTTCCCATAACTCACATTCAATAGAAATATCTCCTAAAAGCAGAGTCGATTGTACGATTCCGACTGTCATGAGCATGTGTTTATGAATCACTCGATAATAGTGATGATACCAGGTGTTCGCGAAAAGGTGAGCGCATTCTGCACCAACGGTGGCACCCGTCACAAACACATGTAAAGGCCAGTTAATTGTTCACCTGAAACAACACGGGAATATACCCCATGCAGCCACCGTACCAGCCTCCATTGCTGGCGCCAGTCGAGCCCCGACGTTCATTCAGTTTGGACCACTCTATGAGTGAGTGAGTGAGTGAGTGAGTGAGAGTGTGAGTATAGTTTTACACCGCTTTTAGCAATATTCCAGCAATATCACGGCGGGGGGCAGCAGTAATGGGCTCACACTCTATGAAGGTTCATACTTCAATGAACTCACACAAAGTGAAAGTCCATTCTTAAGTAATTAAGTAATTCCTAAAGGTAGCAAGAGGGCAAGAACAGGAACCTTCCTTAACACTGAGATCTTTCCAATGATATAAAACATGTTTTTGTAGCTCGCTTCCTTCTGTGTGGTCAAGTTCGGACTCCTGGCCATTATTAAGTTGTCCCGCCCTGCCTTCGACATTACTTATATTATCTGACCTATTATCTGCCCCGCCAACTCTAAAACTCTTTAACTTAGCAAGTGGATCAAACCATTAATATAAATTAGCATCTGATTTCAAAATTTCAAAATTTATATTCCAAATTGTTAATCTATGTGAACATAAATCCCTTCACACTAAAAGTATTACTAAATGTCACATTCTTTTCTAAGTCGACCCATTTAGACAAAATAAGTTCAAGAATTCACAGAGCCATTGCAGATCTAAACTCTGCAACTCAGTACTACAGTGAGCAATGTACAAACTGCAAAATAACCCATGACCTTGACTGCTGATCTTTATATCACGATCACTAACCAACTTCTGTTCGAGCTCTATACATCAACATATAAAAACAATTCAGGCCATTTAATGCATCGACAGTATTCTCGGCAATTTCAAATTCCATTATAATATACAGCAAATATTTTAGATTAATCTTTGACAGATAAAATTTCAAACAAACCAATTCCATATGTATTGAACCTAAATTCAGTTATTTTTTAATCTGTATATGCATATAGAGGTCGGTCAATGGGTGCAGGGGTTTAGCAAAGTATCACCTTGTGAAGACTTGTTGATAAAAATTCCGAAGGAAAAAGTGACACCTAACCTCACCCCTTCCTATACAGACACTAATACTAAGTTTGCGTTGCTTACAGCGGACCAAACAACTACCCTCGTCGGAGTTAGACTGCTGAATCGATGGAGCTAAACTCGTTTTTATTGCAATTAATACCAAGTTTTATTGATATTAAACCAACAGTTTCACAAAGAAAACAGCAAGTATTGATGTTACTACACCTTTTATAGCGGAGGTGAACAAGATAGAGCTGTAATTAATAGTTAGAACTGTCATTTCGCAGTGAATACTCTGTATGTATGCATATTTTGTTGGCCAATGTGTGGAGGCGTTGGACAAAATTCTCCTTGTGAAAATGTATTGAAAATAATTCGGCGTGTGGATAGTGTATTGAAAAAAGAATTCGGCGTGTGTATAGTGTGCCCGCGCGGGTTCGATTCCCGACATGGGTACAATGTGTGAAGCCCATTTCTTGTATCCCCCTGATATTGCTGGAATATTCCTAAAAGCGGCGTAAAAAAACATACGCATTCTTTTATTCATTATCTAAAAATACTGATAAATGATATACCACTTGTTCGTACGGGTGGAATTTAGAAATGTTAGAAATGGTACATTGGTACGGCAACGAAACTGTTTTCTCTTTACGGCACTGGTGTTGTATTGAGAAACCATGAACATAAACAGAATTTAGAATCAATATGTTTTATGTACATGCTGTATTCTTACGTTAAATAATATGCTTCATTCATTGACGACATGGGACTCCCACTGCCCTCCTCTCTCTCTCTCTCTCTCTCACACACACACACGCGCGCGCACACACACGCACACACAAATTGACAGAGAAACGCTCTTTCCGGCCTGGTGCCCTCGTTTTGTATAATAAAACATCACATTATCTGTGAATCGTTACAGCCACAGCGATTATTCGTTAACATAATTATATGATCACCAACAGATTGTTTAATTAAATATTGCTGCACTTACCATGTCGTTCAACGTCCTTTCCAGAGTGAAAACATACGTCAGGGCAGGAAATCACGCTGAAAAATGTTTCTTTTTGAAAAGTCTTCATAATGCACATGGCATACTAAAGTTTTAAAGGCAGCGTTCAAAGTAGCGCGTGAATAATATAAACATGAGAAACAGGGGTCTAAGCCCATTGTAATCTCGATTTTAAATGAATTCGAAACAGCTTGTTGAAATTAATTTAACATGCACCAGTGCATTTGATAAAGTAAATGTCGTCTGCTTCGAGTCTGGATTACGCGCGTGCACCGGAAGTGTTTCCCGATTGGCAAAACTCGTAACCATGACATCACGTGACTATTCTGGTGAACACCTGCATGAAATATACAACACTTCTAACCTGATTTGACAGTTGTTTATATAATCAATCGTAACTAAGAAAACCATTGGCGGTGGGGTTTGACTAGCGAGGTTATAGCGTTGGCTCGGCACACCGTAATATGGCTTTGTTCCAAATTTCGCAAATGATTTTGTAAACCTAAATGGTAATTTTTAGCAGTATTCATCATAATAGAATGGAGATGTAATACAGTGGATGGTCGACCAAGAGTTGCCAAGTGCATTAACATTTTAATGCATTTTCATCATAATGATGATTATGAAAAAATAAATATCAAAGAATTATGAACAATATAACTGTATAAAGTGCCACACGGGCAAAAACGTATTAATTGAGGGTCAAAGGAGAGTATACCGAGTTTGTGTTTTTTATGTAATGGAAAATTATTGAAAGAACTGTTGTTTAATATGATTGTCTATTTAGCCTTCACACATTCCTGCAACAGTTTGTGAAAAGTAATCTGTGGCTGAATAATTTTGTGTAAAAATATATTGGTTCGATGAAGACTAGGGTAAAAAATGAACTTGTAACCACCTAACCCCTAACATGTTTGAAATGTTATTAATTTATGGCAAAAAGGTCAAATTTATTGCTTTTCAAGATGAGATATTAAAGATACCCATCAACGAAGTTCATGTGGTCGGTCCCTTAGAATGTATTTATTGTGAGCCAATTTTAAAGAGACAAAAATGGTTCAGTGGATAATGCGGGAAGGGGGGTGCGGGGTGGGGTGGGGGGGGTTGGGGGGGGGGGGGGGGGGGGGGGGGGGGGGGGGGGGGGGGGGGCTATGTGGCAGTTAAAGCGTTTGGTCGTCACGCCAAATGCCCGGGTTCGATTCCCCACATGGGTACAACCCGTGAATTGCCGTAAATGGCGACTATGGTTGTCGTTAGAATTGGTTGATGCATGTGTCATGTCATGAGTCATGTCTCAGCAATTAAAGAACTCTATTCTACATTTGAACAGTCTATAATTACTTGCTCTGGAAACGAAAACCTTAAAATATCCTGAAACACAAATTTCAGCCCTTAGTCGCCGTTTTGTTTACCACATCAAATGGCAGCATACGTGAGTCACCACACACACTCAGCCCCCTCCTTGTGGGAGATGCGTGTTACTGTTGGGGTATTTTGAACCAGTTCTCTCCGCCTTCACTTTTTACCGATTAAGACAGCCTCTTATATGAAGGTCGAGTGGTTTTAACTTACAGAAGAATACAATGTAGTCTAACGGGACTGTTCCGACTTTTGCAAATCTTATTTCCGAACATCAACTCCAAGATTGACAACATGACTTAGGTTATTAAATACAACTTTCTACTGGTGTCAGTGGTCTGTATATATAACATTGGGGAAAGAGTATATTGGATTGGGCGGGTGGCAGATAGTGTCCATACTCACTGGCAATGGTGTACAAATCCGTGAAAAAAACAAAGACAAAAGGCGTAGTTGACTGTAAGTCTAATATAATTACATTAATAGCACTGCTTTAAATACAGTACTGACCAGTACTTCATGTCCAGTCCACACCAAATACACTATATATTTCCCCTTTCAGGCCAACCTTTAGTTAGCAATTCCTTCATATACTTGTATACATGTATGTTATCACATATATTGCAATTCTAATTGCTCCAAAGCAGTTTACCTGATAATACAGGATTGTACAGTAAGTTAGACCCGTGAAGATCCGGGATAGAGTAGGTCTTCAGCAACCCATGCTTGCCGTAAAAGGCGACTATGCTTGTCGTAAAAGGCGACTAACGGGATCGGGTGGTCAGGCTCGCTGACTTGGTTGATGCAGGTCATCGATCCCAATTGCGTGGATCGATGCTCATGATATCAATCACTGGATTGTCTAGTCCAGACTCGATTATTTACAGAACGCCGTCATAGGGCTGGAATATTGCTGAGTGCAGCTTAAAACAACCAACCAACCAACCAATGTACAGTACGTTACAAAATGACGTGATCATCGCCCTTTACTTCTGATAACTGCCTCAGATAACAATGGATAAACAGGATTCCCTTTTAAACGTTTGTAAAGTCTGTCAGTTGATCTGTCTGGTGTATTGTTATCTAAGACTCTCAGTCCTTCTTTCCCGACAGCTCTTGACCTCGTGATTAGGTTCCCTTTGAACCTTGACATCTGGGCCCCTCCTCGCCAAGTGGGTGTCTTAGGGAATCAGTAATTTACTGGAGTTATTGTAAAACTGAAATTGTGTGTCTTGTATTTCTTGGATGTATTTACTTAACTATTTAATCTGTTACTAACACAACTCTTACCATTGATTTGGACACTGATCTAAATGTGCAGTTATGGCCATATATCTTAAACACTAACAATCTTCTGAAATCATAAGTATGGTCTAATCATTTCATTTCCAATAACTACCCTCCTTTCTTCCGACGTTCTTCTTCCACCTTCTTTCAATCTCTACACCTCCTTCTCTCTCTCCCTGTCAGCGTCCTACTGGGAGATACATGACCATCACTGAGCCTCTGTCAGAGCTGGCCGTCCCTGCCACCTCTCTCCCTGCCCCTCTCTCCAACCCCATCCTCCGTGATGCCCATCACTTCGTTGATATCAACCTGGATGATGACGACACCCCGACCCAGTCCCCTGTTCGAGTCTTCCTGTCACGTGTGTCTGGGTTCTTGAGGAGGGTGTTCCGTGTCAAGATGGACGCTTAGAGTGACATCTTGTTATACCTGTTGGACGTTGTCATCTAATAATTACATTGAATCATAAATACCAAATGTATGGTGACTTTTTGCATTTTTGGACCTTTCGGGCGTTTTTATACTTTTTAGACCATTCGGATATTTTGTATTATATGTTAAAAAATGTATATTTTTCAGTTACATATTTGGGCTTTTTTGGAGAGGGTTTTTACATAAATCTATACTAATCATTATTAACTATTAAATATTGTCTTGACTTTCTAGCTCATTTGTCTTTTCCTTCGTTATACAAAACACGACTTAAGTTTCTTATCAGACATCTAGATAAACAAAATCAAGCAAGGCGTTCTATGTGCAGAAAGAGCATTTGGCGTTTTATCATCACCGGTGGTTCATTTAGACTGATCACAACGGAGAAATGTGGATTCGTACTCATTTCTCTGTATCTCTCAACATACATAATACACAACAAGGCCGCCTTGCACACATCACACAATAATCTATTCTTTAACATAATCTTACACTGTCTGTAGTGCTAAGATCAATTTGTACTTAGTAGTCACAGCCCCTAGAGCCTATACTCAACTCCCCTGAAGGAGATCAATGGTCGTCATATGACCCAAAGTCAATCCCAGATTAGTTCTGTCCTAGTACTGATGAATATTATTGGATTAAAAGCGTAACATGATTTAGAGACCATCCTTGGGTAGCCTCCTTTTCATGTTACAAGACCCAGTGTGTGAGTTGGGTTCAGCGCTGCTTTGAACAGTATTTCAGTCATATTCCGGCAGGTCGTAGATGTTTACCATTACGGCGAAACCCAGAGCACGGGGATGGTGATGACAGAACAAGTGTCCGAACCAAGGCAAATCTAAAATTCGAACCCATCATCGGATCCAGGCAACTGCACAGCTTCCAAACATCCCTTGCATAACGAAGATATAATATCAGAGCAGTTGGTCGTATGTCCAAGATGCACTTGCTGCCCTAGACGTCCTATGTGACTATTACACAAAGTTGGCCACTAGGTTTACCAGATTTTAGGTCGGAGGCGCCATCACCTGCGCACGCGTTGGTGTGTGAATGTGACAGTCAGTACAAGGATATAGATCTTATTTCATAGGGGATAGTTTACTTTTTTTTGGTTTCAGCCTCCGTCAGCAATATTCCGGCAATATCACAATCAGTATATAATTACGTCTGGACCACACAAACCCATGGCATTGATTGATATTATGAGCATCGCCGCACGCCGCCGGGGTATGATGACATCACCGCAGTTTCATAAAAGCCTTAGAAATATCACTGATTTTTATAGACCTTTCGTACTTCACTTTCATATAACTTCTTAACGCTCATATGATCATTTTTTCCTGCCATGACATTGACGAAGGCATGATTCTGATTGGTTAAAGAGGCATCCATTTTTCTCTGGATACCTCTTTTAAATTGAACCTTTTCACACACAAAGTAAATCTCAACATTCTTTGATATTCTTTAATTTGTTGCAAATCAATGACACTTCAGGTATGACTTCAGCTTTGTCATGAAATAGTCCAGAGTAAATACACTTGGTATTTGGCATACCGCCATCACATACGTTTATCACAATACACTCACACGCGGATTTCAATTCGTCTGCTCTTTTTCAACGTTTAACATGTTGTTGAACCGTAGGGTATACACCGTGAACAAAAAGAAGAGAAAAACATCCCGGCTGCACATTTCAAAACACCCATTGTTCTTTCTCTCTCGCATCTGAGGTACCACGGGTAGTTGATCCGGTTTGGCAGAGCGTGGTTTCCGTCCGGTTTACGAACACACGATGGCCGTAGCTCCGAACAGGGCAGACAGTGTGGATCGCTGCATGTGATGTTGAGAGCTTGGTAGTCGCCTGTTGGTTAATGAAAACATGTCACATGATATTGGATGAAAATGAGTGAGTGATTATGGTTTCAAGTTTTAAGCAAAAATCAAACAATATAACAGTGGGGATGTCACATTAGGTAGGTACACGGAATAAATGGTTCACATCAATGAAACAGACCATGGATCACTGGTGAACAACAGTACCCGGATGAAAAACTTGCTTGACAACGGTTTAAGTTTCTATCTCAATACGTCGCTATTACTGTATAATAAAGAAGTTGTTATCAATAACACTTTGTCTACTTTGTCATCGTCAGCATCTAAGAAATGCCTATCAAGCAAAGTACCCGGAAGTTTGGCGAACAGACCCAAACAATGATGATTCCTTTTTTTCTTTTCTTAGAAATCCGGATTGTATAATCCGGTATCTTCTACGTAAATAAGTCATTCAAGTTTAATGCAATTAGTTTTTATTTAATGACGTTGATTTGTTTCAATAAGAATGGTACTTTCACATAAGACCTCGTTTTAAAAGTCCACAATGATACTCCAGGCAGGCAATTTCATTTTTTTCAAGTATTTTCGGGGACACTTACTTTTTTTGGATAAAATCCAGAATATTCAGATGTGCCACGGACTGTACATTCCCAAATAATCAATTTTTTTATATTATATTAATGAGAGTCATACCGCCTTTCATCATAACGGGGCCGGTCGGGTAGCCTAGTGGGTAAAGCGTTAGCTCGTCACGCTGAAGACCCGGGTTCGATTCCCGACATGGGTACAATGTGTGAAGCCCATTTCTGGTGTCCCCCGCCGTGATATTGCTGGAATATTGCTAAAAGCGGCGTAAAACCTCACTCACTCATCATAACGAAGCTCAACTACTTCTACTGCTATTTATTGGAGACACGGCTTGCCCGCCCATCGCAGACACACAGCGATTTGCATTCCTCCAGCGTGCCAGAGACCCATGACGATCCGTTGTTTGTCAGCACCAACCCCATTCCTTGGGGTTTCGTCAAAGGTGAAAGCGTCTCAGATCCGCATCACTTTAGGATTTTCTTCCTGAAGCTGGCGCGCCGCGAGAGAACCGAAATACAGTTGTTACATCTACATTACTTATTTGGCATCGGGTCTTCGAGTGAGTGAGTGACTTCAAGTTAACACGGCTCAGCTACATTCTTGTAATCTCTCGGCAGGGGACACCAAAAATGGGTTTCACAAATGGTACCCATGCGGGGAATCGAACCCGGGTCTTCGGCGTGAAGAGCGAACGCTTTTACTACATGGATACCTCGCCACCTCGCTTTGTTCGATAACTTGTGGTAGTTCTTATAGATAGAACTTACATGGGGCTCTCGGCACTGGTCTTCCGTTACAATATATCTCAGCAGACCGGAAGTCCTCGCAGAGCCCGGATGCTGGGTTGTACAGGTTGGGGTAGGTGCACTCCCTCTCCACCACCTCAGCACCCCTACTACAGTCATAGAACGAGGCGCAGCTCAGGATAGAGGGGTAGCGTCCTACAGCGGTCACACGACAGAACGCATTCCAGCGAACTGTCAAAGTCAAATGGTGGATTATAAGACATTTTTCTTATAACGTTATTCCAAAAAGGGCAAAGGACATTTTAATAATAACGTGTTTGTCGGATGTTTGTTTGTCAAACGTAAGAAGACTGAAGACAATGTATGTTTGAAAGAAATGCTTTTAAAGTTTCATATTTTATTATTCATTTTTTGGTAAGGCCATCTTGTGGAATTTTAAATGTATAAACAAACAAATATCAACTTCTTCGAAGTATTTTTATTCTCCAGTGATTTCTTCAGGTGTATGAGAATTTATTATACAAAACTGCGTTAAAATGCCTATCACTGTTACGTCATAGGCAGTATGACTCCACAAATACCGCTGTTGTGCGTCGCCTATGACGACAATGTGCGTTAAAGTTTTCATTACTCCTTGGGTGTGTTGCAAAGCGCCATACGCTTGCAAGTGAGGTCCAGCGATTCACCTTACAACTGTGCGCTGACTTTCAGCCGCTTGCGGGGCGGTCGGGTAGCCTAGTCGTTAAAGCGTTCGTTCGTCACGCCGAAGACCCGGGTTCGATTCCCGACATGGGTACAATGTGTGAAGCCCATTTCCGGTGTCCCCCGCCGTGGGTTGCTGGAATATTGCTAAAGGCGGCGTAAAACCATACTCACTCACTCACTCACTCACTTCAGCCGCTTGCAAGCGCAACAATTGCTGGCTGAGGTCGCTTCGTTCTCAAACCAAAATGGCGGCTGAGTTTGACAGCTTGCGTAACAAGAAATTCTTGACTGAATCAACTGTGAACTGAAGAGCCGTTGAACGGCGAAAGATTTTGTGTAAGGAGTTTTGACAAGCACGAGTATCTGGACTTTGATATAACATACCTACCTTTCTCCTGTTCCTTACACTCAGTGCTGTCCATCACACAGATCGGTTCCCGCAAACCAGTGATGGTTCTGGCATCCACCGGGCACCTGCTCCAGTAGGCTGAATCTCCAACACATCGGACATACCCCGTACAAGCCCAGGGCAGTAGAAACATCAGCCCGTCCTTGCCCCTACACAGGTAGTTCAGCTCGGGGTAGGGCAGGCCCGGGCCCCCGGGGTAAAGGTGTGGCTGGCTGGCAGGGGGGTCCATGTATTTAGTGAGGGGGTACATGTTCTTGGTGGCTTCTGTGGTCACCAGAAGGACGCTCAGAGAAGAGATCATTCCGAGACTTAGAGCGGTGGTCATTTTGGACTGACTACTTCTGGCTTCATTCGATGTTTCCTGTCATGAGAATAAAATATCGGAATGCAAAGCAACCTCGTTAAACCGGTAGGTAAAGTTTATTTAGTTGCAGGTGGACGCGACCCATACCCATGCTTATATAATCAGTGAGTGAGAGAGTGGCTTGTTTACCAAGGGAGACATATCTGGTCATAATTTACAACTATGACACGCGGAGTTGTCTCCCTTGAACCAAAGTCAGAATACATTCTACGTTCACCTTTGATATGGTAAATATTGAAGGCCAAAATAGTATGAAAAATTCTCAATAATTCTGGTCCAATTAATATTTTTCAATAATTTTACGTAATGACCTATAGTTGGGTGAGCTTTTACTTGTTTCAAGAGCACTTTCAGAATGGCCAGTGAATTCCTGGCTCAGAATCAACTGCAACAACAATAATAGTGGTTTTACTTTGGTTTAAAAACTGTCGGGAAGAAAGAAATTATGCACTTGAAAACTGAATTTGACCGAAAATTTACAAACGTTATCAAAACGTGACTAGGATGAAAACAAGACACCGAAACACTGAAAACTTAAAGTCCAAAACACAACTGTTTGATACCTGCATCAAATACATCACCGTCGGATAACAATTTCTTGTTTGTTACTATTTAGCCACCATCAAACATGGCTGTATACTTTCTTTTGACCGTCACTTTAGATGGACATGTTTCACTGGTTAATTCGTCAATAGGTAGCACAAAAGAAAGATTTAAAGGGACTCAAGAAGACATTGTCATTAGTTTTATCACGCATTCGATGATAGAGTGAGTGAGTGAGTTGGGTTTAACGCCGCTTTTAACAGTATTCCAGTTATATCACGGCGTGTCAGCTTAATGTGGGAGGAAAGCCCGAAGTCATGCAGGTCTCGGACGTTTACCACTTCGGTGAAACCCACGAGCACGGGTATGGTGTCGATGACAGAAGTTCAAATATAACACAATAAGGAAAAACGGTCAATAAGCTGGATTAAACGTTGTTTTAAAATAATTGTTACAATTGTTACATGGTTACAATTTTATCATTGTAATAACTAATTATCAGTTTTAAAATAATATAATTCAATTATATGACGGTGTGTCAGCTCAGTGTGGAAGGGAATCCCCATGTGCGCGTTAACCACTTTTAAAAAGCTACGAGCACGGCAAGGTGTTAATAAACCAAGGATCAATTCCATGATCAGCGCATCCTTACAAGGCTAAGGGGCGTAACCCATTGCATTCACCCAAGGCCCTTTCGCTAATGACATATCAACACAAATAAAAATGTGCAAAATGGAAATAACAGAATCAATACATAATCGATAATGTTCATAACAATGATGGTACTTACACAGAACTGTCCTTAAAGCCTCAGCGATAGAGCTTGTTGCTCTCCGTCTACAGTGATGTAAACCCTGCCTTATATACCTGGCCGTGATTCACTCGCCTTGACAGTTTAATGCCTTCTATCGTAACGTGAATCACTGGACCGTGACAGTCAGGCACTGCCCATAACACCGACGCATAAACAGCTCATTTTACACAATAACATGGGCAATAACAGCTTCCGTACTTTGTTTTATGTATGTGTCTTTCCATGTAAACATGTACGGCGTTTTTTGTATGTGTTTTCTGTCTACGGTCACGTTCCTTTCTTCTCGCCTGCTTGTCTGTTAACTTTTTCCGTAAATTGTTTGATAGGCATTACTTGGAAGTTGACGAATGACAAAGTAGAGACAATTTATGGATAACAACTTCTCCATTTTCTGTAAAGGCGACGTTTCGGTGTAAATCCTTATACCGTTTTCAAGCTATTTCAGTAAAGAAGAGTGAGTGAGTATGGTTTTACGCCGCTTTTAGCAATATTCCAGCAATATCACGGCGGGGGACACCAGAAATGGGCTTCACACTGTGTACCCATGTCGGGAATCGAACCTGGGTCTTCGGCGTGACGAGCGAACGCTTTCCCACTAGGATACCCGACCACCCCTCAGTAACGTTTAACGGGTTTAACGTCGCGTCCAAGATTATTGCACTTATATAGCGACGTGCATGTGTGTTTGTGTGGCTGCTTGTACTAGTCCGAACTGATGCCGATTTATAATGCAAGCCCACTGAGATACCAAGCCGCAGTTTAACATGAATACCCCACTCAGACACAGTATACTGACTCCGAGCCGACCAGACCTTGTTTTAGCACCAGGGTAACAACAAGTACAATATTTTAACGTCTTTTGGTATGACGCGGCTGGGGATCGAACCCCAAACCTTCCGCTCTCCGGGCGGACGCTCTACCATTAGACCACGGAGGCGGTCCAGTAGAGATGAACATAGTGTGACAGTGAGATAATATTTGGTGGTATGTGATACCTCGATTTTTGTATTATTACTCGTCGCCTTTATATAACCAACTATCACAGATGGACGGATCTATAAAAAGCAAAAGTAATGTTTTATAAACATTTGGATTGTGCTGTGGAACAAGAAATACAAAGTTCTGCAGT
Source organism: Haliotis cracherodii (assembly GCF_022045235.1). Taxonomy (NCBI): domain Eukaryota; kingdom Metazoa; phylum Mollusca; class Gastropoda; order Lepetellida; family Haliotidae; genus Haliotis; species Haliotis cracherodii. The sequence goes on along the minus strand of NW_027266319.1, from coordinate 54,291,207 downwards.
GCGAAGTCATCGACTACTACTACTACTACTACTACTACTACTACTACTACTACTACTACAGTCTTCAGCAACCCATGCTTGCCACGGGATCGGGTGGTCAGGCTCGCTGTCATGGTTGATGCAAGTAATCGTATCCCAACTGCGTGGATCGATGCTCATGGTTTTAATCACTGGATTGTCTGGTCCAGACTCGATTATTTACAGACCGCCGTCATATTGCATGAATATTGCTGAGTGCGGTGTTAAACAACAAACAAACAAACAAACAAACTACTACAGACACCACCTGTGTTACTGCTAGCACCACCATTACTACTACTACTACTACTACTACTACTACTACTTCTACTACTACTACTACTACTACTACTACTACTACTACTACTACTACTTCTACTACCATTACTACTACTATTACAATGACGCATACACTTTCCCAAATTAATCATTACTTTAAAGAGCGTTTATTAAAGCAATTTAATCTAGAATCCTAACATCAAGTGGTCTTTCCAAAGTTTTGTGTCGTTGTGAAATAACGAACAATTACTACCATTAATACAAATGCAGATTTTAACAATAAATAAATGAGTATCATATATAGTGAATCTCTTCGTATGCAACAACGAACGTCATATTCCACCCATGTACACCTCAAAAACACGCCCACAGATTGCTGACTCATCCATGCCGTGTTTATGCCATAGCATTCATTTGCTGCTGGGGATATGACTCGCCTCATTCCGGGCACGTCTTCCCAAAGTGGGCGAGACGCTGTTGAGAAACCTTCTCTGCATGTCACCATCAAACAACAGACTCATTAAAACGGGACATATTTCCATCATGTCAACAGGCCCACAAGTTGATGCGCATTTTTATTATATACATATGGATGAAATATACTAACGGAAAAAAGTAACTGTGCTTTACATAAAGTTCAATAAAAATAAACTTCTTTTAACACATTTTTATGAAGACATATCGTCGTTAAGGTCGTTTTTCATAATTTACACGAGTAACTTAATGCACAGCGCACAATTTTGATGTTTGTTGGAGCGTGATACTCACACGTGTTTTTTAAATGTGAACAGCACACAATGATTCTTTTAGCCTTAAAGTGACCTAAAATCACTTTTGTTTAACCGTAAATTACGCTTACGCAATGCCACAGTTTGCTGAAAACCAACGTCTACGCGCCTATGCTTCAAACAGGATGGTGCAGAACGAAGTTGTCGGACATGTTCATATTCATCATTTTCATCTACAGCGGGGGAACACTCATGACTAGCCACGAACCCGTCGTCCACGTTAACAAGACAACCATATTCGGTCGGTTCATCTATGGAATCGATACTGCAACATTAACAGCTCGGACAATTTGGGACCAATTAGTAACAGAACCACGCCCAACCGGACCCGACTTCCAGCGATTTTGGCATTTGAGATCATCGTTCGAGATCATGTTCTATCCTTTGTGCAAAGGCAGGCACATGTCGTCACGCTTCAGCAGGTTAATGCCCGTCCACGTGTTACACGTATTGTAACAGGCCTTTGGAGGCAGAATAACATATTGTGCTGCCATTAGACCTCCATCTTCCCGAGGCAAGGGAGTTATTAGACTGGACAAGTCCAATTTCCATCCTTGCGAACTAGGCTGGAATTGTGGAGTTATATTTTGGCTTGACTAACGAATATATGCAAAGTCCAATCGAAGTGTAACGAAATCGACATCCGGTTCGTAACTGCCGTGCAGATTTTGGTCGATTGTAGGATTTGCAAAGCACGTGTATTGCTCTGTCTCCTGTTACCAGGTATGGGTTTTGTTAAGGAATTTGTTATGATAAAACATTGATCAGACGAATGACTAAATAGTATGTTTCTATTTTCAATAAGTAACATTTACACCACTTTATGCTTTTTTCCGCTGGTATATAGAGTGAAAATATAAGGGAGAGGGTAGGGTAGGGTAGGGGAGGGGGGCTTTGCAACATGAGACTCGGATATTACAATATCAAATCTAATCTAATCTGCAACATCGTGTACCACGGACAAGGTTCGCAGGTGTTTGTGTTTTAAAATATGTAAATGATAATAATTCAAATGGGTAAATAAGATAAAGTATGGCCCTGTACTTTTTAACAGAGGCTTGTTTTACCTGTTTCAGGCTGAATGCGTTGTTACTAAATACACACAACTGCATATCCTTATCAGCGAACGTCCTTTCAAGTATATGAATATATATGTATATTTGGTTTGCAAATGTTGGTTTGAGATCAGCAGTTTTTTCTTTATGTTAAGGAGGTCCGTTATTTTTTCAACAAACAGGTGCTCGTTGACTTAAAATCGTTTTTAATAAAAATAACGAACTGTATTCTTCAGACAGTCTCTTATAGCCTTCTGCTGAGGATGTTCAGGGGCGGTCGGGTAGCCTAGTGGTTAAAGCGTTCGCTCGTCACACCGAAGACCCGGGTTCGATTCCCGACATGGGTACAATGAGTGAAACCCATTTCTGGTGTTCTCCGCCGTGATATTGATGGATTATTGCTAAAAGCGGCGTAAAACAATACTCACTCACTCAGGATGTTCAGGTCTTTTGCCAGAGGCGATCCTCCCGTCCTCCATGCTCGTAGTTGTTGATGGAGGCTGTTCAAAGTCCTGACCCATCACGTACGTTTCTCATCTTCAAACTGAGTTGAATTCCTTGCATGCACGTGGGCCACGGTCCACGAGGTCCACGAGGTTTTCAGCTTACCAGAGCCGCGTTGTCTGCGACTTTCACGCACTTCGGTATCTGCCCTAAGGCGAGCTTGTGTAGAGGTAGACCTCTTAGGTCGTGGGTACAAAGCCATGCTTCAATTCCAAACAGGGTGGGGGCAAATATGCCTTCCTGTTTTACTCCACTGTAGATGCCAAAAGCATCAGAGGACGAACCGTGAAACTGCAAGGTGTCTTCCATGTTAGTGTTGAATGACTGAAGAGCTAGGGTTGGCAGCCAATCCTTACAATCCCTGCTCACAAGGTCAAAGGATTTTGTAAGGTCGATGAATGTGATGTAGAATGGCTTCTTCTGCTCCCAACACTATTCCTGCAGTTGTCGATTGAGAAGATCATGTCGGTTGTGGAACGTTCTGCGATTCGTATGCATCCTATAAGCACATTTCTGTAGTCTGTTCAGGACCAAATGACGAAGGGCTTTCTGACTTTCATGATGCCGCTGTACTCATTTAGGATTTTCCCAGCATCGGCCATCGATTGAATGCCCTCACAGAGCTGTAACCAATATTCCTCCGCTCATCTTCTTGTTGTTTTCTGGACTCCTGGCTGTTCTTGAGGTTTGCAGGAGCTTCTGTTTTGGGCAGCGTTTGTATGTTAGTTCTGCACGCGTTTCCTCAGTGACAGAGATGAACTTGTAGAAATCATCTTCCCGAGGAAAGTAAGTTAAAAACGGACTATAAAAGTCCAGTTTCCACCCTTGCCGAACTAGTCTGGTATTACGGAGTTACATTTTGGCTGGACTAACGAGTCTATGCATAGTCCAATCAAAATCGTGCACCGAAATCGAAATCCGGTTCGTAAAGTGTCATGCAGATTTCTGTCGACTGGAGGATTTGCAAAACATGTGCACCGCTAACTCGTTGTCAACAGATATTTTCTAAATCTTTTCATGTTTTTATTCAAAGCGCTCGCGTGATTTGATGCACTTCGCGATGTAAGACTCGTTTTATCACAATATAGATCTTGATTATCAATCAGATCGTCTTGACTGGGCGCCACCGTTTTGTTTGAAGCAAATGCAAGTGATACGAGAGGTGGAATCTGATTGGTCAATAGGAGAGGCATAGAAAGGACATAACTCGTAATGGCCACTGATGGCGCAACGATCAAGACCAGGAATTCCAGCCTAGTTCGGCAAGGGTGGAAACTGGACTTTTAAAGTCAGTTAACTCTCTTGCCTCGGGAAGATGTGTAGAAATGGCCTTGGAGCCAGTCATGAGTTTTTCTCTGCTTTCCCGGAGTGCCATGGCGTGAAGAGTGTGTCTCAGATGGTCCCATCCGTGCTTGACATCCACTTGACCCACTCTCTTGCGGGTGTGACGTCTTGCTGACACCAATACGAGTCTTTTACTTTGGGTTTGCGTGGTGCATCCTATTTGGCTTGAGTCTGATCCGGCAGCTGACCAAGGAAGCAGTCTGTGTAGCAGTCGGCACTGTGGTACGAACGTGTGATGAGCACATTCATGGGTTCCACTGCTTGGACCGGTGGTGTCTGCAGGACACCTTGTGCTGAGGCTTGGTCTGGAAGAAGCTATTGGTGATGCACATGTCGTGGTGTGTGCATAGCTCGAGAAACCGTGGACCATTTTCGTTCATCTTGCCAGTTCCGTATTGTCCGAGACAGCAGGGACAGAATTCATGGTCAAAACACACTGTTGCATTGAAGTCGCCAAGCAGTAGCAGTTGTTCTTGATAGGGGATCCCCTTGTTGAGCTGGTTGGTGAACTCATCCTGTGTGGAGTAGAGGCTAGGAGCATACAAGCCAGTAAAGGTATGCAGACTTGTAGGATGTGAGGAGTCTGAAGGTGAGAAGTCTCTCTATTCCATTCTCGCCAGGCTCTATCATTCTTAGCAGTGAGTTCTCGACAACAAACAACAACATATTTTGGTATGAGGAACTAAACATCTACCTTCAGCTCTCCAGGCAGATGCTCTATCAACTACAGCAAATTGAGTCTCTTTAGGTCACCCAAACTTTCAAGCAATAATTTCAAACACCATTCCAAAAAAACACAAACACGAATCATACAGGTCACTTGTCGGACGGCAAAGCAGTTTATTAAACAAAGAGCAGACGACAACATCTCGGTATACGTGAGTGAAATAGAACCACCAGAATGACTTAGAGTCAAGATGTTTCAAACCGGGCAACATGGCCACGGGATGCTCTGGCGGAATATGATGCAAAGAAACTGTAAAAAACTAAAACAGTGTATCAGGATGGGGAAAACATGAAATGCATAATGTAGTTCATCTTTGGTAATCTCTTTTTTTAATTAAAAAAATATTACACTGAAACCGAATAGTTATGAATCTATATTCCCTACTCAGGCATTGGATAAAAGAAAAAAAGGTATACAAAAAAGTACTGCACTAAGTCCTACTTAGTTTGATCCTTTTAAAAACAATTTATCCTACTTGTATTGTTTATTTTTTGTTATTATTTTTAAAAAGAATCTTACATCTGATTTCAAATCCTGCTTGACTTATTTCATCAATACACTTGGTACAGCTGCCATAACACCTGGTTAACTCATCTGCCTTAAGCCCAATAGTGATTTAAAAAAATGGAGAAAAGAAAACAATGGATGAAATGTGAATGTTGGAACAACAAATGCAATGAATATGTGTACAACTTAATTACATTACTGTTAGTTTAGAATATACAGTTACCTCTTGAAATGTTATTGTCCAACTCCTGGTACAAATGACATTAATCACGTCTATCACATGATCACAAATAACCCTTTTCAGCCAGAAATCTCTAATCTGTAAAATAGTTTCTATGTTATATGTATGCAAGATATTAACCTCTGGTTGATTTTGGTTGTAACGCTTTCAGAGTGCATTGGTCATGGCATTTGAAGTTGATGAAGCTGATAGATCTCATGATAAATTTCGAATCGCTTATTTGCGCAATTTGTAGCATGAATAAAAAAAAATCCCACAATATATCCCTCCTATATTCCAATATATGTATAATGTATAGGTGCTTCATTTGGACATGTTTTAAACCCCTATAAAGGCCATTAGAATTTTACCTTCAGTTTGTGCTGGAGTTCAACATAGACATACAGACACTATACACGCCTCCATGTTCAAAAGAATGTGAAGGGTCTCTGTAAAGAATATCATTGAAGATATCTTTCTATTAAATTGTCTCTTAATAGTTATTAGAGAGCAGACCAGAGAATCTCTTCATATTCAAAATCTAGACTTGCCAAAGTAGTGAAGACTTGGTGAAGAAGTGTTTACAGATAATTTTCTTTCGGGGTTTGTGTGAGAGATTATAGAATGTACCGTAAACCAGCTCAAACTTTGTCAACTCAAAATAGGGATCACGCATAACTTTCTGAACAAGGAAGAAACTTTCTGAAAACCAGGACCTGATGTTGCCACACCACTTGTCCAGAAAAACAGTAAGTGGATGGTTTGGAATTCCTTTACAAGAGGGTGAGTATGGTTTTACACCTCACAAATATTGATGCATCACCCTTTACACCCATGTAGGGAACTAAACCCATTCCTCTAGGTGGTGAAAGAACACCTTAACCACAAGACTACCCCACCACACATCAAGTAAACAAAGTGTCACCCTCTGTGTGTTTTTGAAATCTCAAGTTAAAGTTCATGGCACCTGTTCAAATTATGTAGAAAGACAATTTCCTTTGCCCTAAATTCAGATGATCACAAAGCATTTTCAACCAGGTATTTTACAGTTGACTGGCAATCACCATAATTCTACCTTCTTGATGCATACACCAAACTGATACATTTCATCACCTGTTGTAGACAAGATGAGCAGGCACATTGCATTGTGGCGATATAATGGCACTTGTGTCTACACATAGACAGTTGGGCGGGGAAGGGTCACTCTACCCGGACCCGTGGATAGTCACTTGATATATTGTTTAATGACAAAAAAGTACCTAGAACTCTATGGTTACACTACAAATCACAAATCTTCGCATTCCTTCTGACTTTTCATATCTTTGAATAAAGATATAACTTGAGCCAACTTCAGTGTATGCATGACCAGATTGTTTATTACATGTATCTAAATACGTTTTGCCAGTGCTATGGTAACAAAATGCCCAATCGGACATTTGGTAATTATCTCTTGAGACCTACAGTGGGTACCTGGGTAGGGTCGGGTAAGAGGGGGATGGGTACCCGGGTAGTAAATTCGGACTCGTCCCAGCCCTAATAGACAGATTATATTCATCCATTTGACAGAAAATGATCTGCATCAGCCTATGAGCTGACTCCCCATGAAAAAACTTTCCAATTTCACAAACACAGCTATGTTTCAACTTTCCTTAACATTCATTTTAAAAAACATGTGTACGTCTCTTTGACCAAACTATTTCTAAATCAGGTGAATGTTAACGTCACATTTCGAAGAATAATATACCAAAACAACAAACAAAATAAATACATTAATAGCAAAATAACTGCCAAACAGTCAAACAATGCATACAATATTTAAAATCTAAGTTGAAAATAGTGTTTACACATCCCACTTTAATATATATTATCTGGTAACTGTGAAGTCTTAACCGCTAAAGGTCTAAAACCTGTTAAAACAAACAAATGTACAATGATGTCAGAAAGGAGAGGTATGACTCTGAGTCATGGGCGTGTACACTTGTCTGATGCTAGGCATCCACAGGGTATACAAATATACTACTCTAAATTTGGAACACTAAATAAATATTCACAGGATAAAATCTACATTTAAAAGATCAACATAGAGGTGGGTGAAATGCTTGCAGTAATGCACACAGTATTAGAGATAAGGTTAAAGAGAGGTCATCTTCATGATGCAGGGGAATATTTCAACAGTCCATCATCTGTTGGCATGGAGTAATTTCTCAAACTTTATACCACTACCGAGTATGTGTGAGGGAGTGTGGGTATATTTTGTATCATATTCTAGTCATATCCTGGCATGGACCCATTGCACCCATTTGGGGGAACTGAACCTGGGACCTTGGCATGACAAGCCAACTCTCGATCAATAGGGCCCCATTGCCTAGCATGTTGAGAGAGGGATGATATTGGAATATTCCCTTGTCATTCTGTGGCTTGGGTTTAGTGATTGTGTTATGTGTGCTTTGTCTGATTGGGTGAATGGCTAGGGTGGGATGGGATGAGTGAGTGAGTGAGTTAGTGAGTATGGTTTTACGCCGCTTTTAGAATATTCCAGCAATATCACGGCGGGGGACACCAGAAATGGGCTTCACACATTGTACCCATGCTGGGAATCGAACCCGGGTCTTCGGCGTGACGAGCGAACGCTTTAACCACTAGGCTACCCGACCACCCCCTGGGGTGGGATGAAGACTAACAGCAGGATGGATAAATGTTTATGGACCAGTTATAGGAGAGAAGGATAAACGATTATTAATATTCGGGAGGTGTGATAACGGTCAACTCTGATGCATGGTGTTCCCATCTTGAATGTTTGTTTGTTTGTTGTTTAACGCTGCACTCAGCAATATTCCACCACCTTGAATGACAGAGAGACAAGTCCAAATTGTGATGGATTGTACTGAATCCATGTTACAAATTGTGATGGATTGTACTGAATCCAAGTTACAAATTGCGATGGATTGTACTGAATCCAAGTTACAAATTGTGATGGATTGTACTGAATCCAAGTTACAAATTGCGATGGATTGTACTGAATCCAAGTTACAAATTGTGATGGATTGTACTGAATCCATGTTACAAATTGTGATGGATTGTACTGAATCCATGTTACAAATTGCGAAGGATTGTACTGAATCCAAGTTACAAATTGTGATGGATTGTACTGAATCCATTTACAAATTGTGATGGATTGTACTCAATCCAAGTTACAAATTGTGATGGACTGTACAACTCTAACGTTTAGAACAAATATAAGTGAAATTTGTTTTTTTCACAATTGCAAACATTTCTTAAAAAAACCCACTGAATTAGTATTAAGTATTCCAGTCGTATAATCTGTTCCATGATAAACTGTATAGCTTAAATTTGGTATCAATTTCGACACAATTTATGACACAATTTATGACACAATTCACACACTGAGGGACAACACGCTGAAGCAAAATATACAATGCTGCTTGTAGCAGAAACAGCTGTGGAGATATATTTATATATATACACAAACTTGTTTAGCACAAGTATTTAACACAATGACTCAAGGTTATAAAACTCACAATAATAACTATAATACAATATTCAACACATGAAATGTACAAATGCATCAATAATACAATGACGAGAGAGACGAGGAAATGGAAAGATGTTAGGAAAGAATTTCCGCTACGGAACTCTTAATTTGTTAGTCGCCGTCCACAAATCTAGACAGAATGAACAATAAATTGAGACAAAGATGAAGAAGGTAAACATGAATGAAAGACATGATAAAAACAAAGACATCGGATTAATGACAGGTGTTAACACGCCTGTCATCAACACAGGTATGATATGACATCTGACGATGCCAAGGATGAATACGGTTCATGTCACATTTCTACCGACAATTTTATTGATATGACAAACATCTGTGACAAAAGACAAAAAAAGAAGCAAAAATAATGTTAGGGAGAAACTATGAACTTAACTCTTAGTCTGATGAAATCCAGTAAGTTCTATTTGTGTCAGGGATTCCTTCAACAAGGAAAGGGTTAATGAGAGCAAAAAACACAAACAATTCAGGATTATTATTATGCTTGTTTTGAACACAATATTTGTGACAGGTAGACATGTTTAGTTTCAAAAACATCCAAAAAAACCCATTACACATGGTTGCCATGGTTACAAACGAATCAGGTGAGTTCCAGATTTGGATTTAGTCCTGAAGGAACCATTACTCCAGTCACTGGAGGAAGTTTACCATTCCACTTCTGCACATAAACAGGCACATGCGATGAATGCACATTTCTCAACATTCAAAACAGCCAGCATAATATTGATAAAATTTCAACGACTTGCAACAATGATTTGGCTATTAACCTCAAACTAATCACTATTAGTACTGTATAATACTGTGTGTTGTAAACAGTATCAATTTGTTTGTCATTGTATATCGTGATATCGATGTTTCAGTAATGTTTTACTGTTGATGCTGTATTGACACAGATTGATGACTGTCAAAACTAAATTATTATTCATTGCAACAGAAGCATTCTCATTTATTAAGATTACCAAGATGGACAATAGATGGCAGAATATTCAATTTTAAACATTTAATGGATCAGCCTTATTCATATTTAGCATTGGATTGACTTCTGGGTCTATAAGTATTTTTTTACCTAGACACATACAGAAAAATAATTTTGATAATTAATCAAAATATTTATATTTAATTATCAAATTATCCATACTAAAACCTCCAATCATTTACACCCCGAGAACCAAGTCACATGCATACTAAATCAGCGTCTTGTTATCACCAATAACTGCCTGTTGTCTTTATGAAGCATAGTGAACCAGTTAATGCTCCATTGTGGTGGAACACTGGTCCCTTAATGACCTGCATGGACATGTAATATGCTCAAGTCTTTGATTCAGAAGTTGGTAGAACATGAATATTTAAACTTTTATTGCTTACAACTTCTCTATTGTTTGTAAGGACGTTGCAGGGCTCAATCTTGCCCCTTCACCAGGTGAATGCTACTTCTTGCCCCTTCACCAGGTGAATGCTATTCTTTCCCCTTCACTAGGTGAATGCTATGTCTTGCCCCTTCACCAGGTGAATGCTATTCTTTTCCCTTCACAAGGTGAATGCTATTCTTGCCCCTTCACCAGGTGAATGCTATTCTTGCCCCTTCACCAGGTGAATGCTATTCTTTTCCCTTCACAAGGTGAATGCTATTCTTTCCCCTTCACCAGGTGAATGCTATGTCTTGCCCCTTCACCAGGTGAATGCTATTTCTTGCCCCTTCACCAGGTGAATGCTACTTCTTGCCCCTTCCCCAGGTGAATGCTATGTCACCAGGCGAATGCTATGTCTTGCCCCTTTAACAGGTGAATGCTATTTCTATTTCTCGCCCCAGGTGAATGATCAGGCAAGCAGTAGCCCTGAAACATGACAAACATGAAAAAAGTTGTGATTCATAAAAGTTTCAAGTCTTTACATAGTATGTTTTCTGCATAATTGAGAGTCTTCACTCAGCCAATCAAAACACTTCTTACAAATACAGTCTGTGTCTCCTAGGGTTGGAGTCACTGAGTGCAGAGAGCTCAAATCCAAGATGGCTGCCCTTCATATGGCAACATGAACAGACTGATGACAACTGACTCTGAAGGTATTCTTGAAGGGTCGTGTAAGGACATCTTGTTTGTTTGTTTGTTAAATACACAAAACATAAAAACCTATGAACCCCAGTCTATAACTAGAATAAGGCTGATACTTTTTGACATTGTGGCCTGTGTCAAAATCAGCTTTATTATTGTGTAATATCAAAACTGAATTAGAAACCTGCTTCAGGTTATTGTGAATAAATATCACATAATATCATGCTATGGGCAATGGCTGCAACCCGTGAAACGAGTAATGGTTGTCTGTCTAAAAATGAGAACTGTCGGATGAAGTGATTTTCTGCTGCCTGTCATACAGTTTTATGATATGGAAATATGTAAGTGCCTCTGCTTTACATGTCATGGTCAGAGAAAACAGCCTTTATATTCAAGCTGGAGACAAAAGAAATTGAGAGTCTTTGCTTTCAACACATCAACACATAAGGTATTTACAGTGTTCTGAAAAAACAACTCACGGCCCCTATTGAAAAAAGACACAAGAAATCAGGATAATGTCACTTGAAATATCACTACATTCACTTTAGAAACTGAACTGGGGAATTTTGACAAAAATAAACCAAAAAATAAATTCAGTGTTAGAATTAAGGGATATCTAAGAGGTTCTTGTCTAATTTGGCTGTTGTCGTTAATCTTAGGGCTTGTGTTAGACCTAAACTTCTTTATACCTAAACATCTTAATACCTAAACATGTTCTAGTAAACTGCAAACCATGTATCAAATAATTATGCATATGTATAGCTATGTCTCTCTCTTTCTCCCGATCCGACCCCCTCTCGTGCCCATTACCCGCTAGCCCAAGGGTTTGACAGTGCATATTATATATATTATATATTTTGCATGTGAATAAAAAAGGAAAATGTTTTTGGAAAGAATTCTCCTCTGGAGTTTTTTTGTGATTGTAAAAAAACTGAAGTAATCATTTTATTGACAGGCTCCTCACAGCGATTGCCTGTTTGCTCCTCACAGCGACAGCCCGTTCGCAAATTCTATACTATCGCTGCCACCAATCACAGCTCCCGATAGTGCAAGGCAGCCACAACCATGCATGGAGCTGACCTCGCAACCACCAGACTGTTATGTTTACAAACAGGTGATGACTGTCGTGACACTGAATACTCTTCCCCACTTGAAATATATTGTTTGTTTATCAATTTGAACTTCTATTTAATTTCAGTAAGTAGCATAAGTGAATATGCAGGGGGGAAAGGTCGCTGTTCCCTTGCAATCTCGAACAAGCCTGATTTAACAAACAAATGGAAAATGAGGGAAATAGTAAGTCAGTCGTAAAACCTTCCCAAAGATATACAAAAAATATACATGTCACTACATTTGGGGTTAGGAGGAACATGCTCAAAACTTTTGAAATGGCCACTTGCACCCTGGTGGCAGCGATGATACCGGATGGTAACGAAAGTGTCACACGCTGCGAAGGAGCTTGGATTAGTAACCGAGAGCAGAGTTTTCCGCTGTTAGCAACATTCCAACATAATTACAGTTGGTGTAGGTGCACCAATAGGCTTAATACACTGTACCCATATGGGAAATTGAACCCATGTCTTAGGTCCTACCTACGAAAACCTTAACCATTAGACCACCCCATCAGTCCTTACACTAGTCGAAGAGTCAACAGAGATACAGCTACAATTTCAAAAGTAGTAACATTTTCATCTGTACATGTTTGGGGCCAGAGGGTTGAAAGCCTGGCCACAACCATGGATAATGCAGTAAATTGACCGCAAAGACGCCCAGTGGATATATAATACATTGATATGATTCAGTGCAATAACCATCAAAATAAATACTTAGCCATGTCTCCTCTCAAATGCTTAGTCCCTAGTTGTCTCCCCTTGACTTGGTTTCTGATCCACAAACAATCTTGGCAGTAGAGATCAAAGAAAATCTCAGACCCAAGGTGTTAATAGTCTGACTCTTCAAAATATCTTAGCAAAAGCCTTATAAAATTGTTCTTAAAATTCGAATTCAAATAATTTTAGCAAATTCCAAATCCTGAACAGGAATTCAGCACAATGACGTTTCAAAAGATCATAAAAGTATGGCCATCTTATATATCTTACTTCTCAGACAATCCAAAAGATCTTAACGACCCTTTAAATAGGAACTTTGACCCTTCAAAGTATCTTCACAATGTGATCATTCAAAAAAGCTCAGTAATGAGATAACTTGTGGAACAGAAACCAAGAATCACACCGAAGATGATAATGATTATTTATCTTCAAGATAATCACACAGGCAAAAAATCAAAATCAGGTTCCGCGCGTCTGTAGGTGTCCTTCGTGTCAAACTTCACCACCAGTAGATAACGTGTTCCAGATCACACGAAAAACAGAGCATGACTTATTCTCACTGGCAACGCAATATCAAGTATTCTACAACATGTCACAGCACCAGGGTATACGTTAATAGATCCAAGCTATCTTAAATAATGAACAGCCTCATCTCTCATGCTGTTGTCAGTTGCAAGAAAGAATCCAGTTAATTGTCTGTTCCATAGCACTTTATAATGGAGTTGCAAATCCTGTCAAAGGTCAAGGACGCCTCCTTTCCAAAAAAAAAATAATATATATATATTAAGAATTGATCATGCTCACATCACCTGCTGGTGAAAATAAAATGTCAGCTGACTTTAAAAATGAACATCACTCCTGACCAAAGTAACTGAGGTCAAGGTCATGTGTATGTCACGCACTTGACCCCGGGGTTATTGTCTGTGCCTGCAGGACCTGGGCAGCTGGCCCGTTAATCACTGAAGCGTTGAAGTCTTGCAAGACGGTGCCTTGTGCGGGCAGACCGTTGACAGAATGAATGCTGTATTCCGTAGCTTGTCCCTGGGCGGGTGAGAGAAGCTGCCCGGTCATCTGTAGGTTGTACTCTGCAGTCTCCATCCTCAGAATATAGGGAATTATGCTGTCGATTTGAACGCTGCCAATCAGCCCGGAGAAGAACAGCTCTTCCATTGTGTTTGGACTGAATGTTTTGAGTGGGGGAAGACGCAGCAACAGTTTGGCTATTCGCTCAGAGGAGGATCCCATAGCCTGGACGTGCTGCACAAGCTCCTTGCTGGTCTTGTCCTGGAGCTTCTCGATCTGACGCTTATTCCGGATGTTGGGGTTGTCTGAAGGATGAATACAGTTAAAAAGAGAGTGATGTTGTTAAATGTTTCATTCAGCTAATTCAAGCAACATCACAGCGGTCTGTTATTTGTATTGCTTTGTTCGTTGTTTAACGCTACACTCAGCAATATTCCAGCTAAATGACAATATTAAATCCAGTCTGGACAAGAAAATCAAGTGATTGACATTGTGAGTGAGTGAGTGAGTGAGTGAGTGAGTGAGTGAGTGAGTGAGTGAGTGAGTGAGGTTTTACGCCGCTTTTTGCAATATTCCAGCAATATCACGGCGGGGGACACCAGAAATGGGCTTCACACAATGTACCCATATCGGGAATCGAAACCGGGTCTTCGGCGTGATGAGCGAAAGCTTTAACCACTAGGCTACCTGACTGCCCCGATTGACATTATGAGCATCGATCCATGCAACTGGAAAATGATGACATGTATCAACCATATCAGCATATCAGCTAGTGTGAACACCCGAACCCGTTAGTCGCCTCTTACAACAAGCATAGTTGCCTTTTATGGCAAGCATGGGTTGCTGAAGACCTTTTCTACCCCGGATCTTCAGAGATCCAAGACAAGTGAGTGAATGAGTGAGTGAGTTGGGTTTGACACTGTCTTGAACAGTATGTTATCATGATTATGGTGCTTCAGCTTAATGTGAGAGATGAGTCACTTGTTATCTTCTGCCACTTTGGTGACACTCATGTGTGCAGGTATGGTGCTGACAAACCAAGGGCCATTAAGAATTCAACCCCATGACTAGCGGATCCTGGCTTGGCTAAGGGATACAAATCCAGGTCACAAATTCTAACCAACTCATACTCATTTGTCAGCTCTGTGACAAGCAGGCTGATCCTGGGGACATATTCTGCCTCAGAAACCCTTTTGGGAACCATCCAGAGGTGATAGTGAATAGTGTTTTACGCATTAAGAACAGTATGTCATATGAACAGTCATATAACAGCATACAGTTCTCATCGGTGGTGCAGGTCTGAGCATAGTGCTGCCAAAACAATGCTTATAATCAGTTTCAGTTTAGAGTTAGAACCCATGATCAAAGCCAGTTGTGGAGCTCAAGACAACTGGGCCACCTTTCTCGAGAAGAGGTGATGGGGGAAATACGGATTAATGTCGCATTAAAAATATAATGCACTTATACAGTGACATCCATGCACGTGTGTGGTTTGTACTAGTCCGGACTTATGCCCCTTTTATAGTGCAATCCCACTGTGGTACGATGCTGCAAGGGGGCACGGGTGGCCCAGTCGTCTAAGGCGCTGCGATTCGCAGTGCAGAGTTGCGTCCCTTGGCCACGCCAGAAACCTATGATTGTGTTTTCGAATCCCGGTTTGCCCTGATTATGTTTCTAGGTGTGTCAGCACCATACCCGTGCTCGTCGGTTCTATCGAAGTGGTAAACGTCTGAGACCTGTATCACTTTGGGCTTTCCTCACACATCAAGCTGACACGCCTTGATATAACTGGAATACTGTTGAAAACAGCACTAAAAACCCAACTCAGTAGCAACTGTACAATGCTACAGTTGAACATGGATACCCCAGTATCACACAGTATGCCAACAGACAGTCCTTGTTCTATCCCCTTAATGCTGAGCATCAACAGGGTAACAACAAGTACCATCATAAAAGTCTTTTGGCATGATGTGTCCGGGGATCGAACCACTAGTCTTTCATTCTGGGAACATGTTTAGGGAACCGAAGCCAGTTGCGGAGTGGTTATTACCTGAGAAGAAGAGGACCAGAGTCTTGAGATAGGCGTACTCAGCTGAGGTGACCTGGAGCTGGGACATGGCGGTGATGTAATCCTGCAGGCGAATGATATGCTCAATCACAACCTTCACCTTGTCTTGGTCAGCTTTCTCTGGAAAAGGAAAGTCAGAATAACAACAAGAAAACAGCATTATCACTATCCTCTGCCATGGGGCATGTTAGAATTTGAGGAATTTACATCAATACTGATTTTCTAAAAGTATGCATTGCCAAAATCTAAAGCAGGAGAAAGGGAGGGGGGGGGGGGGGTAACTCCGGAACAAAAATAATTACGGTATCAAATGCTAAACTTGTCTTGAGAAGTACCTCTTAGATAAGCTTGCAAAGTTTATTTCATGTAACTTCATTAGTTTCTGAGGTAATATGTCCCCATTGCAGCAACTATGCAATAAGTCAAATAACATAGAAAAACAATTTTACAGCACTAATTGTTTAGCTCAATATTGACAAGTATGTCTTTATAAACATAAACACTTTCATTTAGTTTTGTAGGAAACTTGTCCCCGTTGAAGACAGGGCCACAAAATAGACAAGTAGCAAGGGAAAAAATAATTTATGGCACCAATTTTTGAACTTAGTCTTGATAAGTATCTCTCAGATAAGCTTGCAAAGTTTCATTCTCGTAACTTAAGCAATTTCTGAGAAAACTTGTCCACCTTGCAGACACTATCACTAAGTAAAATAACATGGATCAAGGGTCGTAACTCTCATTACTGTAACTTCAGTGGTAGGAATATGCACAAAGTTGAAAAGCATGTAGCAAGGGCCATAACTCTGTAAAAAATGAATAGACACCAATTTTCGAAATCATTTAAGATCATGAACAGTACTGGAATATCAGTGTGTGAAATTTCATTTTTCTAACTAAGATAGTTTTTGAGAACCCAATCCATTCAATTTGTGTGAGCGAGTGAATGTTGTTTAACGATGCACCATTATTCCAAAGATATCACATAAGAATTAATAGGTGAGGTGAAATGGGGTTTAAAGTCGAGTTGGGACTGCCTCTGTGGTCTAATGGAAGAGCATCTCCTCAAAGAGAAGAAGGTCTGACGTTCAATACCTCTCCACGCAATACCAAAAGACGTTAAAAGATGGTACTTATTAATCGGCATCGGCATTAAGGGGCTAAAACAAGGACTGGTGGGCTCAGAATCAGTATACTGTGTCTGAGTGGGGTATTTATGTGGCATGGTATCTAAGTGGGTTTAGCACTATATGCATTAGTCTGGACTAGTACAAGCACACACACACACGCACGCACGCACGCATGCACACACGCACACACGCACGCACGCATGCACACTGACAGACAGACAGACAGACGCGGGTTTAGCACTATATGCTTTAGTCTGGACTAGTACAAGCACACACACACACACACACAGACAGACAGACAGACAGACACACACACACCACTATATAAGCGCAATAATCTAAGACGCAACATTAAACCCCATTTCACATCACCTTATAGTCATGTTATATAATAAATAACTTCTACGGTCACAAACGTGTGTGTGGCTGCTAGTACCAGTTTGGACTCTGCCTTCCACTCCAGTCCACACTGCACTTTAACATGGATATCCCACCCATATACAGTGTCCTGACTCCAAGATGGCCTGTACTTATTCATCCATTTTAAGCTGAGCTCCAGGCATGGCAACAACAAGTAACATCTCTTAACACCTTTTAGTATGATGCAGGCGAGGATCAAACCCTGGACCTTCTGCTCTCTGGGCAGATGCTCTATTCACTAGACCACAGAGGCAGTGAGGACACAAGTAATCAAGACGGCCACTGATAGACTTATGTTGAAATTGAGAAAAATACATTGACAAAGCGAAAGCGAAAGCTGACAGCATAACAAACAGTTCGCATCATTGGAAAAGGAAACTGCAGAAAATTCAGAGCATTAAACTACCTGAAAAAATAGACATTAGGGATATATCTAGGATGTTCAAGTTCGTCTTGTGGTATGAAAACAGGAAACAGTTACTTTATCCAAAATTGGGAATAATTTCTGAAACCAATTATTAAACCTTTTTGTCTTTAAACACCTGGTTACAATGAGACACAATCTTTGCAGTGTAGATTTAATAAGCACATCTCTTTAGCCATGCTCTATCTTACTCTGACAACAGATTCAACCTGCATGTGGTCTTAATAAGCAACTCACATTTTATAACTTTCTGAGCACCCAGAGCGTTTATTATGGCAAATATGGTATGTTTAGAACATGCTCCTAATACTCTGACAACAAGTTAAACTTTCAGGAGATCTTAATAAGCACCTCCCTTTTCAATTTTTCTGAGTGTCCAGAGTGCTTATTATGGCAAATACGGTAAGGCATAGAACATGGTTCAAAGCTGAGAAAGGATGCTTGAAGTATGCAGGAACACAGCTAGTCCATGCTTGACAGGAGCTAGTCATGCTTGACAGGAGCTAGTCATGCTTGACAGGAGGATGACATGTGAGATTAGTATTAGGGTAACGCTATTTTTCAGTGCATTATCATTTGCAGAAGCCCGAGGTCTTCCATTAACTGCACAACGAGTGAGTGAATGAGTATGGTTTTACGCCGCTTGTAGCAATATTCCAGCAACATCACGGCGGGGGACACCAGAAATGGGCTTCACACACTGTACCCATGTCGGGATTCGAACCCGGGTCTTCGGCGTGGCGAGTGAACCCTTTAACCACAAGGCTACCCGACCGTCCCCACTGCCCAACGAAGGAGGGCAGTTGAAAAGACCGAGGGCTTCTACAAATGATAATGCCCTGAAAAATAGCGTTACCGTTATTATAGCTAAAATGGATGGAATTTGTTATCAAATAAAAAGAAACAACAATATCAGTTTTGAAACATTTACTACAATCGACACGAATGTCACTGACCAACTTTTACAAATATGGAAATGTCATAGAACAAACCAGATGACGTCACTATTGAACGTGACGTCACCGATCTATATCCTATGACGTCACCTAACAACAGACGTGATAATGGCCCGTTGTCAAGCAATATGAGGGCATTATCAAGTTACAGTGGCCCGCTCATTTTTGATCACATGCGGGCGGTTTAATGATAATTCTATCCATTTCAGCTATAAAGCAGATAAGTGCAAACGTGCAGATGTGGCAAGGGCATGCAGCGTACATGGAGACAGAGAGTGTTAGAGAATGCCCCGAACCTGTGTTAGTGTTTGTACCTTGCTGCAGGCTGGCCTGGAGATGGTTCAAGATGGCCGCCAGGATGGTTGACAGACACATGGTGTTGGAACACTGTGCTAGGCCGAGGCAGAACAGCTCACTCCAACACGACCGAACAATTGTTGTCTGCAGGTCAGGGCTGAAATAAATCAAAGATGGATGCAATAGTAATCTCACTTCTGGTCTGGTGGCCATGGTATATTTGGATTAAACCACTGGTGCGTATTGACTACACCATCACATGAAGTTTGCAGTTGCCAACTGAAATTACCCTACTGTTTTGCATCATTTTTTTAAACATTTTTCCAAGTCAAGATTACTGTTAATTTTTTTTTCAAATGTACATTAATACAAACATTATGAATGTATGTTACTATTTGTGTCTTTCTTCATGCAAGTTAATACTTTTTTGATAACAAAAAGGGGGAAAAAATGTAAAAACAGGCCAAACTGAATTTCTACACAGAGTTATGGGAATTGAACTGCCGCGTCGGCAAGAAGCCACCCTGACTGTACACCTCTCCTTTTTTTCTTCTTATTTTCAGTTGGCTTAAAAACATTTCACATAGGACTGAGAGCCCATTTACTTTTTTTATCTGAAAATAAAAACCTTAAAAAAATATAATATCCAACAATGGGCATAATATTACCCAAAGCCAAAATACACAAAAAAATATTCAAAACTCAGGAATGGCAGTGTTTGGCCAAAATTTTCACTTGTCCCCCTTGAAGATTAGAATTGGATCTGAACAACCCATGCTTGTCACAAGATGCAACTAACAGGATTGGGTGGACAAGCTCACTGACTTTACTGATGCATGCAGGGTTAGAAACAAACAGTTTTGGTCCACTAGTCCTTATAATGATAACATATAGCAAAACCCTAAAATGGGGCCAATTTCTACTAGTCCTTAGGATACCTTTACTATTGGGCAGTTTGGTCAGGACTACAGGACTAGTGCCAATTTCTAACGCTGTGCATGTAATTGTGTACATTGATGCTCATGATGTCAATCATGGGATTGTCTGGTCCACACTTGAATATTTACAGAGCACCGTCATATAGCTGGAATATTGCTGAGTATCGTGTTAACATACAAACAAACAAACAAACAAATCTTACTTGAGAATCTGAAAGGCGTTGATTGAGCGTGTCCAGTGCATGGAGAGAAAGAGAAGGCGTGACGCACTCTCACATATGTAATGGACATTCAGGTACGCGGGCATGGGAGATGGAGTCGTCAGGTTGAACTGGAAGTTGGATTCGGAGAGAATAGGACCTGAAAACAGAACCATTAATCATGTTCGCATTTTGGCCAACAAAAAAGTTGCCAGATAAACTTAAAAAAAACACACAATTAAATAGGGCGGGATTATTCACCAACTGTGCGATCCGATACATATCAAAATGCCTAGCTCATGATCCAATACGTATCACGATACTTGCATGTGCTCTTATCTGTGTGCTTTAGTAATGAGTACAATATGGTGGCAAGAGTTGCCCCCCTTTGACCAGCCTACTTCCTCAAGTATGCAGCAAGTATCACAATATCTTGCATTGCATCTTGGCAATGCTTATATAATGTCATGCAACAAATGTACTCTAGGGTTTGTACTGGATTTCTGTCACAAAATATCAGGCACTTTTCAAAGTATTACCACAGCTCCCTTCCCAAAATAACGGCCTTGCAACATATGCATATGGACATGATATAAGCTTTGGCCTTCGGATTCAGGCATATTTGACTCTGAATAGCAGCAGCAGATCATTAAAAGGAAGGTTACTCTATGGTTACTAACCATAACTAAATAAAAAATAACAAAGGTTTTGAAAATACCTATTTGTCTTCAATCAAATAACATCAGTTGGGCGTGGAAAACTCAAGGCCTTTATAAGGCACTTAATTTATTTATATAAGATACCTACGTGATAAATCGCAAAGAGCAATGAAAATTAAACTTTTAGTTTATTTCACGAAAAAACATTGTTCTATCATGACGTCATTTCTGAAGATTCGAACATGAGCTCGCAAGTTGATGATATCGTATACTGGGCGACTTCATTTTTGAGAGGGAACGCAGATAAACGTGATGGCCGAACAATCGCATCCAATTGTGGGAGAGATATTATAATCGGTAACGGGAGAAAAAGTACAGGTAATGATCGTGAGAATTGTGAGAATATGTGGGAAATATCCACCTGTGCATAATTGGACTTATCTGACATTGCTGAGGTCGTATTCTATTGTGGGAGTAATCATTATTTGAATTTGAGTAAATATTTTTAAAGCTTCCACATTTTATCAACATCCTTAAAGAGGCTGTAAATAATGTTGATATCTCATAAAAGAAAGAAATGACTCATGTAAATTATTTTGATGATTAACTCAACTGTCATTTTTCGACTCACCTTCGATGTCGATGACGAAGCTGCTATCTCCTGACTCCGTACTCATGCCAGATTCATTGAGGCTGGTCTCTGACACCGACTGGTCCAGCGTGCTGCTCTGTAATACAGATTCACGATCAGCTGGCTGATGGACATTTGCTCATCAACTTTCATCCAATCTGTCATTGACCATCTGCACAAAGTGATCTTAGCACTATGGCGATCATAATTCCCATACTTATGATAGTCTTAGGGCAAAGATCTATTTGTGCAAGTAGGCCCTGAACAGTTACCTTCACTAAGGTACACCTGCCCATCAACAACCTTAAGTAGATCGTCTCTGCCGTGTCAGTAACACGTCTATCTTTCCAAGGCAAGGGTATTAACTGACCATAAAAGTCCAGTTTCCACCCTTGCCGAATTAGGCCGGCATTTCTGGGCTCGCTCGTAGCGCTACCAGTGGCTATTATGAAGTATGTCCCTTTGATGTCCCTCCTACTGACCAATCAGATTACACTCCACCTCTCATAACACTTGCATTTGCTTCAAACAAAATGGCGGCACCCTGTCAAGACGATCTGATTGAGTGAATGAGTGAGTTGGGTTTACCGCACTTTTAACAGTATTCCAGTTATATCGTGGCGTGTCAGCTTAATGTGGGAGGAAAGCCCCAAGTGATGCAGGTCTCAGACGTTTACCACTTTGGTGAAACCCACTAGCACGGGTATGGTGCTGACAATGCTAGAAACCTAATCGGCGCGAACCAGGATTCGAACCCACAATCATAGGTTTCTGGTGTGCCCAGGGATGCAACTCTGCACAGGGAATCTCTGCGCCTTTGACAACCTGGCCACCTGTGCCCCTATAGTAGTACAGAACGTGCATGACCACATACACATATTTAAATGGACACGTAACCAACAAGAACAGAAGTGACAAAAAAGGTGCTACAAAATGCAAGTCAACTGCCACTACCGACTGTGAAGTTGCAATGAAGGCTGTTCTCCTACCTGATTAGACTGAGGCTGCACAGCCTTGGCAAGAGTATCAAATGCCTTGGCCACTGAGTCTGTGTTGGTGTCCACCTCTGAATCTCCGTTTGACGGCGTGAGTGGGTCGCCACCTTGGCTCTGATCCCCTTCATTCTTTCCCATGTTGGCCAAGGTGGTCACGACGCTGGCCAGTGTACTCAGATCTACAACAGAACATTATCTAAACTGAGGCTTGTATATCTTCCAGGGATTAACTAGTATTCCTTGGACATGTTGGAAGGCAAATTGGGATATCGTAAAGTTCTTATTTTCTAAAATCCAGAGCATTTTAATATTTATCTAACATTCTGTGACATAATTCAAAACTAAGCATTTAGGTTCTTCCTTGGGTATTGGTCCTGCTACCAGTGTAATACTGTCACCTCAATAAAGTCATTACATGAATATTAACATGAATTAGGAAGTTATTAATTTCTAGTTGTTTGCATGTCTGTTGTTAAACATCTCACTCAGCATTATTCCAGGAATATGACTGCAGTCTGTAAATAATCAAGTCTGGACCAGACAATCCAGGGATTGACATCATGAGCATCAATCCACAACTGTGATACGATGACATGCATCAGCAAGTCTGACCACCCGATCCCCTTAGTGCCTCTAACGACAAGCATAGTCGCCTGTTACGACAAGCATGGTTAGCTAAAGACCGTTTTTCAACCCAGATCTTCACGGATTCTATTAATTCCAATTTTAGACATTTAGACATTGGGCTGAATATCGGTCTCTGAGATTGAGATAAATCCCTGCTTTGGACATACAATAGTATAGACTGTATACATCACTGTGACACTGACATGCCTGTGCATGGGTGGTTGGTTGGTTTATTATTTAACGCCACACTCAGCAATATTCCAGCTAAATGAAGGCGGTCTGTAAATAATCAAGTCTGGACTAAACAATCCAGTGATTAATATCATGAGCATCGAACCAAGCAATTGGGATCGATGACATGCATCAACCAAGTTGGCGAGCATGACCACCCAATCCCGTTAGTCGCCTCTTACAGCAAGCATAGTCGCCTCTTCACGGGCCATGTGTATGGTATATGACTGGTAATTTGGTTTCTCAACTGCAGAGTACAATTTGTTTTGTTTTTGTTTTTGTTTGTTTGTTGTTTGATGCACTCAACAATATTCCAGCTATATGAGGGGCGGTCGGGTAGCCTAGTGGTTAAAGCGTTCGCTCGTCACGCCGAAGACCCGGGTTCGATTCCCGACATGGGTACAATGTGTGAAGCCCATTTCTGGTGACCCCCGCCGTGATATTGCTGGAATATTGCTAAAAGCGGCGTAAAACCACACTCACTCACTCACTCCAGCTATATGACAGCGGTCTGAATACATGGTATATAATCAAGACTGGACCAGACAATCCAGTGATTGAAGTAATAAGCATCAACTAAGTCACCGAACCTGATGACCCAATCCTAGTTGCCTCTTATGACAAGCTTAGGTTGCTGGGGACCTATATTCTAACCTGAAATCCCCTGGTTAGAGGACATTTTGAGAATGATGAATGGAATCTTGTTCTTATTACAGAGCTAAGAAATTCATGATAACCTTACAATCTTTAAATACACAATAAAGAATAACTTAGACTATACAATATTGCAAATTATAGGACAACATTTGCTGATTGACATGACATGTGAAAAAACAACTTTTTCCTTTTTAACTACATAAACAAACATTTCCTACTATCATGTACCCATTTAAACAGGGTAACTGTCGTCATGGCAACCTATCAAATGAAATCTAGCTGCAGTGACTGACGACACAAAACAACCAGTCTCAAAATAATTACAACACCAAACCTCTGATTATCACAACAGTTAACATGTCCAGTTGATACACTAGTATAACCATGGCAACACAAACTGACCTGTGTTTGCAGTGGTGGAAGGCATCTGGGAGCTAAGAATGACCATGCCCTGGTCAGTCTGGATGACCCTCTCCTGCAGGTTGGCCAGTAGGCTCCCTCCGACCGCCTTGGCCGTACCATCCTCGGGGCTCTGGAGTTCATAGTAATCTTGTTGAGGGGTCGGTATAGGCTAAATCATATCACAGTCATACTCTTTGTAAATCAGTTGGCACAAGAAAACATACATCACACTGCAGTTGTTGATCCTTTGATCCAAAAAGCAGTAAAAATACATAAATGACAAAAAAGCAACAACACTGTTACCATGGTAACAGTTTACAAAACAGAGCAAAAGAAAATTAAGCATGAAAGCCAAAGAGACACAAACCAAAAATTGAAGATTAAAGGGTCCCCTACATTCAAATACTGTAATGGTAACACCATTTTTCAGGGCATTATCATTTGCAGAAGCCCAAGGTCTTCCATTAACTGCCCAACGAAGCATGGCAGTTGAAAAGACCGAGGGCTTCTGCAAATGATAATGCCCTGAAAAATAGCGTTACCGTTATTATAGCTAAAATGGATGGAATTTGTTATCAAATAAAAAGAAACAACAATATCAGTTTTGAAACATTTACTGCAATCAACACGAATGTCACTGACCAACTTTTACAAATATGGAAACGTCATAGAACAAACCAGATGACGTCACTATTGAACGTGACGTCACCAATCCCTATCCTATGACGTTACCGAACAACGGGCGTGATAATGGCCCATCGTCAAGCAATATGAGGGCATTATTAAGTTACAGTGGCCCGCTCATTTTTGATAACATGCGAGCGGTTTAATGATAATGCTATCCATTTTATCTATAATACAGAATAAAACCCCTTAAATTATCAATGCATCTTCATATTTGTGGTATGATACATGTCAACGTTAGCAACAAGTGCCATCTTTTGGTATGATGCAGCCGGGGATCAACCCCTGGGTCTTCCGCTCTCGAGCAGACGCTCTACCAGTAGACCTCTGAGGACAGTCAGGACACCTCCATAGAAGATTTTGTCTGGTGAACTTTAAAATCAGCCAATCAGAGTTAAGGCTTCTGGATTCTTGACACAAGTAAGTCAAGCATTCTGGCTTCTCAGAAAACAATTTAAACAAGGAGTTCTAATTCCAAGAAAAAAAGCTGTGTTGTTATCATGCTAACCATGAAAACATTGTTGTGGATATCTAATACATCCTGTTGGTTCTGAGCACCATGGCATCCGCACCATAGAGGATGTCCCAGAGGGTATATTCTGGTTCTGGTTCAAATTTTCGAATAGAGGTGGTAATGAAACAAAGCGAAATCTTTTTAGAAAGCTGACATCTGATTGGCTCAAAACCGACATGACCTTCATGTAGAATGGGCAGTCAAGTCTGCTCAGGATTCACCTGACTGGACCTCCAAAGGAGGTGACCTCTGGTCTTCACACAGAGAGGCATCATATCGGATTAAATGTTTGGATTCTAATGGGATTGAGGGCTTTAACATTGTTTCCGAGTATTTCAGATGTATCACTCTATTTCAACTTAATGTGAGGACACAGGCTGTGGACAATCTACTGGCCCGGGCATGGAGTCGACACACCACAGTCAGAGCCAATCTGGCATTTGAAACCACGCCCTCCAGGGCACCGTTCCACAAAGCGAACACAGCGCTACGTTGAGTTGAGTTGGGTTTTTAACTCCGCTTTTAACAGTATTCCAGTTATATCCCGGCGTGTCAGCTTAATGTGGGTGGAAAGCCCGAAGTAATGCAGGTCTCAGACGTTTACCACTTCGGTAGAACCCACGAGCACGGGTATGGTGCTGACAAACCTAGAAACATAATCGGGGCTAACCGGGATTCGAACCAACAATCATAGGTTTCTGGCGTGGCCAATCGACACAACTCTGCACAGAAAAATCGCGGCGCCTTAGACACAGCGCTAGGACTGTCGTAAGTCTATGTTAAAACATGGGAGTTACGATCATCTCAGGGCTACAATCACGTTGTGGAACAGGGTCCAGAGTCCCGTTGTACAAAATGATCTTAGCGCTAGGGTGATCATAACTCACATCCCTTAACATAGACTTACAACAGTCGTAGCGCTAAGGTTGTTTTGTACAACGGCGCCCCTGGATACTAAATCCTCTATATGGACCCCTATGCAATAAAACTAAGCCCTTATTGAGTATTATAGAATCAGTTAGAGCGGGGATGGAGATTCACTTAAACATTAGAATGTCTTAACATGTTTCTGTAAGAAATAAACCCTAAATATTCTAAATCTCCAAGGTATCATTTATGTAGTAATCCTTTTGTCACTTACTTTATTCAATTTCAAATATCAAAAGTCACAATCATTTCAAGTGAAACTGAGCCATTCATCAAAATGGTATCAGTGATCCAGTAACCATGGTAACCATGCTTCAGTCTCATTTTCAGAATGTCAACAAGTTTCAGTCAAGATTCCTTGTAACAAAAACATCATCCTCAATAGGGGCTAGTAAGCAACAAAACTGGGCCCTTATCCAGCATACATATAAATAAATTATAAGTAACCAAGATATGAACTCACTTTAGCTGCAAAGGTAGGGATTGCTGCTGAGGGACTATTGAAGTCCTTCCGGATGTAAATCCTCTGCGTAGACGTAGCAACAGTGGTCTGTATTTTATCCTTCTGGTCCGGAGGCTTGCGTTCCTGCTGCACAGCTGTACACAAAGAGACACCTGAGTCAGTATGGGCTCACAAACAACACGGCTTTTGTACACTACAGAAACATATCTGCCCAAAGGTCAATCCTAGGAAGGGGACACCACTCTTGCTGTGCATCCTTAAGTACTGACCTCATTTCAGATAATCATCACTTAAATGTGAAAGAAATATTTCTTGATAAAATGTTAGTGAACGACTCAAGAACGTGAATAAACATGTTTAGTGCAAGATGTGGGCATTCGTGAACTAGCTTTAACAACAGCCAAATATTCCAATCAATGGCTTGAGGGGATGACGGGGGACTACAATTTAATATGTGTCAGTAAACAAGGCAGTGTGTGAAATTGTCCAGAAATAGTGGCCAGGTGTGCTAGCTTTCCTTTAAAGTTACAAGCCAGTTCAAAATTTCACTAACTTACATATGCGACCGTTTTTCCCTCAGAAAGATTGATGCAAATATTACGAAGGGGGATAACTCTGAAATCGCAACCTCGATTTGTTCCGGATATTAATTTGAATTTATATTTTTGATAGTTGTTTTGATCTCCAGATGCGAAAAACTCTTTTCTTATTGATCCATCTGAGGCGCGCATACAAAAAAATCGTCGTTAAAGTTTCAGTAGCCAATCGGGCATGGGACATTTCAGAATCTTTAGCCCAATCAAAAGTTTGGTAGCCATGGTCAAGCAGGCCAGCGACTATTTCGCACACTGAATCAAGGCATAAATTGGAATAATCGGGCATGTTTTATAACCGTTTGAACCAAGAGTGACATAGCAAAATTATGTTGCGACAATTCCATTTTATTCTTTACCGTGCTTCCTAAAGGGACATTTCGTAGCGGAACACCAGAGAAACAAGACATGGCTTTGTAGTAGAACTGTCATCAGGTATTCAGGTCTAAGCACGGACATGTGACAGGTTCTAAGCTAATCATTGTAAAGCAGCGGGTGTGTGGCGAGCATTTACACCAGAAATCTGTCAACATTTTTCAGTGCACGAGCCAAACAATAAAACAACAGCGCTTCTGTCTTACCAAATGCAATTTTGAAAAAATAGCTGGTGGCCAATATATTTTGTAGTGTACAGAAAGCCATGAACATCGACTCTTACCCTCGATATATGGAGGAGCCTGAACTTGCAAATCTGCTGACTTATCGGCGAAAGCTACAACAGTAAGTGATATCTCAAATAACACTTTAACAAGAACATCGAAAACCTAGAGGAGGTCACAGTTTCCGACTCATACTCACAGCCCTCTATCAACATAGAAAACAACATCAAGAAACATGCATTTTGATGAGTGAGTCACATCGGTTATAATTGTAAAAGGACCTACAAATATTTATCAATTTTCACTAACCAACTTTTTAATTGATTGTGATTTTCTTTTAAAATTATCTTTTTGCACAACCCTCAATTTTAGATATAATGAGACTCCGAGCCAGTATAAATGTTCTTTGTAAAATAGCTCCAGTAAACACATGGTAAACAAATTTCTGCAGCACCAGAAAAGACCTGGGTTGAATAGTTCTTCAGCAACCCATGCTTGCCGTAAAAGGTGACTATGCTTGTCGTAAGAGGCGACTAACGGGATTGGGTGGTCAGGCTCGCTGACTTGGTTGATGCATGTCATCGTATCCCAATTGCGTGGATCAATGCTCGTGATATCAATCACTGGACTGTCTGGTCCAGACTCGATTATTTACAGACCGACGTAACATAGCTGGAATATTGCTGAGAGCGGCGGTAAACAACAAACCAACCAACCAACCAACCAATCATTTCCTAGAAGATTATTGATAACAAATATATGATATGATTATTATTTATCACTTGTTTATCACATAATTCCTTTCCTACATAGTCATATATTATTCAAAATTCTGTTTAATTTGAGAAGTTTGAGAAAAGTGTGATCTCCTCTAAGACTATCACAAAGTAACAAGCACAAAAAGAATACCAAAATCATGCCAGTAGTAACCATGGTAACTAGAAAATCATTTCTGAAAGCTGAATCTGCATGATCTAACATGCATTGCAATATTCATGATATTCTTATGCAATCATTTTGAATATTTTTAAACAGTTACCATGACAACCAGAACTGCTGACAAGATCTTTAAAGAATTCATACAATCAGTCATGCGCTAACATCTGAAATTAAAAGTTAAACAGCTCCTGTTTACAGAACAATATTCATCCTGTCTTGCAATGTTTCAGCACTGTATTACCAAAATGAAGACAAGTTCAATGAATTTCTAAGGAAGACGCCATGGGAATTCTGGTTACAATAGCTGGCCCGCACTCAACCGTTGTTACACATGACAACTCTGTGATTACAAACCCGTGAAGATTCAGGTTAGAATATGTCTTCAGCAAACCATGCTTGCCGTAAAAGGCGACTATGCTAGTCGTAAGAGGGAACTAACGGAATCACGTGGTCAGGCTTTGCTGACTTGGTTGATGCATGTCATCGCATCCCAATTGTGTAGATCGATGCTCATCTAGCTGGAATATTGCTGAGCGTGGCGTTAAACAACAACAAACAAAACATGTGTGACCAGATTCAATCATTAACAGGGCACTGTGATGAACCTGGTCTAGTCACGATCGGAGGAAAACAATTCAAACCAATAAAAAGATTGTTTGTTTCAATATCTAATCAAAATGTTTAAACATGGCCACACAATGATGACGATCATTTTTTAATCCAAAATAAAACTCAGACGAGTAAATTCAAAATATTTCAGCACTGGCTTCGATATGAGTTCTTTCGTGAAAAAATATTGAGTGAGTGAGTGAGTTTGCTTTTACGCCGCTTTTAGTGATATTTCAGTAATATCATGGCGGGGAACACCAGAAATGGGCTTCACACATTGTACCAATGTCGGAAATCCCACCCGGGTCTGACTAAATATTGAACACACAACTCTAGTCTACTCCATGAATGAAATGATCCCAGATGGCAGACGTATGGATGGATGCATGTCCCAAGATTCCTTGTATCACCATGATGGGAGACAAAAGATGATGAACGGGCACATAACATTTCTCAAGACAGATAACAGATACCAACGTCGGATCAAAACATTAGTCCCATAACCTTGACCTTATTATGGTATGACCCCTATCAATTTCATAAGAAATTCTTCTCTTCAACTAAAGCAGTCTGCGACTTTAGCTACTAGTCCAAAGTCTGAGTCTAGTAAAAATCTGTTCAGACTAGTAAGATAGGCTTATAATAATACATGTTATTATACTAAAATGGACTGATAATGATGTTAGGAGGCAAGTTTGGGCTCGTAGACCCAAAAGTGTTTGGCACAGACTGCTACTGTTTTTACAACATGCTTACTGGTCCAAAATCAGATGTGCAGAATATCTTTCATTTTTTTCATATTATACTTCCCAATCACGACACTGTGATGATATTTGGCCCCAAAAGTAGCTATTCCAACAGGTATGCCGGCAAATTGTATATCAGATTGTCAATGAAAAGCATCGCTTTATGTAATAAAGGTGGCGCATTGCAAATACAGCCAAGAACCAGACCTAAATAGGAAAAGATTCATTTCAGCTACCAAAACATTTGGTAAGCTGATAGTGGAATGTGATATGATTGAACGGTGCACGCGAAATAGTGACATCACTGTTGACAGTTTAAAAACCTTTAATAGTGTGTAGATAATTTTTAACAAAAATACAGACCACAGCAGAAAATTGCAAATCGCATGTCACACCAATAGGATCTTGTCAAAGGAGCAACATTGGAAAAATTGAAAAAAAGACAAAACTTACTTGAAACAACTAAAAATTGTGACAATAAAAACAATTCTTTGATTCTCAGGCTGTAACCATGGTAACTAATACAGGACTGCTACTATCATGCTTCTACTCATTGGCTAATGCATACATGTTATCCCCAATGTCAGCCCTTTTCCCATCTGAAAGGAGACTTGTAGTTTGCAAATGCTGAGAACCAAGAAACGTTTTTTTAGCCTCAATTCTGATAGAGTTCAAAAGCACACAAAGGGAGACAACCATGTTGGGCTTACACTCTGATCTCATTCCCACAGCCAGGCATTTTTGTAGTCGACAGTACTGGCATCGGTTACGATGGAGTTTCGTGACGGGGCAGTCTCGAGCTCCTCGACATGCATACCCCAGCTGCTTCCTGATGCTCCGCTTGAAGAACCCCTTGCACCCCTCACAGCTGATAGCACCATAGTGTCGACCTGTCGACACAACATTTATAGGTTGTTGTTTGTTTCATGTTTGACATAAAAAACCTAGCGAAAACCAACATGTTATCATCACAGCACACAATGGAATCACAAATTTCCATGAAAATGCAAGGTCTCCGTGAACTAATAAAACTATTTGCTATTTAGAATTGTTATATCATCACTAGTTTTACTTGGTATTCAAATTAATAATCATAACATGGAAAGACTCAAAACTATCTGAATGAAAAGGCATTCTATAAGTGAAAATGGCAAACATAAATTAGGAATCACCATCACCATGGTTACCATAACCTTGACCTTATACGAAGGTCGTTCACAACATTTTCCCTGTTTTCCAATTGCAGCCTTCACAAAGAATGACAAGAAGTCTTTCACTGACCTGGAGTAAATGCTTTTGAAGCAGACAATCATTTTTTAGGCTTTGACCTTGACCCTATAAAGGGTTTATCATGTTTATACTTCATGATATCCAAGTCCAAACATCGTTTAGTTTCAATTTGTTCATGGGGCGGTCGGGTAGCCTAGTGGTTAAAGCGTTCGCTCGTCACGCTGAAGACCCAGGTTCGATTCCTGACATAGGTACAATGTGTAAAGCCCATTCCTGGTGTCCCCCGCCGTGATATTGCTAGAATATTGCTAAAAGCGGCGTAAAACCATACTCACTCAATCAATTTGTTTGTGAGATCGTTACCAACTGTACACATTACCTGAAGCACGGTCACCACAAACAACACACGGCTCGTATTTCGCCTCGAACTGTTGTTTCTGCGTGAGCTTGTCGCGGACAGCTTGTTGCTCTTCCCGCAGTCGCTCCAGTCTCTGGGCATGCTGCAACTCCTGCAAAAAACACATTAAACTACATTAAATACATTTCTCATTTTTACCATACTTTTTACCAACTGTGAGGATTCCAGGTTAGCATTGACACCCAGCAATGCTGCTCATAAGAGGCGGCCAAATGGATCAGGAGGTTAGGTGTGTAGATTTGGTCGATGGCATGTCAACGTACCCAAACATTTGGACCATGGCTCATAATCTATTGCGATACATATCACCACAATTATGCTGTATAATTCTAAATTTTAAATTCAGAAGCAATCGGAAACATCAGTGTATGAAATGAAGTTCATAAACAGAAGAAAACAAGATGCTGGTACAACATCATGTTTACTCATTCAATAAACACGATAAACATGCAGCCATCTTGGGTACATGCCCTGGGGCCGCAGAGGTATTGTGAAGGTATTTGTCAATTGTACAAGAAAAATACATGATAAATATCACTATTTGAAACCATCTGATATACCAAGTATTAAAATAAGATATTGTGAAAAGCATAATGGATGAATAAACCTCAATTAACCGATATACTTGCAATACCTCGCACCTTTAACGATTAGCCTAATAACCTAAAGACAATATGTCCGCTTTAGACAACTACAAGTTCCAGGCCCTGATACGACATCGTAACTCTAACTCTCGAATGTCATGGCAACAATGATGAAAACAAGACCATCGCATAAGACACCAGTGCAATGGATTTCCAAGGATCTGTTGCCATGGTTACAATAGTCATTAATAATTATAATGATCATAAGGCCTGATCGATTGCATGAATGGCTTTAAACACCTCATATATTATCCAACCATGAACCAGTTCACAAGTAATGAGAACATTGATTAACACCATCAGGGCATGGTGACACTAAATCACTGTTTGTTCGAATTAATTTCATCGAGGGCTGTTAGTTCCAATTTCAAACAAAAAATTCATCAGGAAACCGGAGACTTTCCAATCATAGTGGCCAACTGATTAATGTTTCAGTCTACATTCAGATAGTAAAGAGTCTGATATCAACCTGGTTTCAAGTAAAGTGTATCGTGTTACCATTTCGATAGTTACGATGGTTCAACAGTCGCAATAAGTTATAAATAAAACATAGAGTATGTGTCGAACAACTCAGTTTTTACAGTCGAATTTCAAACCTGAAGAGGGTTGATTAGGTAGGATTATGTCAACTTCAGATTTTTAGAGTTATTTCCCTTTGGTTTGAGTAGCAGCAGGGAGAAAAATGGCTGACTTTGACACTGTCGGCAATACTTTATTCATTTCTATCACATCGATTAAATATAATTATATATTTGATAAATATGTAACGCACTTGGGAGCCTTGATTGGATTATTTAAGAGTTAAAACAGAGCAGAAGCCTGTTAATATTGAGTATCGGCGACCCCCAAACAAGTTACGGCTATACAAATTCGCCAGCTACATCATGTACATTACATGTTGAACACACAAATGTATGATTTATATAAACAACAAAGATTTAATAACTTTACACTTAACAAAATTTTAATAGATCCAGCACTTATAAACTTTCTGTCTAAACTATAGCAGCGATCATAATTACAAGTAGTCACCTCTACCATGTATCCAACATCTTTAGTGGTAAGAGTCGGGAGAGCGTAATGTATATTTCAAGACATTCCACATCAGCCGTCCTCTAAGGCAACGCAAGTTGCTTTAAAGAGTTGCATC
The DNA here is from genome assembly GCF_022045235.1 of Haliotis cracherodii. Classification (NCBI taxonomy): domain Eukaryota; kingdom Metazoa; phylum Mollusca; class Gastropoda; order Lepetellida; family Haliotidae; genus Haliotis; species Haliotis cracherodii. The sequence continues at coordinate 54,257,143 of NW_027266319.1, read as the reverse complement.
CTTTGGACACACCAGAAAACAATGATCGGGGGTTTGAATCCCGGTCCACCCAGATTACGTTCCTGGGTTTCTCTGCACCATACTAGTGCTCGTGGGTTTCACCAAACTGGAAAACGTCTGACACCCGCATCACTTCGGACTTTCGACTCACATTAAGCTGACACATCATGATATAACTAGAATACTGTTCAAAGCGGGATTAAACACAATTCACTCACTCCACATCAACATATTCATAAAGCACACTTTTGTCTAGCTTCTATAAGCTTTTGTTTGATGTAACGTTATATATATATGATGACATCTAACTATATCTGATACATGTAGATGTAATTAACCCGGTGGACTGGCAACTCTAAAAATTATCAGTACCCCCTAATTTTTACCAGTCCCAACTATCAACAAATAAAAAAATGTATGAAAATTATTTGGTTTCAATTCTTTCAATATCATGTTCAGTGCAAAGAGACCGCCTCCGTGGTCTAGTGGTAGAGCGTCCGCCCAGGAGAGCGGAGGGTCTGGAGTTCGATCCCCGGCCGCGTCCAGCTATATGACAGCGGTCTGTATATAATCGGGTCTGGACCAGACAATCCAGTGATTGACGTTATGAGCATCGATCCACGCAATTGGGATATGATGACATGCATCAACCAAGTCAGCGAGCCTGACCACCCAATCCCATTAGTCGCCTTTTATGACAAGCATAGTCGCGTTTTACAGCAAGCATGGGTTGCTGAAGACCCAGCGTTAGAAAGTGGCAATAGTCCTACAGTCCTTGCCAAACTGCCCAATAGTTAAGGTATCCTAAGGACTAGTAGAAACTGGACATTTTTAAGGGTTTTGCTATATATTATCATTATAAGGACTAGTGGACCAAAAATGTTAGTTTCTACCCGAGACCTATTCTACCCCGGATCTTCACGGGTCTACACTGATATAATAACATTTTGGTTTCATAAGATTTATACTTCAAATACCAGGGTAAGCAATTGGCACTAGTCCTATAGTCCTTGCCAAACTGCCCAATAGTTAAGGTATCATAACGACTAGTAGAAAATTGTCATTTTTAGGGGTTTTGCTATATATTATCATTATAAGGACTAGTGGACCAAAAATGTTAGTTTCTACCCCTGAAATACTATTCAAAAGACACATCAAAGATTTTCAGCCCATGCAAAAAGTATTTAAATGAAGCACAATGCTCACAGATTTGTTATGTTACTATCCATGATAGATTATTAATCCCACACAGACTGTTCAAAACAAATGACAGGGTTCAAAATTGGGTGAGGAAAGTAGTTCACCGATGTCCACACTCAGTGGCCTTGTCATCATCTTACGCAACATAGAGGCACTTCTATCATGTCTATTAAAATATATGGACCAAGGTCTGCCTGTTATTCTAAGCTGAATAATCAATAAAGAATTCTATCAGTTTCCACAAACTAATCATCAAGACACCAGTTATGAGTTTTCTTCTATTTATATCATGCTATTGGCGTCACAGACTTTGCCAAAAGTCTTTGAGTCTACAAGCCTGAAAATAGCTCTTAACATGATATGTTTCAGTTGATTTTGTTGTGTTCTTCTAATATATGGACTATTGCAGGGGACGTTTGTACTGCTGGCCTGTTGGCCAGTTGCCAGTTAGAATACAAAGGGCTTGCTGAAACGTACAGTAGACGGCCCATCTGGAAAGTTAAAATTTCACCCCTTCTCCCTTTTAACTGGATCATCTCAGTAGAATGACAACCGTCCGCCATTTTGTAATGTTGTGTACAACAATTTCCTTATTTGCTCATAAATCGCAAATGGAAGCCAAGAAGAAAATATTTTCAGAGCCTTGCTGGGTGGCTACTCGTCTTCAGGTTCGACTACTTCGCGGCCTCCACAATTTAGTTGTAGGCCAGTTAGTGTGGAGAAGGGCCAGTAACTTTTAAAAGGAGCAAGCCCTGCTGGCTACATCCAAATTTGTTGTTAAATCTACCCCTGTATTAATAGCTGAGCAGACTAAACTCAACAGAATTTTACGAGACTCAGGCTTCGGACTTGTGGCTAAAGTTACAGGCTGTCTTGTGGTTAAAGCATTCTTTTGTCACACCCAGGACCTGAGTTCTATTACCTATACATTATGTCTGGTGTCCCCTCACATGATTTGCTAGAATATTTCCAAAAGTAGCATTAAACACATTCCCCAGCAATTCTACACAAGTCTACCACAAGAACCCATATGAAATTGGACAATGTTCTAAGGGTGTCAATGATTGGAAATTTAGTATCGATAGATCAACTTAGGAGTATTACAATATATCAATTAATAATAAGATTAATTATTCTGTACATGTACAAATAAAAATTAATTTCGTAGACGAGAAATTTAATGCTAAATATGAATGAGGCTGATCCATTAAATGTTAATTTTTTTGTCTTTTCAATGTCCACCTTAACCTCTTAATAAATGTAACAGTTTTTGTGCCGGCGAATTAATAATTTGGTAGCAATATTCATAAATTTGTACCGATAGAGTACCGACATAAAGATACTACTGATACATCAATTTCACGATATACAATGACATCCCTACAAATTATCTGAATTAATTTTGCAAAGTGGAAAAGAATTGTTCCCTACCTTGAGTTTAGCTGCCCAGTCAACTGTGGTGAGGGAGCCAGCAGGGACTTGCACGACCTGCGTGGGAAGTGAACCATCCTTTAACTTGGCGGCCAGATCAGCAGGAGCCATAGTGGACACTACGACCTGCTGAGTGCCGTTAGCTTGTATGTTGGAACCTCCCTACAAGAAAATATCATTAGGATAATCAGTTCTAAAGCAATCTCATTAAAATCAGGGGCGGTCAGGTAGCCTAGTGTTTAAAGCGTTCGCTCGATTCCCGACATGGGTACAATGTGTGAAGCCAATTTCTTGTGTCCCCCGCTGTGATATTGCTGGAATATTGCTAAAAGGTGTAAAACCATATTCACTCACTCACTCACTCATTAAAATCAGACCTTAGTTCTCGCTACCACTAAACAAAGATCTGAGGACATCCCATTACAGGTCACGTCAGACCGACCTGGCGAGAACTTTGACCAACCAATAGAATGACCAACCAGAAGGCAGCTTTCTCGTGCTTTACGGCACTAATTTCAAACTTGCGACTACGCTTCGAAACATATTTTGACAAATTCTCGATTACAAATTTGAAATTTTAACAAAAGAACATTCGGGAATGGCTAATAAATGGTCTAGATTGTATGGATTCAGCCGTTAAACCTGTAACTATTGTTCGGAACACCCCCTGTTAACATGGTTAAAGTTTTCAAGGTTGTATGATTGGCATTGATTAGAAATCACATTCTGACTTTCACTTTCATGATCTAGTAAGCGACGCTCTCCTTGGTCGGATGAAAGGACGTTCTCATGTGACCCCTAATGGGATGTCTTCAGATCTTTGTTTAGCGGTAGCGAGAACTAAGGTCTGATTTAAATGAGATTGGTTCTAAAGGGGAGACAATCTCTCATTAGTCAAGGAAGGTATGTGGATGATGGAAATGTTTCACTATGAAAATAAAATTTCCCTTTGACAAAAAATAATATATTCGTGATATTCCCCAAGTATGACATGAAATATGCTTAAAACAACACTGCCTTTTGTGTAAACATTTTTTGGGCACTTAACCATTTTACAAGCATACTGAACACCCTCTGGGCACGGCTGGCACAGTCGTCTAAAGCGTCGCAATTTGCTGTGCAGAGTTTTGTCCCTTGGCTATGCCAGAAACCTATGATTGTGGGCTAAATTCCAGTTCGCCTTGATTATGTTGCTAGCTTTGCAAGCACCATACCACTTGTCTCAAGCGCTGCAATTCATTGTGCAGAGTTGCCTCCCTAGGGTAGCCAGAAACATCTGATTGTGGGATTGAATCCCTATTTGCCCCAATTATGTTTCTAGGTTTGTCAGCTCCATACCCATGGTTGTAGGTTTCACCAAAGTGGTAAACCTCTGAGACCTTCATTTCTTTGGTCTTTCTTCCCATATTAAGCTGATACGCTGTATTATCACTGGAATACTGTTCAAGGCAGTGGTAAACCCAATTCACTCACTCATAACCAGCGAGTGATTGAACATTGTTCAAAGATACAGTCAGCAATATTCCATCTGCATCATTGGTGTCTAGTAACTGTTCAAGTCTGGTCAAGGTCAACCAGTAACTTAACGCATGAGCAGATATCCGCACCACATGGTCTTGTCATACAAGAAGTGCATCAAGCAATGTTAAGTACAGCAACATGTATTATATTGCTGTTTTAGTTCTGTCAAAACTTCTTATCAGCAAAAGACATAATTTTACCACTAGCCTGATATAATGAAACTCACTGAATACACTGGTCAACTTTAACCCCAAATCAGAAAAAATGTGCTTTTGTGCTCAAGGTTGTTTGTTGGTTGTATAACGCTGCACTCAGCAACATTCGAGCTATATGACGGTGGTCCAGAAATAATCGAGACAATCAGACCAGACAATCCAGTGATAGACATCATGAGTATCAATCCACGCAATTGTGAAACGATGACATGCATGAACCAAGTCAGCGAGTCTGACCACCCGATCCTGTTAATCGCCTCTTACGACAAGCATAGTCACCTTTTACAGCAAAAATGGGTTGCTGAAGACCTATCCTAAAGCAGACCATCACGGGACCTGTGCTCAAGTCTATCTCCAAACATAATGAATGAGATTCAGAGCTGTACGCCAGCATTGTTCTGTTTGATTATTTCATACCTAAATACCCTGAACAATTTTATTTCATTTTTGTGGCCATTTCCCAAATATAACAAAAAATCAAACACACATTTTCAGTATATGTTTACAAAGTATCATGCAGAAATATTAAACATTGTAGAAACGATCAGGAATTTGAATGATAAAGGATCACTATAGTTAGTGAGTGAGTTGGGTTTAACGCCGCTTTTAAAAGTATTCCAGTTATATCACGGCGTGTCAGCTTAATGTGGGAGGAAAGCCCCAAGTGATGCAGGTCTCAGACGTTTACCAGTTTGGTGAAACCCACGAGCACGGGTATGGTGCTGACAAACCTAGAAACATAATCAGGGTGAACTGGGATTCCAACCCACAATCATAGGTTTCTAGCATGCACAAGGGACGCAACTCTGCACAGCAAATCACAGCGCCTTAGTCGACTGGGGCACCCGTGGCCCCGATAAAGGATCACTATAGCTAAAAGACTGATGGAAAGTGGGTTGGTATAAAAAATGGTTCCATTCTCTGGCAACTAAAGTTCGTTTCGGGGCGTCATTAGCAGTAATCTTACCGGGGTTGCTGTAAATTACCGTGAGCATGCTGAGTTGTGCGATCTACCGATCACTTCGCACACGATTAAGACGAAATTAATGTGAACATTTTTTAATGAAATTTTTAATAAAATTAATAAAATAAATCACCATAAGTCCAGATATACAATACACACCTTTTTATAACCAGATATTATAATAATCGTGGAATTAAATTGCGTATTTCAGTTCTGATTTGTTGATTGGTATTTCTGATGTTATGTGATCACTGTGATCAGCTGATAATGTTTTTTGAGATGCGGAAAACATCATATCATTGGAAAACTTGAGTTTATTAAAAATGGAAGTAAATTTTGGGTGCCACGCTTTAGCGCGTTATAACCAAGTTAGCGCTATATTGAAGAGCGCAATAGCGAGGGAACACTGTATTTCAATTAGAGACTGAACATTTTCTGCACAATTATCTCAGAAACATTGCAAACGGGAACAGAAGCAATCATTTCTAAGGGACAAAACTCCTTAACCATTGTCTATTCTTCAGGTTGTTTATGAGTTTTTCTTAATTGGCAATTATCTCAGGTCATTTGGGTTGAAACAAACAGTCAAGGGAAATAATAGAACCTCTTTCTAAATAGTTGGCTAAGATTGGTAAAGACAATATTTTGCCCCACACTGGATTTTCTTTTGAAGTCTTATGTCCTTAAATTCACATATTAAATATTGATATTGAATTCAACCTAATAAAGTAAGTGTTGTAACTAGAAAAACCTAATCCTTTTCATTTCTTCCGTTAAAACAGTGTTATCAGTAAACCTCAAGTCATAAAAGTCATAATTTGAATTACATGAATTTGAAAATGAATGTTTCCCGTTTGGGAATTCTTTGACATTTCATGCAGACTTGGGTTCCTAAACAATAAATCGTACATAAAACAAGTGTTTGAGATCCCTTATCTACAGGGTAAGAAGTGGGGTTGGATTACTGACGGTGTCAAATTCTCACAACTGTTTTCAAGCTGACCATGTAGATAAACACATGTGCAAGTTTTTTGTTAAAAAGAACGCACTGCCATGGTAAAAATGTCTTTCACCAAACCATCCGCTAGGCATTATTCAAGGCCCTTATATGGAGGTGGTATGTAGGTATGTATATGTTCGGCCCCAATGCTGCAGGAAAATGTCGGCTGAAAATCACATATTGGTATTACAAGTTTCCAATTCCTGATTATTACCAGATTACAGCCAGAACTAATGTGATGGCATGGCAGAGGAGACTTGTATTTCACAGATAACAGGAATAACTGCAAAGAGGAAGATGTTATAATTTACCTTATTGCACTGAATGCAATGTTAAAATATCTTTGGGTAGTTTTTTGGTTTTATGCCACACTCAGCAATATTCAAACTACATCATGTATATGATGGCGGTCCGTAAATAATCGAGTCTGGACCAGACAATCCAGTGATCAATATAATGAGCAACGATACAAGCCGTCAAATAATCGAGGCTGGACCAGACAATCCAGTGATCAATACAGTGAACAACGATCCAAGCCGTCAAATAATCGAGTCTGGACCAGACAATCCAGTGATCAATACAGTGAGCAACGATCCAAGTCGTTGGGGTATGATGACACGCAATCAACGCAAGTCACTAAGCCTGCCCACCTGTTCCATTTATTCGCCTATTACGACCCGGGATCCCAATGAAGTACCTTTGAACTTAAAAAACAACTATACTAATATCCCAATTTGAGGATTAAAATTATTTTATTCCCAATTCCCAAGGGCTCTTAGTTTGGAATCCTGGATACATCTTTTCGTATATTCATATCTTACAGAATAATTGTGATGAAATAAAGTTTAAATTTACCAAAACAGATTTGTTATTGTCATTCATGTCAATTGCGAAAGACAGAAAGCAACTTTTTTGGTTCAAACTTAAATGTTCACAGAGTAATCCAGGCACAAATGTGTCAATACTCAACAGTGGCATGAAGTGTGTGGATTTCTTTCGGACTTTTTTGAATATTTGCTAAAAATTACTCCTCCGATATTTATCGAAAACTGATCGATATTTAGTTGACAATTATCGATCTCAATGATCTGTATCGATAGCCAGGCATACTGAATGTATCTACCAAATGATCCCTATATGCTAACACCTACATAAATCCTGAAGTCTGTGACTTACCGGGGGTCCGAGAGTAACAGGAATTGTGAGGTTGCCAGAGGCCAGTGCAATGGTGGGGAGTGTCATGGCTGTAGAGGACGAGGCAGCCGAGTTGACAATATGGATGACGTTGTCAGTGCCACTTTCCATCGCGATGAGGGCAGCTTCCGCTGCATTTTCTGATGCAGAGCTGGTCCGGTGAACTTCCTCTAGGGAAGCCATGGCCAGGTTCACCTATGGACACTGTGGGCAGAAAACATGACGTGTTGATTATTATTATTATACAATTACATAAGATAGTTACACGATAAACCACGAAGAACAATGGAGAAAGAAGAGTGGTTTATTTTACGACAAATCACTGTTCTATCATGATGTCATTTCTGAACATGCTGAAGATTCGACATGCGCTCAGCATGTAGCTTGGCATGTGCCTCGACACGTAGCTGGGCAACATGTATGTCCTTTGACATGTTTAACTTCTTTTGAGCATCTTCCCGAAGTAAGGGAGTTAAAAGTCCAGTTTCCATCCTTGCTGAACTAGACTGGAATTTTGGAGCTATGTTTTGGCTGGACTAACAAGTCTATGCATAGTCCAATCAAAATTGCGTAAGGAAATCAATATTTGGTTTGTAAACTGCCATGCAGCTTAATGGCGATTGCAGGAATTGCAAAGGATCTGTACCGCCAACTGGGCGTCTACAGCTATTAGGTGCTCAAGTAATTTGATGCATTTTGCTGGTAAGAGCCATTTTATAACAATATAGGTCTTTATTATCGATAAGGGTGTGGCCATTTTATAAGTAATATGAAAGTAAAATATCACAATTGAGCCATGAATTCCAGTTTAGTTCGGCAAGGGTGGAAACTGGACTTTTATAGTCAGTTATCTCCCTTGCCTTGAGAATATGCTTTTGAGTCTTATATGACAAACATAATACAGACCAAATACAAAACGTGTTGCAGAAATGATATTAAGCAATAAACTGCTGATTTTATATTCCAGTATTATAAGTATACTTCAGGTTTATATTACCATGTAAATGCCAAGCTAGCACAAACTTATATCCATTCTGGAATCAAACCCAGTCCCTTAGATAACAAGTAAACAAACATAACCATTTCAAAAACACTATTTACCATGTGTTTACAGTTTGTTTGTTTGTTTGTTGTTTAGCAATATTCCGGCTACATGACAGCTGTCTGTAAATAATCAAGTCTCAGTCAGACAAACAAGTGACTGACAAAATGAGCATTGTCCTACAAGGCCTACACAAGCGGAATCGATGACATGCATCAGCTAAGTCTGGGAACCTGACCACCTGATCCTGTTGTTCTCTCTTAAGACAAAAATGTGTTCCTAAAGACCGATTCTAAACCAAATCTTCTTTATTATACATACAGATGAAGTCAAACCTTGCTTATACAGACACACAGGTTTTTTAAAGAAAATGTCTGCATAAATGAGTGTCTAGATGTCCAAATACTTCAACTGACCAGTTACCAAACTAATCATTCCTTTATCATACTCGTGAAGATGTTGGGTAGAATAGGTCTTCAGCAACCCATGCTTGCCGTAAAAGGCGACTAACAGGATAAGGGTGGTCCCTCTCGCTGACTTGGTTGATGCATGTCATCGTATGCCAATTGTGTCGATCGATGCTCATGACATCAATCACTGGATTGTCTGGTCAAGACTTGTTAATTCACAGACCGCTGTCATATAGCTGGAATATTGCTGAGTGCGTCGTTAAACAACAAACATTTCTTCCTCAGCGACAACAACAGCCTTAATAACACAAGATGCCATTTTTCTTCCGTTTTAAGAAGCTCTTTAGGCAATGCCAATGAACTCACACAGTAGACAGCACTGATAATTACACAGGACAACAACCTGATCTGTGACCAGCCTTAGCCTAGTTAGAAGACCAGACAGTGGAATCACACACTGTTTCTGCTGGTGCACTTCCTTATCAACTACCAACAAATCAACATGGATCTTGTCTTCACTGACAATGAGTATTATGAATGATTATGAAAATCCCTATGACTCCGGCATGTCAGACAAATATTGACATTTAATATTTCTCTTCTTTTGCATCTATCATTTTTATCCTGAATTTGCTGTTGGAATAGTGTTATATATAGACATTGATAGGGTTCAACGTGTTCAATGTAGCTGAACCTACGTCAGACACTGGATGCAATCTTCTTAAAAAAATGTACACCCAATAAATGATTCTATAGGCATGAGAGGGCAGCCTTTGTTTTTTGTTAATTTACAGATGTTTTTTACTGAAAGAATGAGGTTTTCAGCTTTAAAGGTCACTAAATACTGCTAGAAACACCAAAAACGTTTCTTCTTCTTCCTCAAAATGTTAAGTAGGCAGGAAAGAATAATCAGTCATAAGAATTGTTATAAGTTTTTGAGTTTTATAATACTTAGGATAAAATTTCAACAAGTTATTAATTAAAGTATTTTAAATAATATATTGATATTGATAGCGACAGACATTTAGTGTTTTAAAACTATTTCAAGTTTTTAATACGAATAAAAAAATCCACTGCTTTATGCTTATACCATGTATACAGCAGGTTTGTAAAGTCTTAAAAAAAATGTCTGGCCCTACATTCATATGACATTGTGCACTTGTGGTCAATTTAGAATCTGAGTGAGTTAGTGAGGAGGGAGCACAACAATATGCCAACACCATTGGGGGCACAATGATATGCCATCAACAAAGTCACTGAGTCTGACCACCTGATCTAGACAAGTCTTACAACAAGCACCTGCTACTGGGGACCAAGGCTAACCCAGACTTCCCACATTGATGTCTGTGAACGTGAATTATACCACGCCATGTCAAGTCAGTGAGGTAGGGAAGCCATAGTGATTCAGGTCTTAGTTTGTTTGCTTGTTGTTTAATGCCGCACTCAACAATATTCCAGCTTTATGACGGAGGTCTGTAAATAATCGAGTCTGGACAGACAATCCAGTGATTGATATCATGGGCATCGATCAACTCAAATGGAATACGATGACATGCATCAACCAAGTCTGCGAGCTTGACCACCCAATCCCGTTGGTCGCCTCTTACGACAAGCACAGACACCTTTTATGGCAAGAATGGGTTGCTGAAGACCTATCCTCCCCTGGATCTTCATAGGTCGATTTAGGTCTTCGCGGTTTATCACTTCACCATGTACAAACATGCACAATACTGACAAAGTAAGGATGGTAACTGAGAAGAATTTAGGATGCAGATCTTTGGGAAGCAGATCATGGCCCAACTAAGGGGCACAACTCTAAAATACAAAATACTAAACAAAAAAATAAATATAAGGCTCAATGTGAAAGGATATTCAACAAAATATTGATTACATGACTGAATGGTTACCATAGTGACTGAACAGAAACTTTAACTTCAAATATACCATGCCGATAGAAAATTCATCCTGGGAAACCCAAACAGTGTTATAACTCAGTAATTCACAGTAACAATCGATATTTCTTCAAACATGGTATTACTGGTATGACCATACAAATCAATGATAAAACAGGACATCAGTCTATGGTAATAGGGACAAAGGTCATATCCTTTGACCTGTGCTTGACCTTTCAACCTTTGACCTTCCTGACACTAGAAATAGCCAGCTGCTCATTGATCCCACTATGATATGCAACACAGTCAGTGATATATTGTTAATGGGACTTGCCAAGCTCAGGCACATAGCCTATCATTTCCCAAATGTCTATCAAATAAATTTGACATCCCAAGGCCAAAAAAATATGTTTCCTATTTCTTCCCATTCAACAGGTTAGAATGGTTTTATTTTATGAATCTTTTCTTGTTTTAAAAACAATATGCAGTATGTCAGTAAACATGTCCTTTAAATGACAATAATGACTGATTTTTTAAACATTTTTTTATATTCCTGTTACAGATGTGTCTCTGCAGGACAACAGAGCTAAACATGAGAAAATAAAAAACGTAGCACTTCAAGATACAAGTTTTTTTGGGGGTAGTTTTTTGACAAGACATCACAAAGACAGCATTCACTCACCATTCATACATATTAGATCAGGGCTAATTCATATCATAACATTATAATTTAAAGGTCATAACAACTTCTTTAATACAATGTTATCTAGTCTGTGGTTCTGATTCAAATAAATCATGATACATAGCCCATTTGGTATAAAACTCAAGACAATTTTTACTAAAATGAATAGTCCTTTCAACATAAGTGAGTGAGCAAGTATGGTTTTACGCTGCTTTAAGCAATATTCCAGTAATATCATGGCAGGGGACACCAGAAATGAGCTTCACACATTGTACCCATGCCGGGAATCGAACCCGGGTCTTCAGCGTGATGGGCACACACTTTCACAAGCAGGCTACCCGACCGCCCCTTTTCAATATAAGTCTTCAAAGGGCATTTAGTAATTTAGAAGTGATACACATAAGGAAGATGATATATAGGTGTCAACTTCTTTATTATGAGGAACACAATGTTTCGGAGTATATACTTTCTCCTTCATCATGTGAATCATTCACCTGATGAAGGAGTAAGCTTACACTCCAAAACATTGTGTTCCTCGTAATAAAAAAGTTAACATCCATAACTTATCTTCCTTTTCAATAGTATCTCATTTTTAAATGGTCCTAAAATTTACAAAACAAATAGTTTGCTGAAGTGATGAAGAGATCAAACACAGCATCAGTCACAGCATCCTTTTTACAACCGAACAATATTAATTCTAATGTAAGATTAAGGTTACGAATGTGACTACATCCTCCCAACAACCATGTCATAAACTGTGTCAATAAAGTTTGTACAAAAGTCACATTCCAAATCCAAGTGTGAGTGAGTGAGTGAGTGAGTGAGTGAGTGAGTGAGTGAGTGAGTGTTAGGTTTATTGCAGCTTTTAACAGTATTCCAGTTATATCACAGCGTGTCAGCTTAATGTGGGAGGAAAGCCCGAAGTGATGCAGGTCTCAGATGTTTACCACTTCGGTGAAACCCACAAGCACGGGTATGGTGCTGACAAACCTAGAAACATAATCGGGGCGAACTGGGAATCGAACCCACAATCATAGGTTTCTGGCGTGCCCTAGGGATGAAACTCTGCACAGCAAATCGCAGCGCCTTAGACCACTAGTCCCCCCCCCCAAAGAGTGAGATGGACTCTCTCTCTCTTCATTAAAAAGTGAACATGCATCTGAGTCCTTAACTTTGATCTTTTAGAGAAAAATGTCAGTTGCCAAGATTCTGTGGGTTGTCCTGTATTAAAACCACCTCAGTTTTGTTCCCTGCTTTGATTTAAAAGGGTTGGAGAAAATACGACCAATCAAGATCAGATAATAAAATAAGCTAGCCACTTAGATTTATCAATACAATTACCTTAAGATGAGCATAGAGTATAATAATATACTTTTGAACCTTTCTTTAAATTAATAATGACTGATTTATCAAATTTGCTCTTCTGGCATTTAATACTCACAATACCTAAAGATGATCATCAGATGATACGAGTAGAATGAGAAAAACAGTTCTGCATCCGGGGCTGCAGTCCAGGGTGGGTCCGGACTCAGGAAACCCGAAGCCTACATTTGTTCCTGTCTCATTATAACCACTACCAGGACCAATCATGAAACAGAAACCTACTAGCTGAAGCAGGGATATTCCATTTCACATGTTCACTTAGAAATCAAGGCTTCTGAAACTGTCATAATACATATGTGAGTGTTGGTCACATTTCTGAAAAATACTAACTTGGGAGTTGTGTAACAATAAGTTTATCATAATATATATAAACGATAAAGCTATTGTTATAATGTCTTACACAATGTGACTGCATCAATGCAGGGCTTCAGACCAGTTCATGTCAAGGACAGTGACCAGCTGCTGCACTTAAAAAAAGTAAGCCAGACTTTCCTTCAGAAAAAAAGAAAGAACCAGCTCGGCAGTGGGAAAAAAACAACAACGATAAAATGGTTTATGGAATTCCACACACACACAAAGTTCAGTTTGGTGTGGTTGTGGTTGTGGTTGGGGATCGATAGACAAATGCAAGATTGTAGAAAAATATTTGTTATGCTATTTCTTTATTGGGTTGGCACTGATTTGATACTAAAAAAAAAAAAATGTAATTTTTCTTTTTCTCCCCATCATTGTCCATGTTCTCAGTATTTTGGGTCAGTGGAAAAACTATAAAAAAAAGATGAAAAGCCTAACTATGGTAATTACACATAACATGAAGAAACCCATCATTTTTTTATAGAGCATAATGAATGATATAATTGTCTAGATTTCATTCAAGATTAATGGTTAATGTTCTCAGAGATTAATATATTGTCCCTGAAGTAAAGTTATGAGTAATTTTACTTTCTAAATTGGCAGTGCTGAAATCGGGACGAGAATAGCATACTGATTCTGAGAAGGGATGAGATTCTCAGATGAAAAGATTAAGGTGGGCGGTAGTATCGGTACACCACAATTTGAAATTCTAACGAATGGGTATCACAAAACGTTGGGAAAATACCAGTTTCGTAACCATGCATATTTTCATCTTGATGGCAAAGTTTTACATAAACACATGATAAGTGACAAGTCAAATTGAAATAACAAAATTCAGAAATTAGCAACTGATTCTTGTGATTGAAAAAGCGAAACTATTCACAACAAACTTCCTGTACACAAAGTGTCTATTACACATGCGCTACCCAACAATATTCATCAAAATGGCAGACGACAAAGTTGTCAAAATGGGTAGGGAAAGCCCGATGTATGTTTTTTTCAGTTCAGTTTCATAACAAATTACAGATGAAAGAATGAATAAATGATGGTACACATCGCAATACAAGAATCATTATTGCGATGAATTTCAATATGAAAGTCAGACCAATCCCATCACTAGAAATGGTGGGTTGTTTAATAAAATATATGCTCCAGGATGTGTCACAGAGACTAATTTTCTCCAATAAACTATTAATAATTTTCTTTATTGAATATGCTGACATGTTTTTACAGAAACTGCTTCATTAAGGGCACCCTCACACATTAAGTTGCCTTGCTGGGAATGTCATATCTGTAACACTGATCAAATACCGTATTCTCCATATTAGGCGCCCTGGGTGCTTAGAAAGTTTGCGAAAAGGTGCGCCTATTAAAGTACTAAAGAAATAAAAAAAAAAGTGTTTTGCTGGATTTAATAATCGACACAAAGCATAACGTAGATGGAAATACGAAATAACAAAACAACTGGAAAAGTACTAGTCTGGATTTGTTAGTTTTATCTCAGTGCTCAATACAACATGTACTTTACAGGAGATAATTTGTAGGCACTTTCAACATTCAATAGGCATTATGCAAATTAGCCTGAAAAAAAGTTATCAAAACAACAATAAAAATAACAGCTATGTTTATGTACATAATAATAATGACAAGTAAGTTGTTTGAGAAGGGAATATGTTACTTTTACGTTCTGATATTTTGACGATGATTCACTATCCCACAATGCCACTGACAAATCACTAACCACTGACAAATCACATGCACGTGGGTTTCAAGCACCTGTTTTCACCTGTCGTCAAGGTGTCATAGGTCATGGACATTCACCTTGATCTACAACACCTGGTTATGCTCAGTTTCACAATAGTCTGTTTTGTTCATATTTTTACAAACTTTTACATGTAAAAAGACAAAAAAAACTTTGATACGCTGTATTTGTGCCAAGGCCCAATTAGTATTAATTGATTTGTTTGAATATTTATATATTTTGTATATTAACTGCATTTATTTAAAATTTGAGCTCGAAAAAACAGTTTTTTTTCATTTCTGTGAGTACTTTAGTATTCGAACCATTCACAAATTGTGCTCATCCAGTGGTATCAGGTAATGAACAAACTTATTCAAATACTAATGAAACTAAATGGTTTTCGATAATAGAAGGATCTCACATCACTAACCTGCGCTGATTTGTCAAAAGAATGTGTACCATACACCAGAAATTATTGACTGTCCTGTAAATATTTGGTCTTAAACTGAGGTGTTTTATAAAAATAATTAACAGGCAGGTTTTGAAGTTGGTCAGGGAAAGCTTAGTCAGTGGAACAAGGCAATAATACAGCAATCTCAGGCGATGCAAAACCATCGTTG
Source organism: Haliotis cracherodii (assembly GCF_022045235.1). Classification (NCBI taxonomy): domain Eukaryota; kingdom Metazoa; phylum Mollusca; class Gastropoda; order Lepetellida; family Haliotidae; genus Haliotis; species Haliotis cracherodii. Next base: position 54,241,494 of record NW_027266319.1, on the reverse strand, counting down.
GAAATACTAACTATAGTCAGACTGAAAGTTAATAACATAATTATGAAAGTTTGAAGTACATATCATGCCAGATTGGACTCGCAGAAACAAAGTCATGTAAATAGAGATATTATTCAAAAGATTCACTGGCCAAAATATGATCTAATCTGTAATCATCTTCTTCGTCACCTTGGGCACCAGTATGGCAGTTGCCATGGTGATGATCATAATCATGTTAAACCTATTGAAGCAAACTGTCAAAAGATCCCTCTTGAGCTGTAGTTATAGTCATGATGTTATAGTCATAATTCATTCAAGACATTACTGTGTAATGACCCTTTCACAGCCACCTGTATGACACAGCAATGATTCTCTTCAATGATTGCCAAATACAAAGTGTTAAGATTTCTTATCGTTTAGCTCAATTTTCACTTGCATATATGTGATTACTTGTATCCCAGTGACTAAAGTAATTTGAGATTCAAGTTGTTTCATCACAGCAAGGAAAAGACAGTGAGTAGACAAAGAGAATTTCTCTTTCATTAAAAATGTATTAAACTCTATAATAACTTCAGGGATGTGAGCAGGTTTTTCCCGAGAAAAAAAAACAGGAAAACTCTAGGGGGGTCTGGGGGCATTCCCCCCGAAGTTGCATTATCAAATCAACACGTTCACTCCAAAAACGTTTTTCTGTCGGCTCAAGAATTTGTAACAAAATGTACCATGTCTTCAGTTGTCTTCCTGACAGTCATTCCTTGTGTGCAATTATAAGGACCAAGGGCTGCAGATGGTTCATGGTGCCCAAACAGGATGTTGTTCATAAAAAGCTAGTTCATGATATTAATTGCTATTTTAATTATTCACAATGTCAAGATCAAGGGTCGTTTCACACACTCAACCATGTATGCAATGTTGTTATTTTTGTAGCATTAACATATACATCAGCTTTAGAAATTGACACTAGTCCTAAAGTCCTTGCCAAACTGCCCAATACTGAATAGTCATGATAGTAAAGGTATAATCATAAGGACTAGTAGAAATGTGCTATTTGTTATCATTATAAGGACTAATGGAGGGAAACTGTTAGTTTCTACCGCTATACATGCTATAAGGGACCGGTCATTTATTATGAAGGGGGGGGGGGGGGGCTGGGAGGGGATCAGAGGAGAGGGTTCGAGGGAATCAAGGTAAGGGCCATAAAAAGGGAGAAGTCATAAAAAATAAAACACATATCCAGGGAGGGTCGTGAACATAATGGACATTATATAATTAAGTGAGTGAGTACAGGTTTATGCTGCTTTTAGCAATATTACAGCAATATCACGGCAGGGGACACCAGAAATGGGCTTCCCACAATGTTTGTTTATTTGTTGTTAAACGTCGCACTCGGCAATATTCCAGCTACATGACAGCAGTCTGTAAATAACTGAATCTGGACCAGACAATCCAGTGATTGACATCATGAGCATCGATCCACACAAACTGGGATACAATGACATGCATGAACCAAGTCAGCGAGCCTGACCACCCGATCCCGTTAGTCGACTCTTAACACAAGAATAGTTGCCTTTTACAGCAAGCTTAGGTTGCTGAAGAGCTCTTCTACCCCGGATCTTCACGGGTCTTAAATCGAATTGAACCCGTGTCTTCAGCGTGATGAGCGAATGCTTTAACCAGTTCAGCTACCCCACCGCCCTTTCATAATGAAATATCAATGCTTTTATATTTTCTATTTCAGGGAGGGTCATGAAAAAAACATACAAGGACATGAGGGAGGGTCATCGAAAATATGACAAGCAATAGGGAAGGGTCAACATTAGTGCATCAAAAAGCTGACACCCTCCCCCCTTTGTAATTGATGACTGGTCCCCAAGGTCCTAGTTATCAATACAGGAGGTGAGGTGAGGTGAAATGGGGTTTAACGTCGCGTCCAAGATTATTTGCACTTATATATCGATGTGCATGTACGTGTATGTGTTTGTGTGGCTGCTTGTACTAGTCCGGACTGATGCCGATTTATAGTGCTAGCTCACTGAGATACCATGCCGCAGTTTAACATGAATACCCTACTCAGACACAGTATACTGACTCCGAGCCGACCAGTCCTTGTTTTAGCCTTAATGCCAAGCGCCAGACAGAGTCACAACAAGTACCATTTTTTAACCTCTTTTGGTATGACGCGGCCGGGGATCGAACGGGCGGACGATCCTGCCACTAGACCACAGAGGCGGTCTATCAATACAGGAACAGTCTCAGAGGAATGATTTATTCACGCAAACCTTTGTTCACAATATGCGGACACGTATATGTATCCCGAGAAAATTTAACATTGTATGAAATTTGTATCAATAAAGATGATGTTTGGATCAGGGATTCGAACCCAACACCATAGGCTCATAGAAGGCCTGGAAGGTGCATAGCAAATAAGGAAAACTGCACAACCGGTTCATCAATCCATGTGAAAATCAATAAAAAATTTAGATTAGGGGGTATTGATTTTATCAATCTTTTGGAAAGCTGTGAAAAATGTAAAGCATGACTGACAAGACAGGCCTACCAGTCTCATGTTTCATTTAATTTATGTGTTTGTTGGTTTTTTCAACAAAAAATCATTTACTCAAACTTCCTTGTTTAAAGATGATGTTACTTTCGTTTCCCGTTACCATCTAATTGATGCTCAGGTTTAAGGTTTGCACTTCATGGGTTCTAATTAGGAGATAAACATACTGTGTTTTCAATGTAGAGCTAGGTTACCTGTAGATTTAATCCCGCTAAATTGAATTTGGAACCGAACGTGCAGCTCTACATTGAAAACACTGTATGTTTTTCTCCATTCTACCATGACTAAATAAAACGCGAATTCTTTGGTGTTAGCAAATATACTGAGTGAAGCGGCATGGGTTGAGTTCAGTGTTTTGAGTGGGTTATTGATCTGAATTACGGAATCACCGAACAAAATATGGTGCTGTATATACTCAAGCAGTTTGTTTACACCGTAATACTTCACTCGAACATATGACAGGCATTGAAAGCATATAAGCACGGCAACTTGGTAAGCTAACATGAGGTGGGCATCCCTAAAGAAAACAAAGCAAGATTTGCAAGGCTTTCGCCCTACATCGCACGTCACCATTATGACGTCATAACGCTCATTGTGACGCAAAAGATATGACATCACAGTCGTATATAGAAAAGCACCAAAATTCCAAGCTCTCTGTTGTCTCCAAAATGTAAATACATTCCCTTTGTTGATTTCTGTCGTGTTTTTCTGCATGAAATGTATTGCCACCCAGGGGTTGCCAATTTTCAGTGTATTTAGAACTAAATGGATATAAATTATCTGAGCAAGATGGTACTAATCATAAATACTGCAGGGCTGCTTCAGGAAAGGTTAAGTATTAGGCACAAAAATATTAAATGCTTGTTTCCTAAATGCACGATAGGCATTCTAGAATTTGGCAAATAAGTAAGAAAAACGTACAACTTTATGGATAACAACTTCTGGTTTATTGCATATAGCGACATTTCAATGTAGATTCGTTCAACGTTATCAAGCTGCTACAATTCCATCAAGAAATATCCATCATATACACCAACTCAAATTGTACTTCATTTCAGGGTTGGGGGGCCCAGTTGGCCCAGTTGTCTAAGGCGCCGTGATTCGCTGTGCAGAGATGAGTCCCTTGCCTGCGCCAGAAACCTATGATTGTGGGTTCAAATCCCGGCTCGACCCGATTATGTTTCAAGGTTTGTCAGCACCATACACTTGCTCGTGGGTTTCACCGAAGTGGTAAACGTCTGAGACCAGCATCACTTATGGCATCTAAATTGTAATAAAACGGGTCGTAGCACGCAAAGTGCATCAAATCTCTTGAGCACCTTGATTTGCAAAATGTCTGTCCTTGACAAGTTGGCTGTATAGATGCTTTGCAAATCCTGCAGTCGACCGAAATCTGCACGTTGAAATCCATGCTGTTTATGAACCGGACGTCTAGTTGGTTACGTGATTTTTATTGGACTATGCATAGACTCTTATGTCCCTTCTAAGCCTCTCCTATGGACCAATCAGATTCCACATCTGGTATCACTTGCATTTGCTTCAAACAAAATGGCAGCGCCGAGTCAAGACGATCTTATCGATAATCAAGATCTGTACTGTGATAAAACGGGTCTTACATCGCTATGTGCATCAAATCACGTAAGCACCTTGATTAAAAACATGAAAGGATTTGGAAAATATCTGTTGACAAGTTGGCAATGCACATGCTTTGCAAATCCTGCAATCGACCGAAATCTGCACGACTGTTTACGAACCGGATTTTGATTTCGTTGCATGATTTTGATTGGACTATTCATAGACTCCTTAGCCCAGCCAAAATGTAACTCAATAAAACAGCCTAGTTCGGCAAGGGTGGAAACAGGACTTTTATAGTCAGTCAACTCTCTTGCCTTGGAAAGATGCCTCATAACACAGGTTGCTGTGGGCCTATATTCTTACCAAGAATCCCCAAGGTGAATGAAAAAAGGAATTATCAATCTCATGACCGCCTCCTTGGTCTAGTGGTAGAATGTCTGCCCAGATAGTGGAAGGTCATGGGTTCAATCCCTGGCCACATCACACCAAAAGACGTCAAAAGATGGTACTTGTTGTTACCCTGCCTGGTGCTCGACAATAAAGGGCTTAAACAAGAACTGGTCTGCTCGGAGTCCGTATACTATGTCTGAGTTGGGTATTCCTGTTAAACTACTATGGTATCTCTGCTAGCTAGCAGCATTAGTGAGGTGGGGTTTAACATCGGCGCGTGTGTGTGTGGCTGCTTGTACTAGTCCGTACTAATGCTGATTTCTTAGTGCTAGCCTACTGAGAAACCACACACCTCAAACTTCCAAAAGTCCTTATTATCTGGCATTGGTGCAAAAACGATTCCGAAGTTCGGTGGATCAAACATATTCTTCCATTTCGCACACTCTTAATCCAAAGGACACATGTCAACATCTTCAGGACTGCCCAGTGGCATGCTTGATAAACAGTCTTTCCTGTTCTTCATTTAAGAATCATTCCACTTGGAATGACCATGGTTGAACATACACTCTAGGAACTACAATCTTGAACACGAGGTGAAATGGGGTTTAACATCACGTCACGTTCAAGATTATTGCACTGACATATCGAAGTGCATGCACGTTTGTGTGGCTGCTTGTAATACTAACAGTGCCGACTAATGCCAGTTTTATAATGTGCTAGCTACTGAGATATCATGCTGCAAGTTAGCATGGATACCCCATTCAGTGAGTGAGTACACTTTAATGCCACATTTAGCAATATTCCAGCAATATGCCTACGGGGGTCACCAAAAACTAGCTTCACACATTGTACCCATGTCGGGAATTGAACCCGGGTCTTCGGAGTGACGAGCGAACGCTTTAACCACTAGGCTACCCGCCTGCCCCTGATACCCCATTCAGACACAGCCGTATGGTATTTATTTATTGTTTTACTCCCTTAATGCCAAGCATCAGACAGGGTAACAAGTACCTCTTTTAAACGACCAGTGGTATGATGTGACCGAGGATCAAACCCCCAACCATCTGCTCTCTGGGTAGACGCTCTATCCACTAGACCACTGAGGCGATCTACTTGACATGAGAGCAGTTCCCTAAATGAGCTGATTGGCATACAAAGGCAGCAGATACAGCACTGTAACAGCAGATCCGCAAACCTTGCTGTCCTGGTACACATGCCATCCTTATCAACCACCAGCTAGAGCGAGAACAGCAGTGATTGTAAGATAACCAGCAGATCCTGCTGAAGCCATGACATTGGACAATCAGCACACATGTCCTGCACAAACAGGATATGGACACATAAAGCGTTCGCCTGTGGTAATCAACGAAGGTCCAGGTTAGCCTTCCCCATGTGTACATTATGGAAATAGCAAGAAAAAGTACCAAAAGTAGGGTGGGCTAAAAAGATCGAAAATCGGAATTATCATCAATGGGAAGAAATAGTAACGAGTATCGATATGAAAATTGTGTCATCGGTAATATCTTACATAAACTATTGTGGTGAAATAAAACTTTGATTAACTGAAGCAGACTTGTTTTTGTCAATTGCCGAAGACGGAAAGCAACTCATTTTGTTATATCTGAAATGTATACAAAATAATCCATGCATAAATGTGTCACTACTCACCAGTGGCATGAAATCTGTTGTTTTGTCTCGGAGATTTTTGCATATCTTTTTAAGATGAAAATCAGTAGCCAGCACTAGCTAAAAGGGGTGTGAAGTCACTTGTTACAAACAGGATATTACTATGCTCCAGTATATCATGGTATATATATATACCCTAGGTATTAGTCATGTTTATCAAATTCCAAACTAAATGCCATTTCAGGCATATTAGGGAAAAAAAATCATCATTCTGCTCAAAACTGTTATCTTTTATAGTTATTTCCTAAATTCAGGGGGTATTTAATTTACACATTCTGTTTTCACATTGCACTCAATGCAATAATCATAACATTGCAAAATTAATCATTAAAGCATCTTTCTCTTTAGTAGTTCAGTTATTATTAGAATATACCATATTCGACGTAATAAGTGCCCCGCTCTAATAAGCACACACAGCGATATTTGCTAATATATTGGCAAGAGAACAATCCCAATTAGCACCCCTTCCGATTGATCAATGTACACAAGACTTATTTATTCGTGTATAATACGCACTCATGTGTTACATGCACCCTTAATTATGGGCAATTAAATTCTGGAAAAAATATATCTGTCGTACGTAAACAGTTCAGGCCGTCAGTATAAACCACAAAATTTATCTTTCAACTCTAGTTTTTAACCACCAAAATAATAATCTAATAAGAGCCTTGTATTTCTAATTTTGAGAGCGCCCTGGGCGCTTATTACGTCGATAACGGTAAGTCACATTTACAAAGCCATTACATTAGTCTAAACTATATTAGCCTGAACTGGGAATATCATACATCCAGTCTGAGATTTTGACTGACATTTGCTACAGACTTGGAACTAAATATCGGCCTCTGAGTCGATAGAGCTGATGCTTCTGCATTAGTGGTGTAGTGATACGACAGAACAGTCAGAACATGTGAATAATAACAGAAACTATTCAACAGCCAGCTTACGCAGATTCTCTCGTATTTCCCGGTTGGCTACAAATAGCATAACATACAAAGTGCCCTATATGTTTTCACCAAAACAATATCCCATTTTGAAGGCATTTTCCAAAAAATCTTTGAAATATAAAAGCAAAAGATTCAGGGTTGTGATTCACCTGCAAATAGAAAAAATATCAACTTAGGAAATAAAAGAGCTGTTTTGGGATATGAATCATATCACACCCATAGTACAGGGCTAAGTATCATATTGTGATTGGAACATACTGTAATATCTCTACTCCGCATGCTGTGCACACCTGTTTCAACTGTCACAGGGTTTTTTAAATAGAATTTAGTGTACAGATTCGACCAGCAACAACAAAAATATTTTTTTGAAATTAATTCTTTTTACCCACACATCTGTCTTTACTGGCAGGACTCGATTTAAGGATTTGATTTAACTTGCACTAGGTTTATGTTGACATGAAAACCAAGATGCACCAAACAAAACTATATTGCACTAAACAAAACTATATTGCACTAAACAAAACCATATTGCACCAAACAAAACTATATTGCACTAAACAAAACTATATTGCACTAAACAAAACCATATTGCACTGAACAAAACTAGATCATCTAGATTCCACCCAGGCCCCATAAATTTATCGGAGTTGAAACATAGGCTAGTCTGCTGCCGGTGTCACATCAATTAATAACTCAGTACTGTAAAACATATTAGGAACCTGTGCACATAATCTTGAACATGATGAAGTACCCACAGTCTGATGACACCTATAAGCTCGAGAAAGCATGACAAGTTACACGCAACGCATGGATTAGTGATGTTGGTAAATAAACTTTCGAGGAATTGAGTGTTTGTGTGGACGGACAAGTAAGGGTCAGTCAGACACAAATTTGAAATATTTTACAGACTATTGCAAAAATTGTGAATTTACTGCACTTTATACAGATTTAGCTTTCATTTCCACACCAAACCAACCTGAATATTGTATGGCAATGAAAAATCATTATTTTTTGAAGTTATATACAACTTTATATTCAGCTCACGATGTAATAGCATTCACTGAGTTTAAAGATAGAAAACCAGAATTGAATATTTTCAAAATACATCATTTGTACATAACGGGAAATGTTTATTTTAAAAACTCCTGGTTACATTACTCAGGTAAACAAACCATTGTAAACTGTCAAAGCACAATGTTACCATGGTAACTCCAATATCAATACTGGGGACTTACAACTGTTTATCTAAAAATGATTAAATATTGAACAATAATTCACAACAACATGCATAATTTGTTATAGCAGTAAGGAATATCTTCACAGCAATTAGTATTTCTAATATTTTTTGTCATGCAACAAATAAATAATTGTGTGATTCCGTTTATTGTTTATTTAATGGCAGGGATCTAGGATTCCCAATGAAGTATTAAATTTTTCGAAGCCAAATTAGGAAAAAAATATGGGTCTTTGTTCAAAATATGGTACATTGTATTTCTTTTAATGTTTTTATTTTCTAAATTTCAGAATTATCATGACATTGTATTTTAACATTGCATTTACCGGTAATGCAATATCACGGATGCACCTTAAATGGAAACATAAGCCGAAACATGCCGACAAGCTATTTGAAATGTAAAAAAAATGAAAAAAATGAAAAGTGTTTTGGTTATTCGGCTGACCAAAAATAAGTAAAATGTAATAAAACCTCACTTGCTGACCATGCTGAAGCTTTGAACAAAATTCAATTATTTAAGCTACTATAATTAAAACGTGTAGAGAATTTATCTTACAAACTCCTACCCCAATATTTTTGCCACCCCTAATCAACATCTTGAGGAAACAAAAAATACATAATTTTTGAAACTGGAATTCAAAATATAAATTTCGACCTATTGACCTAAACACTGCTGAAGTTGTGTGCAAACTTAATTTTTTACTCATTTTCCAGAAAAATAGTCTATGGGTTATCATGGTATTAACTAAATATTACGGATTGTGTAGGTCTATGGCACCAGATAATTTTTTTAACAATTGAGTATTAACTCACAAGTTCTTATTCACATTATAATAGTAAAACCATATTTATAGGTCATAGGTTATTTGTTAACTGGCTTCAGCGTTATTAACTGTTGGCTTCCCTTGTTAACATGGTTAAGTCTCCACCTTTGTTTTCTTATAACTTTTGTTGTTTTTACAGGTAACATGTATATGCTCTACTTCCGAGCATCAATTCACTGATGAAGGGACCACCTCTGTGGTCTAGTGGTAGAGCGTCCGCCCGGAGAGCGGAAGGTCCGGTGTTCGATCCCCGGCCGCGTCATACCAAGACGTTAAAAGATGGTACTTGTTGTTGCCCTGTCTGGCGCTCGGCATTAATGGTCTGAAAGAAGGACTGGTTGGTTCGGAGTCAGTATACTGTGTCTGAGTGGGGTATTCATGTTAAACTGCGGCATGGTATCTCAGTGAGCTAGCACTATAAATCGGAATCAGTCCGGACTAGTACAAGCAGACACACAAACACACACACGTACATGCACGTCGCTATATAAGTGCAATTATCACCACTGATGAAGGAGTAATCATATGCTCTGAAATGTTGTGTTCCTAATAAAAAAGTTGACCTCCATAAATTCTTTTTCCTGTATATCACTTCTAAATGCCGACCTGTGAAGATCCTGGTTGGAGTACTTCTTCAGCAAGCCATGCTTGTTGTAAGAGGCGACTATCAAGATCAGGGGGTCAGACTTGCTGACTTGGTTGATCCATGTCATCGTATCTCCCTTGTGTAGATCTTGTTCACAATATCAATCACTGGATTGTCTGGTCCAAACACGATTATTTACAGACTGCTGTCATATACCTGGACTATTGCTGAGTGAGACACCTTGCAACAAATAAACGGAAACTTCTTAATGCCATTCAAAGAATTTATAGGCTTCATCTGGTATTGACAATACAATTTTTACTCCCTTGGGTCTTTTGGGAAGTTTTACACCAATGAGTAGCCAGTTTTGCTTAAATGCTGTTTTGCTTGCTATTTTGCATCTGTTTGTGTGTTGACCCAAGTGTGCAACATGTTGCATAAACTTAAAACAGATGGAGCACATTTTTTATGCATTATACACTGCAGTAGAGTTCATGTATAACGCCTGCAATTGATTTATATGAGCATGCAAGCTGAAGACGACAGTCTGCCACTTTAGCCACTAGCCAAAAGCCTGGGTCTAGTAAAGCTCTATTCTGTCGAGTAAGCTCAGCTATTAATTGTCCATGTATAACACTGAATTGATACTGAAAATTATGCAATAAGTCATGTTAAGTCACGTAGTCCCAAAAGCTTTTGGCACAGACTGAGAGAATACATTAGGTAATTATAAACAATGATAAAAGAGTGTTGTTATACTGTTGGGTTTTGGAAAATCGTTCATGTGTATTTGTCTGTAACCACCTCAAAACTAACAGGGTAATGGAGATTCATTTTGCATTTTTTACATTAATAAATAGCCTATCAGCACATGATCTGTAGCATCTTCCCGAGGCTAGGGAGTTACCTAACTGTAAAAGTCCAGTTTCCATCCTTGCTGAGCTAGGCTGGACTTTCTGAGCTCGATCGTAGTGTGACCAGTGGCTAGTATGGATTATGTCCCTTCTCCGTCCCTCCTATTGACCAAACAGATTCCACCTCTCATTTAGCTAAGTGCATCAAATCACATGAGCACCTTGATCAGAAACATGAAAAGATTTGCAAAATATCTGTGTTAGCAGCATACATGCTTTACAAAATATGGCAACCGGCTGAAATCTGCACGGCAGTTGACAAAGCAGATGTCGACTTTGTTACGCTGTTTTGATTGGACAATGCATAGACTCATTAGACCAGCCAAACTATGACTCCATTGTTCCAGCCAAGTTCGGCAAGGGTGGAAACTGGTCTTTTTTAATCGGTTAACTCCCTTGCCTCGGGAAGATGATCAGCAGCTGTGTGTGTTCCTCATGAATTAATCAGTGCTGAAAGTTTCTTGCCAAGTAAGTTACAAAATGAATTCACTATAAATACTACTCAAAAGAAGTTAAGGATCACACGATTCTTTCATATTGGTAATATTAATCTGTCATGGCATGAGATTTACTATTGTAATGTGAAAGAATCATGTGATCCTTAACTTCTTTTGAGTAGTATATAAACCGAGGCAACTATGCTTGTTGTAAGAGGCGAATAATGGGATTGGGTGGTCAGGCTCACTGACTTGGTTGATGCATGTCATCGATCCCAATTGCGTGGATTCATGCTCATGATTATAATTACTGAATTGTCTGGTCCAGACTCGATTATTTACAGACCACTGTAATATGGAATATTGCTGAGTGCGGTGTTAAACAACAAACCAACCAACCACTCCATACTATCTGTAATTCCTATCATCCACACAGAGCATCAACGATGAAATGAGTGCTGTTGATGCACTGAAGTACATTAATTGTTAGCTTATAGCTGAACTACAGGAAAAGCATTGCCTTGCATGATTAGCTTACCAAGTTTATATGATTTACAATATGATCACAGTATTTTCCAATATCCTGTAATACTATACTAATATTATGTATAAACTAATATATTATTATGACAATGACGTCAGCACATGCATCAGAAATGTTTGAAATTAATACCAGCTCTGGCGTCTGTGAAACTTGCTGCAGTAGTATTTGAATCAAGGGACTAGGATGGGACGGGTAACTTGGGAACTTAAGTTGGGTGGGACCCGTGGTTAGTCATGTAATATTTTGTTATACAATACAATAACAATAAAAGACACTTATGTTTGCATATCTTCCTGACTGTGCACGCATTGTTTCAGACTTCATACGTTCGAGTAATTATTTAACTTCAGTCGACTTTAGTGAATGAATGATCCTGTCATTTATACATGTTTGTAAACAGCATTTGCCAGGGCTCTGGTAAAACTATTCCCAATCGGACATTATGTACTCAACTCTTGAGACCTACGGTGGGTACCGGGTAGGGTCGGGTAATCGGGGACCAAGCACCTGGGTCTTAAATTTAGACTCGTCCCTGCTCTACAAGGGACTCTCTAAATCCTATGTTTTTATCACGAGGGCTATGACAAGGACTTCGTGACTTTCATCCATTATTTCGATGTCATAATCAAGGTCCATGCACTCATCTAATTCAAGTATTATGATACTGCAACCAAAACACAATAACAATTAAGACAGTGCACTATTTTTAGATTTGTAAACAACAATGACCTTGAGTACAACCATTTCATTATTGCAAAATTGTTGTTTGTTTACAATGCTCATCAAACACGTCAAAAGTCAATGTAATTATCACAACAATCATCATTTCTGACTATTCTATTTTAGGTAGATCCACGTCGGCTGGATAATTCTACTCAAACAATTTTATAAAGGTTAACAAAAACAAAAGTGGTTGTGTATAAAATAATTATTACATTCATCGCTGGGCCTAAATTCATTTCCATATTAAGTTCAATTCAAGCTCCAAACTCCATTCAAGTTTGCATTGACATTTCACAAGCAGGGATAAATAATCTATTTCAAAGCACTTTGGGAAATTTCGAGATTATCCAAAAATCACCGGAGCAACTGAGCAGTAGGGTGGTGCATACAAATGCATTGCAGTCTTATGCAGACAGCATGACCTATTTCTGCAGGCAAATCACGACTTCTAAAATTATCCCGTTGCAGTCTCCATACTTGCAAACTGCCTCTTACTTCCAAGTCCGTAATTTAGAAGGTTTACAAGACGATTAGTGCTCAAATGTTAGGATTGGAGTAGTCTTTCATTTCGATGACCTTTCACTTCAACGAGGAAGTACTGCATCCTTTGACCGCTCATTTGCATAAAATATGCACATAACCTACTTCTCGTGAGACCATATGCTAAAGGACAAAGGTCGCAAAAATCGATACGTCTCTTCAACAAATTGCGGGAAATCAGTCTTGGGGCGATGCGCCCGTTGACTTAGATCAACAAAACAAAAACCATAGATATAAATACAGCATGTTGTTTGTGTTGACAAATGTCTAAAGCCAGCTAAAGACGGTTTTGAGCAAGTTGACCGTGTCAATGATATACAAACACCCAAAGGTCATGCACTCAACCCATGTGGGTGACTAGCCACAGGGTTATGTTTACAACATGCAACGCATACCACTGGGACCATCTACATCGTCCAGTATAGTCCGCGAGAGTTGGAGCAATCGTGGGAAACGGCCCACAGTAGACCGTGCAGCCTGAAAATTGCGTTGATATTGTGAGATTCATAATCGTACAGAAAAACCCGACAAGGAATGGCGGCGACGCACATATTTTCAATCCCGACAGTCGGTCATGGTAAACGGCTCACAGCGACAAAATGGTGGTACACACACTGAACAAAATTATAGCATTTAAATGTTAGATACCTTACCGATTGTTGTTGTCTTCAAACCCACTGCTTAAGTTGCTAAATCCCAAGAAATCCTTCTACGTCCGGGCAGACAGGAATAAAGGTCAGAGGTTGTGACCTATGCTGGGAGACGCAGAGGATACAGAAATGTGATTGGCTGAATCTTACGTCAACCCTTTTGAATCTCGGGTCACCACGTGTGGATTCGCGCGACTTTGTTAGTGCGCGATGATTTTACTCTACTTTCCCCAGTAAATAAAATGTGCCTGTTTGCATTCAAGAGACCTCCACATGGAACTATATAGTGTTCGTCCACATTGTTCATGTATTCAAACTTCACAGTAAACATTATTTGAAAACGTTTTCCTTTACTGAGTATTTTTTAAAAATGAAAATAAAAGTCTACACAGTGCTCGAAGCATCCATAAAATTTGAAAATTCCTCCTATCAATCATCTTTATTCAAAAAGTAGTGGAGACCACTGGTCCATTCTAATCGTTACATCATTGCGTGAGAGAGTAACATCACATATACATTGGTACATTGATATACATTTTTCACCCAATTGATGGTCTTATTTGTATTAATTTATATACAAACGTTGCAAGATTTGTAACAGTTTATGATTTTTTATGAAGACATTAGTGAGTTAATTTTTTTGTAATGTTGGATATAAGTAGTATTTTGGAGGTATATATTAACTCTTGAGATTGCCATAAGAATAACGCACAAGTACTCACATACTCATGGTATTCATCCTCTATGTATCTGTGTTGGCATGCATCACATATTCTATCTGATTTTACTTCTTTAACATATCTACCAGTTTCAGTTCCGAGCTGGTGTAAAGAACGTCTGAGTTGAGCTTATGCAGCACGGAATTTTGAAAAGGAAATTTTTTTAATATAGAATCCGAGGCCAAAGGATATATTGAAAGAAGCGTAGGTTACCAATTTAGAACTGAAACAAATAGTGCTGCATGCCAATCTTGCTCGTAGGATGATTTCGGTCTATATAAAAAACTCGGATATGAAACTAGAAGACATATCCGAAACCAAACTTATATAAAACATATTAAATTTTTGAAGCCCAGTTAGTCTTTCCATTCACACAATCTAAGACTAGTAAGTTGTAACATTTCTTCACATATTTGAAAAAAAACTTGTGTCATGTTATTGTAAAATATTTTAGAATGTATATATGCTTGTCTACAATTATTATACGCCCTTGAAACACACTGAAAGAAGCTGCACACTGAAGTGAGTATAGTTTTACGCCGCTTTTAACTCTATTACCGCAAGATCACGACGGGATACACAAGACATGGGCTTCACACATTGTACCTACCTGGGTAATCGAATCCGCGTGTTCGGCGGGATGTCTGGTCCAGGCTCGATTATTGACAGACCGCCGTAATATAGCTGGAATATATTGCAGAGTGTGGCGTTAAACAACAACAAAGAAACAAACAAATAACGGTGTAATTATATTATATGTTGCGTTCTTATGATGCCTTGTGCCCTTTCCCCATCTCAAAAATTTAACTCAATAATGTCTTCATACAAAAAAAAAATCAAGAAACTGTTAAAATACCTTGTTCCTGTTGTGTTTTGCTCGCATTTTTTACGACGCATACGGTCCCATAGATATTATAACAGTCGTGCTAACATTTATTTTGAAAGGTCATATGACCAGGCCAAAGGCTGGAGTCGTTTTGCAACGCGTTTTCTTCTCAATATTGTTCCAAGTAACACTCGTCCGTGAATCTTCGTTGCGTTGGTTGGACAGGCGTTTGTACTGGTATTTACGGGGCATGAAACTGCCAGGGTTCGCTCCTTGTGCACGCGAAACACGTGAAACTTTGTGTGTATATTAAAGTGGTGAAAGTGCATTCTCTTATTCATTTTATTCTCATTTTGAGATTTCCAAAGTAGCAGAGGGCACAGGTGGCCCAGTCGTCTAAAGCACTGCAATTCTCTGTGCAGAGTTGCGTCCCTTGGATACGTCAGAAACCTGTGATTGTGGGTTCGAATCCCGGTTCGCCCCGATTATGTTTCAAGGTTTGTCAGCACCATACCCGTGCTCGTGGGTTTCACCGAAGTGGTAAACGTCTAAGACCTGCATCACTTCGGGCTTTTCTCCCACATCAAGCCACGCCGTGATATAACTGGAATACTGTTAGCGGCGTTTAACCCTACTCACTCACTCACTCACTTCAAAGTAGCAAGTCATTCATATAAAAATGAAGGTTGCATTCATTTTCATATCACAATATTTAAGCTGTTCAATATATTTAATCCTGAAACAGTGTGTACACACCAGACAACGTGGTAACTTATGAACTTTGCTGTATGGACAAAGAAACATAACTTATTATTTGCCTTTCTAAGGTAACGCGTCGAACCTTTGTTCAGATTGACTTCAACGAGTTCCTGGAGACAGTGATAGACTGGCAGGGAGACAACCGAGATGTGTGTGAAGAAATACTGAAGGGCTTCAACATGTTCGACACAGGCGAGTAGTCGACATATACAGTCATGCCTCGTTTTTATGGAGTGCACAGCAATGTCATATCTCCTGACACGGGCTTTCAACATCTGTTTTCATGTAATCTGTGTTGCATTATTTGCGTATGAGAAAACTGCTCTTCGTTGACGTGAGGTTCCAAAATACAGATTTGCTCAAGGAAAGTGATCCGTGATGCGCTCGTAATATCATACATTATGTGCCTAAGGGTGGTATTGCGGTATTTGATATATGTTGAAACTACACGTGATGAAAGAAATGTATCGATTGTGTAAATTCATGGCATGTACGTGTTGTCAGTAGCTTTTTTTTATACATTCATCACACAGCTGCTAGTTTTTGTACCATGTTTTCATAAAAGAATAGCCCGGGATAGGATACAATTCACATTTGTGAAGCATCCGAACAGTTTGGGATGGGGATGTGTGGTTGAGATCTGCATATTAAAGAAATGTGTTGGAGCTCAATTGTCTTTTCCAACATAAAGATGCATTTTTTAAAGTAAATAAAAATAATGAACTGTATTTTTTAACACACTTGTCTGCAAGAAGATTATATTTTCACCTGCAATGCGAGGCATCTGTAATTAATATTTTCAATAAAACAGGAGTTTAAGGAATCCCGACCCTCGACCCCCCATCCCCTGAAATCCAATAGTTGCCCCCTAATTACACGTGTCCCCGCTCTGTGTTACAGATGGGTCGGGTGCTATCTCCCAGGACAATCTGCGACAGGCGTGTCGAGACGTGGGCATCAGGTTCACCCAGAAGGAGCTGCAGGAGATGATCGAGGAGGCCGACGTCGGTGGAAACGGCGTCATTGACAAAAAAAGTTTATCAGGATCATGCGTCAGACCAACCTTTTGTGACCTTGACCTCATGACCTTTCATGACCAGATGACCTTTGTATCTCAACCCCAAAACTGGTGTATCGCCTGTAACACACCTGACCTGTGTATCCCATTACCTTCCATATGACCTTGACCCTGCAGATCATCTGCGTATCATGACCTCACAGATGACCCATGTATCTCCAAGGTTGACATCAGACGTACAAATGTCTCCAGCAGCGCGAAGCACAGTGTAGTCTCGAACAGTGCAGGGAGCTTAGTACGCCAGCGGTTGTCAGAAGCATGACTGGATACAAGCTCCTCTACAGCGCCGCCATTGTCACTCTACATCACTAACCCGGTGTGGAGGTACGGGCACCTGCTGCGACACTGGCAGAAGTTGAGTATTGTATATGTGTGACCGAGAGGTTTGAGCGTAAAGACGAAAGTCTTATCTTTCCTTCATGACAAAGCCCGTGTTGCACAAAGTGATCTTAGCACAAAGACTATCACTAATAGCATGTTGTAGTATGGGTCTGGCAGTTGTCATAGTGGAACGGGGCCCCATGTGCCTTCTTTCGTGTCTATTAAAGTCAAGAGATATTCAGTCTCATTAAGTGAGTGAGTGAGTATGGTTTTACGCCGTTTTTAGCAATATTCCAGCAATATCACGGCGGGGGTCACCAGAAATGGGCTTCACACATTGTACCCACCGTCTCATTAAGGGCGGTCGGGTAGACTAGTGGTTAAAGCGTTCGCTCGTCATGCCCAAAACCCGGGTTCGATTCCCGACACGGGTACACTGTGTGAAGCCCATTTCTGGTGTTCCCCGTGCGATATTGCTGGAATATTGCTACAAGCGGCGTAGAACCATACTCACTCACTCCATCTCATTAAAATCAGATCTTAGTTTTAAGATCTGATTTTAATGAGATGGAGAGATATTTGACTTTAGAAGATCCTCAACATTAATGGTTAACGATCTTACGGTTCATGCAATATGATTTTTCTCTTTCTTTTGTTCAAATAGTATGTATGTCCAACGTTTTTATGCTATGTAAATAAACATTGTCCCAAATTCACTTGGCCTGACTTTTTTGTCATCCATTGTGCTTATTAATTTTTAATAATTTAATAATTTTATAACTGATAAGAACAGTGTTTTATAAATTGCGCAAAGTTAATAATTTGCCACTGCATATGAAGGCTCTACGTTCCTCTAAGGCCTCCGGAATTCGTTGTGCAGAGTAACGTCTCTAAGACACGTGAGCCCGAAGTGATGCAGGTTTCAGACGTTTACCACTTCGGTAAAACCCACGAGCACGGGTATGGTGCTGACAAACCTAGAAACATAATCGGGGCGAACCACTCCTCACTAGAGTGTTACTATGGTAACTCTGAGGACGATTGCTTGCCCCGTATTCGCTGTCACGCTGAAGGCCAGGGTTCGATTATTTGTGAAGGTTTAGTATTTAGTCCTTCAATGGTGATCACGGTTGTGATGCTACTTGAATATCGCTGAATAGCGTCACTCACTCACTCACTCACTCACTCACTCAGGCATAAAGACGCCCACAATACTGTAATGTATTCTTTACAAGGGCGGATCATGCATTTTGTAAAAGCGAGGGGTCCAAAATATCAAAATCCTCTCTCAGATACGTCGACTTTCTTCAACATGCCAATATGCTACATTGTGCGGGTTTTTTCAAAAGGGGGGAGGAACACATATACTGTTGTCCCTAAAACATGTGAACACTTAATGTTGTCTCGAAAAAATTTGGAGACATATGCCGTTGTCTCTAAAAAACGTGAACAGATATGCTGGTGTTTCTAAAAACACGCGAACACATATGCTGGTGTTTCTATAACACGTGAATACATATGCTGTTGTCTCTAAAACACGTGAACAGATATGCTGGTGGTTCTAAAAACACGTGAACACATATGCTTGTGTTTCTATAACACGTGAATACATATGCTGTTGTCTCTAAAACACGTGAACAGATATGCTGGGGTTTCTAAAAACACGTGAACACATATGCTGGTGTTTCTGAAACACGCGAATACATATGCTGGTGTTTCTAAGACACGCGAACACATATGCTGGTGTTTCTGAAACACGTGAATAGACATGGTGGTGTTTCTAAAAGACGTGAACACATATGCTGTTGTCTCTAAAACACGTGAATAGATATGCGGGTGTTTCTAAAAGACGTGAACACATATGCTGGTGTTTCTATAACACGCGGAGACATAAACTGTGTGTGTGTGTGTGTGTAAAAGAGGGGTGTTTCATGGTAAAAAAATACATTTAATCATAATCAGATTCCTGTGGAAACATACAGTGGACCTGTTGTCAGCTGATCAATCATAGAGACCAAGTCATAGCCATAGACTGAGGTGTGTAAACAGATGGAGGCGTACATCATGGCTACCCGCTACTACAGGAACCAACCTTCTGGAAATACCGTCCCCAGATAAGCGTCGTTGGATTACTTATGAAAGTGTGTACGATCGGGAATTTAATTAATACAGATATGATGTAAAATACAACCAGAAAGAAATTGTTTTTTTACCAGCTGATCTGCTGGGATGGTGTTAACAAAGAAACAATGCTTATAGAAACATTGATTGATAGTCGTAAAAATCTGTACACAGAAATATAAAATAGATTTTTGGAGTATGCTCAAAATAACGTTACATATTGTCAAATTTCTCAGTGTCAATATTCAATAGTTCTGGAGTTGATTTCCCCCCAAAGACGTAATATGGGGACCATTCGTGACCACTCGGGTCATTCCGGGACATGATACGATGATTACGGAAAGACGCGAGAGGTGACGAATGGTGATGCGCATCAGTTGAAGAAAGACAAGTCTTGTACTTGAAGTTCATATCTGTATGCACTTCACCACAGAGATGTCGGTCGTTGTGTTCTGCTACAGGGCTAGTTTCAGCGCCATCCACCCACCGTAGGCCCCCACTACGCATGTCATGGAGATGACGACGTTGCTGGCGCCACTCTACAACATAAAATGGTGTGTGAGTGAGTGAATATGATACATTCCAATAAAATTTTAGACCTCTTCTAGTGCTGCTGTGATGTGGACAGTAGTTATCTATACTGAACCGCAAAAGAAACATCACCCCAAGTAACATTGCATGAAAAGTTGTCTTTTAAATATCTGGGGTTATCTTTTTTGTCAAAGTTACTAAAATTTAACATTACCTTGTCCGCAAAAATGAGTTTGATGATAAAAAAAACAAAGCAGATGTCAATAAAACCTATCGCCCAAACGCATCACGGCAACGGCCATGGTAACCCGATGCACGTGAGTTCCTAGCAAATTGAAATGCACATGCGTTCCCCATTTCTTGCCCTATAATCCACCCAGGTCGGATAACATTCATTCGTTATTGAATTGCTACCACATGCCAAGATTGACAAGAAATCAGCGACAGCAAGCCCTTGGATGATCGCAAGCTGGACAAACCGCCCGGCAAGTAGCTAATGCATTTCAAGTCCACATAAGGACCATATACAGACTCCAGCAACGGCACCGGACCACCAACACTACAGATGACCGATAACGTAGTGGAAGACCAAGGGTTACCACCCGACGTCAGGATCGTCAGATCTTCAAGATCGCTTTGTTACTGCTGCGGAAACTGCTCGACAGACCATGGGGACACATAAGTGCGGACACTGTGCGTCGACGATTGACGAGCAGACACCTCCACTGTCACAGGCCACACCGAGGACCCAGTCTGACACCACGTCATCGCCGGGACCTTCTTCAGTGGGCAACACAGCTCCAGCATTGGCGCCACCAGCAGTGGAGAAGAGTCCCCTCCTCAGACGAGAGCCGTTACTGTATCTCAACAGCAGATGGCAGAGAGAGACGCCGCGGGGAACGTTATTCGGATGCTTGTGTTGCTTGAGAGACTCGTGGGGTGGTCCGAGCATCATATTGTGAGGTGGAATTGGTCTTGCACAATGGGTTTGCCCTGTGGTCTTCCAGAACATCGGTCGTGGGAGAAGCAATGGTGTCACAGCAGCTCGGTACATTGATCAAGTCTTGAGACCACACGCCACACCTCATTTGCCACGTCGCCGCAACCACGAGTTTCAGCATGATAATGCCCGTGCCAACACTGCGTGAGCAACAAGAGACTTCCTCCAGCAGAATGGCATCAGAACCATGCAGTGGACTGCCCTCAGTCCCGATCTAAATCCCATTGAGCACCTATCATTCAAAGAAGGCTGAATGATGTCCGACCAAGGCCAAGGCAAGTTTGGTATTCTCACAATTTTCATGTCGATAATCTGCATCTTTCCTCACAATACCGATTGTCATATCTCTCCCACTTCTGGGTGCGATCGTTCGGCCATTGCGTTCATCAGCGTTGCCCATCTAATCTCAGAGGAACAACCCAGTGGACACTTTCCTCTAACATTTACGACGTCATCAAGTAGCGAGAGCATGTTCGAATCTCCAGAAATGATGTTCATGAAAGAACAATGTTTAATCGTGAAATAAACCATGCTTCGTTTTCCATTGTTCTTTGTGATTTATCGCGTAGCTATGTTATATTTGTGAATCCCTGTGATATATATTTATGTGAGTGAGTGAGTTGGGTTTAACGCCGCTTTTAACATTTTCCCAGTTATATCATGGCGTGTCAGCTTAATGTGGGGGGAAGCCCCAAGTGATGCAGGTCTCAGACGTTTACCACTTCGGTGAAACCCACGAGCACGGGTATGGTGCTGACAAACCTTGAAACATAATAGGGGCGAACCAGGATTCGAACATACAATCATAGGTTCCTGGCGCACGCAAGGGACTCTACTCTGCACAGCGAATCGCGGCGCCTTAGACGACTGGGTCGCCTGTGCCCCCTACATATGTATGTACAGAAACAGATAACACTTAAACGACAGCTGAAGATATTTCAAAGAATGTGAATGTTGTAATATACCCATATGCATGTGTGTTATAATCACAACTCATTTACTCCCTTTGTTTATGTTCAGTTGCGAAATCCACCAGGTACAAAACTCCATGTAACAATGTGTGCATCTTCTCGGCACTGACTGGATAAGTACAATACGAATTCTATCCTGCGGAATTCTGCGCCATTCTGCTTGTAATGCGTTGGCCAGTTGTGGGAGTGTCTGCGGCGTGTTCTGACGTTGACGTACACGTCGATCGAGTTCATCCCAGAGGTGTTCGATTGGGTTGAGATCTGGAGATCTCGAAGGCCAGGACAAGGCGTTGATGTATGTTGGCATTATGAAGGTAGTCTACCGTGACATGAGCTGTGTGCGGTGGAGCGTTGTCCTTTTGAAACAGCTCCCTCTGGCGGTCAATGAATGTTTTGGAGTAAAACATGTAGTAAACTGTCTGTGTATATAAGTTTGTTTGTGTAAACAGTTGTCAGGAAAGCGGCGTATTGGAGTAAATAGCAGTTGTGTGTTAGTAGTGTGTTGGAATAAACAGTAGGTGTCCGTATAGTAGTGTATTGGAGTACAGTAAACTACGGTTATAACGAACACGCTTATAATGAACTGACGGATATAACGAACTAACTTTTTAGTCCCGACCATTTGTTGTAGTTATACTGTATATATGCTTATAACGAACTACGGTTATAACGAACTAAATATAGTAGTCCCTTTGAGTTCGTTATAACCGTAGTTTACTGTAAATAGTAGTTGTCAGTATAATATTTCGTTGGAGTAAACGGTAGTTGTCTGTATGGTAGTGCGATTGACTAAAAGTAGTGTATTGAGTAAAAAGACCATTTTCTGTATAGTAGTGTGTTGGAAAAAACTGTAGTTGTCAATAAAGTAGTTTCTTGGTATAAACGTCAATTGTCAGTACAAACGTATATTGACGATAACATCAGTTGTCAGTACAAACGTATATTGACGATAACATCAGTTGTCAGTACAGGCGTGTATTGATGATAACATCAGTTGTCAGTACAGACGTTATTGATGATAACATCAGTTGTCAGTACAGACGTTTGTTAATGATAATGTCAGTACAGACGTGTATTGATGATAACATCAGTTCTCAGTACAAACGTATATCGATGATAACGTCAGTTGTCAGGATATACGTATATTGATGATAACATCAGTTGTCAGTACAGACGTATACTGAAGATAACGTCAGTTGTCAGTACAGACGTATATTGATGATAACATCAGTTGTCAGTACAGACGTTTGTTAATGAAAATGTCAGTACAGACGTGTATTGACGATAACGTCAGTTGTCAGTACAAACGTATATTGATGATAACATCAGTTGACAGGATAGACGTATATTGATGATAACATCAGTTGTCAGTACAGACGTTTATTGATGATAATATCAGTTGTCAGTACAAACGTATATTGAAGATAACATCAGTTGTCAGTACAGACGTTTGTTAATGATAATGTCAGTACAGACGTGTATTGACGATAACGTCAGTTGTCAGTACAGACATATATTGACGATAACGTCAGTTGTCAGTACAGACATATATTGACGATAACGTCAGTTGTCAGTACAGACATATATTGACGATAACGTCAGTTGTCAGTACAGACATATATTGACGATAACATCAGTTGTCAGTACAGACGTATATTGATGATAACATCAGTTGTCAGGATAGACGTATATTGATGATAACATCAGTTGTCAGTACAGACGTGTATTGACGATAACATCAGTTGTCAGTACAAACGTATATTGATGATAACATCAGTTGTCAGGATAGACGTATATTTATGATAACATTAGTTGTCAGTACAGACATATATTGACGATAACATCAGTTGTCAGTACAGATGTGTATTGACGATAACGTCAGTTGTCAGTACAAACGTATATTGATGATAACATCAGTTGTCAGGATAGACGTATATTGATGATAACATCAGTTGTCAGTACAGACATATATTGACTATAACATCAGTTGTCAGTACAGATGTGTATTGACGATAACGTCAGTTGTCAGTACAAACGTATATTGATGATAACATCAGTTGTCAGGATAGACGTATATTGATGATAACATCAGTTGTCAGTACAGACGTATACTGAAGATAACGTCAGTTGTCAGTACAGACGTATATTGATGATAACATCAGTTGTCAGTACAGACGTTTGTTAATGAAAATGTCAGTACAGACGTGTATTGACGATAACGTCAGTTGTCAGTACAAACGTATATTGATGATAACATCAGTTGACAGGATAGACGTATATTGATGATAACATCAGTTGTCAGTACAGACGTTTATTGATGATAATATCAGTTGTCAGTACAAACGTATATTGAAGATAACATCAGTTGTCAGTACAGACGTTTGTTAATGATAATGTCAGTACAGACGTGTATTGACGATAACGTCAGTTGTCAGTACAGACATATATTGACGATAACGTCAGTTGTCAGTACAGACATATATTGACGATAACGTCAGTTGTCAGTACAGACATATATTGACGATAACGTCAGTTGTCAGTACAGACATATATTGACGATAACATCAGTTGTCAGTACAGACGTATATTGATGATAACATCAGTTGTCAGGATAGACGTATATTGATGATAACATCAGTTGTCAGTACAGACGTGTATTGACGATAACATCAGTTGTCAGTACAAACGTATATTGATGATAACATCAGTTGTCAGGATAGACGTATATTTATGATAACATTAGTTGTCAGTACAGACATATATTGACGATAACATCAGTTGTCAGTACAGATGTGTATTGACGATAACGTCAGTTGTCAGTACAAACGTATATTGATGATAACATCAGTTGTCAGGATAGACGTATATTGATGATAACATCAGTTGTCAGTACAGACATATATTGACTATAACATCAGTTGTCAGTACAGATGTGTATTGACGATAACGTCAGTTGTCAGTACAAACGTATATTGATGATAACATCAGTTGTCAGGATAGACGTATATTGATGATAACATCAGTTGTCAGTACAGACGTGTATTGACGATAACGTCAGTTGTCAGTACAAACGTATATTGATGATAACATCAGTTGTCAGGATAGACGTATATTGATGATAACATCAGTTGTCAGTACAAATGTGTATTGACGATAACGTCAGTTGTCAGTACAAACGTATATTGATGATAACAGCAGTTGTCAGGATAGACGTATATTGATGATAACATCAGTTGTCAGTACAGACGTGTATTGACGATAACATCAGTTGTCAGTACAAACGTATATTGATGATAACGTCAGTTGTCAGGATAGACGTATATTGATGATAACGTCAGTTGTCAGGATAGACGTAAATTGATGATAACATAAGTTGTCAGTACAGACGTTTGTTAATGATAATGTCAGTACAGACGTGTATTGACGATAACGTCAGTTGTCAGTACAGACATATATTGACGATAACGTCAGTTGTCAGTACAGACATATATTGACGATAACATCAGTTGTCAGTACAGACGTATATTGATGATAACATCAGTTGTCAGGATAGACGTATGTTGATGATAACATCAGTTGTCAGTACAGATGTGTATTGACGATAACGTCAGTTGTCAGTACAAACGTATATTGATGATAACATCAGTTGTCAGGATAGACGTATATTGATGATAACATCAGTTGTCAGTACAGACATATATTGACGATAACATCAGTTGTCAGTACAGACGTTATTGATGATAACATCAGTTGTCAGTACAGACGTTTGTTAATGATAATGTCAGTACAGACGTGTATTGATGATAACATCAGTTCTCAGTACAAACGTATATCGATGATAACGTCAGTTGTCAGGATATACGTATATTGATGATAACATCAGTTGTCAGTACAGACGTATACTGAAGATAACGTCAGTTGTCAGTACAGACGTCTATTGATGATAACATCAGTTGTCAGTACAGACGTTTGTTAATGAAAATGTCAGTACAGACGTGTATTGACGATAACGTCAGTTGTCAGTACAAACGTATATTGATGATAACATCAGTTGACAGGATAGACGTATATTGATGATAACATCAGTTGTCAGTACAGACGTATATTGATGATAATATCAGTTGTCAGTACAAACGTATATTGAAGATAACATCAGTTGTCAGTACAGACGTTTGTTAATGATAATGTCAGTACAGACGTGTATTGACGATAACGTCAGTTGTCAGTACAGACATATATTGACGATAACGTCAGTTGTCAGTACAGACATATATTGACGATAACGTCAGTTGTCAGTACAGACATATATTGACGATAACGTCAGTTGTCAGTACAGACATATATTGACGATAACATCAGTTGTCAGTACAGACGTATATTGATGATAACATCAGTTGTCAGGATAGACGTATATTGATGATAACATCAGTTGTCAGTACAGACGTGTATTGACGATAACATCAGTTGTCAGTACAAACGTATATTGATGATAACATCAGTTGTCAGGATAGACGTATATTTATGATAACATTAGTTGTCAGTACAGACATATATTGACGATAACATCAGTTGTCAGTACAGATGTGTATTGACGATAACGTCAGTTGTCAGTACAAACGTATATTGATGATAACATCAGTTGTCAGGATAGACGTATATTGATGATAACATCAGTTGTCAGTACAGACATATATTGACTATAACATCAGTTGTCAGTACAGATGTGTATTGACGATAACGTCAGTTGTCAGTACAAACGTATATTGATGATAACATCAGTTGTCAGGATAGACGTATATTGATGATAACATCAGTTGTCAGTACAGACGTGTATTGACGATAACATCAGTTGTCAGTACAAACGTATATTGATGATAACGTCAGTTGTCAGGATAGACGTATATTGATGATAACATCAGTTGTCAGGATAGACGTATATTGATGATAACATCAGTTGTCAGTACAAATGTGTATTGACGATAACGTCAGTTGTCAGTACAAACGTATATTGATGATAACATCAGTTGTCAGGATAGACGTATATTGATGATAACATCAGTTGTCAGTACAGACGTGTATTGACGATAACATCAGTTGTCAGTACAAACGTATATTGATGATAACGTCAGTTGTCAGGATAGACGTATATTGATGATAACGTCAGTTGTCAGGATAGACGTTAATTGATGATAACATAAGTTGTCAGTACAGACGTTTGTTAATGATAATGTCAGTACAGACGTGTATTGACGATAACGTCAGTTCTCAGTACAGACATATATTGACGATAACGTCAGTTGTCAGTACAGACATATATTGACGATAACATCAGTTGTCAGTACAGACGTATATTGATGATAACATCAGTTGTCAGGATAGACGTATGTTGATGATAACATCAGTTGTCAGTACAGACGTGTATTGACGATAACGTCAGTTGTCAGTACAAACGTATATTGATGATAACATCAGTTGTCAGGATAGACGTATATTGATGATAACATCAGTTGTCAGTACAGACATATATTGACGATAACATCAGTTGTCAGTACAGATGTGTATTGACGATAACGTCAGTTGTCAGTACAAACGTATATTGATGATAACATCAGTTGTCAGGATAGACGTATATTGATGATAACATCAGTTGTCAGTACAGATGTGTATTGACGATAACGTCAGTTGTCAGTACAGACGTATATTGATGATAACATCAGTTGTCAGGATAGACGTATGTTGATGATAACATCAGTTGTCAGTACAGACGTGTATTGACGATAACGTCAGTTGTCAGTACAAACGTATATTGATGATAACATCAGTTGTCAGGATAGACGTATATTGATGATAACATCAGTTGTCAGTACAGACATATATTGACGATAACATCAGTTGTCAGTACAGATGTGTATTGACGATAACGTCAGTTGTCAGTACAAACGTATATTGATGATAACATCAGTTGTCAGTACAGACATATATTGACGATAACATCAGTTGTCAGTACAAACGTATATTGATGATAACATCATTTGTCAGGATAGACGTATATTGATGATAACATCAGTTGTCAGTACAGACGAGTATTGACGATAACGTCAGTTGTCAGTACAAACGTATATTGATGATAACATCAGTTGTCAGGATAGACGTATATTGATGATAACATCAGTTGTCAGTACAGACGTGTATTGACGATAACGTCAGTTGTCAGTACAAACGTATATTGATGATAACGTCAGTTGTCAGGATAGACGTATATTGATGATAACATCAGTTGTCAGTACAGACGTTTGTTAGTGATAATGTCAGTACAGACGTGTATTGACGATAACGTCAGTTGTCAGTACAGACATATATTGACGATAACGTCAGTTGTCAGTACAGACATATATTGACGATAACGTCAGTTGTCAGTACAGACATATATTGACGATAAGATCAGTTGTCAGTACAGACGTGTATTAATGATCAGATGAGTTGTCAGTACAGACATATATTGACGATAGGATCAGTTGTCAGTACAGACGTGTATTAATGATCAGATCAGTTGTCAGTACAGACATATATTGACGATAAGATCAGTTGTCAGTACAGACATATATTGATGATAACGTCAGTTGTCAGTACAGACGTGTCATGATGATAACGTGAGTTGTCACCACATGTCGTTCAGGAATAGAGGTGAGGTGAGGTGAAATTGGGTTTAACGTCGCGTCCGAAATTATTGCACTTATATAAAGGTGTGCATGCACGTGTGTGTGTGTTTGTGTGTGTGTGCGTTTGTTGCTGCTTGTACGAGTCCGGACTGATGCCGATTTATAGTGCTAGCTCACTGAGATACCATGCCGCAGTTTAACATGAATACCCCACTAAGACACAGTATACTGACTCCGAGCCGACCAGTCCTTGTTTTAGCCACTTTATGCCGAGCGCCAGACAGGGTAACAACAAGTACCTTCTTTTAACGTCTTTTGGTATGACGTGGCCGGGGATCGAACCTCGGACCATCCGCTCTCCGCTCGGACGCTCTACCGCAAGACCACGGAGGCGGCTTGCAGGAATAGAAGAATGTTGTCCATTAAATGTGATCTGACCTTAACCATTGTACATAGGCCGGAGGCGAAATGTAAAATAAAACACTTTTGACATTTGACTTGAGTGTAAATATGATTTAATATACGTGTTTATGTCATTAAAACTCGAGTTATAAGAGTTTTTAAAGGTACAATCAACCTCAAATAAATCAACTAAATTGTTTCCTTCGGGCATTTCACCCATCTGGCCTTAATACTCATGTCGAATGTATACATGTATATATTGAGCGAGCGTTCGTGTTTAATGCCGCATTAAACAATACTACAGTTATATCACGGCATGCCAACTTGCTGTGTTAGGAAAGCCCGAAGTGATGCAGGTCTTCGATGTTTACCACTTCGGTGAAACCAATGCTCACGGATATGGTGCTGACAAACTGAAGGACTAGGATTCGAACTCATACATAGGTTTCTGGCAAGCCTAAGGGACGCAACTCTGTAACAGCGAATTTAGGCGCCTTCGACATCCTGGCTCCTTCTCAATGTATAACATCCAACTGGTATGCTATATTCACCTCATATGACGGTCATTGAAATGTACTTGCAAAATGGCGATATCAATGTAAATATAAAAAAGTTGAACGTCATATTTTGCGGTTGACAACAGTTATGTATATTGATTCCCTTTGAAGGGAAACACAGATGTTACATGACTTACTGGCAACATGCAAGTAACATACTACATAATCAATGTTCGTCCCTATCATTGTGGAAGACAGGACAGTTTCAAATAGTCTGATATACTGACTCTTCAACTGTCTTATATATATAGAGCAGCTGAATCAGGTTTTATGGCGCACGTTGTTTGTTTGAAAATAGCATCAGTGGATGTCTGTCATATATACTGAACAACAAAAGTTCCTGTGAGATTGAATAAGATTTAATGCAATGTTATGGTTTATTTACCAAATCTGAAATAATTTCGGTTGGCAACAGATAAAAGACTCCTGTAAGTGTTAAAATGGTTTAATTTAACATACTGACATCAGAAAATGCGTGATTTCATAAAAACATGAACATGCCAAAATGTCAATTTACAAATCAATAGCGTGTGTGTCCACCTCTGATTGCGATGCAAGCAACACATCTTCGTCTCATGGAATGGACCAGGCGTCGCACAAAGTCCTGTGGGATATCTGTCCATATCTGCTGGAGCATGTTTCGAAGTTCCTGGAGTGTCTGTGGAACACGTGGTTGACGTCGAAGGCGCCGATCCATCTCATCCCACATGTGCTCGATTGGTGAGAGATCAGGGGAGCGAGCCGGCCAGGGGATGACATTCACGTTGTTTTGTTGAAGAGAATCTTGAACAAGTCGAGCAATATGAGGCCGGGCGTTGTCATGTTGAAAGGTAATGCCTGGGCCATGACGATGCAAAAACGGTTGAACAACAGGGCCGATGATCTCGTCGCAGTAGCGCTGTCCATTGAGATTTCCCTCTACCACTATCAAACTGGTCCTCTGTCTTGTTGTAATCCCTACCCATACCATAACGCTGCCGCCCCCGAACCTATCTTCTTCTATATGACACAGTGATTGACGTAAAGTTCACCTCGACGTCGGTACACTCGAATCCGTCCATCGCTGTGGCTGAGGTGAAAACGAGACTCGTCAGTGAATAGAACTTGTCCCCACTGCATGGCCGCCCAGCGTAGGTGCTGTCTGCACTACTGTAGACATGCTTGACGGTGGTTTCCTGTCAAAATGGGACGTCTGGTGGGTCTTCTGGCGACAATCCCTGCACATCTGAGGCGGCGCCGTACGGTTTGTGAGGATATTCGTCGAAGGCCAGGGATGCTACTTGCAGTCACTGTTGCTGGCTGGAATCGATTTCGTAGGTGTGTTGTTCGAATCAAGTTGTCTTCTCGATTATTGGTTACACGTGGCCTGCCACTCCGAGGATGGTCTCTGACTGCATTCGTCTGTTGCCAACGTTGCCATAAACACCAAATGGTGTTTCTGCGGACGTTATATTGTCTTGCAACATCACGATGACTGGATCCTGCTTCAAGCATACCAATGGCTCGCAGACGCTCATTTTCGGACAGGCGTGGCATTTCGTAATGTTGAATAATTGCGTAAATTTGTTTTTTTTCTGAGTGGTTATTGTCAGCACGATGCTAAACAATGCATATGGAATCCCGTTAACGCACATGTTTTTATACCAATTCTTGGGTAGTGAAATGTATGGGGCTTGTTTGAAAAATACACCAAAATATTGGTGTCACAGGAACTTTTGTTGTTGAGTATATGCATATACCTGCGAGCATATTCTCTTAGCGGAATCGCGTTGTTCGGACCTCGTAAAGCCGGTCAAATTCAATACATGTTCAAACCGAAACGATGGGATAAATGATTTGTTTGTTTGTTGTTTAACACCGCACTCAGCAATATTCCAGCTATATAACAATCTCATTAAAATCAGATCTTAGTTCTCGCTACCGCTGAACAAAGATCTGAGGACATCCCATGACGGGTCACACAGCGATACCTAAGATCTGCCTTTAATGAAATTGGCTATATGACGGCGGTCTGTAAATAATCGAGAACCAGACATTTATATCAGCATTAAAAACTATTTGTAACAAGAAAACAGTGTTATAACTATCCCTCGTCATGGTTCACGTTGGAAGTTGTTTGTTCATATAGTATAATGAATATAAACTATTACATGGAGTTCAATAAAGTCTTAAGAAGAGATAGGAACTTAGGTCGCTGAATGTCATCAGTAAAAGTGATTAAAAGTGAAATTAATACACAAATAAGGCCTCTTCTCTGGAAAATAATAAGTCGGCCTTGATAAGTATCTCTTAAATAAGCTAACTTCAGTAGTGTCTGGGAAACTTGTCCCAATTGCCGATACGATGCACTAGTAAAATAACATGGATCAAGGGCCGTAACTCTGTCAAAAGATAATTTACGGGACTAATTTCGAACTCAGTATCTCTTATATAATAGTAATCATGCAAACTTTCATTCATGCAACTTCAGTAGTTCCTGAGAAAACTTGTCCCCATTTCACAAAGTATACACTAAGTTGAAATGCACACCTCAAGGGCCATAATTCTGTAAAGAAATAATTGACGGGACCAATTTTCGCACTCAGCCTTGACAAGTATCTCTTTGATAAGCATGAAAACTTTCAATCATGCAACTTCACTTGTTTCTTAGAAAACCTGTCCCCATTGCACACAAGTTGAAAAGCACGGAACAAGGGCCATACTAATTGACGGGACCAACTGCTGTACTCATTTGAGGTCATCACCAGTAAAATCAATGTGTAAAATTTCATCAAGTCTTTGAATAGGATTTAGAAGTGATACACATAAATTCTCTTTTTCTTATGTAAAATTTCATGTCTCTGACTTAAATAATTTTTACAAAAGACGGATGGAAAGACGACCTCCGTTCCTATAACCACCATCCCACTTCGTGACGGGGGGATAAAAATAGTTAAAAAGATATTAAAAAAACAGTGGGGTCGACGAAGAGGCGGTCTGGGTACTTTTGTACAGGTGAGATGCGATGCATGATGATACAGTTTCAATCGATTGATGCGGACCACAAAACCAGTTAAGGTATGGACGGGTTACCAAAGCAGTGCATTGAAGCATATATTCCTGATTCAACCGTGAAGCTTTTCAGGAAGTGTCTTGGTGAAGACATTGATGATGATGATGATGATGATGATAATGATGATGATGATGATGATATAGGCATCGTGACTGTCCACAAACTGCAGACCTACGTGTTGTTTCAGCGCCTCCATGCAACTTTTTATGATGATGATGACGAGGACGATGATGATGATGATGATGATGATGTTGATGATGATAATGATGATGATGATGACGTCGGCATCGTGACTCTCCACAAACTGCAGACCTACGTGTTGTTTCAGCGCCTCCATGCAACTTTTTATGATGATGATGATGATAATGATGATGATGACGAGGACGACGATGATGATGATGATAATAATGACGTCGGCATCGTGACTCTCCACAAACTGCAGACCTACGTGTTGTTTCAGCGCCTCCATGCAACTTTTTATGATGATGATGACGAGGACGACGACGACGATGATGATGATGATGATGATGATGATGATGATGATGAAGATGTCGGCATCGTGACTCTCCACAAACTACATACCTACGTGTTGTTTCAGCGCCTCCATACAACTTGTTATTCTATGATACAGATGCCACAATGAACTGCCCGTTGTCCACGATGCGGCCCGTTGTCAAGGAAAACAACAGCGGAACAGATCGAAGAGAGCCGATTCTCTTCAGTGGTTTTTTACATCAGAATGTGGAGATGGCTATTGTCTGTGTGCATTGACACGTGCAGCAGCATCCCGCCATCCTTGTAGGGTATGATGTTGCAGATGAATGACTTTGATGAACAGTAGCCATTCACCTGTCCCGCGCACTGTCCGAGATCCCGAATGATGCAATGGTTCTTGATGCAGCTTCCGAATGACCTGAGGATATACAGCCGACATGTGAGTGTTTCACATCCATATGATTCATCCTAATGTTTACTCACGACCCATCAGTTATAACGTTTATACCAAAACGTTTATAAATAAAATAAACATGGCCAGATCAACAGCAAAGTAAAGCAGTATCAGAAATGAGATGAAATGGGGTTACGGGCGATTGACGCGAGATTATTGCGCTCTTATCTTACAGCAAGGTGTGTGTGTGTGTGTGTGTGTGTGTGACTGACCCCGGGTCGACCGTCTTTGTGTTAGTCCCGTAATGCCGAGGCAGGGAACCATGATTTAACGTCTTTTGGTATAACACGACCGGTATGACTATTTTGTAAATAGAGGCAAATTTCAGTTCTTGTTCAGCGTCTGGCAGGAAAATAACTGTGCTTATTTAAATGATTGCATAAGTGAGTGAGTATGGTTTTACACAGCAGAGGGCACACAAATGGCTGCCACAACTAGTTCACCCCGCGTCCTTTAATAATAATGATGATGATAATGATGATGATGATGGTGGTGGTGGTGTCATCATCATCATCGTCATTATAATAATAATAATAACAATGATGATGTTGACGCGGGGTGAACTAGTTGAGACAGCCATTTGAGTACCGTCTGCTGTGTAAAACCATACTCACTCACTTTTTCACTCATTTAAACAATGATGATGATGATGATGATGATGATGATGATGATGATGATATTACTCAACAACAGTCAACGATTACCGAAACGACACAGAAAATAATGTCTCAGTCTCACGCGTTGCCCTAATTACAGTGTCATGACTAACAGTGCACACAGCATGCCAATTAAAGTTGACTGGATTCTATATTCACGTACGCCAAAACTGCGATTGACTTCCCCGTTTAGAATACGGAATCAAGCAAATGTAATAAGGTTTATGAGTATTGATTTCACTCATTGCTGGAAGATTGCCTAATTTAAGAGTGTGGGCGTTTGTTCAGATTTCATGCGTTTCCTGGAACAGTCGCCTGGTTTATTGTCTGATAGACTGATGTGATTATTCTGAGTGGCCTTGAAGTTTGCGCTGAGTGAGTGAATATAAATTTATACCACACTCAATATCATAGCGACTGCCTGCAGATAACTTAGAAAAACGGGTGATTGATAGCATGAG
Organism: Haliotis cracherodii; assembly: GCF_022045235.1. Lineage (NCBI taxonomy): Eukaryota > Metazoa > Mollusca > Gastropoda > Lepetellida > Haliotidae > Haliotis > Haliotis cracherodii. Next base: position 54,206,846 of record NW_027266319.1, on the reverse strand, counting down.
CAACGGTCCACCCTCGGCTCTAATAACAGACAGGGACAGTGGGTAGCCTAGTGGTTAAAGCTTTCGCTCGTCGCGCTGAAGGTCCGGGTTCGATTCCCCACATGGGAACAATGTGTGAAGCCCATTTCTGGTCTCCCCCGTCGTGGTGTTGCTGGAATAATACTAAATGCGACGTAAAACCATACTCACTCACTCACTTTATCACCCGTTAATACATTGGTCTGACATGCGGTGCATAATCGGACCGAACTGGGATTCGAACCCACAATCATAGGACCCTGGCGTGCCCAAGGAAGGACTGGGCCAACTACCTTGTAGTGACATTCAACTTTGAATTTGGAAATATTTGATTATGTTTTGTCAATTAGTGGTTTCAAATCACAATAACCACCTCAGATTGAAACTCGGTGGAATCACCACTGAAGCTAATATTTATAGATACTACTTCATTATCGGTAGGCATTTTGAAATAATGTTTTTGGTTTGGTTTGGTTTGTTGTTTAACGCCGCACTCAGCAATATTAAAGCTATATGAAGGCGGTCTGTAAATAATCGAGTCTGGACCAGACAATCTAGTGATTGATATCATGAGCATCGATCCGGGCAATTGGTATCGATGACATGCATCAACCAAGTCAGCGAGCCTGACCACCCGATCCCATTAGTCGCCTTTTATGGCAAGCGTTGTCGCCTTTTACGGCAAACATGGGTTGCTGAAGACCTATTCTACCCCGGATCTTCACGGGTCTTGAAATGATGTACACTGGATGGATACAAAATGACTGAGATTACTACAATATTTAAAATACGTTGGCCTGTATCAATTTCATACATTCGTAATGAAAATTAATTTTCAATGTGTTTTTTTCAATTTCTGTTTTAAAGAAACAAGTGCACGCATTCGTTCATAGGGAACGTGTCCCGCATATCCTGTATGTACACGTGTGACATACAACATGTATATCCACCAATCTATCTTCAGATCATGTACCTGCATACATATTTTCACTTTGGTCAAATCATGAAATCCACGTTCAGGGTAAAAATATATTTAATGCAAGCCCATATCGAGCAGAAAATAAACCTCACAACATGTATATTGATCTATGTCTTATGAGCAGCGTTGTTATGCTAAACACAGCACGGGCCACATTGTAAGATTGACAAGCCCCTACCGAGGATTGTATATTAAACAATCCATTCTGGTATTTTGTTTAACGCTCGGGGATTCTTGACAAGCTGACACAGAGGTACCCACAGGAAAGCCCAAATATACATTTGTAGTAAAGATCACATTTTATGATCATTTATTTGACCCAAGATCACAATATGTGATCTTTTATTGGAAGCAACGAAACAATAGCCATCTTTTAGACACATTGAGGGACTACACACTTCGCTCAGCTGGTCTTAAAGCCTATAAAAGGTAAGAATATCGTATATACTTCTATGCATGCTGTAGAATGTGCTTCAACATTCTTATCTGAATCGTGAATTAAATTAAAAAAATTATTGAATACGTGACATGAGGTATGTGCAGTTCAAGTATTGTGTAGGGGATCAGTCGTGTCCCAGTCGTCTAAGGCGCCGCGACTCGCTGTGCAGAGTTGCGTCCCTTGGCCACGCCAGAAACCTATGATTGTGGGTTCGAATCCTTGTTCGCCCCGATTATGTTTCTAGGTTTGTCAGCACCAGTTACACGTTGTTTCGCCTATCTGCCCGATTTCACGTATACATGCAGAATGAATAAAGATCGATAGGCTCTAATATTCTTATTCCGTTTATTGATTAAAAAAATAGTGGCCTTCCTTACGCACAAACGTAGAATAATCTTTCATAAATATGTTTATATCACCCTTTCTTGTTTCTGTTCAGTGTTGGCAGTAATCGTTTGTCAGTTAATATAAATATTTATTTTCTTATTATAGGCCAACAATTTGAGTGAGTGAGTTGGGTCTACCATCGCTTTTAGCAATATTCGGAAAAAACCCGAATGTAGGGAATCGAACCCGGACCTTGACGAACGATCGCTTTTACTACACCCGTGAAGATCCGGGGTAGAATAGATCTTCAACAATCCATGCTTGCCGTAAAAGGCGACTATGCTTGTCGTCTTATGGGTATTAATCAACAGGTGCCCCCATGTTTCATAGTCCCGCATAAACCCGTGAAGATTCCGGGGGAGAATAGGTCTTCAGCAACCCATGCTTGTCGTAAAAGGCGAGTAACGGGATCGGGTGGCCAGGCTCGCTTTCTTGGATGATGCATGTCATCGTATCCCAATTGCGTGGATCGATGCTCATGATTTCAATCACTGGATTGTCTGGTCCAGACTCGGTTAGTTACAGACCGCCGTCATATAGCTAGAATATTGCTGAGTGCGGCGTTAAACGACAAATAAACAAACAAGCCTACGCCCCTAAGACGGTAGTAGTGGAAATACGCATTCCTATTTATCGATTAATTCCCTAAACTAAAGAACTGTTGAGTTATTAATCTTTATCTCAACAATACGTTAGTTCCTTTCATGTAAACGTTCGAGGCCAAGAGTGGTTTATTGTTCGATGGAAATATGTTTAGAATATGTATTGGAAGCCAAGCAATGAAACTGTCAATATCAGATACATTTGATGGTTTAACACGTCAGTTCTAGGTCAGTCAGAGAACAATAGCTAGCCGGACGTCAAGCCAACTTTCAAACGAATGCATACAATTCTTATATTGATTAGAATGTGAATTTGAGCTCTCTCTTCATCGCCGATAAACTTGCTAATCTATTTATCGACGAAATGGACAATGCATTGTTTAGATGATATTTGATAGTGCGTGAGTGCGTGCGTGCGTGCGTGCGTGCGTGCGTGCGTGAGTGAGTGAGAGGGTGGGTGCGTGAGTGAGTGAGTGAGTGAGTGAGTGCGTGCGTGCGTGCGTGCGTGCGTGGGTGGGGGAGTGAGTGAGTGCGTGCGTGCGTGCGTGCGTGAGTGAGTGAGTGAGAGGGTGGGTGAGTGAGTGAGTTAGTAAGAGGGTGGGTGGGTATATGGGTTTCGGTTAATGAGCAAGTGAGTATGGTTTAACGCCGCTTTTAGCAACATTTCAACAATATCACGGCGAGGGGCACAATGTAATGCTTCACCCATTGTAACCATGTGGGGAACAGAACCCGGGAATAGAAGCAAACACTTTAACCACTAGGTTATCCCACCGCCCCACTATATGCTGAAGCGGTGGTAACCCATGGCAACTGACCCACTCTCCTCTCGGGATACTCAGACACCGGTGCACACAAATAACACAATGTTACAACTCACCTTATGTCAACCACTATCAAATATACCAGCCTTTTCACACTGTTCCAAAAATACGATCCAGATGGCATTATTTGATCCATACAACCTGCTTGCCGACAATATTTGCACATACCAAAGGCATGGGCGTGTTACGAAAACAGTGCACGGTTATCAGGTTCGTACGGAAGCCTTTTAGGGCCATTTGTATTTGAAATTTAAAGATTCTGTGTTCAAAGTTCAAGATACTATGTACAAATTTCAAAATAATGATCGTGAAATTTCAAGAAAATAAGTTGGAATTTTAAGATTATAACTTGAAATTGCAACATAGCATCTTGATATTTAATCTTTTCAACATTTCAAGATGCAGTGTTGAAATTTTAAGAAGGAAATGAAAATGCAAATGGCTCTAAAAGGCTTCCGTAGGTTCGTAATACTCGTTGGATTTTAGCATCGTCTTTAGGAGATGTTAGGATATGTAAAGTGTGAATATTCCACGACAATTTTATACCGCGAGATGATTCTGTGACAGGAGAACAAGATTGGTGTACTATGGGAGCCCAAGATTATATTTAATACAGTACCCATAACCCAAAACGGAGTATAGGTTCTCGGACGACGTTTCAAGGTAAAAGTGTTGATTTTTTATATGCTTTTTTTCTGAACATTTGCTATGACTATAGATATATGTTATGCTAGGTGTTTTTGATTGACAATACTTGCATTTTTAATCCGGTGCGACAGTCAAATTTTGAAATAAATATCTAAAAAATAGCGTCGGATTAATGAACGATTGAGTGAATGCTATGCAACGCCGCAGTGATATCACAGCATCCTGGTAATCCTGGAGCCTGGACCAGACAAACCAGGAACCGGAAGCACGCGAAACTATCAATGTCATGAGGGTGTGATGAATCATACTCAGACAGTGTATGTAACAGATCTCGACCAAAGCATCACCATTTTCATTGGCCCATATGGCAGGCATACTGGGACATACTGGGACATACTGAACATACTGGGACATTCTGGACATACTGGGACATACTGGGACATACTGGACATACTGGACATACTGAACATACTGGGACATTCTGGACATACTGGGACATACTGGGACATTCTGGACATACTGGGACATACTGGGACATACTGGGACATACTGGACATACTGGATATACTGGGAATACTGGGAATACTGGACATACTGGACATACTGGGACATACTGGATATACTGGGGCATACTGGACATTTTGGACATACTAGGACATACTGGACATACTGGGACATACTGGACACACTGGGACATACTGGGACATACTGGGACATACTGGACATACTGGGACATACTGGGACATACTGGGACATACGGGACATACTGGGACATACTGGGACATACTGGACATACTGGATATACTGGGAATACTGGGAATACTGGACATACTGGACATACTGGGACATACTGGATATACTGGGGCATACTGGACATACTGGGACATACTGGACATACTGGACATACTGGACATACTGGGACGTACTGGACATACTGGGACATACTGGGACATACTGGACATACTGGGACATACTGGACATACTGGACACACTGGGACATACTGGACATACTGGACATACTGGACACACTGGGACATACTGGGACATACTGGACATACTGGGACATACTGGACATACTGGGACATACTGGGACATACTGGGGCATACTGGACACACTGGGACATACTGGACATACTGGGACATACTGGGACATACTGGGACATACTGGACACACTGGGACATACTGGACACACTGGGACATACTGGACATACTGGGACATACTGGGACATACTGGGACATACTGGACACACTGGGACATACTGGGACATACTGGGACATACTGGGACATACTGGGACATACTGGACATACTGGGACATACTGGACATACTGGACACACTGGGACATACTGGACATACTGGACATACTGGGACATACTGGACACACTGGGACATACTGGGACATACTGGGACATACTGGGACATACTGGACATACTGGGACATACTGGGACATACTGGACATACTGGGACATACTGGGACATACTGGACACACTGGACATACTGGACATACTGGACATACTGGACACACTGGGACATACTGGGACGTACTGGACATACTGGGACATACTGGACACACTGGGACATACTGGACATACTGGACATACTGGGACATACTGGACACACTGGGACATACTGGGACATACTGGACATACTGGACATACTGGGACATACTGGACACACTGGGACATACTGGGACATACTGGACACACTGAGACATACTGGGACATACTGGACATACTGGACATACTGGGACATACTGGGACATACTGGGACATACTGGACATACTGGACACACTGGGACATACTGGACATACTGGACATACTGGGACATACTGGACACACTGGGACATACTGGGACGTACTGGACATACTGGGACATACTGGACATACTGGACATACTGAGACATACTGGACATACTGGGACATACTGGGACATACTGGACATACTGGGACATACTGGACATACTGGGACACACTGGGACATACTGGACATACTGGACACACTGGGACATACTGGGACATACTGGACATACTGGGACATACTGGGACACACTGGGACATACTGGACATACTGGGACATACTGGACATACTGAGACATACTGAGACATACTGGACATACTGGGCGACCTATTATTCCTCGGAATCCGCAAGGGTTTATTTTCATAATATCTGTGTCGGTGTAGAGCTCGTTCATTGGTGAGTGCAACGTTAAGCAAACAAACAAACTCGCGTGACATTCGTTAAAACAGGTTTTGGTTGTGTGGTCAACTGTGGATGATTTGATTCTGTTTGTTTGTTGATTAACATCGCAGTCAGCGATGTTCCAGCTACATGGCAGCTCTCTGTAAATAATCGTGTCAATCCAGTGATTGACATCATCAGCATCGATCTACGGGATGGTTTCAGGTGTAAATGTATCTCTTCAAATATTCGGTTCACAGAATGCGGAGCAAATACTTGTGGCAACTCCCTCTGATTGTGACGTCAGCGATGTTTCTGACGGTAGGGGGCGCCACTGACTGGGGGGACCTGAGGCTCCCCCCGGAACACGTGCCCTATTTCTTCGGGAATAATCCTCACATGAAACAACGTTGTCAGGATGAAGATACCTGCCCTTATAAGGTGAGAGAGAAATAACCTTGTGATGAAATCGTTAGGTTGTGACACCGAAGACCCGGTTTGTTCCCAATTGTTGTGGTCTCTGCCGTAAAATGAATGCAATATTGCAAACAGAAAAATAGTTCGCGAAGCATTGAGTGAGTGAGTGGGTGAGTGAGTTGGGTTTAACGCCGCTTTAAAGCCCGAAGTGATGCAGGTGTCAGACGTTTACCACTCCGGTGAAACCCGGCATATACGGGTATGGTGCTGACATACCTAGAAACATAATCGGGGCGAACCGGGATTCGATCACAATCATAGGTTTCTGGTGTGAACAAGGGACGCAACTTTGCACAGCGAATCGCGGCGCTTTAGGCCACTGGTCCACCCGTGCATCCGCGTAGCATTGAAAACGGGTCCTAACGAATTGTTCACTCGAGATTAGCGATTTTCTTATACAACATATCGTGTTGGTCGTTGAACGTGCGCCGTCATCACTTCACAGTTATGCAAATCATAACCCCCCCCCCCCCCCCCCCCCCCCCGGGTAAACAAGTAAACAATTGTAGATGTGAAGTATACATATATTTATTACTCCATCTGTGTTGACAGTCTTCCCTGGAGGTTAGGAGATGCTGGGGGTATGAAGTCAGGTGCCAAGTCGGGGAGAGGATGAGTACGCCCCAGTGCACCGAGGATGGGTCACAGAAACCAAGGTAAGCACAAGTACTAGCACTGTAATGAAAGCGGAAAACGCCAGGATTTCGTTTGCGGAAAGAGAACAGGCTTTGCATTACCAAACATGGTATTCGCACACAAGAGGTGACGCAATGGTTTTCATATCACCAATGTTACAACGAAAGTAATGTGCGGTGCGGTGCGGTACGGTGCGGTGCGGTGCGGTGCGGGGCGGGGTGGCGCGGCGGCGCGGCGTGGCGTGGCTTGTAGTGCAGTACAGTGCAAATTAGAAACTATCAAGATGATTTTTCCCCATACATGTTCAGGAAAATGGAATTGCAAACAACTTAACAACATTGAACGGATAATTGAAGGTTCGAACTAAATGTATATTATACAAATACATATAATACATAATGCACAGGGCATTACATGTTCCCGCTTTGCGGATGTTATTGAGCATTTGATACCTGTAAATTTCATACTGCACGTATGCGAAGTAAAACGTCCAGAGTTCTGGGTTTCTAAACCCATTTGACACCATTTTCGAACTAATAAAATTGCGGCATATACTTTTTTAAAATGTAAAATAAAATGTGAAATTGTTTGGTGTCTAACAGACGGGGAGAGCATTCAGCAGTGGAGAAAAACACAGATACGTTTTGGAGGCAGGCTGATTTTGGCTACGTTAAGGAGAGGAAAACCAACCTGAGGATCTATTGCACGCCACAAGCACAGGTGATTTCTTATTGTTTTTCTTGATTTCTACTGAGTAGACAGACTGTCTATTGATAGATAATGGTATTAACTGTCCTTATGATATGATATCAATTGAAGCACTATGCATGAATTATGCATGCGGGGTGGCCAAGTGGTTGAAGCGTCCGCTCGTCACGCCGAAGTTCTTGGTTCGATTCCCTTCATGGGTACAATGTGTGAAGCAAATGTCTGGTGTCCCCTGCAGTGATATTGCTGGAATATTGCTAAAAGCGGCGTAATGTCAAACTCACTCACCCACTACATGATTTATTATTACAATATTGTCAAGCTGTATCTTATGGTTTTGTAAGAGCCGCTTAATGAGGATCGAGTGGTCACATCTTTTGACTCTTTGTGTGTAGATGACGACATCCACATCCACAGCCACATCCACATCCACATCCACATCCACATCCACTGTTTAACAACCCCACACAAGGGTTCCGACTATATCACAAGCATGTGTTTATAAACCGCTATCAAGCTGTGATGATACAAGGTGTTCTCGTAAACGTGAGCGTACCCTTGGTCGTCACAAACACATGCAAAGGCAACTCAAATGTTCACCTGAACAAACACGGGAACATTTAGTATATGTCAAAATAGTAAATTGCATTATTTTGGTCACTGAGGTTTGATACTGGGAAGTGTCCTCACATCTCTGCCACGTCCACCTGATCAAAGCCAGTTGATGATTGATGCCTCTAGAACTGATACAACAAACTCGCTCAGCGTCTGTCCTCCTAAAGTACATAACACCTGTGGAGACAGACATCTCAACCGTCCTTGAAACAGCACATGCCTCATATCTGTGTGAATGGTACACGCACATGATACGACAGATCGATATTAATCATTCCACGAGTCCAGTATGGATCTACTCCCGGATGGTGGTGACATTTGTTTTGAATTATGATGATGATGATGATGATGATGATGATTGATGATTGATGATGATGATGATGATGATGATGATGATGATGATGATGATGCGCTTAAGTTAACAGTCACATAGAGAATCTCACCCAAGTGTCTTTTGATATCAAATATATCAACACGAGTTGATAAAAGTGGAAAAATTTCTCGAGGCTTGCTGAGGATTTCTCATGGGGCGTGGTCACCCTGGGTCTGCCTGTTCTTGGTCTGTCAGCGGTCCGACCTGTCTGTCTGTAACGTTGCATCAAGTTGGTAACGGCCACACGGGAGCAACCGAAGGTTCGTGCAATATGGGCGTGGGTGGCTCCCATCTGTACCATACCCAAGGCTCGTTCACGTTGTTCGACTGTGAGTCGTGGCATTTTTTTTGTGTGTGTTTTTTTATCACTGTGGATGTCTGACTTCCCGTTGCAATCGTTTTATACCCTTGCCCGCACGTGCATTTGCAGTTGTCCGTGGTGCACGTGTTTTTCACTTTTTCGCGTGTTATCTCGCAAACATGTAACAGACGATTAACATTTTCTGCATACACGATTGTTGTATTTAGGTTATGTGTTTTAGATAGACTTCATCGAAAAAAATATTATACTTTGTCTGAAATTTATATTTTCAGTTGGTAAAGTTTCTTTTGGACGTCAGTTTATTTGATATCAAAAGACACGAGGGTGAGCTTATATTTATCATCCAACATCATTCTTTCAACTTTTTTTGCTTCAGTGTGGGGCAAGACCGATGCCCCCGAAACCCAACACTGTCACCGCGGGGAATGTTGCTTTACCTGACCTTTTAACTGGGTACACAACACCACTTTAACTGACTACAAAAGTCCAGTTTCCGCCCTTGCCGAACCAAACTGGAATTTCCAGGCTCGATCGTAGCACTACCAGTGGCTATTACGGGTTATGTCCCTTCTATGTTCCTCCTATTGACCAATCAGATTCCATCATATCACTTGCATTTGTTTCATATAAAATGGCGGCGCCCAGTTAAGATCAATAATCAAGATCTATATTGTAATCAAACGGGTCGTACCCCGCGAAGTGCATTAAATCACTTGAGCACCTTTAATTAAAAACATGAAAAGATTTGCAAAATATCTCTCGACGACCAGTTGGCTGTATACATATTTTGCAAATCCTGCTGTCGACCGAAATCTGAACGTTGGAATCCATGTTGTTACGAACCGGATGTCAAGTTCGTAACTCGATTATGATTGGACTATGCATAGGATCGTGAGCAACTCCCAAATTCCAGCCTAGTTCAGCAAGGGTGGAAACTGGACGTTTACAGTCCCCTTGCCTGGGGAAGATGGAGGTACACAGGAGATGCAACCAAAATATGTCTAGTACATGGGTTTGAAATTTACATGGATTGACGGTGATCAATTTCAGTGTCACAAAGACCTTAGTCTGCCGTTGAGGTGGTAGATGCATATTCCGGCGATTTCTGTTGGTTAACTTTGCCTGATCTTACACCTTAGTGTGGTGTACACTTGAAAATTGGATTTGACCCCAAAATTACGTACGTTATCAAAACGCTGAAAACAGTCGCCGAAATATTTTTGGTCCAAGATACAACTAATAAATGTGACACGTATTAAATACATCACCATCGAATAACGTTTTATTTTATATTTTATAGCCACCATCAAACATGGGTGTATACTTTCTTCTTGAAGCAGTAGTGTGTTAATCTGGACAATTTTAATGTGAACGGGAGCGAGAGCCGCGTCATATCCAAAGAAAATATGGTACTTGTTGTTTCCTTGCCTGGCGACCGACATTAAGGAGATGAAACAAAAACGGCTCGGAGTCAGTATACTGTGTCTGAGTGAAGTATCCATGTTTAAACTGAGGCATGGTGTCTCGGTAGGCTGGCACTATGAAATCTGCAATACTACAGACTACAGTACAGACAGACAGACAGACACACGCACGCACCCCCCCCCCCCCCCCCCACACACACACACACCACCACCACCACCACCACCACCACCACCGACCCCCACTCCCCCACCCAACCCCTCCACACACACACACATGGATGCACGTCGCTATGTAAATGCAATAGTCTTTACCGCGACGTTAATACCGTTTCAACTCACTTGAAATGAGATAATTTAGCTCCTGTGTTTCATGCACAGTCGAACTCGATCCCCTTGTGATACCCTGTCCAAGTGAGGGAGTGAGGAGGCAAGCGATGCAGTGATGCAGGTTTAATTCGTTTACCACTTGGTGAAACTTACGAGCACGGAAAAGATGCTGACAAACGTAGAAAAATTTGATATATCCAAAAAACAGCCCATGCAAGTCTATAATAGTGGGCAAGTATAGATTACTACAGTATCATTAGCAATGTTTTTTTTCTGTAAGATATTCATTTCAGAGACTAGATGTTAGTCTAGCCTTCCCCTCCTTGTACGAATGCGGCATACGCTATGGTGACAATAACCATCTACACACGATGTCTCGTCAAGCTTTTCAGGCCGCATTGAGTGCCTGTGATTGGTTTTACTCCTCTTTTAGCATTATTCATCCATATGAATATTCCTCCCTGCAGGGTGACTCGTCCCTGGAGTGCGTGGACGGCTTGCGGTACTGCCACGCCACAAACCTCTACATCGACCTCCGCACAGCTTACGTGAAGCACCAGGGAAAGAGGTACATGTCATACACATTAAGTATTGTGTGAACCAACACTACACGCCACTCACTTCACACAGGTATACACTCGATGTGCATAGGTACTTTCCCTAATTGAACACACAACCCAGCAAGTCTATTTGCGCACGTTTCAATACGCTATAGAATTATTTGAAGTTCCCATACGCACCGTTGTGTAATGTTGACATACATGTCTATTTCCTGGTCTAGCTGCACACTGTTCCTGTGCACATCCTTGTATTTGCTGTGCTTCATGTATTGTGTGTGAAAAGGCCTGGCTTTCTGGTGGTCGTCATGCCGGTTTAAGGCAAGCAATTGGTATCAGCTTTGTTGTGATGTAACTGTGAGCATCAGTGAGGACTGCTACACAACACAACGACATGTGCAAGCGTATACACGCAGAGGGGGAACGTTGATAAAAGTCACGACAGTTTTTAACTTGAGTCAGCACAAATGAGGGTGTGTGAACGTGGGAATGGGCGTATCTGAGAATCAACATTTATTAGCTGTTAATACCAAGGTGACATTAGCCAAGATGCCTACTCTCCATGATTCCTATGCTCCCTTATGCCTACACTCCATGATTCATATATTCCCTTATGCCTACACTCCATGATTCCTATATTCCCTTATGCCTATACACCATGATTCCTATATTCCCTTATGCCTACACTCCATGATTCCTATATTCGCAGACGCCTACACTCCATGATTCCTATATTCCACGTTGCCTACACTCCATGATTCCTATATTCCCAGATGCCTACACTCCATGATTCCTATATTCCCTTATGCCTACACTCCATGATTCCAATATTCCCTTATGCCTACACTCCATCATTCCTATATTCCCTTATGCCTACACTCCATGATTCCTATGCTCCCTTATGCCTACACTCCATGATTCATATATTCCCTTATGCATACACTCCATGATTCCTAAATTCCACGTTGCCTACACTCCATGATTCCTATATTCCTAGATTCCTACACACCACGATTCATATATTCCCTTATGCATGCACTCTATGATTCCTATATTCACTTATGCCTACGCTCCATGATTCCTATATTCCCTTATGCCTACACACCATGATTCCTATATTCCCTTATGCCTACACTCCATGATTCCTATATTCACTTATGCCTACACACCATGATTCCTATATTCCCATATGCCTACACTCCATGATTCCTATATTCCCAGACGCCTACACTCCATGATTCCTAATCCACGTTGCCTACACTCCATGATTCCCATATTCCCTTGTGCCTACACTCCATGATTCCTGCATTCCACGTTGCCTACACTCCATGATTCCTATATTCCCTTATGCCTACACTCCATGATTCCCATATTCCCTTATGCCTACACTCCATGATTCCAGCATTCCACGTTGCCTACACTCCATGATTCCTGCATTCCACGTTGCCTACACTCCATGATTCCTGCATTCCACGTTGCCTACACTCCATGATTCCTATATTCCCAGATGCCGACACTCCATGATCCCTATATTCCCTTATGCCTACACTCCATGATTCCAATATTCCCTTATGCCTACACTCCATGATTCCTATATTCCCTTATGCCTACACTCCATGATTCCTATGCTCCCTGATGCATAGACTCCTTGATTCCTATATTCCATTATGCCGACACTCCATGATCCCTATATTCCCTTTGCCTAAACTCCATGATCCCTGTATTCCCTTATGCCTACACTCCATGATTCCTATATTCCCTCATGCATACGCTCCATGATTCCTACATTCCCTTATGCATACACTCCATGATTCCTATATTCCGTTATGCCTACCCTCCATGATTCCTATATTCCACGGTGCCTACACTCCAGGATTCCTATATTCCCAGATGCCTACACACCACGATTCCTATATTTCCTTATGCATGTACTCTATGATTCCTATATCCATGGATGCCTACACTCCATGATTCCTGTATTCCCTTATGCCTACACTCCATGATTCCTATATTCCCTTATGCCTTCACTCCATGATTCCCATATTCCCTTATGCCTACACACCACGATTCCTATATTCCACGTTGCCTACACTCCATGATCCCCATATTCCCTTATGCCTACACTCCATGATTCCTATGCTCTCTTATGCCTACACTCCATGATTCTTATATTCCCTTATGCATACAGTCCATGATTCCTACATTCCGTTATGCCTACACTCCATGATTTCTATATTTCCACGTTGCCTACACTCCATGATTCCTATATTCCTAGATGCCTACACACCACGATTCATATATCCCCTGATGCCTACACTCCATGATTCCTATATTCCCAGACGCCTACACTCCATGATTCCTATATTCCACGTTGGCTACGCTCCATGATTCCCATATTCCCTTGTGCCTACATTCCATGATTCCTGTATTCCACGTTACCTACACTCCATGATTCCTATATTCCCAGATGCCTACACTCCATGATTCCTGTATTCTACGTTGCCTACACTCTATGATTCCTATGTTCCATTATACCTACACTCCATGATTCCAATATTCCCTTATGCCTACACTCCATGATTCCTATATTCACTTATGCCTACACACCATGATTCCTATATTCCCTTATGCCTACACTCCATGATTCCTATATTCCCAGACGCCTACACTCCATGATTTCTATATTCCACGTTGCCTACGCTCCATGATTCCCATATTCCCTTGTGCCTACACTCCATGATTCCTGTATTCCACGTTGCCTACACTCCATGATTCCTATATTCCCAGATGCCTACGCTCGATGATTTCTATATTCCACGTTGCCTACACTCCACGATTCCTATGTTCCATGATGCCTACACTCCATGATTCCTATGTTCCATGATGCCTATATTGCAGATACCTTCATTCCAACACGCCTATATTCCCCGATCCCTCGATTCCTATGTTCCATGATGCCTATATTGCTGATGCCTACATTCCAACACGCCTCTATTCCCCGATACCTCGACTCCAACAATCCTATGTTAATCCGAAGGCACTGAAATATGGATTTACCTTAGGATGAATGTACAAAGAAACACACATAGACGATTTAGGATTAAGGCACAAACAGATTTAGACATCTTGATGTGAAGGAACGCTCCTTGTTAACTATATAAACTAACATTACAAAGAGAGTTCAAGATTACAAGAAATATATCATACCTCACAGCGCAGTATTCTTCACGTTTTGACGCCGAGGTCAACTATTTTAAGATTGAGTTCGTTGGATTTTCACATAAACAGTTTGGCATTATCACATAAGAACATTTATGTGTCAAATCTGGTAATAATTATGAATAAATATATTCATTGATACTAAATCACAAGACAGCATATTTATGCCACGAGTCTGAAACGTCTTCTTCATGATCAGCTACCGCAAGGATGTACTGAAGAGCGGTCAGATTGGTGGCCACTGCAGGCTGGACAGGGCGAGTCTCCTCGCCCAGAGGGACAACACTGGATTCCTGTCGTCTTGGTGAGTCTTTCAAACTTGTCATTTTAGTGCACTGGTCGCATCTTCCCGAGGCAAGGTTGTTCACCTACTAAATAGTCCAGTTTTCCACCCTTGCCGAACTAGGCTGGAATTTGAAAGTTATATTCTGGCTGGACTAACGAGTTCTCGCAAAGTCCAATCAAATCGTGTAACGGAATCCACATTCGGATCGTAAACAAAAAGGCGACTGCCGTGTAGATTCCGGTCGACTGCGGTATTCGCAATGCATGTGTACCCTCACGCGGTAGTCCACATGATCTGATGCACTTCGCGAGGTAAGACCTGTTTTATTACAATATAGATCTTTATTATCGACCAGATCGTCTTAACTGGGCGCCGCCGCCATTTTGTTTATCATGAGTGATTATGATCTGTGGAATCTGATTGGTAAAAATGACTCCAATAACTCGTAATAGCCCCTGGCGGCATTCCGATCGAGTCTCGAAATTCCAGCTCAGTTCGGCAAGGGTGTAAACTGGACTTTTATAGTCAGTTAACTCCCTTGCCTCGGGAAGATGGCTGGTCATGGCGTAACGCAGTCGCCATCGTGTGACACGCAATATTTATATTCAAGAGGAGATACACAATGTGTAAGTGCATGTTGTTTTACGCCACTGACAGCACTATTCAAGCTCTACGACATTTTTAATCAAGTCTTGGACAGACAAACCAGTCATTGATTGTATGAGCACATACTTTAAGTCATAAGAAATCGCTGATAATAGCAGAGTCCAATGTACGATATAAGCATGTGTTTATGAATCAATATCAAACAGTGATGATACCAGAGCCCACTTGCACAAAACGATCTTAGCGCTAAGACTATTGTAAGCCTATGTTAGAGTATGGGAGTTAAGATCATCTTAGCGCTAAGATCGCTTTGTGCAAGTGGGCCCAGGTGTTCGCGAAAATTATCATCAACTGAAATATTGTTGAATGTGGCTCCATACCCAACTACCTCACTCACCCATGCACAACCTCTCTCAAAATCATAAAAGAGCATGTAGAAATGCTAGGATAGTGGTAAGTAAATCCTGGTTGTATTCCAAAGGGTGTCAGGGCGAGGCCTTACCAAAACAGAGATGCAGTCTTTGAAATCGTTTAGATCATAAAGCATTTCTACTTTAAAAGTTGTCTGGCGTCCCCCATCGTGATATTGCTGGAACAGATTAAAGCGGCGTCAATCCGTACTCACTTACATATTCTGCTTTAAAAAGTTTTCCAATTCTGATTTAGATTTGCATATTTCTCTATATACATGTATACATTCGACATGAGTATTAAGGCCAGATGGGTGAAATGCCCGAAGGAAACAATTTAGTTGATTTATTTGAGGTTGATTGTTCCTTTAAAAACTCTTATAACTCGAGTTTTAATGACATAAACACGTATATTAAATCCTATTTACACTCAAGTCAAATGTCAAAAGGGTTTTATTTTACATTTCGCCTGCGGCCTATGTACAATGGTTAAGGTCATGTCACATTTAATGGACAACATTAATCTATTCCTGAAAGCCGCCTCCGTGGTCTATTGGTAGAGCGACCGACCGGAGAGCGGAAGGTCCGGGGTTCGATCCCCGGCCGCGCCATACCAAAAGACGTTAAAAGATGGTACTTGTTGTTACCTTGTCTGGCGCTCGGCATTAAGGGGCTAAAACAAGGACTTGTCGGCTCGGAGTCAGTATACTGTGTCTTAGTGGGGTATTCATGTTAAACTGCGGCATGATATCTCAGTGAGCTAGCACTATAAATCGGCATCAGTCCGGACTAGCAGCCACACAAACACACACACGTACATGCACGTCGCTATATAAGTGCAATAATCTTGGACGCGACGTTCACCCCATTTCACCTCACCCCACCTACAACTAACACGCTGTGATAAGACTGAAATACTGTTCAAGGCGCCATTTAATCTCAATTACCCACAATCACCAGATTCCGTTCAAGTTCCATGTCTTCTCAATTTAGGTATTTTGAAATGGAGCCTTTCACCTCACTGACTTCACGCCCACTCGAATCCGGCAAATGTGACGTCATCATCGACAAACCAACGTTCATTATAAAACTAGATGCAGGTGAGTGTACAAATGTATGTCATATACCTTCTTTCTTAGAAGGAATGGACTAGTTTCAATATAACGCTAAGGGACTGGTCATTTATTATAAGCTCTTTGTTTGTTTGTTTGTTTGTTCACGCCGCACTCAGCATTATTCCTACTATACGAGGGGGCACGGGTGGCCCAGTCGTCTAAGGCGCCGCGATTCGCTGTGCAGAGTTGCGTCCCTTGGGAACGCCAGGAACCTATGATTGTGGGTTCGAATCCCGGTTCGCCCCGATTATGTTTCTAGGTTTGTCAGCACCATACGTGTGCTCGTGGGTTTCACCGAAGTGGTAAATGTCTGAAACCTGCATCACTTCGGGCTTTCCTCCCACATTAAGCTGACACGCCGTGATATAACTGGAATAATGTTAAAAGCGGCGTTAAACCCAACTCACACACTCACTACTACTATACGACGGCGGTCTGATAATAATCGAGTCTGGACCAGACAATCCAATGATTGACATCATGAGCATCGATCCACGCAATTGGGAGACGATGACATGCATCAACTAAGCCAGCGAGCCTGACCACCCGATCCCGTTAGTCGCCTCTTACGACAAGCATAGTCGCCTTAGTAGTGATATGCATGTACGATATAGTACTCGATGAGACTAATTTAACCTCAGTGTTTAAGTGGCACAGTATATACTGTTGATTCGACTACAGTAACAACGTGATGATGCTTCAGGTGGGAACATGTTTCACCACTTCTGTGACTTCGTCAACCTCTACATCAGCCAGCATCTCAACAACTCCTTCACCACGGACGTGAACGTCTTCATCTGGGATACAGTGAGTTGACCTTGACACTGCTATACAATATCTAAACGTCATAACATCTCTTTCTATTCCCTAATCAGCACAGTCAGGGGAGCAGTTATTGTAAAAAATAAATAAATGATATCACCAATTCGATTTTTTTATTCCTTAAAATACCACTTAAGATATAAAATGCATTTTAACATATATAAAATGCATTTTTTAACATAATAATAAATAATAAATTCATTTGCTTACATCTGAATATCGACTGCCTCCGTGGTCTAGTGGTAGAGCGTCCGCCCGGAGAGCGGAAGGTCCGGGGTTCGATCCCCAGCCGCGTCATACCAAAAGACGTTAAAAGATGGTACATGTTGTTACCCTGTCTGGCGCTCGGCATAAAGTGGCTACAACAAGGACTGGTCGGCTCGAAGTCAGTATACTGTGTCTGAGTGGGGTATTCATGTTAAACTGCGGCATGGTATCTCAGTGGGCTAGCACTATAAATCGGCATCAGTCCGGACTAGTACAAGCAGCCACGTACATACACGTCGCTAGATAAGTGTTATAATCTTGGACGCGACGTTAAACCCCATTTCACCTCACCTCACATCTAAAAATCGAATTTGTTAAATCAGGAATTATTTATTTTATGACATCATAAAAATCGAATTATTTTGTGATACATCTGTATTCCCATCTTGTCTATTTTGATTCTTCACTGAAATATAACTCCCGATCTATTTCATCCCCTTTCGTGACTACACTGGACCACTGGTCTGTCCCGTGAATTAGTTTGAATGCCGCTGGTCGTATACGTTTACGGACGGTGAGGTAGCCTAGTGGTTAAAGGGTTCGCTCGTCAGATTCGATTCCCCATATGGCTACAATATGTCGAGCCCATTTCTGGTGTCCCCCGCCGTGATATTGCTGGAATATTGCCAAAAAGCGGCGTAAAACTATACTCACTCACTTATACGTTTATCACGATCACCGATACAGTGTGATACCAATAGTGCACTCCAGCGCAGGAAAAGCCCTTGGGCCTACGGCCCGCGGGCTTTTCCTTTGCCGGACTGCATTATTTTCACAGATAGGCCGTTAAGGCGGTTTATATCCTTTACTGATATTATGTAGTTGTAGGTTTTAACCGCTGCATGTCAACCGCCTTCTCGTTGCAGGCTCGCGCGTATACGGAACTCTTTGGGGAGACATGGAACGCCTTTACTGACCACCCGCGTCTCATGCTGGTGGACTTGGAAGGGAAAAGGGTCAGTACATGTACCAAATTATCGGTTGGTTGGTTGGTTGGTTTGTTGTTTAACGCCGCACTCAGCAATATTCCAGCTATATGATGGCGGTCTGTAAATAATCGAGTCTGGACCAGACAATCCAGTGATTGATATCATGAGCATCGATCCCCGCAATTGGGATCGATGACATGCATCAAACCAAGTCAGCGAGCCTGACCAACCGATCCCGTTAGTCGCCTTTTACGACAAGCATAGTCACCTTTTACGGCAAGCATGGGTTGCTGAAGACCAATTCTACTCCGGAATCTTCACGGGTCGTAGAAGATTGGGTGGCCACATGTTATATACCACTCAAAAGAAGTTAAGGATTGATTCTTTAATATTACTGTTGTTAATCTGGCATGGTTTGGTTAAATATAGTAATACGAAAGAATCGGATGGTCCTTAACTTCTTGTGAGTAGTATATAAAAGAGTAGGGCGGTCCTTATATTAAGGAGAAAGAATGACTTGTTTTGAAAAACAATGACAAAAGTAACGCATTGATTTAGATACTTTTTGGGCAACTAACTATTGCATCATTTGCTTCGAACTATTTGGGTCTTTAGCATAACCACAGTTAAAGGAGCGGCGGGTTAGCCGAGTGGTTAAAGTGTTCTCTCATCACGACGAACAACTGGGTTCGACTCCCCACATGGGTACAATGCGTGATGCCCATTTCTGGTGTCTCCCGCCGTGATATTGCTGGAATATTGCCAAAAGCGGTGGAAAATCCAAAATCATTCTCTTCGTATTTACAAGTGTTAAACACAACAATTACATCACTTTCTTCAGGTTTGTTTCAAGGAAGCCATCTTCTCCTTCCTGGCCCGGATGTCGCAAGGTCTCTTTTACGCAATTCGTCCAGTGAGTACATCAAGGGATAACGGGATTATCCGAGCCTTTGAACCTACAAATTGAATTCTTTATAGTCTTTATTCAGTAAATAGTTTAGGCCATAGGCCCATGCTACATCAAAGTGTATACAGACATGAGAGATGGTGAGGTGAGGTGAAATGTGGTTTAACGTCGCGTCCAAATTTATTGCACTTATATAGCGACGTGCATGCACGTGTGTGTGTGTGGCTGCTTGTACTAGTCCGGACTGATGCCGATTTATAGTGCTAGCACACTGAGATATTATGCCGCAGTTTAACATGAATACTCCAGTCAGACACAGTATTCTGACTCCGAGCCGAGAGAGAGGTATACGTGTAACAAGAAAGTTGTTCATATACACGAAGATCTAAGGCTCAGAGCTTTGTAGACAAAGTTAAACTTATGTTGGGGTGGATTTACATAGAATTCCTGGGGTGTGTACTTATATCTCAGATTATTTTATACATTGCATATTAGAATAAGATTATATTCATCCTCGATATATTGACGTTTGCAGATTATACACAATCTGTCTGTTTTCGGCTCTTTAATATATCTACCAGTCTCAATTCGCTCAGTGCAGATAGTATACTGCTTTTCAACAGAACCCGTTTGGAAACATCAGATGGAATAAGAAATGTATGATTAGTTATTTATTGATTTGAAGTGTAAATCCGTTCAAAGTTGATTTTGTTGGCTGGAAAGCCAGCAGAACTGTAAACCAGCCCCCAATCCCAAAACTCGATTGACTTGCTACTCAAGATGCGACTTTATGTGGTCAATAAACGTTATCACGCGAGTAAGTATTGGGAAGGTAAATATCATGTATTAGGAATAAATATTGCATTTTGCGAGCCTATGGAAAAATGATCCCCAGGCTAAAATGTTTCGCAATACAGTAAACTACGGTTATAACGAACTCAAAGGGACCACTAATTTAAGTTCGTTATAACCGTAGTTCGTAATAACCGTAGTTCGTTATAAGCATATATACAGCATATATACAGCAAATGGCCGGGACTAAAAAATGAATTCGTTATATCGGTCAGTTCGTTATAACCGTAGTTTTCTGTATATATCTCCAAAGTTGCCAAAAACTTTTGAAATGCCTCAGCTACGTCTCAGTTAGACACGTATCTTCAGTATCTCAGATAATCTCTTTTGATAATGATAACACTCATCCCAGTGGTTTCTCCAGATTCACGATGGTTAACTCGATCACCGATTGGCAAGGCAGACTTCATGTTTGTTTGTAATTCTGAAAGTAGTACCTGCCTGACCTTTCATATTTGCATCCGCACATGACCCCAACGGATATCTGTTGGTTTCATTCTTCCGAGAAACCTAGCCAGTATATGATAAAAAAAATCAGTATAAATATTTATGTGATTGTGAATATGATTCTGTTGGGGATTTTCACGGCAAATGATTGTATACTTCAAATTAGGTTTATGCGACAAAACAATAAACAAATATACTTTGTGATTCCATTGTTTGCCAGGTGGAGAACTGCTACAACAGCGGGCTGATGAGGGCGTTCTCGCAACACATTCTCCATAGACTGGGAATACACCAACACGGCCCTCTGGTACGTCACGCTATTTCACGCACATTTACGCACGTGCGCGTTCACCTATACACGCACATGCGCATACACATCCGCAAAACCATAGCAAATCAGATTCTTCCCACTGGAGATACAGCCCTTTTATGGGTTAATCTGATGCGGTGGGCGTTACGTTTCTTGGTTCGTCCAACCACATCCTTATCTCAAGAATGACTAAGATTGGGACGTGGTTAAAATGAAACGAAAACGTATTCATGCTGTCAACAACTTGTTTGTCTGAAAGGTGATGTACTTTGTGTGTTTGTTGTTTAACGCCGCACTCAGCAAGATTCCAGCTATATGACGGCGGTCTGTAAATAATCGAGTCTGGACCAGACAATCCAGTGATTGATATCATGAGTATCGATCCACGCAACTGGGATACAATGACATGCATCAACCAAGCGAGCCTGACCACCCGATCCCATTAGTCGCCTCTTACGGCAAGCATAGTCGCCCTTGGCGGCAAGCATGGGTTACTGAAGACCTATTCTACCCCGGATCTTCACGGAGGGGTGATTTATGTACACCTTATGCCACCCACGATATATTTGAATGTTGCTTTACGCCGAATCAGCAACACCCCGTCTATGCGGTTGCTTATACTTGACCAGATTAATGCCGGTTTTATTGCACTAGCCCATTGAGATACCAAGCGGCAGTATAACATGAATACCCTGCTCAGACACAGTCCTTGTTTTATCCTCTTAATGCCAAACACCAGGCAGGGTAACAACAAGACCCACCTTTTAACGTCTTTTGGTATGACGCGACCCGGGATCGAACCCCAACATTCCGCTCTCCGGGCAGACGCTCTACCACTAGACCACGGAGGCGGTCCCAGCTGTAGTCGGCCCCAGCTGTAGTCGGCCCCAACTGTAGCATGCTCCAACTGTAGTAGGCCCCAGCTGTAGTGAGTGAGTGAGTGAGTATGGTTTTACGCCGCTTTTAGCAATATTCCAGCAATATCACGGCGGGGGACACCAGAAATGGGCTTCACACATTGTACCCATGTCGGGAATCGAACCCGGGTCTTCGGCGTGACGAGAGAACGCTTTAACCACTAGGCTACCCCCCAGCTTTAGTAGGCAAACACGCTGAGATAAAGTAGGAGTAGGCACGTATGGAGACACGGCGACACGAGAACATGCTGACACAGCAGTACAGTACATCACCCCATACACCAGCAGTCTCCAACGCGATCAACCTCAGAAACATTTCCCGTTATAATTTTGCACACACGCACATTCTGACGGTACGGCTCGTTACTACACGAATTCAAGCATGTGACAGTTATGAAAGCAGGCAACGCGAACAACATGTGCCATGCAGTGGTTTTTTTAGCCTGACCTTGAAGGTTCAAGGTTGCTCTGACAGCGCACCATCATATTACACATTATATATAGCTAACAGTGCGGCGTTAAAAAACCCCGAAACAAAAAAAAACAAAAAGGTATGTTCTAATGATCAGTCAACGATTGGTTAATTACAGACCTGAAATGATCGATTGCTTTGTATTCAGTGTCGTGAAAATAATAAACGAAACCACTAGCATGCATATTTTGCCGACCAAGGTTCATAATCGGGGCGAATTTTGGATTCGAACCCGCTATCCTGGTACGACTTAGGCTGGATCGTTTGGTCACCATTTCTCTCCGTGAAACAGGAACACACCCTTCTTTCAGGCAGCAGATCGTCTCTCATCACGTAATCGTCTGAAATCAACTATTATGTACGGTACAAATATGTACATACGTTTATTACATTATAGTTTACCCTATTATTACGGTTTTATCGTGTGCCACAAGCTATATATGGCTCGGCGTTATTTTTATGCATGTACACCGACGCCTATTATATATACTCTTACTCGTGGCGACACAGGTAGCCCAGCCATGAAGGCGCTGCAATTCGCGGTGGGGGGTTATGTCCCTTGGGCACGCCAGGAACCTATGAGCGTGGGTCCGAATTCCGGATCACCCTCAGTCTGTGTCTGGGTTTGTCAGCACCATACCCGTGCTCGTGGGTTTCACCAAAGTGGTGAACGTCTAAGACCTGCATCACTTCGGGCATTCCCACATCAATTGACAAGCCTTGAGATAACTTGAACACTGTTCAAAGCGGCGTCAAATCCAAGTCACTCAATCACTTCCTACTCGTACTCCTATAAATGTAAACCGTGTGACGCGGAAATAAACTCTTACAAAATATTGCACTGCTCCTTCTACATAATGACACAAAAACACATTTCTTAAAACGTAGAACCTCAATATATGATATCTAACGACTGTTCAGAATCGATTTGTAACCTTACCACTGCCGTAACACACAATCTCTGCTTCGTCAACAGGCGAGGAAATTACGTGTGACCTTCATGTCCAGAAACACCAGGTACAGGAAGATACGAAATATAGACAAGGTAGGTTGCTGCTGCTGCTGATGCTGCTGCTGCTGCTGCTAAGGTGATTTGATGATGATGATGATGATGATGATGATGCAGCGATCATGATATTCAGAATGATGCGATGAATATGACAATGGTGCTGACAATGATGTTTCGACAGTGATTATATGATGATGATGATGATGATGATGATGATGATGATGATATATCGACGACAACGATGATGATGGTGGTGGTGGTGATGGTGATAGTAATGGTGACGTTGTTGATAATGATGACTACGTTGTTGTTGGTGATGATGATGATTATATGCAGAGGACCATTTCCTTCCGTCGATGGTCATATGATGATGATTATGATAATAATAATGATGCGATGATAATGATTTATGGATGTGTCGATGGTGAGGATTCCGTTGATGCAGTGTGGTTCCCTTTGCCCTCTTCTGAACCACATGCTTGTCGTAAAGGCTGACTAAATGGACAAAGTGCATGTCATGTGCACTGGTTTACCTGATCCAGATTCGACTATTTACAGGTGGCCGTGATTTATAGCTCAAATAGAGTTGACAACGGCTTTAAACAGCATTCACCCACTTTACGGATGTGGCGCTAATGTTTGCTTGTTGTTTAACGCCGCACTAAACACCACTCTAGCTGTAGGACGGCGGTCTGTAAATAATCTATTTTGGAGCAGACAATCCTGTGACTGATATCAAGAGCATCGATCTACGCAATTCGGATACGGTGACATGCATCAACCCAGTCACCGAGCCTGACCACCCGATCCCGTTAGTCGCCTCTGACGACAAGCATTGTCGCCTTTTACGGCAAGCATGGGTTGCTGAAGACCTATTCTAACCCGGATCTTCACGGGACTGGCGCTAATGAGTAATCAGTAATGCCTCTGCGAATTAATTCCCATGTTATTTCATCCATACGAACTGTTAACACTTTTTTTTTTTAAATTCGTTCAAGTTGGAATCCGCCCTTAAGAGTAACGCCGACTTTGATGTGAAGGTTGTAGACTACAACAGGTGAGATTTTACTTTAGGCGACACAATTTTATTTCTCAGGTGAATACATTGTTGTCCGACAATATTCTATATTGATTTATTTCTATAATCAACATGAGCTACATACAACTTTGAATGTTTCGAGACTACCAACGATCAAATTTATGTATTTATTGTGCGCAAATGGTGTAATGCATCACTGTACATGCATCTCATGAACTACGTTCCAAACTAAAATGTGTTGTGACACGTGCATATACACTGCCGAGCAAAAGAAAGCATACCCTTGGAAATTAGATTTGACCCAAAAATACAAAACGTTATCAAAACGTTACTAGGCTAAGAACAGTCGCCAAAACACTGCAAACGTATGGTCCAAAACATAAACCCATATCAACTACATCATCGAATAACTCTTTCTTGTTGGCTTCATGTTCAGCTACCATCAAACATGGTGTAACTTTCTTTGACCCGGTAGGGTATTTTACAAACAATACTTGAACTTCGTCACATACGTTATGTCAAGTTTACACTGGCGATATGTCTAAGTTTAAGCCCCAGAAACAGACGCAGGCTTTGATGTACAAGACATGCACACGACAATCTTATAATTGTAACATATCTTCTATATTTTGATTTCAGAAATATACCGTTTCCAGATCAATTAAAGGTAATGAAACTTACGGAATTTTAACTTAACCTCTGATATTTAGAGCTTTTTTGTATTTGAGTTTTCAATGAACTTTCTCCCCGCTATGAATAACAACACTGCTACAAACAGTACCCGACGCCCCCAGACCACACAACTTTGACTGTACTGTGGCTTCGTATCCTGCATTTGCACCGATTATGATCCTTGGTCTGTTTGCACCATACCCGTGGCCTCACTCAAGTTATAAACGTCTACAATCTGAGTCATCACTTTGGTCTTTCCACCTCATAGAGCTGAGTCATGAGTCATCTAATGGGGCCGTCACACCATGACGTTCTGGTCAGCGTTCCATGACGTTTGAGGAAACGTTGGTAGTCGCCCATGGTCGCTGGGATAGCGCCAGAAGAGCGTTGTGTGAACGCTAGTGAACGTCGGTGATCGCCGGGAATCGGCGGAGAACGCTGGTCCGGAAAAAAAGTATTAAACATGCACAAACGTTCTCACTGAGACCAGCGTTCTTCAACGTTTAATTTTAAACGCTGAAGATCGTTTAAGAACGTTCGTGGAACGTTTTACTAACGTTCGCCTAGCGTTGCACGCGTTCGGCTATCGTTAGTCAGTCGTTACTCTAGCGTTACTTGGTTGTTACTAATCGTTTTCTTTGCATTGAACGACTCACTGGCGACCTGTCAACGACCGCTGAACGGTCCCCTAGCGCACCGTAAAAATAACACGCCAGCAAGACGCTATTCTGTCGTTATTCACACGCTAGTCACACGCTCAACACGCTCGTCTAACGTTGACAAATTGTTCGTCGCGCGCCAGTGGCACGTTAGCACCCGCTAATGGTTTTCAGGGGTATCTTACTTGGTCGCTGTTACACGCTTCTCGTGCGTTAGACACACGCTAGTCATGCGTTAGGCACACGTTAATCACACGCCAGATGTGTCATCCTCATTCTAGAACGCTCAAAAATTGAACGATTGAAATGTTCAGAGAACGTTGACCAGAACGTCATGGTGTGACGGCCCCTTAAGGTGCCACAATTCGCTGCACAGAGTTGCGTCCCTTAGGCGTGACAGAAACCTCTGATTCCTGATTCACCTTGATCATGTTTCTATGGTTGTCAGATTCATACCCGTGCTCGTCGGCTTCACCAAAGTGGTAAACGTCTAAGACCAACATCACTTCGGGCTTTCCTCCCACATAAAGCTGACACGTTGTGATATAACTGGAATACTGTTGGAATGGACATACAAACAGCTCACCCATTTACGTTGTGGTGGATGCAAAAGGACCGTCCAGGTTAACGAGGGTCTGTTATACAAAACAATTTCACGACATATAGACTTGAATATTACCGACAGAAGTACTGTTTGTGCATTCTGAAGATTAATGTTCATTATCACTAAGCAGGGAAACATTCTGGTAAATGTTTAAAACGTCAGGTCGTCACACCGAATTCCCGTGTTTGATTCCCCATATGGGTGCAAAGTGTTGCCCGTGAAGATCCGGGGTAGAATAGGTCTTCAGCAACCCATGTTTGCCGTAAAAGGCGACTATGCTTGACGTAAGATGCGACTAACGGGATCGGGTGGCCAGGCTCGTTGACTCGTCGAGGCATGTCATATCATCCCAATTGCGTGGATCGATGCTCAAAATGTCATTCACTGGATTGTCTGGTCAGACTCCATTATTTACAGACCGCCATCATATAGCTGGAATATTGCTGAGTGCGGCGTTAAACAACAAACAAAACAAAGTGTGGACGCCAACCTTTGTGTGTTCACAGCCGTAATGCTGCAGTGATGTTGCTGAAAGCGGTGTAAAATGAGTACATTTGCTGAACATGAGGCAAATATATATTTACAGATTTCTTACAATACCGACATCCTGATTGGCATCCACGGCGCCGGGCTGACGCACCTGCTGTTTCTACCTGACTGGGCAGTGGTGTTTGAAATGTAAGTGGTCCAGTTTAACAAAAGGGTTAAAACAGATGCAATTCCTCACACCACTCGCCTCTTTCCATGCACATGTTCAGATGTCTCAATTTAAGCTTTTCAAATATTATTTTTTCTGACCCAGTCCTGAGCAATTGTTTCGGATGTCAAATTCAAGGGCAGATCCAACTCCGGGACAAGCCGAATGGCAGTTACGGCTTGCGATAATGAATATTTCTCTTTTGTTCCATTCATATTTGTTTGTTTGTTTGTTGTTTAATGCCACACTCAGCAATAGTCCAGTTATATGACGGCGATCTGTAAATAATCGAGACTCGACCAGACAATCCAGTGAGCATCGATCTACGCGATTGGGGTTCGATGACATGCATCAACAAAGTCAGCGAGCCTGACCACCCGATCCCGTTAGTAGCCTCTTACAAGCATAGTCGCTTTCTACGGCAAGCATGGGTTGCTGAAGACCTATTCTATACCGGATCTCCATTCATAGCGGAACATAATCACGTTCAGCAAAATCCTACAGGTCCAATAAAGACAAAGTACATTCCACAGCCAGGGTTTTATAACTGCGTAACGAAGATCCGTAACGTTCAACGCATACAATATTTAGAGATATTGATATCTGTAGATGTAATTCGTGTCACAACATACAAAATGAAAGGAACGTGGTGGTCCAGTGGATAAAGCGTCTGTCCGGAGAACTGAAGGTCGGTGGTTTGATCCTCGGCCGCGTCATACCAAAAGACGTTAAAAGATGGTACTTGTTGTTACCTTGTCTGGCGCTCGGCATTAAGGGGCTAAAGCAAGGACTGGTCGGCTCAAAGTCAGTATACTGTGTCTGTGTGGGGTGTCCTTGTTAAACTGCGGCATGGTATCTCTGTGGGCTAGCACTAGTCCGACATTAGTCCGGACTGGTCACAAGCAGCAACACACACACCGTTATGGACGTCGCTATAAGAGTACAATCATCCTGAAAGCGACGTTAAACCCCATCTCACCTAATGATGACCTAAAGTAACACGTAATGCAGGCGTGATATCTACAATTACAAACATCTTGAAGACCGTCTCTCGCAGAACAAGGACCTCTGAGTAGAAAACACCCATGCCGCTAAAAATTGTCCAATATTTAGGCCTCGTTTGGGAATGGGTGATCGATGACTACCTTCAAAATATTCACAAACAGAATACACTTCATGCGTTTTCAGTTACAATTGCGAGGATCCAAGCTGCTACCTCAATCTTGCCCGACTCCGAGGGATTAAATACATGACATGGGAAAACGCGGACAAGCTCAAGACGATTAATGCGGTGAGTGGATTCACTGATGAGCCCTATGCCCATAATACGGATAAAAACGACGTTTTCGTGTTTGCTGTGTAAATGAAATACAGCGGCATTGTTGTATGGTGCTATAACATAATTCGAACACGCGATCATAGGTTCCTGGCACAACAAAGGGACGCAACTCTGCACAGAAAATTTCGGCGCCTTTGAAATCGGTTTCTTGCAAATTGAATAATAATATTATTGTCAAAATTAACAGTTTTGTTTGGAAAGTGGTATATTGGCGCTCAGGTATTATTGTTTAACACTGCAATTTATTTATATGAAGCGAACTTATTTAACTCATAAGTAAACATTATCCTGTAATAACTACATGTTGCCATATTTTTCTTCATCAGGATGTGATCACCGATGTTTCTTTTCTTCTGTAACAGGATGACGCCTACAAAGGAGGTGCCAAGGCGAAGTTTGTCGACTATGAGTTTGACCCATATGAAACGCTTAGACTTGTTCGCAAGGCTGCAGATCACGTGACTTCCCATCATGCATTCCTTAAAGACGGGGAACTGAACTCTAAACATATTCATAAGGACGAACTATGATTGTAGACTCAGTATGACATTACCACAATATTTTTGCTTTTGTAAGAAAATATAGAACCAATTCAATGGTCAATAATCGTGTTCAATTCAGACCTAACGTGAGACTGTTCTTGGAACGATTGTTTGCTGACGTCACAGGATCACACTGGCAGAAATCCACATTGAGCGAGTGGATCAGTGGTACATTGAAAGAGTGGGCCAGTGGTACATTGAGAAAGTAGACCAGTGGTACATTGAGGGAGTGGACCAGTGGTACATTGAGTGAGTGGGCCAGTGGTACATTGAGTGAGTGGGCCAGTGGTACATTGAGGGAGTGGACCAGTGGTACATTGAGTGAGTGGGCCAGTGGTACATTGAGGGAGTAGACCAGTGGTACATTGAGGGAGTAGACCAGTGGTACATTGAGGGAGTAGACCAGTGGTACATTGAGGGAGTGGATCAGTGGTACATTGAGGGAGTAGACCAGTGGTACATTTAGGGAGTAGACCAGTGGTACATTTAGGGAGTAGACCAGTGGTACATTGAGTGAGTGGACCAGTGGTACATTGAGGGAGTGGACCAGTGGTACATTGAGGGAGTGAGTTGTCCTTTGGTCCGCCTTGAAAAACGTCAGCTTGGGTGTGGGAGGAAAGCCAGAAATGTCGCAGGTATTACTACGAGCACGACTATGGTGATGATAACAGTCGAAACATTGTCAGGGACTCGAACCACGATCATAAGATTATGGCACACCTAAGGGACACAACTCGACACAGAGAATTTTGGCGCCTCAGATGACTGGGCCACCTGTGACCCTGGTAAATACAAAAGGGCCAACAGAATAACAGCGAAAGAAGCAACACCAAGGTCCTAGCATAGTCCAACACCGGCATCAGAGTTTCAATTGCCAAAATATTCAATGCAATTGCACATCGACCAAGTCAGCGAGCCTGACCACCCGATCCCGTTAGTCGCCTGACAAGCGTGAGTTATTCAAGAGCAATTCTAACCCGGATCTTCACATGGTGTCAGCTTTGCTATGGGTTAACAACAGCTGAAGACCTATTCTACCCCGGACTCTTCACGGGTCTGCTGTCTGTATGTGTTATATCCATACTGTTCAAGGCGTACAAACAAAACTGTTAGTATATTGTCGATACGGGTCGATACACCTAAGAAACTATTGGTATAATAAATATGCACCCGACTCTGGGCGGGTAATCATTCGTGTATATAATCCATGGCTATTCACACATCCCGGCAAAACAATTGGCAGATATACGTGTAAGTAGTGATGCCTGGAGGCAGACAAACCAATAAACAGACATAACTGTATGTTGACATGCCAGTAGACAGTACTAACAATAGGCAGACATGCCCATAAGTAGACATGCCAGTAGGCACAGATACCAGTGGGAAGACATGACAGTAGGCAGACATAACAATGGGAAGACATGACAGTAGGCACACATACCAGTGGGAAGACATGACAGTAGGCAGACATAACAATGGGAAGACATGACAGTAGGCACAGATACCAGTGGGAAGACATGACAGTAGGCACACATACCAGTGGGAAGACATGCCGGTAGGCACACATACCAATGGGAAGACATGGCTTTAGGCAGACATAGCAACAGACAGACATGCCCGTAAGTAGACAAGCCAGTAGGCACACATAGCAGCAGATAGACATACTCGTAAGTAGACATGCTGGTAGGCACGCATAGCAACAGGCACACATACCCGAAAATAGACGTGCCAGTAGGCATACATAGCAACAGGCAGACATACCCGTAAGTAGACATTCCAGTAGGCAGACATTCCCTCAAGTAGACATGTCAGTAGGCATACATAGCAACAGGCAGACATACCCGTAAGTAGACATTCCAGTAGGCAGACATTCCCTCAAGTAGACATGCCTGTAGGCACACATAGCAACAGGCAGACATAGCCGTAAGTAGACATGCCAGAAGGCACGCATAGCAACAGGCACACATACCCGTAAGTAGACATGCCAGTAAGCACACATCGCAACAGGCAGACATACCCGTAAGTAGACATGCCAGCAGGCACGCATAGCAACAGGCACACATACCCGTAAGTAGACATGCCAGTAGGCACACATAGCAACACACAGCAACAGGCAGACATACCCGTAAGTAGACATGCCAGTAGACACGCATAGCAACAGGAAGACATAGCCGTAAGTAGACATTCCATTAGGCACACATAGCAACAGGCAGACATAGCCGTAAGTAGACATGCCAGTAGGCACACACAGCAACAGGAAGACATAGCCGTAAGTAGACATGCCTGTAGGCACACATAGCAACAGGCAGACATAGCCGTAAGTAGACATGCCAGTAGGCAGACATAGCAACAGGAAGACATAGCCGTAAGTAGACATGTCAGTAGGCACACATAGCAACAACAAGACCTACCCATAAGTAGACATACCAGTAGGTACACACAGCAACAGGAAGACATACCCGTAAGTAGACATGCCAGTAGGCACACATAGCAACACATAGCAACAGGCAGACATACCCGTAAGTAGACATGCCATTAGACACGCATAGCAACAGGCACAATTTTGTCTGAACTTTCTAGGGAATTCCAAATATCAGTTGGAACTGTTGGAACCATTATTCAACAGGTATCTGCAAGATGTGTACCTAGAAACCTCGGAGCTAAAGATCGCCATCAGAGAACTGAAAGATTTCGAGACTTCCTGGATCTCTATACTTCTGATGAAGCCGGATTTCTTTCTCATCTAGTGACAGGTGATGAAACATGGATCCACCACAGGGACCCAGAAACTAAATTAGAATACATGCAATGGAAGCACCCCAATTCTCCGCCTCCGAGGAAGTTTTGCACTCAACCATCGGCTGGCAAGGTAATGGCCACCATATTTTGGGATGCAAGTGGCATATTACTGATTGATTACATGCCACCAAAACTACAATCAATGGAAAGTATGATGCTAATGTATTGAAAGAATTGCGAAAATCTATTCTCCAGAAACGCCGTGGGATGTTAACACGTGGTATTCTACTTTTGCATGACAACGCTCCGGTTCACAAGTCGAGCACAGGCCGCCATATGTGAATGTGGACTCGAACAGTTAAATCACCCACCCTACAGCCCAGACTTAGCCCCCAGTGACTATTTCCTGTTCTGGCAAATGAAATCTGCCCTACATAGAGGACGCTTCCAGGATGTCGAGGACATAAAGGCTGCCACAGAGGCGTGGTTAGAGGGCCAATCTGTGGATTTCTATTACAGTGGTATTAAAAGCTTGAAGGACAAATGGAATAGGTGTATTGAGGTGAATGTAGATTATATTGAAAAATAAAAGTGCAAAAAATATTCTGCGACTTGGTCTTATATTGAAGTTGCAAAACGTATTGAACGCCCCTCGTACATAGATGACTACGTAGCTTATCTAATGCACAAACTAAAGGCGCACACGTTAACGGTAATTTTGGATCGATGAGGAAAGTGGAAACACACACACACAAGTACGAACACAATTAAAAACGTAGGATCAATACTTACCCCGACAAGATATGTAGGCCGGATGCGTGTCTTTGTGCCAGCAGCTAGTGGATGAAGCTGGAGACAGAAGGTAAGTTCACCAGATTCAAATGGTTGCTGTTTATAAGTTGAGACTTCACAACATCTTCGAAGTGACATTTCTGGCGTTAAATAATATGACGTAAAACTGGACACCTGTCTACATATATAGGCACAGGCGCATACGGACAGTGAAACTGTTTGAGATAACCCTGTCCGGATTTTATAGCCTAGTCTTATTTTGTACACTGCTGGCTCCGGGTTCTAGAAGTCCAAGGGTAATGGTTCCAGGGTTCGTTGTCCGTCCAAGAAGTCCTGGCATATGTATATGACGAGAACAACACTACAACAGGACATAAAACACTACAAAAATACACACGTTTTGTTTGTTTAACGCCGCTCTCAGCATTATTTCAGCTTAGGCGGTATGTAAATAATCGAGTCTGGGCCATTGTGAGCATCGATCTACGCAAATGGGACACGTTCACATATATCAACCAGGTCAACTGTGCTCGTGTTAGACATGCATCACTTCGGGCTTTCCTCCCACATCGAGCTGACACGCTGTTACCTGGCAGCAAACCTTTGTCATCCAGGATGGTATGGATTATATTGATGTTGTTCACAGGACAATGGCACCGTGAAAAACAGTCAAGCGTAAATTCTTAAGGGCTCGTGTTAAATAATTAGTAATTATGAATGTTTACGATTTGCGTTTATGCGTTGCCAGCCACCACCCAACGATTCCAACTATATCATATAGTGATGACACCAGGTGTTTGCGAAAAGGTGAGCGTATCCTGCCATACAGGTTGCACCCGTCTCTAACGCATGCAAAGGAACGGATTTTTTTTTGACATGAACATATAGCCCAAGTCAAAATAGGGAACTACATCTCACATCAATTTATCACTGATGCGTCAAATTTGGAAATGACCAAGACATACCAATGGTCAGTTTTTTTCCAAAAACGACGCATCAGCTGTACACTCTGTAGGCAATTTGCCAATTCTGATACGGTCTTTTGGCTGAGAGGCTTGTTTGGACTAAACAAGAACAATTCATTGACGTATCCTTTTAGATTTTACTTAACCTTCATACCCTCCACGGGGCGGTCGGTTAGCCAAGTGTTCGCTCGTCACGCCGAAGGCCCGGGTTCGATTCCCGACATGGGGACAATGTGTGAAGCCCATTTCTTGTGTCCCCCGCCGTGATATCGGTGGAATATTGCTAAAAGCGGCGTAAAACCATACTCACTCATGCATATCCTTTACATTGTATGATGACGCCAGAGTGAGAGGTCCCTTTGTAGTTTCTCTGCCAGGATGCTAGGAAAGGGTGTATAGTCTTAGTTATTCACTGTGGTGAAGGGGAGTCGGGTAGCCTAGTGGTTAAAGCGTTCGCCCGGGCCCGGGTTCGATTCCCGACATGGGGACAATGTGAAAAGCCCATTTCTGGTGTCCACCGCCGTGATATTGCTGAATTATTGCTAAAAGCGGCATAAAACCATACTCACTCACTCACTCACTCACTTTGGTGAAAAGAAGCTCGTGTGACAAACGAGGTTTGATTGTGTGGTATTCTGTGAATGATATAATTATCAGCACTCTGCAATAGTCCGGCTATATAAAAGCGCCTTGTAAATAATCGAGCGAATCCAGTGATTGACATCATGAGCATCGATCTTCGGGATGATTCGGGAGTGATTTTTTCTTTTCATGAATTACAAACAAATATTCAATTCACAGAATGCGGACCATATGCACGTGGTTTCGGTTACTCCCCCTGATTGTGACGTTTATGACGGTAGGGGGCGCCACTGACTGGGGTGACCTGAGGCTCCCCCCGGAACACGTGCCCTACTTCTTCAGGAATAATCCTCACATCAAACAACGTTGTCAGGATGAAGATACCTGCCCTTATAAGGTGAGGAGGTTAATAATCTTGTGATTTAATACAGAACAGAAACCTATGTTCGTGGGTTCGAATCCCGGTTCGCCCCGATTATGTGTCTAGGTTTGTCAGCACCATTGTCAGACCTGCATCAGTTCTGGCTTTCCTCCCTCATCGAGCTGACACGCCGTGATATAACTGGAGCTCAAAGAGCGTTAATCCAAACTCACTCACTCACTCTTGGAATGACTGTTGTGGTCTTTAGGGGGGTAAATTCCGATGTCGATGTTACAGAGGTTTTTTTATCCGTATACCAATTGGAGATCATTCTGTGCATGACCTTTTATACGAAAGGTCATGTTGGATGTCTTTTGTTGAAACATTAAACCGCAGTTTTATATTATGCAGTTTTATTGATGGATATGCTAATTTTTTGTATCGTTTCTTTTGCTCGTAAGTTTACCTTGAAGTTTGATGAGCATTATAAAGAACATTTAGTCATTTTTATACAGTTAACCCGAAGAGCAAACAAAAAGAAGGTATAGTTGACATGTCTGATTATTGTCACACCACTTTTCATATGTTTAAAATTTGATAACTACAGCTGACCAGACTGTCTTTAATAACACCTCGATTTTAAAACATGATGACATTCTGCCGAACAGACTTCTCTAACATGTAGCAAAGTGGTTAAAGCGTTCGCTCATTACGCCGAAGCCCCGGGTTCAAATCCCCATATGGGTACAATGTGTGAAGTCCATTTCTGGTGCAACCCGCCGTGATATTGCGGAATTATTGCTAAAGGCTGCGTAAAACTATACTCACTCACTCTATCATAAGTTACAGATTCGGCCGAAAGACAAATTATTATTATTGGTTAGAATAGGTCCTCAGCGATCTTTACTTGTACGAGGCCACTGAAAGGATAGGGAGGCTTGTCATGGTAGCCTGAGGACTTTGCTCATAATATCGATTACTAGTTGCTGACAGTGGTAAGAGTAGCAGTAGACGTAGCAGCGGAAGTTGTAATTACTGAAGAGTGAGTGAGTATGGTTTTACGCCGCTTTTAGCAACATTCCAGCAACATCACGGCGGGGGACACCAGAGTGGGCTTCACACATTGTCCCCATGTCGGGAATCGAACCCGGGTCTTCGGCGTGACGAGCGAACGCTTTAACCACTAGGCTACCCGACCGCCCCTAATTACTGAAGAAGTAACAACAGAGTAATACCAGTATTGTTGTACAGCTCACGTCGAACTAATGACAGATTTTGTGTGTCATCCCAGGCCTTGTTGAGAGAGACGAGGTGCTGGGGATACGAGGAGGAATGCCCGGAGTCACAGAGAAAGAGCCTGCCTGTATGTCCGGATGAGGTCGAGCCGACTAGAAGGTAGGAATAAGTTTGAATATTTGATAACACGCCCATGTCCAAGAATGATAGTAATGGGACCCAGCAACCCGTAAAAAGGTGACCAAATGGATCGGATGGTCAGGCTCGGTGTCATCGTGTCCTAATTGAGTGGGTGGATGTTCAGGAACAAATACATGTATACTCAGGAACATGTAAATGTATACTGAGGAACATGAAGATGTATACTCGGGAACATATACATGAATACTCAGGAACATATACATGTATACTCAGGAACATATACATGTATAGTCAGGAACATGTAGATGTCTACTCGGGAACATATACATGCATACTCAGGAACATATACATGTATACTCAGGAACATGTAGATGTCTACTCGGGAACATGCATATGTATACTCAAGGAACACAGACATGAATACTCAGGAACATATACATGTATACTCAGGAACATATAGATGTTTGCTCAGGAACATATACATGTATACTCAGGAACATATACATGAATACTCAGGAACATGTACATGAATACTCAGGAACATGAAGATATATACTCGAGCACACATATATGTATACTCAGGAACATATACATGTATATTCAGGAACATATATGTATATTCAGGAAAATGTAGATGTCTACTCGGGAATATATACATGTATACTCAGGAATATGTAGATGTCTACTCGGGAACATATACATGAATACTCATGAACATATACATGTATTCTCAGGAACATATAATTGTATACTCAGGGACATGTAGATGTATATTCAGGAACATTTAATGTATATTCAGGAACATATACATGTATACTCAGGAACATATACATGAATGCTCGGGAACATGTAGATGTCTACTCAGGAACATATACATGAATACTCAGGAACATATACATGTATACTCAGGAACATATACATGTATACTCAGGAACACATACATAAGTACTCAGGAACATATAGATGTATACTCAGGAACATATAGATGTATGCTCAGGAACATATACATGAATACTAAGGAACATATACGTGAATACTCAAGAACATATGTATGCATATTCAGGAACATGTATACGTATACTCGGGAACATATAAATGTATACTCAGGAACATATACATTTATATTCAGGAACATGCACACGTATACTCGGGAACATATACATGTGCATGCAGTGCCCATGAACATATACGTGTAAGTCAAGAACATGTACATGCAGGAAATAGCATGTGACCATTCTCTTTACAGACAATCAGTAACTGATCGTAGGAGAAATCTGTTCTGGCGTCAGGCCGACTTTGGGTATGTGAAAGATAGGATGGACAACATGAGGACATTCTGCCGAGGTTCTCGCAAGGTTAGTACCAGACAGCATGCCACTTAAGGATATCCATTTTCAATACAATATAGAAAGTGTGAATATATTGTATTGAAAATTGTATTTTTCTATCAACGTACCATACACATACTGGAATATAATGCATATTTGATCAAGTAAACATAAACTACCGCTCTTTGGTGACTTATAAAATCATCTGAGACAATTGATATATGCTATATATGCTATAAGCATGATTTTCGTTGACTGTCATGCATGAACTGAAGTTAAAAAAAGGTGCAAACTGAGCATCCTTTTCTTTAAAAAAATCAATTTTGCATATTCACAAAATGAAAAGTACGATTGATTCAACGCTTTACAAAAAGATGCAACAAAGACATTTTTTCTCTGGACATCCGGAAAAAAATATATGACAAAAACAATAATTATTTGTTTTGAAGCATTGAACGAAATGTTTAACAGTCGCATCAGAGCTGTGGGAAAAGCTCCTAGAACTACCTTTCGTTGGTTAACTCCTTATTCGGGATGATTCCGTCTTTATGGCGGCGGTCTGTCAACAATCGAGTTTGGACCAGACAAACCAGTATGGTATCATGTGCACGTCGTTGGTTCTCGATGGCCCTTTATGTCGCATCAAGGTTTTTATGCCATTATACGAATAAAAAATCATTACTTGTTCCTGAAAAATATGTATCTGTACTTCAGGATAGAACTTTGAGAAGATCTTTGTGTAAATTACGTATGTCATTACATAATTTTAATATTAATAATCTCAGAAAGAAAAATGTACAAGATAAAGAAAGTAGTTTATGCCGTTATTGTAATGAAGGCTCTGTTGAGGATGAGTTTCATGTACTTCTCATTGGTAAATATTATCAGTTTCTTAGAGAAAGATACCCCCCTATGATTTCAACTATGTACAAAGATGAACAACTGATGAAAAATTTGTTGAACTCCCGCAATGCAAATACAATATCATCTCTGTCAATATTCCTGAAGAAGATTTTTGAAATTAGACGTTAATATTATATGTAAACTTATTATTACCTTCACGTGACTGTACAATGTTGATACAAACAAAAAAACACTTCTGTACGATAGGTCATATGGCCTAAAATCTTGAATAAACTTCTGTCTGTCTGTTTATGTCGCACCCTATTCCAACGGCGGGCTAAGATGTCTTAAATACCACACTTCAAACCACACAATCACACACATATGTTAGGTGGGCGTTGGAAAAAATAATGATAATAATGATATCGGGATCGAATTCCTAAATTCATTATATATTTTAATGTTACATTAGTGTAATGAATTGAGAGAACTGTGCATTGATAATGGTTATGTGATTAAATCCAGGTAGGCCCAATGGACTATACCGCCGTTATTATCTGTATACAGTTATGTCCCTTTGTTGTAACAGGATAGCCTAGTGGTTTGAATCCCTGATTCGCCCTGGTTTTAGTCCTTTGTTTGTTATCACGTTCCCTCGCTTATGGGTTTCACAAGAGTGGATATGTCACCTCGGCTCCCCGCAAATATGACACCAGGCTCGCTGACTTACGTATTTGATGCATGTCAATTTCGTGGACCGATATTCATGATATCAATCACTGGATTGTCTGGTCCAGACTCGATTATGTACAGACCGCCGTCATATAGCTGGAATATTGAGTACGGCGTTAAACAACTAACAAACAAACAAAAAATTGTTCAAAACGGCGTTAAATCTAACTCAATCACTCACTCACTCACTCCATCCCTCACTCACTGATTATTTCGCAGACTGACTCGTCCCTGGAATGTACGGATGCCCTCAGGTTCTGCAGGGGAAGAAACGTGTTCCTGGATCTACGTAACGCTAAACTGGCAACCAGAGACAGGTGCGGTTCTTTGACGCAATTCACGTATGA
The DNA here is from genome assembly GCF_022045235.1 of Haliotis cracherodii. Classification (NCBI taxonomy): domain Eukaryota; kingdom Metazoa; phylum Mollusca; class Gastropoda; order Lepetellida; family Haliotidae; genus Haliotis; species Haliotis cracherodii. The sequence continues at coordinate 54,167,142 of NW_027266319.1, read as the reverse complement.
TCCGTTAAAGAGTGAGACAGCTAAGATATCTTTTACAATGTTTCGTAGTCGGCAGACTTACAATCTCGAAGGGCAGCACGGTTTCGTCACGAGCGGGAGGTCGGTGGTTCGATCCCCGTCCACGTCACACCGAAAGACGTTAAAATGTGACACTCGTATTGTTACCCTGCCTGGAGGGGATAAAACAAGGACTGGTCGGCTGGGAGTCAGTATACTGTGTCGGACTGAGGGTATTCAGTAGGCTAGAGACCCGTGAAGATCCGGGGTAGAATAGGTCTTGAGCTTGTCCGCGTTTTCCCATGTCATGTATTTAATCCCTCGGAGTCGGGCAAGATTGAGGTAGCAGCTTGGATCCTCGCAATTGTAACTGAAAACGCATGAAGTGTATTCTGTTTGTGAATATCCTGAAGGTAGTCATCGCTCACCCATTCCCAAACGAGGCCTAAATTACTGAAACATTTTTTGCGGGATGGTTGTTTTCTACTCACAGGTCCTTGTTCTGCGAGATATGTTCAACGTGTTTGTAATTGTAGATATCACCCCTGTATTACGTGTTACTTTAGGTCATCATTAGGTCAGATGGGGTTTCACGTCGCGCTCAGGATGATTGTACTCTTATAGCGACGTCCATAACGGCGTGTGTGTTGCTGCTTGTGACCAGTCTGGACTAATGTCGGACTAGTGCTAGCCCACTGAGCTACCATGCCGCAGTTTAACAAGGATACCCCACTCAGACACAGTATACTGACTCCGAGCCGACCAGTCCTTGTTTTAGCTGAGCCGAGTTCCAGGCAGGGTAACAAAAAGTACCACCTTTTAACGTCTTTTTGGTATGCCGCGGCCGGGCATCGAACCACCGACTTTCAGTTCTCCGGACAGACGCTTTATCCACTGGACAACCATGACGTTTCTTTCATTTGGTATGTTGTGACACGAATTACAACTACAGATAATATCAGCATAAATTATTTGTTTGTATACATCAAATGATTAATATCTGTTTCATTTCAATATCTCTAAATATTCTATGCATTGAACGTTACGGATCTTCGTTACGCAGTTATAAAACCCTGGCTGTGAAATGTACTTTGTCTTTATTGGACCTGTAGGATTTCGATGAACGTGATTATGTTCCGCTATGAATGGAGATCCGGTATAGAATAGGTCTTCAGCAAACCATGCTTGCCGTAGACGGCGACTATGCTTGTCGTAAGAGGCAACTAACGGGATCGGGTGGTCAGGCTCGATGACTTGGTTGATGCATGTCATGTCATGTCCTAATTGCGTGGATAGATGCTCATGATGTCAATCACTGGAGTCGTGACTCGATTATTTACAGACCGCCGTCATATAACTGGACTATTGCTGAGTGCGGCGTTAAACAACAAACCAACACAAACTACGGGCCTCCGTTTCACTCCCACATAAAGCTGTGACGGAACATAATAAATAGTGTTTAAAGCGTCATAAGGCACAACCTTTCACCCCTTTCATAAAAAGCCTAAAGCATGGCCTTGTTTCGATCTGAACACGGTAATCAATACAGTGAACTACGTTACAACGAACACGCTTATAACGAACTGACCGATATAACGAACTTATTGTTAAGTCCCGGCCATTTGTTGTATATATGCTGTATATATGCTTATAACGAACTACGGTTATTACGAACTAGAATTAGTGGTCCCTTTGAGTTCGTTATAACCGTAGCTTACTGTATATACTCACCGCCAAAAGAAACAGACATCATAGAAACATATAGAGAAGTATGTACGTTAATAAGAGATGCTTCTTATGTGTACCGGGGCGGTCGGGCAGCCTAGTGGTTAAAGCGTTCGCTCGTCACGCCGAAGACCCGGGTTCGATTCCCGACATGGGTAAAATGTGTGAAGCCCATTTCTGGTGTCCCCCGCCGTGATATTGCTGGAATATTGCTAAAAGCGGCGTAAAACCAGTCTTATGTGTGCCACTTAATGACAAAAATAACAAACAGTCAAACGGTATCACGTAGTGTATTTATTTCCATCATTATATGCTACACTTCATTTCCAAACTTTACACGCTAATCCTACTCGAGAAAAATGATGCATCTTGATCTTGGATCTATGACGTCACATGTGACGCGTTCAAGAGCGTCGGTTCACGCAACACACCAGTATGATCGTTTGTGCATCAAACCAATCAAATATACCTTGAATATGAGTAATTATTGATATATTAACCATCATATATGGTATATTAGTGTTGGTGCAACACATCAATATCTTTAACCGATATACCATGGCAATGCCTTTTAAAGTCTACATTTGATTGGGGGCGGTCTGGTAGCCTAGTGGTTAAAGCGTTCGCTCGTCACGCCCAAGACCAGGGTTCGATTCCCGACATAGGTACAATGTGTGAAGCCCATTTCTGGTGTCCCCCGCCGTGATATTGCTGGAATATTGCTAAAAGCGGCGTAAAACCATACTCACTCACTCACTCACTCACTACATTTGATTGGAGTCAGGCTCCATGGTTGAAGAACGTTACACCATGACCTTGATATATGACCTTGATTCTCGTCCCATCTGTTTCAGGTACAGGAACGATATTCTACTTGATAACACTTTTGGGGGTCACTGTGATCTGGACAAGGTTGGACTGGACGCAGCAATGACGTCACCACTCATAAACAAGCGGCCACTGGCCTCGTGGTAATGGTTCATGGTTTATCAGCTACATATGGGTGTTCGTGGGTTCACCAGACCAGCCCCCACCTCCACCCAATCCATCTGACACGCCCTGTTGTATCTCAAGTACTGCTTAAGCGGCGTTAAACCAAACTCGCTATGTTTTTTAAAGGAAATATCTTCTTAGTTTACAGTCCCAGTTTGTTTCATGGTTTGTATGGAGGCCGAGATCGGACATCGCTTTATCGACTTCAATTATGGTCGCGAGATTGCGATAAGCGAGACAAAAAGGCAATAACACGCGACTAGAAAACGATATTCTTTACGCGAGAAACTATTGCTTTCTCGCCTCGTATTATCGCTTTGTCGCAATCTCGCGGCCGACAAAGCGATGTCCCCTCTCGGCTACAATAGTTATGTCCATGCTTCATGCCCATATTGACTTGATGATTCGCATGTCGTCGGTAAGATCACTAAAATAACCCAAACGGATGAGTGGTGTTGAACTGTTGATTCCGCCATTGTTATCCTTTAACTCTTCCATGTGATCCCCAGGATGAGAGAGATGGAACATTTCACATCTCTTCCCACGCAGCCATTGGCTACTGGTGAATGTGACGTCATCATCGAACGACCAACCATCATTATCAAAATGGACGAAGGTACGTATGGCGTCGTATGCCCCTATGATTCCTTGATTGTGCACCTTGAGTGAGTGAGTGAGTGAGTGAGTGAGTGAGTTGGGTTTAACGCCGCTTTTAACAGTATTCCAGTTATATCACGGCGTGTCAGCTTAATGTGGGAGGAAAGCCCGAAGTTATGCAGGTCTCAGACGTTTACCACTTCGGTGGAACCCACGAGCACGGGTCTAAGGCGCCACAATTCGCAGGGCAGAGTTGCGTCTCTTGGGCACGCCAGAAACCTATGATTGTGGGTTCGAATCCCTGTTCGACCCGATTATGTTTTTAGGTTTGTCAGCACCATACCCGTGCTCGTGGGTTTCACCGAAGTGGTAATTGTCTAAGACCTGCATCACTTCGGGCTTTCCTCCCCCATGAAGCTGACACGCCGCGATATAACTGGAATATTGTTAAAAGCGGCGTTAAAGCCAACTCACTCACTCTGAGCCAGGAATGCACTGGCAATATTCTGAAGGTGCATCGTAAACATGTAAAACTGACAGAACTATATGTCATTATGCAAAAGTATAGAGAAATTATATATCAACCATAACGTAGTTTAAGTTAGAGAAATCATTAGAATCTGTAGATTCCGGAAGTAGACTTATCTCCTCCAGATGTTCATGTTTTTACCAATTACGAAATTTCAGAAAACAACATATTTCATCATACCTGCGTTTTCATGAACCTCTACATCAGCCTACACGTCAACAACTCCTTCTCCAACGACGTCAACATCCTTGTGTGGGACACGGTAATACACAATTCCAGCCGTCATTAATATGTACATCTTCTTGTATAGTGTGTTTGGTTTGACGCGTTTCAGCAGCAGCATTGCGTGTAAGCTTAAGATAAAGTCAAGGTCTAAAACCACTGTGATATTTTGAAACCCATGAACCCGAATGCGGAGCTGACAGGCCAAGGATCATTATCTGGTTTCGAAGCCACGACCAGCGGATCATGACTCGACCAAGGGGCGCAACTTTCAGTAGCACTAGGCCACCTAGTGAACAGTGTACGATTTCCTTAAGATAGCTGTAAGATACTCGTAGGGATAAGATCGTTTCGAAAACCTAGACGCCTGGGCCCCGTTCCACAAAGCGACCTTAGTGCTAAGTTGTCGTAACTCCTTTATCACAGGCTTACGACCAACGTTGCACTAAGATCGCTCTGTGGAACGAAGTTCAGGGCCCGGTTCCACAAAACGATCTTAGCGCTACGATTGTCTTCTGTCTGTCTTAAAGTACAGGAGTTAGGATCGTCTTAGCGCTAAAATTTGTGGAACGGGGAACAGTTCTACACACTTTTCAAAATTGTGGAACTGTTGCTCACAAGTGTTTCTGAATGAACCTTTTACCTTTGTTGGTGCTCTCGTCATTGACCTCATCAGAAAACGGTATTTTGCATGTTCGACCGTGTGTTTTCGTACCAGATCTCGTAGCTCGTTTCTGATGTTATCAATTACTCATTTATTTGTCCCTGAATCGATTATCAACAGACCGCCGTGACAGCAGTGATATTGCTGACACGGGATTAAAACAACATTCACTCACTCACTCTTCACTGCACTGTAAAAAATACGTTTATGTGCTTTCAGAGTCTTTTTGACCTCCGAGGGTACATGACCGAGATGCGTGACGCGTTCACCCGACATGACGTCATGCTGCTGAAACACTTCGACGGGAAGAGGGTGACGTTGTTTTAATATTTCAGTGAGTGAGTGAGTGAGTGAGTGGGTGGGCGGGTGAGTGAGTGAGTGAGTGACCGAGTGACTGAGCGAGCGAGCGGGTGGGTGGGTGGGTGGGTTAAGTGAGTGAGTGAGTGAGTGAGTGAGTGAGTGGGTGGGTGGGCGGGTGAGTGAGTGAGTGAGTAACCGAGTGAGTGAGCGAGCGAGCGGGTGGGTGGGTGGGTGGGTTAAGTGAGTGAGTGAGTGAGTGAGTGAGTGTGGCTGTTGGGTATGAGTGAGTGTGTCGATGGGCGTGTGTGAGAGAGTGGATGGGTAGGTGGGTGGGTGAGTGAGTGTGTGGGCGTGCGTAATGGGAATCGAACACAAGTCTTCGGTGTCACAAGCGAACACTGTAACCACTAGGCCACCCCTTTCAGAAGCTTATAAACCGGACTACCACCATTTGTGCTACTCAAATAGTGTTTTTTACACTTCAAGAATATATATATTATGTTTCAGTGTATTCTGTTTTAGGTTTGTTTTAAGGACGCCATCTTCTCGCTTCCTGCTCGGATGATGCTCGGAATTTATTATAACTTAGCACCGGTAAGACATTCAGTAACAGCTGCATCAGTAGCAAAACAGGCATCATTCTGAATTAGTGAGTGAGTGTAACGCAGCTTTTAACAGTATTCCAGATATATCGCGGTGGGTCAGCTTAATGTGGGAGGAAAGCCCGAAGTGATGCAGGTCTCAGACGTTTACCACTTCGGTGAAACCCACGAGCACGGGTATGGTGCTGACAAACCTAGAAACATAATCGGGTCGAACCGGGACTCGAACCCACAAATATAGGTTTCTGGCGTGCCCAAGGGACGCAACTTTGCACAGCGAATCGCGGCGTCTTAGACGACTAGGTCCCCCGTTCCCCCAATTCCGAATTAGACTTTCAATTGATGAAATCGGTTATTATTTTACAGAAAAAAGGCAAACCGACTGTTTCCTTCATTCATTGTTTCCTTTTGTTTGCTTGTCAAATTACGAGTCAGTTAATATAATTCTAAACTCCAAATAGTCTGCGTGTTTGTGTTTTGATGTGGATTTATACACTGCTCGGCAAAAGATAGTATACACTTGAAAATACCTGCTCATTATACTGTACTGTGAAATTGCGACCCCTCTGATCCTGGAGACGTCACATGTTGTGAAACACTTATTCCTTATCGTATACGAGTCAATTTATATAACCAGACCTCAAGATGGACTGCGTTTATGCGTCAACTACCAGAATAATTACCATTACCCAATTAATTTTAAGTTAATTGCATACAAATACGCAGTATTTTTTTTAAATAAAAAAATACTGTGCATAATTACCCAATGTATCCTTTTCAACGTGTATACACGTATTTCACGTATTTCACACATTCATGAACTCGACTGCAGTAAATAATGCATGCATGGCGCCATGTCTAGCTTATTGTTATTTAGACATTTATATCGCTGTTCTCAGTTTATGTGACATGTTACAGGCTTGTGGCAGCAATCGAACTGATACATACCGGAAGTCACTTGAAACAGAATTTTAATCAAAATTATCGTTAATCAAATTTCTACTCGTCGGTGTAAAAGTAGCTATTACACTGGACCCAAGGGAGTAGAAATATATAGACTTCCCAAAGAGCGCTATGATTACCCATTGTGAAAGATAACTTGTGAGTAAGTCAATGGCACAATACATTATCTGGAGCCCTGTTAATGTAATTAAGTATCGACGCTCAGGGTAAACGATAACGATTTATATTTCAGGTCAAGGGGTGCAAGCCAAGCGGCTTGGTGAATGCGTTCTCGGAGCATGTACTGCACAATCTAAATATTCAACAAACAGGCCCCTTGGTGAGTCGATGTACAGTAGAGACGATGTGTGTGTGTGTGCGCGCGCGCGTGTGTGTCTGTGTGTGTTTGTGTGCGTGCCTGCGTGCGTGCGTGCGTGCGTGCGTGCGTGCGTGCGTGCGTGTGTGTGTGTGTGTCCATTGATGCCAAGTATACTACCCCAAAGAAGTTAAAGAACACCCGATTCTTTCAAATTACTATAGGGGGCGTAGGGGTAACCAAGTGGTTAAAGCGAAGTACCGGGTTCGATTCCCACAAGGGTTCAATGTGTGAAGCCCATTTCTGACGTTCCCCGCCTTGATATTGCTGGAATATAGCGAAAAGCGGCGTAAAACAATACTCACTGACTTTTATGACGAAAGTTAATAATACACGACATGGCTGATTACCTGTAGTAACATCAAAGAATCTGGTGTTCCGGGGAATTAACAAGGATGGTCCCTCACTAACTGTGTCTGAGTGAGGTGTTCATGATAAACTGCGGCGTGGTGTCTCAGTGGGATTAGCACTAGAGAACCGGTATTAATCCGGAGGAGTCCAAGCAGTCACACACACGTGCATGAACGTCGCCTTATGAGTAAAATAATATTTACAATAGGCAATACGGTATTCTCACTATTATCTTCATGTTTATCTTACAATATTCATATTTTACCTGTTCAGGTGGACAAGGTCAGGGTGACATTTCTCGTCAGAAGTACCAAAATCCGGCGAATCCTAAACCAGGAGGAAGTATGTTCATCTCCTTAAAACTACTTCCATCGCACTGTGCAGAGCTCCAGATAAGCTTCGTATTTATGTAAAATACGGTTCACCATAACCCGATATATTTTTAGTTGCCCATAAATACAAATGACAATTAGCACAATCCCAAATGGTATACCAACACCGTTCGGTGTCTAGCCGGTTGAGCCATATTTCAAATATGACTATTGCCGAATGCGCCACATTTTCAGCTGTGTGCATTTCACCTACCCTAGCCGGTAATTTAGTAATCAGATTACCGATACCTTTAAATGAGTGTCCCACATTTAAAATGAGTAAACTCACCTCAAATAGCTTGTAGAGATTACTAAGCGTGGTGTTCTTTGAGAGATCAATTACCCAATGTAGCCCTTTCGGCTTGGTACCTACAGTGTATATGTTTTTACAGAGCTTTATTTACTGATCAAATGCAGGCATCGTGTATACATGAACTCTACAGCAGTGTTAATAAGGCGCTACGTCACGCTTGTGTTAACTTATACACGTATCGCTGTTGTGAGTTTATGACACGTGACACAACTGGGGCAACACGCACAGATACAAACCAAAGGTCACATGAAGCAGTGTTTTGCGCAGAATTATTTCTTAAACGAATCTACTATTTGGTTTAAAAATACAATAGACTGTACTAAACGTATATGAAAATGTTGACCTCATTAGGAATATTACATCACCATTTGTGTAGTTGATAGCATTTTGATGTCGTTTAGATTCATATGATATAACATTTCAAATTAGTTGATTTCCATTTGTTTAGATGCTTGCTGGCTTACAACGACTCCCTGATTTGGAGGTACAGATGGTGGATTTCAATAAGTATGCACTCAATCGTTATTTTTTGGTTGATAACTTGTGTTGCAAGTCTTTAATGTTTAACATTTGAACTCAAAAGATACAATTAAAACGATAATTCATAGATTTAGAATTTACTCACCGTTTAGAAAAAAGACCAGTTTAACAACGAATTCCCATTGGAACATGACACACAGAGAGTGTTCTGTATAAAATATTCAGAGTGAGGGCATATAACTGAAGTGAATCAGACCGTGAAATTACAATGTATTCAATAACATCATTAAATTTTGACGATGTACGAGACGAACGTATTTAAGTGTTGATTGTTGTGTTTTGCAGGTCAATACCGTTCATAGACCAGCTACAGGTAGGTCAACCACCGTTCATAGACCAGCTACAGGTAGGTCAACCACAGACAAGCCGGCTTATGTTGACCGGGTGGGCATAGGAGGGGTGGGGATGTTGATCGGATGGTCACTATGGATGCTGATTATATTGATGCGGATTATAAACTGCCGGGTAAAAGAGAGTATACACTACTTCACTCTGCTCATCCCTGTGTACTTTCAACTTGCGACCCCATGTTCCTTGAGACTTCATGTACATCCTGAAATATTTTCTGTATTTAGATGAAAGTGGGTAAATGTCACCCTCGGAGATGAATCTAATAAGGTTAGGAGTGCTAATCATAAAGGTCAAGGTCACATGAAGGTCATTCAAGGAACACGTTTCTGTGTTACTGTTTGCCCTGGTCTCATGAAATATGTTTTCACGCAATTGTGTGACTGAGTTGTGTCCCTTGGTGATGGTTGACGCCATATTTGTCATATCATGTTGAAGGATGGCGAAGCAATATATTTCGAGTCACCTGGCTTGTTATTGCAGTTGACCCGTGAAGTTCCGGGGTAGAATAGGTCTTCAGCAACCCATACTTAACGTGACTTGTAGGTCACCTTATAAAGGTCAAGGTCACAGATGAGGAATCGTACTCGAGCGTCATTATTGTCTTATTTCTCACAGATTATCCACAACACTGACCTGTTCATCGGCCTCCACGGCGCAGGGCTGACGTACATGCTCTACCTACCAGACTGGGCGACCGTCTTTGAAATGTAAGCATGTTGAGTTGAGCCAGGGGGCTGCTAAGTTGCATCTGTTTGTGACGGTGCCACCTTTGGGACAGGATACGCTCACGTTTCGTGTCATCGCTATGTGGTAATGATTCATAGACACATTTTATGCTATAGTCGGAATCGTTCAAGTGACTCTAGTTTTAGATTTCTAATGATTGTGGAAATTATTTAAACGGCATTACAGTTATTCCAAGGTCAATCAACTTAACATGGGATGAAAGCACGAAGAGCCCAAATTCATATACGCAAATGACCGCCTCCGTGGTCTAGTGGATAGAGCGTCTACCTGGATAGCGTAAAGTCGGGGGTTCGAGATCCGGTCGCGTCATACTAAAAGACGTTAAAAGATGGCACTTGTTGTTAACCTGTCTGGCGCTCTGCATTAAGGGGTAAAACACGGACTGGAGTACTGTGTCTGAATGGGGTATTCGTGTTACACTGTGTCGTGGTATCTAAATGGGCTAAAATCGGCTTAGTCTGGACTAATACAAGCAGCCATACACACACGTTCATGTTCGTTTCTACATAAGACCGCCTCCGTGGTCTAATGGTAGAGCGTCCGCCCGGAGAGCGGAAGGTCCGGGGTTCGATACCCAGCCGCATCATATCAAAAGACGTTAAAAGATGGTACTTGTTGTTACCCTGGCGCTCGTCATTAGGGGCTTAAACAAGGACTGGTCGGCTCGGAGTCAGTATACTGTGTCTGAGTGGGGTATTCATGTTAAAACTGCGGCATGGTATCTCAGTGTGCTAGCACTATAAATCGGCATCAGTCCGGACTAGTACAAACAGCAACACACACACACACACACACACACACATTCACGTGCATGCACGTCGCTATATAAGTGCAATAATCTTGAATGCGACGTTAAACCCCATTTCACCTCACCTTTCTACATAAATGCAATAATCTTGAATGCGATGTTAAACCCCAAACACCTCGCCTCACCTCACCTCACCGCACCTCACCTCACCTCACCTCACCTCATATACGCAACACACCTTCGTCAAACCAACAAGCACGATTCTGGTACTCGTGGGCAGAATTTGAAGTTCAAAACCACCGCCAACACCCAATGCTTGCAACTCATTCGTCACCAGTCGCCCTTTTCTGTAATCTGCAGGAATACTTGTCCTCCTATCGGCCAATGTTACGTGCGCAAAAACGACAACCAGTCAGAATACGCGTAAGAATATAAGTACTTGGGTCAACGAATATTATAATTCTGTTTTCTACCTAAAGTAACAGTTTCACCATTATTAATAACAAAGGGTTGTAACTGACAACCATCTCATGGTCAGAAAGTACCCATGCAAACTTACAACTGAAAGCACTGTTTTTCTTTTTATCGACAAAGTTTCACACATAATTTTGTTCAACCCGTTCACCCAAAAGTCAAGATCTACATACATACGTAGCAGTATTTGCTGGGAAATCGAATTTAAAATCCGCATTATTGTATATGGATATGTTTAGACTCAACAATCGGCTATTTTGAGTCACGTGATCGAACAACATCCTGAATCAGTACCTTTGATGACGTGAGACAATGGGTCCTGCCCGACCCCAAACACACGCAGACACACACTGACAAACGAGCCTGTATCCATCCGCCGGGTCGCCTAAAAACCGTAATGTCCTATCTCCACTTTTACAAGTTTTGAGTAAATGATATTTGATGTATACAGAGCTCCAGATAAGCTTTTGGTGTTGTGGGTATTTTACCCATACATTTTAAAATCATTGGGTATCAGTAATTCTATCTGGGTACTCAAATTTCTGTTACCCACTAGTTTTTACACATGTGGGTATTTAAGTTAAATATTTAAATACACTATTCATCTAGTCCCTGCAAACTGGTGTCGTGTGGGTTCGAGAGCTTTATAGGACTCAAAAATACCACGATACTTCCACAAGAAAGTGTGATGGCAAATGATCATGATGTAACTGACATCGTGGAGTTTGGCAAGGTTGACGGAATGCCCGTTTATAATTTCAAAATAAGTTGCTGATTTGCTAATCGAATACGCAGGGTTACATCACAATATTTTATTTTTGTAGCGTATCTGTAATGTTCGTTGCGTATTTGATTTATTTTACTGCTTATTTCTGCATTTCTGATGTGTATTTTACGCAGATACACAGCTTATCTGGAGCACTGACTGTATAATATTAACTTACAAACAATATGCAATTATTTTTCATGAAACAAACAAATACAAATTAGTAATCATCCAATTGTTCTCATTTACAGATAAATGTTATTTCTATCACGCTCCAAGTACAGTCGATAAGATAACTAAATGGTTCTATCTCCAAATGATTTGGAACTATGCGCTCCTTGTCACATGATCTGTGTCAAGATTTTGATTGGACATGGGCATTGACATGGACATAGAACATTCTGGTTTTTGGACATAGAATTACTGAAAATACTACTTTCCAGCAACAGGGGAATAATGAAATTTACAACAATGTTAAAAAAACCACCCATTTTGAAAACAATGTAAAAAACGTCAGTTTTGGTCAAACGTGGACATGGGACCATCTGGTTCCAGGCGACCTGGGCTCACTTGCACAAAGCGATCTTAGCGCTAAGACTATCGTAAGCCTATGTTGAAGTATGGGAGTTACGATCATCTTAGCGCTAAGATCGCTTTGTGCAAGTGGGCCCTATTGTCACAGTAGTGGGACAAGTATGACTCTGTGTGTCGTGTCCAGTTACAGGTGCGGCATCGACGACATGTACCCTGACCTGGCCAGGATGAGAGGCATCAACTACATCACCTGGGAGAACCTGGAGACCCTCATCCCAGAAAATAAGGTAACATGTCTCTCTCCATTTTGTCTCTTGGGTAAGGAAATAGTAGCACGATTCAGATATGGATTCTTGTCATAAAAAAGACACGCGCGAATACCATCTGATAGTCACCTACATTTGTAATCTATTGTCATCATCTATCGTTATTGAATTTATGCTGAATGGGGTCAATATCGGTTGAAACGAACAATCAGATAAAACGAACAAACGTATGTAACGGACAATCAGATAAAACGAAGAATCACATATGAAAAAAACAATCAGATAAAATGAAGAATCACATATAAAAACAATCAGATAAAACAAGCATTTGTATATAAAAAACAATGCAGTATTCTAGACTTGCCAAATATTTTAGACTTGCATGGGCTGTATTGGATATATGTGTTTTAGGGTTTGAAATAACTAACCTAATGGGTACATCTACCCTTATATCACCTTACATTCAAATACAAGCTTCTGGTTGGTTATCTCAGGTAACTTGCTTATCTCGCGTGATTATCGCTGAGCTAAAATGTGCCGATGGTTATCTGAATGCTTTGGGTAAAGGGAAGTAACTCGGTTCGTTTGCGTCCTCTGCCGACTGTCAAAAATGGCGGAATCTAAGCCTTTTACTCAGTGAAACTTCGGACATATATTTCGGGTCTATATGAATGAATGTCGGTGAGATACATTCGTTGTCAACCGATTCCTCGGGACACATGGCGGGATGTATACCCTGTGTGTGAGCCTGTAGGCTCATACCACTTGAAATCGGTTGACAACATATAACGTGATCCGAGGGACCAGTGGACAAAGAATTCATCTCACCGAACACTTAATTATAATGCAGAATACCACAGTGAAGCATTTATCTACTTCGCAGATCTTTTTGATTCGGAAAATATCGGAAATATCCGGAGAATGGCGTCTTACATCATTCGTGACCAACTCGTGTTATTTCGGACATGCAGGTTACGGAAAGGGGCGAGTGGTGACGAATGGTCTTACATGATAAATTCGAGATACGAAATTGCGGTCGGTATGTTGCAAATGCAATACCAATTAACAGTTCGGCAATTCGAGCGAAGGGCGTGGGAAATGTACCTTACATGTTAGGGAGGTGGGGGGTAGGGAGTGGGGTGCATTTAAAATAAATAGAATGGGTCTCAGCTAATCAGAATCCGACATTCATCTCCTCTGAAAGGTCAGATAAGGGGATATCTCTGTCTGAACACTTGGGAACATGTAAAGGGCATGTGGGCATTGAAGCGATGTATAGAAGTTACCTAAGCAGTTCCGGCAAGATGGCCTCCTTTGCATATTTATCGAATGGAGATACCAAGTCCTTTGTTATTTCCTATGTCTCAAATCACCATCGTGTGCAACTCTGTACATTGCAGACTGTGTTGCCTAACTACACTAACTACAGCTTCGACGTAGGAGAGTTCCTGAGACTGGTCCGTGTTGCAGCAGATCAAGTGACCTCGCACCCTGACCTCATCAAAGCAAGACATCATAAATATAGGGACAAGGGCGAACTTTAAATGAGAGTAAGTGAGTGAGCCGGGTTGAAAAGTCTCCAGTTATGTCACGGCGTGTCAGCCCGAAGTGATGCAGGTCTCAGACGTTTACCACTTCGGTGAAACCCATGAGCACGGATATGGTGCTGACAAACCTAGAAACATAATCGGGGCGAACCAGGATTCGAACCCAAGATCATAGATTTTGGCACGATCAAGGGAGTCAGTTCTGCACATCTAAATGCGGCGCCTGAGACCTTTGGCCAACCGTGCCCCTAATCTACTGAAGAACTAATCAACCTTGTAGTCCAGATTGAGGGATTGTTTCGACGTTGTTCCAAACTGTTTTTAAGATGATCATTATACTGATGCCAACATCCGCTAGATTTTGATATTCTCCATCAATAGTTTCTTGAGAGTCCATTTAGTTCGATTACCGTCATTGAGATACATTGTACGTCCCTGTTTCGAATCCAATGAGGACCAGGTGACCACAATATGTGACTTGGCTAATAGCGCTTTAGTATACCCGGACTGCATGGATCCGTGCTCATGCTATCAACCACTTGTTTCCCTGGCCCAGATTCGATTACTAACAAGCTTTCGATGAAGGTGGAATATAACCGACAGCCGAAAAAAAGCCATTCACACACTCACCATTGAAAGAAAAGAGAGCCTACAAATGTCTCTTTTATTGATACACTGCCGGGTTAAAGAAAGTACGAGTATACGCTTGGCCAAGACATTACAAACGTTATAAGGCTGAAACCAGTCGCCAAAACACTGAAAAATTTGGTGTATAAGAAAAAACAAAAAGAGAGTATACACAAGCCTCACTCTGCTCATCAAGGTGGACGGTGAAATTGCGTCCCCCATGCTCCTTGAGACGCCACGCGCACATCTCCTGCTGTAGGTGAGTGAGTATGGTTTTACGCCGCTTTTAGCAATATTCCAGCAATATCACGGCGGGGGAGACCAGAAATTGGCTTTCCCACATTGTGCCCATGTGGAGAATCAAACCCGGGTCTTCAGCGTGACGAGCGAACGCTTTAACCACTAGGCTAGGCAACCCCACCGCTCCTCCTGTTGTGAGACACTCATTTATATGCAACATGTAATATCGCCTATGATATACCCCTATCAAATACATCACCATCGAATAACCATCTCTTGTTTATTTTAATTTTAGCCAGCATCAAACTTTGGGTGCATACTGTATTTTGCCCCGCAGTTCATAGCGTTAACAGAATCTACTTTCATTTCCAGTTTAAAGCAATGTGTTCAAAAACTGTTTACGGTTTCTTTGACACAAGGGACCAATAAAAAATAAGGATAAATATGTGTGCTTATTTTTTTAATATGTATGTTAAAAATGCTTGAATAAACACTTTATGAACAGAGTGACCTGAATACTTTTTGGATAAATAGCACACTCAAGTGTCTACAGTTGCAATATTTGTTCTGACCCGTGAAGATCCCGCTTGGAATAGGTGTTCAGCAACCCATGCTTGCTGTAAAAGGCGACTATGCTTATCGTTAGAGGCGACTAACGGGATCGGGTGGTCAGACTCGTTGACCTGGTTGATGCATGTCATCGATCCCCAATTGCTTGGATTGATGCTCATGATGTCAATCACCGAATTGTCTGGTCCAGACTCGACTATATACAGATCGCTGCATATAGCATGAATAATACCGAGTGCGGCGTTCAACAACAAACAGACATATATTTGTCCTCGTAACGTGTTATTATCATAGTCGTTGTCGGTGTTGACACGGGGTAAATGGGTTTGAAAACATCTTCATCACATGGATGTGGAGTATCCGAGAAGAGGGTACAGACATAGAAGAGACTCCCGTGTATATATGTGTTGTCACATACATTGCCAACGACATACAAACATGTAAAGGAACACCTTCCCTCTGTGTGTACATATACTTTAAACCCCGCATGGGACAAATAAGCTCAACGGTGAGAATAATGAAGCTTTTTAACTTGAAAGCCAAATTAGACGTTCATAGGCCTATTGGTACTTTTTTCTCTGTTTCCCCTCTCCCGCCCACCCTAAATCTTCGTTCCGGCGTGAAATAATAAAAAGAATTCCTCTTTCAATTAACCCCTCCGCTGTTGAAATTTCTGCCCCAAGGTGATAAAAAAAATACTCCTACAAATACACAGTAAAAAAAAAGGTCAGTTCTTAAGCTAGCTATATTTATTAGAAATTCGCTTCCAAAGAAAAGCGACACGATCAGAGAATAATTATGGGTTGTTACGAGGTGTCCTTTTCTTTAAATTGTCATACAATAAGTAACACACGTTGTTAAAAACAGGTTGTTTTTTTAAAAAATAATTAAATTTCACCCGCTGGTTGAGGTTGGAGATGAGAAACATACAAAAAAAAATGGATGGCCTAAGAAGATACACCTGGACTTTGAGAGTTGATTGAAAAGCGAAGGCATGTTGGAAGTGGCATGTGAACAAAATTTCTCTCGATAAAAACAGAAACTTTACCAGTATCATTGATACAAAGATACAGTGGGTCAAAATGAGACACTATCATTGTCAAAACATACGCGTAACAACATCCTTGGAACCCACTGCAAATTTAAAAATCGCCTCGTGCATCCATGTAGGCCACAACACGTCGCCGCAACGATGACGTCACCGTCTGATGACGTAATATAAGCAGGAATCCGATGCCATGTCGGTGAGACATTGTTCTAGGTCCTGCTGGCGGTACTGGTCGCCTATTATCAAGTTGATCCCACAAATGTTGGATAGGGCGAGGAGGACCATGGCAAAACATTACCGTTCATGTTGTTGAGGAAGTCCCGGGTCAGTCCTGTAGTACGGACACCAGCGTTATCATGCTGGAAGACTATACTGCGTGGCTGTTGTTGGATAAATAGCGGCACGGGTAAGGTAACGTCATCCCGATTTCCCTGTACAGTAATGCTGCCTTAAATAATAACCAGCCTCGTCTCCAAGTCTCAACACATTCCTCCCAAGGCCATGATGACACCCCCTCCAAAAGGCTGAACTTCCTGGACAGAGTTTGGCGTGAGGCGTTATCAGAGAACAGAACATTTTCCCTGTCCCGAACCTGCCAACGCCGAACCCGCCTGGCCCATAGCAACCTGTTATGTCGATGTTGTGGCGTCAACGTCATTCCACAGCAGGGTCGACATACTCGGATACCATGTCGTAACATTGTTTGTTGACTGACACCATGTCCGAGTGCCGTCGATGCTGTCGCGGGGATGAAATTGTTTCGGAGATATTCGAATGTTCTCTCTCTCTCTCTCTCTCTCTCTCTCTCTCTCTCTCTCTCTCTCTCTCTCTCTCTCTGTCTCTGTCTCTGTCTCTCTCTCTGTCTCTCTCTCTCTCTCCATATTTCACCACGATTTTATTTGTATGTTTAACTGTATAAGGTAATTCAACATAATCTTTCCTCTTGTCAACGTTGTTAAAGGAATGTTCTCCCATTTTGGTAGAGGCCTTCCTTTGGCTGCCCAAAACGTTCTCGGCAGCTGCTATGACGTCATCATTCGAGTGGAAAAGGGTTCCGGCTAGAGCTTTATTCATGTGTGGGGGCAGATGGAAGCCTAAGCCTGATGAGGAGAATAAAGTGGTTGTGGTAGAGTTCAAAGGCGTGATTGTAGCCGTGGCTATGACTAATTTATGCACTGGCGCATCCTCCTGATGAAAGGGAACACACACACACACGCACGCGCACACACACACACACACACACACACACACACACACACACACATAATCACATAATCTTATTTCAGGTAGAAATACGTATAGTCTGGGTTATGCCAATACCATACTGTGTGGCATCCCGTCATCACTGCAGCATCGTCATCAGTAGTTCAGAATCCAGCAGCCTGAATCTAACCTAGGTGTCCATGACGACAACCCATAACGCCAGACCTCGGAGAGCTTCGCTGACTGGCTGGCTGGTTGTTGCAAACTGAATCACATTCAAATTGCTGACTCAATTTGCACCAGAATATCTCTCAACGCTCTTCAGCTGCCACGTTCCATCACGATCTCTCAGATCACAAAACAAGGACCTGTTAGTTGAAATCAGAGCCCGATCCTTTCAATGTGCAATGTCTGTACCCTGGAACAAACTCCCCATCTCAATGAAGTCAGCACCAACTCTTAAGGCCGTTCATAGACAGCTGAAATTACACATATACCCATGTGAATAGACAGCCACGTGGCGGCACGTGGTCCTATGCACACCGCACAGGTCACAAAATCAGATGAAGTTAAGCAACGTCGATGGCGGAGAGTCCTCGGATGAGTGACCTCGTTTCGGCAACTTGGGTTTGGTAACACATGTGGTGTCTCCTTTGGCAATTGACTTCGTTCGAAAATGCCTCTGTTCACCCAGCAGTGAATGGGTACACTGTAGGATGGATGGCAATGTGGTTGTTAACAGGCAGCTTGGGTTGTATGCTCCCCAGGAAGCTGAGAATGATCGTTGAGAACACACTGATCCAGTGGCCTGGGTAATAACAGCTCTTTGTGAAGTGTGGAAATATGCGCACTATAAATGGCCTGTTATTATTGCTGTTGTTGTTGTTGTTGTTGTTATTATTATTACAAGAAAATGTAGAGACAGCATGGGGCAGGTCCGTTTGTGGATCACTGTGGAACCTCACTAGTACTTTTACGGACAGTAAACTACAATTATAACGAACTCAAAGGAACCACCTATTTTAGTTCGTAATATCCGTAGTTCGTTATAAGCATATGAACATCGTATATACAACAAATGAGGTGTGTGTGTGTGTGGGGGGGGGGGGGGGGGGGGGGGGGAGGAGCAAAATATACAGTTCGTTATATCCGTCAGTTCGTTATAAGCGTGTTGTTCTTTTGTCGTGAGGGGCGGTTGGGTAGTCACGCCGAAGACCCTGTTTCGGTTCCCACGTGGGTACAATGACTGCAGCCCATTTTTGGTGTCCCCCGCCCTTATATTGCTGGAGACCGCCTCCGTGGTCTTGTGGTAGAGCGTCCGCCCGGAGAGCGGAAGGTTCGGGCTTCGATTCCCGGCCGCGTAATACCAAAAGACGTTAAAAGATGGTACTTGTTGTTACCCGGTCTGTCGCTCGGCATTAAGGGGCTAAAACAAGGACTGGTCGGCTCGGAGTCAGTATACTGTGTCTGAGTGGGCATGGTATCTCAGTGAGCTAGTACTATAAATCGGCATCAGTCCGGACTAGTACAAGCAGCCACACACACATTCACACACGTGCATGCACGTCGCTATATAAGTGCAATAATCTTGGACGCGACGTTAAACCCAATTTCACCTCACCTATATTGCTGGAATATTGCTAAAAGTGTCGGGAAGCCATACTCCCTCACTACTGCGAGCAGCATAGCTGGAACTGGGTGCCATACAATTGGATTCATATTCAATATTGAAATAGGCATACAAGCCTGTATGTGGGAGGTCAGATCGCGGCGGTTACCTCCCGGAGGGGGGCAGGTGTACTCCAGGTGCACAGGTATGTAGCAGGTGAGTGAAGGTGTGCACTCTCTGGTCGTCGTTATACGACTCCAGCTTATAGAACATTTCATCTGCGCTTCACGGGAGATAACACCAGTTGAAGTCATAAACAAACAGCGCGTAGTCCGTGGTTTGTTTTTTTAACTCTATGCGAAAACGGGATAGACTTGATTGCGCAAGTCTCGACTGAGCTGAAACGTATTTGATTGTCGTACTATCTGTATACAAGATATACCTGGCCGCTCCTTGTAACACTTTACGAATACAAATGTGAAGATTAATAATTTGGATAGGTGAAAAGGGGTTTAATGTTTAACGTTACCCCACTCAGGCACAGTATACTGACTCCGAGCCGACACATCCTTGTTTTAGCCCCTTAATGCCGAGAGCGCCTCCGTGGTCTAATGGTAGAGCTTCCGACCGGATAGCGGAAGGTCCGGGGTTCGAAACCCGGCCGCGTCATTCTCAAGAGACGTCAAAAGATGATACTTGTTGTTACACTGTCTGGTGCTCGTCAATTTATCTATATATCCATCCATCTAAAGCATGATAAATAATCAACCATAATGATTGTATTAGATTCAATTCCGTTTGTGGCAATTATCTTTTAACATGTTTGCACATGCACATTTGTGATACGTGTCTTTGGTCGACATTTAAATCTCATAGAAACAAACAACTGAATCATGTTTTAATTCACCATTCTGTGATTTTTAGAGTCAAATGCAAGGGGTGAATGCAAGGGGTGAAAAGTTCTGAGTCAAACTGAGAGGGAATGTGTAGTACACGCTTAACAGTTTTCGTGTATTATGTACAATAGTTTCCACATTTACAGACTGCATTTCAACCAAATACACAACCAGGCAGCAAACGGATTGGGGCAAATGCAGCGCAAACATCTAACGTCTCCTCCTCCGAAGAAACCAAAGTTTGTTCCATCAGCTGGCAAAGTTATGGCTTCAGTTTTCTGGAAACCATAGGAATCCTACTGTGGACTACCTCCTATCTCCCCGAGCAAAGAAGGTGACTGACTGTAAAAGTCCAGTTTCCACCCTTGCCAAACTAGGCTGGGATTATGAAGCTATATTTTGGCTGGACTAACGAGTCAATGCATAGTCAAATCAAAATCGCTTTACGAAATCGACATCCGGTTCGTAAACAACATGGATGTCAACGTGCAGATTTCGGTCAACTGTAGGATTTGCAAAGGATGTATACCGTCAACGGGGCATTGACAGATATTTTCCAAATCTTTTCATGGGTTCAATCAAGGCAGTCACGTGATTTGATGCACTTCGGAGTGGGGGTGGGGGTAAGACCCTTTTTATAACAATATAGATCTTGATCATCGATCACATCGCCTTGACTGGGCGCCGCCATTTTGTTTGAAGAAAATGCAAGTTATATGGTATGTGGAATCTGATTGGTTAATAGGATGGGCATGGAAGGGACATAACTCGTAATCGCCTCTGGGGGCGCTGCGATCGAGTCTAGTTCGGCAAGGACGGAAAATGGACTTTTATAGTCAGCTAACTCCCTTGCCTCGGGAAGATGACTACCTCCCGAAAGGTCAGACCATTAATGGCTATTATTATGCTTCTCTGCTTAGGAAGTTGGGAAAACTCACTCAAGGTGTATTGTTCCATCATGACAATGGATTAGTCTCGTGCTGCGCCAGTCTGCTGTAGCCATGGCTGCAATGCTTGGATGTTGATTTGACCTCAAGAGAACGAGAATGGTATTACGCCGCTTTTAGCAATATTCCAGCAATATCACGACGGTGGAAACCAGAAATGGGCTTCACACATTGTACCCATGTCGGGAATGGAACCCGGGCCTTCGGCGTGACGAGCGAACACTTTAACCACTGAGCTACCCGGCCGCCCTGAGGTGTGTGAACCTCGGAGAGGATGAGGCTGAAACACAATGAACAACCCACTCCCTCAACACAGTCCATCCCTGTAGCAATGTGAGTGTTCTTTACAAAAGGTAGAGTGAAATATCTTCAGATTCATTAGAGATTTCCGCTGTTTGAAAAGGCGGGACAGTGTAAAGTAACGAGTATCTTGTTGAACCAAATTACTATGAAACGGAATGACCCTACTCTGGTCTGACGTGTCGACTGTACACAGATGGAAGATAATTATCAATATCGTCATAGTCGGTATAGAATTACAGCTATCGATAAATTAATCACACTCCGGCGCAGCAATACACACCTGCCACAGGCTAATTTGTATATCACGTGATCGGACTTTTTTCTTGTTTATAAACAAAGCGCTAATTCTGAAATCAGTGTAGTTGAAAACTTTCAGTGCGCTTAATGGCCTGTTTAAATTTGAATTATAAGGATGTGTTAAGCAACAGTTAGGAGCATGACAATATATCTGTATACATCAAAGTGACCACAGCTTTGATGACCGCACGTGGAGCCGTTCAAGGGTAAACAAAGGATAAATACGCACATGGAAATAGTTTTTTACTATTTAGGATATGTTCTCCATGAAAGTAAAACCATTTTATGGCACATGTTTATCTCAATATGTAGACTCGTCAAAAGAAATGAAAAATATATACAATATCGTGAATGGACTTTGTAAGATGTGACGTCACATGCTGCTGGCCTGTGGCAGAGATACTGGACTGACGCATGGAATTCTGGGTAGGAGAGTGTAAATTGATATGTTCACAGTAACTGTTTTTGATGAGTTTACATCTGTTGACAGCATTAACTGATATAACATTGATACTTTTAAAAAGGCTTGCATTTTCAGTGATCCATTGATATGATTTTCTCCACTATTTTGTCAATTACGCCAATTGGAATCTGATTCGGCAGATGGTCGACACTGATTATTCTCTGACGACGAGGTTCATGCTTACCATGTAATCGTAGTGAGTTGATTAATTTAAATTGCTTGGTGAGACACTGTAGTTAATTCATCGTATATTTGCCTTACCCATTTAAAATACAGTACCTTTATAATCCGGACAATACGGTTTGAAATAAAAACAATCGCTGCCCCATGGATTATTGTGCCACTAATGCCCTTTTTATCCCCTCTTTTTTTTATCCCCTCTTTTTTATCCCCTCTTTTTTATCCCCTCTTTTTGAAAACCGGACCCGTGAAGATCCCGCTTGGAATAGGTGTTCAGCAACCCATGCTTACTGTAAAAGGCGACTATGCTTGTCGTTAGAGGCGACTAACGGGGTCGGGTGGTCAGACTCGTTGACCTGGTTGATGCATGTCATCGTTACCCAATTGCTTGGATTGATGCTCATGATGTCAATCACCGAACTGTCTGGTCCAGACTCGACTATATACAGATCGCTGCATATAGCATGAATAACGCCGAGTGTGGCGTTAAACAACAAACAGGCATATATTTGTCCTCGTAACGTGTTATTATCATAGTCGTGGTGGGTGTTGACACGGGGTAAATGGGTTTGAAAACATCTTCATCACATGGATGTGGAGTATCCGAGAAGAGGGTACAGACATAGAAGAGACACCCGTGTAAATATGTGTTGTCACATACATTGCCAACGACATACAAACATGTAAAGGAACACCTTCCCTCTGTGTGTACATATACTTTAAACCCCGCATGGAACAAATAAGCTCAACGGTGAGAATAATGAAGCTTTT
Organism: Haliotis cracherodii; assembly: GCF_022045235.1. Classification (NCBI taxonomy): domain Eukaryota; kingdom Metazoa; phylum Mollusca; class Gastropoda; order Lepetellida; family Haliotidae; genus Haliotis; species Haliotis cracherodii. The sequence goes on along the minus strand of NW_027266319.1, from coordinate 54,144,033 downwards.
TAACTTGAAAGCCAAATTAGACGTTCATAGGCCTATTGGTACTTTTTTCTCTGTTTCCCCTCTCCCGCCCGCCCTAAATCTTCGTTCCGGCGTGAAATAATAAAAAGAATTCCTCTTTCAATTAACCCCTCCGCTGTTGAAATTTCTGCCCCAAGGTGATAAAAAATACTCCTACAAATACACAATAAAAAAACATGTCAGTTTTTACGCTTGCTATATTTATTAGAAATTCGCTTCCAAAGAAAAGCGACTCGATCAGAGAATAATTAAGGGTTGTTACGAGGTGTCCTTTTCTTTAAATTGTCATACAATAAGTACAATAAGTTGTGAAAAACAGGTTGTTTTAAAAAAAATAATTAAATTTCACCCGCTGGTTGAGGTTGGAGATGAGAAACATATAAAAAAATCATGGATGGCCTAAGAAGATACACCTGGACGTTGAGAGTTGATTGAAAAGCGAAGGCATGTTGGAAGTGGCATGTGAACAAAATTTCTCTCGATAAAAACAGAAACTTTACCAGTATCATTGATACAAAGATACAGTGGGTCAAAATGAGACACTATCATTGTCAAAACATACGCGTAACAACATCCTTGGAACCCACTGCAAATTTAAAAATCGCCTCGTGCATCCATGTAGGCCACAACACGTCGCCGCAACGATGACGTCACCGTCTGATGACGTAATATAAGCAGGAATCCGATGCCATGTCGGTGAGACATTGTTGTAGGTCCTGCTGGCGGTACTGGTCGCCTTTTATCAAGTTGATCCCACAAATGTTGGATGGGGCGAGGAGGACATGCAGACCATGGCAAAACATTACCGTTCATGTTGTTGAGGAAGTCCCGTGTCAGTCCTGTAGTACGGACACCAGCGTTATCATGCTGGAAGACTATACTGCGTGGCTGTTGTTGGATAAATAGCGGCACGGGTAAGGTAACGTCATCCCGATTCCCCTGTACAGTAATGCTGCCTTGAATAATAACCAGCCTCGTCTCCAAGTCTCAACACATTCCTCCCAAGGCCATGATGGCACCCCCTCCAAATGGCTGAACTTCCTGGACAGAGTTTGGCGTGAGGCGTTATCAGAGAACAGAACATTTTCCCTGTCCCGAACCTGCCAACGCCGCACCTGCCTGGCCCATAGCAACCTGTTATGTCGATGTTGTGGCGTCAACGTCATTCCACAGCAGGGTCGACATACTCGGATACCATGTCCTCTCTATCGCCGTAACATTGTTTGTTGACTGACACGATGTCCGAGTGCCGTCGATGCTGTCGCTGTCGCGGGGATGAAACTGTTTCGGAGATATTCGAATGCTCTCTCTCTCTCTCTCTCTCTCTCTCTCTCTCTCTCTGTCTCTCTCTCTCTCTCTCTCTCTCTCTCTCTCTCTCCATATTTCACCACGATTTTATTTGTATGTTTAACTGTATAAGGTAATTCAACATAATCTTTCCTCTTGTCAACGTTGTTAAAGGAATGTTCTCCCATTTTGGTAGAGGCCTTCCTTTGGCTGCCCAAAACGTTCTCGTCATCATTCGAGTGGAAAAGGGTTCCGGCTAGAGCTTTATTCATGTGTGGGGGCAGGTGGAAGCCTAAGCCTGATCAGTCAGGAGAATAAAGTGGTTGTGATAGAGTTCAAAGCCGTGATTGTAGCCGTGGCTATGACTGATTTATGCACTGGCGCATCCTCCTGATGAAAGGGAACACACACACACACACACACACACACACACACACACACACACACACACACACATACACCCTTTCTAGGAAATTAAGAGCCTTTTAGGATGCTTAATAAGCGAATGTTCCTTCATGGAATTCTTTTAACACAACCTTATACGTAATTTTATTTCAGGTAAAAATATGTCGAGTCTGGGTTATGCCAATACCCTACTGTGTGGCATCCCGTCATCACTGCAGCATCGTCATCGGTAGTTCAGAATCCAGCAGCCTGAATCTAAACTAGGTGTCAATGACGACAACACATAACGCCAGACCTCGGAGAGCTTCGCTGACTGGCTGGATGTTGCAAACTGAAATACATTCAAACTGCTGACTCAAATTGCACCAGAATATCTCTCAACGCTCTTCAGCTGCCACGTTCCATCACGGTCTCTGAGATTACAAAACAAGGACCTGTTAGTTGACATCAGAGCCCGCTCCTTTCAATGTGCAATGTCTGTACCCTGGAACAAACTCCCCATCTCAATGAAGTCAGCACCAACTCCTAAGGCCGTTCACAGACAGCTGAAATCACACATATACCCATGTGAATAGACAACCACGTGGTGGCACGTGGTCCTATGCACACCGCACAGGTCACAAAATCAGGTGAAGTTAAGCAACGTCGATGGCGGAGAGTCCTCGGATGAGTGACCTCGTTTCGGCATCTTGGATTCGGTAACACATGTGGTGTCTCCTTTGGCAATTGACTTCGTTCGAAAATGCCTCTGTTCACCCAGCAGTGAATGGGTACACGGTAGGATTAGATGGCAATGTGGTTGTTAACAGGCAGCTTGGGTTGTATGCTCCCCAGGAAGCTGAGAATGATCGTTGAGTACACACTGATCCAGTGGCCTGGGGTCGTCACGCTGAAGACCCGGGTTCGATTCCCGACATGGGTACAATGTGTGAAGCCCATTTCTGGTGTCCCCCGCCGTGATATTGCTGGAATATTGCTAAAAGCGGCGTAAAACCATACTCACTCACTCACTCACTCAGTGGCCTGGGTAATAACAGCTCTTTGTGAAGTGTGGAAATATGCGCACTATAAATGGCCTAATATTATTGCTGTTGTTGTTGTTGTTGTTGTTGTTGTTGTTGTTACAAGAAAATGTAGAGACAGTGTGGGGCAGATCCGTTTGTGGATCACTGTGGAACGTCACTAGTACTTTTACGGACAGTAAACTACAATTATAACGAACTCAAAGGAACCACCTATTTTAATTCGTAATAACCGTAGTTCGTTATGAGCATATGAACATCGCATAAACAACAAATGAGGTGTGTGTGTGTGTGTGTGTGTGTGTGGGGGGGGGGGGGGGGGGGGAGCAAAATATACAGTTCGTTATATCCGTCAGTTCGTTATAAGCGTGTTGTTCTTTTGTCGTGAGGGGCGGTTGGGTAGTCACGCCGAAGACCCTGTTTCGGTTCCCACGTGGGTACAATGACTGCAGCCCATTTTTGGTGTCCCCCGCCCATATATTGCTGGAGACCGCCTCCGTGGTCTTGTGGTAGAGCGTCCGCCCGGAGAGCGGAAGGTTCGGGGTTCGATCCCCGGCCGCGTCATACCAAAAGACGTTAAAAGATGGTACTTGTTGTTACCCTGTCTGGCGCTCGGCATTAAGGGGCTAAAACAAGGACTGGTCGGCTCGGAGTCAGTATACTGTGTCTGAGTGGGGTATTCATGTTAAACTGCGGCATGGTATCTCATTGAGCTAGCACTATAAATCGGCATCAGTTCGGACTAGTACAAGCAGCCACACACACATTCACACACGTGCATGCACGTTGCTATATAAGTGCAATAATCTTGGACGCGACGTTAAACCCAATTTCACCTCACCTATATTGCTGGAATATTGCTAAAAGTGTCGGGAAGCCATACTCAGTCACTGCTGCGAGCAGCATAGCTGGAACTGGGTGCCATACAATTGGATTCATATTCAATTTTGAAATAGGCATACAAGCCTGTATGTGGGGCGTCAGATCGCAGTGGTGACCTCCGGGACGGGGCAGGTGTACTCCAGGTGCACAGGTATGTAGCAGGTGAGTGAAGGTGTGCACTCTCTGGTCGTCGTTATACGACTCCAGCGTATAGAACATTTCATCTGCGCTTCACGGGAGATAACACCAGTTTAAGTCATAAACAAACAGCGCGTAGTCCGTGTTTGTTTTTTAACTCTTTGCGAAAACGGGATATACTTGATTGCGCATTTCTTGACTGAGCTGAAACGTATTTGATTGTCGTACTATCTGTATAAAAGATATACCTGGCCGCTCCTTGTAAAACTTTACGAACACAAATGTGAAGATTAATAATTTGGATAGGTGAAAAGGGGTTTAATGTTTAACGTTACCCCACTCAGGCACAGTATACTGACTCCGAGCCGACACATCCTTGTTTAGCCCCTTTATGCCGAGAGCGCTTCCGTGATCTAATGGCAGAGCTTCCGACCGGATAGCGGAAGGTCCGGGGTTCGATCCCCGGCCGCGTCATTCTCAAGACACGTCAAAAGATGATACTTGTTGTTACACTGTCTATCAATCCATCTAAAGCATGATAAATAATCAACCATAATGATTGTATTAGATTCAAGTCCGTTTGTGGCAATTATCTTTTAACATGTTTGCACATGCACATTTGTGATACATGTCTTTGGTCGACATTTAAATCTCACAGACACAATCAACTGAATCATGTTTTAATTCACCATTCTGTGATTTTTAGTGTCAAATGCAAGGGTGAATGAAAAGTTCGGAGTCAAACTGAGAGGGATGTGTAGTACACGCTTAACAGTTTTCATGGTTTGTGTACAATAGTTTCCACATTAACAGATAGCATTTCAACCAAATACACAACCAGGCAGCATATTTCTCCAGGCAGCAAACGGATTGGGGCAAATGTATCGCAAACATCTAACGTCTCCTCCTCCGAAGAAACCAAAGTTTGTTCCATCAGCTGGCAAAGTTATGGCTTCAGTTTTCTGGAAACCATAGGAATCCTACTGTGGACTACCTCCTATCTCCCCGAGGCAAAGGAGGTAACTGACTGTAAAAGTCCAGTTTCTATCCTTGCCGAACTAGGCTGGGATTATGGAGCTATATTTTGGCTGGACTAACGAGTCAATGCATAGTCCAATCAAAATCGCTTTACGAAATCGACATCCGGTTCGTAAACAACATGGATGTCAACGTGCAGATTTCGGTCAACTGGAGGAATTGCAAATGATATTTACCGTCAACCGGGCATTGACAGATATTTTCCAAATCTTTTCATGGGTTCAATCAAGGCAGTCACGGGTTTAATGCACTTCGGGGTGGGGGTCGGGGTGGGGGTCGGGGTGAGGGTGGGGGTAATATCCTTTTTATAACAATATAGATCTTGATCATCGATCACATCGCCTTGATAATAGGATGGGCATTGCAGGGACATAACTCGTAATCGCCTCTGGGGGCGCTGCGATCGAGTCTAGTTCGGCAAGGGTGGAAAATGGACTTTTATAGTCAGTTAACTCCCTTGCCTCGGGAAGATGACTACCTCCCGAAAGGTCAGACCATTTATGGCTATTATTATGCTTCTCTGCTTAGGAAGTTTGGAAAACTCACTCAAGGTGTATTGTTCCATCATGACAATGGATTAGTCTCGTGCTGCGCCAGTCTGCTGTAGCCATGGATGCAATGCATGGATGTTGATTTGACCTCAAGAGAACGAGAATGGTATTACGCCGCTTTTAGCAATATTCCAGCAATTTCACGACGGTGGAAACCAGAAATGGGCTTCACACATTGTACCCATGTCGGGAATGGAACCCGGGCCTTCGGCGTGACGAGCGAACACTTTAACCACTGAGCTACCCGGCCGCCCTGAGGTGTGTGAACCCCGGAGAGGATGAGGCTGAAACACAATGAACAACCCACTCCCTCAACACAGTCCATCCCTGTAGCAATGTGAGTGTTCTTTACAAAAGGTAGAGTGAAATATCTTCAGATTCATTAGAGATTTCCGCTGTTTGAAAAGGCGGGACAGTGTAAAGTAAGGAGTATCTTGTTGAACCAAATTACTATGAAACGGAATAACCCTACTCTGGTCTGACGTGTCTACTGTACACAGATGGAAGATGGATCAGTCAGAATAACTATCAATATCGTCATAGTCGGTATAAAATTACAGCCATCGATTAATTAATCACACTCCGGCGCAGCAATACACACATGCCACAGGCTAATTTGCATATCACGTGATCGGACTTTTTTCTTGTATGTAAACAAAGCGCTAATTCTGAAATCAGTGTAGTTCAGCCCAATGAAAACTTTCATTGCGTTTAAGGATTGTTTAAATTTGAATTTTAAGGATGTGTTCAGCAACAGTTAGGAGCATGACAATATATCTGTATACATCAAAGTGACCGTAACGCAAGCTCTAAATAGGACTTTGATGACCGCACGTGGAGCCGTACAAGTGTAAACAAAGGATAAATACGCACATGGAAATAGTTTTTTACTATTTAGGATATTTTCTCCATGAAAGTAAAACCATTTTATGGCACATGTTTATCTCAATATGTAGACTCGTCAAAAGAAATGAAAAATATATACAATATCGTGAATGGACTGTGTAAGATGTGACGTCACATGCTGCTGGCCTGTGGCAGAGATACTGGGCTGACGCATGGAATTCTGGGTAGGATAGTGTAAATTGATATCATCACAGTAACTGTTGTTGATGAGAATACCTTTTTGTTAAAGTTTGCTATACAGATCCGTTTAGTAGTGAACTGACACTTTCTGATGATTTTTTTTATTCATTTGTCTTTAATTTTTTATGTTTTCGGGACAAGTTGGATTTATCCTGAAAACGAGGCTAGTGCTCGTTTCCGGAACAGAACTCCAAAACCGCTGAACATTTCGTGACTAAACTTGCTATACAGATCCATCTAGTGGTGAACTGACACTTTTAATGAATCGGGATTTTTAAAAATACTAAACAGTATTTTACTTTTTTCGCTGAAGGCCAGTTTCGAATTGCACCAGATCGGGGGATATGTCATCTCCTGATGACTCTTAGATTGTTTATGTATGTCAATGTAACAGCATGTTGGTGTGGAAATAGTGTATGGTGTATCATATTTTCAATATCCTCTGAACGCGGCGAGTCTATGTGAAGCCATTGATCAGTTTAATACAATAAATTGAAGATATCCCCTACACATTCGCCATCAGCTTCAGACGTGGTGGTGGTGCCATTTTAATTTAAAGGTGAGAAAATACTGTCTACGGCACATTACACTGCCGCAAGAAATATCCTATTTACAGGTATCATCTGTCATAATTAGATCACGAGGCCTCTATCAGATGATCGTTTCACCAGAAGTGTTCTAGTGACATCGCGAGGTCGCTATTAGATGGTGGCTCGACTCCGGTAACCGTATCTCTTTGCTGCTCTCTATTTAAACAATGCTAGATGATGACTTGTCGCTACACAAAGCTAGGGGCTGTTTCATAGTCTTTCCGAAAATATTCTGATTCAAAACCTACCGCACTAACCCTGTCATAATGTACACCTGCCTTCAAATATATATGTACTTATATTTTCGATCATGCAACTGTCTATGTACTTATCGTGTTGGAATCATCAAGTGTGTACTGGTTTGGGGCGCCATAGCTGTGCGCGATGACGGATAAAATGTTTTTACCGGTCCGGTTTCCAATTCGATAAGTAAATAATTATACAATATACAAAGTGAGTGAGTGAGTGAGTGAGTGAGTATGGTTTTACGCCGCTTTTAGCAATATTCCAGCAATATCACAGCGGGGGACACCAGAAATACAATATACATAGCAGCACGATCTGAAATATAGGTACCGTATTTGAAAGCAAGTGTCTTAGGAAGTGAAGGTTGCATTTTGTCGTTAGATCATGGCGCATGCACTTTGATGAAGCATATAGAGTGTGCTGCAGATTTGGATCGGAGATCTATTTGTAAAGCATAAAGTGACAGCTTGCAGCTGTGTGTAGCGACACGTCAATATCAAAATCGTTTGTAGGAGCAGTAGAGAGGTACGGTTACCGCAGCTAGGCTTCAAATTGTTATAGTTAGATCGCCAGGGCTGTATTAGATGATAGTTAGGCGCGAATTGTTATAGTTAGGTCGCGAGTGCTGTATTAGATGATAGTTAGACCCCGAATTGTTATAGTTAGATCGCGAGTGCTGTATTAGATGATAGTTAGACCCCGAATTGTTACAGTTAGATCGCCAGGGCTGTTTTAGATAATAGTTAGACCCCGAATTGTTATAGTTAGATCGCGAGTGCTGTATTAGATGATAGTTAGACCCCGAATTGTTATGGTTAGATCGCGAGTACTGTATTAGATGATAGTTAGACCCTGAACTGTTACAGTTAGATCGCGAGTGCTGTATTAGATGATAGTTAGACCCCCGAATTGGTACAGTTAGATCGCGACTGCTGTATTAGATGATAGTTAGACCCCCAATTGTTATAGTTAGATCGCGAGTGCTGTATTAGATGATAGTTAGACCCCCAATTGTTATAGTTAGATCGCGAGTGCTCTATTAGATGATAGTTAGACCCCCAATTGTTATAGTCAGATCGCGAGTGCTGTATTAGATGATAGTTAGACCCCCAATTGTTACAGTTAGGTCGCGAGAGCTGTATTAGTTGATAGTTAGACCCCCAATTGTTATAGTTTGGTAGCGGGTGCTGTATTAGATGATAGTTAGACCCCGAATTGTTATAGTTAGATCGCAAGTGATATATTAGATGATAGTTAGACCCCGAATTGTTATAGTTAGATCGCGAATGCTGTATTAGATGATAGTTAGACCCTGAATTGTTACAGTTAGATCGCGAGTGCTGTATTAGATGATAGTTAGACCCCGAATTGTTACAGTTAGGTCGCGAGTGCTGTATTAGTTGATAGTTAGACCCCGAATTGTTACAGTCAGATCACGAATGCTGTATTAGATGATAGTTAGACCCCGAATTGTTACAGTTAGATCGCGAGTGCTGTATTAGATGATAGTTAGACCCCGGATTGTTACAGTTAGATCGTGAGTGCTGTATTAGATGATAGTTAGACCCCCAATTGTTATGGTTAGATCGCGAGTGCTGTATTAGATGATAGTTAGACCCCGAATTGTTACAGTTAGATCGCGAGTGCTGTATTAGATGATAGTTAGACCCCGAATTGTTACAGTTAGATCGCGAGTGATATATTAGATGATAGTTAGACCCCCAATAGTTATAGTTAGATCACGAGGGGACAATATGTAAAGACCCGTGTTCGTTCCTCCATCGTCATGTTGCTAGCATAGTGCTAAGAGCGGTGGAACACCATTCCGAGGGACCGGTTCAAAATGTCGATATTGGATAAAAACTTAATTCCTTAAGTTTTAAGACAAACCCCCAATCCCCAAATTCTGAAAATGTTGAATACCCGACTTTAGTGGCTTCTTTTATCACCCATTCTCGTGTTTTTTCGGAACGTTTATCGGATGAAGTTTATTTACTAGGTGTTGACAATCATTTGTGGGGGGTATCAAATCTGTCATCATATATTACGCACTGCACTCGATGGACTATTGCCGGTGACGATAAAACCCTGCCCTGTGGAAAGACAGCCGGCATTTATGTGATATGAATGAACTATTTACTATATAAAATTTACACACGTTAAAATAAACGCGGCGCTTTTCCCAATACTAATCAATATACTATGAGCTATACTGATCGATCAGCTTTACAATACAAAGCCACCTTACCCAAAATGGAGAATAAACTAACCATAAATGATTTATCACCTTCGTGTATCATAGTTTCCAAACAATGCCTAGCATATTCTAAGGGCTGCCAATATCCCGTTATCTGTCAAGGGTGGCTTGCGTACAGCAACGACAGGCATACGAGTATTCGGGTCGGGAAACAGGCGTGTTCAAATGGACAAATTAGACCCTTTGACTTGGTCTAATGTGTCAACACATTGAAGCTAGCGCAGGGCAGTTCTAACATTTAACGTGTGCATCAGGGACTCGACATCATCGTATAATTGGGACTCGACTTGTTGAAAGAGGCTGGCCCATACCATACCGTTACTGTTGGCAAACAGAGGGCATAATAGGCTTGAGTAAAGTGAGAGTGACGGCTCACGGGCCGGTTTGTTGAAATGCCAGAAGCACCGCAAACGCGCAGGTAACATACTCCGGTAAATCCGATGCGTAAGAGAGCTGCATGTTGAAATGTACACCAGGTAAGTTTGTCGTTCACCTGTTCTTAGAAGATGCATTTCATTGTCGCGTGGCGAACTATTTGGACACAGGTAGATATTGAGGTTACGTGTATCAGTCTTTTTTTACCTGTGTGTGATGCATTGTTTTGATAACCCGGCTTTTTCAGTACGCGTGAAAAAAAACACTGGCGCATGTCGGAACTGTTTAACGCCACCGTTCGGTATAAAGAGGTTTAGCTGTATCGAGTAAGGGTCTCTTGTTGTTGTCCGCTACTTATCAATATAATGTAAACAGTACAAACAGGTTAAAAAAACAATGAATACATAAATAAACTAGAACAACTATGTAAGAAAATATATATGTTTATATTTATATCGATTTTGATTGGATATAGATAACGCTGCATATTATTGCAGTGATGGTTTATGTGGCATGCACTTCGAGAGAAAAGAACCCAGGAAGTCTTGGCAAGCAAACACGTGGACTGCTGGGCTACCCTAGCGTCCGTCTTCTTGTGTATACCGTTATGTTTATTGCCAGAGGTGAGCAAACCTGTTGTCTTCCTTTGACAAATGTGCCATCTGCCATATGTGCCAAACACATTCTCTTCACACACGCCTCTGTTCCCCACGAGGAGCATGAATGTGCCCCAACTCAATGCGTATGTTCTGCTTAATGTGGGAGGAAAGCCCGAAGTGATGCAGGTCTCAGACGTTTACCACTTCGGTGAAACCCACGAGCACGGGTATGGTGCTGACAAACCTAGAAACATAATCGGGGCGAACCGGGATTCGAACCCACAATCATAGGTTTCTGGCGTGTCCAAGGGACGCAACTCTGCACAGCGAATCGCAGCGCCTTAGACGACTGGGCCACCCGTGCCCCCCTAACTTTTGATCGACTCACTTAATGCTATGTTCGCACATGCCGGTTAAGAGGGATAGTTGGGTAGTTTAAGCGTTAGCTCGTCACGCTGAAGACCCGGGTTTGATTCTAAAAACGGTACGTCGTGTGAAGCCCATTTCTGATGTCCCTTGCCGTGATATTGCTGGAATATTGCCAAAAGTGGCGTAAAACTATATTCACTCACATGCCGGTTTAGAGGGGCGGTTTGGTAGCATTAATCGTTAGCTATTACGCTGAAGAACTGGGTTCGATTCTCAAAGAGATACACTGTGTGAAGCCCATTTCTCATGTCCCCCGGCGTGATATTGCTGAACTATTGCAAACTGCGGCGTAAAACCATACTCACTCATATGCCGGTTTTGAGGAGCGGTTGGCAAGCATTAAGCGTTTGCTCGTCACGCTGAAGAACCGGGTTCGATTCCTAAAAGGATACAATGTGTGAAGCCCATTTCTCATGTCCCCAGACGTGATATTGCTAGAATATTGCTAAAAGCGACATAAAATACATTTCACGAACTGACTCAACCAACTGTCGTTTTGGATCTCATGGAAATTAAACTCAATTCATATGACACAGCCGGCATGCCCACTCCCCCACTCCCATCTCGGACCCCTCCGTCCCTACCCAGCTGATGTCGACGGCTGTGCTACCTCTGCTGTGCCACGTGGGCTCTCCTTAGGAAGTTCCCGGGGAGCAGTCGGTCTGTCAACATCCCACATGTTTAAACACGTAGAGACTGTACCGGGGTATACATTTTACCTTGTTTGATTGTAGTGCCCTTTCAGATAGCCTACACGGCATATTGCTGATGCGAACATTTCTAACTGGCGAATCCGCGGGGCAGTTAATTGTTGGTGTTACGCACGCACGGATATAACGAACACAGCCTTCTCTGGATATAACGAACACAGCCTTCTCTGGATATAACGAACACAGCCTACTCTGTATATAACGAACGCAGTCTACTCTGTGTACAGCGAACACTGTCGACGAGATATACTCTCTATATAACGAACTCATTCTACTCAGTTTATAACGAAAAGTCTACTCTGTATGTAACGAACACAGTCCACTTCGGTTATAAGGAACGCGGTCTACGCCTCGATATATAACTAACGCAGTCTACCCTGTATATAACGAACACAGTCCACTGAGGTTATCACTGACACATTGTATTCTGTATATAACGGACACACCTGACTATGTATATAACGAACAGTTTACTCTGTATATAATGAACACGGTCTACTCTCTATATAACAAACACAGTCTACTCTGTGTGTAACGAACATAGTTTGGTCTACGTGTACCGAACACAGTTTAATCTCTATATAACGAACACAGTCTACTCTTATAGAGACAGAACAAAGTCGAATCTGTATATAACGAAAACAGTCGAGATCAATTCCGTACATAACGAATACAATCCACTCCGGTTATAACGAACACGGTCAACTCTCTATATACAACTAACACAGTCTACTCTGGTTACCACAAACACAGGCTTGTCGCTATGTGACTAGCACAGCCTACCCTGTATATAACGAACATAATCTACTCTGTATATAACGGACACAGTCTAATCTCTAAATAACGAACACGGTCTACTCTGTATATAAAGAACAAAGTCTTATCTCTTAATAACGAACACGGTCGAAATCTTCTCTGTATATAACGAACACAGTCTACTCTCTAGAACAATGCACAGGCAATAAATATGTTATGGTCTCTGCTAGCTGTAAAGAACACAGTCTACTCCGGTTATAACGAACACGCTCTACTCTCTATAACAATGCACAGGCAATAAATATGTTATGGTCTCTGCTAGCTGTAAAGAACACAGTCTACTCCGGTTATAACGAAGACGCTCTTCTCTCTATAAAAATGCACAGGCAATAAATATGTTATGGTCTCTGCTAGCTGTAAAGAACAGTCAACTCCGGTTGTAACGAACACGCTCTACTCTCTATAACAATGCACAGGCAATAAATATGTTATGGTCTCTGCTAGCTGTAAAGAACACAGTCAACTCCGGTTATAACGAACACGCTCTACTCTCTATAAAAATGCACAGGCAATAAATATGTTATGGTCTCTGCTAGCTGTAAAGAACACAGTCAACTCCGGTTATAACAAACACGCTCTACTCTCTATAACAATGCACAGGCAATAAATATGTTATGGTCTCTGCTAGCTGTAAAGAACACAGTCAACTCCGGTTATAACGAACGCGCTCTACTCTCTATAAAAATGCACAGGCAATAAATATGTTATGGTCTCTGCTAGCTGTAAAGAACACAGTCAACTCCGGTTATAACGAACACGCTCTACTCTCTATAACAATGCACAGGCAATAAATATGTTATGGTCTCTGCTAGCTATAACGAACACAGTCCACTCTGTATTGAATTAAACATAGTCTGTTCTGGTTATCCAGTGTATTATATCTCCAGCCATAATGGCTTGTAGATGTAATCCGCTGGATAATCGAGGAGACTAGAGGGGTGTATGGGGTGGGATTTGTTAAGTTTGCTTGTTGTTTAAGCCGCACTCATATGACAGCGGTCTGTAAATAATCGATCCTGGACCAGACAATCCAGTGATTTACATCATGAGCATCGATCCACGCAATTGGGATACGATGACATGCATCAACCAAGTCAGCGAGCCTGACCACCTGATCCCGTTAGTCGCCTCTTACGACAAGCATACTCGCCCGTTTAGCCAAGAATGGGTTGCTGAAGACCTAGTCTACCCCGGATCTTAACGGGTCGATTTGTTAAGAGTGGATTTGAGTTTAACATCGGGAACTATATATATCAGTTGTGACATAATATATATTAACGTCAGTCAGAAAACACACACGTCATATTATGGTTTTCCCTTCCAACTACAATAAGTAAGAGTGGAAAAAAAAATTGTTGAATAAAGTTTAGTGAGACACGGGATCGAACCCTCACTTTATTAATACTAAAATCTGTTGTGACGAGCTTGGGCGTTTACTGCGCATAAGTATCTGCGCGTATCAGGAAGTAACGTGGATAGACGACGAGGCATGAGGGGGCTGACAACAAAGGTGTTTACATGTCACAGTGTTCATGATCTCAGCGCTATATCTCTACTCGGTCTCTTAGCATTTGTTTTTTATGCACTTATACGTTTTTTGTTCATGTTGTCACGTTGTTTTGTGCAAGTGATCTGTTCTTGTTGTGATCCGTGATCGATACTCAAATCAAAGTCAAATGCACGAAGCCACTGACTGTATAGGTCCGTGTCACAACGTAGCTATCGCACGTCACTTCTGTCCACACTTAGAAAGCGGTTTTATTTGTTCTTTAAGTTGTTTAAATGTCATTTGCGGATAACACTTGAATGCTACTTGTAACACGTTGAGTGTGTTTGTTGTCTGGCTCTAATGCACCTCCCATTTAGTTTTTTACTGATGTATTTGGTACATGTACGTTACTCTTTTGCAGAGTGAAATTGATTTAATCGTTTAATATCATTTTGAAAAAGAAATTACAATCACACTTTTAAAATGTTCTTCAGTAAATGGAATGCACTGAAACATATTAACTTAACTAAATTTAACAAACAGCAAAAACCGGGGTTCTATAAGTGCTTTAAATTCTGTATGATAAACATGATAATTAGGTATAATTTTTGTGTTGGTATGTGGTTAAAACATGAAACATTAGAACAAGTAAGAAAATGTATAATTTATTTTTCTTCATTGTCATTAACCATGTTAACATGATTGAGCATATTAACAGATTGAGTGCATGAACAGGTGACATAATTAATGCATGTTCCTAATGCACATTATTCAGGCATCTTGCAGTGAATGATGTCTTTAATTTTCTGAATAGATGTGATAATAGTGATATTAAAACTTAATTTTCAACCTTAGATGAGATGTTAGTAAAAGAATACAGTATAACTTTGTTTAGTGTATATAGTTAACACTAAATCCAAAATCTGTGCTGGCAGATATGTCAAGCATCATTATGATCGTGAGCCTCATGACTTAGTGAAACCATTACAATATGCTACCCCAAAAACTGACTATATGTTACAAAGTGAAATGTATTATTAATTTTTGCAAAAATGTTATTGATCTGAAATGATGATGGTGTTGAATGTAGAAAACAATAAAAGATGATCTTATGTATAAACCAGCTATAAATCATACTGTATGTCAAAAAAATATCTTTTGCCAATGGATAGTGCATGGTATAACTAAATTATCACAAGTCTTTTCAAACATTGCTAGCTTGACAAGCTTAAGGATTTATATGAGGGTCATACAACATGTACAATGTAAATATCATCTATAGGACAGACAATCGATGTGTGTGTAGGGCAGATCTGTTGTAAGCGGCAAGTACCATATTTGACGTAATAAGCGCCCCGCTATAATAAGCACCCGCTAAGATATTGGCTAGTGAACAATCCCTATTAGCACCCTTCCAATTGATCTATGTACACAAGATTTATTTATTCGTGTATAATACGCACTCGTGTGTTATATGCACCCTTAATTACAGGCAATTAAATTCTGCAAAAATATATCTGTCGTGTATAATACACACAGACTTTTGCTTTTGTATCAGGTCAGGCTGTCAGAATTTAACCACCAAATTTATGATCTTTCAACTCTTTCACCAAAATTATATTCTAATAAGAACCCCTATTTCTAATTTTGAGAGTGCCCTATGTGTTTATTACATCAAATACGGTAATGAGGATTGGTTGGTTATAATGTCTGACATTACATTGCCCATCTTGTTTTACATTTCATTTTCATACGTAGTGTGCATGGGTCATTTGTTACATTTGGCATAATAATTATAGTAAGATATAGTTTATTCCATATGGGCCAAGGACCAAATTAAAAAATAACGACTAAAAAAACATTATGTGCATATTTGTAGCATGGACAGATCATATATCATATTTTATACAGGGTTTCTTAATAATAAATGCAAAGAAGACATGGAAACTTGCATAATTACAATTTGAATATGCAATTAATTTTGAATTAGTAAAATAATTGGTTTTACTTTTTTATGTTAAATTTGTAAAGCATAGATTTTGTTGCCCTAATTACTGCATTGAGTGAATAGTTATTATTCTTTTTAAATCCAAACAATATGTGTTCATTACTAAAATTAACTCTGCCTTCTATATAGTTTCCAAGTTGAAAGTTTCATCCATATATCAGCAGCATAGTGACAATTACATATTACATAAGTGATTGTTTCAGATGCAGACATGCTAATGCATCCAACCATTGGCTTGCATGTCCCTGGTTTGTGTTTTATTAATGGCTGCTGTGATATGGTTGAAATATTGCCTAAGCATATGCTCACTCTGCCGTAAAACAACACTCACTCACTTAACATGCTCAATGAACGTGAAGGTGACCTCACAACCAGAAAACAGTCAAGTCCTGTTAATCCGACATGGTTGGTTGCATATGATTATGTCGTATTAACGAGTATGTCGGATAAATTTTGTATCAGCGTTCGTGATAAAAAATCGGACAACTACACGATAGATAATGATACAAACACTAAGTGTTCATTAATTGTTTATTGTTAAGCATGTTTATCACTGCAGCCATTGTAATATGAAGCTACCAGCCCACTCGTCGTGCATCAAAACATGCGGGCAGATGACTACGAAGTACGCTGATCACTGTGTCGGATTAACAAGACTGATTAATGAGTGATTTCGGTAATTCGTTGCAAATTAGGTGTGTCGGAATCAGAAAGCGAGAGTGTCGGATTAACAGGTCTAAATGCACTGATTTAATCGGTCCCCATCATTAGTGTCAGATAAAGCTTATTGTCGGATTAACGAGTGTCGGATTAACGAGACTTGACTGTACATGGTATTACAGTGTACTACAGTCTGATAAACATCATCATGATAATATATGTTGTAAAATAATTCTCTGAAGTTGTTATTAACATGCAGTGTGACTTGATTATTTCTACCTTGTCCACAGAATGCTGGGAAAATGCATGCATACTCAGTTACTTCCCCTGGTGGTGTTCTCATTGGTGTTGGTGACAGTAGGGGGCGCTGCTGACTGGGGGGACCTCAGACTCCCCCCGGAACACGTGCCCTACTTCTTCAGGAATAATCCTCACATCAAACAGCGGTGCCAGGATGATGAAGCTTGTCCTTATAAGGTATGGGGAATAAATGCAATGATGATATGTATGACACACAACCATGTAGGGATTTGTCTACGATTCCAAACTACGGGCCCTTGGCAAGCATATTTTGAAAATGAAATAAAATTAACCAAAATTGAGTTTTTTTAAAGTTTCTATTTTTTCAGAGGTCTTTTACGCTTCATGTTAACATTAAATTCAATCATGTTAAACTAATCATCAAAGCATCTACCTCTATATGTTGTCCTGCTATTTGGGAATTTTATTGACATTTGCTGCGGATTTTGGGGCCAAATACCTGTCTCTGAGTAGATCTAGATAAATCACTACCATGGTAACCACGGTAACATATCAGAAAGACACTGTAGTTGGTTTTTTGTTGTCTTAGAATGTTTTGGTTGTAGTATAAATGACAAGTACAAAACATCTTTTACAGGTTTATGTGTGAAATTATATAGACAAAAGCCAGTTGAACTCATCTTCCTGAGGCAAGGGAGTTAACAGACTGTAAAAGTCCAGTGTACACCCTTGCCAAACTAGGCTGGAAATCCGGAGTTACATTTTGGCTGGACTAACGAGTCTATGAATAGTCTAATTAAAATCATGTAAAGAACTAGATATCCTGTTCGTAAACAACTTGTATTTCAACATGCAGGTTTCGGCAGACTGCAGGTTTTGCAAAGGATGTTAACCGCCAACTTGGCGTTGACAGATATTTTGCAAATCTTTTCATGTTTTTAATCCAGGTGCTCACGTGATTTGATGCACTTCGCAGTGTAAGACCCTTTTTATTACAATGTAGATCTTGATTATTGATCAGATCGCCTTGACTGGGCGCCGCCATTTTGTTTGAAGCAAATGCAAGTAATATGATAGGTGGAATCTGATTGGTCAATAGGAGGTACATGGAAGGGACATAACTCATAATAGCCACTGGTAGTGCTACAATCCTGAAACTTCCAGCCGATTTCGGCAAAGGTGGGAACTAGACTTACATAGTCAGTTAACACCTTTTCCTCGGGGAGAGGGTTGAACTTAACATGCTTCATGTGATAATTATACAGCCAGTCAATCAGCCAGTCAATGCATCCATTGCTACTCGGGGTTAACAGTGTTCTGAAGTGTCAGCATTTGAGAAAACCGTGATAACTTATACTCTCTGCAACTTTAAACTTGAGACATTCTCCATGCTGACTGACTATATTTCAGGCTGCTACACAGTCAAAGCGTTGCTGGGGTTATGAGAAGTCGTGTCCGGAGAACCAGAGGATGAGCACCCCTCGTTGCAGCAGCAAGGAGAGGTGAGTGTCAAGATACCTTACGTTTATCAAAAAATACTGGTCGCAGAAAAGACTTGAACATAATAATTATGCTTCAGATTGTTGAAAAATAAAGAAATTGTCTGCCACAAAAATATATTGTTGCATAGGTTTAGAAAAATAATAATAATTAGGCTCTTATTTTTTAAATAGAAATACAAGTTCTGCTTTTAGCAGCTGTAGCTGAAATAATATCTAGTCTCCAACAAAATGTCCAGTCTCTATGATATACATGATATACTGCCCCCTCTCAAGTCTCTATGATATACGTGTATATACTGGCCTGTCCCGATCTCTATATGATATACATGTATATACTGCCCCCTCTCAAGTCTCTATGATGTACATGTATATACTGCCCCCTCTCAAGTCTCTATGATGTACATGTATATACTGCCCCCTCTCAAGTCTCTATGATGTACATGTATATACTGCCCCGTCTCAAGTCTCTATGATGTACATGTATATACTGCCCCGTCTCAAGTCTCTATGATGTACATGTATATACTGCCCCGTCTCAAGTCTCTATGATGTACATGTATATACTGCCCCCTCTCAAGTCTCTATGATGTACATGTATATACTGCCCCGTCTCAAGTCTCTATGATGTACATGTATATACTGCCCCCTCTCAAGTCTCTATGATGTACATGTATATACTGCCCCCTCTCAAGTCTCTATGATGTACATGTATATACTGCCCCCTCTCAAGTCTCTATGATGTACATGTATATACTGCCCCGTCTCAAGTCTCTATGATGTACATGTATATACTGCCCCCTCTCAAGTCTCTATGATATACATGTATATACTGCCCCGTCTCAAGTCTCTATGATGTACATGTATATACTGCCCCCTCTCAAGTCTCTATGATATACATGTATATACTGGCCCCTCTCAAGTCTCTATGATGTACATGTATATACTGCCCCGTCTCAAGTCTCTATGATGTACATGTATATACTGCCCCCTCTCAAGTCTCTATGATGTACATGTATATACTGCCCCCTCTCAAGTCTCTATGATATACATGTATATACTGGCCCCTCTCAAGTCTCTATGATGTACATGTATATACTGCCCCGTCTCAAGTCTCTATGATGTACATGTATATACTGCCCCGTCTCAAGTCTCTATGATATACATGTATATACTGGCCTGTCCCGATCTCTATATGATATACATGATATACTGCCCAGTCTCAAGTCTCAATGATATGCTGCCCCCTCTCAAGTCTCTATGATATACATGATATACTGCCCCCTCTCAAGTCTCTATGATATACATGTATATACTGCCCCCTCTCAAGTCTCTATGATATACATGTATATACTGCCCCCTCTCAAGTCTCTATGATATACATGTATATACTGCCCCCTCTCAAGTCTCTATGATATACATGTATATACTGGCCTGTCCCGATCTCTATATGATATACATGATATACTGCCCCCTCTCAAGTCTCTATGATATACATGTATATACTGCCCCCTCTCAAGTCTCTATGATATACATGTATATACTGCCCCCTCTCAAGTCTCTATGATATACATGTATATACTGGCCTGTCCCGATCTCTATATGATATACATGATATACTGCCCCCTCTCAAGTCTCTATGATATACATGATATACTGCCCCCTCTCAAGTCTCTATGATATACATGATATACTGCCCCCTCTCAAGTCTCTATGATATACATGTATATACTGGCCTGTCCCGATCTCTATATGATATACATGATATACTGCCCCCTCTCAAGTCTCTATGATATACATGTATATACTGCCCCCTCTCAAGTCTCTATGATATACATGTATATACTGGCCTGTCCCGATCTCTATATGATATACATGATATACTGCCCCCTCTCAAGTCTCTATGATATACATGTATATACTGCCCCCTCTCAAGTCTCTATGATATACATGTATATACTGCCCCCTCTCAAGTCTCTATGATATACATGTATATACTGGCCTGTCCCGATCTCTATATGATATACATGATATACTGCCCCCTCTCAAGTCTCTATGATATACATGATATACTGCCCCCTCTCAAGTCTCTATGATATACATGATATACTGCCCCCTCTCAAGTCTCTATGATATACATGTATATACTGGCCTGTCCCGATCTCTATATGATATACATGATATACTGCCCCCTCTCAAGTCTCTATGATATACATGTATATACTGCCCCCTCTCAAGTCTCTATGATATACATGTATATACTGGCCTGTCCCGATCTCTATATGATATACATGATATACTGCCCCCTCTCAAGTCTCTATGATATACATGATATACTGCCCCCTCTCAAGTCTCTATGATATACATGATATACTGCCCCCTCTCAAGTCTCTATGATATACATGATATACTGCCCCCTCTCAAGTCTCTATGATATACATGATATACTCCAGGCGGGTGAGCAGGGAGGAGAGTAACCTGGAGATATTCTGGAAGCAGGCTGATTTCGGGTTGGTGAAGGAGAGGAAGGCGGAGTACAAGTACTACTGCAAGCCTGCTCACAAAGTAAGGCACAATCAAGCTAATATTCCATTTTCTCAACCTTTCTTGTTCTGATTTGGTTGTTTTGCCACACTCAGCAATATTCCAGATATATGACAGCGGTCTGTAAATAATCGAGTTTGGACCAGACAATCCAGTGACTGATATCATGAGCATCGTTCCACGCAATTGGGATCGATAACATGCATCAACCAAGTCAGCGAGCCTGACCACCCGATCCTGTTAGTCGCTTCTTACGACAAGCATAGTAGCCTTTTACGGCAAGCATTGGTTGCTGAAGACCTATTCTGGTCAGATCTTCACGGGTCTTTCTTGTTCTGAACCCAACAGGAATTTGTCCAGTATTCTAAACTAATTGCCCTTTGCTGGCAATTTTTGAATAACATGATGAATTAGTTAATTTGTAAATCCAATTTTGGAATATTTATAGCTATTTGCGGCGAATTGTGGGCCGATTATGAGCCTGTGAGCTAGCCTAGATAATCCTAGTGCATGGTGTTAATAATATGTTCACTGTGTTTTGTACTGTTGCTTTCCTATGGGAAGCTAACATAGAACAACTCTGTACTGAATCTTACTGCAGTCACTTCAGCCTGAACAGGGATGGAAGGGTGGCCTAGTGGTTAAAGCGTTCACTCGTCGCACCGAAGACCCAGGTTCGATTCCCCACATGGGTACAATGTGTGAAGCCCATTTCAGGTGTATTGCTGGAATATTGCTAAAAGCGGCGTAAGACCATACTCACTCACCATGAACATTCTTGTCTGGTTGAACTTAAGGAGTAAGTGTGTATGGCTTTACAATGCTTTTAGCAATATGCCAGTAATATGATGTGGTACACCAGAAATGGGTTTCACACTTACCCATGTGGGGATATAAAACTCAGGCTTTCGACATGACGTGCAAACGCTTTGACCATTAGGCTACCCTACTGCTCTAGATTGATTTGTTCGTTGTTTAATGGCTCACTCAATATTTCAACCAAATGATGGTATTCTTAAAACAATTGAATCTTAACCAGACAATCCTGTGATCGATGTTGTGAGCGATTATCGACACCGTAGGGCAGTTGACACACAATCAACAAAGTCATGGAGGCTGACAAACGGATCCATTTGGTCACCTCTTAGAGCCTGCATAGATGCTGGGGACCAATTCTAACCCGGAATCCCGATTGGGGCACCTCGTTTGAACAGAAAAGAGTTCCAGCCATGTTATTTAAGTGTTGGTGAAGTAGATGACGCTACTCTACCCGGAGATGTAATGACTGTCCATGTTGTACAGGATGACTCCTCGCTGCGCTGCGTGGACCACACACGGTACTGCCGCGCCACCAACCTCTACCTGGACTTCCGCGGCGCCAACATGAAGCAGAGCAACAACAGGTAGGACATTAATCACAGACCCTCGGGAATAACACGTGACACTGTCAGGCTGGTTTCAGGGGAGGGAATTGGTTTGGAAATGATTTTTTAATTTGAAGTTTAAGCGATATTCAGCTTTTCAATTGGATGAGTGGTCGGTCATCTGACCATGAAATTGACATTCATAAGCGTATGATCGCTGCAATTTGACGTTCGTATGTTTTTCACGAGACTGTGTTCTCGAAATGACGTAAACATTAACAGACTACTTCCACGTTCCTTGGGAAACCCCTGGGATTTCCCTAGCACGAATACGTACAGAGGCGTTCTTTCTGATCATTTAGACCCTTTGATCTTGAGCTCAGCATTTTAGTATACATTGAGAAATGTCACAGTTTGACTGCATGATCATTCACGAATATCCTCGCTAAACATGAAGTCACACATACTAAATAAAATTGTGTATAGATCTTGGCCTATATCCTTTGAGGTCGCAGTGAGTGAGTGAGTGAGTTTGGTTTTATGCCGCTTTTAACATTATTCCAGTTATATCACGGCGTGTTAGCTTAATGTGGGAGAAAAGCCCGAAGTGAAGCAGGTCTCAGACGTTTACCACTTTGGTGAAACCCACGGGCACGGGTATGGTGCTGACAAACCTAGAAACATAATCGAGGTGAACCGGGATTTGAACCCACAATGATAGGTTTCTGGCGTGCCTGAGGGACGCAACTCTGCACAGCAAATCGCTGCGCCTTAGACGACTGGGCCACCCGTGCCCCACTTTGAGGTTGCAAGCTCCGACGTTTATATAGTTTGGCGCTCACTCTATGGAGGTTGGTAGTCCAATGAACTCACACAAAGTGAAAGTCAATTCTCAAATGATTGATCATTATGTAAAACTACACCTAACAAATACAAACGAACACTTACTTCAGCAGTTTATTTTTGAAAATTGACACTCGCCTCAAGATCAGCCTTTCTCACTTTTTAATCCAACCACTAAGTAGTAAGTGGTGAATACACCATCTCAGGAAACAAAAGTATCTCATGGTTTTGTTATATTCTTTGTTTTAATGATTAGAACTGTTGTGAACTTTATGTGATGTGGATGTACAGCAGTTGTGTAAACTAAGGACTGAGAACAGCTATACCAAATAGCCATCAGTAGGTGACCAATCTCATTAAGATCAGACCTTAGTTTTCGCTACCGCTAAAAAAGATCTGAGGACATCCCATTACGGGTCACATCAGAACGAACTCTCGCGAAACTGACCGATCAATGAAATGACTGACAAGAAATCAACATTAGCCAATCAGAAGGCAGCTTTCTCGAGCTTTACGTCACAAAATCAAACTGGCGACTACGCTTCGAAATATATTTTGACGTATTCTCGGTTAAGAATTTTAAAACTGATAAAAAGAACATTCTGGAATGGCTTACAGATGGTCTAGATTGTATGGATAAAATCATAAAACCCGTAACTGTCGTTCGGAATACCCTCTGTTAAATATTTCGAGGTTGCATGATCAGAAAACACTTTCCGTCTGTCACTTTCATGATCTGGTAAGTGACACTCTGATTGGTTGGATGAAAGGTTGTTCTGACGTGACCTGTAATGGGATGTCCTCAGATCTTTGTTTAGCGATAGAGAGAACTCAGATCTGATTTTAATGAGATTGGGAGGTGAAGACCTGGGTCGGGTGGGTCCTGTATAGGACCCATGTACCCGCAGGACCACCCAGACATGTGGTTAGTCACATGATATGTTGTTTAATGACAATAGAATTAAAACTCCATGGTTACACTTCAAGTCGCTAATGTTAGCAACTCCTTCTGACTATGCACACATGCCTTCTGAGTTTTAAGTACCGGTAAAAATATAGTTTCAGTCAGCTTCAGTGAATGCCTGATCAGATCGTTTTTATACATGCAGAAATTTAGCTGGGATTCTATTCTGTGTGCCCATGACAAGAAAATTGGGGGGAAAATAATTATTTTGTTCATGATTGGGAATATATTTAAGAAATACACTTTCTTTAATTCTGAGGTATTTTAACTTTGCATTCAGTGTGATAATGTAAAACCAGACACCATATAATAGATCTCTGGTAAAACTAAGCATTTATGATAGGGGGTTGGGTTATCTGGGTGGTAAATTTGAACTCGTCCCAGCCCTTGAGTTCCTGGTAGCAGGTAATGACATTGTCGTGTGTTTCCAGATACCGTGAGGATCTCCTGGACAATGGGAAGATTGGAGGTCACTGTCAACTGGACAAAGCCTCGCTGGCCAGACAGGGTGACCACAAGAGCCCACTGCAGTCTTGGTGAGTCAGGGCAATGTTTGAATTGATGTGACTTGATTCAAAATGAATATTCCATTTACATGGTTCAAATGCCTTTTACAAAACATTTGTTCATTTTTGCGTACTTCAATTCCTAACCCAAGTTGGATCTTCACTGTACCTTAACAGATTGAAATTTACAAAACATTTGCCTCTTTTTTGCATGTATTTACAAACCAAATTTTCATACTCTGCTATGTCTTCACAGGAAGTTATTTGACTCTTAAGCCCCTGTTACACTATCAAAACCTTTGATACGAAACTTGATCAAAGTCCATTTTGACCAAGTCTTTGATAGTGTAACAAGTTTTTGACTAACTTTTATAGAAAAGAAACCAATCTTATTTCTTGTCAAACTTTGTTTAAAGTTTGATGACATTGATTAAATTTAGCCAATCAGAATGCAGGGAACATTTACCCCTTATGAACGGGAAGTGCATAGAGTCAAGTCAAGCACACTATTTAGGACTGAAGAGATGTTGGAAGAGTTAATCAATTTGGTTCAACAACGAGCAGCCATTCTTGGGACCAAATATATGCCTTTGCCTACACCGACGCCACCTTTTCAACATGGCGATACACAAAATACAAAGTCTTTGACCAATTTTGTTATCAAAGTATTTGATACTGTAAAGGTGTCTTTACACTATCAAAAACTTTTATAAAAACTTGGTCAAAGAAAACTTGACCAAGTTTTCTCAGTCTAAGTTGGGCTGTTTATGCTCATCAAAGTTTGGGTTGGAATTATCTTGCCAAGATGGATGCTACTGACGAAGAATGTTTTGCTGTTGTCATATGTATTCTGTGTATTGCCATGTTGAGGAGGCAATTAATTCTTCCAACATCTTGTCAGTCTAAAGTAGTTCATTTTGACTTGAATCTATGCACTTTTGGTTGAAAAGGGCTAAATATTCCTTGCATTCTGATTGGCTAAATTAAATCAACGTCTTCAAAATTTGATCAAAGTTTGATAAGAAATAGGATAGGATTCTATTCCATCAAAGTCTGTCAAAAACTTTGTCAAAAACAATGTATGTCGTAAACATAGTATGACATGGAACATGTAATGTTTTGTTAATACCAAATACAGGCTCGTACAGTTTTTTGTTCATCCAGATGATGCTATTACCCTGGTTGTAGCAATATTCCAGTGATATTACGTTGGGGGACACCAGAAATAGGATTCCGACATTGTACCAATGTGGGGAATCAAACTGGGACCTTTACGTGACGTCAAATGTTTTAACCACTAGGCTACTCCACCGCTTCCTGAACATGCTAAACAAATGAGAAACAGGTTTTTAGAAACCCGAATAGATACAAAAGACATTTGCTGAATTATTTCTTCCAGGTATGCTGAAGTTGAACACTTCACATCGTTAGAGTCCCCACCTCTGACCTCTGGTGTTTGCGACATCATCATCGAGAAGCCAACCTACCTCATCAAGCTTGATGCTGGTGAGTTATCTCCCTTGGTTCAGAAAAGCTAGCCTACTCTACCTGACTGCCCACATAATCAATATCAGTCATAGGATGTTCTCCTGTTGCATGCTGACCAACCTCCCGCTTGTCACTTAAACAGCAAAATATCAGCATGAATCCACCTTTTAAATTTCACATTAACCACTGAACTGAAACACACATCGGCCTTGAACTTGGGGTCAAATCATGGGAAGCTAGGATCAATATACAGATTGTGGAATTTTTTTTAACGCAAAATAAATAATGTTATTAAGGCTATCACAAGTCACTCCAAATCATTTTGCACAGATTGAACAGCCCATTAAACATGGCACTCCTAATGTCCTCCTGGATCATGGTAAAACTTTGAATGAGTGAGTGAGTCTGGTTTTACGCGCCTTAAGCAATATTCCACCAATATCAAGGTGGTGGACACAAGAAATGGGCTTCACACTTTGTACCCATGTGGGGAATCGAACCCAGGTCTTCGGCGTGACGGGCAAATGCTTTAACCACTAGGCTACCTGACCGCCCCGTAAAAAATTGAAGGGAGGAGGGGAGTGTTTGTCTGAGGCCAGCTATTTCTTTTTTCATATAAATATAATGTTGTTATGCCATAGAGAATGACAGTGGGTCTATAGTCAAGTGTTTGATTGTTCAAGGTAGGTTCTAAACTGCCATTTCCACTGTATGAATTGAAAGTATGTCAGAGGGTCACAATATTTTCAATGTCATTATGACCCATCAGCAGTCAGATTGACTTGTAATACCAGCATATACTCAATCTCAGGGGTTTCAGTATGGATTTGTTGACATGGTATTTCCAGTGTTATGTGGTCACGGTAATGTTTTTGCGTTGGGGGGAAAAAACCATCAAAACTCATTATGGCGTGAATAATGCACATCCCCTTCACACAGCTGTGTTTTTGGGGAAAAGTGTGCACTATACTTAAGAAATTACGCTGCTTGAAATCAGAATATCATTTTAGGGAAATATGTCTAGAAAGACCGTTAGACCATATATGTATGCTGTGATACATATCTGATATGCTTTCTAAATTATCGCCTACCGTATCATGCATATTTTTATCCTACATACACCGATACAGCCTTTATCTGGCGCCCTGATTACCATATTCAACGTAATAAGCGCCCAGGTTGCTCTCAAAATTAGAAATAGGGCGCTCTTATCATGCTCATTAGAATATTGTTTTGGTAAAAAAAAAACAGTTGAAAGATCGTAAATTTTGTGGTTTATGATGACAGCCTGAAATATTTATATACGACAAAAATACTTTTCCAGAATTTAATTGCCCATGATTAAGGGTGCGTATAACACACGAGTGCGTATTATACATGAATAAATAAGTCTTGTGTATATTGATC
The DNA here is from genome assembly GCF_022045235.1 of Haliotis cracherodii. Classification (NCBI taxonomy): domain Eukaryota; kingdom Metazoa; phylum Mollusca; class Gastropoda; order Lepetellida; family Haliotidae; genus Haliotis; species Haliotis cracherodii. The sequence continues at coordinate 54,116,551 of NW_027266319.1, read as the reverse complement.
AATAGGAAGGGGTGATAATTGGGATTGTTCACTAGCCAATATATATCGCCGTGGGCGCTTATTAGAGCAGGGCGCATATTACATCGAATACAGTACCTGTTGTCAATGTTAATAAGTCTAATAACTGGAAATTTCAGTGATTATGTCTAATAACTGATTCACTTGGTGGTTATACCATTCACGCCATACCATTTTATGAAATAAAAGATTGAACTGTTTAAGCTTATTTCTGTGATTTTTGTGTAAGGTGTCTTGTTACAGGAGGTTATATTTACTTTGATAGCTAATCTAATTTCAAAACTAGCACACATTATAAAAACAAGGCAGGGATATGCTTTCAGTAAACAAGTATGAAATCCCTTGGTTCATTTCAGTAATTAGACATAACCACCGAGTGAATCAGTTATTAGACATAATCACTGAAATTTTCAGTCATTAGACTTAATCACTGATTATACTTGTTTCCTGTAACATATATACCTCTCATCATTTGGTTGTTCTCACTCCAGCTTGATAACGGCGTAAGAATCTACATCAAAACATCGCTATATGCAATAAACAAGAAGTCGTTATCCATAAAGTTGTACGTTTTCTTACTTACTCACCAACTTCCAGAATGCCAATCAAATAGCTGTTGACGATAGTTGATTGTTTACAGGCGTGAACATGTTCCACCATTTCTGCGACTATGTCAACCTTTACCTCAGCCAACACTTCAACAACTCCTTCTCCACCGACGTCAACATCGTCATGTGGGACACGGTAGGTAGTCATGTCGGCAGTAAGTTAGTAAAAACAACATGGTTGCCTGTGGTCCTGTGTCAGCCCATGGGTCACAGGTCAAAGGTCAGGCCAAGTTACACAGTGTTAGTCATATCAATATCAAAATAGGTCAAAGTTTAAAGTTGTGAAGTGTGACAAAATAAATGAATTAGTAGAGCCAATGTATTCCTTGGTTTGGAAAGATGATTAAATATATAGTACAAAAATAATTTTTATAAGTTTTATAAGCTTTCCTGTCTGCACTTGGGTTACCATGGTTACATGTCCTTTCTGTAACAAAACATTTTTGTGTGGAATGATTAAATAATCAAACTTTGAATTCAGATCGTTGATACATTAGAAGGTACTTTTATGATAACTACAATTTTACATGATTTAAAGCAATACAATAAGCATTTTTCTTGTATACAAATCCCGTAAGGTGTATGTGTTATTGTAACACCATCAAAATGACAAGGGTTTCAACCCACATAATTGTTGTCTCAATTCCCTCATTGTGTATATATCCATCATTTTAAATTTGAATCTCCAATGATTAAATGTCTATGTTACATATTTGAACTATATTCACTGGTAATTATATTTGTGACCGAAAAGGTAATTGTTACAGTATGGATATGTTGTTATGGGATGGACAATATTTTGTTACAGGAAAGTCATGTATGGCTTATTTTTATCTTGTTGGTTAAATCTGAATGACTTTGAAATAAATCAATTGTCCACAATGAATGGTTTTCAAACAGACATAGTTTCTGAAAAATACATGCATTGTTTCTTTTACATTATAACGTTTGAAACAAGTTACCATGGTTACAGGAAAGACATCTGATCCAGCCATGTGGAAATATGTGATTGATTCGAGATATTTTGAAAAAAAATGAAACATCTATTCAATACGATACTTTACTGATATTTTCCAAGAAGTTTTTGATTTAAAAAATACATGTTTACACAAAGAAAGATACACGACCAAGTAGCAGAGGGCGTTTTGTAGTCATGGATACAGGGGAGATAACAATATGGGAGACAAATCACTTCCGCGATTCCACCATTTTGTCAATCAATTTCAAAGGGAGACATCATTTATCATTGAATTTCTGTGTGGATATTAGGGTAGACAATACAAATGATAGCAAAACTTGTAATTCATTTTTAACCCAATAATCATGATAATCCGGAACACAGAAAAAATATTGCAAAACGTATCATTTGAAAAGCATATTACAATTTACAGTATTACCAGTAATAAAGTGCAGTCCTGCTGTCAATTCCCGCAATTGGAGTCTGTGGGGTTGATAAAGTTCAGCGTATCATTGCCCAATATTATAATTATTTGTTCACTTCACATGTTCCTGTGTTTCAGAGCGGCTTCCATTATGGGGACTTCTTCAGTGCCACCTGGAAAGTATTTTCAGATCACCCAATTATTCCCCTGCAGCAGTATGATGGCAAAAGGGTAGGTGTAGAACATTCCGAAACTTGTTATTCTCAGTACTAATCCCAATCAGAATATTATAATACATTTTAATATAATATTGTCATTCAACATTCCGAAACATGTTATTCTCAGTACTAATGCCAATCGGAATATTATAATACATTTTGATATAATATTGTTATCAAACATTCCGAAACATGTTATTCTCAGTACTAATCCCAATTGGAATATTATAATACATTTCGATATAATATTGTTATTGAACATTCCAAAACATGTTATTCTCAGTACTAATCCCAATCGGAATATTATAATACATTTCGATATAATATTGTTATTGAACATTCCGTAACATGTTATTCTAAGTACTGATCCCAATCAGAATATTATAATACAATTTAATATAATATTGTTATTGAACTTTCCGAAACATGTTATTCTCAGTACTAATCCCAATCGGAATATTATAATACATTTCGATATAATATTGTTATTGAACATTCCAAAACATGTCATTCTCAGTACTAATCCCAATCGGAATATTATAATACATTTAGATATTATATTGTTATTGAACATTCCGCAACATGTTATTCTCAGTACTAATCCCAATCGGAATATTATAATACAATTTAATATATTATTGTTATTGAACATTCCGAAACATGTCATTCTCAGTACTAATCCCAATCGGAATATTATAATACATTTCGATATTATATTGTTATTGAACATTCCGCAACATGTTATTCTCAGTACTAATCCCAATCGGAATATTATAATACATTTTAATATGATATCGTTATTGAACATTTAAAAACATGTTATTCACAGTACTAATCACAATGAGAATATTATTATATGTTTAAATATAATATTGTTATTGAACATTCTGAAATATGTTATCCACAGTACAAATCACAATTAGAATATTATTATATGTTTAGATATAATATTGCTATTGAATATTCAAAAACATGTTATCCACTGTACAAGTCACAATTAGAATATTATAAGATATTATAATATAATATTGTTAGTGAACATTCAAAAAAATGTTATTCACAGTACAAATCACAATTAGAATATTATTATATATTTTAATATGATATTGTTATTGAATATCCAAAAACATGTTATTCAAAGTACTAATCCCAATCGGAATATTAATATATATTATAACAGTATATTATAATTGATAGTTTCATGAACAACTGAAATGATTATTTATAATATTCAACAAGGATAACAAATTCCAGTTTGCACATTCTTTACCTTGTCAACTGGTTGGGAATTCAAATCAAACAGTAATCAGTTATACAAGTAACCGTGTCGGGGCTATTTGTGAGTGTGAGACAGTAAATTCTCTGATATGTTGTAGTGGTTCTAATGAGAGTAGTTGGATAGTGTGCAGTGACTATCACTTTCAGTTTGTTTGATATTTTTAACGCCAACATGGCCAAAGGTCCAGGTTCAATTCCCCACATGGATACAATGTTTGAAGCTCATTTCTGGTGTCCCCTGCTGGAATATTGCTGGAATATTGCTGAAACCCAACACACTCACTAGATCTAGAACATATTTATTCTCTTTTTAAAAGGTATGTTTCAAGGAAGCGGTATTCTCCTTCCTGGCTCGGACAAGGCTGGGATTGTATTACAATATGCCACTGGTGAGTTGATGCCACCGTTTGCTGTAAAGTATTCTTGAAATTGCAACGTCTGTCATGTCCACGTCCTCCCAAGGTGAGGGAGTTAACTGACTCTTAAGACCTGTGACGATCCGGGTTAGAATGGGTCTTCAGCAACCCCTGCTTGCTGTAAAAGGCTACTATGCTTGTCGTAAGAGGCGACTAACTGGATCGGGTGGACAGGTTCACTGACTTGGTTGATGCATGTCATCGTATCCAAATTGCGTAGATTGATGCTCATGATGTCAATCACTGGATTGTCTGGTCCAGACTCGATTATTTGCAGACCATCGCAATATAGCTGGAATATTGCTGAGTGCTATTTTAGTTGCAGTTTGTATAATTTGTTACAAACTATAAGAAACCATAAGCATAGCACTTTGGTACAGGTGGTATGCAGGATATTTTTGCCTATGGAACAGTTTGACCAGTCACTGTAGGGACTTCCAACGCTACATGTATTTCGATTGTGAAAACGTTATGTTGACATTTAATAGTCAAAGTTGCTATAATATGACTTTTAACAAGACAAAGTATGGCATTTATGATATATGTATCCATTCTCTTGCAACTAAAGTTTGTTTCAAGGCGTCAATAGCGGTAATCTGATCGTGGTTGCTGTAAATAACGATGAGTTTTGCCGAAATGTATGTAAACAAGTACTAAATTAAATTTGAATAAAATAAATAAAATATATTGCAAAAGTCCAGATATACAATGAACACATTTTTATAACCAAATAGTTTAATAATGGGAAGAAATTGCGTAATTCAGTTCGGATTTGTTGACTGGTACTTCGTTGCGTGCTCGCAGTGATCAGCTGATAATTTCTTTTTGAGATGTGGCGAAAAACATCGTGTCAGTTTAAAACTTGAGTTGAGTAAATATGCAAGTAAAGTTTGGGAGCTATAACCAAGTTGGCGCTATATTGAGGGGAGCAATAGCGAAGGAACATTCTGTGTATCCTTGATTCTCAGTTCTGTAGGATGTAACATTTTACTGAGTTTATTAGCCTGATTTTTGGCAAGTACATTTTAAAATAGGGCCTTTAGTCAAGTAACATTTTCCATAAATTTTCAACCCCTGACTTTAGATTTATAGAAATAGAATAATTTTAGGAAGGATATGGTTTCACATGATAAAACAATCTATTTAAAATCAAATCTTAGTTCTCGCTGTGGCTAAACAAAGCGAGGACATCCCAGTTGGGGTCATGTCAGAACGACCTTTCATCTGACCAATCAGAGCGTCGCTTACCAGATCATGAAAGTGATAGTCAGAATGTGATTTCTAATCATGCATTTCGAAAACTTTAACACGGGGTATTCCGAACAATAGTTACGGGTTTAACGACTGAATCCATACAATCTAAACCATCTATTAGCGATTCCAGAATGTTCTTTTGTTCAGGTTTCTAATTTTTAATCAAGAATTTGTCAAAATATGTTTCGAAGCGTAGTCGCCAGTTTGAAATTTGTGCCGATAAGCAGGAGAAATCTACCTTTTGATTGGTCATTCTGATTGGTCGGTGAAAGTTCGTGCAAGGTCGTTCTGACATGACCCGTAATGGGATGTCCTCAGATCTTTGTTTAGCGGCAGCGAGAACTTAGACCTGATTTTAATGAGATTGCACGATAAAATGAACTCTAAGAGCCTATTTAAATATATGTAGTGCCCTTGAAGATTTCAGGGTCATAGGTACTGTCAGTGTAAAACCTGACATTTTGATGAAACAGTATCTAGAAATGATTATCCATTTCAATATATTTTTCAATAAAATCTAAGTATGGCGTATTCAGCACATCTGAACACTCAGTGTTGTGATACAGGTTAATGGCTGCGAAGGCAGTGGACTGATCCGAGCGTTCTCACAACACACAATCCACAGACTGGACGTTCCTCAGGACGGCCCACTGGTGAGTATGAAATCTTCACATTTGGATTACCCAACTTATTGAAAGACTTTTTTTTACTACGGTACATTGCTGATCAAACAATAATCTCTTCATAATGATGTAAGTTCTTCATATAAAATATGTTGCTTTTGTAAGATACAGCTAAATTGAATTGGGTGGTGAGGCTATTTTTATCGGACTGTTTTATTTCAGTTCAAGTAGGCATACATGTCAGTCAATTCCAGCATGGTTAATAAGTGTAGTCATAGAAGACAGTAGACAGGACTCCCAATATTTATTACCGTATTCGATGTAGTAAGCGCCCAGGGCGCTCTCAAAATTATAAATAGGGGGCTGTTATTAGAATATTAATTGGGGGAAAAAACAGAGTTATAAGATAAATTTAGTGGTTTATGCTGACGGCCTGAACTGTTTATATACGACAGATATATTTTTCCAGAATTTAATTGCCCATAATTAAGGGTGCATATAACACACGAGTGCGTATTATACGCGAATAAATAAGTCTTGTGTACATTGATCAATCGGAAGGGGTGCTAATTGGGATTGTTCACTAGCCAATATATGTGGCTGTGACCGTGGTGTTCTGTGACCGTGGTGTTCTGTGACCATGGTGTTCTGTGACAGTGGTGTTCTGTGACCGTGGTGTTCTGTGACCATGGTGTTCTGTGACCGTGGTGTTCTGTGACCGAGGTGTTCTGTGACCGTGGTGTTCTGTGACCGTGGTGTTCTGTGACCGAGGTGTTCTGTGACCGTGGTGTTCTGTGACCGTGGTGTTCTGTGACCGTGGTGTTCTGTGACCGTGGTGTTCTGTGACCATGGTGTTCTGTGACCGAGGTGTTCTGTGACCGTGGTGTTCTGTGACCGTGGTGTTCTTGTTGTGTTGCAGAGGAACAAGGTACGAGTGACTGTGCTGGCACGGAACACAAAGTATCGGAACATCTTGAACCAAGACGAGGTAAAAATCTTGGTCCATGTGCACCCAGATCCTGCATTCAGAGCAACATATATTTTTTGAGCGGCTGTCATAATCGTGGAGAAATCAACAGATTGAGGGATTTCTCCGACTAAAGCCATGTTATTTTTAATGTAAAATGTCTCTATAATTTTGCACAGTGACCCATAGTGCCAGTTTTACGTGTTGCGTTGCATGTTCAGAATGGCGAATTCTTCTCCCAGAATCAACAGCAAAAACAATAGCATGACGTCATCATAATGGTTTATTTATTGAGATCAATATTGTACCACCGAAGGTTAAAACTGATTGATTTATAGAAAAATATAATCAAGAAATTTGTCAGATTTTTTATCATGCCACTGGATCCATTGATTGATGTTTGGGTCATCCTAGCATCTAGGTTATCAGGATGATAAATTGTCTTTGAAACTTTTTTTCCTGATAAAATATGATGAAAAATTCTCCCAATTTCTGAAGAACAACGACCAACAGCTCAAACATGTGCTTTAACAGGTTTAAGGAATTAATTGATGAGACCACAGATTTTGGGGTTGTTTTTTTAAGAGAATCGGATGTTTTTGTTGTTGCCACTGAAATGATTACCTACTTCATGGGGGGTGGTCAGGTAACCTAGTGGTTAAAGTGTTCGCTCTTCATGCCGAAGACCTGGGTTTGATTCCCGACATGGGTACAATGTGTGAAGCCCATTTGTGGTGTCCCCTGCCGTGATATTGCTGTAATATTGCTAAAAGGGGCTTAAAACCATACTTACTCACTCACTCACCTTTTTCATAAACATGTGGATGGTTGCTGCCATTACTTTGCCATCTTCTGTTTCAGCTGGTGTCTGCTCTCAAAACAGTTGGAGAGTTTGAAGTGAAGCTGGTTGTGTTTAACAAGTGAGTGCTCACCTCTACACCATGTTGATACTCATCGTCTGTTGCCTATGGTTACCAATCTGTGTCTTGAGTATATTCAATTCTAGAACATAGAGTTAGGGGAAAACCGTTTAATAACTAGTTTTTTTGTTTGTTTTCTTTCAAATGCCATTGATGCTTAATTTTTCAATTTAATTTCTTTAAAAGAAAATCCCTTACGGTATTAGATTATGTGTTTAGCTCCTTCCAGTTAAACACTGATTTACAAATTTTAAGACATTTATTTTGCTTTTGCCAATCTTTTAATACATAATAGTAATAGGGTTTTTTTCTGGTTAGGTTGGTTGGTTGGTTGGTTTGTTGTTTTACGCCGCACTCAGCAATATTCTAGCTATATGACGGCGGTCTGTTAATAATCAAGTCTGGACCAAACAATCCAGTGATTGATATCATGAGCATCCATCCACGCAATTGGGATCGATGACCTGCATCAACCAAGTCAGCAAGCCTGACCACCCGATCCCGTTAGTCGCCTTTTACGGCAAGCATGGGTTGCTGAAGACCTATTCTACCTATTCTACCCCGGATCTTCACTACTGATTTTGTGATTACAGGCAAGAACAATCAATATATATTTTCTCTATCTGTTTCAGGGACATGCCATTTTTAGACCAACTCAAGGTGAGTGTTGCCATGGTTACAGTGATGAATGTAAGGTGTAGAAGGATCTAAGTGTGTGTCGTGTTGAGGATTATGTCAGGTAGCTGGATTTTTGGAACAAATAATGTACGAGCCAATGAAGCCGGCGTGAGTCCTGATAATTATGTGTGCATTATCTGACTTAAACTATAGCATCAAAGTATCAAAATACTGTGTGATCAGATTTATAGTAGGCCTGGAAGTTAAATGCATGAATTCGATAAATACATGAAAATAATTTCAACACAAATATGCTGCTTGGAAAGTTCATACACAGTACATGAGAATCTTTAACTTTGTTCTTAGATATCCATGCTGAATTTGAACTAGCCTATATGTTACTACTGCCTTTGCATTTTGTGCGATTTGATCGCTGCAGCCAGTTCATTTGTAAAGCACGTGCTTAAAATTAATGCATGAGCTATAAAATCACATTACAGTAAGTACGTCATCAATTAGAGTGACATCACAGCTGTATTTTAACATTTTGAATAAGTCGTCGTCGTCATCATCATCATCATCATCATCATCATCTTCATGTTCTTTATCATTGTATTGTTTTATATCTGCAGATCTCCCATAACAGTGACATCTTCATCGGCATGCATGGCGCTGGCCTCACGCACCTGCTGTTTCAACCTGACTGGGCCGTGGTGTTTGAGATGTACGTATGCCAGATCAGTGCTGGTATAGTCAGGATAGAGTATATCCCCCTGTTATACCCCCAAACTAAACAGGCAGAGGTATATAGTTATACCAAGGAATTCCGTCTGTGCTGACATCCTTTGCAGGGACAGTTTTTTGTGCAACCTATAACCTTAACACTACTGCGTAGATAACGTTCCAACTTGGTGAACACTTTTCATACCAACAGGAGAGGTGCAGTGTGAAATTTTATTTCATTTCAGTATTTGGATTTTCTGAAAAAATACAGCTATTTATAATTTTTTTACTAAGAATTGCTTTTTTTAAACATTTGTGTGACCTTTTACTTCAAAACTACTACATAGATTCTTTTCAAACTTGGTGAACGCTTTCTGTACAAATAGGAGAGGTGCAGTGCGAAGTTTGATTTCAATATTTGGATTTCCTGAAAGAATACTGCTATTTTTCATTTAGCTACAACTGCGAGGACCCGCGCTGCTACTACGACCTGGCCCGCCTCCGTGGGATCAGCTACATCACCTGGGAGAGACAAGACAAGCTGGACCAGGAGGATGAGGTCAGTGGTCAGTCTTGGTCATCCACACGGCCATCTCGGGAACTGTATGTCAGTTATAACATAGCGGGTCAGCTTGACTTGGCAAGAGAACCCAAATTCGAACAATATCAGCAGGATTTGAACTACTGAAATTTTGAAGGGCATTAATCGTGAAATGAACACTGAGTGAGTGAATGAGTGAGTGAATATTTATAGTCACATATCAGCCATATCGTGACTAAATCAAGTTAGACAGTAATACATACAATTTTATTATAAAACCTGTCGTCAAAGGACAGTAAAATAACTAGATTATCACAGATGTATATTTTAAGACTAGTATGGAACCATAAAAAGATTTTACATAAATGACAATACATTATAAAAACGGGGCTAGGGATTGCCAGCAATTAAAGGTAGGCCACCCTACTAGGAACCGTGGGGACTTACAATACTTCTGCTACCTGCACAGTTCCCCAGCAGGATTTACGCCATCCCTTAGCCAGCCGCTGGCGATGATCATGAAGTTTAGCCAAATAGAAACAAACAAGTATACTACGACTAAAACGGTAGTAGGAATTAAACTTACTTCGAAATGAACAATGAACAAGGGAGATAGTTCTATGGATACACAACTTCTTTATTACAATGAATGCGGTGTTTCGGTGTAGATACTAACACCATTATCAAGTATGTGATGATAAGTGCCACTTAAAGAGGAAATCCAACAATAATTACCGTATAATTTAGTGGGGTTATTCAGAGCTACAGATAAGCTGCTTATCTGCGTAAAATACGCATCAGAAATGCAGAAATACACATTAAAATAAAATTTGTGCGTATCAAATACGCAACAAACATTACAGATACGCTACAAAAAAAAAATTTGTGCGTATCATCAAAATATGGTGAAGTAACCCTGCGTATTCGATTAAAAAATCAGCAACTTATTTGAAATTATAAATGGGCATTCCGTCAACCTTGCCAAACTCCATGATATCAGTTAAAATACTGTTTTAGTCATATAGAAATCCCATGCATTATTTTTATTGCCAAAACTATTTTACTGTCAGCAGTATTAAAAAAAACTATTTTGTATTTTAAGATGGGGTCACGGGTGGCCCAGTTGTCTAAGGCGCCGCGATTTGCTATGCAGGGTTGCATCCCTTGGGCACGCCAGAAACCTATGATTGTGGGTCAAATTCCGCTTTGCCTGGATTATGTTTCTAGGTTTGTCTGCACCATACCTGTGCTTGTGGGTTTGACTGAAGCGGTAAATGTCTGAGACCTCAATCACTTCGGGCTTTTCTCCCACATTAAGCTGACACGCCACAAGATAACTGGAATAATGTTAAAAGCGGCGTTAAACTCAACTCACTCACTCACTATCTTTGAAGTTTCTTAAGTTTCGATTTTTAAGGTTGACGGATCCATTAACAAACACAAGCAGTGTAAGGTCTGATGTTTAAAGCTGACTGCATGTGATGTTTTGCATGATGTTAATGTAGCGGCCATAAAATTTCCGAGTCCCGTGACGGGATTCAAACCATGGACCTTCTGATCCGAGGTCGGACGCCTTGTCCACATGACCAAAGAGGTTACCCTGCTACAAGGCGTCCGACCTTGGATCAGAAGGTCCGTGGTTCGAATCCCATCACGGAACTCGGAAATTTTATGGCCGCTACATTAATAAAGTGTTATTCTTTTCCAGGGCCACCATCCAACCCTGGGAGCGCACGCTAAATTCACGAACTATGGTTTTGACGTCAATGAGTTTCTACGTCTAGTATTTCAAGGAGCACAGCATGTGAAGTCACACCCTAGCTACATCACAGCACATCAAGAAAAACATGGCAGAAATCACAAGTCCAAAGATGAGTTGTAACTTGATTGGAATGATGTCTTGGAGGCATAATAACGGAAACATGAAAATATTTTTATAAAATTCGTTGGGTGTTTTGTCCATATTTTTATAAAAAATGAATTGTGAATGATTGGTTATTTCCGATTGAATGTTTGTACTTTTAATTATTATGATTATGATTATCATTACTATTGTTTACTTCAGTATTTCCGAGTTACAGAAAAGCCATTGTCAAACTTCATCATCTGGCATCGGTCCTAGTTCTAAAAGTAGAAATATCTTAAATTTAGAAGAATTTTCTTTTGATATCAATTATAAGGTCCAGAGACTTAAGTAGATACATTTGTCTGATGCATGCCCTTATATGGAAATGTACCATGTGATATGGTATTAGTGAGAAGCACGTTATATTGATTATTTGCTGAAGCTGTAAACAAAAGCAATTGAAGAATTTTCTTTTTTCAAATATTTCTCCATTTAGCATGTGTTTAGGGGAATTTCCACTGCAGTAATTCATTTTTGTTATTCTATTTATGGTTTTTATGCTCCAAAATATAGGCATGACATCTTTTATCAAAATCAGTTTATGAACTCCGCTGACCCTGAAAGTATGACAAGTCAGGAAAATAAATATAACCAACCACAACATGCACAAGGTGTTAATATAATTTGACGCAGTGTGGGGGGCACGCTTTAACGCTATAACTGGAATACTGTTCAAAGTGGCGTTAAACCCAATTCACTCACTCACTCTAAAAGCAGCGTAAAACTGCACTCTCTCACTGTCTTTCACTCACTCACTCACTCACTCACTCACTCTCTCACTGTCTTTCACTCACTCACTCTGTTCATGACTTTTTCATGTATTGATTATGTAGATTTGAGTGGAACAACTATCACTATGGGAGAGAGGTCTGAACTTGTCAATTGTTGATTTTATTGTTGTACAGTGGTCCCTCGCTACAAGGCTACCAATGGGGTCCAAATAATTGTTGGGCGTTATAGACGATGAGCCGTTTAACCGAGGCCAAATCATCAATGTGTGTTTATCTCACGTCACGTCAAAATAGTATATATTTTTATGGACCTAGATCTACCTGTAATATCATTCATTTATTAAATCTGTCACATTTCACAATGTCTGAAATACGTATTCCATTTCAATTTATCATTTTTTATCGATAAATTACATGCAGGGCGGCCGGGTAGCCTAGTGGTTAAAGCGTTCGCTCGTCACGCCGACGACCCGGGTTGGATTCCTGACATGGGTACAATATGTGAAGCCCTTTTCTGGTGTCCCCAGCCGTGATATTGCTGAAATATTGCTAAAAGCGGCGTAAAACCATACTCACTCACTCACTCACTCTTGTTTCAATTTTATCGTTGTCATGATAAAAATATATTATCAAAAAGGAGCTGAAGTAGGGCTGAAGAAATTACCATATTTGACATAATCAGAGCCCAGGGCACTCTCAAAATTTGAAATAGGGGTCTCTTTTTAGAATATTATTTTGGGGAAAAACAACAATGGTGAAAGATAATTGCTGTGATATTGCTGGAATATTGCTAAAGGCGGCGTAAAACCATACTCACTCACTCACTCACTCACTGTTATACATGCATACTCATGGAAGAAAATAAAGGAACGCTTAACTTAAAGGTTACTGCCGTGACTAGTATTGATTCCTCACGTCTATTAATAAACCACAGCGATACCTTTTGTACAGCTTGGCTACAGCCAGTTCCTGCTTCCAAACTGAATTTTCTAACTAAAAAAATTTATTTCATTTTTTATATCTGGTATGTTCCAAATACATTAAAATCTCAAGAAGCAATTTTTCCAAGTATTCTGTTGGTAGCACTGGGATCAACAAGGCGCCAGCCTGCAAACCCGAGCCAGTTCTTCTAATGTTAAAAGTATCAAGTTTAAGGTATTCAAAGGGCTAGTAGAATTTCAGGCATTTAAGGGGGTGTCTTTATACGCTATTGCAATTCAGGCTAGTAACATCTTCCCAAGGCACGGGCGTTAACGGACTATAAAAGTCCAGTTTCCACCCTTGCTGAACTAGGCTGGAATTCCGGAGTTACATATTAGCTGGGCTAAGGAGTCTATGAATAGTCCAATCAAAATCGCGTAACGAACTTGATATTCTGTTTGTAAACAACATGGATTTCAACTTGCAGATTTCAACGTCAGTTAACGCCCTTGCCTTGGGAAGATGGGCTAGAAATATGTTTCAGGCTAAGTGGCAACCTTGAAATTGCATTTTGCTATTTTGTGGTATTTCTCTATGCTCTTTTAGCAGGATATCAAGCATGGAAAAGCGCAATACAAATGGATTATGATTATGATTATCATTATCATTATCTTGGTAATCATGGTAATTAAATGAAGTCCACCTGTCCGCCCTTCCCGAGGACATTTTTCGTGCAACCTGTAAGCTTATAGATTCTTTTTAAACTTGGTGAACACTCTCTATACCAATAGGAGAGGTGCAGTGCGAAATTTGATTTCAATATTTGGATTTTCTGAAAAAATGCAGCTATATTTCATTTTTTGACTAAGAATTGTTTTCCTTAAACATTTGTGTGACCTGTAACTTGAAAACTACTGCATAGATTCTTTCAAACTGGGTGAACACTTTCTACAACAATAGGAGAGGTGCAGTGCGAAGTTTGATTTCAGTATTTGGATTTTCTGAAAAAATACAACTATTTTTCATTTTTTGACTAAGAATTGTTTTCCTTAAACATTTGTGTGACCTGTAACTCCAAAACTACTACACAGATTCTTTTCAAACTTGGTGAACAGTCTAGCACTGTCTAGTTTGTCACTATGTTGAAAACCACAATCTCTTGCAGGATGTCATGTTAAACAAGTGATCTCAGTCATGTTCCTTTATTTATTGCCAACAGTATATTTCATTTCACCACACGTTTCATCATGAATATGTATCACTCGCACACTTTATCAATTTATTCACTTTTTGTTTAGATAGTTTACAATTTTTGTGTTGATCACAAATCATGGGGCTTATGGGTATTTATTTTCTTCTCGCCATTTGTTCAACCTCAATTATCCAGGGTAATTTATCTATGTTCTGTTAGGATATGTATAAAACATTAACGGATATGTATAAAACATCAACGGATATGTATAAAACATGTATAAAACATCAACGGATATGTATAAAACATCAACGGATATGTATAAAACATCAACGGATATGTTTAAAACATGTATAAAACATTAACGAATATGTATAAAACATCAACGGATATGTATTAAACATCAATGGATATGTATAAAACATCAACAGATATGTATAAAACATCAATGGATCTGTATAAAACATTAACGAATATGTATAAACATCAACGGATATGTATAAAACATCAACACCAAAGAATAACCAGTCTCGATTATCCAGTAAAACAGATTCAATTGGGCATAAAAGTCACATCTTCCCGAGGCAAGAGATTTAACTGACTTTAAAAGTCTAGTTTCCACCCTTGCCGAACTAGGCTGGAATTCCTGGGCTCGATCCTTAATCTACCAGTGGCTATTACGAGTTATGTCCCTTCTATGCCTCTCCTATTGACCAATCAGATTCCATCTCTCGTATCACTTGCATTTGCTTCAAACAAAAAGGTGATGCCCAGTCAAGACGACCTGGTCGATAATGAAGATCTATACTGAGATAAAACGAGTCTTACAACGCGAAGTACATCAAATTACGTGAGCACCTTGATTAAAAACACGAAAAGATTTAGAAAATATGTGTTGACAACAAGTTAGCGATGCACATGCTTTGCAAATCCTGCAGTAGACCGAAACCTGCCTGACAGCCTACAAACAAATTTCGATTTCGGTGCG
The DNA here is from genome assembly GCF_022045235.1 of Haliotis cracherodii. Classification (NCBI taxonomy): domain Eukaryota; kingdom Metazoa; phylum Mollusca; class Gastropoda; order Lepetellida; family Haliotidae; genus Haliotis; species Haliotis cracherodii. The sequence continues at coordinate 54,101,247 of NW_027266319.1, read as the reverse complement.
CGATTTTTATTGGACTATGCATAGACTGTTAGTCCAGCCAAAATGTAACTCCATAATACCAGCCTAGTTCGGCAAGGGAGGAAACTGTACTTTTATAGTCCGTTAACTCTCTTGCCCCGGGAAGATGAAAAGTCAAAACAGAGGTGAAAATTATATGAATGAATCACTGAAAGTCAGTAATGACACAGGTGTTCACGAAGAGAGTACTCATGTCCTGCCCTATCAGTAGCCAATCACACAATCTGTATAAAATAGTAAGTGTTTTTGCCTGATGGTGACCTGTAAATAAACTAGACAATCAGTTGAAGGACCAGAAATCCAAGCACAATGGCATGGTGTACTTTTTGTTGATACTAAAAACGATATGTTTATTATCCCCCGCCCAACTAAGTTGGAGGGGGATATAGAAACGGGCTCTGTCCGTCCGTCTGTCCGTCATGTTTCGTTTCCGGAGCATATCTCAGAAACCGTTTAATATTTTTTCATGAAACTTTGCAGGTTTGTCAGGAACATGCTAAACTGGTGCCTTTTGCTATTTAGACATTTTTATTTTTTACGGTTCCATGGCAACAAGATGGACTTAGGTTCCAAACTGTTCTTTTTTTAACAATTTCCATGACAAGTTCCACCTCGGTTACAAAAAGGTTAGGGTTTGTTTAGATATAATTGTGTCATAAATTCTGCAACCACGTTAGTGCCAAACTCTTGTTTTGAATTACATCTGCTGTGAACTAGAGCAGAAACACCTGGAAGCATTAACCATCAAGCCTCAGTTTGGAAGTGGCATCACCATCTTCCTCTCTCTATCACTTAGCACAGGATTTCTATCTCTCTTGGTATCAAAGACCAATCAAAAACTTTCTGAAAAAAGAGTCCAGAACCCCTCGTAGCGCTAAGACGATTGTAACTCCTACACTTTAATATAGACTTACAGCAGTCTTAGCACTAAGAACGCTTTGTGAAACGGGTCCCAGGGCTCGATTGAAGGAACTTGATTTAGCTTGCACCATGTGCATGTTGACATGAAAATCTAGTTGCACCAGACAAAACCGGGCTGCACCCTGGTCCCAGAAATTTATCAAAATTGAAACATAGATGCATCAACTAGTCTAAATAAGTAAAATCTCTGCTCTCTTATGACTGTTATTTGTCATGAATTACACATAACACAGGGATTAGTGATGTAGTATGGTCACTTTTGATCAAAGACTCTAATAAATGAACTATACTACTCAAAAGAAGTTAAAGAACATCTGATTTATTTTCATATGACTGTAGTTAATCTGTCATGGCTGGTGGGTATTGCAAAAGAGACTCTTCCAATTTTGAATGTTCCTTAACTCGTTTGAGTAGTATATTAGCTGGAAAAGAAATTTTCCCAAGTACTAACACAGGAAGAGGGGAGTCTTAGGCGACAAGATGTTTTATTTAGTTTTTGCAGGGATGTGAAATTTCCGTGGAAATGCGAAAAATCATGTTTTTTTAAAAAGTAGTCCTCATCTTCCGCGTAAAAACATAATCAAAGATTTTTTAAAATTACTCCCAAAAATATTGTCGGGATTCCGGACAACAGTCGCGGATTGTCCTGTTTTCGATAAGAGCTTTTAGCATCATATATGCCTTTATTATTATTCATGACACAAGACTATTATCGTCGGATCATAGGTTTTCGGACATCATACGTTTTCTATAATGAATTCTTGCACTATAATGTAGGAAGTAGTGTCACACAGAACTTGTAAGTACTCAGATGATGGCTTGTTTTTAAGATAAAGTTGTCTTTTAGCCTGTAAGTGAATTAGATGTTTTATAGTGATTAGTATAAGGTAAGTTTTTTTCAGTATGCTTCAACATGGGGAAAGGGTTAGACATTGCACAGGTAGCCGGGTGCAAAGACGCTATGCCCGATTTTTTAAAAGTAATAATTTAACTTTGAAATTTGCATCCAACATCTTTGTTTACTTGACGCTGACTTTTGCCATTGACTTATTATATTTCATGGTGTGAATGTTGTCCAACATGCACGAAATTGTTTATTAATCAAATGTTTAATTCGGGATGGGGTGGGGGGGGTGGGTGGGGGGGTCCATGCCCCAAGACCCCCCTAGAGTTTTCCTCTTTTTCTTAGAAATCCTGTATTTGAGAGGCGCACAACAACGAGAGTACTGGTTACATAGCTGCTTGTCTCAGTCTTGAAAGAATTGTGTATTTTTATTGGACAGCTATTTCTTGCATCATGTCATTTGAACCAGGGTCCCGTTCCAGAAAGCGATCATAGCGCTAAGATTATCAGACGTAGTGCTACGATCACTTTGTGGAACGGGGTCCAGACTCTTTAACGAAGTTATGGTGGCAATTAGGTCCAGGGTGTTAATCTTAACTTGATTGAGATATAATACCCTGGATGATAGAGGATGCTCATTGTTGTGTGCATTTCACTATTTCTAATGGTATTCTGTTTTTGCGAGATTAACTCCCTGGCCTGGATGCTGGACCAAGTAATATTGAGATGAAAAGGCTGGTTCTCAGACAATGAGTGAGTTTGGTTTTACACCGCTTTTAGCAATATTCCAGCAATATCACGGCAGGGGACACCAGAAATGGGCTACACACATTGTACCCATGTCAGGAATCGAACACAGGTCTTCGGCATGACGAGCGAATGCTTTAACCACTAGGCTACCCGACTGCCCCTCTCAGACAGTGTCTTCAGCTTAATTGTCAGAATGACTACTGACAGAGGCCATAGTCTCTGCTATTGAGGGCAGTGTTACAAACTCATTGGTATTGTGATTCTATTGCAAATACAGGTGGTGTTGCAATGGTATTATGATTGTGTTTTTCACATTGTGTTGAGCAGATTGTGTTCTACAGTTGGTGGGGCGGTCGGGTAGCCTAGTGGTTAAAGAGTTTGCTCGTCACACCTAAGACCCGGGTTCGATTCCCGACATGGGTACACTGTTTGAAGCCCATTTCTGGTGTCCCCCGCCGTGATATTGCTGGAATAATGCTAAAAGCGGCGTAAAACCATACTCACTCACTCTCTCACTCTACAGTTGGTTTAGCAGATAGTGTTAGCAGATTGTGTTCTACAGTTGGTTTAGCAGATTGTGTTTGGTAGATTGTTTTTAACAGATTGTTTTTAACAATTAATGTTTTACTAATGCAGGCAGTGTCTGAGAACCAATAATTATATTCTCTCTTAGTACTACTGAACAGTGGAGTATGTGTGCAATAATAGTGATAAAGGAATTTTTAGCGCTAAGATTGAGGAGATGAAGTCTTGTCATGACTCTTCAGTGTTGATCTCATGTCTTTCTGTACAGGGTTACCATGGTTACTTTAAAATTATCAGAGTAAACATTTAGTGTTGAAGTCCCATCTGCTTGTTTTCACAACCTATTCAGTTGAAGTCCAACTTCTTTGAGTTACCATGGATACACCTCAGATGTTAGCTGCATTGTCAAAGTAACCTACTGATGTTACCATGGTTACCATTTGACATTAACTGTACACCATAAGTAACCTTTTGATTTTACTCTGTTGGCATGGTTAACTATAGGAACCTCATGATATTGTTACCATGGTAACCTTCTGTTACTGTGTTGTTATGTTGAAACAATAATAACCACTTGATGCAACTCAGCGCCTTCTTGTGACACGTTTGGCATTTGTCCGAAGAAATAATTGTTCATTCCTGAAACAATACAGAAAAAGTGTTGAGAAAACATTTTTGATTGTGTACAATGTTTTGAAATACCTGGGTCCTAATCAAAACAAAACTGTCTTTCAGGAGACCTAACATGAGAAAGCTTTGTCGTGAGAAAAAGGGTAAATTATGGCTTTAAAAAATAAGAATTGGTTCTCAGGCAATGACTTTTAAAAATATAGTGCGGGCGGGCGGTGTGTTTTTTTTGTTGTTTTTGTTTGTTCTTCAAGCCAGTATGTAACCAAATTTTGTTTACAATAATTTTGGCGAACCCATGTTGTACTTAAGTATTGTAGCATCTCACTGCCAGGGTCGTGTGTTCAAGATGCAGAATAATTAAAGATTTGTTTTTTTTAAATGGAAATAAAAACGGCAGACTTTATGATACGGGCGGTGCCTGAGAACCAAGACTATTATTATTTTCAGCCTTAGCCATAATTGTTTTGTTTCATGTTCCAAAATATTAGTTTATAATAATGGCCAGCAGCGCAAGACTAGGTCTTCCAAGCACAATCACACATTATTTTCAGGGCTGATGTTAACCCTTGTGTGTATGTATTACCATGGTTACATGCTGATGTTATTTGTCACCATAGTAACCTCCTGAAGTCTCTTTATTGCCATGGTTACCCCTTCTGTTGCCATTGTTACCCTCAGGTGGTAACCTTTGTTTTTTATCCTTTTGCCAAGTTTTATATTTGTAGAAATCTCAATTTATTGGGCATTTTTTAATTGATATTGATGTATTTATGCTATTTGCTTTTCTTGTATCAATTCATTGCAGAGCCATTGCACCGTTACCTGAATCGTGTCTATTTAATATAAAAGCTTATGGCAAATAATATACTCAAAGGCAACAGTAATTATCACATACCTAGATATTAATAAACTGCTTCCCTGGTGTAGTGGATGGAGCATCTGCCCGGAGAGCGGAAGGTCCGGGGTTCGATCTGTATCCTTGTCATACCAAAAGATATATGATACTTGTTGTTTCTGCCTGGAGCTTGGCATTAAGGGGATAAAACAAGGACTGCTTGACTCAGATATATATTGTATCTATCTAAGTTGGGTATCCATGTTATACTTTTGCATCTCAATGGATTTGCTCTATAAAAACGGGGGGGCACGGATGGCCTAGTCGTCTAAGGCACCGTGATTCGCTGTGCAATAATCTTGAATGCGATGTTAAAAAATAAACTAAATATATCATTGATAAGAAGACTGGTAACGATAACATTAACTTTATGGCTTTGCAGATTTATCAATCTTCTAACTGTGCACACAACGAATCACTTGTCCAAACAGACCAGTGTGGTACGATTTGTTTGCCTGTTGCGGCTAAAAAAAAAATCACACATTTTTGAAAGGAGATGAAACTATCGTTTTACCATAATGGGTGTAAAGACACAGATTTCAAAGCGGATTGCATTTGGAATTTGGAATTTGTACGAATTTTATTTGATAAAATTTGAAATTTAAAGTGTATGATGTTCATCTTCAACCAGAAGAAGCACCAGAACACTCTAAGTTTTCAAATATGACAGATGGGTGTGGAGGTTTTGTCTTTTAAACAAGTGAGGGCATAGTGACAGTAAATATTGTCTTTAAACATATACTGAAGGCAACGCTGAGAGGAGAAACAAATATGATGTTACATGACAGATGTAGTGACCAACTTTACAGTTACTGTTTTCAATTATGCAATAAAGATATATTTATTTAGAAATATTTTCTTGTTTCTGTTCCCGGTTGATTTTGGGGGGGTTAATAAAATGTATTACAATACATTATGCCATACAAACCCCTTAAGGAGATACATAGGCTGCAGAAGCCACACTGTGAAATACCATACAACCATCCCGTTGTCCATGCATGGAACGATCCAGAATTTTATAAGGGCGGTGAATCCATCCCAAAGCCTACCCATCACAAACAATTTGTAAACTATTATTATTTTTACTTTAATAACCAATCAACATGTTAGGATTTTTTTGTACATTTAATTCAAGATAAATATTTTATATGACAAAATTTGTTGTTTATTGACAAGGGTTATTTTATATAACGTAATTTATTGCTTATTGCATAGGGGTACGAATTCATTTGGGTTACGAAATTAGATACACCTCTCCACAACCACAAGGCCTGTGGGGATCAAACTTTGTATGAATGATCGCATATGGTGTCTCAAAACACTGGACCACCGTCATATAGCTGGAATATTGCTGAGTGCGGCGATAAACAACAAACAAACTCCAAACAGAATTCCGGTCGGACTTTGAACTTGGCGGCCATATTGGACATTTCACATTTGACCATTACTACGGACCCTTGGATATCCGGATTAAAATAGGTCTTCAGCAACCCATGCTTGCTGTAAAAGGCGACTGTGCTTCTCGTAAGAGGCGACTTACGGGATCGGGTGGTCAGGCTCGCTGACTTGTTGATGCATGTCAAGTATCCCTACTGCGAAGATCGATGCTCATGATATCAATCACTGGATTGTCTGGTCCAGACTCGATTATTTACAGACCGCTGTCATATAGCTGGAATAATGCTGAGTGCGGCGTTAAACAACAAACAAACAAACAAACAAACATCATACATGTGTACAAATACACGAGAGTGTCATTCATTTCTGCCGCCACACTAACAAGACACACATTGGCATTCTGGTATATAATGTTGTATATTCAGCGTGTGCAGAAGGAGCACGTTACTTCCATGTGGACCCGGGAGATCAACAGCGTGTAGCTGTATATTGGACGGAACAACCTAATACCGCCAACCAATAACCATGTTTGATTTATAAAGTAAGGAAGCTTAAAATCAAAGCGAGGCGTTTAATCTTATCTGTTGCTTTGACTATGGCCTTTGTCAGTTTAACTCGCGTTGGCCAGGTTCACTGACCAACTACATGCACGGACAACCAATGCTGAATGTCAATACCGGTCATTACGAGCAGGTTAACACGTACATTGCCTTACAATTTAACGCCCGGGACTCTGCCTTGGTATTTGGAAGAGCGGGGATATAGCAGGAAATATGCTGTAGAGTCGGCGTTAATTTCTTAATCGAATCAGGTACAAAATACACATGCAAACTGATTCAGCAAGCAGGTTGGCTAGCTTTTATCTCGTTTGTATGTGGGAGGAATTGATGGACCGGCACTTTATCCAGCTCAGCGACCAATGAACAAAGGGAGACAACTCTTGTCAGATTAATAGTGCGAGTTTATTAGCGCGGGGTTTTCAAGACATGTAGCACAACTTGTCTTTCCGCAGCAATTAGTGCAGCTACCGGCAACCTCAAATGTACATCACGAGCTACACACCAGTAAATCATTCCCAGTTCAGATGAATATATGGTGTTTGCCAGCAATTAAATACGTTCAACTACAGCCAGTTAATACTGGGGCCAAAACAAACTCAACCTGCCCTTTTCTTCATCACCAACGGAAACCATGACAACGGCCGCCACGACAGGATCTCGTTCCTTTTGTTTAGGAGTTTGCTTTTGCGCCAGCAGTTTCTTCCAGTGGTCATCGTGTTTCATCTCTAAATGTCGCCACAAATGCCCTGTCCAGAAATCAGATTTCATCACCCTGTAAATATCCGTCAGCTATAACCGGGAATGCAAGTGTATAGGCTGCAACTTCTGTTTCTGAGGTAATCATGTGTGGAACAGCGAAACGGGAATCTGAAAACTTAGATACTTTAGACTGAACATTGATGCTTTACATTTGTTGTTGATCCTAATTTTAACACGGCTTTAGAGAGTGAATAGTATGTTTTCGACCGCTAACAGGCACGACTTGGTGGTGAACTACCATATATCCGGCGTTTGAGTATATAGGCAACGCTTTAAAAACTACAAATCGCCAAGTGTTTGGCCCTATAACATGCTGGCTGTTTGACGTTGTCGGAAATGGACGATGACGCCTCGTTCTGACTTCGTCTCCATAACATAGTAACCGTTGTCGTTGCCAACGTCCCCTTCTGTTTTTAACAGATTCACTATCGCTCTTGCTCGCTATCGCTCTACACTTAGTTGACTACAGCATTGTTTCAAGATCTTCTACTAACAAGATGTTTACTAGGCTGCATATCCAAGGTATTTAAGAAGATAGTTCTTGTATTTTAAAGTGTTTAATATGTAGATTAGTGCTGAAAATGACCGTATTTTGACAGCAGTATCGGTGGGGATGACAATGGCCGCCATTTGCAATTTGTAGAAATTCAGAATTTGGTATCATTTTAATTTCTTTTCTGCCAGTCAAATGATAGATGTTGGTATATAAATATGACGGACGATGTTGTTACATAACTATAGATGATTTTTTTGTAAATTAGACGTAGATTTTGTATTTATTTATTAATTTGTAAACCTCTCTTTCAATCATATGACCTACAGTGGCACCACTAAAAGATGCATTGTATATCAACACAAGGATTTCAATGTCCATTTTAATTCGCCTAACGCATTCTCGTGGCCTTTACTAGTCCCCATGGTCAAATATCGGCTATCGAAGTAAAGACATACTCTCGCTATTTTTTGACGGTTTCTATTTCATTGTGCATTTATGTTTTGTGTATTTAAATTTGATGCTTTTGTTATTTTCAGCACGGGAAGATATGATCCGGTATCATGTCACTCCTGCTGCGAGTTTATGGCCGTCGCTGGATGAGGAATCCGACTGTGTATGTATTTCATCGACGTCTGTTGCAGCTTGGGCGGAATAGCTTGATGTTTTCGTCCATGTGTCCATGTCCCCTTACGCACACCAATGACACTTTATTTTATTTCACTGTCTGTTATGGTGTCCTGAACATCAGCCCCATGGCAACCCTCTCCCATTTACACATTAACATTTCTCTCTGTCAGTCTGGCAGCGTGTTTGTCGTGTGACACCGTCTCCTGTCATGTGTAAACTGTGGTTATGCACTCTGACTTTCTTTTGCATTTATTCTTTAAATACCTCCTACAAATCTCGCCCAATGACCCTCCTTTCTCCTTCCCTCCCCCATCACCGATGCAGCGTCCCCAGGCTGCGTCCCCGACCCCCTCTCCTGACCCTCTGAGTGTTTTCACGCCGTTCTTGGCCCGCCCTGACCACGGCGAGACGCTCCCTGCCCCAGTCACCATCACATACGTCGATTACTACCCTGCCCCTAGTGACGACTACTGGGTCTATGAGGACGAGGACGACGACAGCTTCGTGGAGGACCGATAAGTTCATCCTCTGAGGAAGGCACTGAGGAGAGTGGCTGCCTTCTGGAGGAGAATCTTCTCGTAGATTTCTCATCCAGTGTGTGTGTGTGTGTGTGTGTGTGTGTGTGTGTGTGAGAGTGTGTGTGTGTGTGTGTGTGTGTGTGTTAATGTGTATGTGTGATTAGATATAATGTGAGGGTATGTGTTTTGCATGTGTGTTTGGATGTAAGTGTGAGAGAGTGTATTTTGCATGCGCTATTGGGTGTAAGTATTTTGGTGTGAGGGTATGTGTTTTGCATGTGTGATTGGGTGTGCATGCGAGGGGATGTATTTTGCATTTGGGATTCAGTGTAATGTTGTATGTGTGATATAGATATGTTTTGAATGCATATAGGTAAAGTGTTTTTGTGTGAGAGGATGTGTTTTGGTGCCCGTCTTTTAAAACATTCCTCCCTTTGGTCTTTTTTGGCTACCCCCTTTTGGGTAGGTTTTGGACACACTCTTTCGATCTTGTTATCAATTTTTGGCATTCCCTTTCGTCTGACATTTCTAAGTTTAATTCTCTTCTACTCAGAGGACGGTTTTTGTACTTCTTTTGGCCCCGATTGAGATACTTTCTTTAGGCACATGTCATTCTAATTCTTGATTATATCTAAATAAATATTGATGAATGGTATACACAAGAGTCTGTTTTCCTTCCTTCCTTGGATCTAATAACGACAAGATGACAGCAACACAGCAGGAGAGGCGGCTGAACCGACTCTGGTCTTAAGATATCTTGAAGTTGTTATACAGAGTAAACTAATTAACAAATGAAGATATTTAGGGGGTCATTTTCCCTATCCCGCTGTGTTACTGTCTGCTGGGCCAGTGTTTGACAAGCTGAGTCTGTGATGGGAAACCCGTAGTCTTTTCACATGGATTGCCATACTTTCAAAGCTGGTGTCGGAATACCGGATATTTTACGATCACTTCAGTCACTAAATGTATGTATGCGTGAATTATCGAGAGTGATCTCCCTTCGCTCTTTGTGTCTGCGTTTGTATCGCCGAAAAATTCAGTTTTGTAATTTTATATCCCTCCTGAAGGTGGAGCTGTGCTCCTCGTCTACGCTCATCTTCAGCCCTTTCTAGACCTAGTATTTAGTGCCTTGTATATGCAACTGCGCAATTACGGTACTCATTAACTCTCAGACAGAATACAATTTAAACAAACAAACAAAGTGATGTTTGAAAAACTTGAACCAAACCATGTGGACTGCCAATTTGACCAGGTGTAGTCTCCCATTGAATGTTTAGACACAAAAAGCACAATGTCCACATTCCTATGCACGTCCATGACTCCAAAGTCACAAAGTGAATAGACCCGTCAAGAACCGGGTTAGAATGGGCATTCAGGAAGCCATGCTTGCCGTAAAAGGCGACTATGCTTGTCGTAAAAGGCGACTAACGGGATCGGGTGGTCAGGCTCGCTGACTTGGTTGATGCATGTCATCGATCCCAATTACGTAGATCGATGCTCATGATGTCAATCACTGGATTGTCTGGTCCAGACTCGATTATTTACAGACCGCCGTCATATAGCTGGAATATTGCTGAATGCGGCGTTAAAACAAAAAACCAACAAATCCACAAACATATCAAAAGTGATAGTGTGAGTGAGTGAGTTTAACGCAGCTTTTAACAGTATTCCGTGACGACCAAACGCTTTAACCACTGGGCTACCAATCTGTCCCTATATCGTAATAAGACTACAACGTATATATCAACTCAGTATATGAAAGTACATATTTTTTTAGTTAATCCTGTTCACTTAAGTTATAATCAGCATTTAGACACAATGTTGAGAATGTTTAAATGTTCATGTAAAAAGAACTTCACTGACTAATTTAACTGTACTTAGACACTCCTGTAAGTAAGCTGTACTTCGTTATTCTTCTCCAGTATACAAGACCGAATCTCACAGAGCTCTCCGTTTACCCAGGGTATACTTTTTCTCCTTCACGGAGCTAGTTATCACATAAAAAAAACGAAAGATATTAGCAAATAATGAGATTTTAAGCTTTTCATCTTCCAAAATCTTAGTTTGAAAACTGAATTGCGAGAGCGATTATAAGCTTTGGAGGTTTTAGTTTTTCGAAACAAGAATTAAAAAGGTTTTGATCTTTGTAGCCTTCAAAACAGGAGCGATGTTGAGCTTTCGAGCTTTTAGTCGCTTTGTGATAAAAAGGCTGAATTGTCAAACGGCACACGAGCCATCAGCATGTCGACCTCTACTAATGAAGGCAATCCCAGCATAACACGTCATAATATTCTTGAAAGGATGTCATGTTACTTGTGTGAGTGACGGTTGCTAACGATAGAGCAGGGCATGCTAACCCGTTTTGCGAACACCTGGTGTCATCACTGCTTTTTCCATCTTCCCGAGGCAAGGGAGTTAACTAACTATAAAAGTCCAGTTTCCACCCTTGTCGAACTAGTGAGTGAGTGAGTTGGGTTTAACGCCGCTTTTAACAATATTCCAGTTATATCGCGGCGTGTCAGCTTAATGTGGGAGGAAAGCCCGAAGTGATGCAGGTCTCAGACGTTTACCACTTCAGTGAAACCCACGAGCACGGGTAAGGTGCTGACAAACCTAGGACATAATCGGGGCGAACCGGGATTCGAACCCACAATCATAGGTTTCTGGCGTGCCCAAGGGACACAACTCTGCACAGCGAATCGCGGCGCCTTAGACGACTGGGCCACCCGTGCCCCCCCCCCCCCCCCTTGCCGAACTAAGCTTGAATTATGGAGTTTGGCTGGACTAACGAGTCTATGCATAGTCCATTCAAAATCGCGTAATGAAATCAACATCCGGTCCGTAAACTGCCGTGCATACTTCTGTCGATTGCAAAATTTGTAAAGCATGTGTACCGTCAAGTTTGCGCCAACAGATATTTTCCAAATCATGTATTTAGGATGAGTCGTCGGTGCGTGCTGCACGAGATATGTGTTGATGATCATAATGCGCGTGCGCTAAGCTTTGTGGCGAGTTGATCTTAACAATGCACGGGACAAGACTGGCTCCTATTTCAATGGGCCCTTAACGGGTATTTTATCAATCGTTTGGACGTTTTTCGAATATGTGGACTGGAGTGACGTTTACCACTTCGGTGAAACCCACGAGCACGGGTATGGTGCTGACAAACCTAGAAACCATTCGTCACCACTTTCCGTAAGCTGCAAGAAGACTCGTCCTCCTATCGATGGGTGTTATGTGCGAAAATGCTAAAAAACAATCAGAATGCGCCTATGACTGCAATTACTTCGGTCAAAGAATTCCTCAAGAACAATGTTTGATTTTACATATGTTTTGCATTTAAAACAATACCCATGATACATGATTTAAACATATTTATTCACAAGGAGTGAACGGGATTGGGGGACAAGTTCTTCAAACTTAGAATGCCCTCTCCCTGGTATTTACAAAAAATTCACAATTTCAAATTCAATATATATGCATAAAACATAAAACACTATAGATGAGAGAGAGAGAGAGAGAGAGAGAGAGAGAGAGAGAGAGAGAGATGCATTGTTGAATGAAAAGTTCTTTACACAAATCTTTTAGTTGTACATATATAATGTTGTACTGCCTTAAATATAGCTTCATTTTCTGTAGCAACGTGATCTGCATTGCCGTATAACAGTAAGTGTACATCAACAGGTATGTTATGAACAATATTTTTAAGGCTGTTTAACATGATTTGCCATGATACATTTACAGGTGTTCAGTCATACTGTATAATAATGCAAGTCCCGATGTGTTTTAAATAGCATCTGGAATATATATTATGTATGGGGATATATACGTGAATCTTTGTCGCAACGAGTTGACAATTCTTTTATCTATGTCCGTTTGCGCTTAGACGGAACCCAGTCGCAAAAGGGCCGAGGCTGGGGTGCTGGGATTTGGTATCGAGATTAGTTATGATTTCTTTTTGAGAAAAACACCTTGCAACAATGTTATTAAGTGGCAGGCATTTTTTCAACAGTCTGGAGCTTAATTTAATTTTGCGCGAATTTTTTTTTCGATAAAATCCCATGGACTTGTCAGAAAACATTTACAAATAGACAACAGCGACATGGCCGCCGTGGAATGATTAGATCTAAAAGCAAAGATTCCAAAACGAAAAAGTGTGTTTTATACAACGGAATTAAGTAAGACAATTTAAATCCCCATAAGAAAATATTTGCCGTCTTGTGTCGAAAATCATAAACAACCCGATGAAGATTCCAATGGTTGATACTAGCCCTGAGTGTCACTATTGCTTGGCTGCCAAATTTTCGTCCACCAAAGAAAAACCTGTGATCTCAACTTTCATCTTGAAAGATGTACAAATTACACTCCGTTGCAATAAAGTATTAATCTTGTGTGGATTGTCAAAACTGTGCCAGACCTCGCTGTCTGAACTCCCAGCTGCATGGATGGCGATGACGCCAGTTGAAGACGACGTTGCTGCAAGGATTGCGTAATGTAGTTTATCGTTAAGGTTATTTGGCGCCGTGCATTCTGCGTTTAATGTTAATTCAATAGAGGATCAATCGCAAACCATGCACATAAACGATAAACTTTAAACTCGGCGCAAGCGGGGACTAGCGGCGATCTTCCTAGTACGACATTAGCAAAAACACTATTGTCAGTCGCACTTGTTGCTCTTTGGTGCTCCTCAGAATATTTGATGCAGGGAATTTGGCGTGAATTTGATGGAGGTGATTTGTTGATGGTTTGTTGTTTAACGCCGCTATATGACGGCGGTCTGTAAATAATCGAGTCTGGATCAGACAATCCAGTGATTGACCTCATGAGCATCGATCCACATCAACCAAGTCAGCGAGCCTGACCACCCGATCCCTTTAGTCGCCTCTTACAGATGGTGAGGTGAAATGGTGTTTAACGTCGTGCCCATGATTATTGTACTTATATAGCGACGTGCATGCATAAGTGTGTGTGTGTGTGTGTGTGTGTGTGTGTGTGTGTGTGTGTGTGTGTGTGTTGCCGCTTGTACTAGTCCGGACTGATGCCGATGCCGATTTAATAGTGCTAGCTCACTCAGATATCATGTCGCAGTTCATCATGAACACCCCACTCAGACTCCGAGCCGATTAGTCCTTGTTTTAGCCTCTTAATGCCGAGCGCCAGACAGGGTAACAACAAGTACGATCTCTTAACGTCTTTTGGTTTGACGCGGCCGGGGATCGAACCTTTCTTCCGCTCTCCGGGCGGACGCTCTACCACTAGACCACGGAGACGGTCCTGGAATAATGGAAGGAATTTGGCGATGAACAATATTTCAGTAACTATCATGGCGTGTCTGCTTGATGTGGGAGCAAACCTAGAAACATAATCCCATTTCTGGTGTATTCATTATTAATATAATAAAGGAAGACTGTCTTGACAATTTCAACTTAATTGAATGTAAAGAGGATAGGGTAGCCTAGTGGTTAAAGCATTTGCTCGTCACACCCGGGTTCATTTCCTCATATGCGTACAATGTGTGAAGCCCATTTTTGGCGTTCCCCGCCGCGATGTTGCTGGAATATTGCTAAAAGCGGCATAAAACCATATTCACTCACTCACTGATTGAGTGTAAATGTTTTGCCACCACCAAAACGTTTGTTATAATTTTTGCCTCATTTTTTATGTTTTTATAAATATATTATAAATCCGTGACTTTCATAATGTGTTATGTTTCATTTCACAGGTGTTTCCCAATAGGCCTACATAGTTCAATAACCCGTGAAGATCCGGGGTAGAATAGGTCTACTATGCTTGTCTTAAGAGGCGACTAACGGGATCGGGTGGTCAGGCTAGCTGACTTGGTTGAAGCATGTCAGCGGATCTCAATTGCGTGGATCGATGCTCATGCTGTCAATCACTGGATTGTCTGGTCCAGACTCGATTATTTTACAGACCGCCGTCATATAGCTGGAATATTGCTGAGTGCAGCGTTAAACAACAAACCAACCAACCAACATCGTTCAATATGGACAAGATTATCTCGTGTGACATGTGAAATAGGTTTTAGTCATGTTCAATCGTGCATCACTTTCTGAACATCAAACCGTATTACTTAATGATTATACTCAGAGACTATATACCATATATGGGTATATGGTCTCTGTTTTACTGCAGGCACATTTGGAAGACGGCATTAAGGGACTTTCGGCTCGGAGTCAGTATACTGTGTCAGAGTGATGTATTCGTGTTCAACTGCGCCATGGCATCTCAGTGGGCTAGCGCCTTTACACCGACATTTTTCCGGACTAGTACCAACACCCACATAAACACACGTTCATGCACGTTGCAATATAAATGGAACAAACTTGAACGCGACTTTAAACCACATGTCATCTCAATTCTTCTTTTGCAAGCCTTTGGAGGACAAAATAGCATTCTGTAAAAAAAATGTTTTCCTAAAAATATCTGTTCTCGAAATTGCAAGAAAAGGTTTTTACTTCCGATTTTTCGCACGCAAAAAACAAGTCGACATGCTGAAAATTGTCTTGAAGCGCACACGATATACGCCGATGTAGTAAATCCCTGACCTTGACATTCTGCCCCCAAACCCGTCAGATTTAATTGTTGGAACATGTTAGGCGTGAAGACAATACTGGGATTCAACTTTTCGAGCAGATATTTTCATACGCAACTCCAAACCAAATAGAAAAGAAAAACATGTCACTGTATGTAGCTAAATATCAGCCCTTTTGATGCATTTGTACGCTGTTTATCGCAAAGCTGTCGACCTGCTGCTTTTAAACGCCTTCGGTCTCAGTAAGACGTCATGTTGGCTTTGATTTGAACACTTTATCAAACCTGAAAAACGCCCGTAGGCTATAAATTGTATCTGCAATCCCTTCCCAGTTTTGGCAATGGGAAGAAGAAACCAACAGCAGGGTTCGAAAATCGAAAATAAAATACCGTACGTAATGAAAAAAACACCTTACCATAGCAAGTGAAACGCGAGCTCGGTGGTAAAATATACAGTCAATGTACAACTTCAAACATGTATAGTGCTTCTGAATTATTAGGGGGCACGGGTGGCCCAGTCGTCTAAGGCGCCGCGATTCGCTGTGCAGAGTTGCGTCCCGTGGACACGCCAGAAACCTATGATTGTGGGTTCGAATCCCGGTTCGCCACGATTATGTTTCTAGGTTTGTCAGCACCATACCCGTGCTCGTGGGTTTCACCGAAGTGATAAACGTCTGAGACCTGCATCACTTCGGGCTTTCCTCCCACATTAAGGTGACATGCCGCAATATAACTGGAATACTGTTAAAAGCGGCGTTAAACACAACTCACTCTGAATTATTTTGGAACTCGTGAAGTATGGAAATGAGGAAACAAACTGAAAGGTACAAAAATAAAATGTTGTCAACAAGAAAGTATTTTTACAAGACAAAAAAAAGATTATTTTTTTTGAAACAATGGTACTTTTACAGAAGAATTAAAGCATGTAGCATTGGTCAATTATATATTTTTTCTACTACCGAGATAGGGATAGAAGGAAGAGGTGACGTAATGGATGTTTTAACGTAGCTCTCAAGATTATTGCATCTCTGTAGTGTCGTGCCCGCACATGTGTGTATATTATCGTGGCTACTGATACTAGTACCAGTGTCGTTTTTATAGTGCTAGCCTGCTGATAAACCGGGACTCCAGGTTTTTAAGCCCTGTGCTAAATTACAAATTTTGACTATTTTAATTTAAACGTTAATTCACTTATAACCCACTCAGACACAGAAGTGGTAAAAAATATTTTGCTCTACAGAGAAAGCAGTGGATAAAGAGGGTCTCCCTGCCACACCCAACAGTGACAGCGACACCAAACCATTCGTGAACCTGCGTACTGACATATTTGTTTTTTGCAGGTTTAATCATACGAAAATCGGTAAGCATCCAAAACACGAAACCAACGCACGTCGTGAAACTTTCCCGACGCTATTGCCGTAAGGTGGGCATTTATTTGCACCTAGTCTTGGCCTATTGTGGAAAGCAAGTTCACAGCTTACTGCACTGATGACAACATTTCGCCAAAGTTCCATGGCATTGAACATGCCAAATCTTAACAAAGAGTTTACAAGCCTAATTTTTTCACCCTCTTTGAAGTGTTGCCTCGCGTTCATTCCAAACACCGTAGTCCCAATTTCGTGACAACGCAGCATTTCCTCTTTCCAGATTTTAATACGTGAAATTCCGCTGTTGACTTATAAAATCTGCTTCACGCATACAATATAAATCCCGGAGTCTTAAATAGTTTTTAGCTAGGAACAGTGAAGGCCTGCAAATGAAAATCAAGGTCTTCTTTATCAAACATTAGACGTGGCAGGGAAAACAGTACATGAAGCCCGAGTATACCCAACTAACATGGAGCGTTGGACAAATAAACAACCTGTGCCAACATCGCCTTGACATCGTATGCTTTGGATAAAGTGTCCATGTAAGATCCACAAATATTAATGTGCGTTTTGTTGACTCAATTATCCCCGTTGTTTGATGGAAATCAAGAATGTTTAAAATTGACATAATATTTTCCTAAGGAATAACCTTGTGTCCATAGAGAAATATTACATTGAGGTTCTTTTTTGCCAATTATCTTTTCCGTTATTTGTGTAACAAGAAATATTCAGCCAATGCTAGGGTCAGTTATGTTGAGAATGCCTACATCAAACCTACGAACGCAAATATTTCTCGGATAGTATAATACCACAAGCTCACTATATTCATATCCACACGTCATGGTTTAAATCCAATATTTCCAATGGATTTAAACAGATACACGTAGAAGTTAACAAAACAGATAGGTATTGTTGAACTGCATCACTATTCAAAAGACACTGCGGCTGTTCAGGAAGTTTAAACAATTAAACGTGTTCACCGAGTTTGATGTTCACTGACTGATAATCTTTGCCGTTGAAATGTGCTTTTTTGTATTTTACATAATAAAAAACTGGCGTCATCCCGGATGTTTTTTAGACAGAAATAACAAAACACAAAGAGCCATGTGAAATTGCCAGTGTTGTCATTGCAAAAAGGTTGTTTAAGTTCAGAATGAATTCGAAAAACAGTGAACGTGTATTTACCGAAAGCCTTAAAAACTGTTTTGTTATGTTGATAGTTTTCTTTCTGAGCATAAATGCGTGTTGTCAACATTCTTCCGAAATTGTTTGACAAAGGAATTTAAACCCAGATTACGCGGGCTTAATGTGATAGATTGAATGAAACAATAAACAGCGTTCACAAGTCATAAGTTACGAAGACCGTATTACATGTTTTATCAAACGTTAGCTATCTATTTAGATTGGATGAAACAGTATACAGTGTTCACAAAACATAAGTTAAGAAGACCGCATTACGTGTTTTATCAAACGTTAGCGATATATTTACATAGGATGAAACAGTAAACAGTGTTCACAAAACATAAGTTAAGAAGACCGCATTACGTGTTTTATCAAGCGTTAGCAATATATTTAGATTGGATGAAACAGTATACAGTGTTCACAAATCATAAGTTAAGAAGACCGCATTACGTGTTTCATCAAACGTTAGCTATATATTTAGATTGGATGAAACAGTTTACAGTGTTCACAAACCATAAGTTAAGAAGACCGCATTACGTGTTTTATCAAACGTTAGCGATATATTTAGAATGGATGAAATGGTACACATTGTTCGCAAAACATAAGTTAAAAAGAATGTGTTACGCGTTTTATCAAAAGTTTACAAAGATACTCCTTTCCAAATGTGTGCAGCCGTCATATAGCTGAAATATTGTTGAGTGCGGCGTTAAACAACAAACAAACAAACATATGTTTGCAGCATCGTAAATACAGAAATTTAATTTGTAACTTTACATTGATGGTGTCTACGGTCTAGCGTGTTCATAGTGTGACACTAAATATAATACGTCAACGGCAGAGAATAATTAGTCTCGATTATCTACCGAAACAGATTCATATGGGCGTAAAAATCAAACTAGTCGTGAAAATTATATGACTGGATCAATGACAATCAGTGATGACACCAGGTATTCGCGAAAAGTGTAAGCATGTCTTGCCCAACCGGAAGTACCCGCCACTCACACAATGTGCAACAATTGCACAATTACTATAACAACTACACAATTTGCACACTTACAACGCTTGATAAAATCCGACTTACCCAGACCTCTTACAAAAATACTGAAAATATGGACAAGATATATAAATGCATACGTCTCGTGTAAATATGGCAAGAAAAATACATGTATACGTTAAGTGATTAGATGTCTGTTCTAATAAGTGTTTGACTTATCGGACCCTTTCTTTTAATGCTCACAGTTGGCTGTGTGTCAGTTCTAGAGGGCACGGTCATCTAATATATAACAAGTTATTGTTCACATTGTTGAATGTTTTATAAACAATTTCTTATACACATGTCATTTCTTTTGAAGTATGTGTTTGTTTCCAAAATGTTAAAACCCCACATTCATTATGACATGTTAAAGATTACTTCTCTTGTAAAATGGAAAAGAAAAGATTTCTTGTGGTCTGTGTAGTTTTAAAAATGTGGGTCTTTAAAACATGAGTTTAATGTCGGTCCCGAAAAAAGGCATGTTTACGAACATTTCTTTTACTTTTCAAAACTAGAAGTTGACTGCAAATTAGGAATACAATTAGAGCAAAGATGTAAATGACCTGTATTTGGAAAACGTCCCGATTAACAAGAATGACAAAACCAATTTGCATAGTAGCGACCTCTAAATGTTGGGCATATGCCAACAGCGTCCTTAACTAAATGTTTAGCGAAGTCCAGATTTTCTTGATCAAATGTTGAAGGAAAAAGGTAATTTGGCCTTTTGTGTTTTATTCTAAAGTTGAATATTTTAGCTTTTACAAGAAATAAGGCGTCTTTGTGCTCTTAGTGAGAAAACATTATTTTCATGACCATAACTTGATTTCTGCAACAATCTCTGCTTATTATAGAAATATTTGAGTAAAGTCTTTTAAAATATCAGCAGCTATCTTAAGCACAACTGAGTCAAAAAGTGATATAAACAATCACAGATTGTTATTATATTTCCTTAATCGGATTTTCTGAAAGCATTTAAAACCAACATTATAATCCTGAAATGCGTGACACAATGCAACCATTTTATTAATACAAAAATATTTATAATTCACCCGCAGAAACAATCAAGGTATTGTAGTCCGTTGCTACAGGGCTGGTAGTTTTTAACCTTGTCGCAGGTTTAACACGCAATTGTTTGGCTCCTCCTTGAACAAAAAGAGGTGTATTTCTTGAAGTAGTGATCGATGAATGTTATGCCTCTAACAAATATGAAAACACACACACCCTCTCTAATATTAAATGACCGGCCCTGGCTTTTAAAAGTATTTCAATCATATCACGGGTATCAGTTTAACCCGGGAGCAAATGACGTATCAACAACTACGGACCTGTTTGTTGCAACTGCCAACATCCCAGCGAATACCTTGCTACAATGTGATGAGAATAACACTGTTATCAGGAATGACTGACAATATAGTCAGAAATTACCGACAATATGATGGGATATGATGGACAATATGGTCAAAACAAATTACCGGCAATATGACAATAAACTACAGACAAGGTCAGAAAGTATTGACAACATGGTAGGAAATTATAGATAATATGATTATAAAAATATGGACAACATGATATGAAATTATAGACAATATGGTTAGTAATTATCGACAACATGCTAGGAAATTATAGACAACATGGTCAGAAATTATCGACAATATGATACAAAATTAGCGATAACATGACTGGAAATTACAATCAGTGTGGTCAGAAATTATCGACAGCATGGTACGAAATTATAGACAATATGGTCAGACATTATTGACAATATATGATTTGAAATACTAGACAATGTGGTCAGAAATTATCGACAACATTATGGGAAACCATAGCATCTGAAATTATCGCAACATGATAGGAAATTATAGACAATATGGCCAGAAATTATTGACATTATGGTAGGAATTAATAGATAATCTGATTTGAAATTATCGACAAAAGGTCAGAAATTATCGACAACATGATACGAAAATATAGACAATATGGTCAACAAATATCGACGACATGGTCAAAAATTAGCGACAATATATGATGTGAGTTGATGGACAATGTGGTCAGAAATTATCAGCAGCATGATGAGAAATTACCGACAATACGGAAAGAAATGATCGACAACATGGTAGGAAATTATAGACAATATCATCAGACATTATCGACAATATATACTGCGAAATGGAAGACAATATGGAAAGAAATTATCGACAACATGGTAGGAAATTACAGACATTATCGACAATATATGATGCGAAATGATAGACAATATGGTAAGAAATTATCGAGGGCATGATGCGAAATGACAGACAATGTGCTCAGAAATTATTGAGAGTATGATGTGACATGATAGCGACAATGTGGTCAGAAATTATCGACAACGTGATGAGAAATTATAGACAATATAGAAAGAAATGATCGACAACATGGCAGGAAATTACAGACAATATCATCAGACATTATCGACAATATATGATGCGAAATGATAGACAATATGGTAAGAAATTATCGAGGGCATGATGCGAAATGACAGACAATGAGAGCATGATGTGACATGATAGCGACAATGTGGTCAGAAATTATCGACAACGTGATGAGAAATTATAGACAATATGGAAAGAAATTATCGACAACATGGCAGGATATTACAGACAATATCTTCAGACATTATCGACAATATATGATGCACAATGATAGACAATATGGTAAGAAATTATCGAGGGCATGATGCGAAATGACAGACGATGAGAGCATAATGTGAAATGATAGACAATATGGTAAGAAATTATCGAGGGCATGATGCGAAATGACAGACGATGAGAGTATAATGTGAAATGATAGACAATATGGTAAGAAATTATCGAGGGCATGATGCGAAATGACAGACGATGAGAGCATAATGTGAAATGATAGACAATATGGTAAGAAATTATCGAGGGCATGATGCGAAATGACAGACAATGAGAGCATGATGTGAAATGATAGCGACAATGTGGTCAGAAATTATCGACAACATGATGTCAAGTTATTGACATTGTGGTCAGAAATTGTCGATTGCATGATGTGAAATTACAGACAACATGGTAAGAAATTATCGGCAACATGATGTGAAATGATAGCGACAATGTGGTCAGAAATTATCGACAACATGATGTGAAGTTATTGGCAATGTGGTCAGAAATTATCGAGAGCATGATGCAAAATCACAGACAATGTGGTCAGAAATTATCGACGATAGCTTTTGAAATTGTAGACGATTGATAGGATAAAAGGATTATTAATGATCGACGATAAGGTTCGAAATGATCACATATCAATATAATTTGAAGTGATCGACAATAGCTTTATAAATGATCGATAATCGCATTGAAAATAAGCGACGGTATGTTTGGAAATGATTTAATGTATACGCCAGTATACACCTCAGATATGATAAATGTTGCGAACCAGTTGCAACTAGCTGTAAACACAGCAATATTTAGTGAAAGCCAGGTGCCAGTAACACTGTTTAGCTAATCTCAAACCATCTTGGCAATTTCGCGATATTTTTAACACAGGGGTTCTAACTTCTTGACCACTCTGTACATCGGTGGCTAGCTTCCACTGTCAACACAGAAAAAATAGCCACAGAAAATCCTGAACACTTACTCAGCTGTCGGTGTCTCGCAGTCTGCCAACATCTATATATCTGCTGGCTTACACGACTAACGGCCACTTCAGCCGTTCAACTTTGGACATGTACAGTGACCTGCAAAAGAAAGTTCCCCTTTGTAAAATCATCTTTATTTTCATTGTTTGTGGAACGATTCTAGTGGTCTCTCTGATATAGATAATGACTTAATATAACATAATTTATATACCTCTAAATAGGTTCAAATTCGTGAATGTCATAATGGTTAAAAAAGCTATACCATGGCGATTTTCTAAATCTGATTCACTACAGTAACTCCTGCATAGTGATGGCATCTAGAATCTAGACTCACATAAATGACTTCAATTTTGTTTGCGTTTAAATGGCAAAGAACAATGAAGAACGAAGTGTGGTTTATTCCACAATAAAACATTGTTCTAAAATAATATTCCAGCTACAGCGACAAAATCAGATATTTTAAGTTTAAAACTGAAAGCTTGTTTTTTAAGAGAAAAATACCTTGCTATAATGCATTGTTTGTGGCAGGCACTTTTTTCAACAATCGGGGGACCGAGTATTTTTTCGATAAAATCACAGGCAAACGCGCTATCCATTAGACCAAGAATGCAGTTGTCACATGTGAGTGAGTGAGTTTGGTTCTACGCCACTTTCAACCGTATGTTACAAGAAACCCACGAGCACTGGTATAGTGCTGGCTGACTAAAGATCATAATCGGTGCGAATATGGGATCCGAACTCACGATCATCAGATCCTGGAACGACAAAGGGACGCAACTATGCACAACGACTTGGCGCTTTAGGCGACTGGGTTAACACAGCAGCCAAAGAATACAAAGAAGTTCAGATATGATTGAATAATATTGTGTAGAATTATTTCATTTAAGCGAACAAAATAGATTTAAAATTATATCGGATTTCTTCATTAAATATATAACAAAGCTTATATTCGCCATATCCAACATAACAAAAAAAAAGAGTTAAACTGAAACAGTGTACAAACACACTGAGAATCATGTTCGTGTACTTACATTTGACCGGTACTGTAGTTTTTCAAACCGTGTGGACAGTGCTATGTATAGTCAGTCATGACCTTGCGGAAGGCCGAGAATTAAGTCCTGCCCCTGTGGTCGCCCAGACTCGCCTAAACATACAGGTGATTCATGGCGCCGGTCGACCTTGAAACCAACGGTGAAACATACACATATTACATATTGAGTGCAGCAATGCACGTCACCAGTGACGGCGGAGCTGCCAGGACCAAGGGTACCTCACTTTGTAAAGACTCGGTATACACAATGGCATGTCAGTTGAGTATGGCCTTGAATCTGACAATTTGGATCATTTGAACAGGTTTAGTTGAACTTGGTACCTTCGGGATCAAACGGTGTGGTTTACACGGTTGATTAAAAAACAACTAAAAAAACAAGTGCGAATAGAACTTGATTTGTGACGTTGATCTCTTACAGAAACACCAATTGTTGGAAGAGGGATGATTAAGGGTCATTCTTTTCTGAAATTCTCTATAATATTTCTTCCATTTTAGGAATTGTAATTTCTGAATCTGTCACCAGGATAATCCTTTGATTCAAACACTGAACCAGTTTTGATTTTCAAAGGTATCTGAATTGGAACTGGCACGATTTCGAAATTGGTCATTGAAATTTAGTTTTAAGTCCACTGATATATACTGTGATGATGAGACAAATGAAAGTGTACACATGGAAATTGATTTGATCAAAACATTACAACCGTTATCAAAACGTTACTAGGCTGAAAACAGTCGCCAAAACACTGCAAAGTCCCAAACGTAACTATGATACCCGTATCAAATAGCTCAACATCGAATGACCATTTCTTATTTGTTTTATTGTTCGCCACCCTGAATCATGGATGTATACGTTCATTTGATGGGCAGTTTATATACCCCTGAAGCCTGCAACCAGTCGCTACCAACACATGGGGGTACAGTGTGTGAAGTGATATGGCTGGAGTGTTGCTGCTAGGGGCGTCACAACTCTTTCACAACCCAAGCCTCGTAATCTCTCCGTCAAACTTGCTGATACGGCGTAAAACAAAATATCGCTCACTCACTCACTCTCCTGTTCCTGTTGGTCACAGTAGTGATAATTAAACAAGACCTGCATAAGAAGTAATGTTAATAGTGAGTGAATTGGGCTGGGTTTGGGCATTGGATGCAGAAGATGACATTAGTTGTTGAAGGGCATTTAAAGTTGTTTTTGTTTTTTATTTTGAAATTTCAAAAATGTACATGGCCCCTAAACTGATGTAATTCCATCGATTAATTATTTATTTTAGATGTTATGGTATATCCATCCGATACGGCACTGTTGGAACATGTTCGGAAAAATAAACAAATAAAACAGAAACAAGGTTTCCTGAGAACATTATTAATTCATTTTACTAATCAATACCTACTCAGTGTTCTACGTATAATCTAATACATTCCAAATTTCACACAACGTATACTACACCAAATACAGTTATATTTTGTGGGAGATGAGATGAAATGGGATTTAACCTCACGTTCCAAATTTTGTAGGGGGGGGGGGGGGGGGGGGGGGGGGGGTGTTACTTTTATTGTCTTAGGATGCTGGCCTACTGAGATACCATGCCGCAGTTTTAACAGGGATACAGGGATACCCCACTCAGACACAGATTAATGACTTCATGACGACCAGCCCTTGTTTATCCACTTAATGCAGCCGAGCGCCAGGCAGGGTAACAACAAGTATTATCGTTAACGTCTTTTGGTATTACGGGACCGGGAATCGAACCACGGACCTTCCGTTCTGTCCACTACTCCACGGAGGCGGTCATCTTTAGTTTGTGAACATTATTTTGGCTGTATTGGAATAGCACTGGAAAGGGGAAACGTTAAGTTAACGACCTGACTACATTTCGAAATATTGTGTCTTAACAGTTGATCAGCTCTGCTACAGACCGCCAATTCCAATTCCGGTGTCTGGGGTCCCACCCTACAATGAAAATATTCGTCTGTTTTCAAGAAGGATGTTACTTTGGGGAAAAACACGTTTCCTTAGAGATCTTTCAATAGAAATATGGGAATTTATAAACAAGTGCCATTTCCTTTTCACAAATTGCTTGAGCCAAATTCGGTTTATTGAAACGTTCTCTTTTAAACAAAACCACAGTCTAATTAGGACCGACTTTTCGATTTTAGATATTGACAGTGAAGGGGTAGGGGCAAGGGGAGTCCCCCTGGTCTCTGTGTATGCGGAAGACAACCGAGTCCAGTTTATTCGTGACCTTGGCTTGCATGGCGAGAGAAGAGTCCTGGTGATATCAATGCTTCTATTGTTTTCGCAACCGTTTGTTTATGAACTGAGCCAGAGTTGCAAGTTTTCTGCTCAAATACTTTCGCTGTTAATTTCTTTCTCCGCATATTTGTCCGTAAGTGGCCGCGGTATCGTAACGGTTCTTGTCTGTTTGACACGAAATCTTCCAAATAACACTAAAAACTCGCGATCAAACAGCAGACGACGAGAGTAAATAGCGCCACCGGGCGGGGAAAAAAGAGAGGGGATCACGTGACCACAGCGTTACAGGTGTGAGGCCCACTGGTCATATCCAGGTAAGATGGAAGGGGAAAGTAAAAATAGAAAAAGTGTCAACCGTCCCTGCGTGTGTTTACCAGTTAGAGGGCTGGCTTCATACTGCACGTCCGTCGCCAGGTTCAGCAGACGATCACTGACCGACGTCGTAGGTGAACGTCGTCTGCTCGCTCGGAGAAACAGATGCTTCGACTGTATTGGATAGACTGCGGATCGTTGTTACATTGTGGCGACATGGTCAAATGAGTAGGACTTACACAGAAGCAGATATTTAGATCGTCTGCTAAAACGCCGGATTCAGATCTGGAAACTTCCAGCGGACAGTGTCGTCTGCTACTCTGAAACATTCCCAAGGCGAAACAAAATAACGTTGAATATATTGATGTGTCATGTCATTGGAGTGAGATTTAACGCCAAAACTATCGATAAAGAAATACTGGAGTGATCCCCAATCTTTTTTTTAAATTCACCTGTGTGCGTCAAGGCAGGTTGGCACTGGTGGAACAATTTCATTAGCTTATCCAGCCACCGTGTGCACTGTTACGTCAGACGTGGAGCTGAGCTCGGGTTGGGTCGAGCCCACCAGTTGTGGAAGAACCACTGAAGGTATAGGACTTGCCATTGGTCCAGGTGGGATAGTGTGTTTCTCTACCCGGAACCTGGGTGTCTAACACAAGGTGCGTCGTACACAGACAGGACACTGCTTGGACGGTGGTGTTGAACCCTTTCCTCCCCTAGAAGGTAAGCTAACTAATCTTACCATGAACCTTTAATTGGCAGCCATTTGAATTTTATATTTCAGATTGTTTGCGAGTTATTTCAAAGCTTAGTCAATCACTGGTTACACAATTTTGTATGAGACTTTGTAAATTATCAAAGTATCCAAACATTTACAAGTATGTAAATTCGACTTAGTCTTCTTGTGTTAAATCCTTGGTGAAGTGATCATGATCCTGTCAATGTAAATTAGAAACGATAGCACAATACAGAAAATAATATTTTCTGACATCAACAAAGGTATTATTACATTACAAATTCATTTTCTTCCTAGAAATAAAACCCTATTCATAAAAATGTTAAAACTACAAAACTTTCAAATATAACAGTGTTTTTAAAGAAAATTCACAATGTTTATAGCTTAGATTTTTATTTTGTTGCATCCATCTTCGTTGCATATGTTTTCATAAAATGCCTTATAAAGGCACAAGACAAAATCGAAATGGGTGAAAGACCTGCTCCCTGACTATTTAAAAACAACGCTGTCGTTCACCTGTCGGCCCTCTTTTCACACAAGTACATTGGGGCTTTTGGGGCGGAATACTTCATTTGACGTTACTTTGATTCAATAGGTTACCCAGTAACATATCCCTTTTCAAAGATGTGTCAAATTATATCTCTGTAGTGTCCATCTATGTTTATTTATAACAAAATTATTAGCACCTTTAGTAATGTCTCAACCGGATTTAGCCACTGGTCCGAAGTCCATCTACTCAAAATACAGGTACACGTAGTCCATATACTAATGAAATATAATGAAAATGATGTTAAGAGCCCCGTTCGGGCTTGTAGACTCAAAGGTTTTTTAAATGGTTAACTATTTTTGTATTAATGATCTTGTCTATGATTCTGCATCATATAAAAATATAAGCGACAAAACCATTTTCATAACCATAAGATCAGAAATCACTTGTACAATTCTGACTCTATTATAAGCACGTGTTTATGAATCACTATTAAATAGTGACGATACCAGGTGTTCTCGAAAAGGTGAGTGTATCCTGTCCCAACGGTGGCACCCGTCACAAACACATGAAAAAGCAGGTCACGTGTTCACCTGAAAATTCACGGGAACATTTTCAATCGAATGCTCATTTACACATATTGTTTCAAAAGGACGTCAAGAGGTGTATATCCTTGAGAAATTGACCATTATTTCCTTCCTTCACCAGTAATAACGGCTGTATAGAAACTATCAGATATCAACATCTTTGTTGTAAATGTTCAATAATTTACGTGGGTATTAGATGCACGAAAGAGATATAGACAAATAATTATACACGCGCTAATTTTGGAGGTTTAAAGGAAATCAGCAGATATACATGTATTGTGGTACCACAATAAACACATTGTGTTCGTCACACATCCGGGTTCAATTACCCACATGGGTACAATGAAGCCAATTCATGTCCCCAACAGTGATCCATATTGCCGGAATATTGAATAAAGCGGCGTAAAACAGAACTCACTCGCTGTATGAACCTCCTTGTGATCAACTCGTATTTTAAACCTAAGAATATTTGAGGCAAAGAGTAAGTGGATAAAAGTTTCATTGCCAAACTGACAAATATACGTCCACCTACAACCGCATGGTTTTAGAGGCGAGCCTTGAGTCAACCCTGCAGCCACAGACGCGGCTAGACTCACTGTCTCTTACATTTGATCTATATAAACCATGACCACCTTCTATAAACACCTGCTTCCCCAACAATAACAACCATGTGTATGATTATATATGTCTGAATACACCAACAATAATTCCTATACTGGTGTTCTACAAGGTCGCTATTTCCATTCCTCCCTATTTCTAGTATTGACATATTTCCTTTTCATCAGCGTAATAACATTTCTGAAGTTGTTCATATCATCAAACAAAACAAATGATGTTTGTTATAGAGGCTAGGCTGTCATATCCAACGAGTTTGGCGGATATGCTGGTATTCCGTGACGTATGCCCTGCATAGGAAAATGCAAAGTATTCTGAAAACGCTTCCTGAAAATCCCCTCCCATCTCCGGTGCGCGTTATGTGTAACGTTAATGCTGACGTTTGTGTTGACACTGTCGTCGTGTAGTGTGTGGAACCCGCGCCTTCAAACATCCCCTTAAACATTCTCAAGTCCGGGGGTATGGAATAACAGGAGGGGAATCTAATTTGATAACATGCCCATATTTGTTCGGTATTGTTTTCTATGCTATACTGTTGACATGTGTAGGTAGGCGACACAATTGCTTTCCATGCATATGGGACGAGACGGCGCGTTGAAGAGCCTTCTGCTGACGATGACACTAATGAGAAGGGTTGGGGGACGTCTGGTGCTTGACAACGTGGTGGGCAGCAGCACGGTTGTCCCTTGCACTACGTGTGGATTCAGAGACGCTAAGGGAATTGAGAGAGTTAACCTTAGATTTATGAAACAAAATATTATGTGTTGAGCCTCTACACCGTCAGTTTTTACACGTGACGAATTAGGAGTATTACCCCTGATCATTAACGGATTAGTAAATAGTGGAAGAAAATTTAAAAGTGTGATCCAAATAGATATGTCTGTATTATTTATCAATCCTTGTTGAATAAATAATTAACCCATCCTACTAAAGAAAGCTGAGTCACTTTGATCGCGTTGATGTTTCAAATTAGTGGCTATGTTTGGTTTTCACAATCTATCGTAAAGTATGTTGGCTTTTTATCGGAATTTAAGCAGACCATCCACGATATACATGTACATATACATGCCAGACTATCTAGAAACCTGAGTATTTATTTATATGAAAGAATCCATATACTGTATTTGAAATGTGTCTCAAGAATATTAACATTACAAAATACAGCGTGAGGGAGTGTAACGCCCTTTTTAGCAGTATTCCATTTATATCACGGCGTGTCAGTTTAATGTGAGAAGAAAGCCTGAAGTGATGCAGGTCTCAGACGTTTACCACTTCGGTGAAACCCACGAGCACGGGTAGGGTGCTGACAAACCTAGAAACATAACCGGGGCGAACCGGGATTCGAACCCACAATCAGATTTCTGGTGTTCCCTAGGGACGTAACACTGCACAGCGAATCGCGGCGCCTTAGACGACTGGGCCACCCGTGCCTCCTACAAAAATACAGGATATCCCTCTCACGATTTACTAAGATCACATATAACCTTTTCTAAAAGAATTAATGATTCTTTTATATTTTTATAGTTAATCTGTCCTAGCAAATGACTTTAGTTATATGAAAGGATCGGGTAGTCTTTAACTTTTTAGTCGTATCAGAGACTTTATAATAGTATTATATATAATCTATTATATGGTCTCTATTCGTATGTTATGATTGAAAAGGGAAGATGGACAAAACCGAAATTACTGTAGGAACAGCGACTTTGTCCATTGCGTGAGAAGCCGAATTTTATGTTCTAAATGATTTGTCCGAAATATACTTATTAAAGATGAAATTGTAAATGAAATGAGAATTGTAAGAGTCTGGTATGATTTATGGTTATTGATGGGCGTTTCGAAGGTGGGGTGAGGTGAAATGGGGTTTAACGTCGCATCCAAGATTATTGCACTTATATAACGACGTGCTTACACGTGTGTGTGTGTGTGTGTGTGTGTGTGTGTGTGTGTGTGTGTGTGTGTGTGTGTGTGTGTGTTTGTGTGTGTGTGTGGCTGCTTATACTAGTCCGAACTGATGCCGATTTATAGTGCTAGCCCACTGAGATACCATGCCGCAGTTTAACATGAATACCCCACTCAGACACAGTATACTCCAAGCCGACCAGTCCTTCTTTTAGCCCCTTAATGCCGAGCGCGAGATAGGGTAACAACAAGCACCATCTTTTAACGCCTTTTGGTATGACTGGCCGGGGATCGAACCCCGGACCTTCCGCTAGAGCAAGGAGGCGGTCTAAGTTTCATACTTTAAGGCGGGTGGGTCTCCTGCAGTGGTAGGGCATGTCTTGTATCCATGTATTGCGCTACTTGATCTTATTCAATGTACCTAAGTTTTGGACTTGGGAAATTGTGCACGTACAAAATAAAGGGTTGGGGGACGGGACGGGGGTAGGGCACCACCAATCAGGGCTAGAGTGCAAGTCGGAAGGGGTTTGCGGAGGAGGGGTGAGGGGGTGGGGGTGAGTGTACAAAGGGGGGAGGGGGAACCAGGGGTGTGAGTGAGCAAGGCGGGAGGTGTGTGTAGAGGGTGGGGGGAGGGGGGGGTGGGGTTAGAGTTGTTGTGGGGGTGCGGCTACAAGGATGTAAATGTAGAGAGACGCGTCTGGATGATATTAAGGGTGTATGGGGGTGATGCTGGCTACAGGGATGTGACTGAGGAAAGGTGTGTGTGGGGTGAGACTACAGGGGTGTGGCTGAAGCAAGAGGGTGGATGGGCCGGGGTAGGGAACCGCGACATCCCCTTCGGAAGGGCAACACATGACTTGATGCGCCACGACACCTAGCTAAACCATGACACAGCCCAAAACCAATACGCTTCAACGCCGGGGCGAGGTTAGATTGGGGTTAGATAGGACGCAATGTAGTGTGGAATACACCAAGCTGACCATAACACTGTAAAATAACCCCAACATCTCTAAGCGTAGTAGACCAGGAATTTTCCAGCAATGCGCATGTCAACATACACCGGTTTGCGGCGCTCTCCCTCGCTACAACTGCTAAGCGTTTAAACAACTCTTCCTGTCTCTGCTTAGAGCATGTTTGGCTGTGCTGACGGTATTGTTTGGCCAGTACGGTAGGCATGTAGAAAGAACCCTCTGGTTTCTGTGAGAGATAGATACAAGACGTCAGAGGTCAAGCGTACGCACGGACTTAAGATGTCAGTATACGTTTGGTATTAAAGAAAATTAAACTCTTTTCCTGTTAAAGAAAACTCTTTTTCGGAAATAGAACTATTGCTAAAGCCCTAGTTTTTGAAGATAGGATTTTGAACTTTTTCATTCCAATAACGAATTGTTCTTTCCAAATGAGAGAGACTTTGGTTTAACGCCACTTCACGGTATGTCAGTTATATGACGGTATGTGTCAACTTGATGTGGAAGGTTGTCCAAGTTCCTGAAGCCCAAACACTGGTGTGGTCATAACAAACCAAGAAACATTAACAAGGCGAATCTAGGATTCGAACCCATTATCATAGGTTTCTGGCACACATAAGGGACGCAACTCTTCACATCGAATTGCGGCGGCGTAGAAGACTGGGCCACCCAAACCTCATACGATGCAAGTATTTTTCACACTGGACAGTGATTAGTTATCAGTGCAGACATATACAGACCAACCACCTCCCCAAGCACCCTATTGCTTGTCGCATAAGCCGACTTAATTTTATCGGGTCCTCGGGCTCGGCAGCTTGCGTGTGCGTTGTTCATACTATCAACCACTGGTTTGATGACTTTATCCGTGTGTGTACGGGCAGCCGAGTTGTGTATTGGTGCAGAATACCACTGATGGTCATTGATTCGTTGTCAAGAAATTGTTTTTGGTTTTCAAACCTGAAAAAGATGGAGCCTCATTTCGTTTCAAATGAATGTACCTTTCTGTAAGCAGGATTTCAATGTTAGATTATGAAATTTGTCTGTGGGGGATGATGTTAATCGAGGTAAGGTCCAATGGCACACGTTTCACTGCGCAGAGTTACCCACCTCAGCCACACCAGGATCCGCTGATCGTAAGTTCGATAGATTCGCCCTGATCATGTTCCCTGGCTTGTCGTGGGTTTCATCAAGGGATACACGTCTAATTATAAGACCCACACCACATTCAGCTGACACGCTGTGGTACATCTCAGATAATGTTCAAAGCCGCGTTAAACTAAACTCACTCAATCACCACCAAAATCCAGTTCCGAAATCTCACCTGCTCACACCGGAAACCAGAAAAAAAATAAAACATGTGAAAACAGGACATTTGGATGTTTTAAATTGCCAAGAATAAAAGGACTTGTGCCTAGTGTAGACTCTGCATGCAGTCTGCGACAATCACTGGAGTGTAACATTCCTGACGCTGACGCGACCTTCACCCCGTACACGCTGTCGCAGTCGGAGGATGAGGACGGGATGGAGATGCTGTTGCACCACCATGTGTTGACAAACACTGACCTGTGGCCAGAAATCGCCATGTCATTGTGGAATGTATCAGAAACACGTGGTTTCGCTGACTCGCCAGCTTGACATTTTCCCCATTTGTGTTTCAGCTTTACCGCATTTTTAGCTTATATTGGACTTAAAAGGTGATTTGAGAAAATTTGCTAACTCATTTCCTTTGAAGTCTGGGATAAAACATTTCAAAATGTTAAGCGTTAGCCTATGATGATTTGCAAAAAATATGCACGTGATATGCCTAAACATCTTTAAAATATCGTTGTCCTTTTTTGCGCAAAGTTTAACCTGGATTTCCATAAGCTGGCTTGATTACAGGTAGATTAGAAAAGGTGGGAGCCCACATTGTTTTTGCATTGAGTGATTAAAAGGGTGAATAAATAGGTCCTTAGTCAAAATATTACAAAAGCTTAAATATTTTCATAATTAGCGCGGGGGCATGGGTGGCCCAGTCGTCTAAGGCGCCGCGATTCGCTGTGCCACCTATGATTGTGGGTTTGAATCCCGGTTTGCCCCGATTATGTTTCTAGGTTTGTCAGCACCATACCCCTGCTCGTGGGTTTCACCGAAGTGGTAAACTTCCGAGATCTGCATCACTTCGGGCTTTCCTCCAACATTAAGCTGACACGCCGCGATTTCACTGGAATACTGTTAAAAGCGGCGTTAAACCCAACTCAATCACTCACTCATAATTAGCGCCGTGAGAAACGTGCATAATTTCGTAATTAAAAGAATGTTGTCAACTCTTTTGGCAGTTCAGTAGTAAAAAGTCCTAACCCTACATGCCTATGTCAGTGCATTCTAAAAGGGAATCAGGTGACCAACATGTATTATAACAATTTAATGGTACAACAATCCTCATTTGAATTTGATACACTATATTTTTTCAGTCAGTGCTTCAAAACCCACAATTTGAATCTCTGAAAGAAGGAGACATATCTATTATCAACATCACATCACAAGTTATTTAAACATCAAGTGTATCCAGTGATCGATATATATTACTGTTTTATTTTTTTATTTATTTTATGTATTTTTTATTTTATGTACTTATTTATTTCAATTAATTGGGTTGTTTTTCTTGTTGGTTTTGTTTTGTTTTTTGGTTGGGGGTAGGTTGGGTGGGTCAAACCTTTGAAGAAAAAGAATATTTTCTAAAACAGTATATTTTAACAAAGACCTATATCAAACATTACGTC
This sequence comes from Haliotis cracherodii, assembly GCF_022045235.1. Lineage (NCBI taxonomy): Eukaryota > Metazoa > Mollusca > Gastropoda > Lepetellida > Haliotidae > Haliotis > Haliotis cracherodii. The sequence continues at coordinate 54,066,870 of NW_027266319.1, read as the reverse complement.
TTATAAAACGGATGCCAAATGAAATAATTATCTTTAGAGATAGGCTAAGAATTGCGAAAATAGAATTATGAAATGAATCTGGTAGACACTATGTTTAATAGGAATACCCGGAAATATAGATGATAAGCTAACAGTTACATTGGTAAAAAGCTAGATCAATTACAGACACAATGAACAGTAGTGAACAGACAGCTATTTGTAACGCTAAACACGTGTAAGCGACACGATAATCTGATGATCCAACTATGATCGATTGGTATGGCTTTCAAATAATCTTACTGACTAATTCATCAATTGGTATAACTTGTAAGTAAACCATTTAAAGTCAGTCCCACTGAATCGCGTTGCCATGACTATTTGTAAGTTGATGATGATACGGACACAAGATGGGGAAATGTATAACATCATACACAATAATACATAGAGATTCCTGTCAGATACAATTCATCTTATGTGTATTTCCAAACGTATTTAGCCAGCGAATTAGGTTTTAAAACAACGAGATGTAAGCTAAATGGTATATGACAGTCACGATGCAGTAATCTTGTTCTTACACACCCTAAATACGCACCGTTATAGCATCGAATCGATGCATATTTTGTCTAATTTCATGATCTCTGTTGCGCATTGATACACGGTCGTGAGTGACGTCATCCGGCTTATTGCTCATACTTAATGTGACCCTCCACAAAAAAAAGCTTCCGCAATATCTGTGGATTGTCAAGGCGATGATAATAATGCAAAATAGATCAAAGAACATGCATTTATATATTTAAGTTTCGACACAGACATAGGTGAATTTGACAGAAACATGAGTAACTATTTAATAAATTACAACCAGGGAAGTAGTCTGTCGTAATCAGATCGCATGTCATCACCATAAAGTTGCCAAATCACGGACCTGGAATTTGATCGCAGACATTTTGATACCAGTTATTTCATATGAGTTTCTCACCCACAGGTGGTGGTCGATGCGCTTAAGGATAGACCGAGAAATGTTACAGAAACGGCAGCGGAAATGTTGTGTATTTGTAATTTGATGAGATCGATCCGATATGGGCAAAGATATGGCATTAAAAAAAAGACATGGAGTCGCTTGAGAGGGGACTAGGGAAGTGTAATGAAAACGGCACCGGAAATATTTTAAAATATTTTTCTGAAACGATCTCAATCAATTTTTGTTCTCAAACTTCAAAGGTGTCTGTTTGTATCTGTATTGGGATCTGAAGCCGTTTTTCTCAACCATCAAGTTCCCATGGGCCCGCATTATCCGAATCAACTTCAATCCGCGAATACATGTGTAAACTCCCAGCTATCTGTTCAGCAGGACAGGCGAGAACGCGCATCTCAAACCAATCTGTCTTTGGCAATATCACTAATAACGCCCACTGCCACAACGCTGAACAGGATCAAAACGGATTCGACACAGGTCCCATTCCAGCCAAATTGAGTCCGTGTGACGATACACCTTATAGATAACACACATTGCTCAGGGAGTTGCCCGACAATTTGAAACCTGACTATCACAGTCAGGAAACTGACGTTGAAACTACCTGCCAAGCCACAGAGGTAATCTCCTGAGCCTAACGTCAGCGTTAGGCTTGACAAGGAATACTGAAGACTGAGCCTTCGCTAGAACTGCCGGCGATGAGCTTCTCCTGACACTGTCATGGTAATATTAACACTGAACTGATACATGTATTTTTGTAATATTCTGCCCTGTATCATGTATAGTCTGTTTGTCGGTGCCTAAGACCGTTTCATTGACATAAGGGTATCCCCATGCCATGTTGATGACGCTAGCTAGCAAGCTCGTACGCCCATATGGACCAGCTTATCCGATGACAATCTTGGTCATTGGACAGAAAGTTCTGATGTCTGCCCGAGGCGGTGTCTAGCTGCGGTTTCTATTCTTGTTGTATAACGTTTTGGCATTTGGATCCCCTGCTGTAATATTTGCCGTTTGTCTGTGGTGTTGTGTCAGACTGGTTCCAGTCTTGTGGGTGGCAGGTGATATCCTGGTTTCTGTGTAGCAAGGTGAGTTTTGTGATGAATTCTGGAGCGTTGTGGCCATGATAAACGGTTGGTTTAAGCCCCAGTCAACAATATTTCAGCTCGGTCACGGTGAACTGTAACTGATGGATTCTTGGCCAGATAACCCAGTGATTTATATTATGACCAACGTCGTAAGGTTAGGATGACGTGTAATCGACAATGTATGACCACCCAATCCAATTCAGTCGCTTCTAATTAACGACAAGCAATAACGTTCTGGGGACCTGTTCTGGCTAGTTTAACTACACATGATGCAATTGTAGGATAACAGGATGGTAACATATAACTTGATGCACCAAATAGAAATGTACAAAGGTTATTGAATGGAAGCCACATTCGCCGTAAGTCAAACATAGCAAACATATCGCCGTCCGTTCCATTCAAGTTCTTACCATCAAATAGCGTATTTGTCTGATCGAATGACCTGTGGCTTTGCAGGTCATGCGATGAGATAAACATGGTATTGCACAAAAAAGGGCAACTTTGTACTTTTTTGCATGATTTTCACGATCTTACTCTGAAGACCAGAGTCACCGAGGTAGACTGAAAGTAGTTCCTCTACAAAGTGTTATTTCATACGAGTGAATGCTCATGACATCAATCACTAGATTATTTACAGACTCGTTTATTTACATACCGCCGTCATATAGCTGGAATACTGGTGTGTGTGGCGTAAAACAACAAACCATCTAATCATTCGAGTGAAATAACAATGTTATATCGAGAGATAAAGATAGTATTTGATCACAAAATACATTATAAACTTGAAAACTACAACATGTACTCTTCGCCGTCCGAGGCGGGAGTATGGAGAGTGGTTGAGTATGATTTTACGCCGTTTTAGCAATACTTCAAACATGATGGGGCGACCTGGATGTAGTTAATCATATTATACTCATGCGAAGAATCGAACCCGGGTCTTGGTCAAGAACAATTTTTTTAAGCTGTACGTGACATGCTGGTTGATTAGATTAACAGTAATAAGTATGAAACACTGTTTGAACCTGTTTGTTCTGGTTTTCGTCAAACACAGTCGGTGTCCTGAAGGTAAGAATTAATATTCAGAGAATAATACATGACTATTTTCATAAATTGTTCTTTATATTACATGCCGATATAAGACATGCGATGAAAATTATTAAATGAAAGTCAATATACGTAAAGAATCATGACTATTTAGGATTATAAAATTGGTCAATCAAGTTGAAACAAATTGTTCAAATATACGTGTAGTATTACTTTCCGAGGCGATTGGGGTGTAGTCTGTATTGCAAAGTGTTCGCTCGTCACTCCGAAATGCTGTTAAGAACAATTTTGTCCACAAGCGATACGGCTGCAGTTTTTCTACAGCCGTAGCCATGCTCAATATCACAATATCACTTATACCAACCAGTCCGGAATGAAGAGGGTACAAATAATAATAATAATAATAATAATAATAATAATAATAATAATAATAATGATAATGATAATAGGCAAAACAATGCTTTCAAGGGCATATCCCATTTTGACATGAATGGTGAAAAATAACGGGTTCGTGCGTATATTTAAAGACAGTCTTTGTCTTATCCGGCGTCTTGAATTGTTTACAAGAGCACACGGAAAGCATAACTCAAGCTTAGGATGCAGCAGCTTACAACTTGTCTTTTGTCAAAAACGAAATGTCTCGTTCATCTTCCAAAAGAAAATGTTTTTGTGATACATATATAATTTAATTGTTCATTCATATACAGGCTAACCATAGCTCAAGGGCCTTAAACTGCTATGTCTGAAATCTCTGAAAGGTAGCTTTGATAGTCTGGATTGTATCAACGATTGACAAAACGTGGATGAAGTAAGGACGGGAATGGATAAGCTCACAGGAACAGCATCATGTCGTAACCGAACAAAAACTTTAGAAATTGTCAGAATGTTTTCAGATGTGTTCATAGGAATAAGAACTAGACTTTGTTCAAATCAACAATTGAATATTTTGGACAGGACATACACAACTACTCAATGAGGCTAAAATGTGTCCAAAAACTGATTTTAGATGTTTTAAGGAAGGTTTTCTAATATTTGAACACGACCAAGTCTTTAACCCAAGCTGATTTTCATAGAAAGATGGTAGAAACAGTATAAAACATATTATCTTTGGGTCGCGGACTTTCGCATACAGTAAACTTCGGTTATAACGAACTCGAAGGGACCACTAATTTTAGCTCGTAATAACCGTAGTTCGTCATAAGCATATATACAGCATTTATACAACAAATGGTCGGGACTAAAATGTAAGTTCGATATATCAGTTAGTTCGTTATAAGCGTGTTCGTTATACACGTAGTTTACTGTACTTAGATATTCATTTTAACTTCCACAAATCCAATTTTTCACTCATTTTTATATACATATGTATTTCATCATCCCAGGAGTCAAAAACTAGCATGTGTCAAAAATAACATAAGAATAATGATAAATTTAATAAATTAAGTTGTCTGCAACTTTAAAAATTGATATTTTCAGCTGACCAAAAAGGGCCCTAATGCTACCTCATCTTTTATCCACGATAACAAAGTTCATGCACCCATGCAATGTTTATAAGAATTCCACACGAAGTCATCTGGTACTTCTCCAATAGTGAAGCTTAGCTTATTGATTTAAGCAGGTTTCACTTTACAATTTAGAAAAACATACTTCAACTATAACAAAGTTCATAGCTGCAAATACATGCAGCTGTATAAATAATTCATTGCATAACCGATAATTCTGTCGGTTATCTCCCCTTGTCTGCGAAATGCCGCTTTCCCATCAAGGCTTCTTCTACCTATCCTATCTCTGAGAAACAGGAAGATGACATCCAAATACTACCGGCGGTTTAACATATTTTGCGAAATTATTGGCAGAAGACCGCGATAATCCGTCAACGGAGTTTATGTACGCCCCATCGATGCGAACACATTCATAGAACGCACGGATATTTTTTTTCAGTTAGAGGAATTAACACGGCGGCCTTAACAGACGGATGTTGGGGAGGGTCTAGCGTTTGCAGATGGGGGGATCATCGTGATATTGGGGATTATCGTCATATTTCAACTTTAACTGTCTGGAACTAACTTGCTTTAGCCAACAGAACAGTTATAGGACTTGTTCTGGTGATAAGCGGTTGACACCGGTGAGTCGAGATGGGGACGCCCCCAGTACCTTTTGCTTTGCCCTATTAATGATGTAGATTTATTCTTGCGAAGTTTGATATGGGTTCTTTTAAATTGATTACTGGGACGCAAAATCATGTTACTTGATAATATTTCAATTAAATATCAAAATTACACGTCCCATCTTAATTATGGAAACCCATGTGTCCAGAAACTCTCCGCATTTTATTAAAGGTATGTACAAAATTCAACTTTCAATTTTCATGGGTGCATAAGTGAGTATTATATATTTACTTTAATGGACCTTTGTTAAAAGAATACCAAATGATGGTGCCAGTTGACATAGTTGTTCTGAAGTAAGTGATGATATACAGCAAAACCTTGGTAGTACGGATACCTCGCGTTACAGTTACCGTTGTGAGCATCCACGTGTACCGAGCGGGACTTTACACAATACCCATGATCCTTTAATCTGGACATTTGGTAATCTGGGCAATTTCACTGGAAACGACACGGTCCGGATTATCGAGGTTAACACCTGGTAGCATCACAGATTTTCAGTGATATAATTTCTGCAACTATTTGCCTTTTACGCCCAATGGAACCTTTTCCGGTAGATAATTGAGACTGATTATTCTCTTGCGTTGACATTTTATATTTAATTGTAACATAATTCACAAAACAATTCAGACACACTTAATAATAAATAAAAATGTAACATCTCAAATACATCTTCTAAAATTATTATTACAGTTTCTTGTTTCGAAACAGATCCAACTTTACATTTATTTCAGTAACGATTAAAACTCTTTTAATCCTTCACCATGTTTTGAAAGTCGATAGTCAAGGAATGTTCATGTTTGTGGGACAACGAGATGAATGAGCCTTTGGCGCCCTGTATTCTTGACTACCGTAGTCCATGTAAGCACTGAGAATCTTAAGTATGTGTAAACAAAAAACTGAAGGTACTTCCTGGTCTCCGAACAGTAATCTTGTATGCTGGTTTGTGATGAACAGAATGAGTGAGGTTTTGATGTCCGTCTAAAGCCTGCATAGCTCGCCGACAAGAAAGCAGTCTTTGTTTCACGACCTTTGGGGCTTATAAAGTTAATCGGCTTAGGCAAGTTTCTATTTGGACAATGATCACCTCGCTGTAATGTAGTTCATTACGACCGGATATGATTTCATGAATGAAACAAAGTGCAGAAGGATGTTTATATGAAATAAACAGTTCCTCTAAGTCGGTTGCTAGAATGCTTGGTATGTTATAGAATTAAACTTGGTCAATAGGGTTATCGATGAACATTTCCTTACAGTAAGCTGTATCATATGAGGCTTAAGACCAGCTGCAGGTAAGATCGTTTCTGTTTTATGATAGTCGTGAAATGACCTACGCGTTTTTTAAAGGCGTTTTTCGCGAACACATGTTTGGGTGGTTGGTTTGTTGCTTTACGCCGCACTCAGCAATATTCCAGCTATATGACGGCGGTCTGTAAATAATCGAGTCTGGACCAGACAATCCAGTGATGGACGTCATGCGCATCGATCCATCCAATTCGAATACGATGACATACATCAACCAAGTCAGCGAGCCTGACCACCCGATCCCGTTAGTCGCCTTTTACGACAAGCAAAGTCGCCTTTTACGGCAAGCATGGGTTGCTGAAGACCTATTGTACCCCGTATCTTCACGGGAAACGAACACATGGTGTCAACCCTTATTGGCCTTAGTGATTCTTTCATATACTTGTCATCACTATTTTGCCTTTTACGCCCAATTTTTTACATATATTTGATACTAATTTGTATAAATTTTATCACGGCTGTAGAAAAAAGATAATAAACAATATCGAACATTTTATCATGACCCATTTTACCCACTAGGAACTGCACTTGTTTGTAATATTTCACAGAGTCTGAGAAATTGAGTCTATAACAAACGGAGTTTTAATTTTAGCCACGCCTTTGATGTAATTTGCATATTCTAAAATGAATGGTAAATGAAATAAATATTGACTTTTTATCATGTATACAAGGATTCTTATGTTAATTAATATGAATATATGAATGGAACGCTCCAACTGTATTTATTAGTCTCTCTGTTCACAAAACGGATACACAACAGATAAAGGACCATGTAGCTCCATTGTTGTGCAGCTATTACGTTTTTTTAGGTCTGGAATATCCAGCGAATGATTTTCTCGGGATCATTTTTTGTAAAACTTATGGAAATTTTATTTTCTGGAATGCAAGACTTTGGGCCGGTCCCTAAACTGGACATCAGCCGTTAAACCAAACTCATTTAAATTTTACTTACATTTGAATTATTACAACCAGTCACTGCGATCGACTTTAATTTTTAGAATGATATTCTTTATCAGTTTTTATACACGACGATCCTTGTCCAAATTGTTGATTATCACTTACTTTGGTTTTGTAATGACCAAGATTGAAACGTCGTTTGATGAAGGCAGGTGTACGAATACATTCATACCGACATGAGAACACTTTATTTGAGATGATTTCGTTGTGATTTACTGAGTACCCCAAAATCAATAGGCATTGCAGCAACACAGGGAATTCCACAGAGGAGCTGTGACGACACAAGGAGTGTTTTCCATCCGCCAAAAAATTCGATCTTTTTTACTGCCTTTAAAAACTCGGATGCGGAAGCAAATGCTTTGGTGTTTCTGAAAAAAACTCCTTTTAGCGGACAGCTGGTGCAGAACAGGGAAAAAACCACACTGATGTAAACAGCCATTTAGGGCAGTTGTAAGTTTTCAGTTTGTTTGTAGAATATATTTCTTAATTTCGTCACTATATGGCACCAATACTTCCGATGTGACTATAAATTTAAACTCTCTCCCTTGGTTATTTTGTCTGTATATTGGGTCTTTGATGGCATTATAGGGCAATTTAGTTACAAAAAATAAATCCCACGGGATTTTAAAACTTCCCTACCGAGGCTTATGAAAAAGAAGCTGAACTCTTTGAACCATTTATGTCTATGCCTTCAAGTTTTGACTTCACCTTAGAACATAAACTGTAAAAGGAATAATATAAGGTTATCGTATATTTTAATGAAGTATTTGGTTTTCAACTAAAATCTTCGCCTGTAATATTCCCAGACGAAAACATACTGCAAACAAATGATTCATCCTTTCTCCAGCGTTTCCTTTTTTTGCTCAGGAAGTGTCTGTATAAATGAGGTTCGATGGGTCGTTTTGACCTGAAGCATACCACATAAAACCTGAAATAGAATGTGACAAGTCAATGTTCGCCAAAGTCATCTTACCCAAATCGAGCCCCAAAAATTACGTTCCCATGTATTGCATCCTATACATTGACCCAAATCACAGCGAAAAGCTACACTCAAACACAACTAGTACCATTCGGGATCATTCCTCGGTGTTTGTTCAACTCTTCAAGAGCAGACGATAATTGCATCTCCGCCGGTATTGGTTAAAGTTGGGTCAGCCGTATGTCGTCTGCTTGCCAGCAGGTGGGACCCGCGTCAGAGCGCGCGAAGTGGGGTGCAAGTTTCCCGTGCTTGCTGAACGTGCTTGTTGCAAGGACATGCCTTCACTGTTGGCAGTGTTGCCTCTGTTTGTTGCCATCTGGAGTGGTGTCCTCCCAGCCTAATGTGTGTTACAGAAACACCACCCTCCTCTGCAAGATTCCTCTTCATGTCTGCTTGACTCTGACCGCGTTGACCTCACCGTGACCTGAGATTTGTATACAGCATTTGTAGTTTCGCGCCATGCTCTACTGGTAGCTTTATACAACTGCGCATGTTCGCGCACTCACCATTCGGAGGTACTCGGTTAAATCCGTTTACGATATTCTTGGATTCTTGCTTACAGTATCTAGTACTGGTTTGCCTGGTGATATGTCGGTTATGTACGAGCACCCGTCATCGAGGTGAAATATTGCTTAGTGTGGCGTTAAACAGCAAACAAACTTTAATAAGCTTGTTCAGAAAGAGGGACAATATAAATCTATTGTAGTTGAGTACAAGATATGTGTTGGATGTAACATAACTTAAATTGTGTGGGAGTAACATAGCTAGTCTCTTACAGGTTTAATAAATTAGAATATATATACGTCATACGGGTAATTTAAAACCAATATTATTTATTACATTACAATTGGTGATCTTTTTACGATAGGTTCTTTTAATCGAGAGTTTTCTTTTACAAATTTCGAAATACAATGTATTTCGTTCGAATCTTATATATTGCGTGTGTGTGTAGGTGTATTTTAGAGAACCAAATATGTATTCAAAGCAATTAAATCCGTTTGAAATATATTACCACTGCCCTAATTTTGATATTTACATGTATAACCCATCTACATAAATCAAACCGTTAATATGTAATAAAACGAATTTAAACACCTTTTGTTAAAGCACAAGTTATGTAAGTCGATTGTCTCTTTATAAGTGTCAGTGGAAACTGGTATACATGAAATTATTACCCCAGAGCAATGTCTGACAAAGTCATATTTATACATACATGTAGTTAATTAAAGTTACCATTTGCTACATGGGGGCACGGGTGGCCCAGTCGTCTAAGGCGCCGCGATTCGCTGTGCAGAGTTGCGTCCCTTGGGCACGCCAGAAACCTATGATTGTGAGTTCGAATCCCGGTTCGCCCCGATTATGTTTCTAGGTTTGTCAGCATCATACCCGTTCTCGCTGGTTTCACCGAAGTGGTAAACGTCTGAGACCTGCATCACTTCGGGCTTTCCTCCCACATTAAGCTGACACGCCGCGATAGAACTGGAATACTGTTAAAAGCGGCGTTAAAGCCAACTCACTCACTCATTTGGTAGATATGTCTGTACTCAGCTAAGCTGACATAGAGTTTAATTGTGTTCTGTCCTAATAACTACAATGTATGGTTGTACTGTGTAATATGTCAAGTGATGCTCGTTGTATACACCACAAATGCAAAATGTAATAATGTATTGGTATGTTTGTTAAATTAAAGAATGTTTTGTATACCCGTCATTTACCCTTACTATATAAATCCCTTGAACACACATGAACAAATGTCATGAATCCCCCTCATATATTCGCCGTTCATCTAACCTTGACGTCATACCTCTGTCACATAATTTTGACATGGTCTATGAATAATTTGAAAAGTATGAATGACCTGAGCAAATTCACCCATCTCTATGGTTACATGCCCCAAATACATATTATATTTGAGGCAGGATCACGGGCGTTGCATGTAGTTATGTGCGTCCCGCGTTAGATTCTATACCACGAGCCCGAGGCGAGTGGTGTTAATCCAAACGGGGTCAGAGGCCCCTGTATATTCGAAGCTATAAAGCTTTTCCAGAAGGGACCATCTTCCTGAGGCAAGAGTGTTTACTGACTTTAAAAGTTCAGTTTCCACCCTTGCCGAACTAGGCTGGTATTATGGAGTTAAATTTTGGCTGGACTAACGAGTCTATGCATAGTCCAGTCAAAATCGCGCTACGAAATCGAAATCCGGTTCGTAAAGTGTCATGCAGATTTCGGTCGATTGCAGGATTTGCAAAGCATGCGCACCGCTAACTCGATGTCAACAGATATTTTCCAAACCTTTTCATGTTTTTAATCCAGGTGCTCTCGTGATTTGATGCACATCGCGATGTAAGACTCGTTTTATCACTATATAGATCTTGATTATCGATCAGATCGTCTTGACTGGGCGACGCCATTTTGTTTGAAACAAATGCATGTGATAGAATCGGATTGGTTAATAGGAGAGGCTTAGAAGGGACATAACTAAAAAAACCATTGGTGGCGCTACGATCGAGCCAAGGAATTCCAGCCAAGTTCGGCAAGGGTGGAAACTGGACTTTTGTAGTCAGTGAACTCTCTTGCTTCGGGAAGATGAGAAGGGACATAATCCCCAAGACATAAAGCTCGGTGAAGATCCGGGGTAGAATAGGTCTTCAGCAACCCATGCTGGTCGTAAAATGCGACTAAGCTTTTCGTAAAAGGCGACTAACGGGATGGGGTGGTCAGGCTCGCTGACTTGGCTGATGCATGCAATCGTACCCCAATTGCGTGGATCGATGCTCATGATGTCAATCACTGGATTGTCTGGTCCAGACTGGATTATTTACAGACCGTCGTCAAATAGCTAGAGTAGTGCCGCCATAAACAACAAACAAACATTGAAGACATATATGTACGTTATTTGTAGACTACATTGTATTCTAAAATGATGATAGAGTGAGTGATGTCACTGCTTTTAACAGTTGTTCAGTTATTTCAAGGAGTGTCAACTTGATTTGGGAGGAAATCCCAAAGTGATGCAGGTCTCAGGCGTTATCCACTTTGAAACATGATCAGGGTGAACCAGAATTAAAAACCACGATCTTGGGTGTTTGTCCCATCTTAGGGACGCAAATCTGCCTCCAACTGGGCTACAAGTTCAAATGTACGTCATTGGTAGACAAACTTTAAAATGATGATAACATTACAGTTCCACTGAAGTACTTTATGGGTGGTTAGATCTTAACTGGCTGTTTCCTTGTGATTCTTGCGCTGATTTTTCAGAAACAGAAGCTTCTCTGGAAAAAAAAAAGCAACGAATATTTGTTTGATTTACGTTTGCAGAGGGTTAAACGCCTGGATATTTTCGACTTGGCGCCGTGAAAGTTCACCTTGTTGAAATGAGATAGGTCAGAGAACGCTGTATGGTGCTAAACCATCATTAACATTCAGATGCACATCGTGCAGAGTAAGTCGCCACCAGGTGTCGCAGCACTCGGTCAATAGAGGGCGCCACCAATGCATGTGGTGCATGCGCAAACAGTGCTTTGTAAGAAATGGACACTCGGTGGAAAATACCACGTTCGCATGGCACTGTAACGTTTGAGACCAGGGGACGAATTGTTGGTGTGAAAGAAGGGTTGCTGCTGATGGTGGTTGTTGTGAATCACCATCATACTAGTTGTCTCGGATGCAGCCGGGGCCTCTCTTTGTCCTCTTGTCACGATCTCTTTACAGTCGCTGTGCCTGCAGTGGTACTTCTCGATACAGTAAAACCTGGTTAGACAGGAAACCTGGCTTATCATCGCTTGTGTCATTACTGTGATTGAAGTGGTTCTTAGATAAAAGCGACGAAAAACATTTCTATAATCAGAGGAATTCTCCACGAGAAGCTGATTCCATTGTATATTTCGACTATATGATGAGCATGTGTTTCTGAATCACTATTAAAAACAGTAAACTACGGTTATAACGAACACGCTTATAACGAACAAACGGATATAACGAACTAACTTTCTAGTCCCGACTATTTACTGTAGTTATACTGTATGTATGTTTATACCGAATTACGGTTATAACGAACTAAAATTAGTAGTGCCTCTGAGTTCGTTATAAGCGTAGTTTACTGTAGTTAAATAGACACATGCTTATGATATAATAGTAATCATACAATGGATTCCCCATGATTATGGAAATACTTTCTGTCACCTTTATTTATGAATCAGTATCACATAGTGATAAGTATCACTTTCATTCCTTGGAATTAGGTACCACTGAGTCTCTGAATAACACTATTAAATCGTTCTTGAAATATCACAGATTATGTATGGACAAGGCAAAACGTGAGCAGGGCTCACTGATACCACTGACCACGACTTCAACATATTTCAATATAGTTCAAAACAAGACCAAAACAATATTTTCTCAGAAAATCCACTCTTCGAAATCACGAAATCAAATTTACCTCAGTCTCCTTTTGGTATAGAAACTGTACACCTGATTTGAAAAAAAAACATCCATGAAGTAGTTATCAAGTTATAGGTCGCACACATGTTGAAGTAAAAATAGCTGTATTTTTTTCAAAAAGTCTAAATATTGAAATTAATCTTCGCACTACACCTATTGGTAAAGAAAGTGATCACCAAGTTTGAAAAGAATCTATGCAGTAAATTTTAAGTATAGGTCGCCCAAAAAATGTCCTCGGAAGGACAGACGGACGGAATTCCTTGGTATAAGTGTATGCGCCCGCCCTTTTAGTTCGGGGGTATAAAAAATATTACCAGACTTAGTTTTGCCTTTTTAAACTACCTATCTGGGAATTATGGGACTGTACCTCGGTACCTCTGCTTCCTGTACGATGCGTTAGTCACTGGATTGTCTGTCCCAGATTCGATTATTTCACAGACCGCCATCATATAGCTGGAATATGGCTGAGAGCGGCGTTAAACAACAAACCAAAAATCCTGTACGGTGCTCCATCGTGCTCCATCATCACCAGAGTTACTGTTGTTTGTTTACTCGCCATGTAATAAAGAAATAATTAATTTCAAAGTGTTAAAATTTTGGATGATTTTTATTTCAATTGCGACAGGACCTACTTGACAAAAGCAGGGGGACATTGTTAGGAACGTCTAGAAATAATCGAAACCTGAATTTGTAGTGATAATGTTGCAGAAGCTAAAGAATTGTGGAATACATTACCTATTCAGCAAAGGAATATTAAAACATTCCCTCGATTTAAGAACAGATAGTCCTACAGTTCCCTCATATTTCTCAAATGGTTTAAGGAAAATTAACATAATACATTCAAAATTAAGATATGATGACAGTGGATTAAAAAATGACTTATTTAGAAAAGGTTTAAACGAGGATCCAAAATGCCAACGTGGCAGCCCATGTGAAAATTCATATCATTATTTCATTGAAAATCCTTTATTTAAATCAGCTAGAAACGAATTGATGCACTCACTATTATTAATTGTGAAAGATACTTGTGATGTAAATATTGACCTGATGCTAGTTGGAAATGCAATTTTACCTAATCATGTGACCGAAAGCATTTTTAGGAATGTACATACATATATAAAGAAAACAAAAAGGTTTGAGTGAGCAATGTGAATGTACATACGTTTCTCTATCTCTCTCCTTTCCTTTCTGTAATTTGATTTATTAACTGTAAATAAGCATACATGTAAATCTATGGGAGAGGGCGTTCTAAGTTATGATAACTTGTGCCCAATCCTTTTCATGAGAATTAAATATATTTAAACAAAGCTAAAGAACACCCGATTCTTTCATATTACTATAGTTAATCTCTCATTTGGATCTTTCAGAAGCACTTAACTCCAAACTACTAGATTTAAAAAGTACTTGTGTCTTTGTGCTGGGTGAATCCCAAATGTCACATTGAATTTCAGTTAAGCAATTGTGTATTTTTCACAAGTTTTTGCTGAATGTCTGGTAATTTTCCCCCCTCATCTGTCATGAAATGTACAAGAGTTTAGGAGGAAATGAACATTTGATGCCCGTGAAGATTCCGGGGTGGAATAGGTCTTCAGCAACTCATGCTTGCTGTAAAAGGCGACTAACGGGATCGGGTGGGTGGTCAGGCTCGCTGACTTGGTTGATGCATGTCATCGGTCCCAATTGCGTGGACCGATGCTCATGATATCAATCACTGGATTGTCTGGTTCAGACTCGATTATTTACAGACCGCCGTCATATAGCTGGAATATTGCTGAGTGCGGCGTAAAACAACAAACAAACAAACGAACATTTGATATGGCTTTCTAAGCCCTGACTAAGCTTCAAAACGTCGCCAAGCTACTCTGATCGACCATTACAAGTGACTTAATGGGTGAACAATTAGATTAAGATTCAGTCTTAAAAGTAGTCCCCATGAAGATATTTAATTTTAACTTTCAATCATATATACATTTATATGGGTAAAGTAACTTTTAGTTTTTCAAAAAAAATTATTTTCATTATGCCGTAAATATCGAATCGTTTTTTTGGACAATTTCAATGTACACGCAGCTCGAAAACAAACGTCACTGTTATTTTCTCTCCTGGTTTGACGTGACCTGGGAATCTGACATATATTTGCTACTTGGCCCATTTATGCGGAAACGGGTCGGTAGGTTTAAGGTCAGATAGAGGTCAGCTGGTCACTGGTCAGCTTCTTTGGTGTTTGTCCGTCATAGTGGCAATTCAAACCAAAACCTACCTACCGGTAGGAAAGAATATTTTTACCCTTTTCGCGAATACCTGGTGCCATCACTAATTTGCAGCCATCCTTTCATATAATTTTCACGGAAATTTTGCCTTTAGCGCCAAATGGAACCTGTTTCGGCAGATACTTGAGACTGGCTATTCTTTGGCGTTGACGTTTTACCTTTAATTGTTGTAGCTCGAGGTGAAAGCAAAAACATATACCTAATTTTGTTATTGCTTCAGATTAGCTAAAGCGTAGTGGTTCCAATTCGCTTTACCAACCAAACATGTGTAACCTGTGTAATGATGATGATGATGATGATGATGGTGGTGGGGATGATGATAGAGATGGTGATCATTTTGATGATGATGATTGTGATGGTGGTGATGATGATAGTGTTGATGATCATAGTGATGCGGTGATGATGATAATGATTATGATGGTTATGAGACTGATGGTGGTGGTGATGATGATGATGACAAATGCTCCATGGAGGGGCACAAAACCATCTCATCCTATGCTGTGTAACCGATCGCTGCTGGCGAACAGAGACACAATTCGAACAATGATGATGATGATGATGATGGTAATGTTCCATGTCCAGGGAGACGCCACTTCTATGTTTTCAACGTGTGGTTCAGTTTTAGACAGGGTATGGACCTTGGACAAACTATGGAGGAAAATCAAACTCTGTAATGTAGGTTCTACCGAATATTAAATTCCGTTAAAATCTGTATAAGTAGACATTGGCCACATCGTCTAAGGCGTCACACGTACGGTACAACCGTGGTTCAGGGTGATCGTGGATTAGAATCCAATATTTAACCAAACTATGATACTTGGTTTATCCCAACCAGATCCGCCATAAGTACGGAGTTACATTATCAAGAGGGTTGGCCGTGCAGAATATCAAAGATTTCGTACCCCTTCTTGGTTACTCGCCGCGAATAAAAGCAGAGTTGCTGATTCACCCGAAAAAATACTCACTCACTCACTCACTCACTCACTCACTCACTCACACACACACACACACACACACACACACACACACACACACACACACACACACTCACTCACTCACTCACTCAGGTATACTGACCTCGAAAACATTAGTCACTACACGTGCACACGTCATCGACTGCTGTAACCATAGTAACCTCCTAATCCTATCCAATCTCCGCGTACGTAAACCCCAGCCGCATTGCAACTGTGAAAAAATCCAAAAAACGTCTTACAAATATTTTTTTTGCAGAAATGACGAACGTCTTCTTAACGTCAGGTGTTCTTAAATATTTGCCATTAATTAGACAGTGTTGCAGCCGAAACCCGACTGCGGGTGTTGTATTGTGGACTATGCAAATAAGTGCGAGAAACACCGGTCGTTCTAACATACATCAAAGCGGTACATTTACTTCCTTACGTAAACCCTCGTTAGATGTTGGGTGTGATGGCCGTGTCACGTGGTCCTCGTTGATTATAGCATTAGAGGCGTGTTTGGCGAGTGAATCAGCCTGCAGACAGGGTGGAAGTGGCTTGAGAGCAAAGAAAAGGTAGGATTAAGTGTCGTGAGGTTCGATCACTCCCTGTAGGTGATGGTGTCTTAATTTTAAATATTTAAACTGGACATTGAACTGTTAAATACTTACATGTCTGATGGCCCCATCGTGGTTTTACGGGAATATTGGCGTAAAACAATACTCACTTGAATACTCTCTGTGCAGAAATACCCGTAAAATTTTCTCAGAGACATATATATACTTTAAACAAAAACAGTCATGTACGAAATTATGCAAAATGTAAGTTTAAGTGGCATTGTTTTCATGAGGCATTTTGTGAGTAGTCTGTATTGTTTTGCAAAACATCAAGGCGGTTGGATAGTCGGGTGGATAAAGCTTTTGCTTCATACCAAAAGGTCAGGATTAGTTCCGCTTTATGCATAGATTGTATTATTATACCCCGACCTAAAAGGGCGGGGGTATATTGTTACACCAAGGAATTCCGTGCGCCCTTCCGAGGACTTTTTATGTGTGACCTAAATTTATAACTTGAAAACTGCTACATAGATTCTTCTCAAACTAGGTAAACACTTTTTATACCTATAGGAGAGGTTTGATTTCAATAAATGGATTTTCTGAAAAAAATACAGCTTTTTTTCATTTTCTTTGCTTAGAAATGTTTACTTTTGCGTGACCCGCAACTAAGAAACTACTCATGGATTCCTTTCAAATTTAAGGAACCGTTACCATGCTAATAGAAGAGGTGCAGTGCAAAGTTACATTTTCATATGCGTATTTTCTGAATTTTATTTTTTCTGAAAACATATTTTTAACTTCAACATTTGTGCGACCTATGACTTGAAAACTACTTCATGGATTCTTTTCCAATTGGGGGTACAGTTTTTGTGCCAATAGGAGAAGTGCAGTGCAAAGTTTGATTTCGATAAGTGGATATTCTGAGAAAATATTGCTTTTTCTGTTGTTGTTGTTGTTTTTGTACTTAAAAATATGTTGAAGTCGAAGTCGATGGTATTCGTGAGCCCTGCTCACCTTTTGTCTTGTTGAAGTTATTATTTATTTTTAAAAACAAACGTTACTAATTCCCACAAAGATAAGCTTATCCTGCTCCTGGCACCCATCTTAAACACATGCAAAGGCAAGTCAATTGTTCACCTGAACAAAATAACGACCAAAATTACTAACATTGCTTTTTGTCCAACTGTGTGTTATAACGTAGGTTTCATCTACAGGTTCCATACAAATCACACAGCAAAATACCTCTTCCTATGTTGGCTATTTGGATGTTTAAATTAGAGTTTATAGTTTGCGAACTCTTCATAATCTTCATCAATATTATACCTGCCATTTACTTTCAAGATTCTGGCAGCACGTTTGTGTGGGAATAATGCACGAACAAACGTTTGTGTTGTCAAATACGACGCCTACAAACAGAGATGACATTTGTCCCAAACCTTGAGCCAAGCAGTTCGCTTTCTCTTTGAAAGACCACTGCCTTAAAAACTAACAACGAAAACCTTGGCAAAGAACTTCCCATAAGACTTCCAGGTGGAGTCCCCATGGAGCCTTTCAAAATGTTAGGTTCTAAACACCAAGTAAATAAGACGAATTTAGTAAACAAACAAACATTTGAGACTTGGGCCCAACCGGGATACGAAACTGCGGCGGAATCACGTTAACTAAATGAAAACTGTAGATGGCGGTAAACTGGGAGCTAGCTCTGTTTGCTGGTCTACTGGGTCAGTGTGAACTCGTCAAGTTTCTTAAAGTAGGTGGTATTTTAGGTAGACTTAAACACTGAACTTTGCGAACTTAACACTATATGTAACAGAGAAACAACATATAAGGAGGGAAATGGAATGATATTTATAAGTTTTCGCCGTTGCAAATATTGGTATAATGATACCACACGTTAAGGTTTGGGACCAGTTTTGTGATAAAGGATTTCTAGGAAATATTTTTAAAAAGAATCTTTTTCTGAAACACATTTTATTTTTTTATTTTAAAAAAAAAATCTTTAACAACACCAATCATGGCACTGTCCGTGTATTTAGAAATGTATTTTGGATTTATTGAAAGTTAAACACTATCAGTCAGGACAGTGTGTATTTGTTCCAAGATATTTTTTAAAATCTTTCAAGGCTTAGTACATGGATAATCCATAATCCTCCCGTGGGGTGCCGGGTAAGAATATAGATCCCCAGCATCTTATGCTTGTCGTAAGAGGCGACAAACGGGATCGGGTGGTCAGGCTCGCTGACTTGGTTGATGCATGTCATCGAATCCCAATTGCGTAGATCCATGCTCATGATGTCAGTCACTGGATTGTCTGGTCCAGACTCGATTATTTGTCATATAGCTGGAATACTGGAGTTCAATGTTAGACAACACACAGACAAGATACTCCTTACCACGTTATAGTACACGATGGAAATTCGATAGCTGGTATTTTCATCTTGTAAATCATGATAGTGTATATACCTTCAGGGACGGTTGGGTAGCCTAGTAGTATAAGCGTTCGCTCGTGACGCCGAAGACCCGGGTTCGATTCCCGACATGGGTACATTGTGTGAAGCCCATTTCTGGTGTCCCCCGCCGTGATATTGCTGTAATATTGTTAAAATCGGTGTAAACCCATATTCAGTCACTCACTCACTCACGCATATACCTTCAGGGAATATATCTGAAAGATCTATTTTCCCGTCTAAGCGGGCATCTCAACTTAAGTTACTTGAATGAAATTGGCCTGTATCATAAATTAGATGTGTATGTCAATAACTAATTGCTTGTTTTTAAATTTGGTGTGATGCTTTTTATCAACCAGGATTATCCAGGAGGTTAAAGTACCGCAAAAATGATTGTCCCCCTGTGTGACACTTAATTCTTATCATAATCTATGTTACTATCATCAACCTGTGTTTTAAGCCAACTCATTGCTGATTGGCTAGTATTGTGCACACCCACCATTAGTTAAGGTGATGACGTAAATCCTGCTGGAGTATCGTTCAGGAAGCAGAGGTATCGTTAGTCCCTATGAACCCCAGCGAGGTGGCCTAGCTTTGGTGACTGGTGGCCCCTAGCCCGTGTTTTAAACTGTATAAATAATATCGTTATGCCCAAATATGGTTGACAAATGTGTTGTTGAATATAACTTTATATTCATGACTCACTTGTGTATATCAACTTGGTCTCGTCGCTATATATCTGAAATAATGCAGATGCGACGTTAGATTTTAACTCGCACTCACTCACACACCTAATGATGCGATTCTCGCTGTGAAGCAGAGATGCTTTGCGAGAATATGTAAATTATAATGTTTTTCTTCAATTCAGTTTATTTTTCATTGACCCCCATGCCATGAAAAATATTTATGAATTTGGCAATAGAGGTATATACAGAATACTATGTTTATAACGAACACGCTTATAACGACCTGACGGATATAACGAACTTATTTTTTAGTCCCAGCAATTTTATGTATATATGCTGTATATATGCTTATAACGAACTACGGTTATTACGAACTAACATTAGTTGTCCATTTGAGTTAGTTATAACCGTAGTTTACTGTGTAACAATCCAGACATATCGATAACTGATAGTAAGTAACCTATTATTTTTTAACCTGTCCGTTAAAGAAATACAGTGAAACCTCGTTAATCCGGACACCTGTCCATTGGTGACAGCAGTTTGGACCCTTTTATCCGGGAATGTGGTAATGTGGGCGATTTCACAGGGAAACCAAACGTTCTGATTAACAGAGTTTCACGGCATAACATTTGCTGATGTGCACAATAATATTTATAATTTTAGTAAAATCCTCAGATTATTTTGCGAAATTATCCGAAAAATACATCATGACCCAACAGAAATTCTGCATGACACAGCTGAGTCATCTTTAACAATATCCAATTATGCAACAACTTTAGTCATATTGTGGTGGCTGTCAAAGTAGTATCTCATTCGTCACCACTCGCATCTTTCCGTACGTTTGATTCGGCTTGTCCCGGAGTGGATGAGTTGGTCACGAATGAGTGAACCGTAAGTAAGTAAGTGAGTGAGTTTAATTTAACAGCTTTGTCACAGCGATGGGAGGAAAGTTCTCTGACGTTTACCACTATAATATACCGGGTTGGGTGAGGTTTTTTAGATATGGCCAGATTATGTTCTAGCTGTGGTACAGCTGCGACCGTTACTAGTTTAACATAATTTGTTTCTGCCGTCTTGGGTTACGGATCGATCCGCCAGAAAGGTCTGCCAAGGTTGTATTTTTTATCGAATGTTTGTTTCCGATCTGGAATCCTTCTTCAAAGTTCACATTCAATGAAAAATGTATTTGGAGGTAGGAGATTAAGGAAGAGATTGGTATCAAATTTTTAAAATACTCTTCAATTTGTAGCACATGGGAGTGTAGAAGGGCACTGGTAATCCTGCAACTAGCATTGGCAGACTTTTCTATCGAGGCGATCTGCATCTCTCAGTTGTGACACAGAATATACTGATATTAAACCAGGAACGGATGAGGCGATACAATAGCGCAGCTAGCAACGTGGTAGATAGTCCCAGGTACTCCCGAAATCTGTAAAAGTTCTAGTCATAGGTACTCCGACATAGGTACTCCCGTAATGTGTAAAGGTTCTAGTCATAGGTACTCTGACATAGGTACTCCCGTAATGTGTAAACGTTCTAGTCACAGGTACTCCGACATAGGTACTCCCGTAATGTGTAAAGGTTCTAGTCACAGGTACTCCGACATAGGTACTCCCGTAATGTGTAAAGGTTCTAGTCACAGGTACTCCGACATAGGTACTCCCGTAATGTGTAAAGGTTCTAGTCACAGGTACTCCGACATAGGTACTCCCGTAATGTGTAAAGGTTCTAGTCATAGGTACTCCGACATAGGTACTCCCGTAATGTGTAAAGGTTCTAGTCACAGGTACTCCGAAATTTGTAATAGTTCTAGTCATAGGTACTCTGAAATTTGTAAACGTTCTAGTCATAGATTCTCCGAAATTTGTTAACGTTCTAGTCATAGGTTCTCCGAAATTTGTAATAGTTCTAGTCATGGGTACTCCGAAATTTGTAAAAGTTCTAGTCATAGGTACTCCGAAATTTGTAAAAGTTCTAGTCATAGGTTCTCCGAAATTTGTAAAAGTTCCAGTCACAGGTATTCCGAATTTTGTAAAAGTCCCAATGGAACCTCGAAATTATTCAACGCCGGTCCTTTTTTTCTATAATTAGAGGAGGATTGGAAACTGGAAGGTGTCTATCGTTTTTTTCCAGCACGTAGACTGTCGGTACAAGTGCTATCTACACGCACACCTTTACAATCTCCTCCCAAGGGTATCAGGTACCTCTGCATGGGCAACACCCTCTATGTCAAGCACGGTCTGAACTTTGACCTCTACCTTCAAGAAGGGATGACGTAAGGTGAATACTAATTTACCTGACTCATGGGCTGGGTGTTCAACGTTGTTTGGGTTCAAATTAGGTAAACTGCAGCTATTGGTCACCAACGTTGCACTTGTTTATGGAATAATTAGCAATGGTCGACGTGACCTGGTGGGGTCATAAAGGTCACGGTAATTACCCGGATGTTCAGGTGATGACATCATAGGGTAGAACGTTTTAGCTTCCACGCCTTGACGTTTCTTAACGTGGCTTTTAATTTGTTTGTGTTTTGTTTAACGCCACATTCAGCAATATTCCAGCTATATGACGGCGGTCTGTAAATAATCGAGTCTGGACTGGACAATTCAGTGATTAATATCATGAGCATCGATCTACGCAATTGGGAAACGATGACATGCATCAACCAAGTCAGCGAGCCTGACCACCCGATCTCATTAGTCGCCTTTTACTGCAAGCACGGGTTGCTGAAGACCGCTTCTACCCCGGATCTTCAGGGGTCATGTCTTTTAATGGAATATATGCAAAGATAACAATGTCAGCGCCATACAATGATTATGGATTGGAATATGTATCGTATCATATCACAATAACAACCTCTGACTAAAATATCAAAATGGAAGCAAATGTTTATGGAAAAGTGCTTCCTTCTCCGTCAATAACGGTAGGCATTTAAAAAAGTATAGGATACATAATTTTAAATGCTTTACGACAATATTTAAAGTATATGTGGCGATATATATTGGGAAGAAAATTCGACAGAAATCGACTAAAAGAGTGTATTTCAAGTTTTAGGGACAGAGAGTTCTTGTCTATGGCCGGATGTGCGTTTGGTTCCAAATTCAAATTAGCGCGTTTAAATCTACAGGTAACCTAGCTCTACGTTGAAAACACGTCAGAATGTTTATCTCCAAATTCATTCCCTGTAAAAGGCTCTTTTCTTCTAATCAAATTCAACACCACGTGCTAAAAGTCTTCATCCCAAACACCAAACTATCAGGTGTCAAAGCAACAGTTACAAGCATCTTTCGAACGTCATCACATAGTGCCATAAAAGTCACGCCCAAACAAACAGCGTGAAAACAGCTGTGCATAAGATAAATGAGACGACAAAGATGGCAAATAGTGATGTATTTAGCGGCCATGAAGCAAGACCGTTGACGAAGTAAATACTATAGGCTAGTATGCGACTTGAACTCCGTGGCCAATCCAGGACACCACGTCTGTCAACATCTGGGGGTACTAGAGGAGAAGGGGTTGGGGGTTGGGGGTGGGGGGGGGGGGGTTGTGGCGGGGTCCCAAATGACCGATATCAGGGACATCGGGCTTGCTGAACCCTTCACACTTGGCTTTAAGACAAAAGGATTAGGGAGGTGAATGAGTATGATTTAACGTCGCATTTAGCGACATCGGGTTGTGAGTGGGGTGGGGTGGGGTGGGGTTGGGGGACAGATATTGGCTTCACACGTTTTAGCCATTTCGGGAATAGACCTCAGGCCTTCGGCATGATGATCACGCGCATGAATCAATAATCTGCCCCAACTCTTTTTACTGAATTCGTTTTGAGAAGGTGAAAGCTATTGGCGTGAGTGAGTTGGGTTTAACGCCGCTTTTAACAGTATTCCAGTTATATCACGGCGTGTCAGCTTAATGTGGGAGAAAAGCCCCGAGGGATGCAGGTCTCAGACGTTTACCACTTCGGTGAAACCCACGAGCACGGGTATGGTGCTGACAAACCTAGAAACATAATCGGGGCAAACCGGGATTCGAACCCACAATCATAGGTTTCTGGCGTGCCCAAGGGACGCAACTCTGCACAGCGAATCGCGGCACCTTAGACGACTGGGCCACCCGTGCCTCTGAAAGCTATTAGAAAGGGTCATAAACTAATTTTTGTTTAAAAGTGAGTAGTATTGTACGCCGCTTTAGAAATAATCCTGCTATATGATGGAGATCCATTTGGGGAATAGAACCTGTTGGGCGTGACGAGCAAGCGCCTGTACAACTGAGCTAGCCACCGCTACTGTTTGGACATTGTGTTTGTATATAGACACCGAATGTTAGCACATATGCCCATGCGCATAGATGACAGAAATAATTTACTGTAAGTTTTAACTTTCGGGGGATATTCAAAATCATGAAGAAGTATAGTCGCTATTTCAAAATTCAAATAGAAACGTCAGTTGATGAGAGACTCGCTCCTGTATCTGCGTTAAACGTTTGCTAACCCGGATGTATTCAAAGAGCATTTGACGTGCTCAGAGAGTCACAGACCGTACACGGGTGAAACGAGTACCACTTGACAACCCAGTCAGGTATTCCATGCGTCACAGCACCCTTGACGAGTGCATTGCCACCCTTAGCAGTGACCTTCAAAACGTTTGACATCAGTGAGGTCAATAGAGAAGCGTTTACAACTTCTCCAGAAACGAACCTGGTTGTCTAATTGCGCAGGTTCAATTTATTGGCCGAGGTGACCCAGACTTCAATAACAAGGTCACACCATAAGGTCACGCCAGGTCAAGCAGGTACCCGGATGGGAGTGCTCGATGTGGGCCTGTTGACACTGGGCATGGCTGCTCGAGGGGTCGGATCGCCAAATTGTAGGCTTTCTTGTTCAGGTGTTCTTTGTTGAATTTAACACCGCCTGTACATATACAAGAGCGACTAGCCTAACAAACAACTGTGTTTAGATAACGTAATTACTTGACAGTGTTTTTTTTAATGTGCATGTGCCTTACGTGTCTAACCCTAAATGTTAAAATTTGGGTAGCAACAAACTGGCGTCTGCGTCATTGCTGACGTAATTTGTATTTCGAATTTTGAGACTTAGCAAACATTTTTTGACAACTAAAATCGTTAGTGAATGTTTAGACCGACAACTTCATCAGGCTCTGGGTGGTACCAAGCCAAACACTTATTTATTCACGGAAGTGAGCGAACAACATTTGATTTGTCCAAAATATATTTGAGCGTTAACAAATTTGAGTATTATGCATCCAACGTTAACAAATTTGAGTATTATGTTTTTGGAATAAGCACATTAAGAATCGTACACGTATGGGTGAGTGAGTGAGTTGGGTTTTACGCCGCTTTTAACAGTATTCCAGTTATATCACGGCGTGTCAGCATAATGTGGGAGGAAAGCCCGAAGTGATGCAGGTCTCAGACGTTTACCACTTCGGTGAAACCCACGAGCACGGGTATGGTGCTGACAAACCTAGAAACATAATCGGGGCGAACCGGGATTCGAACCCACAATCATAGGTTTCTGGCGTGCCCAAGGGACGCAACTCTGCACAGCGAATCGCAGCGCCTTAGACGACTGGGCCACCCGTGCCCCCGTACACGTATGGGAGGGAGGGAGTTTGAAGGTATTTCAGTCATATCACTGTGTGTGAAATCAATATGGGAGGAAAGTGATGCAGGTATTTGAGTTTGATTTTACGCTGCTTTTAGCAATATTCCAGCAATATCACGGCGGGGGACACCAGAAATGGGCTTCACACATTGTCCCCATGTCGGGAATCGAACCTGGGTCTTCGGCGTGACGAGCGAACGCTTTAACCACTAGACTACCGCCCTGCAGGTATTTGACGTTTGCTGCTTGGGCGAAACTTGCGAGAACGGGTATGGTGCTGACAAAACAATGACCTTAATCATTGCGAATCTGGGATTCGAACCCACGACCATAGGATCATGGCACGCCTAAGGGACGCAACTCTTCACAGCGATCGCCGGCGCCTTACACGTTTGGGCCACTTTGCTAATTTGGCTGATGAAATGACAGATTGGTCCTATTCTTGTTGGGTTAAGGCAGCAGTGGTATGGATGGAAATTATGTGTTTTAAGTTACAGATGGACGCACCCTTGTCCTATCCCTTGTGTTTTGTCAGAACCAAAACATTCATTGAAGTCGAAGATGGTTGGTGCCTTTAGTGTCGGGCCAATGGGATGCATCTAAATATTGTGAGCCCAATGACCCTAGTGTGATAAATTATTCATTATGATATTTTATCAAAAATAGAAATCGTGCAATAGCTGCGTTATATTCTCATCACGTGCCACCCTTGGCGATGAGTGTGCACATGCCATTTGCAGCCTTTTTATTATGTAAAGGGTTGGTCATTGTTTGGGAATACATATCAGTAAATAATTATCCATTTCATCATGCACGATGGTAGAAAACAAATATATTATTTTTTAAATGTCAACGATTGTGTTGCAACCGTGACAGCTGTTTGTTAGCATGCTCTGGTAAATATGAATATTCATTGAGCCATGCGGAGAACGCTATAAAATTATCGAACAGTGAAAAACGATGATTTATTTGATTTTCATTTATGTTTGTACTGAAATTGTAGCGGCAATAAAATACGCTGATACAGGTCAATATATATATATATATATATATGCACACACCAAACTCCTTAACTCGGATATCCGGGGACCATCAAAACATATCGATGTATCCCTACGTCGAGCCAGTCCTTGTTTTAGCCCTTGCATGCTGAGTGATAGTCAGGGTAACAACAAGTATCACCTTTAACATCTTTTAATATGACCCGACCGGGGATCAAACACCCGACCTTTCGCTCTACGGGCGGACGCTCAACCATTAGACAGTATATAACCATTGATATTAGCAGAAAAATAGTCGTGTTTATTTAAAAATGCATTCCTTATGTTTGAATTTTGTTTCTTTAGTTTTCTCTAATTTATTGTGACACCATCTTGAATATCTTTGTGACAACAACCGTTAATGTCAACGACACACGGACGATGCATTCAGTATGTAGGTAACACTGTATTCGTTGATTTCAGAACCAATCTTTCAAAACGGCGGGGACACGTACACCGTGCTGGAGGCGAGCCCTCCCTTGCTTCCAGTCCGGAGCAGACGACCCGGGGTCGGAGAAATGCGAGGCTTACTACCGGTGCGCCACCGAGAGCAACAACGAGTACCTCATCAGGTGGCGCTGTACGGGAGGCGAGGGCCCTGGCGATTTGGCGGGAAACACCACCATGTGCGCGCAGCTTAACCCAGATCGAAACTGTGCCCCACCTGTCGTCTGCCCAAGTTCACAGTGGCAGACGGCAACAGTACATGTGAGTTAAATATGTTATTTTTCATCAGTGAGTGAATTCGTTAATCTGGTTTTCACCTCCCTTATTATAATGCCACCTTTCGTCCATCGAAAAATGTGGCATTATAACCAGGGTGGTATTGTAACCAAGGAGATGGCTCTTACTGACATGTATTTTATATATATAAAGGGAAGATTAAATTTGAATATATTTATTATTATTTAAGCTTATAAAAAAGGATATTAAAATCAAAGGAATTTGTACATTTGTCTTGAAAAACATTGGTTTTATGAACAGGGAATCTTGCACTGCAAGATCCGGTCTTACAAAACATGGCATTATAACGAGGGTGGCATTATAACAAGGGGCGTTATAACTAGTGAGGACTGTATTGGACTTAAGATGTATTTCGGCGTATCAGTGTCAGTCAGTGTGTATGGTTTTACGCCGTTTTTAGCAATATTCCAGCAATATCACGGCGGGGGACACCAGAAATGGGCTTCACACATTGTACCCATGTCGGGAATCGAACCCGGGTCTTCGGCGTGACGAGCGAACGCTTTAACCACTAGGCTACCCGACCGCCCCTTCGGCGTATCAGCTTAATGGGGAGGAATTCTGAAAGTGACTCAGCTTGTGGACGATTGGGTGAAGCTTACGGTGGGATGCAGATAGACCAAGGATAATAACCGGACAAGCGTTAAATGAGAATTGACGATCTGCGGATCCTGGCATCGCTAAGGTACGCAGCTCTGCAGAAACCCACCGCGGTATAACCATGCTGGTTTCGACGCCTCAAAGATCGTAATGTCAGTCAGTAAAGATCACACGCCTACTGCGGTAGAGCCGTAACCACAGTATGTGGCAGCGACAAATAGACTGACTTTGTCAAGGAGGCCCGAAACCATACCACTTGGACAAATCCAACATGAGGCTCCTCCTTGTCATGTCGATTTCGTGCACCCGGGCTGAGACAAATGAGGCTCCGTTCTCAGGAAGCGGTCTAACATAGCACCTGGATGATGTGTTATGTGCACGGCATTAAATCGTCTTTCAGTAATTCCGTGCAGCTTGCTCACAGCTCGAGTTGTTTAGGAGTCGTGTTTGTCAGCTTCGGCATGTCCGCCCGTCCAAGCAAAGGTTGCACAAGCGGGCGTAACCGCTGGCTCAGATGCCACGCAGTCGGTGTTAATGAAAAAGACTTTGCGACTCGACCCGCTAAATCTCGTCTGCTTTTGCGACTGGTTTTGTGATGAGCAGACGACAGAACATCAGCGCTCGGACACCACCTCAGCAATGGCCGGACATGAGATTGAAGACAGACCTACATGTGTATCTGGTGAATACTTAACATAGGTCGCATCTGACATGGGATTTGATAACTTCATCAAGTTGGATCGGCTGTTCTCCAATCGCTGATCTGGAGAGCGCACACTGGGAGTGGGATCATATCTGGCCGAGACATCGTATAACTTGTTGATCGGATCTGTACATGTCGTGTGGAAAGGACGCTTCGATAGAAAATCGAGACTGGTTATTCTCTTGTGTTGACCTTTTCTATTTACATAGCATACCGATGTCTGACCAAACAAGTGGGACTATTAGTGTAATGTTTTGTTCTTTCAGAATGTTAATTGTCCTATACGACTTTCCTGTCTGTGTGTTTGTTTGTTGTTTAACGCCACACTCAGCAATATTCAAGCTTTATGACGGCGGTCTGTAACTATTCTAGTCTGGACAGGACTAGCAGCTGGAATAGACAATCCAGGGATTGACATCGTGGGATTCGATCCTCGTAGCTGGGATACGATGATATGCATAGAGCAACTCAGCGGGCTTTACAATCCGATTCCGCCAGTCGCTTCTTCCGACAAGGATGGGTTGCTGAAGACCAATTCCATCCTGGATCGTCACAGGAGATGACTTTTTTAACATGTGTTATTAGGTGTATGAAGTTGCGTTGCAGATAAGAAATGATGTCCACACATTTAAGGGCTGAGATCACGATGGTTGTAACGTTGTGTAAATCGGGGCACTTTGTTCGCGATGCGGTCTCTCGTGGTTGAAATGCCTAATATTCCGATATCACATTTTTTTAAGACCACAAATCTACATAATTATTCTTTCGCAATCTCATTACAAAATCTGATGTTTTACTGAAATTATTTCAATCACGTCAATGTTTCTCAACTGCAAACTATTATATAATGTAGAGCCTGTATATTGCAATGGGTGGCCAATAATGTTTGTTTGTTTGTTTGTTAGTTGTTTAACGCCGCACTCAGCAATATACCAGCTGTATGACGGCGGTCTGTAAATAATCAAGTCTGGACCAGACAATCCAGTGATTGACAACATGAGCATCGATCTACGCAATTAGGATGCGATTAAATGCATCAACAAGTCAGCGGGCCTGACCACCCGATCCCGTTTGTCGCAACTTACGACAAGCACGGTTGCCTTTTACGGCAAGCATGGGTTGCTGAAGACCTATTCTATCCCGGATCTTCACGGCTGTGGCCGATAATGAACTACAGTTGAAGGCAAATGGTATTGGTTGATAACCCTTCAAGTGATTAAAAGTGATTAAATTTTTTTACAGGGTGATTTATCCAACAAGCTGACTGAGGTCTGACCCTGACTGACCTACTCCTCCCTGACATCATCTCTTTTCCTCCACAGCCTCACAGCCCCTTCCCAACAGAGATCGTGATCGGCGGCACCCTCGGCACCCTCTCCCTCATCGCCATCGTCTTCATCATCATCGCCGCCGTCCGGAAGTGGCAGATCAAAAGGAGGTGAGTCTCGTTTTCACATCTACCCGAGGGAAGTGAGTTCACTTACTATTACAGAGCTCCAGATAAGCTTTTGGTGTTGTGGGTATTTTACCCATGCATTTTAAAATCATTAGGGATCAGTAATTCTAGGTGCGTATTCAAATTTCTGTTACCCACTAGTTTTTACACATGTGGGTATTTAAGTTAAATATTTAAATACACTATTCATCTAGTCCCTGCAAACTGGTGTCGTGTGGGTTCGAGAGCTTTATAGGACTCAAAAATACCACCATACTTCCACAAGAAAGTGTGATGGCAAATGATCATGATGAGTTTGGCAAGGTTGACGGAATGCCAACTTATAATTTCAATATAAGTTGCTCATTTGCTAATCAAATACGCAGGGTTACTTCACAATATTTTGATGATACGCACAAGTTTTATTTTTGTAGCGTATCTGTAATGTTCGTTGCGTATTTGATACGCTTGGATTATATTTTACTGCGTATTTCTGCAATTCTGATGCGTATTTCACGCAGATACCCTTCTTATCTGGAGCTCTGTACTATAGAAGTCCAGTTTCCACCCTTGTCGACTAGGCTGGACTAACGAGTCTGTGCATTGTCCAATATAAATAGCTTAACGAAATCGACGTCCGGTTCGTAGAATGCCGTGCAGATTTTTGTCGATTGCAGGATGTGCAAAGCACGTGTACCTCAAACTCGGCGTCAACAAACATTTTCAAAATCTTTTCATGATTTTAATCAAAAGATTCAAATGATTGGATGCACTTCGCGAAGTAAGACCTTTCATGTTACAAAATAAGATTTGATTATCGATCAGATCGTCTTGACTGGGCGCCGCCATTTGGTTTGAAGAAAATGCAAATGATATGAGAGGTGGAATCTGATTAGTCAATAGGAGGGACCTAGAAGGGACATAACTCATAATAGCCACTGGTGGCGCTACGATCAAGCCTGGTTCGTCAAGAGTGGAAACTGGACTTTTACAATCAGTTCTCTCCCTTGCCTGGGGAAGCTGCGTTTTCACGAAACCTCAGTAGTTACTGCCTTTTAATGATTGACGTTTTAAATGTTATTTTATTTGGTCAAGACTATATAACTGGGATGTTGCTGCGGCTTCAAATAATATACTCACTCACTCATGCTTGGAGTTGTTTGCTTAACACAACCTTCAGAGTGAATTCAGATCATTCAGAACGTTGATTTCAATCAAAATGAGGATAAGTTTTCAAAAAATATGCCGGGCAACATTATATAAACGAATGCGTCTTGGTGGGGAGTCTCAGGGACGTTCTGGTCGACCAGCTTGACCTCTGTGTGTTTGAGGGGCGGTCGGGTAGCCTAGTGGTTAAAGCGTTCGCTCGTCACGCCGAA
Source organism: Haliotis cracherodii (assembly GCF_022045235.1). Lineage (NCBI taxonomy): Eukaryota > Metazoa > Mollusca > Gastropoda > Lepetellida > Haliotidae > Haliotis > Haliotis cracherodii. Next base: position 54,035,509 of record NW_027266319.1, on the reverse strand, counting down.
GACCCGGGTTCGATTCCCGACATGGGCACAATGTGTGAAGCCCATTTCTGGTGGTCCCCGCCGTGATATTGCTGGAATATTCTAAAAGCGGCGTAAAACCATACACGATACACGCTGTGTGTGTTTGGTTTAACGCCGTTTTGAGCAGTATTCCAGTTATATCGCGGTGTTTCAGCTTGACTTGGAGGGTAAAGTCACCGGGTCTTAGACGTTTCCTATTTTGGTAAAACCCACGGGCACGGGTGTGTGCAAAACTGTTTAGCTAAGTGAAGGATGATTCTCACCGCATCTACAACATTCCATCACAGACAGTGGACAAAAAACTATTCTACTCAAAAATAATAAGATAAATACCCTGGAACCAAATGCCACAAAGTTTCGTGTTGGAAGTGACGTCACCATCAACGTCGCTCAGGGCCATTACCTTCAACTTCCAACAGAATTTCTCTTGCTCATGGGTGAGTGAGTAGGTTTTAACGCCGCTTTTAACAGTATTCCAGTTATATCACGGCGTGTCAGCTTACACCCCCCCCCCCCCGCCCCCCCCCCCCCCATCCCCCACCAATTCGATTATTTACAGACCGCCGTCATATAGCTGGAATATTGCTGAACAAACAAACAAACTTATATGAATATTTTCCTTAATTGCTAAACATTCTAGACATTTAAAAATAAAACAAGTTTTATAACAAATGGTTTCCCCTGATAAAATGGCTTCATACTAGTATATTTAGGCATTGACTTGACCCGTGAAGACTTGGTTGATGCATGTCATCGTATCCCAATTATGTGGATGGATGCTCAGGATGGCAATCACTGGATTGTCTTGTCCAGACTCAATCATTTACAGACCGCCGTCATATAGCTGAAATATTGCCGAGTGCGACGTTAAGCAACAAACAAACAAACAAACTATTACCAGTTATATGACAAGGCGAATTCAACATCACCTGACATATGTTGATCGTAAACTTGCAAAATTCAATTCTTAGTAACTAAAAGTTTAGACCAATGTTTAATCGTATTTAATATATTTATACAGAACACCAGATAGGCTGATTATTCAAAATACGCCATTTCCCATTTGATTGTGACTTGCTTGCGTGGGAATACGCCTAAAACACAATGTATTCTTTTTAACTCGCGTCACATCTGTGAAGCATAACCAAAAAGTACTAACCACGTCTCAGGATTTGAATAGAGAGATCTAATAGCCCGGTATTAGGGAGATAATGCTTTTATTCCCTGGTCTGCAAAATGCTAGCTTTGCATCATAATTATAAACAAAAAACAAGTAACAAATGTATTCACACTTTCAATGGGTCGACCAAAAGTCCAGTTTTCATACGCGTCATGTGACCTCATGTGTCTTTCTGACAACTACACTTATCGTCTCATCAGTGTTTATTTCCAGTCATCTTTATTGCCAATAAAAAATTATTTTTCGAATTTCCCGCGTTATATGAAGTAGAATCTGTTATCCATAAAATGACCACACACGTTTTCCTGTATGCTCATCTGTGTTTGTTGATATTCTTGATGATTTTTATATTTATATTCCTCCCTCACCACTTTTGCTTTTTATAAATGTGCCCCGAAAAAAAATGTAATCATATTTTACAGTCTATAACAGTTCACTAGTTGGCCTTACTTGAAGCTCAAAGGCAAATCTATGACTTGTCGTAAGAAGCGACTATGCTTGTCGTAAGAGGCGACTAACGGGATCGGGTGGTCAGGCTCGCTGACTTGTTGATGCATGTCATCGTGTCCCAATTCCGTGAATCGATGCTCATGATGTCAATCACTGAATTGTCTGGTCCAGACTCGATTATTTACAGACCACCGTCATATAGCTGGAATATTGCTTAGTTCGGCGTTAAACAACGAACAATCAAGAAATCAATAATATAAACATCCGGTAATTCGAATGACACTGGTTGAAATCCAACACTACCAACATACTATGTACCAAACTTTCTGTTATTATCTAAGGTGTTGAGCTTAACGTATGTTTCCTCCACAGACAGAGGTTCAGGCATCCACACCACCGCCCCATCAAGAAGACGCGGCTCGTCCCCTGGTTCGGGGAGCCCGTCCTTGCCTACGACATCTCCGTGAGAGACAAAGTCTACAGGGCCTACGACAACTACGCCACAGACGTGAGTTGAGAGAATGAGTATATTTTTACGCCGCTGTGCAATATACCGGCAATATCACGACAGGGACAGGTCAGTGCTTCATACATTGTACCCTGTGGGGAATCGAAATCGACCTTTGGCCTAACGAGCGAACGCTTTAACCACTAGGCTACCACACCGACTCAGACGTAAATTCAGGAAATCGGGGATTTTCTGAGAATTACATGTCGAGTCTCCAACACTACTCTAGCTAACGATTCCCTGCATGACGAGTTGTAATATGGGAATAAAGCTGAATATTGCTGAGTGCAAGTTTAGACCCGTGAAGATCCGGGTTAAAATTGGTCGTCAGCAACCCATGCTTGCAGTAAAAGGCGACTAACGGGATCGGGTGGTAAGGCTCGTTGATTTAGTTGATGCATGTCATCGATTCGATGGTCATGGTGTAAATCACGGGATTGTTACCAAACTCGATTATTTACAGACTGAAACCATTGCGACAAATACACTGTAGTCAACAATCTGACAAAATATACAAAATACAGTCAACTCTCCTAGCGAATTGTCAACCTAACGACGACTAAGAACAGGCTTTTCAATTCCAACAGAACATAACAGAAATCAGTCAGTTGCCCCAGGTGGCGGCGATATTACAAATTGTTGATAATCATTAGTTCATTGTTACATTACATCGGGATTGTTTCATCCAAAACATGTCTGTCTGTCTGTCTGTCTGTCTGTCTGTATGTATGTATGTATGTATGTATGTATGTATGTCTGTCTGTCTGTCTGTCTGTCTGTCTGTCATGTATTTGTGCGTGCGTGTGTGTGTGTACGTATGTGTGTGTACGTATGTGTGTGTGGGTTGGGTGGGTGTGTGTGTGTGTGTGTGGGGGGGGGGGGGGGGGGGGTATATAGGTATGTATGTATGTATGTTTGTATGTTATAATAGTAAAGCATATCTAACAGCGAGTGCTTCCCTGACAAACCTAATTAATTCGAATGTGTGTTCTAAACACACCGGACATGGTCAAGCTAATAAAACTTTATTGTTCTATTGTTTGAATAATTATTATACAAGGATCACCCTTATATATACTTCCATTTTTACTATCACACTGTAATAACTCTTTGAATGCTTAAATATTTTAAAATGTTCAAACAGTTTTAATTTTATATCAGGTGTACTACCCAGCCGCCCACTCAACTCCACGTGCAATGCGCATGCACGGTTACCATGACAACTCAAGTGACAACGCCCTGTGCACACTGGGCGAGGACAGCCATTACGAGCCATCTATTATAGCAGGCAGCTTTGTGTATCACCCCCCGTCCAACCTCCCACCCCACTTGGTACCCGACTACAACCAGAACCTGTCCTACGACAGCTTCAAGAACGAACATTTGTATGAGAACAATACGAGGGGGGTGGTGAGTAGTACCCTCAACAATCACCACCAGCCCCCCGACTTCTACCTATGACCCACGGGCTGTGTTAAGTATTGTGACAATGTGGCGATGGTGGGTGGTTCAGATACCCATCACACTATACACCCTGATAGATGGCAACTTTCGATGCTTGGCAATATGTGTCACTTGTAACCAAATGGCACGGGCATTGTTGTGGAGAAATGCGACGGCTTTCAGACTATGGGATTGGAGCTCGACATCTTAACACTTGCTCTCGGAACCCCATATTTCGGAGAAAGTGAGTGAGTATGTTTTTACGCCGCTTTCCGCAATACTCAAGCAATATTACGGCGAGGGCATAAACCTATTGGTTTCACACGGAAGGAATCAAACCCGGGCCATTGGCGTGACGAGCAAATGCTTGAATCACTAAGCCACAACAATGCCTCTTCCTGGAGAGAGTCTGGTGCGGAACTTAGTGCAAGAGAAGACCGATGATAGCCTAAAAACAGCGAATACAGAGCGTTTCAATAAACAGCAAGAACAAAAGTCAAGTACAAAGTCGTTGAAACAAGGGTTAACATGCTCCTTCAAGGCGGCATGTTCAGAGTGTTGCGTGAACGAACTGTGTTTACTGTCTAAGTACTTATAGACGTCAATAAGGATCTGCTTACGCAATACTTGGGACATATTCGAGCATGTAACGTATAGCATGTGTTAATAAGACTGAGATAGGTTTGGCCACTTGTGGCTGAGCAGACTCGTGTGTGACGCGCGCGTCATCAAGCTACAAGCTCAACTAGGACGTGTGTGTGTAAATACGTGTGTAAAGTATTAATGGACTACAGCTACTCTACAGTCTTGCCTGACAGCTTCACGAAGTCCTTGTACATAGGTGGCAAGAATACTACAGCCTTGCCCACAAAGGTTGATACTGCAGTCCTGCAGTACTGCACAGACAGGGCGGACACAATACTACAGATGTCCACACTGGACGCAAGCTTCTCTGCCGGCCTTCCTACATGGATGGCCCAAAATACTAGTCCAACGTAGACGGCTCATATACTACAGATTTGCCCAAAGGGCTTCAACTTTTCCAACGTCCATCTACAGAGGGTTCATTATAACTATAGCTTGTCGACAGGGCAGCTTGAATAATTTTTTTCTGCATCAAATTGCAATTGTACGACAGTCTTACCCACATGTCAGGTTTAATCCTTCCTGGACGACAGTATGTCCTCATTGTCCCATAGGGAATCAGCTTTAATGCAGCCCTCGCTACTTTTTAATGTAATCTTTACCACTTTTGATACAGTCCTTACCAAATGACGACATTAATATAACAGTGTTGCCCATTGCTATGAGACAATCCTCTATATAAAAGAAAATGACATCAAAAGTACTCCTTCGCTCAGGGTGATATCTTTCACACACCCTAACCAAAAATGACATCTTCCCGAGGCAAGCGTGTCCACTAGCCCATATCAAAGCCTGGTTTCTACCCTTGCCACATCAAGACCACTATTCATGGCACGACCCTGGCGCCACCTCGCGTAGATCACGAGTTGTGCCCCTTGTAATGAAAAAGCGAGATCCAGTCAGATCGCTGTTCATATCTCATAAGCTTCCGATATGTGCGATAATCCAATCATAGTTAGCACAGGAAAGTGGGCTTGATGTGGCAAGACTTTGTTAAAAAGGCTAATGGAAGCTCTTGAGTCGATGCGAAAAGGATGGCAACAGTGACCAATGTCCAACAAGGTCCCACCTTCAGTACTGGTCAGTTGACCAATGTTCGGTAATTGTCACTAACACATTCTGTGATGGTTAAAGTTGGGACCTTATAATTTTCCTGGCATATTTCGATGAAATACCGAAACAAAATAACCAATATACCAGTCATCATAATTTCGAAATAAGGCAATGTTGAGTTGTTTACCTATTAATTCTTAATAAAAGTTTTCATTTGGAATCATTAACTTCATGCCTGACACAGAGTACTGTTCACATTTCATTTCGGACCATTTTCACTTGTGAAACCATAGTAACGACAAGTGAGTAAATACGGCTTCATGTTACCTTTGACAAAATGGACAATATTAAGGGCGGAGGTCACCAAGTCATCAAGACTGCACGCACTCATTATTCAAACGATCAAGAAACGAATCGATGCAGCTGAATACCACATATTGCATCCCAATTTCCGGTCGTTTTTACAAACTGTGTCTATCCTGATGACTGTTTGAAAGCCAACCTTTTGTGAATCATATAAGATCACATCCTACACCGTCTATCCTTGTGATGCCTTTACTTTCATTCAAGCCCACGGCATACTGCTACGGAAACAAGAGACCCAGTGTGATTGTGCCCGCTTTACGAAAATGAGACCAATTAATTATTAATTTGCTGCAGCGTTGAGTTATGACGTCGACTGGTGTCAGAACACCTACAGTTTCTGTCCGACTGAATTATTGTGCACCACTTGAATAATGACCCACAGAATAACATGTTACGGTATTTTCCCAGGTACAAATGTTCCATCGTGTAATCTATGGCCTGATTTCATGTTTTATTTTATCTTAAAGTTTGTTCCTAGTGAAGTTGTGTTGCCTCCTCATATTTTGATAACGTTAACAGGTACCTCCTCAGGAAGAAAGTCGAATTTTGAGTCTTGTAAATACATTACTGAAAACAAGTTAAAGAGCACCCACAATTGGAAGCCTGTGCGTTTCAATATCTACCCCCCATGGCAGATCAACTCTAGTCATGAAAAAATCGGGTTTTTTTTAGCTTCTTTTGAGTAGTATATAAAACGTCAACGCTAGAGAATAACCAGTCTCGATTATCTGCGAAAACAGATTCCATTGAGCGCAAGAGGTAAAATAGTGGTTAAACTCCATGTCATCAATGGATCATTCATTATAGAAGCGTTTAACTGCAGCTGGCTCCTATTCCTTACAACAGCGATAGCAGCAGCCCAGGGATGTGTGTCGAGTAATGTGGGAAAATACCCCTGTGTGTCGAGGATGCATTTTTCAATGTTCGTAATAAAGAGATGATCGAAAAGGTGTGGACTGGTCGTAAAAAATATATATTTCATCAATTGAACCCATTGTATTTCGAAAAAGGATTTCGTTTGCCCCGTTGAATTTCGAGTCTTGAAAAAGAAAAAATATTCGCCCCCGGCCATTGTTTCAATGGACACTGTGGAATGATGACACTGTTTCGAGTCGTCCTTCCATACAGTGTCCCTGATGGTAAAGTTGTTGATAGCATATTTAATGTTGTTACATTTTGTTACTGTTTGTACATTTTCAATAAAGACTTTTGCTATATTATTGTTTTGGAGTCTGATGTTAGGACAGTCAGAGTTACCGACAGCAGAGGACGCCTTGCCTAGACTGGGTTTCACAACTTCTACCGGGGAATCGAACCGGGACTTGCGTGTAGATTTCAAAGAGCGTCACACGACTATTTCTCAAACGTGTTTTTTTTAATCTGGGTTACAATATTTAAGGGGGCGGTCGGGTAGCCTAGTGGTTAAAGCGTTCGCTCGTCACGCCGAAGACCCGGGTTCGATTCCCGACATGGGTACAATGTGTGAAGCCCATTTCTGGTGTCCCCCGCCGCGATATTGCTGTAATATTGCTAAAAGCGGCGTAAAACCATACTCACTCACTCACTACAATATTTAAGACCTTAGAAAAAGTTTCACGGTAGACATGTGGAGAACATTTCCAAATTTGACGTATCAGTGACATTTATGTCCGAAACATACCCTACTTTGGTTTGTAATATTTGTCCCTGTGTTTTTCCTGGTGTACAGTTGACCTGCCTTTGCATGTGTTTGTGACGGATGGTATCGGTGGAGCAGCAGAAGTTCATCTTTTTGCGAACACCTGGTATCATGACTATTTGATAGCGATACATAAACACTGCTTATAATATAGTCGGAATCGAACAATGGACGATGTTGTAATCAGATATTTCTTAGGACCATTGAAAGGGTTTTGTCGGTTGAATATACCCACAATTCTAGATCCGTTATTGTTCATTGTGGTGGCAGTAACTGTGCATAGCGTACCTGTTTTTATGGACCCGAGAAAAACAATGTTGACCGAGGACGCGAAAGAAGAAACCTGATTGGCTGAAAATCGAGGGATACACTAGTCCTGTTTTTTCTCTGCTATTTTTAGTAACTCAAGTCAATATCGTCAATTATCGTACCTGGGATGGAGTCAATATGCATTTCTTTAGACTGTCATGTGATCACTTATCGGCCAATGGAAACGGGGAAATTCTCAATTATAAAATAAAAGATAACCTGAGAAGACGCTTTATTATCCCGCATCCGCACCAGGTCTCACCTTAAATAAACACACATACAAACAGATAAAAAAAAATACAAACGTAATTATCATTAAATGTGACACAAGCGAATGAATGATCAACAACTATTCATCACAAAACGTGGCACGAGCTGGTATGAATAAATTTCGGGCACTGTTTGTCCTCAACATCGCCACTCGTAGTCGGCTCCTAGAAGTCCCAGAAGGAAGTAGCTGAATGTAGAACATGCGAGATATTGCTTGATATTTTACTTGCTTTATTAACTATTTGCTGCTCATAAATACTACCAATGTCCTTGAGAGAGGACAAAGGTTGTACTCGTCGTGTTACGGATTTCGAAGAGTTTGTTTTTGTTGTGAAGACAGGTTTCCTTATCAGCTAGTGAAGTTAGAAGTCAGAATACTTAAAATAAATGTTTTAAAAACATGGACATGGCGGTTGAGTCAGTTTGAAGAAGTCCTGAACGACTTAGAAAACAGTAAAAAATACCCGTATTTATGATATTAATGCATGTATATTAGGTTGTTCCGTCTAATGTACGACTACACGCTGATGATCTCCCAGTTCCACATGGAAGTAACGTGCTCCTTCTGCACACGCTGAATATACAACATTATATACCAGAATGTCAATGTGTGTCTTGTCAGTGTGGCGGCAGAAATAGACGCTGAAATGAATGACACTCTCGTGTATTTGTACACATGTATGTTTGTTTGTTTGTTTGTTTGTTGGTTTGTTGTTAAACGCCGCACTCAGCAATATTCAGCTATCTGACACCGGTCTGTAAATAATCGAGTCTGGACCAGACAATCCAGTCATTGACATCATGAGCATCCATCAATTGGGATCGATGACATGAATCAACCAAGTCAGCGAGCCTGACCACCCGATCCCGTTAGTCGCCTTTTACGACAAACATAGTCGCCTGTTACGGCAAGCATGGGTTGCTGAATGCCTATTCTACCCCGGATCTTCACGGGTCTCACCTGTATGAAGCTGAGCTACTACTATAAACTACACTTCCAATAAATCACTCTTCTGTAACAGTAAATACTACTTATTTAGGCATCGTATTTGACATGTGTGGGCGGTGGAGTAGCTTGGTGGTTACAGCATTCGTTGAGATGCGAAGACCCAGGTTCAGTTCCCTACATGAATAAATCTTGTTAAAACCCATGCTTCGTGTCCCGCGCCGAGATATGGTCGGACTATTACGAAGAGCATCGCAGAACCACACTCACTCACTCACTTAGTTGTTGTTGTTTGTTGTTTAACGCCACATTCAGCAATATTCCAGCTATGTGGCGGCGGTCTATAAATCATCGAGTCTGGACCAGACAATCTAGTGATTGACATCATGAGTATCGATCTTCGCAGTAGGGATACGATGACATGCATCAACCGAGTCAGCGAGCCTGACCTACCGATCCCGTTAGTCGCCTCTTACGACAAGCATGGTCGCCTTTTACAGCAAGTATGGCTTGCTGAATACCTATTCTAACCCGGTTCTTGACGGGTCTACTCACTTAGTGACTTTAGAGTCATGGACGTGCATATGAATGGGGGCATTGTGCTTTTCGTGTGCAAACATTCAAGGGGAGACAACACCTGGTCAAACTGGCAGCCCTTTTCGGTTTGGTTCAGGTTTTTCAAACACCACTTTGTTTGCTTGTTTAATTTCTATTCTGTATATCTGTCTGAGAGTTAATGACTACCGTAATTGTCCCAGTTGCCTACAAGGCACTAAATACTAGGTCTAGAATGGGCTGGAAATGAGCGCTAGACGAGGAGTACAGCCCCACCTTCCGTATATAAAATTATAAATCTGGAAGAGCGAAGGGAGATCACTCTCGATCATTCACGTATACCTGGGGCCAGCTTTGAAGCTGTCGGTACCCATGTGAGAAGACAACGGGTTTCCCATCACAGACTCAGCTTGTCAAACACTGGGCTAGCAGACAGCAATACAGCGGGATAGGGCAAGTGTCCCCTGAATATATTCATTTTGTAATTAGTTTACTCTGTATTACATCTTCAAGATATCTTAAGACCAGACTCGGTTCAGCCGCCTCTCCTGCTGTGTTGCTGTCATCTTGTCGTTATTAGATCCAATGAAGGAAGGAAAACAGACTCGTTTGTATACCATTCATTAATATTTATTTAGGTGTAATCACGAAATAGAATGGCGTGTGCCAAAAGTAAGTATCTGAATCGGGGCCAAAAGAAGCACAAAAACTGTCCTCTGAGTAGAAGAGAATTAAACTTAGAAATGTCAGCCAAAGGGTATGCCAAACCGTTGATAACAAGATCGAAAGAGTTTGTCCAAAAATTCCCAAAAGTGGGTAGCCAAAAAAGACCAAAGGGAGGAATGTTCTAAAAGACGGTCACAAAAACACTTATCCAATCATACATTTCTTCATACATCTATATCACACATACACCTTACACTAAATCCCCTAACATGCATACCCGATCACACATGCAAAAAACATACCCTCACACCAAAATACTTACACACAATCGCACATCCTCTCACACTTCCATACAAACACACATGCAAAATACATACCCTCACAAATAAACACTTACACTGAATAGCTCATGCAAAACACATCCTCTCACATTATATCTAATCACACATGCAAAACGTACCCTCGCAAAAATACACATTTACACACGCACACATACGCACACACACACACGCACACGCCCACACACACTGGATGAGAAATCTACGAGAAGATTCTCCTCCAGAAGGCAGCCACTCTCATCAGCGCCTTTCTCAGAGGATGAACCTCTCGGTCCTCCACAAAGCTGTCGTCATCCACGTCCTCATAGACCCAGTAGTCACTGTCGTCGTCACTAGGGGCAGGGTAATAATCGACGTAGGTGATGGTGACTGGGGAAGGGAGCGTCTCGCCGTGGTCAGGGCGGGCCCAGAATGGGGTGAAAACACTCAGAGGGTCGGGAGAGGGGGTCGGGGATGCAGCCTGGGGACGCTACATCAGTGATGGGGGAGGGAGGGAGAAAGGAGAGTCATTGGGAGAGGTTTGTAGGAGGTATTTAAAGAATAAATGCAAAAGAAAGTGCATAGCCACAGATTACACATGACAGGAGACGGTGTCACACGACAAACACGCTGCCAGACTGACAGAGAGAAATGTTAATGTGTAAATGGGAGAGGGTTGCCATGGGGCTGATGTTAAGGGACACCATAACAGACAGTGAAATAAAATAAAGTGTCACTGATGTGCGTAAGGGGACATGGACACATGGACGAACACATCAAGCTATTCCGCCCAAGCTGCAACAGATGTCGAATAAATACATACACAGTCGGATTCCTCATCCAACGACGGCCATAAACTCGCAGCAGGAGTGACATGATACCGGATCATATCTTCCCGTGCTGAAAATAAAAATAAACACATTTAAATACACAAAACATACACGCACAATGAAACAGAAACAGTCAAAAAGATAGCGAGAGTATATCCATACTTCGATAGCCGATATTTGACCATGGGGACTAGTATAGGCCACGAGAATGCGTTAGACGAATTAAATCCTTGTGTTGATATACAATGCGGGATCTTTTAGTGGTGCAACTGTAGACCATATGTTTGAAAGAGAGGTTTACAAATATATAAATACAAAATCTACGTCTCATATACAAAAACTCTACAGTTATTTAACAACATCGTCCGTCAAATTTATATATGCCGACATCTCTCACTTCACTGGCGGAAAAAATAATAAAATGATACCCAATTCTGAATGTCTACAAATTGCAAATGGCGGCCATTGTCATCTCCACCGATGCCGCTCTCAAACTACGGTCATTTTCAGCACTAATCTACATATTCAACACTTTAAAATACAATAACTATCTTCTCAAATACCTTGAATTGCCTAGTAAACATCTTGTCAGTAGAAGTCCTCGAAACGATGTTGTAGTCAACGAAATGCAGAGCGATAGCGAGCAAGAGCGATAGTGAATCTGTTAAAAACAGAGGGGGGCGTTGGCAACGACAACGGTTACTATGTTATGGAGACGAAGTCAGAACGAGGCGTCATCGTCCATTTCCGGCTACGTCAAGCAGCCAGCTAATCTAATAGCTGCATGTCATAGCGATTGGCGATTTAAAGTTTTTTAAGCGTTGCCTATATATTCAAACGCCGGCCAGATGGTAGTTCACCACCAAGTCCAGACTGCTAGTTGTCGAAAACATACTATTCACTCTCTAAAGCCCTGTTAACATTAGGACCAATAAGAAAAGTAAAGTATTAATTCTTAGTCTAAAATATCTAAGTTTTCAGATTCCTTTTTCGCTTTTCCACACACGATTACCTCAGAAATAGAAGTTGCAGTCTGTACACTTGCAATCCCGGTTAGGCTATAGCTGACGGATATTTACAGGGTGATGAAATCTGATTTCTGGACAGGGCATTTGTGGCGACATTTAGGGATGAAACACGATGAACACCTGAAGAAACTGTCGGCGCAAAAGGAAACGACTAAAAAAAAGGAACGAGATCCTGTCGTGGCGGCCGTTGTCATGGTTTCCGTCGGTAATAAAAAGAAGTGCAGGTTTAGTTTGTTTTGCAGGAACTGGCTGCTGGTGAACGTATTTAATTGCTGACAATGACCATATATTCATCTGAACTTACTTTGTTACACAGTGTTTTTAGCTTGGTAATATGATCTCCGTTATATGTCTCAAAGAGAAGCCACCCTAAGGCCCTCTGCATAAGGTCCAGCACCGAGCCTGTTAATGGAATGTCATTATGTAACTTGAAACTCCACAATCTCTGCTCAGATCCGAGCACATTCTGAGTGAGTGAGTTAGTGAGTGAGTATGGTTTTACGCCGCTTTTAGCAATATTGCAGCAATATCACGGCGGGGGACGCCAGGAATGGGCTTCACACATTGTACCCATGTCGGGAATCGAACCCGGGTCTTCGGCGTGACGAGAGAACGGTTTAACCACTAGGCTACCCGACCTCCCCCTTTTCTAACATGAGGGCGTTGGGGTTAAAACATACGTTAAGATCTGAAGATCCAGGTTTCAGACCCTGCTCGTACGGGCCAAGCTGACCAGTACCGCAACAGCGGGGACTATTATAGTTTGGAAGTAGATCTAGGTGGTATTTTTGTGACGCTTCACAAGGGAGATAATAAATTGTGTCCCTCCAACCGAAGCGTGGTCATCGTTGCACAAGGGGTACAAGACACGTAGCAGCCGATATTAAGTTGCGACTGGTGACAAAACACGTAGGCATAGGTTCTTAAGTACCTTATACTGCATTCTGAGACCATTTTGACGCTGACAGGTATGTAAACCATCGTCAATGGGAAGAAATTTCCTCGTATCCAATACTGTTCAGTTTTCGTGCATGCGGACAGGGGTGCATTTCCGATGGCTAGTCCTGGCATTTGGAATTTCCTTGGCGAATGACCAATACAGTTATAGCCTTACTGCGCAGCAGAGGTGTCAGCTTTCTTACTTAGATATGCGGTTGCATTCTCAACGATTAGGATCCTTTGACTCCAGTTCAACACTTCGTTAGCCCCGATTATGTTTCTAGGTTTGTCAGCACTATATACGTGCTCGTGGGTTTCACCGAAGTGGTAAACGTCTGAGACCTGCATCACTTCGGGCTTTCCTCCCACATTAAGCTGACACGCCATGATATAACTGGAATACTGTTAAAAGCGGCGTTAAACCAAACTCACTCACTCGCTCAACACTTTGCATTTTCAGGGTGCCTGATATTGAGAGGTGAGAATCTTCCGCGGATCTGCGAATTTTAGTGGCCACAAATGTGTTAAAATTGACCCCTGATACCCCAAATATTCACCCACAAATTAGGGACCATGCTCCATTGAAAAGAAGTTTCAGCTGAAAAGAAAAATATCCAATTTCATCCCTGGTTGTCCCAGCGGACATCGCTGATCAACCTAGAAAGATCAGATTTGGTCTCTTAATTCAGTTAATAGGACTAGGAGATCTGTCAGACACCAGCAGGCGTTTACTAGGCAGTTCCTGTCCCTGGCTGGTAGCGGAACTATCAGGTTTGTCTGGACGTCAGCATCATGGGCCAATGTCAACCGCCCTGACAGACACTGCCAATCAAGGACTGTCTGAATTAGCAGGGATGCCAGGGATTACATCTTTAAACATTTGTAAATTGGAACCAGTAGTAAACGCTGACTAACAGGATCGGGTGGTCAGGCTCACTGACTTGGTTGATGCATGTCATCATATCCCAATTGCATAAATGATGTCATTCACTGGATTTTCTGGTCCAGACTCGATTTTTTACAGAACACTGTCACATAGCTGGAATATTGCTGTGTGACGTTAAACAACAAACAAACAAACATCAAGCTCTGTGTTTACCTGTGTGAAAATATAAAAATAACCAATGTCATCATGGTGACCTAATTTCATGAAAAGTATAAAAATATTGCATATCCTGTCTTAACCAGTGTAATCTATTTTGTTCTTGCAGCAAGCTCACTCATGGTGTTCTTCATAGGAAACGACAACAGTGTCGACAGTGCTGTATGTAAGTATACTACGACAACAGCGTCGACAGCGCTGTATGTTAGCAGACTGTAGATTAGAATGCATGAGTGTTAAATCATGAAGGTCCACCTGACTGACATCATTAAACCAGCTTGACCTGTGACATGAATTTCTCGACCTGATTAGAGTTCCATACCACGATATACTATTGTATACAGACCTTTGAAGATCTGGGATAGAATAGGTCTTTAGCAACCCATGCTTGCCTTAAAAAGTGACTATGCCTGTTTATAAGAGGCTCTATGGGTGCCTAACGTTCAGGTCTGCCATGGAAATAAGAAAGATAACATACGGAAATTGACGTAATAAGCGCCCAGGGTGCTCTAAAAATTAGAAATAGGGGGCTCTTATTAAAATATTATTTTGGTGAAATTTTTTTTTGTGGTTTATGCTGACAGCCTGAAATGTTTATGTACGGCAGATTTTTCCAGAATTTAATTGCCCATATTAATGGTGCATATAACACAGGAAGGCGTATTATACGCGAATGAATAAGTCTTGTTTACATTGATCAATTGGAAGGGGTGCTAATTGGGATTGTTCACGTTAGCAAATATCACCATGGGCGCTTATTAGAGCTTATTAAGTTGAATACAGTAATGATTTGGGAATTTAGTTTACGTTTAAGAAAGGCTCATAGATACTTGAAACTTAAATACAAAGAGAAATACAGGTTTACATGACATGTTTTTTGTTTGATTAAGCAACATTCCAGCTATATTCCGGTGGTCTGTAAATAATCGAGTCTGGACCACACAATCCAGTGATTGACATCATGAGCATCGATCCACACAATCGGAATACGATGACATGCATTAACCAAGTCAGCGAGCCTGACCACCCAATCCCGTTAGTCTCCTCTTACGACAAGCAAAGTCGCTTTTTACGGCAAGCATGGGTTGCTGAAGACCTATTCTATCCCGGATCTTCACGGGTCAACATGACATGTAACATTAGTGGTATGAATTCTTGAAATGGCTCTATTTAACAAAAACACGATTTTATAACTAATACTTAAGATGCTATCATGGCTTGTTTAAGAAGCAAATACTGTTGAGAATAAAAGGTGTTCAGGCCCTTTTGGTTTTGAATTTTAGCTCCCGTAATCTGCGTCTTCATACTGAATATGGAAAGACAACAAAGCAGTTCCGTTTTTTTTTATTAATATATATTTAGAATTTTGTTTAATTATCCCCCGCCCAACGAAGTTGGCGGGGGATATAGAAACGGGCTCTGTCCGTCCGTCACGTTTCGTTTCCAGAGCATAACTCATAAACCGTTCAATATTTTTTCATGAAACTTTACAGGTCTGTCAGGTACATGCTGAACTGGTGCCTTTTGCTATTGAGAAATTTTAGAAAATTTTATTTTTTACGTTTTCATGGCAACAAGATGGACTTAGGTTCTGTGAGGGTAGGGTTCGTTTCCGGAGCATAACTCATAAACCGTTCAATATTTTTTCATCAAACTTTGCAGGTCTGTCAGGTACATGCTGAACTGGTGCCTTTGCTATTGAGAAATTTTAGAAATTTTTATTTTTTACGTTTCCATGGAAACAAGATGGACTTAATTTCTGTGAGGGTAGGGTTTGTTTCCGGAGCATAACTCATAAACCGTTCAATATTTTTTCATGAAACTTTGCAGGTCTGTCAGGTACATGCTGAACTGGTGCCTTTTGCTATTGAGAAATTTTAGAAATATTTATTTTTTACGTTTCCATGGCAACAAGATGGACATGGTTCCAAACTCATCTTTTTTTTACAATTTCCATGACAAGTTCCACCTCGGTTAAAAAAGGTTAGGGTTTGTTTAGATTCAATTATGTCATAAATTCTGCAACAGGGGCGGGGGATATAGCCACGTTAGTGGCAAACTCTTGTTTATTTCTGTCTGATTCTGAAAAACATAATACACCTCAACATAAATCAGGGTTGATAGGGAACATTTAAACCACTGAGCCACTTTTCTCGAGATTATGAACTTATCTTCATGGTTAGTTTCATAGGTTAATACAATCTGACAACAAGACTCCATTGTATAATAGGTATATCTGTCCATTCCCCAATTGAAGTAAAGGTCTGGGAACACCTATTACACATGCATCATGCAAGGACAACTCTTCCAGAGTCATAAAGTTGAAAAGTTGAACATTTATAGTTGATTCTAAAGTACTATTTCAGAAAATGTTTTAAGCATGACAGGAGCTTAGGTTCTTAATGTATTGTAAATGATTATAAAGGTTAAAGCACACTGACCCTTGTGTCTGGTCGTCCGGGTTTTGAAGCACCCTGGTTGCCAGTTGACAATATTATTTCCCACTGTCCTGTGCAATCATTGTGTTGATCATGGCTGCTTTGAAATGGATCTGTCCCAGTATGGACCTGTATGGACCAGTATGGACCTGTATGGACCAGTATGGACCTGTATGGGTGCTGATGTAGTACAACTGTATTTACACATGCATCCAGGGTTTTCACTTGAGTGATTGTAATCATGACATGAAAAAACAAAGGTCTACATCACTGCTTTCATCACTGCATCTATTTGTGACCTTGAACTTGGCATTGAGAGTAGTGCCCCTTGGGCCAACTCGACACAAGCTCCTTCCCAGCGCGTGACACCTTCGTTACACTCTCGGTATAGAGAGCTCCGCAAACGGACTATCGTTGTGAGGAGCTTGAACACGACAGTCATTAGAAACGTCATCCTCATGTCATCCGATGCAATCTCATGTTGTGAATCTTTTTAGTGTTCCGAAATTGAACATATGGTATAGCTTAATGGTAATGACAACCAATTTCACAACGGTTAACCTTCTGCTGACTCGTACAAAATTACATAGCCAACATGACATAACATGACTCGAGTCGGTCATCTTGGTGCTCCCCTACACTGAAGTGAGTGTGAAGCTAGATTGCCTGTTGAATGTAGGTTTTTCTAACTTGGTGATGTTTGTGAATGTAATTCTATTTGGAAAAATGATTTTAGAATCGGCTTTTATCATTTTTTTATCATAAGTTAAGGTAAGTATATACATTGCTGCACTCATCCCAGTAAGATCAGGAAAATGGCAAAACTACAAATATAATCTATATTTCCAGGTCATGATCTACAACTGGACGCAGCTCAAGCCAACACTGACATGTGCCACATCACTATAGATGTTGAGCTGGTCAGCTCGCTGCCCGCCACACAACACAATGGCAGGGGCAGGTTACAGAAATATGTCGGCGCATGCACCCCCACCCCCCTTCCTCCACCCCCATCAGTCAACCCTGTTTACAGAAACACAAAGTCTTCCAGGCCCGGCACACAGGCCACCCTCCACTGTAGCGTTGTGCTGGATGTGGGGAGGGGGAGATTCGGCTTTATTGATCTAGACAGGGAGGTTGTTTCAGCCAAGGTGGATGTTGAGAGAGAGTCTCTTCTCCCCATCTTTGGTGTGGGGCTGCCAGTCCCTTCACAGTCAACTTGAAGGTGATCAGAGGGGTGGACACCATGACTGACATCAAGAAGTCACACATTTATAATGCACTGACATAGGAAATAAAATAAAAATGATGTGTAAACTTTATTTATTTAAACTGTCAAATGTAATGTATTTGAAGTGATTGAGGCTGACATAGAAGTTGTCTTTTTATGTGCTGTTTGTGTACAAGAATGTGACAAGGTTAGCTAAGTGTGTTGTTTTTTCAACTTGACTGGTTTCTGTTGTGCTGGAACATTTTACATCCACACATGAGCATTGTTGTTATTATCAATCTATGGTAATAGATCAGTTTATCATGCGTTCATATATTTCTAGGAATGGTCACCAAAATTAACTGTGAGTCCACAAAATCATCAAAAGTTTGAAAACATGAATTTGTTGACACTATTCTTCTCTATTTTCATTTTTTTCAAATTGTGAATATTGTTGTTAGAATGTACCTGACTTGAGTACATAAATGTAAAAAGTTGACCAAATATTATAAGCAGCATTTTGAATCTACACACGTCTAGTTTACCTGCACCATTGTGTTGAACATGTCCATTACAACACTAAGTGAACAATGATCTTGTACCAGTATTAGGTATCTATCGTATGCATAAAAATTATTTTGTGTATTCAAAAAGTGAGGATAGTATAATATTCATATAAAGCATTTTCAAAGCCAACAGTGTTTTCGTTTCTATATTTGCACTTTACAAAGTTAATAAGTCATGAAATTACTGGGATATAATATCTTGACTGAAGTTTAAAAAGATGGGTTCTCCAATTTGTGAACAATGTCATTAACATTCTTCAATAGTTTTACCAAATGGGAAAACAAAACAATTTCAATTGGTGAGGGTAAATTTTCAAAACTTTTACCTGTTTTGTAATTTTGAGAATTCCATCAATATTTAAAATTCAATGGATCCTTGACGAATATAGATACATCAGCATCTCCAGTAGTCATCCTGTCATCACTGTTCCTGCTGCTAAGGTGGGGACTCACTGATGTTTGTTTGTTGTTTAACGCTGCACTCAGCAATATTTCAGCTATATGACGGCGGTCTGTAAATAATCAAGTCTGGACCAGACAGTCCAGTGATTGAAATCATGAGCATCGATCCACGCAATTGGGATACAATGACATTCATCAACCAAGTCCGCGAACCTGAAGACCGATCCTGTTATTGGCCTCTTGGGACAAGCATGGGTTGCTTGAGAGCTATTGTAACGCTGATCTTCACGGGTCTACTCACTGATGTAACAGGGTTATATATACTCACTCATGCGCGCGCGCATGGACAGACAGATGTTACAGCATCTCATGCCCTCGTATATGTGAAAAGTGGGGGTGTACTTTAAATAACAATTGCCTAATGAAAAGTTATGTGTAGACGCCATATCTTCCAGTCAGACATGAGTCTCCAGTGAGTAGCTCCTTATATGGAAAGTCACGTGGTCATACCTCAGTGCCGACAAACATGAATGTACGTGAACACATGTTCCGTTGCAATTGTAAAAATCACCGGGCAGGGTTTTAGACCATATGTTTTTTCTTGTTTTGTCACCCCTGCTCCTTTGCCTCTAAAATGCATCCGAACCGATCTGAGCACGGTTGTGCGTGTTGGCGTACGTATAAAAATAAGGAAACTGTCGAAGGAATGTAGCCAAATCTGAACGGGAAATGACAAAGGCGTCGACACACATACTGCAGCTTACACTTCATCTCTCGTGAGTTAACAACTTCCTCCGTCATATTTTGCCGTTATTAGACCATAGAGCCTATATGATATCTTCTGGGACTAATATTTCCAGCTCTGATTGTCACAGACGTCGAAACGTTTTAGCGACGCTTACGTTCTTCAAAGACGTCAGTTTTTGATGGAACTGTATGGTTACTCGTTGTTAATGGCAATTTGAATGTCGTACCCTACCGCAACGACATCGATCGAGATCATGTTCTACCCATTGTACGTCACGTTGCAGCAGGGTAATGTCCGCCCATGTGTGGCGTGTCACGTGATGTACTGTCATGCCCGGTCGTCTTTCTAATCCTCTTTCCCACAGATCATGTCTGGATAAGATGGAACGACGCCTACGACTGTTGGGCCAATCTTAGGTTTACAACTGGTACAACAAACCTCAGGCAGTTTTCAATGCGCTGCCGCTGCCTCATCTGTATCAACGCATCTTCCCGAGACAAGGGAGTTAACTGACTTTATAAGTCCAGTTTCCACCCTTGCCGAACTAGGCTGGAATTCCTTGGCTCGACCGTAGCGCCACCAGTGGCTACTAGGAGTTATGTCCCTTCTTAGCCTCTCATATGGACCAATCAGATTCCATCTCTCCAGAGACCATATAATAGATTACAGATTAATATCTATTATATGGTCTCTGATCTCTCGCATCACTTGCATTTGCTTCACACCAAATAGCGGCGCCCAGTCAAGACGATCTAATCGATAAAGAAGATCTATATTGTGATAAAACGGGTCTTACATCGCGGAGTGCATCAAATCACGTGAGCATCTTGATTAAAAACATGAAAAGATTTGGAAAATATATGTTGACGAGATGGCGGTGCACATGCTTTGCAAATCCTGTAATTGACCGAAATCTGCACGACAGTTTACAAACCGGATTTTGATTTCGTTGCGCGATTTTGATTGGACTATTCATAGACTCGTTAGTCCAGCCAAAATGTAACTCCATAATACCAGCTTAGTTCGGCAAGGGAGGAAAATTGACTTTTATAGTCAGTTAACTCTCTTGCCTCGGGAAGATGGTATCAACGCAACCGGTGGTCACACCCGATATTGACATTTGTAATTAGGTTGTAACACCACCCCTCATTAAGAGTCCGTCAGCCATGATTTGGCACCTGGTTTTTCACAATTATTTTCCATTAAACACACAATCACGCAACGGAAGTTAGTAATCATCGAATAATTATTATTGACCTAACTGCAGGATCTCTTTGCTGAGCATCGTCGAAAAGTTCTTTGCATGTTTTCCTGGAGGGACATATTGTGTCACATGGTCCTGTGCACAGTGCACAAGTCACAAATCATCGCTGGTCGCGGAGACTAGTTGGATGGGTGACTGTTCGGCAGCTTGACTTCTGAGACCTTTTTGCGCCTCACATTCAGGTTGGTTTGTATACTCCCCAGTGAGCTGGGAATGAAAATCCCGGCTTAATTAAGATGGTAGCTTAATTGGTGGTTAAAGCATTGGTTGAGATGCGAATGTCCGGGTTCTACATGAATCAAACGTGTGAATTAAGCCCATTCTTTATGACCCCCGCCGTGATATGGTGGAACTATTGAGGGTGCCATTCCCCTCTTCCCCTGAATCCTCAACAACATCAAATTATCATTGCTCACCCCTGAATCACGAATACTACTTAACACAAATCTCAAAAGCATTAAGAAAAAGGTGCAATTTGAAGTTAAAATAACTGAAAAAAGTATTGAAGAAAAATATTACACACGATACTTGTAAGCAAACTATTGCTTTTAAATGTTGAATCTAAGTAGGAAGTACGATATTATTTGCGTCCAGCGTACCACACTACCGAGTCCCGAATACCACCTGAATAGGACCTGTGAAGATCCGGGGTAGAATAGGTCTTCAGCAGCCCATGCTTGCCGTAAATGGCGACAATGCTTGTCGTAAGAGGCGACTAACGGGATTGGGTGGTCAGGCTCGCTGACTTGGATGATGCACGTCATCGTTTCCCAATTGCGTGGATTGATACTCATGATATCAATCACTGGATTATGTGGTCCCAGACTCGATTATTTATAGACCGCCGTCATATAGCTAGAATATTGCTGAGTGTGGCGTTAAACAACTAACAAAACAAAAACAAAACTCAATAGACCCCAGAATCCCGCGTACCAAAAGAGGGTTGCCTCACTATTGCCACGAGCAACGCAAACCTTATTCACTCACTCGGTGACTTTGGAGTCATGGACGTGCATGGGGGCATTGTGCTTTTCGTGTATTAACAATTTAAACATTCAGAAGGGAGACAAGATCTGGTCAAACTTGCATTCCTTGCAGGTTTTGTTCAAGTATTTCACCAGATTGTTTACTTGATCAAATTTGAATGTAGCCTATATCTATCTAAAAGTTAATGAGTACCATAATTAATACAAGGCTCTAATTACTACGAGGGGGCACGGGTGGCGCCGCGATTCGCTGTGCAGAGTTGCGTCCCTTTGGCACGCCAGAAACCTATGATTGTGGGTTCGAATCCCGGTTCGACCCAATTATGTTTCTAGGTTTGTCAGCACCATACCCGTGCTCGTGGGTTTCATCGAAGTGGTAAACGTCTGAAACCTGAATCACTTCGGGCTCTCCTCCCACATTAAGCTGACACGCCGCGATATGACTGGAATAATGTTAGAAGCGGCGTTAAACCCAACTCACTCACTCACTCTAATTACTACGTCTGTGCCACAAAGAGCAACGGGAGACTACTCTCGATCCTTCAAGTGGGCATGTAACCTACAGTAAGTGAAGTGTCGTAAAATATCCAGTATTCCCACATACGCTTCGTTGCTATGGCTACCCAATATCCAGTATTCCGACATACGCTTCGTTGCTATGGCTCCCCAAGTGTGTATTAGTCTTTGGGTTCAGCTTGTAAAAAACTGGCTAGAAGCCAGCAACACAGTGGGATTGGATAAATGGCCCCTGAATATCTTCATTTGTTCATTAGTTTATTCTGTATAACAACTTCAAGGTATCTTTAGCCCAGACTCGGTTCAGCTGCCTCTCCTGCTGTGTTGCTGTCATCTTGTCGTTATTAGATCCAAGGAAGGAAGGAAAGCAGACTCGTGTGTATACCATTCATCAATATTTATTTAGATGTAATCAAGAAATAGAATGGCGTGTGTCTAAAGAAAGTATCTGAATCAGGGCCAAAAAGAAAGAACAGTCCTCTGATTAGAAGACAAATAAACTAAAACATGTCAGCCAAAGGGTATGCCAAAACATACTTGATCGAAAGAGTGTGTCCAAAAATGAGGCAAAATGATGTAGCCAAAAAGACCAAAAGTGGGAAATGGTTTATCAGACGGACAACGAGGCACATCCTCTCACACATAAAACATTTACACCAAACCACTCAGGCAAAACGCATCCTCTCACACATACACCCAATCACACATACAAAGACGGTCCTGTCATATGTAAAATACTGCCCCTCACACTTACATGCAAAACGCATCCTCTCACATGCACACCTAAGCACATGCACACCCAATAACACATGCAAAACGCATCCTCTCACATGCACACCCAATCACACATGCAAAACGCATCCTCTCACATGCACTTCTAATCACACATGCAAAACGCATTCTCTCACATGCACACCTAATCATATATGCAAAACGCATACTCTCACATGCACACCTAACCACATGCACACCCAATCACACATGTAAAACGCATCCTCTCAAATGCACACCCAATCACACATGCAAAACACATCCTCTCACATACACATCCAATCACACATGCAAAACACATCTTCTCACATGCACATCCAATCACACATGCAAAACACATCCTCTCATATGCACATCCAATCACACATGCAAAACACATCTTCTCACATGCACATCCAATTACACATGCAAAACACATCCTCTCATATGCACATCTAATCACACATGCAAAACACATCCTCTCACATACACATCCAATCACACATGCAAAACACATCTTCTCACATTCACATCCAATCACACATGCAAAACACATCCTCTCACATGTACATCCAATCACACATGCAAAACGCATCCTCTCACATGCAAAACAGATGGCATCTCAAACATATCTCTCTCTCTCTCTCTCTCTCTCTCTCTCTCTCTCTCACACACACACACACACGCACACACACACACACACACACACACTGGATGAGAAATCTACGAGAAGATTCTCCTCCAGAAGGCAGCCACTCTCCTCAGCGCCTTCCTCAGAGGATGAACCTCTCGGTCCTCCACGAAGCTGTCGTCGTCCTCATCCTCATAGACCCAGTAGTCACTGTCGTCGTCACTAGGGGCGGGGTAGTAATCGACGTATGTGATGGTGACTGGGGCCGGGAGAATCTCACCATGGTCAGGGCGGGCCCAGAATGGGGTGAAAACACTCAAGGGGTCAGGAGAGGTGGTCGGGGATGCAGCTTGCGGACGCTACATCGGGTAGTTGGGAGGGGGAGGGAGAAAGGAGGGTCATTTGGCGAGGTTTTATTGGAGGTTTTTAAAGAATAATGCAAAAGAAAGTCCACAGCCACAGATTACACATGCTATGAGACAACTTCACACGACAAACATGCAGATAGACTGTAAGAAAGAAATCTTAGTGTGTAAATGGGAGAGGGGTACCCTGAGACTGATTTTCAGCACACCATAAGTTCCTTACATAATATATAGGCCAATCAAATGTTACTAGTATGCGAAATTGGGAAACAAAACAAACATTTCGGCCGAAGATGAAGGCGTTGTAGATAAAATACATACACAGTTGGATTCCTCATCCAACGACGGCCATAAACTCGCAGCAGGAGTGACATGATACCGGATCATATCTTCCCGTGCTGAAAATAAACAAAACAACACATTTAGGCCAATGCACATAAAATGTTTTAGGTGCCGCCAAAAGGATAGTGAGACAAGCGGACTGCCGATAATATAGACCATAGGGCCAACAGAGGCTTTTTGAGACAAGTGTAGGCCACGAAAATGCGTAAGAGAAGTTTAATTTTAATCGTTGTGCAGATATACAATGGGTCTTTTAGGCTAGTTCTTCATTACAAACCGTACATTTTAAAGAGAAGTTTGCAGATAAAAATACACCAAAGCTTCATCTGATATAACATCTATAATAATTTAACAACCGCGTCCGTCTTATATAAATACCGAAAGCTCTCATTTCACTGGCAGAAAAGACTTTGAATAGATACATATTTCTGAAGGTTTACAAATTGCAAATGGCGGCCAGTGTCACGCCCACCGATGCCGCTCTCAAACTACGGTCAATTTCAGTACTAATCTACATGCTAAACACTTTAAAATACACTAACTGTCTTCTTAAATACCTTGAATATGCAGCCTAGTAAACATCTTGTCAGTAGGAGACCTTGAAACGATGATGTAGTCAACGAAAAGCAGAGTGATAGCGAGCAAGAGCGATAGTGAGTCTGTTAAAAACAGAGGGGGGCGTTGGCAACGACAACGGTAACTATGTTATCGAGACGAAGTCAAAACGAGGCGTCATCGTCCACTTCCGGCAACGTCAAACAGCAGCTCAAATATCATCAATATCAGATCTTAGTGCTCGCTCTCACACTACACCGAGTGGCGGTGGCGATCACAAGAGTAGATCGGACGAGAAACAACGGCAAAGAACGAAGGGAGATCACTCTCGATCATGTGATCTCGTGCATGTTACCCATAGTGAGTGAAGTGGTCGTAAAATATCCAGTGTACCGACAATGCGTCTAGCGGTATCAACATTGGGTGACACATGCTTTCATCATTTATCGAGTTAATCAATGTAATTGTTTTGGCATAATTATCGTAACCTCTGTTAATTAACGATTGTTACATGCTCAACAATATTAATTTATATGGAAAATGTGAAGAACATACGAAATCAACATCAAATGTCATTAGGTGTCTGACAAATGGAGTATGATCGGGACTAATCCATTTTACCACTTGGGTAACTAGGTTTGGGTAGAGGGAGAACAGTGGCTCTTGTGATTTTGAGGTACATGACAAATGGGATGAGACCGAAAAGGCAGCAGCGAATAGGGAGCTATATGCGCGTGGTCAGCTGGTAATATCAAGAGACGGGGCCCAGTTTACAGTGAATAGTAGATATTGTATTGCAGAGAACCAAACCTGTCGAAGTTTTCTAGTTCTCAGCCATTCGTCGATTTCAAAACAATGACTATGTCTCAGTTTAAAAATAAAACGTCTTCATTATTTGTCGGCTAAAAGATACCCATCTTAACAGCAGGGGAATTTCTAGCCTTGCTGCAAAGCCATACTGAAAGATAAGTTCATGGACTTGCAGTAATTCTATCCTTATAATAGGCAAGTTTGGATAAGTGGACAGCACACGCCGGTCTTTCATTGGGACAACTTGATCTTATTAATGATATAGTCTAGAAATTATGATTTAAACTAATAATTATTGCCTTAGAAACCTGTGCAAGTCTAGGGAATTGCGAAAATTAACAATTTATACCGATATAAATTCCTATGCCGAAAGAGATGATATGTGTTTTCAGTCGTTTTCCAACTCCCAAATATGTTTATATTGGCGCCAGACGATGTCACTGATTTCGAATCGTTGTCAACAGTTTTGTTTGTTAATGATTAAATAATTAAGTAACCAGTGAAGTTCTTATTGTTCACTTGGTTTTTTTATAAGACTTCAATATTATTTTTGCTGTTTTTGTTTGTTTTGTTTTTTTGTTTGGGTTTGTTGTTTTCTGGTTTTGGTTTTTTTTCTTGGTGTGTGTGTGTGTGTGGGGGGGGGGGGGGGGGTTGTTTGTTGTAGTTGGGGGGCTTTGGGTTTTTTTTGGGGGAAGGGGCCGTTTATTAGAGGTAAAAACGTAAAATATGGGGTTCACACTTTGCGTAAATCCACTATGCCGATTCATAGTCATTCGCATTTATCGGTAGCAAACAATGTTCTTCATTCGGCTTGTCCCAGAATGTCACGAGTTCGTCAAGGACGTTTCTGCAATGTGCAAGCCTTTTAATACGCAGATTAACACTGGGTTTTACGTTGAAACCTCCGTAAACCCCAATACTGAACCAAATATTGAAAATACTTATGCTTGTAAACAGAGTTGTTTTCGAGACTTTTGATCATTTTGGTCTCTACTTCTACGTATTTGAAATATATAGTATATGAATGATTTCCTTTCGTCCAGGAAAATATTTCTGGTGACAAATTAATTTTGTACTTGACAAGAAAACACATTTAAACAATATTACAAATTGGAAATCATAAACACAATGACATATACACATGTTCTGGAAATAGACATCGTCCTGATCATCAGCTTATGGAAGTTCGTATTCCCAAGACAAGAGTGTCTCCTTGCCTCTATCACACTCTTGCGTCAGTGAGACAACAGGTCTTTGACAAGGGCATCACATAATGCTGACTTTACACTGTATATAAACAAAAATCCCCTCGATATATTACGGCCGCTTCGTTCACCTTTACCAGCATACAGATGATCGTTCTGATGTATATAGAGTGATCGCCCTTTATTCAATTGGTTTCAATATATCTTTAACCTGTATCAGCGTAGTTTATTGCCAATACAATTTCAGTACACACTTAAATGAAAATCAATAAATCATCCTTTTTCACTGTTCGGTAATTTTATAGCGTTCTCCACATGGATCAATGAATATTGATATTCACCAGAGCATGCTAACAAACAGCTGTCACAGTTGCAACACAATCGTCGAAGGTTAAAAAAATGATTTATTTGTTTTCCACCATCGAACATGATGAAATGGATAATTATTTACTGATATGTATTTCCAAACAATGACCAACCCTTTACATTTGCTGTTCGATCAATATTTGCAATTAACAGCCTTTCCAGAATTCCAATTGAATATAAACATATCTCGGTAAATCACAGTCGCAAATGACAAGCCTTTTACGATGTGTGGTTTTTTCTCTCTACAGATAAGAATCAAGACACCTTGTTTTAGATCTATTATTTACTATTTCTTTTTATGTTTTAAAGCAACTGTTATTATTTAGCATTTGTGTGTGTGTGTGTGTGTGTGTGTGTGTGTGTGTGTGTGTGTGGTGTTGTTGTTGTTGTTGTTTATTTATTTGGGTTTTTGGGGGGTTGTGTTTTTGTATTGTTGTTGTTTCTTGTATTTGGAATAGGAATTGATTTAGTTTGCTTTCTTTCTGTCATTTTGTTTGTATTATTATTTTTGTAACAGTTGGGGGGGGGGGGGGGGGGGGGGGGGCGGTGAGGTAGCTTAGTGGTTAAAGCGTTTGCTTGTTACGCTGAAGATTTGTTATCAGGCTTGGATTGTGAGTCATCCTATCAACTACCTGTTTACTATTGTACTTATTTGGATCTGTGAGCAGTTTAAATGCATTTTATATTTATAAGACAAATCATGGCATTTGACACACCGTTCATTGCCCAGTAGGCATTCCGGGTCAGAATATAAGACCCTACTGCCAGTACTTCCAGACTGAAATGGGAATCGGGCGGGACGGTCCTCCAAAGGCGTGATTGTCTGTTTGTTGTTTAACGCCGCACTCGGCAATATCCTAGCTGCATGACGGCGCTCTGTAAATAATCTGTACCACACAATCTAGTGATTGGTATCATGAGTATCGATCCACGCAATTGGGAGACGATGACATGCGTCAATTAATTCTCCGAGTCTGATCACCCGATCCCGTTAGTCGCCTCTTACGACCAGCAAAGGTTGCTCGGGACCTATATTTCTTACCCGGAATCACGACGGGTGCCCACCGCTATAAAATGATTATTTACAATGTGTTTATGTAAATGTTTTCAAATACAAGGTGTGTGTTAGGCCCTGTAAGGCCCGGTTGTTTGTTTTATATTTAGGCAAATAAGCAAGACACTGTAATAAAATGTTGTTGTTGTTGTTATTGTTGTTGTTGTTATTATTATTATTATTATTATTTACAGGACGTCTTGGTACAGCTGGGAAATTGCTAAACGTGGTGTAAAACAAAACAAAACCAAACCCCAAAAGACACGGGTCAACAAAACAAACCGAGATCAACAGAAATAAACAGTTAACAGAATAGAGTGTGTGTATTCAGATGTTGCACATTGGTGTACAGTTAGTTCTGTAATTCATTTGGCGACCTGATGCCTGAAGATAAGCAAATACACATCACAGAGCAATTAACAGGAAAACCTGCAGCCATGAAACTCGCGGATCACAAACCACCGCTAATGGTCTGTCTATGTACACACGTTATTGGTAATAAATCGAATTAGCATTTGGCATATTACCGTTATTGAATATAAGAGAGAATATCAGAAACAGGGCTTGTGGTTGGGATATATGATATTTGAGGCTGGGGGGTGGTGGGTGGTGGGTGGGGGTGGGGTTAGTGAACGACACTAATGTACACTTACTGCTGTACTTTTTCTCACGATACGTATCATCAATGCAGTGTTCTAGTTTCCATATAACAAAAGTTGATTTGTATTCCTTAATTCATATTATATGTCAAATAAGCTCACATTTTCACGTTGTTTGAGACAAGGCCTATATATAAGTACAGACATCCCATGGCATTATAGGCGTTAAAGGATAACTCTAAAATGTCAACAGTTTGATGGTAATTGGGTGGTTAGACATTACATTAAAGTTAAAACGATATGTGTCGATGAAGGTGAAGCGCGTCGTTTATGTTATACTGTGTATCGTCCAGTTTGATACTGTGTCGATGTCGATGCATAGTGTATAGCCAACCCGTGAAGATCCGGGGTAGAATAAGTCTTCAGCAACCCATGCTTGCCGTAAAAGGCGACTAACGGGATCGGCTGGTCAGGCTCGCTGACTTAGTTGATGCATGTCATCGACCCAGATTGCGTTGATCGATGTTCATGATGTAAATCGCTAGATTGTCTGGTCCAGACTCGATTATTTACAGACCGCCGTCATATAGCTGGAATATTGGAATAATAACGCTACTATATTTTTGTGGAACGGACGCCTGAATTCTAAAGGTGGGCCGTTGTATGGTATTAAATTCATAAGTTTCAACTTTTGACGTGTTTGAAGTATTGTTGTGTTAAACTCAATTGGATTATGCTGTGGATCGTGTAGGTGTCAGCCTATTCACACTCAACAGTATAATTCTAAAAACGTTATAAATGGCAAGTAATAAATAAAATACTAAACTCGCTCCCGTGTAAAACCAATTTTATGAAACGAGTGAATATTTGTGGTATGTGACGAGCGAAAGTTCTAAATTGGTATTACACGGGAGCTCGTTTAGTATTCTATATTTCCGACATACGCTTCGTTGCTATGGCTTCCCACGTGTGTATTAAGACTTTGGGTTCAGCTTGTAAAACACTGGCTAGAAGCCAGCAACACAGTGGGATTGGATAAATGGCCCCTGAATATCTTCATTTGTTCATTAGTTTATTCTGTATAACAACTTCAAGATATCTTTAGCCCAGACTCGGTTCAGCTGCCTCTCCTGCTGTGTTGCTGTCATCTTGTCGTTATTAGATCCAAGGAAGGAAGGAAAACAGACTCGTGTGTATACCATTCATTAATATTTATTTGAATGTAATCAAGAAATAGAATGGCGTGTGTCTAAAGAAAGTATCTGAATCAGGGCCAAAAAGAAAGAACAGTCCTCTGATTAGAAGACAAATAAACTAAAACATGTCAGCCAAAAGGTATGCCAAAACATACTTGATCGAAAGAGTGTGTCCAAAAATGAGGCAAAATGATGTAGCCAAAAAGACCAAAAGTGGGAAATGGTTTATCAGACGGACAACGAGGTACATCCTCTCACACATAAAATATTTACACCAAACCACACAGGCAAAACGCATCCTCTCACACATACACCCAATCACACATACAAAGACGGTCCTGTCATATGTAAAATACTGCCCCTCACACTAACATGCTAAACGCATCCTCTCACATGCACACCTAACAACATGCACACCCAATCACACATGCAAAACGCATCCTCTCACATGCACACCTAATAACACATGCAAAACGCATCCTCTCACATGCACTTCCAATCACACATGCAAAACGCATTCTCTCACATGCACTTCCAATCACACATGCAAAACGCATCCTCTCACATGCACACCTAATCACTCATGCAAAAGGCATCCTCTCACATGCACACCCAATCACACATGCAAAACACATCTTCTCACATGCACATCCAATCACACATGCAAAACACATCCTCTCACATACACATCCAATCACACATGCAAAACACATCTTTTCACATGCACATCCAATTACACATGCAAAACGCATCCTCTCAAATGCACATCCAATCACACATGCAAAACACATCTTCTCACATACACATCCAATCACACATGCAAAACGCATCCTCTCATTTGCAAAACAGATTCTCTCTCTCTCTGTCTCTCTCTCACACACACACACACACACACACTGGATGAGAAATCTACGAGAAGATTCTCCTCCAGAAGGCAGCCACTCTCCTCAGCGCCTTCCTCAGAGGATGAACCTCTCGGTCCTCCACGAAGCTGTCGTCGTCCTCGTCCTCGTAGACCCAGTAGTCACTGTCGTCGTCACTAGGGGCGGGGTAGTAATCCACGTATGTGATGGTGACTGGGGCCGGGAGAGTCTCACCATGGTCAGGGCGGGCCCAGAATGGGGTGAAAACACTCAAGGGGTCAGGAGAGGTGGTCGGGGATGCAGCCTGCGGACGCTAAATCGGGTAGTTGGGAGGGGGGAGGGAGAAAGGAGGGTCATTCGGCGAGGTTTTATTGGAGGTTTTTAAAGAATAATGCAAAAGAAAGTCCATAGCCACAGATTACACATGCTATGAGACAGCTTCACACGACAAACATGCTGATAGACTGTTAGAAAGAAATCTTAGTGTGTAAATGGGAGAGGGGTACCCTGAGACTGATTTTCAGCACACCATAAGTTCCTTACATAATATATAGGCCAATCAAATGTTACTAGTATGCGAAATTGGGAAACAAAGCAAGCATTTCAGCCGAAGATGAAGGCGTTGTAGATAAAATACATACACAGTTGGATTCCTCATCCAACGACGGCCATAAACTCGCAGCAGGAGTGACATGATACCGGATCATATCTTCCCGTGCTGAAAATAAACAAAGCAACACATCTAGGCCAATGCACATAAAATGTTTTAGGTGCCGCCAAAAACATAGTGAGACAAGCGGACTGCCGATAATATAGACCACAGGGCCAACAGAGGCTTTTTGAGACAAGTATAGGCCACGAAAATGCGTAAGAGAAGTTTAAATTTAATCGTTGTGCAGATATACAATGTGTCTTTTAGGCTAGTTTTTCATTACAAACCGTACATTTTAAAGAGAAGTTTGCAGATAAAAATACACCAAAGCTTCATCTGATATAACATCTATAATAATTTAACAACCGCGTCCGTCTTATATAAATACCGAAAGCTCTCATTTCACTGGCAGAAAAGACTTTGAATAGATACATATTTCTGAAGGTTTACAAATTGCAAATGGCGGCCAGTGTCACGCCCACCGATGCCGCTCTCAAACTACGGTCAATTTCAGTACTAATCTACATGCTAAACACTTTAAAATACAATAACTGTCTTCTCAAATACCTTGAATATGCAGCCTAGTAAACATCTTGTTAGTAGAAGTCCTCGAAACCATGTTGTAGTCAACGAAAAGCAGAGCGATAGCAAGCAAGAGCCATAGTGAATCTGTTAAAAACAGAGGGGGTCGTTGGCAACGACAACGGTAACTATGTTATCGAGACGAAGTCAAAACGAGGCGTCATCGTCCACTTCCGGCAACGTTAAACAGCAGCTCAAATATCATCAATATCAGATCTTAGTGCTCGCTCACACACTACACCGAGTAGCGGTGGCGATCACAAGGGTAGATCGGACGAGAAACAACGGCAAAGAACGAAGGGAGATCACTCTCGATCATGTGATCTCGTGCATGTTACCCATAGTGAGTGAAGTGGTCGTAAAATATCCAGTGTACCGACAACGCGTGTAGCGGTATCAAGACTGGGTGATTCTACCAAAAGTTGCAATAATGACACATGCTTTCATCATAAATCGAGTTAATCAATGTATTTGTTTGGGCATTATTATCGTAACCTCAGTTAATTAACGATTATAACATGCTCTGCAGCGAAGCTTGCACGATATTTATATATACACGAAATCAACATCAAATGTCATTAGGTGTCTGACAAATGGGGTATGATCGGGACTAATCCATTTTACCACTTGGGTAACAAGGTTTGGGTAGTGGGAGAACAGCGGCTCTTGTGATTTTGAGGTACATGACAAATGGGATGAGACCGAAAAGGCAGCAGCGAATAGGGAGCTATATGCGCGTGGTCAGCTGGTAATATCAAGAGACGGGGCCCAGTTTACAGTGAATAGTAGATATTGTATTGCAGAGGACCAAACCTGTCGAAATTTTCTAGTTCTCAGCCATTCGTCGATTTCAAAACAACGACTATGTCTCAGTTTAAAAATAAATCGTCTTCATTTTTTGTCAGCTAAAAGATAACCCATCTTAACAGAAGGGGAATTGCTAGCCTTGCTACAAAGCCGTACTGAAAGATAAGTTCATGGACGTGTAGTAATTCTATTATTATAATAGGCAAGTTTGGATAAGTGGACCGGAGCACACGCCGGTCTTTCTTTGGGACAACTTGATCTTATTAATGATATAGAAAT
This sequence comes from Haliotis cracherodii, assembly GCF_022045235.1. Classification (NCBI taxonomy): domain Eukaryota; kingdom Metazoa; phylum Mollusca; class Gastropoda; order Lepetellida; family Haliotidae; genus Haliotis; species Haliotis cracherodii. Next base: position 54,002,017 of record NW_027266319.1, on the reverse strand, counting down.
CATGATTTAAACTAATAATTATTGCCTTAGAAACCTGTGCAAGTCTAGGGAATTGCGAAAATTAACAATACATACCGATATAAATTCCTATGCCGACAGAGATGATGTGTTTTCAGTCGTTTCCAACTGCCCAATATGTTGATGTCACTGATTTCGAATCGTTGTCAACAGTTTTGTGTGTTAATGATTAAATAATTAAGTAACCCGTGAAGTTCTTATTGTTCACTTTTTATTTTTAAGATTTCAATATTATTTTTGCTGTTTTTTGTTTGTTTGTTTTTGTTTGTTTGGGTTTGTTGTTTTTTTATTTTGGGGTTGTTGTTGTTGTTGTTGTTGTTTGGGGTGTGTGTTTGTTTGTTTGTTGTTGTTGGGGGTTTTTTTTGGTGTGTTTTGTTTGTTTGTTTGTTTCTGTTTTTTTTTTGTTGTTATTTGTTTTTTGTTTTGTTTTGTTTTGTTGTTGTTGGTTGTTTTTTTTTGGGGGGGGGGGGGCGTTTAATAGAGGTAAAAACGTAATTATGGGGTGCACACTTTGCGTAAATCCACTATGCCGATTCATAGTCATTCGTCCCAATTCTCATCTATTGGTAGCAAACAATGTTCTTCATTCAGTTTGTCCCAGAATGTCACGAGTTGGTCACGGACGTTTACGCAATGTGCACGCCTTTTAATACGCAGATTAACACAGGGTTTTACGTTGAGACCTCCAAAAAGCCCCTCGATATATTACGGCCGCTTCGTTCACCTTTACCAGCATACAGATGATCATTCTGATGTATATAGAGTGATCGCCCTTTATTCAATTGGTTTCAATATATCTTTAACCTGTATCAGCGTATTTTATTGCCAATACAATTTCAGTACACACTTATATGAAAATCAATAAATCATCCTTTTTCACTGTTCGGTAATTTTATAGCGTTCTCCACATGGATCAATGAATATTGATATTCACCAGAGCATGCTAACAAACAGCTGTCACAGTTGCAACACAATCGTCGAAGGTAAAAAAAATGATTTATTTGTTTTCCACCATCGAACATGATGAAATGGATAATTATTTACTGATATGTATTCTCAAACAATGACCAACCCTTTACATTTGCTGTTCGATCAATATTTGCAATTAACAGCCTTTCCAGAATTCCAATTGAATATTAACATATCTCGGTAAATCACACTCGCAAATGACAAGCCTTTTACAATGTGTGTTTTTTCTCTCTACAGTTAAGAATCAAGACCGATCTTGTTTTAGATCTATAATTTATTTTCTATTAGTTCTTTTTATGTTTTTAAAGCAACTGTTATTATTTAGCATTTTGTGTTTGTGTGTGTTGTTGTTTATTTATTTGTTTTTGGGGGGTTGTGTTTTTGTATTGTTGTTGTTTCTTGTATTTGGAATAGGAATTGAATTAGTTTGCTTTCTTTCTGTCATTTTGTTTGTATTATTATTTCCATAACAGCTCCGGGGGCGGTGAGGTAGCCTAGTGGTTAAAGCGTTTGCTTGTTACGCCGAAGACCCGGGTTCGATTCACCACATGGGAAAAATGTGAGGACCAGATTGTGTTATCTGGCTTGGACTGTGAGTCATCCTATCAACCACCTGTTTACTATTGTAATTATTTGGATCTGTGAGCAGTTTAAATGCGTTTTATATTTATAAGACAAATCATGGCATTTGACACACCGTTCATTGCCCAGTAGGCATTCCGGGTCAGAATATAAGACCCCACTGCCAGTACTTCCAGGCTGAAATAGGAATCGGGCGGGACGGTCCTCCAAAGGCGTGATTGTCTGTTTGTTGTTTAACGCCGCACTCGGCAATATCCGAGCTGCATGACGGCGCTCTGTAAATAATCTGTACCACACAATCTAGTGATTGGTATCATGAGTATCGATCCACGCAATAGGGAGACGATGACATGCGTCAATTAATTCTCCGAGCCTGATCACCCGTTCCCGTTAGTCGCCTCTTACGACCAGCAAAGGTTGCTCGGGACCTATATTTCTTACCCGGAATCACGACGGGTGCCCACCGTTTTAAAACGATCATTTACAATGTGTTTATGTAAATGTTTTCAAATACAAAGTGTCTGTTAGGCCCTGTAAGGCCCGGTTATTTGTTTTATATTTAGGTACATACGCAAGACACTGTAATAAAATGTGGTTGTTGTTGTTGTTATTATTATTGTTGTTGTTGTTGTTGTTATTATTTACAGGACGTCTTGGTACAGCTGGGAAATTGCTAAACGTGGTGTAAAACAAAACAAAACAAAACAAAACAAAACAAAACCAAACCCCAAAAGACACGGGTCAACAAAACAAACCGAGATCATCAGAAATAAACAGTTAACAGAATAGAGTGTGTGTATTCAGATGTTGCACATTGTTGTACAGTTAGTTCTGTAATTCATTTGGCGACCTGATGTCTGAAGATAAGCAATACACATCACAGAGCAATTAACAGGAAAACCTGCAGCCATGAGACTCGCGGATCACAAACCACCGCTAATGGTCTGTCTATGTACACACACGTTATTAGTAATAAATCGAATTTGCATTTGGCATATTACCGGGAGAGGGGGGGGGGGGGGGGGGGGGGGGGGGGCGGGTGTTAGTGAATGACACTAATGTACACTTACTGCTGTACTTTTTCTCACGATACGTATCATCAATACAGTGTTCTAGTTTCCATATAACAAAAGTTGATTTGTATTCCTTAATTCATATTATATGTCAAATAAGCTCACATTTTCATGTTGTTTGAGACAAGGCCTATATAAGTACAGACATCCCATGGCATTATAGGCGTTTAAGGATAACTCTAAAATGTCAACAGTTTGAGGGTAATTGGGTGGTTAGACATTACAATAAAGTTAAAACGATATGTGTCGATGAAGGTGAAGCGCGTCGTTTATGTTATACTGTGTATCGTCCAGTTTCATACTGTGTCGATGTCGATGCATAGTGTATAGCCAACCCGTGAAGATCCGGGGTAGAATAGGTCTTCAGCAACCCATGCTTGCCGTAAAATGCGACTATGCTTGTCGTAAAAGGTGACTAACGGGATCGGGTGGTCAGGCTCGCTGACTTGGTTGATGCATGTCATCGACCCATATTGCGTGGATCGATGTTCATGATGTAAATCGCTAGATTGTCTGGTCCAGACTCGATTATTTACAGACCGCCGTCATATAGCTGGAATATTGCTAAGTGCGACGTTACAGAGCAAACAAACAAATAATTTCAAACATTGGTAGTTGTTTCCCTTTCGCACGGTCGTTTTTATGTCCACATTTGAACGTCTTGGTATATAGGTGTTAGCCCATAGAGTTACGTGGGATATGATTTCAACAAACCAAACCAAACCAGCATAGTGTATAGCCACTGGCACGAAATGTATGAATTTCAACGTCTCAATTCTATACACACGATGTATATAGCCTGTACCCATTGTCCCTACTTCAACTAGACAAGACTTTATTATCTTTTGTTTAACGCCGCAATAGTCCATCTCTATGACGGCGGTCTGTTGAAAACATATCCCTCGTAACTCTATGGGCTAACGCCTATATACCAAGACGTTCAAATGTGGACATAAAAACGACCGTGCGAAAGGAAAACATCTACCAATGTTTGAAATTATTTGTTTGTTTGCTTTTAACGCCGCATTCAGCAATATTCCAGTTATATGACGGCGGGCTGTAAATAATCGAGTCTGGTCCAGACAATCCAGTGATTGACACCATGAGCATCGATCTACACAACTGGGATACGATGACAGGCATCAACCAAGTCAGCGAGCCTGACCATCCGATCCTGTCAGTCGCCTCTAACAACAAGCATAGTCGCCTCTTATGACAAGTATGTTGCTGAAGACCTATTCTACTCCGGATCTTCACAGGTGTGTTTGAAATTAAACAAACAAGAAACGGTTATTCCATGGTGATCAATTTGGTACGGGTATCATAGTTGTGTTTTGCAGTGTTTCGGCGACTATTTTCAGCCTAGTTACGTTTTGATAACTTTTGAAAGTTTTTGGTCAATTGCAATTTTCAAGTGCACTTTATAACCATTGTATTTGAATAAACATATAGAAAGGAAGGGTGGTAAAAACATAGAATTACATTGTTTTAATCAAAACGTCTGATTCTTGTCGTATAAACATCATAAATGGTATATAATTTTGCATAAAGACCTATTTGACTGACACTTTGACTCTGAAAATATATAATACTGATAGAAACAAATAATTTCACTTAAATTGGAAAATAGCGCAAGTGAGATGGAAGAATCGCGACGTGAACCTGAGGGAAATCTAGACTTGCTTCATTTAGAGCTCTTGGATTACAGTAAGGCTGGGCGGAAGGGAAAATATCATGGTTCAGGGACTGTGAGACAGACTAAAAGACTGATGTGTGAATATATTGTAGATAATAATTCATCGTGTTGATATTTTAGCCTTTTTGTTCTCCACATAAACAATTCATGTCGAGAGTACGCGTTGTCACTTTAGACCGCATCATGTATAATTGTTGGAAATGATACACCTGATATTACTGTGACGATATCACCAGCTGCTCAGCCCCACTGGTATCATATGTCTATACACATCTTCATTTATGTATATCTTTTGGCGATATTGTATCGTTAGTCCACATGAACAATTGTTAAGTTTCACATCAGATTCGTCTCAAACCTCCGACGAATTGAGTGTTTTGTATAATTTATTATCCTATATCTGCATCCGAGTTCGTAATGTGATCCTTACATTCTATCATTATCATTGTTCACAAGCATGTGTTGTAGCAAATTTGTAAGTTACATTTCGCCAATGTATGTTAAAGAGCGGTATAAAGGGGAGAGGGGCATTAAACCAGTTACGATGTTTTAATTATCAAAAACATGTGTACCGGGACATTTTTGGGACCTAGGCCCAGTGGCTAGAATTCAGCAATGCATCTTTGTGAACCTTGGCCAAAATGGGTACTTAAAAGAACACAATGTTCCACAGAACAGACCCGTCTCAGATCTTGAACTATAGACCATACGCGGATCCAGATGGGGAGGGGATGGGGTAGGTGGGAGGGGATGGGGGGAGGTGTTGTAGAGGTGCGCACACACTTTTTTCTTCTTTCTTTTTTTCTTTCTGTCAGTCAGTTAGTCTTATTTCTTTTTTCTCTCGTTTATCTGTATCTTGCTATCATTATGGCGATGCCACATTTAGTGGCTTTTATATATTATCAGGGTAACATTTGGCAATATATTTTATTGTATTTTAATATTTTGATGCAATTTGTGTCTCATAGGCCGGGTATTGTACACCACATGCCTACCTTCTGTAATATTTAGTGTACAACACGTGATACTCTTCTTCTTTATTCATACTTATATCTTGACATATAAAAATCGTATAATTACATGTGTTAAATAAGTATAGCAATTATTTGACTGAAGTTTGGCTAACAAACGCAAATGTTCTTTGTTGTTCTAAGTGCACAGCCACTCCCCATCACTCATTTTCTTATCAAAGAGCTGTGCCAGTGTATACTGAGAGGACCTAACACTCGATAGGGATGTGGTCCTGTGGGTAACGCATAGTTGTCTTCATTTTCTTTCTTAAAACAACAATAAATAAGATATAGAATGAGTTTTTCGAAGCTCGACGAAAGATCACACCGTTCATTCAATCGGGAAAGATAATCTGTAATTGGTTATTCTTCTTATCATCATCATCATCATCATCATCATCATCATCAACGTCATCATCACCCGTGGTGATGCGAGTAAGAAGCTAGCTCTATTCCACAAATTATGTGTTATTCTTTTAGAGGAGAGATGTGTATTGCGTAATATAAGGTTTCATGGACAATATGTTTGTCTAGGGGTCGGGTGGTCAGGCTCGCTGACTTGGTTGATGCATATCATCGTATCCCCATTGCGTAGATCATTGCTCATGATATCAATCACTGGATTGTCTGTTCCAGACTCAATTATTTACAGACTGCCGTCATATATATAGCTGGACTGTCGCTGTGTTCGGGGCGTTAAACAACAAACGAACAGTATCGTTATTGTTTGCAATATTGTTGTTGTTGTGTCATCCTGGACAAATCACTGAACATTATCTATATAAACAAAACTACAAAACATCCGCACAAACGAGTTTCCTGATAAACAAGGCAAATATTGAATACAATGAAAGGCGTTTGTTCTTATCTGTATCGCGTGTAATCGCGTTTTCAGCAAAGCGGTAGCGAGAACTAAGATCTGATTTTAATGAGATTGCTTTTTCAGCAACAAAAAGGTTTTCGTTGAATGAGGTTCCACATATACTGCTTATATTATTTTCAACGTAAGTTTATTCATCTAATAAGGATATAGGTGAACGGTCACAAATAAACAGCCGCTGCATGTGTTCTATGAAGCGTGACGCGTGGTTTACATGCCGTGTTGATTGGCCGCGGTACTTATCGCACAGATATCAACATGGTGCTTAATTAGGATATTCTGGCATTTATATGGCAAAATCTACAACATGCACCTGCTCCTCTCAATCTCGATGTAGAGAGCGTGGCTTTAACGTGGATGTGCCGTGGAGGGTTTTGATCAGCTGAAAATCCGAGAAAAAAAGATAATGCTACGGGCTTGTGTGTTTTTGTGGGTGTTAGATAGGATTGCGGTTTGAAGTGTTTATATTTAGAGAAGAGCTCACAGCGTTTACTCATGGTCGTATGAATTATCATGGATGTTTAATTACATATTTTATGGTGAAAAAACCGTATTGGATTATAGTTTTTTGGGGGGTTGGGTTGTTTAACGCCGTACAGCACTATTCCAGCTCCAAATGTATATGACGGCGGTCTGTAAATAATCGAGTCTGGACCAGACAATCCAGTGATTAATATCATGAGTATCGATCCACGCAATTGGGATCGATGACATGCATCAACCAAGTCAGCGAGCCTGACCATGCACCCGATCCCGTTAGTCGCTTTTTACGACAAGCATGGTCGCCATTTACGGCAAGCATTATAGTTATTAATGGTATTAAGTTGACATCATATTTCTTTCACTTGTACAATTCAGTCCAGAATTCAAAACAATAAAACTTGTTATTTTGTGTGTGTTTATGATGGTGATCTGTATGTAATCAGAGACCATATAATATTATTATATGGTCTCTGATGTAATCGAGTCTGAACCAGTGTTTGACATCATGAGCATCGGTCCACGCATTTGGAATACGATGACATGCATCAACCAAGTCAGCGAGCCTGACCACCCGATCCCGTCAGTCGCCTCATACGGCAAGCATAGTTGCCTGTTACCACAAGCATGAGTTGGTGAAGACCTATTCTAACCTGTCTTCACAGGGCAATAACACATGTAAAGTACTTGTTGGCCTATATTAGTTAAATTGTATACATGAACTTGTACATTAAATACTTATTTGTTACATTATCTAAAAATCTTCTACTTAAATGCAATGTGTATCTGTCTGTCTGAGAGAGAGAGAGAGAGAGAGAGAGAGAGAGAGAGAGAGAGAAAATGTGTTTAATATTTGTACGCAACTGCGGAATAGACTATTCGGTAGCTCCGTGCTTGATTCAGTCTTCTTGTTTATGCAGCCTAAAGTAACACATCTTGAAAAAAGAGGCTTTCCGATTAAAACATGTACATTTCACAAACATTAGCGTCACTTTATGAATGCCTGCAGTTCATTCCATTGTTTCGAATTTAATGCATCAATATTGGTCACGTGACCAATGATGGACGAGAGATCTTGTGGCAGAACAATAATGTGATACCATTTACGGGCTCCGTGCTTTCCCTGCCATGTGTTTTTGGCGTCGTGCAATAACTGTGGCGGTCATTGAAGTCATTTAAGTAACCATGAAGAAGAAATGTGGTGATTTTCACTGGTGATCAAAAAAGATCCATTTCTTTGACAAGCTTATTGTTCCAAGATGGCGTCTCGAAACGTCAACCCGATTTCTGGGCTTGATCCTTCAGACAAACTTCAGTCTAATACGTTAAAGGTAGGATATAGAAAGTCTTTCTGCTGTTTTGTTTTATGAATAGACACACACGCTTGCCACTTCAACAATTTTACGTAGTTCCTATACCGTATTGGTTGGAAGTGGAATCGTTGCAGGTGCTGGACCCGAGAGTGAGACGTGAGGTTGGAAGTTCGTCGTTTGACAAAAAAAAATAAAACGCGGATTTACATTTGAGACAGTGACTGGCAATGTTCTAAATGACATTAAAGATGCTCTTTATATTGTAATATGTGAAGTATTATAATCTTCAGTTGATGTTAGACGCCCCTCCTCATCTGTAGATTGAACGTGGTGAAGCATGCATTGTTAAAATTTGTGTGAAGTTGAACTTTCATCATCATCGACAGAAATCAAATGCAGAGCTGTGATGTAAACATATTTGGAAATGGAGAAAAAATCTGTGATATTTTAACTTTTCAAAGTAGATTTCATGTTGTGATCGTTTAGATGATGATAACTGGAGTGATCACTTTCAGGGAATAACAAATGAAATATATCCACAGGAATTGGAAGTTATAAGGGTCCAAATGTTCAGCACACAAGATATTTGAACAGTAGACCCACCCTACTTGCAAAATTGTACCTATAACAACAGCATTAAAAATTGGCACTAGTTCTGTAGTCCTTGCCAAACTACCCAATAGTTAAGGTATCCTGTGGACAAGTAGAAATTTGCCAGTCCCATTACAAGGGATTTTGCTTTTGTTATCATTATAAGGACTAGTTGACTGAACATGGTAGTTTCTTTTGCTGTATAAATACTGTTCACTTTCCTCTGACTTCCACTGGTCACAAATACACAGCTAAGATTCCATCCTCCATTTTAGTAGACACAAATATCAATACAACATTGTCAAAGTCATGATTTAAGAAATTTCTGGTTGAACGTTCTTCTAGATAAGTACCAATATTTAACAATATCTCTGGACATTTTCGATGACAATCTGTCGGTGGCCTAGAAAATGAACTGATATGAAACACTGCATTCCGCCAAAGCAATTTTGCACCAGCCTTGATGAACTCAACAGAGTGCAAATTATGTAGTATAAAGGATTTTGTTTTATTTCCCCTTGTTCCCAAACCATTTACTTTTAAATATAGCCAGAAAAAGAATCCATGATATACTTTGATTTGACAATGCTTGTGAAAGCTGGTGCAAAATCAACTGGAGTCGAATGTTATGAAGGCACAAATCATTGCGATGTATTGCCAACTACTGATGTTGGATGGAAAAAAGTAGAGCAGTATATAGCGATGATTTCAGAGCCTGTATTTAACATAGGAGATGGAAATGTATTGCAATACATATAACAAAACAGACCTAATCATGCTAATTATTGCAATATATTGCACTACAAAATTCCAGGAAATACACAGTCCTCAATGACAACACAGAATTGGAAAAACAAAATGTATTAAATGGAATATTTGGAAACATCTATGCATTCACAAGAGTCTGCTGTGTGTCGTTTCACTATTTTCTTTCATTGCAATCTTTGCTGTAAATTTGTATGATGGCTGTTCCATGAATTTATTATTTGTTTGGCTCTAAGGTTACAAGAGTCTGTGATGTTAGCCATTGTTCAAATGAACAAGTCCAGTAATACCCTGTTCGGTCTTGCAAACTCAGCTAAAAATAGTCCATTTATATGATAAAACGTAACTCTACAGCCAAGTTTAAGTAGAAAATACATTTTGTTACAGACTGTTACTCATTTGCTGTAGTGTTTATGAAACTATGAAAAATTATGATTGTCACATTCTGACGTATTCATAGTAATATAGTATGTAATTGTTTGTTGTTTTCATAGTAAAATAGTTTGTAAATGTTTGTTGTAAACGCCTCACTCAGCAATATTACAGCTATACTAGGGCTGTCTGTAAATAATTGAGTCTGGGCCAGACAATCCATTGATTGACATCAACCAAGTCAGCAAGCCTGACCACCCAAAACCGTTAGTTGCCTCTTACAACATGCATAGTCACTTTTTACTGCAGGTATAGGTTGGTGAGGACCTATTCTAACTCGGATCTTCATGGGTTACCATAAAATATTGATAAAAAGAGACTGAATCCACAGTTTGAAATAGTTCATGAGTGATGTAACAAAACATTAGTCGATGTGAAACAGGAAATAATTCTTGTGAATGTCAGTAATGAGTGCAGTACAGTGGAGTAAATTGTTCTATTTACATGATTTAGACAGTTGTATCTTGCACCAATGTTTTGAATATTTTTATTTAAAGAAAAAGGTTAACTGGACACAAAACGCTTTCAGGAAGACGAACAGATTCATGCTTTATCAAACCAAGATGTCCCTAGTTTTGCTCATGGGGTTCACCAAAGTTGTAAACTTCTGAGACTTGCTTTACTTTGAAATTTCATCCAAAGCATTGCTAACACAATTGTAGTGAGTAAAATACTATTTAAAGCAGTTTTAAACTTAATACCTTACATTTAACAAAGACAGGAACTCTCTCAGAACTCTCCGTTATATTAGGGGGGGTCGGGTAGCCTAGTGGTTAAAACGGGTTATCACGCTGAAGACCTTGTTTGATTCCCGACATGGGTAGAATGTGTGAAGCCCATTTCTGGTTTCCCCCAACCCGATATTGCTGGAATGTTGCTAAAAGCGGCATAAAACCATACTCACTCACTCATTCCTTTGTATTAACAACATTTTGACACATTATTTTATGGCCTTATGATATACAACAACGGCCCATATTTACCATAACTTGCATAACATGCCATAACTGTTATCAATTTGCACATGCTCAACATGATGAATGTCTTGATATGTATAATCAATTATGTTTCTATTAGCGATGTCTTTTTTCTGCTTCCTGAAGTAGACCACAACCCTGGTTTGCGTAGTTTGTCAAAATATGATTTTGAAAGCCTATTCCATCAACATCGATTAGCCTTGGTTAACATCATTTGAAACTTGACCTACTATCATGATTCTAACCAGATCTATGTCATGTGACATTTGCCAGTCATGCATTTCGACTCGGTAAATTATCCCAGAATACGTCATGACAATTAACAATAACTAGAACTTTTTTATATTAAATGATGAAGGCACTAGAAGTAGCCATGAGAATCAGCCATTACAAATAACAAAGAAGTTGTTGTCAGTAAAAGTTTTGTCTTTGTGTTCTTTTAACAATGACTTGATTTTTTATATGCTCAAAGCAGGTCAAGGGGGATGCTGACTTTTACATAGTTTGTATCACTGCTTAAATGTCTGACAGAGCTTGATATGGCTCATTTCATTGTTTTACCCTGTTGATCAATGTTAATCAAAATAATAAAAGTCATTAGCCTGATGGGTAGGAAAAAATGAACTGGTTCTGCAGTCTGTCATTTGAGTGAGTGAGTGAGTATGGTCTTATGCTGCTTTTAGCAATATTCCAGCAATAACACGGTGTGACGAGTGAACGCTTTTACAACTAGGTTACCCCACCGTCCCGTGTCAATAGACTCTGCTAGCTGGGACTTGTCACTTGACATCATTTCCAGTAAATTTTAGGTTATAAATAAATATTTATTTATTAATATATACAAGATATTTATGTATGCACTTTATTAGCTTTCAAGATAATACATTTTGCAAGAGACAAATGGCATTAGGCCATTTTTCATAATTTTATGAACTTAATGGGACATGTAGGCCATTCTTCTAAATGGATATGTTTACGAAATTGTTAGATATCTTCATGAAATTTTGGATGCTAATAAGTCAGTGTCCTAGAAAATGAACCAATCTGTGACCCTGCTACACTGAAAGAATTTTGACAAGACCCGGGCTATGGGTTTGGTGGCTAAAGTCACAGTCAGTATGGCAATAACATTGTACAAAATGTCTTTACTAACTGTTAATATTATGATGGGCAAGCAGGTGGTTGAGAATAAACAATGGTAATGGTGTTCTTGTCCCCTTGTTTATTGACCGAAATGATGCAAGCACATACCCTGCTTGTCACTGTGTATGTGTGGCGGTCGGGTAGCCTAGTGGTTAAAGCGTTCGCTCGTCACGCCGAAGACCCGGGTTCGATTCCCGACATGGGTACAATATGTGAAGCCCATTTCTGGTGTCCCCCGCCGTGATATTGCTGGAATATTGCTAAAAGCGGCGTAAAACCATACTCACTCACTCACTCACTGTGTATGTGCTAAGCAAGCATGCATGAGTGAATATATACGATATGCGGCATCACTAGTTTTGGGGCTATTCTTGTTGAGCTTAATAGAAATTCAAGTGTAAAACATACGAGACATTGACAACAGGGAGCAATGGCATTAACAAAAAAAAGTTGCAATGTGGCCATTATAAGTGATTTTTTTTTTTTTTTTACAAACACCCTGCCTCACATCATGGACATCAGTTTGTTATCCCTATGTGTATAGTGAATATTACCATGTAGCACAGGTGTCAGCTTAGGCAAGTGACTGTTCAAAATGTTACTCTGTTCACCCTGGAGATGGAGCATCGATCCATGCAATTGGGATACGATGACATGCATCAACTAAGTCAGTGAACCTGACCACCCTATGCTGTTAGTTGGTCACCTCTTACGGCAAACATGAAGAAAATCACTGTGTTGCTTTCTTTCTTTTCTTGATGAAGTACACCATAAACAAAATACACAGTCCTACCAAACTTTCATGCTTTATGTGAATCTCATCCGTTGACAGTTAATGTATATACCATATTTGTCGTATTATGCACCCTGCTCCAATAAGCTCTCCCTGACCAATTTTTAGACAAACCTGGGCGTTGGGGTAGTCTAGTGGTAAAGTGTTCTCTCGTGATGCCGAAGCCCTGGGTTCAATTCCCACAAGGGAACAATGTGTGAAGCCTATTTCTGGTGTCCCCTACCAAAATATTGCTGGAATATTGCTTAAAGGCTTAAAACACTCCTTCACTCACTCAGCTAACACATGATAGATGAATCTGAAGATGACAAAATGAACAAACACAAACTTATTTTACATCCAAGTTAATTATCAACATGAACAATATTTCAATATTTTTGTTAATCTTGCCTGAGACATGCTTTGTTGCTCTTGATTTACTTAGAAGGTCGTATTGTCTGACCAACAGCACTTGGCCATGTTGGCAGGAGTGAAAGATTTACTGCCTTCTCATGGATGTCAATAGTAAATATTTACTATCCCTTTCCAGAGACAACCCAATCCTGACTGGAGTAAAAATGATTTGTTGCGGCTATTGAGCTACTTCGAAGGGGAACTTCAGGCTCGAGATGTTACCATTGCAGCTCTGAGGGTAAGTGTTTTTTTTAACCATACCTCCAGAATTCCTCCAGAATTCATCTGAATATCGAAGTTGTTTTTGGGTAGTTTTGCTGTTAGTTGCGTTTCTGTGACTATGAGATAACATAACTATGAGCACACAATGCCATTTAGAAAGTGGTCAGATGTAACAAATGTTATATTTGGGATGACAGTTTCTTAGTAAAGTACAGGTTTTCGTACTTATTGGGTTGAGTCCCATCTGGGATTCGAAGCCATACTGACAGAGGGAGGCACCTAATAGTAAGCACAAAGTCAGTGATCTAACCCACTCAGCCACCAAGGCTTCCACAAAATGAAAGTGACAACTGGCAGTCTAGGTCACGTACTTTGTGTACCCCTCTGACATGTGTAAATTGGCAGGGCTCCCATGGCCGAAAGCTATGAACACATAATGCCATTTTGGGGGTTAGATCGCTGACTTTGTGTGCTGTCGATTAGGTGCCTAACTCTGGCAGTGTGGGTTCGAATCCCGGATGTGACTCCACCCCGAAAGTACGAAAACCTGTACTTAATAAGAGAGTGTCCAGAATGTGTTACCCCAAATGTAACGTTTGTTACAACATAAGTCAAGGATAAAGTACATGATCAGGATGTTGTATGAGTAACCTGAAGTACTGAAGTACTTGAGGGAGGAGCAGGTTGAAATTAATATCTGTAGTGTTTTAGACATGTAAAGTGATCTGCAACTTCTTGATTAGCTGTAATCATGACAGAGGATGGAATAAGTGTTGAAAATTGTGAATACAAATCACAGGGTCTTTGTCACGACCCGATGCAAATTATAAGGAAATTAAGTAAAAGGGAATTATATATAAGAGGTCCTTAATTCAAATACTATAGCAGCAAACTTTCGAGGTCGCATCGGGTGAACTATCTAATCAGCCAATCAGCAAAGCAGCATGGATGCTCCTAAATTTTTGTTACAAGTGAGTGAAGTGTCCTACCATGTGGGTTTTCTTTCTTATGCCGCATTGTCTGTACTGGCACTTAAAAAATTGATGTGTGTATTGTCATTGAAGGGTCTACAGGCAGGCGCTAATTAAAATCATTGGATGAAACTAAAACCTTTTCGATAATATAGTTATGAGCGTCTTCTATGGTGCTCTTTTCTATAAAAAGTAAATCTTGTCATTCGTGCAAGAGAATATGGATTGTCATGCAAATTTTCGGTATAAGTAAGGGATGATTTTAAAGATTGTATACAGATAGGTCTAGAAGTTTGTCAGGGGAGCTTATAGGGACAGGATACTTAACACTTACGGTAGTCAAAATGTCTGAATCAAGGTGAGAGAAATTAAGCCAAATTGTTTTAGAAGGCACCCATCTCGTTGGTTCCAGAACCCATACACATTTCACTGTCTGTGCTAAAATCACAAATCTCAGTCTACGAGCCCAAACTTGGCTCTTACATGTACATTAGCAATAGTAATAATCAAAAGAAACAATATCTGCCAGTCAGTTAATATGGTAAATTTTTTATATGTTTTTCAATTGAAATAATAAGTCAGAGCTACAGATAAGCAGCGTATTTGCATTAAATACCCCCAAAACTATTCAAAACCCATTTACTTTAAATCAACTTGCATAAACATATTTGTCAAAAGACTTCATCCATGGATGTAGTACATGCCGATGACACAGGTATTTCTGATTTGATACGATCAGAATGACAAGGCTTTTTTTTTTATTACGCCAACACTAAACATGGCTTTGACAAAAAAAGCAATTGAACATATTCTTATCTGACTAAACCAAATTTTCAAACGCTACATCGTCATTTGTATTTAATCAATAACATTACGCCTAAGTCCCTATAGTACAGGGCCAGTAACGCTGTAGGCCCATGCAGTTGAGTTACAAACAAACACAACTAAACCAACTCATTACAACAGCTTTCATGATGTATTCTATTTTGTGTTCACTTTTCTATTATGTGGCATGAGATGAAAAGATAAATCCTAATGGCTTGAATGAGAACAGTTGACATATAGAAACATGCTGGACTGGTTGCTCTCAGATTGATGTTAGCAAATCTCCCACAGTCAGTGTTGATCATAATGATGCAACAAAGCCCAACCATCTGTTTGCATTTCCCTCACTTGCCAACAGTTTTTCCAGCCAGGCTCACCAATTATCCCCAATCAATTTCCATCCCGCTGTCAATAGTCTGTTGAGGGTTATAATGACGCATAACTATTCTCCTGCCAGGCTCTGTTTACCCCAGTGCCATTTTGGTATTTCCATAGGCAGAGTTTGTTGTTGGGAAGCATGGTGTCGGAGTCTCCTTGTGGGACTTGTGAACCCTTGCTCTTCATTGCTCCAGGCAGTTGCATGTATTTGCTGATAAAACTCTTCATAGTGTCTGATAATCCTCCTCTAAATACACGCAATATTTTTTTAGGTTTCCAAATGAGTCTTTGAACAGGATATTAGTTTGTTCTGATAGTATATGAGGTTTCCTTTGGTTATTATATAGAACAGAGCACTCTGATGTTCCTTGATAACAGGAAGTTTGTGTTTTGTGTTGAATTCGGCAGGCAAAACTTGGTTTCCAAACTTGAAGCTAATGGACGTAAGATAATTAAATCTGATCTATTTCCAAAACTGATAAAATCGCACGCATATCCTGAACTACTAGCATGGATTTGTACAATGTCCCAAGATGCATGACTCCAGGAGGCAAATGAATATTGATAAAAATGCTCTGGATGTTGCCAGTAATTACAAATATTAAAAACTTTGAAATTGATAACACAAGAATTTTGACATGGATACAAGCTGGTGTTCATGTTCAAGTGGAATTATACATCTTGTTGTGATGCCTAAGGCCCAAAAATGGAAGAAGAAACCTTTCTCAATGACGTGCAGGTCATTTAAACCTAGCAGGCCAATGTTTTTTTTCCCAGTTCCGAATCCAGCCATTCCTAAGTTTACACATTCTTCAGTTAGAGTTATCTTTCCTTTACTGTATGCATCGTGTTGTATACACAGACCAGGGATCATGTAGGTTTTAATGTACTTTTAACACCTTCCTGGTTTGATATAAAAACTCGCGTTTATTTTAGTGTTTCTGGTTGCTGAGCATTTTTTTCCTGTTCGCTAATGAAATCATGTTTTTTCTCGTCAACCCCACCTGATTAATAACAGCCCTTACCCTCCCAAAAATATATATCTTGCATCTCATTACATAAAATGTATTCAGTTAAACTAAAAATGGGGAGACAACTCAGTTTACGCACAGTCAAAGAATAGTCTTTGACAGTCAGTGGGGGCATGGGTTGCCCAGTTGTCTCAAACGCTGCAAGTCACTGTGCAGTACTGTGTCCCTTTGGTGTGCCAGAAACCTTTAATCATATGTTCAAATCCTGGTAGGCCCTGATCATGTTTGTAGGCACCATACTGTATACATGACAGCTACAGTGTTATCTAGCTATTCATAATAGCTATTACCGTATTTGGCGTAATACGCTCTCAAAATTAGAAATAGGGGGCTCTTATTAGAATATTATTCTGGTGAAAAAAACAGAGTTGAAAGATAAATTTTGTGGTTTATGCTGACACACTGAAATGTTTATATGCGACAGATATATATTTCCAGAATTTAATTCCCCATAATTAATAGTGCATATGAGACACGAGTGCAAATTTTACGCGAATAAATAAGTCTTGTGTACATTGATCAGTCTGAAGGGGTGCTAATTGGGATTGTTCACTAGCCAATATATTAGCAAATATCGCCGTGGGCGCTTATTATCATGATTTTGTCGAATATGGTATGTATTGATACATGACCTCACAATTACAACATTTGTATTATTGCATAAAGTATTATGATGCACATGAACATGTGTCGGCCTAATTATTATGCTTAGTGCGTATTGTATTCTTACAGCATTTGGCATGTTTCGGTATACATACTGTGACCTAATAGCTATCGATGATAAATAAACCTATCCCAGTGATAACATTTGGAGCATGACTTAGTACAATGCAGAAAGAAACTCTGAATGTTCAATGAATTACTTATTTTAGAACTGGAATGGACTCATTAATAACACCATATAAAAAACCAAAGGGCTAGACTGGTACTGCCAGATTGAAATATAGGTGTGTACAGAGCTTTTGGTGTTGTGGGTATTTTACCCATGCATTTGAAAATCACTGCGTATCAGCTATTCTATCTGGATATTCAAATTTCTGTTACCCACTAGTTTTTACACATGTGGGTATTTAAGTTAAATATTTAAAAACACTATTCATCTAGTCCCTGCAAACTGGTGTTGTGTTGGTTTGAGAGCTTTATAGGACTCAAAAATACCACGATACTTCCACAAGAAAGTGTGATGGCAAATGATCATGATGTAACTGTCATCGTGGAGTTTGGCAAGGTTGACGGAATGCCCGTTTATAATTTCAAAATAAGTTGCTGATTTGCCAATCGAATACGCAGGGTTACTTCACAATATTTTGAATATACGCACAAGTTTTATTTTTGTAGTGTATCTGTAATGTTCGTTGCGTATTTGATACGCTTGGATATTATTTTACTGCGTATTTCTGCATTTCTGATGCATATTTTATGCAGACACGCAGCTTATCGGGTTCTCTGGTGTAGGACTTATAAACTGTGTGCAATGGGTGCATATACTAAATCAGTGATTGGGAAGGAAATCAAGTCAACAGCTTATTGGAAATTATTTTTACTGGCCATATTTGAAAAATATACTCCATTTGTCTGTGCAAGTGAGTACAAATAACTTTTTTCAGTTTCTGTCTGAATAATACATTTAAATAGATAAGACATGATTGGGTCTTTTTATCTTCTTAAACTCTGCTACTTACCGAGTCACATTTACTGTTTGATACATACATCTGAGTGATGTTTTGTCCTATTGTCTTGCAGGGGTAGAAACTAACATATTTAGTCCACTCGTCCTTATAATGATAACATATAGCAAAACCCTTAAAAATGGCAAATTTCTACAAGTCCTTATGATACCTTAACTATTGGGCAGTTTAGCAAGAACTATAGGACTAGTGCCAATTTCTAACGCTGTTCTTGTGTATAATGCAAGCTTTATTAAAAAAATTCAGCAATGTGCATTTGGTAGGCATAGGTACAGACAATGAGTTTAGATTTTTTGGTCGTCCTCATGTGTGAATGATTAGTTCACGAACAGTTGACAATCATAAAAAATGAGTTTCCTTCTGTAGTCATTGGTGATTTTGATCTGCTCTATATGGTCTGTGTGCCTCATCACACCCTGTAAATTACCATATCACTCACTTCCTGTCAACATGCTCAGCTGACATTTGTAGTTCATAAAAATATTGTTTTGGACAAGTGCTGACTGATATTATCATATGTTGTTGGTTTTGCTCTTGATATTTATAGGTCCTTTAACAGGGGTAGACACCATGCACTACATTGAACTTGTCTTCCATTGTTTTTGGACTTCTTTTTATTTAACAGCAGTCTGTGCCAAAAACCTGGCAACTAGCCCCAACTTGGCTCTTAGTATCAATTTTCGTACTCTTTTCTGTAATGTGGACTATTATTAGCTAAGTTTACTAGACTGAAAAGAATTTTACTAGACTCAGACTTCTGCCCAATGGCTAAAGTAACAGTACTTCATCTTGGGAGAAAAACTAATTGTACTGAAATCCATCATTCACCAACATGTGACTCTGAGATGGAAATGGGGGCAGTTGGGAAGCCTAGCGGTTAAAGCATTTGCTCGTCACGTTGAAGACCCGGGTTCGATTCCCGACATGGGTACAATGTGTTAAGCCCATTTCTGGTGTCCCACACCGTGATTTTGCTGGAATATTGCTCAAAGCGGGGTAAAACCAAATTCACTCACTCACGCATGGAAATGAGTTTTACTTCCAACAACAAGTGTTATTAAATTTGAATGAATTTGTAAATTCTCTTGTCTACAAAATGGATCTACTCCAGAGTTGCCATCTACCTCATCGTAAAAGCAGTAGTCCACAAGGAAATGTTATCAATCAGTCTTTCCTGAATTGTACTAGTCTCAGACTTGCAGACTTATGTTAAGTTTGAACCCAGATGATTTACCATGCGTACAATTTGGAGATATTAGAGGATGTCTATTCAGAAAAGATGTAAATAAGTTGAGTATTGTTTGATAATAGAGAATAAATTTATGAATTGTCTTAAAATTTGATAGTTAACTTTACCTGATTTGTGACCTGTGCACTGTACAAAGGACCATGTGACACCAATTATTTCCTAGAGAATTGTGATAGTAAGATAATGTTTCTCTATGCTTGTCTTCCACCACCTCTGGTAGAGCATCTGCCTGGAGAGCTGAATGTTCGGGGTTCGATCCCCGGCCACGTCATACCAAAAGTCAGTATACTGTGTCTGAGTGGGTTATTCATGTTAAAATATGGCATGGTATCTCAGGGGGCTAGCACTATAAATCAGCATCAGTCAGGACTAGTACAAGCAGCCACACACACACACAGATGTGCATGCACAGCGCTATATAAGCGCAATAATCTTGGACGCAATGTTAAACCCTATTTCACCTCACCTGACCTATGCTTGTCCTTACAGTGACACATCATTACAGGATTTTATTATACATGCCCCTTGCTTGCCATACAGGAAACCTTTAGTCTTTGTCCAACACATGGTGCTCGTACAACAAGAAGCTAATTGTAGATCATGTATTGATTCTCTTTCCTCTGACAGCATAGACGATGTCTTCAAGGTAGGGCGTCCATGACTCATACCACAACATGTCATGCGCTTGTAAAGTCTTTGTGTTCGTACATCACGCTCTTACCACCTCGTTAGGATTATCACAGTGACAGTTGGTTGTCAGTGACGTGCATGCCTCAACTCATTTACTGGGAAAAGTGTTAATGTTTTTCTCATCAGATGTGCTAACATGGTTCTCTTGTAGGTATCAGATGTGTAATTGAAGAGTGATGTAATGTATTGATTGAATGGCCAGTGTATAAGATACCGGTAGCATGAGAGGAGGGAGGGGTGATATATTGCGATTAATTGGCTGTTCTGCTGTTTAATGAACATGATAAATGTATAGTGTTAGACTGGGAACAAATTATTTGTAATTCTCAGGAGATGGTGTGTGAAGCATTGATACAGGTGGCTGAACTGGTTGACCACCTTTTATCCCCCCGGGTTGATATAGCAATCTCCATATCAGTCCATCTGTCTGTCCATCAAGTGTCTGTTTTCCGATTCCGGAAACTCCCAACACGTTGAATATTTGATGAATATATGAGAGAGAGTTGGACTTATGCGGAAAATGAAGTCTATGGGGCAGAGCTCCCAAACAGTTGAATATTTCTGAATGAAACTTGCTATACACTGTGAAAAATACTGAGCAGCATTATTTTTTCTTTTCACTGAATTGATAGGTATCCAATGGCAATGAACTAAAAGTGGGGCATAAGTAGCCAAACTGAATATGTCATCTCACTCTTGTTTCATATTCATGTATATTTTCATTAACTCATGACTTAAAATGTGTCAATCTGATTCATGATATTATCCATGCAAAACAGGAAATAATTCAATGAATGTCAGTCAGAAAATATTATGCCCTGTAGATGCTTTGAATATTTTTGAAATCATTAAAACGGTTATTGGATATGTTATGTTTTCATAAAGAAAATTTTCGCAAGGAACACCATTTTAAGCAGAATTGGTTTTAAGAAACGACTACTGATTGGTTAAGAATACCGAGTGGAATAGATCCATGAGAAGGAACAATTTTGTATACTATAAGCAAGGAAAGGGATCAGTATTCAACTGTGAATGATAAATTGTGAATATACACTCAGTGGCACAAAAAATAATCGCCAGCCCCGAAATACTGTTTAGAAAAGCATCCATATAATCAAACCCATCACTTAATCCTTCACCAAGTCTCAGGATCCTTGATGGCTGCTGCTGTGGTATTGCAGTCTAGTGACCCCTTAAATTTTACAGTTTTTGACAGGAATGTATTTAAGATTCCAAACAAAGTGCCCTTAGCAGGCAAACTGGGAATAAACAGTTTTAGGGAATGTTTTTTTTTTAAAGTTTGATTTTCTTCATTTCACAGATATTTGAACATTGTTATAAAAAAGCTTTCAGTGCAATTTTGTAAAATTAAACCATTAAAGTCTCTTCCTCTTTAGTGGTCCTTTATCGGTGAAATACCAGGCACCTCAGTCACGAACCATCACATTAGATACATGTATAGCTATATTAACATGAATGGGGACATTTTAGACCCCATTTGGGAATTTAATTGACATTTGCTTAACATTGGCCTCTGATCAGGTCTACATACATTCCTGGTTTTGACATTAGGGTGATCAGGTGATGACAATGGCCCTTTGACTTTCATGCTTAAATTTGAACCCTGTTGACCATCGTACTGAATTCATTGTTTTGTAAAGTTTGTGAATCATGTCAAGTTAAAATGTCAGCAATTTTTTTAGTAATAACTGATGGTGTCATTTGGTGTGTCAATGATGAAGACAACACCTACGAACCAAGACAATATTTTTTTATGTCTTTCAAATGACAATTTATTTAGGTATGCTTCAGAATCTGAGCCTATTTTAGACTGTTTGCCATGTTGATCTAAAGTCAAACTTGGGTAATTTAATAAATGTGACACTAATTTGTTTGAGACCAGACTCGCATGTTACATCTACAGAAGTGGTGTGGGGACTGAGGGTCTGTTGCAAACAAGACATGGATAGAAAGCGAAGGTGGCGTTGGTTTCATTGATCTTGTTGAGAATACAATTTCTAGGATATGTCTGAGGGAGACAAGACTTAACCCTGACAGTATCTGAGGCAAGAGGTCATGTTTAGTCCTATTACTTACATCTTTGAGTAATTCAGCATCACGATATCAGTCACTGATCTGCACTACCCTTTTAACCCTCTTGATTACAAAAACAGTTTGTGTACCTGGAGCTCAACACATCAGCAGGTATGATAGTCCGCATATCCATGCAGTTATATACACTTCCTTTTAGACTGCTATGTTTTCTGTAAAAAGTTTGGTAATACACACACACAAATATAGATTGTCATGTAAATTTTAGGCTTGTACAAGAATCTCATAAAAATTACTTACAGATTGATCAAGAAAGTAGTCATTAGGTGCTTACTGGATTGGTGTGCCTAATAGTGTGAATACAGTACATGCACTTCAAATTTGGCATTTGTAAAGTACAAGCAGAAACAAGAGATATGAATATCAAAAGATAATGTTTGAATTTCTTCTGATCCATTAGTAATTATCCTTAAAATGTGAAATGACCGAATAAAGTAGATATTTGCTTCCCAAAGAGCATTATGATATATTGACCAGGGTAGTGTTGAGGAGACTTGATACTGTGCGTGGGTGGTTCACTGATGGTGAAACTGACCACATTTTCTGCTATGTGGTCCCAGGATTCTGCAAGTCTTGGTTGATGGTGTTACTCATCTCAACCAATATTACACACAAGCATCCTACTGACAAACTCCTCCAGGCTTTAATTACCCTGATTGCATGTTGAGCTGTATTAGCAGAATCAATAAGTAATCCCACAAGGATGAAGAGGAGGCCAACAATCCAGTTTTTGTCCTACAGATATACATTGATTATTGAAACATCCCAAAATGTCAGTGCTATGGTTTCATAAGGTGTCAAAGCAAACCATTGATGTTGTAAAATGTGTATGTTCTCCTTCCTGGGATACTGAAACGTTTGTTGTAAGTTGTCATTGAATATGAATCCCGGCTCCCACAGATACCCATTGATCTTACTGGAACGTGTGTAGTAAGTTGTCATTGAATGCGAACCACAGCTGCACCAAATAGCCATTCATCTTGGCTGTATCAGTGTATGAAGATTCTGGTTTTCTACTTGTGATACTCACATCCTGGGCTATAGATAGACATGGTAAGAATTGAGGTCATGTTGGACGATTGAGTTGGTTGATCTGGATCATGAACGTGGTTTGTTTTGGCTTGTTTCCTCATTCGATGCTCCCTGGTGCTGGGAGATAAATGTTGGTTTATCATTGAGGTGCTCATTTTCTTGGTTCAGTGAAGTTCAAGTAGGTATTGATGAGGAGGCGGACTCATCACATTGATAAAAAACCCGAATCCATGAATGACAGTACTGTATGCTGGAACTGCTGATTGATTTTGAACAATCACTGTCTGCCATGATACGTTATTTCTGTCAGGATGATTATGTATCTGTGTCATGGTGTAATAATGTTGAGACACACCTCATCATGATTATGCCAAAAAGAGATGGTGTCCCATATTCATGCTTCCAGTGCCTGATGACATTTTCACCTAGCATAATCACTGACTTATATTTGCTAACGATACAGATCATAGAGATCTATAATTGTTAAATAAATATAGATCAATTATTGATGAATATTGAAAAAGTAGCTTTGGGCAAATATGAAAAAAAAATCTGAAAGAAATCCACACACTTCATGCCACTGGTGACTGGTGACACATGGATTACTCTTTGCCGTCTTCAGACATTTACGTTGTGACAAAAACAGTTGCTTTCTCTCTTTGGCAATTGACATGATTGATAATAAAAAATGTTCTGTAATGATTAAGGGTGTGAGGTATTGCCAGAATATTGGTAAATTAAGGTTCTTTCCTTCCATGATACGTATCACAATATCTTTTTGCATGTTTGATATCTCGGGTGATTTCAAGTTAAGATTTTAGCATGTGTTTAATGTCATATACTTGCCAAATACCTTCGCTGCCCAGTAGCGAGCATCCTTGGCCCCAAGATGGCTTTGTATTTTTTGTGAATGAGTAAACATCATGTTGTACCAGCATCTTGTTTTCTTCCATTTCTGAACATCAGTTCGTACCTTAATGTATCAGATTGCTTCTGAATTAAAATTTTAGAATTATACACTATATCGTGAAATGTATCGCAATACATCCTTGTGTGTTGCAAAATATTGTAATACACTTTAAACCTCCTATACCCATCCCTAGTAATGATCTTAAGTTATCTCAAAATGCTGTTTTCGCTTTGTAGACATCTTCTCTAAAATTTGCCAGGCTGAGGAAGGTGAACTTTGGCTTGTATTGTTTTCTTTTTCATGACATCATATTTTGTTGAAATGATTAGGAATTTACCAGGTTTTCAGTAAAATAATTGCATGCCGTACAGAATTTTTTTTTTTTCCCGTAAGGTTTGAGACTTAGAGATGAAACTTAGTTTGGTTGGGATCCTAATACAAGTCCATGTTCACAGAAATCAATGAACATGATGAAATTGTAGAAATGTTAAAATTGCCCCAAAAGAAAAGAAAATCAATATGATACTTAGTGATAGGAATTAAAAGTTAAACATGGTTTGTATGAAGATTTATTTCAACAATGTTGCATTAGCAAAGAATAAAATGAATCCTATAAAAAACACCTTCACAAGATTGTTGATCTCTCGAACAGGATCTCACAAATATATCCAATTCCTGAGCCCTGTTTTAAAGCAGTTCTTTGAATTCCCTGTCTTTTGAATTTGTTTGAAGTTGACATTTGATGTTTCCTCAAAGTAGAATCACTCCACAAGTCAGCAGTTGTAGATTGCTAACCGTATCAGTAGGAGCAAGATGAGCATCATGAAATGATTATTCCTTCGTCTTTCAGGCTGAGAAGGCTAAAAACCTTCTGTTTCAAGCCAAGTATGGTCGTTTTGGACTGGGTGATCCCTTCATTGCTCTGCAGCGGGACTCGGAGAACATGAAGGACAACAGTTTTGATGAACCAGCAATCAAATCAATGTATGACAATCAACTAGCTCAACTAGAAAACCTCATTGCTACACAACGCAAAGCTCAGCTGAAGATGAGGGAACAACTTGCATCAGCCGAGAAACGCTATCACAAGGTAATGTATTATCTAGGCAATGTTGAGTGTCATTCTTGCTAAAATGTTTTCTGAAAGTTTAAAAGCAATTGAAAAAGATCATATTAGATGAATGGGTCATTAAGCTAGATTGATAGAAATGGTATAGTGTGAATCATTTTGAAAAGAAATATGTTGAAATAAAGAAGTGAAATTAATATACTGCCGAATAGGTAAGGTATCATGGGGCCTTGTAGAAATTTGCCTCCTTTAACTTCAGGGTTTTTCTATGTGTTATCATTATAAGGACTAGTGGACTAAAACCTGTTAGATTCTATTGGTGAACAGTCTTTTGACATGTTGGAGTATGCTGTAGAAAATTTCTTCTGATTTTTATGGATGTTCTTCTTATTTGTCCCGTACCTTGTGTCAAACGCTGGAAAATGTCTGCACATATTGTGTGAACTATTTTGGGGCTTAACAAAACTTCATTACATGCCTATGTAACACATAGATCTATGTTGGACTCTGGTCCTTTTTTCACACGTATCGATGCTCATGATATCAATCACTGGATTGTCTGGCCCAGACTCGATTTTTCACAGACTCCCATCATATAGCTGGAATATTGCTGTGTGCGGTGTAAAACAACCAACCAACTAACCCTGTTTCACACAGCTATCATGACACCAGGACTGTCGTAACCCTATGATGTAAGATAGAATTACGACAGTCATAGCACTACAGTGATCCCTCGCTATAACGCTACTTTCGGGGTCCAAATAATTGATGAGCGTTGTAAATGATCAGCGGTTTAACGAAGGTCGAGTCGTAGGTGGTAGATGACCAACAAAACAGTACATGCTCTGCCTACCTAACATGAACTACTTTGCAGGTTCCAGAGTAGATTAGAATAGAAGAAGTATGAAAAAAGATTTATCGAGTATTAATATGCACTTTCGAAAAGAACATCGTATCCCTTCAGCGAATTCAGGTGAATAAACATTTATAACAAACTTAGTCAATAAAGTATGAAATTTGATATAAAACATCACTAGACATGATAATTTACCATTTAAAATGTATTTCCTGCTACCCAAGGCATTGCAGAGATTAAGATTACCGTGTGTATTTTCTCGTAAACTAAGCTAGAAATAGCAATCAAGTGCGCACACGTTTCCTCCCAATCAACCGGTGATTCAGTTAAAACGTATGCAATGACACAACTTCAAAGAATTTTGATGCAATGGTCGGAAGAAATTGTATTTGAAATTATTTTTTTATCAGGAATAATATATTCCAATATCGTGTTATTTAAGTTGGAGCTTCCACCATATATATACTTAAAATTATGCGAATCATAAGTGTAGCACTTTGGTACAGGTGGTATGCAGGATATTTTTTACGTATGGAACAATTTGACCAGTCACCGTAGGGACTTCCCGTGCCACATGTATTTCGATTGCGAAAACGTTATGTTGACATTTAGTAGTCAAACTGCCTCAAACTGGCATCAATAGCGGTAATCTGACCGTGGTTGCTGTGAATAACAGTGAGTTATGCAATCTACCGATCACTTCGCAGACGATTTCGCCGAAATTATTGTAAACATTATTATAATTATTAATGAAATTTTGAATATTATTAATAAAATATAATGCAAACATTACCCAGGTAAACAATGAACAATTTGTTTATAACCAGATATTATAATAATAGGATTAAATTACGTACTTCAGTTCGGATTTGTTGACTGGTATTTCCGGTGTTACGTTTTGCTGTGATCTGCTGGTAGTGTTTTCTGAGATGGGTGGCAAACATCGTGTCATTGGAAAACTTGAGTTTATGTTAGTAAATTTTGGGAGCCATGCTTTTCCGCGCTATAAACTCGTTAGCGCAATTATAGTGAGGGAACACTGTACAATCGCTTTGTGAAATGGGACCTAGATCTGTTGTAGGTGACAAGCCTATGGAAGGTTTTATAATGGCATTGCCACAATTGTATCAGTAATGAAGTAGTGGTAATGGTGTTATCCCCTTGCATGATGTGTTGTCACAGCGACAGGATGTCATAGTGGTAATGATGTTATCTCATGCATCACGTTTTGTCACAGTGACATGATGTCATGCTGGTAATGATGTTATCTAATGCATGACATGTAACAGCGACATGATGTCATGGCGATAATGATGTTATCTCATGCATCACATGTCACAGCGACATGATGTCATGGTGGTAATGATGTTATCTCATGCATAACGTTTTGTCACAGCGACATGTCATGGTGGTAATGATGTTATCTCATGCATCACATTTTTTTCACAGTGACATGATGTCATGGTGGTAATGATGTTATCTCATGCATGACATATCACAGGAACATTATGTCCTGATGGTAATTATGTTATATCTAGAGCTGTAACATTTCACTGATATCTATGATATCATTGATTTGATACTTAAGTACACATGTTGCTGTAATTGCCAGATTGTGAGATCGCAATGCTCTATAAATAGAACAGGAACTAATAGAGTTACCTTCCATAATGGCATGGGGGCACGGGTGGCCCGGTCGTCTAAGGCGCCGCGATTCGCTGTGCAGAGTTGCGTCCCTTGGGCACGCCAGAAACCTATGATTGTGGGTTCGAATCCAGGTTAGCCCCGATTATGTTTCTAGGTTTGTCAGCACCATACACGTGCTCGTGGGTTTCACCGAAGTGGTAAACGTCTGAGACCTGCATCACTTGGGGCTTTCCTCCCACATAAAGCTGACACGCCGTGATATAACTGAAATACTGTTAAAAGCGGTGTTAACCCCAACTCAGTCAGAAGTCCATAATGGCATAAGTAGCATATCGCCACCTGTAAACGTGGCAGAACACTAGGACGTAGCTGAGGATGCGCCAACAGACTATTACATATAATAACCAACCCTTCATTTAAAACTGTTCTGTTCTTGTGGTCTTGTGAACATTATGTTCATACCCTTTCCCACTGGTTGGAGACACATCATAGTGCTGAGTCCTATACATGTCTCATTGAAATGGAGGTTCCGAATAGAACACATTTGATTCAATATCTACAAAAAGAAGTTGTTTTATTTAGTTTGGTTTGCCATTAGAGGCATAGATTTAGTGAATCTGCTGATCACTTGACCCTGGTCATGTGTTGTGAGAAAGTAGCTTGTTTTGACCTTAAGCTCGACTGACATCCCGTCTCTAAAATGAACTTATCTTACAGAAAAATAAAAGTTGTTGAATTATAATAAAAAGGAGCCCAGACCCTCTCTTCATTTTCAGATACTGCAGTAATCTAGACTTGCCAAACTAGACTTGCATGGGCTGTATTGGATATATTTGTATCTGGGTCTGTGTGACAGACTTACCTTAAGCATAAGGGGTGGTTGGTTGTACATTGGGCTAGTGTAACTGTAGCTCATAGGCATGCTGAGGATTTATGTAAAGAACACATTGTAAGCAATGATATACTAATGTCTCCACTGACAATTCTCTGTGATAGGTTGTGGCTGAGCTTGAAGATGAGAAACGTAAGCATGCTCAAGACACAGCTCAAGGAGACGATGTCACTTACATGTTGGAGAAGGAGAGGGAACGCTTGAAACAGGAGGTGGGGTGACATGTAGTTGTATCTTTGATAACATGTGCTTTGTTACATACTGGAATGTAGGCATCTTGATATATACTCTGCAAAAAAAGGAAACGCAAAAGTGAGTTTAGATGTATATATATCACATAAATAATCAACAGATGGTAATCGATTGTTCAAAATTTCAACACATTCTCATTGAACCAGGTTCCATAAGGAATGCATGGAACAGTAGATTTCCAAGGTGAAGGTCATCTGTGCTCAATATCTTTTATGGCCACCATCGTTCCATGGAAGCAGTCAGTCCCTGAATTGCGGCCTGGTGAATGTTCGTCCACCTTTCATGCAGTGCTTATGCCAACTGTCGGAGGCTATGTGGTTGTTGCCGACATACTTGCAGTCGTTGATCCAGTGCATCCCATATATGTTTGATTGGGTTTAAATTTGGGCCATGGCAGGATCTGGGTGTTGTGATTCCTAAACAAAAGGCTATTGTCAGTCTTGCCGTGTGAGGTCAGGCATAGTCTTGTTAAAAAATAACATTCGCTTGTTGCAAAATGGGAAGGACATATGGCCGTAGATTCTCATCCATGTAACGTGCCGTTGAACTTGCACCAAGTCTGTTCTACCAGTGTAGGAGAAGGCTGCCCACATCATCACACTACCACAGCCAAATCTGTCCACTTCTTGTATGCAGTTTCAGGCATTTGTTCCCCATGAAGCCTGTAAACATGACCTCTCCCATCCGCACGGCGAAGCATGAAATGTGACTCATCACTGAACCAAACTTAGCAGTTTTGGCCATACTCTGTGACCTTGACACCATTGACATCACAGCAGACCATGCAGATCAAAATGACCACTCGAACTGGTCATCTAGCGCTAATACTTTCAGCGCTTAAACAGTTCCTAACTGTCTTGGTTCATTTGCTACGCAATCCATGCTGTAGTTGTATTGCTGTAGTTGTAGAGGTGGCTCTGGTGGTTCTTTCAAGTAAGAGACGTAGTTGTTTGAACCTGTCCTATGTTCTAGTAGTGATACATGGTCAACCGGATCTGGGAAGGTCACGTGCTGTCCTGTGTGTTTCATAACGGTTCCAGCCTTGTAATGGTGCTTGGTGCTACGAGGAAGAACCTGGCTACGGCCGAAGATGATTCGCCTGTATGCAGTCAGCCAATGGTGTGGTTACATTGAGCTTCCGTCAGTCATGGCATGTTTTCGCTGTTTTCTTGCTGTATAATTGTTGTGGCACGCAAATGAAAACACTTGGTTCTTTGGCCCAACAAGTGATGTTGCACGTGCATGTCATGTTGGAGTGTTTCGGCGCCAGGCTCTCACATGGTTTGTCTTTTGTGCCATTTTTCCATCTTTTTACCAAATTTCTGCAGTACCTCATTTTTTCATCACAAATCAATCCAAATCCATGCAGAAAAGACAAATTCATTTTTGGTATTTAATTTTTTTGGATATCGGCAACACTATATATTTACAATATTACTACTTTTGCGTTTCTTTTGTTTGCAGAGTATATATGCTACTCCACTTCTGATAGGGATATTTTTATCTTTCCATGATAAACGAAATTGACAAATTTGATCATCCCTATCAAACGTGGAGTGGTATATATGCATGTCCTCCTCAAACATAAATACAAGTGCAAAGTATGCGTGCAGGAACCCATTTAGTCTTGGACCCTTTCGTATGTAAGCTGTTCCCAGACAAGTACATATACTTTAGTTAACAGGAACTAATTTATAACTATAGTTTTCTTGATGACATGTTATGGTAAAAGACAGTTTCACTGTATGTGGAGGATGGTTACAGTTACTTATCTTCTGTACTGCAAGAAAGATTAGTTTAATACTGCCCCCTGGGGATTTTGGGTTAGACTAGGTCCTCACACATCTATACTGGTCGTAAGAGGTGACCAAAAGGATTGGGTGGTCAGACTCAGTGACCTGGTTGATTACATATCCCCCACAACGTGGGTCACTGCTCACAATATTGTTCAGTTGATTGTCAAGTCCAGACTCAATTATTTACAGGCTGCCATTTATTGTTGGTATACTGCAGAGTGTGGCGTTATACAATAAATGGGGGTTTACTCCTGGCTGTAATAGAACTGCCTATATCTAATTATTTTTTTATTCAACTTGTAGACTAATCCAGGGATAGAAATTAGCACTAGCCTGCTAGCCCTGATCAGTTTGGCTAATGTTCAAAGTATTCTCAGGGCTAGTGAATTCTAAACATTTTGGGGCTGTCATTACAATTCGGGCTAGTAGACTTTCTAGGGTAATTTCTATCCCTGTGTGCTTGTGTTTCCTATGCCTTATACAAGGTCTGATAAAAAGGCAAGAAAGCCAACTTGATACTTCAATAATTTCCCTCATTCTGGAACATTTATTTCAATTGTATTTGCAACTAATACCCATTGATGACAAGACAATACAGATTCTATATTGTTTGCTTAAGGAAAAGTATGTGTAATCTATTATATAACTGACTTCATTTGCAATCAAATCTGTTAACAGGTTGATTTTGAGAAAGGACAGACAAAACGCATGGAGAAAGATCTGAAGAAGACGTTGGCAAGCCTTGAAGAGGAGAGAGCTAACTCTGCCAAGCACAAACAGGTGGCGCTGATGTTGATAAAGGAACGTAAGCGTCTAATGGAGCGTGTGTTCAGTGAAAGGAGCAAGACGAGCCAATTTGAACAGATTCTTGGGGAGGAGAAAGACAGGGTGATGAATATGGCTGAGGGACTTGTGCAGGAGAGCAAGAAGAGTCTGAAGATGGAGGCTGCCATGGAGAAACAGCTCAGTGAGTTTGATGTGGAGAGGGAACAACTTCGCAGCAAGCTTGGGAGAGAGGAAAACCGTAATAAGGAGCTACAGGCCACAATAGACTCTCTCAGCCAGCAGATTGATAGCTCTCAGAAACAGATGCATGTGATGATGGAACGTTCCGCAGCCAGAGACACTGTACAGAGCATCGAGATCAAGTCCAGTGTGACCCCACCTAGTAGGGGAAGTAACTCTGGCACTGCCAGCCCCATTTTTGTGGCATCTCCGGGTCCGAAACCAGTTCCCAAAACTGCCAAAGCGGGGAGCATAGACAGTCGCGGTAATACCAGTTCGCCTGAGAGAGACTTTGTAGCTAGGCCTGATTCTGGTCCACGGAAACCTGTGGCCTATGGGAGCCCGAATGTGTCATCTACCTCTTTGGAGAGAATAGACTCTCGAGGCGAGCAGCGTTTAGCGCCAGTTGGTGCATCTGCAGCAGAAAGGGCAGCTGATGGCAGCCCAGTGCATCGTGTGAATATACCTCCAGGTTCTAGTGCTACAGTAGTGACTCCGTCTGGCGGCAAAATCTCACTCCATGTTGGAGGCGGAGGGTCGCCCAGGAAGGTAATGCCTACTGGCAGAGGTGCTCCTCCCCCCATCCCACCAAATAAACCAATTCTGAACCCGGGCACCCCAGGACCAAAACCTGCTCCCCCTCCCAAAGTGGGCTTATCTATGTCCAAGGACCGTGTTAGTGTTTCAGGGGCCGAAGTGGGAAGTGGGGAACATTCTAGTCGGATTACAGCATCGCAGAAAGCGGTGCAAATTCCAGTGAATGTAGTTGGTGGACAGAACGTGGCCCCTGGGTCTCGTACGACGTCCAGGGACAGCTCTCCCATGAGGAAAACTACCCAGGTTTGTGTCAATGCAAAATGAAGGGAGGGCATGGCAGTCTGTTGAGGGAGCGATCCGGTAGACATGTAATGCAATACAAATTTAGCTTGCAGGCCACCATTGTGAGCATTTGTCCATGTGCTGCCTTGACATTGTTCTGTAATAAAGAACAACCATCTATGTCCAGTCAGTTTAAATATATGTTAACGGAACTTACCCACTGCCCCTGTTGCTAATGTTAATTCAGTTATGCTTAATTCTGCCTTTCTCCCTTCATTTCTGTTTGAAATTTCTGGGTGACGGGTCTTGAAGTTTGTTTTGCTTACCTCAGCTTTGTTTTCTGCCAATTTGCACACATCTCCTTTCCAATATGTATTTTCAAGCATCTTTCAACCACAGTTCTCATCTTCTGTTTCTGCCTATATGGAAGCAGTTTCACTTAACAGTTTCACTCATAACATTGAGGGAAAGCTCAAGGCTATTTGAATGTTAAGAACCGATATAAATGCATAGTTTGTGTTTGTCTGTGTCCACTTGATAAGGATTAGACATTGGTTTCGGATTGTGCAATATGTTATGACTATTAACGGAATCTCATTGTGTTCAGTACATATTTTTAAACCAGCATTTACTCTTTAAAAAACGTATTATATTACTATTAATGATCATTTATTATAAATTTGTTATTGACGTAATGGCATAATATCATTAGTTGTAATGAATTGTGTTAGATGCAGCTCACACATGAGTAGAATTCTATGAATTCCATTACTTGTTTCTTATGTTAGTTTTATATGTTCAACATAAGTGATAGACATTAGAATTCAGTACATCATGACTCTGACAATCATTAGTTGCAGTGCTTTGCATGTGTAGAAGTCACCTGATTCTGTTGTATAGCAAGGCACAGGCTTTGCGTAAGACGTAACTTTGACCAATTTGTACACAAGTAATGAATAAACTAAAGATATCTTTGTATCTCTCTCTTCTTTCAAATCTGTACTGAACTGGAAGCAATCCCCCTTTTTCAATACTGTCCATGTTTCAAGTTGACTGTTCATGCCTGTGCTTGAATGTTCCTTGAGTGTCACAGCCTTTGCAGACACCCATCCATTTCTAGTTTCAGTATGTCTCTTATATTCCTGATTTCAGTTTGAGATATTTTGTTAGGAACATAGTCATGAAATCTGGCATTTCACCATGAACATTCATTGTGAATATGTGACAGTTCATTTGGATGTATCATGCAAATATGTATCATTTATGTTAGGTTCATGATGTATAGTTGCATGATTTCCTATCCTCTGATCAGTGTTGATTAAAATGATAGTACACACAAGCATCAGGTTATTGTCATCTTCATCTTGTCACTACATCACATGTGTCTGTTCAGGTCAACATCAGCATATCAATGCTATGCAAAGCTTTCTCTACCTTGTACATACTCTATATATACCTTGACTTGACCCACTTTCCGCAGGCCTTCACCCTATTTTTTGGTGCAGAAATTGACCTTGGTTTTTGATGTCCTTGACCATGTTGACAGTGACATTCCCGCTCAAAAAGTTACCTTGCTGAAAGTACATAAACCTATGGTCTGTTTGAACAGAAGATTTTTTAGAAATGAAATGGTTACGTAACTTAGCTCACTCATGCGAACTGACCTTTGGTTACATGACCTTGACCCTAATTTTCTCATCACCCTTAACATTTTCACTCACTTCCAGGTGTGAGAATCTTCCAAGGATCTGCAAATGTTAGTGTCCATAAATGTTGACCCCTGACCCCCTATAAACACCCACAATTATGGACCACACTGCATTGAAAAGAAGGTTCAGCTGAAAAGGAAAATATCCACTCTCATCCCTGCACTCCCTCATTTTTGAGTTATTAAAATTCTCAATTAAATTCTGCAATTATTAAACAGTGTGAAATATCAACAAGATCATAAAAAGCAACTGAAGGTTGTCTTGAAAGTTGCCATGACTTTTAGGCAGTTCAACACCAGGCCTGGCAATTCTATGCCATAATGTACCGGTAACTGTTTCCAATAAGACCAAACTTCACTTCGGTTCCATGTGGATGTCCATAGTTAATAGACGTCCTAAGGAACCTGAATCCTAGGAATAGATTCAGAATATGACCATGATTACAGGGACAATTCCACGGGGTTTGCAAGCCAGCCAGGTTGTGTCTGTGAAGTGTATATCCCATGGCCCCACACTGATCAGCAGAAACATCTATTATACCTACGAGTAGATTCAGAATATGACCATGATTACAGGGACAATTCCACGGGTTTGCAAGCCAGCCAGGTTGTGTCTGTGAAGTGTATATCCCATGGCCCCACACTGATCAGCAGAAACATCTATTACATCTATGTATACTGTTATTTATTGGTTGAAAAAAAATCCAATATTGGGCAATAGTCTTTTCCAATTTGCTTCCTATCAATCTTTTTCATTTTTTATGAGTCCTGGTTGTGGTAAATATAGAGTATGAAGACACATTTGGTAGACGGACAGTCACGAGGATCAATAAAAAGTTTCTCAGACACACATGTCAGTGATGCACCTCTCATGCATGTTTCATTTCGATTTCATTATCCACAAAACACATGTCACTTAGGCTATGAAATAGCTACCAGTGATAATGACATCAACTTTAACCTTTTTTCTGTCTTTATACGGCCATGATAAATGTATCACTAGATATTTATTGGATTATTTTTGCAAAAGTGAGTCATTTGGTTTTACATCAGTATTTTTTAAAACAAGTTAACACTCTGAAGAAAAGAGAATTTTTCACAAGGTCATGGTGGGTAACTTTATTGAATTTTTAATTTTTTATTAACATTAATTTTTTCCCATTAAAAAATATAACAAACATTACAGATTTACATGAGGTTGAGAATTCTGAATTGGGTCAGATAAGAATTTAATTGGAATTATTTATTTATTTTGGCCTATGCCTGTTTTGTCCCAAACACTGAATACACCTCAGCCAGTTCTTGGAAAAGTGAACATGGTCAGACAACTCATCCTATTTTGTGATAGATAGAGAGGGGTGGTCGGGTAGCCTAGTGGTTAAAGAGTTCGCTCGTCACGCCGAAGACCCGGGTGAGTTTCCCGACATGGGTACAATGTGTGAAGCCCATTTCTGGTGACCCCTGCCATGATATTGCTGGAATATTGCTAAAAGCGGTGTAAACCCATTTTCACTCACTCACTGTGATCGATAGATAAATGATAAGGGGAAGACACAGATCCGCTAGGTTTAATTTGACAGAGATACACTTCAAGAGTTTCCCTCTTTCTGGCCCGGCATGAGCTGCAATGCTACATGGAGCATGTTGCCTGTTCAATGGTGCAGTTTCATCATGATCAGGTTGCCATGTATGCATGGAATCCGGTCATGCATGATTCAGTAGACATTCTTTCTTGGCAAACATTTTATTGACTAATGGTTAGTGATGTTTTTACGACATAGGACAGCAAATAATAGTTCTTCATAAACATAAATAAATAACTGATTGACAAATAATACTAAGGAAAAGATATAGGGAAAAATGTCTTAAAGTATGATGATAATGATGATGATTGTTACAGGATGTGCATGGACAAGTCCATAAAAATCATAATTTTTGCTCTGAACGATACCTCTCTGTGTGAAGATCCGACTACACCTCAATGAAGGTGATATCAGCTGAGCCCTGAGCAAGCTTTGACCACCCACTCTAATTAAAGGATTGTGATTTCTTTAGCCAACCAGATCTCAGCTTTTTTAAATGATTTGGCTTCTTTTCTTTACCACTTTGATTCAGACATTTCTCCCTTGGCAAAAGAAAACTACCACAAAACACAAATATACCATTGATAGTCACCATTGTGGTGTAGATGCCATGACACTCAGAAAATACATGATGTATAAAATATGCAATGTAATAGTGTGGCTTGGATTTTGCATTCGGAACTGCCTGATTACATTTGTTTTCAATATTCCGAAATCAGATATGTCTGAATGTTTGGTTCCCTTGGATGAGAATTTAGAAGCCTTGATGCTGATTAGAAAGTCTGATGCGACCTACTGGGGTGTCCTCAGATCTTCGGATAGGTGTCACGTTGGAGTAAAAGATTTAAATGTAATGAAATTGTGCATGGACTGAATGAGAAATTTTTCATAGATATAGGAGAAAAGGTACTTGACGATGATGTTTAAATTTAACAATGACTAACTAAATGATCCTAATTATCATGTTTATGACCATGATGATTATTAAACGATATGCATGGGCTAAATAAAGTAGTATAAGACACAGAAAATGGAATGTGATCAATAACCATGTTAAACAGTTTGTTATAAATCATTGTGCACGAATTGTTAGTATTGAGAGCATGAGAATTTGTAGCTATATTTTCTGTTCTGCTTTAATTCTACTAATTTCACTATGGATATTATCATGGTTATAGGGCCTGAGACATTCTAGACGTTATTACAATAGAAGCTCTACAATTAGGCGCTTGGCTGCAGTATTTGAACGGCCATGGGGTTCATCAGGATCGTGGCAGTCGGAAAGGCCCAAGGTACTCGAGAATGCATTTCACGCATGGCCGAATCTCTCAACATTCCATAAGTCATGTATTTCATGTTCTGTAGATCCTTAGTCTGTCAAGGTTTTCAATTTGCAGTGAATGGCAGTTGATTTTTTTGCAGCTATATCCTCTTGATATTTGTCTTGTAGGTGCTTTTTTTTGCATCCCTACTTCTTAAAGTTTGACTGTTTCCAGAAAGAGTTTGATATAGATTGGTTTAGATACCTGTTTCAAGGTAGGTCATGCTTGATTGATAGTGTTCAGCAGTCTGTCGCAGTTGTTTGTTCTGGCTTGACTTCCTAAGTGTGTTCTTGAGGCAAGGGAGTTAACTGACTATGAACGTTCAGTTTCCACCCTTGCCAAACTAGGCTGGAATTTCTGGGCTTGATGGTAGTGCCAGCAGTGGCTATTATGAGTTATGCCCCTTCTAGGCCCCTCCTATTGACCAATCAGATTCTTGCATTTGCTTCAAACAAAATGGCAGCGCCCAGTCATGACCATCTGATCAATAATCAAGATGTGTATTGTAACAAAACGTACCTTACCTAGCAAAGTGCAAGAAATTACTTCAGCACCTTGATTAAAAACTTGAAAAGATTTCTGTTGACTGTACACATGCTTTTCAAGTTTTGCAATTGAACATATGTGCACGTCAGTTTACAAACCGGATGTTGATTTTGTTGCGCGATTTAGATTGGACTATGCATAGACACGTTAGTCCTGCCAAAAGATAACTCCGAAATTTCAGCCTAGTTCGGCAACTGTTGTCAGTCTGTTAACTCCCTTGCTTCAGGAAGATGTGCCCAAGTGGATAGGCTTGGGATGATGTATGTCATATTCACAGTTTGAAATGAAGTGATTTTGTGATTTTGGAAGAACTTGACGTTGTTGATTTTATGCCAAGTATCAATCTTGTAATATTATAGTTTCTGATTAATTATGGTAAACACTGAAAGTAGATGAAAATGTTCAGATGAGGCATGGAATGTTTTTCACACAAAAGTTGAATGTTAACTTTAACAGATTTAATTTCAGTGTTTTGGGGGCTGTTTATGTTTTCGTCTGGTAACCATAGTAATTTTGGTTATTGTTATAAGTTTCTAAACTGTGCTTCATAATCATGATAATATCCTGGTGCTAAATGCATTAAACTTGTTAAATTCATCTTTGAAGACTTATCCATACAGTTATGACATCTTTTCAGTTTGCAAGTTTTTGCATGACTACCTTTGTTGCCACATGCTCTTAGTTCTGCTAATAATTTTGAAAGACTTGATATTCACTGTAGGCAAAATAATTATTCTTGTTCAGGAACCTTAGAGTGTTGAAACTAATAGCTCATTTTCTCAAACTTGGAAGGGGCACGGGTGGACCAGTTGTCTAAGGCGCCGCGATTCGCTGTGCAGAGTTGCGTCCCTTGGACACGCCAGAAACCTATGATTGTGGGTTCGAATCCCGGTTCGCCCAAATTATGTTTCTAGGTTTGTCAGCACCAAACCCGGGCTCGTGGGTTTCACCGAAGTGGTAAACGTCTGAGACCTGCATCACTTCGGGCTTTCGGGCTTTCACATTAAGCTGACACGCCGCGATATAACTGGAATAATGTTAAAAGCGGCATTAAACCCAACTCACTCACTCACTCACTCACTCAAACTTTGATAGAAGTAATCATGAGAATATTAGAATGATGGGAAGGTAACTACAAACTTTGTATGTCTATGTTAACATGGTAAACATACTGAGCCTTATTTTAATATATCTGGCCGACCTGTAGCTCAACATAGATAAAGTTTTACTGGACAGATTTCATTGCACATCACTATACACCAAGACATTTATATGGCAGGGAAGAGCTCATTAAACATGCTTATTTATAGAAGTTAAGAGAAATACCTCCTACAAAAGACATTTTATGAAAACCCCTTTGTATTTAATTGAATCTGAAGTGGTTGTCAAACTCACCAGACCATGGCTAACCACTTGCGAGAAATGGACCATTATCCTCCTGTTAACATACACAAGTGTGTTGGGAAAAGACATACAATGAACTCTCTGTACTCTGGTTAAAAGTGTTCTGTCTCAGTTGGTATCAATAGTCATAGAAGACCGAGAGCCTTTCAATGAGGACATACAAATTTCAGGAGAATGCGCAGCAGATTCTGGGTAGGGTTTTCATGACAACTTAAGTTAGGTCTGAAGTTCGGCCATTTTGATTTCTCAATTTACAGGTTGTTCTTTTCCAAGACAGTTTAGTTTTGAGTCAAAATGAAAATTTAAAGGCTTTTTAAAGACTGCTCTCTTACAAGTACTGTTAGCGGAGTGAGATAAAGGAAAAAGGAAATTGAAGAAAAGGTATGTTAAGAGTTACTTCCCTTCTAGTGACATTGACCTCATAGTTTTTCCATCACTGAAATCAGTTGACTGACTTGTTTTTGACATTTGTAAAATGGTTGATGGATCCATATCTATTTATGAAATGCAGGTTACTGAATACTACTAGGAGATACACCCTTCAACAGAATTCAGTTTGATAAATAATTTGGTTTTATTTAGATCTTGATAAATTCAACATTACAATTCAATAATATATAACGTCCAAAAAAAGAAAGATTTAGGTACTTATATGAGATCTTACTTATTTATCATCCAAAATTGTCTTCCACAAGAGATATCGCTTGGGTGAGACCAAGTGATATCTCCAAGGATATCCTAGGCGATATCGCTCATGATGAAATTGTATCATAATGCATTGTAAACCATTGTCATCAGTTACCATGACATCACAATCAAATGATATCACTCTCTGCTACTGAAGCTGGTTTGCTGTACTTTTTATACTCAAGACATTGGTTATTACTGTTTACAAACTGAAAAAGTTGGAAGCATGAAATTGGATGATAAGGCGACTAACGGAACAGGTGGTCAGGCTCACTGACTTGGTTGATGAATGTCATCGAATTCCAATTGCCTGGATCGATGCTCATGATGTCATTCAGTGAATTTTCTGGTCTAGACTCGATTATTTACAGACCACCATCATATAGCTGTGATATTGCGAAAAAAATACCAAATTACCAAAAAATAAATAAAAACAAATTGGATGTTAAATAGAATCTCACCCTCATGTCTTTTGATATAAAATATATCAACACTCATGACAAAAAGTTTAAAACTCCCCAGCACGTCTCAGAGTTTTAAACTTTTATCAACTTGTAGATTTCATATCAAAAGACACTGATGTAGGTCAATTTCTGTAGTGTGACCGTAATTGCCATCACAACATCATTGACTATGAATAACAGTAAACCAGAGGTATGAGTTTGGTCCTTTGAATTAACATACGATTAATTGAGAACACCTTTATACTAGCGTTACTTCTATCAGGGCATTGATTCAACTTCATCCCAGTGCTGCGTTTAGTGGTTTTGTATCACAATTATAGTGTTGCCCCTTGCACTGACGAATGTCATGCACAATAAATAGATTTCTTAATTGTAATAGGATCATTGTTTAGTTATGGCTTTTAACATTGCCATGGAAACCAAATTTTGTGTAATGGATCAGAACTTGTGGAAAGTTTTGCTTCAAATTTCTTCTAGTCTGAAGTCATTTCACTGAATGGATTCATTTTGTTGAATAGTTAAAACCATACTGATGAATGTTGTAGCTCTCACACTCGTTCATTGATCAGTAGTACTTGAGTTTCATGTGCTTTTGTCTTCTTGTTGCACAAGCATGCTTCGCAGTCATTCACTTAAGTCACCAACTTAGATTTCTCAGATAATTAATTTCATGTGTGCAAATATTGTCACTAACAAAGATATGTTTTCATTAGAAATAGTACTTTTGTTTTTGTATTTGGTGTCTATTTTGATATTTCATGTGCTTGGTTGAAAAGATGTTCATTGTTGGGAAAATATTCAAGGGCCTACTTTCTTGTTTACACTGATGCAGGTTCTGATGAATTCAGATTGGTCTATTTTCTTGGACATTGACTGATTGTCATCCCAAGGTCTTGAAGATGTATTGAAATATGGTAATGACGTACCAGAATATCATTTCAAAAGTTGATCAACCCAGCAGACAGCATTATCTGTTTGGTGAATATTCCATTTTCATCCATGACATTAAGCATGCTTATTTTGACATCTATTGATCATAGAAGCAGAAGAAGTGATATGGCTAAAAAAAGAAAGTTACTTATATATTTGTCTGCGTCAGTGCAGTTTGACCTAGACAACACGTTAGGCCCATAAAATTTACAAACGAAATGGCGAAAGATGTTTTTAGAAGCCTGTCTTACTTCAGATCTGAATTTGATACCGACAAGTAGTTATTTCGAACAACACTTTCAGCCAAGCACATGTTAGTTAATGTTGTGTCTTTTATTTCACCTTTATTTGCATGATTTCAGTTTTGAGTGTGCATGTCTGCATGTGCTTCATTTCTTGCAGTTAATGCCCGGTCAGGCTTTCCAATCAGCCGGAATTGTCTCCCCTCCCACACCCGCGTTGGATTTTCTGGGGCCTGAAATGGCTGACTTGCAGCAATTGCTTGCCACAATGACCAAAGGTAAACGGGGCAACAGACAATATGCAAACAACAAACTAAAGCCTACAGTTAGTGTTCAAGCTCTGGCTGCTTACAAGCTGCATTGCTTTCCATATTAACCTGCGAAATCACATAGGCAAGGGCCAATCTCACACTGTTCCAAGAACCTGTTTGATTCATGCATTCATTAGAGACCGAGCTCAGTGTTGAATCTGGAAACGTGCATTCATACTGCTTTCATATTTCTGTGTGCAAAACACTTGGCAGATAGTGCTTAGCTTTAGTTGTTTGATGGAGTAGAGCTTTAAGTTGTTTTTAAAATATTTAACACTTTTCCAAGTTATGGAAAATCAATTTGAAGTTGTTAGATTATTTGCGCGATTATCGTTTATGAGCTCATTGAACTGCTGGACTTTGCAGTACATGTTCAGTGATTAAGCTGTCAAACTCATTTATTTGGAAGGGTCATATAAGTTAATTAGCCATGTTTTAGAGGATTTATTTGCCTTCCTAGATATAACACACTGTAGCATGATGGCTTCTTGAAAAATCTGCCAATTTGTAAGATGTAATTTTGCAGTAACACACGATAAGACACCTTCGACTCTTCAACATGTGTGATATCATATAATTCACATGAAGACACACGGCCCTTCTTCCAATGCTTAATCACCAATGAACCCAGATCTGATGCTTCTACAGTGGTTTTTGGCTATGCTTATTCCTTGCAGGCACCAGAGTTTGCAAATAACTCAATGCCAGTTGTTTGTGCAAAATTTTGTAGCATTGTGTACCATGGTTTACCTGGGTCTACCTTTCTATACATGGTATTTGATGGCCACGGTGTGTCCTGGTGTACAGTGTTGTATCGAGATGTATTCTGGTGTACAGTGTTGTATCGAGATGTATTCTGGTGTACAGTGTTGTATCGAGATGTATTCAGGTTTACAGTGTTGTATCTAGATGTATTCTGGTGTACAGTGTTGTATCTAGATGTATTCTGGTGTACAGTGTTGTATCAAGATGTATTCTGGTGTACAATGTTGTATTTAGGTGTGCACCATGTATCTAAGTGTAGCAAGGTGAACAATGTTGTATCTAGGTGTATCCTAGTGTACAGTATTGTATTCTGGTGTACAATGTTGTATTTAGGTGTATCCTGGTCTACAGCAGTGTATCTTGTTATTCAATGTTGTATCTAGGTGTATCCTGGTGTACAGTATTATATCCTGGTGTACAATGTTGGATTTAGGTGTATCGTGTTATGCAGTATTGTATCTAGATGTATCCTAGTGTACAGTTTTGTATCCTGGTATACAGTGTGATATTTAGGTGTATCCTGGTGTACAGTGTTGTATTTAGGTGTATCCTGGTATACAATGGTGTATTTAGGTGTATCCTGGTGTACAGTGTTGTATTTAGGTGTATCCTGGTGTACAATGGTGTATTTAGGTGTATCCTGGCATGTGTCATTGTTGTACCATGTAGGGATAGACATAGCATTTAGTTCAACATCACTGAAAGTCCAGACAACCCTTTCTCTAAGAATCGAGTTATTTCACCCATGCAACAAGTCTGAAATGAGCTGCAGACCAGTAGGACTTGACCAATGTCTACCCCTGCCATGGTGTACCTTCTCATGATGTCTGCTACCTTGTTAAAGGCAGATCCTTCTCATTTTCACACTACATGTCTGTGACTATTACTCATACACACCATCCTAAATCAAAACAATTTTCAAGACAACATCCAACCGGCCTCACTCACTAACTCACCCCCCCTATGAAACCACAACAGCCCCCAAGTAACCTCAGTATTCTTCCCCTAAAGAAATATCAATGTTTAAAACATTATGAAGATGACACCATAAAAAAGAAATTACATTGACATCACTGCAAGTCAAGTGTGTTCCAAGACAAGCAGCAATAACATACAAGAG
This sequence comes from Haliotis cracherodii, assembly GCF_022045235.1. Taxonomy (NCBI): domain Eukaryota; kingdom Metazoa; phylum Mollusca; class Gastropoda; order Lepetellida; family Haliotidae; genus Haliotis; species Haliotis cracherodii. The sequence continues at coordinate 53,958,376 of NW_027266319.1, read as the reverse complement.
CTACCACCACATTACCATATTGGCACTTTCATTCCTATTACAGCATGCTAAGTTGATGCAATCAATTATTCTGGTATGTGCATTGTTCTGTGTCCATAGCCTCCTGCCTCAGGCTCTGCAACTGACGTAAGCCATGCTTATTGATCACTGGTATATGCCTGAAACAAATATGCCAATCACTGTTAATCAGCCAGAATCATACAATATTCACATTAAGTCACACCATGCTTGTCTTATGGCCAACTGTAAAAAGCTTCTCCAGTGTATTTATAGCTGAAAAAAAGTAATTTGAAATGTAGCATCTTGATATTTAGAGCAGATTTGTGATGACTTGTGACAGGCACCACATCAATCAAAATGCTGCTGAGGCAATTTGATAATTGTACACCCATTACCAGTAATGTTGGTTCTCATTTACATTAATAAATTGCTGAATCTTGCGCACATCGAAGATTCTTTTACAAAATGGAACCTAATATTCCAAGTACAGGATTTGAGTTCAAGGATTTGTATAAATTATATGGATTTTTGGGGTGGGGAGTGTGTCAAAAATAGTATTTGTATCATGCAGAGATGAGAATTTTCTGCCGAATTCCACAAATTTTGTTACATCAAGTGCAGTTTTTGTTATACATGCCATTGCAATATACATAGAAATGATATGGTCCCCCAAAACCCTGTCTAATTTTTAGTGTGTTTTTTTTTAAAAGAAAGAAAAAACAAACACCCATTCTCATCCCAGATTGTCTGTGAAAACATTATCGATTACTAAAAATATAAGTTGAGAGGTTTCAAAAGGGGTGTCGAGGAGGGAAATTTGGCCTTTGTCAAAATGACCCTGTGCAGATGTTGGGGTGTTGAATAAATGAATGAATCAATAAATCATTCAATGAATGAGTAGGAGTAGGCTGGTTCAGATTACTTTCAATGTCTCTCCAACATGTTGACAAAATATTTCCTTTGTCCATATTGCAAAAAGCACAGGCCCTATAAACCTCATGTATCCTAGTGCTGCAGCATCTTTGATCTTCAACCTAAAAAGAAATTGTTTGGGCAAGTACAAAAATGTACAGTTCTCACTAGTTGACAAGCAAGACATTTAGACATGTTCCGGATGTTGTTCCAGCCGTCAAAGTATGTGGTGTCACGATGGCGGAGATGGATCTTGTGTCACATTGCACTGAGAGATTTATACACTTTTAAAAAATGAAACTTGAAAAGCAAGTACTTCAGCTACATTCTTGAAATACAGCATTTTCTGCTGTCAACCCCTTACATCATTCAGTGTACAAGTTTCAGTTTCAGACAAAAATAAAAAAAAGAAATCTAACTGCCACACAGGAAATAAATAGTTGTTGATCTGTAACGGTTTTCAGTTTACTCTTTGAAGTCTGTATCTTGGCCCTAAATTCTGAAAATTATGATATTGAATGTTGGATGAGGGAAAGTACTGTTATGATGGGAAGGTCATAATGCACTTACCGTATTCAACATAATAAGTGCCCAGGGCGCTCTCAAAGTAGAAATTGGGGGCTCTTATTAGAATATCATTTTGGAGAAAAAAAACAATAGTTGAAAAATCGTAAATTTTGTGGTTTATGCTGACAGCCTTAAATGTTTATATACGACAGATATATTTTTTCAGAATTTAATTTCCCGTAATTAAGAATGCATATAACATACGTATTATACACAAATAAATAAGTTCTGTGTACATTGATCAATCGGAAAGGGTGCTAATTGGGATAGCCAATATATTAGCAAATATAGCTGTGTGTTCTTATTAGAGCGGGGCGCTTATTATGTTGAATACGGTAGTCCCATTTGACACTCCTGATGGGCGGGATTGTAACTGGACAATAATCTAGTAATTTCATTCGAAGCTCAGTTTGCCATTGCAGTCTGACATTACAAAAGCAAAAACAGAAGACATACAGGAACTGCAGATGCAGGGATAATTCTAGGGTAGGCCTAAATTTGAAAAAAGGCCCACATTTTAAAATACAGTGGGGTATTTTTCCGTTGTGCTTTACGGGCATACCTCTGGAATATTTGAAAATTTCACATGAAAGGCCCATCTCAGAAAATTGCTAGAGTGAACCCTGCATGTGGTATTGGTTTGCATCATTTTAGGTTACTTGTATAGTATGAAATTGTACTATAGTATATTTTAGTTAGTTAAAACTAGTCACAAAAGTGTCCTGTGGCGTGCAGGAACTTGATACAGCGAAGAACTGTTCACTTGCCCTGGGGACCATGTATAGTAATCTCTGCCTAAACTTTATTCACTATAGAATGCACCTTGGGTCCTAAGAAAATTGGTCTTCTTAGGGGCACTTGTTAGCGATTACTTGTGGGCTCATCAGGGAGTACGAATTGAAGCAGGGTGCTTAAAATGGGAATTATGGTATAACAAGTGATTAATACTACAGTATTAGAAGCTTCTCAAAGCATTAAGCTATTTTGATTCATTATGGAAGAGTGGTTAATATTCTGAACAATGTACTTGGTCCATGTATCTGATTTGAGTAGACCTCGCAACCAGACTCCCAGGTAACATGGCAACATGGCACCATCAAGATCACATCACAGTCACCAGATTCTAGTTTTTTGTTACCAAGATGCTCAAGGATAGTAGCTATAGAATTTAACTGTCCACGACATTCTGACAGTATAAGGGGGCACAAGTGGCCCAGTCGTCTAAGTCGCAGCGATTTGCTGTGGCACGCCAGAAACCTATGATTGTGGGTTCGAATCCCAGTTTGCCCCGATTAAGTTTCTAGGTTTGTCAGCACCATACCCGTGGTCATGGGTTTCACCAAAGTGGAAAACGTCTGAGATCTGCATCACTTCGGGCTTTCCTCCCACATTAAGCTGACACGCTGTGATATAACTGGAATACTGTTAAAAGCGGCGTTACTCACTCACTCACTCTGACAGTATAAAAGCTTACCCATGTAACCCATACTACTGACAGAACGTTAGGAGACAGTCACATTTCACATTAGCTTATCTAGTCTCAGATCGCTGGTGAGATGACATACGATACAGAGGTGCAAGGTGAAGCTCTTGTTTTCAGACACCTGACATGTCAATCTGTCATATGTTTTTGTGACCCAAATTTTTCAAAATCCTGGATCTGCAGAGGTATGTTATGTGAATATTGCGGATGTATTTATTAATATATAATGCAGTGATACTATTGCCGAAATAAGGAATTGTCACCCTTGAATGAGCTTGACCAAAACTTGAGGGTAAGTTGTGGAGCAGAGTTATATTTCTTGGCTGCGCCAGGATCTGCAGATCAGTTCTTAGAATACTAATTTTGTCCCAACATTAATATTCTTGGTCTACTCCATTTGAGCTTCCCTCAGGAATCCAGCTGATATGACTTGATATGACAGAAATTCTGATAAAAACTGTTCTTGTATATCTTTCCATTGTATATTGTTTGACAGACATGACTAAAGGGAAACTGCCAAAGTAGCTCTACCCTGTCACATGATGCAGCCATGGTTGAAACAGATAACAAACCTGTGATATCATGTCACGACCCATATTTGGCAATTGTCTGATGACACATGCATGACACAAATTACCTTGTGATATATCATGAAATACACCACATAATGATATATCATGATATACATTACATTTATCATGAAATACACTGCATATATCATGATATACTTTACATATATCATGCTATACAACATATATATCATGAAATACACTGCATATATCATGATATGCAATACATATATTATGAAGTACACTGCATTTATCATGATATACTTTACATATATCATGATATACATTACATATATCATGAAATACACTAAATATATCATGATATACAATACTTATATCATGAAATTCACTGCATATATCATCATATACAATACATATATCATGAAGCACACTGCATATATTGTGATATACAATACACATATCATGAAGTACACCACATATATCATGATATACAGTACATTTATCATGAAATACACTGCATATATCATGATATACAATACACATATCATGAAATACACTGCATATATCATGATATACACAAAATGAAATTACTTGAAGACACATTTCGCCATCGTCATGCAGATTTCCTCTGAAGGTGACGTTGAATTACCATCACCAGAGAGGGACATTATTAACAGTTTGCAAAAATAGGATAAATTTCACATCAAGAATCACAATTCTTAGTCACTTAAATGAAGAAACTCATTTTAAATGAATGTCATACATTTACTAACAAAAATAATTCTTAAGAAATCCGAATTGATGTATGTAACTCAAGCTGAATGTTCCAAACACTGGTGTCAGTAGCAGTCAATCATGAAGTTCTGTGTTCTGTTCATGAATCCATCCAACATCTGTCGGTGCCCCATTATGCCTGTTCACTCTGCCAACTTGATCTCATACTGCTGAGTTCGGATGCCAGTTTACCCAAATTGTGTTTCTAGGTTTGGCATGAAACTGGCACGCTTCAATAAAAATGAAATACTGTTCATAGTGGCATTAACACAACTCATTCACTCACTCACTCACTCACTCACTCACTCACTCACTCACTCTACCTCCTCTGTGGTCTAGTGGTAGAGTCCGGTTAAAAGATGGTACTTGTTGTTACCCTGTCTGGCGCTCGGCATTAAGGGGCTAAAACAAGGACTGGTCGGCTCGGAGTCAGTATGCTGTATATCTGAGTGGGGTATTCATGTTTAACTGCTGCATGGTATCTCACTGGGCTACCACTTTAAATCGGCATCAGTCTGGACTAGTACAAGCAGCCACAGCCACACACACACGTACATGCACGTCGCCATGTAAGTGCAATAATCTTGGACGCGACGTTAAACCCAATTTCACCTCACTCACGCACTCACTCCCCCCAAATCGGACACGCCGTGAAAAAACTAGTGTTCACTTCAAAGAGTTGTTAAACCCAACTCACTAACTCACTCACTCATATTGTTCACTGTATATGGATATAAAATAGATATTGTAAATCACCAGTTGATCGTAATATCATGGATCGGATTGTCACTCATAGTAAAATCTGTATGTTCAGCCACTGGTCGAGGCACCGATTACCATGTGTAGTTGCATTGTCTTACCCTAGTTGCCTGTATATGTTGTATAAGTCTTAGCTATTTCACCTCATTTCATCAATTGTTTCACATCTTCTCATGCACACTTACCGTATTTGCCGTAAAAAGCACCCTGGATGCTATGGAAATTGACAAGGGGTGCTTATTTAAAACCATACACAACTAGTTCAATTTGTTTTCAGAGATCGAGCGGTTGTGAACAAATTTTGATCAAGGTAAAAGATTTTGATAACAGTTACAATTATGTAAACCATCCGGCTTTTGATTTTTATTGTAAAAATGTGTAATATACACCATAATATATGGACATGTAATGTTTTGGCCTTTTGGGGGGCGCTTATAAAGACCGATTCCAGATTGGTCTAGAAGTTGGTCGGGGCGCTTATTGGAGAAGGGTGCTTAATACAGTGAATACGGTAATCATTTTCACAGTTTGATTTTTGTTCATGTGTGTTATGTTGCACAAACTGTCTGCTTACTTCTTCCTCCTGATAGTAGTGCTTGGATATGCTTCTGCTAAATATGCTGAGAGATGATAACTTGTGCTACAGTGCTTCTGATGAATTATCTCCCTTGTTTGGACGGGCATTGAACTTAGTGTAACTGAATTGTCTTTTTGAAGTTATCCATTTGTTTAATACCAGATTTTATGTAATAAGCGCCCTCAAAACTAGAAGTAGGGGGCTCTTATTAGAATATTTTTTTGGTGAAAAAGTTGAGTTGAAAAATAAATTTCGTGGTTTTTGCTGACAGCATGAAATGTTTATGTATGACAGATATATTTTTCCAGAATTTAATTGCCCATAATTAAGGTTGCATATAACACACGAGTGCGAATTATACACAAATAAATAAGTCTTGTGTACATTGATCAATCGGAAGGGGTGCTAATTGGGATTGTTCATGAGTCAATATATTAGAAATTATCTTATTAGAGCGGGGTGATTATTACGTCGAATACGGTAGTTGAAATGGGCGATAGGGTAGCCTTGTGGTTAAAGCGTTCGCTCACGACGCCAAAGACCCGAGTTAGATTCCCCACATGGGGACAATGTGTGAAGCCCATTTTTGGTGTCCGCGCCGTGATGTTGCTGGAAAATTGCTAAAAGCAGCGTCAAGCCATACTTACTCACTAATAGGTGAAATATCAAGTCAGTAAGTTACCCTCACAGATTTGACAGGGTGGTCGGGTAGCCTCGTGGTTACAGTATTAACTTGTTGTGCCAAAGGCCTGGGTTCGATTCCCGACATGGTTACAATGTGTGAAGCCCATTTCTGTTGTTCCCTAGCTTTGTGGCGTAAAACCATCCTCACTGACTGATCACTGACAGGTCATTGTATCACAAATCATTTTTGTGACATATTTTGAGGGAATGGGAGTTGTGATGGTCATATTTAGCATGAAGAAAGCAGGACCATTCAGCAAAATGAAATGGGTATATAGTACACTACTTTGAAGGAATGAAGTTCCTCCATAGACTTAGAACTAAGAACATTGTCTTTGTAAAAGCTTTGGCGGTATGCCTATGCTCCTGGTAGTGGTGATCGCCAAAGCCCTATGACTATCATAAAGTATTAGAATAATGTTTAAGAATGTGTGTTATGTGTCTTAGAACTATGCCTAGCATAAGTCAATGTTCAAGAATAGGAGTAAGTAACAATCACAAGGAACAGGATGCAGTAATCCATGTTTTGCTTACCATGAACAAAACTTGGCTTTGATTCTTTTTTCGTGTCTCCATTGCTGCGAGATTGCTAAAAATTGTAAAACAGTACTCAATTTAAATACTGTGTTCTGAAGGCACTGAGTAATGTTAATGCTTTGAATATGCTTGCTGGCTGATAGATGTTCAACAGTGTCGTTGTGGTATCTTTCTGTGCTTGATCAGTTGTGTTTTCGGTGTTCAAAATTAAGCGTGTATGTCAAGGGGCCCTTGTCATGACCCTAATGTTAAAACATTTAATGTTGATTGAAAAATTTCAGGGGCAAAACCTCAATGACCCCAGGACCTTCTTAATTTGAACACTGGTTATCATGTTCAGCTTTGTGCCATGGTTGCTGTGTTGCATTCAAATAATCTACCTCTGCAAGTGAAGATAAGTCGATCCTGTCATGTCATCATGAAAGGTATTTCACATGTATCAGGCCTCAATTTGCTCTTCAGAGTTGCGTCCTTTGGGCACGCCAGAAACCTATGATTGTGGGTTTGAATCCCAGTTTGCCCCGATTATGTTTCTAGGTTTGTCAGCACCATACCTATGCTCATGGGTTTCACCGAAGTGGTAAATGTCTGATACCTGCATCACTTCGGGCTTTCCTCCCCCATTAAGCTGACACGCCGTGATATAACTGGAATACTGTTAAGAGCGGCGTTAAACCCAACTCACTCATATGTACCACCTTGAATGTCAAGGTCAAATCCTATCGATACCATAATCAGAAAGGAATTGTGTGGAGCTTTCGCACTGATGCCCATTAGTGACAATGTGTGCCATATCAACAATTTGAACTTCAGATTTGCTTCATCCCTAAAAATATTCTTGAACTACTAGACTTCGTTTGTTAAAAAATAATTATATTTTGCAGGTGAGCTACAGGATAATTTAAATACTTGATTGACCATTTCCAGTTCTAACCCTCTGTTGTCAGTCCTATGTAATGTGCAGTGTGTGTTGTGCAGTCGATGTTGTTGCTATTTCAGTTGTCTCCCCTTGTTTATAAGAGTTGCCTCCCTTTGGTTTACCTCTGTTTGGAAAATAATCATTTCAGTGTTTTCTGTTGTTATATTTTTGTCTCCATAGTGAAATTCTGTTTTTGTAATCTTTCAATGTGGCATGTGTAGATCATGTGGAATTTTATTTTTGCATGGATTAATATGCAAATCTTAGCATATGTGTAGGCATTTAAAACTAAACATTTCAGGTCCTCATTATACAGCCTGGTTATTGCAAACTGGTGTTACACCAGGTTATGAGTTCAGCATTAGAAATCAAGTCCAATACACGAGAAAACTCTTTCTGTACTGCCAAGTTATGGCATTTAAAAATTACACAACGTTATAACTTTGATGACATTTTTATTGATGGATGTCAGAGGCAATGAAATTTGCACCCTGAAAAAATCGTATGTCATGCTCTCTGCTTCAAACAAAGTTTTTAACTGTTTTTTGTTGGTTTGAGAAGAAAGTATGTACCATTATTACGAGTCTCTGAATTATAATAAATTATGTTTCCTCAATATTTATTATAATTCTTGAATTCAAAATTATTAAATTTGGACAAAATATTCTCAAATTACTTAACACTACACTGATGAAATCACATCAAGGCATTTCTTAACCAGTGTACACCTCTATAACCAGGCTTGCTTTGAATCGGCTCTGACCATTGGTCAGTGTCCTTCAGGAGTAAGAAATCGGACCAATCAAATTGCAGGAGAGAGCCAGTCTTGTGTAGCTGATACATGCGAGTATGGATGAGCCAAGGAATGGGTGAAAGGTACATCTTTGAAGCTTTGTTTACGGATAACTTTGATCACTTTTAGCCTTGAATTTCTATTTGGATGCATTATAGTTACTTTGGTTTGATTAATTTCAATAAAAGTTTTTGATCATTTTATTTTTTTAACAAGACTGCACAACACCGTCTGCCAATTAAATTATCTGTCTCTTCCTTTAAATTATTTGTACAAATGACATGTTTTTTGTTTCATGTTCTTAAGAAAAATGTTTATATAATGAGTTTGAATAAGGTGAGCTTCATATACATCTAGCTGCCAGGAGGCACCAGTTGATAAGACAGACATTGAACCATCAATGATTATTTTGGCTTTACACCAGTGATTGAATTGATAGTGTGAATTGAAGGAACTTAATCTTGACCAGTCCAAAAAACATCATCTGTGTTTTTGCCATCTACCTCATGGTGAAAGCGGTACATAAGAAAATGTCATTCCTGAATATTTTTAGTCTTGAACTAGCAGACCTACGTCAGTTTTGAACCCTGCAACCTAAATCAGTAGTGTCAGTTTCTTCTGCTGCCAGCATGAGATGTATCCATGATCCAGGGTCTTAACGTACAGAAGACTAAACTGTCTTTCCAATGCAAGAACCTGTTGATAATTATTGCTTGGAAACAACATTCTGGATCACAGACTGTTTCAAACCGGGTCATTTTTGCAGGACATTGACTATTGTTCCCAAAAAATTCGCAAAAGATATTTTTAAATTTTGGTGATGATATAGAAGACTGTCCTATCGTTATTTGCGAAAATCATTAAAAGTTTTTATGACATTTGTCTCCAGCAAATCCCTGCCAGTGTTCCAGATTTCTGGGTTACATTGTGGCAGACTTGGGAGGGCATGGGTGGCCCATAGGGCTCCACAATTCTCTCTGAGTTGTGTCCCTTGGCCATGCCAGTTGGGGGTTTGCATCCCACATTTACCCTGATTATGATCCTTGGTTTGTTGCAACCTCACCTGCTGGTGGGTCACCAAGGTATTAACTGTCTGTCTCCCCCTCCCCTCCTCCTCTAATCCCCAGAACATGTATGCGACGGCTTAAAGTTGGTTGAAAACATATCTTTATAAGCCAGGAATTGACCCTCACCAAACACAGCCTGATTATTAAAATAATTAATATTTTAACTTTTTCCTGTTAATTGATTTGTAACTTTATACATGTTTTGTTTGGTTACATTTTACAATGATTCACAGTGCAGGCCTCTGATGGCAATAAAGCCCAGCAAACCTTAGTCAATCATGAGATATGGGGAAACAGCATTTTTTCCCAAATGTCTGAATGGAGATTCCAAACAGACCCCCAAAATCCATCACCTGTTCCTGGGTTCAATGGTTGCATTAAGTTGCCATGGGTTGCACTGGGTTGCAGTCCCCAAGTTAGCATATTTATGTGAGCCTAACTTTGACCAGTATGCAAGCCGATTTTAACCAAGGAATTATAAATTAAGATTAAGAAAGTTGTTAATGTATTGTAAACAGGCCTCAAAGTACCGGTAATTTAAAACTGTTCCGCATACAATTAAGTCCATATCTTAGAGCCAAGACACCTATTTACTTGTGTGTGAGTGCAGGGTGATCTTTGGGCAGCTTGCCATGCTGTTATTCGGCTGCAAGTGAGTATGTCAGTAACAGTGGTATAGGGTTGTCAAGGACACTGCTCTCAGCACTGATAGTATAGAATACTGCACTCCATGCAAGTACTGACATCAGTATTTCATGACAGTGAAAATCAGGCCACACCATTACATTTCTTGTTCCAATTGGGCGGTCGGGTAGCCTAGAGGTTAAAGCATTCGCTCGTCACGCCAAAGACCCGGGTTCGATTCCCGACAAGGGTACGATGTGTGAAGCCCATTTCTGGTGTCCCCAGCCATGATATTGCTGAAATATTGCTAAAAGCGGCGTAAAACCATACTCACTCACTCACTCACTCTTGTTTCAGTTTTATCGTTGTCATGATAAAAATATATTATCAAGATGGAGCTGAAGTAGGGCTGAAGAAATTACCATATTTGACATAATCAGAGCCCAGGGCGCTCTCAAAATTTGAAATAGGGGGCTCTTTTTAGAATATTATTTTGGTGAAAAACAACAGAGTTGAAAGATCATAAATTACATGGTTTGTGCTGACAGCCTGAAATGTTTATATACGACAGATATATTTTTCCAGAATTTAATTTCCCATAATTAAGGATGCATATAACACACATATTATATACGAATACATAAGTCTTGTGTACATTGATCAATCGGAAGGGGTTCTAATTGGGATTGTTCACTAGCCAATTTAGCAAATACTGCCATGGGTGCTTATTAGAGCAGGGTGCTTATTATGTCGAATACGGTATGTGTTAAGATTATCTGAAAGTTTTGGATACTGTTTTGAAAATGGCTACTGTGAGGGTATTTCTTACTTTCCTAACTAATGCTAATGAAGTATCGGTATATTTTTCTCACATTATATTTCTTGGTTAACATATTTGTTTTGTCAAAATGAACATTGTCACGATTGACTCTAGATCACTTAGCATGAAGAACCCATGAAAATAAACCTAAGAATGTCGGATATCATTTTGGAAAATTGATCTATTTACCTTAAGAACAATATTAACAAAGATTTCTGAAACCTTAGGCCCTATTTAAGACAGAAGCACAAACACAGTATTTAAGTGTGATTAATACAATTGTTAATACAGTAGATAACCCAAATTTTTTATTCTGTTAATGGTGGTAGGGTAACCCAATGATTACCATATTCGATGTAAGAAGCGTCCAGGGCGCTCTCAAAATTAGAAAGAGGGGGCTCTTATTCGAATATGATTTTGGTGAAAGAGTTGAAAGATCGTAAATTTTGTGGTTTAGGCTGACAGCCTGAAATGATACCAAAGAAAAGTCTGTGTATATTAGACACGCCAGATATATTTTTCCAGAATTTAATTTCCCGTAATTAAGGGTGCATATAACACAAGAAGGGTGCTAATTGGGATTGTACACTAGGCAATATATTAGCAAATATCGCTGTGGGCGCTTATTTGAGCGGGGCGCTTATTACGTCGAATATGGTAAGTTAAAACATGGGCTTGTCACAAAGACCCAATTTGAATACAACAAGGTTCAATGTGTAATTCCATTGTTGATGTGACACTTTGTGAAACTGCTAAATGAGGCATAAAACTCAGTCTGTTGAATAAAACTGATACCAATGAAGTAAATTATATTCCATCTGAAAAGAAAACCCTTTGATATGCCAGCTTAATGAAAATATAAAAGCTTCTATTTCAATGCTCTGTGTAAGCATGTACCGCCAGATAAAAACTACTAAAAATCTTAAACCCAATCCTCGGTACACAATGCTGTGCATGTGAGTTAATCACCCTGTCTAGTGGTTGTGCAATACGACTGTGTCAGGGGCGGCATCAGTGACAGCGTTGGGTTACAACCACTGTGAGGATGTAACCCCCATAGCAAATGATAGCAGTGTCTGCAGCACCCGGGAGCATCAGGTCGCTGTGACCTCATTAGTGTTCATTACTGTAGGAGCATTAGCATCATGTCTGCCATTCAGTGCTGGTGTTGTCAGGGATCCTACACAAAGCCCTCCATGCAGAATAATGTACAGGAACCATTGCTCCAGAGATAGGAAAAGACACAATGTATATGCAAGCTCAGTATTATCCTTCATCACAGCTGTGACTGCCTGGAAACTTTTGATCTCTGAAATATTCACTTTATGTGGATTAAGGCTTCAAGCTATTTTGCGGCCTTCAAAGTACTTTTGAAAACTTCCCTACTTGATTTTGATTTAAATTTAAATTTAAATTTAAATTTAAATTTAAATTATATTATTATTTTATCATAATTTTATTTTGACCTACCTTAACTTATTGGTCATTAAATATCTGTACCCATAACGTAAGAAATATGTAACGGTAACAAACAAAAATCTGTAACCTTTACATAAAAAAACTGTAACTAAATTACATTATAAAAATAAAAAAATCTGTAAGCATATTACATTAAAAATCTGCAACTGAGACAAAAGTCTTCAGTAACCATGTCATAAAAAATCTGTAGCCATAACAAACAATCTGAAACTGTAACAAAAACATGTAACTGACATAAAAACAAATCTGTTAACATAATTTGCAACAAAAACAAAAATGTGTGTCCTATGATACTCCTATACATGGTTGTGCCATGGATGTTGCCATAAACATCAAGATTTGGGATCCTGATACATATGCAGACAGAGTACACGCAAAGATCAGGCAGCAGCAGCCAGAGGAATATATAGCCTGGCCATTTACCCAGAATTTGTGTTCCCCATTTAGTCTCTGCTAGACACATCAGGGCAAGTTCCAACCAGGAGAAGCATGTCCTCGGGGACTGCCAGAGTCGTTGGGTTCACTGGTGTTAGAAGGATGGGATGTACCAAGCGGTGGTTATGGATATTAGGTGGTATTAAACTACATGTTTATACAGTGCAACTCCTGCATGTAGATGCAGACAGGTTTATGTGCAGGCGTGAGCAGGAAGTGTTCATCACAGTCCTCGATGCATTACCATATTTATTTAAAAAGACCAACTTTGATATCAGACTGTTTTGTTTGTTAAACTGCGCTCACCAATATCCCGGCTGTGACAGTGGTCTGAATTCAGTCTGGATCAGACAATCCAATGATTGACTTGAGGATTCATCCTTCATGATGACATGCAATCTGCCAAGTCACCGAGGCTGACATTTATCCTTTTAATCGCCTCTTACGAAATTCTTACACAGAATCCTCACAGGTCCCTTGATATTTCATTAGATTTAAACTTTCATATTTAGTATCTTTTGCTTCAATAGAATCTTTGGTGGAGCAATTGTGAGAGATAAACGGCCATACTGTCAATGTGACTGTAAGCTTTGAGCTAAAGTCTCACTGAATATGATTTATTTCCCTGCAGATCAGTAAAACCGGTAATGGTTTGGCCTTCAATATTGATTTGAAAGATTTAGTAAATTGTTTTGCTTTTCACAAATAAATATGCCCTATCTTGTTGGTAGTGACTAAAATTACAGTTATTTTGAGATCCTTTTTATTCATTTTGATCATGTTGATAACGTGTAAACATAAAGCAAATATATTATTTTCAGTTCAATTTATTAGTAGTATTACAGTATTCATTTGCACTGAGAAACTGAATTGAGTAAAAATAAGATTTAAGTGTGTTAAAATTTTGTGTGATGACCCATACTTAATTATTTGCCAAAAAGATTTTTGAATGAATAAGTTAGGGAAATTGTAATCTAAAATTTAATTGTAAATGGTGCACTTGTAATGATTCCCGAAAAAAGTTTTCATAATGTCTGGGGAAGATGTACTTGCAAACTAATGTTCACTTGTATTAAGGGGGCAGGTAAACGTCTTAGACCTGCATCACTTTGGGCTTTCCTCCAACATTAAGCTGACACCCCCGATATAACTGGAATATTGTTAAAAGCGGCGTAAAACCCAACTCACTCGCTCACTTGTGTTCATTATTGATGGACATGATGAAATAATGTGGGAAATGTTGACAAGTTGGATCATCAAGATATTTCCGTTTGTGGCATTTTATGAATAAATCAGAACTACAGATAAGCAGCGTATTTGCGTAAAATACCCCCCAAAAATATTCAAATCCCAGTTACTTTCAATTAACTTGCGTATATAAACGCATGCATTAAATGAAAAACTCAAATGTATAAAAACAGCACGAGTATACCAGTATACCAAATGAAGATTTTTCAGCATGCATACAAAGGAGCTAATTGCCGAAACACAATTACGAGCTAATTTACTTTCCGAGTCAAGCCTATATATTTAGAACAGTTCTCATCGTTATATACATCTAAAACATAATTTCTTTTTTTTTAAATCTTAAAATGTTCACTCTTTTGGGGAAAAAACCAGAATAGAGTTCTGAATAGATGAGTGAAAAAATATTGTTGGTCTATGATGTTATAACCCAATTAAAATAGAAAACCTAGAGTAAAAACTCAATTGCTCAAAAAGTTATCCGGAGCTCTGTATATGTTTAAGGATTGTCGTCCATATTGCTGGACCCGGCAGAAGATGGGAGTCTTGCTATGCTGTTCGAATGCTAACTCTCTTTATTACTTGTTTCTTTGTTTGTTTACACATTTTGAATTTTGCGAAGTTCTGTTTTACATGTTTTGCATTGTTTTCATGGTTTGAGTTTTTCCATGCTCTTTTTCATGTTTTTTTGGCATAAATGTTAGCTCACCTGAACCCAAGGTTTATGTGTGCTTGTGGCGTTGTCTGTGCATCCATCTGGCTGTAATTTTACTACGAACTGATGGAACTAGGATGCTGAACTTTATATGTAATGGAGAAATCATAGCTGTGTCAGTTTTTCTTGTTAAAATGCACATTCAGAATAGCCAATAAATTCATGGCTTGTAATTAACTGAAACAAAAATATCAAGTCAGCATAATGGTTGAATATTACGATTCAATGTTAAACATGACTGTCATAGCAGCCATTTTGAAAATATCTTTTATTTAGTAAGTACGTCTATATTTTGGAAACATAATATTTTATAGTATATTTTGTGTTTTGACCCTTTCAAGGATTTTTTAATTTGATCTTTAATGATCCGAATATTTAAAGATACAAGTGAGCTACAGAGTCTTATGAATCTGATGTTCCATTTCTTTGAGACGATTTTATGAATATTATGATATATGCATAATATTGAATTAGTTGATAACTTGGAATGATATTTCTGAATTTAAAACAATTGTTTTCCATTCAAGTTATAATGTAAGACTTGATTTTAATTGATGACACAAGTTAATTTTTTTATGTTTACGTGATGACATTTTTTGGTCCTGTTCAAGGTCTAACAATTAAATATGAGAGCTACATACAGCTATGTACTGATAGCCGAGCCACCAGTGATATTTATGTTAGAATCTTGCATGTGTGTCAACCAAATCTCTAAACAAGTCGAGTCCAAGTTTTAATGTCATGTCACTTACTTACATAATTAACTCATGGCCTTTTGAGTAATACAATTATGAATTATATGACATGATACATGACAAATTTAATCTTGTGCATATAATTGTAAGTGGAATCTTATTTTCCCTAGGGGCATGGGTGTCCCAGTCGTCTAAGCCGCCACGATTCTCTGTGCAGAGTTGCGTCCCTTGGGCACGCCAGAAACCTATGATTGTGGGTTCGAATCCCGGTTCGCCCCGATTATGTTTCTAGGTTTGTCAGCACCATACCCGTGCTTGTGGGTTTCACTGAAGTGGTAAACGTCTGAGACCTGCATCACTTCGGGCTTTCCTCCCACATTAAGCTGACACGCCGGGATATAACTGGAATACTGTTAAAAGCGGCGTTAAACCCAACTCACTCACACTCACATATTGTCTCAAAACCTGTGGTACTCAAGGCAGAATAAATCTCCAGTATCCATGCTGTAGTAGTAGCTGAACAAATGGAGATCAGATGGTCACAATGGCTGCTGTCCTCATTCGTAAGTTCCCATGACAACCATAGTGCACTGGAGACTCATTCCTGAAATCCCACCAGGGTTCGAGGGCGGTTGGGTAGCCTAGTGGTTAAAGCGTTCGCTCGTCACGCCGAAGACCCGGGTTCGATTCCCGACATGGGTACAATGTGTGCAGCCCATTACTGGTGCCCCCCGCCGTGATATTGCTGGAATATTGCTTAAAGTGGCGTAAAACCATACTCACTCACTCACTCACTAGGGTTCAATATCCTGAAGCACCTCTCCAGTTTTGTCATCAACTAAGGCACCACAATTTGTCATGCAGAGTTAGGGCAGTAGGGTAGCCTAATGGTTAAAGCGTTCGCTTGTCATGCAGAAGACCTGGATTCTCATACCCACATGGGTACAATATGTAAAGCCATTTCTGTAGTCCCTGCCGTGATATTGCTGGAATATTGCTAAAAGCGGTATAAAATCATACTCAGAGTTGTGTCCCTTGGACATACCAAAAAAACTATGATTGGATGCATATCCCAGATTTTCCTTGATTATGTTTCTAGGTTTGTCAGCACAATGCTTGTGTTCGTAGGTTTCACTGAAGTGGTAAACGTCTTGGGCCTGAGTCACTTTGGGCTTTCCTCCCACATCTACATGCAATGACATAATTGTATATATTCGTGGCGGCAATCAAGTCAATAAATCACTAACGTTGTCCGTAGGATGTTTTGCCAGGATGTCTCATGATCTGTAATGTTTCTGTCTGCAGGTGAAGCAAGTCCGAGTGATTCATTTAGTCTAACGTTGCCAGTATCTGCCCCCTCCCCATCCTCCACCTGTACTGTCGACATCGTTAAAAACTCTCCTGTACACAAACATGCTGCATGTGGTGACCTTGACCTTCTCAAAACGCTTATAGTAGAACGAGATGCTGATGTGAATTTACCGATGAAGGACGGAACTACCCCCATTCACTGCACTGCCGAAGGGGGACATGAACGTAAGTACTTTGGTCATATGTTTTTGTTACCATGACACATTCCTTTTTTATCCGCCTGGTATATAATGCAGGGGCAGTGTTCCCGCTGGCTTTTGAAACTGCCAGTCCACCAGGACTGGCAACTCTAAAAATTACCAGTCCCCCCTAATTTTTGTCAGTCCCAACTTTCAACAAATGAAAATACGAATGAAAATTACCCGGTTTTATTTTTTTCAACTCTCTTTATTGGAATATTTCGAGACTAAATCGCTGCAAATATATATTTAACCTTGAAGCAAAGCGAAATCTTATTTAATAGCACTAAAAATAGACAAGGGGAAACCCAGATGGCAACTGACAAGCTGACTTTGTTCGAAAAATATACTGATATGAATATCGCCAATGTTTTGTTCAGCAACAAAGATTTATAAGGTACTTTATTTGCCGGTCCACAGGGACTGGCAGTAACATGAATTACCGGTCTAAGCCTAATTTTACTGGTAAAAAACTGGTAATTGCCGGTAAGCGGGAACACTGAGGGGTATATAGTCATTGTCTGGTTAGTCTGTCTGTCCGTCCATCCGTATGTCATTTCCGGAGTATGAATTGAAAACCGTGAAAGATTTTGCATCGAAACTTGGTACATGTAAAAACCAAGGCCTGAAGTGATGCCTTCTGCGATTGTGGGGGCCAGAGGGTTTGCACAATGTTCATACAGGAGGGCTCATTTGACGTGGGACCCATGAAGATCCGGGTAGACAATAGGTCTATAGCAACCCATGCTTGCCATAAGAGGCGACTATGTTTGTCGACTTACGGGATCGGTTGGTCAGGCTTGCTGACTTGGTTGATGCATGTCATCATATCCCGGTTGTGTAGATCGAAGCGCATGATGTCAGTCACTGGATTGTTTGGTCCAGACTCAATTACTTACAGACGGACGTCATATAGCTGGAATTTTGGTGAGTGCAGCATTAAACACCAAACAAACAAACATTTGACGACCATGCGTTACGATTTCATAAACATAGTATAAAAAGACACTGTCACTACTACACCAGATAGCAGCCTCATGTAATCCTGTATGGAGGAACATAGTGTATGTAAACCTGTATTTGTTTTGTTTGTTGTTTAACGTTGCACTCAGGAACATTCCATATAAACCTGTGAAGTATTGCCGATTTGTTACCTGATCAATGAGTGCTTATCTGTCAGTTTCAATATAAGAAACTATTGTTCCAGACTGTTTACAGTTTCTGTTGGACAAGGGAGGTAACCCAAACGCTCTCCGGGACGACCTCCTGAGTCCAGTACACCTAGCTGCTGCAAACGGTCATACAAGGTGAGTGGAGATCACCCAGACGGCAGCCTCACGATTCCCCTTACCCTCAACAAATGTGGAAAGATCAAACTTAGGTGTACAATAAGATTAGACTGTAGACATTGTCTGTCTCCCTGACCCGGACTGCTTCCGTGGTCTAGTGATGGAGCATTCTCCTGGAGAGCAGAAGGTCAGGGATTTGATCCCCTGTCGCGTAATGCCAAAAGACGTTAAAAGATGGTACTTGTTGTTATCCTGTCTGGCGCTCGGCATTAAGGGGCTGAAACAAGGACTGGACGGCTTTGAGTCGGTATACCGTGTCTGTGTGGGGTATTCATGTTAAACTGCGGCATGGTACCTAAGCGGGCTAGCACTGTTAAATTGGCATTAGTCCGGACTTGTACGTTTTACTCCATTTCACCTCACCTCCTTGACCAATTAACAAAGAAATGAATCCATCTCAAGTTTAGAATGATTTGGCAAGTCTAGATTGCCTCAGCTCTAACGCATTGTTCTGGGCTCAATTTGGATTTTATTTTGTATGTTGTAGATATCTGATTTAAAAACTGTCTTTCTTGAACTAAATGTTAGTCAGGTTAAAGAATGAGAGGCTTACCTAATGTTGAACTCTTTGGCAATATGTCAAAATGTTCAGCATGCTTGCTGTAAAAGGCGACTACGCTTGTCATAAAAGACGACTAACGGGATCAGGTGGTCAGGCTCGCTGACTTGGTTGATGCATGTCATCGATCCCAATTGCGTGGATCAATGCTCATGATATTAATCGGAGGATTGTCTGGTCCAGACTCAATTATTTACAGACCGCCGTCATATAGCTGGAATATTGTGCTGAGTGTGGCGTAAAACAACAAACCAACCAACCAACCAAATGTTCAGAATAATCTGATATATCCTTTTGTTTTATTTTCTTCCCACCTACCATGTCTACTGACCAGTATTTTGCACAAATATAACAGTAAACCAAGAACTCTGATGATGATGATGATGATGTTTTTTTCAGCTGCCTAAAACTTCTTCTGAACAAAGCTGCAGTGGTGAACATTGGCAATCAGACCAATGAGACACCACTTCACCTTGCTGCCACCAGGGGGCATGATGAATGTTGCCGTCTGCTGCTGGAACATGGAGCCCGGCCATTGGTCACAAACATGGTGGGTACTCAGTGGAGGAGGGCAATCACAAATACTGGTTGAAGTTGGACTGAAAGATGTTTGACATTCTCAGTGAAAAATAACAGCCAATTTCAGGATTTATTTTGGTACTGATTTTGGATGTTAAAAGATACCGTGTTCAACCCATTAAGCGCCCAGGGCGCTTAAAAAAAGACAGAAGGGGTGGGCGCTTATTGGGACCAATTCAGAGTCAAATTGGCGTAAATTCATCTGTAAGCCTTACCATATTTTCTTTAGAATAGTGTGCACTTTTATTTCCAAAAAACACAGCTGTGTAGAAGGGGGTGCGCATTATACACGAATTAATGAGTTTTCTTGATTGATTTCCCCCATGGAAAGACATTGCTGTGAGCACGTAACACCGGAAATACCATGTCAACAAATCCATACTGAAGTTCGCAAGTTATTCATGTAATTACACCGTCTGGCTATAAAAAGTGTTCTTTGTACATCTGGACTTTTGTTTGTAACTTATTTCATTAATTTTATTCAAAATTCCTTTCGGCAAAATCGTGTGTGAAGCGATTGGAAGATCGCACAACTCACCGTTATTAACAGCAACCACGGTAAGATTACCGCTATTGATGCCTTGAAACGAACTTAAGTTGACAGAAAATGGATACATATATCATAAATGCCATACTTTGATTCGTTAAAAGTCATATTTGTTTTTGTTGGACGATTCTATGTCAACACGTAAATCTCGCGATCACACGATCATGTGCACGGGAGCCTTGACGGTGACTGGTCAGACTGGTTCCATGTAAAAAATAATATCAGGCAATAGCGATCAGCTGCTTCGCTTAGGGTTATTATTATTTTAAATATGTTTAGTGAAAGCTGCATCTAAACTAACAAGATATTGGAATATATTATTCCTGAAAATAAAATAGTTTCAGATACAACTTTTGCCGATCCTTGCATTTAAAATCCTCTAAAGTTATATCATTGGGTGTGTCTTGACCGAATCACCGTTAGATTCCAAGAAAATGTGTGTACAGCTGATTGTTGTGTCCGGCTTAGTTTACGAGAAAATGTACAAGGTAATCTTAATCCCTGGATATAAAACAATGCCTAGCTGAACAAAAAATACAGTTTAAACAGTAGATCAACATGTCTGGTGAATTTTTTATCTCAAATTTCGAATTTGTACTGACGAAGTTTCTCATCACCCGTTCATTTGCCGGACTCCGCTGAAGGGGTACGGTGTAATTTTTCCTGCGCATAATATTCAAAGTCACAAATATCTAAAATAAACAGAATACAGTCATGCCTTGCTTATACGGACTTCAAATATCCGGAAACCTCGGTTCCCGGACGATTTTCATTTAAAACGAAATAATTACTATATAATTATTGGGGGAGGGGCGCTTAATGGGTCGAATACGGTATACCCTTTTTCCAATCTCATTAAAAGCAGATCTCAGAGCTCCCTACCACAACACTAATGGGACATTCTGAACTACATTTTTCTTTTTTTCAGTTTCAAATTTTGAATCGAGAACTTAGTCAAAATATTTTTTGAAAGCGTTGTCTGAAATGGAGGTCACCATTTTGATCTTGAGAAAGCTGCTTTCTGATTGGCTAATGTCAACTTCCTGTTCGTCATTTCATTGGTCAAAATTTGCAGTATGTCATTCTGACATGCCCTGACGACCTCAGATGTTTAGTGTAGTGGTGGCGAGCACTAAAATCTGCTTTTTATTGAAATCACTTTTTCACGAGAGAGAAATATATGCTATGGCCTTATCAATAGCTTTCTGCTGTTTAACAACCAGTAGGTTTATTGTTCATCCTTTCTGTAAATATATATTCCAGTTTTAAGAGAATAAACTTCGGTTGTATTGAGGAATTACTTGTAATTTGGCGCATGAACTGTTAGGAATGTAATTATATTTTTCAAAGGACAGCATCGATGATTTGTTATTCAGGATATTTGTTAATATAGCATCTTCCTGGGGCAAGGGAGTTAACTGACCATAAAAGTCCAGTTTTCACCCTTGCTGAACTAGGCTGGAATTATGGAGTTTTGGCTGGACTAACAAGTCATTGTATAGTTCAATCAAAATTGTGTAACAACATAGATTTCTGGTTCGTAAACAACATGGATTTCAACGTGCAGATTTCAGTTGACTGACAGATTTGCAAATGATGTGTACCGTAAATTAGGCATCAACAGATATTTCATGTTTTTGTAGAGGTGCTCAAGTGATTTGAGGCCCCTAACAACGGGTGAGACCCGTTTTATTTCAATATAGATCTTGATTATTGATCAGATCGTCTCGACTGGGCACCACCATTTTGTTTGAAGCAAATGCAAATAATATTATAGGTGAAATCTGATCGGTCAATAGGAGTGTCATAGAAGGGACATAACTCATAATAGCCACTGGTGGTGCTTTGGTCGAGCCTAGAAATTCCAGACTAGTTCGGCAAAGGTGGAAACTGGACTTTTACAGTCAGTTAACTCCCTTGCCTTGGGAAGATGTTGATGTAGATGACTTTCTGGTAACAGTACTATTCAGATGAAGGGGGTGCACTGTCGGTTCAGTTTGTACCCTACTGTTATGGCAAGGTACCCTCCACTATCCTCCTTGATTTGAGGTCTGCACATTGGCCCTGTATATAAATGCAGATATTTATCGTTGATGCGTTTGGTTGTTTGGCAGTCTGGACTGACCCCACTTCACACTGCTGTGATAGGCAGCCATATAGGCTGTCTCAGGCTCATCCTGCAACACAGTATTAAACGTCAGGGCGTCAGGGCCGACTCGGAGGATCAGACAGAATCTCTCCAGCATGTGGTCAGCGTGGCCGACAAGGGTGGCTGGACGCTGGCTCACATGGCGGCCTGTCTGGAGAAAGAGGTCAGTCACATGCTTGTCCACACCAATGTGTAGCGGAATGTGTTGTATTGTGTGTATCATGTATACTTAGGGGTTGGAGTGGGTTGTTTAATATGGTGAAATACCATATCTATCAAGGGAATCAACTCTGTAGCCGTAATTGGGGAATCCTGAAACTTCTGGTACTCTATGTGTGTTCCAGGACTGTCTGCAACTTGTAGGACTGTATGTGTTCTAGGACTGTCTGTGTGTTCAAAACTGCCTGTGTGTTCTAAGACTGTCTGCAACTTGTATGACTGCCTGTGTGTTCTAGGACTGTCTGCAACTTGTATGACTGCCTGTGTGTTCTAGGACTGTCTGCAACTTGTATGACTGTCTGTGTTCTAGGACTGTCTGCAACTTGTATGACTGTCTGTGTTCTAGGACTGTCTGCAACTTGTATGACTGCCTGTGTGTTTTAGGACTGTCTGCAACTTGTATGACTGTCTGTGTTCTAGGACTGTCTGCAACTTGTATGACTGTCTGTGTTCTAGGACTGTCTGCAACTTGTATGACTGCCTGTGTGTTCTAGGACTGTCTGCAACTTGTATGACTGTCTGTGTTCTAGGACTGTCTGCAACCTGTATGACTGTCTGTGTGTTCCAGGACTGTCTGCATTTTGTATGACTGCCTGTTTGTTTTAGGACTGTCTGCAACTTGTATGACTGCCTGTATGTTCTAGGACTGTCTGCAACTTGTATGACTGTCTGTGTGTTCTAGGACTGTCTGCAACTTGTATGACTGTCTGTGTGTTCTAGGACTGTCTGCAACTGCTGATGGAACATACTAACCTGGATCTGGATAAGAAGGACTGGCTCGGGAGGTCGGCCTTCAGTGTAGCCTCAAAGCTGTGCAAAGATTATCTCAACCAAACAGGTACAGTATGCTGGTTTACCTTGAGTCCAGTCCATCCTTGTGTCCTTTAAAGTCTACAATAGCAAGCATACTAGCATTTACTAGTCACGCCAAAGGCCTGGGTTCGATTCCCCACATGGGTACAATGTGTCAGCCCATTTCGGGTGTCCCCGCTGTGAACCTTCTGGGATATTGCAAAACGTGGCATAAAACCATACTTGCTCCTAACTCGCCCCATTTGTTTTGTCGTCCCAGGTTCCAACAACAACCACATAATCTCAGTAATTGTTGAGCTCCATGTCCCCAAGATGGCTCCATCAGTGAATGATCCTGACAGCCATCATCACTACATGATCGGGACAGTGGAGGTGACGCCATTCCTCAACTGGTGCACGCTGGAGGAGAAGTGTTGTAGTCTGCTGGAGTCCTACTATACCACGCTCGACACGGGGCTGCGCACTCGCAAGATTAACCGCCTGGAGCCCGAGTCTCCCACAGACAACTCGGGCTACACGCTGGGACTCGGCACATCCAGTATTAAACATTTCAAAATCAGTAAGTATTAAAGGAGTCGCTGGTGTTGTGTGTGGATGTGCACTGAAACACTAACAGATAATAGGGTCTAAGTGTCAAATCTTACTGTTCAAGTTGCATCCCTCTGCTGTGTCTTGATGTGTTTGAAATAAGTTAGAATTACCCCGATAAATTATTTTGATTTCTCAGTACCAGACTCAAATGTCTACAACCTTCATCTTCCTGAGGTAAGGGAGATAACTGACTACAAAAGTCCAGTCTCCACCCTAGCCGAACTTGGCTGGAATTATGGAGTTACATTTTGGCTGGACAAGCAAGTCAATGCATCGTCCAATCAAAACCCCATTAAGAAAACGACATCCGTTTTAAAAGCAAATTTCAGTCGATTGCAGGATTTACAGAGCTTGTTTACTGTCAACTGGGCGTCAACAGATATTTTCCAAATATTTCCATGTTTATAATCAAGGTGCTCAAGTGATCTGATGCACTTTCGTGAGGTAAATTATTACAATATAGATTTTGATTATCATTTTGTTTGAATCAAATGCAAAGTGATAGGTGGAATCTGATTGGTCAGTAGCGGTGATATAGATATTGCCACTGTTGGCGCTTTGTTCGAGCCCAGAAATTCTAGCCTCGTTTGGCCAACTTTAAAAGTCAGTTAACTCCCTTGCCTCAGGGAGATGACAGCCTTGGTCACTTGGATTGAGGTTGGCAAGTCCTGATTCAACAGAAATACTGATCAGAACGGTTTTAATCCCACCTCACAGTCATCAATGCATGTTAAGAATTAGCTCTTGGACGATCGACTTTGGGGGGGGCACGGGTGGCCCAGTCGTCTAAGGCGCCGCGATTTGCTGTGCAGAGTTGCGTCCCTTGGGAACGCCAGAAACCTATGATTGTGGGTTCGAATCCCGGTTCGCCCTGATTTTGTTTCTAGGTTTGTCAGCACCATACCCATGCTTGTGGGTTTCACCTAAGTGGTAAACGTCTGAGACCTGCATCACTTCGAGCTTTCCTCCCACATTAAGCTGACACGCCGCGATATAACTGGAATAATGTTAAAAGCAGTGTTAAATCTAACTCACTCACTCACTCACTATCAACTTTGGGACTACTCTTTGTAGTACTTATCCTTGTACCTTGGACTGCCCCTGTGGTCTAGTGGATAGAGCGTCTGCGCCGCGATTCGCTGTGCAGAGTTGCGTCCCTTGGGCACGCCAGAAACCTATGATTGTGGGTTCGAATCCCGGTTCGCCCTGATTTTGTTTCTAGGTTTGTCAGCACCATACCCATGCTTGTGGGTTTCACCGAAGTGGTAAACGTCTGAGACCTGCATCACTTCGAGCTTTCCTCCCACATTAAGCTGACACACCGCGATATAACTGGAATAATGTTAAAAGCACTCACTCACTCACTATTGACTTTGACACTACTCTTTGTAGTACTTATCCTTGTACCTTGGACTGCCCCTGTGGTCTAGTGGATAGAGCGTCTGCCAGAGAGTGGAAGGTTGGGGTTCGATCCCCGGCTGAGTCATACAAAAGATGGCACCCTTTGTTACCCTGCCTGGCGCTCGGCATTAATGGGTTAAAACAAGGACTGATTAGCTTGGAGTCAGTATACTGTGTCTTTGTGGGGTATTCATGTTAAACTGTAGCATGGTATCTCACTCGGATAGCATTATAAACTCGACATTTGACTGGACGAGCACACGCACACACGCACGCACTCGTTCCATTTTATGGTGTGGTAATGTAAAAAACAATTCTGCTACCATGGTTACCGACTTGTCCTGTGATGAAGTACATAATGTTTCAGGTTACTATGAGTGGAGTCCGGGCAGCCCCTGTGACAAGCTGCCGTTTGAGATTGTGTGCAACAACACTTCCAACACTCTCAGTATCACACTCAGCAGTAAGTACTCAGGTTCTCACCACTGGATGGCTTTCTGTTAATATACACCAAATTTGGGCACCTGGGAACATCTTCCCTCAGGCATGCCAGGATAAATCACACATTGGTTCAAATCTCAGAAACACTGATATACACAGTCATCAATGCATAAATTGGCGAAGGTTGCAAATTGGGTCAACTGCAGTATTTGGGTCCCCACTTCGGAGGTTTCCGTAAGCTTCGCTTATGTAAAAGCGCGCATGCGGAAGCGTGCCAAAATCCATTAGGAGGCATTTTTTAGCAAGAAGGACCCCCAAAATGAGCTGGACGTGAAAAGTAAGGTAAAAAACTCTGCCCCTGTGGGGGCCGAAAGTTTTACGATAGAAAGTGAAGTCGAATTATCGTTCTGTCGACTTCTTGTTGTTTGTGAGCGGGACATAAATGACGTAAGACCTCACGTGTCTGATTTTGTGACTTTCCTTATATGGACTCGTTACTACGAAAGCAACTTCGCTCTTAACTTAAAATTAATAAACTGTGGCTTGTACAAATAAAACAGAGTCGACTTGGAGTACAGTGAAGACATCTTTGCATAGGTATGGGGCGAATGCGGGAATGTATGACAATTATTTTGTTCAAAACATTATCAGAAAAGAAATATTTCAGTGGTTCAATTGATCAGTTTCTAAGTTCACCAGCCGTAATTACATTTATTAAACTTAGGAAGCAAAATGATCGTTTAAGAAAAAGATGAAAAAGAAGCAGAAAAATAAATTGAACTAGGTCTAGATGGATCCACAGACTTAGGTCCTAGAATCTATATGACAGTCAAAACGAATTCAACGTTTCGAATGATTTGTTTGAATGAGAAAGTATCTATCGATGATCATTTTCCTATGAAAATTCACATGCTTTCATGAATGAAGTTATACCATATTGCGATTTATTTGAAAAAGGGGATCCTCCCCTTCACCCCTCGTATTTTACTGTAAAAATGTCATAAAGGTGGGGTTGTACCTGCCTTGAACCCCGCTGTGTTGTCTGCCCAACAAAATATATTGTTCAAGTAACAGAATGAACTTACCTTCGTGTGATTTATTTATTTACCCCCCATTTTTACTTTAATATTTCGAACTGCAGACAGCGTTCAGTAGAAAAATGGCGGCCAACAAATCCTCTCGCTTCAACCGTAAATAACGAACTGCGCATGCATGGAACGTTTTTCATTCGACAACTTCCGTAAACACGTAAAAACGTTCCTTCCGAATTGGGGACCCAAATACTGCAGTCTACCCTGCAAATTTGCCAAACACAATATAATGCCATCATTCTTGTTTTCATTTTGATGGTGAGATTAAATCAGATTTACCGTATTAGACGTAATAAGCGCCAAGGGTGCTCTCAAAATTAGAAATAGGGGGCTCTTATTAGAATATCATTTTGGTGGAAAAAAAGAGTTGAAAGATATATGTTGTGGTTTATGCTGACAGCCTGAAATGTTTATGTACGACAAATATATATTTCCAGAATTTAATTGCCCATAATTCAGAGTGCATATAACACACAGGTGCATATCATACGCGAATAAATAAATGTTATAGTGTACATTGATCAATCAGAAAGGGTGCGAATGGGGATTGTTCACTTGCCAATATAATAGCAAATATCGCCGTGGGCACTTATTACGTCAAATACGGTAAATTTATATACATAGAAAAGTCTAAGTACTGTGAATAATCCAACTGACATGCATAATGAAGGGACCCAGAATTTAATATTCAGGGATTGGGTAGTATTTTGGGATGTGGGACTTTTGTTATAAGGACAGGATATTTTTTCAGTCCCTGCTTCCGAACAAGTTTTCTCCTCTGAAAGGAGGAGATGAGCAATGATGATGCGGGCAGCACCTGAGAATCAAGACTATTATTTTCTTAGCCCTATTGGTGGTAATGTGTTTGTGTTTGGTTTGACAGGTAGTGAAGACACCTCTGTATCAGTGGCGTTTGACACCCTGTACCCTCTCAGCACCATCAGGAACTATCTCCGACTGGTAAGTTTGTTGGGGTTTTGGTTTTTACGGGGTTTTCCTCAGTGATGTGCATGCATATGTGCATGTCGATTGGTTGACCCAATTTTATTTATTTTGATTGGATATCTGTGAACATGCTAGGTCACACATGAAAGGCCACGCTGGAAGTGTTTTGTTCACAATAACTACTGGACTTGATTCCATTACTAAACTTTAAGAGAGACTATGCTGAGGGGCGGTGGGGTAGCCTAGTGGTTAAAGCGTTCACTCGTCACACCGAAGGCCAGAGTACGATTCCGCACATGGGTGCATTGTATGAAGCCTATTTTTTGTGTTCCCAGCCATGATATTGTTGGAATATTGCTAAAAGTGGTGTAAAACCATGCTGAATCAATAATAGGAAATTGTGTAGAGCATTTTGTTTAAAAAGAACCCAAACATACATAACCATGTATGTCATATTAGAGGTGACACCAAACTTCCAAATAGATATATGAACCCCCCTCCTCCTCCTCTCTCTCTTTCTCTCTCTCTCTCTCTCACACACACACACACACACACACACACACACACACACACACACACACACGAGGGTAGAATAGGTCTTCAGAAACCCATGCTTGCCGTAAAAGCCGACTATACTGTTCGTAAGAGGCGATTAATGGGATCGGGTGGTCAGGCTCGTGGACTTGGTTGATGCATGTCATAGTTTCCCAATTGTGTGGATTGATAATCACTTGATTGTCAGTAATCTCCCCTGTTTCAGCTGGAACAATACAAGAGTGTGGTGTTCTATGGCCCAGCGGGCAGTGGCAAATCCTACCTCACAGAGAGACTGGCACAGTGCATAGCGGTAAGCTTACCCAAACTGACAGCCTTTGTAAGCCAGGGTTCCAATCTATGTGCCCTTGGTAGGTATCTTGAAGGGGGGAGAAAAGAAAAAGTTTTTTTTCAAATTTGAGATTAACTTAACAAATTAATTTACGGGTGGCCCAGTCTTCTGAGGCGCCACGATTCGCTGTGCAGAGTTGCGTCCCTTGGGCATGCCAGAAACCCATGATTTATGAGTTCGAATCCTGGTTCGCCCCGGTAATGTTTCCAGGTTTTGTCAGCACCATGCCCGTGCTTGGGGTTTCACTGAAGTGGTAAACGTCTGAGACCTGCATCACTTCGGGCTTTCCTCCCTCATTAAGCTGACACACAGCAATATAACTGGAATACTGTTAAAAGCAGCGTTAAACCCAACTCACTATAGCATAAGTTGGGATATATTTAGCTCCAATTTGGAACGTGATCTAGACTTCCAGTTGTCGGACTTTCAATTTTGTGGAAGCCTCGGTGGCTGAGTGGTTTAGAACGCTGACTTTGTGTGCTAGCGATTAGGTGCCCAGATGGGTCTCAACCTAAGAAAGTACGAGAATCTGTACTTTCTTAGTAAAGTGTTATCCCAAATATAACATTTGTTTAATCTGACCACTTTCTCAATGGCATTATGTGTTCATACCTCAATTATAACTCCTTGTAGATTCTGAAGGAATTATTTGCATTATTTCAACTAATTGAATCAAGACATGATTCTCTCTTATTTCTTAGCTATTTTGCAATATTTATTATGGGTCTTGTACCTGCCTTGATGGGGTTTTAAATCATTTCACAGTGTTCAAAAGTAAGGGGGGTCCTTGGGCCCTTGGGGCTTTGAGCATTAGGGCTGTGACAAGGAACCCTGGACTTGGAACACTGAGTAATACGTCTTGACTGTTAGACAATAGTCCTGCACCATGACCGTGGAATATATTTATTTTATGAAAAAACAAAATCTAGAAATGCATACAAAAGCAAGTCTAGCCAGCTCAAGCTATCTCTGAAATCAGAATAGGGAATTTTTTTATATTTTTAGAGTCAAGAAGAATATTGTGTAATATAAGATTTCAGAGACTAAATGTTAGTCTAGTTAGACAATTACTATAAAAGGTACATAATTGAATGTAGGGGCACGGGTGGCACAGTCGTCTAAGGTGCAGAGTTGGTTTCGTTTGCCTTGGTTTTCCTTGATGATGTTTCTAGGTTTGTCAGCACCTTACCCGGGCTCGTGGGTTACACCGAAGGGGTAAACGTCTGAGACCTTTAGGCTTTCCTCCCACATTTAGCTGACACACCGTGATATAACTGGAATACTGTTAAAAACAGCGTTAAACCCAACTCACTCATTACTGAATGTACATGTTGACGCATATCTCCGCAGACAAGTGAGCGTGCTGCTGGACGGGAACCACAGATCCTCTCGCTGTCTCTCCAATCTGGATTCTCAAACTTTGACTTCATCTCATTTCTCAAACAGTCAGGTGAGTGAAACACAAAGGCAGGATTCAAGAAACTGGGGACCCATTCCACACGGTGATCTTAGCTCCAGTAGGTAGTTTAACACAACGGTTAATTCATGGAAGGGGCCCAGGGTCATAGTGCTACGCCTATCTAAGGCTTAAAAAATTAATAGTCTTACCGGTGGTTCTCAGGCACCACCCACATCATCATAAAGTCGGCCCACGTTTCCTTTTTATTTCCATTTTTAAAAGAATTTAATAAATCCTAGTACTTAAAAACAGTGGGATCCACTTATTTCCTCTTCAGTTCACACTGCTTTACTGTGCATCTCGTGTTATGGTCATGGCGGCAATAGGAGTTTGTATGCTTGTCTATGTAGGGAGGCCCTTTCCCAGGTTGATGGTACACAGCTGTTTATTTGGTTACATACTAGTTTTAACAAGCTAAAAAAACACTGCCCGCTCTATATTTTTTTCAAAAGTCATTGCCTGAGAACTAATTCTTGTATTATTTTGTTAGCCTTACTGTATTTTAACAGACTTACCACAGTCGTAGCACTACAATTGCTTTGTGCAATGGGCATGAATATCCTTGTCCACCACGTCGGACTTGCATGAACCATTCTCACATGGGAAAGGATTCTGATGTATTGGCACCTTATTTTCGTGAGGCCCATTGGGACATATCTGTTTTATTTTCCCTTTCACTGGCCTACTGCTGGTCTAAGAAATAAATTAAACATAAAATTTTTTTTTTTTAATAATATGTTCAGCTGGTAATATAGACAATATGTTATTTATTAATACCAGGTCTAATTCACTATCAGTGCTTCAAGGTCACCTGCAGTTTTAACTCCACATCAGAATGACACATAAATGAATGATTGACATTTATTAATATTTCAACCGGCCTGTGTGGAAAAGCTGGAATAAATCCGTGAAACATTAAATTAAAAATGTGTGGGCTCCTCTGCAGGTATTTCAGTGGCACTCAAAAGCAATGTCTATGTTTAAGTATGGGATAGTGGTGATTGTTGCACATGTTTGATCATTCACAGGCTGCCTTGATAAAGCTGAATATTTCCGACTTGAATATAAAAATGTGTGGCACTCAAAAGCAATGTCTATGTTTAAGTATGGGATAGTGGTGATTGTTGCACATGTTTGATCATTCACAGGCTGCCTTGATAAAGCTGAATATTTCTGACTTGAATTAAAAAAAACATTCACTCAATCTAAAAACATTGAAATATAGCATTTTACAAATATGAACAAAAATACGTACATGGGAATTATAGGGAATTTTTGAAACTGTTTAGCAGAAACTTGCATATTCAGGATTATTGCTGACCCGTGAAGATCAGGTTTAGAATAGGTCTTCAGCAACCCATGCTTGTCTTAGAGGCGTCTAACGGGATTGGGTGGTCAGGCTCGCTGACCGGATGCATGTAATTGTATCTCATTTGCAGGGATGGATGCTCATGTCAATTACTGAATTGTCTAGTCCTGACTCAATTATTTACAAACCGCCGTCATGGCTGTAAAATTGCTGAGTGTGGTGTTAAACAACGAACAAAACCGAATTGTTTCTACTGATTTCACCCGGCAATGTTTCCTGAGAGTGTCTTATATATTGCAGGCTGTATTGTACCGATCGAGCATTCCACTGAAGGGCAGTCCCCCATCTTGCTGCTGGAGAACATGGAGAAAGTCAACATAGCTCAACTGTTCGGGAAACTCCTTGATCCTATAGAGTACCGAGGGAAGACATACGCATTTAGGCTTAAAGGTAGGTAAACCCAGAAAGCGTGTATGGGGGCGTGAAGATCTGCGCAACTGTTTGCCTCATGAAGACTTTTACATTTCGCCCTAATTATAAGTCAGTGATTGAAATTTACCTTGAAAGTCAACAAAAAATTCTACCATCCCTCATTGGGACTTCTCGTTGGGCAGTTTTGGTAAGGACTAGTGCTGAACATATAAATGATTTAGGGTATTTATTTTTATTCCCACGGTTTGAAAAACGGGGGGACATGGCGATAGCTATTTCTGGAACAGAACTCCCAAACTGTTAAATATTCATAGATGACGGATCTGAAAAGCAAGTTTCTAGTGGTGAACTGGTGTCTTTTGATGATTTGGGATGTTCTTTTTTTGTATTTTTTTATGTTTTCATAACGAGTTGGACTGAAAATGAGGGTAGTGCTCCTTCCTGGAACACAAATTCAAAACGGTTAAATATTTCTTGATGAAACTTGCTATACTGATCAGTCTAGTGGTAAACTGATGCCTATTTATAATTTTGGATTTTGAAAATTGCTAAACAGCATCTTTTTGTTTTTCACTGTAGGTAACCAAAAACTGTATATAAGTAGCCAACTCCATTTCCAAATTGCACCAGACCGGTGGAATATGTCATCTCCTAAAGACTGTTGTTCTTATTTTGTCACACTGTTTTTCTACAGCTGGCTCTGTCAGTGACATTGACGATGACAGTGACAGCTACTACTTGCCAGACAACTTCTACCTCCTTGCCACCATGAACAGAACGAGGTATTACATTTATGTCATCAAAACACAGATTTATCACATACTTATTGTTGGTAGTTGTACCTGAATTTAAAAACCAAATGAATCATAAGGGAGCATTACTCCAAAACTGTTTCATATTTTATTAAGAAACACATGCTGAACTGCTGCTGTTTCCTTTACCGAAATACAAGTTGCTTTCATAAACAGAGGGTAACTAAAACACCAGATAGTGTTCTTTTCACAATGATATATTTATTTGTTTCATATATTTTCCATGAAACTTTATACGCATATTACCCAGAGTACTGAAATTGTCATGCTAATTTGGATGAATACCCCCATCTTCCCGAGGCAAGAGAGTTACGGGTAACTGACTATAAAAGTCCAGTTTCCACCCTTGCCGAACTAGGCTGGAATTACTGGGCTCGATCGTAGGCGCCACCAGTGGCTATTACCAGTTATGTCCCTTCTAAGCCTCTCCTATGGACCAATCTGATTTCACCTCTCGTATCACTTGAGTTTACTTCCCATAAAATGGTGACGCCCGGTCAAGACGATCTGATCGATAATCAAGATCTATTTTGTGATAAAACGGGTTTTACATCGCGAAATGCATCAAATCATGCGAGCACCTTGATAAAAAACATGAAAAGATTTAGAAAATATCTGCTGACAACGAGTTGGCGGTGTACATGCTTTGCAAACCCTGCAATCGTTCGAAATCTGCACAAAAGTTTACAAACCGGATTTCTATTCCGGTGTGCGATTTTGATTGGACTATGCATAGACTCGTTAGTCCAGCCAAAATGTAACTCCATAATACCAGCCTAGTTCGGCAAGGGTGGAAACTGGACTTATATAGTCAGTTAACTCCCTTGCCTCGGGAAGATGGAATACCCCTTGACAAAGG
The DNA here is from genome assembly GCF_022045235.1 of Haliotis cracherodii. NCBI lineage: Eukaryota > Metazoa > Mollusca > Gastropoda > Lepetellida > Haliotidae > Haliotis > Haliotis cracherodii. The sequence goes on along the minus strand of NW_027266319.1, from coordinate 53,924,770 downwards.
AACTTGTACAAGGTATATGGTGAATGGGAGGGGGGAACAACACAATTTTCAAGTGGCATCTGAACCAGCCTGCTCTTTGCAGTAGGTTTAATAATGTTTTTAGTGCTTGCAATTAGGCCATTTACAAAAACTTCCAGTGAACATAGCTATTGCCTTGCCCCCGTCATTTTGGCAGAGGATATAGGTATTTCATGCTTGTTGATATATAGGACAACTTTACTGACCAACATTAACAAATATTGTCTGCCAAGTTTAGTTCTAAGGCGACCGCCTCCGTGGTCTTGTGGTAGAGCGGAGAGCGGAAGGTCCAGGGTTCGATCCCAGGCCGTGTCATACAAAAAGACGTTAAAAGATTTTACTTGTTGTTACCCTGTCTGGCGCTCGGCATTAAGGGGCTAAAACAAGGACTGGTCGGCTCGGAGTCAGTAAACTGTGTCTGAGTGGGGTATTCATGTTAAACTGCGGCATGGTATCTCAGTGAGCTAGCACTATAAATCGGTATCAGTCCGGACTAGTACAAGCAGCCACACACACACATACACGTGCATGCACGTCGCTATATAAGTGCAATAATCTTGGACGCGACGTTTAACCCAATTTCACCTCACCTCACCTAGTTCTAAGGCTGCAATACCTACAGTGTTGAGGTCTTGAAAACAGATAATTCACGAGAATTTGTGTAAACCGCTAGTGTTCATAGCCAGTCCTGCTTGAAGAAGAAAAAAATGTGTACTATATTATTTTTTATGTCTTATTCTGTTCCAATTTGTAGCATCAAGAACTGGTTATTACAGTCAATGAGGATAATTGGATTTTTAACGACTAGTATGATTTTCAAAAGCTGTGTTGATGACTCCTTATGTCCTTTCGTCCTCAGATCAACTGGCCTTGACCTATGTATTCAGCAACGATTCCGCTGGATTCACTTTCGTCTTGACTCCGAGCCATTCCGCAACCATCTTGCCCGCTACATTCACCGCCGCCTTCTCCATCTGTACGGGGGGCGGTTGCCGTCGCCCGACAAGCCCGTCTTCCGCTGTGCTGAGTGGGTGATCTGCCTGTGGCAGAGACTCAACGACAGCCTCACGAAACTGGGACTGCCGGATCTTGCCTTCGGTCCCTGTCTGTTCTTCCAGTGTCCATTGGAGCAGCTGAGCCAGGAGGCTGTATTGCAGTGAGTTGTTTCTGTCAACTGTTCCTTGTGTGGATTCTGATGAGGTAGAATTCAAATTATTACAACACTCGGTGCTGAGATTACTTTATGGAACAGGGACCCTAAGTCGATCGTAACTACCATTCTTTAACACTGACTTACAAGGGTCTTGAGTGGCCCAGTTGGCTCAGGGGCTGCAGTTTGCTGTGCACAAAAAAACCATGAATGAGGGTTGGCAGATTCACTTGATTATGTTTATAGGTGTGTCAGCACCATACCCATGCACCAAAGTGTTGCAGATCTCAATCACTTCGGGCTTTCCTCTCACATCAAGCTGACATGCTGTGATATAACTGGAATACTGTTCAAAGCTGCGTTAAACCCAACTCACTCACATCTGAAATTGATGATTATGTCCATTTGTTAAGGACTGGTGCCCTTGTCCATGATGCTACGTGCCCCCAGTCACGACTGTCCTATGTTGCAGGTGGGTCAAGGGCATGTGGAATGAGTTGATCGCGCCCCAGGTCCGCGATGCCGTCAAGCGAGGTACAGGCAGTGAGACAGCCTCCGATGGTCAGCAGAAAGTAGCCAACACAGCTCTCTACGTCCTTGTCCAGAGGTCAATCGTCCTTGGGTGCCCCCTGACAGGAAAAGGTTAGAAGCCGAATCCTATATTAATAATAAATAATGTGCATTTTATAAGCACTAAAAGAGCTACATTATTACCCTGGGCCCCGTTCCACAAAGCGATCTTAGGGCTACGTTGATCGTAAGCCTATGATAAAGTATGGGAGTTACGACCAACTTAGGACTAAGATCGCTTTGTGGAACGGGCCCCTGGTCAGCAGATCAGTGTGCACTCGCTTTTCATTCTCAGCTCCCTGGGGAGTATACAACAAAAGCTGCCTGTGAGGCGCCAGAAGGTTGTCACATATCCATCTCATCCTACTAGGTACCCATTCGATGCTGGGTGAAGAGTGGCATATTTCATACAAAGTCACGAGCTAAAGAGACACCACACGTGTTGGTTGGAAAATGTGAATGTTAATCGTCATTAAAGATGAGGGGCGGTGGGGTAGCCTAGTTGTTAAAGTGTTCGTCCTCACCAACATGGGTACAATGTGTGAAACCTGTTTTCCCTGCCGTGATATTGCTGGAATATTGCGGAAAGCGGAGTAAAACCATACTCACTCGTGAGCTTTTTGGCTAAAATGCCAATCTCTAATTGTTCACATTATGAAACTTATGCAGACTGGCCCATTAGTACCTCAAGTTTATCTGAGAACTTATGTCTTTGTGTACTTTGACAGGGATTATCCTGGAAACGTTTGCCTATGAGAGAAAAATCTCCCCTGGTACAAAGCAATGAGATTTTGCTAATAATCAGAGATATATTGTCTTCAAACAGTGGAAATTGTTTGATTTTCGTTACTTGTGACTTGAATGTTACTAGATTATATTGAAATGCCCTTGCCTGTCCTACTTTCAAACACTTGTTATTCCACTGGGAATATTTGAAAATGTGTGGAAAGTGGAAACACAATTTGTCATTCATTGTGTTTTGAATTTATATAAAATACTCCAGTTGATTATTTGAATCTTTTTATGTTTTTTTTTACATTTAAATTTTTTGGGAGATTTTTTCATAAACCATGTTTAAGAAAAAGTTTGGGCTAACAATGTTAAAATTGGGGTTTTAAAATATCTCAGATTTGAACAAAATTATATGTGCAGGTCAAGCATACTTTCTTTTGACTCCAAGATAAATCCCTGGTATAAGGAGTGTTCTGATTGGTACCTTTCTTTCCAGACAAGGAGGATTACATGAGTGGTTTCAGTGGCAGCAATGAACTGGACATTCCTCTCAAGATTGAGAAAAGACGGTCCTTTGGGAGTCCGATGAATGGCAAAGATCAGAAGCAAGGGGCAGACAACTCTACCAATGACAAGGCGTCTCGGGTAGAGATCATCACAAGCTCGGGGGTCCGGCTCCGAAACAAAAACAGGTCTGACATGTTGTATACTGATACTGAGAACCTCATTCTCAGAAAAAGTTGAATGTATTTATATCAGTATTTAAGACTGGGAGACTTTCTGCCCCCTTCACTCCGAAACTTAAGTATTTGTTTCTGTCAGCAAATCTGGAAAAGTTTCTGAAAAAATACTGGGTGATATTAAGTCAATATGTTATATGCTACTCAACATTTGCTTTGGGTCCAAATAGTCATCTTTAGTCAAAGGTGTGGTCCTTAGCAAATGTTGAGTAGTATTTGTTGTATTTGAGTAGTTGGTTTCTTTTTACGCCGCACTCAGCAATAGTCCAGCTGTATGACGGCGGTCTGTAAATAATCGAGTCTTGCCAGACAATCCAGTGATTTAAATCATGAGCATCAATCCATGCAACTGGGATCGATGACATGCATCAACCACGTCAGCGAGCCTGACCACCCGATCCCAACCATCCAATCCCGTTAGTCGCCTATTAACATGATTATGATTATGATTATTTGGTTATTCTGATAAGGAACCAATGGGAATTATGAAAGAGATCAGGTCCCCAGAGGCCCAAGCTTTTCATAAGAGTGAGTGAGTTGGGTTTAACGCCGCTTTTAACAGTATTCCAGTATATCACACGGCGTGTCAGCTTAATGTGGGAGGAAAGCCCGAGATGACGCAGGCCTCAGATGTTTACCATTTCGGGGAGACCAACGAGCACGGGTATGGTGCTGACAAACCCAGATACATAATTGGGGATTCGAACCTACAATCACAGGTTTCAGGTGGGCCCAAGGGACGCAATTCTGCACAGCAAATCGCGGTGCCTTAGACAACTGGGCCACCTGTGCCCCCTTGTCATAAGAGGCAACTTATTTGAGATGACAATGTCCATGTGTGAAGCCTACCTCATTTTGGGGTCAGAATTAACTTAAATCCTCTTTAAATCTACCGAACATGTACATTATGATACAGATGAAATATTGCTGACTGCAGCATTAAATAGACAATGACACATTTTTTCTATTAATCTGAATATATGTTACAAGTAAAACTCTTTCACAGAAATGTTGAGGAATCGTTTGAGACTGGCCTGAGCAACAGCAAGCGCCGAAGTCTGTCAGAATCATGTGTTGACCAAGCCTCACGTCTAGCAGAGGAGAGCCTCGAAGCCGACCCACTTGCCTCGCAACCCAAGATGCCCAAACTGGAGATCCGATCGCCCACACTGATGGCATTATCACAGTCCAGTCCCTCGTCCAGTTTTGACCACTCAGCAAACCATAGCTCTGGCAGAGGTAGCCCCCTTTTCTCCGGGCAAAGGCAGTTAAATTCCCCAATGGCAGCCAAAAAATCAAGATCATCCGAAAACATTTCCTCCAGCACTATTTATAGCTACGCAGCAAAACGACGATCAGCAAGTCCGTTCTCCTTCTCCCTAACAACTCCCACATCAAGTTTGAATTCCTTCAAATTCCTGGAAGTGACAAGTCCCCGGTCTCCATCAAGTCCATCTTTAAACTTGTCTCCAGAACCAGTTGTGTTTACAGCAAGTCCAAGAGAAAAGAGTCCCAGCATCAAAAGTCCAAGTAAAACCAGAGACGGTACCGAAAAGCATCCAGGGAATGGTCATGCACATCTGAAACAGAACAAAAAACGTTCAAGTTGACACTGTGAAAACTTATTACTATTAAAGCTTGTCCAATATGGAGAACAATCATCACAAAATTGTTGACAATGAATGATAATGGCAGTACAAGAATGGAGTGATTTGAAGAATGAGATGTTTTCGAAATTATGAATGCGGAACTGGGTATGTGTTGTAACTTTTCCAACAGGTCAAGGATGTCTGCTAGGCTGTATTAGCGGTTTTTAACTTTTTCTAATATGGAGAAAAGAAAGGTTTAAGAAATACCTAACTGTTCAAATGAAGAGAAGGGGGTTAGTGTTTATTTTGTGGCATATTTGTTAACATGATTTCCTTTAATTTGGTACAGCAGTTTCGCATGAAATATATGCTAGATATTAACGTTTTTAATTATCAATGTGGTATAATGAATCTGTATGTTATTAGTGTCCTATATTTGTTGCAAATCATTATAAATGTGCCCTTTTACAAATTGCACTAAATTCTTATAATGTAGCGACGTCATGAAACGAGATTTAATTCTCCACTTCATTATAGGTTTGTAACTTCAGAAGGGTGGTACATTGACTTACGTTACATTGTAAGAAGACACCCCATCCCCCATTCACAACGATTAGTCGCAGCAGACATCCTTTAGGGTATTTTCTTTGCCAAGATCCTGTCTCCACTCGTTCATGGAAGGCAATTCTCAGGTTTCCGTGAAAATTTTCTCGAGATAATGGGAAGTAATGGTGTTGCCTACAGTGTGCCAATATTTGTATGTACCGTCTTCAAACCATGTGGGAAGTCGTTCCGATTTTCCAGACACCAACATGACTTGTTATACTCAAGACAATTTATTTATTTATTTTCAATGATGCTGGCACACTTAGGAGCTTCTTGTTGATGAGGACCTCACCATTAACTGTGTTCACCAAGTGCACAGATTACCGGTATCTACCATTGGACAGTGAGGTGTTTGTTCTGAAAATAATATAATTGAAATGAAAGTAGTCATCTTGTATCTAGAGAATTTTTCAGCAGTACCACTTGGAAAGTTAACCAGGAATGTCTCGTGTACCATCTTCCTCATCTGTCTTCACATCACACAAAGTTGTTCCTCAAGAATGGAATGAGTTCGGATCAGTTGTAACAATTTTATTCCCATGAGCCTCTAGGGCTGTTGTAGAACCCCGTATTGAAGGCATGGCAGTGTGTGTATGTTTGTTTACTGCAGATCCATTTTTTTCTGACTGCCGCTGTTTGAATGGCCTTGGTTGTTGTCATTTTCACTTTGAGATTCAAGTCATAGTTCTCGCTGAAGTAAGAGAAACCTAAATGGGGGCACTAGTCTAAGACAGTCTCTCTGGTCATCAGGAAGGATTCAGCATTACCCAATGAAATTAGTTATGTTTTAACTTTCCCGAATACGGAATAGTATTTCTGCCTAATATATAGGGTATGTTGTCTCTTTGAGCATATGTGGAAATTGAGACATTTCAGTGGATAAGAATTGGGTATCAAATCAAGTGTCCACACTTAAAATGATGACTCTCCCCTAATGGGTGACCGTCCTGATTTCCTCTGACCCACCCCCCTCCTATAACAAATGACCGGACAGGGGGGCTAGGGAGAAACCACCTCTAGCAGGTCACCATGCTTATGCTTATGATCTCCAAGTGAAAATGAACTGATTGTTGTGAATTTAGTGTATGTTAGTGCTATTATTTTAACTGTCCGATTCCTGTGTGTCTTACTATTGTAGAACATGGGGCCCCAATGTGGTTTAGCTTTTTACACTTGTTTTGTTCCTTTAGTGCTTGACTGTCTGAATCGTGTGCTATGTTACGTGCAGGTATCGCTTTGGGCGACATTTGTTATTTAGGGTTTCTGTTTGGTTAGAGGGACCTACATCTGATTCATAAAATTGGATAATTTTTCCGAGATTCAAATGGTTTGGTGAAGCAAGGAATGGTTTGATTTTTATACCTCTATGACCTAAAAAAGGATCTTCTGACAGTTTTATGTGCAACCACTAGGACTACTGCATAGATTCTTTTCAAATTTAAGGAGCAGCTTCTATACTAATAGGAGAGGTGCAGTGCAAAGTTTGAGTTTGAATTTCGACTATTTATTTTGTAATAAGAGATGAAGAGAAACCTAAAAATAAGAAATGCTGCCCTTTGTCTTTAAACCTGTTGGATTTTTTAATGTTCAATCTAAAATATTACAAGTAAATCTGAAGGCTTATACATGTTTATATTTGATGGTTTGGGTGGGAGTCTTTCTTATTTTAAGTGAATTATTGACAAAAGAATGAATAATTGACAATATGCCTTACTAATATCTTCCAAGTGTTCAGATTATCTTAACTCCAGAACTCAGGAACTACATGCGCTAATAGTTGCAGGTGCCATGTTTTTTCAACTTTTCATGACATTCTAAATGTCATTTTTACCAAAAATAATAATTCTTGATTTATTTTTATACCTCATAGCTTACACTTTTAATGAAATTATCAACTTGTTTTTAGATGCCATTACTGAAGTTTTCTATTCGATATAAGGAAAGGTATTGAAACCTCTAGTTGTGAATATAGCTGACACCGAAAAAAGTGTTTCACTTCTTCACTCATATAACTTGATATCCAAATCTGACATGATTCATAATAACTGCATATAAAAATAACTTTTGTTTTCGTAATGTCTTTAGTTTGATTTACTATGATCTCATGATTCTCACCATAAAAGGCAATCTATCGGAGCCAGTATGACTGAATATTGGACCGAGATAAATTAATTTCTCATTTGATATGCCTTGTCCAAGGCGTCGTCAACCTCAAATGGCCGGTTTGAATACATTGACCATTATTGAGTTGTTCAGACATTGGTTTGTTGACATTCCTATGATGTAGATCTATCCATTTTATCTGAAACTAGTTTATCATAAATTGTTTGATTATTCAAATTAATTTTGAATTTGCACATATTTCATTTCTTTTTAATATACTCAACATTTATGTTTATACCTGAAATGACTTTAAATGAAATGTGTCTGGAGAAACCATGGCAGGTTTCTAATGGCAGTTACTAACAAAGTCAATGAATGTGTCTAAGATTTTTACTGAAGCCACTGTTATTCAAAACAATGTGATGTTTGTTTTTCTAGCTTTGTGTGTACTTTAACCTGGCATACTCTGGTTACTGATACTTTGAACAGTATATCAAACTCACTATTACATACTTTATCATACCTCCATGTCAGAATGATGAGATCTGATTGGTCCATGTGATCTTGATAATACGTATCCACCTTGGACAGGTTGCACTTGGATTCCTGAGTGGCTGTATAAATCCCATGTAACCCACAGGTACAACTTATGTTTCAGGAAGCAATAATCTTGTCTTGACTGTCTGAATACACAAAACCCATCTCTGAAATCAGGAAAACTCTTTCCAAGTCGACTAATTTTTCACAACAGCTGTAAGGTGAATGATGTGCCTAGTGATTTCGTGTATGAATCTTGATATTCGGAGTTAACCAGGGCTTCCAGGTGATGGTCAAAGTGCACATATGGGGGACATTTGAAAATTTGACTTCTCAGTGACACAAAGGGTTTTTCTTTGTGATCAGTGCCATCTTTTCACCCTGTCATGATATAGTCGGAATCACAACAGAGTCTTGTGATCATGGAAAGGGTTTTGTCTATTTTATATTTGAAAGAACAGAATGCCATGTCTGCCGATTCCACTTACTTACACTGGAAATGACATGGTATTTTTCAGATTGTGAAATGAACATTTTTAACCTATTGACAAGATTTCTATGCCCTTGTACTTTAATATTATTTGACAAGACAATTATTACAATATTTATTCCTTATTTTTAAGGTTTGTTTGATGTTCTCTCAGTGTAAAAACAGTTGATGATCATATGAAGTGAAATGCCTGCTGCAGAGGCAACTAGTGAGTGAGTTGGTTAAATGCCGCTGTGAACATTAAGCTGACACGCCGTGATATAACTGGAATAATGTGGGAGGAAAGCCCGAAGTGATGCAGGTCTCGGACGTTTACCACTTCGGTGAAACTCACGAGCACGGGTATGGTGCTGACAAACCTGGATTCAAACCCACAGGTTTCTGGCATGCCCAAGGGAATGCACAGCGAATCTAAGCTGGGCCACCCTTGCCCCCAGTGGCAACCGGGGAGGTCCTGTAACATTGCACTTGATGCTGACCTTTAGGCAGGATGATCTATGTATTTAAAGTACAGCCACATTATTCTCTCAGCTCCATCCTCTACACTGTTGATGTCAGATGTAGACATGTGCCCTGATTATTGTATTTTTTTAATTCAGCTTGTTTAATTTGTTTTTGTGAATTGTTTAAGTCCATCCACCACCACCACCAGCTGTTCAAGGCCTTTTGGAATCCCTGTTTCATGAACAATCTTACCCTGCTTGGAACTTCCCAACCTCAGATCCAAAACTGATGTTATATAGTTCAGAAAGGGGTGTTGTGGAAATACACGTTTTATTCATTCTTACCTCCTCATTTAAGATTCTATTTATTATATACTATTCCTGGATGTTAATCTATGCATGAATCCCATAGTGTGTGTTTGTGATCTGTAAATATGTACATAGTTCAGACATCTCCTCCAGCACAGGAAGCACAGAGAGAGGTCCACAGCAACATTTATGCCATCTTCCCGAGGCAAGGGAGTTTCCACCCTTACCGAACTAGGTGGTCCACTACTTGGTCCATTACTTGCATTTTCTTCAAACGAAATGGTGGCGCCCAGTCAAGATCGATGATCAATATTGTAAAGAAACGGGTCTTACCTCGTGAAGGGCATCAAATCATGTTAGCACCTTGACTGCATCATTTGCAAAGGATAGTTTTCGACTGAAATCCATATTTATGATGTTGATTTCGGCAAGGTTTTACAAAGTAAATATTTTTTTATTGGACCTAGAAAACAATCTATAAGATGTTGCTCTGGGCAGTCTCATCCGCTTCCAATGCTGAGTGTCACTGATGTGTTCGAAGCACCAGAGACAATAGTGCATCTCCCACCTAGGTAGCTGTGATATGAAGTGTATGTAAATATATATATATATACAGAATGGTTAGGAATTTGTTTCTATAAAAAGAATTGGTTGTATTCGATTACAAAGTTGGAAAAGGTAATGTAAATCTGTTGTATGAAAGACACCCAAGGTTTGTGATTGGAGCACAACTTTCATCTAACTGTTAATGGCCAGAACTGTATGTTTCAACATGACACGAGATTGTGAATGATGGTTGTATACTGAATGACAAGTGTTTGTTGACACTGGTGCTGACAAATATGTGATTGGATTTACATTTGTGATCATGTCATTTTCACCCATGGATTAAAAATATTGTAACGAGTAATGCTTCATGAGTTGTCTATGGAAATGAGCCAGGAGAGTTTCATTTATTTTTCTCACCACCAGGTCTGTATTGGACAAGACTTGCCTGGAGAAACCAAAATACATTCAATCACAGCGGCCGTGAAGATCCGGGGAAGAATAGGTATTCAGCGACTACTTGTCGTAAGAGGCGACTAACGGGATCGGGTGGTCAACTCGCTGACTTGGTTGATGCATGTCATCGATCCCAATTGCGTGGATCGATGCTCATGTTGTCAATCAATAGATTGTCTGGTCCAGACTCAATTATTTACAGACCGCCGTCATAAAGCTGGAACATTGCTGGGTGCGGCATAAAACAAGAAACAAAACACATCAGTAGCAGCCAAGAATAGTGTGATCACATGTGGCTTCTCTGTTGTTGACAGCCTCCATCAGTGATTGAAATGTCACCTATGTATGTATTGTGAACAGCCTGCTACGCAACTGTAAAATCAATATGCTGTCAAAGCATATGCCAGAACATGGGCGAATGAAGAGAAATTAACTCTGACAGTCGTATAACAGGTTTACTCAGTGCACGATGAACCCTATTCTGTCCTGCCAGCTGTCATCCAAAGTCTGGCTACCAAACATGTAAAGTTTGTAGCTGTTCCCACCTACAAGACCTCAAATATATATCACTACATCACTACATTTATTGTTATACCAAGGTTGTTGTTGTTTTATATTTCAAAGAGATCAATATTTAAGTGTTAAAACAGTTAAGGACCTTTTTAGCAATGTTATTTCACGTTTACTCATCAACTATTTAAAAAGATAGAGAACTAATTCATATTTTTTAATGTAAAAAGTTGAATCGATAGTGTGTTATTAACAGATTCTTCGCTGCTGTGCCCTCGATGGGGGATGAAGTAGAGTAAACTTATTCCACCTCCTTCCAAGCATATTTATTTCAACTTCTATTTTAACTGGAGACTATTTATTCACTTTAATCTCTGACTAAACTTGCAACAATCGCCAGTAACTAAGGGAAAGGTGTAAATCCTGCTTGGGAACCTAACGACTTGCTTGCTGGAGACTTACAGCCCTATTCTTATATCTAGTATATAATCAGATATTTTTAATGTTCTACAACCTGTTTTAAGTCAATCTGTGATAAATTTGCTAGTTTTTATACTGTCATTCGTCGACAGGTTTGATATATTTGGTATAACTTGTTCAAGTCACATTATGGCAGAAATATTGCCGGCGTGACTTATGATTGAACTCACTTACAAACCCTCTTTCAGGGCGCTTCATCGTCACCTGTTACCAGGTGTGGGTTTTGTCAATGAATTTATTATGATAAAACTATGATCAGACGAATGTCCAGATAATATAAGATTGCAAAATTACGGTGGCCCATAAGGGACATGGAGTCTGTTTTTCAATATTTCACTTACTGTTATCGTACCCTTTGGCAAATTAACACGATTTGTCATACAAATATGGAAATAGTTTTCTGTATTTTCATATGTGCTCGATTATTCACTTTTGTGCAAGTCCCATCCATTTCACTACCAAAGAATGGGTATAAAAACATGTGCGTTAACGGGATTCCATATGCATTGTTTAGCATCGTGCTGACAACAACCACTCAGAAAAACAACAAAATTACACAATTATTCAACATTACGAAAAGCCACGCCTGTCCGAAAATGAGCGTCTACAAGCCATTGGTATGCTTGAAGCAGGATCGAGTCAACGTGATGTCGCAAGACAATTTAACGTCCACAGAAACACCATTTGGTGTTTATGGCAACGTTGGCAACAGACGAATGCAGTCAGAGACCATCCTCGGAGTGGCAGGCCACGTGTAACCAACAAGACAACTGGATTCGAACAACACACCTACGAAATCGATTTCAGCCAGCAACAGTGCCTGCATGAAGCATCCTTGGCCTTCGACGAAAATTTTCACAAACCGTACGTCGTCGCCTCAGATGTGCAGGGATTGTCGCCAGAAGACCCGCCAGACCTCCCATTTTAACAGGAAACCACCGTCAAGCACGTCTAGTGGTGCAGACAACGTCTACGCTGGACGGCCATGCAGTGGGGACAAGTTCTATTCACAAACGAGTCTCGTTTTCACCTCAGCCACAGCGATGGACGGATTCGAGTGTACCGACGTCGAGGTGAACGTTACGTCAATCATTGTGTCATGGAAGAAGATCGGTTCGGGGGCGGCAGCGTTATGGTATGGGGTGGGATTACAGCAAGACAGAGGACCCGTTTGATAGTGGTAGCGGGTAATCTCAATGGACAGCGTTACCGCGACGAGATCATCGGCCCTGTTGTTCTACCGTTTTTGCGTCGTCATGGCCCAGGCATCACTTTTCAACATGATAATGCCTGGCCTCATATTGCTCGACTTGTTCAGGATTCGCTTCAGCAGAACAACGTGAATGTCATCCCCTAAACCGGCTCGCTCCCCTGATCTCTCACCAATCGAGCACAGGTGGGATGAGATTGATCGGCGCCTTCCACGTCAACAATGTATTCCACAGACACTCAAGGAACTTCGAAACATGCTCCAGCAGATATGGACAGATATGCCACAGGACTTTGTGTGACGCCTGGTCAAATCCATGAGACGAAGATGTGTTGCTTGCATCGCAACCAGAGGTGGACACACACGTTATTGATTTGTAAATTGACACGTCACGACTTCAACATAACTTTATCCGAAATTATATGTTCAAGCAACGAGCTCACAAGAGAATTTGTGGATGCCTACTTTGTTATGAGGAACACAACGTTTAGGAGCTTATACATGCTCCATCAGGTGAATGTTTCTAGGACGCAGAGAGCATATGTATATGTACATGTAAAAACAACAAAAGTAATAAGAAAACAAAGTTTGATACTAGGGAAACCAAAACTTAATTACGCAAATTGGTGATTAGCAATAGGCAAATGAAAGTTAGCTGTAGTTCATGTCAAATATAGGAAGATCGTTTCATTTGATGATTTTCTTTTGTAGATCCTTCCTTTGAAGAGGCTTTGATGTCGCCCTTTGAAAACGATTTTGAGGATGATACTGAATAGTTTTCCTCATACGTAAATGATTTCAATAAATCATAGCAATCACCTTTGTCATACTTTGTTCATTAACTTTATAGTAGCAGTCATTGCAGACAGCAGGTGATCCAATACGTAATGCTTGAAACTGAATTCAAGATCTGGGATCGTACAACATTCTCAGCCAAATGTATATATCAATAGGTTTGCTTTCATCATGAAACATTGGTATCTGTTCTGTTGGTTGGTTGGTTTGTTGTTTTACGCCGCACTCAGCAACATTCCAGCTATATGACGGCGGTCTGTAAATAATCGAGTCTGGATAAGACAATCCAGTGATTAATGTCATGAGCATCGATCCACGCAATTGGGATCGATGACATGCATCAACCAAGTCAGCGAGCCTGACCACCCGATCCCGTTAGTCGCCTTTTACGACAAGCATAGTCATCTTTTATGGCAAGCATGGGTTGCTGAAGACCTATTCTACCCCGGAATCTTCACGGGTCGGTATCTGTTCTGTACATAGTACATAGTACAGAGCACAGAGCATTTCGTTCATATTCAGAAAGGAGTATCCCTGGGAATAACCACCTCTTTTTTCAAGTTCGGCAAAGGTGGAAAACTGGACTTCTATTTAACTCCCTTGCTTCAGGAAGATGGCACACTCCGAATATCCCTATCAAACTCTGAGAAAGAAATAATGCCAAAAGTTGGGACTAACCACCTATCAACGCATTATAAGTATAGGTTAGAGGGCGAGGACCTGAGGTCTAATCGTTGAACCTATTTAAACAACGGCCCACATTCATTTAAAGAGCCCAAGCTCCTAAGATGTTGAAACAATATTGATTTGATAAGTGGATCTTAAAAGATATTCAGCCCCGTGAAGGTCCGGGTTAGACTAGGTCTTCAACAACCCATGCTTGCCGTAAGAGGCGACAATACAACAGCGTGAGTGAGTGAGTGACTGAGTGAGTGAGTTGGAATTAACGCCGCTTTTAACAGTATTCCAGTTATATCACGGCTTGGCAGCTTAATGTGGGAGGAAAGCCCGAAGTGATGCAGGTCTTAGATGTTTACCACTTCGGTGAAACCCACGAGCACGGGTATGGTGCTGACAAACCTAGAAACATAATCGGGGTGAACCGGGATACGAACCCACAATCATAGGTTTCTGGCGTGCCTAAGGGACGCAACTCTGCACAGCGAGTCGCGGCGCCTTAGACGACTGGGCCACCCGTGCCCCCCAATACAACAACGAACAAACAAGCAAATAAAAGACATTGAAGAACACTGCGAGATTCGCACCTGCGTGATGCACGTGAAATTTGTTCCTCGAGTCTTTTGCACGTGCACCTCGCTCTATGGTGACTCGGATTATGAAATGCATGTCCCGGGATCAAGTATACAATTTATCTGGACCAACTCGAGCACACTTATCAATCACCAAAATGATATTATTTGTCCATGTTGATGGGCCTATTATGAGCAGACAAAGCCCTGGTCAAGAAAGATTAATATAATTTCTTTCTATCTGTTAGTTTCTTTGAACAAAAAGCTACCATAATCACACTTACAGTCTGTACGTGCAAAGTACAGAACCGTGTTCGAAATAGCTGTCTCCTTAAATTGGGGTGGTACTATTTGCGTATTGCTGGCCACACTGTCTAGTTGAAAATACATATTTATTTATACGAATCATTTAATGCCATTTAGAAAGTGGTCAATTGTAACAATGTTATATTTGGGATAACCCTTTCTTAGACAAGTACACATTGTCGCAATTGTTTGGGTTGAGTCCCATCCGAGAATTTGTACTTTACTAAGAAAGTGTTATCCCAAATATAACATTTTGTTACATTTGACAACTTTCTTAATGGCATTGAGTGTTCATAGCTTTCGGCCATGGGAACCCTGCCAATTTACGCTTGCCAGAGGGGTAAAAGTACGTGATTTAGACTACCAGTTGTCAGACTTTAATTTTAGTGGAAGCCTCTGTGGCTGAGTGGGTTAGATTGCTGACTTAATAGTGCGCTGGCGATTAGGTGCCTAACTTTGGCAGTGTGGGTTCGAATATCGGCTGGGACGCAACCCCCAAAAGTACGCGAATCTGTATTTTACTAAGAAAATGCTATCCCAAATATAACATTTGTTACACGAATGATTTAGTTTGTTCAGGCGTCATTAATGTCAAAGTCTGTTGGTTAGTTTTCTTTTCGTAGTTTATCGTAAACCTATGAGAAGTAGTAACTGGGTTTTTGCTGTTCACTGTTACGTGTCGATTCCCAAATTGAAACAATATGTTAACCCAGAAATATGTACGTAGAGAACAACCAACAAATGGTATACAATCAACAAATGTTTTAAAAAAATCACTCAGCTGACAAATCAATACAAATTACGGCACAGCAATTAAAATGGCAGTACACGATAGAGTGGTAGTACAATATTCAATGGCAATAAATATTAAGGGCGATCCTCACATGAAAGCCCGTTCCAAAGCTATGAAATACATGAGAGATCCCTAAACACGCTCTTGTCCCACTATATAGACGGACTAATAAGTTAACGGAAATGACTATAGTTTCCTCACCAGTATATCGGTACTAGAACATTAAAGGACTTCCCATAACATACTGTCACCGTCCGCGGTATGACGGACAGGAAGTTTACACACCTCACGAGCATCTAAATATAGTAACTGTCTGATGACTGATCACTATTCAAACAATGCAATGAGCGTCTACCGAATCCCAACATAAGCAATGCAACACAGCTACAATCACTGTTAAACAATAAAATACACTGTCTAATAACTTACTATGACTGATATACATGTATCGTTATTAGCTAGTTCGGCAAGGGTGAAATCTGGACTTTCTTGCCTCGGGACGATGTTCGTGTTAAAGTAAGAACCACCACAATCGTCAAAAAGGTGTTTAAGGTAATGGTCTAAAATACATTTAGGTAAGCATAGCAGGGTCAGTAAAATATGAAGAGGGCTTGCAAATTTAATTGTTAAGAAGCCCACCTGGCCAATAAACATTGGAAACTAATTTATACACTGGCCTAGTGCAACGTTCTGCATAAAACACACGTCTCACTCTTCATAAACGGACAGACTGTAAGTCCTTGGCCCACTTGCACAAAGCGATCTTAGCGCTAAGACTATCAGTCAAGTCAAAGACGTTTATTGTATCAAAGGCCATCGGCCCATATACAAGTTCAGATAAATACAGTGGGTGAGAATTTACAGATTGGGAGATACAACAAAAATGATAAAAATATAACATTCATTAAACAATCGGTGATAATCATGAGGACTTTCTAGGGTAAGGTAATTAAAATTCTGAATTTCTACTCAACATGTTATTTCGTAGTTCCATCCCATGTTTTACAAATAAAGACAGTTTAAACATTACGTCGGCATCATTCGGTGACAAAATAGAAACAAACGCTATTCTTCTCGTCTTAGATAAGAAACATTCTGGTATATATTTAGTACGTAGTTCTGCATAATAAGGACATTCAAAGGTAAAATGTATTTCGTCTTCTATAGCAGAGTTACAGAATGAACAAATTCTTCATATTCTTTCAAGTGATATATTCCGTCCATAATTAATCATAAGTTTTGACAAGCCAAGTCTGTATTTAATATATACACTTCTTAGGTGACTATTTGTTAAAACTGATAGATATTTTTCTGGCTCTAACAAAGTCTTAAATGTTCCGTACCAATCATAACGTGAACTGTTTTCCAAGTTGCATTGCCACCTTGATAGAACATATTTATTGCTATTTTACGAAAATCGTTTAGAAATAAATGTTGATCACCAACAGATTGGTTAAGCCATATATACCCATACCCATGTGAGAATAATAGTGTCCTAATATGCGATACCCATGTAACCTTACCGATACTATCTAAATGTAACAGCATGTTATAAGCTTTTTTCGGAAGCCGATGTTCTGGCATACGGATGATATTAAACCAATATTTTAAACACTTTATTGGCGAAATAATGTAAAGTGGGTATCTTCCACATTCTCTATATATGATATTATTTGGTGTTGCTATTCCAACGCGAAGAAACTTTTTACATGCCAGTAGGTGAATTCTTTCTAAACATTCATATCTTCGGTAACCCCACACTTCAGATCAATACAATAGAATTGGCTGTATTTGAGTATCAAATAATTTGAAAAATACTTTTGGTGTAATAACTCCAAGTTTATGTGAAACAGACATATTAGGTAAAGCTCGTTTCCCTCGCTGTGATATGTCAGATACACACTTGTCCATATTCAGTGTTGAATTAAACATTATGCCGAGATACTTATAACCATTAACTACATTAATTTGTTGTCCATTTAAGTACCATCTTTCCTTAAAATGTAAAGGACCCCCTTTTCTGAATACTATAATTTCTGTCTCATCTAAATTTACAGATAAATTCCATTCCTTAGTATATTAATCTAATACATACAACTGATTCTGTAGACCAATAACAGTGTCAGATAGTAAAATAACATCATCGGCAAAAAGGAGCATAAGAAGTTCAAGGATGTCAAGATACATCTGTATACCATGTTTACCGTTACTTGAGATTTCATAATATAATTCGCTAATGAAAAACGAAAATAACAGAGGACTCAATATACATCCCTGACGTAAACCAGATGGGCAATCGATAAAATCAGTAACACCACAATCACTATGTACACATGACTTGATATTTGAATACATTGATTGTAGTATATTAAACATCTTCCCTTGAAGTCCAGCTTTTCTTAAACAACACCATAATTTATAACGATCAACTGTATCAAATGCCTTTTTAAAAATCAATAAAAGCAACTTAAACCTTGTGTTTACGACGTGTTAGACATTGTTAAATTGCAGCATATAATGTAAAAACATGATCTATGGTTGAATATTTTTTTCTAAAACCAGCTTGAACTTCCGGTATCTAAACTCTCATATTCGCCCACTTAGTAAGCCTGTTATTCAAAACAGAGGTAAAATTTTTCCCCAGAACACTCATTAATGAGATCCCCCTGTAGTTGTCAGGGTTTCTCGGATCGCCTTTTTTATGTAGAGGGACTATTTCTGAACACGACCAACTGCTTGGAAATATTTGCTTATCAAAGAGTTTGTGGAGAAATGGCATTATATCCAACTGGGAACATTTAAGCATTTCTATCAGCACTTGATCGGACATGGCAGATTTTCCTTTTTTTAACTTATTTATTGATGATGTAATTTCATGTTCAGTTATCGTAGAATTTAGTATGAATGCATCAATATCTGTAAACTGATTAGAACTGAGTTCATTTTCATCATCTGAGTGAGGAGAAAAAACATTGTCATTTGCAAAAACCTCTGTAAAATGGCAAAGCCATTCTGCTTTCGTTAGATGATTCTTCTGTCTGGGTTTGTTTTGTAATGATTATATCTATTTCCAAAAGCTAGATTGATTATTTATGCTTCTATGCAATCTTTCAACTGATTTCTTACGGGAAATGGATTTAAATTTTCTTCAAAAAAAATTATAATGATTTCTTTGTCTACAGTAAACAATTCTGTTAGCGACTGTTCTTTGTGTTCTAAATCTCCTAAGTGTCCTACGTGTTTTTCGTTTCGCTTGTCTACATTCTAGACTTAGTTGTTTTTGATTGGCAAATTGTGAATTATGTCGTATTGTCTTTTTCATGCAGCTAGCAGAGTTTAATACAATGTCGACAAAGTGGCTAATTGCATTTTCAATAGTATGTCAATTTCTTTGAGGACCATTTCTTTGTTTTCAGTAATATTATATCTCAGGTTATCAAGAAACAGACTGGAGTAATAATCATTCGATACAATGTTCTCTGATGCTTGTGGATCCATACATGAATCACTGTTACATCTATTACCCATATTTGGAAATTTACACATCAAATCTAATGGAAAGTGATCAGAATCAGATCGATCACCGACAGTGAACATATTGATAAACTGAAAAAAATCTGGTGAACTTACAAAATAATCGTTCACACTAGAGCCATGTTGGCTACAATAAGTAAATCCCCCATTAGTATCACTATGTACACGTCCATTTACGATGTAAAGTTTAAAAACATAGCATAAATCCAACAACATTTGACCAGATCTATTTACAACTGTATCCTGTGAAGTACGACCCTCAACATGGTCATCCTCCTCCTCAGGGAAAGGGGAGGTATGATTGAAGCTATCATTATTATTGCTAATATCAGGGTTATTTCTCTCAGGTGAAAGGTGACCCATCCCAACAAGAAGACTATCGCCCTATTACTTTACTTAGCTGTTTGGGAAAATTATTCTTTTCAGTAATAAAAAATAGACACACTAATTTCATCGAAACAAATCAGCTTCTTAGTGAAACACAGACAGGAATCAGAAGAATTACTCAGCCGCAGACAATGTATTCACATTATACGACCTCACTGAATTGGTTGGGGCAATGAATACACAATGCTATTTTTAGAAGTGGTCAAATGTAACAAATGTTACATTTGGGATAACACTTTCTTAGTAAGTACAGATTCTCGTACTTTTTGGGGTTGAGTCCCGTCTGGGATTCGAACCCACACTTGCCAGAGTGAGGCAACCAAATCGCCAGCACACAAAGTCAGCTATCTAACCCACTCAGCCATCGAGGCTTCCACAAAAAGTGGAACTAGTCCGACAACTAGTAGTCTAGATCAAATTCTTCGAGCAGACCTCTGACAAGTGTGAATCGGCATGGCTCTCATGGCCGAAAGCTATGAATATACAATGCAATTTTTAGAAAGTGGTCAAATGTAACAAATGTTATATTTGGGATATAACACTTTCTTAGTAAAGTACAGATTCAAACCCCGGACGGAACTCAACCCAAAAAAGTACAAGAATCTGTACTTTACTAAGCAAGTGTTATCCCAAATATAACAGTTGCTTAGGGTAAGAAAGAAAAAAACTATTCTATGCTTTTATTGATTTTCGCAAAGCGTTTGACGAGTCAGCTTTAACAAAAAAAATGTCCGATAATATTTCTGGAAAGTGTTTCAATGATATTTAAAATATGTTAACAAATATCAAATATGTGTCCGTAGTAAAGTTAATCTTCCCTTGGCTCAACTTGAGTGCGACAAGGCGAATACCTGTCGCCAGTACTATTGACACTTTTTGTAAATGATTTAGAGCAGTACCTCAGATTATAATTGCCATGGTATTTCAATTACTTCCCACTCAAATGATATATGTATGCTTTTAAATGTATTCATTGTTCTGTTGATGTAGATGATACTTTCTTGGAAACCACTAAAGAACTGCACAACACGTTGGATAACTTTCAGGTGTTCTGTAAACACATGACCTGTAAATAGTTATTCGTGGTTCTGAAACAAGTTGAGATTTGTCTTCACTATTCATGATCCAGTTATTGAAAATACTTACGAATTACGTATTTAGCAAGAATACTCTCTAAAAATAACCAATTCGTCTCATGTAATGCAACCTCGTTGATTACACTACAAAAGCCATGTTTTTTTCTACCGAAAAAACGTCATTTACTTAATTTATCATTTCAGTGTCAAATTAGATTTGAATGTATGGTTAAACCAATATTGCTTTACGGTTCTGAAATATGGAGCGTTGGTAACTGTGCCATACTCCAAAATCTGCAATCACGCCTCATCAAAATGTTACTGAAAGTTACAAAAATCCACATCACTTACTATATTATATGGGGAAACAGGAACTTAATTGAAGTGTTCTTTGTTATTGGTCAAAATTAGTGGAGACAAAAATCTGCGAAGTTGTCACATATTGTTTATAAGTTATTACTAATGGTGTGAATTCTGATATCTAAACATAAATGGGCTATTAATCTCCTATTAATAGAAGACCTGGGATTTAGTGATGCCTGTTACTAAGTGGATTCGATACAGATAACCAGAAATCCTTTATGTCCAAAAGACTTAAATACCAATATTTACAAATCCGGACCAATACAATTACAAACTGAAACATCTCATCTTACAAAATGAGGAAGTACTGTTATCATTTGAACAATACCTTAATATGTTTGATGCAATATATGGAATGCCACTATTGTCCCTTAGATTATCAAATCATCGGCTCCCAGTAGAAACTGGCAGATAGGGAAAAACAGTGTATGCAAGAAGACGTCAACTCTAAAGGGAATTGGAGATGAATTCCACAATATGCCTGCCTACACAACCGACAGTATTTTACTTTTTACAGGCGGTGAACTGACAAATGATAGTTGATACTTGCATGAATAAATGTATTTTCTTTCTCCAACTAATGCTTAATCCTTGTGCAATGTAGTTCTATACACATGTTCAGCCGAATGATGGCTTCCTACATACCCGCTGGTAGTATATATTTCACAGCGCAAACATTTCCTTGATACATAACAGTTCACAACTGACAGGGGAAAGTGTCCAATTGACTGCAATACGTTTTTTATTCTAAAATATTATTTTCTTAAATCCAAAGGTTTGTGCTATTTGTGCACACGAGGTGCTACCTACTCCTACACCATACGGAACACACATACATTAACACGATGTATTCTTAACGATTAATCGCCCACTTCCATTAAGTCTGAAAATGGTGCAATGTTAATCACCAGCTGCATGTCACAGCCCTTAACACTAGTACCATTAAGGATGAATGTGGTATATCCTGGTTGATTAATGGATCACAAACCTTAATGCAACCCGACAAACAGAGACAAGTCCCATCCAATAGTGCTCTTGCAACAGATGTAAGCACACTTCAAACAACACTCGCGTAAAAGTATACTTAGGAAGTGCGAACAAACATATTTTATTATCATATTTACATTTGTAGGCTTCTCAATCAAGGACCTGACACTTTGCCCAAACAGAATAAGTTCACGGGATCTATAGGGGTATGCATGTATAAATACCAGGAGTGCTCCATCATTACTACAGTGGTGTGACTTGTCTCCCTCTGGTAAGTATTGCTTCCTACATTATTTATCCTGACTACTTTAATAGTTGGAGTTTTGCACATAACGTCAAGTGCCCTTTTGTAGACAATATATTGTACAGGCAGCTTTGATGTTTTGTAACGATAATCATTTGTCAAGATCTATGAAGTACATATATCAGGTAATGATACCTTTTGGGGGCTCAGTATTGTTTTCCTGCCAACAATATGTAAACATTTCCTGAGTACATTTCGGGTCGATTGTGAGAGAGAGTTTCAGCTCAAACAATTTCATAAGATTTCGATTGAAAGTTTCCACAAGATTTCAACGATTTCAACAATCTAATAACATTTCGGGAACACCTTGTGTCAATTTCCACAGCTATTTGCCCTTTACACCAAGTGGAATCTCTTTCGGCAGAACATCTAGGAAGGTTACTCCCTTGCATTGACAATTTGTGTTATATTCACAATAGAAAACAGCTCAAAATGCGTTTGTGCCTTGTCCTCCTGCTTGTGGCCGCAGCCGTGATCCAGTCAGATGCCTGGCGGCGGAGAATTAGATGGAGAAGAGTTGCCAGAATAGCACTGAGAGTCGCACCAATAGTCCTGGGTAAGCAATGCCTATGAGTGACTTTTAAAGTGCAAGACACACAAACACATTCCATTTTTCAAAACTATGCATTACGTTTTTCAGTCTTCGTGGAATTTAGAATTTAAAAAAATGACCTCACTCCCTTCATGGAAGTATTTGAAAAATGATTACATGTCACGGCATCCCATATGCGTGGATCGATGCTCATCATGTTTGTTTGTTTGTTACGTTTTTCAGTCTTTGTGGTTTTAGAAAGGCGCGTAGGATAAAACATTCACCTCACTTCCTTATTGGAAGTATTTGATTTTTGATTGCATGTCACGGCATGGATCGATGTTCATAATGTAAGTCACTGCATTGTTTGGTCCACACTCAATTATTTAAAGACTACCGTCATATAGCTGGAATAAGGCTGAGAGAAAACACAGACAATCGAACATTGTTTTTCAATGAAAATGGAACAGTCTATTCCAGTAAACAAAGAATGAACATGTGGCCACGTTATAAATCACTACAGAATGAGTCAGAATGTTATTGGCTGCTTGTTTTTAAGTATATCTTAGGCAGTCCCCCGAGGAGCTACATGAGGTGAGGGGATAAAATGGATAGGAGTAATAGAATAGCTTTGTGTCCATTTGATTTCAATATTCATATTCATCGCCTGATTAAAATGACATATTGCTCATCTTCCATAACCCAAAATGCATTCATATTCTTTCATTTTGTATCTTTCCAAACATGACTATTTTCTTTTAAGGCAAACGTAATGTGGATAACCTTGATACAAACAAGGACGGCACAATTGACCAATCAGAAGCTGAGACGCTAATGGACAGACGATCGGCCATGGAGCTCCTTTCTTTCGCTGATGAAAATGGTTAGAGCTTTTGTATACGATTTCATTTATTCAAAGGAAATGTTTATTCCTAAAATAATTTTCGCTATTTCTCACGGGACAATATGGACCCGTTTTCCCCTTATGGATCTGTTGACTCCTGAATATATACATTCTGACTGACTGACTGCCATAACTTTTCTACGTGTAGGAGACTCAAGCGTGAGTTTAGAAGAGTTCTCAAGGAGCATCGACTACTTTGGGCAGTGAGTTAAAGGTAAGGCATAGAAAATCTTACTGCTATGATTCTGTTTTATGAAGTAGAAACTGTCACTACTTCAACATAACTTTATCCGAAATTATATGTTCAAGCAACGAGTTCACAAGAGAATTTGTGGATGTCTACTTTGTTATGAGGAACACAACGTTTCGGAGCTTATACATGCTCCATCAGGTGAATGTTTCTAGGACGCAGAGAGCATATGTATATGTACATGTAAAAACAACAAAAGTAATAAGAAAACAAAGTTTGATACTAGGTAAACCAAAACTTAATTACGCAAATTGGTGATTAGCAATGGGGAAATGGTGAGGCAAGGGCAAATTATCGCTGATTGGTGATTAGCAATGGACAAATGAAAGTTAGCTGTAGTTCATGTCAAATATAGGAAGATCGTTTGATTTGATGATTTTCTTTTGTAGATCCTTCCATTGAAGAGGCTTTGATGTCGCCCTTTGAAAACGATCTTGAGGATGATACTGAATAGTTTTCCTCATACGTAAATGATTTCAATAAATCATAGCAATCACCTTTGTCATGCTTTGTTCATTAACTTTATAGTAGCAGTCATTGCAGACAGCAGGTGATCCAATACGTAATGCTTGAAACTGAATTCCATTGTGTTCACAACCATCTCCATCAAGATCTGGGATCGTACAACATTCTCAGCCAAATGTATACATCAATAGGTTTGCTTTCATCATGAAACATTGGTATCTGTTCTGTTGGTTGGTTGGTTTGTTGTTTAACGCCGCACTCAGCAACATTCCAGCTATATGACGGCGGTCTGTAAATAATCGAGTCTGGATAAGACAATCTAGTGATTAATGTAATGAGCATCGATCCACGCAATTGGGATCGATGACATGCATCAACCAAGTCAGCGAGCCTGACCACCCGATCCCGTTAGTCGCCTTTTACGACAAGCATAGTCATCTTTTATGGCAAGAATGGGTTGCTGAAGACCTATTCTACCCCGGAATCTTCACGGGTCGGTATCTGTTCTGTACATAGTACATAGTACAGAGCACAGAGCATTTCGTTCACATTCAGATAGGAGTATCCCTGGGAATAACCACCTCTTTTTTCAAGTTCGGCAAAGGTGGAAAACTGGACTTCTATTTAACTGCCTTGCTTCAGGAAGATGGCACACTCCGAATATCCCTATCAAACTTTGAGAAAGAAATAATGCCAAAAGTTGGAACTAACCACCTATCAACGCATTATAAGTATAGGTTAGAGGACGAGGACCTGAGGTCTAATCGTTGAACCTATTTAAACAACGGCCCACATTCATTTAAAGAGCCCAAGCTCCTAAGATGTTGAAACTACATTGATTTGATAACTGGATCTTAAAAGATATTCAGCCCCGTGAAGATCCAGATTAGACTAGGTCTTCAACAACCCATGCTTGCCGTAAGAGGCGACAATACAACAACGTGAGTGAGTGAGTGAGTGAGTGAGTGAGTGAGTTGGAATTAACGCCGCTTTTAACAGTATTCCAGTTATATCACGGCGTGGCAGCTTAATGTGGGAGGAAAGCCCGAAGTGATGCAGGTCTTAGATGTTTACCACTTCGGTGAAACCCACGAGCACGGGTATGGTGCTGACAAACCTAGAAACATAATCGGGGTGAACCGGGATACGAACCCACAATCATAGGTTTCTGGCGTGCCTAAGGGACGCAACTCTGCACAGCGAGTCGCGGCGCCTTAGACGACTGGGCCACCCGTGCCCCCCAATACAACAACGAACAAACAAGCAAATAAAAGACATTGAAGAACACTGCGAGATTCGCACCTGCGTGATGCACGTGAAATATGTTCCTCGAGTCTTTTGCACGTGCACCTCGCTCTATGGTGACTCGGATTATGAAATGCATGTCCCGGGATCAAGTATACAATTTATCTGGACCAACTCGAGCACACTTATCAATCACCAAAATGATATTATTTGTCCATGTTGATGGGCCTATTATGAGCAGACAAAGCCCTGGTCAAGAAAGATTAATATAATTTCTTTCTATCTGTTAGTTTCTTTGAACAAAAAGCTACCATAATCACACTTACAGTCTGTACGTGCAAAGTACAGAACCGTGTTCGAAATAGCTGTCTCCTTAAATTGGGGTGGTACTATTTGCGTATCGCTGGCCACACTGTCTAGTTGAAAATACATATTTATTTATACGAATCATTTAATGCCATTTAGAAAGTGGTCAAATGTAACAATGTTATATTTGGGATAACCCTTTCTTAGACAAGTACACATTGTCACATTTGTTTGGGTTGAGTCCCATCCGAGAATCTGTACTTTACTAAGAAAGTGTTATCCCAAATATAACATTTTGTTACATTTGACCACTTTCTTAATGGCATTGAGTGTTCATAGCTTTCGGCCATGGGAACCCTGCCAATTTACGCTTGCCAGAGGGGTAAAAGTACGTGATTTAGACTACCAGTTGTCGGACTTTAATTTTAGTGGAAGCCTCTGTGGCTGAGTGGGTTAGATTGCTGACTTAATAGTGCGCTGGCGATTAGGTGCCTAACTTTGGCAGTGTGGGTTCGAATACCGGTTTGGACTCAACCCCCAAAAGTAGGCGAATCTGTTTTTTACTAAGAAATTGCTATCCCAAATATAACATTTGTTACACGAATCATTCAGTCTGTTCAGGCGTCATTAATGTCAAAGTCTGTTGGTTAGTTTTCTTTTCGTAGTTTATCGGAAACCTATGAGAAGTAGTAACTGGGTTTTTGCTGTTCACTGTTACGTGTCGATTCCCAAATTAAAACAATATGTTAACCCAGAAATATGCACGTAAAGAACTTATCGTGAAAGCAACAAACAACCAACAAGTGGTATACAATCAACAAATGTTTTTAAAAAATCACTCAGCTGACAAATCAATACAAATTACTGCACAGCAATTAAAATGGCAGTACACGATAGAGTGGTAGTACAATATTCAATGGCAATAAATATTAAGGGCGATCCTCACATGAAAGCCCGTTCCAAAGCTATGAAATACATGAGAGATCCCTAAACATGCTCTTGTCCCACTATATAGACGGACTAATAAACTAATGGAGATGACTATAGTTTCCTCACCAGTCTATCGGTACTAGAACATTAAAGGACTTCCCATAACATACTGTCACCGTCTGCGGTATGACGGACCGGAAGTTTACACACCTCACGAGCATCTAAATATAGTAACTGTCTGATGACTGATCACTATTCAAACAATGCAATGAGCGTCTACCGAATCCCAACATAAGCAATGCAACACAGCTACAATCACCTATATACAATAAAATACACTGTCTAATAACTAATTATGACTGGTATACATGTATCGTTATTAGCTTGTTCGGCAAGGGTGGAATCTGGACTTTCTTGCCTCGGGACGATGTGCGTGTTAAAGTAAGAACCACCACAATCGTCAGACAGGTGTTTAAGGTAATGGTCTAAAATACATTTAGGTAAGCATAGCAGGGTCAGTAAAATATGAAGAGGGCTTGCAACTTTAATTGTTAAGAAGCCCACCTGGCCAATAAACATTGGAAACTAATGTATACACTGGCCTAAAACAACGTACTGCATAAAACACACGTCTCACTCTTCCTAAACGGACAGACTGTAAGTCCTTGGCCAACTTGCACAAAGCGATTTTAGCGCTAAGACTATCAGTCAAGTCAAAGACGTTTATTGTATCAAAGGCCATCGGCCCATATACAAGTTCAGATAAATACAGTGAGTGAGAATTTACAGATTGGGAGATACAACAAAAATGATAAAAATATAACATTCATTTCTACTCAACATGTTATTTCGTAGTTCCATCCCATGTTTTACAAATAAAGACAGTTTAAACATTACGTCGGCATCATTCGGTGACAAGATAGAAACAAACGCTATTCTTCTCGTCTTAGATAAGAAACATTCTGGTATATATTTAGTACGTAGTTCTGCATAATAAGGACATTCAAAGGTAAAATGTATTTCGTCTTCTATAGCAGAGTTACAGAATGAACAAATTCTTCATATTCTTTCAAGTGATATATTCCGTCCATAATTAATCATAAGTTTTGACAAGCCAAGTCTGTATTTAATATATACACTTCTTAGGTGACTATTTGTTAAAACTGATAGATATTTTTCTGGCTCTAACAAAGTCTTAAATGTTCCGTACAAATCATAACGTGAACTGTTTTCCAAGTTGCATTGCCACCTTGATAGAACATATTTATTGCTATTTTACGAAAATCATTTAGAAATAAATGTTGATCACCAACAGATTGGTTAAGCCATATATACCCATACCCATGTGAGAATAATAGTGTCCTAATATGCGATACCCATGCAACCTTA
This sequence comes from Haliotis cracherodii, assembly GCF_022045235.1. Classification (NCBI taxonomy): domain Eukaryota; kingdom Metazoa; phylum Mollusca; class Gastropoda; order Lepetellida; family Haliotidae; genus Haliotis; species Haliotis cracherodii. The sequence goes on along the minus strand of NW_027266319.1, from coordinate 53,896,465 downwards.
CCGACACTATCTATATGTAACAGCATGTTATAAGCTTTTTCTGGAAGCCGATGTTCTGGCATACGGATGATATTAAACCAATATTTTAAACACTTTATTGGCGAAATAATGTAAAGAGGGTATCTTCCACATTCTCGATATATCATATTATTTGGTGTTGCTATTCCAACGCGAAGAAACTTTTTACATGCCAGTAGGTGAATTCTTTCTAAACATTCATATCTTCGGTAACCCCACACTTCAGATCAATACAATAGAATTGGCTGTCTTTGAGTATCAAATAATTTGAAAAATACTTTTGGTGTAATAACTCCAAGTTTATGTGAAACAGACATATTAGGTAAAGCTCGTTTCCCTCGCTGTGATATGTCAGATACACACTTGTCCATATTCAGTGTTGAATTAAACATTATGCCGAGATACTTATAACAATTAACTACATTAATTTGTTGTCCATTTAAGTACCATCTTTCCTTAAAATGTAAAGGACCCCCTTTTCTGAATACTATAATTTCTGTCTCATCTAAATTTACAGAAAAATTCCATTCCTTAGTATATTAATCTAATACATACAACTGATTCTGTAGACCAATAACAGTGTCAGATAGTAAAATAACATCATCGGCAAAAAGGAGCATAAGAAGTTCAAGGATGTCAAGATACATCTGTATACCATGCTTACCGTTACTTGAGATTTCATAATATAATTCGCTAATGAAAAACGAAAATAACAGAGGACTCAATATACATCCCTGACGTAAACCAGATGGGCAATCGATAAAATCAGTAACACCACAATCACTACGTACACATGACTTGATATTTGAATACATTGATTGTAATATATTAAACATTTTCCCTTGAAGTCCAGCTTTTCTTAAACAACACCATAATTTATAACGATCAACTGTATCAAATGCCTTTTTAAAAATCAATAAAAGCAACGTAAACCTTGTGTTTACGACGTGTTAGACATTTTTGAATTGCAGCATATAATGTAAAAACATGATCTATGGTTGAATATTTTTTTCTAAAACCAGCTTGAACTTCCGGTATCTAAACTCTCATATTCGCCCACTTAGTAAGCCTGTTATTCAAAACAGAGGTAAAAAATTTTCCCCAGACCACTCATTAATGAGATCCCCCTGTAGTTGTCAGGGTTTCTCGGATCGCCTTTTTTATGTAGAGGGACTATTTCTGAACACGACCAACTGCTTGGAAATATTTGCTTATCAAAGAGTTTGTGGAGAAATGGCATTATATCCAACTGGGAACATTTAAGCATTTCTATCAGCACTTGATCGGACATGGCAGATTTTCCTTTTTTTAACTTATTTATTGATGATGTAATTTCATGTTCAGTTATCGTAGAATTTAGTATGAATGCATCAATATCTGTAAACTGATTAGAACTGAGTTCATTTTCATCATCTGAGTGAGGAGAAAAAACATTGTCATTTGCAAAAACCTCAGTAAAATGGCAAAGCCGTTCTGCTTTCGTTAGATGATTCTTCTGTCTGGGTTTGTTTTGTAATGATTGTATCTATTTCCAAAAGCTAGATTGATTATTTATGCTTCTATGCAATATTTCAACTGATTTCTTACGTGAAATGGATTTAAATTTTCTTCAAAAAAATTTATAATGATTTCTTTGTCTACAGTAAACAATTCTGTTAGCGACTGTTCTTTGTGTTCTAAATCTCCTAAGTGCCCTACGTGTTTCTCGTTTCGCTTGTCTACATTCTAGACTTAGTGGTTTTTGATTGGCAAATTGTGAATTATGTCGTATTGTCTTTTTCATGCAGCTAGCAGAGTTTAATACAATGTCGACAAAGTGGCTAATTGCATTTTCAATAGCATTGTCAATTTCTTTGAGGACCATTTCTTTGTTTTCAGTAATATTATATCTCAGGTTATCAAGAAACAAACTGGAGTAATAATCATTCGATACAATGTTCTCTGATGCTTGTGGATCCATACATGAATCACTGTTACATCTATTACCCATATTTGGAAATTTATACATCAATTCTAATGGAAAGTGATCAGAATCATATCGATCACCGACAGTGAACATATTGATAAACTGAAAAAAATCTGGTGAACTTACAAAATAATCGTTCACACTAGAGCCATGTTGGCTACAATAAGTAAATCCCCCATTAGTATCACTATATACACGTCCATTTACGATGTAAAGTTTAAAAACATAGCATAAATCCAACAACATTTGACCAAATCTATTTACAACTGTATCCTGTAAAGTACGACCCTCAACATGGTCATCCTCCTCCTCAGGGAAAGGAGAGGTATGATTGAAGCTATCATCATTATTGCTAATATCAGGATTATTTCTCTCAGGTGAAAGGTGACCCATCCCAACCAGAAGACTATCGCCCTATTACTTTACTTAGCTGTTTGGGAAAAATTATTCTTTTCAGTAATAAAAAACAGACACACTAATTTCATCGAAACAAATCAGCTTCTTAGTGAAACACAGACAGGAATCAGAAGAATTACTCAGCCGCAGACAATGTATTCACATTATACGACCTCACTGAATTGGTTGGGGCAATGAATACACAAAGCTATTCTTAGAAAGTGGTCAAATGTAACAAATGTTATATTTGGGATAACACTTTCTTAGTAAGTACAGATTCTCGTACTTTTTGGGGTTGAGTCCCGTATGGGATTCGAACCCACACTTGCCCGAGTGAGGCAACCAAATCGCCAGCACACAAAGTCAGCTATCTAACCCACTCAGCCATCGAGGCTTCCACAAAAATGAAAGTCCGACAACTAGTAGTCTAGATCAAATTCTTCGAGCAGACCTCTGACAAGTGTGAATCAGCATGGCTCTCATGGCCGAAAGCTATGAATATACAATGCCATTTTTAGAAAGTGGTCAAATGTAACAAATGTTATATTTGGGATATAACACTTTCTTAGTAAAGTACAGATTCAAACCCTGGACGGAACTCAACCCAAAAAAGTACGAGAATCTGTACTTTACTAAGAAAGTGTTATCCCAAATATAACAGTTGCTTAGGGTAAGAAAGAAAAAAACTGTTCTATGCTTTTATTGATTTTCGCAAAGCGTTTGACGAGTCAGCTTTAACAAAAAAAATGTCCGATAATATTTCTGGAAAGTGTTTCAATGATATTGAAAATATGTTAACAAATATCAAATATGTGTCCGTAGTAAATGTAATCTTCCCTTGGCTCAACTGGAGTGCGGCAAGGCAAATACCTGTTGCCAGTACTATTGTCACTTTTTGTAAATGATTTAGAGCAGTACCTTAGATTATAATTGCCATGGTATTTCAATTACTTCCCACTCAAATGATATATGTATGCTTTTAAATGTATTCATTCTTCTGTTGATGTAGATGATACTTTCTTGGAAACCACTAAAGAACTGCACAACACGTTGGATAACTTTCAGGTGTTCTGTAAACACATGACATGCAAATAGTTATTTGTGGTTCTAAAACAAGTTAAGATTTGTCTTCACTATTCATGATCCAGTTATTGAAAATACTAACGAATTACATATTTAGCAAGAATACTCTCTAAAAATAACCGATTCGTCTCATGTAATGCAACCTCGTTGATTACACTAAAAAGCCATGTTTTTTTCTACCGAAAAAACGTCATTTACTTAATTTATCATTTCAGTGTCAAATTAGATTTGAATGTATGGTTAAACCAATATTGCTTTACGGTTCTGAAATATGGAGCGTTGGTAACTGTGCCATACTCCAAAATCTGCAATCACGCCTCATCAAAATGTTACTGAAAGTTACAAAAATCCACATCACTTACTATATTATATGGGGAAACAGGAACTTAATTGAAGTGTTCTTTGTTATTGGTCAAAATTAGTGGAGACAAAAATCTGCGAAGTTGTCACATATTGTTTATAAGTTATTACTAATGGTGTGAATTCTTATATCTAAACATAAATGGGCTATTAATCTCCTATTAATAGAAGACCTGGGATTTAGTGATGCTTGTTGCAAAGTGGATTCGATATAGATAACCAGAAATCCTTTATGTCCAAAAGACTTAAAGACCAATATTTACAAATCCGGACCAATACAATTACAAACCGAAACATCTCATCTTACAAAATGAGGAAGTACTGTTATCATTTGAACAATACCTTAATATGTTTGATGCAATATATGGAATGCCACTATTGTCCCTTAGATTATCAAATCATCGGCTCCCAGTGGAAACTGGCAGATAGGGAAAAACAGTGTATGAAAGAAGACGTCAACTCTAAAGGGAATTGGAGATGAATTCCACAATATGCCTGCCTACACAACCGACAGTATTTTACTTTTTACAGGCGGTGAACTGACAAATGATAGTTGATACTTGCATGAATAAATGTATTTTCTTTCTCCAACTAATGCTTAATCCTTGTGCAATGTAGTTCTATACACATGTTCAGCCGAATGATGGCTTCCTACATACCCACTGGTAGTTTATATTTTACAGCGCAAACATTTCCTTGATACATAACAGTTCACAACTGACAGGGGAAAGTGTCCAATTGACTGCAATACGTTTTTTATTCTAAAATATTATTTTCTTAAATCCAAAGGTTTGTGCTATTTGTGCACATGAGGTGCTACCTACTCCTTCACCAACATGATGTATTCTCAACGATTAATCGCCCACTTCCATTAAGTCTTAAAATGGTGCAATGTCACAGCCCTTAACACTAGTACCATTAAGGATGAATGTGGTATATCCTGGTTGATTAATGGATCACAAACCTTAATGCAACTCGACAAATAGAGACAAGTCCCATCCAATAGTGCTCTTGCAACAGATGTAAGCACACTTCAAACAACACTCGCGTAAAAGTATACTTAGGAAGTGCGAACAAACATATTTTATTATCATATTTACATTTGTAGGCTTCTCAATCAAGGACCTGACACTTTGCCCAAACAGAATAAGTTCACGGGATCTATAGGGGTATGAATGTATAAATACCAGGAGTGCTCCATCATTACTACTGTGGTGTGACTTGTCTCCCTCTGGTAAGTATTGCTTCCTACATTATTTATCCTGACTACTTTAATAGTTGGAGTTTTGCACATAACGTCAAGTGCCCTTTTGTAGACAATATATTGTACAGGCAGCTTTGATGTTTTGCAACGATAATCATTTGTCAAGATCTATGAAGTACATATATCAGGTAATGATACCTTTTGGGGGCTCAGTATTGTTTTCCTGCCAACAATATGTAAACATTTCCTGAGTACATTTCGGGTCGATTGTGAGAGAGAGTTTCAGCTTAAACAATTTCATAAGATTTCGATTGAAAGTTTCCACAAGATTTCAACGATTTCAACAATCTAATAACATTTCGGGAACACCTTGTGTCAATTTCCACAGCTATTTGCCCTTTACACCAAGTGGAATCTCTTTCGGCAGAACATCTAGGAAGGTTACTCCCTTGCATTGACAATTTGTGTTATATTCACAATAGAAAACAGCTCAAAATGCGTTTGTGCCTTGTCCTCCTGCTTGTGGCCGCAGCCGTGATCCAGTCAGATGCCTGGCGGCGGAGAATTAGATGGAGAAGAGTTGCCAGAATAGCACTGAGAGTCGCACCAATAGTCCTGGGTAAGCAATGCCTATGAGTGACTTTTAAAGTGCCCAACAAACAAAAACATTCCATTTTTCAAAACTATGCATTACGTTTTTCAGTCTTCGTGGAATTTAGAATTTAAAAAAAATGACCTCACTCCCTTCATGGAAGTATTTGAAAATTGATTACATGTCACGGCATCCCATATGCGTGGATCGATACTCTTCATGTTTGTTTGTTTGTTACGTTTTTCAGTCTTTGTGGTTTTAGAAAGGCGCGTAGGATAAAACATTCACCTCACTTCCTTATTGGAAGTATTTGATTTTTGATTGCATGTCACGGCATGGATCGATGTTCATAATGTAAGTCACTGCATTGTTTGGTCCACACTCAATTATTTAAAGACTACCGTCATATAGCTGGAATAAGGCTGAGAGAAAACACAGACAATCGAACATTGTTTTTCAATGAAAATGGAACAGTCTATTCCAGTAAACAAAGAATGAACATGTGGCCACGTTATAAATCACTACAGAATGAGTCAGAATGTTATAGGCTGCTTGTTTTTAAGTATATCTTAGGCAGTCCCCCGAGGAGCTACATGAGGTGAGGGGATAAAATGGAAAGGAGTAATAGAATAGCTTTGTGTCCATTTGATTTCAATATTCATATTCATCGCCTGATTAAAATGACATATTGCTCATCTTCCATAACCCAAAATGCATTCATATTCTTTCATTTTGTATCTTTCCAAACATGACTATTTTCTTTTAAGGCAAACGTAATGTGGATAACCTTGATACAAACAAGGACGGCACAACTGACCAATCAGAAGCTGAGACGCTAATGGACAGACGATCGGCCATGGAGCTCCTTTCTTTCGCTGATGAAAATGGTTAGAACTTTTGTATACGATTTCATTTATTCAAAGGAAATGTTTATTCCTAAAATAATTTTCGCTATTTCTCATGGTACAATATGGACCCGTTTTCCCCTTATGGATCTGCTGACTCCTGAATATACATTCTGACTGACTGCCATAACTTTTCTACGTGTAGGAGACTCAAGCGTGAGTTTAGAAGAGTTCTCAAGGAGCATCGACTACTTTGGGCAGTGAGTTAAAGGTAAGGTATAGAAAATCTTACTGCTGTGATTCTGTTTTATGAGGTAGAAACTGTCACTACTTCAACATAACTTTATCCGAAATTATATGTTCAAGCAACGAGTTCACAAGAGAATTTGTGGATGTCTACTTTGTTATGAGGAACACAACGTTTCGGAGCTTATACATGCTCCATCAGGTGAATGTTTCTAGGACGCAGAGAGCATATGTATATGTACATGTAAAAACAACAAAAGTAATAAGAAAAAAAAGTTTGATACTAGGTAAACCAAAACTTAATTACGCAAATTGGTGATTAGCAATGGGGAAATGGTGAGGCAAGGGCAAATTATCGCTGATTGGTGATTAGCAATGGACAAATGAAAGTTAGCTGTAGTTCATGTCAAATATAGGAAGATCGTGAGATTTGATGATTTTCTTTTGTAGATCCTTCCATTGAAGAGGCTTTGATGTCGCCCTTTGAAAACGATCTTGAGGATGATACTGAATAGTTTTCCTCATACCTAAATGATTTCAATAAATCATAGCAATCACCTTTGTCATGCTTTGTTTATTAACTTTATAGTAGCAGTCATTGCAGACAGCAGGTGATCCAATACGTAATGCTTGAAACTGAATTCCATTGTGTTCACAACCATCTTCATTAAGATCTGGGATCGTACAACATTCTCAGCCAAATGTATATATCAATAGGTTTGCTTTCATCATGAAACATTGGTATCTGTTCTGTTGGTTGGTTGGTTTGTTGTTTAACGCCGCACTCAGCAACATTCCAGCTATATGACGGCGGTCTGTAAATAATCGAGTCTGGATAAGACAATCTAGTGATTAATGTCATGAGCATCGATCCACGCAATTGGGATCGATGACATGCATCAACCAAGTCAGCGAACCTGACCACCCAATCCCGTTAGTCGCCTTTTACGACAAGCATAGTCGCCTTTTATGGCAAGCATGGGTTGCTGAAGACCTATTCTACCCCGGAATCTTCACGGGTCGGGATCTGTTCTGTACATAGTACATAGTACAGAGCACAGAGCATTTCGTTCATATTCAGAAAGGAGTATCCCTGGGAATAACCACCTCTTTTTTCAAGTTCGGCAAAGGTGGAAAACTGGACTTCTATTTAACTCCCTTGCTTCAGGAAGATGGCACACTCCGAATATCCCTATCAAACTCTGAGAAAGAAATAATGCCAAAAGTTGGAACTAACCACCTATCAACGCATTATAAGTATAGGTTAGAGGACGAGGACCTGAGGTCTAATCGTTGAACCTATTTAAACAACGGCCCACATTCATTTAAAGAACCCAAGCTCCTAAGATGTTGAAACAACATTGATTTGATAAGTGGATCTTAAAAGATATTCAGCCCCATGAAGGTCCGGGTTAGACTAGGTCTTCAACAACCCATGCTTGCCGTAAGAGGCGACAATACAACAACGTGAGTGAGTGAGTGACTGAGTGAGTGAGTTGGAATTAACGCCGCTTTTAACAGTATTCCAGTTATATCACGGCGTGGCAGCTTAATGTGGGAGGAAAGCCCGAAGTGATGCAGGTCTTAGATGTTTACCACTTCGGTGAAACCCACGAGCACGGGTATGGTGCTGACAAACCTAGAAACATGATTGGGGTGAACCGGGATACGAACCCACAATCATAGGTTTCTGGCGTGCCTAAGGGACGCAACTCTGCACAGCGAGTCGCGGCGCCTTAGACGACTGGGCCACCCGTGCCCCCCAATACAACAACGAACAAACAAGCAAATAAAAAACATTGAAGAACACTGCGAGATTCGCACCTGCGTGATGCACGTGACATTTGTTCCTCGAGTCTTTTGCACGTGCACCTCGCTCTATGGTGACTCGGATTATGAAATGCATGTCCCGGGATCAAGTATACAATTTATCTGGACCAACTCGAGCACACTTATCAATCACCAAAATGATATTATATGTCCATGTTGATGGGCCTATTATGAGTGAGTGAGTGAGTTGGGTTTAACGCCGCTTTTAACATTATTCCAGTTGTATCACGGCGTGTCAGCTTAATGTGGGAGGAAAGCCCAAAGTGATGCAGGTCTCAAACGTTTACCACTTCGGTGAAACCCACGAGCACGGGTATGGTGCTGACAAACCTAGAAACATAATCGGGGTGAACCGGGATTCGAACCCACAATCATAGGTTTCTGGCGTGTCCAGGGGACGCAACTCTGCACAGCGAATCGCGGCGCCTTAGACGACTGGGCCACCCGTGCCCCCTGGGGCCTATTATGAGCAAACAAAGCCCTGGTCAAGAAAGATTAATATAATTTCTTTCTATCTGTTAGTTTCTTTGAACAAAAAGCTACCATATCACACTTACAGTCTGTACGTGCAAAGTACAGAACCGTGTTCGAAATAGCTGTTTCCTTAAATTGGGGTGGTACTATTTGCTTATTGCTGGCCACACTGTCTAGTTGAAAATACATATTTATTTATACGAATCATTTAATGCCATTTAGAAAGTGGTCAATTGTAACAATGTTCTATTTGGGATAACCCTTTCTTAGACAAGTACACATTGTCGCATTTGTTTGGGTTGAGTCCCATCCGAGAATCTGTACTTTACTAAGAAAGTGTTATCCCAAATATAACATTTTGTTACATTTGACCACTTTCTTAATGGCATTGAGTGTTCATAGCTTTCGGCCATGGGAACCCTGCCAATTTACGCTTGCCAGAGGGGTAAAAGTACGTGATTTAGACTACCAGTTGTCAGACTTTAATTTTAGTGGAAGCCTCTGTGGCTGAGTGGGTTAGATTGCTGACTTAATAGTGCGCTGGCGATTAGGTGCCTAACTTTGGCAGTGTGGGTTCGAATACCGGTTTGGACTCAACCCCCAAAAGTAGGCGAATCTGTATTTTACTAAGAAATTGCTATCCCAAATATAGCATTTGTTACACGAATCATTCAGTCTGTTCAGGCGTCGTTTAATGTCAAAGTCTGTTGGTTAGTTTTCTTTTCGTAGTTTATCGGAAACCTATGAGAAGTAGTAACTGGGTTTTTGCTGTTCACTGTTACGTGTCGATTCCCAAATTAAAACAATATGTTAACCCAGAAATATGCACGTAAAGAACCTATCGTGAAAGCAACAAACAACCAACAAGTGGTATACAATCAACAAATGTTTTTAAAAAATCACTCAGCTGACAAATCAATACAAATTACTGCACAGCAATTAAAATGGCAGAAAACGATAGAGTGGTAGTACAATATTCAATGGCAATAAATATGAAGGGCGATCCTCACATGAAAGCCCGTTCCAAAGCTATGAAATACATGATAGATCCCTAAACATGCTCTTGTCCCACTATATAGACGGACTAATAAGCTAATGGAAATGACTATAGTTTCCTCACCAGTCTATCGGTACTAGAACATTAAAGGACTTCCCATAACATACTGTCACCGTCCGCGGTATGACGGACCCGAAGTTTACACACCTCACGAGCATCTAAATATAGTAACTGTCTGATGACTGATCACTATTCAAACAATGCAATGAGCGTCTACCGAATCCCAACATAAGCAATGCAACACAGCTACAATCACCGTTAAACAATAAAATACACTGTCTAATAACTAATTATGACTGATATACATGTATCGTTATTAGCTTGTTCGGCAAGGGTGGAATCTGGACTTTCTTGCCTCGGGACGATGTGCGTGTTAAAGTAAGAACCACCACAATCGTCAGACAGGTGTTTAAGGTAATGGTCTAAAATACATTTAGGTAAGCATAGCTGGGTAAGTAAAATATGAAGAGGGCTTGCAACTTTAATTGTTAAGAAGCCCACCTGGCCAATAAACATTGGAAACTAATTTATACACTGGCCTAGTACAACGTACTGCATAAAACACACGTCTCACTCTTCATAAACGGACAGACTGTAAGTCCTTGGCCCACTTGCACAAAGCGATCTTAGTGCTAAGACTATCAGTCAAGTCAAAGACGTTTATTGTATCAAAGGCCATCGGCCCATATACAAGTTCAGATAAATACAGTGGGTGAGAATTTACAGATTGGGAGATACAACAAAAATTATAAAAATATAACATTCATTAAACAATCGGTGATAATCATGAGGACTTTCTAGGGTAAGGTAATTAAAATTCTGAATTTCTACTCAACATGTTATTTCGTAGTTCCATCCCATGTTTTACAAATAAAGACAGTTTAAACATTACGTCGGCATCATTCGGTGACAAAATAGAAACAAACGCTATTCTTCTCGTCTTAGATAAGAAACATTCTGGTATATATTTAGTACGTAGTTCTGCATAATAAGGACATTCAAAGGTAAAATGTATTTCGTCTTCTATAGCAGAGTTACAGAATGAACAAATTCTTCATATTCTTTCAAGTGATATATTCCGTCCATAATTAATCATAAGTTTTGACAAGCCAAGTCTGTATTTAATATATACACTTCTTAGGTGACTACTTGTTAAAACTGATAGATATTTTTCTGGCTCTAACAAAGTCTTAAATGTTCCGTACCAATCATAACGTGAACTGTTTTCCAAGTTGCATTGCCACCTTGATAGAACATATTTATTGCTATTTTTTCGAAAATCATTTAGAAATAAATGTTGATCACCAACAGATTGGTTAAGCCATATATACCCATACCCATGTGAGAAAAATAGTATCCTAATATGCGATACCCATGTAACCTTACCGATACTATCTAAATGTAACAGCATGTTATAAGCTTTTTTCGGAAGCCGATGTTCTGGCATACGGATGATATTAAACCCATGTTTTACAAATAAAGACAGTTTAAACATTATGTCGGCATCATTCGTGACAAAACAAACGCTATTCTTCTCGTCTTTGATAAGAAAAATTCTGGTATATATTTAGTACGTAGTTTTGCATAATAAGGACATTCAAAGGTAAAATGTATTTCGTCTTCTATAACAGAGTTACAGAATGGACAAATTCTTTGTATTCTTTCAAGTGATATATTCCGTCCATAATTAATACCCATACCCATGTGAGAATAATAGTGTCCTAATATGCGATACCCATGTAACCTTACCGATACTATCTAAATGTATGAGCATGTTATAAGCTTTTTTCGGAAGCCGATGTTCTGGCAAACATGATATTAAACCAATATTTTAAACACTTTATTTGCGAAATAATGTAAAGACGGTATCTTCCACATTCTCGATATATCATATTATTTGGTGTTGCTATTCCAACGCGAAGAAACTTTTACATGCCAGTAGGTGAATTCTTTCTAAACTTTTATATCTTCGGTAACCCCACACTTCAGATCAATACAATAGAATTGGCTGTATTTGAGTATCAAATAATTTGAATTTTTTGGGGGGTGTAATAACTCCAAGTTTATGTGAAACAGACATATTAGGTAAAGCTCGTTTCCCTCGCTGTGATATGTCAGATACACACTTGTCTATATTCAGTGTTGAATTAAACATTATGCCGAGATACTTATAACAATTAACTACATTAATTTGTTGTCCATTTAAGTACCATCTTTCCTTAAAATTTAAAGGACCCCCTTTTCTGAATACTATAATTTCTGTCTCATCTAAATTTACAGATAAATTCCATTCCTTAGTATATTAATCTAATACATACAACTGATTCTGTAGACCAATAACAGTGTCAGATAGTAAAATAACATCATCGGCAAAAAGGAGCATAAGAAGTTCAAGGATGTCAAGATACATCTGTATACCATGCTTACCGTTACTTGAGATTTCATAATATAATTCGCTAATGAAAAACGAAAATAACAGAGGACTCAATATACATCCCTGACGTAAACCAGATGGGCAATCGATAAAATCAGTAACACCACAATCACTATGTACACATGACTTGATATTTGAATACATTGATTGTAGTATATTAAACATCTTCCCTTGAAGTCCAGCTTTTCTTAAACAACACCACAATTTATAACGATCAACTGTATCAAATGCCTTTTTAAAAATCAATAAAAGCAACGTAAACCTTGTGTTTACGACGTGTTAGACATTGTTGAATTGCAGCATATAATGTAAAAACATGATCTATGGTTGAATATTTTTTTCTAAAACCAGCTTGAATTTCCGGTATCTAAACTCTCATATTCGCCCACTTAGTAAGCCTGTTATTCAAAACAGAGGTAACAATTTTCCCCAGAACACTCATTAATGAGATCCCCCTGTAGTTGTCAGGGTTTCTCGGATTGCCTTTTTTATGTAGAGGGACTATTTCTGAACACGACCAACTGCTTGGAAATATTTGCTTATCAAAGAGTTTGTGGAGAAATGGCATTATATCCAACTGGGAACATTTAAGCATTTCTATCAGCACTTGATCGGACATGGCAGATTTTCCTTTTTTTAACTTATTTATTGATGATGTAATTTCATGTTCAGTTATCGTAGAATTTAGTATGAATGCATCAATATCTGTAAACTGATTAGAACTGAGTTCATTTTCATCATCTGAGTGAGGAGAAAAAACATTGTCATTTGCAAAAACCTCTGTAAACGGCAAAGCCATTCTGCTTTCGTTAGATGATTCTTCTGTCTGGGTTTGTTTTGTAATGATTATATCTATTTCAAAAAAAGCTAGATTGATTATTTATGCTTCTATGCAATCTTTCAACTGATTTCTTACGTGAAATGGATTTAAATTTTCTTCAAAAAAAATTATAATGATTTCTTTGTCTACAGTAAACAATTCTGTTAGCGACTGTTCTTTGTGTTCTAAATCTCCTAAGTGCCCTACGTGTTTCTCGTTTCGCCTGTCTACATTCTAGACTTAGTGGTTTTTGATTGGCAAATTGTGAATTATGTCGTATTGTCTTTTTCATGAAGCTAGCAGAGTTTAATACAATGACGACAAAGTGGCTAATTGCATTTTCAATAGCATTGTCAATTTCTTTGAGGACCATTTCTTTGTTTTCAGTAATATTATATCTTAGGTTATCAAGAAACAAACTGGAGTAATAATCATTCGATACAATGTTCTCTGATGCTTGTGGATCCAAAATAATCGTTCACACTAGAGCCATGTTGGCTACAATAAGTAAATCCCCCATTAGTATCACTATGTACACGTCTATTTACGATGTAAAGTTTAAAAACATAGCATAAATCCAACAACATTTGACCAAATCTATTTACAACTGTATCCTGTGAAGTACGACCCTCAACATGGTCATCCTCCTCCTCAGGGAAAGGGGAGGTATGATTGAAGCTATCATCATTATTGCTAATATCAGGGTTATTTCTCTCAGGTGAAAGGTGACCCATCCCAACCAGAAGACTATCGCCCTATTACTTTACTTAGCTGTTTGGGAAAATTATTCTTTTCAGTAATAAAAAATAGACACACTAATTTCATCGAAACAAATCAGCTTCTTAGTGAAACACAGACAGGAATCAGAAGAATTACTCAGCCGCAGACAATGTATTCACATTATACGACCTCACTGAATTGGTTGGGGCAATGAATACACAAAGCTATTTTTAGAAAGTGGTCAAATGTAACAAATGTTATATTTGGGATAACACTTTCTTAGTAAGTACAGATTCTCGTACTTTTGGGGGTTGAGTCCCGTATGGGATTCGAACCCACACTTGCCAGAGTGAGGCAACCCAATCGCCAGCACACAAAGTCAGCTATCTAACCCACTCAGCCATCGAGGCTTCCACAAAAATGAAAGTCCGACAACTAGTAGTCTAGATCAAATTCTTCGAGCAGACCTCTCACAAGTGTGAATCGGCATGGCTCTCATGGCCGAAAGCTATGAATATACAATGCCATTTTTAGAAAGTGGTCAAATGTAACAAATGTTAAATTTGGGATATAACACTTTCTTAGTAAAGTACAGATTCAAACCCCGGACGGAACTCAACCCAAAAAAGTACGAGAATCTGTACTTTACTAAGAAAGTGTTATCCCAAATATAACAGTTGCTTAGGGTAAGAAAGAAAAAAAATATTCTATGCTTTTATTGATTTTCGCAAAGCGTTTGACGAGTCAGCTTTAACAAAAAAAATGTCCGATAATATTTCTGGAAAGTGTTTCATTGATATTGAAAATATGTTAACAAATATCAAACATGTGTCCGTAGTAAAGGTAATCTTCCCTTGGCTCAACTGGAGTGCGGCAAGGCAAATACCTGTTGCCAGTACTATTGTCACTTTTTGTAAATGATTTAGAGCAGTACCTCAGATTATAATTGCCATGGTATTTCAATTACTTCCCACTCAAATGATATATGTATGCTTTTAAATGTATTCATTGTTCTGTTTATGTAGATGATACTTTCTTGGAAACCACTAAAGAACTGCACAACACGTTGGATAACTTTCAGGTGTTCTGTAAACACATGACCTGTAAATAGTTATTCGTGGTTCTAAAACAAGTTAAGATTTGTCTTCACTATTCATGATCCAGTTATTGAAAATACTAACGAATTACGTATTTAGGAAGAATACTCTCTAAAAATAACCAATTCGTCTCATGTAATGCAACCTCGTTGATTACACTACAAAAGCCATGTTTTTTTCTACCGAAAAAACGTCATTTACTTAATTTATCATTTCAGTGTCAAATTAGATTTGACTGTATGGTTAAACCAATATTGTTTTACGGTTCTGAAATATGGAGCGTAGGTAACTGTGCCATACTCCAAAATCTGCAATCACGCCTCATCAAAATGTTACTGAAAGTTACAAAAATCCACATCACTTACTATATTATATGGGGAAACAGGAACTTAATTGAAGTGTTCTTTGTTATTGGTCAAAATTAGTGGAGACAAAAAATCTGCGAAGTTGTCACATATTGTTTTTAAGTTATTACTAATGGTGTGAATTCTTATATCTAAACATAAATGGGCTATTAATCTCCTATTAATAGAAGACCTGGGATTTAGTGATGCTTGTTGCAAAGTGGATTCGATATAGATAACCAGATATCCTTTATGTCCAAAAGACTTAAAGACCAATATTTACAAATCCGGACCAATACAATTACAAACTGAAACATCTCATCTTACAAAATGAGGAAGTACTGTTATCATTTGAACAATACCTTAATATGTTTGATGCAATATATGGAATGCCACTATTGTCCCTTAGATTATCAAATCATCGGTTCCCAGTAGAAACTGGCAGATAGGGAAAAACAGTGTATGAAAGAAGACGTCAACTCTAAAGGGAATTGGAGATGAATTCCACAATATGCCTGCCTACACAACCGACAGTATTTTACTTTTTACAGGCGGTGAACTAACAAATGATAGTTGATACTTGCATGAATAAATGTATTTTCTTTCTCCAACTAATGCTTAGTCCTTGTGCAATGTAGTTCTATACACATGTTCAGCCGAATGATGGCTTCCTACATACCCGCTGGTAGTATATATTTTACAGCGCAAACATTTACTTGATACATAACAGTTCACAACTGACAGGGGAAAGTGTCCAATTGACTGCAATACGTTTTTTATTCTAAAATATTATTTTTCTTAAATCCAAAGGTTTGTGCTATTTGTGCACACGAGGTGCTACCTACTCCTACACCATACGGAACACACATACATTAACACGATGTATTCTTAACGATTAATCGCCCACTTCCATTAAGTCTGAAAATGGTGCAATGTTAATCACCAGCTGCATGTCACAGCCCTTAACACTAGTACCATTAAGGATGAATGTGGTATATCCTGGTTGATTAATGGATCACAAACCTTAATGCAACCCGACAAACAGAGACAAGTCCCATCCAATAGTGCTCTTGCAACAGATGTAAGCACACTTCAAACAACACTCGCGTAAAAGTATACTTAGGAAGTGCGAACAAACATATTTTATTATCATATTTACATTTGTAGGCTTCTCAATCAAGGACCTGACACTTTGCCCAAACAGAATAAGTTCACGGGATCTATAGGGGTATGAATGTATAAATACCAGGAGTGCTCCATCATTACTACTGTGGTGTGACTTGTCTCCCTCTGGTAAGTATTGCTTCATACATTATTTATCCTGACTACTTTAATAGTTGGAGTTTTGCACATAACGTCAAGTGCCCTTTTGTAGACAATATATTGTACAGGCAGCTTTGATGTTTTGTAACGATAATCATTTGTCAAGATCTATGAAGTACATATATCAGGTAATGATACCTTTTGGGGGCTCAGTATTGTTTTCCTGCCAACAATATGTAAACATTTCCTGAGTACATTTCGGGTCGATTGTGAGAGAGAGTTTCAGCTCAAACAATTTCATAAGATTTCGATTGAAAGTTTCCACAAGATTTCAACGATTTCAACAATCTAATAACATTTCGGGAACACCTTGTGTCAATTTCCACAGCTATTTGCCCTTTACACCAAGTGGAATCTCTTTCGGCAGAACATCTAGGAAGGTTACTCCCTTGCATTGACAATTTGTGTTATATTCACAATAGAAAACAGCTCAAAATGCGTTTGTGCCTTGTCCTCCTGCTTGTGGCCGCAGCCGTGATCCAGTCAGATGCCTGGCGGCGGAGAATTAGATGGAGAAGAGTTGCCAGAATAGCACTGAGAGTCGCACCAATAGTCCTGGGTAAGCAATGCCTATGAGTGACTTTTAAAGTGCCCAACAAACAAAAACATTCCATTTTTCAAAACTATGCATTACGTTTTTCAGTCTTCGTGGAATTTAGAATTTAAAAAAAATGACCTCACTCCCTTCATGGAAGTATTTGAAAATTGATTACATGTCACGGCATCCCATATGCGTGGATCGATACTCTTCATGTTTGTTTGTTTGTTACGTTTTTCAGTCTTTGTGGTTTTAGAAAGGCGCGTAGGATAAAACATTCACCTCACTTCCTTATTGGAAGTATTTGATTTTTGATTGCATGTCACGGCATGGATCGATGTTCATAATGTAAGTCACTGCATTGTTTGGTCCACACTCAATTATTTAAAGACTACCGTCATATAGCTGGAATAAGGCTGAGAGAAAACACAGACAATCGAACATTGTTTTTCAATGAAAATGGAACAGTCTATTCCAGTAAACAAAGAATGAACATGTGGCCACGTTATAAATCACTACAGAATGAGTCAGAATGTTATAGGCTGCTTGTTTTTAAGTATATCTTAGGCAGTCCCCCGAGGAGCTACATGAGGTGAGGGGATAAAATGGAAAGGAGTAATAGAATAGCTTTGTGTCCATTTGATTTCAATATTCATATTCATCGCCTGATTAAAATGACATATTGCTCATCTTCCATAACCGAAAATGCATTCATATTCTTTCATTTTGTATCTTTCCAAACATGACTATTTTCTTTTAAGGCAAACGTAATGTGGATAACCTTGATACAAACAAGGACGGCACAATTGACCAATCAGAAGCTGAGACGCTAATGGACAGACGATCGGCCATGGAGCTCCTTTCTTTCGCTGATGAAAATGGTTAGAACTTTTGTATACGATTTCATTTATTCAAAGGAAATGTTTATTCCTAAAATAATTTTCGCTATTTCTCATGGTACAATATGGACCCGTTTTCCCCTTATGGATCTGCTGACTCCTGAATATATACATTCTGACTGACTGCCATAACTTTTCTACGTGTAGGAGACTCAAGCGTGAGTTTAGAAGAGTTCTCAAGGAGCATCGACTACTTTGGGCAGTGAGTTAAAGGTAAGGTATAGAAAATCTTACTGGTGTGATTCTGTTTTATGAAGTAGAAACTGTCACTACTTCAACATAACTTTATCCGAAATTATATGTTCAAGCAACGAGTTCACAAGAGAATTTGTGGATGTCTACTTTGTTATGAGGAACACAACGTTTCGGAGCTTATACATGCTCCATCAGGTGAATGTTTCTAGGACGCAGAGAGCATATGTATATGTACATGTAAAAACAACAAAAGTAATAAGAAAAAAAAGTTTGATACTAGGGAAACCAAAACTTAATTACGCAAATTGGTGATTAGCAATGGACAAATGAAAGTTAGCTGTAGTTCATGTCAAATATAGGAAGATCGTTTGATTTGATGATTTTCTTTTGTAGATCCTTCCTTTGAAGAGGCTTTGATGTCGCCCTTTGAAAACGATTTTGAGGATGATACTGAATAGTTTTCCTCATACGTAAATGATTTCAATAAATCATAGCAATCACCTTTGTCATACTTTGTTCATTAACTTTATAGTAGCAGTGATTGCAGAGAGCAAGTGATCCAATACGTAATGCTTGAAACTGAATTCCATTGTGTTCACAACCATCTTCATCAAGATCTGGGATCGTACAACATTCTCAGCCAAATGTATATATCAATAGGTTTGCTTTCATCATGAAACATTGGTATCTGTTCTGTTGGTTGGTTGGTTTGTTGTTTAACGCCGCACTCAGCAACATTCCAGCTATATGACGGCGGTCTGTAAATAATCGAGTCTGGATAAGACAATCCAGTGATTAATGTAATGAGCATCGATCCACGCAATTGGGATCGATGACATGCATCAACCAAGTCAGCGAGCCTGACCACCCGATCCCGTTAGTCGCCTTTCACGACAAGCATAGTCATCTTTTATGGCAAGAATGGGTTGCTGAAGACCTATTCTACCCCGGAATCTTCACCGGTCGGTATCTGTTCTGTACATAGTACAGAGCACAGATCATTTCGTTCATATTCAGAAAGGAGTATCCCTGGGAATAACCACCTCTTTTTTCAAGTTCGGCAAAGGTGGAAAACTGGACTTCTATTTAACTCCCTTGCTTCGGGAAGATGGCACACTCCGAATATCCCTATCAAACTTTGAGAAAGAAATAATGCCAAAAGTTGGAACTAACCACCTATCAACGCATTATAAGTATAGGTTAGAGGACGAGGACCTGAGGTCTAATCGTTGAACCTATTTAAACAACGGTCCACATTCATTTAAAGAACCCAAGCTCCTAAGATGTTGAAACAACATTGATTTGATAAGTGGATCTTAAAAGATATTCATCCCCGTGAAGATCCAGATTAGACTAGGTCTTCAACAACCCATGCTTGCCGTAAGAGGCGACAATACATCAACGTGAGTGAGTGAGTGAGTTGGAATTAACGCCGCTTTTAACAGTATTCCAGTTATATCACGGCGTGTCAGCTTAATGTGGGAGGAAAACCCGAAGTGATGCAGGTCTTAGACGTTTACCACTTCGGTGAAACCCACGAGCACGGGTATGGTGCTGACAAACCTAGAAACATAATCAGGGCGAACCGGGATTCGAACCCACAATCATAGGTTTCTGGCGTGCCCAAGGGACGCAACTCTGCACAGCGAGTCGCGGCGCCTTAGACGACTGGGCCACCCGTGCCCCCCAATACAACAACGAACAAACAAGCAAATAAAAGACATTGAAGAACACTGCGAGATTCGCACCTGCGTGATGCACGTGAAATATGTTCCTCGAGTCTTTTGCACGTGCACCTCGCTCTATGGTGACTCGGATTATGAAATGCATGTCCCGGGATCAAGTATACAATTTATCTGGACCAACTCGAGCGCATTTATCAATCACCAAAATGATATTTGTCCATGTTGATGGGCCTATTATGAGCAAACAAAGCCCTGGTCAAGAAAGATTAATATTATTTCTTTCTATCTGTTAGTTTCTTTGAACAAAAAGCTACCATATCACACTTACAGTCTGTACGTGCAAAGTACAGAACCGTGTTCGAAATAGCTGTCTCCTTAAATTGGGGTGGTACTATTTGCGTATTGCTGGCCACACTGTCTAGTTGAAAATGCATAATTATTGATACGAATCATTTAATGCCATTTAGAAAGTGATCAATTGTAACAATGTTATATTTGGGATAACCCTTTCTTAGACAAGTACACATTGTCGCATTTGTTTGGGTTGAGTCCCATCCGAGAATCTGTACTTTACTAAGAAAGTGTTATCCCAAATATAACATTTTCTTACATTTGACCACTTTCTTAATGGCATTGAGTGTTCATAGCTTTCGGCCATGGGAACCCTGCCAATTTACGCTTGCCAGAGGGGTAAAAGTACGTGATTTAGACTACCAGTTGTCGGACTTTAATTTTAGTGGAAGCCTCTGTGGCTGAGTGGGTTAGATTGCTGACTTAATAGTGCGCTGGCGATTAGGTGCCTAACTTTGGCAGTGTGGGTTCGAATACCGGTTTGGACTCAACCCCCAAAAGTAGGCGAATCTGTATTTTACTAAGAAATTGCTATCCCAAATATAACATTTGTTACACGAATCATTCAGTCTGTTCAGGCGTCATTTAATGTCAAAGTCTGTTGGTTAGTTTTCTTTTCGTAGTTTATCGGAAACTCATGTGAAGTAGTAACTGGGTTTTTGGTGTTCACTGTTGCGTGTCGATTCCCAAATTAAAACAATATGTTAACCCAGAAATATGCACGTAAAGAACTTATCGTGAAAGCAACAAACAACCAACAAGTGGTATACAATCAACAAATGTTTTTAAAAAATCACTCAGCTGACAAATCAATACAAATTACTGCACAGCAATTAAAATGGCAGTACACGATACAGTGGTAGTACAATATTCAATGGCAATAAATATTAAGGGCGATCCTCACATCAAAGCCCGTTCCAAAGCTATGAAATACATGAGAGATCCCTAAACATGCTCTTGTCCCACTATATAGACGGACTGATAAGTTAATGGAAATGACTATAGTTTCCTCACCAGTATATCGGTACTAGAACATTAAAGAACTTCCCATAACATACTGTCACCGTCTGCGGTATGACGGACCGGAAGTTTACACACCTCACGAGCATCTAAATATAGTAACTGTCTGATGACTGATCACTATTCAAACAATCCAATGAGCGTCTACCGAATCCCAACATAAGCAATGCAACACAGCTACAATCACCGTTAAACAATAAATTACACTGTCTAATAACTTATTATGACTGGTATACATGTATCGTTATTAGCTTGTTCGGCAAGGGTGGAATCTGGACTTTCTTGCCTCGGGACGATGTGCGTGTTAAAGTAAGAACCACCACAATCGTCAGACAGGTGTTTAAGGTGATGGTACTAAAATACATTTAGGTAAGCATAGCAGGGTCAGTAAAATATGAAGAGGGCTTGCAACTTTAATTGTTAGCCAGCCCACCTGGCCAATAAACATTGGAAACTAATGTATACACTGGCCTAGTACAACGTACTGCATAAAACACACGTCTCACTCTTCATAAACGGACAGACTGTAAGTCCTTGGCCCACCTGCACAAAGCGATCTTAGCGCTAAGACTATCAGTCAAGTCAAAGACGTTTATTGTATCAAAGGCCATCGGCCCATATACAAGTTCAGATAAATACAGTGGGTGAGAATTTACAGATTGGGAGATACAACAAAAATTATAAAAATATAACATTCATTAAACAATCGGTGATAATCATGAGGACTTTCTAGGGTAAGGTAATTAAAATTCTGAATTTCTACTCAACATGTTATTTCGTAGTTCCATCCCATTTTTTACAAATAAAGACAGTTTAAACATTACGTCGGCATCATTCGGTGACAAAATAGAAACAAACGCTATTCTTCTCGTCTTAGATAAGAAACATTCTGGTATATATTTAGTACGTAGTTCTGCATAATAAGGACATTCAAAGGTAAAATGTATTTCGTCTTCTATAGCAGAGTTACAGAATGAACAAATTCTTCATATTCTTTCAAGTGATATATTCCGTCCATAATTAATCATAAGTTTTGACAAGCCAAGTCTGTATTTAATATATACACTTCTTAGGTGACTATTTGTTAAAACTGATAGATATTTTTCTGGCTCTAACAAAGTCTTACATGTTCCGTACCAATCATAACGTGAACTGTTTTCCAAGTTGCATTGCCACCTTGATAGAACATATTTATTGCTATTTTACGAAAATCATTTAGAAATAAATGTTGATCACCAACAGATTGGTTAAGCCATATATACCCATACCCATGTGAGAATAATAGTGTCCTAATATGCGATATCCATGTAACCTTACCGATACTATCTAAATGTAACAGCATGTTATAAGCTTTTTTCGGAAGCCGATGTTCTGGCATACGGATGATATTAAACCAATATTTTAAACACTTTATTTGCGAAATAATGTAAAGGGGGTATCTTCCACATTCTCGATATATCATATTATTTGGTGTTGCTATTCCAACGCGAAGAAACTTTTTACATGCCAGTAGGTGAATTCTTTCTAAACATTCATATCTTCGGTAACCCCACACTTCAGATCAATACAATAGAATTGGCTGTATTTGAGTATCAAATAATTTGAAAAATACTTTTGGTGTAATAACTCCAAGTTTATGTGAAACAGACATATTAGGTAAAGCTCGTTTCCCTCGCTGTGATATGTCAGATACACACTTGTCCATAGTCAGTGTTGAATTAAACATTATGCCGAGATACTTATAACAATTAACTACATTAATTTGTTGTCCATTTAAGTACCATCTTTCCTTAAAATTTAAAGGACCCCCTTTTCTGAATACTATAATTTCTGTCTCATCTAAATTTACAGATACATTCCATTCCTTAGTATATTAATCTAATACATACAACTGATTCTGTAGACCAATAACAGTGTCAGATAGTAAAATAACATCATCGGCAAAAAGGAGCATAAGAAGTTCAAGGATGTCAAGATACATCTGTATACCATGCTTACCGTTACTTGAGATTTCATAATATAATTCGCTAATGAAAAACGAAAATAACAGAGGACTCAATATATGCTAATATTTGCTTATCAAAGAGTTTGTGGAGAAATGGCATTATATCCAACTAGGAACATATAAGCATTTCTATCAGCACTTGATCGTGCATGGCAGATTTTCCTTTTTTTAACTTATTTATTGATGATGTAATTTCATGTTCAGTTATCGTAGAATTTAGTATGAATGCATCAATATCTGTAAACTGATTAGAACTGAGTTCATTTTCATCATCTGAGTGAGGAGAAAAAACATTGTCATTTGCAAAAACCTCTGTAAAATGGCAAAGCCGTTCTGCTTTCGTTAGATGATTCTTCTGTCTGGGTTTGTTTTGTAATGATTATATCTATTTCCAAAAGCTAGATTGATTATTTATGCTTCTATGCAATCTTTCAACTGATTTCTTACATGAAATGGATTTAAATTTTCTTCAAAAAAATTTATAATGATTTCTTTGTCTACAGTAAACAATTCTGTTAGCGACTGTTCTTTGTGTTCTAAATCTCCTAAGTGCCATACGTGTTTCTCGTTTCGCTTGTCTACATTCTAGACTTAGTGGTTTTTGATTGGCAAATTGTGAATTATGTCGTATTGTCTTTTTCATGCAGCTAGCAGAGTTTAATACAATGTCGACAAAGTGGCTAATTGCATTTTCAATAGCATTGTCAATTTCTTTGAGGACCATTTCTTTGTTTTCAGTAATATTATATCTCAGGTTATCAAGAAACAAACTGGAGTAATAATCATTCGATACAATGTTCTCTGATGCTTGTGGATCCATACATGAATCACTGTTACATCTATTACCCATATTTGGAAATTTATACATCAATTCTAATGGAAAGTGATCAGAATCATATCGATCACCGACAGTGAACATATTGATAAACTGAAAAAAATCTGGTGAACTTACAAAATAATCGTTCACACTAGAGCCATGTTGGCTACAATAAGTAAATCCCCCATTAGTATCACTATATACACGTCCATTTACGATGTAAAGTTTAAAAACATAGCATAAATCCAACAACATTTGACCAAATCTATTTACAACTGTATCCTGTGAAGTACGACCCTCAACATGGTCATCCTCCTCCTCAGGGAAAGGAGAGGTATGATTGAAGCTATCATCATTATTGCTAATATCAGGGTTATTTCTCTCAGGTGAAAGGTGACCCATCCCAACCAGAAGACTATCGCCCTATTACTTTTCTTAGCTGTTTGGGAAAATTATTCTTTTCAGTAATAAAAAATAGACACACTAATTTCATCGAAACAAATCAGCTTCTTAGTGAAACACAGACAGGAATCAGAAGAATTACTCAGCCGCAGACAATGTATTCATATTATACGACCTCACTGAATTGGTTGGGGCAATGAATACACAAAGCTATTTTTAGAAAGTGGTCAAATGTAACAAATGTTACATTTGGGATAACACTTTCTTAGTAAGTACAGATTCTCGTACTTTTTGGGGTTGAGTCCCGTCTGGGATTCGAACCCACACTTGCCAGAGTGAGGCAACCCAATCGCCAGCATACAAAGTCAGCTATCTAACCCACTCAGCCATCGAGGCTTCCACAAAAATGAAAGTCCGACAACTAGTAGTCTAGATCAAATTTTTCGAGCAGACCTCTCACAAGTGTGAATCGGCATGGCTCTCATGGCCGAAAGCTATGAATATACAATGCCATTTTTAGAAAGTGGTCAAATGTAACAAATGTTATATTTGGGATATAACACTTTCTTAGTAAAGTACAGATTCAAACCCTGGACGGAACTCAACCCAAAAAAGTACGAGAATCTGTACTTTACTAATAAAGTGTTATCCCAAATATAACAGTTGCTTAGGGAAAGAAAGAAAAAACTATTCTATGCTTTTATTGATTTTCGCAAAGCGTTTGACGAGTCAGCTTTAACAAAAAAAATGTCCGATAATAATGATATTTAAAATATGTTAACAAATATCAAATATGTGTCCGTAGTAAAGGTAATCTTCCCTTGGCTCAACTGGAGTGCGGCAAGGCGAATACCTGTTGCCAGTACTATTGTCACTTTTTGTAAATGATTTAGAGCAGTACCTTAGATTATAATTGCCATGGTATTTCTATTACTTCCCACTCAAATGATATATGTATGCTTTTAAATGTATTCATTGTCCTGTTGATGCAGATGATACTTTCTTGGAAACCACTAAAGAACTGCACAACACGTTGGATAACTTTCAGGTGTTCTGTAAACACATGACATGTAAAAAGTTATTTGTGGTTCTAAAACAAGTTAAGATTTGTCTTCACTATTCATGATCCAGTTATTGAAAATACTAACAAATTACGTATTTAGCAAGAATACTCTCTAAAAATAACCAATTCGTCTCATGTAATGCAACCTCGTTGATTACACTACAAAAGCCATGTTTTTTTTCTACCGAAAAAACGTCATTTACTTAATTTATCATTTCAGTGTCAAATTAGATTTGAATGTATGGTTAAACCAATATTGTTTTACGGTTCTGAAATATGGAGCGTAGGTAACTGTGCCATACTCGAAAATCTGCAATCACGCCTCATCCAAATGTTACTGAAAGTTACAAAAATCCACATCACTTACTATATTATATGGGGAAACAGGAACTTAATTGAAGTGTTCTTTGTTATTGGTCAAAATTAATGGAGACAAAAATCTGCGAAGTTTTCACATATTGTTTATAAGTTATTACTAATGGTGTGAATTCTGATATCTAAACATAAATGGGCTATTAATCTCCTATTAATAGAAGACCTGGGATTTAGTGATGCTTGTTGCAAAGTGGATTCGATATAGATAACCAGAAATCCTTTATGTCCAAAAGACTTAAAGACCAATATTTACAAATCCGGACCAATACAATTACAAACTGAAACATCTCATCTTACAAAATGAGGAAGTACTGTTATCATTTGAACAATACCTTAATATGTTTGATGCAATATATGGAATGCCACTATTGTCCCTTAGATTATCAAATCATCGGCTCCCAGTAGAAACTGGCAGATAGGGAAAAACAGTGTATGAAAGAAGAAGTCAACTCTAAAGGGAATTGGAGATGAATTCCACAATATGCCTGCCTACACAACCGACAGTATTTTACTTTTTACAGGCGGTGAACTGACAAATGATAGTTGATACTTGCATGAATAAATGTATTTTCTTTCTCCAACTAATGCTTAATCCTTGTGCAATGTAGTTCTATACACATGTTCAGCCGAATGATGGCTTCCTACATACCCGCTGGTAGTATATATTTTACAGCGCAAACATTTACTTGATACATAACAGTTCACAACTGACAGGGGAAAGTGTCCAATTGACTGCAATACGTTTTTTATTCTAAAATATTATTTTTCTTAAATCCAAAGGTTTGTGCTATTTGTGCACACGAGGTGCTACCTACTCCTACACCATACGGAACACACATACATTAACACGATGTATTCTTAACGATTAATCGCCCACTTTCATTAAGTCTGAAAATGGTGCAATGTTAATCACCAGCTGCATGTCACAGCCCTTAACACTAGTACCATTAAGGATGAATGTGGTATATCCTGGTTGATTAATGGATCACAAACCTTAATGCAACCCGACAAATAGAGACAAGTCCCATCCAATAGTGCTCTTGCAACAGATGTAAGCACACTTCAAACAACACTCGCGTAAAAGTATACTTAGGAAGTGCGAACAAACATATTTTATTATCATATTTACATTTGTAGGCTTCTCAATCAAGGACCTGACACTTTGCCCAAACAGAATAAGTTCACGGGGTATGAATGTATAAATACCAGGAGTGCTCCATCATTACTACTGTGGTGTGACTTGTCTCCCTCTGGTAAGTATTGCTTCCTACATTATTTATCCTGACTACTTTAATAGTTGGAGTTTTGCACATAACGTCAAGTGCCCTTTTGTAGACAATATATTGTACAGGCAGCTTTGATGTTTTGTAACGATAATCTTTTGTCAAGATCTATGAAGTACATATATCAGGTAATGATACCTTTTGGGGGCTCAGTATTGTTTTCCTGCCAACAATATGTAAACATTTCCTGAGTACATTTCGGGTCGATTGTGAGAGAGAGTTTCAGCTTAAACAATTTCATAAGATTTCGATTGAAAGTTTCCACAAGATTTCAACGATTTCAACAATCTAATAACATTTCGGGAACACCTTGTGTCAATTTCCACAGCTATTTGCCCTTTACACCAAGTGGAATCTCTTTCGGCAGAACATCTAGGAAGGTTACTCCCTTGCATTGACAATTTGTGTTATATTCACAATAGAAAACAGCTCAAAATGCATTTGTGCCTTGTCCTCCTGCTTGTGGCCGCAGCCGTGATCCAGTCAGATGCCTGGAGGCGGAGAATTAGATGGAGAAGAGTTGCCAGAATAGCACTGAGAGTCGCACCAATAGTCCTGGGTAAGCAATGCCTATGAGTGACTTTTAAAGTGCCCAACAAACAAACACATTCCATTTTTCAAAACTATGCATTACGTTTTTCAGTCTTCGTGGAATTTAGAATTTAAAAAAATGACCTCACTCCCTTCATGGAAGTATTTGAAAATTGATTACATGTCACGGCATCCCATATGCGTGGATTGATGCTCATCATGTTTGTTTGTTTGTTACGTTTTTCAGTCTTTGTGGTTTTAGAAAGGCGCGTAGGATAAAACATTCACCTCACTTCCTTATTGGAAGTATTTGATTTTTGATTGCATGTCACGGCATGGATTGATGTTCATTATGTAAGTCACTGCATTGTTTAGTCCACACTCAATTATTTAAAGACTACCGTCATATAGCTGGAATAAGGCTGAGAGAAAACACAGACAATCGAAAATTGTTTTTCAATGAAAATGGAAGTCTATTCCAGTAAACAAAGAATGAACATGTGGCCACGTTATAAATCACTACAGAATGAGTCAGAATGTTATTGGCTGCTTGTTTTTAAGTATATCTTAGACAGTCCCCCGAAGAGCTACATGCGGTGAGGGGATAAAATGGAAAGGAGTAATAGAATAGCTTTGTGTCCATTTGATTTCAATATTCATATTCATCGCCTGATTAAAATGACATATTGCTCATCTTCCATAACCCAAAATGCATTCATATTCTTTCATTTTGTATCTTTCCAAACATGACTATTTTCTTTTAAGGCAAACGTAATGTGGATAACCTTGATACAAACAAGGACGGCACAATTGACCAATCAGAAGCTGAGACGCTAATGGACAGACGATCGGCCATGGAGCTCCTTTCTTTCGCTGATGAAAATGGTTAGCGCTTTTGTATACGATTTCATTTATTCAAAGGAAATGTTTATTCCTAAAATAATTTTCGCTATTTCTCATGGGACAATATGGACCCGTTTTCCCCTTATGGATCTGTTGACTCCTGAATATATACATTCTGACTGACTGCCATAACTTTTCTACGTGTAGGAGACTCAAGCGTGAGTTTAGAAGAGTTCTCAAGGAGCATCGACTACTTTGGGCAGTGAGTTAAAGGTAAGGTATAGAAAATCTTACTGCTATGATTCTGTTTTATGAAGTAGAAACTGTCACTACTTCAACATAACTTTATCCGAAATTATATGTTCAAGCAACGAGTTCACAAGAGAATTTGTGGATGTCTACTTTCTTATGAGGCACACAACGTTTCGGAGCTTATACATGCTCCATCAGGTGAATGTTTCTAGGACGCAGAGAGCATATGTATATGTACATGTAAAAACAACAAAAGTAATAAGAAAACAAAGTTTGATACTAGGTAAACCAAAACTTAATTACGCAAATTGGTGATTAGCAATGGACAAATGAAAGTTAGCTGTAGTTCATGTCAAATAGAGGAAGATCGTTTGATTTGATGATTTTCTTTTATAGATCCTCCCATTGAAGAGGCTTTGATGTCGCCCTTTGAAAACGATTTTGAGGATGATACTGAATAGTTTTCCTCATACGTAAATGATTTCAATAAATCATAGCAATCACCTTTGTCATGCTTTGTTCATTAACTTTATAGTAGCAGTCATTGCAGAGAGCAAGTGATCCAATACGTAATGCTTAAAACTGAATTCCATTGTGTTCACAACCATCTCCATCAAGATGTGCAAGCACGTGCAATATGTTCCCCAGGCCTTTTGCACGTGCACCTAACTCTTTGGTGACTCGGGTTATGAAATGCATGTCCCGGGGCAAGTATTCAATTTGTTGGGACCAACTCGAGCATACTTATCAGTCATATAAATAATATTACTTGTCTGTGTTGATGGGCCTATAATGAGCAAACAAAGCCCTGGTCAAGAAAGATTAATATTTCTTTCTATCTGTCAGTTTCTTTGAACAAAAAGCTACCATATCACACTTACGTGCAATGTACAGAACCGTGTTGGAAATAGCTGCCTCCACTCTTGCCAAATGTCAGTGACGTTTAAATTGGGGTGGTAATATTTGCGTGCGTAATGCTGGCCACACTGTCTTATTGAAAATACATAATTATTTATACGAATCATTTAATGCTATTTACTCACTCACTCACTCAAATGTAACAAATGTTATATTTGGGATAACCCTTTCTTAGTCAAGTACAGATTCTCGTATTTGTTTGGGTTCGCCTTCCGAGAATCTGTACTTAACTGAGAAAGTGTTATCCAAAATATAACATTTGTTACATTTGAGTGAGTGAGTGAGTTGGGTTTAACGCCGCTTTTAACAGTATTCCAGTCATATCACGGCGTGTCAGCTTAATGTGGGAGGAAAGCCCGAAGTGATGCAGGTCTTAGACGTTTACCACTTCGGTGAAACCCACGAGAACAGGTATGGTGCTGACAAACCTAGAAACTTAATTGGGGTGAACCGGGATTCGAACCCACAATCATTGGTTTCTGGCGTGCCCAAGGGCCGCAACTCTGCACAGCGAATCGCGGCACCTTAGACGACTGGGCCACCCGTGCCCCCTTGTTTCTTTTGACCACTTTCTAAATGACATTGTGTGTTCATAGCTTTCGGCCATGGGAGCCATGTCCATTTAAGCCTGTCAGAGGCGTACACAAAGTACTTGATTTAGATACCACTTGGAAGCCTCGGTGGCTGAGTGGATTAGATTGCTGACTGTGTGCTCGCGATTAGGAGCCTCACTCTGGCAGTGTGGGTTCGAATCCCGGATGGGATTCAACCCCAAAAAGTACGCGAATCTGTATTTTACTAAGAAAATGCTATCCCAAATATAACATTTGTTACACAAATCACTTAGTCAGTTCAGGCGTCGTTTTATGTCAAAGTCTGTTGGTTAGTTTTCTTTTCGTAGTTTATCAGAAACCCATGTGAAGTAGTAACTGGGTTTTTGCTGTTCACTGTTGCGTGTCGATTCCCAAATTGAACCAATATGTTAAGCCAGAAATATGTACGTAGAGAACCTAGCGTGAAAGCAACAAACAACCAACAAATGGTATACAATCAACAAATGTATTACAAAATTCACTAAGCTGACAAATCAATACAAATTACTGCACAGCAATTACAATGGCAGAAAACGATAGAGTTGTACTACAATATTCAATGGCAATAAATGAAGTTAAGGGCGATCTTCACATGAAAGCCATTTCCAAAGCTATGAAATACATTAGAGATCCCTAAACACGCTCTTGTCCAACTATACAGACAGACTAATAAGCTAATGGAAATGACTATAGTTTCCTCACAAGTCTATCGGTACTAGAACATTAGGACTTCCCATAACATAACACCGTCCGCGGTATGACGGACCAGAAATTTACATGATCTAAATATAGTAACTGGCTGATGACTGATCACTATTCAAACAATGCAATGAGCGTCTACCGAATCCCAACATAAGCAATGCAACACAGCTACAATCACCGTTAAACAATAAAATACACTGTCTAATAACTAATTATGACTGAAATACATGTATCGTTATTAGCTAGCTCGGCAAGGGTGGAAGCTGGACTTTTACAGTCAGTTCACTTTCTTGCCTGGGGAGGATGTGCGTGTTTAAGTAAGAACCACTACAATCGTCAGACAGGTGTTTAGGGTAATGGTCTAAAATACATTTAGGTTAGCATAGCAGGGTTAGTAAAATATGAAGAGGGCTTGCAACTTTAATTGTTAAGAAGCCCACCTGGCCAATAAACATTGGAAACTAATTTATACACTGGCCTAGTACAACGTACTGCATAAAACACACATCTCACTCTTCATAAAGGGACTATTAGTCCTTGGCCGATTTGCACAAAGCGATCTTAGCGCTAAGACTATCAGTCAAGTCAAAGACGTTTATTGTATCAAAGGCCATCGGCCCATTTTCAAATTCAGATAAATACAGTGGGTGAGAATTTACAGATTGGGAGATACAACAAAAAATTTTAAAAATATAACATTCATTTAACAATCGGTGATAATCATGAGGACTTTCTAGGCTAAGGTAATTTAAATTCTGAATTTCTACTCAACATGTTATTTCGTAGTTCCCATGTTTTACAAATAAAGACAGTTTAAACATTATGTCGGCATCATTCGTGACAAAACAAACGCTATTCTTCTCGTCTTAGATAAGAAAAATTCTGGTATATATTTAGTACGTAGTTTCGCATAATAAGGACATTCAAAGGTAAAATGTATTTCGTCTTCTATAGCAGAGTTACAGAATGGACAAATTCTTTGTATTCTTTCAAGTGATATATTCCGTCCATAATTAATACCCATACCCATGTGAGAATAATAGTGTCCTAATATGCGATACCCATGTAACCTTACCGATAGTATCTAAATGTATGAGCATGTTATAAGCTTTTTTCGGAAGCCGATGTTCTGTCAAACAGCTGATATCAAACCAATATTTTAAACACTTTATTTGCGAATTAATGTAAAGTGGGTATCTTCCACATTCTCCTTATATGATATTATTTGGTTTGGCTATTCCAACGCGAAGAAACTTTTTACATGCCAGTAGGTGAATTCTTTCTAAACATTCATATCTTCGGTAACCCCACACTTCAGATCAATATAATAGAATCGGCTGTATTTGAGTATCAAATAATTTGAAAAATACTTTTGGTGTAATAACTCCAAGTTTATGTGAAACAGACATTATATTAAGTGAAACTCGTTTCCCTCGCAGTGATAAGTCAGATACACACTTATCCTTATTCAGTGTTGAATTAAACATTATACCGAGATACTTATAACCATTAACTACATTAATTTGTTGTCCATTTAAGTACCATCTTTCCTTAAAATTTAAAGGACCCCCTTTTCTGAATACTATAATTTCTGTCTCATCTAAATTTACAGATAAATTCCATTCCTTAGTATATTTATCTACTACATACAACTGATTCTGTAGACCAATAACAGTGTCAGATAGTAAAATAACATCATCGGCAAAAAGGAGCATAAGAAGTTCAAGGATGTCAGGATACATCTGTATACCATGCTTACCGTTACTTGAGATTTCATAATATAATTCGCTAATGAAAAACGAAAATAACAGAGGACTCAATATACATCCCTGAGTGAGTGAGTATGGTTTTACGCCGCTTTTAGAAATATTCCAGCAATATCACGGCGGGGGACACCAGAAATGGGCTTCACACATTGTACCCATGTCGGGAATCGAACCCGGGTCTTCGGCGTGACGAGCGAACGCTTTAACCACTAGGCTACCCGACCGCCCCCTATACATCCCTGACGTAAACCAGATGTGCAATCGATAAATTCAGTAACACCAGAATCACTACGTACACATGACTTGATATTTGAATACATTGATTGTAGTATATTAAACATCTTCCCTTGTAGTCCAGCTTTTCTTAAACAACACCATAATTTATAACGATCAACTGTATCAAATGCCTTTTTAAAATCAATAAAAGCAACTTAAACCTTGTGTTTACGACGTGTTAGACATTTTTGAATTGCAGCATATAATGTAAAAACATGATCTATGGTTGAATATTTTTTTCTAAAACCAGCTAGAACTTCTGGTATCTTATCTCTCAAATTCAAAACAGAGGTTAAAATTTTCCCCAGAACACTCATTAATGAGATCCCCCTGTAGTTGTCAAGGTTTCTCGGATCGCCTTTTTTATGTAGAGGGACTATTTCTGAACACGACCAACTGCTTGGAAATATTTGATTATCAAAGAGTTTGTGGAGAAATGGCATTATATCCAATTGGGAACATTTAAGCATTTCTATCAGCACTTGATCGGGCATGGCAGATTTTCCTTTTTTTAACTTATTTATTGATGATGTAATTTCATGTTCAGTTATCGTAGAATTTAGTATGAATGCATCAATATCTGTAAACTGATTAGAACTGAGTTCATTTTCATCATCTGAGAGAGGAGAAAAAACATTGTCATTTGCAAAAAACTCTCTAAAATGGCAAAGCCATTCTGCTTTCGTTATATGATTCTTCTGTCAGGGTTTGTTTTGTAATGATTATATCTGTTTCCAAAATCTAGATTGATTGTTTATGCTTCTATGCAATCTTTCAACTGATTTCTTACGGGAAATGGATTTAAATTTTCTGCAACAAAATTTATAATGATTTCTTTGTCTACAGTAAACAATTCTGTTAGCGACTGAAAATATGTTAACAAATATCAAATATGTGTCCGTAGTAAAGGTAATCTTCCCTTGGCTCAACTGGAGTGCGACAAGGCGAATACCTGTCGCCAGTACTATTGTCACTTTTTGTAAATGATTTAGAGCAGTACCTCAGATTATAATTGCCATGGTATTTCAATTACTTCCCACTCAAATGATATATGTATGCTTTTAAATGTATTCATTGTTCTGTTGATGTAGATGATACTTGCTTGGAAACCACTAAAGAACTGCACAACACGTTGGATAACTTTCAGGTGTTCTGTAAACACATGACCTGTAAAAAGTTATTCGTGGTTCTAAAACAAGTTCAGATTTGTCTTCACTATTCATGATCCAGTTATTGAAAATACTAACGAATTACGTATTTAACAAGAATACTCTCTACAAATAACCAATTCGTCTCATGTAATGCAACCTCGTTGATTACACTACAAAAGCCATGTTTTTTTCTACCGAAAAAACGTCATTTACTTAATTTATCATTTCAGTGTCAAATTAGATTTGAATGTATGGTTAAACCAATATTGTTTTACGGTTCTGAAATATGGAGCGTTGGTAACTGTGCCATACTCGAAAATCTGCAATCACGCCTCATCAAAATATTACTGAAAGTTACAAAAACCCACATCACTTACTATATTATATGGGGAAACAGGAACTTAATTGAAGTGTTCTTTGTTATTGGTCAAAATTAGTGGAGACAAAAATCTGCGAAATTGTCACATATTGTTTATAAGTTATTACTAATGGTGTGAATTTTGATATCTAAACATAAATGGGCTATTAATCTCCTATTAATAGAAGACCTGGGGTTTAGTGATGCTTGTTGCAAGTGGATTCGATATAGATAACCAGAAATCCTTTATGTCCAAAAGACTTAAAGACCAATATTTACAAATCCGGACCAATACAATTACAAACTGAAACATCTCATCTTACAAAATGAGGAAGTACTGTTATCATTTGAACAATACCTTAATGTGTTTGATGCAATATATGGAATGCCACTATTGTCCCTTAGATTATCAAATCATCGGCTCCCAGTAGAAACTGGCAGATAGGGAAAAAACAGTGTATGAAAGAAGACGTCAACTCTAAAGGGATTGGAGATGAATTCCACAATATGCCTGCCTACACAACCGACAGTATTTTACTTTTTACAGGCGGTGAACTGACAAATGATAGTTGATACTTGCATGAATAAATGTATTTTCTTTCTCCAACTAATGCTTAGTCCTTGTGCAATGTAGTTCTATACACATGTTCAGCCGAATGATGGCTTCCTACATACCCGCTGGTAGTATATATTTCACAGCGCAAACATTTCCTTGATACATAACAGTTCACAACTGACAGGGGAAAGTGTCCAATTGACTGCAATACGTTTTTTATTCTAAAATATTATTTTCTTAAATCCAAAGGTTTGTGCTATTTGTGCACACGAGGTGCTACCTACTCCTACACCATACGGAACACACATACATTAACACGATGTATTCTCAACGATTAATCGCCCACTTCCATTAAGTCTTAAAATGGTGCAATGTTAATCACCAGCTGCATGTCACAGCCCTTAACACTAGTACCATGAAGGATGAATGTGGTATATCCTGGTTGATTAATGGATCACAAACCTTAATGCAACCCGAAAAACAGAGACAAGTCCCATCCAATAGTGCTCTTGCAACAGATGTAAGCACACTTCAAACAACACTCGCGTAAAAGTATACTTAGGAAGTGCGAACAAACATATTTTATTATCATATTTACATTTGTAGGCTTCTCAATCAAGGACCTGACACTTTGCCCAAACAGAATAAGTTCACGGGATCTGTAGGGGTATGAATGTATAAATACCAGGAGTGCTCCATCATTACTACTGTGGTGTGACTTGTCTCCCTCTGGTAAGTATTGCTTCATACATTATTTATCCTGACTACTTTAATAGTTGGAGTTTTGCACATAACGTCAAGTGCCCTTTTGTAGACAATATATTGTACAGGCAGCTTTGATGTTTTGTAACGATAATCTTTTGTCAAGATCTATGAAGTACATATATCAGGTAATGATACCTTTTGGGGGCTCAGTATTGTTTTCCTGCCAACAATATGTAAACATTTCCTGAGTACATTTCGGGTCGATTGTGAGAGAGAGTTTCAGCTCAAACAATTTCATAAGATTTCGATTGAAAGTTTCCACAAGATTTCAACGATTTCAACAATCTAATAACATTTCGGGAACACCTTGTGTCAATTTCCACAGCTATTTGCCCTTTACACCAAGTGGAATCTCTTTCGGCAGAACATCTAGGAAGGTTACTCCCTTGCATTGACAATTTGTGCTATATTCACAACAGAAAACAGCTCAAAATGCGTTTGTGCCTTGTCCTCCTGCTTGTGGCCGCAGCCGTGATCCAGTCAGATGCCTGGCGGCGGAGAATTAGATGGAGAAGAGTTGCCAGAATAGCACTGAGAGTCGCACCAATAGTCCTGGGTAAGCAATGCCTATGAGTGACTTTTAAAGTGCCCAACAAACAAACACATTCCATTTTTCAAAACTATGCATTACGTTTTTCAGTCTTCGTGGAATTTAGAATTTAAAAAAATGACCTCACTCCCTTCATGGAAGTATTTGAAAAATGATTACATGTCACGGCATCCCATATGCGTGGATCGATGCTCATCATGTTTGTTTGTTTGTTACGTTTTTCAGTCTTTGTGGTTTTAGAAAGGCGCGTAGGATAAAACATTCACCTCACTTCCTTATTGGAAGTATTTGATTTTTAATTGCATGTCACGGCATGGATCGATGTTCATAATGTAAGTCACTGCATTGTTTGGTCCACACTCAATTATTTAAAGACTACCGTCATATAGCTGGAATAAGGCTGAGAGAAAACACAGACAATCGAACATTGTTTTTCAATGAAAATGGAACAGTCTATTCCAGTAAACAAAGAATGAACATGTGGCCACGTTATAAATCACTACAGAATGAGTCAGAATGTTATTGGCTGCTTGTTTTTAAGTATATCTTAGGCAGTCCCCCGAGGAGCTACATGAGGTGAGGGGATAAAATGGAAAGGAGTAATAGAATAGCTTTGTGTCCATTTGATTTCAATATTCATATTCATCGCCTGATTAAAATGACATATTGCTCATCTTCCATAACCGAAAATGCATTCATGTTCTTTCATTTTGTATCTTTCCAAACATGACTATTTTCTTTTAAGGCAAACGTAATGTGGATAACCTTGATACAAACAAGGACGGCACAATTGACCAATCAGAAGCTGAGACGCTAATGGACAGACGATCGGCCATGGAGCTCCTTTCTTTCGCTGATGAAAATGGTTAGAACTTTTGTATACGATTTCATTTATTCAAAGGAAATGTTTATTCCTAAAATAATTTTCGCTATTTCTCATGGTACAATATGGACCCGTTTTCCCCTTATGGATCTGCTGACTCCTGAATATATACATTCTGACTGACTGCCATAACTTTTCTACGTGTAGGAGACTCAAGCGTGAGTTTAGAAGAGTTCTCAAGGAGCATCGACTACTTTGGGCAGTGAGTTAAAGGTAAGGTATAGAAAATCTTACTGCTGTGATTCTGTTTTATGAAGTAGAAACTGTCACTACTTCAACATAACTTTATCCGAAATTATATGTTCAAGCAACGAGTTCACAAGAGAATTTGTGGATGTCTACTTTATTATGAGGCACACAACGTTTCGGAGCTTATACATGCTCCATCAGGTGAATGTTTCTAGGACGCAGAGAGCATATGTATATGTACATGTAAAAACAACAAAAGTAATAAGACACAAAATGTTTGATACTAGGTAAACCAAAACTTAATTACGCAAATTGGTGATTAGCAATGGGGAAATGGTGAGGCAAGGGCAAATTATCGCTGATTGGTGATTAGCAATGGACAAATGAAAGTTAGCTGTAGTTCATGTCAAATATAGGAAGATCGTGAGATTTGATGATTTTCTTTTGTAGATCCTTCCTTTGAAGAGGCTTTGATGTCGCCCTTTGAAAACGATCTTGAGGATGATACTGAATAGTTTTCCTCATACCTAAATGATTTCAATAAATCATAGCAATCACCTTTGTCATGCTTTGTTTATTAACTTTATAGTAGCAGTCATTGCAGACAGCAAGTGATCCAATACGTAATGCTTGAAACTGAATTCCATTGTGTTCACAACCATCTCCATCAAGATCTGGGATCGTACAACATTCTCAGCCAAATGTATATATCAAAAGGTTTGCTTTCATCATGAAACATTGGTATCTGTTCTGTTGGTTGGTTGGTTTGTTGTTTAACGCCGCACTCAGCAACATTCCAGCTATATGACGGCGGTCTGTAAATAATCGAGTCTGGATAAGACAATCTAGTGATTAATGTCATGAGCATCGATCCACGCAATTGGGATCGATGACATGCATCAACCAAGTCAGCGAGCCTGACCACCCAATCCCGTTAGTCGCCTTTTACGACAAGCATAGTCATCTTTTATGGCAAGAATGGGTTGCTGAAGACCTATTCTACCCCGCAATCTTCACGGGTCGGTATCTGTTCTGTACATAGTACATAGTACAGAGCACAGATCATTTCGTTCATATTCAGAAAGGAGTATCCCTGGGAATAACCACCTCTTTTTTCAAGTTCGGCAAAGGTGGAAAACTGGACTTCTATTTAACTCCCTTGCTTCAGGAAGATGGCACACTCCGAATATCCCTATCAAACTCTGAGAAAGAAATAATGCCAAAAGTTGGAACTAACCACCTATCAACGCATTATAAGTATAGGTTAGAGGATGAGGACCTGAGGTCTAATCGTTGAACCTATTTAAACAACGGCCCACATTCATTTAAAGAACCCAAGCTCCTAAGATGTTGAAACAACATTGATTTGATAAGTGGATCTTAAAAGATATTCAGCCCCGTGAAGATCCAGGTTAGACTAGGTCTTCAGCAACCCATGCTTGCCGTAAGGGGCGACAATACATCAACGTGAGTGAGTGAGTGAGTTGGAATTAACGCCGCTTTTAACAGTATTCCAGTTATATCACGGCGTGTCAGCTGAATGTGGGAGGAAAGCCCGAAGTGATGCAGGTCTTAGACGTTTACCACTTCGGTGAAACCCACGAGCACGGGTATGGTGCTGACAAACCTAGAAACATAATCAGGGCGAACCGGGATTCGAACCCACAATCATAGGTTTCTGGCGTGCCTAAGGGACGCAACTCTGCACAGCGAGTCGCGGCGCCTTAGACGACTGGGCCACCCGTGCCCCCCAATACAACAACGAACAAACAAGCAAATAAAAGCCATTGAAGAACACTGCGAGATTCGCACCTGCGTGATGCACGTGAAATATGTTCCTCGAGTCTTTTGCACGTGCACCTCGCTCTATGGTGACTCGGATTATGAAATGCATGTCCCGGGATCAAGTATACAATTTATCTGGACCAACTCGAGCACACT
The DNA here is from genome assembly GCF_022045235.1 of Haliotis cracherodii. Classification (NCBI taxonomy): domain Eukaryota; kingdom Metazoa; phylum Mollusca; class Gastropoda; order Lepetellida; family Haliotidae; genus Haliotis; species Haliotis cracherodii. The sequence goes on along the minus strand of NW_027266319.1, from coordinate 53,856,749 downwards.
TATCAATCACCAAAATGATATTATTTGTCCATGTTGATGGGCCTATTATGAGCAAACAAAGCCCTGGTCAAGAAAGATTAATATAATTTCTTTCTATCTGTTAGTTTCTTTGAACAAAAAGCTACCATAATCACACTTACAGTCTGTACGTGCAAAGTACAGAACCGTGTTCGAAATAGCTGTCTCCTTAAATTGGGGTGGTACTATTTGCGTATTGCTGGCCACACTGTCTAGTTGAAAATGCATATTTATTGATACGAATCATTTAATGCCATTTAGAAAGTGGTCAATTGTAACAAATGTTATATTTGATATAACCCTTTCTTAGACAAGTACACATTGTCACATTTGTTTGGGTTGAGTCCCATCCGAGAATCTGTACTTTACTAAGAAAGTGTTATCCCAAATATAACATTTTGTTACATTTGACCACTTTCTTAATGGCATTGAGTGTTCATAGCTTTCGGCCATGGGAACCCTGCTAATTTACGCTTGCCAGAGGGGTAAAAGTACGTGATTTAGACTACCAGTTGTCGGACTTTAATTTTAGTGGAAGCCTCTGTGGCTGAGTGGGTTAGATTGCTGACTTAATAGTGCGCTGGCGATAAGGTGCCTAACTTTGGCAGTGTGGGTTCGAATATCGGCTGGGACTCAACCCCCAAGAGTACGCGAATCTGTATTTTACTAAGAAAATGCTATCCCAAATATAACATTTGTTACACGAATGATTTAGTTTGTTCAGGCGTCATTAATGTCAAAGTCTGTTGGTTAGTTTTCCTTTCGTAGTTTATCGGAAACCCATGTGAAGTAGTAACTGGGTTTTTGGTGTTCACTGTTGCGTGTCGATTCCCAAATTAAAACAATATGTTAACCCAGAAATATGCACGTAAAGAACTTATCGTGAAAGCAACAAACAACCAACAAGTGGTATACAATCAACAAATGTTTTTAAAAAATCACTCAGCTGACAAATCAATACAAATTACTGCACAGCAATTACAATGGCAGTACACGATAGAGTGGTAGTGCAATATTCAATGGCAATAAATATTAAGGGCGATCCTCACATCAAAGCCCGTTCCAAAGCTATGAAATACATGAGAGATCCCTAAACATGCTCTTGTCCCACTATATAGACGGACTGATAAACTAATGGAAATGACTATAGTTTCCTCACCAGTCTATCGGTACTAGAACATTAGGACTTCCCATAACATAACATAACACCGTCCGCGGTATGACGGACCAGAAATTTACACGATCTAAATATATTCACTGGCTGATGACTGATCACTATTCAAACAATGCAATGAGCGTCTACCGAATCCCAACATAAGCAATGCAACACAGCTACAATCACCGTTAAACAATAAAATACACTGTCTAATAACTAATTATGACTGATATACATGTATCGTTATTAGCTTGTTCGGCAAGGGTGGAATCTGGACTTTTACAGTCAGTTCACTTTCTTGCCTCGGGACGATGTGTGTGTTAAAGGTAATGGTCTAAAATACATTTATTTTTGTGTGTGTTTTGTTTGTTGTTTAACGCCGCACTCAGCAATATTCCAGCTATATGACGGTGGTCTGTAAATAATCGAGTCTGGACCAGACAATCCAGTGATTGATATCATGAACATCAATCCACGCAATTGGGATCGATGACATGCATCAACCACGTCAGCGAGCCTGACCACCCGATCCGGTTGGTCGCCTCTTACGACAAGCATAGTCGCCTTTTATGGCAAGCATGGGTTGCTGAAGACCTCTTCTATCCCGGATCTTCCCGGGCTCAAATCATCGGCTCCTAGTAGAAACTGGAAACTTTGGAAACTAATTTATACACTGGCCTAGTTCAACCTACTGCATAAAACACAAATCTCACTGTTCATAAACGGACAGACAATTAGTCCTGGACCCACTTGCACAAAGCGATCTCAGCGCTAAGACTATCGTAAGCCTATGTTAAAGTATGGGAGTTACGATCATCTTACGCCAAGATCGCTTTGTGCAAGTGGGTCCTGATGTAAGTACAGTCGTTTCAGGACCTGTCATTCATACAAAGTTTTCACTTTGACTTTGAGGCAAGGAATAACTCTGTCGTGAGACTAGCTTTACGTTTCTCATTTATATATAGGGTCATTATGTTCAGATATGCGCTTCATAATACATAATGTTTTACTTACATCAGTGACGTCTGGAGTGTGAATCCTTTTAAGTTTCCATGCGTGTAGTCTCGCCGTGTTCTAATGATCGAAACGACACATGTTGATTTCCGGCCAGGTGGACGATATTCTTGCCAAGCACGACAATTTCGTGCAATATTACCCAGCTGCCCCGGGGAGGCAAATAGCGACTCTGGTGGAAATTTGTAATGTTTGTTTATATCTCGGCTGTGTATTTATTATGTAGTAAAGTATTTTCGACACTGAAATACGTTTGCGATTGCGATAATTCTATTACATGTCAAATCAGGTGTATTAGCATTTGTTCATTTCATTTGTAGCTCACCTGGCTGAAAATGAAGTTAGCTCATGTCGTGGCGCGTTGTCCGTCTTCCTGTTGTCTGTCGTTACCGCATATATTTTCGACATCTCCTCTGAAACTACAAGGTACGCAGAGCTGAAACTTTGTATGAATAGTCCCAGTTATGGTGTTTCTAAAAATGTCTCCAAGAGTCTCAATCCGACCTTAACATGGCCGCCATAATGTCTTTATGATTAAGGTGAGCTATAGAGCTTTGCAGCTCTCTTTCGTTCGGGAGACCAGTGGTATTAAGTTTTGTAGAGGGATTCTATTCCCGGTTCGTGCCGATTATGTTTCTAGGTTTGTCAGCACCATATCCGTGCTCGTGGGTTTCACCGAAGTGGTAAACGTCTGAGACCTGTATCACTTCGGGCTTTCCTCCTACATTAAGCTGACACGCCGTGATATATCTGGAATACTGTTAAAAACGGCGTTTAACACACTATTACATGGTTCGGATAATATCATGAGCAATTATGTTAATAAGTGAGTGAGTGAGATGAATTAAACAACGCTTTGAACAGTATTTTGGATCGACTACTTAATATTCCTGCTAGGCCCGTGAAGATCCGGGGTAGAATAGGTCTTCAGCAACCCACGCTTGCCGTAAAAGGTGACTATGCTTTTCGTAAGAGTGAGTGAGTATGGTTTGAGGCCGCTTCTAGGAATATTCCTGCATTATCACGGCTGGGAATACCAGAAATAGGCTTCACACATTGTATCCATATCGGGAATCGAACCCGGGTCTTCGGCGTGACGAGCAAACGCTTTAACCACTAGGCTATCCGACCGCCCCTTTTTCGTAAGAGGTGATCAGGCTGGCTGACTTGGTTGATGCATGCCATCGTATCCCCATTGCCTAGATCGATGTTCATGAAATCAAACCCTAGTACTAGTCATTCACTCACTCAGACCATAGTGGGTGGGGGAGTTAGAGAGTTACCGATACATTATACCCGTGAAGATCCGGGGTAGAATAGGTCTTCAGCAACCCATGCCTGCCGTAAAAGGCGACAATGCTTGTCGTCAAAGGCGACTAACGGGATCGGGTGGTCACGGTCTTGGTTGATACACGTCATCGTATCCCAGTTGCGTGGGTCGAGGCTCATGATGTCAATCACTGGATTGTCTGATCCCGACTCGGTTCTTTACAGACCGCCGTCATATAGCTGCAGTGCTGCTGAGTGCGGCGTTTAACAAGAAACAAACAAACAAACAAACATTGCCCGGCAATTGTGTATTTCCTGTAGTTTCACCTCAAAACAAACAATGCTCCAACTTTATTTTGCATAATACATGTATATTTATCAAGGTATTTAGGAAAGGTCAGCTTCCAGTCCGATATGGGTATTGTGCAAGGTGTTATCGACGAGGCTTTGCAGTTCAGTAACAGGAGCGACGGACTTTGATAGTGCGGCAACCATAAATAATCTGTTGTCTGACACTTGGCCTATATCGCCTGACCCTGGACAACGTTCTCTGTTGTTAACCTGCATTGTTCTGGTTTCATTTCATGCTTGCCGTAAAAGGCGTAACGGGATCGGGTGGTCAGGCTCGCCGACCTGGTTGATGCATGTCATCGCATACCAATTGCGTTGATCGATGCTCGTGATGTTAATCACTGGATTGTCTGGTGTAAACTTGATTAAACACATGAGCATCGATCCACGCATATGGGATGCCGTGACATGCAGTAAATTTTCAAATACTTCCATGAGGGGAGTGAGGTCATTTTTTTTAATTCTAAATTCCACGAAGACTGAAAAACTTAATGCAAAGTTTTGGAAAATGGAATGGGTTTGCATGAAGCACGAAGTGATTTTATGTAATATTCTACTACGAATCATGAGGAATATCGTATTAAAGGATCGAACTAGGCGATTTAGAAAGAAAAAGAAATTGTTCCTGAAAAAGCAGAAAACAACTTGGCCTCGGGGTTGACTAAAACAACTAATAAATAGTTTGCTTGAGATGCAGGATGTCGTGAACAAAATAGAAGAAACAATGTCTTGAAGACGCACCTGACCCAATCAAGGGTGTTTACAAGTAAACACTGACCTGTAGACTTGAACCCGACATTATACCATGAAAATGTTTTGGGAAGCGAACTCATGCCTCCAAGTTAGTGATTGAGTATGGTTTTATTGCCGCTTTTAGCAATATTCCTGCATTATCACGGCGGGGGACACCAGAAATGAGCTTCACACATTGTACCCATATCGGGACTCGAACCCGGGTCTTTGGCGTGACGAGCGAACGCTTTAAGCACTAAGCTAAACCCACCGCCCCCATGACTCCAAGCGAGCATACCTTCAACTCGCCTACCGCATTGCTCATAATGGCTTTTATGTTCCTATGAAACGGACTACTATTTGATATTTTGCAGATTAACTGTACAAAATTCCGATTGTCGAAATTCAACTATTAACATAGATCGAAAATGGTGTGAGTGAGTGAGTGAGTTGGGTGTAACGCCGCTTTTAACAGTATTCCAGTTATATCACGGCGTGTCAGCTTAATGTGGGAGGAAAGCCCGAAGTGATGCAGGTCTCAGACGTTTACCACTTCGGTGAAACCCACGAGCACGGGTATGGTGCTGACAAACCTTGAAACATAATCGGGGCGAACCGGGATTCGAACCCGCAATCATGTCCAGGCGTGTCCAGGGGACGTAACTCTGCACAGCGAATCGCGACGACTGGGCCACTCGTGCCCCCTCGAAAATATTAATTTTTGTCAATATAGTTGTTGTTAGAAAAGATCTGCGTGTATATTTCGATGGTCGTCGGTTCGAATCCACGTTCACCCTTATTGTGTTTCCGGGTTTGTAGCCACCATATGTTATTGCTCGTGGGTTTAAAGTGGTAATAATCCGAGCCGACCAATACTTGTTCTATCACCTTCATGTCTAGCGCCAGGCAGGGTAACAACAAGTACCTTTTTTTAACATCGTTTGGTATTACGCGGCCAGGATCGAACCACTGACCTTCCGCCCTTCGGGCAGACGCTCTATCACACTTGGTTATTCAGACTTTTAATATCTTCCTTCCATTACGGTGAATACCCTGGACCTTTTCAACACTATAGATCAGCTGCTGAAGCCATCTCCATCATACCATTCCTTCGCTCATGACAAGTATTTGATTGGACAATTATTTTTATGATCGGGTCTTAAACAAAGCAGTGGTTGAAAATGGGCACAGAGTAAGCGAAATAGGACAAACACTAACTCTCTGGATAATCGAGGCTTTGTAAGCATATTTCAACCAAGGACCATGAGAAATAAACACCTGGTCAGAGTTCATATGCATAACCACGTCCCCAACTGTTTAGAATACTTGATGTTTTAGAAGGTGACCGAAGAAGCCTTGATCCTTGTTTTTTCGAATATTACACAATCTTTGCAGTCAAAATGCCAGCGAAAGGTATGTGTATATTTCATTGTGTATTAAGTGTTGGGTTTTCTGTATTTTTTGTATCTCTATATGAGTGGGTGAGGTGAGTGGCGTTTAAAACACGTTTCACGGCTTGTCCTATGTAATGTAAGAGGCGACTAACGGGATCGGGTAGTCAGGCTCGCTGACTTGGTTGATGCATGTCATCGATCCCAATTGCGTGGATCGATACTCATGATAATAATTATCAATCACTGGATTGTCTGGTCCAGACTCGATTATTTACAGACCGCCGTCATATAGCTGGAATATTGCTGAGTGCGGCGTAAAACAACAAACCAACCAACTTACCAATGAGGGGAAATGTAGTCTCATAAAAATCAGTTCTTCTACTCCGACACGAAGTAGGTGAACTCTCATATTGCCAATCAGTGTCGAGGTCTGCAATTCTCTGAGCGAGTGAGCGATGCATTTTGACCAGCATATCTGATTTCTGTGTCTTGAACACGAACTAAAACGACAATTTCCGAATGTATATAAATAAAGACTCATCATTGTATTGTGGATATTTTGCTGACGATGTAGTTTATGCGCGCCATGGCATATAAATTCAAGAGGAAGTACCATCGATGTAGTATCAGTACAGGTTTCCTCTTGTACACAACGAATTTGACGTCACGAAAAATATGAAGCCGAATCGTCTCAGAAAGCTTACATCTGTCTCAAAAATTATAAAACACCAGATATAAATCAGTCTCGATTATCCGCCGAAACAGATTCCACTGGGCAAAAAAGGTCAAATACTGGTTAAAATTAAAATTATATGAATGGATCACTACAAATCAGTGATGACACAGGTTTTCGCAAAAATGGTAAGCATATCCCGCTCTACCGGTAGAACCCACCCTCATACAATTTGCCTGAGAAGGTAAGTGTTTGTTTGCTGCCTTTACGCCGCACAGAAAGACTCCTGACAAACGATGACACCACGCATATGTCAATTTAGATTGGACCCAGAGGGCTACAGTATCGGAGTAAAAAAATTAATGAGACATGAAGCCCCAACTGAAACAGCCTGTGGACATGTACAACCGTTATTGTGCTGACCGACCCTGTATTAAACACTGAGCTAACCTGGTATACGAACCCATAGTCAGCGGGGGAATGCTGGTTCGTTTGAGGCTCCACATGAATTTGTGTATTTGAACAATCTCATTAAAAATCAGACCTCAGTTATCGGTGCCGCTAAACAAAGATCTGAGGACATCCCATTAGGGGTCACGTCAGAACGACCTTTCATCCGACCAATCAGAGCGTCGCTTACTAGATTATGAAAGTGACATTCGGAATGTGATTTCTAATCATGCAACCTCGAAATCTTTAACTCCGAACGATTGTTACGGGTTTAACGACTGAATCCATACAATCTAGACCATCTATTAGCCATTCCAGAATGTTCTTTTGTTCAGGTTTCAAATTTGTTAACGAGAATTTGCCAAAATATGTTTCGAAGCGTAGTTGCCAATTTGAAATTAGTGCCGTAAAGCACGAGAAAGCTGCCTTCTGATTGGTCATTCAATTGGTCGTTCAAAGTTCGCGCAAGGTCGGTCTGACGTGACCAGTAATGGGATGTCCTCAGATCTTTAGCTGTAGCGAGAACTAAGATCTGATTTTAATGAGATTGTGTATTTGAATTATGTTTTTTTTCATGTAAAAAGTATCATGGAAAAAAGAAATGAAATGAAAAAAAATCAAATTTAAGCGCCATAGAATTAGCTATACTGTTTTGATATAGATGGGCGAGTGTTTTGTACGCCCCCTTCAGCAACATTCCACCCATATCGTAGCAGGGGACACTAATGTAATTTATTATACAATGGAGAATTCCCCCCGCTTTCATTGGCCGAGGAGTGATCCCTAAAAAACAAGTTCAATGTAAACGCGGATTTCGAATCAGATTCTTTGTTTTAAAGGTCTGCTTCAGCGTCTACAGGACAAAGAAGATGTTGTTGTGGCGGAGGGATATTTGTTTGAATTTGAGAGAAGAGGCTTGCTGAAAGCTGGTGCATTTGTACCGGAAGTCGTCATTGAAAGACCGGACATGGTGAAAAGTCTCCACGAAGAGTTTGTCAACGCCGGAAGTGACGTCTGTTTAGCTTTCACGGTAGAAGAATTATTTGTTTTCCATGACTGTGATGTATCGTTCATTAATGAAAATTACAGACTCATTCCATCAATTGTGTTATGAGGTTAGGAACATCGCGTTTAAGATTATTACATATAGCGACGTTAATTCATACTAGTCCAGATGCTGGTTTTGTAGTGTTAGCCCATTGAGATACCATGCCGCAGTTTTAAGATGAATACTAGAATTCCAGTACTTTCAGTCGACCAAGTTTTTGTTTTATTCCCTTATTGCCGAGCACAAGGCAGGGTAAGAACAAGTACCATCTCGTGCTTGTTTGTTTGTTTGTTGTTTAACGTCGAACGAAATATTCCAGCTCTATGACGGCGGTCTGACGAATCGAGTCGGGGCCAGACAATCAGGTGATTGACAACATGAACATTGATCCACGCAATCGGGGTACGATGACATGTATCAACTAAGTCAGCTAGCATGACCACCCGATCCCGTTAGTCGCCTCTTACGGCAAGCATGGGTTGCTGAAGACCCATTCTAACGCGGATCTTCACGGGTTTGCCATCTTTTGAACGACTTTTGGGGATGAAGTATCTGACCTTTCGCTCTACTGGCAGACCTTCTATCCACTGGACAAGGGAGGCGATCAAACGTTTTATGAAAAGATCCAAAGGAATTACTAAAAAATATATGCAATTAATGTTGTTGTATGTATATTCAAACACAGTTAATGACGTTTCTTCGTCTAAACAATATTGCATTTGTCCAACAGTACTACGGTCACAGAGAGAAACTCAGGGTTGTCGGCCGTGAAGGTGACCTTGAGAAGTTGAACAGAGATGCGTTGAGGATCGCGAGGCAGGTGGCAGACGACACCGGGACACTGATGGCGGGAAATCTCTGCAACACGACGGTGTACAGGAAGGATAACAAGGAAGCGATTGAGACGACGGAAGCCATGTTTAAAGTGAGTGCGAGACGACGGAAGCCATATTTAAAGTGAGTGCGAGTCGCCGGAAGCCATGTTTAAAGTGAGTGCGAAGAAACCAATCTGATGAGTGGGAATGTAAGTAAGTGTGGGAGCGTGTGTGTACCATGACCTTTTGAATTTGCGCTGGAATTATTAAAAACAATAATAGTCTTGATTGATACGATTATCAGATTCGATACCGCGTTTTCATCACAAGCGACACAACTCGCGCTCTAGACTGCATGGCGCTAGTTCAAGCCCAGGAATGGCAAGGGTGAAAACTAGACTTTGAAAAAGACTAGTGCCTCAAAAATTACACTGTTGCAAGGTGTTTAAGGTGTTTTCATTTATAAAATATAATTCACGCTCATGGTTTTTAATTAAAACATGTGATTTTGCAGCTGAGGTGAAAAATTATCTGATCTCGATACAAAATGAAATGCCATTTGTAGGTAGAATACGGTTTGGGATAAAACGTCAGTTAGGGGTGCAACCTTTGAATAATGTTGTCTTCTCTCAGGAACAAATCAAGTGGGCAGTAAAAGAAGGAGCGGACTACATTGTTGGAGAAACCTTCAGCGAGCTGGGAGAGGCGATGCTTGCTCTCGAGTGTGTTAACAAATATGGCAATGGTGAGATTATCGAGTTTACGTTTTGATAAAATGAAAATTTGAATAATCGCATTCCCAATACGTCATCAATAACCAAGCTGTCATCAAACCAGATCCAACTTTGTTCCAGGACTTCCGGCCGCCATTAGTTTAACACCCCATTTGGCTGACCAACTTCCGGACGGTTTGGCTTATGGCGTCGCCTGCCGCCGGCTGGAAGAAGCAGGAGCGGCGGCAGTTGGACTGAACTGTGGGCGTGGTCCCAAGACGATGCTGCCTCTCATTAGGGAGATCAGACAGGCCTGCAAGGTAGCCCTGGTTATTGTCATTGTGTGAGTGAGTGAGTGAGCTTTTAACGTATTTCAGTTATTTCACGGCGTGCCAGTCTAATGTAGCAGTACAGCCAGGGAAACTTAGACATTAACTACTTTGGTGAAATCTTCGCGCACGGGTATCGCGGAAACCAAGAATTAGAATCAGATCAGGACGAGTCTGGAATTTGAACCAACGATCATAGGAGTCTGGCAGACCAAAGGGGCATAACTCGAATTTTGACACCTTAGACGACTGGGCCAATCGTGACCCTGGATATTGTACAGACAATGACTCGTGATAGCACATGGATGACAGCACTAAATTTTTGCCAAATTAACATGTCTTAAAGCCCTTTCAATACATGCTTAAATGAACCGTCACTTTTTTCTGTTTTTTTCCCAAAAGTTCACTGGATGAATATTTTTTTACTTATGTGTAACAAAATTCCTTCTGCTATTTATAGGGGCCAATTATGGCACTTCCGGTAACATACCGCACGTGTTCTTCTCAGCCCACGTTCCAGTCGCTCAAGGATCCAGCGACCGGTAGGTAGTTTAAATGCTATGAACGTTTACAGACGTGTTTCATGTCGAGGGCTCCAGCTTATAACGTCAGTGAGTAATTTCACCTTATCTCGGAGTACACCAGTCCGTAGAGAGGAATTGGACCGAGACAGCAAACCAGTGGTTGATGGTATGAGCGTGTAGCCACATCGTCAGGATGCGCTGACAGAATAAGATTGGCGATGAGAGGTTTAACGTCGCCGTAAGATTGTTTCAATTACATAGGGATGTGCATGCACGTGCGTGTGTGTGGCTGCTTGTACTAGTTCGGAATTTTGCCGGTTTTATAGCGATAGCCCACTGAGATACGATGCCACAGTTTAACATGAATACCCCACTCAGATACAGTATACTGACTCCGAGCCGACCAGTCCTTGTTTTAGCCCATTAATGTTTTAGCGTCCTTGTTTTAGCGCCAGGCAGGGTAACAACAAGTACCATCTTTTAACGTATTTTGGTTTGACGTGGCCGGGGATCGGAACCCCGACCTCCCCGGACAGACGCTCTGTCTACTAGACCACGGGGTTGGTTCACTCTAAGATAGATCGGTGCTTTAGTTGGGGATATTTCGATGAATCTTGAGTGAGTGGGTGAGTGAGGGGATTGGTGGGTGATTGGGTGAGTGAGTGAGTTTAACGCCGCTTTAAACAGTATACCATTTATATCAATGCGTGTTAGCTTAGTGTTGGAGGAAGCTCGAAGTGATGCAGGCCTTTGATGTTTTGCCATTTTGGTTAGGTGAAGTGAAATTGGGTTTAACGTCGCGTCTAAGATTATTGCACTTATATAGCGACATGCATGCACGTGTGTGTGTGTGGCTGCTTGTACTAGTCCGGACTGATGCCGATTTATAGTGCTAGCCCACTGAGGTACCACTCCGCAGTTTAACATGAATACCCCACGCAGAAACAGTATACTGACTCCGAGCCGACCTGTCCGCGCCAGGCAAGGTAACAACAAGTACCACCTTTTAACGTCTTTTGGTTTGACGCTGCCGGGGATCGAACCCCGGACCTTCCGCTCTCCGGAGGCGGTCTTACTACTTTGTTAAACCCACGAGTTCGCCGAAGGTGTAAGGTGCTAGCCAATCCAGAAGCACAATCAAGGCCAATCTGTGATTTGAACCGACGAAAGTAGATTCCTGACACATCTAAGGGACGCAACTCTGCACAGAGAATTACGGCACATCAAACGACCACACAACCGCCTCAGTCAGAGAAATAGTTCAGATAAATAAAAGATAAAAATCGTATTTTTGTGCGTGGGGTTGTCAAATTCAAATTAATTTTATTGCTTAATGAAGGGACAAGTATTAGCCATTGAAAATCAGTGTAAGTCATGCATGCTTCAATGTGTCTTATGCAGGTACAATGTCGTTTCCGGTTGACCTTCCTGCGCATGCCTGTGGACGAAGTGAAATTGCCGACTTTGCCCGAGAAGCCAAATCCCTGGGCGTGCAGTATGTGGGACTATGTTGTGGCAACGCTTCTCACTACATCCGGGTGGTGGCGGAGGAATATGGGCGTCGACCCCCCTCCAGTAGATACTCCCCCGATATGTCCCAGCACTTTGCTTTTGGGAAGAACAAAAGTAGCGAGGATCCTTACCAGCAGGACCTCAGAAAGAAAGTTGCTGGCTTAACAGGATTATGAAGGAGAAATGTTCACCATTCTGTAACTAAATTCATTTGAAATTAGCGATAGGTTCCTGCTCGGTGTCAGCATGTATACTAGACTACGGAGAAAATAAAATAAACCTCTCAGTTGGTTTTATCGTATGTTTGATTTTTCATTTGGTTATAATATCTTAAGTTTGCGATATTATATATAAAAAATGAACTACCTGTAATTAGTCAGCACTCATAGAACATTTCTACATAGTTTAATTTTTAAAAATATAATCTTAATTCAACCTTTTTACAAACTGTTGCAGGAGTGATGGTTAAATAGACTTAATAAAATTTAACAACAGCACTTTCAATTTTCAATTACATAAAAGACAAACTTGGTTTACTCTCTTTTGTCCCTCAGTTTATTATCGCCGAAATAAACATACATCAGTGAAACCGATCTCCACCTCGGGGCTAGCTAGATATACACTTGACTAGTTAGCACCCTACCATCTCGATCTCCACCCCCGGGGCGAGCTAGATATACACTGGACTAGTACCCTGACTATCTCGATCTGCACCCCCGAGGCGAGCTAGATATACACTGGATTAGTGCCCTGACTATCTCGATCTCCACCCCCGAGACGAGCTAGATATACACTGGATTAGTGCCCTGACTATATCGATCTCCAACCCCGGGGCGAGCTAGATATACACTGGATTAGTACCCTACCATCTCGATCTCCACCCCCGCGATAGCTAGATACATACTGGATTAGTGCCCTGTCCATCTCGATCTCCACCTCCGCGATAGTTAGATACATACTGGATTAGTGCCCTGTCCATCTCGATCTCCACCTCCGGGCTAGCTAGATACATACTGGATTAGTGCCCTGTCCATCTCGATCTCCACCTCCGCGATAGCTAGATACATACTGGATTAGTGCCCTGTCCATCTCGATCTCCACCTCCGCGATAGCTAGATACATACTGGATTAGTGCCCTGTTCATCTCGATCTCCACCTCCGCGATAGCTAGATACATACTGGATTAGTGCCCTGTCCATCTCGATCTCCACCTCCGCGATAGCTAGATACATACTGGATTAGTGCCCTGTCCATCTCGATCTCCACCTCCGCGATAGCTAGATACATACTGGATTAGTGCCCTGTCCATCTCGATCTCCACCTCCGCGATAGCTAGATACATACTGGATTAGTGCCCTGTCCATCTCGATCTCCACCTCCGGGCTAGCTAGATGTACACTTGATAAGTTCCCCTACCATCTCGATCTCCATCCCGGGGCGAGTTTGATATACACTGGACTAGTACCCCTACTATCTCGATCTCCACCCCTGGGCGAGCTAGATATTCACTGGATTAGTGCCCTGACCATCTCGATCTCCATCACGGGGCGAGCTTGATATACATTGGATTAGTACCCTGACCATCTCGATCTCCACCACCGGGCGAGCTAGCTATTCACTGGATTGGTGCCCTAACCATCTCGATCTCCATCCCGGGGCGAGCTTGATATACATTGGATTAGTACTCTGACCATCTGGATCTCCACCCCCGGGCGAGCGAGATATACACTGGATTAGTACAAAGTCACGAACGGACGATCACGGACGATGATCACGGACAAGCAAAGGTAATCACCGATTTACACATGACAAGAGCACCGAGTGGGATACACGAGTACGGTTTTACGCAGCTTTCAGCAATTTGCCAGCAACATACGGCGGGGTACATCAGAAATGGGCTTCAAATGTGCTTCATTACCCGTGTGCTTCATTACCTGTGTGCTGTTTGAATATCCTTAATGCACATCTGGCTAGATTACCCGTGTGCTTCATTACCTGTGTGCTGTTAGATATCCTTACTGTACATCTGGCTTCATCACCCGTGTGCTTCATAACCCGTGTGCTTCATTACCCGTGTGCTGTTTGATATCCTTACTGTACATGTGGCTCCATTACCCGTGTGCTTCACTACCCGTGTGCTTCATTACTTGTGTGCTGTTTGATATCCTTACTGTACACCTGGCTTCATTACCCGTGTGCTTCATTACCCGTGTGCTTCATTACCCGTGTGCTTCATTACCCGTGTGCTGTTTGATATCCTTACTGTACATGTGGCTCCATTACCCGTGTGCTTCACTACCCGTGTGCTTCATTACTTGTGTGCTGTTTGATATCCTTACTGCACATCTGGCTTCATTACCCGTGTGCTTCATTACCTGTGTGCTGTTTGATATCCTTACTGTACACCTGGCTTCATTACCCGTGTGCTTCATTACCTGTGTGCTGTTTGATATCCTTACTGTACAACTGGCTTCATTACCTGTGTGCTGTTTGATATCCTTACTGTACACCTGGCTTCATTACCCGTGTGCTTCATTACCTGTGTGCTGTTTGATATCCTTACTGTACAACTGGCTTCATTACCTGTGTGCTGTTTGATATCCTTACTGTACACCTGGCTTCATTACCCGTGTGCTTCATTACCTGTGAGCTGTTTCATATCCTTACTGTACACCTGGCTTCATTACCCGTGTGCTTCATTACCTGTGTGCTGTTTGATATCCTTACTGTACACCTGGCTTCATTACCCGTGTGCTTCATTACCCGTGTGCTTCATTACCTGTGTGCTGTTTGATATCCTTACTGTACACCTGGCTTCATTACCCGTGTGCTTCATTACCTGTGTGCTGTTTGATATCCTTACTGTACACCTGGCTTCATTACCCGTGTGCTTCATTACCTGTGTGCTGTTTGATATCCTTACTGTACACCTGGCTTCATTACCCGTGTGCTTCATTACCTGTGAGCTGTTTGATATCCTTACTGCACATCTGGCTTCATTACCCGTGTGCTTCATTACCTGTGTGCTGTTTGATATCCTTACTGTACACCTGGCTTCATTACCCGTGTGCTTCATTACCCGTGTGCTTCATTACCCGTGTGCTGTTTGATATCCTTACTGATATCCTTACTGTACACCTGGCTTCATTACCCGTGTGCTTCATTACCTGTGTGCTGTTTGATATCCTCACTAGACATCTGGCTTCATTACCCGTGTGCTTCATTACCTGTGAGCTGTTTGATATCCTTACTGCACATCTGGCTTCATTACCCGTGTGCTTCATTACCCGTGTGCTTCATTACCTGTGTGCTGTTTGATATCCTTACTGTACATCTGGCTTCATTACCCGTGTGCTTCATCACCCGTGTGCTTCATTACCTGTGAGCTGTTTGATATCCTTACTGCACATCTGGCTTCATTACCCGTGTGCTTCATTACCTGTGAGCTGTTTGATATCCTTACTGTACATCTGGCTTCATTACCCGTGTGCTTCATTACCTGTGTGCTGTTTGATATCCTCACTGTTCATCTGGCTTCATTACCCGTGTGCTTCATTACCTGTGTGCTGTTTGATATCCTTACTGTACAACTGGCTTCATTACCCGCATACTTCATTACCCGTGTGCTTCATTACCTGTGAGCTGTTTGATATCCTTACTGCACATCTGGCTTCATTACCCGTGTGCTTCATTACCTGTGTGCTGTTTGATATCCTTACTGTACATCTGGCTTCATTACCCGCGTACTTCATTACCTGTGTGCTGTTTGATATCCTTACTGTACATCTGGCTTCATTACCCGTGTGCTTCACTACCCGTGTGCTTCATTACCTGTGTGCTGTTTGATATCCTTACTGCACATCTGGCTTCATTACCCGTGTGCTTCATTACCTGTGTGCTGTTTGATATCCTTACTGTACATCTGGCTTCATTACCCGCGTACTTCATTACCTGTGTGCTGTTTGATATCCTTACTGTACATCTGGCTTCATTACCCGTGTGCTTCATTACCTGTGAGCTGTTTGATATCCTTACTGCACATCTGGCTTCATTACCCGTGTGCTTCATTACCTGTGTGCTGTTTGATATCCTTACTGTACACCTGGCTTCATTACCCGTGTGCTTCATTACCCGTGTGCTGTTTGATATCCTTACTGATATCCTTACTGTACACCTGGCTTCATTACCCGTGTGCTTCATTACCTGTGTGCTGTTTGATATCCTCACTGCACATCTGGCTTCATTACCCGTGTGCTTCATTACCTGTGAGCTGTTTGATATCCTTACTGCACATCTGGCTTCATTACCCGTGTGCTTCATTACCCGTGTGCTTCATTACCTGTGTGCTGTTTGATATCCTTACTGTACATCTGGCTTCATTACCCGTGTGCTTCATCACCCGTGTGCTTCATTACCTGTGAGCTGTTTGATATCCTTACTGCACATCTGGCTTCATTACCCGTGTGCTTCATTACCTGTGAGCTGTTTGATATCCTTACTGTACATCTGGCTTCATTACCCGTGTGCTTCATTACCTGTGTGCTGTTTGATATCCTCACTGTTCATCTGGCTTCATTACCCGTGTGCTTCATTACCTGTGTGCTGTTTGATATCCTTACTGTACAACTGGCTTCATTACCCGCGTACTTCATTACCCGTGTGCTTCATTACCTGTGAGCTGTTTGATATCCTTACTGCACATCTGGCTTCATTACCCGTGTGCTTCATTACCTGTGTGCTGTTTGATATCCTTACTGTACATCTGGCTTCATTACCCGCGTACTTCATTACCTGTGTGCTGTTTGATATCCTTACTGTACATCTGGCTTCATTACCCGTGTGCTTCACTACCCGTGTGCTTCATTACCTGTGTGCTGTTTGATATCCTTACTGCACATCTGGCTTCATTACCCGTGTGCTTCATTACCTGTGTGCTGTTTGATATCCTTACTGTACATCTGGCTTCATTACCCGCGTACTTCATTACCTGTGTGCTGTTTGATATCCTTACTGTACATCTGGCTTCATTACCCGTGTGCTTCACTACCCGTGTGCTTCATTACCTGTGTGCTGTTTGATATCCTTACTGCACATCTGGCTTCATTACCCGTGTGCTTCATTACCTGTGTGCTGTTTGATATCCTTACTGTACATCTGGCTTCATTACCCGTGTGCTTCATTACCTGTGTGCTGTTTGATATCCTTACTGTACATCTGGCTTCATTACCCGTGTGCTTCATTACCTGTGTGCTGTTTGATATCCTTACTGTACATCTGGCTTCATTACCCGTGTGCTTCATTACCTGTGTGCTGTTTGATATCCTTACTGTACATCTGGCTTCATTACCCGTGTGCTTCATTACCTGTGTGCTGTTTGATATCCTTACTGCACATCTGGCTTCATTACCCGTGTGCTTCATTACCTGTGTGTTGTTTGATATCCTTACTGTACATCTGGCTTCATTACCCGTGTGCTTCATTACCTGTGTGCTGTTTGATATCCTTACTGTACATCTGGCTTCATTACCCGTGTGCTTCATTACCTGTGTGCTGTTTGATATCCTTACTGTACATCTGGCTTCATTACCCGTGTGCTTCATTACCTGTGTGCTGTTTGATATCCTTACTGTACATCTGGCTTCATTACCCGTGTGCTTCATTACCTGTGTGCTGTTTGATATCCTTACTGTACATCTGGCTTCATTACCCGTGTGCTTCATTACCTGTGTGCTGTTTGATATCCTTACTGCACATCTGGCTTCATTACCCGTGTGCTTCATTACCTGTGTGCTGTTTGATATCCTTACTGCACATCTGGCTTCATTACCCGTGTGCTTCATTACCTGTGTGCTGTTTGATATCCTTACTGTACACCTGGCTTCATTACCCGTGTGCTTCATTACCTGTGTGCTGTTTGATATCCTTACTGTACACCTGGCTTCATTACCCGTGTGCTTCATTACCCGTGTGCTTCATTACCTGTGAGCTGTTTGATATCCTTACTGCACATCTGGCTTCATTACCCGTGTGCTTCATTACCCGTGTGCTGTTTGATATCCTTACTGATATCCTTACTGTACACCTGGCTTCATTACCTGTGTGCTGTTTGATATCCTTAGTGTACACCTGGCTTCATTACCTGTGTGCTGTTTGATATCCTTACTGTACATCTGGCTTCATTACCCGTGTGCTTCATTACCTGTGTGTTGTTTGATATCCTTACTGCACATCTGGCTTCATTACCCGTGTGCTTCATTACCTGTGTGCTGTTTGATATCCTTACTGTACATCTGGCTTCATTACCCGTGTGCTTCATTACCCGTGTGCTTCATTACCTGTGTGCTGTTTGATATCCTTACTGCACATCTGGCTTCATTACCCGTGTGCTTCATTACCTGTGTGCTGTTTGATATCCTTACTGTACAACTGGCTTCATTACCCGCGTACTTCATTGCCCGTGTGCTTCATTACCTGTGAGCTGTTTGATATCCTTACTGTACACCTGGCTTCATTACCCGTGTGCTGTTTGATATCCTTACTGTACACCTGGCTTCATTACCCGCGTACTTCATTGCCCGTGTGCTTCATTACCTGTGTGCTGTTTGATATCCTTACTGTACACCTGGCTTCATTACCTGTGTGCTGTTTGATATCCTTACTGTACACCTGGCTTCATTACCCGTGTGCTTCATTACCTGTGTGCTGTTTGATATCCTTACTTTACATCTGGCTTCATTACCCGTGTGCTTCATTACCTGTGTGTTGTTTGATATCCTTACTGCACATCTGGCTTCATTACCCGTGTGCTTCATTACCTGTGTGCTGTTTGATATCCTTACTGTACACCTGGCTTCATTACCCGTGTGCTTCATTACCTGTGTGCTGTTTGATATCCTTACTGTACACCTGGCTTCATTACCCGTGTGCTTCATTACCTGTGTGCTGTTTGATATCCTTACTGTACACCTGGCTTCATTACCCGTGTGCTTCATTACCTGTGTGCTGTTTGATATCCTTACTGTACACCTGGCTTCATTACCCGTGTGCTTCATTACCCGTGTGCTTCATTACCTGTGAGCTGTTTGATATCCTTACTGCACATCTGGCTTCATTACCCGTGTGCTTCATTACCCGTGTGCTGTTTGATATCCTTACTGATATCCTTACTGTACACCTGGCTTCATTACCCGCGTACTTCATTGTCCGTGTGCTTCATTACCTGTGTGCTGTTTGATATCCTTACTGATATCCTTACTGTACACCTGGCTTCATTACCAGTGTGCTTCTTTACCTGGCGGCGGGGTACATCAGAAATGGGCTTCAAATGTGGGGAATCGAACCCGGGTCATAGGCGTGACGAGCTAACGCTTTAACCACTAGGCTACCCCATCGCCTCAAGTGGGACATTAGAATAGACAACGTCAAGAATATAATCACCGACTTACACAGGACAAGAGCAGCGATACAAGTTGGACATAAGAGTAGACAACGTCAAGAATATAATCACCGACTTACACAGAACAAGAGCACAGAGCACATTAGTGAGCGAGTTACAGTAAGTCAATCAGTAGTATTTCAGCCATATCGTGACTAGAATAAGGTTCACTATGGTGGCCGAGAGGGGACATCGCTTTCTCGCTCTATCGCTTTCTCGCTCTATCGCTTTCTCGCTTTATCGCTCTATCGCTTTATCGCTTTATCGCGGTTAAGCAATATCCCCTCTTGACCACTACAGCGGCCGCATATTATATCTGCTGCAATTGGGAGGTAATGTTGAACTTTTCTCACTATTTACTTACAACATAATTTAACTGACGTAGGTGATTTTAAAACAATGCACCGATTTTTGCGTAAAATGTAATTGATTGATTTATGGCCCTATTCAGTTGTATGTGACCATCACGCCGAATACGCTCTAAATAAATCAGGTTAAAATCTAAATATATACTTTTCAAAAGAAGTTAAGAAGACTATGGTTAATTAGTCGTGGCTGATTGTTTTGCAAAAATACAATCTTATAATTGTGGGTGTTCTATAACTTGTTTTCGGTAGTATATTATGTTACAGTGACTCATAAGGTTGTCCGTAAATGTTCTTTTTGACATTTGATGTATGTTTAACTTGAATTGTGTTTTTTGTCTTATGCAAATGTACAAATATATGTACTTGCATACAGTAATTTGATAAACACCGCTGTGAGTGAGTGAGAATGGTTTCACGTCGCTTTTAACAATAATCCAGTAATATCACGGGTAACACCAGAAATGGGCTTCACTAATTGTACCCATGTGGGAAATCGAACTGGGCCTTCGGCTTGACGATCGAACAACATAACTCACATCAGAACGCACAATTGTTAACCATACAGTTTAAATGGATAGAGAATTGCTACATAAAATTTTGTATATTCCTGCCTGAGCCTATACTATAATTGGATATCTAGTCTCTCCTGGCGGGAAAGTTAAAAGACACATATCTAATTCATCTGTATTTTCTAAGGGAAACATAACTGTGTACATGTATAACTTTTTGTTGTACTATGAACAAAATGAAAATATGAACAGTGACTATCTGTATTCTGTGAATCTTGCTTATTTATTACAATACAAGAAAATATACAAGCTAAACGAGAAAAAAATACGTGTGTATTTTGTAACAAATTTATCTACTACAAGATGTTAAAAAAATTGAATCATAAGAGGCAAAATAGCGGTGAAAATTACAGGATCACTAAATATCAGCAAAAATCGTAAAAATGTACGGCATTATGGGAAATATCGCTTTCTCGCTCTATCGCTTTCTCGCTTTATCGCTTTCATATGAAGGAATCGGGTGTTCTTTAACTTCTTTTGAATAGTATGTACTGTAAATCTTGAAATTAACGTTCGAGTTAATTATAAATGCAAAAGAATAAGCGTAGACTTAATTACCGTATTCGACGTAATAGGCGCCCAGGGCGCTCTCAAAATTAGAATATTATTTTAGTGAAAAAAAAGTTGAGTTGAAAGATAGATTTTGTGGTTTATGCTGACAGCCTGAAATGTTTATGTACGATAGATATATTTTCCCCGAATTTAATTGCCCATAATTAAGTGTACATATAACGAGTGCGTATTATACGCGAATAAATAAGTCTTGTGTACATTAATCAATCGGAAGGGGTGCTAATTGGGATTGTTCACTGGCCAATATATTAGCAACTATCGCCGTGGGCGTTTATTATAGCGGGGCGCTTATTAGTCGAATACGGTAATTATACTTTGCATTTATGTCTCAGAAATGACTGTTGATAAGACGGCCTCACTGAACACGTTGAATAGCGGAAATACCAACTTGAATATAAAACCAATCAACTATCTATTTCCACATTACGGTTACTGAGAACAATATGTCATCCAAAACTAGAAATTACATAATGGACATCCGGTAGTATTACCATTGCTTGGGTGAGGACTTCCAATTTGATGACATCTACTCCGCAAACAGAATAAACATTGATATAAGCGTTGTTTTTAGGAAAACACTATTGCTATTTAGGAAGTACATACTATTGAGCGGTGTGATTTGCTATTTGTTTTGATAACTTGGCCTGGATGCGGGGTTCCAATAGCTAAATGGGGCCATAAACCAATCAAATATTCTTTTTTATGCAGAAATACGTGGATTGTTATAAAAGCACATATGTCTGTACTGTTAAATCATATTTCAGTAGATAGTGAGAGAGTTTCAACATTCCGTCCATATGTATAATTTGAAATGTGACTGGAAAAATCTCAGCTCTCTAATATGATTAAAACCCACATCAGCCGCATTGGGCATTTACTGATTTTGATGAAACTACCTGCAGAAACTTCCATCCCGTTCCAGGAAATTTAAAACGGCAACGCCAGAGAATAACCAGTCTCGGTTATCCGCTGAAACAAATTCCATTGGTCGTAAAAGGCAACATGGTGGTGATAATTAATCCGTCGTACAACCGGCATTGATCCGGACAAGTACAAGCAGCCACAAAACACATGCATATATGCATTATAACTGCAATATTATTTAACTCGATATCAAACCCCCAAACACCTCACCACTTCTCTGAAAAAGTCGAGATGCGTTACCTTGTCCTGAGGTATTGTAAATGACAGACAGCCGTGAGTGAGTGTTCGGGGGGACAATGTGTAACCCCATATCGGGGTGACAGTGGTCTGGGAGGACAATGTGTAACCCCATATCGGGTTGACAGTGGTCCTGGCGGACAATGTGTAACCCACTATCGGGTTTAGAGTGGTCTGGGGGACAAAGTGTAACCCCATATCGGGTTGGACTGTTCGGGAGGACAATATGTAACCCCATATCGGGGTGACAGTGGTCTGGGAGGACAATGTGTAACCTCATATCGGGTTGACAGTGGTCTGGGAGGACAATGTGTAACCCCATATCGGGTTGACAGTGGTCCGGGAGGACATTGTGTAACCCCATATCGGGTTGGACTGTTCGGGAGGACAATATGTAACCCCATATCGGGGTGACAATGGTCTGGGAGGACAATGTGTAACCTCATATCGGGTTGACAGTGGTCTGGGAGGACAATGTGTAACCCCATATCGGGTTGACAGTGGTCCGGGAGGACATTGTGTAACCCCATATCGGGTTGAGAGTGTTCGGGAGGACAATATGTAACCCACTATCGGGTTTAGAGTGGTCTGGGTGACAAAGTGTAACCCCATATCGGGTTGACAGTGGTCTGGGAGGACAATGTGTAACCCCATATCGGGTTGACAGTGGTCCGGGTGGACAATATGTAACCCACCATCGGGTTTAGAGTGGTCTGGGTGACAAAGTGTAACCCCATATCGGGTTGACAGTGGTCTGGGAGGACAATGTGTAACCCCATATCGGGTTGACAGTGGTCCGGGTGGACAATGTGTAACCCACTATCGGGTTTAGAGTGGTCTGGGTGACAAAGTGTAACCCCATATCGGGTTGAGACAACGCGACACCATAACACTTCAGTATACGCTGTGTGCCGTCAAGTTATACAGGAGTCCTGTTATAATAATCCTATACCCTACTACAGTGATTAAACCAACATCGCTGAAGACATCATGCCAGTTAAAGGTGAGTTTACATATATAGTTCATCGTTTTACTTGTGAAAATGTATATCATGATTAATGTACATTCCATTGTACATGAGCGTAAGGTTCAATTAATAGCGATCGAGAAACACTGTTATTCTTAAACCGAATGAATACTGTCAAGAACAATGGCCATCTGTAATCTCGAAGCTATCACACACCTTCCACGGCAGTGTAAATACGGACCACAGAAAACTTTAAGTTTAACCGCTTGCTTTTGGTCATATTTTGAATGGACCATCCTAATTGAAATCAAATCTAATTAAAGATCTCATCAAGCTTTAGTCTATTTTAATTTTGTTTAGGATCCAATCAGCTTGTCTCAACTGTTTAATCCTTTTCCTTACTGTACACCTGGCTTCATATCCCGTATGCTTTATTACCCGTGTTATTCATTACCCGTGTGCTTCATTACCCGTGTGCTTCATTACCCGTATGCTTCATTACCCGTGTTCTTCATTACCCGTGTGCTTCATTACCCGTGTTATTCATTACCTGTGTGCTTCATTACCCGTGTGCTTTATTACCCGTGTTATTCATTACCTGTGTGCTTCATTACCCGTGTTCTTCATTACCCGTGTGCTTCATTACCCGTGTTATTCATTACCTGTGTGCTTCATTACCCGTGTGCTTCATTACCCGTATGCTTCATTACCTGTGTACTTCATTACCCTTTTCCTCCTTTACCCGTGTTATTGATTACCCGTATGCTTCATTACCCGTGTTATTGATTACCCGTATGCTTCATTACCCGTGTTCTTCATTACCCGTGTTATTCATTACCCGTGTGCTTCATTACCCGTGTTATTCATTACCCGTGTTCTTCATTACCCGTGTGCTTCATTACCCGTATGCTTCATTACCCGTGTGCTTCATTACCCGTGTGCTTCATTACCCTTTTCCTCCTTTACCCGTGTTATTGATTACCCGTATGCTTCATTACCCGTGTTATTGATTACCCGTATGCTTCATTACCTGTGTGCTTCATTACCCGTGTGCTTCATTACCCGTGTGCTTCATTACCCGTGTGCTTCATTACCCTTTTCCTCCATTACCCGTGTGCTTCATTACCCGTGTTATTCATTACCCGTGTGCTTCATTACCCGTGTTATTCATTACCCGTGTGCTTCATTACCCGTGTTATTCATTACCCGTGTGCTTCATTACCCGTGTTATTCATTACCCGTGTGCTTCATTACCCGTGTGCTTCATTACCCTTTTCCTCCATTACCCGTGTTATTGATTACCCGTATGCTTCATTACCCGTGTTCTTCATTACCCGTGTGCTTCATTACCCGTGTTATTCATTACCCGTGTGCTTCATTACCCGTGTTATTCATTACCCGTGTGCTTCATTACCCGTGTTATTCATTACCCGTGTGCTTCATTACCCGTGTTATTCATTACCCGTGTGCTTCATTACCCGTGTTATTCATTACCCGTGTGCTTCATTACCCGTGTGCTTCATTACCCGTATGCTTCATTACCCGTGTGCTTCATTACCCGTGTGCTTCATTACCCTTTTCCTCCTTTACCCGTGTTATTGATTACCCGTATGCTTCATTACCCGTGTTATTGATTACCCGTATGCTTCATTACCCGTGTGCTTCATTACCCGTGTGCTTCATTACCCGTGTGCTTCATTACCCGTATGCTTCATTACCCTTTTCCTCCATTACCCGTGTGCTTCATTACCCGTGTTATTCATTACCCGTGTGCTTCATTACCCGTGTTATTCATTACCCGTGTGCTTCATTACCCGTGTTATTCATTACCCGTGTGCTTCATTACCCGTGTTATTCATTACCCGTGTGCTTCATTACCCGTGTGCTTCATTACCCTTTTCCTCCATTACCCGTGTTATTGATTACCCGTATGCTTCATTACCCGTGTTCTTCATTACCCGTGTGCTTCATTACCCGTGTTATTCATTACCCGTGTGCTTCATTACCCGTGTTATTCATTACCCGTGTGCTTCATTACCCGTGTTATTCATTACCCGTGTGCTTCATTACCCGTGTTATTCATTACCCGTGTGCTTCATTACCCGTGTTATTCATTACCCGTGTGCTTCATTACCCGTGTGCTTCATTACCCGTATGCTTCATTACCCGTGTGCTTCATTACCCGCGTGCTTCATTACCCATGTGGTATTCTTACTTTAATGTGGCTTCATCCATTTATCTGTATGCTACTTGATATCTAGCACCTGTTGTTGTCAATATTAATCTGCTGCTTATCACATGTCATGTATATTTACCTCTCATCACTTGGTTGATGTCACTCCAGCTTGATAACGGTGTAAGAATCTACATCGAAATGTCGCTATAACCAGAAGTTGTTATCCATAAAGTTGTACGTTTTCTTACATACTCACCAACTTCCAGAATCTCAATCAAACAGTTAAATGGTCGGTCCCTTAATGTAATCATATTCCAGGTCACAAACCTCTGTCACAGATTCAGACAGACATTATAGCTGACTTATTATTAATCTTAGCATTTGTAATGATGTGTACGCCTTTCTTTATTGTTTGTTTGTTTGTTTTTAACGCCGCACTCAGCAATATTCCAGCTATATGGCAAGCATGGGTTGCTGAAAAACTATTCTTCCTTTTCTTTAAGGAATCTATTCTGATGATAAAAGGTAAGAGAACATATAGAAAGTAGTGTCTATTTATGCATCATGTAAACAAAATACAACCGGTGTAGGTCTTTGAGCGAAATATTCTCCTTCCGTTATGAATTTTTCATCTGTCTTTTATTAATCATAAAATCTAAAAACGCATACAATCACATAAACATACATCCGACAATACATTAAACACCTTCTGTTTTACAGGTCTGCTTCAGCGTCTTCAAGACAAAGAGGATGTTGTTGTGGCGGAGGGATATGTGTTTGAATTTGAGAGAAGAGGCTTGCTGAAAGCTGGTGCATTTGTACCGGAAGTTGTCATTGAAAGACCGGATCTGGTGAGAGGCCTCCACGAAGAGTTTATCAACGCCGGAAGTGACGTTTGTTTGGCATTTACGGTAAAAAAACAGGATGATTAAAATGATCCGGATCGGCTAAATCGAAGTATTCTTCCTAAGATGATACGTATCTACAACTTAAAGTTTCATTTTTGACAACTGATTTTGTTATACTTATGTGAAACATACATAAGTGGGTGATGTATAATTGTTATGAAAGGGCGTTACAATGCTTTGGGCCAACGATGTGAATAATACCAGTTGCAATAAACATGACATGATACAAACTATTTTCGAAGTTAAAACAAAGTCGGTGTGAAATTTTGATTAAGGTTTCCACAAAACTTTTTTAACCCGAAGTTCTCCTGGTCAGCGAATATATGTCATCTATGGTGGCCATAGTGTTGATAGGGATTATGCTGGGACAATTATGGTGCATCGTTTAAAATATATGGAGTTCCACCTGACGAGGTTTTATGCATGGTACTTCAGACTGCCTTAGAGCCTCACCGTAACGTTTATTCATTTCTTATACAGTACTACGGTCACAGAGAGAAACTCAGGGTTGTCGGCCGTGAAGGTGACCTTGAGAAGTTGAACAGAGATGCGTTGAGGATCGCGAGGCAGGTGGCAGACGACACCGGGACACTGATGGCGGGAAATCTCTGCAACACGACGGTGTACAGGAAGGATAACAAGGAAGCGATTGAGACGACGGAAGCCATGTTTAAAGTGAGTGTGAGACGACGGAAGCCATGTTTAAAGTGAGTGTGAGACGACGGAAGCCATGTTTAAAGTGAGTGAGAGACGAGGGAAGCCATGTTTAAAGTGAGTGAGAGACGACGGAAGCCATGTTTAAAGTGAGTGCGAGACGACAGAAGCCATGTTTAAAGTGAGTGCGAGACGACGGAAGCCATGTTTAAAGTGAGTGCGAGACGACGGAAGCCATGTTTAAAGTGAGTGCGAGACGACGGAAGCCATGTTTAAAGTGAGTGCGAGACGACGGAAGCCATGTTTAAAGTGAGTGCGAGACGACGGAAGCCATGTTTAAAGTGAGTGCGAGACGACGGAAGCCATGTTTAAAGTGAGTGCGAGACGACGGAAGCCATGTTTAAAGTGAGTGCGAGACGACGGAAGCCATGTTTATAGTGAATGCGAGACGACGAAAGCTATGTTTATTGTGAGTGTGTGGACATTCTGATTGCGAAAGGGCGTTACTAACTAAGATCTGTCTAACTAATACAAATCTGATAGATCTCTTCCCTTGTACCCCAATCCTGGTGTTCCAGCCGTCATATTGCTGGACTTACTGGAAATAAAACCATACTCACTCACTCTTCCTGGAGGTGAGGTGAAATGGGGTTTAGCGTCGCATGCATGCAAGGGTGCGTGCGTGCGTGCGTGCGTGTGTGCGTGCGTGTGTGTGTACTAGTCCGGACGAATGCCGATTTTGTAGTCCTTGCCCACTGAGATTCCGTGCGGCAGTGCCGACCGGTCCTTGTTTCATCCTCTTTATGCCGAGCGTCAGGCAGGGTAACAACAAGTACCATCTTTTAACGTCTTTTGTCTTGACGCGGCCGAGACGCTCTACCACTGGACCACGGAGACGGACCACTCTTTCCAGAGGCTAATATATATACAGATCATTAGCCGTGTGTGTTTACGTATCGTGAATATCATAAATTAGGACTAGCATTTGTATCATAAGAGCATTTGTATTCCTAATATATCCTATTTACGAAATGGAAACATACGAGGGTAATAATCTCCCATATTTAAAATAGTCGAAGTGTAAGACATATTTTTATTAGAAAGAGCGCAGAAATACAATGCCCGATTCAAGTGCCCAATTTATTATACATTGGGGGCGGGCCGGTAGCCTAGTGGTTAAAGCGTTCGCTCGTCACGCCGAAGACCCGGGTTCGATTCCCGACATGGTTACAATGTGTGAAGCCCATTTGTGGTGTCCCCCGCCGTGATATTGCTGGAATAATTGCTAAAAGCGGCGTAAAACCATATTCACTCACTCACTCACTATTATACATTGCCTCGTGACTTCAGGCCATGTTTGTTTTCTTATTAACCAACCACACATCGGGAAACAATGGATTCCTAGAAGGTAATATGTCGCCCTTACAAAAACAAGCAAAAGTGTCAAAATTAACCAAAGCACGACAATGCGACAACGCGACATTTTAATCATTTGTGTCATTGTTGCATTGTCGCGCTTTGAATAATCTTTTTTTATATACCACAGGGCGACAATGTCTCCTCCATAGGATAGGAAGGCTAACTTTTGTGGAAAGTTCTGCAAAGACTGTGGCGAAGGGCTATGTGTAGAGTTTATAGAAGGCACTTCTCGTATATATAACCTCATTTTCATATATATATCGGATCGTGATACTAAGTTTATCGGATTGGTTTATCGCTTCGATAACACTGTCAAGTATATGATAAATAGAGGTTATCACGCGAGTGTGTTTGGGGATGGTAAATATCCTGCATTAGGAATAAACATTGTATTTAGCGAGCCTTGGCGAGCCTAAATACATAGTGTTTATTCCTAATACAGGGTATTTACCATCCCCAAACACACAAGCGTGATAACCTCTTTATCATATAATGTCATTCTTTAATTCTGTTGACAATCGGTCTGTCCTGTCATAACGTTAAGAAGTGTAGTCAGATGTACACACAGCGACAAAACGAAACAAGGTAACAATTCAAAAATATTTCGGCCAAATCCAACTATTTTAATTTGTGGAGGAGGTTTCAAGCCGCAGATGTCTACACGTACAGATATGGCTACTGATCCCGCTTGGCTAGGCCCCGTGCCCTCACAAAATTGTTTCGAAATTTATATCTCAAAAGTTGCCAAAACTTATAAAATGCCTTAGCTACGTCACAGTTAGACACTGATGTTCAGTATATTAGACTGTTCTTTTGATAATGATAGCAATTATCCATGTAGTTTATCAAGAATCCCGATAGTTAATTCTGACTCGATCGCCGGATGTCGAGGGCGACGCCATGTTTGATTATAAACAGTGAAAGTAGTCCCTACTTGACCTTTGATATTTGCATCTCTATCCGCATATGACCCCAACGGATATCGTTTTTATCCGTTGGCTTTATCCTGCCGAGAAACCTACCCATTAAATGATAAAGTACGTTATCTCCTATGGGAACGGTGGGGTAGCCAAGTGGTTAAAGCGTTCGCTCGTCACGCCGAATCCCCGGGTTCGTTTCTCCACATGGGTACAATGTGTGAAGCCCATTTCAGGTGTCCCCCGCCGCGATATTACTGGAATATTTTTAAAGCGGCGTAAAATCATACTCCTTAACTCATTCAGAGTTGTGTCCCTTGGGCATACCAGAAATTGATTGGATGCATATCCCAAATATTCCTGGATTATGTTTCTAGGTTTTTCAGCACAATACTTGTGTTCATGGGTTTCACCAAAGTGAAACTCACTCACTCACTATCAATATGACACGGACTAAATGTCAGTATATATTCAAACATATAATTCAAATACACACCTATTAATTTTGTGTATATCTTTATCCTTCCCCTGCCTCTCTTTGGTTACTAATTACTCACTCACTAATGCAAAAATCAATCAATTCAAGTTGTGTGATCTGGCGAATCCCGGTTCGCTTTGATTATGTTTCTAGGTTTGTCATTGACCATGTCCGCGCTCTTAGGTTTGGATGAAGGCTAAAACGGCACCTCACCACAACGTCAAACTTATATTATAATACAGATAAATACGATTTATGTGGAAGAATTTATGTTTGCAGATGTTCTCTACTACCTGTTTCTTTACCTAAAACATAAAACAATCAATTTCTCTCACACAGGAAATATATTGCTGCAATACAGTGACGCTCGCACTTGAAACAACACTATTAATTAATACCATCTTATATTTGCGTGTTCGTTTGTTTGTTGTTTAACGCCGCACTCGGAAATATTCCAGCTATATGACGGCGGTCAGTAAATAATCGAGTCTGGACTAGACAACCCTGTGATTGATGTCATGAGCATCGATCCTCGCAATGGGGATACGATGACATGCATCAACCAAGTCAGCGAGCCTGACCATCCTATCCCGTTAGTCGTATCTTACGACAAGCAAAGTCGCCTGTTAAATCAAGCAAGGGTTGCTTAAGACGGGCCAATATCATCTTATACATTACAGGGTACAACCATACTCGTTAGTTGTAACAGCAATATTGATTAATAAGACATTACCTCAACACGCAGATGTATTATACTTTTATACAGTAAACTACGGTTATAAAGAACACGCTTATAACGAACTGACGGATATAACGAACTTACCTTTTTGCCCCGACTATTTGCTGTAGTTATGCTGTTTATATGCATATAACGAACCACGGCTACAACGAACTAAAATTTGTGGTCCCTTTGAGTTCGTTAAAACCGTAGTTTACTTTATTTTCTTTTTTATATTTTAAATACGTTCACAATATAACATAATCATACAGTTACTCTTACAGTCATCTTCATCTTCTAAGCCTAAAGGGGGCGGTCGGGTAGTATAGTGGTTAAAGCGTTAGCTCGTCACGCCGAAGACCCGGGTTCGATTCCCGACATGGGTACAATGTGTGAAGCCCATTTCTGGTGTCCCCCGCCGTGATATTGCTGGAATATTGCTAAAAGCGGCGTAAAACCTGACTCACTCACTCTAAGCCTAAAGGCAAAGCTGATTCCGAAAGAGATTCCAGTACCAAACACGATGTGTTGTCCACTGGTCGCATTCATCACATGAAACGGCATGTTGATTTTTCTCGACAGCTTCTCATACACAACACATCGATATGATCAGTTCCAGTTTGACGTGGAGTTAAATTTTATTAAATTAACTAAAACTTCAAAGCTTGCCTCCCAGTTGAAGACGAAAATCCATGACATAACTTAAATACTCTTCAAAGGGGCGTAACCCAAACTGAATCACAAAATCTTTTCTCAGGAACAAATCGAGTGGGCGGTGGAAGAAAGTGCAGACTACATCGTTGGAGAAACATTCGTTGAGTTTGGGGAGGCGATGCTCGCCCTTGAGTGCATCAATAAATATGGAGACGGTGAGTGATTTCTTTTCCTGAAGAAACGGGATTGTGTTTCAGATTGTTTGTTATTCTAATGGTAACAACGATCTATAATATATATCAAGTCTTTGAACATCGGACTTCCTTTCTTTAGGACTTCCTGCGGCTATTAGTTTGATCCCCCTTGCGAAAGATCACACGTCAGACGATTTGGCGTATGGCGTCGCCTGCCGCAGGCTGGAGGAAGCAGGAGCGGCTGCAGTTGGGTTGAACTGTGGGCGTGGTCCCAAGACAATGCTGCCTCTCATTAGGGAGATCAGACAGGCCTGCAAGGTGACTCTTTATATATGTGACAACGCAAAAAAGTAACATAGTTGCAACACGTAACAACAGCATCAACATTAATAATGATGATGATGATTCTCTAGGCGCCAGGATGTTCTCGGACAGTGAGCCTGAGAGGTAAATGTCCTAAGACTCTCTTTATTCCTATTTCTAGGGACCTGTCATGGCACTTCCGGTACCGTATCGCACATGTGCAGAACAACCTGCGTTCGTGTCCCTCCAAGATCCAGCTACAGGTAATATTACGTGCATATGTTAAATATTTATAACCTGTTCTGAACCGTAGTCCCTTTCTTCCAAGCCTCCTTCTTTTTCATTTTTAACGTTAATGATAGGAGAATTAGATAAAAAATGTGCGCAGCTTTATTTAGTAGCGTGTGCACCGTAAGTACCTTAAAGGCACGAAC
Source organism: Haliotis cracherodii (assembly GCF_022045235.1). NCBI lineage: Eukaryota > Metazoa > Mollusca > Gastropoda > Lepetellida > Haliotidae > Haliotis > Haliotis cracherodii. The sequence continues at coordinate 53,824,823 of NW_027266319.1, read as the reverse complement.
TGAAATATGAAGACTGGTCTTTTTCGAGATGTTTTGTTGTTTGTTGTTTAACGCCGCACTCAGCAATATTCCAGCTGTATGATGGTGGTCTGTAAATAATCGAGTCTGGACCAGACAATCCAGTAATTAAAATCATGAGCATCGATCGACGCAAATGAGATACGATGACATGCATCAACCAAGTCAACGAGCCTGGGCAGCTGATCCCGATAGCCGCCTCTTACGAAATCATAGTCGTCTTTTACGGCAAGCATGGGTTGCTGAAGATCTATTATAATTCCATCCTCATCTCTCCGTGTGGATCCCCGGGCGCGTCATGCCTATAGTCGTGAAAATATGGTACTTGTTGTTACCTTGCCTGGCGCTCGACATGAAGGGGCTAAAACAAGGACTGGTCGGCTCGCAGTCAGTATACTGTGTCTGAGAGGGGGGATTCATGTTACATTGCGGCATGGAATCTCAGTGGGCTAGCACTATAAAAGCGGCATAAGTCCGGACGAGTACAAGCAGCCACGCACGCACGCACTCACATACACACGCACACACATTTGCACGCATTTGGCTGTATAAGTGCAATAATCTAATTAATTTTCATTCATCCATTCATTCCTTCTCTAAAAGGAAAGGGGGCTTTTCCGGTTGACCTTCCTGCGCATGCTTGTGGACGAAGTGAAATTGCCGACTTTGCCCGAGAAGCCAAATCCCTGGGCGTGCAGTATGTGGGACTATGTTGTGGCAACGCTTCTCACTACATCCGGGTGGTGGCGGAGGAATATGGGCGTCGACCCCCCGCCAGTAGATACTCCCCCGACATGTCCCAGCACTTTATTTTTGGGAAGAACAAAAGTAGCGAGGATCCTTACCAGCAGGACATCAGAAAGAAAATGATGACCTAACAAAATTATGAAGGAAATCTATCAAGAATCAGTCAATGTACATATTTCTTTTTTAACCTAAAATATATTGCAAAGAAAATTAAGATCAACTCTTTGAGAGCATTAATTATAATTCTAAATATGGTAGCCAGACTGTATGCGAGTTATGATAGTACTTGTCAGTACTTGTCTTCTGCCAACAACATGCCACCTACATGTATATGGTGGTTGCTAGGTAACCTTCGAGAAAGCGCTAAAAATACTGTTAAAGTCCGGGTCTTGCTGCAATTAATCAGTTGGTATTTTTAATGTTGTACGTAAAAAAAATATTGTTTCTTTCCTTTTCTCAAAGTAATAAATTGTATATATTGTATATTGTATAATTGTATATTGTATATTTTGAAGCAGAGCAAAAAGCTGTTCCCTCTCCGACAACAACCCTTCCTCCCTTCCCAGAAAATTAAATAACGTGTATCTGAGAAGCGACTCCATCGCCGCAGTCAGTTGACTTTAGGTATGCTCTTTACACTTAAACTGTAGACGACTGACATTTAGGAATCACCTGCCATAGTGCTGACAAAGCAAGAAACACGAGCTGGTGCAAATCTGGTATTCAAGATCACGATCATAGTGAACTGTGTCGCTTCAGACAGCTGGCACTGCCACGGACATCATCACCCCCCTCCCTAGATCACAGAATACACTCCCCTGTCATCACCCCTCCCTAGATCACAGAATACACTCCCCTGTCATCACCGCTCTCCCTCGATCACAGAAGACACTCCCGGGCCATCACCCCTCCCTAGATCACAGAAGACACTCCCGTGCCATCATCACCCCTCCCTAGATCACAGAATACCCTCCCGTGCAATCACCTCCCCCCTCCCTAGATCACAGATGACACACCCTGGCCATCATCACCACCCTCCCTAGATCACAGAATACTCCCCTGTGCCCTCGGCACCCTCCCTAGATCACAGAAGACACTCCCGTGCCATCAACACCCTTCCCTAGATCACAGAAGACACTCCCGTGCCCTCGTCACCCTCCCTAGATCACAGAAGACACTTCCGTGCTATCACCTTCCCCCTCCCTAGATCACAGAAGACACTCCCGTGCCCTCGTCACCCTCCCTAGATCACAGAAGACACTCCCGTGCCATCACCACCCCTCCCTAGATCACAGAAGACACTCCCGGGCCATCATCACCCCTCCCTAGATCACAGAATACACCCCCCTGTCATCACCCCTCCCTAGATCACAGAATACACTCCCGTACATCACCACCCCTCCCTAGATCACAGAATACACTCCCGTGCCATCACAACCCCTCCCTAGATCACAGAAGACACTCCCGCGCCATTATCACCCCTCCCTAGATCACAGAATACACTCCCGCGCCATCACCAACCCCCTCCCTAGATCACAGAATACACTCCCGTGCCATCACCACCCCTCCCTAGATCACAGAATACAGTCCCGAGCCATCACCACCCATCCCTAGATCACAGAATACTCTCACGTGCCATCACCACGCAAAGGGTAAAGGGTGACTAGTATTGTATTCGGTTAACGTCTTTTAGGCATACTGTGGTATTGCGGTAAAAATCAATCAATAGTCAGTACTGCAGCGTCTTACTGTGTAAGCACAATACACTGACTTTCCACTTACTTATCCTCACGACTGTTGTTTATTGCGTAGCCTTGAAGCTTTAGCACCAGGGCAAAGACACGTCTGATGTCACTTACCCGACCATAAAAAAGTACACGAACAACCACACAAGCACATTGGTCCGCATGACTCTTGATATCTTTTAAACTTTATTTTTTAGTGAGTGAGTGAGTTGGGATGAACGCTGTTTTTAACAGTATTCCAGTTAGATCAGAGCGAGTCAGCTTTCTGCTGGAGGAAAGCCCGAAGTGATGCATATCACCACTTTGGTGAAACCCACGAGCATGGGTATGGTGCTGACAATACCAGACACATAACCGGGATTCGAGCCGACGATCATAGGTTTCTGGTGTGCCCAAGGGACGCAACTCTGCCCAGCGAATTGTGACACCGTAGAAGTCTAAGACACACATACCCATCCACATCCCTTTATTTCGTAAAGATGGAAAGATTGAATGCTCTACACAGCTTCTTACTTCCGTGGAAACTGGACAGCTGGAAATCTCAAACTTAAAGTTCCTATTTCATACTTTGGAAATTGCGGTGGCCCTCTTTAAGCTACAGTAAACTACGGTTATAACGAACACGCTTATAACGAACTGACGGATATAACGAACTAACTTTTCAGTCCCGACTATTTGCTGTAGTTATGCTGTATATAATTATGCTTATAACGAACTACGGTTATAACGAACTAAAAATAGTAGTCCCTTTAAGTTCGTTATAACCGTAGTTTACTGTAATTCACTACCTTCTGTCAAAAGATGAGAAAGATGAGATGTTACGACATAATCTCGTTTACAACCCCATGTGTTGATTACAACATGAAATTCCAACCAATAATCTTGATTCTTTATTCTTTTCTTTATCTCGTTTCTCATTTTCAAACATTAGATTGACTGTAACAGATAGAAAGGATTTCATTGAGTATATGGCTTTTAAATTTCCTTAAGTTACACATTAACTTCATAATACAGCAGTAAAATACTAGGTTGGGCTTGTTTACTTCACAAAGGCATACACATTTAACAATAAGGTAAAATACAGCAGCACAAACCTTGAAATTGCGCTAAGTACATAGTAGTCCAATAAAATGTGCAAAAACAATGCCTTAACTGCACTAAATAAACAGGAAGATTAATATTGCATATACCTTTCATAACAACTTTAGGTAATGAGAATATATATGAACAAAAGTTGAAGTCTAGGACATATTTCCGTAAACCATGTCTAAATAAGCCACAAACCCAAAATTATGAAGAATTATGTATGGTAGAAATTAAGAAGATGCATTTATAAACAAATTCCTATTGATGAATTTTCAAATGCGTTAATATATGTGCCTTACCATTACTTTAGACCTCACTGGCTCCTAGCATGACTTCCTCATGCATGTTGCTTAAAGGGGAAGTGTACACGCAAAAATCACTTTCTTTCTTTTTCTAAACAAAACGCAATTTTAGAATTAGTTAGTATCTGTGTTTGAAAATATACACTCATTTTTTTCACAGTGAAAGTAGGAAGCTCACAATAGTGTGAAAGTGATATGCCGTTATGAGGCCTTCGTTTTACGAGCGAAATAGGCCTGAGTTATCCCCCTTAGATTATGACGTAATTGGTGCCAATTCAACTGGGTCCCTGTCTATTCTCAACGCAAAAGATATCAAGGACCAGTTTGCGGTAAAACAACATGGTCTACGACACACTCGGGCGCAAGGTGACTCAGCATAACACAATTCTGGCTGGCATCTGAGATGCTAGAATCACAAAACTGTACCTACACCACGTGAAGCGGCTCTAACAAAGCATGATGACGTCATAATGTTTATCAATTGGCACCAATGACGTCATATTGCAAGGGACATAAGCCATGGTGTTTTTGTTATGGAAATAGAACACTTGGTAAATGTGAAAAATATAAATCGTTTTAGTGCAAAAAATATGTTAATTAAATATGATGTTTTTATATTTTTGTCTATGACACTTCTATGTTAACACTTTTAATGTGGAAAAAGTACAAGAAAAAATGGTTCATTTCCGTGTGAACTTGCCCTTTAAAACACATGGTGACATGACCACGACAATCTGTGATTATCTCCCCTCTTATTAAGGTTGACATAAATTTGGCACATGATAAAAAATGAAACATAACATTCAAAACCAGGAAATTAAATAAACATCCTAACCATAACAATTATTTAATACTGTAAAATACTGTTGTTATATGCAATAGATAATTTGTGCAAATTCTAGAAACTAGATTTTATACCTCCTTAACCAATTGAGCTATCATAATTGATAGAAAATGGAAATAAAAATCTTGACCATTACACCCTGATATCTTAAGCTTATATGCTTTATGACGGCAGATGAAGACTTCAGAAACGAAAGTTTTTGTTTGTTGTTTAACACTGCACTCAGCAGTATTCCAACGGCTGTCTGTAAACAAACGAGTCTGGACCAGACAATCCAGTGATTGACATCAAGAGCATCTATCTATGAAAATGGGATACGATGTCATACAACAATCAAGTCAGCGAGCCTTACTACCCGATCCCTGTAGTGGCCTCTTACGGCAAGCATTGGATGCTGATGACTAAGTCAACCGGATCTTCACGGGACCAGAAACGAGAGTAATCGCCGAAAATGACAACCATAGTTGTACACGGTAAATTGTTTATTATTGTTTTTGAGTGCGTCGTAGTTTCACGTCCACTTGGAACCTTGGAAACAATTATGGCGGCGGGATAGCACAATGGATAGCTTGTCGGCCTCGTGAGCGACTGGTCCTGGCTCGATTTCCGAAGTCGATTTAGTCGTCCGTCTGTGTGTTACCGCAAGGTCAGAGTTGACATAAAACTACCACTCACTCACTCTAAGCAATATTGAACAATTTGCCGTATATAGTTATGGTTGTGATTTCATGTGTTTATTTTCGTTTTCACTGAGATACCTTCTGTTGTTAAGGTTTCTGTTCAACACTTTGCCAGTGTTACTATTCTTTATATTCTGGGTGTCGTTGATCTACAACTGGTAAATCAAAACTTTGTCTTTTATATATGCCTGGACATACACAATAGAAACCAAGAAATTGGGAATTAACGTAGCGTTCAAAAGTATTTCACTCTTACGTATCATATAGTATATTTGATTTCTTGCTTGATTGTACCCGCGTGGGGAGTCGAAACCGGGTTAGAATATTTCCCCCAACAACCGATACTGGTTCAAAAAGGTTCTGGGGGCACGGGTGGCCCGGTCGTCTAAGGCTCTGTGATTCGCTGTGCAGAGTTGCGTCCCTTGGGCACGCCAGAAACCTATGATTGTGGGTTCGAATCACGGTTCGCCCCGATTATGTTTCTAGGTTTGTCAGCACCATACCCGTGCTCGTGGGTTTCACCGAAGTGGTAAACGTCGGAGACCTGCATCACTTCGGGCTTTCCTCCCACATTAAGCTGACACGCCGTAATGTGACTGGAATACTGTTTAAAGCGGCGTTTAACCCAACTCACTCACTCAAAAAGGTTCTTCAAAATCTAAAACAGGTAACCCCTGATGAAAGGGATTTTATTTGTGCAATGACAATCAATAAAGATATACATCCATAGTTAAATAAAAGCGTCAAAGCGACATCCTTAAAGTACAGACGGTAAAAACTAACTCCCTGTAACTTTCATTTTGAGCGCCTGCTGGTAAGGATCCTCGCTGCTTTTGTTCTTCCCAAAAATAAAGTGCTGGGACATATCGGGGGAGTATCTACTGGCGGGGGGTCGACGCCCATATTCCTCCGCCACCACCCGGATGTAGTGAGAAGCGTTGCCACAACATAGTCCCACATACTGCACGCCCAGGGATTTGGCTTCTCGGGCAAAGTCGGCAATTTCACTTCGTCCACAGGCATGCGCAGGAAGGTCAACCGGAAAAGCCCTCTTTCCTTTAAAGAATGAATGAGTGAATGAATAAAAACCGGAAACGACATCATACATCTAACAGACACATTGAATCTAGACTAACATCTAGTCTCTGAAATGAACATATCGTACAGAAAAAAACAGTTGTTCAGTTATCTTAATAAAAATATAATAAAAGGGAGCCCAGTGACTCTCTTCCTGATACTACGGTAATCTAGACTTGCCAAACATTATAGACTTGCAGCCCGATACATATTTGTATCAGGGTCTGTAAGACAGACTACATTGAATCATACATGAGTTAAAACGTTTTACAAAATATTCAATGGCTCATACTTTTCAAAGCTTGCTAGGGTCCGACGTTAAAAAAGAGGATTTCAGATTGCAGATAACGAATGAAACGAAGGGGCAAGAAGGTCTGGGGTCTTGAATAAACAAAAAACCTAGCTGTATGTACATTCAGAGACTTAATGAAACGAGACCATCAACGATCAAGCAAGATAACATGTTGAAATCGTCAAACAATAACATCACGTGTTCCAAGTTGTAAACAACTGCCAGTGACCTGAAGAGAACCGGGGTCACGGGTGGCCCAGTCGTCTAAGGCGCCGCGATTCCCAGTGTAGAGTTGCGTCCCTTGGGCACGCCAGAAACCTATGATTGTGGGTTCGAATCTCGGTTCGCCCCGATTATGTTTCTAGGTTTATCAGCACCATACCCGTGCTCGTGGGTTTCACCGAAGTGGTAAACGTCTAAGACTCGCATCACTTCGGGCTTTCCTACCACATACTTGTACATATTCCAGCTTAATCACTGGACGGACAGAAACAAAGACATAGCACCTACCTGTCGCTGGATCTTTGAGAGACTGGAAGGTAGGCTGTTCTGTACACGTCCGGTATGGTACTGGCAGCGCCATAACAGGCCCCTAGAAACAAAAACACATGTCTGCATATTCGAGACATGACATAACAGATTATCCATAATGATATGAAAGAACCGATGTTCTTTAACTTCTTCTGAGTAGTGTATATTCTTTGATTACCACAAGAAGATTATTGAATAATGAATTTTGGTTGGGAGTGGGTGAGTATGGTTTTACGCCGCATTTAGCAATATCTCAGCAATATCACGGAGGGGGGCTCCAGAAATAGGCTTCACACATTGTACCCATGTCGGGAATCGAACCGGGTCTTCGTTGTCACGAGCGAACGCTTTAACAAGCAGGCTACCCGACCGCCCCAATTTTGGTTAGGGTCTCCAAGTAGGTCGGTTACTTGTTTCAGATCTATTTAAGAGGTCAGTCTATGGTTGTACCAATTTTAGAAGCGTGGCACCAGTTTGACAGCCATAATACAAGAGGATCAAATATGCTCAAGAGCTTCAATTTCAGTTTGGCAATATGTGCCAGAATTATCATTGCTAATACCAATTTTACATTCAAATTGGTTATTAATGGCAAACTGAGAAGCCATTAGCCCTAAATAGGACCAATATATACTCTGCAAAAAATAATACGCGAAAGTGATTTTAGATGTATATTATCATATAAATAATCAACAGATTGTAAGTGATTGTTCAAAATTGGCACACATCGCAATCCTGTATTGCCGTAGTTGGGGGCCGTGGTTGTTCTTTCACGTGAGTGACGTAGCCGTATGAATCTGTTCTGTGCTCTAGCTGTGAAACCTTGTCGGCCGGGTCTAGGGAGGTCATGATCACGTTTTGTTCCGCTCGTTTGATAACGGTGCATCAGTCTTGTAATGGTGCTACGTGGAAAAACCCTGCCAACGACCGAAGATGATTCGCCTGTATGCAGTCAGCCGATGGCCGTTGTTCCGTCAGTCGTGGCATGTTTTCGCTGTTCACATATTGTAAGATTGTGACGGCATGCAAATGAAAACCCAACGTTTTCATAGCTCAACGACTCATGTTGCACGTGCATGTCATGTTTGTGTGTTTCGGCGGCAGGCTCTCACATGGTTGTGTTTTTTTGCGATTTTTTCATCTTTTCACCAAATTTTCTGCGGTACCTAATTTCACACAAATCAATCCAAATCCATGCAGAAATGATGAATTCATTTTTGGCATTCATTTCGTATGGATATTGGCAACACTCTGTCAGATATTTACGATATTACTACTTTTGCGTTTCTTTGTAAGCAGAGTATATAACATTTGAGGTTGACATGGGTAGGCAAAACAAATTGATATTTGGATAAGATGTCAACTTCTTTGGAATATATTTGTTTCTTGATTGAAGATGGAGTTTACACACAATCATAAAATGGCATTCATTTCCTACAACATTTAAGGTTCCAAGATGTGCAAATATTGTTCTACTTTTGAAACATGCCTTTAAATGAACTGAACTTGCACTGAAATGAGCTAATCAGACTCGAATCGTTTTGATTGTAACAGATATAAGATATTCTTTGAGTATAAATAGTTGTTTTCGGCCAATATATTTTCTTTCAACGGAATCAAATGCCTTTGAAAGGCTGGTATTAACGAGTTACATTTTGGCTGGACTAACGAGTCTATGCATAGTCAAATCAAAATCGCGCACCGAAATCGAAATCCGGTTCGTAAAGTGTCATGCAGATTTCGGTCGACTGCAGGATTTGCAAAGCATGTGCACCGCCAACTCATTGTAAACAGATATTTTCTAAATCTTTTCATGTTTTTAATCAAGGTGCTCACGTGATTTGATGCACTTCGTGATGTAAGACTCATTTTATCCCAATATAGATCTTGATTATCGACCAGATCGTCTTGACTGGGTGCCAGCGCTTTGTTTGAAGCAAATGCAAGTCATACGAGAGGTTGAATCTTATTGGCGATCTGATACCTCTCTTGCCTCGGGAAGATGATGCCTTTGCGAAATCGACAAAACATGCACATACGTTACCTCTCTTTTAGAGAGTCTAATTGAAGCTCGTAAAATGACAACATTGTCCAATGTGGAATATCCAGCTCTAGATCCTGTCTGTTCTTTATATTTGTTTCCTACTGCATCTGGCCAAAACGTTAGTCTGCCATTAAGAATCATAATATATATATCATCAGTAACAGAACCCAATTAGGATCAGTATATTCATCCCTTAGTATTCAATATTTTTGTACTCTTCAAAAGAAGTAGATATGTTTGGTTCTGCAATACTGTACAGGTCATTAAAATAATCGTACCAAGTCTCTGAAATGATATTGTTTTTATACTTAGTACCTGATAAAGCTTGAACTTTGTACCAAAACGTTTTGAAATCCGTCAATGAATATATCAATTTAGATTGACGTTAAATTTCAAAAGTAACTTTACCATTCCTACATACAGCTTTATACCTATTTCTTGTAGCAAGATAGTGCTGAAGAGATACTTTGTGAATATATTTACGAAAGAATGACATCTCTGTTGTTTAAAACATTCACATTTAACATCATACAAATCCTTACAGAATCTTACAGAACGTTTCCTACAATCAGCTGATCACATACAGATATATGCGATTAGTTTAATTCCGTGATCAATGTATGTACCGCATGCTCAAATTTCTATTACACTGCTACCACTTCAGTGAATAATGACCTCTTACCCCATTCCATGTTTTTTGTTTGTTTGTTTGTTGTTTAACGCCTTACTCAGCAATATACCAGCTATATGACGGCGGTCTGTTAATAACCTAGTCTGGACCAGACAATCCAGTGATTAACATCATGAGCATTGATGCACGCAATTGGGATCGATGACATGCATCAACGAAGCCAGCGAGCCTGACCACCCGATCCCGTTAGTCGCCTCTTAAGACCTCATTCCATGAATACTTAATACTAACCATAGGGTCACCTGGACTGACCTCTCTGATTAATCAATATTCGTAGAAAGATAAAATGCTATAGGAAGATGTTCTGATTCACTTCTTGAAATAATACTTAAAGACAGAACATACTCAAATCACCAACATGATTCTATGATATAATCACTTACACTGCACCCATTAAGCCCAACCGATGTATAATTGTCTATTCCCTTGTCAGTATGACATCGACAGTTTATAATGTGCAAATTCAATAATCGAAAAATAGTGAGGTGAGGTGAAATGGGGTTTAACGTCGCGTCCAAGATTATTGCACTTATATAGCGACGTGCATGCACGTTTTTGTGTGTGTGTGGCTGCTTGTACTAGTCCGGACTGATGCCGATTTATAGTGCTAGCACACTGAGATACCATGCCACAGTTTAACATGAATACCCCACTCAGACACAGCATACTGACTCCGAGCCGACCAGTCCTTGTTTTAGCCCCTTAATGCCGAGCGCCAGACAGGGTAACAACAAGTACCATCTTTTAACGTCTTTTGGTATGACGCGGTCGGGGATCGAACCCCGGACCTTCCGATCTCCTGGCGGACGCTCTACCATTAGACCACGGAGGCGGTCCTCGAATATTATATATTTTGCCAAATTTGTTAGATTGCTGGTCAGAGAGGAACCTAGGTCTGTCCAAACCATCTGATATATATCCGTTATTAAAAAAAAATATCATTAGTTAAATATCTGTAATTATCATCAGTGCAATCATCAAGTCAAGTTTAATTTCAAGAGGTAGCAAAAGAGCTGTAGAATCCATATAAGAATGTAAGATGAGGTCATGTCGCTTATCGTATTGACCCTTTTGGTTCAACACGTGTAAAGATCCATGTTTTTCACATGACAACAAATTATTGTCCTCAATCGTACTTACAGACGATTTAGTGTATGGACCCTGGCAATATAAATGTGTTTCAGAATAGTCTGCATTTGTTTTGGATTAATGTGTCCGCCACGTGGAATAACCAATTATCTGACCGTAAATTTCTGTCTCTTATGGAATGTTTCCTACCTTGCAGGCCTGTCTGATCTCCCTAATGAGAGGCAGCATCGTCTTGGGACCACGCCCACAGTTCAACCCAACTGCAGCCGCTCCTGCTTCTTCAAGCCTGCGGCAGGCGACGCCGAACGCCAAACCGTCTGACGTATTGTCCACGGCATGGGAAATAAAGCTTATGACTGCCGGGAGTCCTGGAAAGACACGTCAGTGTGTTGCTGTATCTTTAGACGTCATGCCATTTTGAAATAATATTTATTCATTTTAGAATAAATCTCACCATTTCCATATTTGTTGATGCACTCAAGGGCAAGCATTGCCTCCCCTAGTTCACTAAAACTCTCTCCAACAACGTAGTCAGCTCCTTCCTCCACCGCCCACTCTATTTGTTCCTGAAGATAAAAAGGCAATCTTATATTATTGTGTCATTTCCTGAAATACACCAGTCAGTTGGCGAGTATGGTCTTACGTCGCATTTAGCAGTATTCCAGCGATATCACGGCGGGGAACACCAGAAATGGGCTTTCCACATTGTACCCATATTGGGAATCGATGAAGTATATTATTTTATTTTGTACTATTCTCACAAGATTTTCACAATTTATAGCGTGATTCGGATGTCCCTTTGGCAAGGAACTCTCCTAAGTCTTTTAGCATCTAGATATTAAGCAGAATACCCGAGGAAGATCCGGGGTAGAATAGGTCTTCAGCAACCCATGCGACTATGCTTATCGTAAAGACGACTAACGGAGTCCGGTGGACAGGCTCGCTGACTTGGTTGATGCATATAATCTTATCCCAATCGCGAGGATCGATGAAGTTAATCACTGGATTGTCTGGTCCACACTCGATTATTTACAGACCGCCGTCAAATAGCTTGAATATTGCTGAGTACGGCATTAAACAACAAATAAACAAACAAACAAAATATAAGCAGATGGTTGGTCAGTCGTAAATACGTGTTTGACATGCTTAGTTTCTGTAAGAAGTTTTCGAACTTCATCTCGTTCAGTCTAAGATGGGATAATGGCATTCTCACTTTGACATTCCTCGAAGGAATTATTGTCTTTACAGTTGAATAAGCAATCCAAATGTTCTAAGTTGTATTTCTGTGTTAGATAGTTTGTTTGTTTGTTTGTTTGTTTGTTTGTTGTTTAACGCCGCACTATTCAGCTTTTTGACGGCGGCCTGTAAATAATGGAGTCTGGACCAGACAATCCAGTGCTTGAAATCATGATCATCGATCTACGCAATTGGGATACGATGGCATGCATCAACCAAGTCAGCGAGTGTGACCACCCGATCCCGTTTTTCGTAATGAACTACCCCCGCGTCAGTAACGTGGCGTGCTGGCCTTGACATCACCGCTGAAATCAAGCTTTAGCTCTGGTATAATACACATACATTTGGGATGCGATGGCATGCATCAACCTGGTCAGCGAGAAGCTCGAAAGTAGTTGGAATGATGTTCAGTTAAACAAGTTAAACAAGGCGTTAAACAACAAACAAACAATATCAACTGATGTTGACAAATACGTTTATCTAAACACAAGAATATATCTATAAACATGGCCTCCGTCGTCTCGCACTTACTTTAAACATGGCTTCCGTCGTCTCGCACTCACTTTAAACATGGCTTCCGTCGTCTTGCACTCACTTTAAACATGGCTTCCGTCGTCTCGCACTCACTTTAAACATGGCTTTCGTCGTCTCGCACTCACTTTAAACATGGCTTCCGTCGTCTCGAACTCACTTTAAACATGGCTTCCGTCGTCTCGCACTCACTTTAAACATGGCTTCCGTCGTCTCACACTCACTTTAAACATGGCTTCCGTCGTCTCACACTCACTTTAAACATGGCTTCCGTCGTCTCAATCGCTTCCTTGTTATCCTTCCTGTACACCGTCGTGTTGCAGAGATCTCCAGCCATCAGTGTCCCGGTGTCGTCTGCCACCTGCCTCGCGATCTTCAACGCATCTCTGTTCAACTTCTCAAGGTCACCTTCACGGCCGATAACCCTCAGTTTCTCTCTGTGACCGTAGTACTGTAAAAGGAAAAAGACCTTTCTTGAAAAAAATAAATTATTCTGGTATTTACAAGTAATAATAACCTTGAAGAAAAATAAATAAATAAATTGTCGATGTCCTGAAAATGTTTCCTATGTCATGGTGATCTGTAAACAACCAAGTCCGATTTTTGCAAACAAGTGCTTGACAGAATGAGCAACGACCAACCCCATCACTCATTAGTTGAAACTCGCCCCTGTTATGCCATTTGGTTTGTACATCATACCGGTGATTGTGGGTTTCGCCCACATTTAGACATCTGTGATAATGTTTGTTTGTTTGTTTGTTTGTTTGTTTGTTGTTTGCCGCACTCAGCAATATTCTCCTCTATGACGGCGGTCTGTAAATAATCGAATCTGGACCAGACAATCCAGTGATTGACATCATGAGCATCGATCCACGCATTTGGGATATGACCGAAATACCTTCGAAGTAGGTCGTGACATCTGGAATTAACAGCGGGTTTCATTTCGAATTTTCAAAAAATGACAATTAATGTTAAGTTATGCAAAATAACGTACAGCGCATGGCGGAGCATTGCAGTTCACGCGGAACACCACGTACAGCATGCCACATTGCATGTCTCTTATTGTTTTGTCTGAGATATAATAACTACCCTCCAGAAACCATCACATGTAACATGTTTTGACTAGTTCAGTATACGTTACAAACTTAAATATGTTTAAGTGTAGTTCACATATAGTCGAGGAAACCAGTGAGCATTCAGTATAGATGGGCGTGTTTTGCATATATCTTGCAAAATGTGTTTTTTTCATTTATTGGTGAATTGCTCAGTTACATACCAAAATCTGTTTCTACATTTCTAAGCATTGAAAAAAATCATAAATGTTTGCACTGTAAACGAATCAACATGTATGCGTATTAGACGAGAGCTGAGGCTTGATTTCAAGAATGATGTCAAGGCCAACACAGTACTTGACTATAACGTGTGTCTGGGCATATGTGTACGTGTATTCGCATGTGTGTTATATACTTATGAAGAGCTTAGAACCATAAGGGCTAATGTCATGTGGAGTCTGTTTTGAGAAAAGTGAAGAAAACATATAATATTATGCATGTTAATGAACATTTTTTTACCGATAAATTCCTAGACATTAACGCAATCTGACAGCAGAGATATAAATGTTGTTATAAAAAACATTCACAAACGGAAATAAACTTACGTTTTCAATTTGTGTTAGTGTGGAAAGGGCCAATGTCTGGCCCTTTTATACCGTCAGGCATTTGCCATGTTTTACCTTGTGAGATTGATAAACTACTACTAAAAGTACAAACACATACTATTGAAGTACTTTTGAATGGTAGCGAGCGAGTGAGTGAGTATGGTTTTACGCCGCTTTTAGCAATATTCCAGCAATATCGCGGCGGGGGACACCAGAAATGGGCTTCACACATTGTACCCATGTCGGGAATCGAAGCCGGGTCTTCGGCGTGACGAGCGAACGCTTTAACCACTAGGCTACCCGACCGGCCCTTCTACAGGTAGACAGGAACTCATAGATGTTATTTATGCAATAATATGCAAAAAGGGCCAAAGTGCATTTTGGCCCCTTTTAACTTTTTTTATATATATTTTACAATAACCAATGGTGGGCGGGGAAGGATAGATCTGTACAGGATATTAAAGTAATGGTATCTCTATAACTCTCCCATCCCCTATTGTCTGAAGGGGCACGGATGGCCCAGTCGTCTAATTCACCGCGATTCGCTGTGAAGAGTTGCGTCCCTTGGGCACGCCAGAAACCTATGATTGTGGGTTCGAATTCCGGTTCCCCCCCATTTGTTACTAGGTTTGTCAGCACCATACCCGTGCTCGTGGGTTTCACCGAAGTGGTAAACGTCTGAGACCTGCATCACTTCGGGCTTTCCTCCCACATTAAGCTGGCACGCCGTGATATAACTGGAATACTGTTAAAAGCGGCGTTAAACACAACTCACTCACTCACCATTGTCTGAAGCACAACCCGATGAAGGGAAGTGATTTACTGTGAGCTTGCACTGTAGTGTTTAACCAGAGTCTGAGCGATACGTAGTTAATGAGATAATAAGATCATCGATGGCAAAAGTACCAGTATATTTGAAAATAAAACAAATTGAAAACCAATATTTCAATCATTTAGTACGGGCATATATTCAAACTATTCAAGTACTTATCCTTGATATCGGAAATAATACATGATGCAAATTTAGAAATGTTTATCTTCCCCCAAAAAAACGATATTTGAAAATTATACATTTTGAAACTATTGAAACATTTTATGAAGATGAAGAGAAATGCTTTCAACACGAGATATGGTCAAGTATTTAAATATTGGTTATCAACCTCGAAATTCATGCCTGGAAATGTCTGCAAACCTAGTCATAGTGTACGATGGATTGCGAACTTGACAACGTAGATTCTTTTGGAATTGTATTTCTTAAACATGTTTTATCCTTTATTACCGTAAATGCCAAACAAACGTCACTTCCGGCATTGACAAACTCCTCATGGAGATTTTTCACCAGATCCGGTCTTTCAATGACAACTTCCGGTACAAATGCTCCAGCTTTCAGCAAGCCTCTTCTCTCAAACTCAAACAGATATCCCTCCGCCACAACAATGTCCTCTTTGTCTTGTAGACGCTGAAGCAGACCTTTGAAACAGAAGATGTAGGGTTAGATGTACTGTGTCTGTGATGGTATGCGTTTCTAAGTGATGCTCATACACAAGTCCCCGCGATGAATCTGTCTATCTTTTAATAAAATTAATCTTTCCCTTTTTAAAACCTTAACATGTTTCGATCACTTTAGACTAGGGTCTACTCGGTCCAGCTCTTTCCATGATGATGTAACGACCACTCTTCCATTGGAACCGATTTCCCACTTCATGAATGAAGCGGTAAAACAGAACTCTGCTCAATAACAGTATACATGAAATTGACATTAAATATTCCCGTAAAGGGGTTGAGGGGGAGTGAGGGCATAAAGTATTTACGCAAGAGTAATTAGGGGAAATTTTGTAATAATATCGGCCATGTTCGTCATCGTAGGGGTGATGTGCCTAGATTCGTCAATTTTCAAAGCTATTTTGTCTTTTACGCCCATTGGAATCGGCGGATAATCGAGACTGGTTATTCTCTGGCGTTGCCGAATTATATTTACTTGAACTGGGTCGATGTTTCTGCTGGTGGACAGACGTCCCTGTGTTTCATCATAAGCTCGGAGCTAAGCATTTATCAACTAAGATGAGTCAACAACAATAGAAATGTTTGGGCCGAGACATGATAACTGCCGCTGCCACTGTGTTTCAAAGGGAACAGGCCCATTCTTGTCGTAAAAGGTGACTATGCTTATCGTAAGAAGCGACTAAGATCGGGTGGTCAGGCTCGCAAGTCACCGTATCCCAATTGCGTGGATCGATGCTCATGATGTTATTCACTGGATTGTCTGGTCCAGACCCGATTATTAGCAGACCGCCGTCATATAGCTGGAATATTGCTGAGAGCGGCGTTAAACAACAAACAAACAAACAATCAAGAGACCTATATTCTTTAAACATTCTTCTTTACTTATATGCAGTACAATGATTCGGTCATTCAAATGGCAATACAGTTAGAAGCTATGGTTTGTTTGAGAAGGACCTGTCCACAGATCTCCATCACCATCTCCATCTCCATTTCTTTAACGACGTGACAACTTTCTCATTACACCACTGGGTGTAAGACCCTGTACATCATTATGCCAATCTAAATCACATATACAGAAGATAAATTATACAATTCGGCCAGTTTGTTTTTCTCTTACGGGATAGAAGATTGATATTTTCACGACACTCATGTAGTGGACTAAATTATGATCTGTACTGAGTGTATCTTAACACTAACCCGTCATGTGCTTGTTGAAATTCTTACCACTATTTACTTGAATGTTTATGTTTAATTAACAACCAAATGTTATTCACATCTTTGTACGAGTGAGTGAGTGAGTGAGTTGGGTTTAACGCCGCTTTTAACAGTATTCCAGTTATATCACGGCGTGTCAGCTTAATGTGGGAGGAAAGCCCGAAGTGATGCAGGTCTCAGACGTTTACCACTTCGGTGAAACCCACGAGCACGGGTATGGTGCTGACAAACCTAGAAACATAGTGGGGGCGAACCGGGATTCGAACCCACAATCATAGGTTTCTGGCGTGCCCAAGGGACGCAACTCTGCACAGACATCTTTGTACGATATGGCGTTGATCGTTGAATTGTGATTAACGTACCGATGCTCCTATATGTGGCATTTCAGATCTGACCACAGTGAGCTCATATTTAAAGCTGTACATCAGCATATTGATAAGTGAGTGAGTGAGTGAGTTTGATTTGACGCCCCTTTTAGCAATATTCCAGCAATATCATGGCGGGGGACACCAGGAATGGGCTTCACACATTGTGCCCATGTCGGGAATCGAACCCGGGTCTTCGGCTCTCTCTCTCTCTCTACCCAATATTTAAAGGAATACACCCAATATTCATAGTAATACACCCAATATTTATAGGAATACACCCAATATTCAGGGATACACGTTCAGCAAACAGCCTGCAATTGCAACTGCTTCTTTTAAATGTAGAATGAACTGTTGACTACAATCTTACTCTTCGTATGACAGAGGTCCGCCCCTGTGGTCTAGTGGTAGAGCGCCTGCCCGGAAAGTCGAAGGTCGGTGGTTCGATCCCCGTCCGCGTCATACCATAAAACGTTAACAGATGGTACTTGTTGTTACACACACACGCGAACACACACGCACACACACACTTGTGCATGCACGTCGCTATATACGTGCAATACTCTCGAACGCGGCGATAAAGCCCACATCATCTTCACTTTCGTGTGATATAACTGTTATAAATATAGTTTATTACCTACTTTTGCTGGTCATTGTGATCTCCGCTCGTCCTCAGAAGAATCAAATGGTTTCCGTTTTTTCAGCAGTGTTCCCTCCAGTCGAAACTAAACGACAGCTATTGACTTGGATCATGTACGGATCATGTACGGATCACGTACGGGATAGGTGTGGTACTCTGATTGGCTGTGACGTGTGTGTGGTCAGCTCTTGATGAAATGGGTCGCGTTGAAGGGCTGATGAAATTCAGCCAGATGCTTTTCTAACATGAACTCTGTTTATCAAAACAGAGCTGACACAACATAGATAACAGAGATAAAAGCTCCATAATGCATTAATGATTAAATGAACGAATATCATTCTCTACAGAATTTTTTTTATATTGACACATTTCCCTCCAATGCGCTGAAATGAGAAGCTCATATCATTCGTGTCGTGTATTGACGACCTAGATTTGCATATGGGTGACCCACTCTCATTATTGGCGCCCTACTTTCAGATATTGGCGCCTTACTATAGACCAACTCTCAGAGGTGAATCCAGAACGGTTGTGTCTGCAATAAAGATACAAAAAACTCACAATATAACACAGAAACACACGCTTACAAAGTTTTCATCCTCTTTATTACAGGGGCGGTCGTTGTTAAAGTGTTCGCTCGTCACGCCGAAGACCCTGGTTCGATTCCCGATATGGGTACAATTTGTGAAGCCCATTTCTTGTGTCACCCGCCATGATATTGCTGGAATGTTGCTGAAAGCGGCGTAAAACTACACGAAACCTGTAGTTGTATACAAACGAAAATCACAGATGTTTTGCATATACAGTGCATGATCGATCATACGCAGAATGTAGGACTGCGTTACATAAGCCGAAGATACACGTCGTTGCTGTGTACTGATTACAGTCATTATAGTAAAGGTATCAACCAAGTTTTAGGCATGGTAACACAAAATTTACCAACAATAACAAAGACAATGTTGAGTGGACATAATGGAAACGTGGCTACATGACGCAATTAGTCCATCCTATTACGAAAACTGCCACGTCAGGCAAAGCAATATCTCCTGTTTAAAAGAGTTACTGTCATTATAACTTTACTGTTGATTTAAACATATTTATTCACAAGGAGTGAACCGGATTGGGGGACAAGTTCTTCCAACTTTACTATTGGAACTATATATACAAGACAAGACCGATATTGCTAACTGTACTAACAGAGGTATATATGATCTCAATAAACTTCGTAACATGGTTTAAATCATTTCTTGGTGTGTTTCTGAGCACATATAAATGGAAACCGTTACACTCCTGTGTCTTGGTCCAAAGAGGTCCCTGCCCCAGTGTAAACATGTCCGACATTATTTGATCATGTGATCAGAGACCAGGATGTGGCATTCAAAACCTGGATCGAACACTGAACCAAGGATTGTTACATGTATAACTACTTGGTGTACCAACGTAAATGGATATTTTAAATTTTATGTTCATCATTTGCGTTTTATTTGGTTCGAACTTACAGTGTGACCGAAAAAACAATTTGTTTTTGTGACGAAATGTTCGACTAGGTGTTATATTTTAGAATATGTTTATTTTTGATTGAACTTTGTATATGAAGCAAAGCTACTTTTTCCCCGTAAGGATATATGCGCATACTACAACAAATTGGAAAGAAGTCCTTCAACAGAGTGAGTGAGTGAGTTGGGTTTAACGCCGCTTTTAACAGTATTCCAGTTATATCGCGGCGTGTCAGCTTAATGTGGGAGGAAAGCCCTAAGTGATGCAGGTCTCAGACGTTTACCACTTCGGTGAAACCCACGAGCATGGGTATGGTGCTGACAAACCTAGAAACCGGGGCGAACCGGTATTCGAACCCACAATCTACCCAAACCTGGGCGGGATCATTCTGATGCTTTAAATTACCGACCTATCTCTCTAACTAGCTGTGTTTGTAAAACGATGGAACGCATGGTAAATAATCGATTAGTGTGGTACTTGGAAACAAATAATCTTCTTACCAATATACAATGCGGTTTCCGGAAAAACAGAAGTACTATCGATCATTTAGTGCGTTTAGAATCGTTCATTAAAAAATCCATTGTCAATAGACAACATGCTGTATCGATCTTTTTCGATTTAGAAAAAGCTTACGATACAACATGGAAACATGGTATTTTAAAAGATCTTCATGATTTTGGATTAAGAGGCCGTCTGCCTCATTTTATATCACAGTTTTTAACAGACAGGCAATTTCAAGTCCGCGTGGGTTCTACCCTGTCTGATCATTATAATCAGGATCAGGGTGTCCCACCAGGCAGTATTTTGTCTGTCACATTGTTTAGTATCAAAATAATTAGCCTCTCTAAAGTTTTAAATGATTCAATTGATGGATCACTTTTTGTGGATGATTTTAATATATCTTGTCGTGGTAAAAATATGCACACAATAGAAAGGCAATTACAATTATGTCTCAATAAAATTCACAAGTGGTGTCTAGAAAACGGGTTTAAATTTTCCAAATCAAAAACTAATTGTATACATTTCTGCAGAAAATATAAGCCACATAAGGACCCAGAACTATTTCTGAATGGCACTCCTATCAAAGTTGTTAAGGAGGCCAAGTTCTTGGGACTTATGTTTGATAACCACTTAACTTTCCTTCCACATATTAAATACCTAAAAGCTAAATGCCTGAAGGCACTCGATCTATTGAGGGGCGGTCGGGTAGCCTAGTGGTTAAAGCGTTCGCTCGTCACGCTGAAGACCCGGGTTCGATTCCCGACATGGGTACAATGTGTGAAGCCCATTTCTGGTGTCCCCCGCCGTGATATTGCTGGAATATTGCTAAAAGCGGCGTAAAACCATACTCACTCACTCACTCACTCGATCTATTGAAAGTTGTTTCTAATTCAAAGTGGGGAGGGGATCAAACAACCTTCTTACACTTATACAGGTCACTAATCCATTCAAAACTTGATTATGGCTCCATCATCTATGGTGGAGCCTGCAAAAGTAATTTACAAAAACTCGATACCATCCATCATCTAGGCCTGAGGCTTTGCCTTGGAGCCTTTAGAACGTCTCCCTTTCACAGTCTCTATATAGAAGCAGATGATCCTTCTCTTAAACAACGCCGTTTAAAATCATCTTTACAATACATCACTAAATTATATTCTAATCAGTCCAATCCAGCTTTTGAATGCATCTTCAATCCTCTCTACGAAGATCTTTACAATAAGAAATCAACACTCACTCCACCACTCGTAATCAGAATAAAATCGGCAATATCAGCTTCTGATATTAAACTCCAAGATATAGCTCCTACTCAACTTTTCTCATCTCCTCCTTGGCAGATGGTAAAGCCAGAGGTAGACCTGACATTAACAAAACTAAAGAAATCAGATACTAACCAATTGATTTACCAACAAGAATACCATCAACTAAGAAACACTTACGACACTTATAAATCTATATTTACAGATGGATCCAAGGATGGTGGCGCAGTTGTTAGTGCCACTGTCACTGGATCCAGAACAATATCTTCCCGATTACCCGATAACAGTTTCATATTTACAGCAGAAGCACATGCCATTTTCACAGCACTAAAGTATATCAGTCATCAATCTAAACATAAATTTATTATTATTTTTTCTGATTCACTTTCGTGCCTTCAGGCGATTAAAAATATGTCACCCAAACATCCACTTTTAATCCAGATTATCGAATTAATAAATGATCTTGCTACTGGCCAACATGACATCGTCTTTTGTTGGTTACCAAGCCATGTTGGTATCATTGGTAACACAATGGCTGATGCTGCAGCAAAGGCAGCACTCAACAAATCTGTGACACCACTTCTGATCCTCTACACTGATTTTAAACCTGTAATTAGATCTTACATCCGTGATCTGATGCAAAAGAAGTGGGACACTCAAGTAGGTATTAATAAATTACATCAAATTAAACCACATATCGGTTACACCTACTTGGGCTGTCAGTCCAGATTTGAAGAGGTCATTATGCGATATACACATGAATATTTATTAAAAGGTGAGGATCCTCCGTTTTGCATCCCTTGTGATGAGAGAATCACGGTCAAGCATGTCCTGCTTGACTCTGTTAATTTTTCCATCAAAAGGGATAAATATTTCAATGTTAAAACAATTAAGGACCTTTTTAATGCTGTTAATTCTCGTTTAATATTATGTTTTTTAAAAGAAATAGAACTTGTACATAAATTTTGATGTATTAACTGTATTGTTTTAAAAATTGGTGGTGCAATTTAATAACTTAGATTGTTAGTGGCTATACCCTCGAGGGGGGTTGAAGTAGCGTAAAATTATTGTCCCCCTAAGAGGGTATGTAAGTCCCATATCATTCGAGGTATTTTTCTGCATACCAGGCTTTTAAACGTAGTATATTCGTTATTTTATTCTAAGAGCTTAACTGGTACACTGTCGCCAGTGACTGAAGGGATGATATAAATCCTGCCGGGGTCCGTGCAGGAAGCTAAGGTACTGTAAGTCCCCATGGTCCCCAGTATGGAGATCTCCCTTCAGTGGCTGACGATTTCTAGCCCATTTTTATATTGTGGTGTTCATTAATGCTTACTGTTTTTTAATATTCTCAACTAGTTTTAAATCAAGTCTGTGATATTCGAGTTACTCTACTGTCCATCGTTGACAGCTTTTTATTTAGTCTACATATATGTCTCATAAATGTAACTTCTCGTCACGATATGGCTGAAATATTGCCCATGTGACGTTAAATAATAACTCATTCACTCACTCACGAACCCACAATCATAGGCTTCTGGCGTGCCCAAGGGACGCAACTCTACACAGCGA
Organism: Haliotis cracherodii; assembly: GCF_022045235.1. NCBI lineage: Eukaryota > Metazoa > Mollusca > Gastropoda > Lepetellida > Haliotidae > Haliotis > Haliotis cracherodii. Next base: position 53,801,707 of record NW_027266319.1, on the reverse strand, counting down.
ATCGCGGCGCCTCAAACGACTGGGCCACCCGTGCCCCCTCCTTCAACAGAAGCAACAAGGTCGACACATGGTTTACGGGTTTTCACACCACTCCAGGGACCAGAGAAAACAAAAAAAATGTGGTCTTTCGGGGTTTCCACATCACACCAGGAAGCTGAAACCAAAAACATATATGGTTTACGGGTTTACACACCACATCAGGGACCAGACAAAACAAAGATTGTGTTGTCTTCAGGGGTTTCCACATCACATCAGCAAGCTGAAACCAAAAACACAGATAGTTTATGAGTTTTCACACCACACCAGGGCCCAGACAGCACAAACATACATGGTTTACTGATGTGGTGTGAAAACACGTAAACCATGTATGTTTGTGCTGTCTGGTCCCTGGTGTGGTGTTAAAACCCACAAACTATCTGTGTTTTTGGTTTCAGCTTGCTGGTGTGATGTGGAAACCCCCAAAGACCACACTTGTTTTGTTTTGTCTGGTCCCTGGAGTGTTGTGAAAACAGGTAAACCTTATATGTTTGTGGTGTCTGGTCCCTGGTGTGGTCCGAAAACCCGTAAACCATATGTGTGTTTCATTTTAGCTTCCTGGTGTGATGTGGAAACCCTCGAAGACTACAAAATCTTTGTTTTGTCTGGTCCCTGGAGTGGTGTGAAAACCCGTAAACCATATATGTTTGTGCTGCCTGGTCCCTGGTGTGGTGTGAAAACCCACAAACTATCTGTGTTTTTGGTTTCAGCTTCCTGGTGTGATGTGGAAACCCCCAAAGACCACAATTTTTTTGTTTGGCTGGGCCCAGTGATCTGTGTCATGGAATGTTGTTTGTGATATATGATAGGAGTAATTGTATATGTGTGATATAACATATGCGTCATGTATCCTGTGATATATGTCATGTAATGGGTTTTTTTGTGACATGTAATGTGTGTAACTGTATATATGTGATGTGTTATATATGTCATGCATCATGTGATCTGTCATGCAATGTTGTTTGTGATATGTCACGTGAGTCATTGTATATGTGTGATGTGGCATGTGCCATATCTGTCATGTATCCTGTGATCTGTAGCATGCTATGTTTTTTGTTGTAATATGTGATGTGATCAATTGATATTTGTGATGTGCCATATAAACTGAGGGTCAAAAGAAACGTTACCAACATTAACTGATTTGCAACTTTGAAACAAAGATGCCAACCTGTTCAAAAACAGTAATCTGTTCCCTGTCATTGGTTGCGATGATTCACATCAACGAACATGCCAAGACTGACCGCTGTCCAGAGGGAGAGAGCCATAGGTATGCTGAAGATGGGAGCGACACAGAGAGAGGTTACCATTAACATGAACTGCTCCAAGATGACCATTACCAGACTGGTCGCACGTCTCCGACAGACTGGCAGAACTGCAGACAGACCACGGAGTGGCAGACCAAAGGTCACGACCCCGCAGGATGACCGTTGTTTACGGGTACTTCATCTGAGGAGGGGGCACGGGTGGCCCAGTCGTCTAAGGCGCCACGATTCGCTGTGCAGAGTTGCGTCCCTTGGGCACGCCAGAAACCTATGATTGTGGGTTCGAATCCAGGTTCGCCCCAATTATGTTTCTAGGTTTGTCAGCACCATACCCGTGCTCGTGGGTTTCACCGAAGTGGTAAACGTCTGAGACCTGCATCACTTCGGGCTTTCCTCCCACCTTAAGCTGACACGCCGTGATATAACTGGAATACTGTTAAAAGCGGCGTTAAACCCAACTCACTCACTCACTCATCTGAGGAACACATTTCTTATTGTGACGGACAGCAGACAAACAGTGACCAGACGACTACGACATTATGGTCTGCGGGCTTATCGCCCTTTCAAGGGCATGACCTTGGCCCGTCAACATCGACGTGCCAGACCGACGTGGTGCAGGCAAACTCAGCGATGGCAATAAAGGGAATGGCGGCGAGTGCTGTTTAGTGACGAGAGCAGGTTCCGACTCTTCAAACCTGATGGGCGAACGCGAGTTTATCGCCGACGTGGTGAACGTACGGCTCCTTGTTGTGTCCAGGAGGTGGAACCTTACGGGGGCGGAAGTGTGATGGTCTGGGGCGGCATTTGCGGGGACGAGAAGACGGAACTTGTTAGCATCGAAGGCAATCTGACAGCACAACGCTACACTGACAATATCTTACGCCCAGTGGTTCTTCGTTTCATCTAGCGTCAACAACGGACGGTGTTCCAACAAGATAACGCCACACCGCATAAAGCCCGTATTACTAGAGACTTCCTCAACGCCTACAACGTGACTGTCCTGCCGTGGCCAGTTGGATCACCAGATCTGTCACCCATAGAACATCTCTTGGACCAGCTGGGGCATCGTCTTCTGAAACGTCAACATCCTCCCTTCACGAGACACGCGTTGATCGTTGCCCGGATAGAATCGGATACCTGCAGTCGATGTGAGGACACTTGTCTACTCAGTTCGACGCCGCATTCGAAGATACATTGCCGCTCATGGAGGTCATGTCCCATATTGAACGGTCTGGGCCGTCGTCACCTTAAAGTTGTAACCAATGTTGTTGATCAAATACTGGACGAATGACGCCTTGTCAAGAAAGGTTCCTGTTGGAGGTCAAGGACTTTGTTGTTGAATTAGTAAATTCGCATTTTACTATTCTGAATAATGAATTTCTACAATACATTTGTTGTTGCTGCTTCAGATTGTGTTGGTCATATTTTATCCTGGAAATATCGTTGGTAACGTTTCTTTTGGCCGTCAGTTTATGTCATGTATGCGTCATATCATATGTACTATGTTTCAAGTGAGATATGTGTAATGCGATGTTATATGCAATGTGTCCTGCCTAATATGATTAAGGGTGGATAGGTAGGGCTACCACATTATTACGTGGCTTGATTTAATGAACACCGATTGGATCATTCAAACTCTTGCCCTCTTTCCTATTTCAAATATGCACTTCACATTCACCCTTTGCACCATCAGGATTGTAATGGAGTCATAAACAGTTGCAAATACCTCATTTCGGAGTATAGAATTAATACAAAAACTATCAAATAACTCATATAATTCATTCAGGTAATCATATTTTCCCTATGAGTGAATTGTTGCATGTTTGAGTGTTTGATTGACTGATTTCATATATGAGAGGAAGAGGTGAGGTGAGGTGAAATGGGGTTATAGCGACGTGCATGCACCTGTGTGTGTGTCTGCTTGTACTAGACCGGACCCTGATGCCGATTTATAGTGCTAGCCCACGGAGATACCATGCCGCAGTTTAACATAAATACCCCACTCAGACACAGTATACTGACTCCGACCAGTCCTTGTTTTAGCCCCTTAATGCCGAGCGCCAGGGTAACAACAAGTACCATCTTTTAACGTCTTTTGGTATCGAACCCCGGACCTTCCGCTCTCCGGGCGGACGCTCTACCTCTAGACCACGGAGGCGGTCTATGAGAGGAAGAATAGTGTATATGTGAAGGTAAGTACGAATGTGATTTTAGCCTAAGTTGTTTTGATGTGTTCCATGCGTTTGTAATGACAATAGATATGTTGATTTGTAGTTACTGTAGAATTAATGTTGTATATTGTTTACAAGGATTTTAGGTACGCTTGGTATATCTGGCTTGGCGGAGCTCAGTGAACATCGTGTGCACCCTAGTGCCATACACCGGGTTGGAACTACGTCATTTTGCATTCTCGTATGTTTATGTTATACTGAGTATCACATCTATTCCATTTGATATGCGTATTGCATTAAGACGTCTGTGTCATATATATTTAATTTGAAGATATTTTGAAGATATGAGTTATTCAAGGAGTTATCTCCCCTTGTTGTATTTTCATACGATCTGTCATTTATGTTTCACCTAATTTGTGTAATGGACTGTTTCATAAGCCTCAAGTATATTGTATGACGCTGTATTTATTGAATGATATATTGTTTCAGGGTGTGTTAATTGACCGGAATAAAACGTTCTAACCCCCGTAACCAGAGTCTTGGACCTTTGATGTTGCCTCGCCACTAGGTGAGGTGAAATGGGGTTTAACGTCGCGTCCAAGATTATTGCACTTATATAGCGACGAGCATGTACGTGTGTGTGTTTGTGTGGCTGCTTGCACTAGTTCAGACTGATGCCGATTTATAGTGCTAGCTCACTGAGATACCATGCCGCAGTTTAATATCAATACCCCACTCAGACACAGAATACTGACTCTGAGCCGACCAGTCCTTGTTTAAGCCCCTTAATGCCGAGCGCCAGACAGGGTAACAACAAGTACAATCTTTTAACGTCTTTTGGTATGACGCGGCTGGGGATCGAACCCCGGACAGTCCGCTCTCCGGGCGGACGCTTTACCACTAGACCACGGAGGCGGTCGCCTCCACACTTAAATCGGTTACATAACAATGAATGTTGACAAACTGCAGCAATTACTTGTAAATGAATTTACAGGGTTTCTGTCGCGAAATCGTAATATGACAGCTTCTTTTATCAGTAAACATTCAATATTTGTAGAGACATCGTATTTAGAAACTGCAGACATGTTACATTGCGGCGCATGCGTATGTTGTAAAGTGCATCTGGTGTTGCGGTAATGTCCGAACTCCCTACACTGATTCTGGGTTAGAAATATTGAAATTTCCTCTGATTATGTAGGATAGATGGTAGCATTTACGTGGTTAAAAGCTCCTTACCGATATGTAGTTCGCTTTGGGACAGCACGTTTCAGATCTTGCCCCACGTGCGGGCACGTGCGGGCACGTGCGTTTGTCGGTTGCATGCCGATTTAGTGTTTACAGACGTGGGTCGTATGGTAAGAGCGCCCCGATTGGTTGGTGACAGTGGCTGCACCGTTTAGACGTGTTGATCCAGAGGTTACGTGTCCTTGCGAGTATATAAGTGATTGGCGCGAATTCTCTCTTAAACGAACCAAAAAACACCAAACATAAGTAACTCGACAAACCCTAAACAAAAAGCAAATAACCTCGCAGACCACTTCTCAGCCATTAGTAGTAATAGAAACTTACCTGAGGAATTCCAGAAACAATTAAAAAATCAAAATAAATTCTTCAAATTACCCAAAGACGATAACCTAGAAATTAACCAACAATATACGCTAGAGGAACTACTCCATGTACTAAATAATAGAAAAAAAGGAACAGCCCCAGGACTTGACCTTACCTCAATCCAAATAATTTAACAGCTACCCCAAAATCTTCTGGAATCACTACTTAAACTATACAATCTCATCTACCAAAACGGCCAATTTCCTACTTCATCGAAAGAGGCATTGGTCATCACAATACCAAAGCCGAACAAACCAGCAAACGAAGCAAACTCCTACAGAGGCAATGGAGGCAATGGTCAAAAACAGACTCCAACACTATCTAGACCAAAACAATATAATAACCAAGATCAAAGTGGATTCACCCCAGGCCGATCAACCTTAGAACAAGACATCAAAACGGGCCAACTAAACCGACAATACACAGTAGGCATATTTCTAGACTTCTCCAAAGCTTTCGATATGGTATGGCATAACGGACTAATACAAAAACTAAAAAAGGCAGGACTTAAAGGCCAAATAATAAACTATATCCAAGACTTCCTAACTAATCTCAAAATAACCGTGGGTATCGACCAAACGCTATCGGACCAGTGTCCCTTAGAAAATGGCACACCCCAAGGCAGCATTCTAAGCCCAACACTTTTAACATTATGATTAATGACCTATTCTAGGGAATACCCAAGAAACGTTTGCCGTGTTCAAGCCAGTGTAACGCAGTAACTTTCGTCCACCTTTTTCTTGTTTACCTCAGCGGCGCAGCATAGAGATGATATTTGATGGTTGTTTTAAAATAAATACGAGGTAAGGTGACCATATATGAACACGATTGTGTAGCCTATGGTTTGTTTAGCAAGTTCCAATAGGTTGAAATAAGTGACATTCATATTTCATGCGATAGCGAGCTGTGATTCGAACCGAGTGCCAAATCTTGAATAAGAACAAAGATGCCGGGTGTCACTCCTTGTCTCTATGTATATAGAGGGGTGTGATTTTTTTCTATACGATTATATTATTTTATACACGCTATCATCGAGTTCATGTGGGTATAAGTAAGTAGGATTTTTGGCTTCATAATGTAAATTTTAGTTAGGAATAGGATTGACTGATTTGTAATTGTTGTTGAGTTCGTATTTATATTTTGTTACAGTTGGTTTTTTGTTGTGTTTTTTGTTTCTGTAATAAACTGTTGAAACTTGATTATATTTTGTCGTGAATCACCTCCCTAATCCAATGAACTGAGGTCATAAAGGACAGACGGGGGGACCGTAGACACATTCTTTAGTATTTTCGGCATCAATATCTCCTTGATAAAAGAATCACAAGGCAAAGTCATGAAAATATTAGGTGACTAAATGTGCCCAAAGCATGTCCTGTTACACTGGTAAAGTGACACACCAAGCTGTCACTAACAGGTGAGGTGACCCTCCTAACGCAAGTATCCCACCCTTACCCTCATTGTTTTTACCAATCACCACATCTGACTGATCATAAATAGCCAACGATAGGTGTTGACAAATGCGCAGGTTTTATCACACGGTTGTTTTACAACATGTATTTTTTGTGAAATCACAGTGTCTACTATATTATATTTAATAAAAGCATAACTTACGTTTGGTGATATTTGTGTTTACACGTTTGTGTTTCGTCAAAACAAAGAAATGATTTTTGAGTGAAGGAACACGCGCTGGTTCATGGGGCAAATGTTTTCATGACGCTAAACATTGAATTATATTAGACATCGGTTGAGTTATATGTCTTGACTGCAAAATGTCAGTCTTGTGCAAAGGAACATTGGCCATTGGGAATCACGTCGACTTTTCTTGTCTTCTCTTCCTCTCTTCCTTCCATTTTTTTTATCATCAGTGTATGTTTCAAACAGTTCATTTTCAAAATAAATTCCATCACGTTGTCCAAGCCGTCTGTGTATTGCTTTGAAAATGTCAATGCATGTATCCTCCACACTTGGGATATCGTAGGCCATCTTCCTTGCTGTGAGAACTGGTCAGTGCTTCAATGACCCTGCTCGGCTGCCCATTGTTTGTTGATTGCCTGGACGCTGAGTCAGTCAGCAGTGACAATACTTGTGTAAATTCGCCTTCAACTTTGTTTACATTTAGGACACTTGATTTTAAGCAAAACGCTCAATAATGTTCATGATTCACTCACATATACCCATTCCGGGTTGCTTCAAGGTCACATTACATTTTTTTTGCACAACATCATTTCATAATTAACGCGAATGTGACGGAGCATTCTTTTCAGCGACATGCTATTCAGGCGCATGCGCAACCTGCTATGATCTACACTAACACCATATGTGAATACGTACCAATATACATGTTGCACTCAATGTGTTAAATCTGATTCATTTAGGCAATTTCTAAAATGTCTAAATTTTTTAGTCATTTTACAAATTAAGTGACAAATCTGTTCATTGTCCATTGACACGCTGACAGATTTTACATATTGTCTGAAACATAATGTTCTGTGCTGACAACCGGGCTGTGTCACAAAATATAGCTAATTTGCAAACTGACATCCTGGGTGTTCATGTACCACTATATATAGCTATATTGTATACTGACACCCAGGGTGTACACCTTTCACTATATATAGCTACATTAATACTATCATCCTGAGTGTACATGTGTCACTGTATATAGCTATGTTGTATACTGACACCCAGGGTGTACACCTTTCACTATATATAGCTACATTAATACTATCATCCTGAGTGTACATGTACCACTATATATAGCTACGTTGTATACTGACATCTTGGGAGTGCATGTGTCACTATATATAGCTACGTTTTATACTGACATCCTGGGTGTACATGTGTCACTATAAACAGCTACATTTTATACTAACATTCTGGTTGTGCAGGTGTCACTAGGTAAACCTATTTCATATTATGACATACTTGGCGTGCACGTGTCACTTTATATAGCTACGATGTATACTGACATCCTGGGTGTACATGTGTCACTATATATAGCTACGTTGTATAGTACTGATATCCTGTGTGTACATGTGTCACTATATATAGCTACGTTGTATACTGACATCCAGGGTGTACATGTGTCACTATATATAGCTACGTTGTATACTGACATCCAGGGTGTACACGTGTCACTATATATAGCTACGTTGTATACTGACATCCAGGGTGTACACGTGTCACTATATATAGCTACGTTGTATACTGACATCCAGGGTGTACATGTGTCACTATATATAGCTACGTTGCATACTGACATCCTGGGTGTACATGTGTCACTATATATAGCTACGTTGTATACTGACATCCTGGGTGTACATGTGTCACTATATATAGATTCTGAAGACCTATTCTAACCCGAATCTTCACAGGTCCCAAAAGAAGCCAGTGGAATCTTGCCCTTCGACGTCAACAAATAAGTCTAGACTACTGGGCGTAACCTAATATTCCAAACAATTCAAACAAAATACTACAACGCTAATAAACTCACACTCAGACATTCAACCATAATCCCAATTGCTTGGATCGATGCTCGATGCTCATGATTAAATCATGACTCGATTATTTACAGACCACCGTCATATAGCTGGAATATTGCTGAGTGAAAAAAACAACTAACCAACCATAATCCCTCACAAGCTCAATACCTTACCCACCTGCTTAAACTCCTACATTTATATTAACTAGAAAATGTTACCCATGCACCGCTACAGAAAAATACATACAAGATTAACCATCCCCTGAAACGGACATCACCCTCATCACTACCTTCCTAACACTCCCCAAAACAAATCAAAAAAGACAAATCAACAATCACACTCAACTACGTGCAACAAAAGTGGCCAAACCTTACACACATATGTATACAGATGCATCAGTAAACACAGACAAAGCAACAGGGATGGGTATTCATGTTACTCAGCCTAAATCCATCACCACTAATTTTCATTATGAAAATCATACTCTCACTATCACAAGAGTCTTATTCACAATATTTCTCTCATTATTTCAGATTCGTTCGGCTCAATATAACAAATTCAAAACAACATTTAAACATCCGTCCCGACTTAATCAATAATACCATCCATCTTGACTCAGTAAATCCGTCCCAACTTAATCAATAATACCATCCATCTTAACTCAGTAAAGCCGTCCTGACTTAATCAATAATACCATCCATCTTAACTCAGTAAATCCGTCCTGACTTAATCAATAATAACATCCATCTTAACTCAGTAAATCCGTCCCGACTTAATCAATAATACAATCCATCTTAACTCAGTAAATCCGTCCCGACTTAATCAAAAATGTCATCCATCTTCAATCAGTATTAAAACCTGTAGATGAATCAGTAACATTACTATAGGTGGACAAGTCACAAAAACATCAATATTTCGAAATTCTAATTGTAATTCCCCATTGATTTAATCACATTATAGAACACCAACAACAAAGTGCCACGAATTTTCTTCCACGATTCATTGAGAAAAAATAATCGCTAGAATCCAGAGGCGCAACAAACTTAACCCTATACAAACTTAAAAAACCCATCCTAATGGAAAGTGTTATCACAGCTATAGCCCAGACGACCTACATCACAGTTTTTTAATCTGCCTTCTTTACTTTCAGCATCAACAAACAATACAGAGTTATCCCACTTAACTAAAAAAAAATAATATTACACCCATCCAAACAAATGTATCTTCCAAAATGCTTACTGTAAACAAATTTTCCTATTTCGGAAAGGGATCGTAATTCTCAGCGCCGATTGTTTTCTACGACGTCCACGCACTAAATTTCCAGTATCCAGCCTAACAACAATTGTTCATTTATCCAGCAAGCGGACCTCAAGTTCAAGGACACAACACCCCTTCCAGTGCAACCTTTTAACCAAAGTGCAAAGTTTTCACCCCTTTTTCTTTACACATTGTCATAACTATCAGCTCAACCGATTACCTTTCTCTCTCCTATTAGATATTCACACATATGTTTTGTTAGTTGATACCTATTTCCAAAACATGTTTTTTCATTCTGAATCCACTTATTAATTTCATAATTACCCCCTTTAATTACATTCTTGGGGACAGGTTTTACAATTATTTACTATCATAGATATTTATATTTCCTCTGCCCCGGTCCACGAAATTGTAGGTGAGGTGAGGTGAAATGGGGTTTAACATCGCGTCCAAGATTATTGCACTTATATAGCGACGTGCATGTACGTGTGTGTGTGTGTGCGTGTCTGTGTGTCTGGGTGTCTGTGTGTGTGTGTGTGTGTGTGTGGCTGCTTGTACTAGTCCGGACTGATGCCGATTTATAGTGCTAGCTCACTGAGATACCATGCTGCAGTTTAACATGAATACCCCACTCAGACACAGCCGACCAGTCCTTGTTTTAGCCCCTTAATGCCGAGCGCCAGACAGGGTAACAACAAGTACCATCGTTTAACGTCTTTTGGTATGGTCTTAAAACTAACAAAGCTTGTGGATTAGCTAATATATGTAATGAGTATATCAAAGCTTCTATTCACCTCATGTTGCCTGTTTATGTAATATTGTTTAACTTAATCTTTGACAGTGGTGTTTTACCTGAAACTTGGCTCATTGGCATGAGCAGGCCCATTTATAAAAACAAGGGCGATCCTGGGGATCCAGGCAGCTATATGGGCATATCAATTATAAGTTGCTTGGGTAAAGTTTTCACCTCCATTTTGAATAACCGACCATTTCACCTCACCTCGTCATTATAATGTTATCTCAATCCTATCCCATAGGCGTCGTCATTATGTTGTTATCTTGGTACATTCAACCAATGGGTTGTGTAACATCATATATAAAGTATAGTGCATAGAGTAATAGAGTACAGTAAACTACGGTTATAACGAACACGCTTATAACGAACTAACGGATATAACGAACTTACTTTTTAGTCCCGACTATATGCTGTAGTAATGCTGTATATATGCTTATAACGAATTACGGTTATAACGAACTAAAATTAGTAGTCCCTTTGAGTTCGTTATAACCGTAGTTTACTGTAATGTGGCGACTAAAGGGATCGGGTGGTTGAGTTCGCTGACTTGGTTGATACATGTCATCGTACCCTTTTTCCGTGAAAAATCAGTGATGCACACGAACTTTTCACACCATAGATGCGCCCTTAAAATCCCTATATATCTCCCGACTCTGTGCCAGAACGGCCATGTTCAAATTTGTTTTTGTTTGTTTGTTTGTTGTTTAACGCCACACTCAGCAATAGTCCAGCTATATGACGGCGGTCTATAAATAATCGAGTCTGGACCAGACAATCCTGTGATTGATAGCATGAGCATCGATCCACGCATTTGGGGTCGATGACATGTATCAACCAAGTCAGCGAGCCTGACCACCCGATCCCATTAGTCGCCTTTGACGACAAGCATAGTCGCCTTTTACGACAAGCATGGGTTTCTGAAGACCTATTCTACTCTGGAATCTTCAAGGGTCTGTACCTCGGATTTCCTTTTCATATGAATACAGGGGCGGTCGGGTAGCCTAGTGGTTAAAGCGTTCGCTCGTCACGCCAAAGACCCGGGTTCGATTCCCGACATGGGTACAATGTGTGAAGCCCATTTCTGGTGTCCCCCGCCGTGATATTGCTGGAATATTGCTAAAAACGGCGTAAAGCCAAACTCACTCACTCACTCATATGAATACACGTCGTGATATAATTGGAATAATGTTAAAAGCGGCGTTAAACCCAAACTCACTCACTCAGTCCATATTAATATAAGCTACTTCCCTGTTAGTCCTTTTTAATATCGTGATATCTGGCGATCTATTCTGGGTATAAAACAGGTCGATGTATACAGTTTCGATGTACAAAGAACGAGGTATCGTGTCTTTTTTGGTCCACAGAAAATGTTAAATTTATAAGTTGTTAATTATGACATTAATAAGTGGATTCAGAATGAAAAACATGGTTTGGACATAAGTATCAACTAACAAAACATATGTGTAAATATCTAATAGGAAAGGGAAAGGTAATCGGTGAAGCTGATAATTATGACAAGGACCTATGTGTACAGAAAAAGGGGTGAGAACTTTGCACTTTGGATAAAAGGTTGCTCTTGAAGGGGTGTTGGTGGCCTTGAACTTGAGGTCCGCTTGCTGGATAAATGAACATATTGTTGTTAGGCTGGATGCTGGAAATTTAGTGCGCGGACGTCGTAGAAAACAATTGGCGCTGAGAATTTCGACCCCTTTCCGAAATAGGAAAATTTGTTTATAGTAAGCATTTTGGAAGATACGTTTGTTTGGGTGGGTGTAATATTATTCTTTTTAAGTTTAGTGGGATAATTATAACCTGACGTCCAAAAGAAACTTTACCCACTGAAAATATAAAATTCAGACAAAGTATAAATTTTTTTTCGATGAAGTCTATTTAAAACACATAACCTAAATACAACAATAGTGTATGCAGACATTTTTAATCGTCTGTAACATGTTTGCGAGATAACACCCGAAAAAGTGAAAAACACGAGCACCACGGACAACTGGAAATGCACGTGCGGGTAAGGGTATAAAACGATTGCAACGGCAAGTCAGACATCCACAGTGATAAAAAAAACACAAAAGAAACGCCACGACTCACAGTCGAACAACGTGAACAAGCCTTCGGTACAGATGGGAGCCACCCACGTCCATATTGCACTAACCTTCGGTTGCTCCCGTGTTGCCGTTACCAACTTGATGCAATGTTACAGACAGACCGGGCGGACCGCTGCTGACGGGCCAAGAACAGGCAGACCCAGGTTGACCACGCCCCATGATGACCGGTACTTGCGTACCTTGCACTTCCGAAATCGCTTCCTGACAATGACGTCATCGGCGACAAATGCCTTAGGTCACAGGGTTAGTCGACAGACAGTGGCCAGGAGACTCATGGCTCATGGAATCAGGGCTTTTAGACCATACAGAGGACAGCTATTGACAGCGCAACATCGTCGTCTCTGATTGAGATGGGCCCGGACTGTACGACATTGGCAACGACGTGACTGGCAGAGGGTTGTCTTCACTGACGCAAGTCGATTCTGTATGTTTAGGGCTGATGGAAGACAACGTGTTTACCGCCGAAGGGGTGAACGAACGGCGGCGTGTTGCGTGCAGGAGGTCGTACCATATGGTGGAGGGAGTGTCATGGTTTGGGGAAGGGATCTGTGGCCAGGAGAGGACACCGCTGGTCATCGTTGACGGAGACTTGACAGCTCAGCGTTACATGGATAACATTCTTCGTCCAGTTGTCCTACCATTTCTCCAACAGCAGCCACGTGGTGTCATTTATCAGCATGACAACGCTAGAGCCCATACAGCCAGAATTGTCACTAACTTCCTCGCAGCCAACAACGTCAACGTCCTGCCGTGGCCTGTACGCTCACCTTGCATGTCCCCGATAGAACACCTCTGGGACTTGATGGATCGTCATGTTTGACAACGACCACCCTCGCCAACCGGTGAGAACTGATCTTGACCCTCCAAGAAGAATGGCGTCAAATCCCACGTGACCTAATCAGACGACAGACCTTTTCTGTGCGTCGAAGAGTTTTTGCGTGTATTGAGGCATTTGGTGGTCACACACGCTATTAATGACTTGTTATTGAACGTGAGCGATTGTTTATGTACTCTGCCTATTGTCCATGATTCTGAAAGCTCGAGTTTTGTACCACACCCAACTTTGGGGGGCTCTGACGTCATTCTCGGTCGCGGTATGATTGTCATTTTCAGTCTTGATTATGTTGATATATTGATCTTCTCAATACACTTTACTTCATGCATGTATGTTTTGTTGTTTTTGAGCAAGAGTGATTTCAAACTCTATTAAAGTTTCTTTTGGACGTCAGTTTATATTGTTTGTTGATACTGAAAGTAAAGAAGGCAGATTAAAAAACTGTGATGTAGTTCGTCTGGGGCTATCGCAGTGGTTACACTTTCCATTTTTTAAAAAAAGTTTGTATAGGTTTAAGTTTGTTGCACCACTGTGGATTCTAGCGATTATTTTGTCTCAATGATTCGTGGTAGAATAATCGTTGCGCTTTGTTGTTGGTATTCTATAAAGTGATTAAATCCATGGGGAATTACAATAAGAATTTCGAAATGTTGATGTTTTTGTGACTTGTCCACCTATAGTAATGTAACTGATTTATCTTCAGGTTTTAATACTGAGTTAAGATGGATGATATTATTGATTAAGTCGGGACGGATTTACTGAGTCAAGATGGATGGTATTATTGATTAAGTCGGGACGGATTTACTGAGTTAAGATGGATGACATTATTGATTAAGTCGGGACGGATTTACTGAGTCAAGATGGATGTTATTATTGATTAAGTCAGGACGGATTTACTGAGTTAAGATAGGTGATATTATTGATTAAGTCGGGACGGGTGTTTAAATGTTGTTTTGAATTTGTTATATTGAGCCGAAAGAATCTGAAATAATGAGTGAATTATTGTGAATAAGACTCTTGTGATAGTGAGAGTATGATTTTCATAATGAAAATTAGTGGTGATGGATTTAGGCTTAGTAACATGAATACCCATACCTGTTGCTTTGTCTGTGTTTACTGATGCATCTGTATACATATGTGTGTGTAAGGTTTGGCCACTTGTGTTGCATGTAGTTGAGTGTGATTGTTGATTTGTCTTTTTTAATTTGTTTTGGGGAGTGTTAGGTAGGTAGTGAGGAGGGTGATGTCCGTTTCAGGTAATGGTTAATCATGTATGTATTTTTTTCTGTCGCGGTGCATGGGTATTATTTTCGAGTTAATATTAATGTAGGAGTTTAAGCAGGTGGGTAAGGTATGGAGCTTGTGAGGGATTATGGTTGATTGGTTGTTTTTTTCACTCAGCAATATTCCTGCTATATGACGGTGGTCTGTAAATAATCGAGTCATGATTTAATCATGAGCATCGAGCATCGATCCAAGCAATTGGGATTATGGTTGAATGTCTGAGAGTGAGTTTATTAGCGTTGTGGTATTTTGTTTGACTTGTTTGGAGTATAAGGTTACGCCCAGTAGTCTAGACTTATTTGTTGGCGTCGAAGGGCCAGTTTCCACTGGCTTCTTTTGGGAAAGACCCGTGAAGATTCGGGGAAGAATAGTTCTTCAGCAACCCATGCTTGACGTAAAAGGCGACATTGCCTTCGTGAAAGACGACATACGGGTGGTCAGGCTTGCTGACTTGGTCGATGCATGTCATCGTATCCCAATTGCGTTGATCGATGCTCATGAATTAAATCACTGGTTTATCTGGTCCAGACTCGATTTATTACAGACCGCCGTCACACAGCAGAATATTGCGTTAAACAACAAACAAACAAAGACACATACAAACAGTGTACTACTATAGATATACAGTATAGATTACATAACGTCAACACCCTAGAACAGTCTCGATTATCCGACGAAACAAATTCTACTGAGCAAAATAGCTGTGAAATGATATGAATGGATCACTTAAAAATTGTAATGAGTGAATGAGTGAGTTGGGTTTAACGCCACTTTTAACAATATTCCAGTTATGTCACGGCGTGTCAGCTTAATGTGGGAGGAAAGCCCGAAGTGATGCAGGTCTCAGATGTTTACCACTTCGGTGAAACCTTCGAGCACGGGTATGGTGTTGACAAACCTAGAAACATAATTGGGGCGAAACGGAATTCGAACTCACAATCATAGGTTTCTGGCGCGCACAAGGGACGCACATCTGCACAGCGAATCGCGGCGCCTTAGAAGACTGGGCCACCCGTACCCCCAAAAATAGTAATGACACCAAGTGTTCGCGAGAGGGAAAGCATGTCCTGTCCTACCGTAAAGCTATTTAATACGAGTGCCAGGCTGTCTTCCGAAGATGAAATGTTTGTTTTAGTTTGACGATAGACACACGAGACTGCGTTACTTTGTACCAGAGACCATATACCGTATATGGTCTCTGTTTGTACTACATTAACATGTAGTAATGGGCCTTGATCTATCTGCACCCGCACATGTAGTTAACAATGGCGGTTCGTGCATTATGCATGACTTTTTAAAATTAGTATTCGCAGTGTCTGGTCATTGTGACGATGAATTTACATATTGAGATGAGTGTGGTCTAAATATTCTGTGAACCCGTGAACAACGGCAGCTGTTTAATGGATATCAGTGCGAACATTGTCCTTGTTCAGCGAACACACCTGCATCGATTGACCGCCTACACGATTGTTTATGTGTGACGCGCTAGCATGATTCAGAGAAACGCACATTGAGTGAGTCTGATTGTTGTTTAAGGCCACACTCAGCAATATTACAGCTGTGCGACGGCGGTCTGTAGATAATCGAATCTGGGCCAAACAATCCAGTGATTGACATCATGATCATCGATCTGCGCAATTGGGATACGATGACCCGCATCAACCAAGTCAGCGAGCCTGATCACCAGATCCAATTAGTCCCCTCTTACGACAAGCACAATCGCTCCTCAAGACAAGCATGGGTTTCTGAAGACCTATTCTAACCTTGATCTGAATAACACTCGTTTCAGTATCTTGGTGGTTATATGGAATTTATAGTTTATATTCCGATGCTACGCGGTAACGTAATTATTTCAGACCATTTCTAATCCGGAATCTACATGGGACTAGTGAGTGAAGAAGCTAGCTTTAACGCCGCTTTGTAGGTAATATCAGCGTGTTATTTTAATGATTCACGGCCGCCTAAAATATCGCAGATCGTAGGGTTTAACACGAAACAGGCAGTTGTTGAGAGATCCAGGATCATAAATTGGGATTCGGATCCACGATCAGGGCAGTCCGACACAAGCTCCTTCCCAGCGCGTGACACCTTCGTTACACTCTCGGTAACATCGCTGCCACCCATGTGGGCGCGGCCATTACTAGAATCTTGAAATTTGGCCTCTAACTCCAAATGTAGTAACGTTCATACTTTTGTTTATGTCTTTGGGAATGCCATCATAGTGAATTTTGAAAAGGTTTACGACTGACCATGTATTCCAGATGAATTTACTTTGTTGTTTGTATAATCAGATTTGTTCGAGATTGCAGACACACGGAAAATCAACCAACTTCTCCCTTACATTTTTACTATATCAATAACATGATAGTTTTAATGAAATAGAAATTCAAATTGACAACTAAAGCAAGTAATTCAGCAGGGGTAAGTGTATTCGGCGTCACGACAGTCGTCATTTGTTTGTATACATAACGGCCATTCGGTTGCGAGTTCAACTCCAAGCATGGTTGGGGCCACCTATCACAGTGGGGAGTTTTGACTGGTGGCAGCGATAGTATAGAGAGCTCCGTGAACGGGTTATCGCTACGAGGAGCTTGAGTCCGACATGCAAAAGGGAGGCAACTCGGCAAACCACTTGCTGCCCCTAAGACCACGTTTTCGCTTCATCATATAGTTTGTTTGGTTGATGTTTAACACCGCACTACATAACGGCGGGTGTAAATAATCGAGCATGGACAGACAATCCAGGGATTTACATCAGGAGCATCAATCTACGCAGTAGAGATACGATAACATGCATCAACCAAGTCAGCGAGCCAGACCACCTGGTCCCGTTAGTCGCCTGTTACAAGCATTGGTTGCCGGAGACCATTTCTAACCGTATCCTCACGGGCTTTGCCACAGATAATCGAGCTCAAATTGCATCAAAATACGGCGTCCTATAGGTCTATCTCTGGTTCCGAAGCAGATAAACCTTCATCAGTTATCCATCTTTAATGTAGCTATAGGGATCTCCCTCTTTGGTCCCTGGCCAAGCCTAATATACATCAATGTATTCACTCACCGTCTATAGGCACAAGGCGTTGTAGGCGTGTTTCACTGAAAGCAATGGTTCACCTGTACTCCTGTGCGAGCACCTAATGTTCATTGGTATTATCGGTGCATTAAGGCGTGGTAATTGATAAACAAAGTATATATTATTCATTTATTGATTTTTGGCCATCTGTAGGGTTTGTCTAGTCTATGTTAATTGAGTTATAATGTGGAAGTAAACGTTTTAATTTGGTGCAAAAATGTATGATAACATTTAATGAGGTAGAATAGTACATTTTCACTTTTTATATTTCAGAACGTATTTCGATGTAAAGTTTTTAACCAAAATTGGCAGTCCTTAATACTGGAACAGTACCTAAAATTGTAGAGTATGTACATATTAAAACGCCCTTTTGTACACTTCCAATGTAAGAGTAAATAGCAAACAAAATGTGTCTCAAATATATTCCATGTATACCATAACATGAAAAGAAACTACCTTGTATTTTCTACAAAAAAAAGTATATTATTATTATGTTCTTGTACCACTGTTGCTGGTTCTTGGCGAAATAAAATGATTTTTATAAAACATGATTGGCAGCGGGGAATTATGTCAGACATTTGGACATATATAACATTTCATGATACAAGTTCTTCGCAATATCAATGTAGACGTAGACGAGAGCTTGGCCAGCAATGGCGGCTGTAGCCACTCTTGTGTCAACACATACGGGTCCTTCTACTGTGAGTGCCCGGATGTTGGATTTCTACAAGGTGCAGACAATCACACCTGTTACGGCGAAGAATTCTCCCTTGTGAAATTTTTTGTATTAGCCGTCAATTAATAATTTATGTCGTTAATAATTAATGGCCGTCTCAGTGATGGATTCAGCGTCTGGTGGTTCGATCCCCGGCCCTTCATACCAAAAGACGTTAAACGATGGTACTTGTTGTTACCCTGCCTGGGACTCGGCATTAAGGGGCTGAAACAAGGACTGGTCGGCTCGGAGTCAGTATACTGTGCCTGAATGAGGTATTCATGCTAAACTGCAGCATGGGATCTCAGCGGGGTACAACATCATTACGACGGTAAACGATGATACTTGTTGTTACCCTGCCTGGGGCTCGGCATTAAGGGGGATAAAACAAAGACTGGTTGTTTCAGAGTCAATAAACTGTATCTGAGCCCTGTATCCATGTTAAACTAGCGCATTGTATCTAACTGAGCTAGTATTACAAAACCAATATAATTGTAATTCCTGAAAAGTTCAAGCAGCCAAACATACGTGCAAGCACGTCGCTTATAAGTCAAATCATCTTGAACGCGACGTTAAATTCCGTTTCATTTCATCCTAATTACATTAAGTTAGAATATAATTATAAATTTGGATCATTTCTCAAAGCCTAATGTTTATCTCATGAGCCCTTTAACTGTCACTGCATTGAATGCCGTCCGTAGGTTAAATGTCAGTAATATCTTAACACAGGGACAAACAACGGTGACGGAGACACCCGATTGGTCGACGGGAACGGGACGAGCGACGGGAGGCTTGAAGTATTCTACAACAAAAGGTTGCTGAGAAATACCAATGTGCTCTTAGTGACCCGTGAAGATCCGGGTTAAAACTGTTCTTGTGCAAACCACGCTTGTCCTAAGTGGCGACTAACGGGATCGGGTGGTCAGGCTTGCTGACTTGCTTGATGCATGTCATCGTATCCCAATTGCGTAGATCGATGCTCATGCTGTCAATCACTGGATTGTCTGGTCCAGACTCGATTATTTACAGACCGCTGTCATTTAGCTGGAATATTGTTGAGTTCGGCGTTAAACAACAAACAAACAGACACACAAAATGTACTTTTATGAATAAATATATAACGTCAATGACCGAGTAGTATATATTAAGTAGAGCAGTTAATCTAGCGACAACAATGTCAACGTCTACACCTTGACTACACGTTGACGGCAGACTGTGGTACAGAGGCCCTCGTCAACGAATGAAATGTTAAACATATTTCGAAGAGAAGCAACTTTTCCTGAGCATTTCTTACACATTGTGAAGGACCATTGGATATTCCGGGTTCTAGGACATTTAAAGAAAATATATTGTTTTACAAAAAAACTTTTAAAAAAAAATTGTCGTCAGGTTTATACACACACACAAATTGTTGGCTGTGCATGCTGGATGTTCTGTAAAAGTGTGTTATGTGAAACAATGAAATTGTTCGTCTCTTTTCTAAGAAAAAAATATTATAGACCGATAAAATATCTTGTCTCTCACATGACCCCATCCCCGTGTGTTTTCAGTGTACAGTACTGATATGGGGTGTCAGGCAAAAAATACTTACCTATCATGCAAATTGTGTGATTGGCGGGTGCGGGTTCTACCAGTAGGGCAGGACATGTTCATCCTTTTTCGCGAACACCTGGTGTCCGGACTCATTTTCAGCGATCCATTCTTATCATTTTCACCGCTATTTTGCCTCTTGTCAATGGGATCTGTGTCGGCGGATAATCGAGACTGGTTATTCTCTGGCGTTGACGTTTTATATACCTCAGGGCTCAGTGACACATTCAGGATTTGTACTGCCGTCCTTGATAGGACCGCTCCCGATTAAAGTTTGTAATAAGTCTGATCAAGATCCTGTGATTCGTGGCGGGAAATTCACAAATTTGTAAAAACATATATTTAATCACGACAACAATCAGATATTGTTCAGGAAGCGTCCCGATTCAGCCGTTTCCAGCCGAATTCGACCCGTGTCTCCCGTTCTCAATCCGAATCTGATCCGATTTGTATCTTCCGCGTGGTAAAAAAGGCCGAATCTTTGCCGACAGCGTCCCGATTCTCCCGAATGCGATCCGACAGAGATCAGACAGTGACCGGGCAGTGAACCGACAAAGACGGTTCGCATTCGGCAAGATCTGGACGCAATCTGGACTCAATCGACAATAAACGGCAATGAACAATTTCTCCAAATCATGGCCGTTCATCACGACAGCGTCCCGATCCACAGGACACCGTTCAGACAACACAGGGCATTGCTACGATGTTGATGCGATACGGCAGAATCTGTCACGACATAGTCACGATTGTAATCCGACTTGACAAAATCGGAGTTTCCCGAATGTTACGGGACGCACCTCTCTGGACCTTTCCATGACTCTGTTACGAACGTATAAGACTGCGTTCAGTCAATGGTAGAACATTCAAGATCACTGAGGATAGTAATCCGACTTTTTCACTTTTCGTGTCGTAGCGCTGTCTGATCTCAAACGGTGTAATAATCGGCACTGTGTGAACGCGGCCTCACACAGACAGTATTGAGTATATCGGTACATGTGTTCTTGCAGACGGGGATCCGTCTGTGACGACAACTTCAGCGAGGAGGCAGCTGTGGTCTGTGTGTCGCCAGCTTGGCTTCCTCTCATCACGAACTCAGTACAAGGTCCGGTAACGAGGGCCGGAGGCCTTCCTGTTTGATGATGTGTGGTGCATAGGTCAGTAGAAGGTGAAATTGGGTTTAACGTCGCGTCCAAAATTATTGCACTTATATAGCGACGTGCATGTACGTGTGTGTGTTTGTGTGGCTGCTTGTATTAGTCCGGACTGATGCCGATTTATAGGGCTAGCTCACTGAGATACCATGCCGCAGTTTAACCATGTTTAGATACCATGCCCACTCAGACACAGTATACTGACTCCAAGCCGACCAGTCCTTGTTTTAGCCCCTTAATGCCGAGCGACAGACAGGGTAACAACAAGTACCATCTTTTAACGTCTTTTGGTATGACGCGGTCGGGGATCGAACCCCGGACCTTCCGCTCTCCGGGTGGACGCTCTACCACTAGACCACGGAGGCGGTCAGGTCAGGAGAAGGCGTTGCGGGACTGTAACCACAGCCCTTGGGGAGTTTCGGATTGTCTGCGGAGGGAACATGTCTGTGTCACGTGCTTTGGTGAGAAAAAGATATTTTAAGCCGAATTTGTGTGAGTTAGGTGTAACGCTTTGAACAGTTATATTACGGTGTCATCTTAATGTGGGAGGAAAACCTGAAAAGATGCAGGTCTCAGACGTTTACCACTTCGGTGAAACCCATGGGTATGGTGCTGACAGACCTAGAAACATAATTGGGGCGAACCGGGATTCGAACCCACGATGTTTGGTTTATTACGTGTCCAAGGGACGCAACTCTGCACAGCGTATCGCGGCGCCTAGACGACTGGGCCAGCCCAGGAATATGTTAGGAATATATATTGTACGTGACATTGACATAATAATCGCTGTTTTATAGTTATTTTCACTCAATGAAGCATTTTAAGACATGCCGTATTATCATTATTCTTTTAGAAGTGAACCGCTACATTTTTCATAAAGTCCAAAATAATACGCAGCCATGTTTGTCTACAGAAACACCCAAAATATAAACAATATATTAATCAAGGAGACATTGCATCGATATATGGGACAAAAAAGTAGTTCTTGCCAAGTGACCTCATTTACATGAGACATGAGACTTGACTTCGGTACTTGGAGGCCAGTGTCCCATGGTACATGTACATGGTGCAACGATACAAGAAGGTCACGATACGATACGAATCTCGATACGCAAAAAAAACAAAAAAACAAGACTTAATGCATGTCAAGATTGAACCTTTCATGATTTTGGAACAGTCACAACATTCAAAGAATTGTGATGCAATGGTCGAAGAAATTGTATCTGAAATTATTGCTTTATCAGGAAAAATATATTCCAATATCGTGTTACCTTAGTTGCAGCTTTTACTTTATATATACATATTTAAAATTATAAGAACCACAAGTGTAGCATTTTGGTACTGGTGATTGCTGTTGCAGGATATTTTTACAAATTTGACTTTTAACGAGTCAAAGCATGGCATATTTAATATATGTATCTATTCTCTACCAACTAAAGTTCGTTTCAATGCGTCAAAAGCGGTAATCTGACCGCGGTTGCTGTATCTCTTCACACACGATTTCACCTAACTTAATGAAAACAATATTAATATTAATGAAATTTTGAATAAAATTAATAAAATATATTACAAACACCAGACCAGTTATACAATGAACACGTTTTAATAACAAGATAGTATAATAATGGTATTGAATTGCATACTTCAGTTCGGATTTGCTGACTGGTATTTTCGGTGTTATGTGCTTGCGGTGATCAGCTGATAATGTTTTTTGAGATGGGGAAAAACATCTGTCGGTGTAAAACCTGAGCTTATTAAAAATGTAAGAACGTTTTTGGGAGCCATACGTTACCGCGCGCTTTAACCAAGTTAGCGGTTTATTGAAAGGCACAATAGCAAGGAAACGCTGTACTTGAGATTTGCGTTCGGTATCGTGACGTATCGATAAATGGGCCCACGTTTATCGTATATCGTATTGTGGGTCAAGTATCGCGATGCATCGGAATATCGGTGTATCGTTTCACCCTTAGTACAATAGGCATAACAATTCCTTGCAGGGTGAGAGGATACGTGATTTAGACACAAAGTGTCTATAAGTCAGGGAAGCTTAAGCTTGAGCAATAATCACATAATGTATGGTAGTATTTTAGGGGTTGTGTCGAAAAAAATGTTGCATGTTTAAACAGGTGTAATAAATATGTAGCAGTTCTTTGAGCATGGTTAACATAACCATTGTTCAGTATCATATCAATTTAAACATGTTTTTGGTATTCCCTTTCCTTAATATACTTTAATCGGAGGTCAGTATAAATAGACTGCAACTATATGGAGCTCATCCTCTGTCAAACATAAAGTTTTCTGCAAACAGTGTAAACAATATATCGGGTGGAATGAAATACCATTAAATCTACTAAATTCTATCATTAATTAAAAATTACCCAATCTAAATTTTGCAAAATACATTTAAAGTTCAATTTGGATATCACAATTCAGGTAACTTTCATCATCTAAACTACTTTTGAAATGACAATAATATCTTTTACAAGTGGACATCTCGTTTAACTCAAAAGACCAAAATTTGTTGTGCTATATATCTTAAGTTTTGTTTAAAGAAAAACAAAAACATTTTCTCGTTACCGATCTCTTGTGATAACCAAGCACTCAAATCCATAAAAATATAGATATTCTTAATTTTGAAAGCCCAAGTACCTTAACCAATTTCGGCTTTAGATTTTAACACTAAATAACACTGTTTTAGGTGTCTTTTAGGCATTGATAATTCACACCAAAATGCTATGCATCTTACCATATACACTACAAACAATGGTTTCCTTCCATATTCTTCTATTACCATATTATTACTAACCGATTTCTTTTCACTCAAATATTAACGACAAAACAGTACTTGGACTTTCTCCATATGTTCTGAATATTGTGCCCCAAGTCTCTCACCTATTTCATTAAGGCTTATCATTCAATCAAATATTCCAAACATGTCTTCGATATTAATTTCCGCAAATTTCTTATGAAATACCCAAGTGGACCCAACTGCTTTTCTTGCTTGACTTCTTAAATCCATTTTTGCTTTAGTCCAAGAGAGAGTACATAACACACCTAAATATCTACAAAAGAAAATCGTTTCTAGCTGTACCCCATTATAAAACCATTTTTCAGAATTTCGTAATTTTCTCTCCATTCCTAAAAACAGTAATTTTGGTTTTATCTACATTAATCTTTATACCCGTGATTTACAAGAGATTTTCACTGTATTTATCCGTTCCTGTATCCTTACTGTTATGTGCGCACATCCTGCTACATCATTAGCTAAAAACAATGCATAAATATTTGGTTATACTATTTCAGTTATAAAGAGGGAAAATAATAAGGGGCCCATAACACAACCTTGGCGGGTTCCCAGTGTACATGGGAAAGATTTAGTTACACCTTTCTGTGTTTGAACACAGGAATTAATTGACTATGCATACTTTCTTTTGCTCTGAGAAACTGAATACTCATACCCTGTTTTCTTAATTCCTTAAATAATACCTAAATTATTATCAAAAACCTTATAAAATCATTACAGATACCGTAAAATCTTCCTCCCTTTTTCAATAGATTTTTCTTTAAAACACTTTGTATAACTATGTTGTCAATTGTCGAATAATCGGGTCTAAATCCTGTTTGTTCTTCACTTCATTTTCTTGAAAATTTCAATCTATTATAAAAAAACTAGTGTAAACTTTACAAAAATCATTTATCAATGACGTTCCTCTATAATTTCCAGAGTCAAATTGAGATCCTTTCTTATGGATAGGGGATTCAATACTTAAACCCCATTCCTTTGGGAACTCACCAGAAAAAAATACATGATTAAATAGTCTGGTAAGAAATCCTTGCATAACTTGCAACATTTCCGCAACAATTCCATCTGGTGGGGGTGATTTACCATTTGAAAGTTTTTTGAATACTGTTTACAACTTCCTGCACAGAAGGTTCTTTGTTTAACATATTAATAAGCTCTGATATGACAATATTATTATCATCATTTACTGAGTAAACATTAATACTATTTATTCATAATACTATTCTTTAAATAATCAAACCATTGCTGGCCAAACAAAGGATCTTAAGTATCTTCAGGCTTATTATGATTACCAGGTTTAATACATTTCCAGAACTGTGGAATAATTCCGACTGGTTTGCAAATTGTATTGCTGTTGCTTTTGATGCGATACATAAATAATTCTTAAATTGTCAAATTTAATACATCAAAATTTCTGTGATAATTATATTTCAGAATTTGGATTTACATATTTATGGGATCGTGATGCCAAGTTTATCGGATTGGTTTATCGCATCCATAACAGGGGGTGAGTGAGTATGGTTTTACGCCGCTTTTATCAACATTCCAGCAATATCACGGCGGGGGACACCAGAAATGGGCTTCACACATTGTACCCATGTCGGGAATCGAACCCGGGTCTTCGGCGTGACGAGCGAACGCTTTAACCACTAGGCTACCCGACCGCCCCTCATCCATAACAATATCCGTTATATGATCGCTGGTGGTACACTGATTCAGTGACGCCTCTTTAACTCGAACAGGATAAAGGTAATAGTATTAAATCTACGTTAAACCCCCATTTGCCCTCACCCCTTACACTTACAGATTATAACAAGTGTCAGACCAACAATGGTGGATGCAGTCATTTCTGTGTCAGCACCAATGGCGCCTACTCTTGCGAGTGCCCGGATGTAGGACTTCAACTTGGGACAGACAACCACACGTGTCAATAGACCCGTGAAGATCCGGGGTAGAATAGGTCTTCAGCAACCCATACTTGCCGTAAAAAGCGACTATGCTTGTCGTAAGAGGCGACTAACGGGATCGGGTGATCCGGCTCGCTGACTTGGTTGAGATATGTCATCGATCCCAATTGCGTGGATCGATGCTCATGATAACAATCACTGGACTGTCTGGCCTAGATTTGATTATTTACAGACTGCCTTCATATAGCTGGAATATTGCTGAGTGCGGCGTTAAACAACAAACAAAACTAAATATGAAAAGTAATAGACCTAATCCGGGAAAGGAAGAACAAATTAAAATTTCAATATTAATATTCAAAAATATAAAAAATAAATAAATAAATAAAATTATATAAATAAAAAATATTCACATTCAATATTACCTGACTTGAATGGTTCATCCACTTCCGTTGTCTAGTGGATAGAACATCTGCCCGGTTATAATAAGTGCAAGTTGGGTGGTTCGATTCCCGACCGCGTCATACCGAAAGGGATTAAAAGATGGTACTTCTTGCCCTGCCTGGCATTCGGCATTAAAGGGATGAACCAAGTACTGGTCAGCTCTGAGTCAGTATGCTGTGTCTGAGTGGGGTGTCCATCTTAAACTGCGGCATGGTACTCAGTGAACCAGTACTATAAAACCGGCTTAAGTTCGGACTAGTACTAGACCGCCTGCGTGTTCTAGTGGTAGAGCGTCCGCCAGGAGAGCGGAAGGCCCGGGGTTCGATCCCGGCCGCGCCATACCAAAAGACGTTAAAAGATTGTACTTTTTGTTGCCCTGTCTGGCGCTCGGCCTTAAGGGGCTAAAACAAGGACTGATTGGTTCGGAGTCAGTATGATGTGTCTGTGGTGTTCATGTTAAACTGCGGCATGGTATCTCAGTGAGCTAGCACTATAAATCTGCATCAGTCCGGACTAGTACAAGCAGCCACACACACACGTGCAATAATCTTGGACGCGACGTTAAACCCCATGTCACCTCGCCTCACCTCACCTCGGAATTGTACCAGCAGCCACACACACACATACGTGTGTCGTTACTCAAGTGCAATAATCGTACGCAACGCAATAACCCACTTCACCTCACCACTTGAATATTACACTTACAGACTTGAACGAGTGTCAGACCAACAATGACGGCTGTAGTCACTCCTGTGTCAACACAGGCGCCTACTATTGCGAGTGCCCGGATGTAGGACTGCAACTAGGGCCTGACAACGACACGTGCCATGGTAACACTACACTTTGATAACATATCAAATATGAAAGAAAGGTTTAAATCGATTACAAAAATCATTCACTCATTTGCCGTAGCAGGTGACATTGGGGACTTTGGATTTTAAAATGGTCCGGTTTCACAAAGCGATTAAAGTACATAAGTTATAAAATTCGTGGCGGTAGGCTCGCTTTAGGAAATCAGGACACTGCTGATAAGTTTCACTCATTCACTCACTCACTCACTCACTCACTCACTTGTAAAGATGAATAATGTTGGTTTCAGAAAGAAGTCGTATCGTTTAAACCAACGTTTATTACATACGACCATCGTAGCTACGACCGGTTGGTGAAATGGGACCACCGGAAGTTCCCATTAAACAGAAGCAACAACCAGAGCAGGGCCTAATTTCACAAAGCGATCGTAGTCCTAAGTCTGGGTTAAACCACGGACGTCGACAGTCGTAGTGTTACGATCGCTTTGTGAAACGGGGCCCAGGGTCCTGTTCCCGTGAGTATTGTTTTACGCCGCTTTTAGAAATATTCCAGCAATATCACAGCGGTGGACACCAGAAATGGGCTTCACACATTGTACCCATGTGGGGAATCGAACCTGGGTCTTCGGCGTGACGAGCGAACGCTTAAACCACCAGGCTATCCCACCGCCCACTCTTAGTGGAATAATGATACCATCTCCCAGTTAAACACGCAAATGACTCGAGGCGTGTATAACTATTATATTACAAATATACTAGCATCTGCCAGATAAATGAATATTTCCCAGCCGAGACAATCGATATAGACAACGCTAGGTACAGAATGCATTAATGAACACTACATTATACGTGCATGGTGCGTTCTCAGCGGAACAGCCGTGACAGTTATGTTCAAACTAAAGTACTTACACCAGTCAGTGGTGGGACGCCAATAGACAAGCTGAAAGCGTGGTCGCTGGTGCTAAGACCGGGAAGGTTCGTGATGGAGAAATGCAAGGTGTGACTATATATTTTTGGATATTCAGTTTTAATATCTGTGTCCGTCTGGCGTCAGCTGCGT
This sequence comes from Haliotis cracherodii, assembly GCF_022045235.1. Lineage (NCBI taxonomy): Eukaryota > Metazoa > Mollusca > Gastropoda > Lepetellida > Haliotidae > Haliotis > Haliotis cracherodii. Next base: position 53,773,310 of record NW_027266319.1, on the reverse strand, counting down.
CTCTTCGCGTGACCTGTGGGTCCCAGGCAATGGAGTTGGAGTTGGACAAGAGCTATTTCCCTGGGCTTCATGGGCAGTACTTGACCATGAGAGATGGAGGGTGTGCGGCCACGGACACACCCACCCATGTGTTTATTACTGTGCCGCTCGATGGGTGTGGCACTCAGGTCAAGGTGAGTTTTTTTTCTCTTTTGAATAGACTAAGTCATCATCATCATCATCATCATCATCATCATCATCATCATCATCATAATCATCACTATCATCATCATCATCATCATCACCATCTTCTTCAGCATTATCACTATCATCATCATCATCATCATCACTATCATCATCATCACCATCTTCTTCAGCATTATCACTATCATCATCATCATCATCATCACCTTCTTCCTCCTCATCACTCTTATCACCTTTATCCCCACATCCACCAATCATCTTTATCATTATATAATTTTGTATCAACGTCGTCATTATGTCAGACATATAACTTTGTTCGTCGTAACAGGTATAAGTAAGTTGAGATAACGCAACACGCAAATACAGATATCAGTCTACACCTTTGATTGCCGTGTATTCTCCCCAGGGAGCTGAGGATATAAATTGAATGTTGTTACAATGGTAATGACATGTCATGGCATTTGGGAATGAGTCATGTTCTATGGGAGTGAGTGAGTTAAAATATATGGTCACATATGCAACATTTCAGGTATATCATGACTGGGAAAAATTACATATTAATAATATCTAAACACCTATCGACGATGAACAGTACAATAACAGGAATATCACAAAGATGTACACATAGTTACATGTTCTATGGCTTAATGCGTCATCCCCATCTTCATCTTCGCCACCATAAACCATATGTTTCAACAACGTCTTGACCAAGGTATCAACACCTGGCATTAAACTGAGACATTAAAATAGGGGACAATGAATTAGTTCAGATGTCATCGTAATGTCTATGCTTTCATTAAAGCTTCAACCTAACTTTGAAATAAAACCATCATTAGTCGGATGACTATTCTCATATTCGTAACACATGTCTCTACTTGCCATTGCAACACGTGCCAGATTGGTCGTTACAGTTAGTATACGACTGACATGATATATATACGGAGGCAGGGATGGGAAATACGACCATATAGCATATCACGCACCCAGCTGTGCCGCATAAAGACTAGATGACATACGCTTACTGCCTGCATTCTAAGTACCGTAGCCTTGCTCCAAGGCTGTACTGAAAGTGAGTGAGTATGGTTTTACGCCGCTTTTAGCAATAGTCCAGCAATATCACGGCGGGGGACACCAGAAATGGGCTTCCCACATTGTGCCCATGTCGGGAATCGGAGCCGGGTCTTCGACGTGAGAAACTAACGCTTTAACCACTAGGCTACCCGACCGCCCCTCTGTAATGAAAGAATATCCCTGGGTAAGTCTAGATATGTTGACAGTACTCTACACAGGGAATTGTGGCATGAATATCGTAGTTTTGTATTGCATATTTATTTTTAACCACATGATAAATATCTGGTACACGGTGTATGTATGAATATGGCATAAACGGCGGAGAATGGAAATATCCCTGGGTAAGTCTAGATATGTTGACAGTACAATCTCCAGGACTCCAGTCTCTTATAGGGCCAACTTGTTCTAATCATTTACATAATCTAGAACTTATGATTTAAAAATAATAATTATTGCCTTAGAGACTTGTGCAAGTCTATAAGTGCCGCGTCAACTCTGGATGGACTTCGGAACGGGTCGGCATGAGATGAAATGTAGATTAATCATGTTAGAATATTTCTGTTATATATGTACGGCGTATGTGATATGTGCAATCATACGGAACGTGCGAGGTCGTGTGTAACAGGTGTCCCTTGATCAGATGTGACATATTTACATTCGTTTAGAATAAACATTGTTTCATTTGTCTGATAACATGACATTGCGTATCGGTTTTAAGTTGACAATTGACGAAAAATTCATCCATTCTCCGCCGTTTATGCCATATTCATACATACACCGTGTGGGTCCCAGTACCAGATATTTATCATGTGGTTAGACTTTAAAATAAATATGCAATACAAAACTACGATATTCATGCCACAATTCCCTGTGTAGAGTTGCCTCCCTTAGACGTGCCAGAAACCGGAGTTTGTGGGTTAGAGTCCCAGATTCGCACTGATTGCGTTTGTAGGTTTGTCAGCACCATTCCCGTGCTCATCAAAGTCGTACAAGTCTTACTCATGAATCACTTCGGGCTTCACTCCCACGGCGTGAAATAACTGAGACACTGCTTCCCTGATCAAAACATTAAATGTCCTCCATCACTATCACTGTCCGAATACATCCAATTAACCTACACCATCACTTACTGAATATACACCCACAAGCTATACCATTACTTACTGAATATAACCCCACAAGCTACACCATCACTTACTGAATATACACCCACCAGCTATACCATCACTTACTGAATATAACCCCACAAGCTATACCATCACTTACTGAATATAACCCCACAAGCTATACCATCACTTATTGAATATAACCCCACAAGCTATACCATCACTTACTGAATATAACCCCACAAGCTATACCATCACTTACTGAATATAACCCCACAAGCTATACCATCACTTACTGAATATAACCCCACAAGCTATACCATCACTTATTGAATATAACCCCACAAGCTATACCAACACTTACCGAATATAACCCCACCAGCTATACCATCATTTACTGAATATAACCCCACCAGCTATACCATCATTTACTGAATATAACCCCACCAGCTATACCATCATTTACTGAATATAACCCCACCAGCTATACCACCACTTACTGAATATAATCCCACCAGCTATACCATCATTTACTGAATATAACCCCACAAGCTATACCACCACTTACTGAATATAACCCCACAAGCTATACCAACACTTACCGAATATAACCCCACCAGCTATACCATCATTTACTGAATATAACCCCACGAGCTATACCACCACTTACTGAATATAACCCCACAAGCTATACCATCACTTACTGAATATAACCCCAGAAGCTATACCATCACTTATTGAATATAACCCCTCCAGCTATACCACCACTTATTGAATATAGCCCCACAAGCTATACCATCACTTACTGAAAATAACCCCACAAGCTATACCATCACTTATTGAATATAACCCCTCCAGCTATACCACCACTTATTGAATATAGCCCCACAAGCTATACCATCACTTATTGAATATAACCCCTCCAGCTATACCACCACTTATTGAATATAGCCCCACAAGCTATACCATCACTTATTGAATATAACCCCTCCAGCTATACCACCACTTATTGAATATAACCCCACAAGCTATACCATCACTTATTGAATATATCCCCACATGCTATACCACCACTTACTGAATATAACCCCACAAGCTATACCATTACTTACTGAATATAACCCCACAAGCTATACCACCACTTACTGAATATAACCCCACACGCTATACCATCACTTACTGAATATAACCCCACCAGCTATACCACCACTTACTGAATATAACCCCACAAGCTATACCATCATTTACTGAATATAACCCCACAAGCTATACCATCATTTACTGAATATAACCCCACAAGCTATACCACCACTTATTGAATATAACCCCACAAGCTATACCATTACTTACTGCATATAACCCCACAAGCTATACCATTACTTACTGAATATAACCCCACCAGCTATACCACCACTTACTGAATATAACCCCACAAGCTATACCACCACTTACTGAATATAACCCCACAAGCTATACCATCACTTATTGAGTATAATCCCACAAGCTATACCATCACTTACTGAATATAACCCAACCAGCTAAACCATCACTTACTGAATATAACCCCACAAGCTATACCATTAATTACTGAATATAACCCCACAAGCTATACCATCACTTACTGAAAATAACCCCACAAGCTATACCACCACTTACTGAATATAACCCCACAAGCTATACCATCACTTACTGAATATAACCCCACCAGCTATACCACCACTTACTGAATATAACCCCACAAGCTATACCATCACTTACTGAATATAACCCAACCAGCTAAACCACCACTTACTGAATATAACCCCACAAGCTATACCACCACTTACTGAATAAAACCCCACCAGCTATACCATCACTTACTGAAAATAACCCCACAAGCTATACCACCACTTACTGAATATAACCCCACAAGCTATACCATCACTTATTGAATATAACCCCACAAGCTATACCACCACTTACTGAATATAACCCCACCAGCTATACCACCACTTACTGAATATAACCCCACAAGCTATACCACTACTTACTGAATATAACCCCACAAGCTATACCATTACTTACTGAAAATAACCCCACAAGCTATACCATCACTTACTGAATATACACCCACTAGCTATCCCATAACTTACTGAATATAACCCCAGAAGCTATACCACCACTTACTGAATATAACCCCACAAGCTATACCATCATTTACTGAATATAACCCCACAAGCTATCCCATAACTTACTGAATATAACCCCACAAGCTATACCACCACTTACTGAATATAACCCCACAAGCTATACCACCACTTACTGAATATAACCCCACCAGCTATACCACCACTTACTGAATATAACCCCACAAGCTATACCATCACTTACTGAATATAACCCCACAAGCTATACCATCACTTACTGAATATAACCCCACCAGCTATACCATCACTTACTGAATATAACCCCACCAGCTATACCACCACTTACTGAATATAACCCCACAAGCTATACCATAACTTACTGAATATCTATGTTAGGAAGTCGCTGATGCGTTTGTCTAGTATTTTTCAATATCTATGTCAGGAAGTCGGTGACGCGTTTGTCTAGTATTTTTCAATATCTATGTCAGGAAGTTGGTGATGCGTTTGTCTAGTATTTCCCAATATCTATGTTAGGAAGTCGGTGATGCGTTTGTCTAGTATTTTTCAATATCTATGTTAGGAAGTCGGTGATGCGTTTGTCTAGTGTTTTTCAATATCTATGTTAGGAAGTCGGTGATGCGTTTGTCTAGTATTTCTCAGTATATATGTCAGGAAGTCGGTGATGCGTCTATCTGGTATTTCTCAATATCAATGTCAGGAAGTCGGTGATGCGTTTGTCTAGTATTTCTCAGTATATATGTCAGGAAGTCGGTGATGCGTTTGTCTGGTATTTCTCAATATGTATTTCAGGAAGTCGGTGATGCGTTTGTCTGGTATTTCTCAATATGTATGTCAGGAAGCCGGTGATGCGTTTGTCTAGTATTTCACAATATCTACGTCAGGAAGTCGGTGATGCGTCTATCTGGTATTTCTCAATATATACATGTATGTCAGGAAGTCGATGATGCGTTTGTCTAGTATTTCTCAATATCAATGTCAGGAAGTCGGTGATGCGTTTGTCTAGTATTTCCCGATATGTATGTCAGGAAGTCGGTGATGCGTTTGTCTAGTATTTCTCAATATCAATGTCAGGAAGTCGGTGATGCGTTTGTCTAGTATTTCCCGATATGTATGTCAGGAAGTCGGTGATGCGTTTGTCTAGTATTTCTCGATATGTATGTCAGGAAGTCGGTGATGCGTCTATCTGGTATTTCTCAATATCAATGTCAGGAAGTCGGTGATGCGTTTGTCTAGTATTTCCCAATATGTATCTCAGGAAGTCGGTGATGCGGCTGTCTAGTATTTCTCAGTATATATGTTAGGAAGTCGGTGATGCGTCTATCTAGTATTTCCCAATATGTATCTCAGGAAGTCGATGATGCGTTTGTCTAGTATTTCTCAATATATATGTCAGGAAGTCGGTGATGCGTCTGTCTAGTATTTCTCTTTTTGTACGGCAGAAAATCGGGGATGCGTTTGTCTATGAGAATCAGGTGTTGTCGCACACGGTGCCGGGAAAGGGGCTGGTGACGAGGGTGAGGGACGTCAACATCACGGTCCGCTGCTACTACAGTAACAACATCACGGCGAGAAACTTCTACGTTGTTGACAGCGGCGAGCTCCACTTCACTGACCACAATCAAGGAGCCTACCAGATCAGGTATGCGGTTCATTCGCGGAGGTCTGGCACTGGTTCAGTTCGTTCAGACAACATCCACTTATTCATTATATAATGCACGAGAGGTAAGGGCGTTCAGTTTACAAATATTGTATCCCTTCCTCGTTTCGGAATTACTCGGTAGAATATACCGAGTATTATATACAACTAAATATCGGTGTAATACCTGAATAAATTTCTACCTACCCGTGAAGGGTTTGTCTTCAGCAACCCATGCTTGTCGTGAAAGGCGACTAACGGGATTTGGTGGTCAGGCTCGGTGACTTGGTTGATGCATGTCATCGTATCTCAGTCATGTACTCCGATACTCGTTGTGTCATTCACTGGATTTTCTGATTCAGATTCAGATTATTTACAGATCACCATCAATACTGGTCGCCGAAATATTGCAATAAACAATATACAAAGGAACATCCGAACCTATATGTTTTGCCCCCAAAAAATCTATATTCTATGTCATAGAAAATATCGATTATCTATTTCAGCATAGACCTTATCCACAACGGAAACAGTTACAACCCCAGCAACTCCGTTGAGCCCGGCGAGGAGCTGTCAATCAAACTGTCTCTCCATAGCAACGATTCGCACTTGCAGGTGTTCGCCAGAAGCTGCAAGGCCACGCCCACAGACGAAACAGACCAACGTGAACAATACCTTATTTTAGACAATGGGTACGGCATTGTGGCATTGTTTCATAAAAGAGATAATGTTATCGATGAGACAAACCAATCTGATAATTTTAGTATCACGATCCGATAAATATGCAAATGAAAATACGCATCAGAACAACTTTGGATGTACGGTTAGCTTGATCAATCGTTACATGTTTAATGTACTAAGGTTTATTGTATGTATCTGTCTAAAGTGACAATGAACAGGTTGAAACCGGATTTAATACTCATTTATCCCACGAACTTGCTTGTCAGAATTTTGTGCGGACAAGCCAACATTATACCAATCATCAGATATATATGCTCACTTCCAAAATGTGTTTGTTTGTTTGTTCTTTAACGCCGCACTCAGCAATATTCCAGCTAAATGACGGCGGTCTGTAAATAATCATGTCTGGACCATATAATACAGTGAGTGAGTGAGTTAAACTTAACGTCACATCGGCAATATTTCAGCCATATCGAGACGAGACAAAACTTGACATTAATAACATATATCTAAACTGTATAAAATTCTATCGCCGAAGGCCAGTGTAATAACTAGAATATCACAGATTTGCGTAAAACTAGTTTGAGAGCATGTAAAAATAGATAACTAACTAACTAACTAACCATTCAGCAACACAATATAAATCGAAACGGGCTATAGATCTCTACCAACTGAAGGTGAGTGAGTGAGTGAGTGAGTGAGTTTTACGCCGCTTTTAGCAACATTCCAGCAATATCACGGCGGGGGACACCAGAAATGGGCTTCACACATTGTACCCATGTCGGGAATCGAACCCGGGTCTTCGGCGTGACGAGCGAACGCTTTAACCACCAGGCTACCCGACCGCCCCTACCAACTGAAGGTACATCACCAACCCTGGGACCATAAGGACTTAAAGTACTTTTGCTACCTGCATGGACCCCAGCCGGATTTACATCATCCCTTCAGTTGTTGCAATTGGCGATTGCTGACAAATTTACCCAAAATTAAAATAACACATATGCTACGATTAAAAACGTGGCAGAAATAAATGTGCTTTGAAAGACGTGGTCTTACATACCCTCTCAGATATAATACAGTGATTGACATCATGAGCATCGATCCACGCAATTGGGATACGATGACATGCATCGGCCAAGTCCGCGAGCCTGACCACCCGATCCCGTTAGCCGCCTCTTACGACAAGCATAGTCGCCTTTTACGTAGTGCTTCCTGGTGGTGATACTTGAATCAGGTGAGCAGGTTTCTCTTTCTTAATGGTGTTTTGTTGTCTAGTGTTACGACGGCGACGATCGTTGCTCATAATATCAATCACTGGGTTGTGTCCTTCATAGTCCCCTTACCTATTCCAACCCGGATCCTCACGGGTGCTCACTTCCAAAAGAAACGCACACCCTGACATTTTTATGTTAAAACGAATAGGTAATAAATAGTTCATACTTTCGGGTGTGCGTTTCTTTTGAAAGTGAGTATATATATTAACTTGCTAACATGCTGAATAGCATGTGAAATCTCCTTTATAAGGTGATCCAGTCGTAAAATGGATATTCATAACATGTTTGTAAAGTTATTTGTCTTACAGGTGCGCCACCGAATCGACCTTGACCTTCAAAGACGTCAGTCACATGGCAGAGGAGACCTTGACCTTAGAGACGTTCAAGTTCGTGAACAGTTCCAGCATGGTGTACTTCCACTGCGAGGTGTTGGTGTGTAACGCGTCCGACCCCGAGTCTAGATGTCACCACGGTTGTCTGGCCCCGGGGAGGGGGAGGAGGGACGCTGGAGGGAGGGTCCGGAGGAACTCCGATAGGAAGAGTCTCCGAGCCGACGTTTACCTCGCATCTCACCACCTCACTGCAGGGCCAGTGGGAATAAATGGACATGAGGCCTCAAAGCGGACAAAAAAATCGGGTATGTACAATCGATATTTGGACCCGTGAAGATCCGGGGTAGATTAGATCTTCATCAACCCATACTTGCCGTAAAAGAGCGACTATGCTTTTCGAAAGAGGCGACTAACGGGATCGCGTGGTCAGGCTCGCTGACTTGGTTGAAGCATGTCATCGATCCCAATTGCGTGGATAGATGCTCATGATATCAATCGCTGGATTGTCTGGTCCCGACTCGATTATTTACAAACCGTTGTCATATAGCTGGAACATTGCTGAATGCGGCGTAAAACAACAAACCAACCAATAGATACTAATCGATTAAAACATGGTTAATTAGAGCGAGCCATGCTTACCGCCGCATTCAACGATAAGCCAGCTCTCACGACGGCCTTGACATTAATCGAGGCTTATTCAGACAAACCAGTGGTTGATAGCTCGAACACTATTTTATAATGCCAGCCCACTGTGACGCCATGTCGCATTTTAACATGAATACCCTACTCAGTACAGTGACTCCAAGCCGACCTGTCCTTATTTAGCCCCTAATTCCGAGCGAAGGTGGTCGCATATGGTTGAAGGGAAATATAGAGCAATAACGTCCTTTTGGTATGACGCGGCCAGGGATCGAACCCCTGACCTTCCGCTCTCAGGGCACACGCTCTATCTATTAGACCACGAAGGCAGTCGCATATGGTTGAAGGGAAATATGGAGTAATAACGTCCTTTGGGTATGACGCGGCCAAGGATCGAACCCCTGACCCTCCGCTCTCAGGGCACACGCTCTATCTATTAGACCACGAAGGCGGTCGCATATGGTTGAAGGGAAATATGAAGCAATAACGTCCTTTTGGTATGACGCGGCCAGGGATCGAACCCCTGACCCTCCGCTCTCAGGGCACACGCTCTATCTATTAGACCACGAAGGCGGTCGCATATGGTTGAAGGGAATTATGAAGCAATAACGTCCTTTTGGTATGACGCGGCCAGGGATCGAACCCCTGACCCACTGCTCTTAGGGCACACGCTCTATCTATTAGACCACGAAGGCGGTCGCATATGGTTGAAGGGAAATATGGAGCAATAAATTGTTTCAAGATAAAGTATTTCTAAACTGCATTGCTTGGTGGATTTCAGCACACCTCATCTCTACATTAAACATAGACCTTCTGGTCTCCAAAAGTCTGGTTTTATAAAATATATTATATATCATCTGGTCTCCCCAAGACTGAATCTGTTTGTATGAAACTTTAGGTTGGTTGGTTTGTTGGTTTGTTGTTTAACGCCGCACTCAGCAATATTCCAGCTATATGACGGCTGTAAAATAATCGAGTCTGGACCAGACAATCCAGTGATTGATATCATGAGCATCGATCCACGCAATTGGGATCGATGGCATGGATCAACCAAGTCAGCGAGCCTGACCACCCGATCCCGTTAGTCGCCTTTTACGACAAGCATAGTCACCTTTTATGGCAAGCATGGGTTGCTGAAGACCTATTCTACCCCGGAATCTTCACGGGTCCCAAACATGTATAACTTTCTTTAACAATAGTGAAGACGATTTAGACTTTCAGATATATGGTTAAACCTGTACAAGTAAATTTTCAATAAAACATACATTTGGTATGTGTGCGCTAGTCCAGACTATTGCCGATTTTATAGTGCTAGCCCACTAATACCCCGTTCACATGCACAACATTTACTAACGTAAGTAATTTTACACACGTGTAACTATACATACCTGCGTATGTGTAAAATTACAATGCGTTCAAACGAAAAGCATCTTAGGTGTGTAAATAAAGCATTGAAATTGTGTAAGGCACACATATTCGTCAGTCTGTTAAAAAAACAGGTTGTTTTCCAATCAAAGTTGAATGAGAAGAGAGTTACTTCACCGAAAAAATTTGCGTGAAGCAACATGTGTTTGATTTAATTTGTACACAAAGTTTTGACTCCTTGAAACCAAAAGAAAACACCGTCTGCTCAACTTAGTATATATCCATAAAAGTTGGCAACTGTTGACAATTTGTTTGGTGTTGGCAAAAGAACAGATATTAATTAGATCGTCCTCTTACGTTGCAACATATACACATAGTGCAAATTTACATTTACATTTGCACCTGTTTCAGACATGATGCAAATGTGCTCCTGGTGTAAATATACACACGAGTAAAAACGTTCACATGACAAGCATACTCACGTATGTATTTCTACACACGTATGCACACACATGTATAGAGGCGCATGTGAACGGGGTATAAGACACCATGCCAGTTAATCCGACAGATTAGCCACATTCGTCACCACTCGACCATTTCCGTAACCTGCAAGAAGACTCGTCCCCCTATCGATGACTGTATGTGCGAAAATACGACAAACCAATCAGAATGGGCGTATGATTTCGAGTCAAATAATCCCTCATAAATAATTTTTGATGTTACATATGACTTGCATCTAAAAAAATACCCAAGACACATTTAAATGTGTTCAATCATACTGTATAATTCCGCACGTCCCGATGTGCAGCTGAAATTATATAATATATGGGGAAATATATGTGAACCATTACGCAACGAGTTGACAATTGTTTTAGGTATGCCCGTTTGCGCTAAGACGGAACCCAGTCGCAAAAATGGCCATGAGAGGGGCACGAGTCGCTATTCGGCTTGTCCCGGAATAACACGAGTTGGTCACGAATGAGATTAGCCAAACTGATATGAACAAATCAGGTGTTCTTTAACTTCTTTTCAGTAGTATATACCGTATTATTTATTTACATGTATTATATGCACGCTTTTTGTGGTCACCAGATAGCCATAACCACAAAGCCTCGAACCCAGAGACGGTGCGTGCTGCTGTGACTGCTGGGCTAGCTCTCCTGGGCGTGGTCCTCATCATGATCACGGTCGCTATCTCCATCGTTGTCAAGAGCGACGACGAAGACGTGGATGTCAAGGATGAAGCTAGAGAAAAACTTTTAGATGGAGATGAATAGTATTGCATTATTAAACATTGATGATTTTTCATATTTTGTGGGTTTTTTAATAGTTAAAATTAAAATTTGCACAGTCGATGGCTTAGTATTAAATGTAAGTGACTTTGGTTAACGCCGCTTTGAGTGAGTGAGTTGGGTTTAACGCCTCTTTTAACAGTATTCCAGTTATATCGCGGCGTGTCAGCTTAATGTGGGAGGAAAGCCCGAAGTGATGCAGGTCTCAGACGTTTACCACTTCGGTGAAACCCACGAGCACGGGTATGGCGCTGACAAACCTTGAAACATAATCGGGGCGAACCGGGATTCGAACCCACAATCATAGGTTTCTGGCGTGCCCCCAAGGGACGCAACTCTGCACAGCGAATCGCGGCGCCTTAGACGACTGGGCTACCCGTGCCCCAATGCCGCTTTGAACAGTATTTCAGTTACATAGAGTCAGTTTGGTTAAATACTCGGTTGAACAGTATTCCAGTTGTATCGCGGCGTGTCAGCTTAATGTGGCACCGCGAAGTGATGCAGGTCTTGGACGTTTACCACTTCGGTGAAAGCCACGAGCACGGGTATGGTGCTGACAAACCTAACAACACCATGATAGGTTTGTGGCGTGCCCAAGGGACGCAACTCTGCACCGAATTGGGTCATCTGGAGGTGAGTGGATCACATTGTTGAGTGAGTGAGTTGGGTTTAACGCCGCTTTTAACAGTATTCCAGTTATATCACGGCGTGTCAGCTTCATGTGGGAGGAAAGCCCGAAGTGATGCAGGACTCAGACGTTTACCACTTCGGTGAAACCCACGAGCACGGGTATGGTGCTGACAAACCTAGAAACAAAGTCGGGGCGAACCGGGATTCGAACCCACAATCATAGGTTTCTGGCGTGCCTAAGGGCCGCCACACTGCGCCTTGGTATGTGTGTGTGTGTGTGTGTGTGTGAAGATTGCGAATTAATTAACAGTTTACCAGTTAATTTGTTACGTTTGACAAACTGTCGACAAGAAATAGAAACGGTTTCTATTCTCATCATATTTTAGCCAACATTTTAGAGTTTTCAACCTCAAGTTTGGCATGTGAATAACTGTCAGACATATTTTGGTCTCTTACAACCAATGAAATACCGCGTAGACTTCACGTGATTGTTACTTACGTGTGCCACAAAATGGCGTCGGCATTTGAGAGACATGTAGAGGAACTAAGCAGCAATATACAACACAGATTTGTCGTGTTAAAAATAAAGTTGGCAAGACCTTTTGAGTTCATCCATAAAAGATCTGTTCAATGAAATCATTTAATCCTTCGTTTTTAAAAGAAATAGAACCAAATTGGAATGCTTAATTCCAGACTGGCGTTATAAGACTTGAATATTTGTGAATATAGCATTACATGACAAACATAAAAGGGTGGTGAAAATTAAAAATTACACATTATTCAGGACAATTCAGCTTATCATATCACACGTTTCATAATCATCTAGACCGCCTCCGTGGTCTAGTGGTCGAGCGTCCGCCCGGAGAGCGGTAGGTCCGGGGTTCGATCCCCAACCGCGTCATACCAAAAGACGTTAAAAGATGGTACTTGTTGTTACCCTGTCTGGCGCTCGGCATTCAGGGGCTAAAACAAGGACTGGTCGGCTCGGAGTCAGTATACTGTGTCTGAGTGGGGTATTCATGTTTAACTGCGGCATATGGTATCTCAGTAAGACTAATACAAGCAGCCACACAAACACACGTGCATGCACGGCGCTATATAAGTGCAATAATCTTGGACGCGACGTTAAACCGCATTTCATCCACCTCACATTATCATCTATCATTTGGGAGTCAATACATTTTACCAATCGCGTAACAATAACGGGCACGAGAAGGGCACGAGTCGCTATTCGGTTTGTCCCGGAATAACACGAGTTGGTCACGAATGGCATCAACCAAGTTACCGAGCCTGGCAACCCGATCAAAATCCTTGAGTAATAACGTTATATGTACACGGTCAGTCGGCAGACATATGTCCATTTATGCGACCGGGTTCCGTCTTAGCGCAAACGGGCATACCTAAAAGAACTGCCAATTCGTTGCGTAATGGTTCACACATACTTCCACATATATCATGGGCAGAAACAGCTTTTTTGAAAGGGGGAAGGGGGGGGGGGGGGGTATGTTTGCACAATTAAGATATGTTTATTGTCTTTGGCGGTAATTTATAGATTTGTAGATTTTTTTCGAAATAAATAGGGGTGGGGTGTTGGGGGTGCGTATACATTTCAGATGCAATTTAAAGAACAGAACATCGGGACATACGGAATTATTCAGTATGATTGAACACATTTAACTGTGTCTTGGGTTTATTTTTAGATGCAAGACATGTAAAATCAAAAAATATTCCTGAGGGATTCTTTGACGAAGAACTTGAAGTCTGATTGGTTTGTCGTATTTGGGCACATAACATTCATCGATGGGGCACAAGTCTTCTTGGAGGTTACGGAAAGGGGCGAATGGTGACGACTGGGTTGATGCATGTCATCGTATCCGATTGCGAAGATCGATGCTCATGATGCCAATCACTGGATTGTCTGATTTAGACCCGATTGTTTACAGACATAAGGCGGTGTTGAACAACAAACAAACAAACAAACCAACCCGTTTCAGCAAACGTACGTGCCCGTGCGAAGTCGCATTTAAGCTTCCCCCTGTCCTTCTGCTTCGCCCAGTGTGTGGTGTCAGTTTCAACCACGTAAATTTCGTGCAGCACGTGCACTACAGTTGCTCCGACCCACAGTGGTGACAGGGACACGGCGAAGCAGCTTGAACCGGGCTATGAAACCTGGACCAACTGTAGCGCTGGCGGGAGCTTAACTCAAACAAGGAATTCACGAATTTGGTTTTCCGAATACACTCAATTGATCCGGTGGTTATAATATCACTAAAGATGTAAACGGATGTAATGTGATTTATATATTCATGCAACAAAAACCACACGTACGTTATACCAAACCTGTACTTAGCAATTAATGGTGTGGTACTGGTAGCAGTCAATTCCAGCTGCAGCTGTATTCTGATGCAGTAAATGCATCATCACCAGCTTTCGAGATAGTTGTTTATGCTACCACGGACAAATCATTCGAATATATATGCTCTGGAAGGAATCTATCTTCAAATGGGCCAGTCATCAAAGGCGCCCAAACTCGCTGTGCAGAGTTGCGTCCCTTGAGCACGATACGGAATATTACTTACAGTTATGAAAAAAAATACAAAGTGCGTTTTTAAAAAAATATCAATTTTGCGAGCGATGAATATCATGACCGAGTTTTGATCACCTGGTTACAATCCGGTTAAGTCAGGTGACCTCGAGCGGTTATTTTTAGCAGTGAACATGGTCAAAAGCGCTTTTAATACTACATCTGCACGTGCTTTTCTTTCAGTTCGTACTGGTAATATACGTACGCTGCACACGACGCTAAATATAGCCTAAATATGCATGCATGGTACTTTGGTTTTGCTTACACTTAAAATTAGAATAGTTGTAACTGAATACATTCAATTCAATTCTTTAGTCATGTACATGTGTAGGCCAGCGGCCCATGGTACAATATTTGGTCCATCATTAACATTTATAGGCTTAGTGTTTGGAGTCTAACATTCATAGCATGGTATATAAAAGTTGCAACATTTCTAATAACAGTTTCATTGTTTACCGCCATCAGCATATTGAATTTAGCAAGAGTAGGATGTACAAAATACTTCTGTGGTAAATACTGAAGACGAAGTTCATCATAAGCGTTACAAATTAATAAAAAATGATATTCATTCTCGACATATCTTTGGTTGCAACTATTGCACAATCTCTGCTCTCGTGGAGTATTAACGTATCTACCAGTCTCAATATGGAGAGTGTGGGAGCTACAGCGAAACTGGGCTAGTGCAACACGAAATTTGTTGATAGTGATAGCAGACAAATACAACTCTAGACCAAATGAATTTTTGAAAAGTGTATAATGGAACATTTTAGAACTATTTGCTAAAGACCAATGCCAATACTGTTTGTAAGCAAATTTTAACCGATCTTCACATTCGGAAATAAATAATTCCGGGCAAATAACATATTGGTTCTCCCATATATATCCAAATCCAAGGCTGTGTAAAAGAGTTTTGACTTTTGTAGACCAATTAGTTTTACCATGTGTGGCTAGCTGAAATAACATTTCATAACTTTTCTAAGGATATCGTGAATTTGGAGGGACATAAGTTTACGCCAATATTTTATACAGCGTTTATACGCAGAAATGTACAGTGGGTATCTTCCACACTCTCCTCGCACAACATGATTGGGAGTAGACGTTTTAACACCTAGCAGACGTTTACAAGCAAGTACATGGATACTTTCCATTTCTTTACAGTTTTCAAAACTCAACATTTCAGCCCCATGTAACATAATTGGAGCAATGTTAGTATCAAATATTTAAAAAAATAGTTTCAGTGGAATAGGTTTAAGTGATGAAAGGGATTTTAGAACCGAGAACAATACCCGTTTAGCATTTTTAAGCATTGTAAGTATGTTTCGACCATGATAAATTCTTTGAAAATACAACTCCCAAATATTTGTACGATGATACACATTCCAACTGACAACCACTGAAATACCATTTCTCAGATCTAGAAAGTACTCCACCTTTCTTAAAAACTACTATTTTCGATTTATCAAGATTTACCTTTAGGAAATAATTCTGGCAATAGTGTTCGAGTACATCGATGCGTTTTTGGAGGCCATATACAGTATCTGATATAAGAATTACATCATCAGCAAAGAGTAGCAGGAATAGTTGAATTATGTCTGGATGGAGCTGAATTCCGGGTTCACAGTTACCCTCAATTTCAACAGCTAGATCATTGATAAACAATGAAAACAAAAACGGGCTCAGTACACAGCCTTGACAGACACCCAAGTCACAATCGAATACATCTGAGAAGCTATTGTTAAACTTTACACAGGAACGTACAGTCGTATATATGGATTGTATACATTTAAACATTTTAGGTGACACACCACTGTTATTCAAAATTATCCATAGTTTTGATCTGTTTTTAGAGTCGAACGCTTTGGAGAAGTCTACAAACAAAGCATATAGTTTACCTCGCTTCTTCCCCAGATAACGCTGTATAACTGACTATAAAATAAACATATTATCAATTGTGGAATAGCCACAACGAAATCCGGCTTGCGACTCCACAACTTTATCATAGGCATCACACCAAGACTGCAACCTTCTATTTAGAACAGAAATATATAACTTGCTAAAAATACTTAATACTGTAATCCCTCGGTAGTTATCGGATATATTAGTATCCCCTTTCTTGTGTAATGGTTACAATTTGGCCAGTCGACCAGGAAATCGGAAAATATACGGAATCAAACATGACGTTAAACAGACAGATAAATATAGGGAACTAACACATCGTATGCGTATTTGGACATTTCAGCAATAAGCTTATCACTGCCGGTAGCTTTGCCTATTTTCAATTTGTTAATTGCCTCAATTACCTCCTGCTGTTCAATCGGCGAGTCTAAGATAGATTGAGTTAAGTCATCAAAATTGTTATCTGGTACAGTGTTATCTTCATCCCCCCTTTCTGAATCGAACAACCCCTTAAAATGTGAAAACCATTGCTCAATATTTATATTTGGCTTAGGACGGACAGTGGTAGCAGACAAACGTTTCAAATTTGCCCAAAATATTTTACTGTTATCCAAGTTAGTCAAAATGGTACTCTGTACATTGTCTTGATATAACTCTTTTTATTCACGGATACCTTAAGAAGCCGATATCTTTCACAGCGGTGGTATTCACACTCCTTATCGAACCATGGCTGTTTACTTCTAGAAATATAAGAAGGGCGTTTCATACATTTCGCAGCGGTACATAAAACATCTGAAAATACCCCAACTGCTTTATCAATTTTACCTGAAGCGATAAAATCTGAACACTTGTCAAGCATTGAAATAGAATTTGTAGACAGTAAACTGTCTCTAAAAGTTTGGGTTTTGTCCTCGTTCCACACAAAGCGGTAGCTGTCCCCTGGGTCTCGTGCAACACGCTCACGGTCTCTCGATCCAGAATTGGCACGTGCGTGAAATGAACATGTAACTGGCATATGGGTCGACTCTATTCTATTTGCAATGTCAAACTGTCAAATAGAATAGTTGCGACCCTGATATACTGTATGGGCGGAATGGCTTGTTTACACTGCATATATTAGTACACGCGCAGCTATCTTCGTTAAGTAATCATCGCGGTATTTCGTGATAAGGCATTAGATAAGGGCGGGCGTCAGATGACAAACACGAGAGACTCTCCTATATTAGTTCATTAAAACTATCAAGAAATGTTCGCTTCTACCCATTGTAGAATGGTACAATCACCGGTTTTATCATCCAAGGCTGGGACACACGTTTGTTCCCACAGAAATCCAGAAATAGATAAGCCTTTGAACCAGGCTTACAGTAGCAATACTGGGACAATGTTGGATTATTTGAGGCAGCTGTCTGCCGTGTTTACAATAGCTCTATTGTTCCATCTTACCTTTTCACAGGTAAATATAGAGTATATATGCGTATTGGCATTTTCTCCATTTTTATATGTATCTTAGTATTTTATGCTTTTCCGTAAGACAAAAAAATAACATTTTAATTGAAGATATAATGATATTGTATCTACTATTACATTGCCCAATGTCAACCTACTAGTTATTTTGGCCCTTGCAATCTTGCCACAAAACGTCAGAGACGTATAAATCAAATGATTAATTTAAATCGATTGTAATTCATTTTTTTTCTATTTTTTAGTGTCGTGTAACAATATTTCGTGACTGTAGTCATGTCCTAGATTATGATAACCATTAAAAATAAGACGAAGAAAACGAAAAATATATGCCGGCCTTGCGATGTTTCAAAGCACCCATTTTACACTGCAACATGGTATTATCAGTGAGCTTGCAATGGCAGCAGTCCGGACTAATACAAGTGACCCGTGAAGATCCGGGGTAGAATAGGTCTTCAGCAACACATTCTTCTTCTTCTTCTTCTTCTTCTTCTTCTTCTTCTAAAAGGCGACTATGCTTGTCCTAAGAGGCGACTAACGGGATCAGGTGATCAGGTTCGCTTGCTTGGTTGATGCATATCATTGTATCCAAATTGCGTGGATTGTCTGGCTCAGACTCGATTGTTTACAGCTCGCCGTCATATAGCTGGAATATTGCTGAGTGCGACGTTAAACAACAAACAAACTAATACAAGCAAACACACCTACATGGACGTCGCCATATCAATCCCACACTCTTGAACACGACGTTAAACCTCATTTAACCTCACCTTTGCGTGATGTGTAACGCTGCTTTCAACATTATCCCAGTGACATCAGGGCTTTTTGATAATGGAAAGACATACTGCAGTGTTTGTGGTGGATGACAGTAAGATAACTGTATCCAAAAGCACGAGGAAATGAAAGTATTATCCCAAGGAAATGTTGAGTAGCATGTTCCTTTCATGTTGACAGACCCCCGGGGATGTTCGCCTGGTGGGCGGTGCCTGGCCGGGGGAGGGGAGGCTGGAGGTGTTCAGAGGAAGGTGGGTGATACTATGTGTTGATAAAACCTCTGATATTTAACATCTGAAGTTAAACCTTTCAAGATGGTTGACTACGTGATCATGTGAAGATTCCGGGTTACAGTAGATCCCACACTTCCTTCAGAATGTTCCCAGGCAGACGCTAATACCAACACTACCCTTCCTTCAGAATGTTCCCAGGCAGACATCAATGCCAACACTGCTCTTCCTTCAGAATGTTCCCAGGCAGACATCAATGCCAACACTACCCTTCCTTCAGAATGTTCCCAGGCAGACATCAATGCCAACACTACCCTTCCTTCAGAATGTTCCCAGGCAGACATCAATGCCAACACTACCCTTCCTTCAGAATGTTCCCAGGCAGACATCAATGTCAACACTAACCTTCCTTCAGAATGTTCCCAGGCAGACACCACTTCAAACACTACCCTTCCTTCAGAATGTTCCAAGGCAGACATCAATGCCAACACTACCCTTCCCTCAGAATGTTCCAAGGCAGACACCAATGTCAACACTACCCTTCCTTCAGAATGTTCCCAGGCAGACACCAATGCCAACACTACCCTTCCTTCAGAATGTTCCTAGGCAGACACCAATGCCAACACTACCCTTCCTTCAGAATGTTCCCAGGCACACACTAATGCCAACACTACCCTTCCTTCAGAATGTTCCTAGGCAGACACCAATGCCAACACTACCCTTCCTTCAGAATGTTCCCAGGCAGACACCAATGCCATCACTACCCTTCCTTCAGAATGTTCCTAGGCAGACACCAATGTCAACACTACCCTTCCTTCAGAATGTTCCTAGGCAGACACCAATGCCAACACTACCCTTCCCTCAGAATGTTCCCAGGCAGACACCAATGCCAACACTACCCTTCCTTTAGAATGTTCCCAGGCAGACACCAATGCCAACACTACCCTTCCTTTAGAATGTTCCTAGGCAGACACCAATGCCAACACTACCCTTCCTTCAGAATGTTCCTAGGCAGACACCAATGTCAACACTACCCTTCCTTCAGAATGTTCCCAGGCAGACACCAATGCCAACACTACCCTTCCTTCAGAATGTCCCCAGGCAGACACCAATGCCAACACTACCCTTCCTTCAGAATGTCCCCAGGCAGACGCTAATACCAACGCTACCCTTCCTTCAGAATGTTCCCAGGCAGACACCATTGTCAACGCTACCCTTCCTTCAAAATGATCCCAGGCAGACACCAATCCCAACACTACCCTTCCTTCAGAATGTTCCCAGGCAGACACCAATGTCAACGCTACCCTTCTTTCAAAATGTTCCCAGGCAGACACCAATACCAACACTACCCTTCCTTCAGAATATTCCCAGACAGACACCAATGTCAACGCTACCCTTTCTTCAGAATGTTCCCATATAGACACCAATGCCAACACTACCCTTCCTTTAGAATGTTCCCAGGCAGACACCAATGCCAACACTACCCTTCCTTCAGAATGTTCCCAGGCAGACACCAATGTCAACACTACCCTTCCTTCAGAATGCTCCCAGGCAGACACCAATGCCAACACTACCCTTCCTTCAGAATGTCCCCAGGCAGACACCAATGCCAACACTACCCTTCCTTCAGAATGTCCCCAGGCAGACGCTAATACCAACACTACCCTACCTTCAAAATGTTCCCAGGCAGACGTCAATGCCAACACTACCCTTCCTTCAGAATGTTCCCAGGCAGACACCATTGTCAGCGCTACCCTTCCTTCAGAATGTTCCCAGACAGACGTCAATGCAGACATCAATGCCAACACGTCCCTTCCTTCAGAATGTTTCCAGACAGACGTCAATGCAGACATCAATGCCAACACTACTCTTCCTTCAGAATGTTCCCAGACAGACGTAATGCAGACACCAATGCCAACATACCCTTCCTTCAGAATGTTCCCAGGTAGACATCAATGCCAACACTACCCTGCTTCAGAATGTTCCCAGGCAGACACCAATGTCAACACTACCCTTCCTTCAGAATGTTCCCAGACAGGCGTCAATGCAGACATCAATGCCAACACTACCCTTCCTTCAGAATGTTCCCAGACAGACGTCAATGCAGACACCAATGCCAACACTACCCTTCCTTCAGAATGTTCCCAGGTAGACATCAATGCCAACACTACCCTGCTTCAGAATGTTCCCAGGCGGACACCAATGCCAACACTACTCTTCCTGAGAATTTTTCAACACAGACACAGACCAATCCCAACACTACCCTACCTTCAAAATGTTCCCAGGCAGACGTCAATGCCAACACTACCCTTCCTTCAGAATGTTCCCAGGCAGACACCATTGTCAACGCTACCCTTCCTTCAGAATGTTCCCAGGCAGACGCCAATGCCAATACTACTCTTCCTGAGAATTTTTCAACACAGATACTAATGCCAACACTGCCCTTCCTTAAGAAATTCCACAGGAAGACACCATTGTCAACGCTACCCTTCCTTCAGAATGTTCCATCACAGACACTAATCTCAACAGACCCTTGAAGATCCGTTACTTGTTGTAAGAGGCGACTAAGGGGATCGGGTGGTCAGGCTCGCTGACTTGGTTGATGCATATCATCGTATACCTATCGCGTGGGTCGATGCTCATGATGTTAATAACTGGATTGTCTGGTCAATTACTGGATTATTTTTTCAGACCTCCGTCATATAGCTGGAATATTGGAGATTGGAGAGTGTGGCGTTAAACAACAAACAAACAAAAACACACACAAAAAACCCAACTCTATACTTCCTTCAAAATGTTACCAGGCAGACACCTATCGTGACACTACCCTTCTCTGGAAACATTCAAGTATTATGCACTAGCTGTTCTAGGTCGAAACTTATGCCGAAAGCATCAAGCCGCTCCATTTACCGATCATCACACCTTTAGAAGTGTTAGAAGATTCTGTTGAATTCCATCTCTTTGCTTCACAGATGGGGTGGAGTGTGTGATGATGGCTTCTCCACCAGCGCCGCTGTTGTTGTATGTCGGCAGCTCGGCTTTTCACCTCTCCGTCCGACGTTTGCCACAGTCACGGGGCCAAACGCTCAGTTCTTACTCGACGACTTGACATGTACTGGACAGGAAGCTGCGCTACCAGACTGCGGACACAGCTCGTGGGGCACTCACAACTGCGGGACGACAGAACACGTGCATGTTGGTTGTTTTAGTGCATGCTCTGTCCATTCATGCAGAAACGGGGGGACATGTATCGACATACCACACAGCACCACAGTCAACTGTTCCTGCCCTTCTGGGTTTACGGGACTTCACTGCGAGCAAGGTGCGTTTTATAGTGCCTTGATTACCCAGTACATTATAGTTCCATTCTATTGTTAATTGATGGCTTATCAGGACGGGGTGTGGTGTGATATACCCGCTCTGTGGCCGTACATCGAGGCGACAGGGAAAGGCCTACAACGACAGTCGTGTTTTTTCTCTGATCCAGTTCTTTGTAGATAATTGAAGGGTTTCTTCACAAAATTACAGAAGGATACGGTTTCTACAAAACACATTTTTTTATATGGAAAGAGATACTTACTTTTTCCAGGTTTATATTCCTTGGTACAGAATCTGCGATGAATCATAACGTCTTTAATTAATGATCACGCCCTTACGTTAACCCGTGAAGATCAAGGGTAGAATAGGTCTTCAGCAACCCATGCTTGCTGTAAAAGGTGACTATGTTTGTCGTAAGAGCCGACTAACGGGATAGGGTGGTCAGAGTCGCGGACTTGGTTGATGCATGTATCCCAATTGAGTAGATCGATGCTCGTTATTTCAATCACCGAACTATTTACAGACCACCGACATATAGTGTGGCGCCCACAAACCTTTATGTTATCTCAGTATAGTGAGTGAGTGAGTGAGTCGGGTTTAACGCCGCTTTTAACAGTATTCCAGTTATATCACGGCGTGTCAGCATAATGTGGGAGGAAAGCCCGAAGTGATGCAGGTCTCAGACGTTTACCACTTCGGTGAAACCCACGAGCACGGGTATGGTGCTGACAAACCTAGAAACATAATCCGGGCGAACCGGGATTCGAACCCACAATCATAGGTTTCTAGCGTGCCTACTCAGTATAGAGTATGGGAATAGAGAGAATGGTACGCTCATGCATTATATGAATAAATATACACATAATTATGTTAATGAAGTTAAATATATATTGTTCTATTAAATACACAAATTAGTTGAATATTTTGTCACTTCACCATTACAATATTCCAATTCATTAATTTATTGATAATGATAACGCGGAAAATAAAACAGATCATATCAAAACAAAAGTTCAAAACAACAGATACGTCCACGGCCATCACACTTGTATTTTGAATATTCAGTATTTTAAAGTCGCATGTACTTTCTGCACAAATCTCATTAAAATCAGATCTTAGTTCTCGCTATCGCTAAACAAAGATCTGAGGACATCCCATTACGGGTCAAGTCAGAACGACCTTTCATCCAACCAATCAGAGCGTCGCTTACCAGATTATGAAAGTGACAGTCGGAATGTGTTTTCTAATCATGCAACCACGAAATATTTAACACGGGGTATTCCGAACGACAGTTACGGGTTTTATGATTATATCCATTACAATCTAGGCCATCTATAAGCCAATCCAGAATGTTCATCTTATCAGTTGTTTTATTTTTAATCGAGAATACGTCAAAATATGTTTCGAAGCGTAGTCGCCAATTTGAAAGCGTAAAGCTCGAGAAAGCTGCCTTCTGATTGGCTAATGTCGATTTCTTGTCAGTCATTTCATTGGTCAGTCAAAATTCGCGAAAGGTCGTTCTGACGTGACCCGTAATGGGATGTCCTCAGATCTTTGTTTAGCGGTAGCGAAAACTAAGATCGGATTTTAATGAGATTAGGGTTGCTGAAGACCTATTCTTCCCCGGATGCTCACGGGTCTGTTTTAATGAGATTGTTTCTGAACGAACCACCATGCAGCTCAGGGCGTCAACATCACGTGTTCTTCTCACAACATGTTCGTGGAGTTTACCAAGAAAGAATTCCCAGGGCTACATGCTGACAGCCTGACGTTACGAGACCTCACGTGTACAGCCACAGACACGCCCACTACCATCACTCTTACTGCACCACTGGGAGGGTGTGGTACACAGATGGAGGTGAGTGACAGCCACAGACACGCCCACTACCATCACTCTCACTGCACCACTGGGAGGGTGTGGTACACAGATGGAGGTGAGTGACAGCAACAGACACGCCCCTACCATCACTCTTACTGCACCACTGGGAGGGTGTGGTACACAGATGGAGGTGAGTGACAGCCACAGACACGCCCACTACCATCACTCTCACTGCACCACTGGGAGGATGTGGTACACAGATGGAGGTGAGTGACAGCCACAGACACGCCCACTACCATCACTCTCACTGCACCACTGGGAGGGTGTGGTACACAGATGGAGGTGAGTGACAGCAACAGACACGCCCCTACCATCACTCTTACTGCACCACTGGGAGGGTGTGGTACATAGATGGAGGTGAGTGACAGCCACAGACACGCCCACTACCATCACTCTCACTGCACCACTGGGAGGGTGTGGTACACAGATGGAGGTGAGTGACAGCCACAGACACGCCTACTACCATCACTCTTACTGCACCACTGGGAGGGTGTGGTACGCCGGTGGAAGTGAGTGATAGCCACAGACACGCCCACTACCATCACTCTTACTGCACCACTGGGAGGGTGTGGTACACAGATGGAGGTGAGTGACAGCCACAGACACGCCTACTACCATCACTCTTACTGCACCACTGGGAGGGTGTGGTACGCCGGTGGAAGTGAGTGATAGCCACAGACACGCCCACTACCATCACTCTTACTGCACCACTGGGAGGGTGTGGTACACAGATGGAGGTGAGTGACAGCCACAGACACGCCTACTACCATCACTCTTACTGCACCACTGGGAGGGTGTGGTACACAGATGGAGGTGAGTGACAGCCACAGACACGCCTACTACCATCACTCTTGCTGCACCACTGGGAGGGTGTGGTACACAGATGGAGGTGAGTGACAGCCACAGACACGCCTACTACCATCACTCTTACTGCACCACTGGGAGGGTGTGGTACGCCGGTGGAAGTGAGTGAGAGCCACAGACACGCCTACTACCATCACTCTTACTGCACCACTAGGAGGGTGTGGTACACAGCTGAAGGTGAGTGACAGCCACAGACACGCCTACTACCATCACTCTTACTGCACCACTGGGAGGGTGTGGTACACAGATGGAGGCGAGTGACAGCCACAGACACGCCTACTACCATCACTCTTGCTGCACCACTGGGAGGGTGTGGTACGCCGGTGGAGGTGAGTGAGAGCCACAGACACGCCTACTACCATCACTCTTACTGCACCACTAGGAGGGTGTGGTACACAGCTGAAGGTGAGTGACAGCCACAGACACGCCCACTACCATCACTCTTGCTGCACCACTTGGAGGGTGTGGCACACATATGGAGGTGAGTGACAGCGACAGACACGCCCACTACCATCACTCTTGCTGCACCACTGGGAGGGTGTGGTACACAGATGGAGGTGAGTGACAGCGACAGACACGCCCACTACCATCACTCTCACTGCACCACTGAGAGGGTGTGGTACACAGATGGAGGTGAGTGACAGCGACAGACACGCCCACTACCATCACTCTTACTGCACCACTGAGAGGGTGTGGTACACAGATGGAGGTGAGTGACAGCGACAGACACACCCACTACCATCACTCTTACTGCACCACTGGGAGGGTGTGGTACACAGATGGAGGTGAGTGACAGCGACAGACACGCCCACTACCATCACTCTCACTGCACCACTGGGAGGGTGTGGTACACAGATGGAGGTGAGTGACAGCGACAGACACGCCCACTACCATCACTCTTACTGCACCACTGGGAGGGTGTGGCACACAGAGGGAGGTGAGTGACAGCCACAGACACGCCCACTACCATAACTCTCACTTCATTACCAGAAGGGTGTGACACACAGAGGGAGGTGAGTGACAGCCACAGACACGCCCACTACCATAACTCTCACTTCATTACCAGAAGGGTGTGAAACACAGATGGAGGTGAGGTGAAATTTTCTTAATTCTCTAATTATGGCGATATCGTACTAGCACTCGCATCATTTGAGTTTCCTTTTTTATAAATTTGATGTAGCTTTTCCTAATATAAGCGATTTATCATATTTATATTGCCGCATATATAAAATCACACTATCATCTGTGAAGGCGGTCGGTGAAGACTTCGTCTATGTCAACGTGGTATCCGCCCAGGACGTGACCGTGTCGGGTCACATCTCGTACGTGAGAGACATCAACGTGACAGTGCGTTGTTTCTACAACAGGAA
This sequence comes from Haliotis cracherodii, assembly GCF_022045235.1. Lineage (NCBI taxonomy): Eukaryota > Metazoa > Mollusca > Gastropoda > Lepetellida > Haliotidae > Haliotis > Haliotis cracherodii. Next base: position 53,746,578 of record NW_027266319.1, on the reverse strand, counting down.
CGTCGTTGCACGCAACTACTACCTCGTTGACACTGGGGACCTCCACGTCCTCTCTAGCAGCCAGGGCAAGTATGAGATCAGGTAGGGGTCACGAGTGGCCAAGCTGAGTTGCGAGCCCCATGGACACGCCAGAAACCAATGATCATGGGTTCGAATCCCGGTTCGCCCCGATTTTGACCCGACATTTGTCAGCACCATACCCGTGCTCATGGGTTTCAGCAAAGTGGTAAACGTCCGAAACCTGCATAACCGGGCTTTTCTCCAACATTAAGCTGTCACGTATATAAATACAAAACTCCTGAACGCGACGTTCAAGATTTAAAGCCCACTTTGTCTCACTTCGCTAGGCAGCATTGTCCAACAAACAGTCAGTCCATTCAAAGAACTAGGATAAATATGATGTTATTCTTGACGAAAGTTAAATGGTGATGAAACAAGACCAGACTATTGACGCGTAGAAATAGGAGCAAACGGCCAAAGGACGCAACGGCAATACTCCTATTGTGGTAGCGCTACCTGTATATAGTTACATACATAACAAAACACAAGAACTCCTCTTTATTCATCCTCACCTGTATAATTTCATTTCGTTTTTACCAGAGGGGGTTTTCTTGATTGTTTATTCTGTATCCACTAAATGATCTTAGCCCTACGTCTATATCGTATCTCATTATACAATAAAGAGTTAAGATAGCCGCAGATGTAAGATCGATTTGAGGTCAAACAGCTCTCATCTCGGGAAACTGATCTTGAAACATACCCGATATGTCCTGTTTCAGCATGGATCTGATCCATAAAGGAGTCGTGTACCAACCCTCTAGTGCCTTACCCCTTAGCGTCAAACCGGGAGAGAGCCTGTCAATCAAACTATCCCTCCAATCCAACGACTCGAACCTGCAGGTGTTTGCGAGGAACTGTAAGGCCACGCCCACACCTTCGCCAGATAGTTCTGTGCAATATCTGATTCTTGAAAATGGGCAAGTATGGTCCTTTCTCAGTTATCAAATCGGATTCTGTAAAATATTACAGTTAAGATATTTGAAATATTATAGTAGATTATTTCGTTAGCTTGGTTCAGTTTGTTTGTTTGTTTGTTGTTTAACGCCGCTCTCAGCAATATTCCAGGTACATGACGGCGGTCTGTAAATAATTGAGCCGGGAGAACAATCCAGTGATTGACATCATGAGAATCGACCCACGCAGTTGGGATACGATGACATCGACAACCAAGTCAGCGAGCCTGACCACCCTATCAAGACAAGCATGGTCGCCTTTTACGACAAGTATGGGTTGCTGAAGACCCCGGATCTTCACGGGTAGCTTGCCCTATTCGAATCTACAACGTATTCAATCTATGGAAATGTAGGCGATGTACAATTAAGTATGCATATTCGTGATACAGGTGTGCGCATGATTCAACCTTGACCTTCAAAGACGTCAGTCACATGACAGAGGAGACCTTGACCTTAGAGACGTTCAAGTTCGTGAACAGTTCCAGCATGGTGTACTTCCACTGCGAGGTGTTGGTGTGTAACGCGTCTGACTCCGAGTCTAGATGTCACCACGGTTGTCTGGCCCCGGGGAGGGGGAGGAGGGACGCTGGAGGGAGGAGAGAAAGCGACTTGGAGAAAGAGGTTCACTTGACTTCACAACATCTCTCAGCGGGTCCGATCCGAGTTATCAACAGGAGGACAAAACGTTCAACTAAATTTGGTATGCCCATAAACGATTCTTATTTATTACCAAAAAAAATATTTATTTACAGTTGACCCCTTTTATCAGGACATTTACATGAACTAAGAGGTCGGATTAATAAATATCCGGATAAACGAGTTAGGGGCACGTATTTTGACTCTTATGATATATGGAAGAGGGGATCCCAGATTAACGGGCTCCGGAAAAACGAGGTTATATTGTATAGCGAGTGAATGGTGACGGGTTCAAGTCCTATACACTGGTATTTCGCGCTGGTTCGTGTCTGGTGCAAGCAAAGTAGTAGTAGTAGTCGTAGTAGTAGTAGTTGTTGTAGTAGCAGTAGTAGTAGTGGTTGTAGTAGTAGTAGTAGTAGTGGTTGTAGTAGTAATAGTAGTAACGGTAGTTGTAGTAGTAATGGTAGTTGTAGCAGTAGTTGTAGTAGTAGTAGTTGTTGTTGTAGTAGTAGTAGTAAAAGTAGTAATGATAGTTGTAGTAGTAGTAGTTGTAGTAGTAGTAGTAGTTGTTGTAGTAGCAGTAGTAGTAGTAGTAGCAGTAGTAGTAGTAGTAGTTGTAGAAGTAGTAGTAGTTGTAGTAGTAGTAACAGTGGTAGTAGTAGTTGTAGTAGTAGTAGTAGTAGTAGTAAAAGTAGTAGTAGTAGTAGTAGTAGTTGTAGTAGTAGTAGTTGTAGTTGTAGTAGTGGTTGTAGTAGTAGCAGTTGTAGTATTAGTAGCAGCAGTAGTTGTAGTAGTCGTAGTAGTAGTAGTAGTAGTAGTAGTAGTAGTAGTAGCCATAGTCTCAGACGTTTACCACTTCGTTGAAACCCACGAGCACGGGTATGGTGCTGACAAACCTAGAAACATAATCGGGGCAAATCGGGATTCGAACCCACAATCATAGGTTTCTGGCGTGTCCAAGGGACGCAACTACACAGCGGGTGGCCCAGTCGTCTATGGCACAGCGATTCGCTGTGCAGAGTTGCGTCCCTTGGGCACGCCACAAACCTATGATTGTGGGTTCGAATCCCGGTTCCCCCCGATTATGTTTCTAGGTTTGCCAGCACCATACCCATTCTCGTTGGTTTCCCCGAAGTGGTAAACGTCTTAGATCTGCATCACTACAGGCTTTCCTCCCCGATTCAGCTGACACGCCGCGATATAACTGGAATACTGCTAAAAGCGGCGTTAAACCAAACTCACTCACTCACTCTCACTGTAGCCTGTTCCAAAGTGCCCATATGTTTCATGCATGATATCATCCACAGCTGACGGTAAGAATGGCAACACTTATTATATGGAGGAGCCAGCTATGATAGTGGGCGTGGCACTGATGTGTGCGTCACTGGTGATGGTGATGGCGACGCTGTATCTGCTGTTCCGGGGCGAGGCTGGACACGAGAGCGATGACCAGACGGAGACTCGGTACGATAAACATTAAAACGCCGTTAACAATTCTGTTGTTGTCTTCTTTTCAAAAGTAGGTCGTCTCCGTGGTCTAGTGGTAGAGCGTCTGCTCGCCGGGCAGACGGTCGAGGGTCAGATCCCCGACCGCTTCATAGTAAAATACGTTAAAAGATGGTACTTATTGTTACCGTGCCTGGGGATCGGCATTAAGGAGATGAAACAAGGACTGGTCGGCTCGGAGTCAATATACTGTGTCTAAGTGGGGTATTCATGTTAAACTGCGGACGGTATCTCAGTGAGCTAGCACTATAAATCGGCATCAGTCCGGACTGGTACAAGCAGCCACATAAACACGTGCAAGTCGCTATATAAATGCGGCGTTAAACCCAATTTCTCCTCACCCCAGGTACTTTACTTTTAATTTTCAAATAAGGGCAGGTAACTCTCATCTGCTTGCCCAAAACTGAAAGTACGAACTGCTCTGAGCACAACGCCTCGAGGGTGACAACATCTGTGCCAGTCCTGTTAAGTGGTATTCCGGATGCCGCAGTTAAGTACGCTGGATGCCATGAAATGTTTATCTCGTATTTCAATATGAAAATTCCAGTCTTCAAGTCTTACTTATGCCAGCTATGTATCACGGTCGGTGAGCCTAGTGGTTAAAGCGTTCGCTCGTCACGCCGAAGACCCGAGTTCGATTCCCCACATAAGTACAATGTGTGAAACCCATTTCTGGTGTCCCCCGCCGAGGTTTTGCTGGAATATTGCTAAAAGTTGCGTAAAACCTCACTCACTCACTCACTCACTCACTCACCTGTAGTGTACAAACCCAAGTTTCATCTCCAGGGATGCAGTATCGTAAGTGGAGGCATCATTCCACACCTGATAACCTTTTTGTAGACAGAAATATAGCTGTAGGGGAACGTGGATGGACCCTACAGCGGCGTTAAACAACATTCACTCACTGACTAAACTGACGCGCACAGCGAGGTGACGAGACGTCAGCTTCAGGAAGAGGTGTGAGTGAATTGACGTGGTTGTACCGTAAAGCTCATAAAAATGTTTTTAGGTATTATTTTACTTCGAAAAGGGAAAAAAAGAGATGAAACGAATCAAGTAAGTTCAGATGATGAGTAATTTAAACACCAGGGTAAGAAGTCGATACAATCTAATGAAAATGAGATCGAAGGCGTCGCTAATGGAAGCGCTCTTAAAATCTTTTAAAGTAAGCTACAAGCGCGTATATAAATGTGAATGGTACGTCTTTAAAATTAAAAATTGTGGAAAGTCGAGTAAGCATGATGTACTAAGATAAACCGTTTGTTGTTATTTGATAATAACGCCGTATAGATTTGAAACTAAATTCATTCGGGGTCAATCATTAAAGTGTAGATCTAATATGACTTTATTTGTCATTGTTGGTTTAGAAATTGGGTATGATATATGAGATTATTTTTTTTTTTAAAAGTCGTGGTAATTTGATATAGACACAAGACAGAATTTAATCGTGCAGAGTTCCGTCCCTTATTCGTGCAGGGATCTGTTGTTCAATATCGATTGCAGAAGGTCAACAATTGCAGGGACTTATAAAAACATGACAGTCTCTAAGGGAGGGTCATAATAAACTTTATATATGTTGTGGGAGGGTTATGTATAAATGGATATCAAGTGTTTTTGCATTTTGTCTTTTCGGGAAGGGTCATGAAAAATATGTACAACGACATGTCGAACCCGTGTAGATCCGGGGTAGAATATGCCTTCAGCAACCCATGCTTGCTGTAAAAGGCGACTATGCTTGTTGTAAGAGACGACTAACAGGATCGGGTGTTCAGGCTCGCTGACATGGTTGATGCATTTTATCGTATCCCAATTGCGTGGATGTCAATCACTGGATTGTCTGGTCCAGACTCGATTATTTACAGACCGCCGTCATATATCTGGAATATTGCTGAGGATGGCGTTAAACAACAAACAAACAAACAAACAACGACATGTGGAGCGTCATCCAAAGTATGACAAGCATTAGAGGAGAGTCACTAGTTTCAAAATCCTCACCCACTTTCCGGAATGTGCTCAGCAGAGCCTCTAAACATGAATGTTGACATATGTTTGAGTATTGATCTTCGGGAGATTTTCCGATACAGGATCAAAACATTTGTATTATATTCCACTTCACTGAGTTGACATGGCTTGTATGCACACACAACGCTTCGGGGATTGCGCCACAGCTTGTACGTCGTTTCACGAGGTAGATCAATGTTGACTAACAGATTTTAACAACACGCCACACAGTGTTGCCACGTACGCCGTTAACATGACAACAGCTGCTGAGATATTGTTTTGTTGGATCAAAATCGTTATTTTTTCGGTCACTCAACACATTTTCTTCAGGTCATCCAGCATATCATGTGAGCAAAAGTTGAGAAACATCCACCGACACCCCGCTTTTTTCGGACTAGCCGTTTTCACTTTACAAAAATATCGAAACCTGAATTTTATTCCAGCTCAGTTCCCGCCCTCCTCTTTGATATACGCTCAGATATATTTGCAAAAATAAAAGAAATTCAGTCAAGCTGTACCTAAATATGTATATTATTTCTAAAAAGCTATCACCGTATCACGTGACTATCTGACACAGTACTTGGAATCATGACTTGATATACTAGCATAATATAGCCTTGATGGCCTGCATATGGTTCATGATTTCAACGCCCGTGAAGGTTCCTGGTTAGAATTGGTCTTCAGCAACCCTGCTTCTCGCATAAAGAGGCGACTAACGGGATCGGTGGTCAGGATCGCTGACATTGTTGATGCATGTCATCGTATCCCAATTGCGTGGATCGATGTTCATGATGTCAATCACTGGATTCTCTGGTCCAGATTCGTTTATTTACAGACCGCTGGAATATAGCTGGAATATTTGTAAGTGCGGCGTTAAACAACAAACAAACAGACATGATTTCAAACCTTACCAAACAAAATAGTATATACAAAGAAGCCATTGAACGGTCTATTCATATACGCTTAGATGTAGGATTTGGGTAACAAAAACACAGGGTTGTAAAACATTTTATTAATTTGATCCTATAAATCGTTTGTTTTCCGAGATGCGTATGATGCTGTCGTGCTGAAGCATGCAGAAGAAGAATTTTTTTTAACGTATCTAGGCCACGTGTCACTTAAGATCGTCCAGTCTCTATGTCCGACCTTTTTTAAGTCAGACAGTACGCTGACGTGGCGATAGAACGGGAAACAAAAGACTTTACCGCTGAGTCAACTGTCACAAATAACATCACTTCATATATTCAGTTATGTGTCAGTACAGCGATCACTATATCTGCATAGATGTCAATCTGAATACCCCAACCATAACAGACCTAAGTTTATTGCAGCCTCGGGCGGGTGTATACAAGACACTCCCTGTTCAGATGCCCCGCGCCCCGGGGTTTGATGATTACACGTGATGACAGCGTTACACGCAGATTTAACGAGCTACTGTAGATTGACACGTAGTGATACCATACGTTGAAATTGATTTCTTTACGTTACGTCATTGTCTAATGTAGGCTATAGACTTCGTATACTGATTAATCATTACTGTCGGCCCATTTCATACGTATATGTACTAATATTCACATAGGCCATGGACTTAGTGTTAAAGTACACTGTACGTATATGTAACATAGTCACACACAGCTCCAGATAACTTTTTGAGCAATTGAGTTTTTACTCGAAGGTTTCTATTTTATTTGGGTTATTACATTTTTCATTGGGTAACCAATATTTTTTCACTCATCTCTTCATCATTCTATTTGTTTTTTCCCAAAATGAGTAAGCATTTTGAGATTTAAAATAAAATGAAATAATGTTTTAGAAGTATATAACGGTTCTATGTGCAGGCTTGACTCGGAAAGTAAATTAGCTCGTAATAGTGTTTCGGAAATTAGCTACGTCGTGCGCATGCTGAAAAAGCCTCGTGTGGGTATTTAAGCGTGCACAATAGAGTTTTTCATTTAATGCATGCGTTTCTGTATGCAAGTTTTGAATAGTTGTTTATTTATTTATTTATTTATTTATTTATTTATTTATTCATTTATTTACTTATTTATATTTTTATTTATTTTTTGAGGTGGGGGGTGGGGTGGTGGTGGGGTATTTTACGCAAATACACAGCTTATCTGTAGCTCTGGTCACAGTTTATTAAATCAAAGGATGTGGGATAAGGGCCCTTTTTGGTCTACTGGAAATATTACAAATTACATAAATGTAGAAAATCTGTAAATATCGGTATGGAACTTAGCAGTCAGGTTCAAATGGTAGCTACGGTACCTCTGTGCTGCTCCCGATATATATGGTGACTTTTGTCACAGTTTGAGTAGAAGTTTCATTTAAAGGGGAATATATATGCGTGTATGGTTTCATGCCGCTTTTAGCAATATTCCAGCAATATCACGGCGGCGGACACCGGAAAATGGGCTTCACACATTGTACCCTTGTGGGGAATCGAACCCGGGCCTTCGACGTGACGAGCCAACGCTTTAACCACTAGGCTACCCCATCGCCCGAGTTATTACTGAGACGTAAGGTATGATTTGTGGAAATATGTAGAATTTGCAAATCTCTCATTCCTCGTGCTTACACCCGTTGAACAGGTGGTATATTTAATGACTTACAAGAAGTTTGTTAAACCTCTTGCCGCACTACTATATAATGGTAGCAAGTTGTATTAATGGCACTATAGAAATAGCTGTAATTTACACATTTAGCACCCAATCCTCATTGTATTAAGCTCTAATGACAAGCTGCGGTGCAAACAATCTGCTGTAACCCGGAATCCCGAAGAGACAGCTGGGTATTTGGTTTCGGCAAGAGATAACTGTATATAAAACATCTTCACGTGACTTAGTAAATAAGTAATTATACTGTTTCCGGTCATTTGCTTTGGCCATCCGGGTCTTTAGCTCTTTTGGGAGACAAGCGCTGTTGCATGTCAAAAACAATCTACGAATTCCGGCGAAAATGCTTCCGGTATTAGTGTGCCCTTTCGCAGAGATTCATCAAATTCGGTAGAGTGATCACTGATGTATGAACTGCACTTCAGACGCCAAAGACACCCCCCTCCCCTCTCCAACACACACACACAATATTTATAAATCAATTTATCAAATTGTATATTCTATGCTCTTGTATTGTCTTGTGTGCCTCATATGCCCCCGGGAGCTAGGGTAGCCTGGTGATTCAAGCGTTCACTCTTTCACACCGAGGACCGGGGTTCGATTCCCCACGTGTACAATGTGTGAAGCCCATTTCGGATGTTCCCGCCCTGATATTGTTGGAATACTGCTAAAAGCGGCATAAAACCACATTTACTTGAGCAGGCGGGATGTGGCAATTTTTTGCCTATTTTATTCTGCATATATATATATATATATATATATATATATATATATATATATATATTACAATACAACATGAGACTCTATACAATAATAAATGTTTTTCTTCTTGAATAATTGTGTGGGGTGCCAGACTAGCGACATGTAGAGTGCTCCACTAGATAACTGCATTGAATCACACCATCCAGTGGTTGATGGCCCACCAACCAGGGTCGGCAGAGGTTATTTCTAGACAGGATCTCCATTTTATGAAAATATGTAAATAACACATCAAATGAGTTAAACAAGCAAACAAACAAAATATAACAATAAAAAAATAATTAGAAATAATTCTGAGATTTTGATGCCGAACAAACCAGGAAAGAGGGAAAATATACCAAGGTTTTTCTTAAATTATGTTTAAATCATACAGGGACTGGTTCCAGTCTAGGTTATCACCAAAGTCATACTTCCTGTTTCTCATGAATTTCAGTCATTGTGGCCATCTAATACCCATTTTGTTTTGTGGATTTTGTTTGCTATTTAAGGTAGGACTCTGGACCAGACAATTCAGTGATTGACGTCATGAGCATCGATCCATGCAACTGGGACACAATGAACTGCACCTACCAGTCAGTGAGCCTGTAAATAATCACGTCAGAACTAGATAATCCAGTGATTGACATCATGAGCATTGATCCATGCAACTGGGATACATGAAATGCATCAACAATCAGCGAGTCTGACCGCCTGCCTGTGGCCTCTAATGACAATCTTGGGTTACGGAAGACCAATTCTTACCTGAATCTTAAATGGGGAGTTTTGTGTATTACATCAATTGGTACACCATGGACTTTTTAAGCAAGAAAACTATAAATACTTACAAAAACAAACATACATATTCTTTGTGTCAACATTTATTTTCACAATATTATATACATTATTAGAGTTTACACCCTTCATCAGAAATTCCCTGGAAAAAATATGTGGACATGGGACAATATCTGATTACATCAATTTGAAACCTTGTTCACAGTAAACAGTTCTCAGCAAACACAAGATGGACAAGGAAGTTTTACTCCCTCGTTGCACATACATATTCAATATGGAATTTGTAAACAATTAACATTTTTAAAGCTAATTCTCTTTCACAAACATTCAACATATTAAAAAAGACTTTTCTCAGGATAATCTTTAAAGCAACATGTTCTCTGGAGGTGAACTTCCCTCCTTGTCTGATTATGATACCATGAATACAGCCACACACAGTCATAACCACCAACAGTCCTGAAATAATCCTCTTCCTTTGCAAGCATGTCCACGAGGCCATATCAAAGCCTAGTAGGCTTTGAGTGAGTGGGTGAGTGTGGTTTTACTCCACTTATAGCAATTTTCCAGCAATATCACGGCGAGGGACACCACAAATGGGTTTCACACATTGTACCCAAGTCGGGAATTGAACCCGGGTCTTCAGCGTAAAATGAACGCTTTAACCACTAGGCTACCCAACCGCCCCAGTAGACTTTGATAAAAAGGCTAGTTGACACTTTTGCCTCGGGAAGATGATAATAATGCAGGATCTCATAGGATTAACATTTCTTAAATACTTTCAAATGCCCTACCCCAAATTTAGAAGCTAATTGGCACATTCACTATTGGAAATGCCGTGCACCAGGCAGGGCAACAACAAGTACCATCTTTGGACGGGATTAGCCAGATGAGAGTAATATTAGTATAATTATAACCACAAAACACTAAAATAATGAACCTCCAAATGATGATTATAAAGCCAAATACATTCCTTTCATGAACCAATATCGTCATCGCCATAGGAAGAGAAAAGTCACTATATTTTTACCTCTTCAAATACATGTAAATATATTCTGATACATCACATCTTCATTTGAACCAAAATTTTAACAATCATAAACTCCAAATATAATGAATGTATTTTTTGATTACAAAAGGAATACAGTCAAAAAGTCAACAGTAAATAAATGCCTGCATGCCCTGCAAATTGACATCACATATCACCCTGCAAGATAAATATAATATCTACTGCATCACATATCTCAGATTCTCACTACTCTAATCCTACACTCTTTAACAAGTTTAACAGACATTTGCGTGAGCAATATTGATTTAGACGAATCAATGAATAAACATGGTAAAAAAAGTAACCATAGCAACCACTACCCTAAATTCTGTGTATATTCAGAAACCAGACAGGGTTAGTCACTCATCTTTCAGAATTTCTTCCCAATTCCCATAAATCATTAGTCGATGAATATATGTCTGTATGGTCTATCATTCACTGTATTGTGTCCTTGACCTTCGACAGCAGTGGTTTATGGTCATAAAGCAAACTTCGTCATTCGTCGCAGATGCTCCAAAATATCCATATGAGGCCATTCTAAGTCCCAGCATAACACATGCAGCTAATGTGTTAATCGCATTACTTGGTCATCATTGATCATTCCGCTTTCGTTTCATCTCAGTTTCTAATTTTGGATGAAACCCATCAAACAAACATGACCTGTGCCTTATCAGTTGTTAAACTCATGTTTACAATAGCATGACTAAAACAATATTAAACTTACAGAGAGAAATCACTTTTTTATGTAAAGTTGATTATTAAAAAAAAGTTAAATTTCACATAGAATGTAATATCTTAACAGAACCTTTGGTTTCCTCTTTAGTATCAATATTAGAGTGAGTGAGTTGGGGTTTACGACGCTTTTAGCAAAATTCCAGCAGGGGACACCAGAAATGGGCTTCACACATTGTACCCATGTGGGGAATCAAACCTGGGCATTTGTCATGATGAGCGAATGCTTTAACCACGAGGCTACATAAGTGGTATCAAAGTTAAAATCTGATACGACAGGTTGAATCTGATTGGTCCATAGGAGAGGCATAGAACTCATAATAGCCACGGGTGGCACTACAATCGAGCCCAGGAATTGCAGTCTGGTTCAGCAAGGGTGGAAACTGGACTTTTATTGTCAGTTAACTCACTTGCCTCGGGAAGATGTATATTATGCATATTAAAATGAATAGAACTGAATGGATCATAAATGGAGACATAATTATCATCCAAATTATTTAGTTTCAGTAATATATTAACTATTATGGCAGCCTGAAAAAACCTAACCTGGACAAGACAAACCAGCGGTCGATAGTATGAGCATCATCACCCTAAGGCTTCCCTAATATGGATGTCACCAGTAACAGTGTGTGGCATGCTGTTGTCATGTCTACAAGCCCAGCCTCAGTAACAGTTTCACTGGTATAAGCTTCACCTTCTAATTGTTTGTTGTTTGTTAAGGCTGCAATCGCCAATATTCCAGCTTCATGTAAATAACCTACTTATAGCAGGAATATGGACAGACATGCTTCCTTACCACGAGAATAACAATCAGCAACAAAGACGGTGTTTACTACCATTCATGTTATAACATACCAATTACAACATATGAGATCATAGTAGGACTCTTGAAGGCTAGCAAGTGAGTGATTGAGTTTGGTTTAACGCCACTTTTAACAGTATTCCAGTTATATCATGGCATGTCAGCTTAATGTGGGAGGAAAGCCCGAAGTGATGCAGGTATCGGACGTTTACCACTTCGGTGAAACCCACGAGCATGGTTATGGTGCTGACAAACCTAGAAACACAATTGAGGCCAACTGGGATTCGAACCCACAATCACAGGTTTCTGGTACGCCCTAGGGACGCAACTCTGCACAGGGAATCGCGCCACCTTAGACGACGTGGCCACCCGTGCCCCCTCTAGCAAGTAATACATTATCACATCAAAGAATAAATTAAACACAACATTGTTAAATATGTCAAAGGTGTTAAATCTGTTTACTTCAACCGGTGGTAACTAATTAAGAATGGACATTGGGTGCTTTAGACGACTGGGCACCGGAATCATGTCTTTGAAAAATAGCTCCTTGGTACTGATCCACATAATACAAGCGTTTTGACTTAGCTGCACACAGAAGTTCTCACGATCTCACTCAAATCTGATCTCTGATACCTCTCTGGGTTAAGATCTGAGAACACTCATTTGGAGATACCTCAGGTAAGCCCTGAGTGACATTTGACTAACCAATCTTATTGAATAATGCATTGGTTGTTCAGCCAATCAGGTGTCTGCTTTTAAAAACACTTCGGCTTCACTTTTTATCACGCCGTTTCAGAAATTTGATTTGTACAAATGAAACCCACAAAAAACAAAAAAAATCCGTTCGATTGTAACTCAGAAATAACAGGGCATATAAAATAGCCACAACAAAATTTAGAGGCCTTATTTATCTACATTCGGAACCTGTCCAAAGTTCATTTTCGAGATACAGAAATCAGATATGGTCTGAATGATTCAATTATTTGTACCAAGAATAACGAAGCCTTGACACTGATTACAAAGGTCACCTGATACGACCCCCGAAGGTAGTGTCCTCAGATTGTCACCCAGAGAGGGATCAGAGTAAGAGATCCAATTCTAATGAGACTGAGAACAGGTTCAAACAACAACAAAACTTTCTAACTGGCGTGACAGCTAGGAAGTCACAAATCACAGATGGTGTACCTATTTGGAAAGAAATGCAATAAAACTGATATACGATAATATAGTTCGCCAAACAGACAAACTGAACTTTGGATTGAAAAGTCCATGCCAAGAGCAAGGTTAGATAAGACCATGTTGACCCACTGGAAATATCAAATTTGAAAGTTACGAAATATTTTGTAACAGTGGTATGAAAATGATGAAACATAGTCAAATGTTTGACAAAAAAACCTCTCTTCTTTGATACACTTGCAGTGTTTGACACAGAAATGGCAGAGTGAGTGAGTGTGTACGGTTTAACGCTGCTTGTAACAGTATTCCAGTTATATCACGGCGTGTCAGCTTAATGTGGGAGGGAGGCCCGAAGTGATGCAGGTCTCAGACGTTTACTTTGGTGTAACCCACGAGCATGGGTATGGTGCTGACAAACCAAGAAACATAATCAGAGTGAACCAGGATTCGAACCTATAATCATAGGTTTCTGGCATGTCCAAAGAATGCAACTCTGCATAGCGAACCGTGGAGCCTTAGACAACTGGGCCACCCGTGCCCCCAAGAAATGGCAGAAATCGGTGAATAGGGCATATTTTTCAAACATCAAAATAAAACTTGAAGCAAGTCGAATAGCAAGATCTCCCTAATGAGAATGTACATATTGGCACATTTTAAGATTACGGAGCATTGTTTTTTTAACATAATTTAATGTTCTTCAAAGTAATTGCTCGTGAGGTGCAGTTTCCAGATTAACATGGGTTTCACCGAAACTGATTACCATGCACACTGACGTATCAATTTCTAAAGTAGACTCCTTCAATTATGCACATCCTGTGAACATGGTGTGCCAAAAAGAGCCTTTATCACCTCTTGTCCTTTGATTCAAGGCACTCAAACACCATAGTCTGTGTAATCAAACATTGTGATTACCCCAATTAACAGTGAGAATATCTAAATTTCAATCAACAAACTTCAACACAAAGACCTCAACAAGCATTGACAACAAACCGTGAAGCCTTATCTCCCTCTAAAGGCACAGAAAAATCACCATTTTGATGTAAAAATCCATTTTAGACCTTGAAAAATATAACACCAAAACATCATCAGCTGAGGCCTACCAAGCAAGATGAGGCCGTTAGTCCATCTTCTGGTCTGTAGAAGCGTTTCCTGTTATTGTACAATGATGAAGATGAGGGCATTGCTGAGGAAGAGTTCCATGTTTAAGGCTGTGAAAGACATTGGGCAGATATGAGTTTAGGAACTGTCAACACACACTCTGTCTCTTGAGTTCAATTTATGAAGAACTTCCTTGCATAAATTTGCATAAATTAATCACTGTCCTGCAGAATGGATCAAGAGCATACTGTGTGTGTTGTGACCATGTTTCCTATACGCTGAGTGACGGTTCGACACGACTGACCTGAAACAGCAATTGAAATCAATATTAATAACTAGTGTTTGCATACCAACATGATGAACGAGTGTGGGAGTGAATAGTTCATGCTGACAATGGTTATACCTGGGACGACACAAACATTATTTGCCTGTTTGATTCAATAAAACTATTGTAAATTGTAATTTCTATTTTGGCAATTAATATGTCTACTTTGGTAAGAAATAGATATATGGTTAGGAGTGTCAGTGGTTGCTTTTTAATGATGATAATAATAATAATAATAATAAGAAGAAGAAGAATAATAATGAGAGTAGGGCTTAGCATCCCTTTGAACATGATGAACACTATCCCAGTTATATCACTGAGTGTCTGTAAAATGTGAAAGGAAAGCCCGAAGTGACGCAGGTCTCAGACATTTACCACTAAGGTGAAACCCACGAGCAAGATGTAGATATGGTGCTGACAAACCCACAAACTTAACTGGGGTGAATCGGGATGCGAACTCACAAAATGTTTCTGGTGTGCTCAAGGGATGGAACTCTGTTCAACGAATTATGGCACCAAAGATAACTGGGAAACTTCCGCCAATAATAATAATAATAATAACAATGGGAGAAATGTTATATTTGGGATCAAACTTTCTTAGTAAGGTACTGATTCTAGCACTTTGGGGGGTTGAGTCCCATCTGGGATTCGAACCCACACTCTCAGAGTCACCTAATCACCAGCACATAAACATGATTAAGTACAATGAAGTAAGCAATATAACCCACTCAGCCACAGAGGCTTGTGTACTAATAATAATGGGCTAATGGCTTGTGACCATGTGAAATAATAAACGTCAGTAAAACTCTTGGCAAGTGAAATGTGCAAAGTGTCACAAGTCTGGGAAACTCTGTTTACCAGTGTTTACAGCAATGAACATGCCTTGGGACAAGAGGCCTATCTAATCCACCAAAAACAATCTTTGTAACCTACCACTTCCACCGAAGCCACTTGTGTGTTGGTTAATGTGATGATAAGCTTGATGATTCCCATGCTGAAAATGATGCTGTTGTGCTTGAGCGTGCTGCTGTTGGGCACGTTGATGTGCCTGCTGAGCGCGTTGATGTGCTTGCTGAGCTTGCTTAGCATGAGCATGTGCATGTGCAGTGTGCGCCTTATGGAAAGCATTATGCTGACCGAAGTGGTCATTGGCTTCTTTAGTATAGTGATTATGATGAAATCCAAAACCTGAGTCCATGTCTCCGAATGTATTGAATCCAAACATGTCTTCATCGTCATCAAAGAAATCATCAAAGTTGAAAAAACCGCCCCCAAACCCTCCATGTGCCTTCTGATGATGATGTTGATGCTGTTGTTGGTGGTGATGATGATGTGCTCCCTGATGAGCTTTAAAAGCCTCATCAAAATTTTTGAAAAACTCATCAAAGTTGAAGTTGAACCCTCCTCTCCCATGTCCCCCATTTCCTCCATTTGGTCCATCCCCGGTTTCTCCAAACATATCATAGTTCTTCCTCTTCTTTTCATCAGACAATGTTTCATAGGCTGTAAGAAAACAAAGAAATCGTGAACAATAGCTTGACTGATTTATGATATGCTTGGCTCTAATTACATTACACCAGCAGCATTGAACAAGGTCAATAAGAATAAATCATCTGAAGATACACATCCCCTGGGCCATTTGGCATCCTGGGCAAGTCCATGAAAGCTCTCTTTGTTTCAAGTGAGGAGAAATGGGGTTTAACGTCACATTCAAGATTAGTGTACTCATATGGTGATGTACATGCATTTGCTGTTTGAGACTTCTGCCACTTTTATAGTGATACCCCACTGAGATTCATTATGATCAATCACTTTAATAGCTCCAAATATGTTGCATTATTGAAAGTAAACTTTGAACAATGTTGAATAAGGACTTCAGATCAAATAAAAAACTTTAAGCAGTTTTTGGGAGAAAAGATAATGTCCCACTTGATCATTTGGTGAAATCACTTCCAGATTTCAATCTGAGATCCTGTATTTACATTAAATCAGGGTATCCATGAATTATTTGCCAGTAAAGTGTTGTTTGAATAAGCAGTCTTAAGCTGACTTGGATTGACTGAGACAAGACTTTTGTTGTTTAACGAGTATGACTATAGTAACTTCATAGAAAGTTTATATTACAAAATACAAAGTAGTAAGAAGAAGAATTTTACCTTTTGCAATTACAATGAATTTTTTCTCTGCCTCTGGGTCATCCTTGTTCTTATCTGGGTGATGCTTCAATGCAAGTTTTCTAAAGGCCTTCTTTATTGCCTTTTGTGATGCATCTCTCTTAACTCCAAGAATCTCATAGTAGTCATCCTTTCCATATGTGATGTCAAATATTACACAACTCCAAAGTGTAGATAACAGAACCAACTGGTCACACTTCATTTTGACAAACTGAAAAATAACAACAAAATGCTGATTAGCATCCATGTACACGCGATACAAACATACTGTTATCACTGACTTAAACAGATAAGTTGTCTACCTGTACAAATTAACCACCTACATATCTACCTGGCTAAGTTGCAAACCACTTCCTTGTCTCAGACTCCTAAGGCATAACAAAATAACTTGTTGAAACGATATGGCTCAAACATTCCTATCACGACACACCTTCACCAATTGTGTCAGTTGTCTGTTTAGAATAAGAAATTCCAACTAAACTTCGGAATTTCACAAGTAGTTATTTCTTATAGCATATGGTTGCTTCCTTCAGCTCTAGACACATCTTGTTACTGCCACGCGAATCTGACATTTCGATGATGAAATAGGTCATAGTATGGTATGCTACATGTATGGTGTTTTTCTTGTTTCGTTTACTCATCAGCAGCGAAACCTTTGATCATCCCCGTTACATCCATGACCAGATGTTGTGAACTGACATCATGTACCGATACACATACATCAATATATGTAGGAACACAATGATTAGAAGTGACATCGGAGTTTATATGAGAGCATTAATACCAACAGTCATACAATTAGTTATCAGCTGGTTGACTCCTCCTCCGAGAAGTGTTCTACGCTACGTCAATATATCATCAACAAATAAGCACATATACAACAATCGTAGCATCAATACCTTCTATTTAGTCCTTCTCTGTTGTGTCCTTGGCTGTCAGTGACAGTTGGCAAGCATCCGGCTTGCAGCGTTTCATGCGTTTAACTAACGTGACAAGTCTCTATGCCTGAACGTCAGTCATCACTAAAGCGGAAGTACACGACTTTCTTTCTGATTGGTTGATTTCACCACGTGACCATAATATCCCATCCTGCCGCATATAAGTAAACAAAAATGGCCGAGGATTTACTTCCGCTCATGGGGCATAACATCGGCGGCGATGATGAAAGCGAATCAGACAGCAACGAAGGTGACACAACCCACGCTGTTTATATTTAGCAAGAAGACGTTGGCATATCAATTTTACACTTGTCACGACATTGCATGGGAAATGTGCGACTAAGTCAACAAAGCGATCCAATATTCTTTATATCAAGTTGGTTCAACTCAACCCCAGTTATTGCCCTTCACATATAATCTTAGTGTACTAGAATGGCAAAAACAAATGATTGTAACATTTGCGTAGACCGAAAGTTACTTTTTTACTTTCGCGTGGTAATGAAAAAGAGGATAAAGAAATGAAAATCGATTGACAAGATTTTTCCACGCACTCAACATGGTCAGGGAAGGCGCATATCGTTTGCATTAACAGTGACATGAATAATTTGAGGCTAGATATCTAGCCCAAGTCATGGAATGCAAGTCTAAACAGTAATCGAACAATACTAGAGTTGTTCAAAAGATTGTGTGTTGCCGTAACTTATTGAGCTAGTGGGGTCGTCAGCACAGGTACCAATCCGTATATATATCGTAGAGTACCCAAGCTCACTACCCTGTTTTGGGATGACATTCATATTTTGTGAATGGATTTCAAACTTCCAATCACTTTTTTTAAGTTTTAATGCCAACCTGCAAGAATTATATTGGGAACTGTGCACCATAAGGGGCTGATAATTCGTGGAAGTACCATATCAGGCAACGGAAGTTTACTGACGAGTCAATGAGAGGTCTCGCTTTTTATCAAGGATTTTTTTCTATTATCATGACCAGTACAAGCAGCACATGCATGCACGTCACTATATTAGTGCAATAATCTTGAACGAGACGTCAAACCCTATTTCATCTAACTTTCACATTGAACAATCGAACAGCTGTTTTCTAGCAGTTTTGAATTTGTTTGAATGCTTTTACAATGTCATATTAAAACATGTCGGTAAAATAAATTCGTTGTAGCAGGATCACTCAGGGGACATGAGGTTTTATGCATTCCTCATTAGGGAAAACCCCATGTAACCCTCGTGATCCTGCTACAACTTATATTGTCCCTGTTGTATAATCTCTCTATCTTTCTTCCTGCTGGTATAGAGGACATTGCAGCAGAGACAGAAGAATCTGTGGAAGAGGATGAAAATTACAACAACGCTAAGAAACAGAAGAAGAAGAAGAAGGATGATGACAAAAAGAGAATGGTCAACTTTGACAAATCCTTGCCGACTGCCCATTCAGTAAGTGTCATCATTTGATAGTACAGGTTAGACATAGTAGAGGCAGAGCTCCAGATAAGCTTTTGGTGTTGTGGGTATTTTACTCATGCATTTTAAAATCATTGGGTATCAGTAATTCTATCTGGGTATTCAAATTTCTGTTACCCACTAGTTTTTACACATGTGGGTATTTAAGTTAAATAAATAAAAACACTATACACTTCATCTTGTCCCTGCAAACTGTGGGTTCGAGAGCTTTATAGGACTCAAAAATACCGCGATACTTCCACAAGAGAGTGTGTGGCAAATGATCATGATGTAACTGTCATCGTGTAGTTTGGCAAGGTTGACGGAATGTCCGTATATAATTTCAAAATAAGTTTGATTTGCTAATCGAATACGCAGGGTTACTTCACAATATTTTGTTGATACGCACAAGTTTTATTTTTGTAACGTATCTGTAATGTTCATTGCGTATTTGATACGCTTGGATTTTGTCTCACTGCGTATTTCTGATGCGTATTTTACGCATATACGCAGCTTATCTGGAGCTCTGTAGAGGGGAATCAGTATTCCTTGTACAGCTATCAGGAGGTACCATGTATTTCACTGATAACAGGACCAGTGAAGAGGAAATGGTTTTAGTGCTTAGCCTTACATTATTGCACTGAATGCCATGTTAAAATACCTCTGAATTTAAGAAAATATAAACTTTAAAAAAATATTTTTTAGAAAAAAGTAACAATTTCCACAAAAATTGTCTGCCATTGGTTTGAAATCGTAGATAGAAATTGGTACAAGCCTGCAAGTTTGAGTCACTTTGTCAAATGTTGTGCCGGTACAATTTCAAAGTTTTTTGGTGAGTGAGTTGGGTTTAACGTTACTTTGAACAGTGTTCCACTTGTATAATGGCATGTCAATTTAATGTGGGAAGAGGGGGCACGGGTGGCCCAGTCGTCTAAGGCGCCGCGATTCGCTGTGCAGAGTTGCGTCCCTTGGGCACGCCAGAAACCTATGATTGTGGGTTCGAATCCCGGTTCGCCCCAATTATGTCTCTTGGTTTGTCAGCACCATACCCGTGCACGTGGGTTTCACCGAAGTGGTTAACGTCTGAGACCTGCATCACTTTTGGCTTTCCTCCCACATTAAGCTGACACGCTGCGATATAACTGGAATACTGTTAAAAGCGGCGTTAAACCCAACTCACTCACTAATGTGGGAAGAAAGCTCTAAGTGATGCAGGTCTCTGATGTTTACCATTTTGGTGAAACCCACATGCAGGTGTATGATGCTGACAAAGCTATAAACATGATGAGGGTGAACCGTGATTCGAACCCTTTATGATAGGTTTCTGGTGTGCCAAAGGGATGCAACTCTGCATTGCGAATTGCAGCACCTTAAACCACTGGGCCATCTGTGCTCCTCAAGGTTTTTGGTGATACTATATTGATAATATG
Source organism: Haliotis cracherodii (assembly GCF_022045235.1). NCBI lineage: Eukaryota > Metazoa > Mollusca > Gastropoda > Lepetellida > Haliotidae > Haliotis > Haliotis cracherodii. The sequence continues at coordinate 53,726,106 of NW_027266319.1, read as the reverse complement.
ATTTAGACCACTGAACATTTTCGCTTGATGTCTACCTGGTCCACTGTTGAATATGCTCCCTTCCCTTGCAGTACCTAGGCACTGATCTTGAAGATGTACGTGGTCGTACCATCCATGACGATGACTCGTGCGTGACGATCCCCCTGCTGGCTCTGCCGGGGGTGGTGCTGGTGCCCGGTCAGACCATCCCCCTCCATCTATTCCAGCATCACATGGTCGCCATGATTAAAAATGTGGCAGAGAAGGACAAGACATTCGGAGTCATCACTTTTAGGTGAGAACTGTCAATTTGTGTATCTATATGATGGATGATGTAAATAATCCAGTCTAGTCAGACAATCCAGTGAATGATATTGTGAGCAGCGATCCACGCTGTCTGGTACGATGGCACACAATGAAGTCACCAAGTCTGACACCTGATCCATGTGGTCGCCTCTATACAACCAGCATGATACGTTGCATCTTCCCGAGGCAAGGGAGTTAACTGACTGTAAAAGTCCAGTTTCCAACCATCCCTAAAGGGATTACAGTCTTAGTCATAATATGAACTTTAGAGGGAAAGTTATTACAATTCCTGAGTTCACATTGGTTATTCGTTTGCTTAGTCAGCATGTTAGAGACAACCAAAAACACACATTATTGTTTTCTAGACATTGCAGTGATAACTCTTCAATGAACCATTATTTTCAAGACATGAGGTTAGTCAAAGACATTAAGATGATTAGGATTACCTTATTCGACGTAATAAGCACCCCACTTTTATAAGCACCCACAGCAATATTTGCTAATATATTGGCTAGTGAACAATCCCAATTAGCACCCCTTCGGATTGAGCAAAGTGCATAAGATTTTTTAATCGTGTATGATATGCACTCATTTTTGTATGCACCCTTAATTATGGGCAATTAAATTCTGGAAAAATATATTTGTCGTATATAAACATTTCAAGCTGTCAGCATATACCATGAAATTTACGATCTTTCACCTCGTTTTTTTCAGCAAAATGATACCCTAATTTTGAGAGCGCCCTGGACGCTTATTACATCAAATACAGTAATGGTCGACACCATCATCTGTTGCAGTTAACTATTCAATGTTATCAGATCGATGTTGTCTCTGGTTACCTCAGAAACTACCAGGACCATGACATAACCTCACTTACATCCTCATTCTTTACCGCTCTCCGTCATGCTCACACAGACCCACACGTGCACCCACCCACCCACACGTGCACCCACCCACCCACACATGCACCCACCCACCCACACATGCACCCACCCACACGTGCACCCACCCATGCACCCACCCACCCAAATGTGCACCCACCCACCCACACGTGCACCCACCCACCTACACGTGCACCCACCCAAATGTGCACCCACCCACCCACACGTGCACCCACCCACCCACACGTGCACCCACCCACCCAAACACTCCCATCCAGTTGAAAAATAAGCCTTTGTCACTCATTTTAGCCATACTTCTGTACTTGATCATGAGATAAGTCTAAAAGTTCATGAGAAAGAAAGGAACAAGTCTAGTTGTTACTAACAGTTGAAAATGTCTGAAGAAAAATGAAGAAGTTGTTTTCCATAAAAAGTTTCATGTCTTCATTGTGTCCATCATGATCATGTTCAACCAACTTCTAGAAGCCAAGACCCGTTATCATGGTGAAGATCCGGGTTAGAATAGGTCTTCAGCCACTCATGCTTGCTGTAAAAGGCAATTATGCGATTCGTAAGAATCGACTAACGAGATCGGGTGGTCAGACTCGTTGACCTGGTTGATGCATGTCATCGTGTGCCAACTGCGTGGATCGATGCTCATGATGTCATTCACTGGATTGTCTGGTCCAGACTCAATTATTTACAGACCGCCGTCATATGACTGGAATATTGCTGAGTGTGGCGTTAAACAAACAAACTTTGTGTAGCCATAGCGAGGACTAAGACCTGATTTTCATGAGATTGTTGTAAGTTTCAGAGTTTGCATGTTTGATTATAGGTATCAATCTGAACACACCCCAACTCTTTCGAATCTTGGAACTACTGCTGAGATATTCTCCATCAAGGATGAGACCGATGATATTTCTGGCATCTCCACTGTCAGGGTCAAGGCCAAAGGTCGTCAGAGATTCGAGGTCATTGACACACACCGAGAAGTTACAGGGTATGCAAGTCAATTTGATTGTCTTGTGGTGTTGAGATATCTATTTCTTTGTGGATCTTAGATGATTTTCTGTTCACAAGTGAGGTTCTAACAGTCTCTTTTACCGTTATAGCAAGTATATAATTTTTAAACATGTTAATTTATATTCTTTGAAAATGTTACTTGAAATGTTATTTATTGAACACGGAAATTACTTTTATGAAAAAAAATTAAAAAAAATTAAAGTGGTCTCTAAAAAGTATTGTCATTCAAAAAGAATTGAACGAAAAAAATCAAAGTTTATTTTACTTACTTTTAATTTTTTTCAAAAGTGAAATTAGCTACAACCTCTAAGGAACATGAGAAACAACTTGTTCTTAGAATTTCATTTCAATTTCCACATTTGTAAATTTTTTTATCAATGAATTAACATGTTTAACAAAATAATTGCATTAGTAAGGGCCATAAGTAACAACTCTGGATTGAAATTATGCCAGGAAACATGTGAATTGATTTGATCAAGGCCTCTAAGTTTACAAATGATGTATATGTGTTATTTCGTTATTTTCTGCTGTTCCAGTGTAATACCTTTGATTTCAGTGTTTAGTTGTAACCATGGTAACATGGGATTTCTTAAGGATCAAACTATAGAGCAGATACTTACAAGTGAATGCTATGAAAGGTTGTTCTCAAACTCGTAATCTATAATATTCCTTTTGTGAAATCATATATTCATATGATTGGCAGAATCCTGGCAGGGAAGGTTCGCATCCTGCCGGAGTGTTTGCTGACAGACAGTTTGAGTGGAGCTCGGCCACGGTCACTCTGCAAGTTCTGCTGTAACCCTGCTGACCAGGACTCAGTGGTCAAGACTGCTGTGGACAGACAAGGCAATGTGCTTGCTTCAGTCAGCATGGTGAACAACTTGCAGGTAAACACACAGGAGTTGTCTCCCTTGTTGGACTAGACTCCCAACTGCTCCCTCCCAATTGAGTTTGGTGATGGAAGTTGGTTTTAGAAATTTTGTTGATGTAAATATGCTTAGTCTTCTTTTGTTGTGCTACTGCTCCCTAGGAGGGGAGGATGAAGGGGTGTGGTGGTGATGTTTCGGGGCAGGGATTGGCTTGAGGACAGTATCATATTTTGACAGCCCCCCATTTTATGTAATATTTTTGCATGCCACACTCACCCACCCCCAAATACATGTACCATTTTCCCATGAACCCTCCCTACTATAAATGAGCTGTCCCTAAATAATGTACAAATGTATCTCCTTATTTTTGAAAAATAGAACTGTGTCATTTTTTCATGCCCTTCTCGCCAACTTTATATAAATTTTGGCAGAGCCCTCTTTTTCATGATCACCCACCAGGAATCCCACTGGCACCTCTCTCCCCAAAAAACGCTTCCGTGGTCTAGTGGTAGAAAGTCTGCCCGGAGAACGGAAGGCCGCATCATACCAAAACATGTTAAAAGATGGTACTTGTTGTTACCCTGTCTGGCGCTCGGCATTAAGGGGCTAAAACAAGGACTGGTCGGCTCAGAGTCAGTATACCGTGTCTGGGGTATTCAAGTTAAACTGCGGCATGGTATCTCAGTGAGCTAGCACTATAATTCGGCATCAGTCCGGACTAGTACAAGCAGCCACACAAACACACACACGTACATGCACGTCGCTATATAAGTGCAATAATCTTGGACGCGACGTTAAACCCCATTTCACCTCTCCTCACCCTCTCCCCAGACCAGAGATAAGCTCAATTTAAGTGAATGAACAGCAGCATAAAAGAGTTGTGTAGCTCTGGGTTTTCTAGCATGTCAATTTTAGTCTGCATGCATGGAATTAATTTGTAAGTTAAATATGTTCATATTTCTGTGATTCTGCTAATGCTGCTTTTAGAGGGGAACTCACTGGTATACTGTTTTATATGCATGTTTATTGGTTCTTGGATGTTGACAAACTGTTTTTGTTTGTTGCATTATCTTGTTTTCAGGTAAACAAGTTCAGCTGTGCCAATTTTACTTGGTGGCCGCCGTGGGTTTACAAGATGTATGACACAGTAAGTTTTCACTTGTTGAATAAAGGCTTTCATTGACAAAAATAAGTAAGACGTCTACCCATACTTTTCAAGGTGTATCAGTCAATGCACTTACAGTTTTACCATGGGCTCCAATCACAACTTGACCTGCATCTTTGTGTTGAGTGAGGTTTCGGTATCCCAAATCCAGGTGCTGCGTATTTGTGTCGAACGAGGTTTCAGAAGCTAAAATCCAGGTCCTGCGTCTTTGTGTGGAGTGAGGTTTCGGTATCTCAAATCTGGGTCTTCGTCTTTGTTTCGAGAGAGATTTTGGTATCCCAAATCTGGGTCCTGCGTCTTTGTGTCAAATGATTATTTGGTGTAAAAGTTGGTTTGACTTGCTTGTGTACTTCAATCAGTGTACCACAGTATAGAGTATTTTAGAGTATTTTAATGAGGTTGTGACCTTGGTATGCTAGAAAACTGACAAAATAACAAAATTATCTGAAACAGATATATAATAATCAAAAATGCATTCTTTAAAATGCTTCTCATTACCTCAGTTTCTCCTAATCACAGTATACTGCCACCGTGAGTATCCCAGGTTAGAATAGGTCCCCAGCAATCGATGCTGGTCGTAAGAGTCTACTATATAGAGGAAGGTCCGGGAGGTCAAGCTCGGTGACTGTTCATTGGATGCCATCGTACCCCAATGACTTGGATCGTTGTTCACAGTTTCGATCACTGGATTGTCTGGTCCAGACTTGATTATTTACAGGCTGACATGATGTAGCTGGAATGTTGCTAAGTGTGGCATTAAACAATAAAGAAACAACACAAAGCAGTATCAAGTTAATTTGAACAGGGTGGGGGGGGCAGGGGGGGGCATGGGTTGCCCAGTCGTCTAAGGCGCCACGATTCGATGTGCAGAGTTGCGTCCCTTGGACACGCCAGAAACCTATGATTGTGGGTTCGAATCCCGGTTCGCCCCAATTATGTTTCTAGGTTTGTCAGCACCATACCCGTGCTCGTGGGTTTCACCAAAGTGGTAAACGTCTGAGACCTGCATCACTTCGGGCTTTCCTCCCACATTAAGCTGACACGCCGGGATATAACTTGAATGCTGTTAAACCCAACTCACTCACTAATGTGAACGGCAAAGTTAGTTTCAACCCTCACATTTGTTCTGACAGAAAAACCTTTCTGAGAAGATCCTGCGTGAGCTGCAGAGTTGGAACGAGGCACTGCGGGTGTCAGTGTTCCCGCAGGACCCCACGGAGCTGTCATACTGGGTGGCCCAGAACCTCCCCCTCGACGACAGCATGCGGCTGCACCTGCTGGGCCTCAACTCCGCCGTGCAGAGACTTCGGTGTGAGCTCAGCATCATTCAGAAGGTCAGCATGCAGGACTTTTTTAAAAACAGCTCAACTTTGTCAAATTGTTGGATTATAATTTTAGCAAGACTTTCATAAAATGGTTTAAGGATTCCACATTCCATAAAATAATAAAATAATGAAAAGTAGGGGGAACACAGCAAAACACTAATCATCAATGGACTTGCCTGGTACAAACTTTGACTACATCATCATCATCATCATCATCATACCATCACATGCCTTCACAATGTTTCCATGTGACTATTATTAATCAGTCATCATGCAATGACAAAATTCTGTGGTTAAAACATAACCATTTCCCCTTCACAAGTTAATACAAACTCATCGTTTTTCCTTCAAAATTCAATTCCGTGATTTTTCTGCAACTCTGGGGTATGTTACGTTTTCTGCAAATCTTTCCACAATTGCAGAATTCGTATCGAACAGGAAGTCATAAAAAAAGCTTGTGTTTTCCTTAACATTTTATGCGTATTATAGACAGTTCTTTACTCTAATTATGTGTGATGGCATCATGATGATAATGAGTGGCACTGAAAATATTTATCATGTTTATAGTGAATTGGACAATGATTAGATTTGTTTTAAAGCATTCAAGGGTCTGACTTCTACACCTGGAAAGTGTGAAAAGGAACTTAGCACTTTGTATCTCATTTTGTTTGTGACATGTAGAGACCAGTTTTTCTATGATTAGTATGAACCATGAAGATACCAGTGTTTTGTATGAACCGTATAGACATCAGTGTTTTGTATGAACGGTATAGACATCAGTGTTTTGTATGAACTGTATAGACATCAGTGTTTTGTGTGAACCGTATAGACATCAGCGTTTTGTATGAACTTTATAGACATCAGTGTTTTGTATGATCCATATGGACATCAGCGTTTTGTATGAACTGTATAGACATCAGTGTTTTGTATGAACGGTATAGACATCAGTGTTTTGTATGTTCTCAGTGCACGGTGCTCTGCTGCAAAGACTGCGGGACTCAGATAACCCACAAAAATGAGGTGTTCAGCATGTCCATGGAAGGGCCGCTCGGAGCCTACGTCAATCCAGGCGGACATGTTCACGAGACCCTCACCGTGTACAAGATTCAGAACCTCGGCCTCATTGGTCGGCCTTCCACTGAACACAGCTGGTTCCCTGGGTAATGGATCCTACGTTCTTTGAATTCATGAGGACAAAGTTTGAATCTGACAATGTCAGTAACTGGTTTTTCCAATCCAAGTCTGACTTCATGCCTGCACGATTTAGCAGGCATTAGATATGAGCCAGTGTTATTATTATAATGATTATGACATCTGAATTTTGTCTCCCATTTTAAACAAGCAAACAAACAAATTGCAACAAAAAATATTTGAAACATCCAAAAACGTTGAGGCTTCTTATGCATTTGGAGTTTACCAGGAATGAGAAAAAATTGTTGAATTGTTTTGTGTACTGTTTTTCTTTTAGATTGGATTCAGGGGAACAGTCACACTTTAGTCAGGTATTCATTCATTTGGAGGATTATTGAATACAATAGGAAACAAGTCGTCTAAGGCGCCATGTTTCGCTGTGCAGAGTTGTGTCCCTTGGGCTCGCCAGAAACCTGTGATTGTGTGTTTGAATCCCGGTTCACCCCAATTATGTTTCTAGGTTTGTCAGCACCATACCCATGCTTGTGGGTTTCACTGAGGTCGCTTGTGATAAAGGTCTGAGATCTGCATCACTTCGGGCTTACCTCCCACATTAAGTTGACACGCTGTGATATAACTGGAATACAGTTAAAAGCGGCGTTAAACCCAACTCACTTACCCAATAGGAAACAGTTTCAGGCATGAGTTGTATCATGATGTCGCCATGTTTGTCTCACAACTGTCTGAGTATTCCTGTAAAATGCTTCATAAAAGACCATCAGTTCCAAATGAAATATCCGGACATAAAATACTCAATAACACCAGTAAATATGGTTTCATATTATCTTTGCAGTATTTTAAAGATTTAAAACCTCCATCTAACACTATCAGTTCCAAATGAAATATTCAGACATGAAATAATCAATGACACCAGTAAATATGATTTCATATTATCTTTGCAGAATTTTTAAGATTTGAAACCTCTAGCCAACACCATCAGCTCCTTGTGAAATTTCAAGGTTTCAAATACATAATAACACCTGCAAATCTGAATGACATAGTCATGTGATAATGCTTGTCTCCAAATCATTTATCAGTGAATTTTTTCTGCAAGTTGAAGCAACTCCTGAAAATTATGCCTCCCATGAGAGCCATTGGCAAGGATCACAGGGTGACTTATTGCCTTGTTTGTGGTATTTCAGATATGCATGGACGATAGTGGAGTGCAAACACTGTTCCAGCCACATGGGGTGGAGGTTCACGGCCTCCAATAAATCTCTCAACCCACAGAAGTTCTGGGGTCTGTGCCGAGCCTCTCTCATTCCCGGGATACAGAACACTGATGATACTGAGGAGGAGTGGATGCCTGTCATGTGATTGTCATGTGATTGTCATGTGATCTTAGTGAGCTGGTCATGTGACCAGCCACTTTGGATGGGACTGATCATCCAGCAAGAGTCTTTCAATGGAGAATGTTTTGCATCTGTGTTAAACGCTGCTTTTCCAAAAAACAAGATGGACAACAGTCATGTGATTGTCATGTGACTTTTGTAGGTCACATGATTGTCATAAGACCCACCAGAGCGCCAGTCTGAGATTTGAGACTTTCAGTGACTTGCTTGTTTGCAAACTTCTTGGTGCCCCTGCTACCTGGCAAAATGGATGGATATTTTGCAACTGATTTTTTTGTGACTGATTTGGAAGAAAATGTGATACTTTTGTATTGCCATTGTTTATAAAGAAGTGTGAGAGTACAGAAGCTATGAAATCAGAATGTGGGGGAGATTGGTGATAGAATGAGTTGTAGTGGGAGAATGTAACATTGTGATGTTGATAACCAGAGTGTGGGGAATTTCTATTCTGTTTAATGTCTATTGCGATTGTAAGTTGAATTGTTTGTTAGGCATTACTTAGAAGTTGACGGATGACAAAGTAGACACAAAGTAAACAACTTCTTTTATACTGTTATGGTGACATTTCGGTAAGATCCTTATACCGTTGTCAAGCAAGACTGAATGAGGAACATCGTATACAGGTTAAACCTTATATATATATAGTAGGTGGAGGATTAACAGTAGAGGATTAACAGTAACAACAATTGCATACATGAGTGTTTCATTAAGTATTAGGCCATCATCAGAGGGAAGAGAAAAGGCTGAGGCAGTAGCATCACAACATATTTCCATATTTAAAAGACATTTTGGAAATTTGTATCTTTTTTTCATTTTATTACAAAACATATATCTTTGTTTACAAACTATATACAATACTCATATTGAAATAAAGAAATCTATATTGATTATTTAATATTTTGTAACGACCCCATGGCAATAGTTATATGGCTGCCCCTTTAAGTACTTCCTCTGCTTCTTTGTATTGTAGGACATAACTCTGTACTTGCGATGGCCTGGAGAATCATAGGGAGATATCAGTGGTGTCTTGGCCATTTATTAAAATAAGATCAGTGTCACTTGAGGTGAGGTGAAATGGGGTTTAGCTTCACGTGCAAGATTATTGCACTTATATAGCAATGTGCATGGGAGTGTGGGTGTGTGTGGATGTGTGTGGGTGTGTGTGGGTGTGGCTGCTTGAACTACTGCCGATTTGAAAGTGCTAGCCCACTGAGATTCCATGTCGCAGTTTAACATGAATACCCCACTCAGACACAGTATACTGACTTCGAGCTGACCAGTCCTTGTTTTTTTGCCCTTTATGCTGAGCACCAGGCAGGGTAACAAGAAGGACCATCTTTTGGTATGACGCGGCCAGGGATTGACTTCCAGACCTTTCGCTTTCTGGGCAGACACTCTACCACTAGACAATGGAGGCAGTCCAATGTTACTTGAAGATATGTTCATAAGATACGTGCCAGAAGTGCCGGAAGTGCCGGACATATGATAATAAAGAAGGATTGGTGTTCTCGTGGTGTGTATCATAGCATGATTGAATCAAAGACGATGAAAGTCTCTTTTGAGGATTTTGGTGAATACTTTCAGAAACTATTATGTAATGATTAATTAAGCAGCCCTCTGTAACTGTGTGAATTTGACCTCTGGCATTTGCAAGTTGCTTGGACATCCCAGCGATATCATATCACATCTTTCTTCATTTTAGTGCTGGAAGTATTTTTTGACATGTCAAACGTCAAGATCATCCCCGAGGTTTTAGCCTGAAGAAACGTTTGTTTAGACGATAACTTGAGAAGCATTATTAACTGTATGTCAGTGAAACTTGGTACATGTCATCCTTAGGGCGAGATGCAGATTGGCAAAGGCTGTTAGTTACCTATGTGTAAAGGTCAAGGTCACAATGAAGGTCATTCTAAAATTATATTTGCCATTTACATTAAAATAGTTTTTTCTTCAGACATTAATTAGGTGTTGTGCATGTAGTGAAGTGCTCATATTGTTTGAATACTTATCTGTGACAAGTGATGAATATCTTTTATGTCAGAAGAAGGTAACTGTGACCTTCTTTCAATGGATAGCATATGCAATTGTTTCGGGGGCGGTCAGGTAGCCTAGTGGTTAAAGCGTTCGCTCGTCACGCTGAAGACCCAGGTTCGATTCCCGACATGGGTACAATGTGTGAAGCCCATTTCTGGTGTTCCCCGCCGTGATATTGCTGGAATATTGCTAAAAGCAGCGTAAAACCATACTCACTCACTCAATTGTTTCGTTGTTAAGTTGAAGTTCACCAAGGGACATCATATTTGATTTATACGCTGAATAGCCCTTTTCAATGTTCTTGGAATACTTGCAACTGATACTTAAGGTCAAGGTCATGTATTTGGTATATATGCTGGATAGTCATCTAGAATGTTCTTGGAGTACTTGCAACTGATACTTAAGGTCAAGGTCATGTATTTGGTATATATGCTGGATAGTCATCTAGAATGTTCTTGGAATACTTGCAACTGATACTTAAGGTCAAGGTCATGTATTTGGTATATATGCTGGATAGTCATCTAGAATGTTCTTGGAGTACTTGCAACTGATACTGAAAGTCACTTTCACGGTCACTCAAAATGTATCATGTTCCTGGTAACTCAAGAGGTGATGACTGCAATAGGATGAACTTTGGTACAAAGTCTTAGGGTGGAATTGAATTGGTAAGCATTTGGTCAATCTTCCTTCAAGGTCAAGGTCACTGGAAAGGTCAAGGTCACTGGAAAGGTCATTCTTAAGGTAGTCTGGCTTCTTTGTGTACTGAAGTAACCCTGTGTTTGTATGATATGTTTGTAAGAGCTGACAACCTTTTATCCAACTAGAATTAATAAATCATGTGGTTGGCTGAAATTGAGGGTCCAGATCATTGAGCTGGAAGTGCACATTACTTGCTTATGCCCAATGGAATCTGTTTCGGCAGATAATTGAGACAGATTATTCTCTGGCGTTGTAAGCCATGTATATTACCTAGTGGAAAGTGATTACTTAGGTAAGGTATGACAAGGACTGAAATTTGGCCTGGGCAAAAATATTAACAACAGTTACCCTCAAAAGCTTTTTGGTGTGCAGGAGCATAAGGTGTTGTTTTGTTTCTCTTCAGAAAGGTTAAGTTACAAAGTTGGTTCAAACTTTGTGGGGGCGGTCGGGTAGCCCAGTGGTTAAAGCGTTCGCTCGTCACGCCGAAGACCCGGGTCGATTCCCGACATGGGTACAATGTGTGAAGCCCATTTCTGGTGTCCTCCGCCGTGATATTGCTGGAATATTACTAAAAGAGGCGTAAAACCATACTCACTCACTCACTCAAAGTTAGTGCTCATTGATGTTGAATGTTTGCTGGAACTTTGGAGGGCCAGGATGTTGACAGTTCGGGATGGTTTTAAACCATGCATGAATAATTTCCAAGTGTGACGTCACACATTTAGTTTTTACACGATTAATTCTCAAACCAAAACAATAGAGCTTTGCACAGCCCAGCCGACAAAGCAAAAGCCTTCTCAGAATAAACTGACTTTGGTCAGGTTGTTTTAAAGGCAAGTTGAAGAGAAAGCTTGTGTGTTTTTCTTACAGATGAGTTACAAAATACTAATTGCCAGCTTGATTGGATTAGAAGCCAGTGTTTATCGAAGCATAGATTACAGTATAAATACCTCAGGGGTATTCCCCAGAAAGAAGCTCTTCCTGACCTGATAATGAGGCTACTACTGCTGTGTGATCACCGGAGCAGAAACTTCTCTCGCGCAGTAAGGCGAGCAGACACTAGAAAGCATGGGGTTATTGCTATTGTTTGCAAATAATGCTTTATAACGGTCACTGCCCTGATGCTTTAAGAACCTGTTCAACAGAAAGATGATGGTGATGATTCTGCTGGTTACCATGGTTACACACATTATGACCTTGACCTTTTTTTTAGTTGCCTGGCAGAGAATTAGGAAAAAACAGTTAACGTAATATGAAAGCTCAGTGTATATTTGTATTATTCCTTGGAGATGTTTCAGAAAGCAGTTTTACATGGGTTCTTGACAGTTGCCTCTGTTAGCATGTTTAGCTTTCATTATTGTTTGTTATATGACTGTTTTTGTCACTCTCACAGTGACCTTTTGTGTCTTAGGGATAGTTCTCTGTGGTTTGTTACATGTTCCTCAACATTATCAGTGCCAAAAATATTTAAGTGTGCAAGCTCAGACTCCTCTTTCAGACACATATTTAATAGTGTTTACCACCCGTGAAGACATGGGTTAGAATAGGTCTTCAGCAACCCATGCTTGCCGTAAAAGACGACTAAGCTTGTCGTAAGAGGCGACTAACGGGATCGGGTAGTCAGGCGTGCTGACTTGGTTGATGCATGTCATCGTATCCCAATTGAGTAAATCGATGTCAATCACTGGATTGTCTGGTCCAGACTCAATTATTTACAGACCGCTGCCTTATAGCTGGAATATTGCTGAGTGTGGCGTTAAACAAACAAACTTTGTGTAGCCATAGCAAGGACTAAGACCTGATTTTCATGAGATTGTTGTAGGTTTCAGAGTTTGCATGTTTGATTATAGGTATCAATCTGCGGCATTAAACAACAAACAAACAATCTCAAACTCAATAATGTTTCCGCAGAGATAATCACTCATGGATCCAGACCTTGCTCCCCTCCCGTCTCCAACATTTTGACTTATACTCTAGTTTTGCAGGCAGGTAATGAAGTGCAACCCCTATTTTCATGCCAGCTTGTTGCAGACAGACTAGCGTTGGCAAAGACATCATCAGGTGGCCAAACCGTCTCCCGCTCCAAGACCTGACCACTGTTTAATTAATTGTTCATCCGCCTTTGTCACAGAATTCATGAGGGGCAGTAGGGTAGCCTAGTGGTTAAAGTGTTCGCTCGTCACACTGAAGGCCTGGGTTAGATTCCCCACATGGGTACAATGTGCGAAACCCATTTCTGGTGTTCCCTGCCGTGATATTGCTGGAATATTGCTGAGAGAGATGTGAACCATACTCACTCACAGACTTCACGATTGTCTGGTTTTGTTAATGATATTCGTATTGACAACTTTTGTGTCATGTCTAGGAAAAGTTTCACAGAATAGATATGCGTTGGATGACTTTCTGAAATAGTCTATGTAAAACTCTAGACAAAATGGCGACTAGTTTTTGAGTGCAAAAATAGGGGTTGCACTTCCCTACGCCAAACTATAAACTTTAATACTATGGACATTTTTTAGGTGATATGGTATACTAAGACTTATTGTACAACACACTGTATTTGCCATATGAAGCCCCAATGAATGCCCCCTGCAAAGTTCTAGACCATTCTGAAGGTAATCTTTTCCAAGTCTAAAAGTTGACGTTTCCAAAAACAGCAGTGTAGGAGTGATAATGACCTAGTAACTATGGTCTACCACAACTACAACTGCTCAATATCTGAAAACATATTTAACTTGTGTAAAAGTTGTCCTTTTGTCTATTTTCTACATACGCAGTATGGTAATATATTTGGTCTTTTGGTGTGTTTTGTTTAACAAAATTTCACGATCACGGAAAATGAATTGCCACATTGCAAAAATGAAACCCATTTTGAAAATAAGGCTGTGCCTATGCTTCATATGAACTAGGTCTCCTCATATGATGGGGAGTGCATCCTCCTCCTCCAATCCATAGAGAATGGGGCGTGTGCAGAATTCTCTTTGCAGAGTTGTCTGCTCCATAGTTGTGCCAGGATCTGCTGATCACAGGCCATGTTATATGGAGCTTAGTAGTGTTTCAGTATGTTAACTCTAAACTGAAAATCTACCCTTTGAAAAATGGCCGCCATATTTGTATCCGACATTATTATGCCTCGCGATGAGAGGATATATAATACACTGTTTTGTAAAGAAAGAAATGTAAACAAGTTGCCCTGGCTCTACCATGTTCACATGCGTATTTCATGTTCTAACAATTGATGTGATGCTATGATTAAAAAGATACAAGTATATATAGTTTGTCCTTTCTATGTTTTCTGGAGGGCACATGTGGCCCAGTCGTCTAAGGCCCTGCAATTCATTCTGCAGAGTTGCGGCCCTTTGGCACACCAGATACCTATGATTGTTGGTTCGAATCCTTGTTCGCCCCGATTATGTTTCTAGGTTTGTCAGCACCATTCCCGTGCTCATGGGTTTCACCAAAGTGGTAAACGTCTGAGACCTGCATCACTTCGGGCTTTCCTTCCACATTAAGATGACTCACTGTGACATAACGGCAATACTATTTAAAGTGAATTAAACTCTACTCACTCACTCACTATGGTTTAGCTCACCTGGCACAAAGTGCGCACCTGTCTTTAACTATTGTCCATACAATCAGCTCACAGTTGGTCACTTTATCATGCTGACTTGGCAGACATTTTGTATAGATGTCCCTTATCATTTTCTGATGTTTAGCTCACCTGACAGATTTCAAGTGAGCGTATTCAGTGGCACGTTTTGTTATCTGTCCGCCCTTCTGTCCTTCTTTAACGTTTGCATTTTTTACATTTCATCTGAAACTACGGTCTATTAAGCTGAAGGGTTGCATGACTGATCCCAGCTATGGCGTCTCTGAGCACTGCTGATAAAATTACAATCTCATCTCAAACAATGAAAATGTCCTTTTTAGCCATTGCTTTTCTGTATCATCACATTTGACATTGGTATACATGCTGAATAACATATGATATTTTTTGGCATTTTTTGAATGCCTGTGAAACTGAAACTTTGCATATTGATCTCAGCTGTGTTGTTTCTAAGAAGCCTCTACAAGAGCCATATTTAACAACTTATTAATCCATTATTCAGCCATCTTTTTTCAAAATGTATTTAAATTTGACATGGTTGTAGTTAGTAGTGGGGCCTAACATATGTATTCCATTTTCTGACTCGAAGCATGAGTGACGTCCCTCCAATTACATAAAGACATTCCAGCTGTAATCAAGGACTACAGTGAACCCCTGTTACTGTGGACAGTACCCACTTATTTCTGTCTCAGTGAAGCATGAGTGACGTCCCTCCAATTATATAAAGACACACCAACTGTAATCAAGGACTACAGTGAACCCCTGTTAATGTGGACAGCACCAATCCCACTGAATCAGAAATCAATGAGGCATGAGTGACTTCCCTCCAATTACATAAAGACACACCAACTGTAATCAAGGACTACAGTGAACCCTTGTTAATGTGGACAGCACCAATCCCACTGAATCAGAAATCAATCAAGCATGAGTGACTTCCCTCCAATTACATAAAGACACACCAACTGTAATCAAGGACTACAGTGAACCCCTGTTAATGTGGACAGCACCAATCCCACTGAATCAGAAATCAATGAGGCATGAGTGACTTCCCTCCAATTACATAAAGACACACCAACTGTAATCAAGGACTACAGTGAACCCCTGTTAATGTGGACAGCACCAATCCCACTGAATCAGAAATCAATGAGGCATGAGTGACTTCCCTCCAATAACATAAAGACACACCAACTGTAATCAAGGACTACAGTGAACCCCTGTTAATGTGGACAGCACCAATCCCACTGAATCAGAAATCAATCAAGCATGAGTGACTTCCCTCCAATTACATAAAGACACACCAACTGTAATCAAGGACTACAGTGAACCCCTGTTAATGTGGACAGCACCAATCCCACTGAATCAGAAATCAATCAAGCATGAGTGACTTCCCTCCAATTACATAAAGACACACCAACTGTAATCAAGGACTACAGTGAACCCTTGTTAATGTGGACAGTACCCACTGATTTCTGAATCAATGAATCATTAGTGACGTCCCTCCAATAACATAAAGACACACCAACTGTAATCAAGGACTACAGTGAACCCCTGTTAATGAGGACAGCACCAATCCCACTGATTTCTGAATCAATGAATCATTAGTGACTTCCCTCCAATAACATAAAGACACACCAACTGTACTCCGCCGAAGGTTGCACTGTAGCATAATGTAGCTCATAGAGCCACCCTTGAAAGTTATTCATGTATATATACACCAGGTCCCCCTGAGAATATGACCCCCGACACACAGCAATAAAACCTATTAAGTCATAAACACGCCATGACATGACAGATATACTGAGTGAGGTGTACTGTCCCCCTCATCTCTACACGTGTATTGACTCGGCACAATGGTGTAACGACATGTGGTACATTCCAGTGACTGCGTACTGGGTGTGTTCCACTTGACGCTCTCAGAATGTGGGTCACCTTGCTCCACCTGTCTCAGCCTGCCAGTCACGAATGTTGTATGAAAGGCAGAGAGAAAAGGTAGGTTTCTTTTGAAAATGTATTATCTAATCTTTTTGGGTGTAACATTTAAGTGGTGTTTGAACCTGGTGTCTGTGTGACTACATGTATAGTCTGTGTGGAGGATACAGGCTAAGTTGCTTCAGGTAGGGTACCTGACCACTGCTCTATTTCTTGTTATATATGTTTATGAAATTTTAAAATGCAGTCGGATGTGTGTCTACGCGTTGTTTGTTTTCTGATGACTCATTTGTTTACGAAGTGACTGTGTTACGTTGACATTATTTTTTGGATAACATAGTTATATATTTGTTGTGAGATAAAACCTGTGCTTTGATATCCACATGGATTTCCATGCATTCAATCTCATGGTCATATCAGTGAGATAAAGTATTGGTTATAGGTGAGATCCTACTGGATAAAGTATTTGTTATAAGTGAGATCCTACTGGATAAAGTATTTGTTATGGGAGAGATCCTATTGGATAAAGTGTTGGTTATAAGTGAGATCCTACTGGATAAAGTATTTGTTATGGAAGAGATCCTATTGGATAAAGTATTTGTTATAAGTGAGATCCTACTGGATAAAGCGTTGGTTATAAGTGAGATCCTACTTGGTATAGTATTTGTTATAAGTGAGATCCTACTGGATAAAGTATTTGTTATGGTAGAGATCCTATTGGATAAAGTATTGGTTATTAGTGAGATCCTACTTGATAAAGTATTGGTTATAGGTGAGATCCTACTGGATAAAGTATTTGTTATAAGTGAGATCCTACTAGATATAGTATTTGTTTTAAGTGAGATCCTACTGGATAAAGTATTTGTTATAGGTGAGATCTTACTGGATTAAGTATTTATTATAAGTGAGATCCTACTGGATAAAGTATTGGTTATAAGTGAGATCCTACTGGATAAAGTATTTGTTATGGAAGAGATCCTATTGGATAAAGTATTGGTTATTAGTGAGATCCTACTTGATAAAGTATTGGTTATAGGTGAGATCCTACTGGATAAAGTATTTGTTATAAGTGAGATCCTACTTGATATAGTATTTGTTTTAAGTGAGATCCTACTGGATAAAGTATTTGTTATAGGTGAGATCCTACTGGATAAAGTATTTGTTATAGGTGAGATCCTACTGGATAAAGTATTGGTTATAAGTGAGATCGTTCTTGATAAAGTATTTGATATAAGTAAGACCCTGCTGGATAAAGCATTGCTTATAGGTGAGATCCTACTTGATAAGGTATTGGTTATAGGTGAGATCCTATTGGATAAAGTATTGGTTATAAGTAAGATCTTACTGGATAAAGCATTGGTTATCAGTGAGATCCTACTGGATAAAGTATTTGTTATGGAAGAGATCCTACTGGATAAACTATTTGTTATAAGTAAGATCGTTCTTGATAAAGTATTGGTTATAGGTCTTTGGATTTACTACTGATTGGCACTTTTTCAACCATGGCAAAATGTTATCTGCCCATGACATCACTCTCTACTGAAGAACTACCACACTTGACAAAAACAGTTTAATCAAAATGTATTCATCCTTCATATTCCTCTATAAATCTATGACTAAATGACCATGTATAGTTTGTAAATCCTTTAGATAAAATACTTGATGAACTTTAAGCCCCAGGTGAGGAGACTTGATTGAATTGACAAAAACATTACAAATAACCAAAATGTCAGCCATCTTTGACAGTTTAACAATGCTCTTTCAGGGCTTCTTCAGCAACCAACTCACCCGAAGTTGGGGCCCAGATGAAGACATGGGTGGACGGATGCTCAATGGTTTTGATCTCGAACCTCCCGACTACTTTGTGGAGCCAAATTGTCTCATAGAGGAGAATGTAGAGAAGATTGTCAAGGTGATTTATTTGTTTGTTTGTTTGTTTGTTTGTTGTTTAACTCCACACTCAGCAATATTCCAGCTATATGATGGCGTTTTTTAAATATTCGAGTCTTGACTAGACAATCTAGTGATTGATATCATGAGCATGGATCTACACAATTGGGATACGATGACATGCATCAACCATGTCCACCTGATCTCGTTAGTCACCTCTTACATCAAGGGGCGGTCGGGTAGCCTAGTGGTTAAAGCGTTGCTCGTAAGCCGAAGACCCGGATTTGATTCCCGACATGGGTACAATGTGTGAAGCCCATTTCTGGTGTCCCCCGCCGTGATATTGCTGGAATATTGCTAAAAGCGGCGTAAAACCATACTCACTCACTCACTCACTTACATCAAGCTTAGTCGCGTTTTACAACAAGGATGTGATGACCTATTCTAACCCGGATCTTCACGGGTTGTCAAGGTGATTGAAAGTAGTATACTGTGCTCCAGAAATTGTTTGTGTACAAATGCATATGAAATATTTAAAAGAATTTAAAAAAACAAAAAATAGTGGTGTGATGATATTGCTCGCACACACAGAAAGAAGTGAGGTTTCCTGCCTTGCACATGTGCAAGGGTCCTAGGCAGCAAGATACTATTACTTGTACAACTGAGTATGGATAGTTGACAGAGAAGAGGACTTCAGTTGAAAATCTGAAGTTTTACATAACAACCTGCAAAACAATTTAAGTATTTCAGAAAATCTTATTGTAGACCGATGTATGAAAAGCCAATGAAAAATTCATTCAGTTGCTGTTAAGAATTACTGTGCTGCATGACAAGTCATTTGAAGTGCATTGATTAATTTGTTTCATCTAATAATGCCTTGATATTTTCCTATTATCAAAACGCAAATGTTCAAATGACTCTCGCTGTTTTTATTACAGTAATGCAAGCATCATGGCTTTATAAAGATTCAGATTCTCACTATTAAGCACAATCACAGCATCGTTGTCGCAGTCTAGATTTTGCTTATGACCTTGAACTTCATCAATTCATATCGTAAATGAGAGTAGGCTCCCTTTCTCAGTAAGTAAAATGCTGTTTAACGGTAATTACAACAATTTCATAACATGTAAAGTGCTGAATCATAGCATGATTGGATGAGTCAATCGTCTCTCAGGCTCGCCTCGCCAGGTTAGCTAGAGTTTCCGCAAGAAAGCTGTGCACTTTGTTCACGCCTCAATGAATAGAACTGTCTATGGTCGAATCATCAGCTGTGAACGATTGTATTCATACACCATCCTTACACTAGTGACATCCTGTTTGACATTGAATTTAAATAATGTGCAGTTAATTTATTCATTTTTATTACAACTCATGCATTTCAAGGGGCGGTCGGGTAGCCTTGTGGTTAAAGCGTTCGCTCGTCATGCCGAGGACCCGGGTTCGATTCCCGACATGGGTACAATGTGTGAAGCCCATTTCTGGTGTCCCCTGCCATGATATTGCTGGAATATTGCTAAAAGCGGCGTAAAACCATACTCACTCACTCACTCATGCATCTCAAAATGTATCTGACCCATTCTGCTTGTTAGAGACACAATCTGACTGAGATTTTTTAAGACATTAACAATTCTATTTTTTTGTTTACTGTTGCTGTTACTGTTGCTATTAAGAATTAAAGTAATGCATAAGCCATTTGAAGTGCATTGATTGATTTGTATTATCTAATAATTTTTTTATTTTTTTTAAACTATATATTTATATACCGCAGGTATCAAGGTACTAGTATCTGCTTTAATGCAGTTTTTATTTTATCCCCGAGCAGTGGATCCATTTGCATTCGAGTTATCATTTTCCACTCCATGGGGAATATACAACCCAAGCTGCCCAGGGGGGCTAGAAGGTTTTTCAATCCACCTCACGTATTGGGTACCCATTCCCTGCTGGGTGAACAGAGGCACATTTTAACTTAGAAACTTGCCCAGGGTGACACCACACGTTTTTCGGGTGGATGTACGTAATCGTGTTCTCACCATCTGGCCATCTACCATTGGACGAGTGGGTTCTTTTGAGTGCACAGGGTGCATGTACTGTACACTAGGGGTAGTGACAACACTGTAAAGACCTGTAAACATTGTTGGATCCAAGGCTGAATAACAACCCGGGCACTAGCAGGGTACGATCTTAGCACCTGGCGCTTGCTAGCCTGGTGCTTTTGACCGCTTGCCCACTCCGCATTAATATTTTCCTGTTATCAAAACTCAAATGTTCAGCCATCTCAGTCAGAGTTAACTGACTTTAAAAGTCCAGTTTCCACCCTTGCCGAACTAGGCTAGAAGTACTGGACTCGATCGTAGCGCCACCAGTGGCTATTACCAATTATGTCCCTTCTAAGCCTATGGACCAATCAGATTCCACCTCTCGTATCAGTTCCGTTTTGCTTCGCACAAAATGGTGGCGCTCAGTCAGGACGATCTGATCGATAATCAAGATCTATATTGTGATAAAACGGGTCTTACATCACGAAATGCATCGAATCACGTCAGCACCTTGATTAAAAACAGGAAAAGATTTGGAAAATATCTGCTGACAACAAGTTGGCGGTGCACATGTTTTACAAGTCCTGCAATCGACCGAAATCGGCACGACAGTTTATGAACCGGATTTCGATTTCGGTGCACAATTTTGATTGAACTATGCATAGACTTGTTAGTCCAGCTAAAATGTAACTCCATAATACCAGCCTAGTTCGGCAAGGGTGGAAGCTGGACTTTTATAGTCAGTTAACTCACTTGCCTCAGTAAGATGATGTTCAGCTGACAAAAATCATCTTTTGTTGTAGTATGCGGGGATGATCGGCGGTGTGGTTGCTGACATGGACATCACAAACAGGACCGATGTCCTCCGAGTCATCGACAAGGGGAAGGTGAGTTATTTAGAAATTTGATCCGGTCAGGAATCAGATAAAAATTCATTTTATGAAGAGAAAAATTGAGAAAAGGAACTTGACTAAAAGCATGAATGGGGTTTCACACTGATTTTAGTGACATCACGGCGAGGGACAATAATGTGCCTTACACATTGTACCCATGTGTTGAACCAAACCCATGTTCTGGGTTACCAACACTTTTACCACTGCACCCTTATACCGAGCGCACATGCAGTTAGGCAGTGTTTTAGCTGATGCAAAATATTGGATTCTGCATGCATAAAAATTGAGAAAAGACCAAAATTAGTTACATTGAGGGATTAAAACTAATCAAAGTAGACTGCATGCTCCATGACATTGACATTTTGTTTCTGGTAAGAATTAAATAGCAAGGTTTAATAATAATAATAATAATAATAATAATAATAATAATAATAATAATAATAAAACAACAACAACAACAACAACAATTATAATAATAATAATAATAATATATTGTGAGTGCAATTATTGTAAATGATGAAATTATATTGCATCACCTGACCAAATTAATGCTAATTCATATCAACTGATGGCCTACAATGCATCATTAAATTCATGTGAGTAGCCATGCCCTTCAACTATAAAAACTAATCAGACTAGACCTAGAATTCCTAGATACAGTATGGGGTGATAGCAGTTGGATTGAATAAAATCATTCACAAACTTAACTTCAACTGCTTTACATTTTCCATGAAATGAAAACCAGGAAATTCCAAATAATGCATATTCAAATGAGACAGTTTGCTCACCGATGACGATTGTACAGGTTCCAAGTCACATTAGATAGTGCAGTCCTCGGTAATAGACCCAGGTCAGCCCCAACAACTGAACCATCGTCATGCTATTGTTGTTGCAGACGATTCTGAGCCATGAATTTGTTGATTCTAGAAGAAAAATCAAATCGCACCTTTGGGGCTCGTTGATTCTACTTCTGGAATCATCAGATTGTCATGATTTCCCCATTACCCCTTCAAACCAAGATGGCTGACAGCAAAAGGCAGATGCAGTCAAAACAGGTCATGGACATGAGCACACATTCAGTCTCACGCTCTTACTCACTCACTCACTCCCTAACTAACTCACTCACTCTTTAACTCACTCCCTCCCTGGGGCGGTTGGGTAGCCTAGTGGTTAAAGCGTTCGCTCGTCACGCCTAGGACCCGGGTTCGATTCCCGACATGGGTACAATGTGTGAAGACCATTTCTGGTGTCCCCCGCCGTGATATTGCTGGAATATTGCTAAAAGCGGCGTAAAACCACACTCACTCACTCACTCACTCACTCACTCACTCACTCACTCACTCACCATTGCACAATCTTGTCCAGTCCATCAGTCAGTCATTCCTAGCATCATATGTTTCCCAAATGTGTTATTTCAGAAGCAAGGACTGATTCCCCCCAAAGTCGGGCACGATCATGATGCCATCTTCAGCCTGAGCGTCAACAATATCAAGATCAGCAGATACAACCAGTCAGAGGTTGGTCAAAAGATCAAACTCTTGTACAGGTCACTTGTTTTAAAACAATTCGCCTTTATTAATGTGAAAGTCTCATGGGTGGGTACGCCTTTGCAGAATTGGATAGATCATGATATTGTTAATGTAATCGTTTTTAAAACATAGATAGCAGCATGTAATTAAAGTTTGTTTGCGCTTTAGTCTTGTCCTCCAAAATTATGCGCTTGATCACACAACAAGCCCAACTTCGATTCGCATCCTAGCAAGAAAGCCTCCGTTTACAGTCATACTCGGCTGAAGACGTCCTCAGCAAAGCAAACCTATTCTACGACCATTTTAACCCTTAGACATTCTCCTTTATTACTTGCCCGTGAAGAGATCACCCGTTTAATAAACATACAGCTGTATTACACATTGTGTAATACCAAAACGCGTGCTTATGTACTCTCCGAACACGTTTCTAGAACAAATATTGAAAGCTCTCAACATCCCTTGGCTTATTCAACGACATTGCGTGTGGAGATGATAGATCACTGAGAGGAGCTTATGCACACTCGATGACCCCAGCAACCTTGTTGCTAGGCTGACGTCATATGGCATTGTTTCGCCGAAGGATCTTGCAACAAAATTCCACAAATTACGTCATCGGGTATTGTGACGTCATTGTAAACTTTGAGCTGCAAGGCCCCGTTCCACAAGGCGATTGTACTGTAGCACGACAGTCGTTGGTCTTAGTTAAAGTATGTGAGTTGCGATAACCTTAACGCTACGATAATTTTGTGGAACGGACGCCTGAATTCTAAAGATGGGCCGTTATATGGTATTAAATTCATACGTTTCAACTTTTGACGTGTTTGAAGTATTATTGTGTTAAACTCAATTGGATTATGCCATGGATCGTGTAGGTGTCAGCCTATTCACACTCAACAGTATAATTCTAAAAACGTTATAAATGGCATGTAATAAATAAAATACTAAACGAGCTCCCGTGTAAAACCAATTTTATGAAACTTGTGAATAGTTGTGGTATCTGACTCGCTTCCGCTCGTCAGATACCACAACTATTCACTCGTTTCATAAAATTGGTATTACATGGGAGCTCGTTTAGTATTGTATATAGAGGTTATCACGCGAGTGTGTTTGGGGATGGTAAATATCCTGCATTTGGAATAAACATTGTATTTAGCGAGCCTTGGCGAGCTAAATACATAGTGTTTATTCCTAATACAGGATATTTACCATCCCCAAACACACAAGCGTGATAACCTCTTTATCATATAATGTCATTCTTTAATTCTGTGCTTCAAAATCGCTTTCCCTCACTCACAAACATTACCGAAACATTGCGAGTTTTCCTGGAATGCGCGCATTAATATTTATTACGTCACAGGGATATTTATGTGTCAGTCGGACAGTGACCGTAGCCAATATAGTTCCAACTAAAATCTGTTTTTTTATACAGTGGCGAAGCAACATGTACGCAAAGCAACAATGGTTTTTACTTGCATTTCGCGGCAATCCATCAGTCTGTCCGCTAGAGTAACTGCCCTTTGTCAAAGGGAAGCTACTCTAACCCTAGTTTATGAGACTTCATGGCCACGTTCAGACGTTGTTGACAGTCGGCCTGTCCAGTCAAAACGTTAAGAAGTGCAATCAGATGTACACACAGCGACAAAAAGAAACAAGGTTACAATTCAAACATATTTCGACCAAATCCAACTATTTTAATTTGTGGAGGTTTCCAGCCGCAGAGGACTACAAGCACAGATATGGCTATTGATCCCGCTTGGCTAGGCTTCGCACCCTCGCAAAATTGTTTCGAAATTTATATCTCCAAAGTTGCCTAAACATAATAAATGCCTTAGCCACGTCACAGCTAGACACTGATTTTAAGTATATCAGACTGTTCATTTGATAATGATAAAAGTTATCTCTGTAGTTTATCCAGATTCCCGATGGTTAATTCTGATTTGATTGCCGAATGACGAGGGCGACGCCATGTTTATTTATAAACAGTGAAAGTAGTCCTACTTGACCTTTGATATTTGCATCTCTATCCGCATATGACCCCAACGGATATCGTTTTTATCCGTTGGCTTTATCCTGCAGAGAAACCTACCCATTATATGATAAAGATATGTATCCACAATTAAAGAATGATCGATTGTAGTCTGTACTTTCCTTTGTAGGATTATGGGATAAAAATCCTCTTTCTTTCAACACACCCCTAAAATTGAAAAAAGATATTTTTTTACAATGTGAAACTTGATGTTAAATCAAGGTTACTTGACACATGTCTACAAGCTATACTCTTGACATACATGGAATCCATACCGGTATTATATATACAAAACAGTATCCCAACAATCAATGAAAGGATCTCGTATATTCTGTACCCGGCTGGTGGTAATACCCAATCAGCTTGCAGGCCTAGCAGGCCGTGCTAATTAAGCCACGCCTCCTCGTTAGCGCTTTTTTTGGTTTGTTTGGGTTGTTACTAATTGTTATAGTGATTGATCTGAGTCCCTGGTAATAATGCTACATTTTTAAAGAGTTCTCTCCCTTGTTCTGTCCAGGATCTGTTGCTGCGGGTACCCATGCATGAGATCGCTGCTGCGTGTTACGTGAAGGACGATGACCAGCATATTCTGGCTCTCAAACATGGTGGGTTGTTTTGACAGAGCACAGAGAGTGATGACGCTGTTTAATGTTTAAAGCAATACTAATCGAAATCGATCCCAGGGGAAAGACAGCCTCTGTGGTGTAATGCTTGGAACGTCTGCCAGGAGTGCAAAAGGTCGGTGGTTCAGTCCCTCACTGTGTCATAAAAGATTAAAAAAAATGATTCTTGTTGTTACCCTGCCTGGCACTTGACATTAAAGGGATATAACAAGGGCTGGTCGGCTCGGAGTCTGTATAATGTGTTTGAGTTGGGTATCCATATTACACATTAAAGTGGGCTCAAACAATACAACATGGCATTAGTCTTAACAAGTACAAGCAAGGTGGACCAGTACGCACACAGATGCACATCGCTATATAAGTGCATTTCACCTCACCATCCTGGTTAGAATTGGTCCCCAACAACCGATGCTTGTTGTATAGCAACTCAAATGATAACGTGTCATCATACTTCATTGGTGTGGATTGCTGCTCATTATATCATTCACTGGTTTGTCTGTTTGAAGTGTCTTACTTTAGATTTGCTGGGCATTCTGGAATTTGTGCATGTTTTAATCATGTTAATTCAAAATCAGTGGGTGGCGGGGTAGCCTAGTGGATAAAGCGTTCACTCGCCACGCCGAAGTACCAGGTTTGATTCCCACATGGGTACAATGTGTGAAGCCCATTTCTTGTGTCTTTTGCCATGATATTGCTGGAATATTGCTCAAACCATACTCACTAACCCATAATTAGATGTCATTATCGACCCCCTCCGTGGTCTAGTGGTAGAGCGTCCGCCCGGAGAGCGGAAGGTCCGGGGTTCGATCCCCAACCGCGTCATACCAAAAGACGTTAAAAGACAGTACTTGTTGTTACCCTCTCTGGCGCTCAGCATTAAGGGGCTAAAACAAGGACTGGTCGGCTTGGAGTCAGTATACTGTGTCTGAGTGGGGTATTCATGTTAAACTGTGGCATGGTATCTCAGTGAGCTAGCACTGTAAATCGGCATCAGTCCGGACTAGTACAAGCAGCCACACACACACGTGCATGCACGGTGCTACATAAGTGCAATAATCTTGGACGTGACGTTAAAACCAATTTCACCTCACCTCACCATATCATTATCTTAACAGTTCATCAGGGGGCTGTCAAAACACTGATCATTAAATGGAACAGATAAAGAATCTGACCATGTGTCCTTTGCTATCAGATATATCAACACAAGTTGATAGATGTTTAAAACTCAAAGGCTTGTCAAACAGTTTAAACATATCCCGATGAGTAATACGTCCCATGGAAGCCAGTTTGGGATGACAAATTTGCAACCATTTGACTTTTTTTAAAAGCGATTTCATATTATTTGATAGTGTAGTTCATGACTATCACAGGCGGATTCAGAGGGGTGTCTGGAGCCCCCCTTTTAAAAACCAAATGTAGTATGTTATAGACACTCTCCCCCCACCCACACACTGAGAGAGGATTTGGCTAATTTGGACCCCACCCTTTCAGAAATGCTGGATCTGCCCTTGACTGTGGTAATATACCCAGGCCAAATAAAAACACCCATGCTAGAAACACTGTGACACATGTCAATATAGTAGGGATTTATTCATTTTATTATTTAATGTCAAAACTCAACATCAATTTAATCAAATGAAAAGATCAAATGACTGAGGCAATTTCTGTTACAAGACATAATACCTGTGAAGATCCGGATAAGAATTGTCTTCAGCAACTCATGCTTGTCATAAGAGCCGACTAACAGGACCACTGACTTGGTTGATGCTCATGATGTCAATCACTGGATTATTTACAGAACACTGTCATGTAGCTGGAATATTGCTGAATGCAATGTGAAACAAAGCAAAAAACAAAACAAAAAACATACAAGCATGATGATGATGGTTTCAGTGAAACCAATTGATTTAATATTGAACAACGAATTGTTGACAGATGACAAAGTAGGTAATATATGGATAACAACTTCTTTAATACTGTAAAGGCCATGTTTCGGTATAGATCCTTATACTGTTGTCAAGCAAGACTGTATGTTCAATATTGAAAAATGACAATCTTCATGTATATTTTGTTTTATTTTTTACAGGAACGTTGGAAGACTGCAGTTTGTCTGTTCTATATTGTAACTCAAAGGTAAGAAGACTCTGTGACAAATACCTGTTTCTGAAACTGGGACCATTTGGTCCAAATATGTAACCAGATTTTTACACAAATATGAGTGTTGTTTTGTCACCTCGGTCTAAGGAATTTTTTGGTGAAATTCATGAATATTCATGGACCAAACCACCCTTTGAGGCCACGAAAGATAGTTTGCCAATGAGTATACATTAATTTCGCTGAAAAGTTCTGTGTCTCAGGGGGGTACGGAAGCTGAGTCGTCTAAGGTCTGCCTGAGGTCTGGGTTGCATCTTAGAATATCCAAAAATGTTGGCATTAATTAGGGCTGGGACGAGTCCAAATTTACTACTCGGGTACCCAACGCCCTATTACCGGACCCTACCCGGGTACCCACTGAAGGTCTCAGGAGATGTCTCAAAATGTCCGGTTAGGAACATTTTTAGCATAGCCCTGGCAAAACATATATAGATACATGTATTAAACAATCTGGTCATTCATACACTGAAGTTGAATTATGTTATATCTTTATTCAACCATATGAAAAATCAGAAGGAATGCACACATTAGTGACTTGTAGTGTAACCATAGAGTTCTAGATAATTTTTGTCATTAAACAATATGTCATGTGACTAACCTCGGGTTCGGGTAGTACTGTGGGTACCCGGGTCCTACTCAGTACCCAACCGACCCGGACAGTACCCGAGTTACCCGTCCCAGCCCTAGCATTTATCCTTTGTTTACATTGGTTTTATGGCTCCAGTAGCTGTAGTCGAAGCGCTACGGAGAGCTCATGATACAGTCACATTAATACATACAGGTATATTGTCATGCAACTCACTGTTGTAGTTGTAGTAGCATTATTTTTTTATCTATTTTATAATAACACAAATAAATGTATCATACCTCCATGTCAGAATGATGAGATCTGATTGGTTCATATGATCTTGATAAAATACGACATATCCCATCTTTGAGGGAAAAAAAAATTCAGTAGGAGAATAAATACCTTATACCCCACCATGAAGATCACAGGTTGCACGTGGATTTTTCAGAGGGAGAATAAATCCCTTATACCCCGCTTTGAAGCAAAAAGCTGCATGCTTTTCCTTAGTCAATGATAGTCACGTGATATAGCACAAGTAACCTCAGCGCAATAAAACGGCTGTTTTCTGTCAATTTTGAAGAGTTTGTTTTAATATTTTACAATGTCATATTAAGACATGTCGGTAAGATAAATTCATTGTAGCAGAATCACTTGAGCTAAATGGGGCTTCATGTGTCCCTTGTTAGGTTTTTTCCCCCTTGCCGCATGAAACAATCTCGTTTGAATCAGATCTTAGTTCTTGCTACCGCCAAACAAAGATTTGAGGACATCCCATTAGGGGTCACATCAGAACGACCTTTCATCCGACCAATCAGAGCGTCGCTTACCAGATCATGAAAGTGACAGTCAGAATGTGAATTCTGATAATGCAACCTCGAAAACTTTAACACGGGATATTCCGAACGATAGTTACGGGTTTAACGACTGAATCCATACAATGTAGACCATCTATTAGCCATTCCAGAATGTTCTTTTGTTCTGGTTTCAAATTTGTAATCGAGAATTTGTCAAAATATGTTTCGAAGCGTAGTTGCCAATTTGAAATTAGTGCCGTAAAGCACGAGAAAGCTGCCTTCTGATTGGCTAATGTCGACTTCTTGTCAGTCCTTCTATCGGTCGGTCAAAGTTTGTGCAAGGTCAGTCTGACGTGACCCGTAATGGGATGTCCTCAGATCTTTGTTTAACGGGATCTGATTTTAATGAGATTGCGCATGAAACCGTGACTGATCCTGCTACAACTTATGATGTAAAACGCACTGAAAGGCTTGCTTTAAGCCAGTCTGTTCCGATTTCAAAATAAGCCTGTTTCTCAAGAAACAAGAAAAGTCCAGTCATGTGATATGCAAATAAGCTTGTGGCAGGGTGTAAAGTCTTCACTGTATTGGAGTGTTGTCTGGCCCCCTATGGAATAAAATCAAGACCAGAATAACAAGGGACAAATTCACTCCTGCTAAAATTATGGTGACTATATGAGGATCTTGATCAATATCTGTGTTCTGATTGGTTCCCATCAGCAAGCAGCAGAGGAACTGTGCGCTCTGATTGGTCAGTGTTTCCAGCTGGTGTATACAGAGGCTACTATGCATCTCTTTATTCCTCGTATTCCTGAAACCTCAAGCAGCAGTGGATCTTCTGATGGTAGGAGTGTTTGATGCAGTATTCTAGTATGATAATCAAACGTTTTGTCAAACTGATTATGTTCATTAAATTATATGATATTCTATTTATTAAACATCTGAAATTGTATTAGTTAATTGTAGGGTGAGTATTTTTGTGTTCACTGCCAGCATCCCTGATGATTTGTTATGTGGGAATCATTCACTATTGAAGGTACACTTGCTCTGTGCAAGATGAATAAGTCGAGTGAGTGAGTGAGTGAGTGACAGTGATGAAGGCAAGAAGGGAGACAATGGAGGGAGGCAGGTGGGAATGCAGGCAGGCAGGGAGGGAGACAGTGAGATAGGGAGGGAGAGAGGGATGCAGTTAGTGAGGCAGACAGGTATTGAGGCAGGCAGGCATGAAGGAAGGAGGGGGGAGGCAGACAGGTATCGAGGCAGGCAGGAAGGGAAGAGGGAGGGAGGCAGACAGGTATCGAGGCAGGAAGGAAGGAGGGGAGGCAGACAGGTATCAAGGCAGGCAGGAAGGGAAGAGGGAGGGAGGCAGACAGGTATCGAGGCAGGAAGGAAGGAGGGAGGGAGGCAGACAGGTATCGAGGCAGGAAGGAAGGAGGGGAGGCAGACAGGTATCGAGGCAGGCAGGAAGGAAGGAGGGAGGGAGGCAGACAGGTATCAAGGCAGGCAGGAAGGGAAGAGGGAGGGAGGGAGGCAGACAGGTATCAAGGCAGGCAGGAAGGAAGGAAGGAGGGAGGGAGGCAGACAGGTATCGAGGAAGGAAGGAGGGAGGGAGGCAGACAGGTATCGAGGCAGGCAGGAAGGAAGGAGGGAGGGAGGCAGACAGGTATCGAGGCAGGAAGGAAGGAAGGAGGGAGGGAGGCAGACAGGTATCGAGGAAGGAAGGAGGGAGGGAGGGAGGCAGACAGGTATTGAGGCAGGAAGGAAGGAAGGAGGGAGGGAGGCAGACAGGTATCGAGGAAGGAAGGAGGGAGGGAGGCAGACAGGTATCGCAGGCAGGAGGGAAGAGGGAGGGAGGGAGGCAGACAGGGAGTGAGGAGGGAGGGAGCGAGGGAAGGAAGGAGGGAGGGAGGCAGACAGGGAGTGAGGAGGGAGGGAGGGAGGCAGACAGGGAGTGAGGAGGGAGGGAGCGAGGGAAGGAGGGAGGGAGGCAGACAGGGAGGAAGCGAGGGAAGGAGGGAGGGAGGTAGGGAGGGAAGAAGGGAGACAGCGAGGGGGCAGGCAGTTAGGGGGCAGGGAGAAAAGGAGGGGGAAAGAGGGAGGCACATCGAAAAGAATTGTTGCTCATGCTTTTAACGACTGGTTTTCCTGTCCTAAATTGATAATTTACATGGAAGATTATTGTGGCGTAAAACATCAAATAAATAAACAACTATTCATGTCAGTAAATGAGTTTCAGAGTCAACAACTGTCATCCCCATGCTTCCCGGACATTCATCGTTGTAAGTTCCGCTTTTACCATACTCACTCACCCAATCATGCATACTCTAGACTGGGACAGTCTCTCTTTGAATATTATTAAATGTACTGCATCTTTGACTTTACCTCAAACAATGAGGACTGCCTCTGTGGTCTAGAGGTAGAGCGTCCGCCTGGAGAGCGGAAGGTCCGGGGTTTGACACCCGGCCGGTCAAACCAAAAGACGTTAAAAGATGGTACTTGTTGTTACCCAGCCTGGCACTCATCATTAAGGGCAAAAAGAAAGACTGGTCGGCTCAGACTCAGTATACTGTGTCTGAATATTCATGTTAAACTGCGGCATTGTTTATCAGTGGGTTGGCACTGCAAAATTGGCATCAGTCCAGACTAGTACAAGCAGCCACACACACGCACGCACGCACGCACGCACGCACGCATGCATGCACGTCGCTATATAAGTGCAATAATCTTGGACGCGCATTATGCCCCATTTCACCTCATCTCACCTCATCTCACCTCGCCTCAAGCAATAAAACAATTAAACCGAAGCAAAACCTGAAACAGAGTGCATGGATGCGTACCCATTTTTTCACAGACACCTTACATGTCAGCTGTGCCATGGTCCAAGTGAATTGGGTATTATGTGCACCCACCATTTTTCAAAATCATGGATCCGTTCAGGCTGCAATCTCATTAAAATCAGATCTTTTGCTTGTAAGCAGTAGTGAGCACTGAAATCTGATCTTAATGAGATTGCACAAGCTTTGAATGCTTTTGGAACACATCAGTGATGGTTGATATAAAGAACTTTGTAAAATTATTTTATTGATTTTTTTTAGTAAACAGATTGGTCACAGTCTATATGCAAACTTGAGTCTGGTTATTCCGCATCATGCATACAATATGATAATTCAGTTTGTAGTAGAATGATTTTTCTTAATAATATTTATGAAATAAATGGATATTTTATAACTCGTGTTTAATCCGGTTCCTTGTGAAATCATCGAAAGGCTGACAAGGTATGATATATGGTGCTTTTTGGCCCACAGGCTCTGCTAAGTTAAGAAAATGAGACAAACATGAGACAAAGTCGTCATGAAAGAAACAACAGCAACAATAATAACAATACCATCATCTCAAAGTTTTCAACTTTATACTTTGCCTATTCAAGTTGGCCAAAAAGTGCCCTTATCATACCTAATCATTTCCGGATTCACGATTTCATGGATACACTTGTTCCCATCAAGATTGTTACATTAAGTGAATGAGTTGGGTTTAACGCTGCTTTGAACAGTATTCAGGTTTATCATGGCCTGTCAGCTTGGGAGGAAAGCCTGAAGTGATGCAAGTCTCAGATTTTAACCACTTTCGTGAAACCCACAAGCAAGGCTAGGGTGCTGACAAACCTAGAAACATAATTTGGGCGAAACCGGGATTCGAACCCACGATCATAGGTTTCTGGTGTGTCCAAGGGAAGCAACTTTGTACAACAATTTGTGGTGCTTTAGACGACAGGGCAAACCGTGCCCCCGGCTACATCGAGCATTACTTGACCTGTGACCCATAATTTGGGGAATCATGTCTGGCCGAAGAGATACATGGCACCTTGGGCAAGTGACTTTGTTTTGAAATGTGCCTCTGTTCACCCAGCAGTGAATGGGTGCCCGGTAGGTTGAGATGGTTGTATACTCCCCAGGGAGAAGAGAATGAACCCTGAATATGCCCTGATCCTTTACCATTTGTTTCAGTTTGCCTTATGATGTAGATTCCATCGCGAACCCTGGGAGATCAGAGGCTAGTGAAGGCAGTATCATGGCGAGCGAAAACAGTGTTCCTGCTGACCTTGTCAAGGATTACATGTCTAAAGTTAGTGGGTTATCATCAATCTCATTAAAATCAGTTCTTAGTTCTTGCTGCCGCTAAACAAAGATTTGAGGACATCCCATTACGGGTCACATCAGAACGACCTTTCATCCGACCAATCAGTGCCTCGCTTACCAGATCATGAAAGTGACAGTCGGAATGTGATTTATAATCATGCAATCTCGAAAATTTTAACATGGGGCATTCCGAACAATAGTTACAGGTTTAACGACTCAATCCTTACAATCTAGACCATCTATTAGTCATTCCAGAATGTTTTTTTGTTCAGGTTTCAAATTTGTAATCGAGAATTTGTCAAAATATGCTTGAAGCGTAGTCGCCAATTTGAAATTTGTGCCGTAAAACACGAGAAAGCTGTCTTCTGATTGGTCATTCTATTGGTCGGTCAAAGTTCGCTCAAGGTCGGTCTGACGTGACCCGTAATTGGATGTCCTCAGATCTTTGTTTAGCTGTAGCGAGAACTAAGATCTGATTTTAGTGAGATTGGGGTTATCATAAACATACCTCGTCTCATATTTAGAGATAGGTCTGTAGGGAGCTGAATTCAGCTATAGACTAGTTAATGTGTAAAGGACAACGCCATTTTGGTAAGGGATGTACATAAGCTCTTTCTATCGTAACACATTTCATGTTTTTTAGACACAATTTTTACCTATTTTGTGTGTTCCCCACTCTACAGCTTGAAATAAATGTGTTTATAAGTAATTAGTAATTTTTGCTTATCAAAGATAATAAAAAATACTTTTTTGTTGAAATGTAGACCCAAT
Source organism: Haliotis cracherodii (assembly GCF_022045235.1). Classification (NCBI taxonomy): domain Eukaryota; kingdom Metazoa; phylum Mollusca; class Gastropoda; order Lepetellida; family Haliotidae; genus Haliotis; species Haliotis cracherodii. Next base: position 53,692,323 of record NW_027266319.1, on the reverse strand, counting down.
GTTACTATATTAGTACGTCACTCTATTAGTAGCATCAAACAAACATGGCTGATAGGGTCCCATTAAAATGCATGTGTACCAACTCGGAAATATTGGTATGAAAATTATCAGACATGTTCAAATAGTTGAAAATCACTCTTTTGGAACTCAGGCATGACATAGTACATCTGAATGTCCCAATGGCATGGCTAATTTCAGGAGGAAATCTAACTGTGAGCTAGTCCTTGATCCAGTCTTTGTCTACGTCTTGTCTTGCTCAAATGCTTCCTGATAACCTTTCCATCACATTTAGTCCTTTTGTATAAGTTTAGTGTTGTTATGTTCTCGGGCTGGGACGAGTCCAAATTTACTACCCGGGTACCCACCCCCTATTACCCGACCCTACCCAGGTACCCACTGTAGGTCTCAAGAGATACAAAATGTCTGATTGGGAATATTTTTTTTACCACAGCACTTGCAAAAGGTATTTAGATACATGTATTAAACGATCAGTGAAGTTGTCTTAAGTTATAGGGGCGGTCGGGGAGCCTATTGGTTAAAGCGTTCGCTCGTCACGCCGAAGACCCGGGTTCGATTCCCGACATGGGTACATTGTGTGAAGCCCATTTCTGGTGTCCCCCGCCGTGATATTGCTGGAATATTGCTAAAAGCGGCGTAAAACCATACTCACTCACTCACTCACTCTTAAGTTATATCTTTATTCAACCATATGAAAAGTCAGAAGGAATGGGTGCATAGTCAGAAAGAAATGAAAACAGTAGTGAATTGTAGTGGAACCATAGAGTTCTAGATAATTTTTGTCATTAAAATATATATCATATGACTAGCCATGGGTCTGAGTAGTCCTGTGGGTACCCGGGTTCTACTCAGTACCCACCCGACCAGGGTGCCAGTTTTCCGTCCCAGCCCTATTATGTTCTGGCGGATCCAGAATGGGTGTTCAGGGGTGCTCATCATCCTCATCCTCAGACACTTGTTATAGGACCAGTGAGAGTTTTGGGTTGGGTGGGGTTCACATGAAAATTTGACACCACGAAAGAAGGGGTCGCCACAATTGTACCATATGTATGAAAAAATGACACATTACTATTTTTTCAAACAAATGCCACATTCATCAGTATCTCAGCTATATGACGGCGGTCTATATATAATCGAGTCTGTCAAGATTGTCGAGATTGTCAAGGTGATTGATTTGTTTGTTTGTTTGTTTGTTTGTTGTTTAACTACACACTCAGCAATATTTCAGCTATATGATGGCGGTCTGTAAATATTTGAGTCTTGACCAGACAATCCAGTGATTGACATCATAAGCATCGATCCATGCTATTGGGATACGATGATATGCATCAACCAAGTCAGCGAGCCTGACCACCCGATCTCGTTAGTTGCCTCTTACGACAAGCATAGTCGGCTTTTCAGACAAGCATGGGTTGCTGAAGACCCATGATGAACCACTATGACATACCACCTCTGTGGTCTAGTGGTAGAGCGTCCGCTTGGAGAACGGAAGGTCCGGGGTTCGATCCCCAGCCGTGTCATACCAAAAGACGTTAAAAGATGGTACTTGTTGTTACCCAGTCTGACCTCTGACTGGTTGTATCCGCTGATCTTGATGTTGTTGACCCTCAGGCTGAAGATGGCATCATGATCGTACCCGACTTTTGGGGGAATCAGTCCTTGCTTCTGAAATAACACATTTGGGAAACATATGATGCTAGGAATGACTGACTGATGGACTGGACAAGATTGTGCAATAGGGATGGAGTGAGTTAGATAGTGAGTTAGTGAGTTAGTGATTGAGTGAGTTAGAGAGTGAGTTAGAGAGTGAGACTGAATGTGTGTGTGTCCCTAGCCTATTTTGACTGCATCTGCATTTTGCTGTCAGCCATCTTGTTATTGAAGGGGTAATAGGGAAATCATGACAATCTGATGATTCTGGCAATAGAATCAACGAGCCCCAAATGTGCGAGTAGATTAGAAACAGATTTGAGTGCATTCTCCAACTTAAACCATGTTTAAATATGCTTGATATGATTTCACTGTGATATGGGACCGCCTCCATAGTCTAGTGGTAGAGCGTCTGCCCGGAGAGCGGAAGGTCCAGGGTTCGATAGTACGTGTTGTTACCCTGTCTGGCGCTCAGCATAAAAGTGCTAAAACAAGGACTGGTCGGCTCGGAGTCAGTATACTGTGTCTGAGTTGGGTATTCATGTTAAACTCTGACATGGTATCTCAGTGGGCTAGCACTATGAATTGGCATTCGTCTGGACTAGTACAAGCAGCCACACACACACACACCTATATAAGTGCAATAACCTTGGAAGCGACGTTAAAACCAGTTTCACCTCACCTCACCATTATGACAAATAATGAACAATCTTGAATAGTTTCAGTACGGGAGGTATACACAGACCTTACATCATTACGACTGTTTGAATTTAATATTTTGGGCATTTTTGGAGGTATAAATGTAAAAACACACTTTGTCGCTTAACACAGTGCTCACACCAGTTTCTGTGTCGATACCTCCATAAATTAAAAAAATATTGAAGACATTTTTAAATGTTATATTTCTTACCTTAAATTTGTGCAATGTTATTTCAACATGATCTTACCGAGGCAAGAGAATTAACTGACTATAAAAGTCCAGTTTCCACCCTTGCCGAACTAGGCTGGAATTATGGAGTTACATTTTGGCTGGGCTAACGTGTCTATGCATAGTCCAATCAAAATCGCGCATCAAAATCTAAATCCTGTTTGTAAACTGTCATGCAGATTTCGTTCGATTGCAGGATTTGCAAAACATGTGCACCGCCAACTCGTTGTCAACAGATATTTGCCGAATCTTTTCATGTTTTTGATAAAGGTGCTCACGTGATTTGATGCACTTCGCGATGTAAGACCCGTTTTATCACATTATACATCTTGATTATCGATCACATCAGATCGTCTTGACAGGGCATGCCATTTTGTTTGAAGCAAATGCAAGTGATACGAGAGGTGGAATCTGATTGGTCCACAGGAGAGGCATAGAAGGGACATAACTCGTAATAGCCACTGGTGGCGCTACGATCGAGCCCAGGAATTCCAGCCTAGTTCGGCAAGGGTGAAAACTGGACTTTCAAAGTCAGTTCACTCTCTTGCCTCGGGAAGATGTTTCAACATCAGCCATGCTATACCTGGTTCTGTTGTAAATTCTCTATTGGTCTGACAATCCAACAATTATTGAATTTTTCAGTTGAATCAAAAGATGACTCCTGATGAATTGCACCATTTTGCTGAACTTCTGAGAAGCTTGTACAGTGACATGCCAATTGGAACATTTTGTGAGCAGGTGCTACAGCTGTATGGCCAAGACAGGAAGCCTCTGCTGGCAGGTGGGTGTTGACATGCTTCCTTCTCCTCATCCCAGTCGTCTAAGGCGCCGCGATCCACTGTGCAGAGTTGCATCCCATGGGCATGCCAGGAACCTATGATTGTGGGTTCGAATCCTGGTTCACCCCGATTATGTCTCTAGGTTTGTCAGCACCATACCTGTGCTCGTGAGTTTCACCGAAGTGGTAAATGTCTGAGACCTGCATCACTTCGGGCTTTCCTCCCGCATTAAGGTGACATGCAATGATAACTGGAAAATGTTAAAAGTGGCGTTAAACCCAACTCAATCACTCACTCCTTAAGTATGAATTACATTTGCATTCTGCATTTTGCATACTGGTATGAGCTAGGGATTGGATGAGTCCAAATTTACTACCTGAGTACCCAACCAACTATTACCTGACCCTACCCGGTTCCGGCTGTTGGTCTCAAGAGATGTCCAATTGGAAATTGTTGGGTCAGAGCCCTCTGCAAAAAGTTTTAAAGTACACGTATGAAACGATCATGGTCATGCATACACTGAAGTTGACTGAAGTTTTATCTTTATGAAAATAAATAGTCAGATGTAAAGCGTGAATAGTCAGAATGAAATATGAATATTCATGACCTGTAGTGTATTCTTGGAAATCTAGATAATTGTTGTCATTAAGGTGGCAATTGCAGTGAACCAAAAGTGGGTATAAGTAGGCAATCTCCATTTCTGAATCGCACCAGACTGGTGTCATCTCCTGATGATGCTTGTTTGTTAATGGTTTACAGGATTTGGGAACCACTTCTTTCATATTTCAAGGAATATTTGTTTTTTAGAATTAAGCCCATTCATCCCGTCGGAGGGCTACAGCCATTTCCTTGACTTTCTCCGGAAGAACGGCATCCTCTTTTCTGAGACGGGGACGGTATCCAGCACCATGAGCAACCCAAGAAAGTACATGTAATATTCACAGTATAATTAACAAGGAATTACGGATTATTTGTCCCTGGTAACGTCCTCCGTGAAGATCTGAGTTAGAATTAATCTTAAGCAACCCATGCTTGCCGTAAAAAGTCGACTATGTTTGTCTTAAGAGGTGACTAACAGGATCTGGTGGTCAGGCCTGCTGACTTGGTTGATGCATGTCATGGTGTCCCAATTGCGTAGATTGATGCATTGAGCATTGCTTGATGCTCATGACGTCAATCACTGGATTCGATGGACTCAATTATTTATAGACTGCCGTCATATAGTTGATATGTTGCTGAGTGCGGTGTTAAACAACTGACATACAATAACTGATGCAGTTCAGCAATTGAAGCCCAGAGCAGTTCATCATCAATACTGGATTGTCTCAATCTCATTAAAATCAGATCTAAGTTCAAAATTTTAATTGAGAACTGTGTCAATGTGTTTTTCAAGCGTAGTCTGAAATGGAAGTCGCCAGGTTGAAACAAGTGCCGTAAAGCTCAAGAAAGCTGCTTTCTCATTGGCTGATATCGACTTCTTGTTATTCGTTTCAGTGATGGGTCAAAGTTCGCGTAAGGTCGTTTTGATGTGACCTGTAATGGGATGTCCTCAGATCTCTGTTTAGCGGCAGCGAGAACTTAGATCTGATTTTAATGAGATTGCCATAAAATTTGCACATTTAGTCCAAAGGAGGTCCTGTTAGGTGAACCCTGAGTGACCTTCATACACCCCAAGGGATGGGTTCTTGAACCAATCAGAAGTCAGCTTTCAAAAATGCGATTCGGCTTCATGTCTTTAGACCTTGATTCGGAAATGTCCTCGCTAGCACATATTGGTCGCTTTTGGCTTTATTTTTTGGCATTCAGAGCTCCCCGATTACAGTCATTTTTTAGATAAAGATACATGAATGCATGGCTCCCTAATACCAACTTTAGACACCTTAATGCTGAATGGCTGGTCAAAATGTTCCTCTGATTGACCTCCTGGTGACCTCAAGGTCTTCACACAGGGAGGTATCGCATCGGAGTAAAATATTTGATTTTAATAAGGGTGAGGTCTGACATAGCACTCATAAACAACAGATCGAAGATTACAGGATGAAGACATGCATAGTTTGGTGTTAAAACTGGATGATTCTAAAACTGGACAGAGATGTGTTACAGTTTACATGACCATTGGTAACATCTTAGAAGATGTTTGACAGATTCTACTAAAAAAATTGATTCATTTAATTCACAAAGAGGTCAAAGGTCAAGCACAGGACTAAACTGGTTTGACTGAATATGCTGGAGGGATTATGGGAAATTTGGGGCTGAAAATTGATTAAGAATATGTTGTCTACCAGAATAAGGTGAAAGGTTTGAAGTTCAAGGTCACATATTCAGGAGTTTAACATGATTATGAAAAGATCAAACTTTTAAATGTAAAATCCCATTAAACGAGTTGAGCCAGCATGGGAAAAATTCAAATTGCATAGTCATGATGTTTTTTAAGTTGACTTAAAGCCTAACATATCCGTTTCAGCAGACGGTCAGTCAGCGAGTTATCGACAACAAGCACCATCACTAACAGTTACGGTGATGATGTGGAACAGATTCTTACTATGGTTACAGATCAAATAGCTCTTCTTGATACCGGTGATACCAACTATTGATGTGTCCTTTATAGAAGAACTGATACCAATCTCATCAAAATCAGATCTTAGTTCTCGCTACCGCTAAACAAAGATCTGAGGACATCCCAATACGGGTCACGTCAGAACGACCTTGCGTGAACTTTGACGGACCAATGGAATGACCAATCAGAAGGCAGCTTTCTCGTGCTTTACGGCACAAATTTCAAATTGGCGACTACGATTCGAAGCATATTTTGACAAATTCTCGATTACAAATTTGAAACCTGAACAAAAAGACTTTCTGGAATGGCTAATAGATGGTCTAGATTGTAAGGATTCAGTCTTTAAACCCGTAACTATCGTTCGGAATGCCCCATGTTAAAGTTTTCGAGATTGCATGATAAGAAATCACATTCCGACTATAACTTTCATAATCTGGTAAGCGACGCACTGATTGGTCAGATAAAAGGTCGTTGTGACGTGACCCGTAATGGGATGTCCTCAGATCTTTGTTTAGCGGTATCGAGATCTAGGATCTGATTTTAATGAGATACAGATTGAGGGAGTCTGGTGTGCTTGTGTGTGTTCTTGGAGCAACTGACGCCTCCGTGGTCTAGTGGATAGAGCGTCTGCCTGGAGAGCTGATGGTTGGGGGTTCGATCCCTGACTGTGTCAAACCTAAAGACATTAAAAACCAGTACTTGTTGTTACCCTGGTGATACATCAAGGACTGGTCAGCTTAGTAAAATCTGTCTGAGTGGGGTATCCATGTTAAACTGTGGCATGGTACCTCAGTGGGCTTGAACTATAAAACCAGTATTAGTCTGGACTAGTTCAAGAACACACATACACACATGCATGCTATCTTAGTGCAATAATCTTGAAAGTGACATTTAAATAAATCCCATTTAACATTACCTAACCTCACCCCACAAAGCGATGTAGTAGGGCTGGCTAAAAAGATTGATAATCAAAATTATCGTTGATGTAAAGAAATTTCAACAATAACAATATGAAAATTGTAATCAATAATATCTTACGTAATCTATTGTGATGAAGTAAGTTTTTAATTTACTGAAGCAGACTTGTTATGTCCACTGCCAAAGACAGAAAGCAACTGATTATTGTCCCCCGGGGGATATAGTATTCACGACCGTCCGTACATCCGTCCGTACGCCCCACCTGTTTGTTGCCGCGATATCTCAAGAACTAAACACTGGATTGTCTTCATATTTGGAACTATGGTGTATATACAGACACCGCAGACACCAGTCGGTTTTGGTGACCTTGACCCCATTTTCAAGGTCACAGCAGGCAAATCTGCTTTTAGAGTTGGAAAACGGTGTTGCCGAAATATCTCAAGAACTAATCGCTGAATTGTCTTCATATTTGGAACTATGGTGTATATACAGACTCCGCAGACACCAGTCGGTTTTGGTGACCTTGACCCCATTTTCAAGGTCACAGCAGGCAAATCTGCTTTTAGAGTTGGAAAACAGTGTTGCCGAAATATCTCAAGAACTAATCGCTGGATTGTCTTCATATTTGGTACTATGGTGTATATACAGGCGGGGGACATTTCATCACATTGTGACAAATACTTGTGTTATATCTGAAATGTCCACAAAATGATCCATGCTTTTATGTGTCACTACTCACCAGTGCCTTGAAATATGTTGTTGTGTCTCTGAGCTTTTAGCATATTTGCCCAGAGTTGCTTCTCCGATAGTTATTGATAATTGATCAATATTTAGTTAATAAGTATCAATCACTAAGATCTATATCGTTAGCCAGCCCTAGCTACGACTGTCGTAAGTCCATGTTAACGTACAATAGTCATTACAATTGTCAGAGTACTTGGATCACTTTAGGAAACAGGGTACCAGTGAGCAAAACATTTTCAAACACATTGACTCAAATGAATCAGAACAGATCATTTCTGTAGACAACATGTGAAAATCAATGTGTAGATGATTTATTCTTTAACAGTTGTTCATTATTCAACCATCACACACACATATTGGCAGTGACTTGTTAAGATCCGGGGTAGAATAGGTCTTCAGCAACCCATGCTTGCCGTAAAAGGCGACTATGCTTGTTGTAAGAGGCGACTGTCGGGATCGGGTGGTCGGGCTCACTGACTTGGTTGATGCATGTCATCGGTCCCAATTGCGTGGATCTATGCTCGACCGCCATCATATAGCTGGAATATTGCTGAGTCTGGCTATAAACAACAAACCAACCAACCCTATTGGCAGTACAGATCATCATGACACAAGTTCCATACTTCACCATATTTACCTGGTAGGTTCTCTTTTAATTGACTGCCTCCATGGTCTAGTGGTAGAGCGTCCGCCCAGAGAGCGGAAGGTCCAGGGTTCAATCCCCAGCTGCATCATATCAAAAGATGTTGAAAGATGGTACTTGTTGTTACCCTGTCTGTCGCCCTGCATTAAGGGGCTAAAACAAGGACTGGTCGGCTCGGAGTCAGTATACTGTGTCTGAGTGGGGTATTCATGTTAAACTGCGGCATGGTATCTCAGTGGGCTAGCACTATATCTCGGCATCAGTCTGGACTAGTACAAGCAGCCACACACACACACGTGCATGCACGTCGCTATATAAGTGCAATAATCTTGGACGCGATGGTAAACCCCATTTTGCCTCACCTCACCTTATTTGATTGCCCTGCAAAGTCTAAACAGAAGGAAAAACTTAAAATCAGCAATACCGTATTCACTATATTAAGCATCCTGCTACAATAAGCAACACCTGACCAACTCCTAAACCAGATTGTAAGTAATTGTTCATAAGCATTCCCTTCTGAGACCGAAACTTTACTTGACAGTCTGTCTATTCTATAGTATCAAGAACTAAGTTTTTTAACGACAGCTTAATCTCTGACAAATAATGTAACTAGTTTGGTATGGTTTTAATACACACCCCTTTCGTCAATTTTCTAGCAACTAGGGTGCTTACTATGGTGAATACGGTACTAAATTATCTCGCACCACCAGTTATCAACGTATACATTGATATCAACATTCCTGAAGTTTTTTACTTCACTACAATTATTTGAGCTACTTTTATTTTCTATTGTTTGGATACTTTATTAGATTTTTTAATGGATTCATAAATTATTTTTTTAATAATTTTGTATATATTGTACTTGTTATTACTGATGTGTGTTAACATGCTTATTGTTATTGCTGCGACGTAGGCATCATCAGATTTTCACTCAGATAGGGGGGCATAGGTGGCCCAGTCTTCTAATGTGCAGCAATTCACTGTCCAGAGTTGCGACCCTGGGCACGCCAGAAACCTATGATTGTGGGTTCGAATCCCAGTTCTCCCCGATTATGTTTCTAGGTTTGTCAGCACCAACCGTGCTCGTGGGTTTCACCGAAGTGGTAAACGTCTGAGACCTGCATCACTTCAGGCTTTCCTCCCACATCAAGCTGACACGCCGCGATATAACTGGAATACTGTTAAAAGCGGCATTAAACCCAACTCACTCACTCACTCGCTCAGATAGGTATTGTGTCAAAGGAAAAGATCTGATCTTATAAGATTGTTACTGCTTGCTTTCAAATTTGTTTATCTAGCACCTAAAACGTAAGCTATATTCATGTATATTAGCATGTCTAACTGCCTAACCAGTACACAAATACACAGTATACAAAATGGCCAAAAGTTGTTTTTCACCCTTGACCTTTCGACCTCGGTGAACCATAAACTGTATTTTGCATTCTCTGTACCAACAGACAAATTTTTGTTTTATTTGCTCAAACAAATGTGCCCATTATGCTATGGACAGCTTGAAAATGCCAGCTCCTACTAAACATAATGAAAAAGTAGGAGTTGTCATGTGTTTGTTTATTGTTGACATTTTTATCCAGTTGTTGTTGTTGTTCAATCCATAAATACAAACAAATGTGTTAAAAAAGTAAATATGAATGCTTAATAAAAATGGATACTTTTCAGTTTGTTTCTAGCTTTCTTTTGATTGAGAGGAAACACAATCCAGTTTTTTCCCATTTTGTCCTGATCAAATTAGGCTTAAAAAAATAAAAGAATTGGTTCTCAGGCAATGTTTGGTGGGGGATGTCCAAACTAGTATGTAACCAAATAAACAGTTGTGTAACAAATAAACAATCAACCTTGGAAAGGGCCTTCCTACATAAATATATTCCTGTATAGTAAAATACTTGAATACAGTATTTGACCACCATCGGACTTGAAATATTTGAGGATTTTTAATTTTGCTCTTTAAAAATGGAAATAAAAACTAAATGTGTGGCAAACTCTATGATGATGCGGGCAGTGCCTGAGAACCAAGACTATTGTTTTTTTAGCCTTACAGAGCAGAGAATCACAAGAACCTTGCATTCACCAGCATGCAGAAAACATTGAACTCCAAGCTGTATGTTAATTTTTAACATATACTACACAAAAGAAGTTAAAGTGAATGTAAAGTCAACAAAGCAGATTTTAATGCTTTAGGGCATTCTTAATCACAGATGCTAATTGGTCTTGTTTCTATCTGTCTATCCATCCAACTTTCCTACACGTAGGCCATACTTGTGACCTATGAACCCATGCATCCTTTATTTAAATTGGGTGGTCAAAGGTCACTCAGGGTTCACCTGATACAGCCTTCTACAGAGGTGTCCTCAGATCTTAACACAGAGGTAGTCCTTATATGTGTACACATCAAAATTGATGAAATATTATAAAATAGCAAAAGCAACCATTTAAGCAATGTATATGTGCAGTTTCATGGAAAAATTTTGAATGGTTTGCAAGTTATGGCCTGGAAATGAACCCTACCCTCGTTTAAGACTAAGTTGAGAAAGAATTGAAAAAATTCTGATTTTTTTTTTTAATAATTCAAAATAATAAAAGGCACCAGTTAAACTGATGAGCATGCAACATCAGCAATTGCAGTCGGTGGCAAGAAGGAAGAAATTGATATTTTAATATTAACCTGCAAATCGCTTAATTTTTTAGTGCTTTCTTAACTATTTGCTGCTCATAAATATTTCTGATGTTCTGTAGAAAGATTTGATTTGCCATGTTACAGATTTGGAAGAGTTTCCTAATTGTAAAGGTGAGCTTCTGTACCCACTCTGGCCCCTTGCAGAGACTTGGTTTATGAAGATTATGCCAAGAAATGTGGATTGGGTGACCAAAATGGCACAAAAAGTGGATGAAATAATCACCATGACAGACAGAAGGATTCTTTCTTTTCATAACCTGACTGCAACTACATTGCTCAGTGGTATTGAATAATATGCTCATAGGTCTGCCTGCTCCACACAATGAATCATTGGTACTTTGGAACACACTGGATAAACTTATCACGACCCGATAAATATGCAAATGAGGTCACCAAGCAGAAACTTAGTTTTAATCGCCTTACATCATCTTCCCGAGGCAAGAGAGTTAACTGACTTAAAAAGTCCAGTTTCCGACCTTGCCGAACCAGGCTGGAATTCCTGGGCTCGTAGCGCCACCAGTGGCTATTTTGAGTAATGTCCCTTCTGAGCCTCTCCTATGGACCAATCCAATCCCATCACTTGCATTTGTTTCAAACAAAATGGCGGCACCCTGTCAAGACGATCTGATCGATAATCAAGATCTATATTGTGATAATATGTAATGTTTCTCAATGAAAGTAGTGAGTGAGTGAGTGAGTTGGGTTTAACTCCACTTTTAACGGTATTGCAGTTATATCGTGGCATGTCACCTTAATGTGGGAAGAAAGCCCAAATTGATGCAGGTCTTAGACGTTTACCCCTTCGGTGAAACCCACAAGCACGGGTATGGTGCTGACAAACCTAGAAACATAATGGGGGCGAACCGGTATTCGAACCCACGATCATAAGTTTCTGGCGTGACCAAGGGACACAAATTGCAGCACCTTAGACGATTGGGACCCCTGGGCCCTATCTATCAATAAGGAGGTTTTGGTCCTTGAGTGTTAGTTAGAAGTTGGAAGGCATTCCGGAGGTATTCCTATAATACAAGTCACCGCCTCCATGGTCAATTGGATAAAGTGTCTGCCTGAAGTGTTGAATTGGTGGTTTGGATCTCCTGGCAGCACCATATATCAAAAGACATTAAATAATGGTACTTGTTGTTACCCTGCCCGACTCTTATTAAAGAGATAAAACAATGACGACTCAGAGTAGTATCATGTGTCTGAGTGGAGCATCGCCACATGGCACCTGTGTGGGCAAGCATTATAAAACCGGCATTGTAACATAAATGCAGGTATGTTCCCTGATCTGATTGGTTAAAAAGTGTTGTCGAATGAGCATAACATCGCTGAATTTTTGGGGTCTCATCACCGTGTATGTATACATTAATTAATGGAACTATTTTTGAAATCATCAACATGGAGGAACAGATGGAAATTTACCCTGACTTCCACATCGGAGATTTCGATGAAATATTGAGTGAATGGGGCGACGAGACATTTTCTGAGATAATACAAGAATTTGAAGGTAAATGAAATTTACCTTTTTCCATTAATTACAAAATCATAATCATAAATAATGTAATTTTCTTGGGCTTGGCCAAAGGAAAAAACAAAACAAAATCAATTTTTAACAGAGTAAAAAACATTTATTGCAACTCTATAATGACTTTCATACATCCACCTAATTTTGTTCTTATTATAACCCACAAAAAGCTGTTGAAGCTGAAAACCGTTCTGAGATGGCCCCCGAACTAGGAAATACAGCCAGCGTTTCCGTAGAGCCCAAAGTTCAAGCGTCCAGTCACCGCTTCGCGTCCCTTGATACAAAAGCAGTACAGGACATCGTGGATAGGAACCTCTCCAAATCTACTGGGAGTTAAAATATTTCGACGTAAGCCATTGAAACATAAAAGAATACATAAACAAATAAAAAAAAATTCCTACGCAGATTCGATCAACATCAGCGAGAGTTACCTCCCTTACACCATTGCCATAATAGCAATGTAAAGCGTGACCAATGTGTCATCGCAAAAATTGGCAATAATATAACGAGATTGACCAAAATGTTAACATAAATTAAATATTTCGTTTTGTAAGATTTGAGATATGTTATACTAAATGGATATACGGAAATTTCATTTAAACACGACACCGTAATAATAACGAAATACTCCCACTTACCGTCACATTTGTACCCTGAACACGGCAATCTTTTCACTTCCAGAATGGCTTGGTTTCCGAGGTTTTGAACCCACGTTCGAAGAGCTTCCTGCTTTTCAACTGAATGAGAGACTGAGGTTCTTTTATGCCGAAGTCAGAAATGCTGAGGGAGAACTTTACTCAAAATCGAGTTTTGTTGGGTTGCGTGTTGCCATACACAGGCACATCAGGGGGCCGCCATTTGAGCGCAGCATAAACATTATCCAAGACCGGAAATTTCACACTGCAAACTGCCGTCACTTTACTGTCAAACGCAGGTATTGAATCGCGAGATTTGCAGAATTACCGGCCACAAATCCGATGAATCGTTGAAGTCGTATTCCATTGACTCGTGCTCGTCTCAAAAACGACATTATTCGAACATTTTTCAGAGACAGGAGCAGCTCGCTAACGAACGTAATTTGGTACCTGTCATAGATACAAATATCCTGCCACTGTCCACTGCTCCCGTGAGTGATTTCCAGGTTAATTCTTCTGCTAATTTCCACGGCCTCTCTCACATATGTTATTCCACTGTAACAGTAAACAACTTTTTTCAATCCCAGCTAAGCTGCATGTCTGAAATTTCGCACGTTTGACGTCTCTTGTCACCACCTCAGTTTCAGGCGAGTTGACACTATCTTGTACAGGGGCCAAACAGTATGTACGTCTTTTCTAATTTTGATTATTTGTATTTCATAGTTACGCTTAACTACAAATTACAAGTAAGATGAGGAACTGTGATAAAGAATTGAATTTGTGATATTTCCTGTTGTTTGTTTATTTTCTGAGAAATGAGCTTGAACATGTGACCACCCCTTTCGTAAAATGGACCCTCATTATTGGAGTACCTCGAAACCATTGATCGGTTTCGCGGCACCCCATATCATGCATCTTTTCGAAGGTGAGCACGAGGAGACGTATTACTAACGACAGTTTTGTTGTGTCATGCGCTCAGTAAATTAGTTCCTCCTAAATATCGATTTAATTAACGTTCATGTTACAATGTCGATAAATATTTCGTTTTGTAAGATTTGCGTGATGTTATGCTGAATGGATGTACGGAAATTTTTCATTTGAACACTCCGCCTTACGGCGTCGTGTTCAAATGAAATTTCCGTACATCCATTCAGCATAACATCACGCAAATCTTACAAAACGAAATATTTATCTCCTAATTAGCCCAGACTAGTTCAAGCAGCCACACACACTCACATACATGTATGTCGCCATACAAGAGAATAATCTTAAATGTGACATTACACCCCATTCACCATTTTTAACATTTTGGTACACATCAATCTTTAGGATTTATGTATCCACTGGTGTATTCAACCTCTTTCATGTGAAAACAGAAATCTCTAAGTTTGTCATCCAGGTCTAGCATTAAAAAATATGCAATAACCGATGCAATGTCCTTCTTTTTCTCAAAAAAATATCTGTTTGCTGTTTGAATAAAAAAAGAAGAGGAAAAGGTAAAGTTTTAACTGGTTCCACTATTGCTACACGCCATTAACTTTTAAGCATTCAAACAAATAGACGGGAGCCCAGTCATTACGAAGAACTCTCCTGAAACAGGGGAAGGAAAGGTATCCAAAATGGCGTCGAATTCACATGGCCAAACATCGACAGAGGACACAAGTAAGCTCAACGACCAAAAAAAGTTTGAAGGAACAAAAGATGATGATTATGGGTTTTATTTCTACCCTGAGAGAGGCGTGCCAGAGGAAAAACCCTCCTTTTGGAAAGGCATTTGGCAAGGACGAACATCGGGCCAGAAACTGAAGTGCGAAACCAACGTAGCATGGTGTATTGAAAATCGTGAGTGAGAAAACACAGCTGAGCAGAAAGTTCTTGTTACATTAACGAACAATCGGATTTACTTGATGTGCTGACACTAAATCATAAATCAAAAGCCATATCTGTGACTGTCGGTGGAAATAGTTTCATCATGACCACCGCACATCCAAGGGCATCATCAAAGGGAGACAACTCTCTTCTCAGTATTCGCCATGGACATGATAAAGTTTATAAACAGAATGTGTCTCGGTATCACAGGACTTTACAGCGAAATTGATGCATATTCATTGACCAAATCACCCTTGGTGGGCCATGAATATGCATTATTTTCGCTACAATTTGGGTCAAGCCATACAATAGTTGCATCGATTTTCCTTCACAAGTATTTAATATTATAATAAGGAATTGTGAGGATAACCATTACAATAAAGTCACAAAAACTACCTTGTCTGTGATTTCATCTTTGTCATTGGATAATCCAAAGGAGATTGAGTCTCTAACATTTGTAAACATTGTAAAAATATCAGCATGATCAGGATTATACAAATTGTCATTTTAAGATATTTCTTTTCATTTTTGCACACACACATGTTTATGCAACATGTACAAGTCAGACTATTGAACATCATATTTGCAAAATCTTTTGCAGACCCCATGGTCAAGTTAATGATGAGAGCCCTGAAAAGCCATGGCTGGTGAGATACCTTTTTATTTCGACTATGTTAATGCTTCCAAGACAGTCTGCCCTACACAATGAATAGGGTTTTTTCATTTGAACATGGAGGCCAGAGCCCTATGACGCCATAGTTAAATTCATACATGAGTAAATGAAATGGTATGAAATAGTAAAAATGAATATCATCATCAGTGCCAAAGACTTTGGAGTCTACTAGCCCAAACAAGGCTCTTACCATGCTAACAACATTTGTAGTAGATTTATGTGTTTATGTATGTGATTTATGTTTTTATGTTGACTACTGTTAGCTAACGTTACAGAAGTTTACTAGACTCAGGCTTCACGCTAGTGGCTAAAGCCACAGATTGTATTTATATAGTATTAAGGGCCAATTCTTGCCCATGTTTCCTGACTGTCATTGTGAATCCATTGCTTTACATATTTTGTGATGTACTTGTGAAATTGCTGAAAATGTCATGAAGCAACATTCCCTGAATCACACCAGTTCACCCCAGTGAAGTTTCTTCAGTGTTTCAGTGTTTGTGTTACAGTGCAGTGGATCTGACTCGCCATGTCTCCTGTGAAAAGTGCCGCGAGCGAGTCAATGGAGGATTTGATCCAACCACAAACCAAGTAGGTAATGTGCAGGGATGTGAAATCTCCGCGGAAACGCGGAAAATCACGTTTTTTAAAACAGTATTCCTCAGAAAAAATCATCTTCCGCGTAAAAATTGAATAATTTTTTTTTTTGAAATGTGGATAGACCCCGAGATCACTGGTGTTCCACCTGTTTCATTATGCTTGGCCCATCGCTACATATATAGGAAACCAGCTGAGACATCCAGTTGCCTTGAATACTTTGTCAGGGAAAATAAACATGATAAAATGAATACAGTGTGTGGTCAACCTGAACGATCTTTAATATTCAGAATGAATCAGCACTCTGTTACTCTTAAAAGTGCTGTTAAGGCCAGACCTCTTTTGGTTTAAGGATGTTTGGCCTCCAAATTCAGGTTGGTCATGTTGGTAGATTTAAAAAAATAAAAATAAAACAAAATCTGATTTCCATTGTTTTTTTATTTCGAAAAACTGTTACTGGTAAGCACATAGGGAAAAAGGTGGGGGTCGAGGAATTGGGATTTGTTTAATTTGTGGTGCTATGAAGGTTTGAAGATAAATATCCAACCGTTTTCAATTCTAGTATTTTAAATAATGTATTTATATTGATAGTGACAGTAAATGAGTTTTCTTTTCCACAGTTTAATTATATCTGATCGGGGGACTGAAAAAACACTGTTCCCTTTTTTTTCATATTTCACATTTCAACTTTTGGGAGTTGGACGTGAAAGCAAGTTTAAAAAAAGTCTGGCTTTCCTTTGATGCAGTTGTTTATTGTTACAGGTGGTTGTGTGTCAGAACAATGCCACCAAGAGAAGCATCTGCTGCAATGTCCTGGCTCATGAGTTCATCCACGCCTTTGATGCTTGCAGAGCGAAAGTCGACTTTGAAAATCTCCGTCATCTTGCCTGCTCCGAGGTACTGTTACCCTTTGGCTTGGGTTGTACTCACACAATACAGTTCAGTGATGGAGTGCACTGTAGATTTGCCCCCATCTTCCCGAGGCAAGAGGTTTAACTGACTATAAAAGTCTACTTTCCACCCTTGCCGAACTAGGCTGGTATTATGGTCGAACGAGTCTATGCATAGTTCAGTCAAAATCGCGGAAAGAAATCAAAATCCGGTTCGTAAACTGTCGTGTAGATTTCAGTCGATTGCAGGATTTGCAAAGCATGTACACCCCCAACTCATTGTCAACAGATATTTTCCAAATCTTTTCATTTTTTTAAATGAAGGTGCTCGTGCAGTTTTTAATGCACTTTGAGATGTAAGACCCGTTTTATCACAATATAGAACTTGATTATCAATCAGATCGTCTTGACAGGGCGCCAACATTTTGTTTGAAGCAAATGCCAGTGATACGAGAGGTGGAATCTGATTGGTCCGTTGGAGAGGCTTCAAAGGGACATGACGCATAATAACCACTGGTGGCGCTACGATCGAGCCCAACCTAATTCCAACCTAACCTCCCTTGCCTCGGGAAGATGATTTGCCCCTTGAGGATGCCTGGTTAGAATTGCTCCTCAGCAACCTATTCTGGTCGTGAAAGGTGACTTAATAAATCAGGTGGTCAGACTCGGTGGCATATATTGGTGCTCACAATATTGATCACTAATTGTCTGGTCCAGACTTGACTATTTACAGATCACTGTTGTATAGCTGGAATATTGCTGAGTGGAACGTTTAACCACTTATAAACACTAGAATTGGGCAGATATGAAAGCTGGCTGGGTTGTTGTGTTTACGAATCATTTGTGATTGTGGGTATAAGCATGTTATAGAAGTATATATAACTAAGAACCAGGTAAAATGAAAATGAGGTTGTTACATGTGTGACCTGTCTGATGATGGGGATTGTAGCTCATGCTTTTAATCACTGGTTTCGTTGATCCAGATTTGATACTTGATTGTTTACACAGACCACCATCATAATGCCTCACTCACTCATGTTAACACTGACGTTAATTTCCAAGGAGTTTACCTGAGAGTGCACAATTATCGTTTAATGTAATATCTTCTAGCAGGTGCCCGATCAGGGTTACAATGGGTACAGGGCCATTTGATAGTCTGAGACAGGTGAAACTCTACTAGGTCGAGTTGTTTTCTCACTTGTCTAGTTATTTGTAGTCCTCTTAAACGGGGACTGCTTTAAGAGTTTGTTGAAATTTGACTACCGCTGATAAAGATTTATTTAATTACTACCATAGAAAGATTATTGCGATGAGATTACTCTTCCATGGATTACCTTTAAATGGCCTTGGGGAATTCTTTTGGTACACATGAAAATGTCAAGGTCACAAGATAGATAAAACTTTCTAAACTTGGTATATATACCCTCTCCAGGATGGGCCCTGATTTGAAAAGATTATGGTCAAGGTTAGTCAAAGGTCAAGGTCAGCCCCTTGGAAACACATGATTTTAACATTGTCAGTTTCTGAGGTATGGTGACTTCTCTACAGCCATGAAACTTTACATTGGCATGTATCTTACAAATCCTACAACGTGTAATGGTGCTATGTCTATCAAAGGACAAGGTCGTCTTTGAGGATATTGTTAAACATGGTTGTACCCTTCCTTGCCAGTTGCTCCTGCTCTTTACTTTGTTCAAACCTGAGACTTCGGTAATTGTTGGATCTTTTGAAGTCATCTTGAAGTCAAGATCTGGAAGTAATTATTTAGGACTGAAGGTCTTTAAGACTTTATGCTTGGAGGAAATGTTGGTGATGGGGTTGATCTGTTGTTGCAAGTAAATGGACAAACTTCTAGTTTTACAAGAACCACTCATCCAGAATGAGCTGTGGACTAGTTTTGATATGACCAATTATGTTTTAATCTTGATTTGTTGCTATAGTGCTCATTTTGACTAGAACTAATTTCATGATTTCTCTTATCAACCCTCATGGCCATGAACACTTTTGAGGGTTCACATTTTTAGGAGGTGATTAAATACTGTTCATGTAGGATATGATTTGTTTTGGTGACTGAGAAGTGAAGATGAGGACATATTTATACATCCTCTATCTCCAGGGCTCGCATTCAGGTAAACCTCACAGGTATACTAACCCCGGGATCCATTCCTGTTGTTCTTGTGATCACAAATTACCCGCCGTTGATTTTCCTCAAGTACGGCTAATTTGAGATTGTGAGAACCACGAGAATGGTTTGGGGTTAGTATAGGTTCATCGAAATGTGTGCCCTGGGGATAGAGAGGATGATATTCGTATCGCCAGGTTGTTAGAACAGATGCTTGTCTCTGTGCCAGATTCGAGCTGCCAACATCATGCACTGTTCCTTCATGGCGGCCGTGTCATCCGGAGATGCTTCCCCAGTGAACATCAAGCAAAGACATCAGGTTTGTACTCCAGACATTCAAGAACACATGTCTTCATTTTAGTATTTTGCAGTTTTCTTTTTATTCATAACCTGTAGGGATTTTTGGGTTAGAATTGGTCCCGAGCAACCTATCCGTGTCATAAGAGACGAGGTACTGGATCAGTGACTTGGTTGATTGCGTGTCAATGAATCCTGACAGCATGGATTTTTTCCTCGATATCAATCACTGGATTGTATTAATATTAGTAATGGGATTTGGGGTTAGCATTTTGGCATTAAAGTTAAGCAATAAAAACACACACACATTCAGCGATAGAAATTGGCACTAATCCTATAGTCCTTTGCCAAACTGATCGCCTCCGTGGTCTAGTGGTAGAGCGTCCGCCATTTGACCAGAAGGTCCGGGGTTCGATCCCCGGCCGCGTCGTACCAAAAGACGTTAAAAGATGTCTGGCGCTCGGCATTAAGGGGCTAAAACAAGGACTGGTCGGCTCGGAGTCAGTATACTGTGTCTGAGTGGGGTATTCATGTTAAACTGCGGCATGGTATCTCAGTGAGCTAGCACTATAAATCAGCATCAGTCCGACTAGTTCAAGCAGCCACTCAAACACACACACGTGCATGCACGTCTCTATATAAGTGCAATAATCTTGGACACCACCCACCACCACCACCACCCACCTTTGCCAAACTGCACAATAGTGGAGGTATCATAAGGACTCGTAGACATTTGCCATCTTTCAGGATTTTTGCTATATGCTTTTGTTGTGAGGACTAGTGGACTAAAATGTTTAGTTTCTGATGCTGACATTAACACTTATTTATCTATATGGTAAGAACCTTGATATAATAACAACAAATTTAAACATGTTAAATGGTTTTGATACTATCTTGTTATGTCCTCGACACTTGATGAATGAAGTTAGTACAATTTAATCAAGTCCAGATAATCTGACTTATAACTTATTAAGGTAACCAGCAAAATCAGTTTGTTATTAATAATTTGGAATGCACATTAAACAAATTAAACACAGAGGCGACTAACTGGATCGGGTGGTCAAACTCGATGACCTGCATCTGCATGTCAACGTACCTGGACGGCATGGGTCGTTACTCATAATATCAATCACAGGACTGTTTGCCTAGTTCAGATACATATTGGGAATATACCGTATTCGACGTAATAAGCACCCCGCTCTCATAAGCACCCACGGCGATATTTGCTAATATATTGGCTAGTGAACAAACCCAATTAGCACCCCTTCCGATTGATCAATGTACACAAGACTTATTCATTCGCGTATATTACGCACTTGTGTGTTATATGCACCCTTAATTATGGGTAAATAAATTCTGGAAACATATATCTGTCGTATATAAACATTTTAGGCTGTCAGCATAAACCATGAAATTTATCTTTAAACTCTGTTTTTTTCACCAAAATAATATTCTAATAAGAGCCCCCTATTTCTAATTTTGAGAGTGCCCTGGGCGCTTATTACGTCGAATACGGTATGTTTTGAAACTACTGAAAATACATTCATTTTAGAATAAAAAAGTGACATATTCATAATCTGAGATAAAAGCTTTAAAATAAAAATATTTTCAGTGAAACCCTGTTTCCAGTGAAGTTAATTTTTTTTGTAAATGCTTAATTGTTATGGAGTTGAAGAATTGTCCAAAGTGCAGTGTTTTTACTAAAGGGTTTGATTGTGCAAGTCATCCTTGCAAGCACCTCCTTTCTCCTAGCCTATGATTGTTGGAACCTATGCTTAAATAGGAGGTGACTAACAGGATTGGGTGGTCAGGCTCGCTGACTTTGTTAATGCATGTCATCGATCCCAATTGTGTAGATCAATGCGCATGATGTCAATCACTGGATTGTCTGGTCCAGATTTGATAATTTACAGACTGCCGAAATATTACTGAATGTGGCGTTAAACTGAAAACACTGTTTGTGTGTTGTAGGAGTGTGTCAAGTCAAAAGCCATCATGTCTGTGTTGATGGTGAGGAACGTGACCCATGAGAAGGCCAGCCAAGTAGTGGACAGTGTGTTTGACAAGTGTTACAAAGACTTGGAGCCAGTTGGGAGGCGGCCACGGAAGGGGTCGCGGGATCCGGACCGAGCCCTTATTGAAGGAGCGTATTATGGTTACACGGGATAGCAGGCATCTGGGATAGGATTTTATGTGTGCTTCAGTTGATCTAGTGGACCGTGTATGCGTGTACTTGATGTATGTAAGGGCCGAATTTGACCAGTGACAGGTCAGGTTCCTCTGCTTAACTGCGGACAACCAGTTCTTGGTATGTGGAGCATTAAATCTGTATTAGCTTTTGCCAATGTTTCCATGGTCAAGACTATGTATCAAAATGTCTACCAAGTGAGGCTTAGGCTTATACTTGGACTTTTATGTTGGTCTCATGTCTCACTTCCAACTGTTGGGCCCAGGTAATGTAGTGTTGTTTGTCACAGATGTGACAAAGCTGTGATATTGCTGACTTTGCATAAATAAATGTTCACTCTCACACCAGTGTACAATGGCTACCGCTGGCAAAATTAAACACATGAATAAATATGTGAGTGTGTGAGTGAGTTTGGTTTTTACTCCGCTTTTAGCAATATTCCAGCAATATCATGGCGGGGGACACCAAAAATGGGCTTCACACACTGTACCTATGTCGGGATTCGAACCCGGTTCTTTGGCGTGACGATCGAACGCTTTAACCACTAGGCTACCCGACCGCCCTGAATAAATATGTAAATGTATAAGACGATCTGTAAGAGATGTATGGATTCGCTAATGCAACTGTGAAATGATACGTTCATATGCTGACTTTGAACATTGTGATATAACTTGTTATTCCGAAGAGTGCACAAATATTTGGTGTCGTCCATTTTCTTTCAGGCTGAACTAGTGTATCACATTCTGTAGCATATGCTTTGTACTCCACAAGGACCTTTGTACCAAAGCACGAAGATTAAGCATTCACACATTAAGATAATATATTTATGACCACATTTTATTATGAAATAAACAGACAAATTACAAAATCAAGGTGTGTTTATTACTGAACCCGCAGTAATGGTACAAATGTGTAAATGTCATATGTATCACAAGCATGGATGTCAAAACAAAATGAATGCTGATTTGATTTCATGTAACAGTGTTGCAGACACAGATCCTGATAAGACACTTGTGCAAGATGAGATGAGTGGCAAATTACTGATCCAAAGAAATCTCACAATTGTGCTTCTTGCATCATCTTGAAAGCAGCCTATATAGTCAAGTTTCATAGAGGCTACTCAAAAGTTCAATAACACAATGTTTTCATAAGACCATCGTGAATGTAGAATATGAAGGCTGTATCTATCATAATGGGATTTTGACAAACTGGATAACTGAGGATGTACTTTCTCTATTTGCATCTTCAGTACCCTTCTTGTGTTGATGACTAGGCTTTCAAATAAGGGCGTGAGTAAGATTTAACAACACTTTGAACAGTATTTCAGTTATATCACGACGTGTCAGCTTAATGTGGGAGGAAAGCCCGAAGTGATGCTGGTCTCAGACATTTACCACTTTGGTGAAACCCACGAGCACGGGTATGGTGCTGACAAACCGAGAACAATCAAGGCTAACTGGGATTCGAACCCACAATCATAGGTTTCTGACATGCCCAAGGGACACAACTCTGCACAGCGAAATTGCAGCACCTCAGACGACTGGGCCACTTCAAATTAAGGAGGAAAGTGGCCGCTGTTTACATGACAAATAATTCCCTGGATTGGCCAGCAAGCCAGGCACATTACTGCTAAAGTTCACACGTTTCTAAACAATCACTTAATCAACTCGTCTTTACCAGGGACGGAGAAACATGGTGCATAGATTTCCAACTGTTAAATACAATCTTCATTCATTTTTATGTATTACTGATATAAAGCATGATACAAAAGTCTAGCAGTTCACTTAAATAACCACAGCATGCAACATGATTACAAAGTGAAACCATTTGTTTCTGAAATAAATTGTGAAGAAATATTTAACTTCAATGGCCCGGATTCCACTAAAACATCCTTGCTATAACAGATGGAATGCTTGATTTAATGGCACATCAATCCACTGAAATAATGTTGCAACAATATTTTCACGATTTTGTTCTCATTCATTATCAAATATGATTATGATCATAAATACATATTACGCTGTTAGAGATGCTGTGGAATTTGTATGGAATATGAACAAGATTCTAAATGATAAAGATGTATGATACATGCACGTATTACACAAGTCACATCTGATATGTAAGACTGAAAGGTGAGTATTTGTATTCATAACAGTGTGGAGTTTCTAGATGTGGAGATTGCTGGATCCAGCTGATAAAATGTCGACATTTAGACAAGGGAATAGGGACCTCTATGTGGGGCTGTATCGTAGACTCTAAACTAAGTGCCTTTGGCAGGTATATTGAGGAACAATTATGATTTTGATCAGATTTTTTAAAGTTCAAATGTTCTTAAATTCAGAGGTATTGTAACATTGCATTTTATGCATTATGCATCACTAAACATTAAAGCCTCTTTATTTGTGGAAGTACAAGTTCCCTGCCAAAGTTATAACATTAGTAATAACTATATTAACATAAAGGATTTTTTTCATTTAAATCTGGGAATTTTTACTGACAGTTGCTGCAGACTTGAAGCCGAATATTGGCCTCAGGGCAGTTCTAGACAAATCCCTGCTGTTGTCATGATGGTCAAGACTAGATACTACCAATGATGAAGGCTAATGAGAAGATGCATCGATGCACTGGTGCATCACCCTTTGAAGTACCATATTCACTGCAATAAGCGCCCTGCTCCAACAAGCACCCCTTGACCAACTTCTAGATAAATCTTTATAAACGCATTCTACTTGGACAGAAAATTTACTTGACAGTCTGTATTGTCTTATGGATTTTTGTCTCTATTTTACAGTGATTGAGTGCGTACGGTTTTAGGCCGCTTTTAGCAATATTCCAGCGATATCATGGCGGGTACTCTTTTTACAAAACAAAAATCCCCCCCCCGGCGCTTCATATGGCAAATACAGTATGTATAGTTTAACAGGTTAACGTGATTATCTGCACACTTATGGTGTACACCATTTCTGGTGTCCCCCGCCGTGATATTGCTGGAATATTGCTAAAAGCGGCGTAAAACCATACTCACTATGGTGTACACATTGGTACCGATCAACACATCCGCTAAAGTCATTCAAATATCTGATCTTAGAAATGAACATTTGACGTAAAAAAATATTTGAGAAAATAATAGCTTTTGTTTACCTTTAAAATGTCTAAATTAAACTACATTCACCTACTCATGTCAATCTCTCTCTTGTATGCAAATCGTCACGGTCAATCCTCACCTACCATTTATAATTCCTTACCATTAATCAGTGTTGCTTGACTGTAAGGACCTAACAAAACGTTGCTATCACAGAATAATAAAGAAGTTGTTATCCATAAATTGGGCCTACTTTGTGAAAAATAATTAAACATCTTGTTTTGCAAAACTTACATTGCTGGTGGATTTCTAATTGGTCAGGTTGATAAAAATGTGCTACCTATTGAGCCGAGATGGTTGTTCTTCCAGCAGAAATATTTCTCATACTTTGCTCTGAGTAGATCTCTGAATGTATTTGGCGTTGTTTTTAACACTTTGCCACTTCTTGGGATGCAGTTTGAAGTAAACCAGAGTCCCGATGAGGATGACGACAATGACAATACAGGCAATAGCTATCCCGACGACCATCCCGATGTTGCTGCTGCTCCGTGCCACGAAGACGCCCCCTCCCTGGGCCTGGAACTTGGCCATGTTGCCGTCAATACTGGCATCCACTCTCGTCCATGTCGCGAAGTTGTTGGCGTTGGATCTGTAGACGACGACGTCCGAGCTGCCGCTGTCAACCTTCAGCTCAATGGTGAATGTTTTGCTGTCACTGGCGATCTGGCTTTGTGGATACACCACCAGGAAGTTGCTGACGTAGTCACTGCCGAGCTGAAACATAACGGAAAATATAGCTCTGAAATTACATCTAAACTGCCTGAAAGCTGGGATAGAGTTTTGCATTTGGCATGTGGTTTTAAATGTCATCTCAACCCAAACCCTTGACTATGCTGAGGGAGGACAGTCACAGCACCTGTGGTAATGGTTAAACCATCCTGTAACAACACCTGTGGCAATGGTTAACCCACCCTGTAACAACACGTGTGGCAATGGTTAAACCACCCTGTAACAACACGTGTGGCAATGGTTAAACCGCCTTGTAACAGCACCTGTGGCAACGGTTAAACCACCCTGTAACAACACTTGTGGCAATGGTTAAACCGCCTTGTAACAGCACCTGTGGTTATGGTTAAACCATCCTGTAACACCACCTGTGGCAACGGTTAAACCACCCTGTAACAACACTTGTGGCAATGGTTAACCACCCTGTAACAACACCTGTGGTAATGGTTAAACCATCCTGTAACAACACCTGTGGCAATGGTTAACCGCCCTGCAACAACACTTGTGGCAAATGTTAAACCATCCTGTAACAACACTTGTGGCAATGGTTAAACTGCCCTGTAACAACACTTGTGGCAATGGTTAAACTGCCCTGTAACAGCACCTGTGGCAACGGTTAAACCATCCTGTAACAGCACCTGTGGCAACGGTTAAACCATCCTGTAACAGCACCTGTGGCAACGGTTAAACCATCCTGTAACACCACCTGTGGCAATGGTTAAACCGCCTTGTAACAGCACCTGTGGTAATGGTTAACCACCCTGTAACAACACCTGTGGTAATGGTTAAACCATCCTGTAACACCACCTGTGTAAACCGCCTTGTAACAACACCTAAGGCAATGGTTAAACCGCCCTGCAACAACACTTGTGGCAAATGTTAAACCACCCTGTTACAACGGCTGTGGCAATGGTTAACCCAGCCTGTAACAACACCTGTGGCAATGGTTAAACCACCCTGTAACAACAACTGTGGCAATGGTTAACCCAACCTGTAACAACACTTGTGGCAATGGTTAAACACCCTGTAACAACACTTGTGGCAATGGTTAAACACCCTGTAACAACACCTGTGTAAACCACCCTGTAACAACACCTGTGTAAACCACCCTGTAACAACACCTGTGGCAACGGATAACCCAGCCTGTAACACTTGTGGCAAAGGTTAACCCACCCTGTAACACCTGTGGCAAAGGTTAACCCACCCTGTAACAGGACCTGTGGCAAAGGTTAACCCACCCTGTAACACCTGTGGCAAAGGTTAACCCACCCTGTAACACCTGTGGCAAAGGTTAACCCACCCTGTAACAGGACCTGTGGCAAAGGTTAACCCATCCTGTAACACCTGTGGCAAAGGTTAACCCACCCTGTAACACCCGTGGCAAAGGTTAAACCATCTTGTAACAACACATATGGCAATGGTGGTGAAAGCACCTCTCTGTATTTAAACCATGGTGTCTACTCACATTCATGGTCTGGTGTGCAGCCTGCATCTGCCTGTCTCCCTCCTCTCGACTCCATTCCTCAAGTCTCAGTTTCTGTAGTCTGTCAAAGGCTCCTTGACTCACTTCAACCTTGGCATTGCTGTAACAGGGGGAGATAATCCACAATGAAACACTAAGAAGGGAGGATTTGTGATTGTTCTCAAAGCATATAACAAACAATTAGTTCCGCCTCAAGCCATTCTGTAAACTACCCTCTGGCAAGCAGGCGTGAAAGGTATTAGCACCTGTACCTAAACGTCATTTCAAGAATGAACAAATTACACCCTGGTGACATCACTAGAACACCTAATGACCTCTACCCACTAAGCAGGTGACATTACTACGACACCTAATGACACCTACCCTCTAGGCAGGGTGACACAAATATGACATCTACAAACTAGGCAGGATGACACCACTAGGACACCTACCGACTAGGCAGGGTAAAATCACTTGAACACTTAATGACACCTACCCACTAAGCAATGTGACATTACTATGACACCTAATGACACCTACCCACTAGGCAGGGTGACACCATTACGACATCTACCCACTAGGCAGGGTAACATCAGTAGAACACCTAATGACATCTACCAACTAGGCAGGATGACACCACTAGGACACCTACCGACTAGGCAGGGTAACATCACTTGAACACCTAATGACACCTACCCACTAAGCAATGTGACATTACTACGACACCTAATGACACCTACCCACTAGGCAGGGTGACACCATTACGACACCTACCCACTAGGCAGGGTAACATCACTAGAACACCTAATGACACCTACCCACTAGACAATGTGACATTACTACGACACCTCATGACACCTACCCTCTAGGCAGGGTGACACAAATATGACACCTACCCACTAGACAATGTGACATTACTACGACACCTCATGACACCTACCCTCTAGGCAGGGTGACACAAATATGACATCTACCCACTAGACAATGTGACATTACTACGACACCACTACGACACCTACCCACTAGGCAGGGTGACACTGCCGCCCATGCTGCCGATGGCCTCGTATCTGACTGGGTAGGGGTACACCATGATGCGGGCCTTCTGGTCCCTGTTGGAGAAGTCGTTGTTCCTCGTGGACATGAAGTGGTAGGTTCCTAGCTGAGTTATCTGCCTTGGGTCAAGGTTGAAGTATGTACCTGCATCATCCAGCTGTGACATTTCTCCACCGAACTGACCTACAAAAGGCAACACACTGTTGACAACATTTACCCATCTGTGTTCGTCTAGTGAGAAACAATTAGTCACAAGGTCTCATGGTCTGAGTATTTAGGTTGAAACGTCATGACATAAGAGTTGAACAAGAATATATGGGTACTAGATTACAAGTTTGATGGTTACAATCAACATGACTATTTCATGGCAGACCAGGGCAGGGTCAAAAGCAATACACCCCCAAATAACTACTATACATTATTATACATACCACATACTGCCTTTCAATTTCCATAACTATACATAAAGGATGGCTGAGAAATGCGCAAATTTGGTTGCCATGGCACCCATGTCTAGATCAGAATTCAGAATTCATTAGGGACACTATTGCTGGGTGAAAAATTACAGTATTTGACTACCGTTGGACTTGGAATATTGAAGGATTTTTTTATATTTTTAAAAAAGAAATGGTAATAAAAATGAAATGTCCGGCAAACTTGATGACGGTGCGGGCAGTGCCTGAGAACCAAGACTATTATTTTTTTAGCCTAAGCCAAATAGTTTCTTCAATTTAGATGATCAGACACAAAAGCAAGTAACCCTTACACACAAGTACAACACTATGGAGCAAAATGAGTCTTGTTGTACAAACAGGCGGAAAAACAACAAATGCAAAGTTGTCTGGAAATGTCCATCTTCCCGAGGCAAGAGAGTTGACTGACTTTAAAAGTCCAGTTTCCACCCTTGCTGAACTAGGCTGGAATTCCTGGGCTCGATCGTAGCGCCACCAGTGGCTTTTACAAGTTATGTCCTTTCTATGCCTCTCCTATTGACCAATCAGATTTAACCTCTCGTATAACTTGCATTTGCTTCAAACAAAACGGTGGCGCCCAGTCAAGACGATCTGATCGATAATCAAGATCTATATTGTGAAAAAACGAGTCTTACATTGCGTAGTGCATCAAATTACGTGAGCACCTTGATAAAAACATGAAAAGATTTAGAAAATATCAGTTGACAACGTGTTGGTGGTGCACATGTTTTGCAAATCCTGCAGTCGACCGAAATCTGCATGACACTCTACCAACCGGATTTCTATTCCGGTGCGCGATTTTGATTGGACTATGCATGGACTCGTTAGTCCAGCCAAAATGTAACTCCATAATACCAGCCTAGTTCGGCAAGGGTGGAAACTGGACTTTTATAGTCAGTTAACTCACTTGCCTCGGGAAGATGGGAAATGTCAAGATTTCTGCAAAGTTTCTGTTTTGAGATGAACCTTAACTGATGACATTTTCACTTATTTCTGGTTAAACTACAACACTCAAAATGACCTGCAAAGCACAAGGAACCAGCCACTGGGATAACAAATTTATATGAAGAAATGTTCAGAAATGGTCCGCAACTCATAACATTTTCAAAATCCTCACAGTAACAGCAAACCTAATAGAACGACATGCGTTCAAGGTTTCATGAAGAAATATATAAGTTAGTAGTTGTGGGACGATACACGATGCATCGTAGGAGCGCGATATTTTACTTTATTTATTTTACAGTCGCACACTAAGTATAGAATATCGATTCCTATCTTAAATGTTTACTTTAATGGCTGTTACACCAATCACTAATTAGTAGTGAAAAACTAAATATTTTCATCCACTATAAATCGTCAGTGTGCCAGGTATATTTGACTATCCTGTCTTCGAAAAAGATGGCTTATGCATCTCAGATAAGAGCATATACAAGTATCGTGATACGTATCAGATCGTGAGCAAGGTATCGTTGATACATAACGGATCACACCATTGGTCTATTGTCACAGCTCTTTGTGTTAGTACGATAATATGATTAAGCACAAAAACCTACCTGTGGTGAGAAGTGCAAGCTTTTCTACATCATTTCTTCCCAGTCCCAGGAAGGTATCATTTGTCACATGTTCGGGGTAATTAACACCAAAATGTCCCCGTTTCGCGCCAGGCCCAAAGGAGGCCCCACTGCCTTCTGGGTATTTCTTTGCAGACAGAAGAACGATGTTGTTGCGGTCAGTGCCAGCCAGACCGTTTCCATCGTTGCCACGGTTGTTGGTGTTGGAACCAGTCCATCTGAGAAATCAAAGAACAGGCTAAAATCTGTCGCAGAATTGTAGCCATTAATGTTAAAAAGTTCCTCACAAATCACAAAGTCAAAATCTCTATCATGCTAGAATTAAGATAAGTGTCATATTTGATGGTGCAAGGCAATATTTTCTTACTTTTTAGCTTACATATTTAACAGATCAAAGCCACAATCAGAAAATAGTTTTAATTTGTTTTTATTTGTCTGACTGGTCCATCTTTGATGATTTAGAAAAATAACAAGAAACAACACCAAAACTCAAACGAAATTAAAATAACTGTCAAGTTTTAAATTAATAATTGATCAAATGCATTGTATACAGTCCACATCAGCAACAAACTTCTTACTGGAAGTGCACATATTCCCCTGTCCCCATCTCCAGGGTGTTTGGTACAAAGTCGTATTCCACAGAAGGATACACCTGCACGATGTTGCCACGCTTGCCGCGTACGTTCAAGTTGTGGATGGTACTTGTGCTGTCAATGTGGTCGGGACGAGGGCGTATAGCAAATGTGTGAGACCTGAAAATAAACATCATTAGCACGATTAAACCATCATCTTCCTAATCATACAAACTTCTACAGAGATATCACTTCAGTATTTCCTAGATAACAAGTTTTTGAATGTTTCAATACATGATACAGATAGAAATGTAAATCTCTTATTTATAACAATAAAAAATCCTGCACAATCTTCATTTATTCATAAGGCTTATATGGGCAGTGGGGTAGCCTAGTGATGAAAGGGGGCGGTCGGGTAGCCTAATGGTTAAAGCGGTCGCTCGTCATGCCGAAGACCCGGGTTTGATTCCTGACATGGGTACATTGTGTGAAGCCCATTTCTGGTGTCATCCATCCTGATATTGCTGGAATATTGCTAAAAGCGGCGTAAAAACTCACTCACTTGTGTTGAAAGTGTTTGCTCGAGTGAGTCAGTATGTTTTTATGCCGCTTTTAGCAATATTCCAGCAATATCACGGAAGGTGTTTAGTCGACATGCAGAAGGCCTGGTTACGATTCCTAGTACCATCTTTTAACATCTTTTGGTATGACACCTTCCGCTCTCTAGGCAGACGCTGTACCACTAGACCACTGATGCGGTTGTATTTACACATACAAGTTACTTAGTACATTAGAATACTGTACCAGTGACATCTATTATTTAGGAATATGGTCATTTATGAGAATGTATCAAATGATTGGTCTGTGTGTCACATTTAGGGACAATATGACTCTGGTCACCATACATTCCTACAAGATTGCAACAAGTTGCAGCGTAACCCAATATATACAAACTGTCTCACCAACATAACATTGTTAATGGACTTGGAGGCCTTTCTCCAATATACATTCATGTTGTTGCCACACAATGTTAATTATTTCCAGTTCGTACTGACAGAATAGCTCTTACATTGACAGTTTGCAACTCACCTATCTTGAAACACCCGACCATACTGGGCAGTGTTGATGGCCAGCTGAAGGCTGAAGTCAGCATCGTCGAACAGCTTCACCTCGGGGTTATTTTTAAACTTGTAACCTCTTGTTCCAGCAGCTTCCTCGGTAGAGAAGCCATACTTGTCGGCCATTTTGATTTTGGTTGGGTTTCCATTCTGACTATAATTTGTGTTCCAGCCATCGTAGTCGTTGGTTGAGACGTTGTATCGGATCCTCATCACACACTTCTCGTGGCTGATGTTCGGGACTGTCCAGTTGTAAAGTAGGGGGTGACCGCCAATGCCGTTTCCTAGGTGATTGTCCCGAGAGAAGTCTGTCTCCCGACAGTCAGGGGGAGGTAATCCATGTGAAGGAAATTCCTTCCACTGGCCCTTAACTCCATTGGTCTCAAGTTGCTGGGAATGAAGTTTGATATATTCAAATATGCACTAACGTTGACGGGACTCATGGACAGGATTCATGAACAGGTTAAGTATAATCAGGAACTGCAGTGTTCAAAGTTGAGCATGGAAGTCGAGAGGTGATCATCCTAAATTAATCAGGGTTGCAGTTCATTAGGCAAACGTTGCACTACGCCTATCGTAAGCCTGTTTTAAAGTATGGGAGTTGTCATTATCTTAGTGATAAGATTGCTTTGTGGAACAGCGCCCATGATATTACATTCCATTCTTTTATGACAAAAAAGTCAACAAAGTTTAAATTCATGTCCAGTGTAGTTGGAATCAATGCTCAAAATAGCCGTCCAATCAAAATACCCTGTTCTTTCCTGATTGAAACAAGCATCGATATCATCTACTCTTGCGCATGCCTTCTCCAATTCAACTGGGAACGCCTGATAGCATAACGACCTTGCTCCCACTTTATACTCAGGTAAACATTTTTCCAGCTCATTCATTAATAACATTCTTTTGATATAAGCAAATATATTGATGGCTCGCTCATATAAACCCATACACTTTAATGTAGACCGATACCGAACTCTCCCAAAGAGGTTGGATTGGCTGTTGATTCATGTTCAAGACTGTGCTAAGTTAGTGACAAGCAAGATAGATATGATGTCACTTCCGAAACAAAACTACAGTGGCCGATGGGTCCAGGGTATGGATCATAATAGGATGGAGATAAAATACCCGGGATAATAGAGGATGGGTCATTGTCATATCCTTACTGTTCAAAAACAAAACTTTAGGAGGTCCTCATTACTTAAACTCAACAGCAAACTTCAAAGGCCCCAGGGCGGTTGGGTAGCCTAGTGGTTAAAGCGTTCAATCGCCACGCCAAAGACCCGGGTTCTATCCCCCACATGGGTACAATGTGTGAAGCCCATTTCTGGTGTCCCCTACCGTGATATTGCTGGAATATTGCTAAAAGCAGCGTAAAACTCACTGAAGGGAGCCCTTTAATTTCCAACTGCTGGTCCTCGGCCAGTGACAAGAAGAAATAACAGAAATCCTGCTATTCCATAACTGACCAGGCGACTGTGTATGTGCAAGTTCAATAACATTCTGAATACCATCATGCCTGGAATGCTACATGGCTCCTCGAAGAATAATGAGCATCTGGGCATGTCGTGCATCTTGACTGCTGTGGGAGAAAAGCAGCTGGGTGTCCCAATGCATCAATGACACTCACGGCACTGATGGCTAAAGATATCTACTGCTGAGGCCTGTCCCTCGGTACACAGTCGCAACCTTTGTTCATATTGCCTGTTTTTGTCCGAGGCTAGCTGTCCTTGCTGGACAATGGATTGTTAAATCTATTCTCATATCGAGTGTGTGAGTGAGTGAGTGAGTTGGGTTTAACGCCGCTTTTAACAGTATTCCAGTTATATCGCGGCGTGTCGGCTGAATGTGGGAGGAAAGCCCGAAGTGATGCAGGCCTCAGACGTTTACCACTTCGGTGAAACCCACGAGCATGGGTATGGTGCTGACAAACCTAGAAACATAATCGGGGCAAACTGGGATTTGAACTAACAAACATAGGTTTCTGGCGTGCCCAAGGGACGCAACTCTGCACAGCGAATCGCGGCGCTTTAGGCGACTGGGCCACCTGTGCCCCCTCATATCGAGTGAAATTATGATAATTTATATCATGTACACTGATGAACACAACTACAAAGCCACTGTTTTTCACTGTTTTTCACTGTCTGTACAGCAATACAAGACAAGAGTCACTCCTGGATTCCCTCCCTACATGACAAGCACAACATGCCTTGGTCGGAGACTTACCTCGCAGTCTTCCTTGTTGTTGGGTATAGCGGTGGTGCTGTCGTTGTGGAGGACACAGGCCCAGCGAGACTTGACGTTCTCACTCTGGGCTCGGTAGTACAGGCAGCGCTGGGCATCATTAGTCATCACTGCTATGTCCTGGGGAGACCACAGACCAAACAATGACCATTTGATACTCTGCATGTGTGTGAGTGGGCGTGTGTGGGCGTGTGTGGGCGTGTGTGTGCTGGGTGTGTGCTAGGTGTGTGTAAGGGTGGGATGTTTGTCCTCAGGTTTTACAAAATGAAAATATATTGTTCAATGGTCGAAAAATGATGTGTGGTGGATGTTTGGCTGTACATTTTTTAGTGCTGGCAATATTCAACAATATTCCTGAAATAACGGACTTCATGATCGACATTACGACTGCCATCATGAGCTTCAATTTATCCAATTTGGAAAGGATGACATGCATCAACCAAGCCTGATGACTCAATCCATTTGGTCCCTCTGGCAACAAGCATAGGTTATGGGGACCAATTCTAACCCGGAATCCGGAAACAAGGGCAATTTACGCTTGATGATATGTTAATTCATTACATTACATCACGGATGGACACCTCAAAAAGTGTAGGCTTGTCGACTCAAAGTTTGGGTATCAAATAGAAAAAGAATATTTTCTCACTGCCGCTGCAGACATTCACCAATAAGTGCAGGAAAAGGAGGATTAACTGGATGAATCAGAGACCCCACTTAAATCCCATTAGATACAGAATTATGAAAAAGGCACTCAATACATTTACAAACTTTAAGTAAACAAACATTGTTGAAAAAAAGTCAACATTGTACGAAATGTAAAAATATTTAACAAGAGGAAATACTGTATCTTTAGAAGACTGTAGTAAATATAATAGCAAACTCTTAAGGTGTACTGTGGATACTAAGTTCCAGTGGTTCAAATATATAGTTATACACCACTCCCTGCCTACTAAAAGTACATTATTCAAAATAGGACATGTAGACATAATACATGCAACCTTTGGAACACAGCCATAGAAACGATTCAACACTTATTTTTGGATTGCAGCAAAGTAAAAATGATCTGGAACTTTGGCTCAAATTATATCAAGTAAATAAGCACATTTTGCTTGCATATCAATTCAGAAATAATGACCCATTAAATTTTATAATTATTATTTCTAAAAATCTTATTTTTCATGTAGAGATACAAGGAATATTTGATTGTTCCAGATATTCCCGATCTCCTAATGTTCCTCACTTATGAGTGGGAATCCATATAAATTTTGGTATAAATCTTTTCATACACTCTTTTTGTAAAAATCTTTTTTAACAAATACAAAAAATAGAAAAAGAAATTTAATTAGGAATACAAGTTGCATTTTGTATGCATGAAAAATGCATTTTTCAAAGTTATTGTTATTCCAAGAGACAGCTGTTGCACAATATCAATTTATCAATAGTAAGTACCATCAGCAGGACTGAACTGTGGCTAACAAACCTGGCTACGACTACTGTAACTCTTCCCCTACAACAGCTGTCAGTGAGTCAGTAAGTAGGAGTCTTAGGGTGTATTGATATACACAGCTGCCCAGAGTGATCAATCTGGACCAGAAATAATTTGTGGAAGTAAATTGGACCCATGATCCGCCATGTCGAGCTCCCTGGGATTCAATGGCACACATCACCCGGCAGAGTGCAGAGTTACTGAAGAGTGGTGGTCATCCAAGTACTGTCCATACTCAGCTGCCATTATGCCCACCCAATCCCCACTTTAGCCCATCACAAGAACACCAGTGAGGACCAGGGTTAGAATTGGACTATAGCAACCCATGCTGTTGTAAGAGGGGACTAATGAAATCAGTTGGTCAGGGTCGCGGACTTGGTTGATGCATGTCATCAATTCCCAATTGCATAGATTGATGCTCATGATGTCAATCACTGGACTGCCTGGTCAAGATTTGAAAATTTACAAACCGCAGTGCATCATATAGCTGTAATACTGCTGAGTGAGGCAATAAACAATAAACAAACAAATCAATGGGGGATCTACTCTACTCTGAATCATTACCTTCTGTTGGGAACCTACTATCTCATTCCAATGCCCAGTCAGCCAAGACCAACATGCATTGTGACCACCTGAACCTCATTTTAGTCAGCTCTCATTACATGCATAATGGCAAAGGGTCCTAGTCTGTCCATGAACCCCACAAGGACAACCAGTGGTCCAGCTGCCTACCCTCTGCCCCTGTACCCCACTAGACACAAGGTAAGAACCCCACTAGACACAAGGTAAGAACGCCACAAGACACAAGGTAAGAACCCCACAAGGACAACACGTGGTCCAGCTGCCTACCCTCTGTCCCTGTACCCCACAAGGCACAAGGTAAGAACCCCACAAGGACAACCCATGGTCCAGCTGCCTACCCTCTGCCCCTGTACCCCACAAGACACAAGGTAAGAACCCCACAAGGACAACCCATTGTCCAGCTGCCTAAACTCTGTCCCTGTACCCCACAAGGCACAAGGTAAGAACCCCACAAGGACAACCCATGGTCCAGCTGCCTACCCTCTGTCCCTGTACACCACAAGACACAAGGTAAGAACCCCACAAGGACAACCCATGGTCCAGCTGCCTACCCTCTGTCCCTGTACCCCACAAGACACAAGGTAAGAATCCCACAAGGACAACCCATGGTCCAGCTGCCTACCCTCTGTCCCTGTACCCCACAAGGCACAAGGTAAGAACCCCACAAGGACAACCCATGGTCCAGCTGCCTACCCTCTGTCCCTGTACCCCACAAGACACAAGGTAAGAATCCCACAAGGACAACCCATGGTCCAGCTGCCTACCCTCTGTCCCTGTACCCCACAAGACACAAGGTAAGAATCCCACAAGGACAACCCATGGTCCAGCTGCCTACCCTCTGTCCCTGTACCCCACAAGGCACAAGGTAAGAACCCCACAAGGACAACCCATGGTCCAGCTGCCTACCCTCTGTCCCTGTACCCCACAAGACACAAGGTAAGAACCCCACAAGGACAACACGTGGTCCAGCTGCCTACCCTCTGTCCCTGTACCCCACAAGACACAAGGTAAGAACCCCACAAGGACAACCCATGGTCCAGCTGCCTCTGTCCCTGTACCCCACAAGGACAACACGTGGTCCAGCTGCCTACCCTCTGTCCCTGTACCCCACAAGGACAACACGTGGTCCAGCTGCCTACCTTCCAGGGTGTTGGGTGCCAGTATGGGTAGTAATCTCTCTCCTCAGGACACTCGTACCCATACCTGGTTCCCGCTGGATTCTGTCTTGTGTTCGGAGCAAACTGACGATTCCTGTTGTTTAGATTCTGGAACAAAGCCAACATGAATCTGAAATACACTGTACCATAACATCAACTCAAACAGTTCCTAATATTTGTACAAGATAAAAAGATAAAGATCTATTTTCTACATAAGAACGTTGAGGTACTGGAAAGACGGATACGGGGGCATGTATTGCCATTGATGTTACTTCTTCAGCTATTATAGTACTAGATTTCAGATAAGCTGAGAGTCAGCTATGATTACAGTCAGTTGAAATCTACCTGGTCGGCAACAAAGAGGCCTTTGTTTCGTTGTCGCCGTTTACAGTGGTTGTAGTAGTTGTAGTCTTCGTGCATGCCATAAGTGCGGTCGCTGTTGCAGTCATTTTTGAGACACTGGGCATTAGTCTCAGGAATTGTTCTACAGAAAAAAAAAGTATCTTTAGATTTGAAAACAGCAATAGCAATGAGTGCAAACAATTGTCCCATGTGTATGCACGTCACTACATAAGTGCAATAATCTTGGATGCGACATTGAAACCCCATTTTACCTTAAACTTTTCAACAGTAAGAAAAAAAAAATTGAAAAAAGAAATTCAGTTTAATAAAAAACTGACTATGTTGAACTAATCTATAACATAAATATCTTATTATAACATGATTATAAACAGTTATTTATTGACATGGAGCAAATTCTATAATTATTTACTTCCATAAAAAGTGACAACACAAGAAGCATCACAAGAATGTTTTTCATGCTTACATCATGAATGATCAAATATGTTATGGCCACTCTCTCTTTTCCCTTCTCGATGAAGATATTTTCCAGTTGCAAATTACTGTTTCTGATTCATTAGACTAATGACTAATGTGTAGGGGTTTAATTAGGAGGCCTAACTAAGTGCCCCAGGCAGGCAATTAGGGAAACAAATATTTTGTTAAAATTGGGATATTCAAAAGTTTTTATTTTCCAAAATTCAGAGCTATATTAAATTCAATTTCAACACTGCATTCAACACAATAATGGTTAACTAAGTATAAAAGCATCTTCCTCTTTACTGATCCTGTCATCAGTGAAATACAAGTCACCTTACGCTATAACATTGGTCATAAATATCACATGAAATGGGACATGTTGAATTCCAATTTGGTATTTTTGACTGACATTTGCTGCAGACTCGGGGCCGATGCTCAGGCCTAGACTAATCCCTGATGTGTCAAGTGTTTATCAACTTTATGCTTGTAACAATAAACAATCCAAGAACTGTGTGAAACACTTCACCACTTTGTGGAACACATGCTTAATGACTGCAACAACATCCTTCTTAAACATCTACACAATTACAGGCTCAGATTGTCACACTCTCCTACATTCTCCTCCTTCATCCAATCAGTGTTGTAACAAGTACATATATACTGCTAAGAACCTGAGTTAATCCCTAATTGTAAAACAAACTCATCTTCCTTAAACCAAAGTAAATGATTCCTAGCAATTGTCCAATAATCACAATAGAGAGGTGATTAACAAGACTGTTAATCTGTTTAGCAATCCCTCTACAGCATTTCAATAATCCACTTCAGCACACAAACATCCTCATCTCTCTTCACGAATCATTCTAACACATCTGATTGGCTAGGCAAAGAAGGGTAAGCATATGTGTGGTACATTCTTGAATCTCATTGGTTAATTGTTTTACTTTAATGAAATGTTAAATATACAAAATCAAGAAATTTACTAAGTGAGAGTAGAAGATGAAATTCAATGTTATAATGATATGTACGTGTCTCAGCTTTGATCAAATATTTGGAGATGTCTCAAAGGCAACACTGTTTGCTGGGTGATCTTCAAGATTTTTTGGAATAGATATATAAGAAGGTGGAAGGCATAGAGTATCAAATATAAGTTAACTTTGCATGAGGCGACAACAAGACTCCACGACTGACAAGATGGAATGCTGGTCTACTATTGTTCAAGCGGAGGAATGGGTTAAAGAAGTTGAGTTACGATCCTTTGAATCAGACCATGTCGACAACAATGACCTTTTCCTCCATGAAGCACCCATCGTGCCCGAACCTGACCTGGACTCTGTCAGGCTGCGCAACATCGCCGACTCCATCTACGACTCCGATGAAGATGGAGCACCGGGAATGACAGAGGAGGATTGTGTGAAGACCGAGATGCTCCAGGCGTTGCTCTTCATCCTACCCGCAGATGCTATACTCCAACTAAGTCACATCATCCCTGAGGTGTACATCAACGACAACTGCAGGGGCAAGAGGCCTCGGACCAAGCTCTCCTGTGCAACACCGCCAGCCCCACCTCGGGCTGTTCCAGATGTGTGCGAGTTTAGGTGTCGGATGAGGACAGTGCGGGAATATATTCTGTTCACAAGCAAGCTCAAAGCAGTGCAGTGCGACACTATTGCATGTTTCCATATTGATGAACTTCTGTTGAACTTGATATCGGAGGTCCCCCTCCAAGCAGAGAGAGTCCCATGTGA
Source organism: Haliotis cracherodii (assembly GCF_022045235.1). Classification (NCBI taxonomy): domain Eukaryota; kingdom Metazoa; phylum Mollusca; class Gastropoda; order Lepetellida; family Haliotidae; genus Haliotis; species Haliotis cracherodii. The sequence goes on along the minus strand of NW_027266319.1, from coordinate 53,652,451 downwards.
GTGTAAAGACAGGGTGTGGGACAGCGACAGTTCCGAAGCGGAGTATATTCAGGAACTCATGTCGTCATGCTCAGAGGAACACAACACAGTGAGGCTGATCTATGAAGAGGAAAATCTTGAGTCTGACATCCGCCGACCTCAACCACGGCACGATCAGTTCCAGCATCGCGGTTTGCAAGAAACAGAGGACAGCTGTCACTGTGACATGTGTGTGGAGCGCCGGGACCTGGACAACAGACCAGGCGCCCACCCCGAGGTCGACCTGCACACTGTGTGGCAGGCGTTCTACGATGTTCAGATCTTCCTGGAGGAATACGCCTCCTTCAAAGACTTATCTTACCTCTGCTATGTCGAACAGAGGCTGTATCGTATCACTCAGTACAGCATAATGGAGTGGTTCTCGGAGAACGGACTCCACAGTTACAGCGACTACTTCTGGTGTCCGTGTTCTGAGATGTGTTTGGACAGTGAGTGAGTCTGGTTTAATGCCACTTTCCATCACGGCAGAAATGGGCTTCACAAAGTGTACCCATATGGGGAATTGAATACGGGCCCTCGGCGTGACGAGCAAACACCTTAACCATTAAGCTACTCCACCGCCTCACTGGACACATTAACTATAGTAATAGGAAAAAGCTGGTGAAGTTTTTTGAAGTAGTATATTTTGTGATCTCACAACTCGACACAGACTGCACCATGTGTACCATTGTGATCCTTCCCTTACTGGTCTTCCTGGGTATAGACATAAGAGGGACATACTCGTTTCCAAAAGAGCTCTTTTTAATATCACTTTGTATGTTAAGTTAATGTGTGTATTATTGTGTATTATGTATGTGATAATGTGTGTGTTAAGTTGTGTATGTTAATAATAAGTTATTCAATTCAAATAAATATGAATGTGATAATGTATGCTTTAAGTTTTGTATGTAAGTAATAAATTATTCAAATAAATATGTATGTGTTAAGTTTTGTTAATAATAAGTTATTCAATTCAGCCAAATAAATATTTGGGTTTATTAAAAGGCTATATATACAGTGGACATAAACCGTGATGCTATACTAGCAGGACACAGCTACATAATGTCTGTCATTGCTGGTAAAGTTAAATCCTCAGTAACAAAGCTTGTTAATCACCAATCCTGGTGAAATGATTGCCACTTATATATATATACTGAAATGGTTCATGGTTATTTTGGGGGAGTGGAAACACAATTTATGATCCTTAACTTGTTTTGTACAGTATAAACTGATGACATTTCCTTATATATGTTAATATTTATATGAACACACGGTACTGTTGTGCAAAAATTTGAACATGATGGGTATATGGTGCAAATATTATTTGTCATTCTTCCTGATGTTAGTGACTTTTTTAATCAAGCATAAATGAGGCAAGGACAATCAGACCTGATTTCTGGAAGCAGATATAATAACTCATGTAAGTGGTCTAATAAATTATGATAAACAAGATAAGGATATAGTTTGATTTCATATTGATTGGCATTTATTTTAGAAGTTTGTAAGTAACCATCTTCCTCGGGCAAGGGAATTAACTGACTCTAAAAGTTTCCACCCTTGCCTAACTAGGCAAGAATTCCTGGGCTCGATCATAGCACCACCAGGGAGTTCTGTCCTAATGCTCCTCCTATCAGATTCCACCTCTCACATCACTTGCATTTGCTTCAAACAAAATGGTGGCGCCCAATCAAGACTATATGATCAACACCCAAGATCAATAATGTAATGTAAACGTAATTATCTCGCCAAGTGCATCAAGTGATTGGACTATGCATAGACTCATTAATCCAGCCAACTCCATAATTCCAGCCTTGTTTGGCAAGGGTGGAAACCGGACGTTTTACAGGAAGTTAACTCCCTTGCCTCAGGAAGATGGTAAGTAACAGTAATGGCAAGATATTTACATCTACTATGATGTGATGTTTCAATATAGATAGTAGGTCTACACCGGAAGGTCACAACATAATGGAATAAAGAGGTTGTCATCAATAAAATTTCTTGCCTTTACTGTTAATAGGGACCACCTGGTAATTGCAACTATGGATTGGCAACACATACAGTGACACCTTGTTACAAAGAACACCTGGTATTTGTGAGTAATTAAAACAAAACATGCTCACAGATTCATGAAGTACGATAATGTTTACATAATTGTCAAGGTAATGCTCACTGGAGCAACAAAAATTGTTCTCTGTGATTTCCTGCATTTCACAGCATTTACACGTTTAGCATTACAGGAAAAGATAATCTACCACATTTGAGGTTTGTGGGCTTACTTGGTAGTGGCGCCGTCTCGAACGGTGTCCCCGCACATGTACTGCAGGATGATCTCACAGTGACTGTTGGCATCATGGCAGGAGTGCTGGTTGGTCCTGAGAGTACAGTACAGGGCCTATTATTACACTTGTAACCACAACAACTCATGCTTACATATGTAATCATCAATGAACTAATTAGTGCCACCTTTGCTTGTTTTGTCTCGTTTATTCATAATTTTTTTTAGAACAAAATGTAACTGAGACATATTTTGAAATGAGTGAATATTGTTTAGCATTAATCCAGCAATGTCACAGCAGAGAACACCAGAAATGGGTTTCACACATTGTACCCATGTGTGGAGCGAACTTGAGGCCTTCGGTGTGATGAGTAAATGCTTTAACCACTAGGCTACCCCACTCGCCCCCCCCCCCCCACACCCACACAAGAGATTTTAGAAGGAATTGTCAAAAATGGAACATTGGATTGCACTAATGCTACATTTACAATGAAAACTGTTTTACAAAAATCATGCAGTACTCAACCGTGGCAAGGGCAAGATTTACAAGACATGCATTTTTGCTCATACCAAATGTTACTAGGCATTTGTAGGGTTAAGCATATATATAACTGAACTACATCATGGCATGTGTCCACTAAGCTCCAGGAACATACTACTTCCCAAACAACCAGTCAGCTATGTGTAAGTGTGCACAGTGCTTCAGGTGATGTACAGGGCTACGTCTCACCATTCTATTGGCAGCAAGGACCCCTGATAGTAGAAGAGGGAGCCCACGTTGTACCCCCCTCGGGCGTTGTTCTGAGAGTTAAACATCCTGAAACACAACGTTTATCATGTATAAAACAGTTTGTTTGTTTGTTGTTTAATGGCCGTCTGTAAATAATCCAGTAGAATACATTCAGGGTACGATGACATGCATCAATCAAGTCAGCAAGCCTGATCACCCGAACACCTTTAGTTGTCTCTTACGAGAAGCATAGTCACCTTTTACGGCAAGCATGGGTTGATGAAGACCCATTCTACCCCGGATCTTCACAGGTCTGAACAACGGTCATAATCATCCCCAACAGTCATCATCATGAACAATGGTTTATTATCTTTTGTATCAAGTCTGGACCAGACAATCCAGTGATCAATATTGTACGATGACATAAAATCAAGCCAGTCATTGAGCCTGCCCACCTAATCCATTTGGTTGCCTCTTACAACCTCCATTGGTTGCTGGGGACTTATTGTAACCAGGAATCCCAATAGAGTGTATAGAAATGAACTACTACAAGTATGTGTGAGAAGTCACGCTACCAACAAGTCACTGCCTTGATATAATGATATATGACAAGTCATTTGGTTATTTCAGCTGGCAATAGGCCAAATAACTAGCAGTTCAATAAATGCACAATGTTAAGTCGACCAACAGTTCAGCAGGATGAGGCGTACAGTGACATATACAAGTACATGTCTTGGTTCGCTACATATTTAGTGTGTTTAGGGACCAGGTCAAAAGTTCAAGTCCTAAAAATATTAAAACCTTAAGGTTTGAGACATTCCCCCATCCCCACTAAAAACTTCACTCAGAAAATGTTGAATTCCTGAGTTGAGTGGCCTCTCTTGTCACACATTCTCGTTTTTTCACCTGCTTTTTCAGAATGTTTATCAACTGAAGTTTACTTACTAGGTGTTGCGAAAACCAGAGACCACATATATCGGTATATGGTCTCTGGAAAAACATTTGTAGGGTTTTTACAGATCAAATCTGCCATTCCATATTATGCAATGCACTAAACAGATTTACCAGTAGTGTTAGCGGTGACATAGCCCTACCTCCAGGAAATACTGGATGTATAAGAAACAACTCTTAACTGTATATGATTATCATGAATAACAATATAACAATAGGATAAAAATAGAGATAATGAAGAGTCTTTGCTTAGTTTACTTACTACATAAAACATTGAGAAATCAAGAAAGTTCATTTTGTCAGATGGAAAACTTGCAGGGCCCTTAAGCCCCCACACCAAAACTTGAGGAATTAAGATTTTTATCCGACATGAAACTTTTGAACTGGTCCCTTAGTGAGCATGGTGAGAGGTTATTTTTAAAAATGAGTCATCTAGGAGCTAATCGTAAACAACAAACCAACATAAAACTTCATATATTTCATTGCTTCAAGTTATTACTTATACATAAGCATACTGAATAATACACCTCTGGCTGTATAACCCTCAGGCATACAGCTCATCCGATCAATAGAGATTAGTATGAGTATCATACTGATTTCACGAAACAAGTGTCAGAATTCATGCATTTCCCCCGAGTGAAAGCAAAGTATATGAATTCTTACACAGGTTTCCTAAGATCAGTATGACTCCCATTTGTGTGTAACAATTTCTTTATTACCCATTATTTCTTAATCTTTTTTAGCTCCCCTTTAGAAAAATGGACTGATCACGGCTGCCATCTTAGAAAGTCACAAATGTTGCATGACTTTACGTCCCAAAACAATTTGAATGACATCAAAAATGGCATCTGGATGACGTAAACAATACACTGGTGCGAGTGAAAGTGATATTTGCACCACTGCACGATTTTTATGATCACGGTTATTTCTAACCCTATGGGTAACGAAGTTGATAAACAAATGAACTGTTTTTTTACCAGGTACATCGTGTACTGTCATGTCATAAAGACAGGAGGTATGTTTTATTGTTTTATTTCTATACAAGACCAGTAAGGCTACAATAAATTATGAGATTTCCATGCCAGCCATAAGCATGATAAGAAAGTGACGCATTGTATTATTTTGTAAGCTAACTGATCAAGGAACAGGTGTCAATTAACTACCATTCTTTGGTTGGTTGTTATTTATTCAAGTAAAAAAGCCTTAGTCTTACCTATTTTCATAGAGTAACCAAGACATATGCTTTTTGAAACATACTGATGTTATCATCCAAAACTGGCTCCCACAGGAGATATCGCTTGGATGAGTGAGTGAGTATGGTTTTGACGCCGCTTTTAGCAATATTCCAGCAATATCATGGCGGGGGACACCAGAAATGGGCTTCACACATTGTACCCATGTCGTGAATCGAACCCGGGTCTTCGGCGTGACGAGCGAACGCTTTAACCACTAGGCTACCCGACCGCCCCCGCTTGGATGAGATCAAGCGATATCTCCATTGTAGATATCACTGCAGTGAAATTGCATCACAATGGTTTGCAGACCATTGTGTGATTGTTACAATGGCATCACAATCAAATGACATCACTAATGGCTATTGAAGCTGTTGGGAGTCCTTTTAACACTAAGGCATTGGACATGCTGGATGTTACTGTCAACAAACTGAAAAAGTTGGAAGAATGATATTGGATGATAAATAAAATCTCACCCTTGTGTCTTTTGATATCAAATATATCAACACTCTTTGATATTTGATATGAAAAGACACTCGGGTGAGATTTTATTTAGGACCACCAGGTTCGTTCGTGTAAAGCACGGCAGATAAACAACTCCACACAAAGCATCAGAGCAGGGTTGGTCTAACAAGCAGAGGGGGTGATCTCATGGAACAGCACAGCCTGACAAGGGGGAGAGAGCTACTGGTATTCAATGATCCTTAACTTCTTTCCAGTTGTATCAAAAACATACAACTATACATCGTTTGGTGACACTTTTTCAACATAAATAACAATTAATTGACTTTTTAGCTAACAAAAATTGTTTCCCAAATTATTTCTTTTTGTTTTAAGAGCACCCCTAATTTTTTTTTTTGCAGTAAACTACATATATAATGAGCATGCATATAACGAACTGACGGATATAACGAAATATGTTGTGATTCCGTCCATTTGCAGTATATTTGCTGCTTAAGATATATGCTTAGAAGGAACTACGGTTGTAATAAACTAAAATTAGTGGTCTCTTTGAGTTTGTTACAACCGTTTGTTACAACCCTCTCAAAACAATCTATATCCGCATTTTCCTGTTATAAACTTTATATTCTATCTAAAAAGTAATCATGATAATGTAATACCAACCTTTTTTCATTTGTCCTGGGCCGAGTAGTTTCATCCAGCCGATTGTTGCTGCCCCTGTTGTAGAAAGAGTGATCATGATCGTGAGTGATTGAGTGAGTATGGTTTTACACCACTTTTAGCAATATCACAGCAATATCATGGCGGGGGACACCAGAAATGGGGTTCACACATTGTACCCATGTCGGGAATTGAACCCGGGTCTTCAGTGTGACGAGCAAACTATTTAACACTAGGCTACCCCATCTCCCCAGGGATTATGATAGGGTCAAACATTGTCAAAAGGGAACTACATTTACTTTTTTCAGTATTGAGAGAGTGAGTGAATGAGTTTTGTTTCTACTACTTTGAATGAGGGTGCCTACACCCATCTCTTAAGCATCCGGCATACCACGTAAGTTGTCTTGGCATCCAATTTAAGAACTTGTGAGTCATATCAGTGTACACAGCTGGCTGGTAAAGTAAAATTAAGACTGGATTTTCACACAGAATGCATGACCATGTAATTTCATTAGCTTGGGACTAAATATTTGATTTATTTGTCACGCTTTGCAAGAAAAAATGAAGATTGGCATCAGCGTAACAGACAAACATTTCATGGCATCCAGTGTACTGCACTGCAGCATCCAGAATACAACTTCACAGGGCTGGGCATCCGGCATACCAAAAGGGGATAGGCACCCTCTTGAATATTATTTTAGTTGCATAACAGTCTGCTACCTGAACGTGGAAGGAAAGCCCGAAGTGATGCATTTTGTTGATATTTACCATTTTGGATCTGGTGCTGACAAACCAAGAATCATTATCAGGTCAAATCTTTGATTTAAACCCACAGGATACCAGCATACCCAAGAGATGCAGCTCTCCTCAGTCAAAGATACAGAGAAATATAACAAGTCAATGAAAACGTCTGCCAAACATACACGACTAAAAGTACCTTCACACCTATTCTCATTCCCTTGCATCCATGGATCCTTCATGCATGCTGAAACAATGTGACTTATGTACCGTCTCCACACTAAACTTGTCTGTCAAGCATCTGTCCTCCAAAAATGTATTTGATGTCCAAGATGAAGCTGAATATTTTTGTATCAAGCTAGATCAAATACTTTCTTGTGATATCAGTACAATTTTGAAAAATTAAGAAAATAATTGAAGACATCCTTTCCCAAATGTCTTTTCATAAATATTTTCTCCTGAAAACCTTTAATTCCATGTTCATGGTTTGTAGGAAATAAATCTCAAATAATCCAGGACTGTATCACAGTTGTGTTGATTCCCCCCCCCCCACCCCCCCCCTTTTGGGTAATAAATTGTCAATGACCCTCCAGCACCCCTCCCCCATTATAAATGAAACGCTTTTCACCATGGTGGAAAATGTATGACCAGTCCCTAAAAATTTATATAAATAATATTTGAAAGAATCAACACATATAGTTGTGATAAATTGTTTCCCACCTCTTACGCTTTCAGTTTTTTTCATGCCACCCCAACCCTCCTTAATCACAACCCCTTATCTTGTTTGATAGGCATTACTTAGAAGTTGGCAGATGACAAGACAGACACAATTTTTATGGATAACAACAACAGTATTAAAGAAGTTGTTATCCATAAAAACTGTGTCTATCTTGACGGTTGTCCTTGTAATAAATGGCCAATCCCTTTATGAGACCTAGCAGTATGTCATAAATCGAAATCAGAGTCAATCTTGAAAGGTGTTTTAAATTAATTGGACCCAATAAATTAATTCATTAATCTGTTTATTAATTAGTTACAAAAATCGTTATACTTCACATAAAATAAACAAACACGGGGCACGGACGTGTTAATTATTGTTACAGTCAAATTTTGTTTAGAACATTGTATTTCACGCCTGTGCTACTATTGTGCTTATTGCCAAACCTTGACATTCAATACAACAGCAGTTACCTCCCCTCCACTAATCCAGCCTTTCACTGTGTATGATTTACCTACATTACCGTCAAAACATTGGTTTCAACAACAAACAGTGATCATCGTACTTACCGGAAATTGTGGAGATAAATATCAGCCTCAACGCTTGAAATAATGAAAATTATTCCACTCAAAATATTTAGAAACAGTGACATTTTGCCGTTCTGTTTCGCTCCCACTCCTCGAAAAGCAGCGTTGTTTATCCGTATCCGTTCTTTATTACGTACATGCGAGTGAATCACCTGGCACGTGATTTTACAAGTCATTTCCATATTTACTTGCGCGTATTACAAAATAGTACCACCGATTTTAGCAATTTGATACCCTAATTAAAAACTAACATGATTAAATAAGCAAAGTTTATGGATATATAATGTAATGAACGTTTTTGAAAATGTTGTTCACACATGACATTGCTTACTTCGAGTTTTATTTAAATTAGGATGTAGTGATATATATATTGGACTGCACAAACTGTGAGAGTTACCCGCCCTTGGTGTAAATAGTGAACTGGCTGAAATGAACATTGACGTGAAGGTAAGAATTTACCGAAATACCCCCGACTCTTTTACACCCAGGAAGCCGAAATATATTTATGAATTATAGTTGTACGTCGAGATGAAAGGAGTGATGACTATGTCATGTGTGTTGTTCAACCAGTTTCCTAATATCTATTGACGACTGCTATTATATATGTACTACAATGATTGTCAGAGTGTAGTCCTGTTACTTTACGGTATATATATCGTAGTATCTATATGGTATTTATGTGGTCATATCACACCACGTTATTGTGATTGTTATAACTTCTGTCAGTTTGTTGGAGATCATGTTCATAATCAGTTTCATGAATTGATTCTTAAATATTAAAACTTGTACTCATTGTTTTAAACTATATGAACTAAGGGACTTGTAATTTATTATGAGGTCGGGGATTGGGGTGAGATTGGTCTTAGGACTGTATCATATTTTGATGCCCCCCCCCCCCCCCCATTTTATTTAACTTTTTGTCATGCCGTACATACATTTTATATGCCCTGTCTCCCCCCACCCCACCCCCCGCCCTATTAAAATGACCAGTCCCTCAATAACGTTCAAATTTACTAACTATTTTGTGTTTGAAAAAATCAAACTCTGTCATTTTGTCATCCCCACCCCCAACCCCATATGGTTGTGATATAATTTTGATTTTCAAGTATTATACAATATTCATGATCATTAACAATTCTTTGTTTAGTATATTTCATAATCATAAGATTCATGCATAATGTGAATTCCTGATATTGCAACTACTGCTAAAGGTGATCTGTAAAAAAATTAGATAAAAACTCTCTAGTTCTAAAATATTTCTTTCAGCATGGCCTCTGGGTTACTTGTGTGGATGAGCAATATTGTTTGTTTTTTAGGAGATGGCGAGACTGTACCTTATCCTGGTCCTTGTTAGTCAGACGTGCGGGGACATCTACCTCCACAACATGAGAGGCTCCAACAACAGGCTCGGGGAGAAGTCTGCGACGAGAACCAATGCCAACAGAATGTTTAATTCTCAGGTAAGCTGTCTTTTTCTTTGATGGGCGGTTGGGTAGCATAGTGGTTAAAGCGTTCGCTCGTCACGCCAAAGACCCGGGTTGATTCCCGACATGGGTACACCATTTCTGGTGTAAAATGAGCTAACTATTTTGGAATGAAGAGATGTTGGAAGAATTAATTGATTTCGTTCAACAACGACCAGCCATCCTGGGGACCAAATATTCCATTGCCTACCCCGAAGCCGCCTTCTCAACATGGCGATACAGCAAAACATTCTTCGTCAGTAACATCCATCTTGGCAAGATTATTCCCACCAAAACTTTGACGGCCTGTCAAAAACTTTGATGAGTGTAAACAGCCCAACTTGGACCCAGAAAACTTGATCAGAGTTTTCTTTGACCAAGTGTTTTTATCAAGGTTTTTTTTAGTGTAATGGGGGCTTTAGACACAAAAAATTGCTGCATCCCTTAGTGGAGCCAGGATCCACTGATTGTGAGTTTGAATCCCAGGTACTGATTATGAAACTTGGTTTGTCTGCACCATACCCATAGGGTGCCATAACTTGTATTACTTCCCCAGGACTTGCAATATATAGATCAAGGTAAATTACATAAATAAATGTCTTTATGACTATGCAAGCATTCGTTTTAACTTTTATATGTATTAGTAAGGATAAAGCGTCTATCAACTTCAGTGTATGCATGATCAGATTGTTTTACACATGTGTCTAAATAGTTTTTGCCAGGGATGTAGTAAAACAATTCCCAATCGGACATTTTGTACCCAACTCTTGAGTGTTATAGCAAGTACCCTGGGAGGGCCGGGTAATAGGGTGTCGGGTACCCGGGGAGGGCCGGGTAATAGGGTGTCGGGTACCCGGGGAGGGCCGGGTAATAGGGTGGGTATTAGGGGAGGGCCGGGGAATGAGGTGTCGGGAACCCGGGGAGGGACGGGTAATAGGGTGTCGGGTACCCGGGGAGGGCCAGGTAATAGGGTGTCGGGCTCCCGGGGAGGGCCGGGGTAATAGGGTGTCGGGTACCCAGGGAGGGCCAGGTAATGGGGGTGTCGGGTACCCAGGGAGGGCCGGGTAATAGGGTGTCGGGTACCCAGGGAGGGCCGGGTAATAGGGTGTCGGATACCAAGGGAAGGCCGGGTAATGGGGTGTCGGGTACCAAGGGAGGGCCGGGTAATAGGGTGTCGGGTACCCAGGGAAGGCTGGGTAATAGGGTGTTGGGTACCCGGGGAGGGCCGGGTAATAGGGTGTCGGGTACCCAGGGAGAGCCGGGTAATAGGGTGTCGGGTAGGGCCGGGTAATGGGGTGTCGGGTACCCAGGGAGGGCCGGGTAATAGGGTGTCGGGTACCCAGGGAGGGCCGGGTAATAGGGTGTCGGGTACCCAGGGAGGGCCGGGTAATAGGGTGTCAGGTACCCAGGGAGAGCCGGGTAATAGGGTGTCGGGTAGGGCCGGGTAATGGGGTGTCGGGTACCTGGGAAGGGCAGGGTTATAGGGTGTTGGGTACCCGGGGAGGGCCGGGTAATAGGGTGTTGGGTACCCGGCGAGGGCCGAGTAATAGGGTGTTGGGTACCCGGGTAGTAAATTTGGAGTTGTCCCAGCCAACACCCCAGGGTGACCATTGTATCAGCATATCGCGTTTATGCTTTAATATCATAGAAATGTATTTCCTTGTTCGATCAAAACTTAGTGTTTGAGTGAAGAAAAACTGACAACTACCTTATCATTCCAACATACATACTTAGTATCCAGTGAAAGAAAAACTCTTAAAACTTTGAAAGCTGACCCATCCATCACCATAGCCCCAGCAGATAAAGGCAGAGCAACTGTCATCATGGACACCAGTGACTTCAATGCCATCACCAGCAACATCCTAGATGACCAGACAACATCACCTGCTTGATGAAGGTGTTAGGATCTACACTGAAATGTCGCACAAATTGTGATAAAGAAGTTGTTCATCCATAGAACTTGTCTTAATTCATCACACCAACTTCTAAATGCCACTTAAAGAAGTTACTTTCAGGTTGTTTGTTTAAGGCCGCACTCAACAATATTCTAGCTATATGATGGCGGTCTGTATATAATCAAATCTGGATCAGACAATCCAGTGATTGACAGCATGAACATCAGTCTACGCAATTGGGATATGATGACATGCATCAACCAAGTCAGCGAGCCTGACCACCCGATCCCGTTAGTCGCCTCTTACGACAAGCAAAGTCACCTTTAGGAAAAAGTTACCGTCAGTATTCTTGGTTCTAGCATCTGATTTATCTTTATCATTATGACAGTGCTATGTTCATTTTAGAATTATGGACAAAAGTCTCTGAATTCTGACAGAAACTAAACACTTTATTCATTTTAAGAAAAATAACTTTGTGTGATTGCCCAACAATTCTAAATTCCAAATCAGTTAGAAAATACATGTTGGAGTGCAGAAATTACCACTTGACAAAATGTCAAGTGAGTGGACTGTTCCTGGTAATTAGGTTTTTGTACACCGGTTGACATTTGTACAGATTGGTAAGATGGGATGCAAGGCACAGCTGCTGGTACGGCAATTATTTCAGATATGTGCAAAGTCAGGTCTGTTACCAGCAGCTTTGAAAAAACCCTGAAAAAAACCACAACGAACCTATCATGAACTGTTTGAATTCTACAAGATGTATCTTTTAGAGATGTACTACATTGTATGTACCTGAATTATGAAGGGTTTTGTTTTTGTTTTGTTTTTAGGGATATTTAAGTTTATTTGGTGATGAAATACTGTATTTGTGAATTTTATCTGAAAAACTAAAATTGATATCTCACTCAAGTGAAGTAGCACTACCGGAACTACTTTCAGTCTGCCTCACTGACACTTTGTATAAATATTGAAAAGATCAGTAAGAAAAGGGTTTTATCTTGACCTACAAGACAAGGGGCCCAGAGAACTCCCAGATACTACTTTCAAGGATTCTTACAGGAAATAAAGGGTCTTGAAGTCATGAAATGGTGTAGTGTACCGTATGAATTACAGGAACTTTATGTTTCTTGTCAAGAATTTGGTACAATAAATATTATTTTGCGTCCCTCTGGATGCAATATTTATTCTTTGCTGCATCCATTCTGTACACTTGTGTGTACTGGACACACGATTCTGCGTCTCCTACCCTGAAAATACAGAGGACATTTTTTATTTTCTGATAAAACATGGTGCGGTGGGGTAGTTTTGTGGTTCAAGCATCTGCTCATCACACCAAAGACCCGGATTTGATTCTCTACATTAGGGCAATGTGTGAAACCCACTTCTGGTGTCATCTGCCGTGATACATGGAATAATGGTAAAGGTGGCATAAAACTGTACTCACTCACTCACCAACCCATCCACTCACTCACTCACTCACTCACTCACTCACTCACTCACTCACTCACCCACCCACTCACTCACTCACTCACTCACTCACTCACTCACTCATGTAAAACGTTACAAGTTTATCTGATCTTGTGACCTGAAAAAGACCTGACCATGCTGACTGCATCACTTTTGAAAATATCTGCCACACCCAATGAGACAAACTTAACACTTATTTGACAAGGAAATGTAAATCCTCTATTTGTACAACTGATGTATATATATTCACTGATATTTGGACTAAGAACATCAACACTCTAAGAGTATATCTACTTTTCTACTAAATCTATACTGCAGACAGGAATTTGACAATCATAATGAATGTCCACACATTAAGAAGATGAATGCCAAACAAATTTATGAATAAAACATTATTAACATTTTTTACTCATTGATAAACATTCTTTATTTGGTCTTAACTTTTTATTATTTATATCCTTTTCGCATAATCATGTAAAACTTGGTAGTTTTGCCTGGCTTTCTATGATAATAATTCTATTTATAAGTATGATCACAGCTTTACCCTGACCTACAAAAGTAGGTGTCCGAGGGACCCCTATAATTAACTTCAAGGGTTTTTACTGGAGATAAGGGGCGGTCGGGTAGCCTAGTGGTTAAAGCGTAGCTCGTCACGCCCAAAACTCGGGTTCGATTCCCGACATGGGTACAAAATGTGGAGCCCATTTCTGGTGTCTCCCGCCGTGATATTGCTGGAATATTGCTAAAAGCGACGTAAGATCAAACTCACTCACTCACTTACAGGAAATATGAGGGTCCTATAAAGTAATGAAAAGTAATAGTGTGCTGTACTGTTAGATTTGATAATTACTTCAATTACAGGACCTTTAGGTATATTTCTTGTCAAGCATTTGGTACAATGAATATTACCATGCGTCCCTTGGGATACAATATATATTTTTTCTACACTCATTCTATACAATTGAGTTTACCATGTGTACTGGACTCACATTTCTGTGTTTTTAAACCTTGAGTACTATGACCTTAACACCGTGGTATATTTAGATTTTTACATCAGCTCAATCGTATTGTTCCTTTACCAACTTTCACCTGAACAGTGTAGTTCAAGTAATAAGTTCTAAAAAGATTTCAAACATTCAAAGCAGCAATACGAGTACTTAGTCACACCTGTAGAAACGACCGTATGTGTCACCCCATGACTGACCCAATAGTCACGCTCCCCGATACACCGGGTACATTATAAACTATCAACAGGTAGATATGGCCATTATATGTCTATCCTGCCTGCTCCTTTGACAGGCTGATATTGTGTGCAGTGGCTGTTAAACAGGGTCATTGTCGTGAACTACCCTTGGTGACAACACACGGCCACACTTGAGTGACATTAGCTTCAGGGTATGTGGGCTTGGCTATAATGACATTGTGCCATTGTCATATATGAAAGGTAACGTAATACAAGAACCGTGACGAATTGCTTAACTCACTGTGATAGGAAATTTGACATTTGACATTGCTTCATTCTCCATGTGGTATTTTCCATAAATTTACGAAGTACCGTATTGGACGTAATAAGCGCCCCACTGCAATAAGCGCCCACGGCGATAATTGCTAATATATTGTCTATTGAACAATCCCAATTAGCACCCCTTCCGATTGATCAATGTATACAAGACTTATTCATTCGCGTATGATACGTACTCATGTGTTATATGCACCCTCAATTATGGGCAATTAAATTCTGGAAAAATATATCTGTCGTATATAACATTTCAATTCGAACAGAAGAAAGACATGCACCTGTTTGTGAATTGTTTGTTGTTCTTTCCATCCATCACTATTAGTTTCTGAAGGAGAAACGAGGAAAGTCAGGGTCATGCAAACCAGTGGTTGATAGCATGAACAAACATTATGACAGTTGGTCCCACATTTTGTTCAATCAATCCTCATACTATGAAGTTCTGGATAAAAGGGATCACTAATGTTGTATTACTAAGTGAACTCGAAGGGAACATGGAAAGGTGTCCTTATACCCACCAGGAGAAAAGGTTCCGTATGAGTGCTAGGATACAATTGTGCTATGACATCAGAAAGATGTTTGATGTCAACTTAGGGAGCGACCATTTGATTTCTATGGGGGGGGGGGGGGGCGGAAGTTGTTTTCTCAGCAAACTATTTTTTTCTGAAGCCATTTCTAACAAACTATTTTTTTGTAACATACAGCTGAACAAACTATTCATTTCAGATGGTAATTTTGCAATTTTATTATAGAGTAAAATATGCAATCATATTTCAGCAAATGCAGCCTGTGGTGTATTATAACATGAACAGCTATAGAACACCCGTTATAATAGTCTTTTTCATTCCCTGACATAAATACAGTAGTCCTGTTTGTAGCCTGGTGGAGGACGCGGTAATAGCTGTTTCTTTAGTCCCGGCCCGTATCGGTGGTATACTTCCAAGCCATCGTAACTGTACCAACCTTTGCCTGGCACACACACACATCCCACGAAATGACCCCCATTGCCATACACTAAAGCAAATAGTGTATATACTCGTTCATTCATCTGAATAACATTGGGGTATCTGGTGAGAGGACAATTGTCTATCTCTATGTACACTACTGGTGGGGAATCAATGGTGAACAGTCTTGAAGAGAATGTTCGGACAGGCTTTGTCACTAGACACAAATGTCGGAACAGTAGAACTGAAACATACGAACACTGTAATCAGACAATGTATACAGCAAAAACAGAGCAAGACATGTCTCTCCAGCAAAGGATGATGGTGTGCATTGACGTGTTCAAATAGATGTTTCATCACAACAGAAACACTTATGACCAGGTCATATCCAAAGATCATATAATATAGTTTTATTTGAAGGATTTTGGTGAAAATTGTTCATACGATACCTTTTCATTTAATACATATGGTTTATTTGTATTTCAAACCATTCCTCAAACAAACCACAATATAAATATGTTCAACATTTATCAGTGAATAAATGTGTTCTTTTACAACATTGTAGCTTGGTTATTTCTTTTTGGAAATTGTTAAATTGGACGCCTGAATATTTGTTTATGCATTTAAATAGCAAAATGTGCTGAACTGAAGCCATTAACTTCATATACAGAAATAGCAACAAATAAGATTAAAGTAATAGTGATGTTGCGCCGAAGGCGGCGGAAATTTTTTACGTTTATAATGCTGGAATAATTCTTTAATTTAATAGATAAATGTTGCAATGACATGCAAAATTATATCTGGAAACAAACTATTCATTTTTCTCACAGTAGTAAACATTCTATTTATTTTACTGATTATCTCCAACAAACTATTCATTTGTAAATACTTCCGGCCCCCCCCTATAGAAATCAAATGGTCGCTCCCTTACTTCAGTGAAGATCGCCATGAGTGCGGCGTTAAACAACAAACAAACAAACAGTGGCTAATGCACAAAAGTGCCGAGTCCCGCTTACTGCCACTGACACTGTTGTGAGTTTATGCGCCATCCAGTGTTCATTTCAGAAACTGGAAAAGTGGGGCCCAATGATCCCTAGTTGTTGGGGACATTTGACGAAACCAGGTGACAAACAACTAGTTTTTTTTTAAAAACCATGAAGACAATTGTTACTACCATGAGTGAGTGAGTGAGTATGGTTTTACGCCGCTTTTAGCAATATTCCAGCAATATCATGGCGGGGGACACCAGAAATGGGCTTCGCACATTGTACCCATGTCGGGAATCGAACCCGGGTCTTCGGCGTGACGAGCGAACGCTTTAACCACCAGGCTACCCGACCGCCCCGTTACTACCATGACACAATAGAGCATGACCATGAGACTAAAACTTAGTCTATGAAAATATTTCTCTAAAATAATTGTAATGTATTTTTTTCAAAATCATTTCCTCTGCAGTTTTCATGTGGAATCAAGGAAATTAGACTTGGTTTAGTTTGATCTAGACTTGCCTAGGCTTTTAGCATGTTTCGTTAAAAAAAAATAAAAAAATATATATATATATAAATCAGGAATACATGACCACAGAAGAGAAACATTCTAGCTTCTGTCACAATGACTGTGCTCATATCCTGGTAGATGCTCCACAGAAACTGCGACATTTGACAAACATCGTGACTAGTTAAATTATGCATTAAACACCAGTGATATCAACATGACCACTTGGAACTGATACCAGAGTCGTGACCTCTGAATGTGACATAACCGACCTACAATTACACTATCGGTGTCTTCTTACGACCCTCTGTATTGTCATGGCTGCTTAACAGGGCAACTATTCGGTAAATGCGTCATGTCGTGCCCTGTTTAAACTGGCTGTAAGTGTACACCTCAACTTGCAGTGACGATCGTTACTGTGATTAACATTACTCGGCTAATCAGTATTCATGCCAGTCATCAGCATGATTAGAAGGTGTTGTATCATTATTTGAATTTCCAATGTGTAACTTGACTATAGTGATGATGCTTTAATTACTAAGGGAAGTATTTCAATTGTATCATCATCATCATCATCATCATCATCATTACCACCATCATCATCATCATGATTATCATTATCATAATCATCATCACCATCATCATCATCATTTGAAATATAATTATGTAAAGAACAAAATATGGAAAGGTTCAATTTTGGCCAAAGCGATCTGTATAATTTAAAAAGTTAGCAACACTTTTAAACTTATTATAATGTTAATACTAATGAAAACTAGTTTTGTTCATTCCAACACTTTTTTGACTTATAACAACACAAAAGGGATCAATAAATCTAAATTGTACTGAAACGCTGATTTGGTTTGTTTTTTAGGAGCAATTTTTAAATATTTGATAACAAGCAAGTCTTGGACCCAAACTTGTTTTCGTAGGAGATGCAGATACTGTCATATCATATATTGTCACACAAGATTCATTGGTCACAGATAGAAAGTCGCCTGAGCCTGGAAAAGTCAGGTATTTGTTTCTGCCTCATAATGGCTATATGTATGTACCTGATGTTGTCAGAAGCCCAAAACTGCTAATGTAAGAGACCGCCTCCGTGGTCTTGTGGTAGAGCATCCGCCCTGAGAGCGGAAGGTCCGGGGTTCGATCCCTGGCCGCGTCATACAAGAAGACGTTAAAAGATTGTACTTGTTGTTACCCTGTCTGGCGCTCGGCATTAAGGGGCTAAAAGAAGGACTGGTTGGCTTGGAGTCAGTATACTGTGTCTGAGTGTGGTATTCATGTTAAACTGAGGCATGGTATCTCAGTGGGCTAGCACTAGAAATAGGCATCAGTCCTGACTAATACAAGCAGACACACACACACACACACACGTGCATGCACGTCGCTATATAAGTGCAATAATCTTGGACGTGACGTTAAATCCAATTTCACCTCACCTCACCGCTAATGTAAGAAATAATAAGGGCTTAGAAAGGAGTGACCAACCACATGAACAGCTTTCAAACTATTCTATGACTTCTAATTTGACCTTTTCAGTGGGTAAAAACTGGCTCTTATCATACCCCATCCTTTAAAAGTGAAATAAATCTTTTTACTTTTAGTTCCAGGCCTAGACTAACATCTAGTCTCTGAATATTTTATAGAGAAAAAAACACAGTTGTTAAATTAAATTTATGCTGAACTTCATCTAATATTATAACACCCAAGAACAACGTTCAGTGCTCGGCCCGACCTAACCATAAACCTGTCCATGCTTTCTGCACAGAAGTATCTTGGCATAAAACATCCGTAAAACGCAAAGCTAAATTGACACGGCCTGGAGTAGTCTGTCATACACACCCTAAAACAAATACTAGTACCGTATTCGACGTAATAAGCGCCCCGCTCTAATAAGCGCCCATGGCAATATTTGCTAATATATTGGCTAGCACCCCTTCCGATTGATCAATGTACACAAGACTTATTATTCGTGTATAATACGCACTCATGTGTTATATGCACCCTTAATTACGGGCAATTAAATTCTGGATAAATATATCTGTCGTGTATAATACACACAGACTTATATTTTGTATCATTTCAGGCTGTGAGCATAAACCACGAAATTTACAATCTTTCAACTGTTTTTTTTCTCAAAATTTTTATTCCAATAAGAGCCCCCTATTTCAAATTTTGAGAGCACCCTGGGCGCTTATTACGTCGAATACGGTATATCCAAAACAGCCCATGCAAGTCTATAACATTTGGCAAGTCTAGATTACTGCAGTATCAGAAAATGAAGAAAGTCTCTGGGATCCTTTTATTATATTTTATGACTATAGAATATGAGATTCATATGTGATTTTGAAGATGTTTGAGTGTTCAAGTATGTGTGTTTCACATAATAATTAAGATTAATAAATTGATAATATATACTAATTAAAGATACATGTTTATGAAAGTTGTTGTGTGATATTTGTATTTATTTGTTATTTTTGTTACAGAACAACAACCGAGGAGGCTACAATGTGGGTGATGCAACAGACACGCCCCATGGCACTGATGAAGGCAAACAGTACCGCATGGTAAGTCCGGAGAGAGCTGACATGGAGAGTCTCACCATTGTTATCAAGTAAAATGACATAAGTTGATAAGCATGTCAAAACCCTGAAGCTATGTCTCATCCACCTGTGTTAGGCCAGCACAAAACACTAACAGAGTTGCCTGCCCCTGCCTCTGCCAGGATCCAAATCTCGAATCACTTGGACTATGATTTTTTCGATTTTTTTTTTTTAAAGAAAGAAAATTCTCTCTTTTTTTCATGCACAAAAATTAATTATGCATTCATAGAAGATTCTTAAAAAAAGTTTGCACATCGATATTTTGATTCATACCTCGGTGGACCACAAACATACAACCCTAATAATTAAATTCGACAACAAATCAAACATTAGTTTCCCAAAAATTGGAAATAATATGAAACCGAAGAAATAATATTTGTGGAACTGATATTGTGTGATGCCAGTGTTTGTGCAGTGAGTGTGGAAGACGCTGGTATTGTTTTGTTGTTTTTATGTTTGAATGTTTGATACTGAAAAAGGACACAGAAATGTTACCAGGCCTGATAACTTGATGCTGATACGGGTGAGCAGAAAGGGAATTCACTCGGCAAGTAATTTGGATTTGCCAACATTTCATCATGGTGAAAGTAGTCCGCTTTGGTGGGCGTGGCATAATTTTTTACTCTCATTGAGAATGGATGCAATAACACAATTACGTTGAATACGGTATCAACAAATATAAGTACAAAATGTCGCATCTGATATGTAGTTGCCAACAGCAGTTTGTGGTTTAAGGTTAATTCAGCCCGTCTATACAAGCGGACTGTCAGGAAGGTTATTGATGTGTTAGTCGTGTTAGTTAGCAACTGTTTGTGACTCTCCTTAGCACCAGGAAGTAAGTTAGTAGCCAATGGTGCTGTGACCTTTGCGTGGCTTCCTGTCTGACAAGCGTGGAGTTGAAGTAGCATGAGCCACTGACCGTGTTAACACATGGCCGGGATATACGCAATTTGTGTCCCAGACACCGACAGTTTCGTGGTTCACTTGCCACTTTGATACCATGGTTACGAGTTGGTACTGTAAAAGAATAAAGAGCTTCTTAAGGCAGTCTGTGGTTTTTGTTTCTGTAAAATGCTGTTCTACTGAATCTGTTTCAGCAGATTGAAAATTGTTTACTGGAAGTATTTTGTCTGTCATCAAAGGTCGCTGACTGTAATTTGACATGTTTTTCACTTTTATGTCAGTAATCTTTTCGTAAAATCTAGCTTTAGTTTTGATCTAGCTTTAGTTGTAAACTTTTGAATTTTTAACCAGATTTAAGCCGGACAAATATTTATTTTATTTACAGAATTTCTAGTCAATATAACATAGGTAAGAAGAGTTCTCAGGGCTGATCTGGATGAATTTAATAAATATATATATAATAAAAGCATCATTTTTAATAATGTATTAATTATTAAAAAATAAATAATGTTTTATCTTTAAAAAAATTAAGGTATTGGTAGACATGGTAGACTAGTCTGGTCTGACCAGAATAAAGAGGATAGGGGACAATGTCCAGCATTAACATGTTGTTGTTTATTTTCACTCATGTAACAAGAGGTAATGTCCTACTGTTTTTCAAGACAATGTTAGAGATGAGATCACCCCTTTATCCCTGGTGACGAGTGTCGAGTGGGTCCGTATACACACACGACCAACTTCCACACCATATATGGTCATTGTTCATCTGTTAACACATATACATAGGCTTGTATGGGATTCTGGAAAAGTTTCTAGAGTGCACCCATGTGTGAAACATGATTTATATACAATATGCCTGTACTTGTCACCCCTCCATATATACAGTAGTATTGTGCATATTGTGTGTGTTCATTGTGATTTATCTAATAATAGTGTTGTTATGTAGCAATATTATTGTTCTGTACTGGTACGACATGTATCATGACAGTATGTTGTGTAAAAGCTCCTGTCACTGTTAGTTATCGGTATATATGTTATGTTGAAATGTCTTGTATTTTTATTATGTTTTGTGAAGTCTTGTGTGATCAGTGACCCGTGAAAACTTTTCATGAAGGAAGAGAAGGAAGCTTGTTGTGTTTATGAAATTTTAATTATGTATGTCAACGTCACATGCCTATTATCTGTGAGTCATTTCTAATAATATATTACAAGCAATGATTTGTGTGTCTTTGACAGGAACAGTATGTAATGTTTTAGGCAAGCAATATTCTCTTTTCTTGGCCAATATGCTTGAAATAAAGTTAACACAAAATGCCAAAATGTTAGATTTAAAATTTAATTTAGAATAGAAATTTAAATTGGACAGTATTTCAGTTGAGAAGATCAGGATATTTTGAAAAAGCACATTGTTTAATTTATGAATGTGTCTTTTTGGTTCTGTAAAACAGTTTTATTGAAAGAGTAAATGAATGGTCAGGATTAACTTAATCTTAGGCTTAAAAAAATAAAAGAATTGGTTCTCAGACAATGGCTTTTGAAAATATAGTGTGGGCGGGCGGGCAGTGTTTTTTTTACTGGAATAAAGTATTTAAAGACTGTTGGAATACCAGTGTGTGCATAATTCACTCATACAATGAGCTTTGATTTTATTTCACAACACGAAGACATTATTGTGAGCACACAAGGTAGAAGGAGTAAAACTTTAGGTAGAAAGAGTAAAACTGAGGTAGAAAGTAAAATTCAAGGTAGAAGGAGCAAAAAACTGGTAGAAAGTAACATTCAAGGTAGAAGGAGTAAAAATCAGGTAGAAAGTAAAATTCAAGGTAGAAAGAGTAAAACTGAAGATAGAAAGTAAAATTCAAGGTAGAAGGAGTAAAACTGAAGATAGAAAGAGGTAAACTGAAGATAGAAAGAGGTAAACTGAAGATAGAAGGAAGTAAACTGAAGATAGAAAGAGGTAAACTGAAGATAGAAAGAAGTAAACTGAAGATAGAAAGAGGTAAACTGAAGATAGAAAGAAGTAAACTGAAGATAGAAAGAGGTAAACTGAAGATAGAAAGAGGTAAACTGAAGATAGAAAGAGGTAAACTGAAGATAGAAAGAGGTAAACTGAAGATAGAAAGAAGTAAACTGAAGATAGAAAGAGGTAAACTGAAGATAGAAATAGGTAAACTGAAGATAGAAAGAGGTAAACTGAAGATAGAAAGAAGTAAACTGAAGATAGAAAGAGGTAAACTTAAGATAGAAAGAAGTAAACTGAAGATAGAAAGAGGTAAACTGAAGATAGAAAGAGGTAAACTGAAGATAGATAGAAGTAAACTGAAGATAGAAATAGGTAAACTAAACTGAAGATAGAAAGAAGTAAACTGAGGATAGAAAGAGGTAAACTGAAGATAGAAAGAGGTAAACTGAAGATAGAAAGAAGTAAACTGAAGATAGAAATAGGTAAACTGAAGATAGAAAGAGGTAAACTGAAGATAGAAAGAAGTAAACTGAAGATAGAAAGAAGTAAACTGAAGATAGAAAGAGGTAAACTGAAGATAGAAAGAGGTAAACTGAAGATAGAAAGAAGTAAACTGAGGTAAACTGAAGATAGAAAGAAGTAAACTGAAGATAAAAAGAGGTAAACTGAAGATAGAAAGAGGTAAACTGAAGATAGAAAGAGGTAAACTGAAGATAGAAAGAAGTAAACTGAAGATAGAAAGAGGTAAACTGAAGATAGAAAGAGGTAAACTGAAGATAGAAAGAAGTAAACTGAAGATAGAAATAGGTAAACTGAAGATAGAAAGAAGTAAACTGAAGATAGAAAGAGGTAAACTGAAGATAGAAAGAGGTAAACTGAAGATAGAAAGAGGTAAACTGAAGATAGAAATAGGTAAACTGAAGATAGAAAGAGGTAAACTGAAGATAGAAAGAAGTAAACTGAAGATAGAAAGAGGTAAACTGAAGATAGAAAGAGGTAAACTGAAGATAGGAAGAGGTAAACTGAAGATAGAAAGAGGTAAACTGAAGATAGAAAGAGGTAAACTGAAGATAGAAAGAAGTAAACTGAAGATAGAAAGAGGTAAACTGAAGATAGAAAAAGGTAAACTGAAGATAGAAAGAGGTAAACTGAAGATAGAAAGAGGTAAACTGAAGATAGAAAGAAGTAAACTGAAGATAGAAAGAGGTAAACTGAAGATAGGAAGAGGTAAACTGAAGATAGAAAGAAGTAAACTGAAGATAGAAAGAAGTAAACTGAAGATAGAAAGGTAAACTGAAGATAGAAAGAGGTAAACTGAAGATAGAAAGAAGTAAACTGAAGATAGAAAGAGGTAAACTGAAGATAGAAAGAAGTAAACTGAAGATAGAAAGAGGTAAACTGAAGATAGAAAGAGGTAATGTTCAGTCAGTCCAGGATGCTGCAGTTGATACAGTGTGTCTGGGTTGACCTGCGGGATCCCTCCCTGTCTGGCCGACACAGAATGCCAGTAATGTTAAGTCCCATGTATTGTCCTGGTCACACCCTGGTGCTACAACCTCATTATGCAGGAGTATGTGTGGTCAGGCCATGTTTGCACAATATCAGAGGACATATCACATCCTACCTTTGTCCTGCCTCACGTCGCTCCAAATGTTAGGAGAGAAATGTTGGTTAGTTACCTTGCAGATTTTTTATTGATGTATGAAGGTTAAGACTGCTCGTTGTATGAGAGCTTGTTGCAAAGTCTGGCTTCAAAGTTTGAATAAATCCTAACAAGGTAGTGTTTCTTAGAGGAGATGTTTCAAAAGCCAACCAAAAGTTCATGACAATATTGGGGGGGGGATTTTTGTTAGAGACAGAATTTTTTCTAGTCACTGCTTCTTTCTCGCTTAAAAGAGAAGCAGACTCTTTTTTTCTCAGGACATCCAGTATATATAGTAACCAATTTTTTGTTAAAAAGAAATTCCAGCTTTTTCTGAAAATTTACCGTATTTGCCGTAATAAGTGCCCATGGCGCTCTCAAATTTAGAAATTGGGGGTTCTTATTAGAATATTATTTTGGTGAAAAAAACAGAGTTGAAAGATAAATTTTGTGGTTTATGCTAACAGCCTGAAATGTTTATGTACAACATATATTTTTCCCGAATTTAATTGCCCATAATTAAGGGTGCATATAACACACGTGTGCGTATTATACGCAAATAAATAAGTCTTGTGTACATTGATCAATCGGAAGGGGTGCTCACAAGCCAATATATTAGCAAATATTGCCATGGGCGCTTATTAGAACGGGGCGCTTATTACGGTAGTTATTTTTTTAAAGATGTAGCATAAAGCAAAAATTGATACATCTCAGCACATGCTTAGTCAAGGTTTTTGTGGTTATGATATTGATAGTTTTTACACAATAACTAACAGTTCCTGAGCTGATTGGCCAAAAACTATTTGCTTTGAGGTTTGTAATTTGTAGTTTGTTGGAAGGTGTAAAAGAATAATCCACTATTTTAGCATGTATATGGAGCTGTTACAATCGTGCATTGTCTCACATCTGTAAACCTTTGCTTTCAGACCTCTCACAGTTTTGGTTTAAATGTTTGTGTTGGCTAATTAGCTGGGACTGACTACTCTGGGGTGGAATTTTGCTTGCATTCTTGACTTAATTACTTGGTCCCTTTATAAAACATCTGACTTTGTTTTCAATGCAATAATATAAAACGAAGCATTTGAAACCTCTTCCTATTTATTGATTCTGTTTTGAGTGAAATACCAGTTATTTCTACAAAGTCATGAGAGAGGTGTCGTATAGGAGTTAAACACATCAGCAATTTAATGAGATGGCCAATTCAATATACATGCAGAGAGGTGTCGTATAGGAGTTAAACACATCAGCAATTTAATGAGATGGCCAATTCATTAAAGAAATTCATAAATAGATTAGAGTTGAGAGCTGTCTCTTCTCCCCTGTTTCAGGATTCACCTGGTAGAGTGAGTGAGTGTCCTTATTAGTATACACTTTTAGAAATATTCCAGTAATATCATAACAGGGGACACTAGAAACCGGCTTCACACATTGTGCCCATGTTTGAGAGTAAAACGTAGAAAGGTAGAAAGTAAAACTCAAGTTAAAAAGTAAAATTCAAGGTAGAAGGAGTAAAACTCAGGTTGAAAATAAACACAGGTAGATAGTGACATTCAGGGTAGAAAGTAAAATTCATGGTAGAAGGAGTAAAACCCTTGGTAGAAAGAGTAAAACTCAAGGTAGAAAGAATCAAACTCAAGGTAGAAAGAACCAAACTCAAGGTAGAAGGAATAAAGCTCAAGGTAGAAAGAGTACAACTGAAGGTAGAGAGAATAAAACTCAAGGTAGAAAGAGTCAAACTCAAGGTAGAAGGAGTAAAACTCAGGTTGAAAGTAAAACTCTGGTAGAAAGTAACATTCAAGGTAGAAGGAGTAAAACTCAGGTTGAAAATAAACACAGGTAGATAGTGACATTCAGGGTAGAAAGTAAAATTCATGGTAGAAGGAGTAAAACCCTTGGTAGAAAGAGTAAAACTCAAGGTAGAAAGAATCAAACTCAAGGTAGAAGGAGTAAAACTCAAGGTAGAAAGAGTACAACTGAAGGTAGAGAGAATAAAACTCAAGGTAGAAGGAGTAAAGCTCAAGGTAGAAAGAGTCAAACTCAAGGTAGAAGGAGTCAAACTCAAGGTAGAAGGAGTCAAACTCAAGGTAGAAGGAGTAAAGCTCAAGGTAGAAAGAGTCAAACTCAAGGTAGAAGGAGTCAAACTCAAGGTAGAAGGAGTCAAATTCAAGGTAGAAGGAGTAAAGCTCAAGGTAGAAAGAGTCAAACTCAAGGTAGAAGGAGTCAAACTCAAGGTAGAAGGAGTCAAACTCAAGGTAGAAAGAGTCAAAAGAGTCAAACTCAAGGTAGAAGGAGTCAAACTCAAGGTAGAAAGAATCAAACTCAAGGTAGAAGGAGTAAAGCTCAAGGTAGAAAGAGTACAACTGAAGGTAGAGAGAATAAAACTCAAGGTAGAAAGAGTCAAACTCAAGGTAGAAGGAGTCAAACTCAAGGTAGAAAGAGTCAAACTCAAGGTAGAAGGAGTCAAACTCAAGGTAGAAAGAGTCAAAAGAGTCAAACTCAAGGTAGAAAGAGTCAAACTCAAGGTAGAAGGAGTCAAACTCAAGGTAGAGAGAATAAAACTCCAGGAGGAAGGAGTAAAACTCAAGATAGAAAGAGTACAACTCAAGGTAGAGAGAATAAAACTCAAGGAAGAAGGAGTAAAACTCAAGGTAGAAAGAGTACAACTAAAGTAGAGAGAATAAAAACTATGAAATTAGTACTTAGTTATATATACATGAATTTAGAAAAATTTAATTCTGAACTTGGAATTTTTAATGACAATTGTTGCATAGTTGGGGCCGAATATCTGTCTCTCTGCATGTCTTGATAAATCCCTGAAAAACATTATTCTGCCGAAATATTTTTCAAGGATGTTTTAGGTCATTTTTAAAGTTATGAAAAATAGCGAGCTTCATTCATCCATACATCACTTCTACTGCATAATGGTGGTGTATGTGAAGTTCTTGAAATATGTATAATTCAATATTTTAATGTGTCCTCATCTTGAAGTTTAAGGGCAGTCGGGTAGCCTAGTGGTTAAAGCGTTCTCTCATCACGCTGAAGCCCCTGGTTCAATTCCCAACATGGTTACAATGTGTGAAGCCCATTTCTGGTGTACCCCTCTGCGATATTGCTGGAATAGTGCTAAAAGCAGGGTAAAATCAACTCACTAGCTCTTGAAATTAAATGTCCTCCTTTGTTTTTCAGAAATATTTTCAAAGTGGCCCTGTGAAGACGTTACAGAATGGCGCTGGGGAAAGTAGGCTTGTGCTGGAATGGACCAATCAGCATGGGTGTGGAGGGAATGAAGACAACAGTCCCCAGAAACAGAACTGTGCCCTGATACTCCAGTACCTATGTCAGGACGACGTCGACTCACCCACAGGTACAGGGTTGCTAGGGCAGGGGGTAGCCTTGTGGTTAGAGTGGTCACTTGTCTCACTGAACTTGCAGAAGACTGGGTTCAATTCCCTTCATGGATACAGAAGTGAATTTGAAGTTTGTTTGTTTGTTGTTCATGTCGCACTTAGCAATATTCCAGCTATTTGACGGCGGTCTGTAAATAATCAAATCTGGACAAGACAATCCAGTGATTGACATCATGAGCATTGATCCACACATGTGGGATACGATGACATGCATCAACCAAAACAGGAAGCCTGACCACCCGATCCCGTTAGTTCCCTCTTACAAGGGTAATTGTCTTTTAGTTTTATGACAAGCATGGGTTGCTGAAGACTTATTCTAACTCGTAACTTCACAGGTACAAGGTATAAAAATATTGTTATAATGGCCTACGCACTGATCACAACAGGAAAGAATCCATCATTGTGTTTCTCCCTGAACCAAGGAAAGAACTTGTAGCTGTTACTTGAACTGTATTCTGGTGGAAGGAACGGGAGGTTGATTGTTCGATCCCCGGCCACGTTATGCCAAAAGACTTTAAGAGATGGTATTTGTTGTTACCCTGCCTGGCACGAGGCACTGAAGGGATAAACAAGGACTGGTCGACTCGAGTCAGTATACTGTGTCTGAGTGGGGTATCTATGTTAAACTGTGGCATGGTATCTCAGTGGTTGGTTGGTTGGTGTGTTGGTGTGTTGTTTAACACCACACTCAGCAATATTCCAGCTATAAGAGGGCGGTCTGTAAATAATCGAGTCTGGACCAGACAATCCAGTGATTAATATCATGAGCATCGATCCACGCAATTGGGACCGATGACATGCATCAACAAAGTCAGCGAGCCCAACCACCCGATCCCGTTAGTCGCCTTTTACGACAAGCAAAGTCACCTTTTATGGCAAGCATGGGTTGCTGAAGACCTATTCTACCCCAGAATCTTCACGGGTCTGGTATCTCAGTGAGCTAGCACTTTGAAAACTGCATTAGCCCGGACTAGTACAAGCAGCCACCCACACAAACACACATACATGTGCATGCACGTTGCTAAATAAGTGCAGTCATCTTCAAAGTGATGTTAAACCCCATTTCATCTCACCCTCCTCACCTTACTTGAATCAGCAATCTCAAATCTTTTGCCATTTCTGAAAAGGAGTGTTTAGCCCAAATCCGATCCTATCATCTGATCATATGAAATGACCATTCACAGCGTTACGAGTTGACCAAGTCCTGGTTTACCATGGCTACTAGAGGTTTCCTGGTAGAATATTTAAAAACAGGGATCCCCAGAACTTTTGAATTCAAATATTATGGTTATGACAAGGATTCCTTGACCTTTTACCAAATTTCGAATACAGATTCCAAATAAACCATGTATGTCTGTTACCATGGCAACTGTATCCTGCAGGTACTGCAGACACACTGAGGAATGGTGTTTCTACGAAGACTCAGGACTACAAGAAGCCTGACAGTCTGACCGAGTCCAAGTCCGATGCCCAGACCAGGAAGGATGACAACGTCAAGTCTGACCGCGGACTCCATGAATCCTGGGCCTGGTATGACAAGTGTTATCTTCGGGAACGGAACAAGGGTGAGTGCGATCGTCACTATTGTAAAAAATGTTAGGGGATATTCTACCTTCAATCTTCACTCCGTGAGATAGACTTCTTAATGTAGTCAAAACTGTACTGTAATTTCTCATGGTCCAGGGCTGTTCAATGCTGACCAGAAACTGAAGACCAACAATGGCCTTGGCTACAGCAGTGCCGCCTACACCCGCCAGAACCCTCAGGGAAATCGCTATGGTTACGAGTGTCCTGAGGAAAGAGATCATTTCCCCTACTGGCATCCAACACCCTGGAAGGATATTGCTGTCCTGGCGGAGAACGCTTCCATGTGCAGGTTTGTGGGATTTGGTGCTAGTTATAGCTCTTCTGTTAAGTACCTTATTCGACGTAATAAGCGCCCAGCTCTAATAAGCACCCACGTCGATATTTGCTAATATATTGGCTAGTGAACAAACCCAATTAGCACCCCTTCCGATTGATCAATGTACACAAGACTTATTTATTTGCGTATAATACGCACTCGTGTGTTATATGCACCCTTAATTATGGGCAAATAAATTCTGGAAAAATATATCTGTCGTATATAAACATTTCAGGCTGTCAGCATAAACCATGAAATTGATCTTTTCACTCTGTTTTTTTCACGAAAATAATATTCTAATAAGAGCCCCCTATTTCTAATTTTGAGAGCGCCCTGGTCGCTTATTACGTCGAATACGTTAGTTGTGTTTTATCTAAGGCTAAAAACAATATTATTGGTAACAATATTATTCTCAGGAATGGCCGCATCATCACAAAGGCTGCACGTTTCGTTTATATTTCCATTCCCCCCCCCCCCCCCAAAAAAAAAATCAAGAAAAAAAAAATCCTTAATTATTCCGCGTCTCACACACACTACCCCCCGCAGTGACATGCTACAATACTGAAAAACAACAGGATCCTATATAGTGTGCAGTTACTTCCCTTTAAATGCGTACTGATGTACTGGGCATCCTGTGTTAATATGTTATGGTCATGGCGGCAATAGCAGTTTGTCTGCATCACTAGGCATGATTTACAAATTCAGTGGTATTTTTGTACTGTATGCTGGACAATGTTTCATATGCAGAGATTAAGATTACATGTGTATTTGTCTTGTAAAGAAGCTGGAAATAGCAGTCACATTTTCTCCGGGATCTATGGGTGATTTAGTCTGAAAAATACTTAATGTCATGGCCAATTTCTTAACTGACAAGCAATTTCATAAGAATTGATATGAAGACTGAAGACTTTGTATCTCTATAACGACTAATGTTCGTTTCAAGGCGAGTTCTCGTCATCCCGAAGACCCGGGTCCGATTCCAGACATGGGTACAATGTGTGAAGCCCATTTCTGGTGACCCCCGCCGTGATATTGCTGGAATATTGCTAAAAGTGGCGTAAAACAATACTCACTCACTCACTCAAGGCGAGTTCATGGGATTTGCCGATCATATCATACACGATTTCGCCGAAATTAATGTAAACGATATTGAATGAAATCATGAAGAAAAGTAATATAATGGATACAAAAGTAAGTCCAGATACACAATGACAGATAGTGTCATATTTAATAGGAGTAACTTGGGTATTTTAGTACGTATTTGAGAAATTAGGAAATAAAAATATGGAGGAAAAAAGTACTACCGATAGTATTGTTTATGAGGCAGTTAGGGCCATCTATGACCTTTTTATCTCTCTGGCATATGACATCGGGGGATGTAGTCATCATCTGGTCTGTCTGTCTATCCATCCGTCTGTCTGTATTTCAAAGTGAAAGATGTTTCATCCTAACTTGGTACATGTATTAACCAGAGGCTGTTGTGGTTCCTTTTGCTATTGTAGGGCAGGGGTGGATTTGACGTCTTTTGATGACTCTTGTTTTTACTTTGCCTGTTCGGAAGCAAAAGAGTTACCTCCCTTCCCCTATTAGCTTACCCAATCTGTACTTTGAATTTTTTTCATTTAAAAGTACAATGAGTTGACAAATTCTACTTGAAGTAACAAATCTCTTCTAAAAGATACATTTTTGTTCAAAGTATTTGAAAATAGGAACTTTATGATGACCCTTGAAGGCAAAACCTACGTGCAGTTGATCTGTCCTCTGAAGACTCCGGCAAGTGTCAGTTCTGTTGATGCTTTGTTCCAGCTACTACCAGAGTCACAGCTTCAACGTGCAGCCCAAGTCGGAGTGTGTGGAGATGTACCCAGACAACACGAGGCGGCACTTCTCTCGCTGGAACAATCAGGCCGACTGTGTTGCTAATGCTGGACAGTGGGTGGAGCTACACAACTACCTGGAAAAGGCCCCGCGTGAGTTGATGACATAGAGGGGATGCCCAGAATCTGGAGTCTGTTTCGGGTCTATGTCTAGACTAGGGCTGGGATGGGTAACTCGGGTTTGGGTCGGGTGGGTACTGACATGGAACCGTGTACCCACAGGACTACCTGGACCCGTGGTTAGTCGGTGATATATGGTTTAGTGAGAAAATGTCACTACAACAACTCCATGGTTACCTACAAGTTACTATCTTTCTGACTATACACGCATACCTTCAGGATGTTCAGACATGCTCAGACTCAGATGTAGAAAATTATTTCAGAAATGTCAATTCACAGTTTTGACATCACAGTTAGTTATGCTATTCTTACCAGAATTCACAAGTGAGTCTGCGTGTCGGAATGCTCGGTCAGCGGGACTGACGTACATCTGGGCGGTGCCATACGACGCCCAGCAGGTCACAGCGAAGCAGTGCCTCGTTCAGCTCAGTCGTCCTGATTGTTCAGAAGCCCCTTGGTCCAGGTGAGTCCAACATGATGATGATGATGATGATGATGATGATGATGATGATGATGTGAGTCCAACATGATGATAATGATGATGATGATGTGAGTCCAAAATGATGATGATAATGATAATGTGAGTCCAACATGATGATGATGATGATGATAATGATGATGATGATGTGTCCAACATGATGATGATGATAATGATGATGATGATGTGAGTCCAACATGATGATGATGATGATAATGATGATGATGATGTGCATGTTTGCATCTAGTATTTTGAAATATGAAATAAAATAAAAATTGCCTCAAAGGCACTTGACAAGCTCATTGGACGGTTTCAGAACTTGTATTTATTTGGTGCATCTAGAATTGACACCTACTTTACAAACTGGTAAGTATTTATAAAGAGCTCCTCTGTGGAATGTTAACTGTATTATTAAGGAAGTATAATAGCGACAATAGTAAATGATGCTTATTTTCAGGTCTAATCACCTTGGTAACGGTGTTGACGGAGAGCCGCTGAACTACACGTGGGTGCTGCCGCACTTCCCCTCAGGCAAAACAAAACGTTGTGTGTTCAGAATCAGGTAGGGAATCGTGAGGTGTTGTGAGAATAACAATGAATATAGTTTACTTTTATTTGTCTCACTGCAAAGTTTGAGAAAAAAATAGCATGTCTTGCTTCTCAGCTGTCACCTTCATCAGTGAAGCATCCCTTCTTTACAAGATAAGGGGATGTGAGGTAGTTTTGTTTGTTTTATTGTTTGTTGTTTAACACCGCACTCAGCAATATTCCAGCTATATGATGGCGGTCTGTAAATAATCGAGTCTGGACCAGACAATCCAGTGATTGACATTATGAGCATCGATCCACGCAATTGGGACCGATGACATGCATCAACCAAGTCAGTGAACCGGACCACCCGATCCCGTTTGTAGCCTCTTACGACAAGCATAGTCACCTTATACGGCAAGCATGGGTTGCTTAAGACCTTTTCTACCCCGGATCTTCACGGGTCGGATGTGAGGTAGTCCTGTAGTTAAAGCATTTGCTCGTCATACCAAAGACATGGGTACAATGCATGATATGCAGATATCTTCCAGGAATAAAAAGCAGTAAAACCATATTCACTCATGAAGATTTTTGATTGAATATTGAAATTAAAAAAAACCCTGTTGACTCCAAGGTCGGAGTTCACAGTTTGTACATGGAGAGAGGCTGGGTCTCTATCGCTGTGATAGGTGATGTATAAATATGTTGTGTGTTTCCAGGTACAACATTTCTACCGATGATTATGATCCGTATCACACAGACTCCAATTACAACGGAAATATGTAAGTACATCATTCCTGCAACTACGTTAACCTCTATTTCGTCAGTGCCATAAATCCTGTATTTTAGTTGTCATCATGCTATAAAATCTATAGATTTTCAACAGAAGTCCTCTTCACTTTCAGCTATCCATAATCAGTTGACAGGGAAATAGGCTAGTAATCTTGGAATCATTAACAATGATAAATATTGTTTGATGCTTGTGACAGTGCAATAGTCATCATAGTGCTACTTGCACCTGCTTGTCACAAAGACAGCATTGGTTCAGTTCCACACGATATTGCAGCAATGTTGCTAAAAGCTTTTGATGACTATATGTTGCTGTTAATAACGATGAGTTGCGCGATCTTTCGATCGCTTCACACACGATTTCGCCGAAATTAATAAAAACAATATTAAAAAGAATTTTGAATAAAATTAATGAAATAAGTTACAAACATAAGTCCAGATATACAAAGAAAACTTTTTATAGCCAGACAGTGTAATTACATGATTATTTTACGTACTTCAGTAGGGATTTGTTGACATGGTATTTCGGGTGTTTCGTGCTCACGGTAATGTCTTTCCATAGGGGAAAAAAACATCCAAACTCATAATTCATGTATAATGCGCACCCCCTTCTACACAGCTGAGTTTTTTAAAAAAAAAGTGTACACTATACTCAAGAAAATATGGTAGTCAAATCTGGACCAGACAAACCAGTGATTGATAATGTGACCAACGATCCATGCAAGGGTAAGATGATGTGCATGCAATCAACCAAGTCACCGAGCCTGACAAGATCTATTATTGCGTTGTACAGGCTAGGGCTAGGGCTAGGGCTGGGACGAGTCCAAATTTACTACCCGGGTACCCGACCCCCTATTGCCCGACCCTACCCAGGTACCCGCTGCAGGTCTCAAGAGTTGGGAATAGAATGTTTGATTGGGAATTGTTTTACCGCAGCCCTGGACAAAAGTATTTAAACACATGCATCAAACAATCAGATCATGGGTACACTAAAGCTTTATCTTCACTCAAACATATACAAGTGAAAAGGAATGTGTGCATCATCAGAAAGAAATGCGAACATTAGTGACCAGTAGTGTAACCACTGAGCTATAGTGAGTTTTTGTCATTAAACATTATATCACGTGACTAACCACGGGTCCGGGTAGTCCTGTGGGTACCCGGGTCCTACTCAGGACCCGAGTTACCTGTCCTAGCCCCAGTACAGGCGTTTGCTGCTGGAGACTGATCCCACCCCAGACTTGTTTTGTTGTTTTTCATCTGATGTAGATGAGGTTTTGTGTTGTATCTTCTGTGTATGTCTATTGATGTGTTTTTCTGATGTGTTGGGACTGCCTTTGTGATCTACTGGATAGTGCATCTGCCCAGACAACAAAAGATTGGTGGTTTCATCCAAGGGTGGATGTTAAGAGGGAGGGGTCCAAAATATCCAAATCCTCACTCAGTCAATTTTACTTCCTACAACATACTGCATTTGGCCCCCCAAAAGGGGGGGTCCGGACCCCCTGGACCTCCCCTCTGGATCCGCCTATGGCTTTCCTGGTTGCGCCATACCAAAAGACGTTAAAGTATTATACTTGTTACCCTGCCTTGTGATCAGCATTAAGGGGATAAAACAGGAACTGACTGGCTTGAAGTCAGTAGACTGTGTCTTTCTGGGGTATTCATGTTAAACTGCAGCGTGGTATCTCAGTTGGCAAGCACTATAAGACAGGCACTAGTCCTGACAAGTATTAAAACCATGCGCATGCATAATATTTACAGAACACCATCAGATACCTGCAATATTTCTGAGTGCTGTGTTAAGCAACCAACAAACATCAGAACAGAGCCTGTGGGTTCGAGTTCGAACATGAATTTCCATAACCAGATGTTCTGTTTGTCCATGTCCACCTGCACTTTTCTCCTCTACTTTAAGGTCGCCAATTAAAGGAAATCCCTACGTAGATATCGGTGTTGGTCGCTCCTCACTGCGACTGAACATCAACACCAACCAGTACGGCCGGATCTTCCAGGACCGAAGTCACGTGTTCCTCCTCCGAACCCGGCCAGCAGGGATGCAGAACGACATCATACACAACCTGAACGTGCGCGGCAAGCGTGGTAACATTGTGCAGGTGTACCCAGCGGTGGAGTACGACTTTGTGCCCAACAACCTCCATGTGAAGACAGGAGAGCTCGTACACATACAGTGGACAGGTAGTAACCATAGTAACCGTAAAGTGGGACTACTTTCGGGTTCTTAGTGGTCCTGGGAATTTTGAGTCAAGTCTTCAATATCCACTTTTGTCGATATGATTAGATAGCCAATGGAACAATGGAAGCGCAGTAATGATTTACATGAGGTACATCTGGTCAGATGGTTTGAGTCCGATTGCCCTGGGGTCTTAAAGGGAGACTACAGTCTGAAGGGATTTATCTAGACTGGCTCAAAGGCCAATATTTAGCCCCAAATCTGTAGCAAATGTCAGTAAATATTCAGATGGTTTGAGTCCGATTGCCCTGGGGTCTTAAAGGGAGACTACAGTCTGAAGGGATTTATCTAGACTGGCTCAAAGGCCAATATTTAGCCCCAAATCTGTAGCAAATGTCAGTAAATATTCCCAAATTGGAGTTAAATAGTAATAACTATATAGTAATGACTAATGTTATGGCTTACATGTGAGTTGTGTAACACTGACCAATCTGATCAAAATACAATTTGTTTCAAAATTACCTACCAAGGGTCACTTAGTTTGGAATCATGGATAAATCCCTGTAACTCTCTGTAACATGGGTGTAATATTGACATGATTAATTGCTAGACTGATATGTGTCATTGGGATAGGAACAAATGAAATGAGTTCAACGACTTGAATCAAGCCTGCTCGGTTCCATTAAAATCTCATTAAAATCAGACCTTAGTTCTCGCTACCGCTAAACAAAGATCTGAAGACATCCCATTAGGGGTCACGTCAGACCGACCTTTTATCCGACCAATCAGTGTTGCTTACCAGATTATGAAAGTGACAGTTGGAATGTGATTTCTTATCATACAACCTCGAAAACTTTAACATGGGGTATATCCCGAACGATAGTTACGGGTTTAACGACTGATTCCTTACAATCTAGACCAACTATTAGCCATTCCAGAATGGTTTTTGTTAGGGTTTCAAATTTTTAATCGGTATTTGTCAAAATATGTTTCGAAGCAAAGTCGCCAATTTGAAATTAGTGCCGTAAAGCACGAGAAAGCTGCCTTCTGATTGGTCATTCCATTGGTCGGTCAAAGTTCGCGCCAGATCGGTCTGATGTAACTTGAATGGGATGTCCGAGATTGGCTCGGTTCAAGATCAAGAGGTTTTATTGTACTAAGGCCTCTGGCCCATATACAAAACAAGAGTACAAATAGATAATATCCGTGAGTACAACATAGGGATGTGCTGCATACAATACATATGTGCAGACAATGTTACAAAGTGGGTGTACACAAATATTTTACGAAGTGATTTTACGATACTATAAGATTCTTGCGCCGAGAAAGTGCATGATGAACAAAAAGTGCTAACCTAAGAATTGTTTTTCCATCATTAGAATTCAACAGAGATTTACATGCATACAAATTTGGTAAACGCAGGTATTTTTGTGGAATATATGCTTATATTTAGATAGATATAGATTAGGGTTATTGTTCAGAATGCACTGGGGGGCACGGGTGGCCCAGTCGTCTAAAGCGCTGCGATTCACTGTGCAGAGTTGCGTCCCTTGGGCACTCCAGAATCCTATGATTGTGGGTTCGAATCCAAGTTCGCCCCGATTATGTTTTTAGGTTTGTCAGCACCATACCCGTGCTCATGGGATTCACCGAAGTGGTAAACGTCTAAGACCTGCATCACTTCGGGCTTTCCTCCCACATTAAGCTGACACACCGTGATATAACTGGATTAATGTTAAAAGCGGCGTTAAACCCAACTCACTCACTCACTCAGAATGCCCTGTGTTAACCTTTTCAAGGTTGCATAATGAGAAAACATATTCAAACTTTCCGTCGCAGAAGCAACGCTCTGATTGATCAGATCATGGGTCTTTCTCTCGTGACATGCAGTGGGATGTCCTCAGATCTTTGTGTAGCAGTAAGATCTGTTTGTAATGAGATTGTAGCAGCTTCGACCGCATCACTTCCGGCTTTCCTCCTACTCAACTCACTCACTCACCCCAGCTGGTAATTGACCTGTACATGAAGATGACTAATGGTGCACGATATTGTATGACTGTGGCAGCAGAAAACACTATTGGTATTTCAACTGTTGATATGCTCAATGAAATATGATTTTAATATCATCCTTTCAGGATCCAACACTCATAAAAATGGACCAAATGGTGGCGATGGACAGACAGGTGACGATGGCGAGGGAAAGACAGGTATGCAGTCCTGTTCTACTTGATTGCCTCATGGTCTAAATTGTAAACTGCTCTTTTCTTGAAGCAAATTTAAGCTTATGGAAGTTACTAAGCTCAATACAGTTGTTGATAATGCGAACAACAATCGCTCATGGCCGCATTTGAAGAAATTACGCACAAATCCTGTTTGTGTGATCCAACACAGCGTATATTGTGAGAGTCTGTACATTTATTCAACCTTCTTACAGCGCAATTCTCAAGATACAATATATGAAGATAAATCTTATAGTAAAAATGGACTGAGCCATCTCAAGCCATTAAGAAACATTCGCAAGAACCCTTTACCAAAACCAATTGTTCCACTTACTTCACACGAAATGTACATCAGAATACAATAGAGACTCCATACATAGGCAGTCAGGGCAATGTTGGGGCTACGACTATCGTAACTCTGTTAGACTAAGGGAGTTAACTCCTACGACTGTCGTAGGCTTATGTTTGACTATGGAAGTTATGATAGTCATAGTGCTATGATCCTTTTGTGAAAAGGGGCCAACAGCACTCCTAGCAGTAATTTTTCTAGGTGCCATTTCAAATTTTAAGTAGCCACATTGATTTAGGCTCACAAAAAATTAAATTTTTAAAAATTGAAATATTTCCATTTAAACTGTGAAAACCAAAAACTTTGAAGACTTGCAGAAACAAAGACACAATTACACAATTAATCTTCTCTACTGGTTTGGATGAGCCAGACTCTTTTCCATGTTATCAGCAGTAACATTCACTCTGTTACTCAGGAGCACAGATGGCCCAGTCATCTGAGGTGCCTCGATTCACCTTGTTACCTCCCTTAGACATGCCAGGAACCGATCATCGTGGGTTTGAACCCAAGATTTGCCCTGATGATGTTCCTGGATTTGTTAGCACCATACCCATCTCATGGATTTCACCAAAGTGGTAAAAGTCTAAGACCTGCATCACTTTGGGCTTTCCTTCCACATCAAGCTGACATGCTGTGATATAACTGGAATACTGTTCAAAGCGGCGTCAAACCCAGCTCACTCACTCTCCATACACATCCTCTCACTGCTGCTTGTTTCTGTTTCAGCCACAGACAGGAACAACTTGGTGGAGATCTTTGACAGAAATGATAACTACCCTATCCCCTTTGAGAAGACCACCATGTGGTCCGGTGCAGAGATCAAGTGGATCTACCACGGGAAGACATCAGTGTCATCCAAGAACCTGGCCGTCAATATGGCCTCCGCCGGATACTACAGGTAACTCTCCTCTTCTTCTCTTCTCCTTGGCTCTTACTCTTACTTGGGGACACAGGTGGCCCAGTAGACTAAGGTGCAGACTTGACTCTTGGTCCTTTGGTCAGTAGCATTCTTTAATTGCTGGTTTGAATCCCAGATTAATCCTGAGTGTAATCCTTGGTCTGTCTGCACCAGATCTCTCCTGAAGATCAAAGAGGCAAATGTTGCTCATTCCTTTCATTCAATATTGAATACAGCTTGTCATCGCATCCGAATTGCATAGATTGATGCTCATGATGTTGATCACTGGGTTGTCTGGTCCAGACTTGATTATTTACAGACCACTGTCATATAGCTGGAATATTGCTGAGTGTGGAGTTAAACAACAAACAAACAAACATTAGTGTGTAACATGATAAGTAGTTTTAAAACACTGGGGCATGGATTCAGTTAATGGTTGGTCATCATTGCGGGGTGGGTATTGCATGATGAATCGGTGGTGGACTTCATTAGTTAAAGCATGTTGTTAGGCAGATAGAACACTGCACAGAGAGCATAAAAAAACGCCAATTACATAGGCTTTCAGCTGTTAACTAAGATGACCATGTGTCTTCGTGTGTCCTCCAGGTGTATCAAGACGGTTGATTGTTCCGAAGCTGCTCACCAAGACTACACTGTTGAGAGCCGAGACAAGCTACAGGACCAGCTGAATAATGCTCCAGCCTCATACGAAGGAGCTGTGGTGAAGTTCCGACAAGGCACCTACCACTACATGTGTACCCGCAACAACAACTTCACCAACAGGAGCCAGAAAGGGACCATCATTGTATCATAGAGGCAGCTTTTTCCATCCTCGTCCATCAAAGACTTTATTGGACACATGTCACGGTTTACTTCCAATCTCATTAAAATCAGACCTCAGTTCTCGCTACTGCTAAACAAAGATATGAAGACATCCCATTTGGGGTCACATCAGAACGACCTTTCATCTGACCAATCAGTACGTCGCTTACCAGATTATGAAAGTGACAGTCGGAATGTGATTTCTAATCATGCAATCTTGAAAACTTTAACAGGGGGTATTCCGAATGATAGTTACAGGTTTGACGACTGAATCTTTACAATCTAGACCATCTATTAGCCATTCCAGAATGTTTTTTTGTTCAGGTTTCAAATTTTTAATCAAGAATTTGTCAAATATTTTTCGAAGCATAGTCGCCAATTTGAAATTAATGCCGTAAAGCACGAGAAAGCTGCCTTCTGATTGGTCATTCCATTGGTCGGTCAAAGTTCGCGCAAGGTCCATATGTCGTGATCCGTCATGGGATGTCCTCAGATCTTTGGTTAGCGGTAGTGAGAACTAAGATCTGATTTTAATGAGATTGGGTTTATTTCACAAATAGAAAAAACATCTGATCTTTTGCCAATCAGAAATATAAGTTGGACAACTGCGAATATTTTTCAGAAAGAAGATTCATCACAGAATCAAAGATTTTCTGACACGGATGAAGGTAGGATGTACAAGTACCAGGAAAGTGCTTGTGTTTTAGAATGATGGTAATGATGTGAAATTCTGAGAGATGCCCTCATAATGTAATTTTTCAGTACTGTTTTTCTATCAGAAATCATACTTGTCCAAATTCCGATCATCAATATTCTCTGCGATTCTAATTGTTGCTTATCATGTGACACAGAACACGCGATCCTTTCAAAATGGACAACTTGACTCCCATTCTCTGTCAGTGTCCGGGGGTAATAATGGGGACGTGGTCTTTGTATACTTATCACGATGTCACCATGATATATGACATTGTGGGTACCTGTCCATATCTAGGTCACTCCCTCAGTTTGACAGTAGCCATTTTTTCTTTAGTGTTTTTTGTCACATGACCACTAGATTGAGCAGAAAATCGAGTTTTTTAACAATTAAGGCTGCTTTTTGATTTACTTGTTGAAGAAGGGGTATATATCCCTAGTTCAGAAGTGAAGTATTGAATGCAAACCAGTTTTGGGACTGTTCTAAACATAATCTCGAGGAGTGTTTTAGTCACGATTTTACTTTCATTGTGAAGTAAGCCTCATGTTTTCTCACCATGTTCGAGTAGTGCTGTCAGAATTGTAGTCTTTATCTTAGGAGATTATTCTCCACATCCTTGCAATGTGTATGTATTTATATACGTATGGTACACTATATGTTATAATCACCCAGCCACATCTGAGTTTCCAGGAGTGAGGACTTCTTGCAATCAATGCTACTCAACATTTGCTAAGGACTGAAATAGTCGCATTTCATCAAAGGTGTTGTCCTGAGCAAATGTTGAGTGGTATAATTGCATTATTATTTTGAACTAGGTTAAACTGAGTGAAAGAAATTTGAAAAGTACATAAGGAGAAGATATCTATGTGTTAACATACTGAAACGACACTTGAAGCTTTGAAACGATATGGGTGTCTTATTAGGGGGTAGGACCTGAACATATTGAAAATGGTATTTTTTATTTAGTGTGTGATAAACGGTGGATGACCAAGATTTCCATGGCAACACAATATCATTCTAATCCAGTTCATTTGTGACTCGTAAGAAGTGTCTTCGTGCCCCCCTTTACAGAGTGTACGAACATCCCTTTCATGAATCAAACCTTCTGAAAGAATTTACACATATGCTATTCACTAGAACACAATATTCATGAGATCTACTCAAGGGTGAGATTATAAGACATATATGATTACCAGCATATTGCGACTTATTATTATTTTGAGAATTAACACTCAAATCAGCAATATTTAGTTTGTTTTGTTTAAACCAGTGACCTGTGAAAATCCGGGTTAGAATTGGTCTTCTGTAACCAATGCTAAGAGGATACTAATGGGATTGGATGGTCAGGCTCGCTGACTTGCTTGATGCATGTCATCGTATCCCAGTTGTGTGGATCGATGCTCATGATGTCAATCACTTGATTGTCTGGTCGAGACTCAATTATTTACAGACTGCTGTCATATAGCTGGAATATTGAATATATTAAATGAAAGAAAACCGGCTCATGTAACTTGTCAATCTCTCTTTCTATTAACAATGAAAGGTGTATCATCAGAAATAATGCGAGGTGTGCCAGTTATCAATAAAACTTAGAGCACCAGTTACCTAAATTTCAAGTTGTGGATGATATTGGTTATAAGTATAATTCAGAGAGATAAACTGGGTTATTTTTTCCTCATCTGAAACAAATTAATAGTGCCTTATGATCTTTTAAAAGGCTAATTATATGTTTCAGTTCTAGCCATAGTCTCTGTAATGTATGTATGCATTATTATGACTAGATCCTGTATATGCT
This sequence comes from Haliotis cracherodii, assembly GCF_022045235.1. Lineage (NCBI taxonomy): Eukaryota > Metazoa > Mollusca > Gastropoda > Lepetellida > Haliotidae > Haliotis > Haliotis cracherodii. The sequence continues at coordinate 53,610,111 of NW_027266319.1, read as the reverse complement.
AAACTAGATGCTGAAACTTAAGATATTGAAAAAAACAACTGTGATGTTTTTATTTTTATTTTGTTTTTTAAATGTTTGATTTTTTATGATTTTTAGGTTAGTGTTTAGTTTAGCAGGTGCAATAGCTGTGACATGCATGCAGCAGGACTGCATATGGCATGAACAATTTGTCCACATCTATGTGCATTATGAAGGAACTGAGCTGAATTTCTTTAATATTAGGTGTATCATGTTTGTATCTGTGTGGTACAAACTTTCTGTACCATCTGTGCACAAGTGTAGTGTTTTACAACCTGTCACACCTATTCATATATTTTTCTGCTATGATTCAAACAATATCATGTCTTTTGATGATAGTTTCCGCCTTGTGTCTTGGGCACTCATGCTTTGTGATTTTTCTTATTTAAGTTGTACAAGTCTCTATGCAGAGTAAAATATACACTGCAGTTGGGGGCACTGGTGCCTCAGTCGTCTAAGGTGCCACAATTCGCTGTGCAGAGTTGTATCCCTTGGTCACGCCAGAAACCTATGATTGTGGGTTCGAATCCCGATTCGCCCTGATTATGTTTCTAGGTTTGTCAGCACCATACCCTTGCTCATGGGTTTCACCGAAGTGGTAAACGTCTAAGACCTGCTTCACTTCAGGCTTTCCTTCCACATTAAGCTGACACGCTGCGATATAACTGGAATACTTTTAAGAGCGGCGTTAAACCGAACTCACTCACTACAGTGTAGTCATTCACACCATGCATAATGAAAACGGGTTAATTTCGGAACAATTCCTTGATGTCTACAACAAACTATATAATAATAGCATAAAAGATATTTCATATGTATTACAAAAAAAGAAGTGAATGACCATCCAAATCGCGTGGTCCTTAACTTCTTTTGAGTAGTATATGTGATCTCTCCGAGCTGTAGGCTACAAAGGATGTAAGTGTAGAGAGTGCTCTCACAAAGAAATATTTCTGATTATCTTAAGGACATGAAATGCACGAAATGAAATATTTACGTTAATATGCAAGTGCCAAGAAGGAGAGCTGTTATCAATAAAATAGCATTGTTGCGGGCTAGTCAGGTCTGTGGAGTGGGACGTCCTATCAAGGATGTCTGCTGGTTTGTGTTCAATGTGTAACTTCAACAGTCGTGAATCAGGAGTGCTTCGACATATTTTCAGTACAACTATCACTAAGATGAAGGAGTACAGCTGAGAATCTTACATGAGTCACATCATCAGTCAAAAAGTTTCAGTTCATGTTTTGCTTACGGACAAAGTGAATGAGAAACGCTGCTATGTTCTTTAAAATCTGCATTGTACCATCGTTGTGTGATGCCATAGCACTGTAAGACGTCATCAATGGAACAAAGTTTCATGTTAGAAATTGTGGAAATAAATGTGAAAGTATTTATCCACTTGCTCCAAAAATTAGGCACTAACCATCAGATATTTTATATCTAAGAAAGATTAATATACTATTAATGATACTTTAATACAAAACTATTAAAACAGTGAACGATTTCCCTATATGCCTTCATGGTGTTGTGTACCAGTGAAGATGTGGGTTAGAATAGGTCTTTGGCAACCCACGCTTGACATAAAAAGACACAATGCTTGTTTTAAGAGGTGACTAACGGGATCGGGTGGTCAGGCCCGCTGACTTGGTTGATGCATGTCTTAGTATCCCAATTGCGCAGATTGATGCTCATGATGTCAGTCACAGGATTGTCTGGTCCAGACTCGATTATTTACACACCGCTGTCATATCGCTGGAATATTGCTGAGTGCGGTGTTAAACAACAAACAAAATCATAGTATAGTACGTATTTGGAACAGTATGTGATAATCATGTCTTGCTCAATAGACTGCGCATGACCCCCTTCCTTTTTTAATTGGAAAAATTGTTATTTTTAACATTCATTGAATTTAATTTACCAGATATAAAAAAAAAAAATTACATGCTCTGAACGGAGATCAGCAGACATCCTTAAATCGTCCTAGTGATTTGCCTGTTGGGGCTACTCTTGTTGTATTTGATATAACAAACTAAGTCAGTTTCAGATGCTCAGTTATCCAGGGTATTATGTGTCCTGATAGATACCATGGACCCAGTTGGTACCATACGATCGATTCGAGCCACAATTAAATAACCATACAATCAAGTCACTGTAAGGAGTGAGAGACACACTGTCCTGTCAGAGATAGGAGTGATGGGAGGTGGTGACGTCACTTCCAAGATGTAGCTGTGGTAGTGAATGGGTCCTGGTGTTTGTGAGTGTACAGTTGGGATATTGTACCCTTGGTAATCGACGACACAGTGCCAAGTGTTTGTATTCAGGCCTTCCCAGCATTGTTGCAACTGTCATGTAAGGCCATGTGATTTTTCACACCAGGTTTCTCTTATTATGTCACCCCTTGTGAATGGTTACATCTGTGTAACAACTGTTTATACTTAAATACAGATATTTCTGCAATACTTGATAAGAACTTCGGTCAAACAGAATCAAAATCTGCATTTGATGTGGAATTTTGTTTGAATCTATAAGAACATGACTTTTTTTTCACTTTGATGGTGGGGAGATTTGTTGGCCATGATACTCATCGTTTAAATCATTCATTCCACATATCATGTTGTACAGTCTGCTGGTACAGACTTATGGATCACAAATAAATATTTACTAAATTGTCTTTTTTTTGTTGATGAAATCCAGTCTTAGTCTTGGAAGTTAAAAATGTGGCTGCATTGATGCCAAAAATGTTCCCAGTCTGTTTATGCAGAAGGAATAAGAAGTGAGGTGAAATGGGGTTTAACATCTCATTGTATACCTGTCAGTAAACTGTGTTTAAGTATGTTTAAATATGGCATTATATCTCAATCAGCGAGCACTATTAAACCAGTATTTGTCCAGACTAGTACAGACACACTCTGAGAATGTGTTTCTCTCAATGGTACTGTTCCTGCTCAGCAGCCTGCCTCTACAGTCCTGATGTTGCATCCTCGTCTTTGTCAGACCCAAGGAAGGAACAAAATGTGTACACAGTTATCAATATGTATTTACATGAAAACATTTTTACAATATATACAGTCAAGATGGTTTATGGTTTAAAGCAGAGGAAACAAATAGTCTATGTCTCCAGAATCACATGGTCAGCAGGGTAGAAGCCATACTGTTTGTTACAGCCGACAAGCCCACCCCGACACCACCCAAAGGACAAGCCCCTTACGTCCATTGGGAACTTTTGCTTGATGCGCATGCCTGCAAGAAACAAAAGTAACACCATAACCCAAGAGAACCACACAAATATACAAAAATACAAATATCCACATTTTTCCAGTAATCATTCGCTCAACTTCTACTCACAAAGAGTAGGACCACTCAGACTTAACCTCACACATGCAGCATCCATGCAATGTCATCCATGTGCAACTATGGGTGCTCCTACATCCGACCCATGAATGTTGCAGACACTGATGGGTGGGAACACTCACCTAGATTCAGCTGGAGGTGCTCAGGGTGGGTGGGCTTGAAGGGGCGGACAACTCGCACATAAACGTCCTCCATGTATTTAATGTCATCCTCCACTGCAGCTGAAGAAAGGCACGGGCATTTGATGAAGGCCTACATCTTCCAATACATCCTATTAATTCAACTCTACCACATTGTTTGCACAAGCGACAGTTTCAAGCAACACAAAGCATTATCACAGAGAGGGATATAACGTAAGGCTCTATTTACCACGGGAGGTGCCAGCAACAGTCTCATTGTTATTGATGTCACCGTCGTCCCCATTCTTGGTCCTAGACTTAGAGATCCAGCATCTGCGCCTGTGAACTGGCTGGCCCATGGCTGACATGACTTCTTGTGCCAGGCAGTTCTCCTCAGTCAGGCCTTTCTTCAGATCTCGTCTAATGGCCACATCAGATGCTCGGATGAAAGAGGTTGGAATTTTCTCCAAGAAGCCAAATTTCTGATGCCAAGCCTGAACATCCGGGAAGACATATTTCCGTGAGGTCACTTCACAGGTGGCATTGACAATGTCATCGACAGCTATGTCATCTATAGCTGACTTTAGGAAGTTGGTCCTGCAGCAACAGAAAATCTCATTATTTTTCAACAAAACAGAGGATAGCAAACAAAGCTATGCAAAGGGAATACAGCTGACCTTAAGATTAACCTAAAATATAATCAGAAATGATAGAACTGCGTATAACACAACGATTGTAGCTCTCTTATAAACGAGAGAGAGAGAACTTCAGAACAATACACCATGACACAGTTAAGCCAATGCTACTGCTGTACCTGTCAGCGTTGTCAGACGAGCACGTCTTGACAACAAAGTCTCTGAGACTGGAGACCAAGGACTCCAACTGACTCTTCTGCAGGGCACATGCTTCTTGACATGCATGGTCAGAGGTCTGGGTGGGCGGAGAGAGGAGACAAACAAAACAGGGAATTGATAGAGAAATGACAGAAGACAAAACAAAAAGTAACAGGAGAATGACAGAAACATGCACGAAAACAGATGAGGGCAAGATATCGAAAGACACACATGAACAGGAGCGGATATATGTGTTTTGTATGTCATCGTGTAGTTTTGGGTTTGTTTGTGTCGGTAAGGGGAAGAGTTAACTCAAATAGAGAAAGAAGGTTAATCAAGATTAAGATAAAGAGTTCTAACACAGAGGAACCAAACACAAGAATGGGTAGGAATGGCAGGAAACACAGAAGTAAGCTCCCCTATTTTCAAATGCACACCTTTCTCAGCTTGTTCACAAGCTCACTCTCCTCTTTCAATAGCCGCTCGTAATGGATTCTGTGGGTCCTCTTCTTCTGGTCGTATTTTAACAGCTTAGACTCCAGAGTCCGGACCTTCTTCTCTACCATGCTGGGCCGGGATCTCTTAGACTTCTCCCCCACCTTCTCCAGCTCAGCCTTCAAATCGCTTATTCTCTGTTCATAATTGTGAGAGGCAGCCATGGCCATTATTCCGTTCTGCCAAGAAGGAGAAAACATCCAACTTGTTGTATTCTACTTTGATGAACATACGTGATGTGTATGGCATTGATAATACAAAACAAATTATGATTAACGCTTCATCCTGAAGGCAGTCGCCACAACAACTCACCTCCTTCACCTCCTGGAGATGTTTGGGGCACACCATGTGTCTCTCAGTCAGGGACAGAAGTTGCCGGCTCAGGTCCTTGTGCTCAGATGGCACGCCTCTCCTGTTAGTAGACGTCAGTCTGAAAACATAACCACCAATAACATGAATACCATACTGTCCATTTTATAAATCATTCACTCCAAACGAGACAGTCAGCAGTCACACAGGAATACCATGGATAGATGTTAAAAGTTTTCTCACTTTTTTAGAGATCGGATGGATCCGTTCTGGCCGGTAAGATCACGTGACACGCTGAGAATATGGTTAGCCTCCTGTTCGGACGATTTCAGGTAGCAGTCCAGAAGATGACGAATCTCATAACTCTCGGAACATGCTAAAAACCAAAAACGCAAAAGTATTAGCCAAAACGCGATGCAGACATTCAACAAAGTCGATAACAGACCAAAATGAAAGCTTAAAGCAACATTACAGGAACTTTAAAGTCAAAGGGTTAATCTAAATAAGTAATCACATGCTTACCGTCTTGACTGACAGTGTCAAGCTTGCCTTTACAATCTTCACACCAGCTGAGCAGCCTCTCGGCGTACGAATGATTGATGTCGATCCGGGAAGTGATTAGTTCAAACCAGAAACGAGAAGGGTTGATGCTGTAAACAGACAGTAACAACTCTATGTAAACTGGCAAAAAGCAGGGGACATTTATCCTATAGTTGCGCGAATTGTGGTCTTCGAGATTGGATTGTTTTTGGGCGAAAATGGATTATAGGACCTATAATCCATTTTCGCCCAAAAACAATCCAATCATATATGATCGTGAATATGACGTAACACAACGTTAGGCCATGACGTTGTGACAACATAAATGGGAGTCCACAGAATAACGTTATATGGACGTTACATCCACAACGTTGCCACAACGTAAACACAACGTTGTCACGACGTTGTCACAACGTGAAATTGTTAGCTGGGTCATTCCACACTATGATATTGTCGGCGATTTCCAATATACTTAATACTGTCTGAAAACGGGAACGGCATGGGGCAATTTTGGTTGAGGGATCGCTGAAATTGGCATATGCAAATCGGTATACCCTTTGAAATCAGGCACCGAAATGGCGACCTAGCAACGAGAACGTCCGTTACATTTAATTTGGAGATTCCATCACGCTACGTGCAATCTAGAATCAAAGAAAGCTACTTACAGTTCCCCCTCGTTCTGAAGATGACGGAAATCTGGAAGGTGAATCTCATTCATGCTTGTAAAAGTAGGAAAAAGACAATTTTGGCAGAGCTATCAGACTTGAGCAAATGTAAATCTGGTTGCTACGCAAGCAATGGCGGCGTTGCCATTATGACGTCACAGAAGCGATTCCGTCACACCTCGGTAAAGTCCCATTCGTCACCACTCGCCGCTTTCCGTAACCTGCAAGAAGGCTCGTCCCCCTATCGATGAATGTTATGTGCGAAAATACAACAAACCAATCAGAATGCGCGTATGATTTCAAGTTCTTCGTCAAAGAATCCCTCAGAAATAATTTTTGATTTTACATATGTCTTGCATCTAAAAATATACCCAAGACACAGCTAAATGTGTTCTATCGTACTGTATAATTCCGCATGTCCCGATGTGCGTTAAATTGCATCTGAAATATATATAATGTATGGGGAAATATATGTGAACCATAACGCGACGAGTTGACAATTGTTTTAGGTATGCCCGTTTGCGCCAAGGCGGAACCCGGTCGCAAAAATGGCCATGAGAGGGGCACGAGTCGCTTTTCGGCTTGTCCCGGAATAACACGAGTTGGTCACGAATGGGTAAAGTCCGTCATTGCAGGCTGAGCTCGACTAGCGTAAATATTGTCGTCTGGTAGAATGTGGGGAATTTACGAAGAGAGATAAATATCCCGACTGCGAGCTCGGTGGCGTGCATGAGTGAGTGAGTATTGTTTTACGCCGCTTTTAGCAATATTCCAGCAATATAACGGCGGGGAACACCAGGAATTGGCTTCACACATTGTACCCATGTCGAGAATCGATCCCGGGTCTTCAGCATGACGAGCGAAGGCTTTAACCACTAGGCTCCCCGACTGCTCCTGAGATACTGCATGAGATACTCAGAGTAGCATTCTTGATGGTTGCCCATTTTTACAGTCAAATTTCATGTGTGCCAGTATCTCGACCCCCCTCAAGTTCACGTATTTGTTAGTCCTGTACGATATTGTCGATGACATTGTGCTAAATACCATTAACAAGATTATATCCTCAAGTATATGACAAAATTACAACCATTGAGAGATATCCCGTCTGCGAGGAGGGGTTGGGAGATACTAATAGTCGCAATTCTTTATGGTTGACGACGATATTAGTCATTTTTCAAGTGTCTTAAACAGATATGTTCAGCTATTTATAACTGATGTACGATTTTGTCGATGATGTCGTGCTATATATCATTAAAAAGTTCATATCTTCAGGTATATTACAAAATTACAACCATAGATAGATATCCCGTCTGCGAGGAGGGAGGTGGGAGATACAAAATGTCGCAATTATTTATGGTAGCCGACTATATCAGTCAATTTTCAAGTTTCTGAAACCTATATGTTTAGCTATTTATAACTTATGTACGATTTTGTCAATGTTGTCGTGCTATATATCATTAAAAAGTTCATATCTTCAGGTATATTACAAAATTCCAACCATAGATAGATATCCCGTCTGTAAGGAGGGGTGCGGGAGAAACTAAAAGTCGCAATTCTTGCAAGATGGTTGCAGATTTTGCGTGTTAAATTTTATGGTGGAAGTATTTGACCCTTGGTGTTCCGCATTCTGTCACTCATGTAGGGCTTGTCAGCGATATCCGGTCATATATCATTAAAAACACTACACCTTGTAGGATGTGGAAAAATTAAGATGAAAGCTAAACATCTATTCTCTGAGGAGGGACGCGGGAGATACTAAAAGTCGCAATTCTTTATATTGCCGACTTTTAGTCCAATTTCATGGTGGAAGTATGACCCTTAATGCCCCGCGATTTTATAAGTCCCGTCAGATATTTTCAGTGATATCCCGTCACATATCAATAAATGCGCTATATCTTGCAGTATGTGAAAACATTAAGCTGAAAACCAAACATCCATTCTGTAAGGACGGACACGGGAGATACTAAAAGTCGCAAATGTTGATTGTTTCCGATTGTAGCCGATCCTGCATACATTTGTGCAACGCTTGGTAATACTCTCGGAATTCTTTACAGAATTGAATAAGATATCAAAATAACGGCCACAGCTTCTAAGTAATTAGGTAAACTATATGTGAATACCCAAATATCCTTTCTGTGAGAGAATCGGGACATATTAAAAGTCCCATTTCAAGATGGTTTTGGATTTGCCATTTCGTCACAGTAATGTTTTCTCGATTGTTCTTTATTACAATAATTCGTCCCCCTTATTGAATCAAACCAATGTAAAGAGGACACGGCCGCGGACATTGGGATGTTAAGAACAAGCACGAAGAAGGTTTCTGTGTTAAGTTCCCACTTATAACACGAGACCCGTGAAGATTCCGGGGTAGAATAGGTCTTCAGCAACCCATGCTTGCCGTAAAAGGTGACTATGCTTGTCGTAAAAGGCGACTAACGGGATCGGGTGGTCAGGCTTGCTGACTTGGTTGAATTATGTCTAATCCTTTAACTACAAGACTACCTCACATCCGACCCGTGAAGATCCGGGGTAGAATAGGTCTTCAGCAACCGATGCTTGTCGTAAAAGGCAACTATGCTTGTAAGAGGCGACTAACGGGATCGGGTGGTCAGGCACATTGACTTGGTTGATGCATGTTGATGATCGTGGATCGATGCTCATGATATAAATCACTGGATTGTCTGTTTCCAGACTCGATTATTTACAGACCGCCGTCATATAGCTGGAATATTGCTGAGTGCGGCGTTAAACAAGTACAAGGTAAAGGTGAGGTGAAATGGGGTTTAACGTCGCGTCCAAGATTATTGCACTTATATAGCGACGTGCATGCGCGCGTGCATGCGTGCGTGCGTGTATGTGTTTGTGTGGCTGCTTGTACTAGTCCGGACTGATGCCGATCTATAGTGCTAGCTCACTGAGATACCATGCCGCAGTTTAACATGAATACCCCACTCAGACACAGTATACTGACTCCGAGCCGCATTCCTTGTTTTAGCACCTTAATACCGAGCGCCAGACAGGGAAACAAGAAGTAACGTCTTTTGGTATGACGCGGTCGGGGATCGAACCCCGGACCTTCCGCTCTCCGGGCGGACGCTCTACCACTAGACAACGGAGGCGGTCCTCGCCCGGTTGTAGTGGTATCGGACACTGCCAGGATACACTGCAATTTCCACAATATACAAAACCTTTAGGCTCACATAGATACACATTTTTATTCGGCGCTTAACGGGCACATCTCAGAGCAAATGCATCATCCACTTTTCAGCACAGGCCACATTTTCTTGGGCAGTAAAGTCTCACGATGGGTGATAAATCACAATGTGCTAACGGTACACTGTCACACCGGCTCACGTCCACTTTACATTTTTCTGGAAAATATAAAAAAAGATCATTGTGAAAAGTATAACTTACCTTATATCAAACACGAAAATGAGAAGGCAGAGTGAATTGAATCGAATCCCGGACCTTCCGCTCTTCGGGCGGTCGCTCTACCACTAGACCACGGAGGCGGTCTCTTCCTGAAGTAAGCCTGTTCACTACCCAATAGCGAAGCCTAGTTTTCAACCCTTTCCATTTCAAGCCTACTATTATGTGCTAAAATATGATTGAACTATCTCACACATAGATAGTCCAATCAGAGAACGTTTCACAAAATCAATATCAGTGTTTCGAAAACGATCGCTGCTATCGCTTGTCAAATTGTGCTGAAATTATTCCGAAAAAAAAGCGAAGACAAATATTTTCTAACTGGTTTAAAGTTTTAATTCAACTCGCCAAGAGATGTTTATATTTGATTGCAAACTTATGTTTACTTATTGCTTAAGGGATATAAAAATAATGGTATATATTGTTCTCATGCAGTCAGTTACTTTTTACTTTTTTAAATTTATATTCTCTTTGACAAAGTAGACACAATATATGGATAACAACTACTTAATGGCGTAAAGGAGACGTTTCGTTATAGATCTTTATACCGTTGTCAAACAAGACTGAATGAGGCACATTGCACAGAATATATATAGTAGGTGGAGGATTAACAGTAGACGATTAACAGTATTTAAGAAGTTGTTATCCATAAATTGTGTCTACTTTGTCATCCGTCAACTTCTAAGCAATGCCTCTCAATCAAATCATTCTCTTGCTTTGTTTTCGAGGGCACGGGTGGTCATTCGTCTAAGGCGCCGCGATTCGCTGTGCAGAGTTGCGTCCCTTGGGCACGCCAGAAACCTATGATTGTTGGTTCGAATCCCGGTTCGACCAGATTATGTTTGTAGGTTTGTCAGCACCATACTCGTGCTCGTGGGTTTCACCGAAGAGGTAAACGTCTGAGACCTGCATCGTTACGGGCTTTCCTGCCACATTAAGCTGACACGCCGCTATATAACTGGAATACTGTTAAAAGCGGCGTTACACCCAACTGACTCACTCACTCTTGCTTTGTTTTCAACATACTTTTACTGCACGTGTCTCCTTCCCACGTGTCAGGGCACGTGCAGGAGCAGGTGTTTCCGTCGAGAGTCCCTCCATTGAGGCATGTCATGCCTTTACAGTCTGGAAAAAATCACATCTGCAAATTTAATATATTTGGCACAAATTGTCTGAATGTTTGGAAACCAGTGTCATGGAATCTGTGTGGGATATGTGCAATAATAACGCAGGCTGGGTACATTATCCACTGGTATTTCGAGGCAATGCAAGCAGTGTTGATAGCGTGACCAGTTGGTAATGTGACTCGGACCCAAGGGGAGAAAGGAGAGAGGCGAGAGGGAGAAAGACTTAATTCCTCATCTCGAGCTTTTACTAGTCCAAGTATAAGAAGAAACAACGACAGATATCGTGTTCAACAGCTTACTTCATATCCTTGTTCCCCTATACAGAAGTAGACTCGACCAACGCCGTGTCATGGTCGCACGTGCAACACAATCTGCTCGAGACCACAACGAGCTCTATGTCATAAATCCTTCGCCCCAAATCGTCCGGATTAAGTGGGTGAGTGAGCGAGTTGGGTTAAACGCAGCTTTCAACAGTATTCCAGTTATATAGCGGCTTGTCACATTAATGTGGGAGAAAAGCCCGAAATGATGTAGGTTCCAGAAGTTTACCACTTCGGTGAAACCCACGAGCACGGGTATGGTGCTGACAAACCTAGAAACATAATCGGGGCGAACCGGGATTCGAATCCACAATCACAGGTTTCTGGCGAATCGAAGGCACGGCGAATCGCGGCGCCTTAGACGACTGGGCCATGAATATCCCACTCAGATACAGTATACTGACTCCGAGCCGACCAGTTTTAGCACCTTAATGCCCAGCGCCAGACAGGGTAACAACAAGTACCATCAAGTACCATCTTTTAACGTCTTTTGGTATGACGCGGCCGGGGATCGAACCCTGGACCTTCCGCTCTCCGGGCGGACGCTCTACCACAAGACCACGGAGGCGGTCTTAAAATTGAAAAAGACAAGTATTTGTCACAAAGTGACAAATGTCACCCGCCTGTATATACACCATAGTACCAAATATGAAGACAATCCAGCGATTAGTTCTTGAGATATTGTGGCAACACCGTTTTCCAACTCCAAAAGCAGATTTGCCTGCTGTGACCTTGAGAATGGGGCCAAGGTCACCAAAACCGACTGGTGTCTGCGGTGTCTGTATATACACCATAGTTCCAAATATGAAGACAATCAAGCGATTAGTTTTTGAGATATCGCGGCAACACCGTTTTCCAACTCCAAAAGCAGATTTGCCTGCTGTGACCTTGAAAATGAGGTCAAGGTCACCAAAACCGACTGGTGTCTGCGGAGTCTGTATATACACCATAGTTCCAAATATGAAGACAATCCAGTGTTTAGTTCTTGAGATATCGCGGCAACAAACAGGTGGGACGTACGGACGGACGTACAGACGTACGTACGTACGGACGGTCGTGAATACTATATGTTAATGAGTTGCTCTCATTCAATTTGTGAACAGTGCTTCAGTAAACTCGGGATATTCATTTTTCCTTTCTTGATTTTGTCCTTTTTCGTTTTAAGCCCTGGGCTTACATTTGGTTAAATGAAACGCATTTCAGAAAGGCGAAATCAGCTATTAAACCCAGGGCATGATAACGTGCATTCCCCATAGTGTGCTTATATCGTAGCAAATGGATAAGAACGTTCCCATTTTCGTATTTCATTCAATTTCTATAGTTCCGCGACATTCCATTGATAATGTCATACAGTGATATGACGCCACAACACGAGGTTACGATGACGTCATAGTTTACGGCAGTACTCACATTTGCTTTTGCCGTAAGCAATATGCAACCTGTGGAAAAATTGGAATTAATCCACTTTTTGTTTGGTATTTAACGCCCAATGTTTGACAATTTGACTTATTCTGTGATTTTCCTTTCACATTGGCGAATATTGACTTAAAATATACTCAACAACAAAGGTTCCTGTGACACCAATATTTGAGTGTATTTTTCAAACAAGTAAAGTTTGGTTTTCAATATTGTATGGAATCAAGTCACAAGAACGCAACCGCTACAGAAAAGCATGCATTCCATGCAAAAGTTGACTTTTATGCAAGCCCCATGCATTTCACTACCGAAGAATGGGTATAAAAAAACATGTGCGTTAACGGGATTCCATATACATTGTTTAGCATCGTGCTGACAACAACCATTCAGAAAAACAACAAAATTACGCAATTATTCAACATTACGAAATGCCACGCCTGTCCCAAAATGAGCGTCTGCGAGCCATTGGTATGCTTGAAACAGGATCGAGTCAAAGTGATGTTGCAAGACAATTTAACGTCCACAGAAACACCATTTGGTGTTTATGACAACGTTGGCAACAAACGAATGCAGTCAGAAACCACCCTCGGAGTGGCAGGCCACGCGTAACCAATAATCGACAAGACAACAGGATTTGAACAACACACTTACGAAATCGATTCCAGCCAGCAACAGTGACTGCAAGAAGCATCCCTGATCTTCGACGAATATCTTCACAAACCGTACGTCGTCGGCTCAGATGTGCAGGGATTGTCGTCAGAAGACCCGCCAGACATCCCATTTTGACAGGAAACCACCGCCAAGCACGTCTACAATGGTACAGACAGCGTCTACGCTGGACGGCCATGCACCGGGAACAAGTTCTATTCACTGACGAGTCTCATTTTCACCTCGGCCACAGCGATAGACGGATTCGAGTGTACCGACGTCGAGGTGAACATTACGTCGATCATTGTGTCATGGAAAAAGATCGGGTGGGGGCGGCAGCGTTATGGCATGGAGTGGGATTACAGCAAGACAGAGGACCCGTTTGATAGTGGCAGAGGGAAATCTCAATGGACAGCGCTACCGCGACGAGATCATCGGCCCTGTTGTTCTACCGATTTTGCGTCGTCATGGCCCAGACGTTACCTTTTAACATGACAACGCCCGGCCTCATATTGCTCGACTTGTTCAGGATTCTCTTCAACAAAACAACGTGAATGCCATTCCCTGGCCGGCTCGCTCCCCTGATCTCTCACCAATCGAGCACATGTTGGATGAGATTGATCGGTGCCTTCGACGTCAACCACGTGTTCCACAGACACTCCAGGAACTTCGAAACATGCTCCAGAAGATATGGACAGATATCCCATAGGACTTTGAGACGAGACGAAGATGTGTTGCCAGAGGTGGACACACACGCTATTGATTTGTAAATTGACATTTTGGCATGTTCATGTTGTTGGGTATTTTTTATGAAATCGCGCATTTTCTGAAGTCAGTATGGCAAATTAAACCATTTGAACACTTACAGGAGTCTTTTGTCTGTTGCAAACCGAAATTGTTTCAGATCTGGTAAAAAACATAACTTTGCATTAAATCTTATTCAATGTCACAGGAACTTTTGTTGTTCAGTATATGTTGAAACACGACAGCACGAGTTATACGAGACACAAAATCACGGAGTCCATCTGTTTCCATCAAATGCGAAAAGAAAAGAAATATTGCTAACTATCAAAAGGCACCACTGCACTACATGATTGATAATTGTAGGAACTTTCATTAAGGTATTGTGAATGTTTTTTGAGTTCTGGGAAAGAACCGGACGGACATGCTGACAGCAATGTCCCCGCAGAATATGCTGATGGGTAAAACACCATAAAATCGTTGCATAACAATCGTATGAATGATTTTTGCGAGGATTGATCTTATCACGTACCTTTACTGCACGTGTCTCCCGTCCAGGTGCCCATGCATGTGCACGAGCACGTGCTCGTGTCCAGAGATCCGCCGTTCAGACACAGCTTGCCTCCACAGTCTGCAAACTGACTTGAGTGAGGAAAACTTATGGAAGCCTTTTAGGGCCTTTTGTTTAAAAAAAAAATAAAATTTTCGATACTATCTTGAAATTTCAAGATCCTAAGTTGAAATTTCAAGATACTTCAATTTCAAGATACAGAAGTAGAAATTTCAAGATACTAAGTTGAAATTTCAAGATAGTATCGAAAAAACCCCAAAAACACATGGCCCTAAAAGGCTTCCGTAGAAACTTGCTTTACGCCACAGTCAGCACATATTATGAATGGCACGGGCTGAGTACGGACTATAAATAATCAAATCTGGACCAGGAAAACCAGTGGTTAAAGTCATGAGCAACAATTCACGTAAACGTTATGCGATGACAGCCGATCCGCTAAGTAACACGGTTCTACCACCTGGTCCCCGTGTCAGTCAACTCTTGCGTGTGTTAAGGAACTTCCCCGTGAAGATCCGGGGTGGAATAGGTCTTCAGCAACCCATGCTTGCCGTAATAGTCGACTATGCCTGTCGTAAGAGGCGACTGACGGGATCGGGTGGTCAGGCTCGCTGATTTGGTTGATGCATGTCATCGTTTCCCAATTGCGTGGATCGATGCTCAATCACTTGATTGTCAGGTCCAGACTCGATTATTAACAGGCCCCCGTCATATAGCTGCAATATTGCTGAGTGTGGCGTTAAACAACAAACAAACATATATCTTGAATGAAATTACATTGTATGTGTTTTTGGTTTGTATGGAAGACCAGAATGATTGGAGCTAAGAAGGATATTCAGAGGGTGATTCAGAGTAATCAGGAATACATATTGAGTCGCAGTAGGGGCCAGCGGTCGCATTCTTTTGGAGACGCATTAATTTCACGATTTACAGTACATTGTTGTTTGGAATTCAGTGTAGAGGTGTTTTTTCCCCAATATTCCAGCTATGACGACAGCATATATAGAATCGAGTGTGAACCTGACAATCAAGTGATTGATATTGTGAGAAACAATTATATGAAACCTTGCCATCGGGGGACAATGACACGCCCTCAACCAAGTCGCCGATCGTTTTGGCTGCTTCTTACGTCCAGCAAAGGTTGCTGCGGACTAGGAAACCGAGGTACGAGGTACGTTCATTTGAACATTTAAAACCGTTCCCAATACGTAATGAAAATTATCCCTCCTAAATCAGCAGTCAGCATAGCTCGTACTTCTGTTGGCTGAATGATCTCCATTCAAGTCTCATAAGAGATCTGACCCGTGAAGATCCGGGGCAGAATAGGTCTTCAGCAAGCCCATACTTGCCGCAAAAGGCGACTATGCTTGTCGTAAAAAGGCGACAAACGGGATCGGGTGGTCAGGCTCGCTGACTTGGTTTGATGCATGCCAGCATCTCTCATTTGCGTGGATCGATGCTCATGCTGCAAATTAATGGATTGTCTGGTCCAGAATCGATGATTTACAGACCGCCGTCATATAGCTGGATATTGCTGAGTGCGGCAAACAAACATTAGAAATCTTTGTGCAAGAGTGAAGAGTAAGTACTCACCACACAGGTTGTCTGAACACTTGCCGACAGGGCATTTACTGCAGGACGCACCCTTCTCGAAAGGCGTTTTAATGTCTGATGACATTTGTCTGCAATAACAATAAGTAGCAGTGTTGCTGTCAGAACGAGATGATGAGTTTAGGGAGTTTGTTTTAACGCCAACTTAAACTGTATTTCAGTCATATCGCAGCGCGCAAGCTTAATGAGGGAGTAATTCCCGAAAGGATGCAGGTAGTCGGTGTTTACGTTTGGTGAAAACTGGTACTATAGGTCTGCGGTGCCCCCGTTCGGTTCACCGGAAGACGAGCTCTGTTGGTATTTCAGATGACGTGGATGCTAATAAACTGACGTCCAAAAGAAACTTTACCAACTAAAAATATAAATTTCAGACAAAGTATAATTTTTTTCTCCGATGAAGTCTATCTAAAACACATAACCTAAATACAACAATAGTGTATGCAGAAAATGGTAATCGTCTGTTACATGTTTGCGAGACAACACGCGAAAAAGTGAAAAACACGTGCACCACGGACAACTGCAAATGCACGTGCTGGTAAGGGTATAAAACGATTGCAACGGCAAGTCAGATATCCACAGTGATAAAAAACACACAAAAGAAATGCCACGACTCGAACAACGTGAACGAGCCTTGGGTATGGTACAGATGGGAGCCACCCACGCCCATATTGCACGAACCTTCGGTTTCTCCCGTGTTGCCGTTACCAACTTAATGCAACGTTACAGACACACGGGGCGGACCGCTGACAGGCCAAGAACAGGCAGACCCAGGGTGACCACGCCCCATGATGACCGGTACTTGCGTACCTTGCACCTCCGAAATCGCTTCCTGACAGTGACGTCATCGGCGACAAATGCCTTAGGTCACAGGGTTAGTTGACAGACAGTTGCCAGGAGACTCGGGGCTCATGGAATCAGGACATTTAAACCATACAGAGGACAGCTATTGACAGCGCAACATCGTCGTCTGCGATTGAGATGGGCCCGGACTGTCCGACGTTGGCAACGACGTGACTGGCAGAGGGTTGTCTTCACTGACGAAAGTCGATTCTGTATGTTTAGGGCTGATGGGAGACAACGGGTTTACCGCCGAACGGGTGAAGGAACGGCGGCGTGTTGCGTACAGGAGGTCGTACCATATGGTGGAGGGCGTGTCATGGTGTGGGGAGGGATCTGTGGGCAGGAGAGGACACCGCTGGTCATCGTTGATGGAAACCTGACAGCTCAGCGTTACATGGATAACATTCTTCGTCCAGTTGTCCTACAATTTCTCCAACAGCAGCCACGTGGTGTCATTTATCAGCATGACAACGCTAGGGCCCATACAGCCAGAATTGTCACTAACTTCCTCGCAGCCAACAACGTCAACGTCCTGCCGTGGCCTGCACGCTCACCTTACATGTCCCCCATAGAACACCTCTGGGACTTGATGGATCGTCGTCTTCGACAACGACCACACTCTCCAGCCAACCGGCAAGAACTGATCTTGGCCCTCCAAGAAGAATGGCGTCAAATCCCACGTGACCTCATCAGACGACTGACTTTTTCTGTGCGTCGAAGAGTCTTTGCGTGTATTGAGGCATTTCGGTGGTCACACACGCCTCTTATGACTTGTTATTGGACGTGAGAGATTGTTTATGTACTCTGCCTATTGTCCATGATTCTGAAAGCTCGAGTTTTGTACCAAACCCAACTTTGGGGGGCTCTGACGTCATTCTCGGTCGCGGTATGATTGTCATTTTCAGTGATGATTATGTTGATATATTATTCTTCTCAATACACTTTACTTCATGCATGTATGTTTTGTTGTTTTTTAGCAAGAGTGATTTCAAACTCTATTAAAGTTTCTTTTGGACGTCAGTTTAGTTTAACGATGAAATATATTTTTCGTATTTTATTGTCTTGCAAAGAACGACAAATCAATAAAAAATATTTCTTAGCTTATGAGGAAATCCTAGTTAAGTTCCTTGTACCAGTTGTGTATACTGATATGACTGAGTGAGTGTGAGTGAGTGAGTTGGGTTTAACGCCGCTTTTAACATAATTCCAGTTATATCACGGCGTGTCAGGTTAATGTGGGAGGAAAGCCCGAAGTGATGCAGGTCTAAGACGTTTACCACTTCGGTGAAACCCACGAGCACGGGTATGGTGCTGACAAACCTAGAAACATAATCGGGGCGAACCGGGATTCGAACCCACACTCCTAGGTTTCTGGCGTGCCCAAGGGACGCAACTCTGCACAGCGAATCGCGGCGCCTTAGACGACTGGGCCACCCGTGCCCCCCTGATATGACTGAAGTGTTCTTGAAATGGACGCCAAGACAAAATATGGGGCATACCGGATGTTAAGAGCGGAGGATGGGGTGAGGTGTGGTATGTCAAAAAGGGACGCCCTATAAACGGCTGCCTTGCTTAAAAAACGAAGACATACTCATGTGATTGTCACTGTTATGTATACTCTTCAACCAAAAGAAACGCAAAAGTAAAATAATCTGACAAAATTAATACAAAAAATGAATAACTGGTCATTTCAGCATGGATTGGGATTGATTTGTGTGGAAAAAATGAGATACTGCAGAAATCTGGTGACAAGATGGAAAAATCGCAAAGACACAACCACGTAAGAGCCTGGCGCCGAAACACACCAACATGACATGCACGTGCAACATCACGTGTTGGGCTATAAAAACGTTAGGTTTTCATTTGCATGCCATCACAATCTTACAATATGTGAACAGCGAAGCCATGAAACAGATTGACGGAAGCCCTGCAAACAGTCGGCCGATTGCAACCAGGAGCATCATCTTCAGCAGTAGCCAGGTTCTTTCACAATCTCATTAAAATCAGATCTTAGTTCTCGCTACCGCTTAACAAAGATCTGAGGACATCCTATTACGGGTCACTTTGACCGACCAATAGAATAACCAATCTCAAGGCAGCTTTCTCGTGCTTTACTGCACTAATTTCAAATTGGCGACTACGCTTCGAAACATATTTTGACAAATTCTCGATTACAAATTTGAAACCTGAACAAAAGAACATTCTGGAATGGCTAATAGATCGTCTAGATTGTATGGATTCAGTCGTTAAACCCGTAACTATCGTTCGGAATATCCCGTGTTAATGTTTTCGAGGTTGTATGATTAGAAATCACATTCCGACTGTCACTTTCATGATCTGGTAAGTGACGCTCTGATTGGTCGGATGAAAGGTCGTTCTGACGTGACCCCTGATCGGATGTCTTCAGATCTTTGTTTAGCGGTAGCGAGAACTAAGGTCTGATTTTAATGAGATTGGGTTCTTTCACTACGATATCGACTGTTTTTTCGACAACTACTTCTCCAACGATTACTCACCCCATCGCATAGTTGCACACCTGGTAGCGGCCATACTTGTTGGGACAGATGGCTTCTCCACACCCGATGCGAATGGCTCTGTATCCTACAACCTGAACATGTGAAAATATGTCCACTGTGGGAATGTGAAACATTTACAGAGTTAATATCAAGATGAAATTCCATGAACGAGCAAGCACACTCAAAAGTTCACATTACCTCCGGGGGCGGTCGGGTAGCCTAGTGGTTAAGGCGTTCGCTCGTCACGCTGAAGACCCGGGTTTGATTCCCGACATGGGTACAATGTGTGAAGCCCATTTCTGGTGTCCCCCGCCGTGATATTGCTGTAATATTGCTGAAAGCGGCGTAAAACCATATTCACATCACCGGCTTATGTCTGGCAACATATAATTTCAGGGACCAATCATTTTTTGGTTGGTTGGTTTGTTGTTTAACGCCGCACTCAGCAATATTCCAGCTATATGACGGCGGTCTGTAAATAATCGAGTCTGGACCAAACAATCCAGTGATTGACATCATGAGCATCGATCCACGCAATTGGGATCGATGACATGCATCAACCAAGTGAGCGAGCCTGACCACCCGATCCCGTTAGTCGGCTTTTAAGGCAAGCATGGGTTCCAAAATGGAAACAAATAATTTGTCCTCAACAAAGACAGTTTTCGCTTGACATGCTTGATTTCCTAAAAAAAAGTTTTGTTGAACAAAATTAACTGTTTTGAAGCGGTGAATGAAAATATTAAAATATTCTGTCTACCAAATTCCCAGGCTTAACCTTCTCTCGAAAATATGCTCATTTGTGGGGCCCTTATGATTCTGTATCAATACTAGCCTGTCTCAGTCTCTCAACCATATTTTTCTCTCTTCCACCCAGCCCTTATTGTAATGCTATAGTAATAAATGAAGCAAGTCTAGAAGTCACCAGGTTCAATCTCCCATATCACTCGGGCTCCGAGCTGCTTGTTTCTATATCCAAATTATATATTCAGATACTAAGCGTTAGTCGATGTCCATACCATCTGACCACGTTACCTGGGTGTAGTGACCAACAACTTTTCCTGGTTCAGTAGGTCCGACGCCGTGTTCAAAGAAGTCCACCTCCGAGTGCCACCCGTCGACTCCCTTCATCACCGACTTGTACCCGGCAGCGATGTTCTGACCGATGGAGACTCCAGGCATACCTGGGAACTAAAGTTGCTGAATCAGCGAGTTAACACAGCGTTGTCAGCAATACCACCGCGATGGCCTGCTAAGCGACCGGCTATTTGACATTCTGGGTAACCACCTCCGTGGTCAAGTGGTAGAGCGTCCGCCCGGAGATCGGAAGGTCCGGGGTTCGATCCCCGAGGGTGTCATACCAAAAGACGTTAAAAGATGGTACTTGTTGTTACAGTGTCTGGCGTTCGGCATTGAGGGGATTAAACAAGGACTGGTCGGCTCGGAGTCAGTATACTGTATCTGAGTGGGGTATTCATGTTAAACTGTGGCATGGTATCTCAGTGAGCTAGCACTATAAATCGGCATCAGTCCGGACTAGTACAAGCAGCCACACACACACACACACGTACATGCACGTCGCTATATAAGTGCAATAATCTTGGACACGATGTTAAACCCCATTTCACATCACCTGATGTTCTGGGCTATGAGGCTGGATATTTGTTTTTAAAAATCATCTTGAAACAATGTATTTTGTGGCAACAATGTCTTTTATAGCAGTCTGAAGCATAATTATTTTATTCAAGCATATTTTTGAACATTCTATTGATTTTCGATAAAATCCCAGTGATTTTTGGATGGTGGCCATGGTTCACTGTTATCACTCATATTACGTATGCAGCAAATTTATATTTAAAACTATTCAAGCTTGTTCCCAAATGTATAACAAATACATCTGAAACATTGTTTGCTTATTTTGACGATCGGGGGCACGGGTGGCCCAGTCGTCTAAGGCGCCGCGATTCGCTGTGCAGAGTTGCGTCCCTTGGGCATGCCAGAAACCTATGATTGTTGGTTCGAATCCCGGTTCGCCCCGTTTATGTTTCTAGGTTTGTCAGCACTATACCTGTGCTCGTGGGTTTCACCGAAGTGGTAAACGTCTAGGACCTGCATCACTTCGGGCTTTCCTCCCACATTAAGCTGACACGCCGCGACAACTGGAATACTGTTATAAGCGGCGTTAAACCCAACTCACTAACTTTCACCAAGAAACATAGCTGCACTTTCTGCCGTGCGAAACCCCTATTTCCACTCATTGTTCAAGCCGGGGATAGCCATGTATGCAGCAATTGACATACTTGGAACTGATCTTGCAGAGTAGGAGTCATGGCTTATATAACACTGACGGGCCCATTTCCCAGCATAGACGGCCAGCTCGTCGTCCCATACCTGCAACCAGACTATTTTGTAGTAAATCAATTGCAAGATGGGATATATCACCCAAGAACGTTTTATTTTCTATCATGAATGGAAACATTCACAACCTTGTACCCGGAATAACCAACTGACATACCAAATTTCATATTGATATTACGACAGATGAAAGTACACAATTGATACATGAATTTAATTTAAATTCATTTATAAAATGTGTACTTTAAATCGTGATTAATAAACAAAATATAAACATTCAGGGCACTTTGCATGTTTTAGTAAACCATGTTATATATTGATTAGAATTAACATATCATTGTTTGTACGTCATTATTGATACTGCGGTTCACTGAATACTCTGTAAAAATATATATTCTTAACTATCGTAATGCTAAACTTGGGACTGAAAAGAACGCTCTCCCACAACAATGGAACTCCATTAAATCTGAACTATTCCAAATGTTTTCAAACCCTCAGCAAAGACCGAATTCTTCAGCGGTGGAGGTACCAGTTCTCTTAGACTTGACTACTGTCTTCGGCTTAATGTTAGTAAAAGCGCATACCAAAAGAAGGACCGGTTACAATTTTATGTTCCCCTACAGCAATGAAAAGACTACGAGGATGATTACATATAGTTGCATCCTGATTTGGTGCTTTGGTAGTGGAGGACTTGTGAGTTTGATATTGCAAGATGAGAATTTTCCTGTCCATATTTGATAAAAATGGCATCACACTAAAAACCGAATAAATACATTTTTGAATATGTCTCTAGATTTAGTGACGATTATTTTAAAGTTTGAACCAATGATGATAGTATTACTATTTTTTCATCAGTTTGCAGGTCCACTGATTAACACGAGCTTGCATGATCGGACGATGGTTGTCGTAAAAGTATTGTTTAACACGCATCAGTTTGTGGCAATGGTCGCTTTTCTTCACACCCATCTTATATCCATCAAGTATACGTTTAAAAGTTGCTATGACTACCTATACAACTCAAAGAAATACAAAAGAAAGTATACACTTGAAAATGAATTTGACCAAACAATTTCAAACGTTATCAATACGTAACTAGCTGAAAACATTCGCCGAAACACTGCCAACTTATAGTCAAAAACACAACTATGATACCCGTATCAAATACATCACCATCGAATAACCATTTTCTGTTTGTTTCATTTTCTTTTGCCCGGTAGTTTAAATATAGATAAAGAGGGTCACGAAAAGTGGTTGCCGTTATGCCTGTGATATGATGTTAGAACTGACAAATTACATATAATGTCTCCTGCCTTTGCGCTCAACGAGTTCTATCAATCGAAAACTCCTTTGCCGTTTATCTGAGCATTTGTAATTAATTTAGGGAAGCAATTGTTCAATAGAAATTCCCACTGGATATCAATTACTCAACAATTTTAATCAGTCAGAATATCTCTTTTGTAACGAGAAAAAAAATATAATAATGCAATGAATATATATACAATATTAACATGAATTTGAAATGTCTCATTTATGTTTAATTCCTTGGAAAATTGCACTATATTATAATTATATCATAAATTACATTTGACAACGCTTCAACCAGATTGCAGCACGCGCTCACATTCATTATACAATTAATATTATGTCATGACAATCAGTAATTAATTTGGAGAAGCATTATATTTATTTGAGTGTTGAAATCATTATAAATTTTATATGGCCTTAATTTTCTTTTCAAAATATAATTGTTTCCAAAATGGTCTTGACCAT
The DNA here is from genome assembly GCF_022045235.1 of Haliotis cracherodii. Taxonomy (NCBI): domain Eukaryota; kingdom Metazoa; phylum Mollusca; class Gastropoda; order Lepetellida; family Haliotidae; genus Haliotis; species Haliotis cracherodii. Next base: position 53,586,446 of record NW_027266319.1, on the reverse strand, counting down.
ATCCTAGATGGAAATGAATGCCAAGGCATAAACATCGGACCGTGACATGGTTGCTCATGCTATCAATCACTATTTACCTGGCCAAGACAATCAGGTATAAGGAAGTATTTGGGACCATATAAGATAGCTATAGGCGATAAATCGCAAAGAACAATGAAGCGTGGTTTATTTCACGACAAAACATTATTGAATTCAGATAATGATGTCATTTCTGGCGATTCGCAACTTGATGACTTGGTAAACTGGACAACGTTATTTTTTAAAGGGACATGTCTTGTGAGTTGTTCCCCATGGATTTAGCTCGGCAGCGCAGATAAACGCAATGGCCGGACGATGACATCTGTACGCGGGCGAGATATGACAATCGGTATTGATAGAAAAGGTACAGTCAGATAATCAAAATGAAAAGTTTGAGAATATCAAAATTAACACCCCTGTTCATAAAATGAAATTGACCGATATTGAGAATATCAAAATTGAGAATATCAAAATTAACACCCCTGTTCATAAAATGAACTTGACCGATATTGCCGAGGTCGGAATGCATTCAGGAAGTCATCATTAATTAAACCCAGGTAAATATTTCTAACGCTTGTACATTTTATTAAGATCCTTAAAGAGGCTGTTTAGTTCTTGTATGAGATTTCAACTTAGGATACAGTACACGATGTTGAAGTCTCATACAAGGACAAAACGACTCGTGGTCAATGTTTATTGTACAATAAAGCACTCGTGGAGAATAAAACACTCGGGGATGCACCCCTCATGTTTTATTCTGCATGCAGTGTTTTATTGTAAACAATTCTCACTCGTCGTCTTAATTACAAGGAGTATATTAATGTACTGACCAGTTTAACCATATTGGTGGCAGTTGGTGACACATTAGCTCTGTATGTGTTGTGCGTGTCCACTATGGCTTGTTTGTCCGCGGCTGACAGGGGGGCATCTGTCCCTATGTCCACCAGACACAGGGTGTAGTGAGCGTCTCTGGCAAGGAAGGCTGGGTCGCAGCCCTAGGAGAGACATTGATATCTGTTGAAACGTGAAGTGAAATGGGGTTTATTTGTTTACTGTTTAACGCTGCACTCAGCAATATTCCAGCTATATTCTGTAAAATAATCGAGTCTGTACCAGACAATCCAGTGATTGACATCATGAGCATCGATCCACGCAATTGGGATCGATGACATGTATCAATCAAGTCAGCGAGACTGACCACCCGATCCTCTTAGTCGCCTTTTACGACAAGCATAGTCACCTTTAACTGCAAGTATGGGTTGCTGAAGACCTATTCTACCCCGGAATCTTCACGGGTATTTAACGTCGTGTAGATTATTGCATTTATATAGCTGTTGTACTTTATAAGAAAGTTAAGTGATTCCGAGGAATCAGAGTGACTAATGATTCTCTTAATAGAATTATCAGTTTTTTCTTGAAAATCATAATTATAATTTCATTATTTGTAATTAATATTCATTTTTTTGTCAAGCGCCGCAAAAATGTCCACAAAAGTACTTATGAATAAAATAGTTTAATGGCTATTTTAAAAATATTTGTTTGTATATTGTTTAATGTCGCAACCAGCAATATTGCAGCTAGGTGATCATGACAGCGCCTTTTAGTCATCGAATCTGGGCCAGACAAACCAGTGATTGATATTATGACCAAAGCGCCACTCAGTCTCGGGGTCTCGGGATCGCCTTTTACAGCAAGCATGGGATGCTGAAGACCTATTCTACCCCGAATTTCCGCATACTTGGTTGATGCAAGTCATCGTGGCTCAAGTGCATAGATCGATGCTCATGAGGTTAATCATATGATTGTCTGGTGTTATTTACAGACAGCTATCATATAGCTGAAATATTGCTGAGTGCGGCGTTAAACAACAAACAAACAAACAATCACACACATAATGCGTGTTACTCTCTGACGTAGAGACCCCACAGTATGCAGGTTCAATATAAGATTGTATGTTACATAGCACTATGAAACGGATTGTTGGTCAAGCATGGCTCCCCTGCTTACAATGGAATCTGTTTCGGCTGAAAATCAAGACTGATTATTCTCTGCCGTTGACCTTATATATTCCCATGCTCATAATTATTGTCACCCGATTCTATGAGCCTTCAAGGGGCGGTCGGGTAGCCTAGTGGTTAAAGCTTCCGCTCGTCACGCCGAAGACCCGGGTTCGATTCCCGCCCTGGATACAATGCGTGAAGCATTTCTGGTGTCCCCTGCCGTGATATTGCTGGAATATTGCTAAAAGCGGCGTAAAACCATCCTCACTCACTATGAGCCTTACATCTAGGGTGCGACAATAATTATGAACATGGGTATACGCACAGGCTGTTAGATAACTGAAATACTGATAAGAGCGACGATAACATCAGCTCACTCAGCCCACTCGCTTGTACATGTGCGCTTCTCAATCGTTCCACTTACCGACTCAACGATGAAGGTATGCCCCGCGAACGACCCTGCAGCCAAAACACAAAGACTTATTGATTTCTATATCTATATACTTCATAGCATACTTTATTTAAACTGTAATTTTTTATTTTCTTGGCCAATAAATCTTGAAAACCCATGCAAACCAATAAAGTTGATGTTCGTGTACTTTTAACCCATAATTCCGGAATGAAACACACCCTCCCAAGCTGTTTCAGTCCAGGTAATAAGTAAACTTCCATCTGTCAACCTAGTGACAGCTCCTCACTATAATTCGATTCAGACAATATATCGGTTTCACTGACGTTACTTATTAAAAGACTGACCTTGACCATAAGTAATGTACACTAGGGTATGGTCTAGATTCTCTTAAGGGTCAGTTTTAGAACAGCATCTTGATGTCTTGGCTGCCTGATTCTTCCAATACTTTGGTGATAAATAAGTATTAAATTGAAAGATTGTTTTGTAAATCCTTCTTCAAACTTTATTGTCATACTTGGTTTCAAACAAATATCATTTTTTACGTTAACGGTGTCATGTTGGTAGTACGAGTAAAGGCTAAATTAATGCAGTTTATATGATGCTTACACACCTAAATAATAATCATTCCAAATTTGGGATTCACAACCATGACAACTCGGGATGGCATACTGTGAGACTTAACGAGACTTCACTATCGAAGGAATATGAGACGATTCTACAATGAAATTACTGCGAATCTTGTTTAAGTTTTGATTACTCAAAACAGGTTGGTTGGTTGGTTGGTTGTTTAACGCCGCACTGTGCAATGCTGCAGCTATGATATATGACGGCGGACTGTAAATAGTCGAGCCTGGACCAGACAATCCAGTGATTGATATCATGAGCATCGTTCCACGCATTTGTTGTTTTACGCCGCACTCAGCAATATTCCAGCTATATGACGGCGGACTGTAAATAGTCAAGTCTGGACCAGTCAATCCAGTGATTAACATCATGAGCATCGATCCACGCAATTGGGCATTTCCATGGCATGTTCTTGTTCAAGTTACCATATGGCTGAAAAAACTCACTCACTCCATGAGAAATTAATTAATTATTTGTAAAGTACAAAAGTAAAGATAACATCTACAATTTTTTCTAATTAAAACATGAAGTAATAATTTATTCGAGACAATCTTTGTATCAGATTAGTTGTAATGCTATGCTAACACTAGTAGGATTCATCCCCTCACTCACCCTCCACCATGAGAGCAGCAACCACCAGCATCAGCAACATAATCTGCCCCATGACTGCCTTCCACGTCTTCCAGACAACGCCAACTGACTGACACTACACTTTAACTCCTTTTATACAGCATGATAGAACAGATGGCGAAACGTATAAGGTACGATGCCATTTATCAATATATAATCTAGTAGTTATACATAGAGGATATTGCGACTATGCTTGTCGTGAAAGTCGACAAACGGGATCGGGTGGTCAGGCTCGCTGACTTGGTTCATACATGTCATCGATCCCAATTGCTTAGATCGATGCTCATGATGTCAATCACCGGATTGTCTGGTCCAGACTCGCTTATTTTACAAACCGCTGGAATATTGCTGAGTGCAGTGTTAAACAACAAACAAACGAAACAAACAACCATGGGGGATATTATATCCGTGTTCATGTCATACTATGTTTTATCATTCGAAGGACATTATTCCTATAATTTTAATCGTAGAATGTGTGTTCTTTTAAATTCGGCTAAATTTCCCAATCGTCGCCAACGACTGAAGGGATGATTTAAATCCTGCTGGACCCATGAAGGTGACAAAGGTGCTGTATGTCCCCATGGTCCCTAGTGAGGTGATCTACCTTCAGTTGCCGGCGATCTAAAGCTCTTGATATACCAAGATTCCGTCCGTCCGTACGTCCGTCCGAAAACTTTGTCCGCGCGATTTCTCTTAAACTATTTAGTAGATTCATCTCAAACTTAGTACATATAATCTGTGTCATATGGAGGGGTGCAGTCAAAAGAAAAACATTGTTTTTATTAATTTTCCATTTTTTAATGAATTTTTCAAACCCTAACGTCCGTCCGGAAACTTTGTCCGCGCGATTTCTCTTAAACTTTTCAGTGGATTCATCTCAAACTCAGTACATATAATCTGTGTCATATGGAGGGGTGCAGTCAAAAGAAAAAAATTGTTTTTATGAATTTTCCATTTTTTTTATGATTTTTTCAAACCCTAATGTCCATCTGAAGACTTTGTCCGCGCGGTTTCTCTTAAACTATTCAGTGGATTCATCTCAAACTTAGCACATATATTCTGTGTCATATGGAGGGGTGCAGTCAAAAGAAAAAAAATGTTTTTATTAATTTTCCATTTTTTTATGAATTTTTCAAACCCTAACGTCCGTTCGAAAATATTGTCTGTGCAATTTCTCTTAAACTATTCAATGGATTCATCTCAAACTTACTACATATAATCTGTGTCATATGGAGGGATGCAGTCAAAAGAAAAACATTGTTTTTATTAATTTTCCATTTTTTTATGAATTTTTCAAACCCTAACGTCCGTCCGAAAACTTTGTCCGCGCGATTTCTCTTAAACTTTTCAGTGGATTCATCTCAAACTTAGTACATATAATCTGTGTCATATGCAGGGGTGCAGCCAAAAGAAAAAAATTGTTTTTATTAATTTTCCATTTTTTTATGAATTTTTCAAACCCTAACGTCCGTTCGACAATGTTGTCTGCGCAATTTCTCTTAAACTATTCAGTGGATTCATCTCAAACTTAGTACATATAATCTGTGTCTTATGGAGGGGTGCAGTCAAAAGAAAAAAAATTGTTTTTATTAATTTTCCATTTTTTTAATGAATTTTTCAAACCCTAAGTTGGGCACCCTATCCTAGCTATTTAATTTGTAACTACTGACACACTAGGCGGGTCGGGGGTATTAGTGAGCCACGCTCACTTTTGCACTTGTTTTTTAAAAATTTAACCTATCGGAATCAAGCATTCATCAATGTCATGGTAGAATGAGAGATTCAGGCTGTTGCGCTCAACTATTTGTCAATATCTCAGTGATGTAAAAAAGAGGAACGAATGGTGGGAATATAGAAAACATGATAGTAGACAACCTTTATCTGTCAAAAGTATAAAATATTTATATTTTACGAAAAATTCATTATTGAGCCATATTTAAACACATACCAAATAATGTTCAGTTACTACGTTGGAATGTGCGGAGATGGGGCGAATGACTGCGGAACTTTGAAAACAGCGCACACGGGAATCTCACTGTCTGAAGCAGAAGCATCTGTAGCCTCTCCCTTCACATCAAAGAAGCCAACCATTGAGTGTGTTCCGACTGTCACCAGGTGAGAAGGCTACATCATCTGCACAACGACCCACCATTCTTGAGGCTAATCAAACAATAACCTGGATCTTTGTATGCCTGTATTGCAGAAAAGGCCGTGCTGTCACTGGTGACGTCCTTTGGAATCTTCAAATATATGGCTTGTTACAGTCTCACCCAGTTTGTGACAGTCTTGCTTCTGTACTGGGTAAGTTGCAACAGTGTCTTAAAAGAGAAAATAATAAACCTAAGCATCTGCAGCCTGCTTCCCTTTATTTAGATCGTTAATAACATAACATGATTTCAGATTGGTGCCAACATGACAGACCCCGAGTTCCTGTTCATAGACTGCTTGACTGTGTTGATTTTTCTATCAGAAGGGATAAATATTTCAAATCATCATCAATGACGGATCTTTTTAATAGAATAAATTCTCATTTAATTATTGTTTTTTTAAAAGAAATTGAACTTATTGATAAATTTTGAATTGTGTAAAGAGCTATATTTTATATTGGTAATGAATATGTAACTTAGTTTGTTAGTGGCTTTATCCTCAAAGGGGGTTGAAGTAGCGTAAAATTATTGTCCCCCTGAGAGGATATGTAAGACCACATCATTCAAAGTACATTTATTCTTACATTGGTTATAAAACGTAGTATATTTGTATATTTTAAGTATTGGCTTAATTGCATCCCATCACCAGCAGCTGAAGGGTTGGTGTAAATCCTGCTGGGGAGCCGTGCAGGTAGGGTTTTGGTTTGGTTTGTTTTGTTGTTGTTTGTTGTTTAACGCCGCACTCAGCAAAATTCCAGCTATATGACGGCGGTCTGTAAAAAAAATCTAGTCTCGACCAGACAATCCAGTGATTGATATCATGAGCATCGATCCACGTAATTGGGATCGATGACATGTATCATCCAAGTCAGCGAGCCTGACCACCCGATCCCGTTAGTCGCCTTTTACGACAAGCATAGTCGCCTTTTACAGAAAGCATGGGTTGCTGAAGACCAATTCTACCCCGGAATCTTCACGGGTCGGTAGCAAAAGTAAGTCCCCACGGTCCCTAGTAAGGCGGCCTAACTCTGGTTGCTGGTGATCTATAGCCCATTTTTATATTGTATTGTTGAATGAAAATGTATTTTTTAACTGTTCTCAACTAATTTTAACATCGAAACTGTGATACTCTCGTTATCTTACTGTCCATCGTTGACAGCTTTTAATGAAATCAAAATATAATTATTGTAACTGTTCCGTCACAATATGGCTGAAATATTGCCGATGTGACGTTAAATTCCACTCACTCACTCACTGTTCATAGATCTCTTCACCCTCACCACTCAGCGTCACATGTGAGTATTGCAGTATTTACAGGATGATTGACACCAGACAATTCAGCGATGAAATGAACCCTCACGAAAAGGTCGGCATAGCTGGAACATTGCTGAGAAGACATTGTATGTGATGAAAGACCGCAAAAGCAATTTCAAGCTAGCAATCATCAATTTTGCTTTTTCAACATTCTGTACTGTCATACTTATTCATTTCAGTTGGGCGAACAGAGGCTTACGCTGAGTTGGTGAAGGAGCCTCCCCCCCCCCCCCCATCACCCTCCTTGCCCAAGACCCCATCCTATCTATCATCCTGCAGACAGCCATACATACTGCCGCCCAGGTTTATAGTCTGGTCATTCTGTAATTTAACCTCAAGAAAATTGCAACAGAATATTTTACGACTGTTTCCTTTAAATTGAATGTATTTGAGTTTGTATTAAAAAGTCTACCAAAATCAACCTTCGGGAAAATGGTTAATTCCCGCATCAAAAAAGATAAAAACCAACGAGGAGAATATGGCATCTACGGGCCACCGTACATCAAGAAGAGCTCGCAAAGGGAGATAATTCGTAGTGATCCTGCTAGTGCCTTGGAAAATATTCAGAAAAAGAACAACGATAACGGAGCAGTATTATTTCTTGGTAAGTTGACAATTACAATTTCAACTCATCCAACATTGTTACAATTATTAGAAACATATTTATGTGAAAAATTATATGGAAAAGTGGACCCTCCTTGATAAAATAAAAAATGTATGGAAGCCCATGAGTGACATGATGTATTATCATTTGCGTAATGCGAATTTGCAATTCATTAAATTCATTACGTTTGACAACCAATCTTGACATTATTGATATCGGAACAAGTTACCTATTTCTAAAACACCCGATATTGACATTTCTCGTCTTGAGTGCATTTGTTTTACTGTTAAAGTCACAAATTAACTCTTTTAACCGGCTTGTAACTTTTTTTGGTCTGGGAAATTGGTGAAAAACGGAACCAGGAAAATTCAGCAAATGCAGATGTAATTACTTGAAATATATAGGAATTTAAATAACTTTACTCTCTTTTGGCACGATGCTGTAAGACATTTTTCTTCTTTCAGAATTACGGCTACCATTCTGGAACGGCATGATCTCAGACAACAGCGCCAGTGGATTCTGTCTCCATTTCTTGACTTGAAACTAAATTTGTAGCAGGAGTAGACCAAATACTGTCCCCAAAGATTGTTTGGAATACAGCGAGGCACTTAAATTGTGTGTTTATTCGCCGAAGGCCCGGGTTCGATTCCCCACATGGGTGCAATGCGTGAAGCCCATTTCAGGTGTCCCTCGGGGCAATCTCATTAAAATCAAGTCTTTGTACTCGCTAGTGAGAACTAAGATCTGATTTTAATGAGATTGCTCTCGTGGGCACGGGTTGCCCAAACCTATGATTGTGGGTTCGAATCCCGGTTCGCCCCAGTTATGTTTCTAGGTTTGTCAGCACCATACCCGTGCTCGTAGGTTTCACCGAAGTGGTAAACGTCTGATACCTGCATCACTTCGGGCTTTCCTCCCACATTAAGCTGATACACCGTGATATAACTGGAATAATGTCAAAAGCGGCGTTAAACCCAACACACTCACTCAGGTGTCCCCCGCCTTGATATAACTGGAATATTGCTTAAAGCGGCGTTATACCATACTCACTCACTCACTTGAGCGTTTGCCATATTGTTATGCTATGCAATAGTCTATGATTATCTTGTACTTATACTCAAATTGAATAGATTCGCTCACTAAAATAAATGAATCTATAGTCAGTATAGCCTGTGTTCACTCAGCGTATCAGCGACAGTAATAAATAACCGGCTGACATGAGTCTCGCCGGGGCCCCTTTCACCAGAATAGACTATAGTCGGCCAACTACCCATGCGTTACCAAGTTCCAGTTCTTTATGATATTAACATATTTATTTCCATAAAGTTGAGGGATTGGCAAACAAGCAAATTTTGCTTATCTGAATGCTTCTCCCAAACATGATACACATACAAATTACAATGTATTAAAGTGATATGAGAAATAGCATACATGATATAATTGACATTAAAGATGATCATTATTCTGTAAGTGTTTTATAACTGGATTTTCTTTCGAAACTACAGCTACGTTATATTATTTACATCTAGCACAACAACATTACAGTATCATATATACTTGCCGTAAAAGGCGACTGTGATTGTCGTTAAAGGCGACAACTAACGGGATCAGGTGGTCAGACTCGCTGACTTGGTTGATGCATGTCATCGGTCCCAATTGCGTGGATCGCTGCTCATGATATCAATCACTGGATTGTCTGGTCCAGACTCGATTATTTACAGACATCCGTCATATAGCTGGAACATTGCGGAGTGCGGCATTATACAACAACAAAACATTTAACTTCTGAAATATGCAACCAATATACTTACTTAAACGAATGAGTGTTCAACTATCAGTAGTTGTGAATAAGCATCGGAGTTTATAAAAGTTGGGATTTATACGACAATAGTTTGCTAATAATGTTCTTTCAAATTTAAAACAAGTATACTGGAACATATGATATTCATTTCCCCTTGTACGCGAGTCACAATTCGGGCAGAGTCTCAATCAAAGGAACATTCTGCAACGACCCGTTTCTACGGACAAAATAGTATTACTTGTACGAAATTGTAAAACTTGTATTGAACGACACTTGACTTATCAAAATCATCTATTGACTTTGAATTATATAAACGTCAAAACTTGCATCCAAATAACATAAAATAGCAAATATTTCAGTTGGAGGCTTGCTCATTGTTACCTCAGACTGTCACTGGCTACAATTATTAAAGGCTATGTAATGACTGCGCCCCCCCCCCCCCCCCCCCCCCCCCCCACACACACACACAATTAGGTGATTTCTTAGTACATTGAGTTCTTAAAATGATATATGAACTGTGATTATATTACATTTGAATATAATATGTATGACTTCATTCCAATATTAGAAAATCTATGGCAACATTTAACTTGCCACTCGGCCACTCTTCATATATGTCCTCTATTTGACCTTGAACTATTATAATGAATGAAATTATCCCTGTGATATTTTTTATGAAGTAAATAAAAGTTGTATACCCAGATTGTTCTTTAATTTAGTTAAATTAGAAAGAAAACTATAATAAATTTGAATCTCTTCCTTCCTACAAATATCCAAGAATACGAAATTACGAATTATAGGCCTATATCTTGTGACCTTGAGAAAGGTCATCCCATGAGTTGATTTTGGTAGACTTTTTTTCCCTGAAAGCTGACATGCTACCAAATAACATAAAGTATGAATTAATTCTGTTGTAATTTTCTTGAGGTTGGCCATATATTTTGACCAAAATGACCAGACTATTACTGCTTCCTGGGCGTACAGCGACAGCCGTGGTAGGTGCAGATACTCAGCATGAGGGCCGCTACGATTCATCCATAACATAGATTTCTGGAAAGACAACACTCTTATATTTTTTTGACACTGGTCTTTGTATATATATTGATAATCAATCAATTTTATCAGCAGAGAAAACAGCTCGCCTAAACGCACCCTTACTAGTCAGAAGAAAACCTGCGTGCAGACAATTACGTCCACATAACCCCAGTCATAAATTTACGCAATCCCCGTCAGCCTATTACTAATCAACAAACGCGAAGATTCACGCAGCCTTCCTTTATTACACACGGTACATTGCCAAAGCCTGCAGAAAACAGAATTAAAGGTCGTTTCACGGGCATTCAAAAAGTGCTCGTACAACTACAGAGGTGGGAAATCTGTCTACCTTTGTCTGATCAACAAGGAACAAATAAATGGAAAAGTTTTGACCAGTTCCCAGATCTAAGGGTTTTTTCTGCAGCCAGAGCTACTCTACCACAAGTTGCAGATTACCTATGGCTCTTATTTGGCCGCTACCAGTGATGCATACCTAACCTTTGAACACTTTAATCGCATTCCATTTGTTCATTTGTTACCAGGCTCTTTCTTCCATCCTCGGTGCATCCCCGTTCGAAAACTTTGGGTGATTTCTCTTAAACTGTTCAATGGATTCATCTCAAACTTAGTACATATAATCTGTGTCATGTGGAGGGGTGCAGTCAAAAGATAAAAAATTGTTTTTATTAATTTCCCATTTTTTTATGAATTTTTCAAACCCTAACCCTATCCTCGAAATTTAATTTGAAACTACACTAGGCGGGTCGGGGGTATTAGTGGGCCATGCTCACTTCCTTTTTCTGGTTATTATAATGTTTTGTTCTGTCTAGTGATGTATTTTTATGGTTCAATGCTAGTTTTAAATTATAATCTGTGATAAGTCTAGTTATTTTACTGTCCCTTGTTGACAGGTTTTTATTTTTATAGTTTACATGTATTTGTTATGTATAAAACTTTGAAAGTCACGATATGGCCGGAATATTGCCTCACTCACTCACTCATACTATGTTTACGACAAGAGTGTCTATACATCTCGCTCTCGCTCGTGTCAAGGGGAATACCGCAATTTAAGAACGAGTGTCGTAAACATAGTTGGTTGGTCTGTTGTTTTCCGCCGCACTCAGCAATATTCCAGCTATATGACGGCGGTCTGTAAAATAATCGTGTCTGGACCAGACAATCCAGTGATTGGCATCATGAGCATCGATCCACACAATTGGGATCGTTGACATGCATCAACCAAGTCAGCGTGCCTGACTACCCGATCCCGTTAGTCGCCTATTACGACATGCATAGTCACCTTTTACGGCAAGCATGGGTTGCTGAAGACCTATTCTACCCCGGAATCTTGACGGGTCTGTTGACTTTGGAGTTACAGGAATCTGTCCTTAAAATAATTGTACTGTTTGACAAAATGAAAACTATGACATTTGTGTGCTCAAAACTTCATTTAATAGTCCATACATTTTACAGTTATTTTTTTCAATCAGGTTTTTTCTTTTACAGTTATTCATTTCAAATGTTTTTTCAGACTCGAGAGCTAGGATCGCAACTGCAATTTTGGGAGAGAGACAGAACTTGAAGTTGAGTTCGAATGACACTGCCCTTAGTGTAAATGGTGACAGTCATCTTCCTTTCTTAGCATATGAAGTTATAAACAATTACATACAGCCATTTCAGAAGAAACTTGGTTCAAGTTCAAAGAATCTGTTCACCAGTAGGTTTTTGAAATTTGTTCGTTATTCAAAACCTGGTAACATTTGTTTCCTGAAGTCTGAGTGCCGTGCTGAAATGAAGAAGCATTGTGACTTACAATCGATATTGCAATTGATGACGATGGTTCCGTTGTGGAGGGTGAGTGTGCTGCAGGTTAGGGTCCATCAGGACATTGCATACACATTTGTGCAATTTTATATGCTATGCATAAATTTTCAACGAGTGGTGATGTATTAACAGAAGAATCATGTACGCAAAGTTTGCAAACATTCCATCATAGTAAACCCTATAGAGGCAGTCCCATTAAGGCGTCTGACCTTGATTTATCCAACAGTGAACTGAACGTCATATTTGGCCCACGACCCGTTCAGTATCGCAAAGTGCCAAATTACCCTGACTTTTTCCGCACAGAGGAATAAGCCACCTACCCCCATAAATATTAGTAAGCAACATTCGCCAACATTAAGGCCAAATGGGCCCACAAACAAAGAATTTTGGATCCCATACAAAAGGCTCTGTCTTGATTTAGGTCCACTGACCTAAGGAAGACTCCTTAAATTAGTTTGTTTGTTGTTTAACGAAGCACTCAGCAATATTCCAGCTTTATGGCGGAGTTCTGTAAATAATTGATTGGCATCATGAACATCGATCAACGCAAACTGGGATACGATGACATGTTTTAACCAAGTCAGCGAGCCTGACCACCCGATCCCGTTAGTCGCCCCTTTCTACAAGCAGAGTTGCCCTTTACGGCAACCATGGGCTGCTGAAGACCTATTCTAAACCGGATCTTCACGGGTTTTCTAAGCGATCCATTGGACAGTTAAAATGGACTTAGACTGTCCACTTGCGCGTCACCCATGAGTGAAGAGAGGGACAGACGCACTAGTTCAGAGCAATGGTGGGGCACAGCTGCCTCGAACAGGGGCACCCTGTGGGAAGCTGTACAGCATGAAAAGCCTGATGCGGAGTGGTAGTGCTGATGGGGAGCATTTTCAAAGCAGACCCGTGAAGATTCCGGGGTAGAATAGGTCTTCAGCAACCCATGCTTGCCGTAGAAGGCGACTATGCTTGTCGTAAAAGGCGACTAACGGGATCGGGTGGTCAGGCTCGCTGACTTGGTTGATGCATGTCATCGATCCCAATTGCGTGGATCGATGCTCATGATATTAATCACTGGATTGTCTGGTCCTGACTCGATTATTTACAGACCGCCGTCATGTAGCTGGAATATTGCTGAGTGCGGCGATAAACATCTGAATGCTTCTCCCAAACATGATACACATACAAATTACAATGTATTAAAGTGATATGAGAAATAGCATACATGATATAATTGACATTAAAGATGATCATTATTCTGTAAGTGTTTTATAACTGGATTTTCTTTCGAAACTACAGCTACGTTATATTATTTACATCTAGCACAACAACATTACAGTATCATATATACTTGCCGTAAAAGGCGACTGTGATTGTCGTTAAAGGCGACAACTAACGGGATCAGGTGGTCAGACTCGCTGACTTGGTTGATGCATGTCATCGGTCCCAATTGCGTGGATCGCTGCTCATGATATCAATCACTGGATTGTCTGGTCCAGACTCGATTATTTACAGACATCCGTCATATAGCTGGAACATTGCGGAGTGCGGCATTATACAACAACAAAACATTTAACTTCTGAAATATGCAACCAATATACTTACTTAAACGAATGAGTGTTCAACTATCAGTAGTTGTGAATAAGCATCGGAGTTTATAAAAGTTGGGATTTATACGACAATAGTTTGCTAATAATGTTCTTTCAAATTTAAAACAAGTATACTGGAACATATGATATTCATTTCCCCTTGTACGCGAGTCACAATTCGGGCAGAGTCTCAATCAAAGGAACATTCTGCAACGACCCGTTTCTACGGACAAAATAGTATTACTTGTACGAAATTGTAAAACTTGTATTGAACGACACTTGACTTATCAAAATCATCTATTGACTTTGAATTATATAAACGTCAAAACTTGCATCCAAATAACATAAAATAGCAAATATTTCAGTTGGAGGCTTGCTCATTGTTACCTCAGACTGTCACTGGCTACAATTATTAAAGGCTATGTAATGACTGCGCCCCCCCCCCCCCCCCCCACACACACACACAATTAGGTGATTTCTTAGTACATTGAGTTCTTAAAATGATATATGAACTGTGATTATATTACATTTGAATATAATATGTATGACTTCATTCCAATATTAGAAAATCTATGGCAACATTTAACTTGCCACTCGGCCACTCTTCATATATGTCCTCTATTTGACCTTGAACTATTATAATGAATGAAATTATCCCTGTGATATTTTTTATGAAGTAAATAAAAGTTGTATACCCAGATTGTTCTTTAATTTAGTTAAATTAGAAAGAAAACTATAATAAATTTGAATCTCTTCCTTCCTACAAATATCCAAGAATACGAAATTACGAATTATAGGCCTATATCTTGTGACCTTGAGAAAGGTCATCCCATGAGTTGATTTTGGTAGACTTTTTTTCCCTGAAAGCTGACATGCTACCAAATAACATAAAGTATGAATTAATTCTGTTGCAATTTTCTTGAGGTTGGCCATATATTTTGACCAAAATGACCAGACTATTACTGCTTCCTGGGCGTACAGCGACAGCCGTGGTAGGTGCAGATACTCAGCATGAGGGCCGCTACGATTCATCCATAACATAGATTTCTGGAAAGACAACACTCTTATATTTTTTTGACACTGGTCTTTGTATATATATTGATAATCAATCAATTTTATCAGAAGAGAAAACAGCTCGCCTAAACGCACCCTTACTAGTCAGAAGAAAACCTGCGTGCAGACAATTACGTCCACATAACCCCAGTCATAAATTTACGCAATCCCCGTCAGCCTATTACTAATCAACAAACGCGAAGATTCACGCAGCCTTCCTTTATTACACACGGTACATTGCCAAAGCCTGCAGAAAACAGAATTAAAGGTCGTTTCACGGGCATTCAAAAAGTGCTCGTACAACTACAGAGGTGGGAAATCTGTCTACCTTTGTCTGATCAACAAGGAACAAATAAATGGAAAAGTTTTGACCAGTTCCCAGATCTAAGGGTTTTTTCTGCAGCCAGAGCTACTCTACCACAAGTTGCAGATTACCTATGGCTCTTATTTGGCCGCTACCAGTGATGCATACCTAACCTTTGAACACTTTAATCGCATTCCATTTGTTCATTTGTTACCAGGCTCTTTCTTCCATCCTCGGTGCATCCCCGTTCGAAAACTTTGGGTGATTTCTCTTAAACTGTTCAATGGATTCATCTCAAACTTAGTACATATAATCTGTGTCATGTGGAGGGGTGCAGTCAAAAGATAAAAAATTGTTTTTATTAATTTCCCATTTTTTTATGAATTTTTCAAACCCTAACCCTATCCTCGAAATTTAATTTGAAACTACACTAGGCGGGTCGGGGGTATTAGTGGGCCATGCTCACTTCCTTTTTCTGGTTATTATAATGTTTTGTTCTGTCTAGTGATGTATTTTTATGGTTCAATGCTAGTTTTAAATTATAATCTGTGATAAGTCTAGTTATTTTACTGTCCCTTGTTGACAGGTTTTTATTTTTATAGTTTACATGTATTTGTTATGTATAAAACTTTGAAAGTCACGATATGGCCGGAATATTGCCTCACTCACTCACTCATACTATGTTTACGACAAGAGTGTCTATACATCTCGCTCTCGCTCGTGTCAAGGGGAATACCGCAATTTAAGAACGAGTGTCGTAAACATAGTTGGTTGGTCTGTTGTTTTCCGCCGCACTCAGCAATATTCCAGCTATATGACGGCGGTCTGTAAAATAATCGTGTCTGGACCAGACAATCCAGTGATTGGCATCATGAGCATCGATCCACACAATTGGGATCGTTGACATGCATCAACCAAGTCAGCGTGCCTGACTACCCGATCCCGTTAGTCGCCTATTACGACATGCATAGTCACCTTTTACGGCAAGCATGGGTTGCTGAAGACCTATTCTACCCCGGAATCTTGACGGGTCTGTTGACTTTGGAGTTACAGGAATCTGTCCTTAAAATAATTGTACTGTTTGACAAAATGAAAACTATGACATTTGTGTGCTCAAAACTTCATTTAATAGTCCATACATTTTACAGTTATTTTTTTCAATCAGGTTTTTTCTTTTACAGTTATTCATTTCAAATGTTTTTTCAGACTCGAGAGCTAGGATCGCAACTGCAATTTTGGGAGAGAGACAGAACTTGAAGTTGAGTTCGAATGACACTGCCCTTAGTGTAAATGGTGACAGTCATCTTCCTTTCTTAGCATATGAAGTCATAAACAATTACATACAGCCATTTCAGAAGAAACTTGGTTCAAGTTCAAAGAATCTGTTCACCAGTAGGTTTTTGAAATTTGTTCGTTATTCAAAACCTGGTAACATTTGTTTCCTGAAGTCTGAGTGCCGTGCTGAAATGAAGAAGCATTGTGACTTACAATCGATATTGCAATTGATGACGATGGTTCCGTTGTGGAGGGTGAGTGTGCTGCAGGTTAGGGTCCATCAGGACATTGCATACACATTTGTGCAATTTTATATGCTATGCATAAATTTTCAACGAGTGGTGATGTATTAACAGAAGAATCATGTACGCAAAGTTTGCAAACATTCCATCATAGTAAACCCTATAGAGGCAGTCCCATTAAGGCGTCTGACCTTGATTTATCCAACAGTGAACTGAACGTCATATTTGGCCCACGACCCGTTCAGTATCGCAAAGTGCCAAATTACCCTGACTTTTTCCGCACAGAGGAATAAGCCACCTACCCCCATAAATATTAGTAAGCAACATTCGCCAACATTAAGGCCAAATGGGCCCACAAACAAAGAATTTTGGATCCCATACAAAAGGCTCTGTCTTGATTTAGGTCCACTGACCTAAGGAAGACTCCTTAAATTAGTTTGTTTGTTGTTTAACGAAGCACTCAGCAATATTCCAGCTTTATGGCGGAGTTCTGTAAATAATTGATTGGCATCATGAACATCCATCAACGCAAACTGGGATACGATGACATGTTTTAACCAAGTCAGCGAGCCTGACCACCCGATCCCGTTAGTCGCCCCTTTCTACAAGCAGAGTTGCCCTTTACGGCAACCATGGGCTGCTGAAGACCTATTCTAAACCGGATCTTCACGGGTTTTCTAAGCGATCCATTGGACAGTTAAAATGGACTTAGACTGTCCACTTGCGCGTCACCCATGAGTGAAGAGAGGGACAGACGCACTAGTTCAGAGCAATGGTGGGGCACAGCTGCCTCGAACAGGGGCACCCTGTGGGAAGCTGTACAGCATGAAAAGCCTGATGCGGAGTGGTAGTGCTGATGGGGAGCATTTTCAAAGCAGACCCGTGAAGATTCCGGGGTAGAATAGGTCTTCAGCAACCCATGCTTGCCGTAGAAGGCGACTATGCTTGTCGTAAAAGGCGACTAACGGGATCGGGTGGTCAGGCTCGCTGACTTGGTTGATGCATGTCATCGATCCCAATTGCGTGGATCGATGCTCATGATATTAATCACTGGATTGTCTGGTCCTGACTCGATTATTTACAGACCGCCGTCATGTAGCTGGAATATTGCTGAGTGCGGCGATAAACATCTGAATGCTTCTCCCAAACATGATACACATACAAATTACAATGTATTAAAGTGATATGAGAAATAGCATACATGATATAATTGACATTAAAGATGATCATTATTCTGTAAGTGTTTTATAACTGGATTTTCTTTCGAAACTACAGCTACGTTATATTATTTACATCTAGCACAACAACATTACAGTATCATATATACTTGCCGTAAAAGGCGACTGTGATTGTCGTTAAAGGCGACAACTAACGGGATCAGGTGGTCAGACTCGCTGACTTGGTTGATGCATGTCATCGGTCCCAATTGCGTGGATCGCTGCTCATGATATCAATCACTGGATTGTCTGGTCCAGACTCGATTATTTACAGACATCCGTCATATAGCTGGAACATTGCGGAGTGCGGCATTATACAACAACAAAACATTTAACTTCTGAAATATGCAACCAATATACTTACTTAAACGAATGAGTGTTCAACTATCAGTAGTTGTGAATAAGCATCGGAGTTTATAAAAGTTGGGATTTATACGACAATAGTTTGCTAATAATGTTCTTTCAAATTTAAAACAAGTATACTGGAACATATGATATTCATTTCCCCTTGTACGCGAGTCACAATTCGGGCAGAGTCTCAATCAAAGGAACATTCTGCAACGACCCGTTTCTACGGACAAAATAGTATTACTTGTACGAAATTGTAAAACTTGTATTGAACGACACTTGACTTATCAAAATCATCTATTGACTTTGAATTATATAAACGTCAAAACTTGCATCCAAATAACATAAAATAGCAAATATTTCAGTTGGAGGCTTGCTCATTGTTACCTCAGACTGTCACTGGCTACAATTATTAAAGGCTATGTAATGACTGCGCCCCCCCCCCCCCCCCCCCCCACACACACACAATTAGGTGATTTCTTAGTACATTGAGTTCTTAAAATGATATATGAACTGTGATTATATTACATTTGAATATAATATGTATGACTTCATTCCAATATTAGAAAATCTATGGCAACATTTAACTTGCCACTCGGCCACTCTTCATATATGTCCTCTATTTGACCTTGAACTATTATAATGAATGAAATTATCCCTGTGATATTTTTTATGAAGTAAATAAAAGTTGTATACCCAGATTGTTCTTTAATTTAGTTAAATTAGAAAGAAAACTATAATAAATTTGAATCTCTTCCTTCCTACAAATATCCAAGAATACGAAATTACGAATTATAGGCCTATATCTTGTGACCTTGAGAAAGGTCATCCCATGAGTTGATTTTGGTAGACTTTTTTTCCCTGAAAGCTGACATGCTACCAAATAACATAAAGTATGAATTAATTCTGTTGCAATTTTCTTGAGGTTGGCCATATATTTTGACCAAAATGACCAGACTATTACTGCTTCCTGGGCGTACAGCGACAGCCGTGGTAGGTGCAGATACTCAGCATGAGGGCCGCTACGATTCATCCATAACATAGATTTCTGGAAAGACAACACTCTTATATTTTTTTGACACTGGTCTTTGTATATATATTGATAATCAATCAATTTTATCAGAAGAGAAAACAGCTCGCCTAAACGCACCCTTACTAGTCAGAAGAAAACCTGCGTGCAGACAATTACGTCCACATAACCCCAGTCATAAATTTACGCAATCCCCGTCAGCCTATTACTAATCAACAAACGCGAAGATTCACGCAGCCTTCCTTTATTACACACGGTACATTGCCAAAGCCTGCAGAAAACAGAATTAAAGGTCGTTTCACGGGCATTCAAAAAGTGCTCGTACAACTACAGAGGTGGGAAATCTGTCTACCTTTGTCTGATCAACAAGGAACAAATAAATGGAAAAGTTTTGACCAGTTCCCAGATCTAAGGGTTTTTTCTGCAGCCAGAGCTACTCTACCACAAGTTGCAGATTACCTATGGCTCTTATTTGGCCGCTACCAGTGATGCATACCTAACCTTTGAACACTTTAATCGCATTCCATTTGTTCATTTGTTACCAGGCTCTTTCTTCCATCCTCGGTGCATCCCCGTTCGAAAACTTTGGGTGATTTCTCTTAAACTGTTCAATGGATTCATCTCAAACTTAGTACATATAATCTGTGTCATGTGGAGGGGTGCAGTCAAAAGATAAAAAATTGTTTTTATTAATTTCCCATTTTTTTATGAATTTTTCAAACCCTAACCCTATCCTCGAAATTTAATTTGAAACTACACTAGGCGGGTCGGGGGTATTAGTGGGCCATGCTCACTTCCTTTTTCTGGTTATTATAATGTTTTGTTCTGTCTAGTGATGTATTTTTATGGTTCAATGCTAGTTTTAAATTATAATCTGTGATAAGTCTAGTTATTTTACTGTCCCTTGTTGACAGGTTTTTATTTTTATAGTTTACATGTATTTGTTATGTATAAAACTTTGAAAGTCACGATATGGCCGGAATATTGCCTCACTCACTCACTCATACTATGTTTACGACAAGAGTGTCTATACATCTCGCTCTCGCTCGTGTCAAGGGGAATACCGCAATTTAAGAACGAGTGTCGTAAACATAGTTGGTTGGTCTGTTGTTTTCCGCCGCACTCAGCAATATTCCAGCTATATGACGGCGGTCTGTAAAATAATCGTGTCTGGACCAGACAATCCAGTGATTGGCATCATGAGCATCGATCCACACAATTGGGATCGTTGACATGCATCAACCAAGTCAGCGTGCCTGACTACCCGATCCCGTTAGTCGCCTATTACGACATGCATAGTCACCTTTTACGGCAAGCATGGGTTGCTGAAGACCTATTCTACCCCGGAATCTTGACGGGTCTGTTGACTTTGGAGTTACAGGAATCTGTCCTTAAAATAATTGTACTGTTTGACAAAATGAAAACTATGACATTTGTGTGCTCAAAACTTCATTTAATAGTCCATACATTTTACAGTTATTTTTTTCAATCAGGTTTTTTCTTTTACAGTTATTCATTTCAAATGTTTTTTCAGACTCGAGAGCTAGGATCGCAACTGCAATTTTGGGAGAGAGACAGAACTTGAAGTTGAGTTCGAATGACACTGCCCTTAGTGTAAATGGTGACAGTCATCTTCCTTTCTTAGCATATGAAGTTATAAACAATTACATACAGCCATTTCAGAAGAAACTTGGTTCAAGTTCAAAGAATCTGTTCACCAGTAGGTTTTTGAAATTTGTTCGTTATTCAAAACCTGGTAACATTTGTTTCCTGAAGTCTGAGTGCCGTGCTGAAATGAAGAAGCATTGTGACTTACAATCGATATTGCAATTGATGACGATGGTTCCGTTGTGGAGGGTGAGTGTGCTGCAGGTTAGGGTCCATCAGGACATTGCATACACATTTGTGCAATTTTATATGCTATGCATAAATTTTCAACGAGTGGTGATGTATTAACAGAAGAATCATGTACGCAAAGTTTGCAAACATTCCATCATAGTAAACCCTATAGAGGCAGTCCCATTAAGGCGTCTGACCTTGATTTATCCAACAGTGAACTGAACGTCATATTTGGCCCACGACCCGTTCAGTATCGCAAAGTGCCAAATTACCCTGACTTTTTCCGCACAGAGGAATAAGCCACCTACCCCCATAAATATTAGTAAGCAACATTCGCCAACATTAAGGCCAAATGGGCCCACAAACAAAGAATTTTGGATCCCATACAAAAGGCTCTGTCTTGATTTAGGTCCACTGACCTAAGGAAGACTCCTTAAATTAGTTTGTTTGTTGTTTAACGAAGCACTCAGCAATATTCCAGCTTTATGGCGGAGTTCTGTAAATAATTGATTGGCATCATGAACATCGATCAACGCAAACTGGGATACGATGACATGTTTTAACCAAGTCAGCGAGCCTGACCACCCGATCCCGTTAGTCGCCCCTTTCTACAAGCAGAGTTGCCCTTTACGGCAACCATGGGCTGCTGAAGACCTATTCTAAACCGGATCTTCACGGGTTTTCTAAGCGATCCATTGGACAGTTAAAATGGACTTAGACTGTCCACTTGCGCGTCACCCATGAGTGAAGAGAGGGACAGACGCACTAGTTCAGAGCAATGGTGGGGCACAGCTGCCTCGAACAGGGGCACCCTGTGGGAAGCTGTACAGCATGAAAAGCCTGATGCGGAGTGGTAGTGCTGATGGGGAGCATTTTCAAAGCAGACCCGTGAAGATTCCGGGGTAGAATAGGTCTTCAGCAACCCATGCTTGCCGTAGAAGGCGACTATGCTTGTCGTAAAAGGCGACTAACGGGATCGGGTGGTCAGGCTCGCTGACTTGGTTGATGCATGTCATCGATCCCAATTGCGTGGATCGATGCTCATGATATTAATCACTGGATTGTCTGGTCCTGACTCGATTATTTACAGACCGCCGTCATGTAGCTGGAATATTGCTGAGTGCGGCGATAAACATCTGAATGCTTCTCCCAAACATGATACACATACAAATTACAATGTATTAAAGTGATATGAGAAATAGCATACATGATATAATTGACATTAAAGATGATCATTATTCTGTAAGTGTTTTATAACTGGATTTTCTTTCGAAACTACAGCTACGTTATATTATTTACATCTAGCACAACAACATTACAGTATCATATATACTTGCCGTAAAAGGCGACTGTGATTGTCGTTAAAGGCGACAACTAACGGGATCAGGTGGTCAGACTCGCTGACTTGGTTGATGCATGTCATCGGTCCCAATTGCGTGGATCGCTGCTCATGATATCAATCACTGGATTGTCTGGTCCAGACTCGATTATTTACAGACATCCGTCATATAGCTGGAACATTGCGGAGTGCGGCATTATACAACAACAAAACATTTAACTTCTGAAATATGCAACCAATATACTTACTTAAACGAATGAGTGTTCAACTATCAGTAGTTGTGAATAAGCATCGGAGTTTATAAAAGTTGGGATTTATACGACAATAGTTTGCTAATAATGTTCTTTCAAATTTAAAACAAGTATACTGGAACATATGATATTCATTTCCCCTTGTACGCGAGTCACAATTCGGGCAGAGTCTCAATCAAAGGAACATTCTGCAACGACCCGTTTCTACGGACAAAATAGTATTACTTGTACGAAATTGTAAAACTTGTATTGAACGACACTTGACTTATCAAAATCATCTATTGACTTTGAATTATATAAACGTCAAAACTTGCATCCAAATAACATAAAATAGCAAATATTTCAGTTGGAGGCTTGCTCATTGTTACCTCAGACTGTCACTGGCTACAATTATTAAAGGCTATGTAATGACTGCGCCCCCCCCCCCCCCCCCACACACACACACAATTAGGTGATTTCTTAGTACATTGAGTTCTTAAAATGATATATGAACTGTGATTATATTACATTTGAATATAATATGTATGACTTCATTCCAATATTAGAAAATCTATGGCAACATTTAACTTGCCACTCGGCCACTCTTCATATATGTCCTCTATTTGACCTTGAACTATTATAATGAATGAAATTATCCCTGTGATATTTTTTATGAAGTAAATAAAAGTTGTATACCCAGATTGTTCTTTAATTTAGTTAAATTAGAAAGAAAACTATAATAAATTTGAATCTCTTCCTTCCTACAAATATCCAAGAATACGAAATTACGAATTATAGGCCTATATCTTGTGACCTTGAGAAAGGTCATCCCATGAGTTGATTTTGGTAGACTTTTTTTCCCTGAAAGCTGACATGCTACCAAATAACATAAAGTATGAATTAATTCTGTTGCAATTTTCTTGAGGTTGGCCATATATTTTGACCAAAATGACCAGACTATTACTGCTTCCTGGGCGTACAGCGACAGCCGTGGTAGGTGCAGATACTCAGCATGAGGGCCGCTACGATTCATCCATAACATAGATTTCTGGAAAGACAACACTCTTATATTTTTTTGACACTGGTCTTTGTATATATATTGATAATCAATCAATTTTATCAGAAGAGAAAACAGCTCGCCTAAACGCACCCTTACTAGTCAGAAGAAAACCTGCGTGCAGACAATTACGTCCACATAACCCCAGTCATAAATTTACGCAATCCCCGTCAGCCTATTACTAATCAACAAACGCGAAGATTCACGCAGCCTTCCTTTATTACACACGGTACATTGCCAAAGCCTGCAGAAAACAGAATTAAAGGTCGTTTCACGGGCATTCAAAAAGTGCTCGTACAACTACAGAGGTGGGAAATCTGTCTACCTTTGTCTGATCAACAAGGAACAAATAAATGGAAAAGTTTTGACCAGTTCCCAGATCTAAGGGTTTTTTCTGCAGCCAGAGCTACTCTACCACAAGTTGCAGATTACCTATGGCTCTTATTTGGCCGCTACCAGTGATGCATACCTAACCTTTGAACACTTTAATCGCATTCCATTTGTTCATTTGTTACCAGGCTCTTTCTTCCATCCTCGGTGCATCCCCGTTCGAAAACTTTGGGTGATTTCTCTTAAACTGTTCAATGGATTCATCTCAAACTTAGTACATATAATCTGTGTCATGTGGAGGGGTGCAGTCAAAAGATAAAAAATTGTTTTTATTAATTTCCCATTTTTTTATGAATTTTTCAAACCCTAACCCTATCCTCGAAATTTAATTTGAAACTACACTAGGCGGGTCGGGGGTATTAGTGGGCCATGCTCACTTCCTTTTTCTGGTTATTATAATGTTTTGTTCTGTCTAGTGATGTATTTTTATGGTTCAATGCTAGTTTTAAATTATAATCTGTGATAAGTCTAGTTATTTTACTGTCCCTTGTTGACAGGTTTTTATTTTTATAGTTTACATGTATTTGTTATGTATAAAACTTTGAAAGTCACGATATGGCCGGAATATTGCCTCACTCACTCACTCATACTATGTTTACGACAAGAGTGTCTATACATCTCGCTCTCGCTCGTGTCAAGGGGAATACCGCAATTTAAGAACGAGTGTCGTAAACATAGTTGGTTGGTCTGTTGTTTTCCGCCGCACTCAGCAATATTCCAGCTATATGACGGCGGTCTGTAAAATAATCGTGTCTGGACCAGACAATCCAGTGATTGGCATCATGAGCATCGATCCACACAATTGGGATCGTTGACATGCATCAACCAAGTCAGCGTGCCTGACTACCCGATCCCGTTAGTCGCCTATTACGACATGCATAGTCACCTTTTACGGCAAGCATGGGTTGCTGAAGACCTATTCTACCCCGGAATCTTGACGGGTCTGTTGACTTTGGAGTTACAGGAATCTGTCCTTAAAATAATTGTACTGTTTGACAAAATGAAAACTATGACATTTGTGTGCTCAAAACTTCATTTAATAGTCCATACATTTTACAGTTATTTTTTTCAATCAGGTTTTTTCTTTTACAGTTATTCATTTCAAATGTTTTTTCAGACTCGAGAGCTAGGATCGCAACTGCAATTTTGGGAGAGAGACAGAACTTGAAGTTGAGTTCGAATGACACTGCCCTTAGTGTAAATGGTGACAGTCATCTTCCTTTCTTAGCATATGAAGTTATAAACAATTACATACAGCCATTTCAGAAGAAACTTGGTTCAAGTTCAAAGAATCTGTTCACCAGTAGGTTTTTGAAATTTGTTCGTTATTCAAAACCTGGTAACATTTGTTTCCTGAAGTCTGAGTGCCGTGCTGAAATGAAGAAGCATTGTGACTTACAATCGATATTGCAATTGATGACGATGGTTCCGTTGTGGAGGGTGAGTGTGCTGCAGGTTAGGGTCCATCAGGACATTGCATACACATTTGTGCAATTTTATATGCTATGCATAAATTTTCAACGAGTGGTGATGTATTAACAGAAAATCATGTACGCAAAGTTTGCAAACATTCCATCATAGTAAACCCTATAGAGGCAGTCCCATTAAGGCGTCTGACCTTGATTTATCCAACAGTGAACTGAACGTCATATTTGGCCCACGACCCGTTCAGTATCGCAAAGTGCCAAATTACCCTGACTTTTTCCGCACAGAGGAATAAGCCACCTACCCCCATAAATATTAGTAAGCAACATTCGCCAACATTAAGGCCAAATGGGCCCACAAACAAAGAATTTTGGATCCCATACAAAAGGCTCTGTCTTGATTTAGGTCCACTGACCTAAGGAAGACTCCTTAAATTAGTTTGTTTGTTGTTTAACGAAGCACTCAGCAATATTCCAGCTTTATGGCGGAGTTCTGTAAATAATTGATTGGCATCATGAACATCGATCAACGCAAACTGGGATACGATGACATGTTTTAACCAAGTCAGCGAGCCTGACCACCCGATCCCGTTAGTCGCCCCTTTCTACAAGCAGAGTTGCCCTTTACGGCAACCATGGGCTGCTGAAGACCTATTCTAAACCGGATCTTCACGGGTTTTCTAAGCGATCCATTGGACAGTTAAAATGGACTTAGACTGTCCACTTGCGCGTCACCCATGAGTGAAGAGAGGGACAGACGCACTAGTTCAGAGCAATGGTGGGGCACAGCTGCCTCGAACAGGGGCACCCTGTGGGAAGCTGTACAGCATGAAAAGCCTGATGCGGAGTGGTAGTGCTGATGGGGAGCATTTTCAAAGCAGACCCGTGAAGATTCCGGGGTAGAATAGGTCTTCAGCAACCCATGCTTGCCGTAGAAGGCGACTATGCTTGTCATAAAATAGTCCGGTAATTAAAGGTGTTTTTTTCACGAAGGTTCAACAAAATTGACGGAAAAGGTTTATTTATGCATTTCAGTTCCTTGATAGGTCTTCTTTCAAGAAAAAAATAGTTTACCAAAATTTGACTTGGGGAAACACCCAAAATAGGTCAAATCCAATATGGCCGCCATCAAAACAAGCGAAAATGGAAAAAAGTAAAAAACATGGAATCAATCAAAATTTAAACATGGATGATGAGTCGGTTTATAATCAACTCGATTGGGTCAAGACAGAGCAATATATAGTTAACAATTTTGAAGTGAAATCATACACTTAAATAAATCATGGTTACCAGAAAAGTGCACAAAATGCAATTTTTCAATATCGGACTACACAAGCCTATAAGAGTGAATAATCCTGAAATACTCAAGTGATGTCAGAAAAGTCATGACTTGGTCCATTTGAACACGTCATCCCTTTGCATTGTCCACATGCTAAGGTACATTGTAGACCATTTTTTCTGCATGAGCATGTGTTTCTATCACACTTTCCAGTGCAATTGCATCTGATTATTTTCAATAGAAATGCAGGAGCGGCATCTTGCTGCATTGTGATTGGTTTCAATACAGTGACCTTGCTGCTCTTGCGAAGCATCCAGCCCCATTCCATTGCATCCATATTGTTGCCTAGCCAGGTCTGCACTTGGAGGTAGACTCGTTGGCTGTGAAATCTGGCAGCATCTGATGTCGGTGGAAGGCGTTCTGGGGGTAGGTAACATGAGCTTGATACCACCTTCTCAGTGAATTTTGTCACACGTTCAGAATTCAAATCCGAGCCAGGCATACAACCGTAGAGGACTGCAAGTGCCTGATTACCAGCCTGCTCGATTTCTGCGTGGTTTCCACCTGTCATCATGAAAACCTTTGAATATGCCTGGAGGTGATGGTATTTCCCAATAGCTGAGACCTTTCCTATGCCATATGGTCTCGATGTTGTGTCACACCCTGACAATGCATGTATAAAGAGCAAAGAATGGCTGAGATCAGGATCAAGGGTCTTCTGTAGGATGGAGATGTCAATGATCTTTGTACTTGTTTGAAGATAGATGACCTCATGGTTATCGGGTCTGAAGTGATGTTGCAACAGAATGAGAAGGTCAGTGTCATCCCCTACCACTACCACAGGCTGTGTTTGAGCCAATGCACAGGCAGACATTGCGATGTCATAGTCAGCATCCCCAGGGGAGTGTTTGATCTGAAACCCCCCTTTTTCCAGTTCGGACCCCAACAGATTGATGAATTTCTGTTTGTTTCTTTCATTTGCCAAAAAGGGCTTTTTCTTCATTTTCAGAATCATGTTTGGTGTGAAATCCACATCCACTCCGATCTCACTTCCAGTTCTTCTCTGATGGGCCTCATCCTTGGTTGAAAAAACACCACCATAACCATCAAACACGATGAGAGCTTTGCAGAAGCGGTTCCTCAAGAACTCAATATAAAGCTGACACAGATTGACGTATGATGTGTACTTCGGCCAGGCCAGGCGCTGTAACATCGCCCCTCCATCAATGACGTAGGCCACATCAATGAGCCCCTCTTCTATAGCACACGATGGTACCTTCTTGATTAGTCCATTTTGGAGATCGGCCTTATCTGCAAGTCGCATCAGCATATTTTTGTCAAACAAGGATGACGGATA
This sequence comes from Haliotis cracherodii, assembly GCF_022045235.1. NCBI lineage: Eukaryota > Metazoa > Mollusca > Gastropoda > Lepetellida > Haliotidae > Haliotis > Haliotis cracherodii. Next base: position 53,558,070 of record NW_027266319.1, on the reverse strand, counting down.
GGAGCATAATTCATACTGAAACAATGTTTGGAGATCGATACTGCCTAATCCTGCAACTAGCAGACGTTGGTACAACTGCTGAGGATCAAACTCAATCTTCTCGCCATCCACAGATATATACATTGAGGAAGCTAGATTCCTGACCTGGTCTTTCTTGGAGAATGTGTATTTTGAAACTGATATTCCTTCCATAGATGCTAGGATAGCACCACCGACAGTCTCAGTAGAGTCAATGTTTATTGATGCATCTGCTATGATCCCTGTTGACAGACTCCGGAGTTCATTTGTGTTCTTTGAAAATGGCTTTCTCTCTTTCAGATAATCTATTATGTACTGAAGATCTTTGGCATCACGTTTGAGTCTTGCTTGTGTGAGGTCTTTGTGCATCTTCCATTCATCAGTATCTGACTGACCTGTCACCTCTTGCATTGCCTTGTGCACTTCACCACAAGCAGGCATCGATAGCAGCCAGATTAGACGAGTTGACTCCTCAAAACCACGTCCTCTAGTCAACCCTCCGACTGATTTCACACTGGCCATCAGAACTTGTTCTATATACAGATCACTAAATATTCCTGTCCAATGACTGTCACTGCGACGGAGAACAAACAGTCCTTCCAAGAATTTGGCAGAAACGATCGGGTGTGTCTCTTCCAGTTTTTTCATCTTTTCAAGATAGAGCACCAGAGACTTTACATAGTTGTTGTGACCTGATGCAGCTAGATATGGAAGCATTTCATGAAGTGACTGAAGATATAGTTTCCAATTTCCTGTACGAGCAGATCGAATGAGTGAGCGGAGGATGCGCACCAGATTCATATACATGATCCAGAGCTTGGCTGTGCGGTACGGTGCCATGGATGTATTCCAGGTCCTTGTGATCAACTGTAGTTGTGAAATGACATCAGCTGTGAGGGCATCATCAAGACTCATTTCCCCTTTACTGACCTTCGACATCAGCTCGCTGGCAGTCTCAAGAAGAGCATAGGACTCCACACTTGAAACTGCAAATGAAAAGGATGTATTAATTCATGGAGACATTAAAGCAAATCACTGTCGTGAACTGATACTTTGTGTTAGCTGTGTGATTAAAGATATATTATTGTCACTCACTTCCCTCATCTGTCAAATCTTCATGCCCACACACTGCATCAACCTCTTCTGTCATGAGCAAGCGGTCAGGTGCGACTCCTTCATTCTCGGTTCTGGTGAGACCCTCATCTTCTGAAATTCAATGATCTGAAGTCAATGATCATCACACAAAACTAATGGTTTAGATTGCAAGAAGTTTTCCTAAACATGGCATTAACATTTCTATCAAGGCACTACAACATCTGGTACTGAATCACAATAATCAATGACAGACTTTCGAATTATCCAAAGGGTAATATATTACCTGTAACACTGTCATCATAGACGCCCAAGCTTGACGGCGACTCCACAAACACTGTAGGCACAGGAATATCAAACATGTGCGATGTGGTGATGGCACTGAGTGCACTGTCAACTAGGAAATGAGCCCGCACAGCTCGTGCCACTGACTTGCCGGACAACATCTGATCTACACTTCCCTCTGCATACACTTCAGAGATGATCTCCTTCAAACCAGATCCAGCCATCAGACTCCCAATTGTACCCAAAAAACTCAAGCGTTTTGCTGGAATGATCTATATTATCAGCCTGGTATTGCACAAATGTATTTGAAATGTCACTGATTAGGTCAACACCATGAGTGGTCGCCGCATTTTTTCTATATTTTGATGCTTCAGTGTATGAGGAGCAGAATCCGAGTTGGCTTATCATATCCACTAAATTACGATGACCATATTTGTGTTCTAGTGTGATACTGAGTCCAACTTGTAGAGGAGGCAGAAATGAACGGGGACATGTCGAAAGCATAATTGCCTGACCAAATGACGCAGTATGGAGTTTACTGTTTCGGCTCTTGATGACAGCTTGAAGGAGGATGCGTAATGAATGTGGGAGGTAATCAAGATTGGTGTCAATTGATGCTATCTGCTCATTGTCGGGATACACGTCATCATGTTTGGCCATGCTCTTTATCTCTGTACGGATGTATTCTCCCACAACTTGAATCAAACTGTCCATGTTCGATTGGTCCACCTTTGCAGCATTTGCATGTGCCTCTTGTATGAGATGTTTCACATTGGACGTAAGAGTTACAATGTTAGGTTGTTGCCTGATTGTAGTTATGGATACCTTGTTCCCATAGTGATTTACTAATTCCCTTTTCAGCTGAGATGTAGTGTACAGTTGATCATCATTCAGTCCACTCCTTGACTTCATAATGAGATGCAAATTTTCCAAAGTAATCGTTTCATCATCATTCTCTTCCAAGTAATCAATGGCAATCTCAAATGCTGTCATCTTGGACATACTCTTCGGTCGACCAAGCTTCCGTTTCTTCGGTGGAGCTTCCCCATGTTCAATATAAGTTGTAGGTATACTGGTCCCTCTCCGAAAATTCTTATCACATGCATGGTGATAGATAGCTTCTTCAGCAGGTAGATCGTGTATGGGCACAATACGTGACTGTACCATCTTGGCCCAATCATCCTGCCTCTTGACACAGTATGCTGCAATAGTTTCCTGGAACTCAAGAGCCATCACACGGCTGAATTGAAGTACACTTCTATCTGGATGTTTGTATGCAGTATCCTGGTCAATATAAGTACCACATAGAAAACAGTGAGTTTTAAAATTGAAGGCTTTTACATATGATCGAAGAGTTTTCTGAGCTATATGTGATGATCCACATTTTTGAGCTGCTTTGATTGCCTTTGGATTTATATGCTTACTTCGACACTGTTTGTGTACCAACAGGCTAGAGTTCTCATTGTATATGGTGTCTGGTGCATCTAATTTGCGCAGTCTGTTTGCATTGTTAATGCCACAGCAGCCTTTTTCTGTCAACTTCACATAATCATGGGGTTTGTCCAGGTTGACCGGTTCCATACATAGCACACAAGTAGCCATCTGTGATCTACGTTCGACACCTTCAGTTGAGAACAGTCACCTGCAAATAGTAACAGTTGCTAGAAATATGGTTGACATGTGTACAGATACAAATGAATACAGATTCAAAGATTTAAAGTGATAACTTATTTCTCTCATACAGGATGCATTTTTCATAAATAATTACTTTTTCCATTGTAGCAAATGATTTGTGCGCTAAATGTCTTGATTATCTTCAAAATCGACTTTTAATCAAAGTTCATACCATTTGAGAATAATAACTGCTCCCCGGGGTTTGGATTATCTCCCTTCATTTGCCTTGAAACCAATGAGGATGTTAATGGCCCTGTTACAAATTTTATATTCATATTTGTTTATATTTTCATCAGTTATTCCCCTCTAGAGCCAATTAACTATATGTTTTTGAAGTTTTCAAGTTTAGTTACAAGAGAAAAATAGCTTATACACACCTTTATGTTCTTGAGGTCCATCTTCAAACCATCGTCTGCTCGTCCGCCATTTTGAAGAGGGGGAGACTTCATTTTTTTCAATTGTTTTTTTTTTTCAAACTTGATTATTTATGTGAACACAATAAACTGTATGATTTTATATGTAAAACACCAACATTATGATGAAACTTATTTTCTGCAAGAATTACTTTTATTAACAAATTTATGCATTTTTTGTCATTTTGAGGCAATTATTTTAAATTTTTATGAGAATTTTCCTTTCAAAATTGTGAAACATACACTCCTTTGCATTTACCAAGTCAAACTTATATAGAAAGTCTCATCATAAATGTTTTTACTGTTATTGGTTCCATGGTAATGTCTATCATGTCTATTGTTACCTTTGTTTTGGCGGCCATCTTGGATTTGACCTAATTTTGGATGGTTCCCCATGTCCGATTTTGGTAAACTATTTTTTTTTTTAATGTATAGGTGTCAAGGCACCAAAATCCAGCAATAAACCTTTTCCGTCAATTTTGTTGAACCTGGGCCTTTTAATTACTGGACTAAAAGGCGACTAACGGGATCGGGTGGTCAGGCTCGCTGACTTGGTTGATGCATGTCATCGATCCCAATTGCGTGGATCGATGCTCATGATATTAATCACTGGATAGTCTGGTCCAGACTCGATTATTTACAGACCGCCGTCATGTAGCTGGAATATTGCTGAGTGCGGCGATAAACAACAAACCAACCCATCAAAGCACATGGTATTAACATGACAGGACTGGCACAATCTTGATGACTGAAAGTTATCATAAATCTTTGCAAGATACACTTCTTCATATATATATCTGAACTTGAGGTGACAATTTACAAGTTTTGGTGAATTCTCGTACAAATATATGCCTATGTTGGTGAAATAGGCATCCTAAAACATAATCTTATCAAACATTCAATTAGCTCTCTGAAAAATCATGTAATTCGCAAGTGGACCCTGGTCTGCCCTCTTCAGCCCGAGTCCCCTTTTCACTAGCGGATGGAATTTTGAAAGTTCTCCACAACAGAAATACAGCTCCGCATAAGCCCATTCATGCTGTGTAGCTTCCCGTAGACACTGTCAGACGACAATATTTTCGCGAGTCAAGCTCAGCCTGCAATGACGGACTTTACCGAGGTGTGACGAAATAGCCTCTGTGACGACATATTGGCAACGCCGTCACTGTCAACTTATCAACCAGATTCGCATTTGGTCGACTCTGCAATAGCTGTGCCAAAATTGTCTGTTCTGTGAACGAGATCGACCTACCAGAGTTTCATTATCTTCGGAACGAGGGGAAACTGTAAGTCACATCAACTGATATACACCAATGTTAGTTCATATAATGATCACAGAAGAACGACGGAAAGAATAGCTTCGTTGACACGTGACCTTGGCGTACATATATTACAGCCAATGTGTAAAACCAGTCACTACTGATTTACTTAATTTTAATCAATTTACCAAATCCCTTAATAGTTCAGTCATTTTATACATTTCTTGAAGTCCTACCCGTGAAGATCCGGGGTATAATAGGTCTTCAGCAACCCATGCTTGCTGTAAAAGGCGACTATATGCTTGTCGTAAGAGGCGACTAACGGGATCGGGTGGTCAGGCTCGCTAACTTAGTTAATGCATATTATCGATCCGTTTGTTGTTTAACCCCGCACTCAGCAATATTCATATTATCGATCCCAAATCCGTTAGTTGTTTAACGCCGCAATCAGCAATCCTCCAGCTATATGACGGCGGTCTGTGTAAATAATCGAGTCTGGACCAGACAATCCAGTGATTGACATCATGAACATCGATCCATGCAATAAACCAAGTCAGCGAGCCTGACCACCCGATCCCGTTAGTCGCCTATTACGACAAGCATAGTCGCCTTGAACGGCAAGCATGGGTTGCTGAAGACCTGTTCTACCCCGGATCTTCACGGGTCACATTACTGATCTGTGTGGTGTTTTTATATGGTGATCTTTCCTGACCATGTTTTTATTTTTTATTTACAGCATCTGACTGTTACTTGGAACATCGCTTGAATTCTGCAGCATGCAGTCAAATAGCCATGTTCGAGGTACCAACATATGGAAGTTATACGGTGTTTAAATTTATATTGATTTGTTTTACTTCTGCGATAGTACGTTTACGTGAGAAGGGTCTCATCAGTTTGTCCCCGAAATAACATTAAGGCTTGTCCAGCAAAGAGAGGAATGGAGGCCCACAATGATAATTCGTCCAGACAAATGAAGTAGAAGTTTTCCTTTTTATATAAATCTCTGGTAGTTTACTCTTCAGCAACCCATGCTTGCCGTAAAACGTGACTATCCTTTCGTAAACGACTAACGGGATCGGGTGGTCAGGCTCGCTGACTTGGTTGATGCATGTCATCGATCCCAATTGCGTGGACCGATGCTCATGATGTCAATCACTGGATTGTTTGGTCCAGACTCGATTATTTACAGACAGCCGTCATATAGCTGGAATATTGCTGAGTGCGGCGTTAAACAACAAAACCAACCAACTGTAATTTCTCGACAGGATTTGGGTAGGCTATATTCATTCATCATTAAAGTTACAATATGGCTGAAATCCTGCCAACTGTTAACTCACTCTCCTCCCAGCCTAAGCCTACAACAGCAAAAGGCACCATTTCAGCCTCTGATAAACACAAGAACTAAATTTGGATTGAAATCCTTTCAAAGTTTTCAAGTTGTGCTCCGGAAACGAATAACTGACGGACGAACAGACAGACCAGATGATGACCATAACCCACGGGCGTATAATCAGAAAAGCCAGGTATAGAGTTAGTAGTTTTGTATGATTTGGTTGGTTTATTGTTTAACGCCGCACTCAGCAATATTCCAGCTGTATGACGACGGTCTGTAAAATAATCGAGTCTGGACCAGACAATCCAGTGATTAATATCATGAGCATCGATCCACGCAATTGGGATCGATGACATGCATCAACCAAGTCAGCGAGCCTGACCACCCGATCTCGTTAGTCGCCTTTTACGACAAGCATATAGTCGTCACCTTTTACGGCAAGCATGGTTTGCTGAAGACCTATCCCGGAATCTTCACGTGTCCGGCAAGCATGTAGTCTTGTATGAAGCAGATGTACCGTAAGTCCCCATGGTTCCTTATGCTGGTGATCACTAGGCAATTTTTATTATGTAATGTTCCGACTAGTCATTCTTATGTTAACATACTTGTTTTAAATCTATACCTGTGACAATCTAGTGCTTTTACTGTCCTTCGTCGACAGATTTTATAGTATATATATATGCATTATTCCTGTACAACTTGATTTAGTCACGATATGGCTGAAATATTGCCGATGTGACCCTAAATCTGAACTCATTCTCTACTAGTGAGTTTGGTTTAACGCCGCTTTTAGCAATATCACGGCGGGGGACACCAGAAATGGGTTTGACACATTGTACCCATGTCGGGAATCATTCTCTACTAGCTTTGTACTTATATTTGATTTGGGTTGTTTTGTTGTTTTACGCCGCACCCAGCAATAGTCCAGCTATATGACGGCGGTCTGTGTAAATAATCGAGTCTGCACCAGACAATCCAGTGATTGATATCACGAGCATTGATTGGTTTAGGCCGCACTCAGCATTATTCCAGCTATATGACGGCTGTCTGGACCAGACAATCCAGTGATTGATATCATGCATCACAACCAAGTCAGCGAGCCTACCCGTGAAGTTTCCGGGATAGAACAGGTCTTCAGCAACCTATGCTTGCAGTAAAAGTCGACTAACGGGATCGGGTGGTCAGGCTCGCTGAGTTGGTTGATGCATGTCATCGATCCTATTTGACGCCGGTCTGTAAATAATCGAGTCTGGACCAGACAATCCATGCAGTGATTAATATCATGAGCATCGATCCACGCAATTGGGATCGATGACATGTTTCAACCAAGTATGATAATTCATCTCATCTCAGTATGTGATCCGTGAAGATTCCGGGGTAGAATAGGTCTTCAGCAACCCATGCTTGCCGTAAAAGGTGACTATATATGTTTGTCGTAAGACTCGACTAACGGAATCGGTTGGTCAGGCTCGCTAAAATGGTTGATGCATGTCATTGATCCAAATTTCGTGAATCGATGCGTACGATATTAATCACTGGATCGTCTGGTCAAGACTCGGTTATTTACAGACTGCTGTCATATAGTTGCAATACTGAATGCGGTGTTTAACAAAAAAACAACCAACCAATATCTCAGTATGTTGTTTGTATTTATCAATTCCTTTTACCTGGAGTGTTGACAGGGCCGCACTCCTCGGCAAAGTCAATGCTGTTGCCACGGTCACAGCTGTCCCGTGTCCGGCACAGACAGCCACGAACCATCGGTTTAGCCCGTCTCTTCTACGCTCTCATCATTAGTCTCAAATCAATTTTTCTCGTGATTTGAAATTTGAAATAGATCTTATGAATAATGTCCTTTCCATCAAATATAAAAGTGCTAAAGTAAAGGAGTCCTTTTTTAAGATATGTGTAGTGTGTACCTTCATTCAAATAAGATCCGGGGTAGAATAGGTCTTCAGCAACTGCTTACCGTTAAAGGCGACTAACGGGATCAGGAGGTCAGGCTCCCTGACTTGGTTGATGCATGTCATCGATCCTAATTGCGTGGATCGATGCTCATGATATTAATTACTCGATTATTTACGGACCGCCGTCATATATAGCTGAGTGCGGCGTTATAAACCAACCAACGGATCGATGCTAATGATATTAATCACTGGATTGTGTGGTCCAGACTCGATTATTTACAGACCGCCGTCATATAGCTGGAATGTTGCTGACGATTGAAATGACAATACAATGACGTATACTTTACTGATTTCATGATATTACTAAAACGCCACTTAAATAATTGTTTAAGAAACTGTAAACGAGTCATTTTCCAAATTTGTAACAATTGTCACACACTAATATTTGCAATCTAAATCTACTTTGAATGAATCAAAATATACACCCACATTGCCCATACACCACAATGTTTAAATGTCTCATTGTGTTTGAAAATGTGAAAGGTGTTGACGCCAGCCAGTTCTTGTCCCCCATACCCGTGAAGATTCCGGGATGGAATAGGTCTTCAGCAACCCATGCTTGCCGTAAAAGGCGACTAACGGGATCGGGTGGTCAGGCTCGCTGGCTTGGTTGATACATGTCATCGATCCCAATTGCTTAGATCGATGCTCATGATATCAATCACCGGATTGTCTGGTCCAGACTCGATTATTTACAGACCGCCGTCATCTAGCTGTAATATTGCTGAGTGCGGTGGTTGGCTTCTTGACGACACCCATGACAAGAGTCCAAGAAATGCCCGCATTTCTTCCCGGTCAACAGGTCGCCACGCCCGAGCTCTGCTCTGGGTTATAGAGTGCGGCCCTGCAGGTACTGCTCAGCATACCTGTTTGTCTCCCTAGCCAAAAGATCGAACAAATCAACACTTCCATCCCCTCCTCTGAGTTGCTGATCGAAATAGCATATAGGAAGGACATCACATCGTGACCAGAACATGAATTATTTTATATCATACCGACACATATCATTGTATTTGACACATGTAACGATAATCTGAATATTATAAAATTTATATCCACATTTATACCTAAACATTTGTTGGAGACACCAATTAAATATGAAACAATTCTAAACTTAGTTTTTGGATGACAGGCATCGTCTATGTTGATGAATAATAAATTCGCGTACTAAATGATAATTCATCTTATCTCAGTAGATTCTATGTGACCCGTGAAGATTCCGGGGTAGTATAGGTTTTCAGCAACCCATGCTTGCCGTGAAAGGTGATTATATGCTTGTCGTAAGACTCGACTAACGGGATCGGGTGGTCAGGCTCGCTGACTATGTTGATGCATGTCGTGGATCGATGCGTACGATATTAATCACTGGATCGTCTGGTCCAGACTCGGTTATTTATACAGACCGCCGTCATAAAGCTGCAATACTGAGTGCGGTGTTTAACAACAAACCAACCAACCAATCAATACCTCAGTATGTTGTTTGTATTTATCAATTCCTGTTACCTGGAGGGTTGACAGGGCCGCACTCCTCGGCATAGTCAATGCTGTTGCCGATGTCACATCTGTCCGGTACAGGCAGCCAGGAGCCACGAACCATCGGTTTAGCCCCTGTCTCTTCTTCACTCTCATCATTAGTCTCAAATCGGTTTTCTTTGTGATTTGAAATAGATCTTCTGATTAATGATGTCGTTTCCATCAAATATAAAAGTGCTAAAGAAAAGGTTGGTTGGTTGCTCTACGCCGCACTCTGCAATATTCCAGCTATATGACGGCAGTCTGGACCAGACAATCCAGTGATTAATATCATGAGCATCGATCCACGCAATTGGGATCAATGACATGCATCAACCATGTCAGCGAGCCTGACCACCCGATCCCGTTAGTCGCCTTTTACGACAAGCATAGTCACTCTTTACGGCTAGCATGGGTTGCTGAAGACCTTCTACCCCGGATGTCAGCTGCAGTACGCCATGAGGGCGTTGCCTTGGTCAGACGTTGTTGCAGATGCTCGACTTCCTGCCTGAGCATCTGAATATCCAGTTGGGCCCTGTCATAAGCCACCTCCTGTGTGGACTGGTCCGCCATCTGGTTGGATCTCGGCTCTGTGGCCGGAACTGCCTCTCCAGTGCTAAACCTATGCTCAGCTTTGGGTATATGATCTCCAGGTTTCACGGTTGCAGGTACCTGGGTAACCTGTGATCGTATCTTCTTCCCAGTTACGTTCTTCGTTTTTGCTTTTCTTTGCTGAGTTAGTTTGAAAGACAAGATTGCCCGGGTCGACAAAGCATCTATTCACCATCACCTTTGTCCGAGCTCTTCTGCAGACCTGCATGGGGTTGGCAGGATTCCCTTTACGTCCGGCGTGCACCACCCCATAGTGACGGGTCAGGTCAGCGAACCTGTCGTAAACTGATCGGCACTCCCTTACGGGGCAGAAGAATGTTGTCAGGTGCTGTGTATGGCGCATTAAACAGTGCCTGTCAAAAGCTTGTACATTTACAAACATCTCCTTGTCGGGCATTCCATTCCACTCCTGAAAGTGACAACTTCCAGGGATGTTGGCAACTGAGACGGAGCATATGTCACCAAGGTCAAGAATATCCTTGTCTGGAACATTGGTAGCCCTGGGAGAATTTATAAGTTTGAATTTATTAAGTTAATTATGAATGTTTACATTTCGATATAATTGGCATAGGTGTAAATCAAAGATATCCGTTTCCTATGTTACTACAACAATAACATGTCATATAAGTCTCGTTAATACTAACGTTTGATCCAACATCTACCATTTGGTAAAATAAGACATTAATTCTCATGCGTTCTAAATGGTCATTTTCTGGAATATCTACTGGAAAGCGTCCAACACGCCCAAATTTCAAATCCAGATAGCATCCAGGATGAATAATCAATAAGAACCAATTACCAGAACATACCATATCCCATCAATGTTTACACCTTGGCTTAGGCTATTGTAACTGCATTTGAATTGTTTTATTTTTACACAACTAATTCTCATCTCTGAATGTTTCAAGATGGCTCACTGGAAGGTATTCACTCAGTCTTTATACTCAGGAGTCCACCATGTTGGTGGGTCATTACCCTCGTACGGTAACAACCGGTCAACATGAACAACCCTGGAGGATCTATTTGGACCATTTTGAATACGATATGTGATGTCATCAATGTGCTTAGTGACAACCCAACCTTTACACCACTTCGAAATGAATTTGTAACTCAGTTTTGAGCCTTTGTGGGGGTTAAACAACCATACTGGCTGTCCAACTTTAAGTTGTGTTTCCTTATCATATTGTTTCTTAAACACTTCGGAAGAATGTCTGAGATTTCTCCGAGCAGACTCAAAAGCATGTTCAAAATGTTGTTTGACCTCGTCGACATAGTCATTTCTCGTCACAGGATTTTCTTTAGGATTTCCTGTGACCAGGTGGTAAGGCATTCGCACTTGCCTACCGAGCACCAACCTGTTTGGTGTATAACCTGTCGACTCATGCTTTGATCTTCGATAAGCAGCCATTACGAAGGGGAGATGTTTGTCCCAGGACCTTGATCTCCCTTCAGTATAAATGTTAAGCATGGCTGCTAATGTTGGGTTAAACCGCTCGACCTGGCCATTGGCCTGTGGTCGGAGAGAAGTTGTCCTAGTTTTAACAACTCTCAGCAACTTACATAGTTCCTGGGACCCGTGAAGATTCCGGGGTAGAATAGGTCTTCAGCAACCCATGCTTGCCGTAAAAGATGACTATGCTTGTCGTAAAAGGTGACTAACGGGATCGGGTGGTCAGGCTCGCTGACTTGGTTGATGCATGTCATCGTTTCTAATTGCGTGGATCAATGCTCATGATATTAATCACTGGATTGTCTGGTCCAGACTCGATTATTTTACAGACCGCCGTCATATAGCTGGAATATTGCTGAGTGCGGCGTTAAACAACAAACCAAGCAACCAACTACATAGTTCCTGGAACAGGTAAGCCTCATACTGTCTACCTTGATCACTATGTATAAGAGCTGGGGTACCATAGCGACAGACCCACTCCTCGACAATCTTCTTTGTCACTGTGTTTGCCTTGATATTTGAAATCGCATAGGCCTCTGTCCACTTAGTGAACGAATCGGTGACAACAAGTATGTACTTGTTGCCACTGCGATACGGTCCAGTGGGCCCATGATGTCGGTGGTGAGTCTCTCCATCGGTGAGCCTGTTGTATACTCTTTCATGGGTGCTTTCTGTTTCCTAGGACTCTTCCTGGCAACACACTTGTCACAACTGATGCAGTGCAGACGCACATCAGTTTTCATACCAATCCAGAAGTAAGACTGTTCAAGCTTGTCAAAAGTCTTGGAAACCCCAAGATGGCCTCCCAAAGGTGAGTCATGACACGCTTTGAGGATAATTCGCCGCTTAATGGATGCTACAACTATCTGCCAATGCCAATCCTTTCCATCCTGACTCTCCCATCTTCTGTGTAAGACACACTGCCTTATCGACAGTCGATGAAACTGACCCCACAGCGCTTTGCATGCCTCCGAATATCCTGAAACAGTTTCCCATTCAGGTCGGGTATTTTGATCTCTAGCCTTGTATATTAGGCTGATATCGGGATCTTGAAGCTGCAGGTCGTGAATCTCCTCAGGACTGAAGGAATTTTCCTCAACTCTACCCAATTGGTTTGAGCTGGAACAGGAGGTATCTTTATCCTGTTTGGCCTTTTGTGATCTGGTGATGGCATAACAACTAGGATTCGACTCTACCAACCCTATGCTGCAAGGTCCACTCTCCCTCTTACATTGGGGACAGGGTGCCTGAGGTCTGCGACTTAGTGCGTCAGCATTCCAATGCACTCGGCCTGGCTGGTGTACCTCAGTCAAATCATAGTTGCCTAGCTCTTGTAGCCCGCGAGCCATCTGGTTGACAGGCCTCTTAATTCTTTTTGCCCAGACCACTGCAGAGTTGTCAGTTCTGATAGTGACAGGCCTACCAAAGACATATGGATGCCAATGGCGACATGCAGTTACTACTGCCAGCAATTCTCGACGAGTGACACAGTAATTCTTTTCTGCCGGTGTGAGACTTTTGCCATCTTGATTTTGTGACAGGACTGCACCTATACCTTCACTGGATGCATCTGTGTCAACAGTTATCTTTCCTTCACGCCTTGGAAACCCGAGAACTGAGGCTGAGGTAAGTATTTCCTTTAGGCTGGTGAAAGCTTGATCAGTCTCCTCAGTCCAAAGAAAATCAACCAATGGACTGGAAAGTTTGGTCAGTGGCCTGGCAATTTTGGAGAAATCTTTTATGAATTTCCGATAGTAGTTAGCCAGACCAATAAACTGTAGTATCTCCTTTCGAGACTTTGGGGTAGGCCAACATCTTACTGCCTCTATATATTTTCTCTGGCTGGGTGTGAACACCATCAGCCGAAATAACATGGCCTAAGAAATCGGCTCTCTCTTTAAAAAGGTGACATTTTTTAGGCTTTAATTTCAGGCCAGCTGAGGTCAGACGGTCGAAAACTGATTGAAGCCGGAACATTGTTTCTTCGAAAGAAGACAATGATGTCATCCAGCAAACACAGACACTCATTCCACTGGAGACCTCTAAGCACCATTTCCATAAGTCTCTCAAACACACTTGGGGCGTTACATAGGCCGAAGGGCATGACATTCCACTCAAACAGTCCGTAACGTGTGACAAAAGCTGTTTTCTCTCGATCACGAGGATCCATTTCTACCTGCCAGTATCCTGCTTTCAAATTCATTGTGCAGACCATTTTGGCACCACCCAGACTGTCAATAGTCTGCAATGCGAGGTAGGGAGTAGGAATCTTTCCGAGAAACCTCATTTACGAGCCTAAAATCACAACAATATCTCCAACGGCCATCCTTGCATTACACAAGAAATGTCAGGGAAGCCCAAGGAATATTCGAGGGACTGATTACACCTTGCTCTAACATTCGAGCCACTTCTTTCTCCTCCGCCTCTTGCCTCGCCAGCGTCTGACGACGTGGAGCCTGTTTGATAGGTCTCGCATCACCAGTATTGATGCGGTGTTTAACAAGGTTAGTTCGACCAAGATCATCATCATCTTTTGCGAATGTATCTCTGTATGAGTACAGGAGATCTCTCAGCTCATCCTGCTGCTCAGAGCTGAGGTTTGTTTTACTGCAATCCAATAAATCTGTTAAATGATCAGGCACCTTTGAGTTTTTAACATTAACTCGTGATACTTTCTTTATTTGCCTATCTGGTACTACATTGACACACTGACACTGACCAATAATTCTTCCCTTAGCTAAAGTGTATTTGGTATCAAGAACATTGATAACCTTAACTGTAGCTGCCTTATTACTATTTGTGACTACTGAATTGCCCATGATTATACCATGTGTGAATAAAATCTCCTTGCAGGGTTCTATCAGAATCGAGGACCGTTCCCGATGAAGTTGAGGCAAGCTCACTTGGATAAAAGATACAGACTGGGGCGGCAAAAAGACATCATCTGCAACGATGACAGTGGTTTCAGCCCTCACAGTTGGTAACCACTTGCCCATCAACCGTATCCTTGACCCAGGGATGTCGATCAGACCCTCCAGTCTATCCAGTACATCTATACCAAGAATGCCATCACAATCATGGGAATTATCAATCTCTACAACCCGGAATTCCTCCACAGTGGGGTTCATGTCATCACTTATGTAAACAGGTGCTTTGAATATTCCATGTGCTTGGAATAAACTCCCATTAACAGCCTCCAGAACCATGTCAATGGAGTTGACAGCTACTGAAGATGGCAAGCGCTTGCTTGCGGCTGGGGAAAGTAAGGTCACCTGACTACCTGTGTCAACAAGCAAAGTGAAGTAAATATTGCCAACCTTGACATTCACTAATTGGCCCTTATCCCCTACTTTAAAACAAGCCTGGAAATTTGCCTTCACCTTGACTGGGTCAGATGGATTAAGGGAGGAATCAGGGTTCATCTCCCCTTGACCAGAAACCAGACAAATCTCTCCCTCCATCTGACCACTTGCTTTATTAGCTCTCACTTCCTGAGGATTTGTGGTTTCTATTTCAGAACTCTCCACCGAAGCCCGACCTAAGTCCGGGTCGGTGGGGTACCGTTTCCCTGACAACTATTTGTCTTGGAATTCTGAGGCCACTGAGAAGCCCAATGACTGTTCTCACCGCATGTGAAACAGGCAGTGGTTCCTCTCCTAAAAGCACTAGGGGATCGCGAATAACTACGCCCATTGGAATGCTCTCTCCTATTTTGAGAGGATTGAGGTCGCCCCTCATTCTTCTGAAATGTGTTGCTCTTATTGTTCTCAACAGGTCTTCCTCTAGCAATGCGACTGTGTGAGCGAGATTGCTGTACCTGCATTGATCGACAGATGCAATACGTTTTCTCACTTTTTTAGAGATATGATGGATCCGTTCTGCCTGGTCAGATCACGTGACACGGTGAGAATATGGTTCGGACGATTTCAGGTAGCAGTCCAGAAGATGACGAATCTCGTAACTCTCGGAACATGCTGAAAACCAAAAACGCAAAAGTGTTAGCAAAAAAGCGATGCAGAAATTAAACAAAGCCGATAACAGACCAAACTGAAAGCCCGAAGCAACATAACAGGAACGTTTAACCCCCTCATGGTATCATGGTGCCTGGACGTCAGTCAGCCTGTAAACCGCTCAGTGCCGCACTGTGCTGACGTCGCGGTTACAAAAACGTATACATTGTATCAAAAGTGTTGCAACGTCTTTATTTCTTCACACAGTGTAACCAAATTGTATAACATGCAACTCGAGTTGATTGTCTTTCCAACAGTATCTAAAGTCACCAAATCAAAAAGATCTATGCACTGCCCAGCCATCGATAAAAGTGCTGGTATCATAAGTTTCCTACTTTTCCTCATTAATCGTAATATGGACGCACCCGAATATGGCAAGTAAAGTCAAGTAAGCGCCCTTGTTTGAAATCTAAATGACTAATAATTCATATCATTGGCAAGTACATGTCCTAACAGTGAAAGACATATGAGTTATATTTACCGATAAAAAATCCCGATGAAATTGTGCCTGTTTTTGACGTCAAAACAAAATCGACGGAATCGGTCGTGATTAATTCATACGCAGACTGTTTCATAGATTATGTCACAAAACGAATGACAGTTTAGAATGTATTTCTTGAAGAAATCCCTGTTACGTCCATGTATGTTTCAATATCCGTGCTCTTTTATTAGTGATAAAAACAACTTCGGGGTAATCGTACATTTTCAAAGAACAAAATGTGAAAGATCGCTAAAGAGCCCTAACAATACTGAAATTGACATCGCTCAATATCGGGCATCATTATTATTTCTTAATAATTAACAAGATTATACTAACGTAACACCACCCAAGAGTAAGTACATGTAGATTCAATCAAAATTGTTGAAACGTTTTCATGGGCAGCAAATCTATTCAACAAACCTATTTTCGATCACTCGCAACTCGGGCGCCATATGTCATTGTTTCACTATGGCTACCAGAAAACATACATCCTCGTATCAGCTCGTATTTCGCACTTGGCTGCCTGACTTAGACCTCTGCTCAAAATATACTTGTATACCAGTCCATGAAATACCACTTTTTCTTTCAATTATTCATTTGATTTATAAATACGACTTTAGAAGTGTATTTACACCTAGCTAGGTATGTACATGTACATTTAAGGACATAAGTGTTAGTTTATTTCCACTAGTTTCCCATTCCATCCCATTCTACTAAAGGAAAAGTTTGAAATAGATAATGTTCGTAGGTCAATGAAAGTAATGGAATTATTTGCCACAAAAGGAAAAATATATTCTTGGTATTGAACTTCGAAAATTTAACCAGCAAAATCTTTAATAAAAATGGTTTATTATGTCTTTCCTGTCACAACATGCGAGGTCAAATCACGCGCACCTGTCCAGACGACAAATTCACAGCGGCGGGAAATCACCGACCGTCTATTAGCCTATTTGAATAAAATTGCAGATTGTAACGAAATAAAATTAATTTTACTCATTGCTGACATTTCAGATGAAATATCAAATAAGAGTTGAATACTTGCAATAGATTATCATACGTTAATCGAGAGTACAGTGTACATAAATAATTTGTAAATCTAATATTAATTATTGATCTAATATCCATAGCAGAATGTTTGAAAACCAGCTATAATATATTCCATTTTCTGAATAGATTAGTAATGTGTATTTGATGATATATATGCATACACAATTGGTTATCAATTATCTTCTACAATCACAGCATGTACCATGTACATTAGACTCATGGAAAATACTATTTCAGCACACCAATCACAGCGCCATTATCACAGTTTCAATGAAAGGAAAAACAAATCGAAATCGAACTTAACAGCACAGCGTATCCATAAGCGGTTAATCCAAATAAAAAAAGGTACTGATGTCATCATTGTAGAAGTTATGTTGATGTTTTCAGTAGTTGCATTAGGTTTGTATCGCGTGTACCATCGACAGAAACGGGGGCCGAGCTACCACATGTGGAACCGACCTTGACACAATTTGTTTACAATATGGCGTCGACTCACGTTAGATGTCGTGGCCACACTTTTGAATCTCCGTTTGCGACAAAATGTGAAAAAGTTAGGACAAGTCACTGACACGGTCAGGTAGTTCGAGCAATCACACATGACTCTTAGTCATTTCATATGAAAAAAGTAGCAGTTATTTGTCTGAACGGGCGAGTATGTAGAACAACCGGTAAACAAGAAATCGCGGCACAGATATGTGGCGAACGTGCCCTGTCGATCATTTGGGGCTTAGCCATTCAATGTTTAGGTTTTGATCATGAACCTCCTGCCCATAAATATACACAATACCAACTTAATATTAACGATTATAGCTATCTTTCCATATCTTTGATTTGAATATTTTCTGTAAATCAGCATCATAAACAAAAAGACAATCTGCACAGTTGGTTTGTATGCAGCGCCGTGCTAAATCGCCATGACACACAGTCGATAAACATATGCAATACTTGAAAAAAAACTTCCGTGGCCGACTAAACCTTAGTACTCTTACGCCAATAACTGTACAGTGGGGACAAGTAAATCTTTCCGATCAGATTTCTTTTTCAAATTGGCTGTCTGATATAATAATAGTTACGTGTATGTGACATGGGTGCATAATAAACATTGCCTTCATTCGCATGAAGTTCAACATGGCAGAAAAGATCGAGAAGCGCGGTAACCACATTACTAATCTCGCCATATTTCGCAATCCGTAGCACTGCATAAAATATGAGTTACACGATATTAGCGTTCAGATGATTAGGGTGATGATGGTTATAAATTCATTCAAAGTACGTCATAAATGTAATGGAAATATACACTGTCGTTTTCTCATGTGTACCGACCATTCCGCCATTACCGATAGTCGATAAAAATATACAAAACGTGTAAAAAGACTTGTTCATAAGGAGTGAACAGAATTGTATTTACGTGAATAAGTATACAGTTGGGAAAAATATGTCTTTCTGACCACTCAGGTCATATTTTATCTGATGAACAAGGATTTGGCTGAAAATATTTACGTGTATGTGACATGGGTGCATAATCAAAATTCGCCGTCATTCGCTTGGTGTTCAAACATGGCAGAAAAACGCCGAGAAGAGCGGTAGCCACTTTACTAATCTCGCCATATTTCGCAATCCGTAGCATTGTATAAAGTATGAGTTACACGATGTTAAAGCTAAGATGATTGGGGTGATGATGGTTATAGTTTTGACTTTGCGCACTCAGTGTTAAATATCAAAATTCACAGTTTAAAAAGGGCATTTTCTCGGGACCATATATGGTCCCCTGGCACTATGCGGGTTTGAAAAGTGAGGGACCATATATGGTCCCGTGGCACCAAGAGGGTTAAGCCATTATGCTACAAGAAGTAGTTTCGTGGAACAGACTCACGAATATAGGTGACGTCACACGAACTATCACATTGCCAAATCGAAACAGGTGATTTAGAACGTGTTCACATTTTGTTTTTGCACATTAAACAAACAGTCAGTAAGATCAGTGGTGATATACGTTAATTCATGTAGCAATAACGTATCTTTACGGCAGTATGCTGTATCACATAGAACATATACAATATGATTCATCTCACTGTCTACTGACCGAAATGTACAAAAAGCTTCACTCATCTTACACACTTGTAATTTGTAGTTATGCGTATTTATAAAATACAAACAATCAATATTGGAAAAGACGTACATACTGATTAGCCCCTGCTGAAGATAATGTCAACTCGCCTGAAACTGAGGTGGTGATAAGAGAGGTCAAATATGTGCGAGATTTTAGACATGCAGCTTAGCTGGGATGGAAGGGTTGTTTACTGTTACAGTCGAATTACAAGTGTGAAAGAGACCATGGGAATTAGCAGAAGACATAACCTGGAAGTTATTCACGGGGACCGTGGCATGATATTTGTATCTTGGACAGGTACCAAATTACGTTCGTTGGCGAGCTGCTGCTGTCCCTGAAGAATGTTCGAATAATGTCGTTTTTGAGCCGAGCTCGAATCAATGGTATACGACTTCAACGATTCATTGGTTTTGTGGCCGGTAATTTTGCAAATCCTGCGATTTTCAATACCTGCGTTTGACAGCAAAGTGACGGCAGTTGCCCGCCGTAAAAGGTGACTATATGCTTGTCGTATTGGCGACTAACGGGATCGGGTGGTCAAGTTCGCTGACTTGCTTCATGCATGTCATCAATCCCAATTGCGTGGATTGATGCTCATGATATTAATCACTGGATTGTCTGGTCCAGACTCGATTATTTACAGACCGCCGTCATATAGCTGGACTATTGCTGAATGTGGCGTTAAACAACAAACCAACCAACCAACCACTCAATAGAGGGGTTTCAGTTCCCATGAGGCAGTGCGCGGTCGCCATGTTGGTTGTCATCCTAAACAAGCGCGAAACGTAAACACGCCGGAGAATTTTTTTCAACCTGCCGATATGCCTGTTTCGTGTGCGGTTTTAAATTGCAGCAATCGTGCACACAGAGACAAGAAGAGATTTTTTCCGATTCCCTGCTGTAATCAATAACAGGGATGAGAAAACGAGGGATCTCAGTCAGAAGCGGCGCCGTTTGTGGTTGGCACCTGTCAACAGGGAAGATCTCGCATTCAAGGCCCCCTGATACATGCGTGTGTGCAGCGATCATTTTGTCGGCGGTAAGTTTGAAATGTGTGTATGACAGGTAGGTTATTCGTTGTGCGAAATTATGTTCAACCGTCCTTCGAAACCGAGTATGATTTCAATATTTGAAACGGATAGAAGGTAGATCGTACTAGCTAAGGAATAAACCACATTCCTCAACACTGAAGTTATGGTGATGCTCACAAGATAATTTCTCATAGGCATCCCTTGCTGTTACCTCATGGCTGCATCCCCATCTCGTAGCTGGATTAGAAAACTTGACCTCATTAGGGTGACAGATATGGCGAAGTTAACTCCTAGAAGGGTCCAACATTGATGTACGACTTGCGCTCTTCATCTTTGATGCCGTTATACGTCCAGCCCTGAACTGAAACCAAAGTGGGGAACCTGCTTGGTTCTTTGTTGCTGCTTCAACTGCTGTAACCTCCTATTCTGTGATGCTCAGCTGATAAAAACATTCTTACAGTGTTCTAAAACTTCATCATATGGGATGCCAACCAGACTTTCATCAAACAGCTCAGGAATCACTTGTTGGAAATTGTGGTTGTAGTGGTATAGTTACATACTGATCACTATAATCACTGTGAACTGCTAGACAAGATGGTCTGTCTGCATTAATAGTATGAAGAAAGGGGTCAAAATTCTGTTTAGATGCAGATTCTAACTTATGGGTAAGTTTAGCACTTGATAAACTTGAACATGCAGATGAATAATCAATAATTAAGTCAAGTTTCTTCTTCAGTGTCTTCGAAGAGGTAAAATCAATGTCTCTTAAAGACGCATAGTCAACCGTTTTCATCGAAGCTGGAAGTTTCCAGTAGGCTGGTTCCTGTGTTACCGTGGTGCTTTCCCTTAGTCTAACAATAGCTTCAACAGCGAACATCACACTTGCAACATGTGTGCACGATTCTCCCAAACCTGCCATACAATTGCAGTGGGCTGACAAAACTTTGCCCGTGTCATCAGTGATGAACCAGGGGTGCAATGGAGCTTCATTCAAGAGCTGGGAATGCATTACCTGTAAACATACAGTGGAGGGGTTAATTTTATTTCAGATATGAAATTTACATTCTATATTACATTCAAAGGGTGAATGAAAATGATAGTATTCTCAATTCTAATACTTCATAATAATGGACTGAGCATTTCAACGTTTCATGAAAAGATTGTGAAGGTAATTTGCATGTGTATAATTTCAATGACTTGCTGAAGACATTTTTGATTCTGTCTGAAATATTATCTCCATATTTAATTTGTCTAACCGCTATATAATATCCACGTAACCCACCCGAATGTTATCACTACGTAAACACACATTTATGTATTGGCTGGGCTCGTGTACAGTAGCAGTTGTACAGGATGTAGGTAAGTTGTTGTTTACTTACTTTTGGGGGGCACGGGTGGCCCAGTCGTCTAAGGCGCCGCGATTCGCTGTGCAGAGTTGCGTCCCTTGGGCACGCCAGAAACCTATGATTGTGGGTTCGAATCCCGGTTCGCCCCGATTATGTTTCTAGGTTTGTCAGCACCATACCCGTGCTCGTGGGTTTCACCGAAGTGGTAAACGTTTAAGACCTGCACCATTTCGGGCTTTCCTCCCACATTAAGCTGACACGCCGCGATATGACCGGAATACTGTTAAAAGCGGCGTTAAACCCAACTCACTCACTCACTACTTACTTTTGACTTCACAACGTGAATGGCCTTTCCATCTTCGACGGACAAATACTCATACGAGACATGTCTCGTACCCAAACACATACAAATCTATCATATGCTTCCAAGCTCCTGTAGTTTCTGATGTCTGATAAACTACAAAAAGGACTGGGACTGAATACCAGATAGTTGACGATGTCGATGTAGTTAGTTGCCGGCAAATGCTTGTGGTCGTCACTCCATTTCGATTTCGGAATCCTGTACGGATCTTCTTTGTCGATCAAACCAGTCTTCTCGTGATATCTTATACGAGATACTTTGTCCAATAAATTAGCGTAATTATCCTTTACAGACGATTGCAAGATGACAAATAGGAGCAGATAGACGCCGACGATTGCAGAGCGAGTGTGCCGCTAATGGCGCTATATTGTTGCTAGGGACGCGAATACAACCAACATGGCGGCGCGCACGGCATGACGGGATAACTCTGAAAACCCTCTATATTTCATCGAAATCTCCGATGTAGAAGTCAGGGTAAATTTCCATCTGTTCCTCCATGTTGATGATTCAAAAAATTGTTCCATTTATTAATGTATACATACACGGTGATGAGACCCCCAAAATTCAGCGATGTTATGCTCATTCGACAACACATTTTAACCAATCAGATCAGGGAACATACCAACTTTTATGCTACAATTGTTTTTTTTACTGTGAATATAAACATCTAGATAATATCAGTTTCCGTAATTTTCTGACAGAGGTACACCCACACTTGCCCATACAGCACAATGTTAAAATGTCGTATTGTATTTGAAAATGTGGAAGGTGTTGACGCCAGCCAGTTCTTTTCCCCCTCATTTAAGTATAGGAAGCGATGGTTGGCTTCTTAACGACATCCTTGACAAGAGTCCAACAAATGTGCGCATTTCTTCCCGGTCAACGGGTCTCCACGCCCGACCTCTGCTCTGTGGTTATAGAGTGCGGCCCTGCAGGTACTGCTCAGCATACCCGTTTGTCTCCCTAGCCAACAGATCAAACAAATCAACACCCCCATCCCCTCCTGTGAGTTGCTGATCGAAATAGCATATAGGAAGGACATTGTGACCACAACATGAATTGTTTTAAATCATACCGACACATATCATTGTGTTTGATTCTTGTAACGATAATCTGAATATCATAGATCAGACAATCCAGTGATTAATATGAGCATCCATCAAAACAATTGGGATCGATGACATGCATCAACAAAGTCAGCGAGCCTGACCACCCGATCTCGTTAGTCGCTCTTTATGACAAGTATAGTCACCTTTAACGGCAAGCATTGGTTGCTGCAGACCTTTTCTACCCCGGAATCTTCACGGGTCCCAATATGAAACAATTCCAAACTAAGTTTTAGGCATTGTCTGTGTTGATGTTTGTTTGTTTGTTGTTTAACGCCGTACTCGGCCATATTCCAGCTATATGACGGCGGTCTGTAAAATGATCGAGTCTGGACCAGGCAATCCAGTGATTGACATTATGAGCATCGATCCACGCAATTGGGGTCGATGACATGCATCAACCAAGTCACCGAACCTGACCACCCGATCTCGTTAGTCGCTTTTTACGACAAGTATAGTCACCTTTAACGGCAAGCATGGGTTGCTGAAGACCTATTCTACCCCGGAATCTTCATGGATCTTTATGTTGATGATTAATTTCGTGCACTTAATGACAATTCATCTTATCTCAGTGACCCGATATTAATCACAGGATTGTCTGGTCCAGACTAGATTATTTACAGACCGCCGTCACACAGCTGCAAAACTGCTGAGTGTGGCGTTAAACAACAAACAAACCATGATCTCAGTATGCTGTTTGTATTTATCAATTCCTGTTACTTGGAGGGTTGCAAAGTCAATGCTGTTGCCGATGTCTCCGGTGTCCGGCACAGGCAGCCAGGAGCAACGAACCATCGGTTTGGTCCCTGTCTCTTCTTCACTCTCATCATTAGTCTCATCTCGATTTTCCTCGTTATCTGAAATATGAAATTTATTTTTTTCTAAAAAATGTACTTTCAATCAAATATAAAAGTGCATATAAAAGTGCTAAAGAAAAGTAGGCATTGTTGAAATATATATATATA
Organism: Haliotis cracherodii; assembly: GCF_022045235.1. Taxonomy (NCBI): domain Eukaryota; kingdom Metazoa; phylum Mollusca; class Gastropoda; order Lepetellida; family Haliotidae; genus Haliotis; species Haliotis cracherodii. The sequence goes on along the minus strand of NW_027266319.1, from coordinate 53,533,998 downwards.
TACATAATAGAATATATTGGTTAGTTGGCTGGTTTGTTTGTTTTGTGATATTGTTTTTGGTCGATGCATGTAACGAGTAGCTCACAATTATGAAAATTTCAAAATCATAGTAAAAATTCATATTCCCGCAATGGCTTTGACACAGACACGAGCCTTACTTAAGTGACTAAAAATGAATAAGTGTTACTTAATGCTCATCTCTTCATGGGAATCGAGAGAATCGACTGCTATGTCGACTTGAAGCCCGACTCCCCCAAATCATCATCTCCAGGTCCTATCATAAAGGTCATTCTTAAGTGGGGTGGTGGGAGATGTTCGAGATTTTTATGGTACCAGTAGAACGCCGAGATACTGACACTCTGATTCCATTAATGAAACAATGGATTTGACTATGCTTGTCGTAAAAGGCGACTATATAACGGGATCGGGTGGTCAGGCTCGCCGACTTGGTTGATGCATTTCATCGATCCCAACTGCGTGGATCGATGCTCATGATATCAACCACTGGATTGTCTGGTCCAGTCTCGATTATTTTCAAAATGTAGACGGCCGTCATGTAGCTGGAATATTGCTGCGTTAGACAAGACATGAACAAAGAAACAGTAGGTGGAGGAAGCAGGAAGATGCCTGGAAGAAGCAGGCTGCAATGGAATGGATCCACGTTAAGTCGGAGAGTGGATTCTGTCAAACAGAAGAAAAGCGTCAAACAAGTCATCTCTATCTCAAGATAGTAAGCAAAATGTCAAAAAAGTCACCTCTATCTCAAGATACTTTTACTCTCCAGATATACTGATTGAGATACGATTCAAAGAGCCTCTTGACAGTGCCAGACTTTCCTTGCACAAGGATCGCTTCGCATGAAGCAAAGCTCTTTCAATTGTACATGTATGCGCACCTGGGATGGGATCTCTGAAATTCTCGGAGTGGTTGACAGTGAGACATGTATAATCCGGATCAGAATCGAGAGGATTGTTGACTTTCCAAGAATCAGAAATGATAATGGAACCAGGTTGGTTGGTTGGTTGGTTGTTTAACGCCGCACTCAGCAATATTCCAGCTATATCACGGCGGTCTGTAAATAATCCGTCTGGACCAGACAATCCAGTGATTGATATCATGAGCATCGATCCACGCAATTGGGATCGATAACATGCATCAACCAAGTCAGCGAACCTGACCACCCGATCCCGTTATATAGTCGCCTTTTACGACAAGCATAGTCAAATCCATTGTTTCATTAATGGAATCAGAGTGTCAGTATCTCGGCGTTCTACTGGTACCATAAAAATCTCCAACATCTCCCACCACCCCACTTAAGAATGACCTTTAAGATAATTTCGTTCGTCAAACTTTGATTCATCAATCTCAACAATGATGCCTTGCCCGCATATCTCCATTATCCCGGGCGGTCGGGTAGCGTAGTGGTTAAAGCGTTTATTCGTCACACATGGATTTGATTCCCGACATACAATGAGTGAAGAACATTTCTGGTGTCCCCGCCGTGTTATTGCTTGAATGTTGCTTAAAGCGTAAATATATATTTACATGATATACCATGTTTAAATCACATTATTTCTATAACGTTTCTATGAGGTCATCTAAACGAAATCCTGATTTCGTGTTTAAATTACAATTTTAAAATTTTAAAATTAACTTGATACATACTTGCATTTTGCCAATTTGTCACTATTATTTTTTCAAAAGCCACGAATAATATTAGCCTGAATCGCCAAGCAACCACCCGCCCGGTGATTATTTTTCTATGGCAATGGCAATCTGACTGTTAGCCAACATGAATGCATCATGGGTAGATCCTGGCAACTTGCACACAATGTTCAAAAATCTGAAAAATTATGAAGGAATGTTTTCTCCTTGAAATAAAGTACTTTAACCTTTTTGCTATTATTACTTGGTTCCCAATCTCTTTAAATAATTCATTGTACTTCACATCTTTTACAATATTACTTTTTATGTAGCATATCTTTTAAATATAACATTTTCAATTAAAAAACATAGTATCTTTATACACAAGTCAGTGTGAACATAATTAATATGCTGATAAAGTTGACAAATTTTCGGGCAGTAACATTACAGAAATATTATTTAAAAAATTGAACAAGGCTGAGCAGAACAATCAATGTGAAGATTTTTGGGGAGCTTCATTTTTTCACAATTTCATAACCTATGCTCTCTAGTTATATATTGAACGGCACAATTACAAATTGTGTTTTAGCATTGTTTTCCTACTAGGTTAACATCGCTAATTTGGATGTTAAGTATCAAATTTCAATTTTATTGCGTTTAATTCATACATAACGTTCTTCAAATATCCTCAAAGGTGCCCCATATGTATACAAAACGTCAACCTTTACAGTGTCTCTCATTTTCATTGGTGTAATCGTGACCTAGGTGGCGTTGAGTGTAAATGTCAAGGCCGGGTGTGAAAGCGCAAGTTATTCAATGTTTCGTATCTTTTACATAAGTTTATGACACAGTACATATATTTTTGTTTTATTTATTCATACCGTAGCTCGGCATCACACATGCCTTGGATTTTTATGGCATGGTAGCCTTTCCGACTGACGTATGCCACTTCCTCATTGGCCGGAGGTCGCTTGATGGGGGACAAGTGTGCCGTCCACACATCCCAAAACATTGGGAAAGCCGGCTATTTCATAAAATAGTTTCTTTCACTCGTCTTTTTGAGGTAGCGTCATTGTGGAATGTTCTGGAATTCAAACAGCTGCATAACGAAGCAATTGTGTCATGATGCACGTTGACACGCTTGATTGTGTGATGCCATGCATGTCCGCCAACTCAGACTGAAAACAACCCTTAGATAAAAATCTCACTGCGTCGCTGGATAAAAGGATTGCACAGTTGAATTAAGTTAAATATCGCCTGGCGATGCATTCAGTAGCGGGAGAATAGCTCGGAGTCGTCAAGCGTATCGAGGCGACGAGGTTTGTCTCGGAATATCCTCGACCTTGTCATCAAATCATCGTCCTCTTCATGAAAAAAGGTCCAGAGCAAAGTATGCCGCCATCTTGGATGAAGATTAAATAGACTTACAGCAGGTATAGGGCTATCTTAGATTTAAGACAAACTTAAGATGTCTTAGGGCTACGATAGTTTCGAAAATATGCTACGATAGCCTACTATTTCCTTATGATAACTTTACAATAATCTTAGGGCAACGATCGTTTCGAAAATCTAGGCCCTGATTTTTGATGATGGTGACCTTGGCCTCAGACCTGCGCCGTAATGACGTTGGTTCGGAAGGGCTGGTTGGCAAGGTGAAATTTATGGGCACGCTGGTTCGTCTTTGAGGTGTGGCATCCGGGTTGAGGGCAGGAAAACACCTGCACCCTGTGGTGCACTTGCATCAAGTGCACCTCGAGTGTCCTCTTCATGTTGAACTGGGTGTCTGCATCCCCCACAGGTCAAGCCAGTGGCGGACGAAATGTTATGAATCTCAGTCCTGGCTCCCCTTCCAATTCTTTCATCTCCGCCTCTTTGACCGTAATCTGTAGGTTGTCCATAAGGTTAGATCCTGTGAAGAAACTTTGATTCCTCAACAACATGTAACTTCCAGTGACCCAGAGTTTGGACCATCACCAATTGATTCTTATGTCTCTATCCGATCCACCAGCTAATAGTATACCTCCTTCGACACAAATAATGTCGAAAGCTTCTAACAAGCACTGCTTTTAAATCTGGCACTTGGAGTATCTGAAAGATTTCACTACATCTGATGTTCATATTGAAATTCTTAACAACTTCTTATTTTTGAATAACTAGACTTATCACAGGAATATATTTAAAACTGGTATGTAATCTTAAAATGGATAGCACTATACATAACATTACATTATACAATCGGGCTATAGATCGCCAGCAAATAAAGGTAGATCACCATACCTGGGACCATGAGAACTTACAGTACTTTAGCTTCTTGCATGGACCCCATGGTCGGATTAACGTCTTTCCTTCAGGTGTTGATGATTATTGACAAATTTAAGCAAATTAAAGGAACATACGAGGGGTGTTCATTAAAGATTTCCCCTAAACCACTTAGGGTTATCTGTTTGGTTGAAATTTCACGTGTAATGATACATATATCTATGGATTATGTCTTAATTTGCAACACCGAACTATTAATCTTACCACTTTTACAGGTGTTATGATCGAGTAGGGTGTGACAATGGAGCCAGTAGAATACCGAGACGTGATTAGGTTTTTATATTTGAAAGGTCGCACACCAAAAGAAACTTGCGATGAAATGAAAGCAACTTATGGGGAAGATGCCGTTGTTAAACACTGGCATTGCCAGTTCAAGTGTGGTCGGACATCTGTGGAAACAGCTGCCATTCCTGGTCGCCCCCATTCAGCCATTGATGAGGACACTATCCATCAAGTCCGCCATTTTGGCTGACCGACGTATAATTGTTCGCCATTTAGCACAAGATGTCAAGATCATTGTAGGGTCTGTGGAAAAAATCATCCATGACAATTTGAACATGCATAAGGTGTCTGCACGATGGATTCCCAGGTTGCTCACACCTTTCCAAAAGCAGGAACGAGTCAATAGCTCAAAGGATCTTTTGGACATGTGCCAAAAAACCCAGGCAAACTTGTTTGACAGACTTATTACACAGCATGAAACATGGGTCCATCACTATGATGCTTATAATGCTTCACTGCTGCGGAAATTGCGGGACGCTATCAAGCTTAAGAGGCGTGGCATGCTGACCAAGGGTGTCCGTCTCCTGCAAGACAATGCTCCAGTACACAACTCTCATGTTGCCCAGACAGAAGTGCGGTCCTGTGGCTATAAAATCCTTCCACATCCTCCTTACTCTCCTGACCTTGCACCATCTGACTTCCACCTCTTTCCAACCATGAAGTCATTTTTGAAGGGAAAACGTTTCACAGATGATGAAACACTGATTTCTGAAGTGAAGTCCTGGTTTGAGACGCAAAATGAGGGCTCTCACAAGCGAGGTCTCCATAGTTGCATAAAACGATGGGAGAAATGTGTAACTCTTGGTGGTTCCTATGTGGAGAAAGACTAATACCTATGCCAAGTTTCATTCCACTAGGTCCATCGGAAGTGGGTCAGGGGAAATCTTTAATGAACACCCCTCGTATAGTCTACGATTAAAGGAGTAGTTGTCAGGAATTTTCTTTGAATGACAAGGACTTACGATATCCTGTCCGGAGGACAATGATTTAACACTACGTCAACCCCCTTCGAGGATACAGCCAGTAACAAACTCAGATATTAAATCACTCCATCAATTTTTATTTTTTTTATACAAAACATATGATTAAAATTTATTGTAAAATTTTATTTCTTTAAAAACCCAATAATTAAATGAGAATTGATATCACTAAAAAGATCCTTGAGAGATGATGATTTAAAATATTTATCCCTTGTGATAGCAAAATCAATAAGTCAAGCAGGACATGCGTGACCGTGATTCTCTCATCACAAGGGATACATAGAGAATACTACACTCATTCTCGTTAGATACCATTTTTACGAAACGAGTGGACTTTCTATGGTATCTGACCGAGCGAAAGCGAGGTAAGATAACATAGAAAGTTCACGAGAAACAAAACAGCACCGACGCTCAAGATCCTTATGGACGAAATTCTTCAACTTAAGGTAATTCAAGCGCCATGTTGTTAGTACGAAGGACACCTTTATGAAAATTTGAAAAGTCACATTAGCGCCGCGCTTTGGACTAACAGTCGGTCACTCGCACTGCCGGTGTTCGTCTGTGCAATCAATATAGTTCGGTTTCCTTGATCTATCAGCAGAATTTATATCATCGTACCATTTTGGAAGAGGGAAATCAGAGTGTTCGCCAAAGACATTCATGTTAACTGTACCACCCTATACTGAAGACGTGAAAATCAACAAACTCAAGTCTGCATGCATGTCAATGACAGCTTTGAGTTTGAACGATCGAAGGGCAAGGTCTCCACCGGAAAAAGAAAAGACAACCGTGATCTAGGCCTACTCACAGCGTTTTACGCTAGAGATAGGGAATGTTATTGTACACGTTTGGGATGTTTGGGGCCACAAAATCAGAAGTCAGACACACTTCCACGGAGCTTTCGAATGATTTTTATCAGAACTGTTCACTTTTGGTGGTATGGTAGTGCAGTCGTGTACGTTCATTCATGAACAACATCTCCCGAAACAGCGCCACAAAAATACGCTTCGAAGGGGACACTGATGGCACAACCGGATCATCCCAAGTAAGGCTAAATATCTGTCCAGATAGTTTAAACATACTTCATTTCACAACGCTTATCCCTTTACGTTAAATCAAATTGAAAGTTGCAAAAGTGGTCGGGTGCGTCACGCTCATGGGGACCCTCGATCTATTGATCGGTAGTCGTACATTGTAAATGGATATAGCTCGATTATATAATATTTGTAGAAGCTGTATGCATAACTTATATAGAATGCAAACTGAATTTGATGTCTGTGACTATTTTGTTTGGTTTAATAAAGTGTTTGTAAATATTTCTCGTTCTCATTAATTTCTTCAGTTCTACCTTGTGGTTGCAAAAGGAATGACGTCTCGCGATTTTTATGAATGAAAAAAGTAGTCCCGGTGTGACAGAGGTCACGGTTATCCAATCAAAACGAATAAAACAAGGTCAACCTTGTACGACACACGTGTGACGTACGGATTTAGTATCTTACCACCTGTATCTTCACCACGTGGGTAATAAAAAACGGAGGATCCTCACCTTTCAACATATATTCATGTGTGTATCTACTATGGCCAATACGACATCGTCGTAAAATGAACTCTTCAAATCTGGACTGACAACCCAAGTAGGTGTAGCCAAGATTTGGTTTAATTTAATTTAATTGATTGAAACCTACATGGGTGTCCGACTTCTTTTGAATCAGATCGCAGATATATGATCTAATCACGGGCTTGTAAACAGTGTATGGCGTAAGAAGTGTCACAGATTTGTTGAGTGCTGTTTTAGCAGCAGCATCGGCCATTGTGTTACCAATGATTCCAACATGGCTTGGTAACCAACAAAAGACGATGTCGTAATGGCCAGTAGCAAGATCATTTTATAATTCAATAATTTCAATTAAAAGTGGATGCGTGCTTGATATATGTTTAATAGCCTGAAGACACGAGAGTCCGAAAATAATATATATTGCTTATGCTTAGCTTGTTAAAATGGCATGGGATTCAGCTGTAAAAATGGAACAGTTATCTGGTAGTCTTGATGATATAGTCCTGGATCCAATGACGGTGGCGCTGGCAACTGCGGCACCATCCTTGCATCCATCTGTAGATATAGCTTTGTATGTTTTATATGTGCTTCGTAATTCATTGTATTATTGTTGATTAATGAGTTGATATGTATCAGATTTCTTTAGTTTAGTTAATGTTATATCCACCTCTGGTTTTATCAACTGCCATGGTGGTGAAGACAGAAGTTTGGTTGGGGCTATTTTCAAGATTAATTTGAGAAGCAGAGCTATGAGATTGTATTCTAATTCCTAGGGGTGGAGTAAGATATTTTTTTGTTATAGAGTTCTTTAGATGGAGGATTGGAATGACTAGAATGCAGTTTAGAAATATACTGTAAAGATTATTTAATGCGACGTGAGCCTCAGGCCTTGATGATGAATACTATCTAATATCTTAAATTACTTTTACAGGCTCCACCATAGATGATGGAGTCATAATGCTGTTTAGAGCGGCCAAGTGCCCTGTACAGTTGGAGGAGGGTTTTCTGATCACCTCCCCACTTCGAACTTTAAACGACTTTTAGAAGGTCAAGGTCCTTCAGGCATTTGTTTTTCAAATATTTAATGCGTTGTAAAAAGGTCAAATGGTAATCGAAAATGATGCCCCAAAATTTGGCCTCCTTTACCTGACCGGGCCTGAAAAGCGTAAATATATGTAACTAAAAGAACTATCGTGAACGTAAGATGAGTCCCATAAATTTGGCAAACGGGCTCTTTAGCCACATAAGATGCAGTTTCCTAGCTCTTGCAAGTCATTTATTACTGTCGTCTGCACGCTAGGATGTTTACATCACGTGGCGGTCAACGTGGCACCTCAGAGGCATAATTTCCCCTGAAATAAGCAGATCGCCTTCAGATTACCTAAAGATACTGCGCTTAAGTCAAGCTTCTCTAGTTGTTTACGTGTTGGTGTCTATTCAGGGCCGAGTCGGTTGTTTTAACAACGGGTTGGTATAACAATTCTAAATGTGCAATCAACCATTTTATGTATACTTTGACACCATACGTACCATGCACATACCTGTTTCATTTCTTTTGACATAACGGGGACGTATTGTTCTCTCCTAAAAAACGATGGTCTTTGCATATATATCTCATTGTGATATAATAATATCAAATACGACCCCTTTAATTTTCAGTGCAAAGCCCGCCGAAAACACGCGGCGTCAATGATACACGCCGAGCTTCTTATGGGAGTGAGCAAGGCATATACACTTAAGGTCGCAGGGGGCACGGGTGGCCCAGTCGTCTAAGGCGCCGCGATTCGCTGTGCAGAGTTGCGTCCCTTGGGAACGCCAGAAACCTATGATTGTGGGTTCGAATCCCGGTTCCCCCCGATTATGTTTCAAGGTTTGTCAGCCCCATACCCGTGCTCGTGGGTTTCACCGAAGTGGTAAACGTCTGAGACCTGCATCACTTCGGTTTTTCCTCCCACATTAAGCTGACACGCCGTGAGCTGAAGTCAGTTTATCAGTGTAGGATAAATACCTCCCTAGTAGTTTTTCTCTAATATGTAAAACCTTCATCCGAGGGATAAAACTGAGGCTGTTTGTCTCTTTATCCTGAGAATGAAGTTCTTATATATCATACAAAAACAGAAGACAAGTGTTTTACAATATTTAAATACATGAAACAACGATTATCAACAACTTGTGTTTCGAAAACTCTGCATGAACATAAAGAGACGCACGTAAAATATCCCTTGCTGGCGTACTTGCACTTACAAAAAGAGATTCTTAAAAACATTGGTTTATCAGGGCATCTGCATCCCATTGGGTCACTCATTGAAACACACACAAAATACATGTGTTGATCATATTAATACCTGTAATATGTAGTAAAATAGACTTCTGATGAGTGCACATGCAAGACTAACGAACATATATGTGCGCATGCGTGCGTGTGAGCGTGCGTGAGCGGGTGAGACATGATTGGTTGGTTGGTTTGTTGTTTAACGCCGCACTCAGCAATATTCCAGCTATATGACGGCGAAGTCACCTTTTACGGCAAGCATGGGTTGCTGAAGACCTATTCTACCCCGGGATCTTCATGTTACGCTCCTTGTGCTCTCTACCCTACTGTTTCCATGTTCCAAAGTACGGTCAGCAGATTAGCTGCAAAACTATGAAACTGAATATTTTTTAAAAGAAAAACGCCTTGCAATAATGAATCTAAATTTTTGTGGCAGACAATTCCCTTTTTTGCAACTGTTCGAAGCCTTATCATTTTGTTTAAGAATTTTCCGGGACAATATATTTTTTGCGATAAAGTCCCAAACAACATTTTGCCCTCGGGGGGAAAAACAGACCTTGAGTTATATCCAAATCATCACAACGTATGTCGCATAAATCCATCGGTAACAGTGCTTTATCAGATTATCTTTACGTCGCAAAGCAAATAAAAAAACATATAAAATCTTCACCGCCCGAAGAAGTAAACTGAGACGCGTATTAAAATAAAATAAATATTGACGTCCGCGGCAGTTGTCTGCTGCGGTGGTTGTCGTCTGCTGCTCCTGAAGCTGCATTCTGTGCCTTCATCTCATGATGTATGTCAGTATTTCCCTTTTCCTGTCGTTGTCGGCGATGTTGTTTCTGAGTGGAGTCACAGGCGCTATACTCGGATCTACGCGGTACTGTTTGTCTGGGAGAAGAGACAAAGCAGACGACACGAACTGTCATTACTACTGGGACTGCTTCAACGACGTGGCCTACAAGAAGGCGTGTCCACCCTACCTTTGTTTCAACGACGTTACGGGTACCTGTGATGACGCTGCCAAAGTCACCTGCAACTGCGTGTGTCCATTTCAGACATCGGACAACCCTCCAGATGTTCCCGGTACGATTCTAAATACTGCTTATGGTGAATCTAAGTGTGTGTGGGGGGGGAAATGTGTACTGAATCTGAATCGTTATTCTGAATTATAACATTTACTCAATTAAAATCACGTAACGAAATCGAAATCACGGCGACTACCGAGCACATTTCGGTCGATTGCAGGATTTTCAGAGCATGTGTTACTGTCACCTCGGCATCGACAGATATTTTCTAAATCTTTCATGTTTATAATGAAGGTGCTCAAGTGATTTGATGTACTTCGCGCAGTAAGACCCGTTATATACTGAACCGCAAAATAAACGTCACCATGGATAGATAGATGATAAACCTTATTTGTCCAAACACTGTAAACATACTCTCGTGTGTCCGCCATGGGTATTGATGACTGTCGTGCAACGTCGATACTTGGAATGAATTAGGCGGTTGGTGAAGGCCATAGACACTTGAGCCCGCACTCTGAGGAACGCCTGACGCAGTTCAGCTGAGGTTGTCGGCCTTGGTCGGACGTCATTCAGCCGTCTTTGAACCTCGTCCCACAAGTGCTCAATGGGATTTAAATTGGGGACTGAGGGCAGGCCACTGCATGGTTCTGATGCCATTCTGCTGGAGGAAGTCTTGTTGCTCTCGCAGTGTAGGCACGGGCGTTATCATGCTGAAACTCGTGGTTGAGGCGACGTGCCAAATGAGGTATGGCGTGTGGTCTCAAGACTTGATCAATGTGCCGAGCTGCTGTGACACCATTGCCTCTCCCTGGACCGATGTCCTGGAAGACCACAGGGCCGACCCTCTGTGCAAGACCAATTCCACCCCACACCATGATGCTCGGACCACCCCACGAGTCTATCTCAACAACACAATCATCCCCACGGCGTCGCCAGACTCTCTCTCTCTCTCTCTCTCTCTCTCTCTCTCTCTCTCTCTCTCTCTCTCTCTCTCTGCCATCTGCTGTTGAGATACAGTAACGGCTCTCGCCTGAGAAGAGGACTCTTCTCCAATGCTGGTGGCGCCAATGCTGCTGCTGCTGTGTTGCCCACTGAAGACGGTTCCGGCGATGACGTGGTGTCAGAATGGGTCCTCGGTGTGGCCTGTGGCGATGGAGGTGTCTGCTCGTCAATCGTCGACGCACGATGTCCGCACTAATGTGTCGCTGGTGTGTCCCCATGGTCTGTCAAGCAGTTTCTGCAGCAGTAACAAAGCGATCTTGAAGATGCTGTCGCACAAAACCTACGATCCTGACGTCGGGAGGTGACCCTTGGTCTTCCACTACGTCGTCGGCCATCTGTAGTGTTGGTGGTCTTGTACAGTTGCTGGAACCTGTATATGGTCCTTACGTGGACTTGAAATGCATTGGCTTTTTGCCGGGTGGTTTGTCCAGCTTGCAAGGGCTTGGTGTCGCTGATTTCTTGTCAATCTTGGCATGTGGTAGCAATTCAATAACGAATGAATGTTTTCCGATCTGGATGGATTTTTATAGGGCAAGGAATGGGTGAACGAAGGTGCATTTCAATTTGCACGGAACTCACGTGCATCGGGTTACCATGGCCGTTGCCGTGATGCGTTTGGGCGATCGTTTTTTTTGTCATCTGTATTGTTTTTTTATCATCAAATTTCATTTTTCCGGACAATGTAATGTTAGAAACTTTGACAAAAATTACCCAAATATTTAAATGACAACCTTTCATGCAATATTACTTGGGGTTTCTTTTGCGGTTCAGTATATTTTAATATGGATCTTGATTATCGATCAGATCATCTTGACTATGCACCGCCATTTTGTTTGAAGCAAATGCAAGTGATATGAACGGTGGAATCTGATTGGTTAATTGGAGGGAGATTACTCTCATAGCCATTGGTGGCGCTACAATCGAGCAACCATATTTCATTGAGCCTAATTCGGTAGGGTGGAAACTGGACCAAGATAGTGACAGTTAACTCCCTTGCCTCGGGATGATGCCCGTTCTTATACAGTCTAAATTGATATATTTGTTATTAATGTATAATTTTGTTCCGTCAAGATATGGCTGAAATATTGACGTTTAATTTGAACTCACTCACCCACTCACTCACTCACTCAATAGACCCGTGAAGATCCGGGATAGAAATTGGTCTTCAGCAACCCATGCTTGTCGTAAAAGGCGACTATGCTTGTCGTAGGAGGCGACTAACGGGACCGGGTGGTCAGGCTCGCTGACTTGGTTGATGCACGTCATCTTATCCCAATTGCGTGGATCGATGCTCATGATATTAATCACTGGATTGTCTAGTCCAGACTAGATTATTTACAGACCGCCGTCATATAGCTGGAATATTGCGGAGTGCGACGTTAAACAACAAAACAACCCACCACTCACTCATTTTCCCTCTGCCCTCTCACTGAAAAATGTGATATTACATAAATATTTTTCACAGCTGCTTTAAACCGAACCCTCTCCCTGATTCAGTCTGTCATTCCAATGTAGGACTACCAGTTTATAACATGTTAATGAAACGGTACGTACGCAGCCGGTGTCACTCACTCACTCACGCATTCCCGACACGATTCATGGTGATATTTCACATCAAAGTGTATCTCGTGATTTCTTTCAGAGTTCGCCACGGCAGCAATCGAACAACTATGTTCAGGTGACGCCAGGACCATTCCACATCCGAGTGAGTGCCACAAGTACTACGACTGCGCACTAGCCTCTGCAACCCCTGACGTTTACTTCGCCAAATACGAAGCCGAGTGTCCCTACCCTCAACTCTTCTCCAGTATTAACTTCCGCTGCCAGGACTTCAAGACAGTAGACTGTGGGCAGAGAGCTGTCAAGTTCAACTACTGTAAGTAAAAATTTAAGGTCACACACCTTACGCAAATACGCAAATACGCACGGACCCACGCGCACAAAGAGGCATTGCTCCGTATCCCTAATCTGGACGAGTTCACGGGAACTTTACCATTCTGGGTTTCACTGTATATAATTCTATATAAGTTCAAGTATAGTTGATAAAAGAGGAGTGTAGTTCACGTATCTTTGCACATTCCGTTCTTATGACTGCCGTTCTCCTCCGTGGTATAGTGGCTATAGGATATATCGGCGGCCGCGTCATACCAAAATACGTTAAAAGATGGTACTCGTTGTAACCTTGCTTGGCACTCGGCATTGAGGAGGTAAACAGGACCGGTTGGCTCGGAGTCTGTGTATACTCTATCTGAAATGTGTATCTATTTTCAACAGCGGCATGGTATTTCAGTGGATTGGTACTGCATCAGTACGGACCACATCCTTGAAGGGCCGGGTCAAATTGGTCTCCAGCAACCCATACTTGTCGTAAGAGGCCACTATACCTGTCGTAAGAGGCCACTTTACCTGTCGTAAGAGACCGCTATGCCTGTCGTGAGAGGCCACCTTGCCTGTCGTAAGAGGCCACATACCTGTCGTAAGAGGCCACTATACCTGTCGTAAGAGACCGCTATGCCTGTCGCAAGAGGCCACCTTGCCTGTCGTAAGAGGCCACATACCTGTCGTAAGAGACCGCTATGCCTGTCGTAAGAGACCGCTATACCTGTCCTAAGAGGCCGCTATACCTGTCGTAGGAGGCCGCTATGCATGTCGTAAGAGGCCAACTTGCCTGTCGTAAGAGGCCACCTTGCATGTCGTAAGAGGCCACCTTGCCTGTCGTAAGAGGCCACTATACCTGTCGTAAGAGGCCGCTATGCTTGTCGTAAGAGGCCACCTTGCCTGTCGTAAGAGGCACCCTCGCCTGCCGTAAGAGGGCACATACCTGTCGTAAGTTGCTACTATACCTGTCGTAAGAGACCGCTATACCTGTCTTAAGAGGCCGCTATAGCTGTCGTAAGAGGCCACTATACCTGTCGTAAGAGGCCACTATTCCTGTCGTAAGAGACAGCTATGCCTGTCGTAAGAATCCACCTTGCCTGTCATAAGAAGCCACATACGTGTCGTAAGAGGCCACTATACCTGTCGTAAGAGGCCGCTATAGCTGTCGTAAGAGGCCACTATACCTGTCGTAAGAGGCCACTATACCTGTCGCAAGAGGCCACCATACCTGTCGTAAGAGGCCACTATACCTGTCCCAAAAGGCCACTATACTTGTCTGAGAGGCCACTACACCTACAAAGAGCTAATATAGTATAAGATGTAAAAACACCAACATGTAGCCATGCTGATGCAGATAAAATGTGGCTGGCACATGGCTGACTACAGCTTTATTTTTTAACACGTCTCCAAAATGTCTCAAACACACTACACTGTAGAATCAAAGCTCTCTATAATATAAAAAACATATATGATTTAATAATATGAAGGACATTGTATTTCTCGTCAACCTAGTCAAGTATATATTAAACCGTTTTACATACGTACTTCCGAAAACAGAAGTTATTTCTTGAAACCTTTTGGAAACAATATTTCATATCATAGTTTTTGCTGCAATTTATCTGTTTTATTGTGCCAGAGTTTTAGTACATTACATATGACAGAATTGAAACAACTCTAGTCTCTTTTCCTTTGGCTAGGGGCGGTCGGGTAGCCTAGTGGTTAAAGCGTTCGCTCGTCACGCCGAAGACCCGGGTTCGATTCCCGACATGGATACAATATGTGAAGCCCATTTCTGGTGTCCCCCGCCGTGATATTGCTGGAATATTGCTAAAAGCGGCGTGAAACCATACTCACTCACTCTTCCTTTGGCTCAGAGCGGTCCATGACCTTAACAAATATGGACCTGACATAACCTGGACATAACCTACATAATGAAGGTTCACACTGAGGACATTGAACGACTATATTATGTTGCTGTCAACTCAAATGTAAAAATCATAGCTCTCAGGGCACATTCCAAGGGTAAAACATGCCGATCTATTCGGTTTTCAAATGCATCTTCACCTTACGGTTATACTCTTGGTTCGCTCAACACAAAGATGTCATATTGATAGCAACTGAGAACAATGTATCATATTGTAATTTCTGCCTCCAGGCGTAGAGCTATCTTATCTGATAATCTATGTGGACTTTACGCCCAAGGTCCATGCGTCACCCCGGGTAGCATCTCCTCTGGTGTTTTTGCCATAAATTACATAAACAAGAAATAGTTATTCGATGGTGATGTATTTGATTTGGGTTTATAATTGTGTGTTTGAACCTTAAGCTTGCAGTGTTTCGGCGTCTGTCTTAAGCCCAGTTACGTTTTGATGGTGTTTGTAAGTTTTTGGTCAAATCCAGTTCTCAAGTGTATACAGTTTATGTCATATATACAACGTTAAACAAGTATGGGAACACCCAATATTTCCATCCTATCTCAATGACTACCAAGACAACCAGACCACATAGGGTAATTTCAGATTCTGTGGAAGTTAATGGATGAATCTTTCTGACCAGACACCAGTAAACAAATCGAATGTAAAGTCACATACCCTTACACACTGTCAATAATGAGTGTGGACACCCAGGTTCCTGGCGCAGTCTGCGCATCAAGCTCTCATTGACCTCCTTCTTGACTGCACCATCCTGAAGCCATGATTGTGTCCAGGTGACTCCACTCCGTTCATGATTGTGTCCAGGTGACTACATCTCGTTCGTGATTGTGTCCAGGTGACTACATCCCGTTCATGATTTTGTCCAGGTGGCTACATCTCGTTCGTGATTGTGTCCAGGTGACTATATCATGTTCATGATTGTGTCCAGGTGACAACATCCCGTTCATGATTGTGTCCAGGTGACTACATCCCGTTCATGATTGTGTCCAGGTGACTACATCCCGTTCATGATTGTGTCCAGGTGACTACATCCCGTTCATAATTGTGTCAAGGTGACTATATCCTGTTCATGATTGTGTCCAGGTGACTACATCCCGTTCATGATCGTGTCCAGGTGACTACATCCTGTTCATGATTTTGTCCAGGTGACTATATCCCGTTCATGATTGTGTCCAGGTGACTACATCCCGTTCATGATTGTGTCCAGGTGACTATATCCTGTTCATGATTGTGTCCAGGTGACAACATCCCGTTTATGATTGTGTCCAGGTGACTACATCCCGTTCATGATTGTGTCCAGGTGACTCCATCCCGTTCATGATTGTGTCCAGGTGACTACATCATATTCATGATTTTGTCCAGGTGACAACATCCCGTTCATGATTGTGTCCAGGTGACTACATCTCGTTCGTGATTGTGTCCAGGTGACTACATCACGTTCATGATTGTGTCTAGGTGACTACATCCCGTTCATGATTGTGCCAGGGTGACTACATCCCGTTCATGATTTTGTCCAGGTGACTACATCCTGTTCATGATTGTGTCCAGGTGACTATATCCTGTTCATGATCGTGTCCAGGTGACTATATCATGTTCATGATCGTGTCCAGGTGACTACATCCTGTTCATGATTGTGTCCAGGTGACTACATCCTGTTCATGATTGTGTCCAGGTGACTACATCCTGTTCATGATCGTGTCCAGGTGACTACATCCCGTTCATGAATTTGTCCAGGTGACTACATCACGCTCATGATTGTGTCCAGGTGACTCCATCCCGTTCATGATTGTGTCTAGGTGACTATATCCCGTTCATGATTGTGTCCAGGTGACTACATCCCGTTCATGATTGTGTCCAGGTGACTATATCCCTTCATGATCTTGTCTAGGTGACTACTCCAGGAACAAGTGCACAGGCCCCAACTGCATCCCGTGCTCTGAGTCCTACCCCAGCTGCCAGGGGTTGGAGGACGGACCAAACCTCCACCAGGGGAGGGAGGGGACGGCGTTCTACGTCACGTGCGACAAAGGGAGGACAATCGGATTCCATTCTTGTCCTGATGTAGATGGCATCAGACAAGTCTTCCACCCGGACACCCGCTCGTGTAGACCTTATGCAGGTGAGATATGTTTCGTACAGACTTTAACCAGGTGAAGTACTTTGATGTGGAACGTATTCATGTGAGATATGTTTTGTGTAAACCTTATCCAGGTGAGATGTGTTTCATGTAGACATTATGAAGGTGAGATGTTTTTTTCGTTTTGTTTGTTTGTTGTCTAACGCCGCACTAAGCAATATTCCAGCTATTTGGCGACAGTCTGTAAATAATCGAATCTGGACCAGACAATCCAGTGATTGGCACCAGGAGCATCGATCCACACAGTTGGGAACAAAGACATGCATCAACCAAGTCAGCGAGCTTGTCCACCCGATCCACTTGTCGCCTTTTACGACAAGCATAGTCGCTTTTTACGGCAAGCATGGGTTGCTGAAAATCTATTCTACCCCGGATCTTCACGGGTCAGGTGAGACATGTCAGACCTATGCAGCTGATATGTGCTTCATGTCATCTATATGCAGAAACGTTTCTATTCTTGAACACTTTCCTTAACACTTAATGTCTTTTACTTATTAATCGACTGTCAGTAATACGGCCCGCCAATACGTGCTTGGCGGGCTAGTACAGTATTTGAGCAGGCCAATACGGCTTTGCCGGGCCAACACGACTTTTGTGCATGATTGCCTCCCTTACATTGCTGTCATATCAAGGCGATAGACTGCTGTCATCACACTTCGTTAGAGCGTGGGTCCCGTTTTCATATAACAGTTAGATTTTTTAGATTTTTCTCGATCTTCTTGACTGGTGTTACTTAAAGTTGATAACAGAGTTTAGGTAGTAAATATATATGTCCTTAAATGGGTGTTTTTATATTGGCCTTATTAGTGGGCCTTGATCTGGCGTATTGGCCCTAAAAAGGCTCCAATATGACTGACTTTGGACCTATAACAAGGCCAATATGAGGTAGTGAGTTAAAATTTTACGTCGCCATTATTTTTAGCGCCATTATAATAACACTCATATGAAACATAACAGTAGATCTTATCCATATGACATATTTTCATTAAGATGGCGTTAAACAACAAACAAATAGACAAATTTATTCACAGAGGTGATCAGCTACATATGTGCAATGGGTGCTGCGAAGGTAGAGCACCCGACCAAGTGTAACCTCTACTACGACTGCTCATCCTACATCGGCGGCGACAGCTACGTCTTCCCGGACTACCTGAAGGAGTGCAGCTACCCAGACCTCTTCTCCACCGTCAACATGAGGTGCCAGCACCACACCACCGTATCATGTTGGACACGGACGGAGACAAAACGGCCATGTGAGTATATATGCCCGCGTACGGACCGTTTAACCGCGATATTGCGTAGATAGATGCTCATGATGTCAATCACTGGATTGTCTAGTCTACATTTGATTATTTACAGACAGTCGTCATACAGGTGGAATATGAGTGAATGAAGCGTTAAACAACACATCAACCAGTTTATAAAACATTCATGTTTATGCTTCGCGATGTTGTATATTCGTCTGTTGTAAATAAAGCATCTTTGTGGCATTACTTTGTATGAACCCGTGAAGATTCCGGGATAGAATAGGTCTACAGCAACCCATGCTTGCCGTAAAAGGTGACTATGCTTGTCGTAAAAGGCGACAAACGGGATCGGGTGGTCAGGCTCGCTGACTTGGTTGATGCATGTCATCGATCCCAATTGCGTGTATCGAAGCTCATGATGTCAATCACTGGATTGTCTGGTCCAGACTCGATTATCAACAGGCCGCCGTCATATAGCTGGAATATTGCTGAGTGCGGCGTTAAACAACAAACCAACCAACCAACCAACTTCGTATGGGTATATAAATTGTCCCTTGCGTCAGTCACTTGTGGTTGAACCATTTTATTAGAATCAGTTGTTTCACTCTCTCACGGTTCGAAACATGTCTGGGGGCTCGGGTGGCCCAGTCGTCTACGGCACCGCGAATCGCTGTGCAGAGTTGCGTCCCTTGGGCACGCCAGAAACCTAGGATTGTGGGTTCGAATCCCGGTTCGCCCCGATTATGTTTGTAGGTTTGTCAGCCCCATACCCGTGCTCGTTGGTTTCACCGAAGTGGTAAACATGTGAGACCCGCATCACTTCTGGCTTTCCTCCCACATTAAGCTGTCACGCCATGATATAACTAGAATATTGTTAAAAGCGGCGTTAATCCAAACTCACTCACTCACTCACTCACTCACGAAACCTGTCTTCGTCAAAGCTTTCACTCACGTGAGACGGATGACAGAATGAAGCGGCAGTAAAATCAACTTTCTCGCTTTTCACTCGAGGCAGTTCAGTTGTTATCAAGGTCTTATTACCCTTATTGAACAGGTATATGGTTGACCGTCGTTAAGTTCTGACAGTTTATTCTATGATGGGACGGTCTAACGTCACATAGCATATTTAGTATTGCCTACGCTTAAGTTCTCATAATGAACATTACTAAAATGGCATCATAATGCCCAGAAGCTCATTAGAAAATATCTAATATCACCGCTATTTTTAATTGCACTTAAAATGCCAGACATTTTTATTTAAAAGGAAGCCATCGAGCTATACCCAAAGGCTGCAAGACCTAAAGTAACACGTGTTCTAAATGCGTCGCTGGATTTCCCATTCTGAACAGGACATCAGTTACCGGTTAAAATTGTCTATAAAAATCAAGTGACGCTAATGATGACACAATATTGTTAACCTCGTTTTGGGATTTCAATGGCTTCTTTTAATCGACGTTATTGATGACGATCTTAAGAACAAATAACTTATATCTTTAAAGGTGACTACCAGTTTTCGTGCTCCGAGCCCCCTTGCGCCACCTGCCAAGACAACAACTTCGCCAGCTGTGTCGGTCTCCCCGACGGCAATAACGTCTTCAAGACCAGAGAGGGGTCACCCCATTACGTCATTTGTCAAGGGGAGAGAACTCTTGCACTGCAGATCTGTGGTACGGAGGGGCTGTTTTATAAGGAGTTCTCGCCCACGACGAGACAGTGTGAAAGCCGGTCACCCCTTAATCCTGGGAACTGAGACCTGTCCAACATTGTGATGTGTCAGCAAATACACTTTCACGTCATTTTCGGAGTTTCGTTAATAGTAAATAAATCGCACGAAAACTTGTTTCATTTCTGTTGTTTGTTTCTGGCTTATATTTTTTTGATGTGTTACCCTATCCGTATAAAATACCCAATATAAAACTACCAATATAACCATCTGGTTTAGATTACTTTCTTACCATAAACACTACGGTATTCACCCTAATATGATCTTAGAGCACTTAGAAAATTGACAAAAATGGGCGCTTATTAAAACCATATGCAACGAATTCAATCTGAAAGTTTGGGAATTCATAATGCATAACACACACGCACGCACGCACGCACGCACGCACGCACGCACGCTCACACACATCACTCGTCACCCGTGATAATGGTGGGCACGAGTAGTCCAGGGGTTGTGTAAGGTGACACTATCCGCTGTGAAGACTTGCTTCTTTGAGGCGTGCAAAGCGTTGCTTCTTTGAGGCGTGCCAAGCGTTGCTTCTTTGAGGCGTGCCAAGCGTTGTTTCTTTGAGGCGTGCCAAGCGTTGCTTCTTTGAGGCGTGCCAAACGTTGCTGCTTTGAGGCGTGCCAAGCGTTGCTTCTTTGAGGCGTGCCAAGCGTTGTTTCTTTGAGGCGTGCCAAGCGTTGCTTCTTTGAGGCATGCCAAGACCTATGATCATGGCTTCGTTATCCCAGATGCGACTTTATTTTGATTTTTGTTTGACAGCACAACACCCGCACACGTGGCTTCCGTCAAGGTGGTAAACGTTTAAAACATGTCACTTTGGGGGTTTAAGCCGACTCAAGCCATATTAAGCCGACACTCCGTGATATGAATGAAATGATGTTAAAACGTTAAACCCATCACACTCATTCCATGATTATATGAAATAATTCGACAGGAAAACTATGGAATGGGGTTTATCGCTTGGGTCAACAATAATTTTTTTATATTGGCCTACGATGTTCAAAATATTGGAGTTGATAAAACACTGGTCAAAAACATAAGTTTTTACCGCTATCCAGGCTGATGACAAAAAAATAGATGAATTAAGACTCACCCATGTTCACCCAATTAACCCTCACATTCATTGTAGGCAGTTTTTTCGCTGAATGCCGACACATAGAGATGTTGCCGATGTCACAGTTTATACAGTCAGAACAGTTCTGTTGTCGGATAGCGCGGAACTATCGTGTTCAGAAAAAAGCCAGGGGAAATACTTGTAATATTCTAGTCCGTTCACCTGTGTGTTAGCAAAGGACGGTCCATGCACTGTGTGTTAACAAAGGACGATCCATGCACTGTGTGTTAACAAAGGACGGTCCATGAGCTATGTGTTAACAAAGGACGGTCCATGAGCTGTGTGTTAACAAAGGAAGGTCCATGAGCTGTGTGTTAACAAAGGACGGTCCATGCACTGTGTGTTAAAAAAGGACGGTCCATGCACTGTGTGTTAACAAAGGACGGTCCATGCACAGTGTGTTAACAAAGGACGGTCTATGAGCTGTGTGTTAACAAAGGACGGTCCATGAGCTGTGTGTTAACAAAGGAAGGCCCATGAGCTGTGTGTTAACAAAGGACGGTCCATGAGCTGTGTGTTAACAAAGGAAGGTCCATTCGCTGTGTGTTAACAAAGGACGGTCCATGCACTGTGTGTTAAAAAAGGACGGTCCATGCACTGTGTGTTAACAAAGGACGGTCCATGAGCTGTGTGTTAACAAAGGACGGTCCATGAGCTGTGTGTTAACAAAGGAAGGTCCATGCACTGTGTGTTAACAAAGGATTATCCATGCACTGTGTGTTAACAAAGGACGGTCCATGCCAAGGTCGTAGTTAACTTTTTTTGACAGGGGTTGGGGGATTGGGTGGTGGGGTGGTGGTGGGTATTACTTATATTACTTATTACAATTATTACTTTTTCCCAACTTGATTCAAATAAAACTGTTTTCTTTAAAAAAAATCTAGGGGGGGGGGGGGGGGTGGGGGTAACTGCCCTCCCTGCTCCCGGCTGGCCACGGCACTGCATGCACTGTGTGTTAGCAAAGAACGGTCCATGCACTGTGTTAACAAAGGGCGGCCCATGCACTGTGTTAACAAAGGACGGTCCATGCACTGTGTGTTAGTAAAGGACGGTCAAGGCACTGTTTTGACAAAGGGTGGTCCATGCACTGTGTGTTAACAAAGGAAGGTCCAGGCACTGTTTTAACAAAGGGCGGTCCATGCACTGTGAGTTAACAAAGGAAGGTCCATGCACTGTGTCAACAAAGGGCGGCCCTTGATTTGTGAGTTAACCACTCGATTACTTAATGAACACCCGTGGGGACTTCTAGTTAGAGTAAGTCCCAAGGAAAATGCAATGACATGGATGGGTGGTCAGGTTCAGACACTTGATTGAATGCAGGTCGTCGTACCCCAAAGGCGTAGATTCATACTCACAATATCGATCACTGGATATATAATGGGGCGCATGTTGCAACGTATGCCTTGGTCTTTGTGAAATATAAAATAAAATCTATTCATCAGAAAGAAATTTTATTGAAATAAAATAAATAAATCTCAAAACATTATATACATATATAAGACATATTCTGCAAACTATGTACACATCTGTTTCATTCATATCGAAATCAAAACATCCGATTAACTGGAGAAGGGCAATTAACTGTATCAAACCATTCGTCACCACTCGCCTCTTTCCGGAACCGCCATTCGGCATGTCCTGGAATGACACGAGTGATCTCGGATGGTTTAAAATCTAACAATTTTACAAGATGGGAAGACAATCTCGTTACAGCGTCGAAACCTACATGTTCTGCTATGGAGCTTAGTTTTGAACGTGCCACGCTTGTTTATGAACGTTTTTTTATAAAGAAATAATATGAATTGATTCTTTTTTTTTTATATAGTTCACATTGTGTTTGATGATTTCTTAAGAATCAGTCAATTTAGCCACGAAGTATATCACACTGACACATATGCTCGGTATATAAAACGTCCCCACCTTCAAGAAATGAAGTGTTTGATCAATCATTGAAGATAATTTTCTTAAGACGTAATTGACTTCGGGTGAACTATTCCATTGAGTATGTTCATATTACTTACATGCTATTTACAAATTGAAAGAAGAGATCGCTGAAAGTAAGTGTTGAATTAAGGACACACACATCATGAACACATCGTGAAAAAATCGTGAACACATCGTGAACACAACATCGTGGACAGTGACGTACAGACTGCACAGTTAGCACTAGTGTGAACACTGCACTTTGGAATGCGATGTACACACTACACAGTGAACACTACTGTGAACAATACATTGTGAACAGTGATATGAACACTGCCCCGTGAACACTGCTGTGAACAATACACTGGGATGTGTTGCTGAACAGAATGTATATGTGAACAGCCAAAAGCGAAAAATCGAATTTAATATTGGCAGTTGTTACGTCGTGGACACATCATGATCACTGACTGTTGAACTCTGAACAATGTACATTGACCCGAAAACACATGAAGGCTGAACAGTGAACACATTGTTGTTACACGACGGACGAATGTAAATGAACATATAACGAAATGCACCTTTAACTCTGACACTACGAGTGCAGTCAAAACTCAATGCATACTGAAACAATAACGAAACGCAACATTTGACTTACTAACTTACCACCGATATTCATATCATACCAAAAGGCAAGAGTAATATACATGATATTCTGACGTGCATGGCCATTTCGAAGCCAGTCCTTTGCGAACGGTGACGTCATCAAGCCACGAGACCGTCATCAGACCTGTATCTTCATGAAGTCGTCAAACGACGGAGGTGTAGTACTTTCAGGACGGATAAAATTTATAGAATCGCTTGTTCGTGACGTTGCGTTTATAATATGTTCCAGTATACATCCTGTGCTCTATGATTAAAACTTTAAAGGGGGGCTCTGCTCAGAGGTCTGCTGCCCATGTTCAGCATAGTCCCAGATTTGGTAATTTATACCTGATCAATTAAAGCATTGGCTCTGTGTAATTTCCTTAATAATCTTGTGTAAAATTTGGTCTAGATAATGAATTCTAAACAGGCACCAGTACTGGTGTTTTGGAGGCTTCAATAAATTTTGCTGGGAAGCCAATTTGCCCGAGCATCGTCCCCCTTTAATTTACATGTATTGTGCACAATATCGGCAACAACAGATAAGACTTTGTTTGATCATAACGAATATAGAGCTCCTTTACAGATACGCAGTGTTGTGTACGAGTACAAGGTACGCACATTCTATAAACTGAATCTGTGACGCAAAAGACAAATGGCGACATCAGCACATAGATTACGATAAACATGGAAGTAAATACGGCGTTATAAGAGTAATCACATCAAGAACGGCAACGCTAACGACGATGGACAGTTGAGAACACGACGGACAGTGGTGAACACGACGACAGTTATCCTTATGCTTTGGTTGGTTAGAGATGAAATCACAATCCTGGTTCCTGGAAGCAGAAACGTGTGAGTGAGTGAGTGAGTGAGTGAGTGAGTGAGTAAAATTAAAAACTAATCATGTAAAATACAACTCAGTAGGTCAATATTGCAAATGAATTAATCCTTTGAGTTAAACATACAGAGAAAACACACCAAACCAAAAAGAGCCTTTAGAGACAGCTTACATTTTCTTCTTAAATTAATCCTTTTTAAAAAAAAAAAAATATTCTAGTTTCATTTCGATCACAGGCCCATGGTCTTGAAATAATGTACCTATAAACCTCTTGAAAAAAATATACCCATAAACCCCATGCTCTTGAAATAATATATCCATAAACAAAGAACATTAATTAATTAATTGATTAATTATCTAATTATTAATTAAAGACCCGCTTTATGCACAGTTAAATTAAAATTAAAACTTTAACATTTAACGTACATCAATAGATTCATTGGTGGACGTTTCATACAAACAGCGTTGACAATAATATGTGTAGCTAGATTATGTTAATACGAATAAATCCCTTATCCGTTTGTAAATAACAAGTTTGGCTGGTTTAAGTGTATGAAGGTCGTACAAACTTGGTATCTCGACAATAGTTTTCTTTCAAAAGCCATGCCAACGTCACCAGACATACCCAGTTGACATCAATAAAAAACATCATTAACAGGCCAAGGTCTACCTTAATGAAGGAACCGGGAAACTTAAACAGCTTACGTCGTTAACTAACAGGGATTACCGACCGATGTCTGCTTTGAATTAAAACACTAAAGCACTCACTAAACAGCTCAAAAGAGAGGCTGTTTTATGTTGCCATTCAATATTCAATTCACGTTCTTCCATAACGGAGTTAAGGTTGGGAAACCATTCATTTGCAGTTGTGGAGCCACCTCGTGTCTTTTGCAGCGTTTGTCCGACACATTTAATGTTTGTCCGTGTTCCACTTTCAAACAACTGCCTCTCTTACCCCCGTCTGTGAAGCCAATGGCCCGAGCTTAGAGAAGCCGTGCACGGGCTTAACGTGTAATCCGAGCGTCAACAACACGCGGGCCTGTTGTTTTAGATGATTTGTATCTTCCGCTGGTTCATAGAGCGTCACAGGTATTGTACAATCTTAATATCGGGTTGATATTTGTAGTAATCGCGTGAGACAGTTAACCGATTCCGTACCAATGTAATCCTTTTTAAAATGTCTTGGGGTAAATCGGTACTTGTCTTTACGAATTCGGGAGCCATATTGGTAAACGTCAAATCACGTTTTTTAAAGGATAGGTGGCTTGTTTAATTCGAAATTCTTCTTATTTGAGGTCTTTTTCATCTTCTCCTGTTTCAAATTCTTATGTAAAGTGTAGCAAAACGTGATTAAAATAAGATTGACCTTGTTTTGTCGTGATGAATACGACAATGTTACCTGCCACATCTGACAGCGATCAGTGCACATGTCTGGGTGTATTCTATCTTGGCTTTTTTGGTTTGGTTTCTTGTTTAACGCCGCACTCAGCAATATTCCAGCTATATGACGGCGGTCTGTAAATATTCGAGTCTGGACCAGACAATCCAGTGATTAATATCATGAGCATCGATCCACGCAATTGGGATCGATGACATGCATCGACCAAGTCAGCGAGCCTGACCACCCGATCCAGTTAGTCGCCTTTTACGACAAGCATAGTCGCCTTTTACGGCAAGCATGGGTTGCTTAAGACCTATTCTACCCCGGAATCTTCACGCTTATAACGAACTGACGGATATAACGAACTTATTTTTTTATCCCGCTATTTGCTGTATATATGCTTATAACGACTACGGTTATAACGAACTAATTAGTGGTCGCTTTGAGTTGTTTTTAAGCGTAGTTTATTGTTTTTCTAAAGGCATACATGCATTCAGCTCCGAGTGCATCGGTTATAACGAACCCTCACAATCAGTTCGTTATATCAGAAGTTTGTTCTTTCCATGAACAATTGCATTGATTAACAATGATGGGGACTTAGGGATAGCATAATTAATTAAACTGAAAGCACAGCGACCTTCAAATCATCTGTTTCATCAGAAATGATTATTGTGGTTTGAAATCTCGGACAAATCGGAATTGAAAGAATGGTAGGATGTAAAATACTCACGGCGCTTTTGTTGTGTAACATTCAGATTTCTATACTTAATGTATTAATTCACCAGTATTTGTAAAATTTAAAAGTGACTTTCGTTCCAAAGGCCCCGAAGGGTTGTCACTTTAATGTAATGAACAATCATGATGTGCACATTTCAAACCAATTCAATTCTCATATCCTAATGCATTATTCACGTCAATGGCATAACGGTTAATCGAACTGTATCGATTCATCGCCGTGGCTCATAACGGGATTAAAACACATCGAAGAAAGATAACATATCCATACTTAATATGACATTGATCCCAATTAACTGTCGATAGTTTCCATACACGTAAGATATGAACAAGCATTGACCATCATAATTTGTTTCGTTTTCATCCAGAATACCCCTTGTTTAAAGGGGAATGTAGTACCGTGCACTAAGCATTCGTGTTTATAGCAGTCAGTAATTAATCAGCGGTACATTATCTCCACCAGGCAGCCGAGGAGTGAGTGAGTATCGTTTTACGCCGTATTTCAGCAATATTCCAGCAATATCCATCGGGAACACCAGAAATTGGCTACACACATTGTTCTCATGCGGGAATCGAACCGGGTCATCGGCGCGACGAACGAACACTTTTACAATTAGACCACCCCACCGCAGCCTTGGACAAGACGTGTGTGGCTGCACGTCTAGGGGACTTAAACAAGGACATTTACATTGAATTTACAACAGTTTTTTAGCCGTCCCAGTCAGCAATATTCAAGCTTTATCGCGTGAGCTTGTAAATAATTGTTTGGCTCGAAAAAACAACAGCCATGAAACAAGTTCCTGCTCCAAAACACTCAGACCAATTAGCCGCCTATGACAAGCTGGGAATCTGATGTAACCCTAGGCTATACCGGTCTTGTACTGTAAATATGTTTTTCTTAACCCCAATGAGCTATGTGTTGTAGCCTTGTATGTAATACAAGTTCAGTTCAGGTCGTAACGCTTCAAATAGTCATACAATGATTTAGACATACTTACAAAATATTTCTCTGGAACTCCTTGCTATGAGTAAATACACGTCCTAGGCTCTGGGCGCGGGCTTGACCCGTCGGGACAGTATCTGAGGTTCAGTAACCTACCCCCGGAGCAGATGAATTTCACCCCCGGTACCTTCTCCTCCACCGGGTAGGACCCGTCAAACAGACCCTCGCACGATGGCATCAAACCCCCTCGTTCCCGGGGAATGCGGAACAAGTTTATACACTGGCTTGTCTCGATGTTGAAGTACTGTGGCACTCTGAAGTTGATGTCCTTCTCGCACTGTGTGGTGGTGATGGTTCTTCCCTGGCGGCACTCTATGTACCAGGGGCTCCATTCCCTCCCAGGGAAGGGGTTGGGTCCGTCGGGACGGCCTTGACAGGACGGGAGGCGGGTACCGCAGGGGCTGCAGTGGGACACGGGGCACCAGTTCTGACGGTAGTCACCTGAGGGAGAAGAGAGTTAATTGCTTGGGTTTGGTGCCTCTTTCAAGTGTTACTCTCAGTTTGGGTTGGTTGGTTGGTTTGTTGTTTAACGCCGCTCTCAGCAATATCCCAGCTATATGACGGCGGTCTGTAAATAATCGAGTCTGGACCAGATAATCCAGTGACTGAAATCATGAGCATCGATCCACGCAATTGGGATCGAAGACATGCTTCAACCAAGTCACCGTACCTGACCACCCGATCCCGTTAGTCGCCTTTTACGACAAGCATAGTCGCCTTTAAGAGCAAGCATAGGTTGCTGAAGACCTATCTTCACGGGGCCTCAGTTTGGGATCCACTTATGGCCTGGGATTTTTTAGACAATGTGGATTCGTCCACTGATTCAAAGTTTTGTTTTGTTTATTTTTTTATCTTATTTTTAACGCCGCTCTCAGTAATATTCAAGCTACATAGCGGCGGTCTGTAAATGATCATGTCTGGACCATACAATCGAGTGGCTGACATCATCGGCATCGATCTACACAATTGGGCTACGATGACATGCATCAACCAAGTCAGCGAGCCTGACCACCCGATCCCGTTAGTTGCCTCTGACGACCACTGATTCAAAACTTGCACTGAGCCAAACAATTTAACGGTCCCGTGTTACGGTTGAACAAGCGCTGCACATCCGTTGCACACGCGTGTTCAACGGGTGCTCAACCCGTGTGCATCCCGTTGAGCACCCGTGTCACATGCGTGTTGCACGCGTTCTCGACGCGTGTTAGAGAATGAACTTTAAGGCAGAACTGTAGTCGGAATTGTACGATGGAGACTGCTGTTGAGTATATTAGACATATTATCTATGGAAATCAATAAAATTCCTTTTGGGGGGCACACATTTACATTTCAACATGGTAGGGGTCATGTGGTTGCAAATTTATTTCTTACCCTAGTGGGGTTCATTGAACAAATTAATTTTTACACAAAATTATCCAGCCACAGATTACATTTTGCAAACTGCAGGTGTGAATGATGGTGAAATAGACATAATAATTTTTAACAGACGTTCTTTCAATTTTCAATTAAATAAGAAACAATCCCAGTATACTTTCTTTTGACCGTAAGTCTATTTCACTTTTGCAATATTCTAGAAGCAGTTTTTTTATTCTATTGCAGTAAAACTGCAATTAGTTTAGAGAAAATCTCTTTCTGCATTAACCAGGAACTATTTAAATGTTCCCAGAAATGTTAAAAGATATACAGTAAACTACGGTAATAACGAACACGCTTATAACGAACTGACCGATATAACGAACTTATTTTGTAGTCCCGTCTATCTGTTGTATATATGCTTATAACGAACTACGGTTATAACGAACTAAAATAAGTAGTCCCTTTGAGTTCGTTATAACCGTAGTTTTCTGTATCAACATATGTAATGTGTAAGCATATGCTAATGACAACACACTACAGCAATTTATCTGAGTATCTTTGAAAATTCTCCTTTAATTTGACTTCGATTACATACTGACTCATGTGTAACGACTAATCCTCATTTTGGCACTGATATATTGGTGATATTAAACATATACTTACAAGCATTGATAGTCTCGTCCCTTGTACCACAGTTGACCAACTGGAAGTCCCGACAGGCTCCCGACCCCACGTCAAACACCTGGGGGTAGGGGCACTCCTGTAAATACTGCTGGAAGTAGCGGGGCACCTGGGTGTACACACGGCTGCAGTTGTAGTACAGCTGACAGTGATCTGGGTGGGGGAAGACCGTCTCCCCTCGGGCACAGCGGTCCTCCGGGGTAAGCAGGGGTGGGGCGGGCGTCTCCGTCACGCCGACCGTTGGTGTACCTAAGGTGGGATGCAGTGATTAGGGTCATTGTCCTTTCATAGTTGGAGTCATGGGAACAAGTAAACCTCGTTATCTTGAGTGAGTGAGTGAGTTGGGTTTAACGCCGCTTTTAACAGTATTCCAGTTATATTACGGCGTGTCAGCTTAATGTAGGAGGAAAGCCCGAAGTGATGCAGGTCTCAGACGTTTACCACTTCGGTGAAACCAACGAGCACGGTGCTGAGAAACTTAGAAACGTAACCGGGGCGAACCGGGATTCGAACCCACATTCATAGGTTTCTGGCGTGCCCAAGGGGCGCAACTCTGCACAGCGAATCTCGGCGCCTAAGACGACTGGGCCACCCGTGCCATCTCGTTATCTTGAACTTTATTATCTCGATATATCGTTTAACGTGTAACGTTGAGGCCACAACAGAGCATTTATCGGTACTGTCACCGACATGTCGATATCTACATTTCGCTTGTATCGAAGTACGGATAATTCGACATAATCTAGATGTTCCGTGGACTTGACTAAAAAGGGGTGTTACTGTATATACTGATGGAAACAAATAACGGAACATCGAAAGCTAAAAGAATTCTGATTACTAATGTCCATATCCACAAAATATGTCACCAATATCATCACCTATTCTCCAGATCTCTGGTTTCTATGGTGATACAGACTTTCCTATATATCTGTTCCCTTATTTGTACCTATCAGTATATTAACAAAATATGGAAATCGATATTAGTGACCGCACTTACCAAATATTATCTGATTGAACTCTAATAAATTTAACTGTTTTATTTAAAACACCCAAATAGAATCGAATGTTAAATTAAGATTTCTACAAATAGTAATACAACTTGTATAAATATTATACTAGTATAAAACTAGTATATTTGAACAAATAGTAAAACCAAACAAATAGTAAAACAAATAGTAAGAAAATAATAAAACACAATGGTAACTAAATGGTAAATTTAATGCTAAAATAAATGGTAAAACAAATAGGAGAATAAATCGTAAAACAAACGATTACTCTCAGCGAGCCCAGGCAAATTGGCAAATATCTCGGGAAATTTAATGAAATAAACTGTGCCCCGTATATATGTCACACTGGGACACGTGGTGTGTGTTTGGACAGGATTGACACGGGCGTATGGGTTTTGCCAATATTTGCGAGCCGACAGTGACACCAGGGATTGTGCACATTCTAACCACCACATTGTTTACGTTTTTTTCCGGATTGTATCATATAACGTAAGTTGTACATTTTCCTATTGTCATGTAATTTAACGATTTCGTCCTGTTGGCGCTAAACGGCGGGACTCAGAGTGTATGTAATCATATATTGGAGACGAGTGTATGCTTTTAGATTCATAACATATGCGTCTGTATACGTTTATGGAAAAAGAACACCTGTAAGGAATTTATCTATACTGTTTCCTTTTTCATGATTGTGTCAAATGTCCCAAAGCATCTATAGTAATAATTTTTAATATAACTATTTTCACTGTCGTTGTTTACATATAGGTCAACGTGTCATGGTGTTTATCTTTTCTTTTTATTTGTGAAAAAAACGTTCTTATTCTTTACTTGAAGTTTTTAAATATACCGTAAATGTTCTTTAGAACGTTTGTCAACATTGATAGTGATAATTCAGTGGTGTCTACGTCTATAATTACGTGATAACTAAACGCCTGCGAGTGAGTGAGTGAGTGAGTGATAATTCAATTGTTTCTATAGCTCAATGATAATTTAATGTCTACGTCTGCAGTTGAGTGATAATTCTGACGTCTGTATTGTATGTGCAATGTATGTCTATCGTTCAATCATCTGTCAAAGGATATGCGTCTAAATTCCAGTGATCAAGTCAATGTGAACGATTTAGTTCAGTGATAATTTAGCATATCTAAGTTAAGCAATATTGACGTTACAGTAGAAGCTTCGATATTATCAAGTTTTCGAAGGTTTTAGTACCAAGTCAGACGTGAATGTTTTCATGTTTGTATTTGTGGATCAAAGTATTTATCTGCTTTTTTGCTATATCAGTGTTCGAAATCCACAATAATGATGATGATGATGATAATGATGATGACGATGATGATCATCATCATCACCACCACCACCACCACCATCATTATCATCATCATCATCATCATCATCATCATCATCATTGCCGCTGTACGTGTGACAGAAGGATATTGTACTCACTACTGCCGCAGTCGTCCCAGATGCTGCCGATGTAGACGCAGACGTTGAGTTTGGCGGAGAGGATGGTGCCGTCGTGACAAGGTGGCATCTCCACCGGCCGTCCCCACACGCACCGCCAGAACCGGGCACAGTCAGTCGGGTGTCGAATCCACTGGAAAGGCGTTCGGCAATAAGGCACAAACTGTTCCTGTGTCCATGCCATCGTCGCTATCGACAGCAGCAGTAACAACGTCTGCATCATTCTTGATTAGTAATGTCTGGAATTAAAAATCCGTAATTGTAAATCACTTATAAGTATGCTGCGTTGGCGAAAGTTCGTTTCGCTAAAGTCCGATTTGGGAGAGTCTTGTTGAAGTTACCGCCTTCCGAACAGATTACTCCATGGCGAATAACCCATGTCTTATATAGTCCGTGTAGCCGGATACAATTCCCATTTCACGACGATTGTGACGTCACGTGACGAAATAAGCCATCCCACTTCTGGATGGATCTTTCGCAAGAAAGGCGCAAATCTGTCAACAAACCGGACATAATCCGAGTCAAACACAGGCAGACAAATTTTAGCTTGTTCATAAAAGCCATAGATCCTCGTTTTAAGCGACCTTCAACAGTTGTATCAGAAATACACATGTTTACATATCAAACACCCATTTAAAAAATGAAGCAGGGCATAATCTTGATGTAAGAACCCTGCGGTCTCCTTCCCAAGTTATAACAAAACTAAGCCACGCGACACCCCGATGTTAAAGCGGTGTTGCATGAGCATGGTGCCTGTGGATTTAAATGGCTCTACCTGTTGCCAGTATTGACACAGGGTGGCGGACAAAGCTGACCCTTTAGTTTCCCTATTCGACTTTGAGACGTGGAGCGAAAATTAAGAGGGTATTTCTCTCTACTAAAAGGTGTCAAGACGGGGAAGAGAAACACTTGAAGACCTCTGTCAATACTCTCAGTTTTATTGAAAATTTGCTCCTGTTTTTTTTAACAAATGTACTTTCTTATTTCTTGCAGGCCTACACACTTTGAAGTGTTTTGTTTGTCTGTGTCTTTATCTGTGGTGCGTGTTTACTAATTGGCGGATTATTTGATGTTGGCCCAGTATTCTCATGAACGGAATACCGATGATAAAAGTCAAGCGCAAGTATTTTGTTTGGAGAGTGAGAGAGCGAGAGAGAGAGAGAGAGAGGGAGGGATTGATTTGAGTTGTCCTGGCTTATACCAATTTTATAGTGCTAGCCCACTGAGATACCAGTGAGTGAGTGAGTGAGTATGGTTTTACGCCGCTTTTAGCAATATTCCAGCAATATCATGGCGGGGGACACCAGAAATGGGCTTCACACATTGTACCCATCTGGGGAATCGAACCCGGGCCTTCGGCATGACGAGCGAACGCTTTGACCAAAAGGCTACCCCACCGCCCCCACTGAGATACCATGCCGCAGTTTAACATGAATACCCTACTCAGACACAGTATACTGACTCCGACCCGACCAGTCCTTGTTTTAAGCCATGCCGAGCGCCAGGCAGGGCAACAATAAGTACCATCTTTTAACGTTTGACGTCATTTGGTATGACGCTACCGGGGAGGCGGACCTAGTGGGCGAGTGTGTTATATGAGTCGCATCAGCATTATTCGGGTGATGTAATGATGAGTGTGGCTGCTCTCTACATACAAACAGATAATACCTTCATCACGGGCTTTCCTCCAACATTAAGCTGACAAGCCGTGATGTAACTCAAATACAGGCTCAGATAAAGTTCATGTTGGTTTGAATTTTACGGGGCTATTCAGAATGGGTTGAACAGTGCAAAACAACACACGTCATTTCTTCGCCTACCCGACACACTCGGAAATGAAATCAATAACGACCCTGCCGAGTAGGTAAGAGTGTATTAAAATCCCCCATAAATCATGTAGGTATTCCGGCAGTGGAAGTTTAAAGTGGACAGGACACTTGTACAATCGCCATAAAACTGAGCATCAACAACTTGTTATTGCTATACAAAATGCTCACCTCTTGCACAATGCTACTAACAAACAACAGACTCATTAGTAGCCGACATTTATTTGTTGGGAGGGGTGGCTTGAATTTTATCGAAAAAAATATTTTGTCCCCATAGATTTTTGACAAAAATTATTATGCTTCAGACTTGAATTTCGATGTTCAACTGTAAATACAAACGGTCACGTACTTGTGATCCGTTGATCTGGAACATTGTAGAACTTAACATTTCTCGGTAGAGATCGGATTAGCGGGGTGGGTGACGGGTTCTACCTGTGGGGCAAGACATGGTTACGCTTTCACGAACCCCCTGTTATCACTGATCTCATTTATACAATTTTCATAGATATTTTGCCTTTAACGCCCATTGGAATCTGGTTCGGTGGATAATCAAGACTGGTTATTTTCTGGCATTGACGTTTTAAATTTACCGTTTGACGTGATGAGATACCATGTCTGTTTGATGAGAAACAACAATTAATACCCCTAAGGCACTGACGTGTTTTTTTACACAATTACATTTAGAGACACCCGTCCAGTATTTCTGCAATATCACGTCGTGGGAAAAAAACACTCTTGCGAAACTCGCGAACACGGGAACGATGTTGGATAACCAAAATTCTAATAAGGCGAATCGGGATTCGAACCCACGGGGTCTTTGGATCCTGGCACGCTTAAGAAACTAAACTCTGTTCAGTGATTTACGACTTCATCAACCTTGGCTACGGTTGGTAGTTTTCCTGAAGTGAATACTTATATTTTTCCACGTACCACTTATATGGTTATAGGTAGCACAGTGGTTCAAGCTTTGCCCGTCACTCCGAAGACCCTTTTTAAATTAATAAAATGGGTTTTAAGGGTGAAGCCAATCAGGGTGTCTTCCCTGGGAAACAATACTAATAGCCACATAAAAATAATGTTCACTATTCACGTACAACATCATAAATTTATATATTTTTTAATTTCATGTTTAATATCATACAAAATATGATCTAATCATAAATTGACATTAAATGATGACCTTTGCTAATACTATCTTCCGCTGACAAAGAACAACCCAAACAAACAATTTATTCATTTAACACCAAAACAATCGGTGTTCCCAATCTCCTTATTACATCGTCCATTGTTGTACCTCTTTAGCATCTTTATCATAAAAAAGAACTTAATACTTGAACTCATACACGCCACCATAACGTTTAAATATATTATTGTTCCACACCTTTCTCAAAGAATCAAATACCTTCCCCAGCATATTTTCACGAATTCTGCCGCAATGTTCCCATACATAAACATTAGCTCTGTATAAATAAGCTAACGTTATCATAGAACACAAGTAGACCCTTTCTACCTCACCCCGGGAGTAAACTGTCTCGGCTGTGTGATGTTCTTCTTGTCTAACTGGCAATACAGTTCATTCATTTAAAACGATGTAAAAAAGAGGAGAAAGTTCAACCTTGTATTTGCGCATGGGTCCTCCTGAAATATGCAAGTTTCTTGACGACAACTGTCAATGCAACCCCTACCCAGGTTAAATCCGAGGTCACCAATTACCTGGTCTGATGTCAAAAATACGCTAGGCATATTTGCAGCTTTACCGCGAACGTGAGAATTTGAGATTTTATTAACCGTCGAGTTGACTTTAATTGGCGAAGTGCAACCTGAGAGATTAGTAGGTCAGACTTATTAGTCTGTTTGAATAGAAAGCTTGAATGTTTTGTCAAAGGTTCAGGATGTCAATGTTTCAGCATGGGTAAAGAATTGAACGTTGACTCGTCAAATAATGCATATACAACACAGCTAGCTTGAGTGAGTGAGTGAGTGAGTGAGTGAGTTAATATTTAACGTCACATCGGCAATATTTCAGCCATATCGTGACGAGAAGTACATTAATAATACATAAATGTATACAATATAAAAAGCTGTCAACGAAGGACAGTACAATAACTAGAATATCACAGAACTTGTTTAAAACTAGTTGAGAATATATAAAAGTCATAAGTATCAGAGAACACAATATAAAAATGGGCTAGAGATCGCCAGCAACTGAAGGTAGATCACCATGCTAGGGTCCATGGGGACTTACAGTACCTTTGCTTCCTACAGGGACCCCGGCAGGATTTATAACATCCCTTCAGTCACTGGCGACAGTGTACCAATTCAGCCAAACATTAAAATGACGGATATTCTACGATTAAAAACCTGGCATGCAGAAAAATACTTTGAATGATTTGGGACTAACATACCCTCATAGGGGGACAATAATTTTACGCTACTTGAACCCCCTTCGAGGGTACAGCCATTAACAATCTAAGTTATGAATTTTGCACTACCAATCTTTAAAACAATACAGCAAATTTCATCAAAATTTATGTATAAGTTCTATTTCTTTTAAAAAACATAGTATTAAATGAGAGTTAACTTTACTAAAAAGGTCCTTCACTGTTTTTACACTGAAATATTTATCCTTAGTGATGGAAAAATCAATACAATCAAGCAGAACATGCCAGCTAGCTTGACTCTTTGTGATAGGAGATACACAAAGATAAGGACAGAATAAGTGAAATGTATCGAATATATGTCATTAAACATGTACTGATTGTACGTGCAACTGTCTTTTAATATTGACATATATAGCAAACATTCCTTGTTTGATCAAGGTTACAATATTCAAGACCTCAGCTGCAGTAAAGCTTTCAAAAGGTGTTATGGTAGACATGTGGAGGACATTTCCAGAGTTGACGCATCAGTGACAATAGATTATGTCCGATGCTGTTTGCTATTGTACTATATGTTCCCTTCGTTGTTTTTCAGGTGAACAATTGTCTTGCCTTTGCATGTGTTTCTGACGGTGCCACCGATGGTACACCTGGTATCATCACTATTTGAGAGAGATTTATAAACACATTTTCATGACATGGTCGGAATCGTACAATCTGCTTTTGACAGAGATTTCTTTTGAATATGGAAAGTGTTTTGTTCTTTTTTCAATAAATATAAAGTACTTATGCTATTTCGTTGAATAAATAGAAACGAAAAAATCATTTAATTTTCATAATCATAAGAAACCACAACCTACCTAGGTTGTATGACAATAGGGATGACAAGAGTGATGACAACGGGATGACTGCAACTATCCCAAGGTCAACATCCGTTTATATCGAGCAATACTCCAGACAACCTTTGACATCATCATTTCACACATTTTGAGGTATAAGGGAGCATGCTCTTTGTACCAAGAATTCAAATAACATCGTACGACTCTTGCCCAACTCTTGTTTGATCAGGGTTACCTACATTCACAGATCTTAGTAAAGCTTTCAAATAGTTTGTGGTAGATATGTTATGGACATTTCCAAATTAAACTCGTCAGTGTCCAACATGATGTCTTATTAAATTCCCTCTTTTGACTTGACGATTTGTTTCCGTCGTCACCGTACAATGATTTCAGCAGATATTTCTCCTGGTTTTGGAAATAGTTTCTCAGCTTATATATTTTGTAAATATGTCATGTATATTACATACCTAACATATAATTTACATACATTACATGGATATCATTGCCGCATGTAACATGAAAAAATGAAAAACGGAAGCTGAAGAAAAACAGACTTAAAAACGATTGTTCAGTGATATCTGACACGTTATTTGAGATTTTCTCTCAGAAACAATGTTAGAAGATATTAAAGATAAGACACATCTAAAACATGTTTTCACTGAAGCAAAAAACAAGTAAGAAAAATCCGGCATTTATGACAAAACTGGATTGGTAAGTGGATAACCGGATATTCTCATAAAAAAAATCCACCTAAGTAGATGTGGAACGTTTTGTAATGACATAGATAGACGACAGCGATAGTCTAAAATGTCATGCAAAAGAACATATATACCAATCTTTGATAGTGGCTGAAAAGGAAACAAAAACGAAATGGCT
Organism: Haliotis cracherodii; assembly: GCF_022045235.1. Lineage (NCBI taxonomy): Eukaryota > Metazoa > Mollusca > Gastropoda > Lepetellida > Haliotidae > Haliotis > Haliotis cracherodii. Next base: position 53,495,928 of record NW_027266319.1, on the reverse strand, counting down.
ATTCAATGATGGTGTATTTGTATCGCAATTCTGTGTTACACCCTCAGGTTGCAGTGCTTCTGCGACTGTTTTCAGCCTAGTAACTTTTTGATAACGTTTGTAATGTTTTGGTCAAATCCAAGTTGCCCAGCAGTTTAGTATATTGATAAGTCCCTGACTGAAGTCTTTATGCAACTAAAATTGCCTTAAACTCGCCTCAAGTTATGTGGTCAAAACCGTCAATTATAAGGAACCGTTGGACGATGTACGACGCCAAACAATAACCAGTCAAAACTGATGAATAATTTCTATAATGTGTCCTGTGCCCATGTAATATATTTGTGGCTAATCTCGTCTATATATGACAGGGTGTCTGCACAAGGTCAATCTATTTTATTCAGAACGTAACGCAAAAAGCATCTATTGCAACAAAAAAACGTAACATCCATCCCAATGACGTTCTACGTCGGCGTTAACGTCTATGAGGTAAAGGCTACGTAGGCGTCAGCGCCAGGATCGCTTTGTTCAACGACTCCAATACAATCGTGCGCTCTTCATTTGCAGAATATCCAATCACAGGTAAAATGGCAAGCAGCTGTGGGGACAATGAGTAACGGGGATTGCTGTCTGGATGACATTTGGGCCAGATAATGTGATTGCAATAAGAGTAGATTGACGGGTCGCTTTTGGTGTACTTTGAAATAGTAGTATTCTGGTAGTTTTGTAATACAGAGTGGACACTGTGATGCTTTATCAGTATTGGGGAAAAGTGAAAATGTTACTGATTGTGTTCATCCAATTGTGACAAAGTGAGTACACTTGGCATATGACGGCGTGTCAGCGTAATGTCGGAGGAAGGTCACGCATGCCGTTGACGTTATCAATGCGGTGCAATTAACGTTAAAGGTGCTGGAAAAGCAAATTATGGTCATTTGGATTTGTTTGTTTGTTGTTTCACGCCGCACTCAGCAATATTCCAGCTATATGACGACGGTCCTATTCGAACCCGGTGGGCTTGAGTTTAACGTCGCGTCCAAGATTATTGCACTTATATAGCGACATGCATGCACGTGTGTGTGTTTGTGTGGCTGCGTGTACTAGTCCGGACTGATGCCGATTTATAGTGCTAGCTCACTGAGATACCATGCCGCAGTTTAACATGAATACCCCACTCAGTCACAGTATACTGACTCCGAGCCGACCAGTCCTTGTTTTAGCCCCTTAATGCCGAGCGCCGGACAAGGTAACAAGTACCATCTTTTAACGTCTTTTGGTATGAGGCGGTCGGGGATCGAACCCCAGACCTTCCGCTCTCCGGGCGGACGCTCTACCACTAGACCACGGAGGCGGTCTCCTATTGGAACCTGGATCTTCACGGGTCAGCAAGGATCATAAACGGAGCGAATCGAGGATTCGAACCCATGACCATCGCATCATGTCAACCTTGCTCCGTTGGAGACACATGAAATGGAAAATTTACTCGGTGTGACTGAGAAAGGCTGAATATTAGTTTGGAGCAAGATCATGACAGTAAAAAACAAAACAAATCCAACGTATATTATCGATTGATGATTAGAAACTGAACGTATAAACGACAAGACATTCACAAACTAGTATGTACCTATCACGCATATCAGTTCTGACTAGTAAAGATCCGGGTTGGAATAGGTCTTCAGCAACCCATGCTTGTCGTAAGAAGCGACTAACGGGATCTGGTGATCAGGCTCGCCGACTCGGTTGATGCATGCCACCGTATCCCAAATGCGTAGATCGATGCTCATGATATCAATTACTGGGTTGTCTGGTCTTGACTAGATTTACAAACCGCCGTCATACAGCTGGAATATTCCTGAGTGCGGCGTTAAACAACAAAGAAACAAATCATATCAACTCCCGCCCTCTTAGTGCCAAAATGTCATTTGGTCACTCTTCATGGTCTGTGGTATATCAGATCGGCGCTATGATCTATAGTATATCAGATCGGTGTTGTGGGTTATAGTATATCCGATCGGCTCTATGATCTATGGAATATCAGATCGGCGCTATGATCTATAGTATATCAGATCAGTGCTATGGTCTATAGTAAAACAGATCGGCGCTATGGTCTATGGTATATCAGATCAGTGCTATGGTCTATAGTAAAACAGATCGGCGCTATGGTCTGTGGTATATTAGATGAGTGCTATGGTCTATAGTAAAACAGATCGGTGCTATGGTCTATGGTATATCAGATCAGTGCTATGGTCTGTAGTAAAACAGATCGGCGCTATATATGGTCTATGGTATATCAGATCGGCGCTATGGTCTGTGATATATCAGATCAGCGCTATGGTCTATAGTAAATCGGATCGGGGCTATGGAATATAGGTGTTTCGTTTGTCTCGAACAACGGATAACTCGAACAACCTGTTTTTTCCAGGACCACACACTTCTATCGTATTCCGCTATAATAAATGTGAACGACTTACACCAAGACGTCCAAACTGACATCCCCACACCTTCCTGGGTTCAACTAAGGTTTAACCATAAAAGAATTTCTACATTGTTTGAATTCCACGCCAAGATACAACACCCTTCAATATACATAATCATTCACAAAAATATATGCATAATGTTTACAGACGAATTAGTCAAATATTCCTCCGCCAAGTTCAGCATGTGTTTACATAAATGTGTCCTGTACCACAAATGGCCACTTCAAAGCACCAGATGTCAATATTAACCTGGCCAAGGTCTGTCAGAGCAACTGTTTGCACGTATTCATCCTCATCTTCTTCTAACGTACATTTACATATCGTTTCTTAAACCTTAACGGGACGATGAGATCATTACTTCTCCCAATTGACACAAAGCGATGGTAAAAAAAATATTGAATTTAAACGATCCCTTAAATACAATATAATTAATCCACATTAAACGGTACAATGTTTGTCAAAGAAGACAAAAATGTAACTGTTAGGTCTATCTTTCTCACTATATATGGTATTTAAAACATGAACAGTTTGTTGTTTAACGCCGAAATATTCCTGCTATATGACGGCGGTCTGAAAATAATCTGGGTCAGACGGTCAGTTGATTGACATCATGAGCATTGACCTACGCGTTTGGGATACGATGACATGCATCAAACAAGTCAGTGAACCTGACCACCCGATCCCATTTGTCGGCTCGTACGAGAAGCGTGGTTGAAGACCAATTCTAACCCGGTCTAATGCGTATACTGAACAGTAAAGAATTTGTTATTTTGTCAAACTCTTTCTCCAATCAAACAAATCCGAGAATATTCAATTACACATGAGAAGTCGAAAAAAAAAATTAAACTACGAAAACATTTCATGAATATATTTACTCATAAACGCTGAATCCTTGAGTTAGCAACCTGTGAAGATCCGGGGAGGAATAGGTCTTCAGCAACCCATGCTTATCGTAAAAGGCGACTATGCTTGTCGTAAAAGGCGATTAACGGGATCGGGTGGTCAGGCTCGCTGACTTGGTTTGATGCATGTCATCGTATTCCATTTGCGTGGATCGATTCTCATGGTGTCAATCACTGGATTGTCTGGTCCAGACTCGATTATTTACAGACCGCCGTCACATACCTGGAATTTGGCGGAGTGCGGCGTTAAACAACAAACCAACAAACCAACGAACCAACCTTGAGTTAGCCCAGCAGATACAGCGTTCGCAAGTAATGAGATCCAGTCCACAAAGTCTATTGAAAGTCGCCTCCTGCTGTTCTAATGTTATCAACAGCATGTACTTCTTCAATCCAAGTCTTAAACTGTATGTTTAACTGGCGAAAACTAAATGTCATACTATCTGAGTCAGCATAAAAATGAAAATGAAACATGAAAAGTGATCCATTTATATCATTTTCACCGCTAGTGTGCCTTTTACGCCCGTTGGAATCTAGGTCTGTTTCGTCGGATATTCTCTGCCATTGACAGTTTATATGTTTTTGTATGTGTTAACATTCTAAAACATATTTTACAGTGTAGCTCGCCTTACGAGATGTCTTAATTGGATAAGGTGATGGTTTTTTTGTGTTATCCCGATGGCGTGCCCGTTTTTTCGTCTTTCGTCACTCAAAATACAAAATATATAAAATTAATGAAGAATAGTTTACACCCCAGCTTGCCAAGAAAACCATCTTTCATTCGAACGGACGCACCACTTGTCAATATTAAATACGTTCTTTATAAGCCAATTAGTAATAAATCAACAACAAAGCCGTTGTCCTCAAAAAGGTTTCGATTGCAAAGAGTGTATTCAGGTAGGCTATAAATATTCACCATACTTTGTGTAAGATTCGTCAGTCTTCAAAGGTACATCGGATTGTCGTGACATTATCACAAAGCAATAAGCCGTGTACACACTGGAGGGAAATAATGACGCGACCCACACAATGACAACTCAAATATATCTCAATTTCCTCTAACATTAAAGCCAGTGTTTCTTGCATCTGTTGGGACAATGCCGGTACGACAGCAGCCGAGCGGAGAGCTTTGGTCAATATTTGCACGAGGTGACGGTGTGAGTGGTCACCGGCGTAGTGGACAGTAGACTTACCTCAGCACTTGATTCATCTCGTGGACGTATTGCTCTGACCTAGACAAGAGGATGTCACTGCGATGTGGCCACTGGGACAGGCTATGGTCAATAGGGTAATTGGTGTTGTTGACCATCCCCTGGATGCATTGTTAATTGTGATTGCGGCTTGGCAAATTACTTATTTCTTTTGGAAGTGGGTGATAAAGGTTATGCGGTATAAAGAGACAATTACCTATATTTACAGCGGAACCTCGTTATTGCAGCGTTTAATTATCTGACCGAATTTGCATATTAAACAAAGGGGTTGTAGCCCTGGCGAGAGATACCATATATATGATGCTATTGATATAGAGAAACATTAACTCGAATTCGGATAACTCTATTTATCACTTAAGACTAAATTTGTTTGTTTGCTGTTTAATACCGCACTCAACCATATTCCAGCTATATGACGGCGATCTGTAAAAACTCTGGACCAGACAATCCTGTGATTGACATCGCAACGGGGATACCATGACATGCATCAACCAAGTCAGCGAGCCTGAGCACCCGATCCCGTTAGTCGTCTCTTACCACAAGCATGGGTTGCTGAAGACCTATTCTACCCCGGATCTTCACGGGTCACATACTGATAATAATATCAAACGAACACACGCGAGGTCGTAGGAATTTTAAATGCAGTTTATTCAAACACCACCTGCAAGGTCAATATTCAATAAGAGGACACAAGGAAACAAAAACTTGTATTTGTTGAGTTTGTGGAGTGTGAACAGGCCTATGTCTGGAACATCCATCTTTATCAGAGGAGTGTTAATGCTACAAGACGTTATACCTTTTCAGCAAGCCTGACCACCCGATCCCGTTAGTCCCTTCCCATGACAAGCATAGACGCCTTTTACACTTAAGACTAAGTACGATAATGATCATGAAGTAGGATCCATTTTGTTGGCACAGTTTGTTTTTCTTTTGAAAGTAATACAGAGGGGTACCAGGTGGGAGAAGGGGGTATTCACCCCCACCCTCTCTATACAAAAACGGACCGCCTCCGTGGTCTAGTGGTAGACCATCCGCCCGGAGAGCGGAAGGTCCGCGGTTCGATCCCCGACCGCGTCACACCAAAAGATGTTAAAAGATGGTACTTGTTGTTACCCTGTCTTTCGCTCGGCATTAAGGGGCTAAAACAAGGACTGGTCGGCTCGGAGTCAGTATACTGTGTCTGAGTGGGGTATTCATGTTAACTGCGGCATGGTATCTCAGTGAGCTAGCACTATAAATCGGCATCAGTCCGGACTAGTCGCCACACACACACGTGCATGCACGTCGCTATATAAGTGCAATAATCTTGGACGCGACGTCAAACCCTATTTCACCTCACCTATACAAAAACAGTTTCATTTGGCACTATGTTTGGAGAAAATAGCAGTTAGCAGTTTGGTATTTGTCTTATGAAAGGGAATGCCTCTATGGTGTAGTGGATAGGGCGTCAGTTGTTCAATCCTCTGGTCGCGTCACACTAAAGTAAGGTACTTTTTGTTACCCTGCCTGGGATTTGGCATTGCGGGGATAAAATAAGAACTCGTAGGATCGGAGTCAGTATACTGTATCTGTGAGGGGTATTCATGTTAAACTGCAGCATGGTATCTCAGAAGGCTAGCACCATAAAATCGGCATTAGTTCGCACGCACGCACGCACGCACACACGCACGCACGCACGCACGCACACGTGTATCCCCGCTTTTACAATGCATAGACACAAAGAACCGAAATGTATTTATTTTTACTGGACACGAGCGTTTTAAATATATTTATAAAACTATTGACACAGAATGTTGATGGTTTATAACAGTTCCTGATGGATTGCTACACATCACAAACAAGGATGAAATGGTAATCATCTTCTATATACAATTTGTTACACAGTAAACATACTCTCTCACATCTTTGATGTTTACAGTATCGTCCGGTTTCATTTCTTAACTGATAGGAACTATCTCTTAGTTTTGTAAGACTGTTTCTAAACTTTAAGTGAGTGAGTGAGTGTGGTGTTACGCCGCTTTTAGCAATATTCCAGCAATATCACGGCGGTGGACACCAGAACGGGAATCGAACCCGGGTCTTCGGCGTGACGAGCGAACGCTTTAACCACTAGGCTACCCGACCGCCCTTCTAAACTTTAAGATATTTATTACATTTAGATACATTTCTAGACCAAATACCCTTTTATACAAACAATAAGTATGCGTTTTATAACTGTTTTGGAGGACGTCGTGCCAGTTTTGTCCTTAGGACTTTAATGGAAATGTAAATTCTGAAATAAATCCGCGCTCATACAATGCACAGACACAAAGAACCGAACGAATGTAAACCAAGCTATTACCCTGAACTGGCTTTTACTGACTTACTAGATAATTGCGTCCCCCCTTGTGAACTGCCCTGCTATATATAGAATGTATGTGTCAGCCCTGCATTTAGGTGTAAGAACGCTACATCCGAGCATAACCGAACTTTAAAGAGACTCAAAATGAACTTGCAAAGTTCAGCTTCTAAAAAAGGGTATCGTGACGGAGCACTGCCATTCATTCTGAGCACCAACATAAGCTGATACTCACTGAATTAACTGACATTTTAACGGATGAACAGTTGCTTCAGACTATGTGCCTTCATGTGTCAATGTTGCTTAACATATCGCAAACGGTCCATGTGAGAAGCTGTGAAGAAGTATGTCGTAGTGCTGTAACATATGTCTAAAACACACAATAAATCCGACAAAACACTTTCCATAATCATAAATATAAAACGTCAACGCCAGAAAACAACCAGTCTCGATTATCCGCTGATACAGATTCCATTGGGCGTAAATGGCTAAAAAGTGTTGAAAATTATATGAACAGATCACGGAAAATCAGTGATGACACCAGGTCCCGCTTGCACAAAGCGATCTTAGCGCTAACATGATCGTAACTCCCATACTTAAACATAGGCTTACGATAGTCTTAGCGCTAAGATCGCTTTGTGCAAGCGGGCCCAGGTGTTCGAAGAAATTCTGCTGTAAGCAGTCCAGGGTACAATTCCAACTACTAGTATATCAAGAGTGCGTGTTTATGAATCACTATCAAATAGTGATGATAAAAGGAGTTCTCGGGATAGAGGGCGCTTCCTGCCTAACTGTTGGCACCCGTCATAAACACACGCAAAGTAAGGTGTTCAACCCAAACACACTCGAACATGTGGTATACGTCAAAATAGGGATTTTCTTCGGACATCAATAGGTCACTAAAGCGTCAGAACATGTTTGGCATAATCTGATCACACAAGTCATCAATCTTAATTGATTTCAGTCGGCTTCATTCACATAAGTGTGCAAGGCCAATGAACCATATCACATAGTGTTACAATAGACAGGCAGTGTTATTTTGTTCTATTACATCTTTGTTTGTTCTGTGGACTTAAATACACACATTGCTGGGTTCTTTAAAAGGTATTTTTTTTTACCCGGACATGAGCGTTTTAAATATAGTTCGCACGCACGCACGCACGCACGCACGCACGCACGCACGCACGCACGCACACACGCACGCACGCACGCACACGTGTATCCCCGCTTATACAATGCACAGACACAAAGAACAGAAAGGTATTTATTTTTACTGGACACGAGCGTTTTAAATATATTTAAAAAAATATTGACACAGCATTGTGATGGTTTATAACAGTTCCTGATGGATTGCTACACATCACAAACAAGGATGAAATGGTCACCATCTTCTATATACAATTTGTTACACAGGAAACATACTCTCTCACAATTTTGATGTTTACAGTATCGTCCGGTTTTAATTCTTAACTGATAGGAACTATCTCTTAGTTTTGTAAGACTGTTTCTAAACTTTAAGATATTTATTACATTTAGATACATTTCTAGACCAAATACCCTTTTATACAAACAATAAGTATGCGTTTTATAACTGTTTTGGAGGACGTCGTGCCAGTTTTGTCCTTAGGACTTTAATCGAAATGTAAATTCTGAAATAAATGTAAGTACGTTATAGACAGACTGCTGTTCCCAAATATAACCAAAGCCATTGGAGTTAAGCAAGGGCTATGGTATGTAGTTGATCTTTCCACTATTTGCAGATAACAACAACATATTATAATTCTTTTTACATATCGTTTTTCAGGAAAATCTTAATTGATATATGGATTAATCTTTATTCAAACTCCATAATTCAAGCACATTAAGCTGAATCAGACTCGTGTTCATGTTTAGATTGAGTGAGAATGGACGTGAACAATCGTAGGCATTCTTTCCACTTGCAGTTTGCTCTTGAAATTTGCAAGTGGAACAGATTAAACGGGCAGATCAAAGTCATTTGACAGCAGAGGTCTCAAAGAAAAAGTCTGTAAATGAAACAAGCATACGTGAAATCTTCTGTCTCTCTGCAGCTGTGTATATAGTGCATGCCGAAGTTGGTAGAACATGCCTATCACCTTCACAAACAAATTATTGTTTTCAAATAATGCAAGTGTGCATGATCTTGGCATTGCGAACAGACACGTATTGCATTGTATTCAATGAAGGCATGCCGTTTGTTCATGAGCATATGTACAGTGCTGGCATTCCTATTTGCTCGACAGTTTAGGGCTATTGAAGCTTAAAAACGCTTGAGAAAATAAATCCTGCGAGGGAATTATTTTTGTATATAGCTGTACTTCAAGTTGACATTACTTTGTTCTATCGATTTGATTTTGACTGGAAACATAAACACATTGCTTGTCTGTTTTAGGCATACTTTATGCAATTTATCGGAAGGACGTATTGAAAAAAAAATATAAATTTAATGAATTAACACTTATACGCTTTTTCAAAGTACCAAAACATATCTTGAAATCAAAGATAGCCGTGATTTGACACTTGAACAGAAACCGCGCTATTCTGTCACTGGAATGTCTGGACCAGACTCGCTATTCATGAATTGCCTGATCCGGACTCGATTGTTAACACACCGCCGTCGTAAGGATGGAGTGTTGCTGATGTGGCTTTGGGGCGGTATACAAACATTTTCTTTTTATTGCAAATTGTGTGAGTGACTACCAGTAGAGCGGGGCATGCTTACCCTTTTCGCGAACGCCTGGGGGCATCACTTATTTTCAGTGATCCATCTATAAAAAAATTATCACTGCTTTGCCCTTTACGCCCAATGGAATCTTTTTCGGCTGATAATCGCGACTGTTCTGTGGTGTTGACGTTTTATATTAGTAAGTTTAGTTATTTTAAGAGTGAGTGAGTGAGTTGGGTTTAACGCCGCTTTTAACAGTATTCCAGTTATATCGCGGCGTGTCAGCTTAATGTGGGAGGAAAGCCCGAAGTGATGCAGGTCTTAGACGTTTACCACTTCGGTGAAACCCACGAGCACGGGTATGGTGCTGACAAACCTAAAAACATAATCGGGGCGAACGGGATTCGAACCCAAAATCATAGGTTTCTGGCGTGCCCAAGGGACGCAACCCTGCACACCGAATCGCGGGGGTTTAGACGACTGGGCCACCCGTGCCCCCGTTATTTTAAGATCACGAACCTTCTAAATAACTACAGTTAAACTAACCTCCATATTGATGTACATCTTGCAGTGTCCTTTGTCGTGACAGTTCTACTTCCAGCATTACCTCTCCGTCTTTAGATGCACTTATAATCCCCAGAGTGTTCATTTGTATTGATCGTTAGGTTTCTTCAAACTTGAGAAAGACCCACATGAGGTTGCACTTGCGTAGAAAACCGGGGATTTACTGTCGAAGACCCAGGGACTTGATTTTCATCGTTATAAAAAGTTACATCCAAGGACATCCATACCCTTTATTTCTTTTAAAAAACCGCAATACTAGATTTTCTTCACTTTAATTGAAGTTGACATTTACAATGATATTCTTTGCAGGCCCCAAATTCATCTTCATCGGGCCGTTCTTCGTCACAGTCATCTGCATTTTTAGTTTTCGTTTGTGTGAGAAATATATCGTCACCTTCCTCTCTCTCCCACGTCTTGCCACAAAATGAAATTCGACTGTAAGCTGTCCACATTATGACGGAGAGGCTAACGGGCAATGCGTGCGTGCACGACCAGCACGTGCATAACACCTGTAGTCGTCACTGAACATAGCTCACGGATGCGTTCATAGTCTCGTTATATCGCATATATAGATCCTCGTTATTGCGTATCTCAATTAGAATTAACTTTGTCGGCTTATAAGTCAGATAAAACACTTACCCTCGGTTTTGGTTGAAAATGTAAACCCGCCTGGTCGGAAAGATCCTGCGGGGTTTCGGCCTGCGGGGTTTCGGCCTGCGGGGCTTCGGCCCTTAGGATCTTACCTCCCAGGCGGGTTTACATTTTCAACCAAAACCGAGGATAACTGTTTTATCCTTCACTTCCAGGCAAAGGAAAGTATACACTCATGCTTAAAATGAATCAAACAAGTAATAGTTTTTCCATGGTGATGTATTTAATACGGGTATCATAGTTGTGTTTGAACCTAAAATTTGCAGTGTTTTGGCTTCTGCCTAGTCACGTTCTAATAACGTTTGTAATTTTTTTTCAAATTCAATTTTGACATGTATACTTTCTTTTTGCCCGGCAGGATCGAATGCTTACTGTTTAATTCGAACTCGATTTCCATTAGGTTTATATAAATCTTATGCCGATATAACGTCATGACAGTCAGATCTTATATCGGCACTCCGCTTATCTCGATCTACGCATAACTCGACATATCTTCGATGTTACCCAGAAGTTAACGAAGGTTTATCGTATGTTGAATGTTAATATTGCTGCTAGTTTCACTAGTATATTGTCCATCCATTAACGCATAGCTTTTAAAAACCTAAATGACACAGACAACATTGCGGGCACCTTGAATAATAACTCTCGAGAAACTCTTACATACTGTTTGATATATAGTACAGTGTAACCTACCTGAAAAGAGGCAATGGCTGACCATACATCCCATAACGTCCCGTCTGATGACCAACTGACCAGTGGCCAGTGATCACAAGTTTGTCACCGTCTAAATCTCTGTGTTGATGTTACTAAGCCCTAACCTAAATGCCAGCAAAGAAGGAATTTAGGGGCACCAACTTTTACATCATTGTGAGTAGTGAACAAACACGGGGTAATGGTTTTACGCGAGATGAAAATTCCCTGACGATCTACAAAGTGACCAGACGTTGCGGAATCACGATACGGTTTGTAGATAGATTAAAGGTCGGGAGGGTTGTGCAACGGGACGTTTTGATCATGCCTTTTGGGTCCTAACACTGCATGTTTAAAGTTGAGTTTGTGCTTTAAATAAGCAGACAAAAAAGATGAATTTGTATGACACATTTTCAGTTAAATTTTCAACGTCAACGCGAAAGAATAACCAGTGTCAATTTCTGCCGCACAGATTCCAAAAAGTGATGAAAATTATATAAATGGATCAATGGAAATCAGTGTTCGCGAAAAGGGAAGGCATGCAATAAGACACAATTAATGTTACATTAAGAGATGAAGTGAGGTGAAATTGGGTTTAACGTCGAGTCTAAGATCATTGCACTTATATAACGACGTGCATGCACGTGTGTGTGTGATGCTTGTACTAGTCCCGACTGCTGCCGAATTTTTAGTGCCAGCCCACTGAGATACCATGCCGCAGTTTAACATGAATACCCTACTCAGACACAGTATCCTGACTCCGAGCAGACCAGTCCTTGTTATTTAGCCCCTTAATGCCGAGCGCCAGGTAGGGTAATAACAAGTTCTATCTTTTAACGTCTTTTGGTATGACGCGGCCGGGGCTTGAACCCCGGACCTTCCACTCTCCGGGCGGACCCTCTACCGCTAGACCACGGTGGAGGTCCGATGATGGTACTGATCAGATAAATTCACAGATCGAAAAGACGTCAAACTGTGTAGACATCAAAACATTTGCCGAGGCCATGATAGTCAGGTTGGCCTTAAAAGAAATTGCTGGATCAAACTGAAAGTTAAACGTCCAACTATTAGGCTGTTATATATGGCTGTTGTATAGAGAATGAAAATGACCAAGTTAATTTGTTTGAAGTATAATTTTAACCCAAATCATCAGCAGATGATGACACACACCCCTCCAATTCGAAGGAACAATGAATTCCAAGTAGTTTCAGAGGTTGGTCCAGACAAACACACCGCTATGGACAGAATCAAAGCCAAACCCTCTCGTTGAATTCTAAATAACAAAAAGCACCAATTAAGAACCTGGTCTTTGTGAGTGCACTGCACTGGGGGGTTAAAAAGTAAAAACTCTTCAGTGCTATGAAACACAACTACCATTTAAATCTTTTTACCAAAACACTAAATACTGTGAATAAAGACGTGATTCCAGGTAATTGGTTCTATGGATATACACACAACCTCATGCTTTGGACAGTCTTCACATATTCATCATAATACCGAACAGAAAAGAGATCAGGAATATTTTGGGGGATTATTTTATGAAATTGTGAGGCTCAGTCTTAGCCACAAAACAAAATATCCCCAAAAATATTTCACGATCCCTAAAATTATTTTGTTTGGTACAGTAAACTACGTTTGGTATAACGGAACTTACTATTTTTATAATACGCATACATAACTTTTGAAAGTTGGGTCTGGAAGCTTATACAAGGAAAAGAACGACTTATTATGAGGTGCAAATAAACATGAAAATCAACAAGGAGATTGTGGTTGTGCTGTTTTAAAATTTCACCAAGATAGAAATAAAATCCAAGACAGACCGCATAGCTATATAATATCGTCCTATAACCCATTATCCGAAAGGAGATTACCACAGCTAAGTCTGAAACACCCTAAGATTTATTTCCCAGCGTCTGAGGTTGAATTTTTTGTCATGGGAATTTCTGTTCTTCTCTGCTCACTTATTTCATCATAGCAAGAATTTACCTTGACACGTTTCACGTTACCTAAAACGTTGCCTTCCAAAACCAACTCGCGTCTTACGTTCGTCAAACCTTTAAGTACCTGCCAAATATCTGTTTTAGATCACACTTGCACATGCTCAGAGTAAAGAAAGGTATTACGTCTTGTAGCATTAACACTCTTCTGATAAAGATGGATGTTCAAGTCATAGGCCTGTTCATACTCCACAAACTCAACAAATACAAGTTTTTGTTTCCCTGTGTCTTCTTATTGAATATTGACCTTGCAGGTGGTATTTGAATAAACTGCATTTAAGATTCTTACGACCTCGCGTGTGTTCGTGTAGTATTACTTGGTTGGTTTGCTGTTTAACGCCGCACTCAGCAGTATTCCAGCTATATGACGGCGGTCTGTAAATAATCGAGTATGGACCAGACAATCCAGTGATTAATATCTTGACGTCGATCAACGCAATTGGGATCGATGACATGCATAGACCAAGTCAGCGAGCCTGACCACCCGATCCCGTTAGTCGCCTTTTACGACAAGCATAGTCGCCTTTTACGGCAAGCATGAGTTGATGAAGACCTATTCTACCCCGGACCTTCATGGGTATAGAGTATTACTATCAGTGTAGATGGAATCAGATGGGTATAAACATCAACAACAAACATTCTTATGTTTATCTCATAATTACCACCACTGTCTTGCCTTTTAAGCCCAAAGGAATCTGTTTCGGCGGATAATCGAGACTGGTTATCCTTTGGCCTTGACGTTTATATTTATATATGCATAACCACATGACCTTTCGGATACTGTCATTACAGTAGCTTCGAATAGAGAATAACACAGCGTCACGCGGTCTATCTGGTATAGAAACAAGTCCTTCATAAATGCAGTTAATTAGTATAGTAGTGAGTGAGTTGGGTTTAACAACGCTTTTAACATTATTCCAGTTATATCACGGCGTGTCAGCTTAATGTAGGAGGAAAGCCCGAAGTGATGCAGGTCTCAGACGTTTACCACTTTGGTGAAACCCACGAGCACGGGTATGGTGCTGACAAACCTAGAAACATAATCGGGGCGAACCTGGATTCGAACCCACAATCATAGGTTTCTGGCGCGCCAAAGGGACTCAACTCTGCACAGCGAATCGCGGCGCCTTAGACGACTGGGCCACCCGTGCCCCCCTAATTAATTAGTATAGTAATTGTCACAACGGCAACTAGTGCCGTGAGAGGTTTGTACGAGAACGAAGTACGAATCTACACCAGTACGTTTTAACATTGACAGAGTTTTTAAAAATATGCTTCAGAATTAGTAATTGCCGATTTTAAGCATCTCATGGATGGTTTACATCTTAGAAAATCCGATAAAACAGAAAAGTGATGGATGAAGGTGCTGTGGCGGACGCCGACATTGTCCGGTTTACTCAGTGTCCCCTGTATGTAAATGCAGTCTGGTTTACAGTGTCCAATTTATGTAAATCGATAGAAGCACTTTGACCTTGAAAATGAGTTCTATTTTAATATTTTATGAGACAAGTGTGATCTACTTTCTATATAGAGGTTAGACAGGGTAAAGGGTTTAAGTTCACTTTTCTCAGCCATAAAAAAACGACCTCCAGGGTTTGCACCAACAGATATTTCTTTCGTTCTATAAATACTTTGAAATGTCCTTTCCGATTATAAACCAATCCGGGCCATATGCCTGTTGAATCTGTTTGGCTTTTGTTTGCACCTCCACTCACAAAATATGATCCCAACATTTACACATGGCCTTCAAGTGTGATCATTTTCCTAAAAAATGTATTCCAGAAAAAGGAATGAAAGTGCACAGTGCTTATTTCTCAAGGCAAAATAATCTTGTTCTTCATGCAGGTATTTGTCCGATCTGCCGAACAAATACATGACAAAATGGGATTTCTTCGTTTAAAATAAGTATCAGACTCGCAGATGCCAAGGTTAATGTCACAACCAAATGAAAAACGAAACGTCATGATCTCATATGAAGTGCATAGCAGTGTGCTGTTATGCAGCTGTTTCTATACGTTTTACTTCGAAGGATCGTAGTAGATGGTTGACTTAGGTTGGTCTGTCCTTGTTAGGATTCCAGGGCAGATTTGCTCCATCTTAGGAATGTTACAACGCCTGCTGACAGTGTTCTTGGGATGGCGAACAACTGGTCTTGGTCAGCTGAACTACCCGCAAGGATGTGACCATAGCATTTCACGAGGTACGTATATAAGTCTACGTATGACATTACACTGGTTGGTGGTCTAATGTTAATTGGCATCAATTGTCGTTGAAGAATTGTTGGACTGATCCCCTACCGGACCTGATCAACTGAACACTACTGATACTAATTTGATTGTATCATTTCACGAGGTAATGTAAGCCTATTGAATTGTAAGAGACTCCTGATGATCTAACCGTTGAGTTTGGGGTGGTGTGCTAGCCTTTTAGCTTTTAGTACACTTAAAACACTTCCAAAACATGTATTTGTCAATATCGAGCAGGGATGCCAGTGATTATTGAACAAAATGTATTTCTACAAATTAATTTAAAGTTTATTAACATGAACTGTCGATAGTACTTTCATCCAAGTAGTCGTAAAACCTGTAAATACAAGTTTCTCAGGAAATTTGCCCTCTTGTAAAACCTTGAATTGACTGTGATGCTGAGAACATATTAGAGAATGTTAGCATTCAAATACCTTGTATAGTTAAGTAAGGAATGACAGCCAGTGTGAGACCCAGTAAGACTTCACAGACCTCTCACAGACACCATCAACTCTACTGCCCTATGGACTCATTGATATGAGTGTCTCATCTTGAGGTCAACTCAAGTTCAGTTGAGGTTACTGAGTTACTGGGTATTTAAGGATAAAACAACAAGTCTACGAACCAACACAGAGGCTCATCAGTAATGTAAGTCAAGTGCATTCCTCGTTTGCTTCTCGGACGCTGCTCAGACACTAATAAAGATGTAGGATGGGCATATGTTCTTTAAGCCGCAGAGTCGATGGCAATAGCCAGCTCGGGATTAAAATGCTTACCTCCAGCCACCTTCTCACAGGGACCAGGAAAAAGTCAGGACAATTGAGGACTTTGCTGAACGGATGGACATTACATCTTTTGCAGCCACAATCAGATTTGTTTGTGTACCTACACTTCTTCAAAGGCATTACTGGTTCAAGTACTTGTCCCAACAAGACCATTGTTCTTATGTCCATTGGCGTACTGACAAACGCTCTATTAAGACATTCATACATTTTGTTTAAGGTTTGTACATCTCCTGACTTTCTATCATGAAGTGTTCCTTTGATCTAAAGGAATTAGCTTGGAGGATGGGGATGTGTGTTAATGTGTCAACTACATGTACATGACGTCCATCTACTAATGAAAGAGAGCCGTTTGTATGGGTCGAGATAGTTCCGTACAGGGCACACCTTTTATACAACAGGATTGGTCAGTACGTGTCTCATATGAAGAGTGTGTGTAGTGACTGTTCCTTCACTACATCACATTAAGAGTGTGGTTTGATATATTGTTTTCTGTGTAATTACAAGTCGATCTGGACTGACGGATTGTCTTGTATGTCTGGATTGCAATCACCTTAGTGTGATTGTTTTTGTAAGCAAACTAAATACCAGCATGCTTTGTTGTATCGTGGTGTGCATTAATAATACCACAGAAACACAGTTAGTATTTATAAGCATTTGTTTGGAAACAAATGTAAAAAATAAATTAGAAATCGATATTTCATTCGAGTGAAATAAAACTTCATGTCCGAACTCCGGCATCAATAACCCTATGGTTTTTAGAGTGAGGTCGTGAACACCTGTAAGGGACAAAGGAATAATGGAACAATTGTCTCGTGACCCGAAAAAGTATACATGTTTACTCCTGGCTGTGCCACTCGTGAAAATATGAACTTTGTCAGTTCATTCGATGAGATAAACATGACAAGAAAACACACATAGCTTCTATATATCTTGATGAGAGCAAAGTATTATATGAAGACCTATCCAAGGGTCATTTTCTCCAAGATGCTGGGGATGACTGCAGTGATAGAATGGGTAATGGTCTGTGAATACGCTAGTTTGGGGTAATGGTCTGTGACTACGCTAGTTTGGGGTAATGGTCTGTGACTACGCTACTTTGGGGTAATGGTCTGTGAATATGCTAGTTTGGGGTAATGGTCTGTGAATACGCTAGTTTGGGGTAATGATCTGTGAATATGCTAGTTTGGGGTAATGGTAAGTGAATACGCTAGTTTGGTATTATGGTATATGAATACGCTAGTTTGGGGGTAATGGTCTGTGAATACGCTAGTTTAGGGGTAATGGTCTGTGAATACGCTAGTTTAGGGGTAATGGTCTGTGAATAAGCTAGTTTGGGGTAATGGTCTGTGAATACGCTAGTTTGGTATTATGGTATATGAATACGCTAGTTTGGGGTAATGGTCTGTGAATACGCTAGTTTGAGGTTCCAAACTCACACAGACACAATTATTTTGTTTCTAGTCTTTTACTGCTATGATCGTGTTTCAACCAACACAAAAAAGCCACATTGGTGTCAGCCACACCAATATGATGTCCTAGTTCTGGTACGATCGTGAAAAACAGTAAGAAAATATATAATGAATTTATCAATTGTCTTTTCTTTTTAAATGACATGGTTATCTCCAATCTCATTACAGTAAACTACGGTTATAACGAACTCAAAGGGACTACTAATTTTAGTTTGTTATAACCACAATTCGTTATAAGCATATATACAGCATAACTACAGCATATAGTCGGGACTAAAAAGTTAGTTCGTTATATCCGTTAGTTCGTTATAAGCGTCTTCGTGCGTGTGTGGGTGTGGTTGTTGTTGTTTGTAATAGTCCTAACTTATGCAAGTTTTATAGCGCTAGCCCACTGAGATACAATGCCACAGTTTAACATGAATACCCCACTCAGACACCGTATACTGATTTCGAGCCGACCAGTCCTTGTTTTAGTCCCTTAATGGGGACCGCTAGGCAGGGTAACAACAATGACTGTCTTTTAACGTCTTTTGGTATGACACGACCAGAAGATCGAACCACGACCTTCTGCTCTTCGGGTGAAGGCTCTATCCACTACACCACGGAAAAATAACAAACCGCCAGCGACGATAAACTGCTATTTTATCTAAACATGTCACTAAATGAAATTATTTTTTTATATTTCGAGCCGACCAGTCCTTGTTTTAGCCCGTAGGCAGGGTAACAACAAGTCCCATCTTTTATCGTCGTTTGGTATGAGGGGGCACGGGTGGCCCAGTCGTCTAAGGCGCCGCGATTCGCTGTGCAGAGTCGCGTCCCTTGGGCACGCCTGAAACCTAGGATTGTGGGTTCGAATCCCGGTTCGCCCCGATTATGTTTCTAGGTTTGTCAGCACCATACCCGTGCTCGTGGGTTTCACCGAAGTGGTAAACGTCTTAGACCTGCATCACTTCGGACTTTCCTCCCACATTAAGCTGACACGCCGTGATATAACTGGAATAATGTTAAAAGCGGTGTTAAACCCAACTCACTCACTCACTCACTCACTCGTTTGGTATGACGCGGCCAGGGTATCAAACGACAAATGTCCGCTCTCTGGGAAGACGCCCAACCCACTGAACCACCTGAGGCGGACCTTGTCAGTGAGTGAGTTATATGCGTCGCATCAGCATTATTCGAGTGATATGTAGACAATGATATAATACTTTAAAGAGTCACCTGAATACGATACCCTTTCCATAACCACACGAAATCTCTACTAAAGCAGGTTCCATTATACAATTCCGACTTTATCATGTACACGTGCTTATGAATTACTGTCAAATATTTCTTTCAAATTTCATTTAGTTGCTGGTTGATTAAGGTGTATTTGCACAAGTATTTCACAAGGGACCATTCACCAGCTATTCTATTTTGTTAAAGTTTAATCAAATAGAGCATATATTTCTTCTGCTTTCTGTGAAACATTCTCTTAAATACATTATGTCATTACTCAAATATAACATTATGAATTACTCTACCTCTTAAAATGAAAAAGTACATTTTGTCATAACTCAAATATAACATGAAGTATTATGAATTACCTCCTCAAATGAAAAGTACATTTGCACAATAAAACACGACAAAACGCAATCTAAAAACGACCATGGAAATATTTTAAGGTTCACTGCTCAGTCTCAAAAAACGTCATGTGCGATATTTCTATGATATTCCCTACCTCGCTCTTCTCGCCCAGACCATAACCTTATGGCCACGCACGATGTAAGGCTCTCCCCGGGTACAGCGCGTCCTGCCTGACAAACTGCCTTACGACATCTCAAACACACTTAGAGCAGCCGGGATAAGGCAATAGAATACTCAGCAAACGTTCAAAGACTTAAAGACTGCGCAGCATTTCCTAAAGTAAATGTTTGGATATTGTGCAAAAACCTCCGCTGTACGTTACAGCACGATACAGACCTACAACCTCATGGTGCGCGGCTCTAAGAATGCGGAGTCGGTGACTCGTTATTACATTGACAATGTGTATTGATTAAATCATGCTTGTACCTTGCACACTGTGTACACTCCGGCTCGGGGTGAACTGGACTTTCAGGAATGTTCCTAGTTGACCGTGAACCATAAACAGATGACCGATCCTAGTCATTGGTCATTTTAACGATCAGGAGGGCACTCAGTTAAAGCTTTGGGTTTATATGCTCTGGCTTTGACCATGGACAACCGTTATGTAGATGGACAACCGTTATGACCAGATGAGATAAAAAAAATGTTTGATTAATGTGTCCACGACATATGTTACTCTGGAATTAAAACAATTATCACAGAAATATAACACACCGTCCGGCCAATAAGGCCTATAAGACCAATTCTTATCATAACAATACAGTCACAGCACTCAACGTGTGAAAATATACTGATGGAAGCGAATAAGGGAAAACATAGGGAAATATACTTTACCGTCACTACATTTGAAACATACAAATCCACAAATGTCAGAATCAGGATTTGAGATGTGTTTGTGTGCGTTGTTTCAAATGCGTATTTGGTAGGCAAGGCTGGGAACCCATGATAGCATATCATTTTACTGTGTCTGAAACTAAGTAATCCCTTATCCATCTCCATCAGTATATATGGGGGCACGGGTGGCCCAGTCGTCTAAGGCGCCGCGATTCGCTGTGCAGAGTCGCGTCCCTTGGGCACGCCAGAAACCTAGGATTGTGGGTTCGAATCCTGGTTCGCCCCGATTATGTTTTTAGGTTTGTCAGCACCATACCCGTGCTCGTGGGTTTCACCGAAGTGGTAAACGTCTTAGACCTGCATCACTTCGGGCTTTCCTACCACATTAAGCTGACACGCCGTGATATAACTGGAATAATGTTAAAAGTGGCGTTAAACCCAACTCACTCACTCACTCCATCAGTATATATCAATATAATATCATGTTAAAACTAGTGGTTAAATATTAGCATATATAGACAAATCACATGTCACCTGAGAGAATGTATTGTCTACTGACTAATAAGAGGGGTGGCATTTTCTTCACTTAAACATATGTTTAAACAAGGACTAACGATAACATCCGTGGATATGCTAATTTTAAAAAAAAAATTTATTAGTGATCACTTTTTATATATATAAATTATGTAAACATTTCAGTGCAAGATCAAGCCTGGTGTAAACTTTACACAGAATCATCGCCCATCGCTATTTGTATTTATGTCTGAGAGATTTTTAAATGCCTATGCGTTTAAAGAAACTTGGTACGTTAAAATAATGAGGAATTTGTAAAGTTTCATATTTCCATTTTTGGATGAATATAATTTAAAAGTTGTTCTATTTATCTCAGTATCAGAAAAACGTAGTAACATACATGGCGCATAGCGTTTGTAGTGATGCTAGTAAGAAGTATCCCTGGCTATTATGAAGCCGAAATGACAAATAATAAAGACTTTAACGCGAGTCATGTCAAAAAACCCTTTCCATATTCATAAAAAATCCGACCCGTGAAGATCCGGGGTAGAATAGGTCTTCAGCAACCCATGCTTGCCGTAAAAGGCGATTATGCTTGTCGTAAGAGGCGACTAACGGGATCGGGTGGTCAGGCTTGCTGACTTGGTTGATGCATGTCATCGATCCCAATTACGTGGATCGGTGCTCATGATGTAAATCACTGGATTGTCTGGTCCAGACTCGATTATTTACAAACCGCCGTCATACAGCTAGAATATTGCTGAGTGCGGCGTTAAACAACAAACCAAGCAACCAAATCATAAGAAATCTCTACTAAAAGCAGAGTAAATTATACGATTCCGACTATGTCATGAGCATGTGGTTATGAATCACTATCAAATTGTGATGCAACCAGATGTTCGCGAAACGATGAGCGTATCCTTCCCTGCTCACAAACACATGCAAAGGCAAGTCAAGTGTTCACTTAAAAAACACGGGAACATATAGTACAAGTCTAAAAATAAAAGCCCGTGACAACTAACTTACAACAAGCAGGGCCCGTGAAGATCCGGGGTAGAATAGGTCTTCAGCAACCCATGCTTGCCGTAAAAGGCGACTATGCTTGTCGTAAGAGGCGACTAACGGGATCGGGTGGTCAGGCTCGCTGACTTGGTTGATGCATGTCATCGATCCCAATTGCATGGATCGATGCTCATGTTATCAATCACTGGATTGTCTGGTCCAGACTCGATTATTTACAGACCGCCGTCATATAGCTGGAATATTGCTGAGTGCGGCGTTAAACAACAAAAAAAACAAAACAAAAAATACAACAAGCAGACTGTCACATGTTGGCACCATTGTGTTGTTGGAAGAACAAGGTTTGGCATAGCACCTGGTAACTGTTTGTTCGTCAGTGAATTGAAATGTTACCTTAAGCATACTGAAAAACCAGCTGCTACTCAAAGGCTTTTACAAAAAACAAAAGTGTACCTGTTCTTGAAGGTAAGCTTAGCAATCCCAGCATGTATACTCTTAAGATGACGGTTTGACTAAGTCCGTTTCCTTATCAGATAAATAAAGAGGTTCAAACACACAACAGTTGAAAGAACAAGGACATACTATTTTGGGTGAATACAGAATTGTTTTTCACGAGGAGCGGATTTTCTTTTGTTCGTATCTAATTTGAATTTAAAACAAAATCAACCTGACACATTCTTGCATGGTTTATTTAAACCAAGGCTTGTCAAAGCACCTGACAAATGTATGTTCGTACGTGTACCTAAATGGAACGTATGCACTTAAACGAAGAGTTTCTTTGCCGTTTAACCATCACGAATCATGTACCATGTTCTTGACGTCAAACCAAGCAAACAGGAGGTTAAATGCATAAATGTCGTGCTATTCTCTAAAGGTAACAGTTGCACTGAGGTGTATCTACCTACGTTTGTCCAAGGATGTATCTTTTAAAACGAGAAAATGAGGATGATGATATGTTTTAGCTCAAAAGGAGTCCCAAAAAGTGAAAGTAACTATTTTGAAAAGCATAGTTTGGTTCACGTTTCAGAGAGAGTGAACATGGCCAAATTCGCGAAGCTCCGAGACAATGTCATATCATAAATCAATACTGCGGAAAGTGGCATTATCTGGTGTTAGAATCCCGCTGAAAAATAGAAGCATTGGCAGAGGATGACATTTCGGATATCCATGTTAATACGGCGGATCCAGACCACATAACTATAGTGTTGAGTGAGATGGTGTGACACAGACAGAGATATTGTCAAGAAGATCACAGTGCCGTGTCCTTGCTAAACCTTCAGCTTTTAATGGGATCTTACATTACAATTTGTCCCACACGTTTTCTCTGCAGGACATGTCTGGAAAGGATTTGACGTGTACCATATGTTCCCGTGTTGTGTTCAGGTGCACAACAGACTTGCCCTTACACGTGTTTGTGTCGGATGGGGCAGGGTACGCTCACCCTTTCGCTTGTTTGTTTGTTGTTTAACGCCGCACTCAGCAATATTACAACTATACGACGGCGGTTTGTAAATAATCTAGTATGGACCAGACAATCAAGTGATTGACATCATGAGCTTCGATCCACGCAATTCGGATACGATGACATGCATCTACCGAGTCAGCGAGGCTGACCACACGATCCCGTTAGTCGCTTCTTACGACAAGCAATGGTTGTGGAGACCTATTCTACCCCAATCTTCACGGGTGCTCACCTGTTTGATAGTGATTTAAAAACATATGCTTGTGATATAGTCGTACAATGGACTCTGCTTTTAACAGTGATTTCTTATTATTATGGAAAGGGGTTTTACCTAAATCTAGATGTGATTCAAGAATTATCTCCGCTATTGGCGGAGACTTCTTATGATTATGTTTCCATCATATTATAATTTAAATGAGGACAAATTTCTATCATGGTTTTCAATGTGCACACAAGTGTGGCTTACCGTGGCTTAACATGGCTTTGGACGCTTATGCTAACGAAATCTAACATTTGGTTTCATATTACCTGCTTAGAGTGTGAGTGCATATTTAGATGAACACCAACATTCAATGAGAATGGTTGAGTTTTGAAAAAAAGGATTGAAGTTTTGTCTAAAGTGTAAATTTCATGATGAAACAAAGTCGTAGAGGTTTTCTTCTTTGGTAAAACTCAATACTTTCATGTGCATATTGACACTGTGCGAGATTTTCCCCCCACAAAAGTTATTAAAGTTTTTATTTCGTCTTGTTCTGCGCTTAGCGCATGGAAAACAGCGATTGTTATTTAATTGGATTTAAATTAAATTGTTAGGATTTTTAAAATGCCTATTAAGAAAAAAACTCTTAACACAGATCACCGGACATCCTGAATACATAGTTCGAAAATTAAAATTTGAGTTTACTTTGGCAAACATTTTCTGATGTCAAGCTAAGCTGCTGATCCGAAAGAGAGGCGAAACAAATAAATTGACTTTTTCTTTAGTAATTCCTATTTGATTAACAATGTTTACACGGTCTTACAAACACTAAACAATGATGCTCAAAGAGCGCACTAAAAGGAATAGATGTTCATTAGATAAATATAAAAATGCAACGCCTGAGAATAATCAGTATGGAATATCTGCCGAAACAGAATCCAAAGGCAAAATATCTGTGAAGAATTATGCGAATGGATCACTGTAAATTATTGATAACACCAGGTGTTCCCATATTACAATGTGCACAAAGAAGTAAGTCTTGAGACACCTTGTTGTCTGAATGCACACAACAGAACTTCTGCCATGTGACGGAAGCCAGTAAACTACCGAGTCTTGACCAGACAACCAAGTGATGGACGAGACAATCCAGTGACACAGTAGCGCATTTGCTGATTTTATTCAAATTTGAAAACGATACGTTAACTTAGAATTTCGTCTTCTGTGTACAAGTGCAAAAATGTACGAAATCTGATAATTGATCATTAGTTATGGTATAAACTGTAATAAAAAATAAGCACAAGGACATTCGGTATGGAACTCAACAGTTGTACTAAAACAGATGGTCACTTCATTGTTCAAATACTAACTTCTTTATGTAAAGCGTCCTAAAACTATGGCAAAAACACTCGATAAAATCGTTAGTTAAGAAACTTGGAATCTGCAACAAACTACTCGATTGTCCCACGTGTGCAGACAGGAATGTTGTGGTTCGCCTTTCATAAAAAACGTTAGTTCACTAAGTCCGGCCAGGACTGAGCAAGTGCAATTTACCGGAGAGCATTTTTGTTTATACACGTTTCAGATGACGAATGGTGGTGACAAGATGTCCAGCGACCTTGACCTCTGACGGACACGATGTGCGATGATTCGTATTAACAGTTCATACCTGTTTATAGCGTATGATACTTTTTAAAATAAGATTAATCAACAAGATGTTCACGTTATTTGTTTAAAGCATTGTAATATTACACTTAACATTAACTGTAACCTGTTTCAGACCAATTTATTTAAAGCAATGTAATGTTACACTTAACATATAATTGTAACCTGTTTCAGATGTGCAAATCAGTTGGAGTCAGTGTTGAATAAATGAATTAATTGATATAGATTGGGAAGGAAATATATGTACTAGTTTCTATCGTGTTTAATATACTTACTTGTCTCAGGTATGCTATATCTTTTACAGTTTTAAAGACGCTGGATTTTCAATAAATGATATAAAACAGACAGATTTGTTATAATTTTAGCTATGTCTGGCGTAAATATGTATGCAAAACGCCTGAACAAATTCAATATAGTTATATGACATGGTTCTTCGATTGTTATAGACGTAATGGATAGTTAACAGGGGTGAAATATTGTGAAGTCGAATATTATCTTTTGTGACTGTTAAGAGATGAAGCATCAGTATTGTTTTCTGTGTTTCGGGAAATCTTAAATCATTAATATGCATTACAGTAAACTACGGTTATAACGAACTCAAAGGGACTACTAATTTTAGTTTGTTGTAACCGTAGTTCGTTATAAGCATATATACTGCATAACTACAGCAAATAGTCGGGACCAAAAAATAAGTTCGTTATAAGCGTGTTCGATATAACCGTAGTTTACTCTATTTGAAAACACTGGATTTGTCACATAGAAATTCACAACGACATGAACCGATCTGTTAACCGAAAGACATTTCATACCAAAGATGAATGTAATATTTTTAGAGCTTATATTAATTAATATTTTTTGATTACATTTCCCATCATATCTTATATATATATTTATATTATACAGCTTATATTTAATGCTAGGTTGACATAAGGGTGTCTTTGGTCATAAAACGCCACCCAGATGGGGATACCCGGATAAAATATATCCACACCAACAAAGTTTAATCCATAGATTATTATGGGTCGGGTGGCCAAGCTTGGTAACGTGGCTGACGGCGTGTCATCGAACCCTGTCCTTGATCGTAGCTTAGCAACAAAATATACAGAGCCTGTTCACCCGTGTACGCTTTAAGTGAGTGAGTGAGTCGGGCCGCTTCGTAAAACAATTTAGTTACAACTGAATCTGACAAAACTGGACTTATGTCTGATCGAAGGTTTAGTCTGGTTTAGACAGAGGTCAAGATTTGTAAGACTTTAGCAGGAGTCCTTTGCTCTAACGATATGACCACACAAGATCAGAGACAATATTTAGTGAAAAAGATGAGTTTAAATGATGTATCATGGCGTGTCAGCCGAATGTGTGAAGTAAACAATTGCTGGATGTTTACCACTTTCGTGAAATCCATGACCTCATGTTTGACATGACCAAGAATCACAATCGTGCAGAATCTTGAATTCGAATTTATCACAGCACAGCACAGCACAGCACAGCACAGCACAGCACAGCACAGCCTACCACAGCTAGGAAACGCATCCGTATCTTATCAGCAGAAACTCCAGACAATCGTTTCACGAGTTTGTTTGCTTGTTCATTAACACCTAACTCCAGCTATATGACGGCGGTTTGTACATAATCAAATTTGGACCTGACGAGCAAATGATTGATATTATGAGCAACGTCCTAGGCCGTTCGGGTAGAATTGTATGCACTCAGCCGAGTCTGACCGCCCGATCTAATTAATCGCCTCGTACGACAAACATAGATGGCCTACTTTAAACCGGAATCCCCGACAGGGGGCGTTTGCCACACAAACACGATGATAAAAAAACTTTTCATGCGTAGTGCCGCATACTATATACACTAAATCAAACACTGGTCGTTTTTTCAGTTTTGAAGGGACAAATGTATACAAAGAGAAAACATTTTGTTATTTAAGCTTTTGCAACGTTTCGAAATGAGCTTCTGTAAGCAGACCCAGGCTGCCAGGAGAGCGGAAGGTTGGGGGTACGATCCCCGGCCGCGGCATACCAAACGACGTTAATAGATGGTACTTGTTGTTACCCTGCCTTGCCCTCGTCAGTAAGGGACTTGTACAAGCAGCCTGAGACACACGTACACACGCACGCACGCGTCGCTGTATAAAAACAATAATCTGTAACGTGACGTTAAACCCCATTTCACCTCACCTCACCTCCTGTGAGCTAGAGTTGGTTTAAGACACATCCATGTCTGTGTCTGCTGATACAGATACTTAATTAAGAAATACAACAGGTTTTGCGCACACATTGCGCCTAGTAAGTATAGAATAACTACCACCAACCTTTAAACCAAGAGCACGTGTAAAAGATGTCTCGGATCTTCTGAAGCGAAACGCGGAATGAAGGAAACACGACAGTGGCTCTGCTATACACTTAACCTATGTTGACTTTGAACCCGGGCCAATTCCACATGACAATTCCAGTTGTAAGAAAAGCCAGTATTCCTCTCACATCCACAGCTTGAGGATAAAAAACGAGTTTCACAGGATTATGGGGATAAGCCACGCTGTAACGTGACTGGGAATGAAGACGGAACTTGTGTTTACATGGCGACCGTACACGCCGGCATTTTGATTTCCTCTAGGCTAAAGCTGCCATTCCGGTCAATTTTTAGGATTGTATTATAAACCAAATTGACGTTAAGGAGATAAGGGTGAATGTGTTCATTGCATTGTGAAAGGTTTAGCGTGCAATTATTAATTATGAACTTCAACGTCTCGCTGAAACAGACGTAATAGATACAGAAAAAAACGTTCTTCAAATAAACATCTTTGTTCAGTGTCGTCTGTTGAAATGCACTTCTAGTTATTTGCGTGGGAAGCGTAAGAGATTTTTGTGTGATTTTTTGTGTGTGTAGAACAGAACACTGTGACGTTACATAAATGTGTGCATCAATCAAATTAATAGCGCTCTGTCACTAATCCTAAAAGTAATAGCATAATAAGAGAGAGGATAAATTATTTATGGATGTCAACTTCATGGAACACAAGACCCGTGAAGATTCTGGGGTAGAATAGGTCTTCAGCAACCCACGCTTGCCGTAAAAGGTGACCATGCTTGTCGTAAAGGCGACTAACGGGATCGGGTAGTCAGGCTCGCTGACTTGGTTGATTGTCTGGTCCAGACTCGATTATATTACAGACCGCCGTCATATAGCTGGAATATTGCTGAGTGCGGCGTTAAACAACAAACCAACCAACAAAATCATGGAACACAAGGTTTCGGAGATTTTGCTAACTCCTTCACAAGGTGAGTGTTGAATGAAGGAGAAAGCATATACTCCGAAACCTTGTGTTCCTCATAATAAAGAAGTTGACATCGATGAATTATCTTCTTATGTGTATCACTACTAAATGTCATATAAAGACTTAATAGCATAATGATGTTGTAGTGAGTGAGTTGGTTTTAACACCGCTTTTAACATTATTCCAGTTATATCACGGCGTGTCAGCTTAATGTGGGAGGAAAGCCCGAAGTGATGCAGGTCTAAGACGTTTACCACTTCGGTGAAACCCACGAGCACGGTTATGGTGCTGACAAGCCTAGAAACATAATCAGGTCGAATCGGGATTCGAACCCACAATCCTAGGTTTCTGGCGTGCCCAAGGGACGCAATTCCGCACAGCGAATCGCGGCGCCTTAGACGACTGGACCACCCATGCCCCGACTGTAGGAGGAGAGTTACACAGACTTAGGTGAATTCAAAGAACACGGACAGGTGTTGACAAATCAATGCTCATGATCAGGGATAATCTACGATTCGGACCTACGATAAGCAGATCCTGGCACGTTAAAGGGGCGCTATAGTGCACAACGAATAGCGGTGCTTGGCCAAAAGTGCCACGTCGATAAATATATTTTGGCATGGATACACGGAGACAGATATGACTTGCTGACACAAGAATATGTCAAAACTTCAAATTATGTTATAAGTGTATATATCTAGTGTATGACTATATACTAGTATATGTCGGTACCCACAAAGATCCGAGTTAGAATTGATCGTCAGTTACCCATGCTTATGGTAAGAGGCGACTAACGGGATCGGGTGGTCAGGTTCACTGACTTGGTTGATGCATGTCATCGTATCCCAATTGCGTGGATCGATGCTCATGATGCCAATCACTGGATTGTCAGGACCTTATATTTGATATTTCGTGCTTCCTAAAAGATTTAATTATTTATTACTAGAATTGAACTGGTTTTCAAAGAGTAATATATGTCTTGGTTTGTCAAATTCAGAGCATATTAACAAATAGTGGTATCCGTCATCGATGCCTTTTAGACCATTAAGTGCATATTCTTTCATTATATGGAGTACATTTCAATGGGCATAGGGTAATTACCTCATCCATACGTAAGACGATAAAGCCAATATAATTCTTTCAATAATGATAAATAATCCAGTGGAAACATTTATGTTACATTTCTGTAAACATAGGTGTGTTAACGTAAGCTTGAAGCTCCTTCTGACATGTTTTACTGACAAATGATAGGTTGTCCCAAACGTAGTTTTGTCTTTTAAAGTCTGTTGGTATGAAGGGGCCGAACCCCTGAAGTGAAATGGGGTTTAACGTCGCGTCCAAGATTATTGCACTTATATAGGGACGTGCATGCACGTGTATGTATGTGTGTGGCTGCTTGTACTAGTCCGGACTGATGCCGATTTATAGTGCTAGCTCACTGAGATACCATGCCGCAGTTTAACATGAATACCCCACTCAGACACAGTATACTGACCCCGAGCCGACCAGTCCTTGTTTTAGCCCCTTAATGCCGAGCGTCAGACAGGGTAACAACAAGTACCATCTTTTAACGTCTTTTGGTATGACGCGGTCGGGGATCGAGCCCCGGACCTTCCGCTCCCCGGGCGGACGCTCTACCATTAGACCACGGAGGCGGTCCCGATCTCTTTAGTAAACATGATAAAGTAAAGACGTGACCTGTCTTTCTTGTTCACACTGTAAACGTATTCAATACTTAATCATGTAACTATTTACATCAATAGATGTTACGGTTTTTCCAGTCCCCATTGTTGAGTAGTGAGTGAGTATGGTTTTACGCCGCTTTTAGCAATATCCCAGAAATGGGCTTCACACATTGTACCCATGTCGGGAATCGAACTTGGGTCTTCGGCGTGACGAGCGAACGCTTTAACCACTAGGCTCCCCGGCCGCCCCGTATCCCCATTGTTAAAGCATAGAGGTCACTTAGCGGTGATAATGAACAATAGGGGGGATAACGATAGTCTAATGCTGAATGAGATGCTAAATTGTTTTATATTTGTGTCGCAAGCATCCACCTTATGATTATTTGACTGACTTTCTAGAAGTTGGTGAGTGAGTGAGTGAGTGAGTTTGGTTTAACGCCGCTTTTAGCAATATATTAGCAATATCACGGCGGATGACACCAGAAATGGGCTTCACACATTGTACCCATGTCGGGAATCGAACTCGGGTCTTCGGCATGATGAGCGAACGCTTTAACCACTTGGCTACCCGACCGCCCCTGAGTACATTAGAAAACGTACAACTTTCTTGATAACAACTTCTGTTTTGTTGCATTTAGCAACGTTTTGATGTAGTTTCTTACACTATTATATCATGAGAATGTGTTTATAGAACACTCTCAAAGAGTGATGCTACCAGGAGCTCGCGAAAAGATGAGCGTATCCTGATCCACTGATGGCAACCGTCACAAACACACGCAGTGGCAAGTCATATATTCACCTTAAAAAACACACGGGAACATACGGTACAAGTCCAAATAGAGAATTGCATCGGACATAATCTTTGTCACTAATGCGTCAATTTTGGAAAAGTCATCCACATGTCTACCATAAACATTTTCTAAAGCTTTACCGAGGCCTTGAATGTTGTAACCTTGATCACACATCTTCTGAGCAAGTCGTATGGCGCTCTTTGAAATCTTGATAGAAGGTAACACTGAGATAATTGGATGAAGTCAGATGTACAGTAAGCATGACAAATAGCACACAGGTAATGAAGCCATGTGTACAGTGGGGTATGGATTAAAAAGATTAAACAGTTGTGGCAAGCTGATTAGATACTAAGTAAAAAAAGCCATTGCTTGATCAGATCTTCATAGGCAGACGGGATGCAATGCCCTTGATCTCTGTTGATCAAAGGTTTGTGATGGCGGATTTCTGTAACGTCTGCGAGTTTTCTTTTGGTGAAGTCTTGATGTTTGGTTGAGAGGATTTGGACTTTGCCAACCTGAATTTGAAAGCTAGGGAAGTTGTGCTGGTTGTCTGAGAGGGCTGATTGTCTGTCTGCATTGGCTGTTGAAGTCTTATGTTCTTTGATACGGGTATCTACTGGGCGGGGTATTTTACCAATGTTCGAGCCACCACAGTCAAAGTTAATCTTACGGATCACTCATTTATGGATCAAACATTAGTGTCATACAATGTACAACATCAAACATTACGCATTTATATTCATACGTAACAGTACTTGTTAGACCCGTGAAGACCCGGGTCAGAATAGGTCTTCAGCAACCTATGCTTGCCGTAAAAGGCGACTAGGCTTGTCGTAGGAGGCGACTAACGGGATCGGGTGGCTCGCTGACTTGGTTGATGCATGTCATCGATCCCAATTGCGTGGATCGATGCTCATGATATTAATCACTGGATAGCTGAAATATTGCTGTGTGCGGCGTTAAACAACAAACCAACCAACCAACTAGTTTTTAAAAAAAACTGTATTATTGTGGTAAATCGGAAGTGCCTGACATATTGACAAATATTGGTTTACGCGTAAATCAGATAATTCACTGCAGGTTAAGACAAGGATGCAGTTATCTGAACGGCCACAAATTTGAAAGATTTATTAGTGATAATGTTTACACTACCTATCAACTGGTCCAAATTACACTGAGATTTGATCTGAAAGCTATGTTTATAGCTATGACCTTCGAACCATCCTGTCAACACGTCGCTATATAAGTGCAATAATCTTGGACGCGACGTTAAACCCTATTCCACCACCACATCCTGTCAACATAGACAAAGAAATACTTCTTGCTAATCGATTCTGTGTACCATTTCCTCACTATGACCATAACATTGTATGAACACGAACTCTTATATATATTTCACCAACAACTGTTTACCTTTGATGTACCTTTGATGGCACAATATCAATATTACTACCGTATAACATATATACTACTGCTGTTTGTTCGAACTTCAGCGGGGAGAGATATTTATACAGGCTTTGCCTATTTATCAATCCCCTTTCATTGTACTAAATGGGTGGGTTAGAATAGGTCTTCAGCAACCCATGTTTGTTGAAACAGGCGACTGTGCTTGTCGTAAGAGGCGACTAACAGGACTGGGTGGTCAGGCTCGTTGACTTTGTTGAGGCATTTCATCTTATTCCAATCGATGCTCATGATGTCAATCACTGAATTTTCTGGTCTAGGCTCGATTATTTACAGACCGCCGTGATAAAGCTGGAATATTGCTCAGTGCGGCGTTAAACAACAAACCAAACCAAAACAAGTGGAAATCGATATTGTTTGAAAAAGATACTGATGATGCAAGATATTCGGGAAAGGCTTTGCATCCTGCCCCACCGGTGGCACCCGTTACAAACACATGCAAAGGCAAGTTAATTGTTCGCCAGCAAAAAACACGGGACCATATGGAACAAGTAAAAAAAGGGAAATAAAATGAGTTCTTCAACCGACTGCGTGATTGTCACGCACGAACAACGAGTATATCTCAATTAAAACTGTTCACAAAATACAACAAGGAGAGAACAGTACAGTGATCACAACTCCGTTCTGTCTACTGGTAAAATGGGAACAAATCCTTACAAGGATTAAGTCGGAACTACAATTTACATCGTCTTAAATACAAATATATTAACAGTGGAATTCGAGTCAATGGGTTTGATTGTATTATAATACTTGACATTGACATGATAGTTGGAAGGTTAACACAAAGGCAAGACTGATCGTTTCAAATAATCACATTGTTCAAAGCATACAGTTCACGAGAGTGCTTATTCGGCTCCAACCATCGAGATTTGAGACCAAATATAAAATATCATACCCTTCTGCAGTTAAGTCTCGCTCTTTTCTGTTTGCATTACGCGTCCTCCCTAAATCGTTTTTAAAACTCACATTTCTGATTTCTTTCATTGGGGCTCACATTTCAACAATCCTTGAAGTAGTGACCCACAAGATGTACTTGTCAATTTCCAAATAAGATTTACATTTCTGTCATTTATATAAAAAAGCGACAGATGAGATGTATTACTTGAGTTCCAGTAGAAGTACGTGACATTAATTAGAACAAATATTCGCAAAACTGATCATTTTTTATTTAACACAAC
Organism: Haliotis cracherodii; assembly: GCF_022045235.1. Taxonomy (NCBI): domain Eukaryota; kingdom Metazoa; phylum Mollusca; class Gastropoda; order Lepetellida; family Haliotidae; genus Haliotis; species Haliotis cracherodii. The sequence goes on along the minus strand of NW_027266319.1, from coordinate 53,462,225 downwards.
ATCCCCTATTCTTTATTGACAAATAGCGGAACATGTTTTTGAGAGTTATGTTAGGATAAGCCAGGCATGCAGTTATATTTTGGATGAGATGAGCTTTTTATTCAAACACGTGCCATTTTTGTTTGGCAATGTATCACGGTTTTTAAATGACAAATGCATAGCAATGCACGAGCTTAAAGTAAAAAATATGTGAGATAAAAAGTGTGTTCTATAAACGTCATAACCTTCATCTTAAGTGCATATATAGCATGTGAGAGGCATAGTGATGAACGATGACAAACATGTTTTAGGCGTTCAACGACACATGGCAGGGTGATAATAATAATAATAATAATAATAATAATAATAATAATAATAATAATAATAATGATAATATTAATAATAATAATAATAATAATAATACGACCCAGAATATGTACAGGGCGTCATGGAAAATGATAAATACAAAATTCTTTGGAACAGGCCCGTATACAGCCTCAGACATATCCAGGCCAACAAACCTGATCTTGTCATTTTTTGATAAATCCAAGGAAATCATTTATATCACTGAATGTACTGTACCTTTTGACACTAATGTGAGTGACAAGATTGAGGAAAAACAAGGCAAATATGCAGACCTCGCCTTCGAAATTTCACGCCTGCATCCCAAGTACCAAGTTGTCCGACTCTTCATTGTTCTTGGTGCCTTAGGTTTGGAACCACCCAAATCTTTTGACTAACATTAGGAGAGTCGCCGGGTTTGCTACCAGGAATACAGCCCTTCTGACAATCTGGGTAATGCAGAATGCTGTAGTGTTGGGGAGTCGTCACACTTTCCGGACAGTTCTGGGTGGGTTTGACTAGGCAGCGCTTCCTGGGAGAAGTCACATTCGCTGTCTGGGCTGCGTGTAGAGGGGGCAAAGGCCCTGAGCTGATGATGAGCCTAACCAGACTGACCGTGCCAGCATCACCCAGACCCTCTGCTGCATTTATTAATTTTAATCTGTATATGGGCATGAAAGGCACAATTCCTAATTGAACAGGAAGAAAATACATTGAGGTGGGATAATCCTTACATGATAATAATAATAATAATAATAATAATAACAACAACAACAACAACAATAATAATAATAATAATAACAATAATAAAGCGACAAAACCCTTTATATATCCAATAAAAATATTTGCATAGAGCAGAGCCGATTGTACGATTCCGACTATATCATGAGCATATATCATGAATCTGTATCAAATAGTAATGCGAAAAGCAACGTGAAGAATACGCATTTCACAAACGTGCACTGTACATTCGTTGTGTGAGACATGTCCAACAAATAGTCATTGTTTACACTTCAAATCAGTTTGTTTGAAATCTTTCCATTCATATAAGTAAATGGAATATTATTTTTTTATGATCCATATTTCCTAAAAACACCTAGCGAACATCAAAACACTAAACAAAAAAGAATTACGCCCTGATGTTTCTATTTCGGCAGAAATTCAGAGTAATTAGTCTCTGGCGTTGACGTTTTGAATGCAAATAATGTGGGAAAAGAATCTTCAAAGTTAACACAATATGTTTAATAAAAAATGCGCACTAGATATATATAGACCCGTGAAGATTCGGGGTAGAATAGGTCTTCATCAACCCATACGTGCCGTAAAAGGCGACTATGCTTGTCGTAAAAGGCGACTAACGGGATCGGGTGGTCAGGCTCGCTGACTTGGTTGATACATGTCTGAGACCTGCATCACTTCGGGCTTTCCTCCCACATTAAGCTCACACCGTGATATAACTGGAGTACTGTTAAAAGTGGCTTTAAACCAAACACATTCTTGACGTTCTATATAAAACAGGACTATAAGCTTCGTCACATCAAATGTGTGAAATTCTGAATGAACTCGACCGTACATACATGAACATAGAAAAAATTATACCTTTGGGCGAAACCACACGTGTCGTATGTGGCAATCAAACATTACTACCTCGTAACACCTTTTGATTATTTCCCCACGCGGAATTATTCAAACGCAATGCTGAAGCAGGTGTGTGAAGAGGCGGCTCGTGCATTCAGTATCACTCCGCCATGTCAACACTCAAGTGTACAGTCGAACTTTCCAAGTTAAAACTATTTCGAGTGTGTCACGTGATACAAGTCAGACGAACCTGTAAAATAAACGTATGCAGAGCTCCAGTGTCTACTTCAGCAAGTTAAGTTGCCAACGTTGTGTTTAAAGTGTTTAAAATGCATCACAGTGATTTTTGATTTCACACGAGAGTGTTGAACCTCCTCTTCACTTTTCCTGTGTAAGTTGAAAATGCTTGATTTTTTTTACCGGTGATTTACAACTAATTCTTTTCTCGCGCGCGTTTACACACAGTTGACTAAATACTACGACATGGTGACACGCTGTGAAGGTGTTAAAATATGCTGTACACATACAGCTTGTCTTTCTTTGCATTACGATTTGAATAGTTTAAAGGAATTAATTCCACGAATCGCGAAAAATCAACAGTTCCCCCACACATCGGGCAATTAAGTTAAAGTTGAATCATGGAACAGGGACGGGTCCAGCATTTTTAAAAGGGAGGTGTCCAATATATCAAACTCCTCTCTCAGTCAATTTTACTGCCTACAACATAATACATTTGGTTTTGACAAGGATGGTGGTGGTGGTGGTGGTGGTGGTGGTGGTGGTGGTGTGTGTGTGTGTGTGTGTGTGTGTGTGTGTGTGTGTGTGTGTGTGTGTGTGTGTGTGTGGCACACGACGAGGCAGGCGATCGAACCATCGACAAACAGGTCAAACGTTCTATCCACTAGACCACGGAGGCGGTCTAACCAATATGTCATTACTGGTATTCATGATTCGTTCACCAGTGTTGAAAGGCGACCCGATCCGCTGTACAGAATTACATCCCTTCGTCGTGCCAGGATCTGCTGGTCATGATTTCCAATTCCCGATTCACACAAGTTACAATATGTCGTGCTCGTGGGTTTCATAAGTGCGACAGTTCAAAGCTGGTTTAAACCCAGTACATATAAGCAGTAAAACACTTCCATATTCACCAGACATCTCTGCTGAAATCGATTGTACGATCCCGACTTTATCATGAGCATCAAATAGTGAATCACTATCAAATTGTGAGGATACCAGGTGTTCGCGAAAAGGTGAGCTCATCCTGTCCCACAGGTGGCTTTCGTCATAAACACATGCAAATGCAAGTCAATCGTGCACCTGGGAACAATTGGTTTATTAACTTCACAACGCCCAAAAGTCTCCTGGTACATGATCTATCAACTAGAAAGTTATGAGGTGTATTTGACTTCGTTTCCAGGCTCTCGTAAAACAGATTTCGTGATATAACTATCAGAAATACTGTTCTTATCGGCGTTAACACAGACTCGCTCACTCACTCACTCACTCACTCACAATGACTATCAGGCCAGACTGAACGGGACAAAAACATACGCCAATATACTCTTTACACTTTTTTTACAATGAATTCAGACCGATTCATGTCTATTGTGTATTTACTCGTGATTCGTTAGTAGATTCCATCTAGGTGCTGCCGGTATGTCAGGACATACTGACCCTTTTCGCGAAAACCTGGTGTCCTCGATTGTTTTCAATGATCCATTCGTATATTGTTTATCACAATTTCTCATTCTTCGCAAAATGGAATCTGTTTCGGTAGACTTCCACGACTGCTTATTCTCTGGCGTTGTCGTTTTGAATCTACATGAGACACATTCTTGAGTTAAAGTAGGAGGGGTGGTCAAAAAGTTCTAAGCCTAACAAACAAAACCAACAATTGTTAAAGTGTTTTTAATATAAAAATTCAACATAATCTCCCTGCTTTTTAATACACCTCTCATATCGATAGTGAAGCTCTTCAATTCCAGCCAGGAAGAAGTTTTCTGAAGCCACCCTGAAAAACCCATTCACGGCCTCTTTGAGGTCATCGTTGTCGTCACAACGCTTTCCACGAAGGTGTTCTTTCAGTTTAGGAAACAGGTGGAAATCACTTGGAGCCAGGCCCGGCGAGTATGGAGAGTGGGGAAGCTCTTCGAACCCACATTGTTTCACAGAAGCATTTGCAAGTCGAGAGGTGTGAGAAGAGGCATTGTCATAAAGTAGTAGAATTCCAGGAATCAGCATTTCTCGCCGTTTTCTTTGATATAATCTCTCAGGCGATGAAGCAAATCAGCATTGTAGGCATCGGTAATCGTCTTTTGACTCTCAACAAGGATCGCATCCTTTGCATCCAATAATACAATGGCCATAATCTTCTTCACTAATCTAGAAGACTAGAATTTCTTTGGTGACGGAGAAGTGGAATGGTGCCATTCCATGGACTGACGTTTTGACTCGGGATCATACTGGTAGACCCATGTTTCATCACCAGTTACTAATCTCATTGTGAATTTGACGAAATCCTCCTCAGTTAGCTCTTAATTTTCTCTGGCAATTTCTTCTTTCCTTAAGAACAGGAAATGAGTAAGAATGAGTAGGTAGATATCTTATTCATCTGTAAATGTTCATGATTAATAGTTTCAATGGATCCATGGTTTATACCCGTGTCTTCCAATGTTCAGCAATGGTAATGCGTCTATCTGACAGTATATGTTTAATCTCCTTGACTGAATCAAGTTGAGGGACGTCCAGACCTAGGGTCATCATCAAGGCTTGTTCTCCCAGCCTTACACAGAGCAGTCCAACGTGTAACAGTGGAATAGCTAGGGGACTCTTCCCCATACACTTGTGACATGCAGTAATGAATTTCTTGGGGACTACTTTTCTCTGAAGTAAAAAAAACTTGATGACTGCTCGGTACTCGTTCGTTTCCATTTCTGTGTCCATTTGGACACTTATCACGTTCAACTGGCTGTCACTTATATACAACAGCCTGATCAGACCAAATACACTTGCAATGAACTACTCAAACAATGCACTACATTGACTAGTTCACTTTGTTATGGCCCATAGTTAAAAGTTAGTCAGGCTTAAGCCTTTTTTACCAGCCCTCGTAAATGCCGTTTCGGCATTTATTTAGCCATATATCGAAGGGCATAGTTTCAGATAAACCTTCGTCTTCTTCCTGTTTTCTTTGACGAGGAAGCGACTCCGGTATTAGGAAGCTACAACACACAAGGGACTTAAGTCCTGCAACCACAGACACAGGAAGTAAAACGTCAGGATCAGAACAGCTTCAGTTTAAACTCGCGTCAAAACTAGGTAAATCTCGCAATCTTTTCTGTTTCATTTGCCACCTCTGCACCTTTCAGGCGTTAAACGCATCTGTGTCAAACAAAGTTGTGTGTTTACCGTACCGGATGATCAGACGGAACGGGGCATTTGAAGTTGGGTCGCCCAAACAAGGACAAGGTATGATACGGCCCCTTTTAGTCCAAATGATCTGCACTATCTAAGAAATGAGGATACTAACCTGACGGGCCAAAGAAAGTATACACTTGAAAACTGAATTTGACCAAAACGTTTTTACAAACGCTTTTAAAACGCTACGAGGCCGCAAAACAGTCGCCGAAACACTGCAAACGTAAGGTCCGAAACACTGAAACGTAAGGTCCGAAACACTGAAACGTAAGGTCCGAAACACTGAAACGTAAGGTCCGAAACCCTGAAACGTAAGGTCCGAAACCCTGAAACGTAAGGTCCGAAACACTGAAACGTAAGGTCCGAAACAAAACTGTGATACCCTTCAAGTAGATCGCGATCGAATGACCATTTCTTGTTTGGGTCATTTTCAGCGCCACCATCAAACAAGGCAGTTTATTTATAAATTGTTATGCTCGTTACCAGCTGTGTTCATATGAATGAGGAGAAGACTTTGTTCTTTTCAACACCTGCCTGCTTTGATCTTACAGAAATACTACATGTTAATTTAAGGATAAATATGTCAGAGAAGGTGTCTTTTAAATGTGTTCAGGAACACTTTGTTAACAAACAAAATACTATAGACTCTGTTTTATGCAGAGATTTCTATTGCATATGGAAAGGGTTTCCTCGCTTTATCAACTACAGTAAATTACGGTTATAGCGAACACAAAGGGACTGCTAATTTTAGTTCGTGATAACCGTAGTTCGTTATAAGCATATATACAGCAAATAGTCGGGACCAAAAAAGTAAGTTCGTTATATCCGTCAGTTCGTTATAAGCGTGTTCGTTATAACCGTAGTTTACTGTTTTCAAGTCTGTCGCCTAATCTGGTCTTCTTCGGAGATGTACTTAAAGACAGTACATATACACTAAGTCTTGCTTATCATTTCAATTCCTCATCTCAAGTTGGTAAAAATAAGTTTTTTAGATATTTTTATTCGTTTTTGTGTATGCCATCATGCCAGAAGTGCAGGATGTGTTAGTGTAAGGCAGAAAAAATAAGTTGATATTTGAACAAGAACCCGGATGTATAAAAATATACTGGTACTCTAACATGTCAATAAACCTCCATCAATTGACAGGCCATTAAATTCGGTTGTATCAAACGTTTAATGACATCATCCGTACCTTAACGGACCATTAACTTAATGGATGTTTGGGGTATAATTAACCCGTCATCAAACCAAACATGCCTAATAATACGCGCTAATATTTTGATAAAATTCAGGGTGCGGTGAAAAAACAAACTTTGTGTTTTGCATTGGAACACCCAAAGAGTGTAATGTACGTCGCAATGAACATCAGAAGTGATGGATTAAGGCAATGAAAGCTTGACAAACTTTAGAGGCACGAGAACTGCTACCACTCAAACCACTTGGCAGATGACGGGAAGGAGAAAGTGGTTGTTTGCTGAAAGCAGAATTTTGGGGAAATACTTGGGAAATACTCTAAGTTTTGTTTGTTTGTTTGTTGTTTAACGCCGCACTCAGCAATATTCCAGCTATATGACGGTGATCTGTAAATAATCGAGTCTTGACCAGACAATCCAGTGATTGATATCATGAGCATCGATCCACGCAATTGGGATACGATGACATGCATCAACCAAGTCACCGAGCCTGACCACCCAATCCCGTTAGTCGCCTTTTACGACAAGCGTAGTCGCCTTTTACGGTAAGCATGGGTTGCTGAAGACCTATTCTACCCCGGAACTTCACGGGTATGCTCTTATTAAATGATAACACGTTAAAGGACGTTATACACTTACATTATACACTTAAAGTATCATTAGGTAATGGTACTTTAATGATAGCTTTGTACAACCCACAGTTTGATTGGCATTAGTGAGTAAATACGTAAAACGGTGTCACAATCAACATCGAAACATTATTAAATGCAATGACCAGAAGCTGTTACCCATAATGTTAACGTTTTTCTTTTCTGATTTTAATTCCGCCATAAACCAATGAAACTTTAAGAATTTAATGATCCATTAGGGTTTAATGTACCCATTATTTGAAGCTGACATACAACCGGCTCCAGGGGGGCCAAAACTGGCCTCATCATAACTCATCCATTAAAGTATACAGTAAACTACGTTTATAACGAACACGCTTATAACGAACAGACAGATATAACGAACTTACTATTTTGTCCCGACTATTTGCTGTAGGTATGCTATATATATGCTTATAACGAACTACGGTTATAACGAACTAAAATTAGAGGTCCCTTTGAGTTCGTTATAACCGTAGTTTACTGTATTTCTGTAACAAAAAATTAGATCGAATCTTTTCTTTTGTAGATTTGCAGGTTTGTATTTATTCGTGTCTCGTGGGGAAATTCGCTCCGCTGTGCATATATGTTGTGATTGGCCTTTGTTGTGTTTGTGGCGTGTTAACGTTGAATCAGATAATCCCTTTGATGCTGTTTGGATGCTAGAGGTATAACTCCCGAAATATACCACTAAAACCTACATGCTAACAATACATCCTTCTTTTTCAGTCGCACAGTTATTTTGGAATCCCAAAGGCAACATAGTCGCGTTAGAAAAATTAAAACGTTAAATAAGAAATATTTACAGTAATCCCTCGATAGTCCGGACCCTGTTAAACTGGAAACTTCGCGTTCCGGACAATTTTTGTTGAAAACGTCTATACATGATGAAAGTGGCCTTCCATTGATTCATCAATGTCACGCCGAAGACCCGGGTTCGATTCCCGACATGGGTACAATGTGTGAAGCCCATTTCTGGTGACCCCCGCCGTGATATTGCTGGAATATTGCTAAAAACGGCGTAAAACCATACTCACTCACTCACTCACTCATCATCATATGAACACACAATGACATTTAGAAAGTGGTCAAATGTAACAAACTTTATATTTGGGATAACACTTTCTTTGTACAGTAAATGTGTGAAGCCCATTTCTGGTGTCCCCCCGCCGTGATATTGCTGGAATATTGCTAAAAACGGCGTAAAACCATTCTCACTCACTCACTTTGTAAAGTACAGACTCTCGTACTTTTGGGGGTTGAGTCCCGTCCGGGATTCGAACCCACATTACCAGAGTGGTAGTCTAGATCACGTACTTTGTGTACCGCTCTGGCAAGTGTAAAGAGGGGTACACAAAGTACGTGATCTAGACTACCAGTTGTCGGACTTTCATTTTGTGGAAGCCTCGGTGGCTGAGTGGGTTAGATCGCTGACTTTGTTGCTGGCCACTTGGTACCTCACTCTGGCAGTGTGGGTTCGAATCCAAGACGGAACTCAACCCTAAAAAGTACGAGAATCTGTACTTTAGTGTCACCGAGTCAACGAGTCTGACCAACCGATCCCGTTAGTCGCCTCTGATGCCAAGCATAGTTTGCTGAAGATCAGTTCTAACCCGGATGACAATCTTATGAGAAGCGTAATGTATCACCATTAAACGACCTTATGGTGCATTAGATGCACGAATGAACGTTATAACCAGTGAATGAACGAGAGTATCAGCGAATGAAAGAGCCAAGAGGAAGTATGGATAGGCAGATCATGAATGAATAAACGAGTGGATGAATAAATGAATGATGAAGAAATCAAAGAGAAGATATGAGTACAGAAGAGAACGATAGGATGACAGCGAAAGGGGAAATAAAATGTCGGACGACTGATAGAGCCATATTTGCGCATATTACACCTACCGTAAATAACCCAATAAATCAACGCACCTTCCCAGCCGGCTCCAGCTTCTCGCTGCTGTAGTCGCCACGTGCCGCCTGCTTCTGTTGACTTGAACTTTTCTTCTGTTCTAATTCCGATTTAACGGATTTCGCCGGCGCTTTTGTTTCAAAGTCGCCGGGCTTAATGACGCCCTTCACCGCTGGGGATTAACCTTCCTACAAACACTGCTGTCAGCTTTTTTACTTTGAATTTCTACTTTTTAATCAAGTAAAAACGGGGTTGTTTTACAATATTTTCTCATGGCACACACGCTTGTATTACGGATATGCTTTTGTAAAGTAGGGCCTGTCTGAGAATGGGTATATTTTATGCAGTCAGATGTCTTAAGCAGGGTTTATAACAGTGTGGAATATATGTCATGGGGTAAAGATGATAATATTCATGATGTTTCATGATATTTCATGATACAAATGACCGCCTCCGCCTCCGTCGATCCCCGTCCGTGTCATACCCAAAGACGTCAGAAGATGTTATTTGTTGTTACCCTGCTTGGAACTCGGTTTTAAGGGGCTTAAAGAAGGACTGGTCGGTTTTGAGTCAGCATACTGTGCCTTAGTGGGGTATTCATGCTAAACTGCGGCATGGTGTCTGCGGCTATAGCACTATAAAACGGCATTAGTCCGAACAAGTACAAGCAGACACACACACGTGCCTGTACGTCGCTATATACATTTGTAAGTGTAATAAGTTTCTCTGATTACTGCTTAACCTGTTTTTGTTAGTGAAGATAGGCACTGAGTGGACAGTGAAATTCACAAAGTCAGTAAACTTTAGGTACTATATATGTCAGTGTGGCGTCCGACACAACAGTACAAACAGACCAGTGATTCCATACATTAAGATCTTCCATGACCACAACCCTTGACGTACGACGAGACAACAAAGCAGTCCGCTTTTATGCCCGTTGTGTGGTACAAGAATTAACTAGATGAATGATCTTATACGGCATCACCAGGATAGCTGTCGAAACATCACGGCGCTACGCGGTGCTGATGCGTTGTGTTAATCTTGCTGTTGAATTACTGACGCCAATGTATAATGTCGACGCGGCGTTTTAGTGACTCGATTGTCTTCATCTCGACGTGCCGGGCTCTTGGATGGCGCTTTACTGACGCAAATGTTTTAATGTTGACGCGCCGCTTTACTGACGCATATTTAATAATGTCGACGCGCCGCTTTACTGACGCAAATGTAATAATGTCGACGCGCCGCTTTACTGACGAAAATGTAATAATGTCGACGCGCCGCTTTACTGACGCAAATGTAATAATGTCGAAGCTACGCGCCATGCGTCGGTGTTTAACTGACGTGAATGTATCAATGTCGACGCGGTCTGGGGCGGCGTTTTAGTGACTCGATTGTTTTATCTCGACGCGCCGGGTTCTGGGATGGCGCTTTACTGACGCAAATGTAATAATGTCGACCCGCCGCTTTACTGACGCATATTTAATAATGTCGACGCGCCGCTTTACTGACGCATATTTAATAATGTCGACGCGCCGCTTTACTGACGCATATTTAATAATGTCGACGCGCCGCTTTACTGACGCATATTTAATAATGTCGACGCGCCGCTTTACTGACGCAAAAAAAATAATGTCGTATACACGCGCCATGGGGCGGCGTTTAACTGACGTGAATGTATTATTGTCGACGCGCTCTGGCGCGGCGTTAAGAATGATCTTATGCTCAAGGCCGTTGGAGTGTGATGATGCTACAGCACAGCCACGGGTCCACAAGCGTTAAAAAAACCCGAATTACCCTAGCAAGATTTCGATGTTGCTCACATGATTTATTTATTGAAACTGGACGTTACACGGGTATTAAAAGATAAGAACGCATTTGTCACTTGTCCGCCCTAAATGACATTGAAGATGAATACCACTTCCTTTTTACCATTTTATGCAACATTAAGGGCTAAGTATATACCTGAATATTACCATGTCAATCCAAATTTCTTTAAATTCACATCGCTGTTAAACAACTCTAAGTATCTACTTTTACAAAATGTATCTATGTACATTTACCATGCAATGAGACACAGAAATAATATTATGTTATAGACTATACTACTCTGAATGTACAACTCATAAATGCACTATAGGCCTATGGCCTCCATCAGTACGGAAATAAAGAAATTGAAGTGATCGTCTTAGATTCATAGCTAGTCACATGACCACACATTATATCAGCATATAAACAGTGTAAGAACCTGACAATTTTCAAACTAATAGTTTCATGTTTGTCCCTGAGTTTGAAATACACCTGATGATACACGTTATCAGGGGAAGGCTGAAAGAAGCGACAGTAAAATATCCCTTGAAATCGTGTTACTGTCATTGTTACATCAAATGTCCAGAATCTGCAAAGACCCGATGATCGTGAGGGACCAATCATTTGATATTCGGGGCGGGGGAGCTGGAATGTTGTCTGGAGATAAGACATTATTTAAGTTAGTTACAGCTGTAAAAACATATATGCGTTTTTTGTAAACATGTTGTGCCTCAATGTTATTTTTTGGCAGTTTTCTTTCAATAGTCTTAATCCATTTTTTTCCACCACGTTTCTGGGACAATATTTTCGAAAAAATCCCAGATTAAACTGCAATAACGCACCTACTCACATAGTTAATCTGCTTTCTGGTTCTCATAGCGAGGGATCCACTGTAAATGTTCTCAGCTCCTCTTCAAACAGATGAAACTGTATTTTATTTTCGTTATTTGTGGCACGAATTATGATGTAATTAAATTTACCAGATTATACAACTATTTCCTCGCGTATCCTATTTACTTAGTTAACACTTTTATTATTCCACTGCGAATATTTAACAATATGTGCATATTATTGGAGTGTTGTCAACAGACATAAGATACTCATGTCATTACTATTTATGTATTCTAATCATTGTCGACTGTAATTTGATTTTTTAACAATGATCGTAACTGTGTTACACTGTTTCTTTTGATATTCGGTAGCCTTTCATTGCATTGTATTTGGACAGTGGTCGGTTACTACATATTTAGATGCTAGTGTCGTGTGTAAACCTCTGGTCCGATATACCGCGGACGATGATAGTATGTTATAGAAACATAGAGAATGTTATATGTTGTGAGGGCACAATATGGAACTTTCCAGTACATGGTTAGAGCGTGTCTGCGTGTCTCTCATGCATGTTCATCACATCGGAGCCAGCTTTCATGTGAGGATCGCTCATCATCCCTGATTCCCTGCCTAGCCCATCTCAGAAGCTTGACCACTGTCGCCGCTGAGTGAATATATATAGTTATCACTTTTGCTAATCACCACTGTGTGGTTTGTATTTGAGACTGACCACAGCCATCATTGTTTTATACTGTCATTGAAACACGATACTTTCGTCAATTTTGCTGTCTCTTTCCGTCTGTGGTGTGTACTGTGGCGTATCTCCGACGGTGGCCAATTCTTGAGGATACAGACGTAAAGAATCTTCCACCAGAAGTACCTTACCTAAAAGCTCTGGGTGGCATGGGTGGCCCAGTCGTCTAAAGCGCCGCGATTCTCTGTGCAGAGTTGCGTCCTTTGGGCACGCCAGAAACCTTTGATTGTGGGTTCGAATCCCGGTTCGCTCCGATTATGTTTCTAGGTTTGTCAGCACCATACCCGTGCCCGTGGGTTTCACCGAAGCGGTAAACGTCTGAGACCTGCATCACTTCGGGCTTTCCTCCCACATTAAGCTGACACGCCGTGATATAACTGGAATACTGTTAAAAGAGGCGATAAGCCCAACTCACTCACTCACACTAAAAGCTCTGCGAATATCATTTAAAATACGATCGTTTATAGACTGCAATTTGTGTGTTATTATGGCGAAATAGATGTAGGTATATATTCATTTACCAACGTTTTGATACTTGCCCGTGATTGTTTTTTTTCTTGATGTCTGGTAGGATTTAAGTGACAAAAATATATGTGGGGCTCCAAATTTGGTGTTGTAGATCACTGTTTTAAATGGAATTTTCGTGTGCGATATTCAAGTCTTTTATGCTATCAAATCGAACACTCGTCTAGCCAACAATGTTGCCCATTTCACCATTGTCACCTAATGCAAAGCTTCATGCAGCGATATAGGAATCGGTTATGCACAGTGAGAGATCGCATGCAGTGCAGAGTATGCGAATCGTTTCGATTGACAGCTATTGACAGCTATTGACGATTGAACTATCGTATGACTATTTATTGAACTTTGGAAGAACAGTAATAATTTGAATTCAAGCAATGTGACATTTTCAATTTTTGTAGGAGCAAATGAGAGCGTTAATGCAGATGAAAGTGTCAAAGTTGGATTTTATATCGCGCTGAATGAATGTTGATTCCCTATCTGTGGCAACTATGCGAGAATATGGCTTCCTAAGTCAATCCCTGAAAATTCATCAATGCCACTGAGCACGATCTTCATACGACTGAACACGACTGTCATACGACCTTCATACGACTGAACACGACTTTCAGCTCGGCTTAAATCGTGTTATAAATTTTTGCATTTCAACTCGATTTAAGACGAGCTGCGACGTCCATACGACCGCGCGCGACAGACCACGACTTTACACGAATGAACACGAATGAGTGCGCGACCTTCATACGTTCTAACACGATTTAAGGAAAAACATTAAATCGAGTTCATTCGTGTTCAGATTCGTGAATGTGAGATAGGGGCTTTAGGAAAAGGTTTTGTCGCTTTTATTTGACTCTCCTACCGCATTGAGCTGACAAGTAATTTAGCGGTTATGTTGTGCTAATCACTCGGCAGCCAGGGCAGCACTGCCTTCTCAAAGAGCTAACCTGATAGTTACTAAGGAACTAATTCACGTTGACCAACTGTGTGTGTGTGTGTGTGTGTGTGTGTGTGTGTGTGTGTGTGTGTGTGTGTGTGTCTGGTGTGTGTGTGTGTCTGGTGTGTGTCTTGTGTGTGTGTGTGTGTGTGTGTGTGTGTGTGTGTGTGTGTGTAGTTGCTTGTAATAGTCTATTTTATGTTTTACACACATTACATTGTACATTGTATCCGACCTGACCAGCCCCTGTTTAACCCCTTTATATCGAGCGCCATACAAGGTAACTACAGGTACCATTTTCAAACGTCTTTTGGTAAGGCGTGGCCGGCCTTCCGCTCTCCGGGCACAAAATCTACTAGACCAGGTGGCGGTCTGTTAACATATAGTGAGAAGAATTATAATGGTACTTACAATACACCTTAACATATATGTCAGTTGCATTAATATAAATATGGTTTTAAACAAATTGGAACAATTACAATGAAAATAATTCGGCATTTGCATGAATATTCATCTGTTTCATCATACATGAGTTGCACAAGGTACCTGTAATGAATTACTTGATATTGAATACATTATTTATAAAACTGCTTCCAACCTTTTCAGACGAGAGGTGTCGTGTGTGTGTAAATGGCACCAGCTGCTGAATTTGATCACGTGACAATAACGATATATCCAAACCAGACGAAATATGTTTGTTTCAGTCTGTGACGAACAGTTTGAAAGAAGATCAGTTTAAAACAGCAATGGCGGCAGACAATGGTGCTCATTTGCCGTATGGAGAGACTGGTACTGGCCACTATGGTGCCAATATCGTTTCGATCTATGACAATTACCAAATTCTGTTGCGATCTGAATTCTTCCTTGATGTGGCTAAGACAGTTCCATTTCCAGATAGAAACTCGGTGTACAACATCGGCGACTACGGAACTGCTGATGGTGCAGCTGCCATGAAGCTCCTGAAGAAACTGATAGAGTGCCTGAAGGAGCACCACGGGCCTGATGTGCAGTTCCAGGTCATCCATGAAGACAAAGTGGACAATGACTTCAACTCTCTGTTCAGACGCCTCGGTGGTTTAATCCCTGATCCACAGTCGTACCTCCAGGACCTTGAGAACGTCTATGCTCTGGCTTCTGGAACTAATTTCTATAAGCAGTGTGTTCCAGCCGATTCAATGCACATAATACTCTGCATTGCAGGTATACATTGGCTTTCTGGAAAGCCTCCTGTGAACAAAGATTTCATCTACTCTTTCCCAGGGACAGAAGCTGTTGTCAGGCAAAGGTTGGAGAAACTGGCGTCAGAAGACTGGGAGAGGTTTCTGATCTTCAGGAGTCGCGAGCTGAAGAAAGGGGGATTGATGATTGTAGCTGCACCTAGCGATAACGCAAATAGATCAGGAGGGGTGCAAATATGTTCCGAATCGTTTTTACAAACCTTGAACTCCACATGGAAGGAGTTTCGTGACAAAGGTAGGATATCAAAAATAGAATTCATCAATACGAATCTAGCATGCTTACAGAAAAGCCTGGATATGTTGAAATCACCTTTTGAAGATCCGAATTCAAAAGTAGTTATGTCCGGATTGCGTCTACTATCAGCTGAATTGGTCACTATTCCTTGTGGAGCCTGTGATGACTGGTTACGGCAGAAGGAGAACAAGGGTGTGGATGACAGGGCTGGATATGCCAGACGGTATGTGGCAGCTAATCGATGTTGGAGCAACAGTGCCTTCCTCACAGGCCTTTCAGAGTCAAGGAGCAGGGAGGAAAAGGAAGAAATAGTGAACGAGCTGTATGATCAAGTAGAGGAGGGCATTCGAAACATGAATCCTGAAACATTAAAGAACGACAAGCAATTTGCCTACCTATACATTACCAAGAAATAATCAGGCTGTTCACTGATACTTACATGCTGAAGAGCAGTTCTCCTGTACAGCATCTATATAGAAATGATTCATAAGGAGGCATATTGAGGCAATGCATTCTTGGGCGATAACAGTTTGGAAATATATTATGCAAATGGATGTATATAACACCGATAAATATGTTTTTTTAGTAATGCTGTTCATGTAAAAATACAAACAAATGAAATATTCTAATGAGGATTACTGGGATAGCGTTTCTGCGTATTGTAAATTTAAAAAAGAAAGAAAGAATAATAATTGTGTTTTGCGATCCAAGATGATTTTCAAGGAAACGAAGATAAGGACAAACATTTGACATGTTTGCATGATCACGTTCATTACTAAATAATTTCATACTTTGAAGTTACACTGTTTCTTTCATGCTTATTGGCTGAATGAGTAATCACGTGATCTGACATTTGGAGTTCACACACCTGTTAACGGACAGAAAAGTTCACACGATGTGAACAATTGTTTGTGAAGTTGATCGTGTGAACTTTTGCTTGAACTAATTTCCCAGGTTTCCCCGAATTCTCGATCAGCGTTTACGATCAACTCGTTTTTCTATTTTCGTTTTAATCCCTGCATTTATCAGCAATATAATTAATTTAGTATTTTTGCCTTGTCTTGTAACATTTCATCTGATTTATAAATAAATGCTTCTGGTGTTTGATGTCGTCTTGCTGCTAGATGAAACAAAATGGATTGTCCTTGTGGTGATTTGGTTATGGAATGGCTATCTATCTATAAATCGGGACTGAGGGCAGGCCACTGCATGGTTCTGATGCCATTCTGCTGGAGGAAGTCTCCTGTTGCTCTCGCTGTGTGAGCACGGGCGTTATCATGCTGAAACTCGTTGTTGCGGCGACGTGCCAAATGAGGTATGGCATGTGGTCTCAAGACTTGATCAATGTACCGAGCTGCTGTGACACCATTGCCTCTCCCTGGACCGATGTTCTGGAAGACCACAGGGTCAACCCTCTGTGCAAGACCTATTCCACCCCACACCATGATGCTCGGACCTCCCCAAGAGTCTCTCTCAACAACACAAGCATCTAAATAGCGTTCCCCACGGCGTTGCCAGACTCTCTCTCTGCCATCTGCTGTTGAGATACAGTAACGGCTCTCGTCTGAGAAGAGGACTCTTCTCCACTGCTGGTGGCGGTCCCGGCGATGACGTGGTGTCAGAATGGGTTCTCGGTGTGGCCTGTGGCAGTGGAGGTGTCAGCTCGTCAATCGTCGACGCACGGTGTCCGCACTGATGTGTCGCTGATGTGTCCCCATGGTCTGTCGAGCAGTTTCCGCAGCAGTAACAAAGCGATCTTGAAGATGCTGCCGCTCAGTCTGACGATCCTGACGTTGGGTGGTGACCCTTGGTCTTCCACTACGTGGTCAGTCATCTGTAGTGTTGGTGGTCTGTTACCGTTGCTGGAGCCTGTATATGGTCCCTAAGAGGACTTCAAATGCATTGGCTACTTGCCAGGCGGTTTGTCCAGCTGGCAATCGTCCAAGGGCTTGGTGTCGCTGATTTCTTGTCAATCTTTTCACGTGGTAGCAATAATAACGAATGAATGTTATCCGATCTGGGTGGATATTTATGGGGCAAGAAATGGGGGAACTCACGTGCATCGGGTTACCATGGCCGTTGCCTTGATGCGTTCATGCAATGTTACTTGGGGTGACGTTTCTTTTGCGGTTCAGTATATTACTACTAAGGAGTGAAAATAGCCAAAGTAAAAAGTGTGTTTGTTGTTTAGCGCCGCATTCAGCAATATTCCAGCTATATGACGGCGGTCTGTAAATAATCGAATCTGGACCAGACACTCCAGTGATTGACAGCGTGAGCCTTCATCTTCGCAATTAGGATACGATGACATGCATCAACCAAGTCAGCGAGCCTAACCACCCGATCCCGATAGTTGCCTCTTTGGACAAGCATGGGTTGCTGAAGACCTATTATAACCCTAGATCTTCACAGGTACGATTATAGGTATGAGCAATGCAGAGATGCTCCTAAGGCTGATTGCACACCGGATTAAATGTGACCCCCGCCATCAGTAGATTGCTGCAGGAACCGATGGCGATAACGTCCAGAATAGAGCTGATAGGGGTGAGTGATGTAATGTATCGTGCGTCCGGTTACAAAAGATTGCAAAATCAACAAACTGTATTCAGCAACTGCAGACACTGTTCGATACATGCATAGGTGGTGACCCGTGAAGATTCCGGGGTAGAATAGGTCTTCAGCAACCCATGCTTGCCGTAAAAGGTGACTATGCTTGTCGTAAAAGGCGACTAACGGGATCGGGTGGTCAGGCTTGGTCAGACTTGGTCAGACCTGGTTGATGCATGTCATCAATCCCAATTGCGTGGATCGATGCTCATGATATTAATCACTGGATTGTCTGGTCCAGACTCGATTATTTGCAGACCGCCGTCATATAGCTGGAATATTGTTGAGTGCGGCGTTAAACAACCAACCAACCAACCAACCAACCCTAGGTGGTATACTAGTCTGTTGTAGCAGACTGTGTCAGCTGTGTGACATCGTAATAATAAAAGGTTGCTTAATTAAGTAGTAGCATATAAGCAGTGTATTATGTATTGAAAAACGACTATACGTGTTTGAGGGATCAAATCATGGTTTATATGTTGTAGCTGTACTTGGATGGTGCAGCATCTCAACTTAACCGAATAACGCTTATGTAGGTATTTCGAATGAATGGGCAGATAAACAAATAGCAACATGAATCATGTTACGGAATGTACATTTCATATAGGTCTATTTTCAAGATATGCTTGTCGTAAAAGGCGACTAACGGGATCGGGTGGTCAGGCTCGCTGACTTGGTTGATGCATGTCATCGATCCCAATTGCGTGGATCGATGCTCGTGATGTTAACCACTGATTGTCTGGTCCAGACTCGATTATTTACAGACCGCCATCATATAGCTGGAATATTGCTGAGTGCGGCGTTAAACAACCAACCAACCAACAAATGTAACCCCCATACCCTGGTAAGGTATTCAACGTGTGCGTCTGGAATATTGACGTAAAAATGTCGCCAAATATGTTGACAAATTTAATCATTCTTATTTCATTTCAAATGCAGATGGTTTATCATTACAGGTCTCTAATTTCAGCCGGTGTTGCCGAATATTTGTATGCTTTTGATTTTCTAATTTTAATTCTGTTGTAACGTGTAAAAATACACCTTTTTGACCTTTTACATGTTTGTTGTTGAGATAATCTTTGAATCTGGAATTTATTTGTAATTCAGGTGTGGTACGCCGCTCTATAGTTTTTACATGTTTTGATGCTAAATTTTAGTAGACTTATTCTTCCCTCACAGTGTTCCAAACCTTCCAACAGCAACTTCAGAGTAACACTGTATGGCCTATGTTGTAGGTATGAAATGGTTGGTTGCTGTAAAAATTACAGCGACCTGTACCTGATCATGCACTTAACCACACAAACAAGTTGATATCATGAGCAACATTCCACGTAGCAGCAGTAACAGCAGCCGAAGCGGCGGCAGTAGTAGTAGTCACCGACTGCCCGATTTCTTAAGTCGCCTCTTACGACAAGCATGGGGGGCACGGGTGGCCCAGTCGTCTAAGGCGCCGCGATTCGCTGTGCAGGGTTGCGTCTCTTGGGCACGCCAGAAACCTATGATTGTGGGTTCGAATCCCGGTTCACACCGATTATGTTTCTAGGTTTGTCAGCACCATACCAGTGCTCGTGGGTTTCACCGAAGTGGTAAACGTCTGAGACCTGCATCACTTCGGGCTTTCCTCCCACATCAAGCTGACACGCCGTGACATAACTGGAATACTGTTAAAAGCGACGTTAAACCCAACTCACTCACTCACTACGACAAGCATGGGCTGCTTGAGATCAATTCTAAACCGGATATCCACGGGGAGGCTGGATTCAAGGCGACTTATGGGTAGGTGATCAGGTTTACTGACTTGCTTGATGCATGTCATCGTATCCCAGTTGCATAGATTGATACTCATGATTTCAATCACCGTCGGTTTGGAATATTGCCGAGTGCCGTGTTAAACAAGAAACAAACATACGATCAAGGAGTATGATTTTACGCCGCTTTTAGCAATATTCCAGCAATATCACGGCGGGGGACACCAGACACACATTGTACCCATATCGGGAATCGAACCCGGATCTTGGGCGTGACGAACAAACGCTTTAACCACAAGGCTACCCGACCGCCCCTACGATCAAGGAAGAACTTTCATGAAATTCAGAAAACTCAAAGTAGACTAGTGATGCTGCTTCATATTGTGATCTATGTGTACAGATTGAGAGTGACAACAAACTATCCACAATTCTGTATGAGGTTAGGTGAAATGGGGTTTAACGTCGCGTCCAAGATTATTGCACTTATATAGCAATGTGCATGTACGTGTGTGTGTTTGTGTGGCTGCTTGTACTCTAGCTCACTGAGATACCATGCCGCAGTTTAACATGAATACCCCACTCAGACAAAGTATATTGACTCCGAGCCGACCAGTCCTTGTTTTAGCCCCTTAATGCCGAGCGCCAGACAGGGTAACAACAAGTACCATCTTTTAACGTCTTTTGGTATGACGCGACGGGGACAATTCTGTATGAGAAGAGCGATGACTTCAACTTAATAGTCACATGTCCCTTCATGTCGGTTAGTATTCCAGCAGGAATTGTCATCAAAGTTATAATTCCATACTGTTCATGCATACATGCAAAATCGAAACCATTTGTTTCAAACTTTATATATTTGAAAGAACAAAAAATGCTACAAAGGAGTGATGCCAATTCATCAAGCTTTATTGTAATGATAGTTTGGAGCTTATATAAAATAAAATAAAAAATGCTTTCAATTTAAATTCATTCATATAATTTCTTTACAACAAAATAACATATTTAAATATGTGGATTGACATTTGCATTTACGGTGCACACTTTCTTTGGAAACATCCATTCACATGCTTAACGAAGCACACATGTACTTATTAGTAGGTGATCTTCTATTCGAATTGAAATGCTGTCGCAGCTACAATATCATTTACATTTAGACAAATTTGTTTGGATATAAAGAGGAAACAATAACCCCTTATTTACAGTCATCTTTTTAGAAAAATACTTTGTTATGTCTCTTAGGCGTGCTAGAAACCTATGGTCGTGAGTTCGAATCCCGCATTTGCTCTGATTACATTTGTTAGCACTTAACCGTGTTCGTTGTTTCACTGAAGTGGTAAACCTGCAATGTCTGCATCGCATCGGACTTTCTTTATAAATCAAACAGACACGCCACGATAAAGCTGTAATACTGTTCAGAGTCGCGTTTAACCACTCACACACTTTAAAGAAAGAAGAAAAACAAGTTAAACTTTACTTTTTACAGATACCAAGAGACAAAAACAAATCATTTATCATGAAGTTACCAAATATATTTCAGACTTCATTCGATAGGTTATTTGGAAGCAGATAATAGTGATTTCATTTAAGTGAAATAATATATAGGTGTAAACGTATATCATATTCACTAAATTTGCGCAGCACCACATGCAATGTAATATACATCAATATGTCCGTATAAATGAAAAGTATTAAAAAAATCATAATTATATGCGATAAAATATTTACTCATGAGAAATATCTGCTGAAAGCCGAGACCATGTGAAGTGTTAATGAATAGTGAAACAATGTTTCCTTGTCTTTTCAATTGTGACATGTTGGACACCAGATTCAAGAATCTGGTTCAACAACATGTATCAAAAAGGCTGTAGGCTGGTCTTAGAGGTTTTCGGGAACTTGATCAAATTTAGTTTCTCAGAAGTGGTAAGTCATGCCAATACAAACATATACATCTGTGTGCATCTCTACTTTTATATGCCGTAGGTCCAAAACTTGCAGTTGACAAAAAGCAAACATGACCGTGTTCAATTCAATAATGTCGTTTTTGCCTCTATTAATGCGTTGTTTGCAGTGGCCTCAAATATAACAAGGAATACGTTATGATGCTAAAAGTGGATTAAACAACTCATTTTTCATATTGAACATAAATTGTCACACTATTAGGCATTATCGTCCAGGAAATAACTGCTGCCATATATAGAACCTTTCTTTTCTCGACGTCCAAGATTTGGTACAAAACTCAGCTCTTGTTTGTAGTAATTCATTTGGGAAGTTTCAAATCATCGACCAAATATTAGAAACGTAAAAAAACCCAGTAGGATTAGACTTCAACACATCAAAGTTACATTGATACTTATGTTTCATAAGGAATCTAAGAGTCACATTTGTAGAGATAATAAATATCATGATAGATCAGAATCTGTTTGCAATGTGCTTTACGTATGTAGCGGTCTCAACACCATAAAAAGCACCATTAGATCGAATGATACCATTCCATTTAATTGTTCAAAAATAAAATATATTACATAATACTGTACTACACACACACACACACACACACACACACACACACACACACACACACACACACACACACACACACACACACACATACATACATACATACATACATTGTCCACGAGTATGCACTTGGACAAATAGTATCTGGCACAAGGAAATGACATACTGTATTGTCCACATACTATCAGACTCAGCAAATTTATACAGTAGAACGACAGTTTCTCATGACGTTCCTCGACTTAATAGAGTTACAAAATAAGTAATAAATGAAGTACCAATACTAAGAAAGTGTTATCCCAAATGTACCATTTGTTACATTTGATCGTTTCTAAATGGCATTGTGTGTTCATTACAGTATAAGGTATATTTGCACGTCATGGTAGCATTTTATACATATTTTATTCACAATAGTGAAACGAACTGGACATAAGTTGGCCAACTTTAAACACCCTCTCCATAATATTTACATCATCCAATTACACTATGTACAATAGGCTGCAAGAAGGGACGTATATAAATATTACAAAATATTGAAACATTTTGTATGAACAATACACATTTGAGCAGCATTGAATATACATTCATTTTCAATCACTGATAGCTCCGCATTCAAACCTCATATGATATCTTACGGAAATGTGTTACATTATTGAAAGCTTAACAGGTCACTGAGTTTGACAGTGAGTGAGTGAGTTAAAATGTAAAGTGACATCGGCAATATTTCAGCCACATTGTGACTATCAAAGGTTATACATAATAAATACATTTAGACTATATAAAAGCCAGCCAACAAGGGACAGTAAGATGACCAGATTTATCACAGAAAAAGATTAATTTTAAAACTGGCATGTAACCATAAAAACGATATTACTATACATAACAATACATGCTAAAAATGTGCTACAGGTCGCCAGAACTGAAGGTAGATCATCAAACAAGGGACCATGTGGACTAACAGTGCCTTTGCTACTTGCATGGACCCCAGCAGGATTTACACCATCTCTTTAGGTGCAGGCGATTATTGACAAATTCAGCTTAACATTAAAACAACACTTATACTAAGATTAAAAATATGAGTTTTACAGCATATAGGTTACATTACAAACGATAATGACGTTTTCACATCAATCAACACAATGACACTTTAAATCTGTATTAAAGTCCCTCCTTGATGTTGGCCACCAGGTGTGAAATCTTTGGCACAGAACAAAGGCATGTGCTTTGTTCTTTGTCTTTGATGAATAAGGACAACAGTCATGACATTTTACAAAGTGGTATTCGTATTATTCGTGGAAATATCATTCAATGTATTACAACTCGCTTGCCAATGAAAATCTAATCAAGCTATAGACAATTCTAATTAGGAATCACAATTTTTAATCCGTTTGATGCTTATCCTTACTGACTTCATTACCCCTGTTCATTACCTGTGTACTTCATTACTTGTGTGCTTCATTACCTGTGTGCTTCATTACTTGTGTGCTTCATTAACTGTGTGTTTCATTAACTGTGTGCTTCATTACCTGTGTGCTTCATTACCTGTGTGCTTCATTACCTGTGTACTTCATTACTTGTGTGCTTCATTACCTGTGTGCTTCATTACCTGTGTGCTTCATTACCTGTGTGCTTCATTACTTGTGTGCTTCATTAACTGTGTGTTTCATTAACTGTGTGCTTCATTACCTGTGTGCTTCATTACCTGTGTGCTTCATTACCTGTGTACTTCATTACTTGTGTGCTTCATTACCTGTGTGCTTCATTACTTGTGTGCTTCATTAACTGTGTGTTTCATTACCTGTGTACTTCATTACCTGTGTATTTCACTACCTGTGTGCTTCATTACCTGTGTGCTTCATTACCTGTGTGCTATTTGATATTCTTACTGTACATTTTGCTTCTTTACCCGTGTGCTTCATTACCTGTGTGCTATTTGATATTCTTACTGTACATTTTGCTTCTTTACCCGTGTGCTTCATTACCTGTGTGCTATTTGATATTCTTATTGTACATCTGACTTCATTACCCGCGTGCTTCATTATCTGTGTGCTTCATTATCCGTGTGCTATTTGATATTCTAACTGTACATCTGGCTTTATCCAATTATCACTATGCAATTTTTTTATGTATCACCTGTTGTTGTCTATGTTTATCTGCTGGTCATCACAACATGTCATATATATATATATATATACCTCTCATCACTTGCTTGTTGTCACTCCAGCTTCATAACGGTGTAAGAATCTACATCGAAACGTCGCTATGTGCAATAAACCAGAGGTTGTTATCCATAACGTTATACTACTACTACTACTACTACTACTACTACTACTACTACTACTACTACTACTACTACTACCAATCAAATACACAGTTATACTCAAAATTGTTAAATGACTATAATATCTCAATCCAACAAAAAATATGTTTTTACAGCTTCAGCTCATACAATGATATATAAAGCATACCACACTAATTTAAATTAAGGATGGCAATAATCAGCCCAACAATAATATAAGTTCATGGTTTTCAAAATAATAACAATAAATCGTGATAACATGTGTAATTCTAATACATTGCTAACGTTCAAGTGGGTGATTGAGTGAGTATGGTTTTACGCAATATCACAGCGGGGGACACCAGAAATGGGCTTCACATATTGTACCCATTTCGGGGATCGAACCCGGGTCTTCGGCGTGACGAGCGAACGCTTTAACCACTAGGCTACCCGACCGCCCCTTTAATGTTCAAGAGGCTATTAAACTTAGTAACATCACGTCTTACCTAGCATGTCTATATCTATTTCTGTATGGGCACATAGTATATAAAGATATTCATCACCCAAGTTGTTTCTATTGCCTAATAAACACAGTCAGACCTGTATCCATCTACCCTTCTCAATTGGTAGTCTATGATGAATCTATAAACTTAACAAGAGACACAGCGAATAGTCTTCAATTACAGCATTCTCTTTGAAGAGCCTGTAAAATATACCTTCATCAGAGTTTATTACAATAGTAGTTCACAGCTGATCAGAAAGAACCTGCTTCATTGTACATTTTTACCATGGGAGACCAGGAAAAGACCGTTCATTCGATACACAGCTTACACCAATCTTATTAGACAGTTTTTATATGTTCCACCAATTAGATTAAAAAGAAATAATTCCACACAAAACAGCAAATAATTAAGTGGATTTGGCTAACTTCCTAGTTCGCCATATAGCATATAGTGAGCAGTACTAATCTTTAGTTTAAGTATATATTTTAAAAACACTGTGTGAATTTTTTCAGGTATATCCAATTTTCCAAACCCATATTTCTGAGACATGAGTCAAAATTGATGTTAACTGCCTGGTCAAATAAACTTCATTTACTTTAACTATAAGTAAAGCCAAATTTCTTATTCTTACATACAATAAATACAGCTATTTTGGGCCTCTGCTACATGTGCAGTGTTAGGTGTTAGAAAGATAATCATTGAAAATAATATTCCAAGATAATTGTACTGGTTATTATACTTGCAGCTTCAAATTAAAGCCTGTTAGTTGATTAGCCTGTTCTAGTGTACACCGGTGCCAGACTTCACATGTACATTCCGTCTTCACTGTATTTCTATTTAACATTCCTTACAGTCATCGAACAAGTCATTGTTGAAGTGATCTTCGTCATGCTGCTTTTGTGATAAGACCATTTGCCAATCAATGAAAAAATCAGTTTCCAATGTTAATAATCATTTAAATTGTTTTGTCTTCAAAAGTCAGTATTATCTCGAACTGTGTTTCAATGAGAATATAACTTATTTTGTTTTATCGGAATTACATGAGATCAACTATTGTTTTGCCCAGCTGCGTAAAAAGTCTTGTTCATTTCCACTTAAAGCTTATGTTGTCATTAATAACTAAACCAAGATATTATCATCAGCAAAGTGTCTAGACACAAAAACAATTCTGTCAGCTATATCATTCACATACAGTAAAGTACGTTTATAACGAACTGACGGATATAACGAACTGATTTTTTTGTCCCGACTATTTGCTATAGTTATGCTGTATATATGCTTATAACGAACTACGGTTATAACAAACTAAAGTTAGAGGTCCCTTCGTTATAACCGTAGTTTACTGTACACAATAAAGAAACACGGCACTAAATCAGACCCTTGAGCGACTAAATCCTCTAAATTTCTCGGTTTGCATAAAGCTCCGTTTACAAAGACCTGTTTACGTTGGTTACGAAAATTATCAATTCACCTTCAATGCCAAACATTTCTAATTTTATCATGAGCCCCTTACGGCAAACATCGTCAAAGGCTTTTGCACATCACAAAACACTAAACAATAGCTGATTTTGTCATTCATCACAATACAAATCTGGCGGTATGTTGAACGTATTCGACATCGCACTGCTACATTGCTGGAAAAAAAATATGACATCATCCAGTGTTCATATCATAAATTGTTAACATTATGTCACCAGAACAAAAAGTTGATTTCAGTGAAGCTTTTGTAGCTTTGGCATATATTACAATTTCAATTACAAAATCAAACTCGCGTATCTGAATCATGAGTTATCTGCCCAGTGTGAATAAAGAGTGTGAATCCAATACATAAGTGTACATAATTCTTTCACAAGAAACAGAGAAGTCGCAATTCCTCATCGTTCATCGGTTACTTCCTTAATATGATGGCAGTAAAAGCTAAAATGTATCACATATGTGTTACAACTAGTTAATCCAGTAATTGGATTATACAACCTCTGAATATTCAAGTACAGAAAGAAAAGTTCAGTTCTACTCAAAAACTGGAATAATACAAGTAAACTATTGTCTTCAAACAAGGTTGAAGTGTCATTATTGCTCCAAGCACCACAATGTTCCAGTGCACATAAGTATCATCAAGAATTACTGACCAACCAGTGGACAAGCCTAGAATTGATAGAATAGAACCAACCTAAGATCAAACAGAAAATTATAGAAATTTAAAAAAATATATTGTTACACTGGTTAGACATTTAGCACTGTGATAACACATAACTGCCTCTTTCAATGAATATGTGTAAAATAGGTGACTATACAGAAAACTTATACATTCATGTAAAACATTACATTTGTTAAAACATTTTTTTACAACAAGAATTCAGCTATTTACAGATCCCCAATACATAATATGTCTTTTTGTACAAAAAAGCGACACACTACATTCCATCTGAACATGTCTCATATCAGGACACTTCTATATATACAGTAAAACAAGAATTACTGGATATGTATGCTGTCATCAGGGAATGTAGGCTCCCCAGGTGTAAATTAAATATGTTGACCTACAGTCTTGAACACAAGAGATCATATTTACAGGAATATGTTGCAGTGTTGGGTCCTGGAAATTCCTTTTTAATCAATTACATTCGAACCTATTCTAGGACATACGGTTTTCTTCGTCTTAGTGATTAACTTTCCACGGTTGGTCACCTCTTGTTCATTATCTTGTTTTTCCGCTCATACAAACATTGTGCCAGTTTATATCTGGTCCTCTGTGATTTCTCCATATGACAGTTGTCTTCTTTTTGTCAATTGCTCAGCTGTCTCTCCTCTGCCGTTTTCTACATGAATATCAGCCCCATTGTCAGCAAGGAGCTGATATAATTCACGATAGCGATCATCGTGGCGAGTACCAAAAGCCACATAGAAAACACAATGCAAAGGTGTGTTACCGTCGTAATCCTGACAGTTTACATCTGACATAGGTAGCAACAGACTGACACCTTCTCCACACTGTTCCCTTGCTGCAAAATGCAGAGGTGTCTGTCCCCTCTTGTTCTTCACACGTCCATCAGCTCCCTTAACAGAGAGGAGTTGGTATAGTTCACGACAGTTACTTTTTTCTTTAAGACTCGAATGCGATAAGTAATGTATATAGTGGACAGCTGTGTTGCCATATTCATCCCGAACATTTACATCTAAAACATGTCGCAACAGTGTGACGCATTTTGTACATTGACTTCTTGCTGCCCTGTGCAGAGCTGTCATTCCCGTCTTGTTCTTGAGCTGTACATCACTCCCTTTATCCATAAGAAGTTGGTAAATCTTATCACACCCGTCCTTACAAAATGACACAGAATGCAAATAGTGCAAAGCTGTGTCGCCTGTATTGTCTTGAGCATTTACCTCCGACACATCGAGTAACAATTCGACACCTTTTCTGCATTGCTTACTAGCTGTTACATGCAGAGCTGTCTGCCCGCTGTTGTTTCTGATATGCCCATCTAAACCCTTCTCAATAAGGAGCTGTAATATGTCATGGCAGTTATCTTCCGCTGTTGTAAAAGTAGATGGTTTATGTATACAATGAGCTGCAGTGTTACCTTCATCATCTTTGACATTTGCGTCTGTCACATGAAGCAACAATCTCACACACTCTACACACTGTCCCCTTGATGCCACATGCAGAGCTGTTTCTCCATATAGCTTGTCTTTAAGGTTTCCATCGACCTTCTTATCAACAAAGAGTTGGAGTAATTCATGACAATTATCCTCTTGATGCGAATGAAACGGTGTGTGGCGCACACAGTGTAAAGCTGTCCTACCATAATCATCCTGAGCATCTACGTCAGACACAGTTAGCAATAGCCTGACGCTGTCTATGGTTTGTCTTTGTGCTGCCCTATGAAGAGCGGTCTGCCCCAAATTATTTTTTATGCGTGCATCAGCCCCTTCAGAAATAAAGATTTTATATATTTCTGTACGACGTGAACCGCGACATTTATCATGTATGCAATGCAATGCTGTATCGCCATCTTCATCCTGTGCATTTATATCTGAGACAGGCAGTAAGATATTTGCACTTCTTTCACACTGCACCTCTGCTGCAAAATGAAGAGCTGTCTTTCCATGGTTATTTTTGATTTGTGCATTAGCCCCATTTTCAACAAGGACATTATGTATTTCACAACAGTCTCCATCACATTGTTGACCAAACACTCTTTGATGTACATAATGTAAAGGTGTGTTACCGTCTTTGTCCCGCGCATTTACACCTGTCTCATTTATCAAAAGTTTTACTCCTCCTGTGCACCGTCCTCTCGCTGCCAGATGTAACGCTGACTGTCCATTGATGTTTGTGATATGTTTCTCACTTCCATGCTTGATAAGGAGTTGATATGTTTTAAGACAAGAATCGTCAGACGAAGCAGACATATGGGTGATGGTAGTGTGTCTACAATGTAAAGGTGTGTTACCCCTGTCATCAAGGGCGTTTACATCTGACACAGGTACCAAAAGGTAAAGACACTGCACACAACGTCCCGCTGCTGCCACATGCAGGGCTGTCTGCCCCATTTGATTCTTGATATGAAAGTCAGCCTTCTTATCAATAAACAATTGCATTAGCTCATGTCCGCCCTGTTTGCAAGGTGTATCATCCCAGCCATAAGAATACAAACAATGTACAATTGTGTCACCATTGCAATCCTGCGCATTTATGTCAGTAACTGAAAGCAACAAACTGACACATTTCACACACCTGACAATGGTGGCGACATGGAGAGGTAACTGACCCTTATTATTAGGCTTCTGCTTACTAGAGGCCGTTTCCTTTAGAAGCTCCAGTATTTCATGGCAGTGTTTTTCACAAGAACCGACCATATAGTGAAATACTGTGTTACCATTGTCATCAGTTGCAGTTACACCAGACTGTGACAGGAAGATGCTAACACATTCCTTGCACTGTTTCCAGGCTGCTCTCTGAAGAAGAACACTGACTGTCTGGGGCGGCATCTGTACTGGACCTTCTCTGTCTCGTAGAGACTTTAAGAGCTGGTGATGTTTCTTACTGTGACACCAACTTTCTTGGACATCATCTACAGCACAATCAGGAATTTGAAAAACCTCTTCTAACAACTCCATTACTGTATCAGGATCATGTTGACATGATGCAAGAATCAACATTTTATCAAGATCCATGGTCCCACCTGCTCTCAGAAGAAGTGATATGACACCCACAGCTTCGGATATGTTAGTTGGTGCTCTCCTATCCTCATTAGGTATACTTGGTGGACCTGGAATACAACACTTCTGAGTATGGCCCTCAATACACATTCGT
Source organism: Haliotis cracherodii (assembly GCF_022045235.1). NCBI lineage: Eukaryota > Metazoa > Mollusca > Gastropoda > Lepetellida > Haliotidae > Haliotis > Haliotis cracherodii. The sequence goes on along the minus strand of NW_027266319.1, from coordinate 53,431,870 downwards.
AGATACTGACTGTATAAATGTTTGTGGTCTTGTATGTATGTATTGCATGAATCAAGTATGTTTCTGAGACATATCACGTTGCAGCTCTGCACTGCAATGCCAAGTAACTGCTTCAGTTCGTTTGTTTCTGGCTTCACCATTTGTAATAGTTTAAGGCAATTACTACAGTTGATAAGTGGCCTTCTGGCTAGAACTCGAAAACATCCATGTGAAGGTTGTGCTCCATTGATGAGTAACTTTTCTACTAAATCATTTTGACTCGTGTTTACAGCACATGTTAATGCTTCATCCAAGACAGACTGGGAATCATCTGCAGCAGCACTGAATGTTTGAATAATTCGTCTAGCAAACGCTGGCATTGTGTTCATGATTATCCGAGATAAACAATATATACCAGTCCCTTGATCAAACATATCATGAAGGAGACTATTCTCTGACAGGTGTTGTGGAGAAATTAGATAAAATGGCGTCTTCATCCTCTGCATTGACATCCTGTGAATATCTGTAACATCCCATTCTCTGAACATCTCCTCTAAGATGTCAGCATCATTCAGAGAAGGGTGAGACAGCACTATGTCCCGACTGTCCTCTTCTGATAAATATTCCTTTAGTTTGTTTGCCAGTTCAGGATACAGATCTTCACCAAGGACAACCTCATTAACTGTTTCACTTTTCTCAACTTTATTGTCTTTCGTTCTGACGAATTCTAGCAACATTGATGGTGTGCTTAATTCGATTCCTAAATCTGGGCATGACTGACATAAATCAACAAACAAGACATCGTGTATCGACCTGTGAGAAAACATGAAAAACTTGCCATCACACACAAGATAAATTCCACACAGAGATTCAGCAATTTCCTTAATAACTGGTTTTTCTTTCAAACTACACACTTCCTTTATTTGCTTGCATCGATGTTTAAAATCCCCAGAAGGACTTGCTGTCTTCAACTCTTTAATTGGAAGATACCCATTGTATGATAGAACTAATAGTAAAACATAAAAGGATCCACGTTGATCCTTCTTGATACTATTAAGTTCAAAACTGATGAATTCAAATGGCTTTTGAAAAAATTCCAGGCCTTTTCTTTGAACGTTCTTATGTACATCAAAATATACGCAACATTGAGGGAAGCCCAGGGCAGTGTTTATACTTGCAACCTTATTTCTTAACGATGAATGAACAGATTTTCCACAAAGTCTGGAAATAAATTCTAATTTTTCGTCTACTGTGAGACAATGCTTTCCCTCATCTAATATGATTTTAGACGATTTTTTTATTATTTCATATCTCTGTAGGTTTGGCATTGCCTGAATGATAATTTCAGGCCTTGATGTTATCACTATCCATATTGTACCATTTTCAACTGAAGGCCACACAAGGTCAAACTTCTGTCTCCACTGGTCCAGATTGTGTTGTATAAGATTAGAAGAACCAAATATATCATCAATCATAACCACATAGTTTGATGTATCCCCCGATTTCGGAACAGTGGGTTTGACAGAGGACACTGTCATATCATTACGTTTTGGTATATAGTTCCATTCTTCAGGGGAGGATATTTTTACCGGTTTCCGTGAGAACGCCTTTGATACTCTCTGTAACAGAGTGTAGCCAAGATGTGACTTGCCAGATCCTGATCTTCCCCTGATGACCACGCAGCCTTTCTCCGTCAAGTGTCTGTAGGTGACATCTTCTGTATGTGTTGAAACATGTTTGTTGATACTTTTGATTTTCTGGATTGTTTCAGCTGAGAAAAGACATAAACACAATCAACTCATGATATCATATGTATCGTTTCTTAACGATATTATAACGTGTTCTTTACATTGAAGGTACAAGGCGTGAGAAAATACAGAATAAAGTTCAAAATGTGTAACATCTGCGTACTGAGGCTGTATTAAAATTTGTTATTATCAATTGGTTTTATGAGAAGAAATATGTTGTGTGCATCATGGTTATCTTCGTATGTAGTAGAAAATAACGCTATGGGATTATGCATAATGTATCTGCTCAACCATATTCCTCCTCTATACTTTTTACAGGAATTCCAACGCCCATAGTTAACAACTACAATGTAGGAAGCGTTTAATTTGAGAACGGCCTCAATGTCTATTTGTGTGCGAAGTTCAGGGTAAATTTATCACGTCATGATTGGCGGTATGTTAATGAATCATTAGTGCATGTTTCGCGTAGAATGTGTGAAGTGAATATATACATGAAAAACAAGAGGGTGATTTTACCTAAAAAATAAATTGTTTCAAAAAAATTCGCGAAACGAATAAATATGCTTCAGACTGTTGAAAAAAAACAAGTCTGTCGCAAAAATTGCATTGATACAGTACGTTTTTAAAATAATCCTGCAAATAGTTTTAATAAGATAGATATCTGATTTTGCAGCTGTACTTGAAAAATATCTAGACAGACAAAATGGTCGGTCCCTAAAGAAAGATCTTCATTGCATTACCACAATACCCACCTATCAAATTCTGAAGCGGGGACCTTCCTTCTGAAACTGAAAAAAAATAAAAAATTAAAACGTTATGGGAAATTTGAAGCTATTCTTTCTTAAACTTCAGGTGATACATAGAGACAGCTGTGGTCACTGGTTATAATCATGATTTTGAAATGTAAGAGTAAAACAGATAATTAATGTTTGTTGTTTGTTCAGCTTTAATCTTTGTAACACTAACCATCACATGCCATGATATAAACAAAATTGATGGAATGTAACAGCAACTATGTACCTAATTCAAACTTATTTAGACAAGAGAACGTACCATTCATCACACCTGCCACAATGCTGTTGTTAGCCGTTCCTCCGCTCATGCCCGTCTGTGAGTCTGGGAATTCACAAACATTTATTAGGACATTTCACACTTGTATCGTTATATGTATACTAGTATTTGATAGAGAATAGATTCGGGTTACTTGGCAGTCCTGAAAAATGTACGTAATTCAGACTAATTCAAACAAGAGAACGTACCATTCATCACACCTGCCACAATGCTGTTGTTAGCCGTTCCTCCGCTCAAGCCCGTCTGTGAGTCTGTGAGTTCACAAACATTTATTAAGACATTTCACACTTGTATCGTTATATGTATACTAGTATTTAATAGAGAATAGATTCGGGCTGCTTGGCAGTCCTGAAAAATGTACGTAATTCAGACTAATTCAAACAATTAAGAGAACGTACCATTCATCACACCTGCCACAATGCTGTTGTTAGCCGTTCCTCCGCTCATGCATTCACTCGACGAGTCCCCCAATGGCGATTTAAGGCAGACTGTCCCACAAACCCTTTAGCAGAGCCAGGCCAAGTTCACCAAAAGTGGTCGGCGGCCTATGACGTTGACGTGCACGTGTCCCTTTCATGTCCCAGACGTGTCCTTTGGGGGAAAGGTCTGGGCTCATTGCTGGCCATGGCATTACATGGATGTTGTGCTGATGGAGGAAAACACTGGCGATTCGTGCACGGTGAGCACGGGCGTTGTGCTCATGAAAGACAAATCGTCGACCCACACGCCTTGCAAACGGAGTTCGCTCAGTCATACAGATGCCACCCAACACCATAACCGATCCATCGCCAAATATGTCATGAGGTCTCAGGTTGACATTGGCATGACGTTCATTTCGACGTCGCCAGACACGACCACGCCTATACAGGAAGTGCAAAGTGAATCGGGACTCATCTGACACGTAAACAGCGACGATTACCCAAATGTCAACGTTGTGTACACCACTGACGTATGCTGGCAATACGACAATTTGTAAGGGGCGGCTCAACACGTGGCCGTCAAGCATGAAGATGAGCTGCAGGCAGACCATTTCTGATCATCTGGCCCGTAGCTCGCGATCGTACTCCAGTAGCCTGATGAAAGGTATTCACTACATTTCTACGCTATGGCATTATACATAAGTTATCAGCTCAACCATATTCCTTGTGGTATGTTAATGAATCATTATTGCATTCTTCGAGTTGGATGTGTGAAGTGAATAAACAAGAGGGGATTCTATCTAAAAAATAAATTGACCCAGACAATTTGCGAAAAGAATAAATATGCATGAGACAGTTGAAAAAAGAACTTATCTGCCACAAAAATTGCATTGATGCAAAGTAATTTTCTTCATAAAATAATCCTGCTTGTAGTTTTAATTAGATAGATGTATGAGTTTGCAGCTATATCTGAAAAAAATATCTAGACAGACAAAATGGTCGGTCCCTAAATAAAGATCTTGTTGTTTGTTCAGCTTTCATCATTGTAATACTAATCATCACATGCCATGATATAAACAAAATAGATGGAGTGTAACAGCAACTATGTACCTAATTCAAACTTATTTAGACAAGAGAACGTACCATTCATCACACCTGCCACAATGCTGTTGCTAGCCGTTCCTCCGCTCATGCCCGTCTGTGAGTCTGTGAGTTCACAAACATTTATTAAGACATTTCACACTTGTATCGTTATATGTATACTAGTATTTGATAGAGAATAGATTCGGGTTACTTGGCAGTCCTGAAAAATGTACGTAATTCAGACTAATTCAAACAAGAGAACGTACCATTCATCACACCTGCCACAATGCTGTTGTTAGCCGTTCCTCCGCTCAAGCCCGTCTGTGAGTCTGAGAGTTCACAAACATTTATTAAGACATTTCACACTTGTATCGTTATATGTATATTTAATAGATAATAGACTCGGGTTACTTGGCAGTCCTGAAAACTTAAGTCAAGCCATGCAAAACCAATTTTGGAAACTCCAAATTAATGATGAATACTCTTCAGAAATAGTAGGGGATACTCGAAAATACCTTTGATATCCAAACGTGTGAGAGATATTAGTTTCTAGTTGTATGATAATAATGAACGCATTGGGAACACACTACAACCGGTAGTGAAGTATGACAGTAGTGTGACCGCCAGCGATACTGAAGGATGATAGGGGTATGATGGGAAATTGCAAAATTGACGTTTTTTGGAACAGTAATTTGTAAGGGGCAGCACAACACGTTGCCGTCCAGCATGAAGATGAGCTGCATGCAGACCATTTCTGATCATCTGACCCGTAACTCGTACTCCAGTAGCCTAATTTAAGTTAACAGCAATTTGATTCGACGTTTGAGTTCCATTTCATGGAGACAGGTTTCGACCAACTGATCCTGTACAATACTCTTGTCGCTGACCTAGAAGGCGCCCTCAACCTCGTCGATCGTAAACACTTTGGGTTTGTTGGTACCTGTTCAATAGGCAGCTAGTCACAAACCGTGAAACATTGAACGTATTGACAACTGCACGCTGACTTCTGCCTGTTTCCAGTATGCCAGTAGCCCTTAGATCAACGCCGCGTTGCATAATTCATACACAAACAGGGAATGAAATCAAGTTAAGGTATTCCCTGTATAATGGGCAGTTTTGAAAATCATAAAACACTTTCTTTTATTATCATATACATCCTTCCCTGCATTTGATTTTAAAGTTTTATCAATATTCACCTTTCAGTTAATCTGTTTCATTAAATTGTATACGCCCACCCCCCTTTCTACAAAATTCGAAATCATGGAACAGGGGTATGTATGTTCAAATGATCATGAACTTGGCATTTATTTCTTAAATATTTCATAATAGATATATATCAGTAGGGAAATCATGTAAGTTTATAAATATAAGCAGTAAATTCAATGCAGAAGTAGTGTATTGAGGCATTCAACATGTGAACTTGTAATTAGGCTTCTGAAATGCTTGTTTTTTCCATGTCTTTTTTCAATTGAGACATTGTATCTATTGCTCTGGAAGTACAAACAAGACACATAGATATGAAAACACTTCTCTAAAAACATCTGAAGTGACTATAAAATAAAATAATACAAAAGAAAAACAACCCCAATGCTAATAACACCCCCCCCCCCCCCCCCCCCCCCCACAAACTTCATGCAGAATCAATAAGATTAACAGCAATAATGATCCACAAAAATTATTCGATCTTCCGTGAAAGTGTCAAAATCAGGAATGATTGTGGAACTATTGCGTGTGGCATGTGCAAACTATAGAAGGTGTTTTGGTGTCAAGCTTTACAGCCATAAACGTCGTTGTTTAAGATGTTTGTCTGTGTTCTTATACTTGTTAACATTTAAATTTCACGATACCTTACTTTTGTAAAGAACATATGTATCTGAGTTTGAGTAACTAAGTACAATGCCTAGACCAAGACCAAAATTGGGCAGCTGGTTGTGAAGCATAGTTCCCAACCATAAACTTTATGTTGACCTGCTATAGATGGAGTACTACTGAGTGTGGCGTTAAACAACGAATAAACAAATCTATATATGTACCTTATCGAAACGAACGTGAATTTCATACACAAAATCGCAATACTTACCTGATTGGCTTGGGTGGGCCCTTTCGGGAGAAGAATCTGCTGGGTAGTCTGATTGCGTCTGTTTTGCAAACACATCCTCAGGTAATGTCCGTCGCCGCTTCATCTCAAGAGAGAAAAAACTATAAAGAACAAGAGGGCTAGATTTTAGCCCAAACAACTGCTACTTCGAAAGAAACTGTTTACTGAAAACAATACCAGTATGGATTAACATGATATTGTATGTTTGGGTCCGAATTAAACACTTACCTGACAACTATAGATTTGTAATCAAGTTCCAAACACAATGATTATTGTTTTTTTCTTCACATCAATCATAATTGTTAGTTATAATTCCATAGAAAAGGGGGGCACGGGTGGCCCAGTCGTCTAAGGAGCCGCTATTCGCTGTGCAGGGTTGCGTCACTTGGGCACGCCAGAAAGCTATGATTGTGGGTTCGAATCCCGGTTCGCCCCAATTATGTTTCTAGGTTTGTCAGCACAATACCCGTGCTCGTGGGTTTCACCGAAGTGAAAACGTCTAAGACCTACACCACTTCGGGCTTTCCTCCCACATTAAGCTGACACTCCGTGATATAACTGGAATAATGTTAAAAGCGGCGTAAAACCATACTCACTCACTCACTCCTATTATTGGTGTTGTAAATGTTGGGCCTACGCTAGTGTGAAGTGCACATGCATGACATATACATGTTGTAAAAACAGACTGATTGATCATTTAGGCAGTAAACCTGTACTATGCGTTCCCAACGCCTGTAAGGGGAATAAACTTCTGGGCAGTAGTGTACAGCTTGCTTATCAGCGTGGGGCAGTCCATGACCCACCATTCGGTGCGCCATAGCTACCGTCAGAATCAAACTACAGTTACAATACAAACGTCACATCTTAAGAAGTAGCAAACTTTATATAAATAACTTGGTTATATGCTATCATGTAATCAGTACATAAGATGTTCATATGCATACAACTTCGCGCCTTAATTCCAGTGTTGACCTACTTGCTCTTGCTGTAGGAACATTTACACGAAGTTTCAAAATGGACGCTATGGCTTGTATCTATTACAATTTCGAACTTCATTCTTTATGGTGTGAGTTAGCCCTATTACACGAAGCCACTGAATCTCCTCGACCGATGCAATCAAATACAACATGGAAATTAAATAGCAGTATACTCACCAGAGTGTGTCAGGAAGATGTTTAGATGTGTCTATGCACTTCTGATCGGGTTTTGTAAAATGTCGCCGTTATCTGTGCTTCTTCTGACGTAACTTTAGGCGAATACCCTTTCTCCGTGACCACTCGTTATTTTCCGACTGGTGACGGAGATAACGATTATTAAGGAAGAGAATTTATTGATGACAACTTCTAGCTAGATTAACGTTGTTTTCCTCATAACAAAGAAGTTGACATCCATAATGTCTCTTCCTTATGTGCATCACTTGTAAATGCCTTCAAACACTTCATGAGGATTATTGTTGCCAAATGTCTGGAGTGTTCACATCACTGCACTGACTGTCGTTTAATATCGGTGGTGTAAGTGTTCGGCCTTTCGTGTGTCATGTATTGCGTTTATCAGTTCAAAGAGCATTTACATCAAGCTTGTTGCCCTGATAAAATAAACACGGTAAACAGGAAATAGTCCTGTCTCAACTCACAAAGATAAAGAACTTCACAAAATATTCAATTTATGGTAGCATATCAAGAATGATAAAACATAAAAGAGACACTAGGCTCGCATCTCATGGCAGTCCTATCAAATTTAAGTCAATAAATAAAAGCGATAAAACCCTTTCCTTATTCATAAGAAATCTCTGCTAAAAGCCGAGTCGATTGTACGATTCCGACTATATCATTAGCATTTGTTTACGAATCATTATAAAATAGTGATGATACCAGGTGTTCGCGAAAAGGTTCGCGTACATTGTCCCACTGGTGGCACTCGCCATGAACGGCAAGTCAATTGTTCAGAATTCAAGTAATTCAAAACTAAATTTGTCTGTAAACGCAAAAATTGATTTGTGAATATGTGAGCTTGACTCAAACCACTAATTACAACGTCTAGACAAAAGGCCTGTGTGAATTCACAAACATAAAGAATTTCACAAAATATTTGTTATGAACAATTCTGATATTGGTTTGTAAAACAATAATGTACATATATCAGACTGTTTCATAATCTAAATCGTTGGCATGTATGGCTACACAATATTACAGGCACACCAGTGACACCCTATGTCAGAAGGTTTCATAATCTAAATCCTTCAAGGCAGAGAAGAGCTTGAACAGCTGTGTCTTCCACCCTACTGGTGGTGGGGCGGTCGGGTAGCCTAGTGGTTAAAGCGTTCGCTCGTCACGCCGAAGACCCGGGTTCGATTCCCGACATGGGTACAATGTTTGAAGCCCATTTCTGGTGTCCCCCGCCGTGATATTACTGATTTGCTAAAAGCGGCGTAAAACCAAACTCACTCACTGACTACTGGTGGCACAGCATTGACAAAGACGGTGAAGGTACATGTGTTGTGTTTCCGTCTTGAGACAAACCCTGCTTGAGACAAAGGACCAAGTACACCGTGCATAACAGCCGAGTCGCCCATCTCTGTGGAGACAGTTGTGTTCCGGGCTCGCACACGAGCTTGCAACTTGGACCTCATCCATCATGAAATACTAATCCATCCCATACATGTACGATGTTAAGAACATTCAGTGTGTTGAGTTGTTTGTTTCTGTCCGTTTGATATTGATTTGATGCTCCTGGACTAACCCCAGTGTCAGAAAACCTGAGCAATATACAATTTAGGAACATCAAGGACACTGTTTCTCTGAAAGGTGAACCCAGCCCTTGCATCAACTCGAAATAAGAATAAATTTGCAGTGTCTTTGCAAGGGACAAATATCTTCCCTGCAGTATAACAATTGAACAATGGTTGACATCTCAACTCCCATTTTTCATGTACAGTAAACTACGGTTATAACGAACTCAAAGGGACTATCATTTTTAGTTCGTTATAACCGTAGTTCGTTATAAGCATATATACAGCATAACTACAGCAAATAGTCGGGACTAAAAAGAAAGGTTCGTTATATCCGTCAGTTCGTTATAAGCGTGTTCGTTATAACCGTAGTTTACTGTACCACTATTCAGCAGAATGATAGAGAACACTTAAAGAAACTGAAGGAAGGACAAAGAAAATCAAATGTGAGAAAGACATTTACACTATGGCTATATTTGAAAGCGAATTAGTCCTCCGAGTTCGATGATGAACGTATGTTACACTTTGCAAGCGTGGAGGTGGAAGCTCAGTCAGGGAATTTAGTACTATTTGGCACAAAAGAGGGTAACCACATCACGTAATGCTGATGTCTCAGACAGTCTAGACGACGACGTAAACAGATTCGGGAGAAATCAGAGAAAAAACATTAAACTTTTTGAGAGAATATGAGTGAACAGCAAGTCTGCTTGCATTGTCGAATAATGGTGGTGAAGATGTAAACATTAATTACAAAAGTAGCTATTCCATGCTAACAGAAACTGAGACAGAGACATCCCGTTCCCTACTTGTTGTGCTAGACAGATTTGGAGTTCTATCATGAAATGACCCAACTGTTCCCATCACTTCCACGTTCTAATTCAGTAATCATGGTGAAGAATGACATGACATCTAAGACAGAAGTTAAATGGATTCCAAGTAATGCACCAAAGGCCATACTAAGCATGCATCAAGCATGAACTGCTGAAGGTGGAAGAAAGGTCGAAAGGCGACATGAAGGCGCCACCTTAAAGGCGATGGCACCAAAGTAAGCGCGTCACGTCCAGCTTACAGGCGATGGTACCAAAGTAAGCAGCGCGTCACATCCAGCTTACAGGCGATGGTACCAAAGTAAGCAGCGCGTCACGTCCAGCTTACATGTGATGGTACCAAAGTAAGCAGCGCGTCACGTCCAGCTTACAGGCGATGGTACCAAAGCAAGCGGCGCGTCACGTCCAGCTTACATGTGATGGTACCAAAGTAAGCAGCGAGTCACGTCCAGCTTACGGGCGATGGTACCAAAGCAAGCAGAGCATCACGTCCAGCTTAGAGGCGTTGGTACCAAAGCAAGCAGCGCGTCACGTCCAGCTTACATGTGATGGTACCAAAGTAAGCAGCGAGTCACGTCCAGCTTACAGGCGATGGTACCAAAGTAAGCAGCGCGTCACGTCCAGCTTACATGTGATGGTACCAAAGTAAGCAGCGAGTCACGTCCAGCTTACAGGCGATGGTACCAAAGTAAGCAGAGCGTCACGTCCAGCTTACAGGCGATGGTACCAAAGTAAGCAGCGCGTCACTTCCAGCTTACAGGCGATGGTACCAAAGTAAGCAGCGAGTCACGTCCACCTTACAGGCGATGGTACCAAAGCAAGCAGCGCGTCACGTCCAGCTTACAGGCGATGGTACCAAAGTAAGCAGCGAGTCACGTCCAGCTTACAGGCGATGGTACCAAAGTAAGCAGCGGATAACGTCCAGCTTACAGGCGATGGTACCAAAGCAAGCAGCGCGTCACGTCCAGCTTACAGGCGATGGTACCAAAGTAAGCAGCGCGTCACTTCCAGCTTACATGTGATGGTACCAAAGTAAGAAGCGCGTCACGTCCAGCTTACAGGCGATGGTACCAAAGCAAGCAGCGCGTCACGTCCAGCTTACAGGCGATGGTACCAAAGTAAGCAGCGCGTCACGTCCAGCTTACAGGCGATGGTACCAAAGCAAGCAGCGCGTCACGTCCAGCTTACATGTGATGGTACCAAAGCAAGCAGCGCGTCACGTCCAGCTTACAGGCGATGGTACCAAAGTAAGCAGCGAGTCACGTCCAGCTTACAGGCGATGGTACTAAAGCAAGCAGCGCGTCACGTCCAGCTTACAGGCGATGGTACCAAAGCAAGCAGCGCGTCACGTCCAGCTTGGAGGCGATGGTACCAAAGTAAGCAACGCGTCACGTCCAGCTTGGAGGTGATGGTACCAAAGCAAGCAGCGCGTCGCCCAAACAAGGACAATGTGTGATAAGAGCCTCTTTGAATCCAAATGATCTTCACCATTTAAGAAATGAGGGTACTAAAGTACTGGGCAAAAGAAAGTATACACTTGAAAATTGGATTTGGCCGAAAATATATAAACGTTATCAAAAAGTTACTAGTCACCGAAAAACTGCAAACTTAAGGTCCAAAAACACAACTATGATACCCGTATCAAATACATCACCATCGAATAACCATTTCTTGTTTGGTTTATTTTTGTGCCACCATCAAACATGGTGTATACTTTCTTTTGCTCTTCACAGTTTAGTATTAAGTGTTCATGGACAACTGAAGATGTGCTTGTGGGTCGATATTTCCCTGTGATCTTTGAAAAATTGAAATAACAAAATTCGTAAGTACAATCAAATGCCATGGAGAGAGATATTGATTTACTGGCATATTTCAAGGATGTGTCTACATTCTATTTCCTACAATATCTGTTTAATGGATCATCGATAAACAGTCATGAGCATGTCTGTCCTTGATAACGCCCAAGTTATCGTCGAGTGTGATATCGTTAGACAAGAAGCTATACCTATATCTGTACGTACATACTATACTGTGCTTGGCTCCTGTTATCTTCACACATACTGCTGGCCTCACGACTGGAGTGAGTGAGGATGGTTTTACGCAGCTTTTAGCAATATTCCAGCAATATCACGGCGGGGGACACCAGAAAATGGGCTTCACACATTGTACCCATGTCGGGAATCGAACCCGGGTCTTCGGCGTGACGAGCGAACGTTTTAACCACTAGGCTACCCGACCGCCCTCACGACTGGAGAATTGGTAGATTACTAGCGTTCGTCATGGTATCACCAGGAAATGACTGATGAAAGCGTTGAATTTTTGCCCAATGACCTCACAGATTCTCGGCCATATCAATATGAGCCCGTAGTTATTCAAACTAGTCTGGACAGCACGGAAAGACTGGAGAACACAATCTGGTATTACATGCTGTCCTGAATGTAATAGACGTGTATCTAATAACAAAGAACCCGCGAGGCAGTTATTTTTGTGTAAAAAGTACCAGGTGTAGATTGGCGGTTACCATTGTCATGTCTGTAGCCATCATTGAAGATATGAGTAGAACACTATGGATTATAATACTTCCTATATTACCATTGAAGATATGAATAGAGCACTATGGATTATAACACTTCCTATATCACCATTGAAGATATGAGTAGAACACTTTGGATTATGACACTTCCTATATCACCATTGAAGATATGAGTAGAACACTTTGGATTATGACACTTCCTATTCCACCATTGACGATATGAGTAGAACACTATGGATTATAACACTTCCTATACCACCATTGAAGATATGAGTAGAACACTATGGATTATAACACTTCCTATACCATCATTGAAGATATGAATAGAACACTATGGATTATAACACTCCCTATACCATCATTGAAGATATGGCTAGAACACTATGGATTATAACACTCCCTATACCACCATTGAAGATATGAGTAGAACACTATGGATTATAACACTTCCTATACCATCATTAAAGATATGAATAGAACACTATGGATTATAACACTTCCTATACCACCATTGAAGATATGAATAGAACACTATGGATTATAACACTTCCTCTACCATCATTGAAGATATGAATAGAGCACTATGGATTATAACACTTCCTATACCACCATTTAAGCGTGGCAGGGAGAGTCTTGACGACGATCAAAGTCCTGGGCCCCTTGCCACAAAGCGATCTTAGCGCTACGATTGTAGTAAGTCAGTGTTAAAGAATGGGAATTACGATCGACTTAGCGCTAAGATTACTTTGTGGAACGTGGCCCTGGCCGGTAGTCATCAACACCAAAAATTATCCAGAGAATCCACGGTATGGTGTTGACCGACTGCCGAATGACTGAGCTTCATATTGTTATTTCATAAGGCATTTTAGTGGCGAGATTATATTTTATTATACAGAAACTTTGGCATTTAAGAAAGTATCAGCTCGTTGGGTTCCAAAGCAGCTGATCTCTGATCGAAAACGCACCAGCAACATTACTCGTGATAAACAGCTTCTGTTTGAAGCTGACCCAGAAAGGTTCTTGTAACGTTGTGTGACCATGGATGAAACTTGGGTAACCACTTCAATCCTGTGTCCAAACAACAATCTGAACTGAATTGAATTTTATTTATATTCAAGGCTACATAACAGTGCATATTGAGGTTAACAGAGAAAATAATAATATACAATGGCGATCTATACTTATTATATACAATCATTGGTGGGTAGAAGTATTTCATATATTACTTAAATGTCTTAATAACGACTTTGCAGAATTTTGCAAGTTTCCTACGAACGTTTACTTTTTTACATCGAAACATATACATCATTTTATTGACAGGGGGAAATTGGGTAAAGTATACATGTAAGTATAATTTCCGATGATAACTAAAGTAGTCACCTAGTAATGATACCCATCGCCTAAAAGGTTACATATTCATTTAGAAACAGGTAATTTGTTTCATTTTTCAGTTTCTATGGGTAGTCGGTGACACGAGGTTCTGCAATGATAGAGACTTGGGAGGTAGAAGTACAATATATCTTTTCTATTTCGAACATTTGATTATATACTCTACAAAAAAAGAAACGCAAAGGCAGATATGTGTGAGGTAGAAAGATACATTTATACGAGGAACCGTACAAGGTATTGAGCCAAAATGTTGTGGAGAGAACACTTGGTGATTGTAGTCATCTTAGTTATCGGTACATAGGAAAAGTCCAAGGTGAAGGTCAGCTACAATCAATAACGCGTATGTCCCTCGTTGGAATCGATAGCGGCCTAACATCTCTTGCTCATGGAAGAGACGAGTATGCGAATCGTATCTTGTGGATTGGTAGCCCACAGGGCCTGCAACGCAAAAGCCAGCTGCTGCAACGTCCAGGGTGGTGACGTCGGCGTAGCCGTCTATCCAATTCACCCCACAGGTGCTCTATCGGGTTCAAATCCGGAGATCTGGAGGGCCAAGGGAGAACATCAACGTTGTTGTTGTGTAGACAGGCTCTAGTGGTCCGTGCTGTATGCGGTCGAGCGTTGTACTGCTTGAATGCACCGTTGCCGTTGGCTGCAATTGGGAGGACGTGTGGTAGGAAAATTTCGTTGATATATCGTTGAGACATAAGATTGCCCTGGATATGGACCAAACTTGCCCTGCCCATCATAACGCTACCCTACCAAACCTGTAAGCAGTTTCCAGCGTAACGTTCTCCCCGACGTCAGAAGACCCGTGCTCTTCCATCCCCTCGACGGAGGAGAAATCTTGATTCGTCGCTGAACCAGACATCTCTCCATCGCAGTTGAGACCATACCCCGTGTTGACGACACCAATGCAGTCGCTGTTGACGACGTTGTCGACTCAATATGACGCATCGAACAGGACGTCTTGCTCATAGACCTGCTGCTCTTAAACGGTTTCGTACGGCCTGGTCGGAGATTCTGCGCAGTCCGGGTATTTGGGATGCGGTTGAGGTGGCTGTGGTCGTCCCCGAAATCACGTAGGTGGCGCAGTCGGATTTAGCGATCTTGGGCGGGGGTGGTTACTCTTGGTCGACCTTGGCCGATCACGTGTTGACCAATACGGTTGAAACCGATCCCATAGTCTTGTGGGGGTGCTGGGCGCTACATTGAAAAACCTGGCTACAGCTGATCGGGATTCCCCCTGCCCGCAAGCGGCCTAAGACGTTGTTTCTTTGCACTTCTGTCAATCTTGGCATGTTGTTGAACTGTCACTGTTCGATTGACGCGGATGCAAGTCAATCAAAAACCCTTAAATACCGTTCACTGTGCTGCTGCACGTGCAGTGCGTGCGTGCAGGTCCATGGCCCTTTTGTTAATGCACTGGGTGCGTTTTTCCGAATTGTACGTGTTTCCCAAATAATTGTTTGCATGTCCTTGTAGTGATCATTTTTATCCGGGAAATTTGTCGCTGACACTATAACAAATTAAACTTCTTCATTTTGCACCTCTTGGTTCGCTAACTTTGCTTTTATGGCCAAAAATATCCGTATGGTTTGCATTAAAAATCAGAACACGTGTGTAGAAATAATTATATATTTATCCCACCTCAATGTATTATCTCCCTGTTCCATTAGGAATTGTGCCTTTCATGCCCATATACAGATTAAAATTAATAAATGCAGCAGAGGGTCTGGGTGATCCTGGCTGGCTAGGCTCATCATCAGCTCAGGGCGCTTGCCCCCTCTACACGCAGCCCAGACAGCGAATGTGACTTCTCTCATGAAGCGCTACCTTGTCAAACTAGAATGTTTCGTAGAATGTGAAGACTCCCTAACAGTGCAGCCTTCTGCATTACCAAGATTGTCAGAAGGGCTGTATTCCTGGTAGCAAACTCGGGTACTCTCCCAATGTCAGTCATCAGATTGGGAGGTACCAAGCCTAAGGCACCGAGAACAATGGGCAGTCAGACAACTTGGTACTTGGGATGCAAGCGTGACATTTCGAAAGCGAGGCCTGTATATTTGCCTTGTTTTTCATGAATCATGTCACTCACATTAGTGTCAAAAGAGACAGAAAATTCAATGATATAAATGATTTCCTTGGATTTATCAAAAAGGACAAGATCAGGTTTGTTGGCCTGGATACGTCTCAGGCTGCATACGGGCTTATTCCAAATACTTTTGTATTTATCATTTTCCATGGCCCCCTGTACATATTCTGGGTCGTACCATGGGTGGACCTCTGTGTCAAAACGACAAGAATTGCGAAAAAGGTAAAAAAAAAGTGTCGAGACAATCCATCATGTCGCTTAAGATGCTGTGTTTGTGCCAAGGCTGGGCATCCACTGATGTGTTGGACAGTCTCGTCAAATTTATAGCATTATTTACATTTCTTTCATATTTTGATACAAAATCACACAGTGACGATTTCGAGTGGGAAGTGACTGGTCCTGAGCAACAAAGAGAAAGCCTTCTGTTTCACTTTTCAGGCCAGTCGACGTCATCCAAGCAGGGACTCTGCAGGGTTGCTGAGCTTCTCAACATACTTAATATAACCTCGATGCAGTCGTTCAGATAGCCCCCTCTTGAAAAACTGAGTCAGGGCTGATTTGATATGGCACTTCGCTGGGTTGACATTCATTTCTGTATCATCCAGGAGTACACAACCAGCAGCACATAGATTTTTGCATTCGTACTCTGCCCGAAATATGTCTTTAATATTCTGAAGTTTGTCCCTAACCTACTAACTCAATAGATAATCAAATAGCCACTACCATGGCCAAGGCACAAAACATGTCAAAAGACACTCTGTTCCTGTGTTTCGTTAGAAAATATCACAGGATACGATTATGAAAAAACTCTGTTTTATATGGAAATGTATATGACAACACATGTATTCTCATATAAAATAGACCCGTGAAGATTCCGGGGTAGAATAGGTCTTCAGCAACCCATGCTTGCCGTTTATTGTGACTATGCTTGTCATAAAAGGCGACTAACGGGATCGGGTGGTCAGGCTCGCTGACTTGGTTGATGCATGTCATCGATCCAAATTGCGTGGATTGATGTTCGTGATATCAATCACTGGATTTAAACACGTTAAAACAGATTTTTAAACATAGTTCGAATTTAAACATGTTTAGAGTTAAAACATGTTTCAATAAAGAGCATGTTTATAGTGAAAATTACATGAAGGGATTTAATTTACTGAAATTCGGTGATGACACAGGGGCGGGCGGGTAGCCTATTGGTTAAAGCGTTCGCTCGTCACGCAGAAGACCCGGGCTCGATTCCCAACATGGGTACAGTGTGTGAAGCCCATTTCTGGTGTCCCCCGCCGTGATATTGCTGGAATATTGCTAAAAGCGGGGTAAAACCATATTCACTCACTCAGTGATGACACCAGGTGCTTGCTCAAAGGGTTTTTAAGTCCGTATTATCCATTTTATAATTATATCCATTGTCTGCTGAGTGCGTTGTATTTTCCAGTACACTATCAATGGTGGTGGCATGTCGGTAGACGTCGGTGGTCAATCATGCGTGCCAATATCCAATTGCAAATATACCTCACAATGAGCTCTGTGTGACACGTCAATATGCTGATACTACAATGTATCTAAACAGATAAGAATCCAAACGCTTTGAACGTGTGATAGTATCGGCGACATACTAACATATGTAGCTATTGTGCGTATGTAATGACTGCCGACGTGCGGGGAAATATAACGTGTAATACACCTGACGTACATGCATGAATATTAGTTTATACATGTATATATTCGTAAAACAGCTGAATAAATTATGATAGTCGGTTTCATTTTATGCCGCCTTTAACAATATTCGATGCATGTCACGACGGCAGAAACGAAGAATGGGTTTCGTACATTGCTGCCATGTAGAATCGAACCGAGGTCTTTGGCGTGACAGCGAATGCTTGCACTTCCGGCCTACCCAACCCTCTCTCTCTCTCTCTCTCTCTCTCTCTCTCTCTCTCTCTCTCTCTCTCTCTCTCTCTCTCTGATCACTTCGGGCTTTCCTCCCACATTAAGCTGACATGCAGTGATATAACTGGAACACTGTTAAAAGCGGCGTTAAACCCAACTAACTCACTCACGCAACTCAATTGAACAGAACTAACCATTATGACCCTATTATCGGCTAAGGTTACGAGTTGCATTGCTTTTTGTAACTGACGAAGGTAACTGATGTTATCGAAGGCCACGGTAAGTGCATATATGCGTGTAGGAACGGCTGCACAGATATTTCAGACACAATCTTGTAGGTGTCGACCCGTTGCTCGTGAGACACCCCGCAAATATTACCCACAGGCACGAACACCTTAACGTCGCACGTGCCACACATTCAGTTATGTGTGTGTGCGTGTGTGTGTGCGTGTGTGTGTGTGTGTGCGTGTGTGCGTGTGTGTATGTATGTATATACGTTAGGTTACACTCCCCAGTGGGGACACCAGAACTGATTGTGTCCCTGGGGTTCGATCCCCGGCTGCGTCATACCAGAACACGTTAAAAGATGGTCCTGCTTGTTACCCTGCCTGGCGCTCGGCATTAAGGGGCTAAAACAAGGACTGGTCGGCTCGGAGTCAGGATCCTGTGTCTCAGTGGGGTATTCATGTGAAGATGCGACATGGTATCTCAGTGGGCTAGCACTAGGAAATCGACATTACTTCGGACTAGTACAAGCAGACACACACACGTGCATGCACTTCGCCGTATTAGTGCAATAATCATAGACGCGACGTTAAACCCCATTTCACCTCACCGTACACCAATAGAGGATATATAACAGGGCTAATATGCGTCATACATAGAAGGTATCACGTCACAGTGAAATCTTTTTGTTGTGGACAGTAAACGTCATGTAGTGAGTGAGTGACTATGGTTTTACGCCGCTTTTAGCAATATTCCAGCAATATCACGGCGGGGGACACCAGAAATGGGCTTCACACATTGTACCCATGTCGGGAATCGAACCCGGGTCTTCTGCGTGACGAGCGAACGCTTTAACCACTAGGCTACCCGACCGCCCCAAACGCCATGTAGGTATATCCACCAAAACCTTATGTCCACTGAGCAAATTGTTTCGTTTTAACAAGTCAATAAATAAACAGGGGCGACCTTTGGAAAATGGACTAACTGGAGGAACGTGCTCTGGTCAAGAACTTGCAGAAAAGGGGGCTTGAGGGAGATGCAGTCTAAATATGGGATTAAATCATTTAAAATGTAAATGTGAACTGAAACATAATGTAATATTATTCAAAATAAAACGATATAGAACCTCAACCTAGAAATTATTTTCACTCACAACGAGGGAGGAAAGCCAGAAGTGATTAAAGCCTCACACGTTTACGAATTTGGTGAAACCCACGCGCATGAGAATGTTGCTGACAAACCTTGAAACATTTTCGGGGATTTGAACCCGCAGCCATAGGTTTCTATTGTGCCCAAGGGACGCAACTCTAGATCTGCACAGCGAATTGTGGCGCCTTAGACGATTGCCCCCCATGGGCGGATACAGCTTTTTTGAAAAGGGGGGTGGGGGGTGCACAATTAAGATCTATTTATTGTCTTTGGTGGTAATTTATACAGAAATAAAGATTTTTTTCGAAATATAAAGGGGGGGGGGGGGGGGGGGGGGGGGTCACACACCCTCCGTATTCCCCCCCACACACACACTTCAAAGGAACAACTTTGAAAGCCAATTTCGGCGCCCCAAACTTGCAATATGAAATTAATACAATCGCTGATTTAAATACGTTTAAGTCATATTCAAGTCATGCATTGTAAATTTACATGTTAAATACATATATCATATAGCACGACATATAAGACAAGCACTGAACTATAAACTATAGCTGTGCCATATTTATACCATGTGTGTGTATATATACTAGTATATATGTATATTGCTCTGTGTGCCCTGAATTCAACAAGTTAGTATCTTTGAAATTATCTTCATTCATGGCTTTATCAAAATTAGATCTGTTGGATATTTCTGTCAAAACAAATAAACTGATATTTATGTACATTTCAGTTTATATTAATTGATAAAAATATCCAATGGTGGTATTTACCATAGTATGAGAGATAAATTAAATATAATGATCTTTTTAAAGTTTTATCCATTGTGACTCGCCATCAAGTAATATTTGTTCAATATAATGTGTTTCAATATATTACAAACGCGTGGCGTGATTTATGCCTTGATATATCGGTGTAGACCTTGTGATAACTGGGTGATAGTCTCTTTGTATAATTGTTATATTATCATAATGACTAATTAGGGCAATCGTCAGCTGCGAGATCGATCTAATGCATAAAATGTGAATTAGCAGACAAAGTGTTTTTCAGCCACATGAAACAACAATCCTGCTGGAACTGTCATTTGGCACGAGTCTGTCTTATAAATAAGGGACTTTTAAAATTGTTGCGTCTCTGTTAAATACGGTACATTTTTAAAACATTAGTATCATTTTTAATGCCTGTGTACTGACATTATTATATTGAAGAGGACTCTGTGTATATATGTGCACGTATTTTTTCATCACCATCATCATCATCAGCAGCAGCAGCAGCAGCATCACATAATATTAATGATGATGTGGTTGATGATGATGATGATGATGGTGGTGGTGGTGGTGGTGATCATCATCATCATCATCAGAGAAAGGGTGAAATAACCAAGACCTTGTCCATAGTATGATACCCTAACTCACCTTGGCTTAAATTGAGCATTCGAATTAGGCCCAGTCTACACACTATACATATTCGTAAACGGGACATAATTCACGTTGAAAAAATTTCCTAATTTAGGCATGATGTTTCATATCAAAGCTCTGCTATCTGTCCCATACGTAGTTTTCGTATACAAAAGCATTTGGTAGGATATGTGCTGATGAGTCTGGATCGTGAGGTTTGTGTTATTGCGATGTCCTCGAGCTCCAGCGTAGACTCCTTACTGTGCGTGACGGCGAACGCAGTTCTCATACTGTTCACTCACTGAGAGACGCGAGCCGTGCGTGGAGTTTCAATGGGACGCTCAATCGATTCACGACCGTTTTGTAGTTGAGGGCAGTTGTCAAGAAACTAGTAGAAGTATTCCGATGATGGCTGCCAACGATGTTGTGATCTTACAGTCACCAGTTGATATAGACAATAAGAGTCATGTCATATCCCTAACACCCTCTCAGATCATTGTCGAAGGATGTTGGCGAGCCGCTGGAGACGATTCCGCAACCCCAGAACCTGTCTTTCGTAAGTATGCGTCCCTGACATAGGATTTTCCATTTGTCAACAAACAGCTGACAACGGACAAGTGCGAACTGATCACTAGAGCGATTCTACTCCAAACTTCCCGTCATCTGGAATCCATGTTAAAGACAAACAGCTGATATTCCTATTTTATATGACGATACATCCATTATGCAACCATTTATAACTTGTTTTATATTTTGTTATTGTCATTCTTGGCAAGTGTCCAGTCATTGTTTACGTCCGTCAAAATGTCTGGACAAAGAAAGTGAGAGAGGGTTTGTATAGCATCTGGCACATTAGTAATGGAGACAGGTCACGCAGCTGTCTATGTTGTGTAACGCTAACAGGCTTTCCATGCCTGTGGCCCCTAGTTCAACCCTCTCTCAAAATGTATACATGCCTTCACATCGAGTCATCTTTGTTCACTGCAGACTCACAGTGTTCAGGAGCTAAAAATAATCTCTCTCTCCTGGGGTTGTGACTAATGCCAGAGCGTGATGAAATTTGTTCATCGGTACTAACATAGGAAATAAGTTAACTTGTGTCTTTGCAAAACAGCTTCTCACGACAAGGTTTATGTATCTAAATTTACATATTGTCTAGCTTGTCACACAAAGCACATTGTTAACCTTACGTTGCTCTCAATATTTTTCGAAAGGGTTTTTAAAATTCCTGTCAAAATGTGTCAGGCCTTCTATGGCCTACCTTTTGACAAACCAGATGTAGGTGCACCTACAGAATACTTGATACCAATCCGCCATGTTTGATTGAGGCTACTAATATAGCAGCATGTGACATTTAGACTGACACATCCCAGAAATAAATTATCTTAGTTAAAAATATATATCTTCAAAATAAAAATGATAATACCCAAATGGGGCACGAAATAATACCTTAATTTCAAGAAAAATGAGCCCACTTGCATTTGTATGGTTTAGTATGAACCTCAAAACTGAATATCAATCCAGTTCCTCAACATCAAAAAATGGACATAGACTTGAATAGGGGACACATTTCAACATGTAATTTTCATCAACTTTGGAAACTAAAGATGACATTTACTATGATAGCATTTATTTCAAGTCACCTGTTATTTTAGCGTGGTGGAATATGGTGGAAGATATTCTGTACACCTGCACACATGTCATGCCCTACTAATTTACAGACAGATAAGATCAATCAATGGATGTGTTTTGTATTGATTGTCACTATTTTTTACACATAAAAGTGTTTACTTGGTATTTGTTTGATGGCTGTCATTGTCAAGGGCTCTGTGCACAAACTCCACTGTCAAGCTACATTCAATGACAAAAACCCTGAGTAGATAGGTTTCATTCGCAAATATTGGCGAGAACAGCGGTTTTATAAATGACTTTTGTCCTCAATTACATGTCAGTGTTTACATAAGACAGCATCATTACAATGATGCGAGTTATTGCTTTCTATACCGTACAATCAACTATCATGATATCTTTCCAATCTTTCCCGGAAAGTCTCAGCTGTTTAATTGTCTTGTTATGTTTCTGTATGAATGCAGGATCATTTAATTGGAAATTGAGTCTTTAAGCGCTTGAATTTACTGCACATCATAAACTCATTATCCCATGGAGCTTAATGGATAAAGTATTGCATTAATCATGGTGCTTAAAGCTAATTACCACCAGGTGATGCAAGTACCTGTCTGCACTTCCTTTGATGTCAGTTTATGTACCTACAGGTGATGGGTTGTATAAATGGTAATGTTACCCTAAGGGTGCCCGATGTCAGTTAATCAATTTTCCCAGCGGATGAGATTATAGCTGATGAAGAGTTTATATAAGGCGCACTAATCTCTAGCTTCTACTGGCTGTCTGATACTGCCCTCTCGGGCTCATACGCTGCAGTGAGTCGATTTGCTTGCACAGGCGGAAAGTTGATGGAATACACCTGTATCTGAGTGCTGTTGTAAAAACTCCATACTTTGTTCAAAGGATTAGCCGATAATGCGTTGATCGATTGCTCATTGTTATATAACCCAATGGATTTTCCGTGGATATCATGAGACCTATGTGAAACGCCTGAAACAAGTTGAGAAACAAACACAAGTTTTAATATCCGATTCACTGTATGTATTTTAAAATATTAGATTGTTACAAAGACATGTGACATCGAACAAGTCTCTTTCTACAGATGCAGAGGTATGGCATATTGTTCCTTTATGTGGATATTTACGGATAACCGCCTAATATTATACTTATGACTTCGGTTGTAGTTACAATATGTGCATTTTGTTTTCATTCATTTGCTGTAGCATTGAACAGAATCATTCTTGTAGCTCTAGGGAAGTTCTTTGATATGGGTAAGTGAGTGAGTTTGGTTTAACACTTCTTTTAACAGTTTTACTGTTATAAACACGGCGTGTCTGTTTAATGTTGGAGGAAAGCCTGAAGTGATGCAGATCTCAGACGTTTACCACTTTGGTGAAACCCACGAGCATGGATATGGTGCTGACAAACCTAGAAACATAATTGGGGTGAACCAGGATTTGAAACCAACATGATCTGGGGTAGAATAGGTCTTCAGCAACCCATGCTTGCTGTAAAAGGCGACTATACTTGTCGTAAAAGGCGACTAACAGGATTGAGTGGTCAAACTTGCTGACTTGGTTGATGCATGTCATCAGTCCCAATTGCATGAATCGATGTTCATGATGTCAGTCACTTGATTGTCTGGTCCAGACACGATTATTTACAGACCACCATCATATAGCTGGAATATTGCTGAGTGCGGCGTTAAACAACAAACTAAACCAACCAACCAAAGTGCTTAAAAACATCACAACAGACTAAATATGCTGGGATTAGAAGCCAAAATATATAGGAATGTACTTTGACATTCGTTTTATTTTAATCCTATCATTTTCAGTCACAGGGTGATAAAATTAAACATCAAAATGTTTGGAATTCATTATCACAATAAAATAAGTGAACAGATTTTTGGGGCAATTTGTGAAATAACTAAATATTTAAGCATTTAATAAATTGCCTAAGGGACAATTTAGAAAGTAACATTTTTAGTCCACTAGTCCTTATGGTGATAACTTATAGCAAAACCCTTACAAATGAAAAAATTCTACTAGTTCTTATGATGCCTTAACTATGGGTCAGTTGGGCAAGGACTACAGGACTAGTGCCAATTTCTAACACTGATTTATCACATTGACTGTAACATATACACACGATAAAATAAGCAGTGCTTATGTGAAGTATTTAGTTTTAGTTAGCACAATATTACAGCTATTTGACAGCAGATTGTAAATATTAGAGTCAGGGCAGACAATCCAGAGATTGACATAATCTATCAGGCCTTCCCTGCCCATGGTTTGTCACCTGATAGATTGTTTAATGACAATAACAATAATCTCCATGGTTACACTACAGGTTGCTAATTATTGTATATCTTTCTGACTGCAAACATTCCTTCTGAATAATACATGTTCGAGTAAAGATAAAGCTGCAGTCAACTTCAGTGTATGCATGATCAGATCGTTTTATACATGTATCTGAATGATTTGTGCCAGGTAACCAGTAAAAGAATTCCCAATCAGACATTTTGTACCCAAATCTTGAGACCTACAGCAGGTACCCGGGTAGGGTCAGGTAATAGGGGGTTGGGTACCCGAGTGGTACATTTGAACTTGGTTATGGCATTTTGATCTTAGAGTTAGAGCCCTTAGATAATCAATTCTTAACCTTAGTGTTATGACAAGGACACTTTTTTCCTCTATTTTCAAACACTGTTAGTGTATTAAGTTTCCCTGTAGCTCTTTTGATTAAATTAAAAATGAGTACAGTGAGAGCCTTTGACAACATGAAGCCATTACATACTTTCTCTGTGATAATTCAATGCTTGCCTGTGGGTGATGCATCAACTCTGTTATGCACTTAGGAAGACTGATGCATTTATGCAGGGATGGACCCAGTTTGATTAATGATCCTCATTGTTTCATTAGGAAACATGCTTTCGAGATGATTACATGACTTGTTCCTATTTCTAAGGCAATGCTCAAGGGGGGTTTGTATGGACTGGGCACTGTTAATGTCAAATACGGTAGCTTTCATAAGACCGATGGCTGATGATTAATTTTAGATCTAATGTGGTGATGACAAATTAATTATTTGTCATGGTTCAACATCAACAAAGTCCACTTGTCTGCGACCAGTAGAATTCAGGAAGGACTAGTGACATTTCCTTGTTGACCACCACTTTTACCATTAGGTAGATGGCAAGTCAGTAGCAGATTGTTTTTGTGGATTAGGGAAAATATAAAGTGTTGATGTTCTGATTGAGTTCTTCAGGGAATCTCAGCTGAGCTTTCTAAAAATGATTCTTCTTCATCAGTTAAAATATATCCTGTTTCGACCTTAACCATGGTAACTGACCATAATGATCAGAGTAAAGATTATAATGAGATAGTACCATACTGTTGATATTGTAGGATATTGTATTGTGTGTTGCTGAAATTAGCTGCCTGCACGCTAGACTGTGGTAAAAAAATTAGTCAGGCTAAAGATTCTAAAACGTCCCTAGCCCGACTGCCTACTGAAATTTCAATTGTGATTTGTTTTATGCACACCTCTTAGTCAAGATTAAGAAAAGTTCACCCATGTCTGTAAATCAATATGGCCATCAAAAATAAAATTGATATTTGTCACGAATCGAGGTTGGGAGGTTAAAGTAACCCCTATTCATCTTGTTTGAGTGTCTCTTAAACTGTGTATAACATCCATGGTTTGATTGTAATTCATAGTTGAACCAATTTACCAGCTTTGCTACTTAACAAATGATGACAACCAATGTCAAATATTGCATTGACGATCAATATTTTTTGCTTCCATTTAACCAATTTAACCAGGACCAGGGTTCCAGATAATGTATTGAGCCATTTGAGTATTTACTCACAAGTTATCACTCACAATGGGTAATCATAGGTTTCTTTGGGTAGTCAATATGTATTTTTACTCCCTTGGGTCCAGTCTAATGGCTACTTTTACACCGACACATAGACATTTGATAAAGATAATTCCGATTAACATGCTTCAAAAAGCTCTTCGGGTGCCATCTAATTTGTATCTGGTCATGTGCTGCCCTAAGTGTGTAACATATATAATAAACTCACAATAAGCGAGACATAGCAATATTTATGCATTATACACTGCAGTAGTGTTCATTCATGTGTGATGCCTGTAAATATCGATCTATGAAGAAGTACAGGTAAACAAGCTGTAGAGGCTACATTGGGTAATTACACACAGTTTTATATACATTATACACTGCAGTAGTGTTCATTCTTGTGTGGGGCGGTCGGGTAGCCTAGTGGTTAAAGCATTCGCTCGTCACGCCGAAGACCCGGGTTCGATTCCCGACATGGGTACAATGTGTGAAGCCCATTTCTGGTGTCCCCCGCCGTGATATTGCTGGAATATTGCTAAAAGCGGTGTAAAACCATACTCATTCATTCATTCATTCATTCATTCATTCTTGTGTGATGCCTGTAAATATCGATCTATAAAGAAGTACAGGTAAACAAGCTGTAGAGGCTACATTGGGTAATTACACACAGTGTTATATACATCATACACTGCAGTAGAGTTCCTGCATGTATGATGCCTGTAAATATCGATCTATAAAGAAGTACAGGTAAACAAGCTGTAGAGGCTACATTGGGTAATTACACACAGTGTAGTTATATACATTATACACTGCAGTAGTGTTCATTCATGTGTGGTGCCTGTAAATATCGATCTATAAAGAAGTACAGGTAAACAAGCTGTAGAGGCTACGTTGGGTAATTACACAGTGTTGTTCTACTACTAAGTTTGTAAAATTTCATGTGTATTTGTATGCAAGCAACTAAAATTACTTGGGTAATGGTGATTAATCTTGTGTATTTTATGCAAATACCCAGCCTATCAGGAGCTCTGTGAGATAGCAGGATAAGCTTCCAGGTGTTGAAGTAAGGTCAGGATTGACACAGAGGCTTCTTTGTATTGATTGTGTCACCTTCACTGGGTGTTGCCTCCACATGCTATATTACTGGACTTGTCACGGCTACCTTACAGTAAGCAACACTATATATTTTAATGGGATTATTCTGGCATATGATTGGTTGAATTTCAAGGTCACTACTTGTGAAATAAGCAATAAATTCAGATATAACATCTGACCTCCTTGGCACAGTCAACAGTTGGATAAACTTTGGCTGACATTTCCCGAAAGCTTAAGGTCACCATAGTTTAAAATGGCAATTATGATAGAATTGAACATCTGTGTGTATTACATGATTTGATTTTATGATGAATAGAAATGTTCCCATGCTTTGTTTACAATCAATCTGATATTGATTTATTTTGATAAATATTTTATTACCTAGAATTCAGGTTGGCTTTATTTGATTAGCTATCACTGTCAAGAATAGCAAGGAAAGTGTCTTTTCACATGAATTTGACTGGAATCACAGATATCGGGAACATATATATAAGTGGAATATGACTTGGTGGTCATTATTTTGTCAGCATATACAACAAAATATGAGGTCATTTTAAAAAAAATAGTCCCTTCTGAGTACTTTTTTTAAAAACTTTTGTATCCAGTTATTGGGTATGATGGTTTTTTTTACAAAATCGGGATCACCTGTTACGTCATCAGTATGGATGTTAATGTAAACTGTTTGAATCGTGTGCTGTTTACATGGTTTAGATAGGAACCCAGTCCATCCAAATGCCTCACCATAGTAGATCTGATTTATATAACTATATGTTAATTCTTCTATGACTGTATTGGAAAATACGCAAGGGTTGTAATGCGATACATGTATTGCCGAGGGTAACATTGTAATATACCGGTATACCAGTAATATTGCACCCCAAAAAACTCTACCTATATAAAGTGGCATCAGTCGTATACACTCACTGACCGCTTTGTGCGGAGAACGGAGGGTTAGTGGTTTGACCCCCAACTGCATCATATCAAATCTTTAAATATGGTATTTGTTTTTACCCTGCCTGGTGCTCAGCATTTGGAGGATAAAACAAGACCGACGTCTTGATTCTACCATGACATTGAGGAATGCTTGATTCTGATTAAAAAGAGGTTTCCTTTTTGCTACAGAGAGCGCTCGGTTCCAAATTAGTATAAGAGGTATCTACTCCATGAGGGGATACAGAGGCGGGGGTGCGCACCCCAACCCCCCCCACCCCCCCTTTTTATTTCGAAAAAAACCTTTATTTCTGTGTAAATTACCACCAAAGACAATAAATAGATCTTAATTGTGCACACACACTCACCCTTTTCAAAAAAGCTGTATCCGCCCATGTACTCTACAGTGGGACTACATCAAAACACAGTAGGTTTATGTCCTAAGTATACTGTGTCTGAGTGGTATGGTATCTCAATGGCCTAGCACTGTAAAACACATTTATGTCAGACTAGTACAAGCAGCCACACACATATACATGCATCTGACACAACATTAAATCCATTTCACCTCAACTTATTCATCCAATTCTATTATAGTATCAAAGTTTTCAACAGTGAAAGTACTTTACAAGCCACTATGGTGTGACATGATGAAAAGAGTGTTCAATGATTTCCAAGTTCAATTCAACTTATTAGGCAAGCTTTTCTGCAGTGCCTATGTGTTCATTGTAGTGTTGCGTAAGTAGTATAGGTCAATACATGACCCAGTCAGGAGCCCGCTGAGCACACTAGCTGTTTGAACAACGCATATGGATAAGCAGTATCCGACATGTTCAATAAACTCACTGCTAATCATGTTAATTGTCAACTCACATTGTGTGCAACACGCTAGATTTCCCCTGTGGTCTTTGGTTTCCAACTCTAGTCATGGTGATAGCATATGTTGTTAGCTTTCATGTGTTTACCAGGCCATTGTTGTTCTCATAATAGAAACATAAATGAATATAATGCAGAAACAATGATATGACTGATTTATGAAAATGAATATTCTTTCATGTCTTTGTTTTTGGAATAACATATTGTCAATATGATCTTCCTGAAATATATTTTGATTGTCCTGAGTAGGTATCTGAATAATCAATCTGACGTGTGAATTAAATATGATATTATATCCATATTATGTCAAGGTTCGACACTAGTGCAACCTGTTACTGAGAAGTGCAACCTAATATTTATGCCTACATGGACCTAGTGCATGTTGAAATCATTCAAATTTGTGTCCAACCGTTACATGTCCACATAACATTTTTTTTTAAACACATTCAATACCTTGAAGCTTATTTACCACACAGCGTCGATAATCTCTCTGATACGTGTAATTTGTCAAGCTTTTGGGGGCTTGATGTCTTCAAGCGTCGGGGACTTCAAGATTATGTGGACATTTCTACTTTGATAAGTTTATGGAACCTGTTTTGTCTGGTGCAACTAGGTTTTATGTCAACCTGCACCTAGAGCAAGTTATCAAGTTCCCTAAATCAAATGAATATATGAGCATGATGAGAATAGATGATTGTTATCTTGTGCATGAATAAAACATGTGATGTCAGTAAATAATTTACCAGAGTACAGCCGTGATGTTACTATAGGAACAGGATTATTTCCTCTGTTCATATCAATATCGAGTGTACTAACAACGCGTGTCGGTCCGACGTTGATTAATGTACAATTTGCATACTCGTATATGCAAGGGGCCTACGTATGGTTCCTGTAGGAAGTGACAACTTGGAGACGATGACTTGCGGTATATACAGTTTTACTTTATACATGTAGATATATACATACAAAAGACACTATGTGCCTGGTCAGCACATGGTGGTAGTGGTTGTTGTCTAGGTGCCCCGGAGCACCCAGCCTAACCCTAGCTAGGCTAAGGGTAAGACCTTTTTTTCTCCTTCTCTCCTGTCTGGACCAAGGCTTATATAGCCAAGGTCACCTGACATTTAGTAATTAATAAATATAAATGTAAACAGTAAATCATCAGTGACATACTTGCACACCCTGTTCAGGGTGGCAGACGGTCGATGTACACAAAAATGGGGATTAACAATTAGGATGAGCATCTTATAAATAACAGCAATTGAGTGTTTCAAGGCATATAGATGTCATGGCTCCAGGGTAATGAGCCTTTGCAATTAAATGTTCTTCAGACAATGGGTGTTGTAAATCAGTCGCTATGACAGTACTATGATCCAGTTAGTATGTGATAACTGTAACCATGGTAACCAGTGATAATTAACATGAGAGTAGACAGTCTCGGTTATGAACCTGATAAATTAATAATTGTTGCATAAACATGTCCATTTTGAAACAATTTGATAAGACTTTAAAAACAATATATTGCACACTATGTAATCATGTTCTTATGTGTGGTTTAGCAGACACTTCAAGTGCAGAAATTTGATCCGATATTCTCAAATCTTTGAAAACACGATCATATTTATGTTTTTTAGAACCCAGGTACGCCTTACTCATCTCATGACATACTCGGATTACTGAAATTACATGATTTATGCTCCTTTTCTTTGAATATTTTAGTTTCATATCTGTACTGGTTTCACTTATCATCTAAGGGCTAAAATTTGCCTTGCTGAGTTGCGACCAATAACCTGTGCCAGAAACATATGATCAGGGGTTTGAATCCCGGTTTGCCCTGATTATCATTCCAGGTTTGAACTTGTGCTTGTCGCAAGATAGACACAATTTTTATGGATAACAACTTCTTTAATACTGTGAAAAGCGACGTTTCGGTATAGATCCTTATACCGTTGTCAAGCTAGACTAGAGATCTATACCGAAACGTCGCTTTTCACAGTATTAAAGAAGTTGTTATCCATAAAAATTGTGTCTATCTTATCATCCGTCAACTTCTAAGTAATGCCTATCAAACAATTGTGCCTGTGGGTTTCACCAAAACCATCTAAGACCTGCATTGCTTCCCTTGGCTTCCAACATCAAGCCGAAGGTTCTGATGGTAAAATATAATGTGTACCAGTACTCAAGTTTTTGTGTCTCCCTTTGTGGGCTAGGATACCTGATTTCAATGGTAATATGCTACACAATCGACATTTTGTTCTTTTTTTTCATTGCATCATATTCATCAAATTGTGTTCAGACACTACTGTTTCTCTCCCATGTCTGCACCATGATTTATCGAGGAGTGAAGATGTGGGTTATCTCCCCTGGTCGGATACTCAAGTTTTTGTGTAGGACTCTAGTTCATCTAAACCCAACCCTTGCCCCACTACTTGAATACTTTCTACCCACGAAGATCCGGTGTAGATTTGGTCTTCATCAACTCATGTATCCCGTAAAAGGCGACGATGCTTGTCGTAAGAGACGACTTTCAGGATCAGGTGGTCAGGCTCGCTGACTTGGTTGATGCATGTCATTGTATCCAAATTGCGTAGATCGATGGTCATGATGTCAATCACTGGACTGTCTGGTCCAGACTGGATCTTTATTTACTTTTATTATTTCGGCCCATCATGTAGCTGCAATACTGCTGAGTGTGGCTTTAAACAACAATTGATGAGGTGAAATAAGGGTTCAGTTTCATTCAAGATGATTTCATTTACATTGTGGCGTGTGTGGCTGCTTGTACTAGTCCAGACTAATGGCGGTTTAATAGTGCTAGCATTGGATTGGAGATACCATGGATAGTCCTGCACCATGACTGTGGAATATATTTATTTTATGAACATGAAAGAGAAAAGGGCTTTAGTGCTTGGTTTCACAGTATTGCCTTTAATGCAGTGTTAAAACACAATGTTAAAATACAATTAGAGGAAGAAAATAAGCACTTTAGTATGTTTAAGAATGTCCCAATTTTGAAAAAAAATAATTCCAAAATTTGTCTCCCAGAGATTCCAGATACACATGCTTTCTTTGTGATCATGTTTCACTGTCTGAGACCCCAGAGGACCTGTACCATGTATATTGTCATGTGTGTGTATCATGTATATTGTCGTGTGTGTGTGTGTGTATCATGTATATTGTAATGTGTGTATCATGCATATTGTCATGTGTGTGTATCATGTATATTGTCATGTGTCTATCATGTATCTTGTCATGTGTATATCATGTATCTTGTCATGTGTGTGTATCATGTATATTGTCGTGTGTATCATGTATATTGTCGTGTGTGTATCATGTATATTGTCATGTGTGTATCATGTATATTGTCATGTGTGTATCATGTATATTGTCGTGTGTGTATCATGTATCTTGTCATGTGCATATCATGTATATTGTCATGTGTGTGTATCATGTATATTGTCATGTGTGTGTATCATGTATATTAAATTGTCATGTGTGTATCATGTATAATGTCGCGTGTGTATCATGTATATTGTCGTGTGTGTATCATGTATATTGTCATGTGTGTATCATGTATATTGTCATGTGTGTATCATGTATATTGTCGTGTGTGTATCATGTATATTGTCGTGTGTGTGTATCATGTATATTGTCGTGTGTGTATCATGTATATTGTCGTGTGTGTGTATCATGTATATTGTCATGTGTGTGTATCATGTATATTGTCATGTGTGTGTATCATGTATCTTGTCATGTGCATATCATGTATATTGTCATGTGTGTGTATCATGTATATTGTCATGTGTGTGTATCATGTATATTAAATTGTCATGTGTGTATCATGTATAATGTCGCGTGTGTATCATGTATATTGTCGTGTGTGTATCATGTATATTGTCGTGTGTGTATCATGTATATTGTCGTGTGTGTGTATCATGTATATTGTCGTGTGTGTATCATGTATATTGTCGTGTGTGTGTATCATGTATATTGTCATGTGTGTGTATCATGTATATTGTCATGTGTGTGTATCATGTATATTGTCGTGTGTGTGTATCATGTATATTGTCATGTGTGTGTATCATGTATATTGTCATGTGTTTGTATCATGTATATTGTCGTGTGTGTATCATGTATATTGTCATGTGTCTATCATGTATATTGTCATGTGTGTGTATCATGTATATTGTCATGTGTGTATCATATATATTGTTGTGTGTGTGTATCATGTATATTGTCATGTGTGTATCATGTATATTGTCACGTGTGTATCATGTATATTGTCATGTGTGTATCATGTATATTGTCACGTGTGTATCATGTATATTGTCATGTGTGTATCATGTATATTGTCACGTGTGTATCATGTATATTGTCATGTATAGTATCAGTTGTGTGGAATGCAGTTTGTAGTTCAACAGAATGTATTTTGCTGGGAATGTTTTCATCTGTTGACTTTGTCATGTTTGTGACACCTGGGGTATTCTCACTGTTACCATGGTAACATTATCTGATGCTATGTGTTAATCACGATCTCCATCTGATGCATCTATTGCTGCTGAGTTACAGTTTTACATCACACATTAAACACGCTCTGTTTTGATATGCTGTCTGCATACCTGGAGCCTTTGACTGTTAGTGTTACCATGGCTACGTGGCATAATGTTACGCGTTAATCTTGACAAGCATCTGCAATAACTGTGGAGTTACAATTTGTGTCATGTCCTAAGCTGGCTACATGGTAAACTTTGCTTGTTGTAAAAGGCAACTAACGGGATTGGGTGGTCAGGCTCGCTGACTTGGTTGATGCATGTCATCGATCCCAATTGCGTGGATTGATGCCCATGACATAATTCACTGGATTGTCTGGTCCAGACTCGATTATGTACAGATATGATATAGCTGGAATATTGCTGAGTGCAGCGTTAAACAACAAACAAACAAACGTGGTGAACATTATCATGTTTATTATTATCAAGTTCACTTTGTCTGATAGTTAACCAGCATGGTGGAATGTAGAAACACAGTACAATAAGTATAACAGCTTTGCTTCACATAACCCACTGGGATACTCTGACGTGTAAACTTGACCACCAGATCCGTTTAGTTGCCTCTTACAACAAGCACAGATTGCAGGGGATCAATATTCTTGTCTGGACTCACCAGATGTTTTTTTTGTCTGTAGCGGAAAGATTTTCGTCTGGAACACCTGCTTCAAATTTTGACCCTAACCCTAAATTCAGATATTTGTAACTTAGGTCTGTTCCTCATCATATTTAAGTATTACATATTGGTAAATGATTTTTTAATACATCTAAGGTTAGCTTAAGAAGTAATTTTACAGGGCGTATGGTGTTTGTTACATCCAGATTTGACTTAAAGAGTTCGGGTCTCTTGGATTCAGTGTTTGAAATGATTTTATAGCCCAACTAGACCAATAAATGTTGCCTGCCCATCTTCAAAGTTACCTGCCATCATTCAGACATAAATATTCATTATTGAAAACAAATCGTGTCTTCATTCAGTTGAAATAATGCATACGATCACTGGAGAATCTAAGAGGAGGTATGATGAAACAGAATGTCTGGTCTCATATTTGATATATAAGTATCTCATTTCAATCAATAATGTATTTCAAATTAAAATGGAGTGGCAACATAAGTACTTTCTATTATAAAATAAAATAACAAGTTCCCCAGATGTGCACTCAAAGTTAAATAAATTAAATATGAATACATAGGTCTATGTGTGAATTGATACAGGATTAAAATATGAATTGATACAGGTAAATATGTATCGTTTGAGAATATTATCAATGCAATGATGTATTGGTGAATCGTGACACCCCTAGTTTGCATGGTATGACCGTGTGTTCCAGGTCGTCTGAATAACCTTCTAGAGCTCCAGGAAGTGATCGGGGTACAGTTGGAACAGCAGCATGTCAACAAAGATCGGTTCAAGCGGAAAGATGGCACCAAGGTCTACCTCTGCATCGAGATGCAGCAGATGCATTCCACTGCGTTCTGCGTGTACTACGTCAAGCGGCAGACCAAACATCGGTGGCGCCACAAGAAGATGGTGTTTAACTGTAAGGACCACAGCACTGCACAGATGTGGGTGGACAAGATTCTGTATCTGCTACAGGGACCAGGTATTATTTTTTGTACTATTTTTTATACATGCTAGGGATGGGACGAGTCCAAATTTACTAGCCGGGTACCCACCCCCCTATTACCCAACCCTACTCGGGTACCTGCTGTGGGTCTCAAGAGATAAGTACACAATGTCCGATTGGGAAATGTTTGACCGTACTCCTGTCAAAATGTATCTAGATACAGGTATATAATGATCTGGTCAGGCATACACTGAAGTTGACTGAAGTTTAATCTTTATGCAAATATATGAATTCAGAAGGAATGTGTGCATAGTCAGAAAGAAATGTGAACATTTGTCACTTATAGTGTAACCATAGAGTTCTAGATAATTTTTGCCTTTAAACAATATAATCATGTGACTAACCATGGGTCCAACTCAGTACCCACCCGACCCGAGTACCCAAGTTACCCATCCCAGCCCTATTTAATGCCATCCACTATGGTCCAGAGTCCATTTTCCACCTTTGCCGAACTAGTCTGGAATTTCTGGGCTCGATCATACCGCCACCAGTGGAGATTACGAGTTATGTCCCTTCTGTGTCCTCCCTATTGACCAATCAGATTCCACCTCACATACCACTTGAAATTGCTTCAACCAAAATGGTGGCGCCCAGTCAAGTCGATCTGACTGATAATCGAAATCTTTATTGCAATAAAATGGGTCTTACCTCGCGAAGTAAAACATGAAGCGATTTTGAAATCATCTGTCAATGCTCAGGTGAGTGAACACAAGCTCTACAAATCCTGCAATCAACCAAAATCGCCATGTTTTTTGCGAGCCATGTGTCGATTTCGTCAGTCCAGCTAAAATATGATTCCATAATTCCAGCCTATTTTGGCAAGGTTGGAGATTGGACTTTTATAGTCAGTTAACTCCCTCGGGAAGATGACTATGGTAGGATTTGGCAGCTCCATGCCTTTCTGCTTGTAGCCAAAAACAAAATGATTTCATTTACTGGTTCATATTTGAAACTGTATGCATAGCTAGCATTGCCATTGTGTCCTTCGATTGATTCACATGTACCTTATTTTCTTGTGTATAATGCTCACTTTCCCCAAAAATATATAGAGCTCTTTGTAGAGGGGAGTGCTTTATGCAGACATAAAAGATAGCTATAAGATAAATTGCAAAGAACAACCAAGAACAAAGCGTGCTTTATGTCACGATAAGACATTGTTCTGAGATTCAAACAGGCGCTCACTACTTGATGACGTTGTAAATTGGACGACGTTATTTTTGAGAGAAGTGTCTGCTGGGTTGTTCCTCACAGATGTAGCTGGACAGCACCGATGAACGCAATGGCTGAACGATTGCATCCCAAAGTGGGAAAGATGTGACAATCGGTTTTGTATTGCGAGAAAAGGTGCAGATAATTGGGGTGAAAATTGTGAAAATACCAAACTTACACCCCCTGTACATAAAATGGAGTCGTCCGACATTTGTGTGGTCGGATTATATTCGGGGAGTGATCATTATTTAAATGTTTTCAAAGCTTGTACAATTTAATGACATTCTTGAACATGTTGAAAAGGCTGTACAAAATGTTGATATCCCATATCAGAAATAAACGATGCGTGGTCGTTGTTTATCATACAATAAAACACTGGAGGGAGAATAAACCACTCAGGGCTGCATCCCTCATGGTTTATTCCCCCTGTAGGGGGCACGGGTGGCCCAGTCGTCTAAGGCGACGCGAATCGCTGTGCAGAGTTGCGTCCCTTGGGAACGCCAGAAACCTATGATTTTGGGCTCGAATCCCGGTTCGCCCCAATTATGTTTCTAGGTTTGTCAGCACCATTACCGTGCTCGTGGGTTTCACAGAAGTGGTAAACGTCTGAGACCTGCATTACTTCGGGCTTCTCCCACATTAAGCTGACACGCCATGATATGACTGGAATAATGTTAAAAGCGGCGTTAAACCCAACTCACTCACTCACTATTCTCCCTGTACTCTTTTATTGTACAATAAACAACTCCCACTCGTCGTTTATATCTTAAGTTTTACAAATAGGCTTTACTGTTTTTCCATGTGAAAAGACATTACTGCTGGTTTATTGCTGAGGGTGGCTTTTTACAGGAAACAAACAAATAACACTTTTAACACTTGAAATATCAGTGCATTGTTTAGAATGATTTAGAATGAGTGACATAAGCTGGCACATAGTGGGTCTCTTGCTGAGTGACATGTGCAGAAATGTTGCTGTCAGATGGCCTTCACTGAGTTCTCTCATGGGCTAATATGGGATGTAAACGTTCTAGAGATCTGTGGCATGAAGTGTTAACCAACGGATTGACTGTTACAGAATTTCACAGACCAAGGAGGCTGTTGGTGTTTGTGAACCCTTTTGGAGGCCGGAAGAAGGGACCATCTGTGTACAACATGAAGGTGGCGCCGTTGTTCGAGCTGGCAGGGATCAGCACAGAAGTCATCAGTGAGTGGACTCGGGCAGTACCTGTTGACAGTCAACGGCATGTTCTTCAAAGAGGGGCGACTATGCTTGTCGTAAAAGGCAACTAAAGGGATCGGGTGGTCAGGCTCGCTGACTTGGTTGATACATGTCATCGTTCCCAATTGCATGGATCGATGCTCATGATATTAATCACTGGATTGTCTGGTCCAGACTCAATTATTTACAGACCGCCGTCAAATAGTTGGAATATTGCTGAGTGCGGCGTTATACAAAAAAAAAAAAAAAAAAAATCAAAAGGGCTACCTCCTCCCATATGTTAACATAGATTTAAGCTTAGCTGAGGTGAGGTGAAATGGCGTATAACGTCGCGTTAAAGATTATTGTACTCATATAGCGACATGCATGCACATGTGTGTGTGTGTGTTCGTGTATGGCTGCTTGTACTAGTCCGAACTAATGCCAATTTTATAGTACTAGCCCACTGAGATACCATGCCGCAGTTAAACATGAATACCCCATTCAGACACAGTATACTGACTCCGAACCGACCAGTCCTTGTTTTAGCCCCTTAATGTCAAGCACCAGGCAGGGTAACAACAAGTACCATCTTTTAACGTCTTTGCTTTGACGCGGCCAGGGATCGAACCTCAGACATTCCGCTGTCTGGGTGGATGTTCTACCACTAGACCATGGAGGTTGTCTGGGCAGATACTCTACCACTAGACCATGGAGGCGGTCACTTAAGCCTAGGGAAAATGAAGTATTCCCATCCAGGGATGTGATGTAAGAAGTGCCATGAAGCCTGAAACTTGGGAAACAAGCTATGGTAGAATGAGCCTGATGGGACTTCTCTGTTGTGTTTCAGTGACGGAGAGGCAGAACCATGCCAAAGACGTCCTCCAGGACTACAACCTGGACTCCATAGACGGGTGAGTTGACTGATGTCTACTGTCAATTGGTGAGTTGACTGATGTCTACTGTAGATGGGTGAGTTGACTCCTGTCTACTGTAGACGGGTGAGTTGACTCCTGTCTACTGTAGACAGGTGAGTTGACTGCTGTCTACTGTAGACGGGTGAGTTGACTGATGTCTACTGTAGACAGGTGAGTTGACCGAGATCTACTGTAGACAGTTGAGTTGACCGATGTCTACTGTAGATATGAGTTGACTGATATCTACTATAGACAGGTGAGTTGACCGAGATCTACTGTAGATGGGTGATTTGACTGATGCCTACTTTATTTGAGCTAATCTATGCTTTTACCTCTCCAAGAAAATAACATTCTCGATTATCCAGTGTATTACATGCCCATTCTATTATGATATATACCCTGATATAGGGTGATATTTCATGATATAGACCAAATAGCCATCATAGCTTTGGTTGAGTCCTAAATATGACACAATGCTTACCTTAGCCACCAAAACATATCACAGTGTTCTTTCAAAAGTGGTGATAGCACCAGTACTCAACTTGCCTTTTTGCAAACCATCTCAAATCACACTTATACTCGAGATAACATATTTTCCAGCTAAAAGTAAATAGTGTACCGATAGCTTGGAGGTTGCCATTTTGAATGTTCGTCTTTCCTAAACTCTTATTCAGAAGAGGCATTTTGATTGGTTCAGTGTGCCCTCAATTTTCATTCTCAGCCTTGGGTAGTATACAACCAAAGCTGCCTGTGACGCGCAGAGGGTTTACAGCCACATTATAGTATATATCATAACAGAATGGAGATTTGATACCCTAGATAAACGAGAATGCCTCCATTAGCTACTTCAAAAAAAGCTGGTGGTGGGCTCGAACCTATTGCTTGTGGTCCTTGCTGTGTCAGCTCATGGGGTTCACCAAGGTTGTAGTCTACCCCTCTTGTGACCCGTGAAGATTCCGGGGTAGAATAGGTCTTCAGCAACCCATACTTGCCGTAAAAGGCGACTATGCTTGTCGTAAAAGGCGACTAACAGGATCGGGTGGTCAGACTCGTTGACTTGGTTGGTGCATGTCATTGATCCCATTTGTGGGGATTGATGCTCATGATGTCCATCACTGGATTGTCTGGTCTAGACTCGATTATTTTACAGACGTCATATAGCTGGAATATTGCTGAGTGCTGCGTTAAACAACAAACCAACCAACCCCTCTGGATTGTTGAGTTTTCCTGCTACAAGAAGCTGACACCCTGGGCTATAATGGAAACATTGTTCAAACAGACATCAAAGTAAACTCACAGAAAACCATCTCCCTAGCTTGCTTGATACTGACTGTCCAAATGATTGTTCTCAATCCATCCAAAGTATTTGTAAAATGTTGTTAATATATATTCTTGAACATTTCTGTCCTACATTGTCATGTTGTGCCCCCAGGGTGGTGTGTGTGGGTGGTGACGGTACCTTCTCCGAGGTGTTGAATGGTCTGCTGGACAGATCCACCAAGGAAGGCGGGGTCAACCAGGAGACTCACCACCATCCTATACAGCCAAAACTCCGCGTCGGTATCATTCCTGCAGGTAAATATGTAGTGATTAATGCCCTGTTGTGACCCCTGTGTCAATGCTGTGTATATACACTGGGACCCGTTGTACAAAGCGATCTTAGTGCTAAGGTGATCGTAACTCAGATACCTTAACATAGACTTACGACAGTCGTAGTGCTAAGCTGTTTCGTACAACGGCACCCTGGTCATTGTGGATGAACCTGTTGTGTATTCCATGGCAGAATGGGGCACAGGTGGCCTAGTTGTCTGTGATGCTGTTTATTGTGCAGAGTTGCGTCCCTTGGGCACGCCAGAAACCTCAGATCATGGTTTGAATCCTGGTTCGCCCCGATTATGTTTCTAGGTTTTTCAGCAACATACGCGTGCTCGTGGGTTTCACTGAAGTGGTAAACGTCTGGGACACGCATGAGTTCGGGCTTTTCTCCCACATCAAGCTGACACGCCGTGATATAACTGAAATACTGTTCAAAGTGGCGATATACCCGACTCAGACACTCACTCACTCACTCCATGGCAGAATGAGTCACCCCTACTCCAATTTTGTGAAAAAAATGTGGATTTAGTGGCTACAGTATGTGATCGTGATGGCTCTGTTGTCGTCGTTCTCCAACATGGTGAATTGTTACTCATGTTATCAACCACTGGTTTGTCTCATACAGGTTTTGTTTTTACAGGCTGTATCATCCCGTGTTTTGGTCTTAAGCAACCCATGCTTGCCGTAAAAGACAACTATACTTCTCGTAAGAGGCGACTAACAGGATCAGGTGGCCAGGCTCAGTGACTTGGTTGATGCATGTCATCATGTCCGAATAAATTAATGCTCATGAAATCAATCACTGGATTGTCTGGTTCAGATTTGATTATTTACAGCCGCCGTCATATAGCTGGAATATTGTTGAATGCTGTGTTAAATAACAGTCAACAAACAGGCTGTCATATATTTGAATATTGCTGACTGTTTTGTAACCTTCATTCTCTGATACAAATAGGATGGTGTGGTAGGAGTATGACTAAATATGACTAGTTTTACACGTGCACCTACTCATGACCATTGTGTATCACAGCAAGCCTTTGTTTCAGGGTCGACTGACGCTATTGTGTATACCAGCGTTGGAATCAACGACCCAGTTACTTCAGCAATACATATCATTATAGGTAAGACTCCTGTTTAGGTTCAATCAGCTATTCTTTGCTGTCATGACTCCATTTCATTGATTACCTAGTCATCAGAGGTAGTGCTGTTCAAGTGTTCATGTTAAAATGCAGAAACGTACGTGTAGTTTTTGATGTCATTATTAGACTTATTACCAGCCAAGCTTACTAGACCAAACGGGGCACGGGTGATCAGTCGTCTAAGGCACCACAATTTGCTGTGCAGAGCTGCGTCCCTTGGGCACGCCATAAACCTAGCATTGTGGGTTTGAATCCCAGTTCGCCCCGATTATGTTTCTGGGTTTGTCAGCGCCATACCCGTGCTTATGGGTTTCACCGACGTCTGAGGCCTGCATCACTTCGGGCTTTCCTCCCACATTAACCTGACATGTCATGATATAACTGGAATACTGTTAAAAGGGGTGTTAAATCCAACTCATTCACTCACTACTAGACCAAACAGAATTTTACAAGACTCAGGCTTCAGACAAGTGGCTAAAGTTACATACTGCATTTCCATCATATTTTTATTGTATATACACCTTGTTATTTCCCTGATAGGAATTCAGTGAATTGTGCTTGAAACTTAGTGATTTGGGTTGTCAGACTCATAGACTTGTATACCCTGGGTTGTTGCTTATTATATCTCTCACTGGTCATCATCTCATCTTGTCATTGTCCCCAAGTAGCTGAGGATTCTGAGCAGATTTTAGGTCCCAACCTATGCTTGTTGAAGAGGTGACTAGATTAAATCAGGTGGTTAGACTCAGTGACTTGGTTAATTGTGTGGCACTTAGTTCACGATATCAACCAGTGGTTAAATGATAAACATCAAACAAAACAATCCCAAATTCAACCATGAATTTTGTAAATACTTGATTTTGATTGGTCAATCAGAAGTATTAAATCACGATAAAACCACTCTAATTCCAACAGCCAATTTGATGGCTGTATCATTGCGGAAGCATATATAGTTTTAAAATGGTCCTTCTTTTAAAGTCTTTGTCAGTAGACGGATTTAGATAATAATAAGGTACAATTATATGCTACAAAATGCAAAGTTGCGGTTACTAAGATATTCAAAGGATGTGTGATACTTTCATTCAGAAAACATGACTGAAATCTGCAAAGAGAATGCATTTCATGCTTTGAGGATAACAGAGAGCTTCCTATTTGGCGCTTTTCTTTGTAAGATTGTGATGTAATATTTTTTATGTCCCAATGAGCAATATAATGTCATAATAGTGACGTGCGATGTAGAACGAAATCTTTGCAAGCCTTGCTGAGTTTTCTTTAGTGGTGGCTGCCACATTTTAAGTTGCTGTGCAAAATGCTTTCAGTGCCTGTCATAAGTTCATGTGAAGTAGTACGGTGTAACAAACAGCTTGGTTACATGTTACACAACAAACAAAACAATCCTAAATTATAGTCATACAAAGGGGACATTTGCAGGGAACAGTCATTATTAAGTGAAGGGAGTAATCATTACATGCCGTAAGTTAATGTGATAGGGATCATTAATTTCATCAAATGATAGACCCAGCCTCTATTATAGCCCTAGCGTTTAAAGAGGCCTAGCTTTCATTTTTTACAAGACCTGGCGTTTATTGAAGGTCTGGCATCTAATAGAGGATTCACGGTAATTTTGAACATTTTGACTAGCCTGTGACTGCTTGCAGGTGACTCAGTTGGGATGGATGTGTGTGCACTGTACAACAGGGACCAGTTTATCAAGTACAGTGTGTCCATGATTGCCTATGGTTACTATGGCGACCTCCTAGAAGACAGTATGGGGCTCCGGTGGATGGGTCCAGCCAGATACAACTGGTGTGGTATGTATTAATAAGTGGAATATATTTTATCCTGAATCATCTTTTGTTACCTTCCAAAGATTCGTGAAGTCCATTTCTGGTGTCCCCCTCCGTGATATTGCTGGAATATTGCTAAAAGCGGCGTAAAACCATACCCACTCAATCC
Source organism: Haliotis cracherodii (assembly GCF_022045235.1). Lineage (NCBI taxonomy): Eukaryota > Metazoa > Mollusca > Gastropoda > Lepetellida > Haliotidae > Haliotis > Haliotis cracherodii. The sequence goes on along the minus strand of NW_027266319.1, from coordinate 53,388,657 downwards.
AAAGATTCTGTGTATGTGTCTCCAAGTGCTAGATACGGAATGCTGTGAAATAGCAATTATTTCTTCCCAAACAACTCTACATACTGGTCCACAGAAGCTTATTGTTTATAAAGGTATATGTGCCATGAATGAGGTTCTGAAAGAGCTTGGGTGGGGGTGGGACAAAGTTTGCTGGCTCATAAATTTGCCGTAGTTTAAAGCCTGATATGCATGCAACAAATTCCATTTTAAACTTAAACAAATACATGTACTGTTACAGAAACTGGTCAAGTCTGGTCAATGTTGTATTTAGACATGGGACCTTGGTAAGAATAGGTAAACAAAACGTGTTGCTTCTTGTAAGTGGTGACACAATTAGATGAGGAAGTCAGGCACAGTGGCTTGTTTGATTGTGCCATCTGACCCAACGACATTGAATGTTTCTCATAATTTCAATCACCAGTTTTACAGTCCAGACTTGATTTTCTAATAGAGGCTGCTGCCAGATGGTTTGAATATTGATGACTTCAGCTTAACACAACAAACAAGCAGTATAATTTTCCCCCTCCATTTCATATTAAGTAATAGTATATACATGTATTGTTGCCAGGTTTCAAGAAGTTTCTCGCCAACAACTCCTACGAAGGGGAAGTATCCTTCCTGCTGTCTGCTGAGAGTGAAAGTCATCCCCGTGATGGGACCAGGTGTCATGCAGGGTAATGCTTTCAGTCCTGATGTTTTATGCTTCTCAGCAAAATTATTCCTGATGACTATAAAATGATTTTATCATGATAATGGATTATTTAAGTGATAATGGATCATATATTTAACTTAAAGTTGTCTATCACTTCAGTTAGGGGGAAATGGGTAGCCCAGTCAGCAATTGGCTGTGCAGAGTTGCGTCCCTGTTACCATGGGTTCGAAATTCTATTCACTCACTCTATTGGACCATCCTTATTATTAAAGGGGGCACGGGTGGCCCAGTCGTCTAAGGCGCCGCGATCCGCTGTGCAGAGTTGCGTCCCTTGGGCAGGCCAGAAACCTATGATTGTGGGTTCGAATCCCGGTTCGCCCCGATTATGTTTCTAGGTTTGTCAGCACCATACCCGTGCTTGTGGGTTTCACCGAAGTGGTAAACATCTGAGACCTGCATCACTTCGGACTTTCCTCCCACATTAAGCTGACACGCCGTGATATAACTGGAATACTGTTAAAAGCAGCGTAAAACCCAACTCACTCACTCACCTTATTATTAAATCCTTATATTTCTGCATTGTAGTTTTCCCATTGAGGATGGCAGGTTAGAATGTGTACCTCTTTTGATTTTTTGCAAAAAGATAGTGCCATCTTAACTCATGAATATGTTTTTGCAGGTGTAATGTATGTGCCAAAGCAACAGAGAGGAACAGGGATCACAGTGCATCAGGAGTCACACGGCCATTTTCACCAGGTAGGTGTTACAGGTGTCGGTTTGGGTGACTTGGGTTATCACCCTTGGATTTCAAGTCTTCTAGTGTTCATTGGAATACCATTGAGCATAGGGACTTTCATGAGGATGTGTTTCCTAATACACTAGCCTGTAGTGTCTCCCTATTGTACAACAAATAGCTGGAAGTGTCTCCCTATTGTACAACAAATAGCTGGTAGTGTCTCCCTATTGTACAACAAATAGCCAGAAGTGTCTCCATATTGTACAACAAATAGCTGTTAGTGTGTCCCTATTGTACAACAAATAGCCCGTAGTGCCTCCCTATAGTACAACAAATAGCCGGAAGTGTCTCCCTATAGTACAACAAATAGCCAGTAGTGTCTCCCTATAGTACAACAAATAGCCAGTAGTGTCTCCCTATAGTACAACAAATAGCCAGTAGTGTCTCCCTATAGTACAACATATGAGAGTGTGTACCACAATCTCTTGGTGGGAAACACTGCTAAATTGGATTGGAAACCTGGTCTTCGGGATTATTATCACCAGGTATGACAACTTTTGGATTGGTTGGTTACAGTGTGTGACCTGAGTGGCTTTGTGGCATCGTACCACATTAGCATAGATTGTACATCCTCCTTTCAGTCCATTCCACACAACTATTTCTGAATCATCAACTTTTATCTCAACTGCAGATATTTATTACATGCAATGTCCAACGATCCTGTTTTGTAAGGCAACTGTCATTTTCAAACAAAGTGTTTGCCAAGATGTTAGGATGATGAAGTCACCAGTTTCAGCTGAATTCTAGGCCTGCAGTGTTTGTTTCTAAGGTTACTGAAGATATTCTGCAAGTATTATGAAAATACCAAGAAGTTGCTATGAATTTGAGAGCCAAATACGTACATGAGCTCACACACTGTGAATGATATGGGTATTCTAGATTCTGGGGATACATTTTTGTGACCCGCAAACTATGCATAAACAAACAGTCCAAAGGAATTCATTTTGACCGACTGACCGCGTTACCTAGAGTCTGGAAGGTAATTTAAGGTACTGACGTTTACTACAATATCTGAAATACTATCGGACCTACTCCAGTCAAAGTTGGTATGAGATTATTAAACAGTCATACATCACAGGGCCATATGACACAGTTGAACCAATTAACTCAACTCGAAAGGTTGCATGGGAATCACGCACGCTCGAATACGGTGTTAGCGTTGGGCGTCTCAACGTGCGTGATTCCCATGCACCCTTTCGAGTTGAGTTGATTGGTTCAACTGTGTCATATGGCCCTGTGACACAGGGGTAGCATTATGCAGATGGCTGTTTCAATGAATGCTCGTTCCACCCGTGACGAACAGGTCTGGTTGTTGATGAAATATAGTGATAGCTAGATAGACAGATGTTTTATTCATGCACCGATTGTCTTTAAATGTAATATCCAGATATGTATGACTGTTTGATAATCTCATACCAACTTTGACTGGAGTAGGTCCGATAGTTTTTCAGATATTGTAGTAAACGTCGGTACCTTAAATTACCTTCCAGACTATATATTAAGATAATGCTGTAAGAAGTGAAGTGGACAAGGAGCTTAGTTTCATGGATCAGGTGGTCTGGCTCACTTACTTGTTTGATGCATGTCAGTGTTGATCGATGCTCATGATGTCAATCATTGGAATTGTCTGGTCCAGGCTGGATTTTTTACAGACCGCCGTCATATAGCTGGAATATTGCTGAGTGTGGCGTAAACAACAAACAAACAAACTAAACATTTGGGAACATCCACTGCTTAACTTCCTGATTGGGTCTACAGGAGCAGATGGCTGGCACAAGGTGCGTGGCAGGTTTGTTGGCATCAACTCATTCAGTATGAGTTGTCGCACCGGCATGACGCCGGAAGGAGTGTCTCCAGCGACTCACCTCGGCGACGGCTGTCTCGACCTCTGCATCATCTACAACTGCTCTCGTATTGACTTCCTCCGACATCTACATCGGTGTGCTGACAAACAAGCGGACCAGGTGAGAGAATGGAGATGTGTTGATGCGACTTCTTAACCTCCTTCATAGAACCAGAGTCTATTACAATGTCCAGATAGTATTTTCGACCATTGAGTGTTAACTCACAAATTATTCGCATTGGGTACTGATAATTTTATTTCTGTATTTTGTCTAGTCTATTGGTTATTTTTGCACCAATAAGTAGAACTTTATTTAGATAATCATGCTTCAATGCTGTTTCAGGTGACTTGTAATTTGTATCACTTTGTGTGTGTCACACCCATGTGTGTCACACCCATGTGTGTGACATGTCACATAAACTCTCAATAGCGATATACCGTATTCGACGTAAAAAGGGACCAGGGTGCTCTCAAAATTAGAAATAGGGGGCTCTTATTAGAAGATTATTTTGGTGAATAAAAGAGAGTTGAAAGATAAATTTTGTGGTTTATGCTGACAGCCTGAAATGTTTATATACGACAGATATATTTTTTCAGAATTTAATTGCCCATAATTAAGGGTGCATGTAACACACGAGTGCGTATTATACGCGAATAAATAAGTCTCTTGTACATTGATCAATTTGAAGGAGTGCTAATTGGGATTTGGGCGCTTATTATGTCGAATACGGTATGTGTATAATTAGGAGATAAACATACTTAGCTAGGTTTCGTGTAGATTTAACCGCGCTGAATTGAATTTGGACACGAACCCGCAGCGTGAGGTTTCAAATGTTTTATTTTCCGCGGTAAAACTACAGTTAACCTAGCTCTACATTGAAAACACTGTGTGTTTGTCTCCAATAAAAAGCAAACTCTTTGGTGCTGGCAAATATATATATTGAGTGAAGCGGCATGGGTTGAGAGGGTTGTCAATGTGAATTACGTAATCATTGACAAAAGCCTTTAAACAAAATATTGCGCTGTATATGATCAGATTTAAGGGGATAGAACAAGGACTGGTCGGTTCGGAATCAGTATATTATTATTATTATTATTATTATTGTGTTATTTTTTGTTAAACTGGTACCTCAATGGGCTAGCCCTATAAAACCAGCATTAGTAGAAGCAGCCAGACATGCACACATGCATGCACGTCGCTATGTAAGTGCAGTAATCTTGAACACAATGTTAAACTCCATTACAAAGCCCCAATACAGCCTGATGTAATACTCCCTGAACTGTTGACGTGTTGACTACATCGTCTTGACTTGCTGTTCCAGTTTGACTTCGACTTCATCCAGGTGTACCGTGTCAAAGAGTTCCGATTCCAGCCTCTCTTTGACTCGGACATTGAGGAAGCTGAGGAGGCCACAGCCTCGGCCTCTGCCTCTGTCCTGAGGAACCGTCTCGGTCACAAACAGCTCAAGTCCCCCCACAACAGTGTGTGGAACATTGACGGGGAGCTTGTCACATCTCCAACTGTTCATGTCAGGTACACAGAGTTTCTTCTGTTCTATGTGTCTGTGATCTGTTCTATGTGTCTGTGATCTGTTCTATGTGTCTGTGATCTGTTCTATGTGTCTGTGATCTGTTCTATGTGTCTGTGATCTGTTCTGTGTCTGTGATCTGTTCTTTGTGTCTGTGATCTGTTCTATGTGTCTGTGATCTGTTCTATGCATTTGTGATCAGTTCTCTACGTATCTGTGATCTGTTCTCTACGTATCTGTGATCAGTTCCCTATGTATCTGTGATCTGTTCTATGTGTCTGTGATCTGGTCTCTACGTATCTGTGATCTGTTCTCTACTTATCTGTGATCTGTTCTCTACGTATCTGTGATCAGTTCCCTATGTATCTGTGATCTGTTCTCTATGTATCTGTGATCTGTTCTATGTATCTGTGATCTGTTCTCTATGTATCTGTGATCTGTTCTATGTATCTGTGATCTGTTCTCTACGTATCTGTGATCAGTTCTCTACGTATCTGTGATCTGTTCTCTATGTATCTGTGATCTGTTCTCTACGTATCTGTGATCAGTTCCCTATGTATCTGTGATCTGTTCTATGTGTCTGTGATCTGGTCTCTACGTATCTGTGATCTGTTCTCTACTTATCTGTGATCTGTTCTCTACGTATCGGTGATCAGTTCCCTATGTATCTGTGATCTGTTCTCTATATATCTGTGATCTGTTACAGGGTACACACACAGCTCATCTCACTGTTTGCTAGAGGTGTGGAGAAGCTCGGCAAAGACCCGGTGCTCAACTGTCCTCCTTGCTGCTCCAGCTGTGAATAGTGAAGATGTGAGTAGCGAAGATGTGAACAGTGAATGCTTGAACTATCTATTGAACACGCCGCAGGAACATCTGAACCGTCAACACACATCACATGGACGCGCCCTCCATCTCGTCTCGGATATCACCTGAACCTGCAATATGTTTATTAACAGATATTCCACTGGCTTGAGATATGGTTATAACAGATTTCCCTAGTGCTTGAGATATGGTTATTTACAGATATAATGCGAGCTTAAGCTGAAATATTGTTATTAACAAATATCGCCTGAGCTGGTGAGGTGGTTATTTACAGATATAACTTGAACTTGCAGTGTTATTATTTACAGATATTACATGAGCTTCTATTGAGATATGGTTATTGACATATATCACATGAGCTTGTGATATGGATAGTAACAGATATCACATGCGCTTGTGTCATGGATATCAACAGTCAGGATATGATAATGGTGGGCTTCAGATGCAGAAGATGCAGAAGAGCTGTGTCAACTTATTGTTATGTTAGGGACCAGTTCAAAAGTTTGATGGTGGATAAATATCTTAGTTCCTTAAGTTTAAGGATGGGGGTGTGTGTGTATGCGGTGTGTGGGGGGGGTGTGGGGTGGGGGTGTGTGGAGGTCATGTCTGTATCTGACAAAATCAACTTACCTGATTTCTCAATGTCTTATATAGTTACTAAACTAAGCAGAACCTCTGATCCTATTTTCACCATGAGATTGTGACCTCCGTCAGTACGAGTTGAGAGAAAGAATCAGTTAACTCGGCACCCAAGCTCTTCGCACCACTGGTGATGTAAACTGTGCCACATCGGAATTCGCCAGGCATATGCTGTTCGGAGTTGTCAGGAAATATATCCCATCTTTTTTTTCCCATCGCCATCTACATCACAGTGTGTTTTTGAGTATTACAAGGAATGCAACATTTTCAGAATTAAGTTTTTCGTCTGGTGGGGGTATGTCTCAAAAATTAAGGAATTAAGTTTTTTATCCTACATGGAACTTTGGAGCTGGTCCCCTGCAGTTACTACCAACACCCTACTTGTAAACCAACTTGAGAAGTACCGGGACATACCTTTGTCAGTACATCCAGAGCTGCCCAACTTTGCAATAATTAGTGAGTTCCTTGGACGCTTATAGAGTTCATGAGTGCGTGATGGGCACATCTTTTCTTGTTAATCCAGAAATGATGTAGATAGGGAATTCCGTCAATCTCATTAAAATCAGATCTAAGTTCTCGCTACTGCTAAAACAAAGACCTGAGGACATCCCATTACGGGTCACGTCAGACTGAACTTGCACGAATTTTGACCAACCAATGGAAGGACTGTCAAGGAAACGACATTAGCCAATCAGAAGGCAGCTTTCTCGTGCTTTACGGCACTGATTTCAAATTGGCGACTATGCTTTGAACCATATTTTGACAAATTCTCGATTAAAAAATTGAAACCTGAATGGAATGGCTAATAGATGGTCTAGATTGTATGGATTCAGTCATTTAACCCATAACTATCGTTCGGAATACCTAGTGTTAAAGTTTTCGAGGTTGCATGATTAGAAATAACATTCCGGCTGTCACTTTCATGATCTGGTAAGCGACGCTCTGATTGGTCGGATGAAAGGTCGTTCTGACGTGACCCCTAATGGGATGTCCTCAGATCTTTGTATGGCGGTAGCGAGATCTAAGATCTCATTTTAATGAGATAGGGAATTCCGTGTGATCGACACATCCTTTCCAAGCTCTGCAACATTGTGTGGCCCAGTTCAATGCAAGGTCAAAGTTGTTCTCAAGGTTATTCTCAAGTTAGTTTTTAAGTAGTAAATCCAGTCCGTGATTTTATCGTGTTTTTTTATGATGTCAGTCAAAGTTGCTGTATGCTTTTGAGGAAATGTAGGGTCAGCAATTGATGTTTTGAAATTCTCTTATCAAGAAAGAATTGTTGAATATTGTATATTGCTTTTTAATTTGGCAACTTAGAGGTGAAACAAAACATCGGTGCGCCGATCATGAGTTTTCTGTATCGATACTTGCTAAAGTACATTACTTACTGCTTGTTTAGTAACCCTCTGGCATTTTGTCATGTAAAAAAATCACAAAATGTGTTGTAATTAAGTTAACTACTAAACATAGCAGCAACGAAACCATGCTAGCTTTTCCTTTTGAACCTGCTCTGAAATATTTATGGTCAAGACGGTTCTACGCGATTTGATGTAGATATGCATATTGCGATGCATATTTTTTTCAAGAGAAACATGGATTTGTTCAGGCCTAACATGTTAGATTATCTAGTCATGGATAATAATATACCGTATTTGATGTAATAAGCATCCACGGCGATATTTGCTACCCCGGTAATATATTGGCTAGTGAACAATCCCAATTAGCACCCCTTCCAATTGATCAATGTTGACTTATTTATTCACGTATAATACGCACTAGTGTGTTATATGCACCTTAATGATGGGCAATTATATTCTGGAAAAATATATGTCGTATATAAACAGTTCAGGCCGTTAGCATAAACCACGAAATTTATCTTTCAACTCTGTTTTTTCCATCAAAATAATATTCTAATAAGAGCCATCTATTTCTAATTTTGAGAGCGCCCTGGGCGCTTATTATGTCGAATACAGTAACAATAATTATTATACAGTAAACACATGCAGTATTGTTTTGTGATACTGTGTTTAACTGATGAGAAGATAGAGACAGCTAGTTAGGATATGTTTATGGGATAACAGTATTGTAACATTGATACCAAACATGTAAAGACGCTGGCTAAGAAAACAGATTGTATGCTATATTAATTTTTGCATTTATCAACTAAGCAAAGCAATTTTTCCGTTAAATGTTTCATGCTTGTTTTGTTTGTTATTTGTTAGCTATTAATGTTTTTTCAATACGCATTTTGTTCAAATGTTATATCTAGCCATGGATGGGAGTACAGCAAAATTATGAAGATCACATTCTCCCTAAAACTGATTATCATGATAATGGCAATCACAAGTCCTGCTTCAAACCTAGGGGTCACATAGTGTTCATGGGATATGTGATGCTGTTATATTTTGCTGTATTTTTTGTTTTTGGCGAGGAAAAAATACCCTGGGCCAGAGTCCTGCTTTTGGTGCTAATGTCAAAGCTAGATGGGACAGTCTTATTCTAAGTACAGTTAGTGATTAGAACAATGAATGCAGTAATTTAATAATTAGTATGCTCGGTGCTAGCTTGTCATTAGTTGTATTGAACTGGTGGAGTGGATCATCCTCGGTTCACAGGGGAAATTGTTTAGTAGGATTAATATCTTGGAGGTATTAGACAAGGTGCTCATTTATTACCGTAGATTCGAAGAGTCTAGTCAAATTAACTCTCTGGATTATCACTAACACAAGCATATTTGTATCCTTGCAAATTATTTAATTACCGACATGAAACAAAAAAACTTTTTAGAAGGATTATTTTAACAAATGTGCTTGTCTGTCAACATTTCAATTCTTTTTGTTTTGAAAAAAAGGTTGGTTGTTAAATATCCAGGACTATTATCAATGCATTAGAGATACATGAGACATATCAACTTCAGCAAAATATTGGCATGGTCATTTGTAGACATGTTACAAAGCTATTTAGAATATCACATATTATCATCATGTTCATTTCAGGGTTAGGTCAGTCAGGTGTCACAAAATTAGTTGCATGGAAAACATCTTTCGAACTGTTGAAGGTTGTGAGAGCTTGTTTTGATGTATTTTTCATTATGAACATGTACCATGACTGAATGTTAGATAAGGACAAAGATATTCACAGCCTAAACATGACATTTACTATATATCTTGAAATTGTGAAGGTTGTTTGCTATTATCCACCATTAAAAAGTTTAACTTTCATCTTTTATTGGGCACGGGTGGCCCAGTCATCTAAGGCACTGCAATTTGCTGTGCAGAGTTGCGTCCCTTGGGCACACCAGAAACCTATGAGTGTGGGTTTGAATCCCGGTTCGCCCCGATTATGTTTCTAGGTTTGTCAGCACCATACCCGTGCTCGTGGGTTTCACCAAAGTGGTAAATGTCTGAGACCTGCATCACTTTGGGCTTTGCTCCCACATTAAGCTGACACACCGTGATATAACTGGAATACTGTTCACAGTGGTGTTAAACCCAACTCACACACTCACCTTCATCTTTTTAGATGAACATGGCACAATTTACAAACATGCTCATGATATCCTGAAAATATATCCTAATATACACATCAGGATATCATGGACGGTTTGTCTGCACCACTAGATTTTACCAGTTGTGTACAAATGTTGTGCACAAAGGAATTTGGTTGGATAATTTTCAGAATGTGTTTTTCTTTTCATCATTTTCATCAAAGAACATTGATCGGTATGTTACCATAGCAACACTTTGACATATTCAGGAATTTGCATGTAGTTAGTCACAGTAGTGATGACTGCAGTTATAACGGGAGGATAGACAGTGAGCTTGATACCAAGACCAAGATTGGATGATAATCTTTTATGATGAAATCAAACTAGTGTAATGATGCTTTTCTGGTTGATTTTTTTTTTTTAAATCCTCATTGTTGTGTGAAACTACTAACATGAGCAACATCAAAACTGTGAATATTTTAGTTTTTGGTTGTAATTGTAAGAGTTATAGGTAATTATTGGTGTGGTCAAGGAGGTTGCCGATTGTATTTTTGTGTGCAATATACGCACATGCACAAGGTGAAGGTGAACCCCATGTTATTTAGGTCAGTTTAAAATCTTTTATTTAATTCATGCTATCGTAGGCATTTCTTTTAGCAAGTTTTCAATTTACGTAATCGTCTGTTTTCCTTGTACAATGAAACAGAAATAGCTGTCACCTTGAAATATCCAATAGCCAGGCTCCCATTCTCTACTGGAGATTAAGTCAACAATATCATGCACTCTCATTTCAAAATATTGCATCTCTAATTAATAATAATAGTAATGCTTAAATAAGGATAGATATTGTATTTATTGCTTTGATATCCTTCGTGACAAGAGGCATCTTAAAATCATGGTTTCAAACTTGTGCTTGGCTATGTATTCCTTAAAGGTAGTCATTAATCCATACCCAACGTCTGGAAGACCTAAAGTAACATGTGATCTAAATATGTCACAACAGAATTACAGTTCTACAAACAGCACCATTGTTGTGACTACCATTTAAGATGTATGTGTGGGTTAACACAATGAGCTAAGCATTCCTTGAAAATGAGTGAGTGAGTATAGTTTTACGCCGCTTTTGGCAATATTCCAGCAATATCACGGCGGGGGACACCAGAAATGGGCTTCACACATTGTATCCACGTCGGGAATCGAACCCGGGTCTTCAGCGGGACGAGCAAATGCTTTAACCACTAGGCTACCCGACCGCCCTCCCCTGAAAATGAAAGTCTTTTGGGGGATTATGCAGTGCTCCGAATGTACGCTCAATGATTACCTTTAAGTGTATAAATATTTTTGCATCATTACTTTGATGGTGATCTCATTCTGTGTCAGAGTGCTTCTTTAAGAAAACATCTGCAATTATTGATCATAACTAAGGTTAATAATAATTATGGTTAATGAAAATATAGGCATAAATATTATTGATAATAAAATCTGGCCGGGAGGTGTTTTGTTTTGAATGAGTACCGATGTATGATCATGCTTCTCTTGGCTTAAGGTTTGTTTTTTGTTAAAACTTGCATGGTCATCTCTTTCTGTTTCTGGGGCAGTCTGGTAGCCTAGTGGTTAAAGCGTTCGCTCGTCATGCCGAACACCCGGGTTCGATTCCCGACATGGGTACAATGTGTGAAGCCCATTTCTGGTGTCCCCCGCCGTGATATTGCTGGAATATTGCCAAAAGCGGCGTAAAACCATACTCACTCACTCACTTTCTGTTTCTCCATTGTCAGCATCCGAAACATGTTGAAATAGTCATTAAATCTGGGTTAATGAAAGTTTCTTTTGGGTATGGGTTGCCTTGACCCCAGAATAGGATTGAACATTTCAGTATTTTATGTTTTATTGGGATTGTTTATATTTAATAGTTAGAATTAAATTAATTAAAATTAAAATGTTTACTTTACTGTTGTTTCATTGTACTATCCCCTAGTGCTTAGTTACAGTTTCTATTTATTCTAGTATCATAGATACGTGTGTGTGTATTTATTCTGTATTTAGTGATGAGATGCTATGCTTATCAAAAAATATGAAATTCAGCTAGAGTGCTGTAACACTTTCAGCTCCTTTCAGTCTGCTGAAGTAATAGAACGGTTTAAACAGTAAGATCATGAAAATACATCAGATATTAATCATTGTTTCTTTCTTGTCATATAAGATGTTTATGTCATTGAAGGACCTGGCAAAGTTGATATTTTTATTTGTGAGTGAAAACGTCAACTTTTTCTGTCCTGAGCCAAAAGCCAAGTCTCCCCCATGTATTCTCAAGCAGAAAGATGTACATGGTGGCTGATTTATTTTTCATTACTGTTACCATAGAAACTGATGATGGTTTTTAGCCTGCAACCATTTTCTGGTGTGAACAATAACATGGTATCAGGCTTATGTGATATATATGCCAAATGTGATAACGGACCCAAACTGGAATTACCAAAATATGTCATCTTTGTTCAGTGTTAAATGTCTTGTAATGTCAGAATGTATTACGTAAGTATCAAATTGCAGATATCTGGTATTTTCATTGATTCATGTCATATGGATGATAGCATTTGCGGTTTGTAGACCATTGTCTTCAGATATGACTAGCTGATTATATATCCATACTACCATATTTGCCGTATTAAGCACCCTGCTCCAGTGAGCGCCCCCTGCCCAACTATACTAGTCTGTAAGTATTCTTATGAGCACCCACTCTTTAGATGAAAATTTACATGATAGTCGTTACTTTCTTCTGCAGTGCAGAATTGGTATATAAATGCCTTGTAACTATTATCAATAAGAGTTATTTTCGTCGACATTTAAGCAAAGCTTGTTCACTATCACTTGGTTTCTGAAAACAAATTTAACACATTGTGTATGGTTTTGATAAGTGCCCCCTTCGCGAGTTTTTTAAACACCCTGGGTGCTTATTACGGCGATTATGGTATTGATGATACCCATTCACTTTCTCATACTGGCCTTGGAGATTGCCTAGCAACCTACCTCTACAAGACAAATTGGTATTTTCTGTAGTTTTTTTAAATGGTACTTTTTAAGGAATACTAGAATAATGCCATGAAAACTACCTCTTGAAAACGCCTTTCATGTATTTAGAGTGGATGGTTCAACATTTTGTTGGGGTTTAGAAATGAATGCTTGATCACACGTCGGCCAGTGATGTTCCTAACACTTCAACAGTCTTTGATAGTGAAACCCCACCAATCTGGATCTTGTTAATCTGGAAGTCTCTCCGGGCAAATTGTTACTGTTGGGAAGACAGTGCTCAGTAACCCGGACTTGTAAGGCTAAAAAAAGTAATAGTGTTGGTTCTCCGGCACCGCCCACAGCATTAATGAAGTCGGGTGCAGGTTTTCGTTTTTATTTTCATTTAAAAAAAAATGAAATAAAAATTCTAAAACTGTAAATAAAAGTAATGTGATCCAATATAGCACACAGTTACTTCCCTTTACATGCCCACTGCTTTACTGCGCATCTCGTGTTATGGTCATGGCAGCAATAGGAGTTTGTATGCTTGTTTATGTAGGGAGGCCCTTTCCAAGGTTGATGGTACACAGCTGTTTATTTGGTTACATACTAGTTTGACCAAGCCCTGCCTGCCCACACAATATTTTCAAAAGTCATTGCCTGAGAACCAATTCTTATATTTTTTAAAGTCTAATTTGTAATGTGGGCAATTTCACTTGGAATCATCGTCAGTACTACGATCCTCCATGAATTTTACGTCTTTTTTGTGGTGTGGTCGCTATTTTTAAGTAAAGAATACACATGGTTCAAGCAAGAAAGAAACCAGAGAGCATGGAGACCAATAAGCCCTCTGATAACATTGCACAAAGCAATGTTTTGCTTGACATCGTCTTCCACACATTGCTTCATTGTCAGGCAAAGGGAGGGTTGGCACAAAGTGCTTTCACGGAGTAGGGCTCGTTTGATTTATGTCAGTTGTTCATGGCCTCGTTTCTTGAGCTGACTAAAATTAGACACACATGACTATGACGCTGCATAAAAGCCCAGTGTATTCTCTGGGGATAATGGAAACATAGTGTATACATACCCTTGAAGTATTGATGATACCTAGGAAGGTAACACTCTTATTACGGTGATGTAACTACAATCAAGTAGGTTTAAGTAATTGTCATGAGGGGAATGTTCAGGATTTGAGAGCTGAATGGACTGAATCTCCTTGACCCTGAGAGTGAAATGATATACGTGGACTTTGATACGATACATGGTACATACAGACCTGTATTATGATAATGATGATGCAAATACATAATATTTACTTAACAAATGATTAACGCTATCTCAGTAGGGATACAGCTGGGTTCAAGAGCCGGCCATGTCCTACAAATCAACTGTTTGGGATCATTTTGGTTTCTTGGTCTTTCATGATGGACAGGACAGTGAACAAGGAAGAAACAGTCTATGGCCAGTTTTTCACTCATCGGAAATTCCCGAGTATTTCAGTTCATGGCCTTTGTGTTGTTATCGTATCGTATCATGATTAGTGTATCGCGATACATATTGTAACATGGCCTCCATATCGTTGCATCCTTATAACCTAAGTGTCTGTTGCAATATTAAGCCATTGTGATGACGTCACACTATTGTTGTTGCAGTTGATTCCGAGCCCGAAATTCTTTGGACATTCTAACAAAATTTAAACAAGTAAAATTGATGCAGCTATAGGTCATTATCGAAAAATTATACTGAAATTATACATCAACCATAACATGGTTTAAGTCGGGGAAATCATCCGAATCTGTTGATTCGGATTCAAGTGATTTTGCCATTAGGTAAACATTTTGGTTGTATTTGACTTCGATATATAAAGTTTTCTACTAATGTGAGTGTGATCTGTATTTTTTAGAAGGTAGCTAAGCTCGAGCACTATGTTAGATGGTTTTTTTGTTCAGCTAGTGCAATTTGTCGTAGAAGGAGTGCTTCAGTCAGTGATGTAAAATGCAAACTCTGGCTGTTATAAGTGGTGCTTGTCAATTGTGCTAACATTCCTACTCAAAAGATATGATTTTCTTCATGTGATTCCACGGTGAACTTTCTATAGAAATGTGCCAAATGTTGTAGAATGAAACACTAAGTCTGTGAGATATTCATGGATTCTTCACTAATATGTGAGTTTCAAGAGCCATACGCATGTAAGAAATGTTCGGATTAAAAGGACTGGAAATTTGCTGTTTGGGGTGAGTTGAGAGGGTTGGGGTGAGGAGAGAGGGGTGGGGTGGGGTGGGGTGGGGAGAGAGGGGTGGTGAAAAAGGGTTGGTGGCATTGAGAGGGTGAAAACCAGGGTTGGGGCCAAGTAGCAAACAAAGTAACAGGATCTGGGCACAGAAATGATATGGTACACAATTTTTGGTCAATGACATCCATTTTACAGTTAAAAAAATTAAGATATTTGGGATTCATGTGAATTTCATAGCAAAATACTTACGCATCATGGGAAGCATCCTGATGTTCGCACCCCACCCCCCACTGCGAATAACCAGTCCATCAGTTGTAATCAAAATAAGCTGAATTTTGTTATGTAGGCTTGTGCATGCCAAAATCCACAGATATTTTCTTAAATCTCTTCTTTCATGTATGAATGGTCAAAAGGTTTTGGGGTAGAATTAATGACTGAAACTATATCATTTGTTACAGTTTATCTTTTAGTCAAGGTTTTGTGACAATAATTGTCTCTTGTGTGATGTGTGTATTACAGAAATCAGTTGCATATCTGTCTCTCTAGCTGAGTACCATCGATGTCGAGTTTTACTGGCGAGGACATGATTATACAACGAATACAGGTCATCTGGACCTGTCTTGGTCAGGGTGTGCTTTGATAGGTAGCTAGTTAAGACGGAATGATTCATATTTATTGTGTTAAAGGACTCAAACTTTTTTTCAAAACGTCCTTGCCAGGAAACCAACAATTTGATTATCCACAGTTTCTGCCAATTATACTGCAGTAGGCGAAACAGTACACCTCATGAATTTTCAGCCTTTGTTAAGTTGAGGATTATCGGTATGTGCACATTTTTGGAGCCCTCTTCAAATGGGTTGCAAGGTGGTCCAAAGTGCTGCAACTTGCTGTGCAGAGTTGTGTCCCTTAAATGTGACAGGAATCGTAGGATGTCTGTCAGCAGCTTTCATATAATGTTAGAAGTTGCATCTACATCACTATGAAACCCAAGTCCCTGTCATGACTCCTACAGATCAACCTGGTAACTCTGATATCTCAGTATGTTTAGCTGTCTTAGCCAAAGAGTCCTATTTGTTTCCTTTGAAGATGGAGGAGATTGTCTTGTTACTTAGCAAGAGGTCTTGACCAGTTTACCGCACAATATCATCCCATGCTTCAGTAGGCAGGAGCAATATTCAACCAATATCACAGTGGATTGTTGCTCACAATATCGACAACTGGATTGTCTGGTCCAGACTCCATTATTGACAGACCTCTGGCACATAGCTGGAGTATTGCAGAGTATGACGTTAAACAACAAACATACAGTGGGTGACCAAGAATAGGTCAGGCCCATATCCATTGAGGAATCGAACCAGTACTTTACTGTTTAAAGGGACACTTATATTCCTGTTTTGAAAAATATTTGACTTCTAGTATGGCCTTTGAGTAAGGGAATTTTTCGTTAAACGTCTCTTTGAACAGTATTTCAGTTATATCAGCGTGTGAGAAGAAAGCTCAAGGTTACAGGTATGGAGGTTGCAAACCATGAAACATAATCAGGGCAAATCTGAGAATGAAACCCACAACCATAGATTTGTGGCATGTCAAAGGGATGCAACTCTGCCCAACGACACAGGGCCACCTGCACACCCTCACTGGAGGCCGTTGGGCTGACACTTGATGAGGTGTACTGTGCGCACTGCAGAATTCACATCAATCTTCCAGTATGTATGTCAATGCAAGAACCTCAGTCCAGGAACAACAGTGTATGTATGTAGTGTTACTGCTATGTGTCTTGCCGGGGGGAGGGGGGAGGGGGAGGTCCTATGCTGTCTATAATCTGCTTTATTATCCTTCGGGTAAGAAATAACCAAGTTCATAAAAATCATATTTGCACTAGTACAAATATCAAGACGCACCAGTGTATTGTGTACGTCATTGGGAATTCATTGTTGACGTCATTCGTACCTGAGCGGTCATGATCAGTGCTTGTTTCTAAAGGGGATCTCAAAGAGTATAAAGAATTTTTACACTTGCATAAGGATTCTTGTATTACCCTCACTCTAGCTCGGGAAATAAAAGAATTTTCACAATCATTTCATAAAATCAGTATGACACACATGCTTGTATCATCATCTCTGTTGATATCATATTTGTTCATATTCTATTTCTCGGCCTGGAACTGTTAATAAAAGATCTCCGAAGATGAGAGCAATTCTTGTTCCATCCATTGTGAAATCTTCAGTTTTTAATGATCGTTTTGTTGAAGTGTTTAAATCGGCTTTGCAATGGATTGTGGGCTGTTTAATTTCAAATATCTTTCCGGTTGTAACTTTTTCCCGAATCTACAATGTCATTTGTGATGAATGCTGGATTTTTAAACTGTTCGGCAATATGTGTGTATTTCATAATTTCTCTGATAATTCTACTGTTTCATCAATTGTGCTACATTGACGTTACATTCATAACATGTAACTATCGAGTGTGCTATTGCTTACAGTAATATGTATTAATATTGCTGAAGCTTTTCCAATTTTGAACCAAAGCAAAAATATTGTTTTTCTGGCAGAGCCATAATTTTAGTTAAATTCAAATTGTTTTTATAATGATCATTTAAGAACATATATGTATTGTTTGAAATATTGCTATTTTGAATCTTGTATTTAATTTGAAAATGTGTACTGTATGGATAATTTTTTAATAATGGTTTGAAATAAAGTTTGTAAACTAATCGCAATGCATTGAAAAAAATACAAATATACTTTTTTCCTCTCCACATCACTAAATCTTCTTTAATCATAAATATACTACTCAAAAGAAGTTAAGGATCACCTGATTCTTTCATATTACAATAGTTAATCTCATGCCATGACAGATTAACATTACCAATATGAAAGAATCGAGTGATCCTTAACTTCTTTTGAGTAGTATATATTTTGTCATTGAGGTGAGGTATGAATTTACAGTTGAGTCAGTGATTGTTTCTTGAATGTCATGTTTGTAATTCAATGTTGTGAAAGGAGTCTTTCAATAGATCAGTAATCATTCTACAATACTATAGCCATTCTGTTTAAGATGATTTGTTGTACATATCATATATATGATTATACATATCTGGTGTATAGAAATAAACTATATTATGATGTGTATTTGTAACTTTCTTATATGGCTTTCTTTCTGGAAATGTTCGTTCCAGTGTCAACCATATACACATGTATATGTGTGCTTGAAGAGACGAAATTGGTCAAAACGTAAATTGTGCGATAAACATTGCCAGTGACAACCTTACAAAAGAAACTACTAAATCTACTAAGGCTTTGAAAAAGGGAAATGTGTCTCACTTTAAATACTGTGCGTCATATTTGTTGCCAATATTTTTCAAATTTCTTGCATACTTCCTTTTGTCCATAAAATGACATCCTTGACAAGTGACATTGTACTTCAGAGGGGCGGTCGGGTAGTCGAGTGGTTAAAGCTTTCGCTCGTCACGCCCAATACTGGGGTTCGATTCCCCACTTGGGCACAATGTGTGAAGCCAATCTTGGGTGTCCCGCACTATGATTTTGCTGAAATGTTGGTAAAAGCGGCACAAAACCAAACTCACTCATTCACATTGTATTCCAGAGCCGAGTTCAATTGGTTGGTGGGGAAATAATAAAAAAGTGTTTCTCCTGCATTACTTACAGGAATAATCAGTTAAAGTCCTACTGCCCTCCTGACCCATGCAAGTTCCTCACCAACTGGTTGATATGAACAACCACATATCACCCAGGTCAGATGAAAACACAAGCAAATGGTGTAAACGTGTATCATATTTTCACTCAAGTGATTTGTTCATTGTTTAATGCCACACTCAACTATATCAGGCCGGTCTGTAAATAATCGAGTCTGGACCAGACAGTCCAGTGATAGACATCATGAGCATCGATCTATGCAATTGGGATAAGATGACATGCATCAAACCAAGTCAGCAAGCCTGACCACCCGATCCCGTTAGTCGCCTCTTATGACAAGCATAGTCGCCTATTAGGGCAAGAATGGGTTGCTGAAGACCTATTCTACCCTGGATCTTCACAGGTATTGACTCGAGTTAAAATTGAACGTTGCATCAGCATTATTTCAGCCATATAGCGATGAGAACAAAATGATAAATAAACACAACTGAGTCATGAATACAAAGTTATATTAAAGAACAAACTTGTCAAACATATTTTATCTAACAATATTATTTACAACTGTTTAAAACATGGGCTATTAGCCACCAGCAACCAAAGCTAGGTCACCTAGCTTCCTGCACAATACCCCAGCAGGATTTACGTCATCACTTTAGCTACTGGTGGTTGTGCACACTACTAGTCAATATTAAAAATATGCTTAGCAGTGGGTTGGCTTAAAATCCTGACTTAAAATATCTCAATATGTGGGAATACATTTCCTGTTAAAAATCATGTCCCAAGTTTGTCCCAAGATCACTTTGAGGAACCAGGCCCAGCTTGATCTGGTCTGGTGATGACCTTTGTTGCACACATCACCAAAAGAAGTGAGTGAGTATGGTTTTACGCCGCTTTTAGCAATGTTCCAGCAATACCACTACAGGGGACACCAGAAATGGGCTTCACACACAATACCCATTTGGGGAATTGAACCCAGGTCTTCGGCGTGACGAGCGAACACTTTAACCACAAGCCTACCTCACCGGCCCTGCTAAAAGAAGAAACACAGGTGATGTTTGGCGATTTTATTTTTGCACAAAATAGATGATGGATTTGCAGGGAAATAACAGATGGTCGTAACAATGGGAGACAATGACTAATGGAGACTACCATCTGCAGGTGCAGTTGAGCTGAAAGATGACAGACTTGTACTTCAACGCCCTCATGCCCATACGCATGGCACGATTAAAACTTCAAGGGGTAAATATGTTTTACAATTGTCTGTATAAAGGATGTTGAGTGAGTTAAACCTAAATGTTGTATTGGTGACCCAGCTATAGCAATTAAGTCGATGACCACTAGCTTGTTGAGCCTTGTCATCATTCAAATACATGTTAGTCACATGATATGTCACGTGACAGGAAGTGGCAAGAAGAACAATATCACATGATGGATGATTTGTAAAAACCTTACACCAAGCAATACTGTAATACTATTCATGTTCTACTGAACGCGAAATAGCAACACAGGTAGCAACCATTGAGGGACTGTGTCAACAGTGCATTTGTCATATTTATTAATAAATAAAACTTTATGAAATTCATCCATGTATATACATTTCATTGTATTAATAATGCTAGGAAAAAAGTCTGTTAAGTTTGAGAATATATGATGCTGCAGCTTTTGACACAATTCCTACATTTCGGAGGACAAGGCACATGGCGGAGGAGTAATGTCAATCTGTGATGCACACTCTTCGAATGTGGGCGAAATAATGAAATGGGATCCATAGTGAAATAATTTCAATGAAATTCAATTTTAAATAATGAGCATAATAATGAATAAAATATGATGTACAATGAGAAAAAAATAGACAATATTTCAGATATAATTAAAATTCAATACAATTTGCTTCAAGTTAAAGATATCCATTAAAACTTTGATATTCTATTGTAAACATGAAACATCAGAAGTTTGACATGTGCCTGACACATACATGTGAAATTGACATGGTGTACATTTCAACAAGTTGAATAGTTGTATCAGATCCTGCTTTGGAAGAAGACATGATCTGTGTGTTAATGGATCATAGAAGAGTTAATGTTGCATGGGAAACTATGTCAATAATATCCAATGACAATATCTTACATATCAGAACAAGGCAGAACACAGAAGTGATGTATATAGCACCGTGAAATGTTTTGGCAATTCCAAAATCCATTCTCACACACATTTCTACAATGACACAGACAAATAGAATACCAGAGATACAATCATTCATTTTCAAGATACAGAAATGAAATATGCTGTTCCGAATCTCCACTCGCTCTACTGAGAATTTAGACTTTTCTACACTGATTGGCCTATTAGAAAGTTCATCTCATGACTTTGATCTAAACAAACAAGAAACCTACTTTTCGTATTGATGTATACACATGACTACTGAAACAGTATTTTACGTAAGGATTTCACCAGTATTTTGTAACCCTGGAAATGTTAAAAAAGACAATAATACCCTGAAGCAAATGCCACTAAACAATCTGTATGAAACATGAGAAATTTCATGACCACTTGAAATGAATAACTTACAATAAACCCATACAAAAAAGCCATCACGAAAATAGTATCAAGAACACTTTTGATCCTGAAAAAACATACGATCAAGATCGGGAAAATAGTATCATGAACGCTTTTCAGCAAGGTAGAGCATACCGACAGAATCAGGAAAATAGTATCATGAACGCTTTTCATCAAGGTAGAGCATACCGACAGAATCAGGAAAATAGTATCATGAACACTTTTCATCAAGGTAAAGCATACCGACAGAATCAGGAAAATAGTATCATGAACACTTTTCATCAAGGTAAAGCATACCGACAGAATCAGGAAAATAGTATCATGAACGCTTTTCATCAAGGTAGAGCATACCGACAGAATCAGGAAAATAGTATCATGAATGCTTTTCATCAAGGTAAAGCATACGGACAGAATCAGGAAAATAGTATAATGAACGTTTCTTGATCTTGACACATCTAGAAGACCATGTTCCGCATCTTGTCTTATAGACCCCACACAACACATAAATATAATAATCAACTAACATACTCTCATGCAGTTTGCATCATATACCACTTAAAAGAAGTTAAAGAACACCCAATTCTTCCATATGTTATACTTTTAATCTGTGATGGCACGACAGATCAACTATAGTACTATGAAAGAATTGGACATTCTTTAACTTTTCTTGAGTGGTATATATTTCCACTTGTTGCTTAGCAATGTGTGAAAACATGAATTTCAGACTTCACCCAATGAATACAGGTACAACATTTTCGACTGTTATTCCACTGAATTCTCCAAGACAGAATCAAACTAATTGTGTTTCAGTTCATCAACACCAAACAATATTTCTAAATCAGAACATCAGAAAATAACAAAAAGACAGCACATACTTTCAGAAAATAATCATAAACAAAAACAGTCTGTTCTATAAATCTATTAATAAATATGTTTATTTTCAAGTTGAATATTTACAGAAGTATTTTGCAAAGACTTACAAAGCTATATACAAAGCATCATGTACACACACATACTGAAGAATGAAGCACTATATACAGGCTGTGGGGGATATCTAGCTGTGGCAGCCACATCCAAGTGCTGCTCCCTATAAACGACTATGACTTTGTCTGGTTGCTAGACGGAGCTACAGGCAGTTCCACAGGGTGTTCCTAACATATTCCCGATCTGGCACAGATCACACAAACAACCCTGCCATACATGAATCTTATCTCACGAAAATTGCATCATGACTCCCTTACTAAAATCCTTGCCTTGAAATATGTGTACCTATGTTTTCAATCATGCAACTTTCTATGTACCTATCAGACTGGAATTATCAAGAGGGTACAGATTTTTGGCGTCATCTCTAAGAGCAATGGCGGATACCAATCATTACAGGTCCAGTTTCCACCTCAATAAGTAAGTACATTGTTGCATGATCTTAAATATAAGTACTGTATTTGTAGGCAAGTGTCTTAATAAGTGAATCATGCTGCATTAGTCGTTAGATCATGACACATGCACTTTGCTGAAGCATATAAAGTGAGACACAGATGTGGATCGGGGATCTATTGGGAAAGCACTATGGGACAGCCTGTAGCTGTGTGTAGAGACAAGTCAGTTTCAAGATGTAGGAGCAGTACAGAGATATGGTTACTGCATCTAGGAGGATGGCTTGCTACAAAATCATAGCATACATGTCCCACATCAACTTGTCCTGAAGACATAGCAACAATTCACATAGCAGTAACATTCTAATAGAGACCGATGCTGATTTTATACTGGGCTTCACAAACTTGGTCACAGTGCTTCTTAAAAAAGAAAACAGAGGAAATCTTAATATCCCCTAATTCCAAAACACATTTATCCTTAAGTACAGCAAATATGTCAATTCTTGTCATGTTTTATGTTTGTTGTTGTTTAACGCCGCACTCAGCAATATTCCAATTATATGATGGCAGTCTGTAAATGATTATCTAATGATTGACATCATGAGCATTGATCTACGCAACTGGGATACAATGACATGCATCAATTAAGTCAGCGAGCCTGACCACCTGATCCCGATAAGTCTCCTACGGCAAGCATGGGTAGCTGAAGACCAATTCTAAAAAAGATCTCCACGGGTCATACGAGTTATGAAACTGTAAACATGAAGGGTTTGAATACACTACCTTGGCTGCTGTGTCAAAAACAGTAACAGTGGCTATATGCAGACAAATCCATCTTCTTTCAAATAAATACTGACTAAGCTTGTGGAGTTCAGTGCAAGATCACTGGACCCTATCACAACGTTCGTTGCTGTGAGGGAGCATCAGGGCTATCTAGATGTAAGACAGTAGAAGTGGAGCAATACATTGCTATGATTTCATACGATGGTGTATGTACAATGAGGTATGTGGTGACTCAGAGAGCCTGTAATCTCTCCTTATCCTCTCTAATACTTCAGAGCATGCTGGCAATTGGGTCTCTCTGCAGTCACTGTAACAGTTTCCTGCAAGTGAGCGAGTGAGTTGGGTTTAACACCACTTTTAGCATTATTCCAGTTATATCACGGCGTGTCAGCTTAATGTGGGAGGAAAGCCCGAAGTGATGCAGGTCTCAGACGTTTACAACTTCGGTGAAACCCGCGAGCACGGTAATGGTGCTGACAAACCTAGAAACATAATCGGGGTGAACCGGGATTCGAACCAACAATCATAGGTTTCTGGTGTGCCCAGGGGACGCAACTCTGCTCTGCGAATCGGGCGCTTTAGACGACTGGGCCACCCGTGCCCCCGTTTCATGCAGGCTCTGTTAACCTTTATATTAGCACAGAGTTCAGAGTCAGTCAACCAGGCTGTGATCAAACAAAGCATTTCACAGATTTGACTGTTGACTGATCTCAAAACCACAGAATTATGCAGGTGGTCATGGAGAGTGCAGAGATTCTCATCCTGAGTATTAAGACAGTGTAGTCTACTACAATAAAATAAAGAAATAAAGAATCTAACATTATGACAAATATTCAGACATGTGAAGGCAGCTTGACCGGTAGCTAAATAACTTGCTGTTCCCAAATCAGTTACTGAGTGAGTGAGTGAGAGTGGTTTTCCCCAGCTTTTGGCAACATTCCAGCAATATCACGGAGGGGGACACCAGAAATGGGCATCACACATTATACCCATGTCGAGAATCGAACCTGGGTCTTTGGTGTGACGAGCAAACACTTTAACCACTAGGCTACCCGACCACCCCACAGTTCCTTGACACAGATTAAATGGTAACTCAGACATCAGATCCACCAGAGCATTAGACCACACTGCACATGTTGTTACGGTGAGATTACGTATACAAACATCACTTGCGTATTACCAGGTTCCATACACTCAACAAACTCATGCTCATTCTTCTAAATCATGACATTTGTAATAGATTTTAAACTGTTCGAAAACGAAAATTAAAATCCTCGTACACTTACATAGAAGGGCATATAATTCACTTTGCCTTCAGATGACATGCTGGAGAAACACAAACATCTCACATTATAAAATATGGGCTAACATCTCACTGGTATCTAATACTGATGGTTTCAAATGGTATCACGTACAATTTTCAAAATGTAATTATCACACTCTGTAAATGTTTCATGTAAAAAACATCAAGTAAGTCTCCCAACACCCAGGTACAATAACCAACACAAAACTTGGGCAGTGTTCTGAAAAAAAAGGTCTTAGATCTTAGAAAAGTCTTGAATCTTGAACCAGTGGAGCTATATAAACACAGAACTGATGAGGAAAACAAACAAATGTGGAGGTCATCGGGATGCTGAGAGGGATGCAGAGCTTTCACACCGGAAACGGTTGAGATGAGAGAAGTGACGCTTAAACATCAGACAGAAGCCTTGAACACAGACTTGAGGCTAACTACTCAGGCCAGACCAATTCATTCCTGTTTATGTTTTTTTGGTGTCAGAATGAGAACATATACATTTTGTCTATTAAAAAACGTAAGTGCCGATTTATGATGAATTACCCCATAAAAGATTTAAAGTTGAAGTTTGAATTCATCTTCTATCAGTGAGTGAGTATGGTTTGACGCTGTTTTTAGCAATATTCCAGCAATAACACGACGGGGACACCAGAAATGGGCTTCACACATTGTACCGCCTTCTATCAGAGATATTGGCTCCACATACCACCATGAAGGGATGGTTGTTGTACTGAAAAGAGCCCTTGATCGATTGAAACAAAAAGATATCAAAATCAAGCATATTTTTCAATGAAAGTATATGTCATTTTGGACATCTTTTTGGTCACATTTTCAAAATTCATCTGGAAAACAGGAACAATTTTTGTCTGCCTTAAACATTTTGTTTGAGGTTTTTCAAGGCTGTGAAATTATCATCTATACATAATACGTAGAAACATGTTCTACATCACAAACACAAAGACACGAGGTAAAACAGGTCTGACAAGACACAAACATAGAAAAACATCTGAAACACATCCAAGGAAATAAACAGGGTGTCAGCTTTTCATCAATAGCGATGTTACCTCTGTCTGTGTGACGAAGTCTTGATCAGTAAGAAACCAACACTCTTCTCAATATCAAGTGGTTCATTGAAGTAACCTTGTTTTACACAAACAGAAATAACATAACTGACATTTCATGACGACTGCTTTTGACAAAATAATATATACATCATCATTAGTCAGCATTATTGTCGTAACTGTATCAGCTTAGGGGCCGGCCATTTGATACTAGGGGCTTTTAACAGTATTCCAGTTACATCACGACGTGTCAGTTTAATGTGAGAGGAAAGCCCGAAGTGATGCAGGTCTCAGACGTTGACCACTTCGGTGAAACCCACGAGCACGGGTATGGTGCTGACAAACCTGGAAACATAATTGTTGCGAACCAGGATTCGAACCCACAATCATAGGTTTCTGGCGTGCCCAAGGGACGCAACTCTGCACAGCAAATCCCAGCGCCTTAGTTGACTGGGCCACCTGTGCCTCAGAGAAGCAATAAGAAGTTGGAGTTCTAAGTAAGGATAAGATTTATGGACGAACAATGCAAAAGGGAAGTTTTTCATTCATAAATTTTATCCTTACTGAATGGAGATTTAAAACATATGATTTGGAGACTTGAGGCCGCCAATACCTACTGCATGATGCATGCTGCTACCTCGGCTGATTTTAAATCATTCTATGGCAAGAGCACTGTCGTGATGTCTCCATGTCACTCATGGTAAGCAGGGGACACATATAATGCTGATGAAGTTGGACTCCTGACTGTTGTCATGGTGACACATCATCTTGCAGGACTAGGCACATCTTGAACATTGCCATGGTTACCCTGTTTTAGCGTATCTGTGACTAGACCATAATAATGTCACGATCATATCGGGTTGCTGGACTTGTTTCTTGAAGACGTTATGTTGCTATGTCAACTTCTCATCACACAACTGTCATTGGATTGTATTGCCTTACAAACTACCTGGCCCTCATTGTAAGAGTTGAAATATGTCTGTAGTTCCACTTTGTTCCACAGCTTTTCTGGGGGCTCAGTAGGCTCCTGTTGCCATAGTAACAACGATTACTCTGAATATGTCACTAGATTTACATGTTGCCATGGTAACAAATGGTTACAGAATAACGCAGGTTGTATCACCAGAGAATCTTGAAGCAATTGTTACATATGATCAAAGCAGTTGGAGGATGCTTCACTAGATTATGTTGCTGTCATAGCTATGAGATGTCACAGGTAAATAGACTGTCATGTTGCCATGGTTACATGGTTTTTCAGATCAAGCCACTAGACAGGCTGAACATATTTTTGCAAAAGTTCCATATAGTCGATGCACTGGAAGACATTAAACTAAATTCTCTCACTGCCACAGCAATGAGTACTGCAGTCACAGTTTGCAAAACATGTTGCCATGGTTACACTGTCTTGCAAGACAAGCCACTAGACTGCGTGGTGTTGGCGGCGGTGGGTGTCTCTGTCACGTACAACTCCTTCTGGTTCAGCTTCTGTCTCAGCAGTGGGTTTCTACACACAACCATGTGAAGCCTGTTGCCTGCCTCGGCAATCAGCGGCACGGTCAGACAGCAGTCGAAGTCCCGCGTCTTCACACGATTCACCTGCATCCACAATACAAACAAACCTTCACATCAAACATCAAACCTGCATGGAAGCGGTCTACAAAACAGACCTGCTCATCATAGATTTTTTAATTACAAATCTTGCAGAAAATGAATACTACTTCACATTGGTCACCACTCTAAGCAATCCGTAACCTATATGAAGAAAAGACTATGGTGACATAGGTGTCATATTGGTGTCGTGTTAGACTGCAATA
Source organism: Haliotis cracherodii (assembly GCF_022045235.1). Lineage (NCBI taxonomy): Eukaryota > Metazoa > Mollusca > Gastropoda > Lepetellida > Haliotidae > Haliotis > Haliotis cracherodii. The sequence continues at coordinate 53,361,083 of NW_027266319.1, read as the reverse complement.
TGACGTACGTTACGACATACCAAAATGCTTTGCAGTGTTGACAAAGTGATTATAGTGCTACTTCAGCCTTAATTTAATTTTAAGTATGGGAGTAACGATCACCTTAGTGCAGCGATGGCTTTGTGGAACAGAGCCCTGGATTTCCCTTGGCCACCATACCACAATCCACACACTCACGGACCCCTTGCAGCTCCATCTGGGGAGGGGTTTGCACCCCCAAGCAAGGTCTAACCATATGACGTGTGTGTTCACTTGGGTACAGTGAGTATACTCCTTCCCAACCTTTCCAAAATCCTGAATCAGTTTCTGAAACTTCATCCCCTTACTCCATCACCCACTCTGTCCCAAGTAAGGATAAGAATTTATGGATGAACAACTTCATTATTACAATTAAGAGCGATGTTTCAGTGTAGGTTCTAACACCGTTATCAAGCTTGAACCTGTTAGAACCTGTTAGAACCTACACCGAAACGTCGCTCTTAATTGTTATAATGAAGTTCTTCATCCATAAATTCTTATCCTTACTTAGTATTCCAACTTCTAAATGCCCATCAAAGAAGTCACTCTGTCCCCGTTTGATGTTTGTTTCTGCTCACTTTGAGATTTGGGCAAAATGAGCATCCCAACCCTCAATCCTGTTTCATAAATCCTGGATCAACCTCTAAAAGCCGCCCTTATCCCCCTCACTACCTCCAACCCTCAACCCTGTTTCATAAATCCTGGATCAACCTCTAAAAGCCGCCCTTATCCCCCTCACTACCTCCAACCCTCAACCTTGTTTCATAAATTCTGGATCAACCTCTAAAAGCCCCCTTATCCCCCTGTCCCTCCCCCTCCAACACTCATCCCAATTTTTCCTCTTGAACCTCACCCACACCCTGAACCCTCCTCATCACCTTCAACCCTCAGCCTGTTTCATCAATCCTTGATCAACATCTGAAACCCCACCCACACCCTCAACCCCACCCTGATCACCACCTCCAACACTCATCTTAATCTGATGGTCTGAGTCCCACCCTGATCTACACCTCCAACACTCATCTAAATCTGATGGTCTGAGTCCCACCCTGATCTCCACCTCCAACACTCATCTAAATCTGATGGTCTGAGTCCCACCCTGATCTCCACCTCCAACACTCATCTAAATCTGATGGTCTGAGTCCCACCCTGATAACCACCTCCAACACTCATCTAAATCTGAAGATCTGAGTCCCACCCTGATCTCCACCTCCAACACTCATCTAAATCTGATGGTCTGAGTCCCACCCCGATCTCCACCTCCAACACTCATCTAAATCTGATGGTCCGAGTCCCACCTCACCTGTAAGATCCGATCATACATCTTGAGTCCAGCCCTTTGAGCAGCACTACCCTGCCTCACAGCACTGATAAACACGCCCTTCTCATACATGCCGTCCGACAGACTGAATCCGAAGTCCTCCACGGCGCTGTCTTTCTCCACCGTCACTCGATGCAGCTGTATGGGCATCGGGGTGAAGATCGTCTGCATGTGTTCCTGGAAGGTGCGCGACGCCGGCAACGACTCCTTGGACCGCGACTTCACCCCCGAGTTGTTATACCGACTGATACAATCCTGCGACATGGCACTCCGGTTCATACGACAAGCACTCTGGGATCTTGGCTTCCTTACGTCGTCGTCCGACGCACGTGACCGGCGATCCAAACTGGCACAGCTTCGTTCACGAAGACTTAATCCGATCTGTCGCAACATCTCGGAGCCGGAGCCCTTCTCGAAGTCGGCCAGCGTTTTGGCCCACTCGTCGGGTTCGAAGCTGGAACAGTTGCTGCCCGAGTCGTCATCCCAGTCTTCATCTGACATGTGCATGTCGGCCATTCCTTCCCCGCTGCCCTCCAGGACTCCGGCCGAGTCTGTCGACATTGGTCGCATCAAGTCTGAAGAAATGACACTAAATCTTAGGTCTGCACCAAGACAGAAATATCAGTATTCAAATAGAATATCATATCATGAAAAATAACAACCAAGGGTTCGGAAGAAATTTTCCACAACTCTAAAGCTGATATAATTTTTTTAGTTTGTTTGTTGTTTAGCAGTATTCCAGCGCCATGACAGCAGTCTGTAATTAATCAAATATTCAAGTCTGGACCAGACAATCCCGTGATTGACATCTGAGCATCGATCTACGCAATTGGGATACGAGGACACAGCAAGTCTGACCACCCAATCCCGTTAGTCGCCTCTTACGACAAGCATAAACGTCTTTTCCAGCTAGCATGGGTTGCTGAAGACATATTCTACCCGGATCTTCACAGGTAAAAGCTGATACGAAAGATACAGAAGTGGTGTGCACATTTACCCATCATTTTCTTGTTCCTGGGTTGTGGTACTGCGACTACCAGAGGCTGAGAGTTACCATTGAGATGACTGTGACCGATATCCTGCCCGGAGCTATCCCAGGACTCAAGAGCACTGTCCACGCTGGGGATGGGCGTCGCCGGCTTCATATCCTCGCCCTCGTACTGGAATCAACAACATAGAGGGTATTGTCTAAAGAGGCAGCACATTTTGAATCAGTTCCATAGGCTCGGTGAATTGGTTGATGGCAGTCATAGTTTCCTGATAGCATGGGTTGGTGCTCATAATATCAACCACTAGTTTGCCAGGATTTGATTAGAAAATAGTATACAGCCTGCTGTGATATAGCCAGTCTCTTCCAAATCTGATGTTTTACTCCGATATGATCACTCTGCTTAAAGGGGAAGTGTACACGCAAAAATCACTTTCTTTCTTTTTCTAAACAAAACGCAATTTTAGAATTAGTTAGTATCTGTGTTTGAAAATATACACTCATTTTTTTCCACAGTGAAAGTAGGAAGCTCACAATAGTGTGAAAGTGATATGCCGTTATGAGGCCTTCGTTTTACGATCGAAATAGGCCTGAGTTATCCCCCTTAGATTATGACGTAATTGGTGCCAATTCAACTGGGTCCCTGTCTATTCTCAACGCAAAAGATATCAAGGACCAGTTTGCGGTAAAACAACATGGTCTACGACACATTCCGACGCAGTGGTGACTCAGCATAACACAATTCTGGCTGGCATCTGAGATGCTAGAATCACAAAACTGTACCTACACCACGTGAAGCGGCTCTAACAAAGCATGATGACGTCATAATGTTTATCAATTGGCACCAATGACGTCATATTGCAAGGGACATAAGCCATGGTGTTTTTGTTATGGAAATAGAACACTTGGTAAATGTGAAAAATATAAATCGTTTTAGTGCAAAAAATATGTTAATTAAATATGATGTTTTTATATTTTTGTCTATGACACTTCTATGTTAACACTTTTAATGTGGAAAAAGTACAAGAAAAAAAGGTTCATTTCCGTGTGAACTTGCCCTTTAAAGATCTGATGATTCCTCCAGAGGAGGCCAATCAGCATTGAGACCTCTAAATTCTCAGACCAGCATATCTGGTTTCTATATACTGAGGATGAAGTTAATCATCCTGTTAACCATCCATCCTGACAACTGTAGTCTAGAGCATGTACTTTGTGTACCCCTCTGTCAAGTGTAAATGGACACTGCTCCCATGGCCGAAAGAGATGAATACACAATGCCTTTAAGAAGGCGGTGGTCAAATGTAACAAATGCTGTATTTGGGTACCGTATATCGCTGTGTATAAGGCGAGTTTTTCGTACCTAAAATGAGGGGGCTAAGAAGGGGGGTCGTCTTATACACGGAGTCGAAGATCTCACATTTTTTTCCACTGGCGATGTCAACCGGCATTCGATAGCCAGCCCAGCATTTGACAATAAAACTTCGCATTTCGTCCTAAATAACTGTTCCAATAACTATTTCCATACATAAACATGATTTGTATCTCTTTTCCTTGAATAAAGTTTAATAATTTCTGAAAATAAAGTTGAAATGACCCTCGCCTCGATGCAGATTGTCAAACCACCTGACACGGTAAAACAATCAACATCCGTGAGCAGAGAGCCGGAAGTACCGGTAAGCATTTGCATATTGCACATGTGACCTATACATATCTAGATTACCAGTTGTCAGACTTCAATTTTAATATTTTAACTGACATAACAAGGAACATCGACTGAGGTCTTCCTCGCGACTGGTGGAATACTTTTTTTATAATATTTGTCATTCCTTACAGACTTACCAGTTGCAGCAATCGATGTTTAGATCCTGAAAGACAGATAAAACATGTCAATGATATGAGTAAAATTATACTAAATAGACAAACTCTTTGGGGATACAAGAATACTGTCTGAACTCTTTACCAAACACTATGGAAAACGAAATGAAATACTCCACATGCAACTAGACCATACTTTCATAAACATTTTCAAAATTATTCAACAGCAATCTTCCCATGATACATCTATTGCTCTACTTTATGTGCAGAGTATAACATCTTTTCTCACCAATCAGAATGGGCCTGGCTATCTTGAGAGTGACGATATCTCCGGCCATCTGTAACATGTTGATCGCCACAGACAAAGGTTTTGCTCGGGTCAGTTTCCCATTGATGGCCAAGAGACGATCACCAATGTGAATAGCACCTGTCCTGATGAACCAAACACACATCATTAGTTGCCGATCTATGTGCTATACAGCTGGAAAAAAGTTAAACACCACTCCTTTACTTACATATATTCTGAGCTTCCATCTTTGGGAATTCATAGGCTGGCGGAGGTCTGACATACCCACGGGCCCCATCTTGCCAAGGCAAGGGAGTTAACTGACTACAAAAGTCTCGTTTCCACATTTGTGGAACTAGACTGGAACGATGGTGCTATATTTTGGCTGGACTAACGAGTCCATGCATAGTCCAATCAAAATGGTGTAACAAAATCCACATCCAGTAAACTGACAGGATTTGCAAAACATTAGCGCCAACTCAGCGGTACTCATAATCTTGTCATGTTTTAAATCAAGGTGCTCATGAGATTTGATACACTTCGTGAAGTAAGACCCGTTTTACTACAGTATAGAGTTTGATTATTGATCAGATCGTCTTGGGTGGGTGCAGCCATTTTGTTTAAAGAAAACGCAAGTCATATGAGAGGAGGAATCTGATTGGTCAATAGGAGGGATGTAGAAAGGACAAAACTCATAATAGTCACTGGTGGTGCTACAATCGAGCCCAGAAGTTCCAGCCTAGTTCGGCAAGGGTGGAAACTGGACTTTTTCAGTCAGTTAATGCCCTTGCCTCAGGAAGATGATTGCCAGCATGCTCTGAAGTATTAGGGAGAATAAAGAGAGATTATAGGCTTTCTGAGTCACCACATACCTCACTGTGCACAAAGCAGACTTACAGAAGTGTCATAAGACAATGTTAATCATTCAAACTAACAACCATCTTGGCACGGAGATCGTCTTGCTTCTCCATTGAAATAGTGTTATCAATAATTTCTCCATGCATTTATTCTGTAAACTGTACTAATTGACCTACTTCTCTGCGAGTCCCCCTTCGACGAGGTCGGAGATGACGATGGGGTCGAGTGGGTCCTCGGTGCCAGTGATGGTCACCCCCAGGGGTCCCCCGTGTCTCTGCAGCTCCACCGTGTATGTCACGCAGCCTTCTGTGTTGTCCTCTGTAACAGATGACATGCCATGATTATCTCCCTTTACAGATAACACTGTCATCTCGTATGTGGATTTTGGGGAAGAAATTCATTACAAAAGTACTTCAGGAAAATTCTCGAACAGACAACCTTTGTTATCGACCACTAAGCCACGGAGTTGATGGAATTTCTTGAGAGTTACCTGCGTAAGGGTCTTCCCTCTTGAGCTTCAGTTTGATGATGTCCTCGGAGGACTCCAGCAGCACTAGAGCATCCTCGACTGAGCAGTTCTCCATGCGGATGTCATTGACGGCCAACAGCTTATCCCCCGGCTGCACTGAGCCGCATCTACAGATGACAGACATACACACTTGTGGTTAGACAGGATCATGTAGGAGTGACATCTTTTGTTCTGGACACTACATCCCACAAAAACAAGTCAACTGAATAATGGTTTTGCTGTGACAAGTCGGTCAAATATGCAGGGGTCTTTTTGGGTGAATTGGACAGCTAAATCCCTTAAAAACCAGGATCTGTTGGTTGAGGATGTTAATCGAATCAACTCTGTGAGCTTTGGTTTCTCTACCTTACAAGTGTGCTCTTGGATTAAAGATTCCACAATTGTCTGCCCATACTATTTGTTTGCTTGTTGTTTAACGCCACACTGAGCGATACTCCTGCTACATATGACAGTGGTCTGACCACCCTGGTGAGGTAGCCTAGTGGTTAAAGCGTTTGCTTATCATGCAGAAGACCGGGTTCGATTCCCCATATGGGTACAATGTGTGAAGCCCTTTTTCCACACGACAACAATCTTTGAACACTCTCAATATCACAAAAATGTGTGTACCATACTACATCACTAATCCTTGTGTTATGTGTAATTTGTCATGCTTTCTCAGGCTTGACGTAATCAAACAGTGGGTACTTCAAGGTTATGTGCACATCTTCCCCGGCCATTACAGTCTACAGCAATGTTGTCATTAATTTATGTCATCTCATGACACAGTGGTGAGAGAGCTGAGATCGTATATATTTAGACGAGTTAATGCATCTATATTTGAACTTTGATAAAATTATGGGACCAAGGTGCAACCTGGTTTTGTCATATACAGTAACACACTAGCCTAGACTGTCAGTATGTCATATACGGTAACACACTAGCCGAGACTGTCAGTAAGTCATATATGGTAACACACTAGCCTAGACTGTCAGTATGTCATATACAGTAACACACTAGCCGTGACTGTCAGTATGTCATATACGGTAACACACTAGCCGAGACTGTCAGTATGTCATATACAGTAACACACTAGCCGAGACTGTCAGTATGTCATATACAGTAACACACTAGCCGAGACTGTCAGTATGTCATATACGGTAACACACTAGCCTAGACTGTCAGTATGTCATATACAGTAACACACTAGCCGTGACTGTCAGTATGTCATATACGGTAACACACTAGCCGAGACTGTCAGTATGTCATATACGGGAACACACTAGTCGTGACTGTCAGTATGTCCTATACGGGAACACACTAGTCTAGACTGTCAGTATGTCATATACGGTAACACACTAGCTGAGACTGTCAGTATGTCATATACGGTAACACACTAGCAGAGACTGTCAGTATGTCATATACAGTAACACACTAGCCTAGACTGTCAGTAAGTCATATACGGTAACACACTAGTCTAGACTGGCAGTATGTCATATACGGGAACACACTAGCTGAGACTGTCAGTAAGTCATATACGGTAACACACTAGCCTAGACTGTTAGTAAGTCATATACGGTAACACACTAGCCTAGACTGTCAGTATGTCATATACGGGAACACACTAGCGTAGACTGTCAGTATGTCATATACGGGAACACACTAGCTGAGACTGTCAGTATGTCATATACGGTAACACACTAGCCTAGACTGTTAGTAAGTCATATACGGTAACACACTAGCTGAGACTGTCAGTAAGTCATATACGGGAACACACTAGCCTAGACTGTTAGTAAGTCATATACGGTAACACACTAGCCTAGACTGTCAGTAAGTCATATACGGGAACACACTAGCCTAGACTGTTAGTAAGTCATATACGGTAACACACTAGCCTAGACTGTCAGTAAGTCATATACGGGAACACACTAGCCTAGACTGTTAGTAAGTCATATACGGTAACACACTAGCCTAGACTGTCAGTATGTCATATACGGTAACACACTAGCCTAGACTGTCAGTATGTCATATACGGTAACACACTAGCCGAGACTGTCAGTATGTCATATACGGTAACACACTAGCCTAGACTGTCAGTATGTCATATACGGGAACACACTAGCCGAGACTGTCAGTATGTCATATACGGTAACACACTAGCCTAGACTGTCAGTATGTCATATACGGGAACACACTAGCCGAGACTGTCAGTATGTCATATACGGTAACACACTAGCCTAGACTGTCAGTATGTCATATACGGGAACACACTAGCCTAGACTGTCAGTATGTCATATACGGGAACACACTAGCCGAGACTGTCAGTATGTCATATACGGTAACACACTAGCAGAGACTGTCAGTATGTCATATACGGTAACACACTAGCCTAGACTGGCAGTATGTCATATACGGTAACACACTAGCCTAGACTGGCAGTATGTCATATACGGTAACACACTAGCTGAGACTGTCAGTATTTCATATACGGTAACACACTAGCCTAGACTGTCAGTATGTCATATACGGTAACACACTAGCCTAGACTGGCAGTATGTCATATACGGTAACACACTAGCCGAGACTGTCAGTATGTCATATACGGTAACACCCTAGCCTAGACTGTCAGTATGTCATATACGGTAACACAATAGTGGAGATTGTCAGTATGTCATATACGGTAACACACTAGCCGAGACTGTCAGTATGTCATATACGGTAACACACTAGCCTAGACTGTCAGTATGTCATATACGGTAACACACTAGCCTAGACTGTCAGTATGTCATATACGGTAACACACTAGCCGAGACTGTCAGTATGTCATATACGGTAACACACTAGCCGAGACTGTCAGTATGTCATATACGGTAACACACTAGCCGAGACTGTCAGTATGTCATATACGGTAACACACTAGCCGAGACTGGCAGTATGTCATATACGGTAACACACTAGCCGAGACTGTCAGTATGTCATATACGGTAACACACTAGCCGAGACTGTCAGTATGTCATATACGGTAACACACTAGCAGAGACTGTCAGTATGTCATATACGGTAACACACTAGCGGAGACTGGCAGTATGTCATATACGGTAACACACTAGCCGAGACTGTCAGTATGTCATATACGGTAACACACTAGCCTAGACTGTCAGTATGTCATATACGGTAACACACTAGCCTAGACTGGCAGTATGTCATATACGGTAACACACTAGCCTAGACTGGCAGTATGTCATATACGGTAACACACTAGCGGAGACTGGCAGTATGTCATATACGGTAAAACACTAGCCGAGACTGTCAGTATGTCATATACGGTAACACACTAGCCGAGACTGTCAGTATGTCATATACGGTAACACACTAGCGGAGACTGGCAGTATGTCATATACGGGAACACACTAGCCTAGACTGTCAGTATGTCATATACGGTAACACACTAGCCTAGACTGTCAGTATGTCATATACGGTAACACACTAGCCGAGACTGTCAGTATGTCATATACGGTAACACCCTAGCCTAGACTGTCAGTATGTCATATACGGTAACACAATAGTGGAGATTGTCAGTATGTCATATACGGTAACACACTAGCCGAGACTGTCAGTATGTCATATACGGTAACACACTAGCCTAGACTGTCAGTATGTCATATACGGTAACACACTAGCCTAGACTGTCAGTATGTCATATACGGTAACACACTAGCCGAGACTGTCAGTATGTCATATACGGTAACACACTAGCCTAGACTGTCAGTATGTCATATACGGTAACACACTAGCCGAGACTGTCAGTATGTCATATACGGTAACACACTAGCCTAGACTGGCAGTATGTCATATACGGTAACACACTAGCCGAGACTGGCAGTATGTCATATACGGTAACACACTAGCCTAGACTGTCAGTATGTCATATACGGTAACACACTAGTCTAGACTGTCAGTATGTCATATACGGTAACACACTAGCCTAGACTGTCAGTATGTCATATACGGTAACACACTAGTCTAGACTGTCAGTATGTCATATACGGTAACACACTAGCCTAGACTGTCAGTATGTCATATACGGCAACACACTAGTCTAGACTGTCAGTATGTCATATACGGTAACACACTAGTCTAGACTGTCAGTATGTCATATACGGTAACACACAAGCCGAGACTGTCAGTATGTCATATACGGTAACACACTAGCCTAGACTGTCAGTATGTCATATACGGTAACACACTAGCCTAGACTGTCAGTATGTCATATACGGTAACACACTAGCCGAGACTGTCAGTATGTCATATACGGTAACACACTAGCCTAGACTGTCAGTATGTCATATACGGTAACACACTAGCCGAGACTGTCAGTATGTCATATATGGTAACACACTAGCCTAGACTGTCAGTATGTCATATACGGTAACACACAAGCCGAGACTGGCAGTATGTCATATATGGTAACACACTAGTCTAGACTGTCAGTATGTCATATACGGTAACACACTAGCCTAGACTGTCAGTATGTCATATACGGTAACACACTAGCCGAGACTGTCAGTATGTCATATACGGTAACACACTAGCCTAGACTGTCAGTATGTCATATACGGTAACACACTAGCCTAGACTGTCAGTATGTCATATACGGTAACACACTAGCCTAGACTGTCAGTATGTCATATACGGTAACACACTAGCCGAGACTGTCAGTATGTCATATACGGTAACACCCTAGCCTAGACTGTCAGTATGTCATATACGGTAACACAATAGTGGAGATTGTCAGTATGTCATATACGGTAACACACTAGCCGAGACTGTCAGTATGTCATATACGGTAACACACTAGCCTAGACTGTCAGTATGTCATATACGGTAACACACTAGCCTAGACTGTCAGTATGTCATATACGGTAACACACTAGCCGAGACTGTCAGTATGTCATATACGGTAACACACTAGCCTAGACTGTCAGTATGTCATATACGGTAACACACTAGCCGAGACTGTCAGTATGTCATATACGGTAACACACTAGCCTAGACTGGCAGTATGTCATATACGGTAACACACTAGCCGAGACTGGCAGTATGTCATATACGGTAACACACTAGCCTAGACTGTCAGTATGTCATATACGGTAACACACTAGTCTAGACTGTCAGTATGTCATATACGGTAACACACTAGCCTAGACTGTCAGTATGTCATATACGGTAACACACTAGCCGAGACTGTCAGTATGTCATATACGGTAACACACTAGCCTAGACTGTCAGTATGTCATATACGGTAACACACTAGCCGAGACTGTCAGTATGTCATATATGGTAACACACTAGCCTAGACTGTCAGTATGTCATATACGGTAACACACAAGCCGAGACTGGCAGTATGTCATATATGGTAACACACTAGTCTAGACTGTCAGTATGTCATATACGGTAACACACTAGCCTAGACTGTCAGTATGTCATATACGGTAACACACTAGCCGAGACTGTCAGTATGTCATATACGGTAACACACTAGCCTAGACTGTCAGTATGTCATATACGGTAACACACTAGCCTAGACTGTCAGTATGTCATATACGGTAACACACTAGCGTAGACTGTCAGTATGTCATATACGGTAACACACTAGCCTAGACTGTCAGTATGTCATATACGGTAACACACCGAGACTGGCAGTATGTCATATATGGTAACACACAGAGACTGGCAGTATGTCATATACGGTAACACACCGAGACTGGCAGTATGTCATATACGATAACACACTAGCCTAGACTGTCAGTATGTCATATACGGTAACACACTAGCCGAGACTGTCAGTATGTCATATACGGTAACACACTAGCGGAGATTGTCAGTATGTCATATACGGTAACACACTAGTCTAGACTGTCAGTATGTCATATACGGTAACACACTAGCCTAGACTGTCAGTATGTCATATACGGTAACACACTAGCCGAGACTGTCAGTATGTCATATACGGTAACACACTAGCCGAGACTGTCAGTATGTCATATACGGTAACACACTAGCCGAGACTGTCAGTATGTCATATACGGTAACACACTAGCCGAGACTGTCAGTATGTCATATACGGTAACACACTAGCCGAGACTGGCAGTATGTCATATACGGTAACACACTAGCCGAGACTGTCAGTATGTCATATACGGTAACACACTAGCCGAGACTGTCAGTATGTCATATACGGTAACACACTAGCAGAGACTGTCAGTATGTCATATACGGGAACACACTAGCCTAGACTGTCAGTATGTCATATACGGTAACACACTAGCCTAGACTGTCAGTATGTCATATACGGTAACACACTAGCCGAGACTGTCAGTATGTCATATACGGTAACACCCTAGCCTAGACTGTCAGTATGTCATATACGGTAACACAATAGTGGAGATTGTCAGTATGTCATATACGGTAACACACTAGCCGAGACTGTCAGTATGTCATATACGGTAACACACTAGCCTAGACTGTCAGTATGTCATATACGGCAACACACTAGCCGAGACTGTCAGTATGTCCAGCCTTAACTGACCTGTATGAGACACTGCCTTTCCTGACGCCCGTGATGATGAGCTGGTCTCCCAGCTTCCGCTGGGCCTGAGCTGTAACAGGGGGACACCCATCAGTCAAAGTCTTGTCTTGAACCCAACTCCTCGTGGGGCAATCTAGTTGGGACAGGCCACCAATACATGTTAATGTTTACAAGGCAAATGTAAAAGTCAATAAGTAACTACATGTAATGAATACAGTATGAGTGAGTGAGGAGGTGATTTGGGTTTAAATCCATTTCACACAGTATTTCAGTTATATTACAGCATCACCGCTTGATGTGAGAAAAGATGCAGGTCTCAGATGTGAACCACTTTGTGAAAGCCACGAGCATGGGTACGGAGCATACAAACTAAGAAACTAAATCAGGGAGAATCTGGGATTCGATCCCGCATAGGTTCCTGGCACACCAAAGGGATGCAACTCTGCACAGAGAACTGAACCAACTTAGACAACTGAGCCACCAGTGCCCCACCACTCCCTGATGAAAAGAATGAAGTAAATACTACGTTTGAGATTCTAACAGTACTATTCCCTTTCAGTGAAACAGCTGCTTGACTGATGTAGAGTGTAGCTGTATGGCTGTTGTCTGATGCCCTGCCCTGCCCTGCCCTGCCCTGCCCTGCCCTGCCCTGCCCTGCCCTGCCCTGCCCTGCCCTGCCCTGCCCTGCCCTGCCCTGCCCTGCCCTGCCCTGCCCTGGCTACTGATCTTACCGATGATGGTCATGCCGAGGCCGCCGGGCTTCTTGGGAATGCGAACAACGTAGGTTCCAGAACTTGGTGTCACCGATTCTGAAACCCCAGATACATCAGATCAACCTCAACTTGTAATTAATGTCAGATCTTCTTATTTGATCCCAGAAACACTTATGTGACCCTGTGTGTGTGAGCGTGGGTGCATGCATACATGAAATGTGTGTCCGTGTTTATTGTTTAATGTCAAACTCTGCAATATTCCAACTATATGACTTTGGCCTGTAGATATCAGTCTGTAACAGTTATTACAGTGATTGATATTATGAGCACCGATCCACAATGTCACATCATCCATGTCATCAAGTCTGACCACCGATCAATTCGGTCGCCTCTTACGACAAGCATAGGTTGCAGTGGACCTGTTCTAACCCTGCCATAAAGAACACCTGTCTTGTTATATAACAGTTTGATAAAAACAAGACCTATCTTGTTATATATAACTTTTTCCCCTCATTTCATAGTCAGGATCCTAAAATGGTAAATATCTGCATGCTGTAAATCTGGAAGGTTCTGCGAGGAGAAAAATACTGGGAAAACTGGAGGTGAAACACACTCGCAAAAGTTTCATGACGCAGTTATTTCTGCAGACCAACTACATACAATAACCAGAATCTCTAGTCTAACAATCACTGACTGACACTGAGTTACCATTTCACCATGTCGCTTTCAGTGTCTGAAAGAACTGCCTACCCCCCTGCCTGTGGCTGGCAACTTTTCTTTAGGGCTGCATGAAATATACCTCCACCTGCTTGGCTGTCTGGCAGATAATTTTAAGATTGCTTATTAATTCAACTGAATCAAGACATAATTTGTCTCTTATTTTTTTTCGATTTTTCAATATTAATCATGCCTGAATGTTGGCAGTTAACTTTGAAGATGGGCAGGCAACACATCAGCCACCTGACTGAGTGTCGTGTTGGGTTTTAAAATGATTTCAAACACTGGTTGCTTCCTATTTATAAAAAATAACACATGCAGGAGTAGATTTAATATTTGGTAATGTTTACAGTGTGTCAGAATACTTCCAGACTCAGTTAAGGCTAGTGTCAGCCACTTACAGTAATTTCACGACACAAAACTTTCCAGAGTTACAGTATTTCAGTGTTAGACAAACACTCTAGGTCCACCATGCTCTCACCCGCCACATCAAACTCTATCTCCATCATACACCGTGGCCGCGAGTCTCTCAGCAACTGGTTCACCTCCTCCAGGGTCTTGTCAGACAGGTCCACGCCGTTGACAGTCAGGATCCGATCCCCCTCCTGGATCACCCCACACCTGCAGATACATCCAGCAGTGAGACACTGGTAGTCATAGCAACCTTACAGTGCCATAGCCAAGTTCTGGTACGGAATAACTGAGTGTGTGTTTTGAACTGTACTTCAGTTATCACTGCATGCAAACGTAAGGTGGGAGTAAAGTACACAAACAGTATGAATGCGATATGCTTCCCAAGATCAGCTCCTGGCACAGCCAAGGGACACAACTCCACTGAAATGTTGTGCATGAAACAACTAGACTGTCCTTTCTTCACGTTTAAAATATCCTATCAATATATTCTACATTATCCTCTAAGGTTTACGAATCCTGTCGAATCCAGCAAATTGAAATGTGAACAAGATATGAACAAATTGAAAAGCAGTGGGTTTTTTATTCCACTGACCAAAAATTCATAAAATTTTATTTAAAAAACCTCTTTACCATCCCTATCAACAATGATCAATATACATACGTTATTTAAAATACTATAATTAAAACCTGATTAGAATTATACAAAACAACAAATAATAATGAAGCACAACAGATCCATACCTATAATGGAAGGGAGGTTACTCTAAACTTGTTTCCTTTCCGATTCCTCCCAACCCACTTATTAAAATGTTTGCCTTCCTACTTAACATTTTGAGGGGAGGGGGTGGTTGAATATTTGAAACAACAACAACAACAACAGCAGCAGCAGATAATCAGCTTCCAAGGTCTTACTGTTCAGCAGGACTATTTGGGTCGATGTAGGCGATGACAGGGGGCTCGGACAAGATGGCGGTGGAGAAGACGCCGCCCTCCAATGTGATCCCGAGGCCCTTCTTGTCACAGAACAACATGACCTCCGTGGCCTCAGGGTGACACACCTGGTTGTTGGCGGTCAGGACGGATGTGGTGTTGGAGGCGATTGACACTGTAACAAGAAGACACACTGGTTTATCTGCATGTTACAGTTTGTTTGTTTGTTTGTTGTTTAACGGCGCACTCAGCAATATTCCCGCTGTATGGTGGCGGTCTGTAAATAATCAAGTCTGGACCAAACAACCCAGTGATTGACATCAAGAGCATCGATATACGCAATTGGGATACGATGACCAAGTTGCATCTACCAAGTCAGCAGCCTGACCACCTCCCGTTAGTCGCCACTTAAAACAAGTATGGGTTGCAGAAGACCTATTCTACACAGGATCTTCACTGGTCGCACGTTACAGTACCTATTACCTTACGTGTTCTTTTACATGGCTGCTGGCTACTGGGAGCAAGACTGGACTTTCTGTTGGCGCCACAAAATAACAAGTAGGATAAGAGTCAATTTTGGTTCACTGGAAAGTTGTCGAACACATTTAAATGACTGTTAACAATTTTTTTTAATTTCTATCTCTTGAATTATATTTCCTATGACATGGTCAAAGCATAAACGTATATCTGACGAGTGAATCAATGTATTCACTGACTAGGAAAGCCCAGATGTTTGGCAGGATGTTTGGCCCGGATGTTTGGCCTGAATGTTTGGTCCGGATGTTTGGCCTTGACGCTTTTTGGTATGGCGGGGCCAAACGATAAAACCAGCGACCTTACGCTCTGGGCAGACGCTCTATCCACTACACCACTGAGGCAGTCTCCGGATAGATACTCTGTATCCTATATCACTGAGGCAGTCTCCGGATAGATGTTCTATCCACTACTCCACAGAGGCAGTCTCCGGATAGGATGTTCTACCCACTACACCACAGAGGGGGTCTCTTGATAGATGCTCTATCCACTACACCACAGAGGCAGTCTCCGGATAGATGCTCTATCCACTACACCACAGAGGCACTCTCCGGATAGATGCTCTATCCACTCCACCACAGAGGCGGTCTCCGGATAGATGATCTATCCACTACACCACAGAGGCCGTCTCCGGATAGATGCTCTATCCACTACTCCACAGAGGCAGTCTCCGAATAGATGCTCTATCCACTACACCACAGAGGCAGTCTCCGGATAGATGCTCTATCCACTACACCACAGAGGCGGCCTCCTGATAGACGCTCTATCCACTACACCACAGAGCCAGTCTCCGGATAGGATGTTCTATCCACTACACCACAGAGGCGGCCTCCGGGCAAACACTATCCACTACACCATGAATGCTCTATCCACTAAACCATGGAGGGGGTCTCCGGATAGATGCTCTATCCACTAAACCATGGAGGCAGTCTCCGGATAGATGCTCTATCCACTAAACCACAGAGGCGGTCTCCGGATAGATGCTCTATCCAATACACACAAGAGGCAGTCTCCGGATAGATGCTCTATTCACAACACCACAGAGGCGGTCTCCGGATAGATGCTCTATCCAATACACACAAGAGGCGGTCTCCGGATAGATGCTCTATTCACAACACCACAGAGGCGGCCTCCTGATAGACGCTCTATCCACTACACCACAGAGGCAGTCTCCGGATAGGATGTTCTATCCAGCACACCACAGAGGCGGCCTCCGAGCAAACACTATCCACTACATCATGAATGCTCTATCCACTACACCAAGGAGGCAGTCTCCGGATAGATGCTCTATCCACTACACCAAGAAGGCAGTTCTAGCTGATGTTCTACTCACTGCAGGAGGATATCTTTCTGTCCGACCGAGTCCAGTTCTTCTTGCTGCGCCCCGAGCCCCGTGACGGCAGAGTGCCGAAGGGTGCGGACGCCGAGGACCCAAGGGTGTTGTAGCTGCGAGTGGGGAGGGTCCCAAAGCCGTTGAAGGAGGAGATGGACGGCGGCAACTGCGGCAGATTGGGGGAGGAGGCAGCGGGGATGTTGGCCAGAGCTGGAAGGACGTGTTAAACATACAGATTGAACATGGTGCTGGTTTAGTACATCTGCACTCAGTGAGAGATATTTTAATCAGCTTCTAAAACAACAGGAAAATATATTAGCAGGCTAAAACATCACGGGGAAGTCTGCGACATCTTGAGACAGATGACAGACGTGTTTAAAACAAAAGAGAAGTTAACTTCAGGTAACATCACGGGGAAGTCTACGACACCTTGTGACAGATGACAGACGTGTTTAAAACAAAAGAGAAGTTAACTTCAGGTAACATCACGGGGAAGTCTACGACACCTTGTGACAGATGACAGACGTGTTTAAAACAAAAGAGAAGTTAACTTCAGGTAACATCAAAGGATTATGAGAACACCTCCATGACATGCGAGTTTATGCTACGCTGCTCTGCTACATCCGGAGTTATCTTCCCACTAAGAACAGGGAATAGAACCTGGGCATTTTATCTGACAAACAAACACTTTAACCACAAGGCCACTTCCAATAATTGTTGAAGCTAAAAAAAAAGGCATTTGATACATAAAGGTATCTCAAAAATTACTTCCACAAAGAGTTAGCTTGACTATAATGGGAAATATTGAGACTATCCTAAAATTACTCACTGGGGCACCGAATCAGGTGAAAAAAGTCTCAGTAATTCTCACTCAGCAGTATAATGTTTGCTTTATGTTGATTTGCTAGTTTATCAACACACATTTATCTCGATTCCTTATTATAAATACCATCTATATAAACAAATAGATATATAACATAGATATAATATTACAAACATTATTCAGTTTGGTAGATAATTCATAATTCCTTGTACAGTTTCATTAAAATCAGATCTTAGTACTCACTACAGCTGTACAAAGATCTGAAGACATCCTAGTATGAATCACATCAGATTGACCTTTCATCCAACTAATGCCAGCTTATTGGCTTATGTCGAATTTTGTTAACTATTTCATTGGTCGGTCAAAGTTTGTGAAAGCTCATTGTTATGTGACATATAATTGGATGTCCTCAGATCTTTGTTTAGCTGTAGCAAGAACTAAAACCTAATTTTGATGATATTGTTCCTCGTAGAACACGTTATTTTCTAAATATCCTGTGGGTACTACTTTATGAACCCCGTGTATTCATCAAACATGGTTGACTGGATACATTTTGTGCGAGCTCTAACAAGGATAACAAGGATGACAAGTAACCAATCAGAGTGACCTGTTTTGGTCAGCGCCTCCCTCGATGCCTTGTACTCAAGATGTGTGACGGGCAGGATCTCCAGCTTGATCAGCTCCTCTGGTCCAGACTTCATTAACTGGGTTGCCTCGGCAACAGACATGTGTTCCACACTGGCGCCATCTATTGCCAGAATATGGTCACCAACATGAAGAGCACCACTCCTATAAGGGACAAACACCATTGAATCATTAAACCTTACAAACACTGCAAAGAGCTCAAAACAGTTTATACCACAAGTCTTCTAAGATCGTACTAAGAGCATACTGGTGTCAACTGAAAGTATGCAAATATTGAGCTTTTTTTAATATTTTCAGTTTAATATTATGTTGCCTGACCATAAAATAACACAGTAATTCTGTAAACATTTGAAAAAAAAACTGATTTGTCTATGCTGCGCTATGCTGTGACATGTAGCTGTGTTATGCTGTGGTGCTATGCTGTGTTATGCTGTGGTATGTTTCCGTGTAACACTGTGGTGCTATGCTGTGTAACACTGTGGTGCTATGCTGTGTTATGATGTGGTGTGTAGCTGTGTAACACTGTGGTGTGTAGCTGTGTAACACTGTGGTGTGTTGCTGTGTAATGCTGTGGTGTGTAGCTGTGTTATGCTGCGGTGTGTAGCTGTGTTATGCTGTGGTGTGTAGCTGTGTTATGCTGTGGTGTGTAGCTGTGTTATGCTGCAGTGTGTAGCTGTGTTATGCTGTGGTGTGTAGCTGTGTTATGCTGTGGTGTGTAGCTGTGTTATGCTGTGGTGTGTTGCTGTGTAATGCTGTGGTGTGTAGCTGTGTTATGCTGCGGTGTGTAGCTGTGTTATGCTGTGGTGTGTAGCTGTGTTTTGCTGTGGTGTGTAGCTGTGTTATGCTGTGGTGTGTAGCTGTGTTATGCTGTGGTGTGTAGCTGTGTTATGCTGCGGTGTGTAGCTGTGTTATGCTGTGGTGTGTTGCTGTGTAATGCTGTGGTGTGTAGCTGTGTTATGCTGCGGTGTGTAGCTGTGTTATGCTGTGGTGTGTAGCTGTGTTTTGCTGTGGTGTGTAGCTGTGTTATGCTGTGGTGTGTAGCTGTGTTATGCTGTGGTGTGTAGCTGTGTTATGCTGCGGTGTGTAGCTGTGTTATGCTGTGGTGTGTTGCTGTGTAATGCTGTGGTGTGTAGCTGTGTTATGCTGCGGTGTGTAGCTGTGTTATGCTGTGGTGTGTAGCTGTGTTTTGCTGTGTTGTGTTGCTGTGTAACACTGGTGCTATGCTGTGTTATGCTGTGGTGCTATGCTGTGTTATGATGTGGTGTGTAGCTGTGTAACACTGTGGCGTGTAGCTTTGTTATGCTGTGGTGTGTAGCTGTGTTAGGCTGTGGTGTTAGGCTGTGGTGTGTAGCTATGTTATGCTGTGGTGTGTAGCTATGTTATGCTGTGGCGTGTAGCTGTGTTATGCTGTGGTGTGTAGCTATGTTATGCTGTGGCGAGTAGCTGTGTTATGCTGTGGTGTGTAGCTGTTATGCTGTGGCATGTAGCTGTGTTATGCTGTGGTGTGTAGCTATGTAACCCTGTAGTGCGCAGCTGTGTAACACTGTGGTGCTATGCTGTGTTGCCATGCTGTATTATGCTGTGGTGTGTTGCTGTGTAACACTGTGGTGCTATGCCGTATTATGCTGTGGTGTGTAGCTTAGTTATGCTGTGGTGTGTAGCTTAGTATTCTGTGGTGTGTTGCTGTGTAACACTGTGGTGCTATGCCGTGTTATGCTGTGGTGCTATGCTGTGTTATGCTGTGGTGTGTAGCTGTGTAACACTGTGGTGTGCAGCTGTGTTATGCTGTGATGTGTAGCTGTGGCATGTAGCTGTGTTATGCTGTGGTGTGTAGCTGTGTTATGCTGTGGTGTGTAGCTGTGTAACACTGTGTTGTGTAGCTGTGGCGTGTAGCTGTGTTATGCTGTGGTGTTATGCTGTGTTAAGATGTGGTGTGTAGCTGTGTAACATTGTGGTGTGCAGCTGTGTTATACTGTGGCGTGTAGCTGTGTTATACAGTGGTGCTATGCTGTGGTGTGTAGCTGTTTAACACTGTGGTGTCTAGCTGTGTTATGTTGTGGTGTTTAGCTGTGTAACACTGTGGTGTGTAGCTTAGTTATGCTGTGGTGCTATGCTGTGGTGCTATGCTGTGGTGCTATGCTGTGTAATACTGTGGTGCTATGCCGTGGTGCTATGCTGTGTTATGCTGTGGTGTGTAGCTTAGTTATGCTGTGGTGTGTAGCTGTGTAAAACTGTGGTGCTATGCAGCTTAGTTATGCTGTGGTGTGTAGCTGTATTATGCTGTGGTGTGTAGCTGTGCTATGCTGTAGTGTGTAGCTGTGTAACACTGGCGCGTAGCTGTGCTATGCTGTGGTGTTATACTGTAGTGTGTAGCTGTGTAACACTGGTGTGTGGCTGTGTAACGCTGTGGTGATCACATGCAAACTTTATTGTCATGCTGATTGTACATGGGTACGGAATGGGTTAAATAGTAAAGTAGAGGCAACAGATGAATAAGGCAAGAGTATTTTTGGACGAAAACAGGGTGCGGCGTGGATGGCGTCATCCAGACAGTATTCAATGAATTAGCAGAACTGTAACCCTCTGCCATGGCAAGGCAAACAGGAATAGCACTGGCTACTTTGTACTACCTCCTGAGAAACAGCAGGCAGAAAGTTTTAGACTGCCTCTGTAGAAGCAGTAGCTGAGAACCCAGTGTTAGGTGTAATGGATGTGCAGTCCCGCCAGCACCATGCCCACCCCACCTAGTTTATTGAATGATCTGTAAAAATATATATACAAAAGATTGTTTGTAGTTTGGGATTGTGGTGTGAAGCTGTGTACTGCTGTGGTCTTACCTGTCTGCCACACTCATGGGTGCGATGGTATCGACACAGACACAGCGGCGTCCCTGGTGAGCACTCTGTGACAGTGTGATCCCAAGGGCTGCCCCCGGCATCTTGTCAATCTCCACCAGCAGGGGGCCATTGGCGTTCTGTACGGACTCTGGGGAGAGAGGGATCAAGATGACAACTTTCACATATACATCATATAAGGGAGTGAGTGAGTGAGTTGGGTTTAACGCCGCTTTTAACAGTATTCCAGTCATATCACAGCATGTCAGCTTAATGTGGGAGGAAAGCCCGAGGTGATGCAGGTTTCAGACGTTTACCACCTCGGTGAAACCCACGAGCACGGGTATGGTGCTGTCAAACCTAGAAACATAATTGAGGCGATCCAGGATTCAAACCCACAATCATAGGTTTCTGGCTTGCTCAAGGGACGCAACTCTGCATAGCGCCGTAGACAACTGGGCCACCCCTGCCCCCCATACATCATATCAGGGTGGGTAAGAGTGGGGACGATGCTGCCTTGAACAGTGGGTGGCTGAGTTAGGTCTAACACCACCTTCAACAGTATTCCAGTTACATCACATTCATGTGGGAAGAAAGTCTGAAGTGATGCAGGTCTCGGACATTTTTCATTTCGGTGAAACTCTTGAACATCGGAATGTTGCTGGCAAACCAAGAATCCCCACACTCACCCATGACAGCCACGTTGTACTCGATGGAGAAGACACCCTGCTTACACTCACAGCCTCATGCCTACAGAACTGATACAATGACTGTCCAGCCCCACACTCACCCATGACAGCCACGTCGTACTCGATGGAGAAGACACCCTGCTTACACTCACAGCCTCATGCCTACAGAACTGATACAATGACTGTCCAGCCCCACACTCACCCATGACAGCCACGTCGTACTCGATGAAGAAGACACCCTGCTTACACTCACAGCCTCATGCCTACAGAACTGATACAATGACTGTCCAGCCCCGCACTCACCCGAGACAGCCACGTCGTACTCGATGGAGAAGACACCCTGCTTACACTCACAGCCTCATGCCTACAGAACTGATACAATGACTGTCCAGCCCGCACTCACCCACGACAGCCACGTCGTACTCGATGGAGAAGACACCCTGCTTACACTCACAGCCTCATGCCTACAGAACTGATACAATGACTGTCCAGCCCGCACTCACTCATGACAGCCACGTCGTACTCGATGGAGAAGACACCCTGCTTACACTCACAGCCTCATGCCTACAGAACTGATACAATGACTGTCCAGCCCGCACTCACTCATGACAGCCACGTCGTACTCGATGGAGAAGACACCCTGCTTACACTCACAGCCTCATGCCTACAGAACTGATACAATGACTGTCCAGCCCCACACTCACCCTTGACAGCCACGTCGTACTCGATGGAGAAGACAGCATCATGCTCACACTCACAGCCTCATGCCTACAGAATTGATACAATGACTGTCCAGCCCCTCACTCACCCACAACAGCCACGTCGTACTCGATAGAGAAGACACCCTGCTTCCACTCACAGCCTCATGCCTACAGAACTGATACAATGACTGTCCAGCCCCACACTCACCCATGACAGCCACGTCGTACTCGATGGAGAAGACAGCATCATGCTCACACTGCTGCATAAACGCCATGGTCTCCGACAGACTGAGGTGGGTCACCTTGTAGTTGTTGATGAAGATGATGCGGTCACCCTCCTTCAACGAGCCCTCCCTGGAAGCACCAACATCGGAGTCTTACACTGAGACGGACTCCACACATATAAACTCACTGTACTCTTTGACACTAAAGCCACAATTTGGCTGAAATATTGCCGACTTGACTTTAAATTATAACTCACTCACTCTTTCAGACTACCATTGGGCCATTACATGTTTTTTAAAACTTTGTTTACATATACACCTCCAAAAAATTGAATTACGATTCTTTGTTATGAAAAGCAGCGTTTTTTATTCCGCTAATCAGGAACATGAAGCACGACCCGAGGTGGAGGCATGGATTATTTTTTACTTCTTTCGTTTAAAACGCTGAATAACCCTGTCCACTGAGATAAAAATGAAGGGACTGTCAGACACAAGGCTGTACCTGTCTGCCGATCCCCCAGGCCGGATGCTGGTGATGGTGAGGGGGTGGGCCCTCATCTGGTCGATCTTCATCCCCCCGCGCAGCGTGAACCCGAAGCCCATCCCGTCCCGGTCCAGCACCACCTCCGCTGTCTTGCACTGCACACTGAATGACGTCCCACCTTCACACACAGGAGAAAACACTCATGTACATCCAGGATCAAACATGGATGGGTAGGGTGACACGCCATCAGCCAGATCTCACACTGTGCGGTCAGGTGAAATGGGGTTGTCAAGATTATTGCACTTACATAGTGACATACAATAACTTAAAATAAAAATAAGATATTAGGAACACTAATATGAATCATTGCTTCAGTATGAGGTAATCACAATCACCATACAATTGTCCTCTTCCACTTGCACAAACCATGTAGTCAGGTGAAATAGGGTTTTCAAGAATATTGCACTTACATAACTCACATACACCCACTAGTCCCGACTAATGACAGTTTCGTTCTGCTGGCCTGCTGAGATACCATGTCGCAGTTTAACATGAATACCCCACACTCAGACACAGTTTACTGACTCCTTGCCAACCAGTCCTTGTTTTATCCCCTCAATGACAACACCAGGCAGGGTAACAACAACCACCATTTTTTATCGTCTTTTGGTATGATGCAGCCAGGGACCGAACCCCCGACCTTCTGCTCTACTGGCAGATGCTCTATTCACTCTAGCGCCAGTTCGAAATGTTCAAAAATCTTTTTCCCTTATGAAAATATATCCCAGTTGTATATTCATGATGAATTTTTATGTGTAACAATGTTTGGATTAAATGAATGAGAAAACTTTACGGATAACAACTTCTGGTTTATTGCATATCGCAACCTTTCAATAAACCAGAAGTTGTTATCCGTAAAGTAGTATATTTTCTTGTTTACTCACCAACTTCAAGAACACCAATCCAACAGTTGTTAAATGAATGGTTGCACATTTGAACTTAACATGTGACATAAGATATTAGGAACACTAATATGAATCACTGCATCAGTATGGGGTAATGCTTCAATCATCTATTTTTATCAATAATGGGGACATGATCCAGGCCTGAGCACACCAGAAACCTATGATTGTGGGTTCGAATCCCAGTTCGCCCCGATTATGTTTCTAGGTTTGTCAGCACCATACCCGTGCTCATGGGTTTCACCAAAGTGGTAAACGTCTGAGACCTGCACCACTTCGGGATTTCCTCTCACATTATGCTGACAAGCTGCGATATAACTCGAATACTGTTAAAAGCGGCATTAAAACCAAACTCACTCACTCACTCACTCACTCCAGGGCCTACTTGCACAGTGCAATCTTAGTTACAGTTGATCTCAGGCACCTACAATCACCATACAATTGTCCTATTCAACTTGAACAAACCGATCTTGCACGCTATTTTGTCAAGTTTATTCAGGGTCTACGGTGAACTTAGCTACTTAAGATTGATCTGGACCAATTGTAAGTATCGACTGTAATTTTTGCCAACAACTGTTTTGTGCAAGTGATGTTTGTAGCCGAAGCCATGAATTTACAGGATTCACAATAATTTACGTAGCATTGAGACTGCGTATTGTCATAAAATATACCAAAAAAGTCCTCATTCCCCAAATAATTTGAAAATAAATATACAAGTTTATGCAAATAAATATACGAGTTTATGCGACATGCTACATACTTAAAGCGGCATGCAGATACAAATTGCTTGGAAACTGTCTACTTACTGATGTAAACTAACCAATAGATAGGACACAAGGGAGTAGACATATAATAAATACCCAAAGAAAACTATCAATACCCAATGTGAATGATAACTTGTGAGTAATATTCAATAACTAAAATAATCAATATGCGAAATCTATCACAACTGTAACAGCATCCCGTAGCTCACCTATATCTGGCAGCTCGTACTCCACCTCCAGGATGATTCGTTCCCCAGCATTCTTGAGCAGGTTGACGATCTCGTCATGCTTCAGGTTTACTGTGCGGATCCCGTTCACAGATAGAATGTAGTCACCCTCTGTCAGAGAGTCTGACCTGTACACAACAATACTTGTTACCTAGCAACACAGTCACCCTCTGTCAGCGAGTCTGACCTGCACACAACAATACTTGTTACCTAGCAACACAGTCACCCTCTGTCAGCGGGTCTGACCTGCACACAACAATACTTGTTACCTAGCAACACAGTCACCCTCTGTCAGCAAGTCTGACCTGCACACAACAATACTTGTTACCTAGCAACACAGTCACCCTCTGTCAGCGAGTCTGACCTGCACACAACAATACTTGTTACCTAGCAACACAGTCATCCTCTGTCAGCGAGTCTGACCTGCACACAACAATACTTGTTACCAAGCAACAGTCACCCTCTGTCAGCGAGTCTGACCTGCACACAGCACTTGTTACCTAGCAACACAGTCCCCCTCTGTCAGCGAGTCTGACCTGCACACAACAATACTTGTTACCTAGCAACACAGTCCCCCTCTGTCAGCGAGTCTGACCTGCACACAACAATACTTGTTACCTAGCAACACAGTCACCCTCTGTCAGCGAGTCTGACCTGCACACAACAATACTTGTTACCAAGCAACACAGTCACCCTCTGTCAGCGAGTCTGACCTGCACACAGCACTTGTTACCTAGCAACACAGTCCCCCTCTGTCAGCGAGTCTGACCTGCACACAACAATACTTGTTACCTAGCAACACAGTCATCCTCTGTCAGCGAGTCTGACCTGCACACAACAATACTTGTTACCAAGCAACACAGTCACCCTCTGTCAGCGAGTCTGACCTACACACAACAATACTTGTTACCTAGCAACACAGTCACCCTCTGTCAGCGAGTCTGTCCTGCATACAGCTCTTGTTACCTAGCAACACAGTCACCACTGACCGCAAGTCTAACCTGCACACAACAATACTTGTTACCTAGCAACACAGTCACCCTCTGTCAGCGATTCTGTCCTGCACACAGCACTTGTTACCTAGCAACACAGTCACCCTCTGTCAGCGATTCTGTCCTGCACACAGCACTTGTTACCTAGCAACACAGTCACCCTCTGTCAGCGATTCTGTCCTGCACACAGCACTTGTTACCTAGCAACACAGTCACCCTCTGTCAGCGATTCTGTCCTGCACACAGCACTTGTTACCTTGCAACACAGTCACCCACTGTCAGCAAGTCTGACCTGCACACACAAAAACACTACCACTCCTACAAGTAAATCAACCATTGGAGCGCAGAGCTAAATCTGTACCCTCATAAACAGTTTTAAAACAGTAAAGTTCTTATGAATACCAATGCCATTCTAAACTAAACATTACATTCTTTCTGAAGAATTATTTTTAAATTAACAAAGTGTTAATGAGATCTTCATAAGCTACGCCAAGAAATCAGGATATCACATGGATTGATCTATATTCTTACTGAACTCCTTGTAGCACAGTACAGTCATGTGTTCAGTCAACGGAATGTGCAACAACAAGGGAGCTAACTCTGCAGTACCTGTGTGCTATTCCTCCCGGTCGGAGTTTGGAGATGTGTGGTCTTGATCCTTTGTCTGTTCCACCTGCAAGACAACAAGATTGATTGATTGATTGATTGATTGATTGATTGATTGATTGATTGATTGATTGATTGAAAATAACAGGATGTAACGGCATTTCAGCTTCATATGTTTAATGCTGCTTTCAGCAAAATGCCAACCTTACACAATGAGGAACATAGTTCTACCATTTCGGAGTTATCATCAGGGCCCAGTTTCACAAAGCGACTTTATAGATACAACTGATGAACATCTATGTCAAAATATGTGACTTATAATCATTTCACCTTTGTGTGGGCAGAGGTAAGGTGAAATTGGGTTTAATGTCATGAACACGATTATTGCACTTAAAATTCATATTATATTTCACTTAAGGTTCAAAACACCATGATTAAGCCCAAATCATAAAGGAGTGAGTGAGTGAGTATGGTTTTACGCCGCTTTTAGCAATATTCCAACAATCTCAAGGCGGGGGACACCAGAAATGGGCTTCACACATTGTACCCATGTCGGGAATCGAACCCGGGTCTTTGGCGTGGCGAGCGAACGCTTTAACCACTAGGCTACCCGACCGCCCCAAATCATAAAGGCTGGCATCTTAGCGAGAATGAGGAGGATGAATCCAGGATCTTGGCAGCTAATGGACGCTCACTCTGCACAGCAAGCTGAGACCCCTTCAATGACTGGTCCCTGTCGTGTAAGCTGTAGTTTCTGCATGTGTTCAGGGCCTACCTGAGACGGTGAGTCCGAGGCCGTAGCCTTCCTTCTTCTGTAGCTCCACATAAGCCACGCCCCGTCTCTCCTCTGTAACACAGAACACACACGTCACATACATACATACTCTCTCGACACGTGAAGATCAGAATAGGTCCTCTGTAACACAGAACACACACGTCACATACATACTCTCTCGACCCGTGAAGATCTGGGTTAGAATAGGTCTTCTGTAACACAGAACACACACGTCACACACATACATACTCTCCCGACCTGTGTCGATCTGGGTTAGAATAGGTCTTCTGTAACACAGAACACACACGTCACACACATACATACTCTCTCGACCCGTGAAGATCTGGGTTAGAATACATGGAATAGGTCTTCTGTAACACAGAACACACACGTCACATACATACATACTCTCTCGACCCGTGAAGATCTGGGTTAGAATACATGGAATAGGTCCTCTGTAACAAAGAACACACACGTCACACACATACATATTCTCTCGACCCGTGAAGATCTGGGTTAGAATACATGGAATAGGTCTTCTGTAACACAGAACACACACGTCACATACATACATACTCTCTCGACCCGTGAAGATCTGGGTTAGAATACATGGAATAGGTCCTCTGTAACAAAGAACACACACGTCACACACATACATATTCTCTCGACCCGTGAAGATCTGGGTTAGAATACATGGAATAGGTCCTCTGTAACAAAGAACACACACGTCACATACATACATACTCTCTCGACCCGTGAAGATCTGGGTTAGAATACATGGAACAGGTCTTCTGTAACACAGAACACACACGTCACATACATACATACTCTCCCGGCCTGTGAAGATCTGGGTTAGAATAGGTCTTCTGTAACACAGAACACACACGTCACACACATACATACTCTCTCGACCCGTGAAGATCTGGGTTAGAATACATGGAATAGGTCCTCTGTAACACAGAACACACACGTCGCATACATACATACTCTCTCGACCCGTGAAGATCTGGGTTAGAATACATGGAATAGGTCCTCTGTAACAAAGAACACACACGTCACATACATACATACTCTCTCGACCCGTGAAGATCTGGGTTAGAATACATGGAATAGGTCTTCTGTAACACAGAACACACACGTCACATACATACATATTCTCTCGACACCTGAAGATCTGGGTTAGAATAGGTCTTCAGCAACCCATGCTTGTCGTAAGAGGTGCATACTGGGATCGGGTGGTCAGGCTCGCTGACTTGGTTGATGCATGTCATCGTATCTCAATTGTCTGGTCCAGGCTCGATTATATACAGACACCCATCATATAGCGTGAATATTGCTGAGTAGGTCATTAAACAACAAACAAACAAACAAACAACATACTCTCTCTCCTCTTCCTAGAACACTTTATAGATTGTTTTTCAAATGATGTTTGTTAGTTTGTTGCTTTACACTGAACACAGCAATATTCAAGCTCTATGACATCAGCTTGTACATAAACCAGACCAGACAATCCAGTGATCAATATCGTGAGCAGAGATCCATGCTGTCAGGGTAAGATGACATGCCGATCTATTTAGTCACATCTAACGACCAGCATAGGTTGCTGGGGACCTATTCTAACACAGAATCCCTGTGGGGTTGTTTAAATGACCTTATATAGGTCATGATAAACTGATTATTTGATTTTCACCCCTGCACCTCCCCCTCCCCCTCTGCAAACTCTCATACATATTCCAAGCAAACATTCAATCTTCATGAAAATCACATCTGTTAAAAGTTAGTGTACACAGATGCATTGTACAAAATGTTTATATGATTACAAATCATTTTTTCGAAAAAAACCTTCTTCCACTCCTTTTCAAAAGATCTGGATGAAAATCTAGTACTTAATTTCGTGTAGCCTTAAGTCTTCAGCAACCAAAGCTTGCCCTAAAAGGCAACTATGCTTGTCGTAAAAGGCGACTAATGGGATCGGGTGGTCAGGCTGACTGACTTGGTTGATGCATGTCATGAATCCCAATTGCGTGGATCGATGATCATGATATTAATCACTGGATTATCTGGTCCAGACTTGATTATTTACAGACCGCCGTCATATAGCTGGAATATTGCTGAGTGTGGCGGTAAACAACAACACACCAAACCAAACCAAATCTTGTAGCCTTACAGCAAATTCTCTGAATATCTCTAAGATCTAAACATACAATCTCCTCTTCATCTGGCCGACTCAGGATACAATAATATTGTGAAAGGCAACTTGGTGATATAGAATTTCCAGTTAAGAGCTGGAATCATAAAACTAATTTCCGTATTGTTATTTTGGTCCAGCTATGTAGCAAGCAGTATTTAATCAGGATGTATGGCCATGGTGTAATAGGGGTAGGGTATTCACAAGAATTGTTTACATTTGTTATGATTACCATGGAAACGTCGGGTAATGGGAAGGCAGAATATTCAATTGTAAACACCAGATGGATCACCCTAGTTCACAGTTCATGTAGTTCATGTAGTTCACAGTTCATGTAGTTCATGTAGTTCACAGTTCATGTAGTTCATGTAGTTCACAGTTCATGTAGTTCATGTAGTTCACAGTTCATGTAGTTCATGTAGTTCACAGTTCATGTAGTTCACAGTTCATGTAGTTCATGTAGTTCACAGTTCATGTAGTTCATGTAGTTCACAGTTCATGTAGTTCATGGAGTTCATAGAGTCCATGGAGTTCATGTAGTTCACAGTTCATGTAGTTCATGGAGTTCATGTAGTTCATGTAGTTAATGGAGTTCATGTAGTTCACAGTTCATGTAGTTCATGGAGTTCATGTAGTTCACAGTTCATGTAGTTCATGTAGTCCATGTAGTTCATGTAGTTCATGTAGTCCATGTAGTTCATGTAGTTCATGTAGTTCATGGAGTTCATGTAGTTCACAGTTCATGTAGTTCATGTCGTTCATGTAGTTCATGTAGTTCACAGTTCATGTCGTTCATGTAGTTCACAGTTCATGTAGTTCACAGTTCATGTAGTTCACAGTTCATGTAGTTCATGTAGTCCATGTAGTTCATGTAGTTCACAGTTCATGTAGTTCACAGTTCATGTCGTTCATGTAGTTCACAGTTCATGTAGTTCACAGTTCATGTAGTTCACAGTTCATGTAGTTCATGTAGTCCATGTAGTTCATGTAGTTCACAGTTCATGTAGTTCACAGTTCATGTCGTTCATGTAGTTCACAGTTCATGTAGTTCATGTAGTTCATGTAGTCCATGGAGTTCACAGTTCATGTAGTTCACAGTTCATGTAGTTCATGTAGTTCACAGTTCATGTAGTTCACAGTTCATGTAGTCCATGGAGTTCATGTAGCATTAAACTGATGACTTGCAGGTCTACACAAGTAATTTCTATCTCCCTGTACACATACACAGTCTGTGAGTAGCCACTAGTCCAAAGCCTGAGTCTAGGAACATTTTGTTAATAACAACAAAAACTGAAAATGATGCTAAAACCTATGTTTTGGCCTGTGTCTCAAAAGCTTTTGTTACAGACTACAAACAGAATAAATGATTAATAGTAAACAATATGGCGTGATACTTTTGAGTCGTCAAAACGATACTAAAATTGCCAATCAATGACATCTAATTTCAGGGGCAAAACCATCAGAGTCTCAGAATGGGGTCTGACTGTAACCTACTGACACGGTAAGCTACAGACTGTAACGAAGAGAGTGTAACCTACTGACTGTAAGCTACAGACTGTAACCATGGTAACCTACTGACTGTAAGCTACAGACTATAACCATGGTAACATACTGACTGTAAGCTACAGACTGTAACCATGGTAACATACTGACTGTAAGCTACAGACTGTAACCATGGTCATCTACTGACTGTAACCTACAGACTGTAACCCACAGACTGTAACTACTAACCTACAGACTGTAACTACTAACCCACAGACTGTAACTACTAACCTACAGACTGTAACTACTAACCTACAGACTGTAACTACTAACCTACAGACTGTAACCCACAGACTGTAACTACTAACCTACAGACTGTAACCTACAGACTGTAACCATGGTAACCTACTGACTGTAACCTACAGACTGTAACCCACAGACTGTAACTACTAACCTACAGACTGTAACTACTAACCTACAGACTGTAACTACTAACCTACAGACTGTTACCTACAGACTGTAACCATGGTAACCTACTGACTGTACTGACCATCAATCTCCTGGTTGCCGGGAGGGGCATCTGTGACTGGCCGCAGCTGGACTGGGTCTGAAACACACATTACACACATCTGTAACGACCGACTGTGAAGATGTACTCTGGGCACTGCTAAGTAGGCTAAGACTCATTTCATCACATACAGAGTGGCAGGAAATGTGTGATATCTTCAAACAGTAAAGTCTACTGAATTCATCATACAGGTGCTAGATAGTTCATCATACAGGTGCTAGATAGTTCATCTTACAGGTGCTAAATAGTTCAGCATACAGGTACTAGATAGTTCATCATACAGGTGCTAGATAGTTCATCATACAGGTGCTATATAGTCCACCATACAGGTGCTAGATAGTCCAGCATACAGGTACTAGATAGTTCATCATACAGGTGCTAGATAGTCCAGCATACAGGTACTAGATAGTCCAGCATACAGGCACTAGATAGTCCAGCATACAGGTACTAGATAGTTCATCATACAGGTGCTAGATAGTCCAGCATACAGGTACTAGATAGTTCATCATACAGGTACTAGATAGTCCAGCATACAGGTACTAGATAGTCCAGCATACAGGTGCTAGATAGTCCAGCATACAGGTGCTAGATAGTTCATCATACAGGTGCTAGATAGTTCATCATACAGGTGCTAGATAGTCCAGCATACATGTGCTAGATAGTTCATCATACAGGTGCTAGATAGTCCAGCATACAGGTGCTAGGTAGTTCATCATACAGGTGCTAGATACAGGTACTAGATAGTTCATCATACAGGTGCTAGATAGTTCATCATACAGGTACTAGATAGTCCAGCATACAGGTGCTAGGTAGTTCATCATACAGGTGCTAGATAGTTCATCATACAGGTACTAGATAGTTCATCATACAGGTGCTAGATAGTTCATCATACAGGTGCTAGATAGTTCATCATACAGGTGCTAGATAGTTCAACATACAGGTGCTAGATATTTCATCATACAGGTGCTAGCTAGTTCATCATACAGGTGCTAGCTAGTTCATTATACAGGTGCTAGCTTGTTCATCATACAGGTACTAGATAGTTCATCATACAGATGCAGCTGCTGCAAGAGCTATAGTCTGTCTTACAGATCTAAAACAAATATATCAAATAGAGCCCATGCAAGTCTATAATGTCAAGATTACTGCAGAATCTGAAAATCACGAGCGTCCCTGGGCTCAATTGTATTATATTTTATCACTATTATTTAACAACTGTTTTTTTTCTGTAAAATACGTTCAATTCAGAGGCTACATGTTGGTCTACCTGATCTAGAGCAATTCAAGGAACATCCCCAAGGTGACAGTCAGCATATTTTCCGTATAAGAGAGTTTCTTTCACCAGTCTTCCATACTTATAAATCGTAAAAACTGAACCAAGACACATGGTGGTGGTCATCAGATCACCAAAAGCGTTTCCCCAACAACTGATCATAATATTATCAAACACCACACCAATACATAATAAACAGCTGGATATTCCCAGGGCTCCAGATAAGCTTTTGGTGTTGTGGGTATTTTACCCATGCATTTTAAAATCATTGGGTATCAGTAATTCTATCTGCGTATACAAATTTCTGTTACCCACTAGTTTTTACACATGTGGGTATTTAAGTTAAATATTAAAAAAACCACAATGCATCTAGTCCCTGCAAACTGGTGTCGTGTGGATTCGAGAGCTTTATAGGACTCAAAAATACCACGATACTTCCACAAGAAAGTGTGATGGCAAATGATCATGATGTGACTGTCATCGTGTAGTTTGGCAAGGTTGATGGAATGCCCGTTTATAATTTCAAAATAAGTTGCTGATTTGCTAATCGAATACGCAGGGTTACTTCACAATATGTTGATGATACGCACAAGTTTTATTTTTGTAGCGTATCTGTGTAGTTCATTGCGTATTTGATACGCTTGGATTATATTTTACTGCGTATTTCTGCATTTCTGATGCATATTTCACGCAGATACGCAGCTTATCTGGAGCTCTGATTCCGAATAAAATACATGTCAGAAAAATAATTGCCATCTGATCCTCTTATGCCAAAAACCAATATGGTTGAACAATGAACCAGAACAACATCTTCTAGCCGTTATCTCTCCATTAAACTGGATGAGTGCTCCTCCCACAGCATGGGATGGGGGCGAAGGAGAGAGGGGCTATTGTCACCCCACCATACACATACATGGTAGTGGGAGGGAGGTTGTTTACACAAACATGTACTTGTATCAGTAAGATTACTGCATGTTATCAAGTGCTTCACTGGCGGAAACTCGCTATTAAGGTCCCAGTTATTCCAGTTATATTGCTCCTATGTACTTATGTATTCATAGACCAGGCATGTTTTTCATTTCTGAGTTTACAGATTGTGCTTGTGAAACATTGTTGTTGGTAGTTTGTAAAAATTACATTTCACAAATAGCTGATCTTGTCAGTTGTGTTCGTTATCACATTGTTTGCATTTACTGGAAAAAGGGAAAAAATTCACTGCAAATTTATTTTTACATCTTGTATTTTATTTTCATTCGTACAACAGATAAATAAACCAATTCAAATAAAAATATTCTCCTCCCGTATCTATAGTTACCATGGAGTGTGAGTGAAAGTTCTTCTGGAAACAAAAATGGTTCCAAATTAAGGCAGGGTTTGTTTGTTGTTTGAACTTTTTTATTCAAAGAAATCCTGCCAAAATGTTGCTAGTTTTGTTTGGGATTTATTTGTTTTCTCAGTGGCAATGGATCTGATAGTCTCTCTGTTAATCGTGACGACAATATCTCCATGCCTCAGTGACATTTGCAACAACAAAAACAAACCAAAATGACAACTAATGGTTGAATTGTTTGTTTCTACACATACTTGTACAATCCTTAAGATGTTTTCCAGAAAACTGCCAAAAAAAACATATTTAGAATCAGCAAAAGAAATAGTTTGCCCGTTTAACAGTGAGTGACTTCTACCATCTTGGAGTTATCAGCTAGGGCGATTTTTACACCTAAAGCTTGTTTAATAATAAGTCCAGGCAATGTCTTTAATGACCTTAAAGAGGTTACTATGACTTTAATATCTTTAAATCATAGGTCAGCAGGACTAGTCAGCCTTATACAACAGCCCATCCAGTTAACTATTATTACAAGTAGTTCACCACTGTGCAGTCATAGGTCAGCAGGACTAGTCAACCTTACACAACAGCCCATCCAGTTAACTATTATTACAAGTTGTTCACCACTGTGCAGTCATAGGTCAGCAGGACTAGTCAGCCTTACACAACAGCCCATCCAGTTAACTATTATTACAAGTAGTTCACCACTGTGCAGTCATAGGTCAGCAGTACTAGTCAACCTTACACAACAGCCCATCCAGTTAACTATTATTACAAGTTGTTCACCACTGTGCAGTCATAGGTCAGCAGGACTAGTCAATCTTACACAACAGCCCATCCAGTTAACTATTATTACAAGTAGTTCACCACTGTGCAGTCATGGGTCAGCAGGACTAGTCAATCTTACACAACAGCCCATCCCGTTAACAATGATGTTGTAGCGCCATGGATGCAGCTACGGAATGCAGAGATCAGCATCTCGGACGCCAGTTGCTGGAACAGGTCCAGATGAGACACCCGGGGAGGCGAAGCCGGCAGGATACCGCCACAGGTTTACTCAGGTAAACAATGGCATACCTTCCCCCATGTCGACATGTGCTACAACCCTACTGACTTATTCTTACAACGATAAATTAGCATCAGGTGAAATATGATAATGCTACAACCCCTTACAACTGTACAGAAATAGTAGCATCTATTGAGGCTTAATAATCACTATTCCCGAAAACATCTGAATGACAATTTTCTCCAGTTCGTTTTCAATAGTTTACACTGTAACCATGGTTACAGCTCAAAGGGAATCAAAACACTACATCATATGCCAAATACATCTTATTGTACAAATGTGATATGGTCTTGTTCTTACGCATGTCATTCAAAATCAGACAGACAAAATATATTTCAGTGTCTTGAAATCATGATATTCCTCATATTAACATGTTCAACAACTTCTTGAACAAAAGTACACTTGCGTACAGAGAAAATATATATTGTGTCCCTTCGGACGCAAATAATTTTCATTGTACCAAATTCTTGACAAGAAATATTTTAGATCCTGTAAACAAATGGTAAGTTACGTAATTATCAAATCTTACAGTACACTACACTAAACAATGATATTACATTGCAGGACCTTCATATTTAATTCAAATTTCATAAGGACCCTTAAATTAATTACTGGGATCACCTGGACCTTCAGTTTTAAGCTAAGGTAAAATCTTGGTACAGAAACTGGCTATCATATCTTCCCTGAAGCTACAGTTGGCAAGTTGACAATACTCAGACGGTGAATGAAGCAGCCACTCCATCCCATGTCCACTTACCAGCATCAGGACCACAGTTATAATGGACACTGTAACTGTAGTAGTAAAACTTGTCCTCCTGTTTTCGTAATCCCTTCAGTTTGGAAACCAACTTCCTGAAAATCCCAAACTTGGTCATTGTTTCGCCATGTGTGCTTTGAGAGCCTGGCCAATTTAACTGGTGCAAAGTGGAATGTGACGGTTTGCATTCCAAGCAAGTCACAAAAGCACAGGCATATATATCAAATGTACGACACTATATATATACCATACTTCCTCCAAAAAACTTCAACAGATCCTTGTAATTGGCACCCAGCAGTTTGGTACTCGGCAAGTGATGTGTTGATTTCATTTCCTCTGTTGCTGCAGCCTCATCAGTTGTTCGAAATCCGGATGTGTTTTTCACGAGTTTCAAGTTTAAGATCTAAATCTAATAAATAGGAAGTAACAACTTAACACTCCAACACAATCAAACCTGTTCAGTGGTAAAGCTGTCAGCCGAGTTAATTGGCGAGCAATCGGCAGATAATTGATATAATTACACTAACAATCACACTTGTATTCAAATTCAAATACAACAGTTGCTATTAATACAGTACTATTAACAGAAGTATTCCATTACAAGAGAGACAAGTATCCATTGTAACGGATGAGTCAGAACAAGGAAGCAGGACATCTACGATTGTAACAGATAACGGATAAGTATCGGTGACATGTTACACGGACCACCCCAGGAAACATCTGTTAGGGGAAAGATATGAGAAACGTTTCTCATCTGACACTGAAAGCAAGCACCTGCGATGAATGGTAAGTGCATGCATAAATTTCAGAAATAATCCTTTTACCTGACATTAAGTGAATATTCAGCCATGAAGCAGGGTAGTGATACCATTAAACTAAACAGTCTCATGTTAACTTGATTGCAGCATCCATCAAATTAATCAGCACATGCATCGACCTCAACTTGACATATTGCACGCATGGTTTTATCAATACAGAAAACCTGGGGTGACAAGCTGTGTCAGGCATCAATTTGACAGATGTGTCAATTTCACTACATGGTGATATATACATCATGGGG
Organism: Haliotis cracherodii; assembly: GCF_022045235.1. Classification (NCBI taxonomy): domain Eukaryota; kingdom Metazoa; phylum Mollusca; class Gastropoda; order Lepetellida; family Haliotidae; genus Haliotis; species Haliotis cracherodii. The sequence continues at coordinate 53,323,612 of NW_027266319.1, read as the reverse complement.
TGGGATACATCTCGTAATACATACATGTCAATAGGATGTCACACAGTGACATGAACATCACCTGGGGTGATATGCCTTATAATATGTGCATCCAGGAGTGACAGATGTTAGGGCATGGTTTAGGATAACGAGGATTCAGTGTACAGAATTAATTAGAAAGTCAGTATGTCCTTTAGTCTCCCAGACCCAAGAGAAAAAAATTAAAAAGGGAGCCCAACTCAAGGCTAGAATGAGGCTTGTTCTGCGCTACATTTGGATTCTGTTTTCTTTTATTTTGTAGATATATATTCTAAATAAGATAACTTTATTTCCGGAACTAAATGTCAATCTAATGCTCCTTGTCTTAATACTAAACGTGAAAGATTCAGGATTCAAATCCTATGGAAGACCTTAAGGGTCCACTCTGGTCAGGTTGCCGGCTGAAATGTCGAACATGGAATCGATCATTAATCTTCAGACGTGACTATATCATTCATCAACAGAACTAAATTCTTGGAAATGTCCATGCGCTCAATGAGCTATTCATTCATCTGATTTCTGCCATGTCTACAGCATCGCTCATACTAAGGCTTTTATGCAGGATTTCAAACTATCAGTGCCTATGGCAGGCAATTTGGGAAAAAGTCTGTATATTCCTCACATTGGTCAGTGAAATAGAAGCCACTTCTACAAAGCCATAAAATTAATTATTTTTAATTAGAAAAAGGAAGTTTGTAATTTACAATTTGGAAATTTTAACTACCATTTGCTGACTTGAGCCGAATATCAGCCTCTGAGTAGGTCTGGATTGATGCTCCTGCTGCTGCAGCCTCATCTTTACCATGGTTACAACTGAATCAACTTTCTCCACGGAACCACATAGCTACTGTTTTCAAGTACAGTAAAGTACGGTTATTATAATGAACTCAGAGGGACCCCTAATTTTAGTTTGTTATAACCGTAGTTCTTTATAGCATATATACAGCAAATGGACAGGACCAAAAAGAGTTTGGTATATCCACCAGTCCGTTATAAGCATGTTAGTTATATACATAGTTTACTGTATCTAACAACATGTTGGTGAAACGTTGATATGTTATTTGCATATTCGCATATGCACTGGGTCAGCGTTACTGGTTCTGGTGGGAAGTGCTAACATCAAGTCAATGGCTTGCGGTATATAGAAGTTTACGTTATACAGGTAGACATATACATACAAGAAGCACTATGTGCCAGGTCAGCACATAGTGGTAGTGGTTGTTGTCTTGATGCCCCGGAGCACCTAGCCTAACTCTAGCTAGGCTAAGGGTAAGACCTCCTCTTTCTGATTTTCATCTCTGGACCAAGGCTTGTGATTTTATGTCTCCTTACAATCACTGCCCTCAATTGCCTTTCAGTGCTTTTTAAATGTCGTTTTTGTGTGGTGTTCAACCCTGCACTTAGCCATACATGTCGACCATAAAATGTTGAGTCTATGGACCAGACAAACCAGTGATTGATATTGTATGCAACTTTCATAACCACAGGGGTATGACTGTATGTAATCAATCAAGTCACCAAGCTTGACGACCTGAAAATACTCTTGTTCCGGTTGATGCCATACAGACCCAAAACAACTCATCCAAAATATCCCCTGCTAAACCATAACAGTTCCGCATTCTAGACATCTTCAATGTCAGGAAATGAAGAGATTTTCTGACCTCCTCTCTACATCTTCCATCTACTGTCACCCAAATTGAAACTTAAGGTAGTTTCTGTCCCAACAAATAAGAATAAAAAAATCTGACCAATAAAATATCTTATATGAGTTTGACGTTGAATGTTTAAAAAGTGTGAAGCATTTAGTCACACTTTTATTTGACAAAAAGTCCATAAATATCTGCAAAAACACAGCATAGAAGAAACACCAAAAGAAAGTTTCAATTTTGGTCCAATACGGTACTTCCTGAGAGAAATTACACGTACATAGTTTACAAACATCTCTCATCACAACCATCCTAGATATGCCCAAATGGTTCATACAACGTGGGTTAGACACAACCAACCCAACCTGCCAATCCTGCTCCAGACCCAGCTATGTACACCCCTTTTACTATCTGCCCCAGTACAAGATGCTGCCAGGAGCACCAGTGTTGAATGCCCTGTATCAGGTGCTGGTCATTGTTGGCTGATTCCAGTGAAGAGAGAGTGTATAAACACAGTAATTCCCTCGCACCTGAGTCAGCCCACGTGGCACTGATAGCCACCATGTTGGAGTGAGAGTGAATGATAGTACCTACTACTATACCACTGCGGTGTGCAGATGTCCACCAGATGTTCGTGTTTTCTTCCCCAGACCAGAAATAAGTAAAATCTTCAAAACGAATTCATTCACTGTCTTTATCAACATAAATGAATTACCGTATTCGACGTAATAAGCGCCCTGCTCTAATAAGCGCCCACGGCGATATTTGATAATATATTGGCTAGTGAACAATACCAGTTAGCACCCCTTCTGATTGATCAATGTACAAAACACTTATTTATTCGCGTATAATACGTACATGTGTTATATGCACCCTTAATTAAGGGCATTTAAATTCTGGAAAAATGTATCTCTCGTATATAAACAGTTCAGGCTGTCAGCATAAACCACAAAATTTATCTTTAAACTCTGTCTTTTTCACCAAAATAATATTCAAATAAGAGCCCCCTATTACTATTTTTGAGAGCGCCCTGGGCGCTTATTACGTAGAATGCGGTACTTAAAATACTACCACTAAAACCTGTTGAATCTTAAAAACAAATCACAAATTACAAGTCATGACAGATCTGTGGCATTAACGGAAGTGAGGTAATTCTAAACTTGCCTCGCTGTATCTTCACACAAACATGGCTTACTAACATTTTGAGGAAATCAAAAAAATATGTTTGTTATTTTTGTAAATAGTATTTCAGTGTTATCGCTATGATCACAGCCTGTCAGCTCAATGAGGGAGAAAGCTCTAAGCATGCTAAGTGATGCAGGTCATTCAGCATTTTGCATGATGAGGCAAATAGTTTTTTAATCTTTTGGTTATGGATTCAACCTAACCTGTGTTAAAAAGAGCAATTATATATACAAGGAGACGGTTTGACTTCATATTTAATTACCTAACCATACTATTATCATGATTATGTCTGTTCGACGGTTTGTCAGCACCCATGCTCGTGGGTTTCACCGAAGTGGTAAACCTCTGAGACCTGCATCACTTTGGGCTTTCCTCCCACATTAAGCTTACACGCCACGATATAACTGTAATACTGTTAACAGCAGCGTTAAACCCAACTCACTCACTCACTCACTGTTAGACGGATTAGCAAAGTAGATAGTAATAGCAACAAAAACAGGTTTCATTTCAGGCTATAAGAGACGACTAACAGGATCGGATGGTCAGGCTCGCTGACTTGGTTGATGCATGTCATTGTATCCCAATTGCTTAGATGGATGCTCATGATATCAATCACTGGATTGTCTGATCCAGACTCAATTATTTACAGACCGTCGTCATATAGCTGGAGTATCGCTGAGTGCGGCGTAAAACAACAAACCAACCAACCAACCAACCAACCAAGCTGCCAAGAGTTTATTGGTTAGCACAAAATCTGCAAATAAGGCAAATACGTATCCATTTGGTACTAAGGATCATAATTGGATTCAAACATACCCCAGTCTGTACCACTAGACTAATGTTTAGGCTCCGAAAATGTATCATTTTGATAGAAACAAACAACTTCATCATGTACATATAACTTGAAAAGGAACCTGAGTTTTGACAGGTGATTCAGAACCTGTGGAAAATCTAGACTTGCTTCATTTATGGCCATAGCGTTACAGTAAGAGCTGGGTGGAAGGGAAAATAATATGAGAGACCAGAAGCAGACCTTGGTGTGCAATCTGTTCTCATCTAGTTCTTCTCACCACTTAACATTATGATTAAATTATGCAGAAGCTAATATTTCCTCTTATAACAAGGGTCAACAGCAGAGATAAAGCAGGTGTTTCGAAACAGAGGCAGATGATTTATCAAAATACAATACACATTTAGCCAAGGGGATTAACAATGAGATATTTTCCGACAATGAAACATGATGAAAATTGACGGTCAGCAATTATATGATAGTTTCTCCTGAGTCAATGATTGCAAACTGGATCACATGTAATTCAAAGGGTTACACGTTCACCTTCTGCATTAAGAACATGCAGATGCCTTCATTTCTCAATCAACTTTTGCTTACGGATTAAGATCGATATCACGCCTGGATAAATCTACAGCCACATCGTTCCTCGTCCCTTCAGGGTGATTACCATGATAACTGCTGGCAACGTCTTCATATACATTGTGCTACTCAAAAGACAGGACTGATTCACCACAGTCACATGAAACTTGGGTGTTCCTTAACTTCTTTTGAGTAGTATACAAACGGCAAATTGACACAATGTCCATTAATGGTTAATCTGGGCAATTTCATCGGGAAAAGTGTCGCGTACAAGATTATTGCACTTACATAGCGACGTGCATGCATGTGTGTGTGTGTGGCTGCTTGTACTAGTCCGGACTGATGCTGATTTACAGTGCTAGCTCAATGAGATACCATGCTGCAGTTTAACAACAAGTACCATCTTTTAGCGTCTTTTGGTATGACACAGCCTTCCTCTCTACCACAAGACAACGGAGGGGGTCGTGAGTGAGTGAATGAGTGAGTGAGTGAGTGAGTGAGCGAGTGAGTGAGTGAGTGAGTGAGTGAGTGAGCTAGCTAAAATATCAGTCCAGTTTGAAAGTCAAGTGTCTATTCCATACAGACAAGGTCTTATAAAGGATTCCTAAGGGCCCTTGGCAGGCAAATTGGGAAAATATCATTACTTTGTTCAATATTAGGATTTTATTTAAAGTTTATAGTTTCCTAAATTCAGAGGTATTTTAACATTAAATGACAACATTGCATTCAATGCCATAACGTTAACTAAGTCTTCGGCTCTTCACTGGTCCTGATGTCAGTGAAAGACAAGTCACCTCAACTAATACATGACATTAGTTATGAATATAACAGCAAGAAATGGGAACATTGTTTCTTTCCAATTTGGGAAGTTTTACAGACATTTGCTGCATAGACTAGGGGCTGAACAAGATTCAGCCTCTGAACAGGTCGAGATAAATCCCTGAAAGAATAGTGACCCAATGTCACCCCTCCAAATATAGGTCAAACTATTTTTTCTCTCCACATACAGATGACATACAGTGCTGATATTTGTACCCCATTGGGTAACGGCAGGCTGTTCTCCACGAGGAAGCCACATTCCAGCCATACCCACTTGGGCCGACACTCTCACACTCTCTCCCCAGTCCTCTCCTACACTCCACAAACTCTCACACAACTAGCTCTCCATCCTCCACTGCAACATTTTTCCCAGATCAAGTTACACTGCCAGTGCTTCGTCTACACCGTTCATGCAATACATAGACTACACATAGTATACTCTGCTGAACCCCAGCATAGACAATGCTATAGACAGCATCATGCAATATATAGACTACACATAGTATACTCTGCTGAACCCCAGCATAGACACTGCCATTGACAGCATCATGCAATATATAGACTACACATAGTATATCTCTCTCTGCTGAACCCCAGCATAGACAATGCAATATATAGACTACACATAGTATACCCTGCTGAACCCCAGCATAGACAATGCCATAGACAGCATCATGAAATATAAAGGCTACACATAGTATACCCTGCTGAACCCCAGCATAGACAATGCAATATATAGACTACACATAGTATACCCTGCTGAACCCCAGCATAGACACTGCCACAGACAATATATCATACCTTGAAGCATACAGGCAGACAATGGTGCTGACAACAGCACATACAAAGAGTACACTTACTCACAATGGCATGTTCAGAGAAACAGGAGGTAAGACAAGGGTCTGTAGTTTTATACAACAAATATCTGTAGGCAGTACAGCAGTAAATAGAAATTAGCTCTCAAACCCACTTTGCCATGACTGTTGTGAGGCCATGTTATGATGTGTAGCTTTGTTGGGGCTGCTCTGTTTCTGACATGAGCCCAGAATGAGTATACTACTCAGCCAGTATTAACTCAGATACCCTCTTCAGTACAGCAGACCCATATGGTCAGGTGCAGATATGAATTGCGCCATAACGAAACACACTTTTTCATCACAGTCAGTTATCTGATATAAAACATTATCAACTGTTTCTGAAAGTCTGTAAAGATTAATTCGTGTCAATTGAATTAAAGGGAAATTTTGCTAAGAATATATCCAGTCCTGTGAACATGCTGAAAAGTTCCAGCGAGTATATAGACTCTAACATGGCACAGAAACGAAGAGAAATGAGGAATTATTAATCTTGAAGACAAACAAAACATATATTGCCATGTGCTCAAAGCATATGTTCCCATATCATACCTCAGTGTAGACCACACATTACACAAGGTAATAACATTATCAACACACTAAAGTTTCCTCAAGATCGTGATGATTACGTAACAGGGGTTTAATGTGTCGCGTTCAAGATTATGCACCTAAAGCCATATACGCATGCAGTATACTGACTTCGAGCCATATTTTACCATTCCATGTTCTATCCCCTTAATACCGAGCGCCAGGGAAACAACAAGAAACATTTTTTTACGTCTTTTGGTATGATGTGGCCGAGGATCGAACCGACCTTCCATTCTCCAGGCAGATGCTCTATCCACTAGACCACGGTCTGATAAAACAATAAGCTATGACTTCAGTGTTGTATAAATCTGTTGGAATCAATACAGAGCATGTGACCCACCTGTTCCCCTCCTGCTGTGGCTGCGGCCACTGAAACATCCGAACCACTTCATCGGGAGCTACACAGTGTAAGCAGATATCCAATAACTCTTATATCATCAAGCTTCTCCTCACAAGGCTACGATTTTCTCCACAACATTGCAGTCAAGAAGCTCATCGGAACACATAGCTCACAGTTGAGGATATATATCCATATTGATTTCCTTCTCAACTCAAGTCATATGGGGCATCACTTGAACCACAAACTGTGCACAGTAAATTCAACCGGATAATCGATTTAAACACATCACACAGAGAATCGGACTAGGTCCTGCTGGGGTTTCTTCATTCCTCCGTTCGGACACGTTTGTGCGTAAACTTGTGTAAACTTGGCGTAAAATGTCAGCGTAGACCACACTCACACCTGAGCCTCAGATGGTGTAAATGCACGCCTGGTATCTATTATGAAGACATTACCCTACAACACTGCTAATGCTGCCAGCGATGAGGCTTGGGAGTAGAGGATTAGGGGCTGTGATGCCAATATATCCGCTTCCAACACAGCTTTACACCCAGGACAATCCTATTGTCAGCTCTCTCCACATGAACTGTGAGGTTAGTCAGTTCCTCTGAAATGTGGCACGTTACCCCACTGGATTGAACGCAAGTGTTTATAATTTACCAAACAGATTTCCGGAATATTTCACAATGTTTATACGACAAGCGTGCAACACAGTGTGAATTATGGTTTGACAACCATTCACTGAATTCCTTGTGGAGAGAAGATTTATTTCTTCAATCAAAGCTGATTTGTGAGCAGTCTTAATCTGCTCCAGTTTATCACCTGACAGTGTCTTACACAGATGAACAAGGCATGGAGGTAATCAGAAGATGTCTTGTTGATGAGGTTGAATACATCCACTGTTGTCACAAACACCTCATTGTCGTGATTTAAGTTCAAACAGGTCCAAAGGAGCAATACTGTTTAAAGAATCTGTGAATATTTTGTAACATATGATTACATTACAAAAATTCTCTATGCATTCTGAAGGATGCCAAGCATTCTTTACATGGCAGTCTGAAGGTTACATGCCCCTGGGTCAAGGGCAGGAGTTAATTATGGAACAATAGCTGTGTTGTCAAAGTGGAAAGTCCACAATTGACAATGGCTAAAATGCCTTACTTATATCATCTACCTGGTGGGTAAAGTCGATAGACAACAGTATGGCTCTGTCATCAGACCAGCTCACTATCCATCAGCAGTATGACATCCATCAACAGTATGACATCAAAGTATCCATCTTCATTATGACATAACAGTATTCATTGTCAGTATGACAAAGTATCCAAAGTCAGTATGACATCCATCAACAGTGTGACATAACAATATTCATTGTCAGTATGACGTAACAGTATCCGTGGTCAGTTTTACATAACAGTATCCATGGTCAGTATGACATCAAAGTATCCAAAGTCAGTATGACATCAAAGTAACCAAAGTCAGTATGACATCAAAGTATCCATTGGTTCGTCCATCAGTCTAAGCGCACACTCTTGCATGTCCTCTCCAAGCCTTTGGAATACTCCACTGAGGTAATCCAGTCAGCATGCCTGGCAGGTAACAAGATCCACGTTATTATCCCCCATAAAGAAGTCTTACTTTTACTTCACTGTGGCAGTTTCACACAGTGCAACGGTGCTGCTGTTGGGATCCTGTGTTGCATGGCCGCCCAATGCGTGATGTCAGAACCAGACAGCTAAATCTCAGTCACGTAACAGTTTTTCACCTGATTCTTTTCTCCCAGATACTAAATCACCAGATTCGCTGACACAGCCCACCATTCACAAACAAAATGTCAGTCATCTAGGTTATAATTTCCGTCAATGGGTTTACGAACAAGTGAATCATTCCTTAGAAAATAGGAACTCTGTGTCCAAGAAGTTATTATATACAAAAACAGCTTCAACAATAGACAAACAGAAGTCTTCACAGTTCAAAGTCTGGTTGACATGTGTGTCCTGTGATGAATAAAACAAACAAGTGATCCCTGAATCCTTCCCCTCATCATCTGGGCATCTTTCCGACCTGCCCCTGGTCACAGCCTGAAGCTCTGTCGGCTGACACTGGGTAGTTTATATGATAAACATCCCGTGGACAGGAGCCTGACCATCTGGTTAGTGTAGCCCACACAATAGTTGGTGCTAGATTAATCTTAAATCAACACAGCTAGATACACAGCAGCCATGCCAGTAACACAACACCCCATAACAGGCCTGATATCCTTCAACTGGTGGTTCATGAACATCCGCTGGAGGTAGATGACAAACAGAATCTGGTCTCAGTTGTCTTCTTCCTATGTCTGGAACTCTTTCACATTCTTCTCAACAAAGGTGTTGGTCAAACAGTTTTCTTAAAAACAACATTAAAAAAAAACGACTTCCATTGCCATCAAGCGAATCAGTGATTACCAGTATAACTCCAACACAGTGTTCAAATCTGTCTCAGTCGTCTCAAGTTCAGATTCATCTCAGCATTGAAAGATGGTATTTGGTCAGAATATTGCCTTCACCATCAAGCCAGTCAGTGATTATACCAACTCCAGTATTATATTTCTTGTAAACTCCTTATGAAGATGACAGTGCTTCACTGCGTAGACAAGCATAAACATACATCGCATATAAATAGACATGAATACCAGGAAAAAGCCTCACAAATCTTGCATTTTGCAAGATTGCAAAACCACCTTGTATCTTGCAGGAATCCAAATTCCACTTGCTAGAAGCACCCTGCTGATGTTATCTCTACTATTAACACCACTTTATCTGTGTCAGTAGGAGTGAAGCTTGTACAACACACACTTCATGACTTCAATCTCAACCTCAGACTCCTGACTCCTTATAATTTTCATAACACCAGTCAAGTTGGATTATTTCAGTTCTAATGTTTCTCGAATTTGGTGCTGACAGTATGCCGAGTAACTCAAGCCTTTGTTTTCATTCTAAATTACTATAAAAGCTTTTAGGTAGACTGCACTCAAGTCATTTACATCATAGTTCCTCCTTCAAGGTGATGTAGGCTGATATGACTGTGACAGATATACAAGCCATGCTCCTACATCCATGAATGCTTCACACACAGCACTGACTGGTAAATCAAGCTATCACATCTCTCTGTGATGACCTTAATTAAACTTGCTCAGATAATTGCTTATGGGGCACATAGCCAACCAAACTATTAGTCTTTGTATCCTTCTAAGTGTAAGTCTGTCCTGATGGTAAAACAATTCACAGACGACCCTGTTAGTTCTCTGAAGCCATAATGTTTAAGCTCCAATGGCATCGTTCTGGAAACTGAAATGTGTCCACTGGGAAGACATAACAGTCTGTGTGTATGATGCACTTCTAGAAATCATTGATGTAAAACATTGAGTGCTGAGCGCATCACTAATCACCACGTTTCAGTTCTATTGACAATCGTCTTGAAAAGTCAGTCACAGTTGCAAGAGTGTCCATTCAGCTCAGACATAAAACAACATGCACTTAATTCAACATCCGGTCTTGCAAACAAGTCAAAGGGTTCACACAAGTCAGCATAGAGTCCCCTTCTCACAAAAGTCAGCATAACGTCCCCTTCTCACAAAAGTCAGCATAGAGTCCCCTTCTCACAAAAGTCTGCATAGAGTCCCCTTCTCACAAAAGTCAGCATAACGTCCCCTTCTCACAAAAGTCAGCATGGAGTCCCTTTCTCACAAAAGTCAGCATAGAGTACCCTTCTCACAAAAGTCAGCATAGAGTCCCTTTCTCACAAAAGTCAGCATGGAGTCCCCTTCTCACATAAGTCAGCATAGAGTCCCTTTCTCACAAAAGTCAGCATAGAGTCCCCTTCTCACAAAAGTCAGCATAGAGTCCCCTTCTCACAAAAGTCAGCATAGAGTCCCCTTCTCACAAAAGTCAGCATAGAGTTCCCTTCTCACAAAAGTCAGCATAGAGTCCCCTTCTCACAAAAGTTAGCATAGAGTCCCTTTCTCACAAAAGGCAAAAATGTAAGCCTGAATACTCGAGGAAAAGAGTCTTCAATCAATCAAGTCACACAGGTTGCGAGGTCACCTGAGACCCAGCATCTCTCACACCTCACAATGAATGCTGCGGGGCATCTTTTGTAACAGTAAATTCAGCAGACATAAATGTGACAGCAATCATCTGTGCAGCTGTCTTACTGTGGGATAACACCTGGAGGTGTGACGATCCGTTCCGTGCACTGCCTGCACTCACAACGTGTGATGCCAAGTCAATAATTCAGGAGGCAATCAGATCTCACTGTATCAGCTTCAGAAACCTGTGTGAAGGCCTTGTTCCAGCACTCACCAGGATACACACTAGTATACACAGTACATCTCCACACAGTACCTGGGGTATACCCCTCTGATCATGCATTCAGCAATACCAGACCATGACAGCCATTATCTGCCATTCATCCTGAACAAAACTATTTTCCGTTCAACACGATTGTATCCCGCACTAAAGGTTAATGAATACACGTCTCACAATTTCCTCATCTGATGACTACACTTACAAAATGTCAAACAATATTTCCCATTAACTCCATAAACTGTTCATCAGCAAGTCTATCACAAGTCAAAGGAGTTACGGTATTACCTTCATGTAATGTATCCACACAAGCTGTCGACTCCAAGCTTACTGTCCCTACCTAGCGTCAAGCTATGCAAGTGTATTTGAGCTATGTGGCCTGTTTCAATATAAACCCCTCGGGGTGACAATGATCTTTTCATACCAGGTCCTCCAACATGTCAGTGAAGCTAGTCAAGGAGATTCTCCTTTCAGACCCTGCCTCTCTTGAACAAACCTGCTATTGCAGGAACTCTGAAGATGAAATGCAGGTCTTATGCAGGAACATGTAAGTAGAAACAGTCACACTGCAGTTCACGCCTGTCGGGGGACCAAACAATACTATACAAACACAGACAGTGGGAACAGTAGACTAACATCTAGTCTCTGAAATGAACATATCCTACAGAAAAATACAGTTGTTCGGTTATCTTAATAAAAATATGATAAAAAGGAGCCCAGCGACTTTCTTCATTTTCGATCTAGACTTGCCAAACATTATAGACTTGCATGGGCTGTATTTGATATATATTTGTATCAGGGTCTGTAAGACTGTCTGGAAGGAGCCACTGAGATTGACGGGTGGAATGGGTCCCTGTGTCAGGGTATGTGTGCCATGTATGGGGCTCCTGTTACCATGGGTTACAGGGTATGTACATGATGTACCTCTGGTCTGATGTCTGGTTGACCAGTCTGACCAGACACCTGGACATCTCCCACAGACACTGGGTGATGATGTGTTACATTCAACAGTTGTCACCACCAGGAAGTGCTACACATGAGACAAGTCTGGTTTTGACCTTGACTTACAAAATTAGGGGTCCAGGGGACCCCCAATAATTAATGTCAAGGGTCCATGCAGGCAATATGAGGGTCCTGTAAAGTAATGAAATTCTGTAGCATACTGTACATTTTGATAATTACTTTATAGATTGAATGAATCAATGATCATGTGGACAGTGGTCATGATTGATGGATGAAATAACAGACCCCCATAACTGCTCTGGATGCGCTGTAGGTACAGTGGGTATTATTGTGCATCCCTCGGGATGCCCTATATGTTTTTTTCTGCATCCAATCTCAACATTTGTGAGTACTGAACGTACATTTATTGTGTGGCGTAAAACCTTTGGATAACATTCTGTCATAGTTTTCAATAAATATTTGACAATAACATGTCATCTGGTTTGATTTTAATTGCATCATTCTCACTAATTCAGGTAATTAATTGATCCTTTACATTAGTGTCAGTTAACAAAATATTCCAACATATCGGTGTATGTCAGTTTTATTTTCAGGTTTTTAATTTTCAACATGTCCACGAGAGGCATTTTCTTTATTCAGATAATTACAGAGTTTTTTTTGTTATTCTGTCTTTTATTGATATAATAGATATAATAGTCTATGAAAACATTTCTTAAAAATAATTGTAATCTATTTTCATCAAAAGAACCTTTCCTCTAATGCCGTTTTCAATCAAGGAAACTAGACTTGGTTTAGTTTGATCTAGACATGCCAAGGCTTTTAGAAAATAAATATCTATAATATGAATTCCACATGCATGGCGCAGGACAAGCTCTACCTCTCTTGTCTCCCACAACTCAGATCCTATACAAGCTTATATGTTTAGTTCATTTTTTATAAATATAAAAGGAAATACAACAACAAATTCAATTATCGCACACATACACACATTTTTTATATTTGTGGCAAGAACAACAAATTATTTTTCTCGCCACTCAGATTCAAGAGATTGACCCTGACAGACCATCAGTATATTTCCTGACCACCCACAGAGATGACCCTACACCTACACCACTGCCAACATCCAGCCTCCTAGCCTTGCTCCAAGTCTATACTGAATGATACGCATGTATGTGTAGTAACTCCATCCTATTAATGGGCAAGTCTAGATAAAAAGACAGGATGCCACTCTGTTAAAGAGACAACTTATTATTATTAATATGATCTAGGAAATATGATTTAAACTATTGATCATTTCCTTAGAGACTTGTGCAAGTCTAACAGCCTCCATACATATGAATGTATAACATTATCCCCGCTAGTCCACATGTAGTATAACTCCTCCAGCATGTTGAACCAAGTGGGGTCGTGTCCTCAATTCCACCTCATCTGTATCCAAGTGTAACAGATACCATGTGTCGACAAAACTCACATTCAATTGACAAGCATCTCAGACAAGTAGCTACAACTATTGCCTGGGTCTGTTGTCGTATCCCACATATGTGGACATTTAATCAAAATCTGTATAACAGATAGCCATGGCTATTTCAGTCATGGGGCTTTGTAGTGTTGATGGTTTTACCATGGAGTTGAAGATTTACATAGCCAGGGTTTTACCAGAAGCAAAATATTGTATCTAATATGTATAAATATTGAGAATTGATGCAGATAATATACGTTGTGCATCTCATTGGGAGAAGGGTAGTCTGTGTTACACAAATGAATTACTGCAAATGAAAAGAGAGTCTCTGGGCTCCTTTTTATCATATTTTTATTAAGATAATTTAACAACTGTTTTTTTCTCTTTACGATATGTTCATTTCAGAGACTAGATGTTAGTCTAGGAAAGATCTTGAAAGGATATATTTAACAGAAGCTTGGACACAAGATTTGTTATATTTCCTTTCTGATAACAAATACAATCAAATACAAGTCCATGCCCGATTTCCTTCACTCAATAAGTTTTGACTCAAACAAGGAAACTCCTATCTCAAGATACTTTGTGAAGACTCCGTGCAGAAGCAGTGACACAATTCTATAAACTATATAAACATATATACCCTATGAGACGTAATAAGCGCCAAGAGCGCTCTCAAAATTAGAAATAGGGGGCTCTTGTTAGAATAGCATTTTGGTGGAAAAAACAGTTGAAAGATAATTTCGTGGTTTATGCCGACAGCTTGAAATGTTATATACGACAGATATATTTTTCCAGAATTTAATTGCCCATAATTAACAGTGCATATAACACACAAGTGTCTATTATACACGAATAAATAAGTCTTGTATACATTGATCAATCGGAAGGGGAGCTAATTGGGATTGTTCAATAGCCAATATATTAGCAATTTTAGCCTTGGGCGCTTATTGCAGCGGGACGCTTATTACATCGAATATGGTACATCATAAATCAAAGATAACCATACAATGTACCCAAACAAATATAATGTGCCCATAATGTAAGATTATCTTTCAGCCATAATATGATGACATCACCCAATTGTTGAGCAGGTGAATCTGATCCAGGAATTCACTGGCCATTCTCAACAAAATTTAAACAAGTAGAACTAAAGCAAGTATTGGTCATTTTGCAAAATTATTGAGAAATTATGTATCAACCATAACATGGTAAAATCAGAACAATCACTTGAGTCTCTTGATTCCGGAATAAAATCAACTTGGAAAATGGTAACCATGGTAACATCAAGTTTTGCCAAGGTGACTTGTATTCACTGACGTCAGGACCAAAAAACAGGATACGGCTTTAATGCTTTGATTTACATTTTTGCACTGAATGAAAGTCCCCCTGAATTAAAAAAAAAAGATTAAAAAATCCCAAGCTAAAACAAAACTGTTTTTCCCCTAAGCCATCAACCAAGGGAATCCTTGCTATGGCACAGACAGGCTTAGATAGCACAGTGGTTGAAGCACATGTCTGGCACACCAAGACCAGGGTTCTATTCCCAACAGGGGCAAGAAGTAGAAGTCCATTGCTTGTGTCTCGCCATGACAGTGCTATACAACATAGTAAACCCTCACTCACATCTAAGCTGGCTGTAGGATGATTACCACATGTTACAAATGAACTAAATTAACATGAAACACACTCGGCCATGTGGATGAAAACTTCACCAGCTATTTACACTGCCATCATGGGTATGCATACAGAGTTCCATCACACAAAATATAATTAATGAATTTCTCTCTTCACCAAAGTCCTGACCCACCATGTTGATCCCGTTACATGAAGGGGATCACATTTCAGGTCATGTCACCTGCTCTATACACTCATTTGCCTAATTCTCATCCGGAATATATTGGATTATTGCAGCCTCTCTAAACAATTTTAATGCTGCTGTCAGCAATGTTCAGCTACATGACGGCGGTCTGTAAATAATCAAGTCTGGAGTAGACAATCCAATGGTTGATATCATGAGCACCCAATGCCTTCCGTGTTTACAAGTTTTGTATTGAAACTCATCTCAGTGTTATATTTGAACTCATTAACAAACTTAATGTTCTTAAGATTTTTTGTTTTGTAGAACAATTTAACGCCGCACTCAGCAATATTCTAGTATATGAACCAGACAATCCAGTGATGGACATCATGGACATCGATCTATGCATTTGGGATACGATGACATGCGTCAACCAAGTCAGCGAGTCAGACCACCAGACCCTGTTAGTCGCCTGTTGACTTTTATTCTTGTCTTCTCAGCTTCATTGCTTCAAAGTAGGGACAGATTGTTTGTTTGTTTGTTTGTTGTTTAACACGCACTCAGAAATATTCCAGCTATATGGCCGCGGTCTGTAAATCGAGTCTGGACCAGACAATCCAGTGATTGATATCATGTACATCGATCCACGCAATTGGGATCGATGACATGCATCAACCAAGTCAGCAAGCCTGACCACCCGATCCCGTTAGTCGCCTTTCACGACAAGCATAGTCGCCTTTTACGGCAAGCATGGGTTGCTGAAGACCTACTCTATCCCGGATCTTCACGGGTCAGGGACAGATTGATTTAAAATATGTTGCTAAAGGACTCCCCATGGACGACAGTTCGAGTTTCACAATGAACATATGATTATACCAGCTGATATTCATAAAGACAATCATGGCGTGCATAGTCTCGACTTCGTCTCTGTAAATACATAATTTTTACAGAAAAAAGCAACTACATTTAAATTGAAATGAAGCGCCGTGAGAAGATAACCTTTGGAAAACACGTAGGCCTGTGCTTCATACAAGGTTATAGCATTACAGTAAGGGCTGGGTGGGATGTAGACTAACAACTAGTCTCTGAAATGAACATATCGTACAGAAAAAACAGTTGTTCAGTTATCTTAATAAAAATATAATAAAAGGGAGCCCAGTGACTCTCTTCATTTTCAGATACTGCAGTAATCTAGATTTGCCGAACATTATAGACTTGCATGGGCTTTATTTGATATATATTTGTATCAGGGTCTGTAAGACAGACTGGGTGGGATGGAACATAACATGGTCCAGGGACTCCAAGACAGCCTCCTGTTGCCCTGCCCCCATACCTTCATATGGTATGTTAATGTGGCTCTCACGGCTCTGTATCCCTGAAACAATGACAGGTATGTGGCACTGTCACTGACACTGGAGAATGTCAGGCATGGTAAGTGGGGGATATCAGGTGTTATTGCCCACTTAGACTGACCGCTCCCTGCAGCCATCCATCAGTCCGGCCATTGGTCACTGTCACTGACCAGTGTGTCCAGCCACATGCATGTACACCTGGGGAGAGGGGGATGGTTACTTGAGAAGGCACAGGTCAAAAGTTAATGAGATACCTCAATCTGACCTTGGGTAACAAGATGAACATGATGCTATAACACATAGCTGTGTTTGTTAGTTTGTTAAATACTGCACTAGCAATATTCCAGCCTTAAGACAGGGCCTGTAAATAGCTGATACAAACCACTGATCGATATTATAAACACGATCAATGCTGCCGGGGTATCATAGCACACAATCATCCGGATCGCCAAGTTTTACCACCCAATCCAATAAATCACCTCTTTCCTAAATTCTTAACGTAATACCCACTGCAGGTGATGGTGAGAGAATGCTCCTTTATGCAATATTGCATCTATACATCACATAGACCTAAAGCCCTGTGAAGATCTGGGGAAGAATGGGTCTTCAGCAACCCATGCTTGTCGCAAGAGCCAAATAATGGGATCGGGTGGCCAGGCTCACTGACTTGGTTGATGCATGTCATCGTAACCCAATTGTGAGGATCGATGCTCATGACATAAATCACTGGACTGTCTGGTCCAGGCTCTATTATTTACAGACGGCCGTCATATAGCATGAATATTGCTGAGTGCGGCATTAAACAACAAACAAACACAAAAATTGCTGTGACATATTTTTGACAATTCTTAAACAGAGAATATTCCTTTTCTACAACATGGATCAGATGCAAATAAAAAATGGATGGCATATTATGCATGGATAATTTATCACAGGTGAGTGTCTAGGAAAGCTTTAACGTTTCCCTGTATGACAGTGGTCTGTTTACAATACAGGCTGACAGGAGATAGAGGATGGTGACTGACATTGGGTGTACAAAACAGGAGTGGAGGAGACCTCATGGAGCCGCATCAAGCCAAGGGCGTGCAACCTGATTGGAGCCAAAAGCAGCATTGGAATCTATGTGTGGAGCCAAAACCAGAGATGGAGCACACTGGAGCCACAGGCAGAGCTACAGCAAGATGTGGAGCCAAGACCAAAGTTTAAGACTCTTCCTGAAGACTCAGTAGAGCTAGGCATCAGTAGAGAGTAGCTAGGTGTGTAGCCAAGGGCAGGGGTGGAGCCATAATGGAGTATTTGAAGTATGTGGAGCCAAGGGTCACAGAGGATGGAGCCCTCAACTGAGAAAGAAGATAGATGAGGAAATTACAAAGAATGAACCTGCTCATGAAGTGAAACAGATGTGACCGAGCAACAAAGCCAGACAAGAAGGTATGTCAGTAGTTATCCTCAGTCAGTTCTCATACCAAGGCCACCAATGACTAGTTCTCATACCAAGGCCACCAGTGAATGTGCATGACTTGATACTATACAATGCAGCATGCAAACACTGGAAACAAGTCACAGTGTTGTAGCTCCCAGACTCCCATCCAGAAACATGCAAGTTTATACATTCCAATATCTAGCACACAAGGGTGACTGGCTAATGCTAAAACCTTGGCACTGCGCCCTCAGGAATATAATGGTATGTTTGAACTGGTTAAAACTCCTGAAAACATAAGGGCTCTTTGCTGAACTCATTCTCTGAACAATTCTCTGGCAGGACTTCTTCATGTTTGATGACGATGTGAGATGTCAGGAATAAGTCTTCAGCAACCCATGCTTGCCGTAAAAGGCGACTATGCTTGTCGTAAAAGGCGACTAACGGGGTCAGTGGTCAGGCTCGCTGACTTGGTTGATACATGTCATCGATCCCAATTGCATGGATCGATACTCATGATATTAATCACTGGATTGTCTGGTCCAGACTCGATTATTTACAGACTGCCGCCATATAGCTGGAATATTGCCGAGTGCGGCGTTAAACAACAAACCATCCATCCACCATCCATCCATGAGATATCAGGTCAGCTGAACACACAAGATTTGCTAAAAAGATAAGGCTAAATATAATTGAAGGTTACATAGATGCGCTTGTCTTAGCACATTCACTATCATGATATAAGGATAACTATTCACTAAGTGTTGTTATAGCAACCTCAATAATATAAGGGAAAATATGCACTTGTTACAGCACACTCAGTGATAAAAGACTAAATTTACACTTGTTATAGCACAGTCAAGAAATAATGTTAAATTTCTTGTCATAGCACACCCAAGAAAATAAGGCTGAATCAGTACTTGGTATAGCAGACTCAAGAAAATATGGACAAATTTGCACTAGTCTTAACACATGCAAGAAAATGATACTGAATTGGCACTGAGTGTGGTGTTAAACAACAAACAAACTTGTTACGGCCCACTCAGAATGAACCGGTTGTGGATCAGTTCCTTGAACTGGCATGTTGTCCTGATCAGCAGAGCACAAGCAGCATCCTCATCAGCTCATCAGCTTACTACCTGTACCTGCCCAGGTGGTCCCCCACTCACGTTACACCACCTCCAACAAGTGTTTGGGCTGCAACTCATGTGAGATGTACTTCCAAGATGACTAATACCTTCAAGCAGCAGTAAATGGACAACCGATAGCAACATCTAGCAAACCATCTACATTTAAAATCCGCAATTTACAAATCTCAGCATGGGCACCTTGCCAAGGTTTTGTCAGGGTTCAGCTCCTATTATTTCAGGTTAATCAGAAACTCACAATCTATCTCAGTGCTTCATGTGTATGTTTCAATCTAGACTAACGCTGAGTCTCTGAAAATACGACAGAAACAAGAAATTCCATTTATATTGAAAAGGAGCCCCAGTGAGATAGGGAGATTCAGACCCTGTGGAAAATCTAGACTTGCTTCATTCCGGCTTATAGCAACACAGTAAGGGCTGGCATAGCTGGGAGGAAGGGAAACTAATATGGTTCAAGGACTTACAACAGTGACACAGACAAGTTTAAAACACATGACAGTTATTCAAGACAGTTTTTTTACTACATCTGAAATGAGAGCATCTTCTGCTGGCAGAAATATTCTAGTTACTGACGAAAAAAGGATTCCCTAATTTTGACAACACAATTTCGATTTGGGAGCAACCCTGACTATTGACCATTTTGATTAGATCCTTGATACACTATATTGTGTTTCTAAGTTCATTGTCTAATTTGTCTTTAGTCAAGATGAAATCAGAATCAGATCTTTGAACAATTTTTTAAAGTGCTTTTTGAAAGTCATTGATGAAATTGATTAACAGTACCATCAACATGATCAACAAACGTGAGCATGATGAGGAAAGAGTTTTTTACTGATGACAATTCAAAGGGCATGTTCCTTCCTAACTGACCTATTCTGAAGTTGATACCCAAATCATAACCAATATTAGTAACAGACTCTCAGCCAGAAGAAAAAACAGACAAAACATTGAATTCAATTGCTTAAGAACAGTTCCGACCCAGACATCCATGGAGGGGTAATTTAAAAAGACACATCAGGTGAGGTGAAATGGGGTTTAACAGCGCAGCCACGTGTTTGTGTGTGCTTGTACTAGTCCGGACTGATGCCGATTTATAGTGCTAGCTCACTGAGATACCATGCCGCAGTTTAACATGAATACCCCATTCAGACACAGTATACTGACTCCGAGCTGACCAGTCCTTGTTTTAGCCTGTTAATGCCGAGGGCCAGACAGGGTAACAACAAGTACCATCTTTTAACATCTTCTGGTATGACATGGCTGGGGATCGAACCCCAGACCTTCCGCTCTCCAGACAGATGCTCTACCACTAGACCACGGAGGCGGTTGAAAAGACACATCAAACATGTTGTGAGAGCACAAGGCAAATTTCCAACAGACAGAACAAATTACCTCTTATCAGCATAGTTATCACCCTGGTGTTTCCGTTTACCATGTCAAACACACCCACAAAGCATATTATCTCTATTGTCAGAATGTGTAAAGACACAGGTTCAATAGTCAGCCCTAATCACCAGCCCCGCCTCATACAAACATACACCCAGTATGATGTAAGAGCATCCGTGAATGAAGTTCATGGTTCAAGCGTGTGGCCTATCATGTGATAAGTTCAGCTAATAGCTCCCTAATGACTGCACCAGGAATAACATGAGAACTGCTGTGGACGGGAGCTCCACCACCAGGTTCTTCTCCATTGGCCACAGATCTCAGCCACTTGATGCCAATCCCCATCTCTATCGGGTGGCAGACTCATATCTGTATCCTAGCAAGTCTATGTTAATTTACTTCCCTTTACTCAAAGGACAAAACAAAACAGTGCTGGAAGACATGAGAATTGGAAAAAACGTCTTCTTACTAAGTATGTTAACAGTTGGCAGATTCGTTCCATGATGAGGCAAATGTTAACAGTTTCTTGCTATCATCATCATTTCCCAGACTCACAGCATCAGACTTTCATGATTCTGTCACACAGCTCAGGTTCTGTCATCAATGTTTGGTTTGGGTGGAGAAACTGATAACTCTGGAAGTGATGAATCTTTACAACCAGCTCTCCATCAATGATTTGTCATAGACTGAATCTATGTATATAAACACTCCCTGAATTAATGAAGATTGGATGTTCCTTCACAAAGCTTATTTTCACTGGCTGTAATACAGCACTGTAATGTCTCCCCATCTTGTATAGGTTGTTTGTTTGTTTGTTTGTTGTTTAACACCACACTCAGCAATATCCTAGCCATTATGACAGAGGTCTGTAAATAATCGAGTCTGGACCAGACAATCCAGTGATTGACATCATGAGCATCGATCCACGCAATTGGGATACAATGTCATGTATCAACCAAGTCAGCAAACCTGACCACCCGACCCTGTTAGTCGCCTCTTAAGACAAGCATTCTTTTATAGAACAAACAAACAAGATATTTGTGTTTCAGGTGATTTATCATCTACCCGAGGCAAGGGAGTTACTGACTACTGACTATAAAGTTTCCACCCTTACAGAATTTAGGCTGGAATTTCGGAGTTGTAGTTAGGCTGGACTAATGAGTCTATGTAGTCCAATCAAAAATCGTGTAATGAAATTGACATCTGGTTCGTAACCAACATGGGGATTGCCTGCGTTCGATTGCAGAATTTGCAAAGCATGTGTATTGTCAACTGGGTGTCAACAGATATTTTCAATCAAGGTGCTCTGTGATTTCATGCACTTTGCAAGGTATGACCTGTCTTATTACAATATAGATTTTGACTATCAACCAAAGTGTCTTGCCTGGGCACCGCCATTAGACCAGTACCATGCGCCAAGTTTTATGAAGAAATATTGCATTGTTTGCTCTGGAAACAAGCATCCCTATGTTAAGTCTAATTAAGCCAAATTTGTCGCCATGGAAACTTGAAAAATAAACATTCAAAATTCTGAAACTATCAAAAGCACCTGTTCACCACTAAACCTATCTATGTGCCAAGTTTGGTGAAGAAATATTGAATGTTTTTCAAGATGGGATTCAGAAACGAGCATGCAGCCACTATTTCCAGCCCAAGTCAAATTGGTTGCCATGCAAATTCGACAAAACATATTTTTTTAAATCCCAAACTATCAAAAGGCACCCAAGTTCACTACTTGACCCATCTATGTATCAAGTTTGGTGGAGAAATATTTTACGGTTTTGAAGATCTGCTCTGTTAAATTGACATCTTGCATGAACGGACAGTGTCCATTATAGTACACACCATATACCCACCCCACCCCACCCCTCAAAACATGTTGTAGGGGGATAACAATGGGAGGGTTGGGTGACCTGAAAGACAAGTACTTTGGGGGGAGCCCCTGAAATGAACAAAATGGCATTTGGAAGAGATTGTTGAGCTAGACTTGCCCATATTTATCATGTGCATTTGTTTAAATCACAACAAAGGTAGATATTCCCCAGTTAGACATGATGGAGGACAGGTTTATCATTTGAATCCACACTTGCAACGCCTCAGCCAGGCACATGGATGGCTGTGGATCGGCAGTCACTTGATGCCAGGTCTCCATCAGATGGTAATGTAATGGGAAGCTATCTGGGTGAGGAGGAACTCAGGCAGTTAATAGTCACAGTGATCATTGGGTGTAACAGGACTCTACTGACCATCCTGTACAACACAGGCCACCTGCTGGTCAGGCTGGACCATGTGGACTCAATACATGCTCTCCAAGATGGCTGAAGTGATGAGAGTAGCCTTTGGTCAGAACTGACCACCTTGCCTTGGGGAATGGGAACTATCAGGTTCAACATACAAGCATTCAAGACATTGTTTAGGCAAGGGCCCATTCCAGCAATCCTTGGCACTACAACTCCCATACTTCAGGATAGACTTTGGATATTCATAGTGCTAACACTATGTGGAATAGGCTCTGATATGCCTGACCAAATTCATTTCTCTTTGAAAGATTATCGTTGCTATCATGCCAAGATGCTGGCACAAAAAATATATAAAATGCTCTCACCATGGTCGAGGTTGAATGTGTTTCAAAACAAATCTATAATGAAATCCCTTTAAGATTTAATCAGAACTTAAAAGTTGAGTTAGTGAACATTGATACTTGATAAAAACATTCATGAACATTCACTCGGGAGGAGGAGGGGGGGGGGGGGGGGGGGGGGATGTTTGTAATATCACAAATATTTGCAGATCAGAAACATGAGCTGATGAGGTTAAACCATATGGGTCATTTGTAATGGTCATGTATTACGGAGATGGCCATGAAACGGTTGAGTTAAGGCCATGAAACGGTTGATCATGGCCATCACCATGATGATGATGATGATGATGATGATGATGATGATGATGATGCAGAAGGGAGTTTCACTCTCCACATCAACATCCCATCAACATCCCACAGCCAGAGTGGATACCAAGTCAAGCCATTAAGGAAGGGTTTTCTACTCATGTTCAGGTTGGTACTCCAGTTCCACCGCTGCCAGTGGCACCTGACCAGTTTCTGGTGCCTATCATAAAAGTGGATGGCAACAGGTGTGAGATTACTAAACTGCTCTATCAAAGAGTTTACACAGACTCAAACCTTGAAGCAGTGTACTTAACAGACTTACAGGAAGATACTGAGCTGTGCAGGAGAGGAAGCGTTTCACCATGTCAATAGTGGATCTTGTGCATGTCGTGTACTGGTGAAATATTGGTCGCTGTAGCTGGTAGTATAGACTAACGCTTAGTCTCTGAAAGAATATGATTTTCATAGAAACAAACAGTTCCATTTATACAGTAAAGGATTCCCAGTGAGATGGGAGATTCGGAATTGTGGATAATCTAGACTTGCTTCATTTAGGGCTCATTTAGCATTACAGCCAGGATTGGACAGAAGGGGAAAAAATATGGTTCAGGGACTGTGTGACAGGCTACTGGTAGTATTTCCAGCAGTTCCTTGATCAGGAGGGAAATGTTCAGCCTGCTTGTAATTCAAGCTCCATTCCTCAAAGTGATCTTTGCCTCCCATAATCATAACAGAGATCTGTAAGCACCACACATTTTCATGAAGTCCACTATAACTGAATGTGTCGCAAGCCTAGGCCAGGAACACACTTGTTTACTTAGTGTTAACACTGCACTCAAGCGCCATGAAGGGTAACAACAAGTACCATCTTTTATTAACATCTTTTGGTATGATGCGGCCAGGGATTTAACCCCGGACCTACCGCTCTACCACTAGACCACAGAGGCTGTTGCGTCTTACACTAAGCATAGGTTGCTGGGTATCTACTGTAACACAGAAAACAATGACCCGCAACTAGTCCTACTGAGTGACATGGAGAACGACAAATATTCTCATAAAGGATACAAACAATAACAACATAAAGCATTAGTTTTTTGCCTCCAGAAAATGTTCCTGTTTCTGTCGAGGATTCTTTGAAGTTTTTACATATACATATGGTTCACAGGTGTATGAAGATACATAAAAAAAATCATAATTCCAACATCCAGAAAACACACTGACATACATCCAAGGCCCACATAAGCAACTGATCACTTAACACTCTACAAGGGACCTACTTTCACATAAGCATGTACTTCCCCCATCAGAAACACAGAGTGATGACCGCCTCCTTGACACTGCCTCAAGATTCCCGGTCTCTCCAAGCTGGACTCTCGACCGCCTCAAGATGTCCTCTACGTCCCGCAAATAATCGGACTCCCCGTCCATCACACACAGATTACATCCAAGCCTCTCGGTGAATATGAATCTGACCCCAATTCCATCTGACCCCAGCCTCCATGGAGACTCTGACCCCATTAAAGAGCATGTGCCCCACCTCGACTATACATGCTGTAATCACTCATGACTCCAGAATGTCATTATCATCTGGATCAACATGGTAATATATGTTTTAACCCTTATAGCTTTCAGTGTTGGCATTCTGAACAAGCTCAAGGACGACACAGAGGACTGTCCCCAGAACATGCTTCAAAAAGAAAAACATTTCTTGATTCAAGGAACTTGATTTAATGTGCAACAGGTGCGTGTTGACATGTGAGTGAGTGAGTGAGTGAGGGAGTGAGTGAGAGTGAGGAGTGAGTGAGTGAGTGAGTGAGTATGGTTAATACCGCTTTTAGCAATATTCTATCAATATCCTGGCAGGGGACACTAGAACCCATGAGTGGAATTGAACCAGGGCCTTCGACTTGATGAGCCAACACTTTAACCACTAGGCTAACCCTCTGCCCCATGTTGACATGAAAACCTAGTTGCACCAGACAAAACCAGGTTGCACCAATTTACCAAAGTTGAAACATATAAAAGATGCTTAAAATAGTCAAAATAAAATAATCTTAAATCTCTGATGACTGTTTCATGATTTTACATAGATTAATGACAAGGCATCAAGACAAATTACACATAACATATTGGATTAGTGATGTAGTCTATTGACATAGAGCTTAGAGGTATTGAGTGTTCAAAGATTGTTGCTGTAAAATGTTTTACTTCAATCTCATTAAAATCAGACCTTAGTTCTCGCTACCGCAAAACAAAGATCTGAAGACACCCCATTTGGGGTCATGTCAGAACGACCTTTCATCCGACCAATCAGAGTGTCACTTACCAGATTATGAAAATGACAGTCGGAATGTGATTTCTAATCATGCAATTTCGAAAACTTTAACACGGGGTATTCCGAACGATAGTTACAGGTTTAACTGAATCCATACAATCTAGACCATCTATCAGCCATTCCAGAATGTTTTTTTGTTCAGGTTTCAAATTTGTAATGGAGAATTTGTCAACATATGTTTTGAAGCATAGTCGCCAATTTGAAATAAGTGCCGTAAAGCTGGAGAAAGCTGCCTTCTAATTGGTCATTCCACTGGTCGGTCAAAGTATGTGCAAGGTCGGTCTGACGTGACCCGTAATGGGATGTCCTCAGATCTTTGTTTAGCGGTAGCGAGAACTATGATCTGATTTTAATGAGAGTGGTTTTACTTGCACTTGGTGCAGGTAGACATAAATATTAGGTTGCACTTTTCAACAATAGGTTGCACTGGTGCATGTTTTATATAGCTAAATAAAGCCCTGATAACCGTAAGCCTTGTACACAATTAATGAACATGTTTCATTTCTATAGGATGAGTGGGAAATGAGTGAGGGAGTGGTATGGTAGATAAGTGTATCAAAGACAAGAGTGAGTGAGTTGGGTTTAACGCCGCTTTTAACAGTATTCCATTTATATCACGGTGTGTCAGCTTAATGTGGGAGGAAAGCCCGAAGTGGTGAAGTGGTGAAACCCACGAGCACGGGTATGGTGCTGACAAACCTAGAAACATAATCAGGGTGAACCGGGATTCGAAACCAACAATCATAGGTTTCTGACGCAACTCTGCACAGCGAAATCTCGGCACCTTAGATAACTGGGCCACCCGTGCCCCCTCATAAGACAAGAACAGGATTTCTACTGTAGGCTGTACATCAGAGTTATCTTTAGATATTCCGTGCCTCAGGAGAAGCTAGAATATTTTGATTCAGAACTAAAAGGGTTAACGTCCATGCAGCCTTTATGGAAACTTGTTTGTGAAGACATGCACAAAGAATGTCATTTTTTCATTCTTTGATCTTTACTGTGTAACGCATGAACTTTGTCACATTGATAAATCTTAATTCCATCCTTATCTGACGTAAGCATAAAAGAGGTCAGTCAAACGTTAAAGATGGTGGTTACTTACTTTAACAGATCTTATATCCATGAAGTTCTATGTCATGTGACCAGTCCATGACGCTGCATGACAACTACCAGGGCAAAAGAATGGGGCATGGTAGGCCGAGTGTGTCTCAGTCCCTGAACCACTAATGCTATAGCCCTATAGGAAGCAAGTCTAGATTTTCCACAGGGTCTGAAATTCCCATATCAATGGGGCTCCTTTTCAATTTAAAGGTAGTTGCTTGTTTCAATCAAAATCCTATACATTCAAAGACTAAGTGATAGTCTAGAGGCGGTATGGTACACCTCGAGAAGTAAGACTAACTGACAATTGTTAATGCTGAGATAGCGAGGCAATCTGACACCACAGAAAGAGTTAGTGAGGGAATGAGTGCGACACATCATTGTTCCAGCACTGGTAGGAGTGAGTGAGTGAGTGAGTGAGTGAGTGAGTGAGTGAGTGAGTGAGTTAGTGAGTGAGTTTGGTTAAATGTGGCTTTGAACAATATCCCAGTTATCTCACAGCGTGTCAGCATATTGTGGGTCAGGAAAGCCCTAAGTCATGCCTGTCTCAGACGTTTACCACTTTGGTGAAACCCACGAGCACGGGTATGGTGCTGACAAACCTAGAAACATAATTCCAACCCATCAACATAGGTTTCTGGCATAGCCAAGGGACGCAACTCTGCACGGCGAATTGTGGCACCTTTGACAAATGAGCCGCCTGAGTGCCCTCTCATATGTAACGATGTCTGTAATTGATGTGAAGTGAATCACGTCTTAGAGAGTTCATGCATATTCATGGACCATACCACTGCACTCTCGCATGCTGGCTTAGTTCATGAATAAACATGCATTTTGGTAAACTTTAAGTCCTGTGAGTGAATGCCTTGGTTTTGTGCAGAAAAAGATGTACATTATATCAAAATAATGGTGTCAGCCAGTTACCGCAGATACACATTAGGCAGGCTAGTAGTTACTAGCATGACTATAGTATTCATATATTCAGGGTACTAGAATCAAGTCTCCAATCCCACGTTCACCACAAGTCTGAAGCTTGAGTTTTAGTCCAAGGATGAGGCAGGATAAAGACACTTTTTGACCAACTGGAAATGGCGTATTTTAAAGTTACAGCAAAGTCTGAAATATTGGTTTGAAAATTATCACACATCATGTGTCTGCACGGTTCTTATCTACATAAACAAACATCAGAATGGTCCAAGACTTGCTCAAGTACAAATATTAGAAAAACACATTTTCCGAAAATCCCTGAAATGATCCCTTATAACACATTTTTGCCTTACCTATGAATCTGTTATTGTTAAAAGTCCAAAACATGCAAGTGTTCAAATGAACAAAGTCTTGTTCTCAACACTATGAATACATCTGATAACTTTCAAAATGATTTGCAATTTGGTCCAGTAGTTTAAGACTTCTTATCAGTCATAATTTTCTAAATTATTGCACCCAATGCATGATACTTATTGTGATCTTTTCAGAATTTGATACTCCAATGGGATTCCATGTAAGAAAAGCTCCCTATCAGCAGCCTATGCTTATACTGGGTGTTGTAAGTGTGAGTAAGTGGATTTGGTGGTCAGACAGATTGTATGTCACTATATCAGGGCATGGATGGTTGCTCATGATATTAGTCACTGGTTTGTCTGGTCCAGACTCGCTTGTTAACAGGCCACGGGACAGCTGGAATACATCTCATTGCTGTCTCAGTGTGCTGGCAAACAACCTACCCCTCCCCCCAAACATTGTTTTAACAATTCTCACAGGAGAAGCATAGAATAGAACAGAATTCATTGTCAGCATCAGTGGGTATACATTTCCTGAAACACTCCACCCCCACTGTCAGGACTACGTGGGTACAGGGCCTGCCATTGTTGGCTGGAGATCTTAATTGGCTGGGGGACGTGGAGCCCATAATTTATTAGGCAGTCAAATGTTGGGTTTCTTTGATAGCTGTGGATGATATAGACTAACATATAGTCTCTGAAATGAACATATCGTACAGAAAAAACAGTTGCTCAGTTATCTTAATAAAAATATAATAAAAAGGGAGCCCAGTGATTCTCTTCATTTTCAGATACTGCAGTAATCTAGACTTGCCAAACATTATAGACTTGCATGGGCTGTAGTTGATATATTTGTATCAGGGTCTGTAAGACAAGACTATGGATGATAGTGTGTAAACTGTTGGGGTGCAGTTTCACAACCAGTTCTTGTTGATCTTCCCCTGATTGTCACATATCCTTCACACATGTCCAGCCATTGTGACTCCATGTTTGACAGTTCTGACAACCATGATGAGCATCATCGGGATCATTCCCAAGGTGGAGTCTGGTCCAAGGGACACAGAATTAGAACATCACCATGGTATTTTGGAATATCCTTGAATAAGATTCAACCTTGTATTTCTCTTATCATGATTATGTTGCTAGTGAATGATACCTGATTTATCACATCAAACATAAGTAATAGAGATTTTAACCCCTTGTTACCATAGTTACCAAAATAACCAACTTATGCAATCTTCATCACTATATATAAAAGGGTATGTTTGTTTATTTGTTTGTTGTTTTAATGCTGCACTCACCAATATTCCAGCTATATGACATAAGCATGTAGATAATCCAGTCTGGACTAGACAATCCAGTGATTGATATTATGAGCAACGGTCCATGCCATTGGGGTATGATGACACCAAGTCTGACCACCTGTGGTTGACAGCATGAGCATCCATCCATGGGTTCGATGACAGTCAACCAGGTCACACACACACTGGAACCACCCAATCCCCAACATTAGCCAGCGCTATCAACAAGCATAATGTCCTTGGAACCTCCTCAACCCCAAACCAAGAATCATGACAAGAAAGGGAGTATGCATCATCATTAACCATGTTGATAGACATTTAACAATTTGACCGCCTCCGTGGTCTAATGATAGAGCGTCCGCCTGGAGAGTGGAAGGTTTGGGGTTCGATTCCCAGCTGCGTCATACCAAAAGACGTTAAAAGATGGTACTTGTTGTTACGTTGTCTGGCGCTCGGCATTAAGGGGCTAAAACAAGGACTGGTCGGCTCAGTGTCAGTATACTGTGTCTGAGTGGGGTATTCATGTTAAACTGCAGCATGGTATCTCAGTGTGCTAGCACTATAAATCAGCATCAGTCTGGACTAGTACAAGCAGCCACACACACATACACGTGCATGCACGTCGCTATATAAGTGCAATAATCTTGGACGCGACGTTAAACCCCATTTGACCTCACCTCACCTCACCCATTTAACAATTATTTGTTAAAAAAAACATAATTTTTTTTTTTTAAAACCCACAAATGTATAATGTAACCATGCCTTGCAACATGAATGAATGAGGTATTTCTCTGACATGCTTAACATGTTTAAAGCATTTACAATAATAGCGCAGGTCACCGCGACCCGGCCACTCGGCAGTATAGGAATAGACTGTCACTTGATAATGTCATCCTACTCAGGGCTTGTTCAGGAAGTAGGTGGAGACACGGACTCCCGAGTTTGGAGTGGAATGTCTATCATACAGCCAGCACCCTCCTCTATTACATAAGTGAGGGCTACATAAGTGTGCATTTGGCGTAACAAGTGACCATTTGGCTTGTTCTTGACACCAGCTTCCTCAATTCATCCATCACATGGCACGTGCACACCACTGTGTCAGTCTCATGTATGTCATGAACACAAAAGGACAATATCTCTATGGTAGATGGAACTTTCTAACTCGCATAAAATCTTAATGGGCCCTAGCTGTTAATTCCCCATGTTTTGGTTTGGTTTGTTGTTTAACGCCGCACTCAGCAATATTCCAACTGTATGACGGCGGTCTGTAAATAATCGAGTCTGGACCAGACAATCCAGTGATTAGTGAGTGAGTATGGTTTTACGCCGCTTTTAGCAATATTCCAGCAAAATCACGGCGGGGGACACCAGAAATGGGCTTCACACATTGTACCCATGTCGGGAATCAAACCCGGGTCTTCGGCGTGACGAGCGAACGCTTTAACCACTAGGCTACCCGACCGATCCACGCAATTGGGATCGATGACATGCATCAACCAAGTCAGCGAGCCTTACCACCCGATCCCGTCAGTCACCTTTTACGACAAGCATAGTCACCTTTAATGGCAAGCATGGGTTGCTGAAGACCTATTCTACCCCGGAATCTTCACAGGTCCCCATGTTTTGAAAAGAAAACGATGTACCAATATACCAGGACATACACTCATAATCAATCAAACTTATTCATCAAGTCTTTGAAAGGCATTTAAAAGGGATACATATAAGGAAGAGAATTTATGGATGTCAACTTGTTTATTTTGAGGAACACAACGTTTCGGAGTATATACTAATACTCCTTCATCAGAAGTTGAAGGAGTAAGTGTATACTCTGAATCATCGTGTTCCTCATAATAGAGAAGTTGACAGGAATGAAATAATTCTGGTTACCCATTTCCCCAGTGGATACTGCAGATCAATTGTCAACTAGAAAACAAACACACAAGAAATCCTGTTTTTCAGAATATGTTCATGATCAATAATAAGCCAACTAGCAGAAGGAGATAAACATCAAAGGTAAATTTAAAGTCAATTTTCATCATTGATGAATACGTTTGAAACCAGAAAAGTACATTTTCAAACAAACCACGTTATAAAAAAAAAAGTGTTATTTTTACTTCAGAAAATTTTACTTGTCAGTGTAAACAAGTAATAAACAGCCTGAACTATGTAAACAAAGGTATCTGTCCTGAATTTATGACAGCAAACAATAGAATAGGAGAATTTTTAGTCAGCCAGTATTATCTAGCTACTAGCAGTAGAACAAAATATCATAATCATAACTCCATCTCTTCAGCACAGTTGCATGAAGGGTCACCATTGAAAATAGTTTAAACCTAGGCTGCTTAAAATATTTGATTACAATGCTAAAACACACTCTGCTGCTAGGAAACTCGGAAAACTTCAGTTTAAAAAAGAAAAACTTAAGTGTTGACGAGCTTAACAGAAAGAAACACGGGCAGTGATACATTCTGCATCAACTCCATCTGCTGTATACTCCCCGCAGTATATACATCACATGTTCAAAGACATTCCCCTATGTAGGACAGTGTAGGGAGTCTGGGAGCAGAACGCAGCAGGAGACTCTACGAAGGGGTCAGATGTGTAGTGCCGTTGTAGGAACAAACAAGTACCCTGCTCTACATCAAAGGTGCACATGTTTACCTCTAGGTCCCCACAGGAGGTATATGTACAATTGTGTGTGGGGGGGGGGTGGGGGGATGGGGGAAGGGGGGACTTCTTGACCCCACAGTGGTATGTAGGGATGGTGGTGGGTGGGTGGGGGGAAAGGAGGAGGGACAGAGCGAGACAGGGTGTAATATGTAGACACTACTCTACAGGAGGCACATATATACACGATATACATATAAAACATAGCCATGTGAGAAATCAAAAAGAACATTGAAGAACGAAGTGGGTGTTTTTTTCAATACAACATTGTTCTATCAAGATGTCATTTCTGGAGATTCGAACATGGGCTCACAACTTGATGACATCGGAAATTGGACGCATTATTTTTTATAGGGAAGTTCCCCATACAACCGGGCAACACAGATAAAAGCAATGGCCAAATGCACCAAAAAGACAAATGGTATTGGGCAGAAACGTACAGATATTGACGTAAAATGGACTTGTCCAACATCTCCGAGGTCAGATTGTATTCAGGGAGTCATCATTATTTAAAAACGGGTAAATATTTATTACGCTGGCACATTTTATTAACTTCCATATGGAGGCTGTACATAATGTTAATATCTCATAAATAATAAACGACTCATGGTCATTGTTTATCAAACAATAAAACACTGGAGGGAGAACAAACCACTCGGGGCTGCACCCCACCATCTTCCTGAGGCAAGGGAGTTAACTGACTGTCAAAGTCCAGCTTCCATCCTTGCCAAACTAGGCTGTAATTATGGAGTTATACTTTGGCTGGACTGGAAGTGGAGAGCTATTCATATATTGTAGCAAATGTCTCTCCTTCACAGGAGAAAGACACCATGCTATGTGGGGCTGGTAGACGTGGTGGGGGTGGGGGTGGGGTGCTTGTGAGGTGGGGGTGGGGCGCTTGTGAGGTGGGGGTGGGGTGCTTGTCCAGTGGGGGTGGAAGTGGAGTGTTGTTCATGTATTGTAGCAAATGTCTCTCCTTCACAGGAGAAAGACACCATGCTATGTGGGGCTGGTAGACGTGGTGGGGGTGGGGGTGGGGTGCTTGTGAGGTGGGGGTGGGGCGCTTGTGAGGTGGGGGTGGGGTGCTTGTCCAGTGGGGGTGGAAGTGGAGTGTTGTTCATGTATTGTAGCAAATGTCTCTCCTTCACAGGAGAAAGACACCATGCTATGTGGGGCTGGTAGAGGTGGTGGGGGTGGGGGTGGGGTGCTTGTGAGGTGGGGGTGGGGCGCTTGTGAGGTGGGGGTGGGGTGCTTGTCCAGTGGGGGTGGAAGTGGAGTGTTGTTCATGTATTGTAGCAAATGGCTCTCCTTCACAGGAGAAAGACACCATGCTATGTTGGGCAGGTAGACGTGGTGGGGGTGGGGGTGGGGGTGTGGGTGGGGTGCTTGTGAGGTGGGGGTGGGGCGCTTGTGAGGTGGGGGTGGGGTGCTTGTGGAGTGGGGGTGGAAGTGGAGTGTTATTCATGTATTGTAGAAAATGGCTCTCCTTCGCAGGAGAAAGACACCATGCTATGTTGGGCAGGTAGACGTGGTGGAGGTGGGGTGCGTGTGGAGTGGGGGTGGGGTGCTTGTGGAGTGGGGGTGGAAGTGGAGTGTTGTTCATGTATTGTAGAAAATGGCTCTCCTTCACAGGAGAAAGACACCATGCTATGTTGGGCAGGTAGACGTGAGTGGGTGGAGTGTGGAATTGATACACTGTCAATATTATCTTAACCTGTCAGGACAGCAGTAGAAGCATAGTAACTGTATATCAATATCAATACCAGAAAATATTAGGCATCCCGAATAGCCACCACATGTGACACCCACACATCCCTCTCCAAGACATGGAGTCTCACATCCAGGTTTCCTTTAACAGCTCAGTGTCCAGCATCATTCTGCGTGGGTGTTTCCCCCTGAATGTTCTTCCATCTATCAGCATCCAAACATGACCAAGGGTTTCACTGACGCAGGAACCCTACACATTTGGCGTGATTTCTATCAAAAATACTCCAAATTATATTTCCAATGAGTACTGGTTTCTATAAAAAACATCAACAACTTTATCTATTTATTTTTGTGTGCACATGTTGTTTATTGCACCACTAAGGTATATTCCAGCTATATGACAGCTGTCTATAAATAACCTAGTCTAGATGACACAATCCAGTGATTGATAGCATGAGTGAGTGAGTTGGGTTTAACGCCGCTTTTAACAGTATTCCAGTTATATCGCGGCGTGTCAGCTTAATGTGGGAGGAAAGCCTGAAGTGATGCAGGTCTCAGATGTTTACCACTTTGGTGAAACCCACGAGCACGGGCATGGTGCTGACAAACCTAGAAACTTAATCGGGGCAAACCGGGATTCGAACCCACAATCATAGTTTTCTGGCGCGACCAAGGGACGCAACTCTGCACAGCAAACCACGATGCCTTAGACGACATGGCCACCCGTGCCCCCTATTGCTAGCATGAGCACCATCTACCTAAATAGGACTTTATGACATGCATCAACCAGGTCAGTCGCCTTATGACAAGCATGGGTTGCTTAAGACCAATTCTAACATGGATCTTCACGGTTCTCCAATAGCTTTAACACTATTACTATTCAACATATTTCATTTTGTTTGATCGTGACTTGCAGACCATAAGTTGAAGTCATGCATGAGTGAATTGTGTTTACTAACAAATAAATATACAGTGAGTCATGATGACTCCCAGTTTTCTAAAGCTAGATGACCCCAAGCTGCCTGAAGGATTTTCAGCATAATCCCTACTAAGTCAGTTTTAATACAGA
The DNA here is from genome assembly GCF_022045235.1 of Haliotis cracherodii. NCBI lineage: Eukaryota > Metazoa > Mollusca > Gastropoda > Lepetellida > Haliotidae > Haliotis > Haliotis cracherodii. The sequence continues at coordinate 53,288,571 of NW_027266319.1, read as the reverse complement.
AAATCAGGGCAAAGAAATCCAGATCCACATATTTTAGGGCAAGATACAAGCCCAGTTGGAAGCCGAGGCTCTATTCGATACTCCTGAATTGTTACCATGTCATACATTCTCCAGCGATGATTTCAAACGTTTTTACAGCAGGAACAAGTTTGCTGTGAATGAGTGTTGAATTTCAGGAAAGTGAAATGACAAATACAATTGTATACCAGTGTTTATTTAAGTTTGTCATTTCTTATGACAAAGGAAGGCGTGGCACCAACATTCAACTGCCATTACACCTCAGGGCAGAGAACTTAAGGAAGCAAAGTTGATTCTGAATGTTAAACAAAAGTTTGCCACCAACGTGGCTACATCCCCCGCCCATGTTGCAGAATTTATGACACAATTAAATCTAAACAAACCCTCACCTTTTTTAACCAAGGTGGAACTTGTCATGGAAATTGTTAAAAAAAGAAGAGTTTGGAACCTAAGTCCATCTTGTTGCCATGGAAATGTAAAAAATAAAAATTTCTAAAATTTCTAAATAGCAAAAGGCACCAGTTCAGCATGTACCTGACAGACCTGCAAAGTTTCATGAAAAAATATGGAATGGTTTATGAGTATATGCTCCGGAAACGAACCCTACCCTCACAGAACCTAAGTCCATCTTGTTGCCATGGAAACATAAAAAATAAACATTTCTAAAATTTCTAAATAGCAAAAGGCACCAGTTCAGCATGTACCAGACAGACCTGCAAGGTTTGATGAAAAAATATTGAACGGTTTATGAGTTACCGCGGTATGCTCCGGAACGAAACGTGACGGACGGACAGAGCCCGTTTCTATATCTTTGGTGGGCGGGGGATAATAATGTTGCCCATTTCACGGTGTTACCAACCAAGACCTGCTGCTGGATGCATCTCTGTAAGAAGAGCAGTAAATGCAGAGGATTTCAGAGAAACAAAGCTGAACGTAAGATAAAACAGAGAATCTTACCCGAGTGTCATATATATATCAAGACAAGTTGACAAGGCTGGCCGATATATATTTGATATACAGTGATCCCTCACTACAACACTACCTATGGGGTCCTAATAATAAGTGTTGTAGCCGTTTAACAGAGGTGGGGTCATAAGGTGATCATACAAGAGTACATACTCAGCCAATCTAACATCCTACACCTCACCTCGCTCAAATTGCAAATCAGGGTTGACCAAAAGATATGGTTATGGTTCATAGTGTAAAAATAATTATATATCTATCATTTATTCTTCATTTGTTGTTATTTACGAGCCATAACTGTGACAATCAGTGTGAAAGTAGTCTACTTACATGAAAATATTGTTCGATAATGGCAGTAACAGACGCTATGAGTACAGAGTAAAGAGTGTTTCAATGGCATTGATTGGCTGTGACGTTTTGTCACGCTAAAATAAAGAAAATACTGAGTAATACCTTCAGTTATTGCATGGGGAGACAATTTTAGAAACAAATAATTGTTTTGGCCAGCACCAGGATTTATTACATTATATGTACATTTTAATACACATTCATACAAAATTAGATACACATTCATACAAAATTAGATACAGAAGGAAACATAAAAGATAACAAAATAAGATGTAATAATGTTTGATTATTAAACCGTCTATCGTAATTAGCTTCATTAATGTTAAATTGAATGGACCCTAACTCAATTCACTTGAAATAACTAGTAATGCACTGCTGTTTCTTTGATTTAGCAACGTCCCTCCTCAACATGTCCAAGAGAAGCCTAGCTTGTAGCAGCGTTGTAGAATTGAAGGATCCATTAGGGTTTTGTTGAATATACGCAACAGAGAGTTCCAGACCCTTTACCGCTTCTTCGGCTGTACGCCGAGGGACAATGGGTAACGGCTGCACAATTTCTTCATCATCATCATCATCATCATCATCATCATCACTTGATTGAGCATCTTCGATGAGATGATCATCAGTTTTATTTTCTGAGATTGGCAGGGTGTCATCACATGTTGCCCTTAGCTGAACTGAAGTTGGGGTGACGTCGCTGGACTTGATTCCGTGACGTCGCTGAAATCGCCACAACCAGCCATTGCTTGCCTTGAAGGTGTCAGTGTCGCTGTTTATCTGTCTTGACATCTTCTGGGCCTGGACTTTGAGGATTTCACTGGAAAGAGGAAGACCTTCATGCCTTGACCGAGTGAACCACTCGAACATGGCCTTGTCCAGAGTACTGTCGTCAGCTCCACGAACCCTCCTCGTCTGAGGTCCTCTGCTGTCATGGCAATCGGCGGCGACGGACTGAAGTTTTTCTTCATTCTTTATCCAACCCCTGATGGTGCCCGCAGGAACACCCGACCCACGGCTCACACTGGCCTGTGAAGCACCATCTCTTACTTTCTTTATGACGTCTAACTTTTCTTGCACTGTGTACGATTTCCTCATGTTGAAGTTGGAATGCACTGGATCGGATAAATTCACTTTATATACAGTAACATATGTGAAGCCAGATTAATTGGTTTGGTACGGTCACTTGATCCAAATAAAAAGGGATGACGCCATGTTGTGATGACAACACACTGTGTGTATACAGTTTGACATTAGAGTTGACAGTGTCGCCTCAAACTGGATTACCACTAATGAAGAATGTGAGCTTGGCTTGTGGGTCACTTTATTGTATGAATGTGCTTCAAAGATCAAAGGATGATATACAATGATATGTTAACTCATAGAAAAGTCATATTTCAGGGACTTGTTGCGGTAGTTTTGAAAAAAGTGCCCAAAACTAATACAACAGATAATTAAAAGCGCCAACAATCTACGTAAACTAGGTAAAGACATAGAAATAGTTTGGATCCCTGCCCACTTTGGAGTGTTTGGCAACGAACACGCAGACAAAGCAGACAAATCAGCACTAAAATTAGAAGAAGTAAGCATCAACCTACTAATATCACAAAACGAAATTAAAAGTATCACAAAGGAGAAAATCTTCCAAAGGTGGCAAAATAACTGTCAGAAATCTGATTGCAAACTAAAACACCTACTACAAAAGCCACTCAAAAAAACAAAAATCCATCATAAAACCAAAAAATTGACAGAGTAATCACTAAACTACAAACAGGCCACACTAAGTTAAACTCCTACCTGCACCAAATTAAAAAACACCAAACTGGTAAATGCCCCCACTGCACCTTAAAAGAAACGCCTGAACATGTAATACTATATTGCACACATTACCAGCAACACAGAACAACACTCCAATCCACACTAAATTGCAACAATCAAATGACACTAGCAACGGTACTTAACCCCCTAAATGACTTACAAACATTTAAAGCACTAGGCATATATCTAACCAAAACAGGCCTAAAAATAAAAGTACAACAAACAAGCTGCCAATAAACCCTAAAATTCTAAACCTATATAAACACACAAAATCCCTTTAATCCAAAACTTCAAGGCCTTAGGCGTATTCTTAATCGAAACGGAACTAATAAAACGCATCTAAAAACACAATAGTCTACCAAATCAAAATCACATAAACAAACATCCACCATACCCAGCTCCCTTAGTTTTCCTCCCCAACCCCATCGGCATCTATTCCAATTCTCAAAATTCCCAAATTCTATATAAGCAACCCCTAAACCCCGCTCTTGGGTTGCACAGACCACTTTCGCCCCTTTCGGAAACACATTAAACGGCCTGGCCGGGCCCGTGTGCGAAATACGCATCAGTCGGAAAGCGCATGTTAAATCTCCAAAGTAAGTAAGTAAGTAAGTTTAATCCACCCGTCCACCCAGCAGTTTTCAAACAGACTACTAGGGCTCTAGTCAGCGATAAACTCTAGGTTATGCAACGAGAACCATTAAGTATGAATGAAAATTAAATAATTCAATCATGTCTGTGTAAAACTTTAAGTTTATTAGAAATGTACAGAAATCTTTGGATCCATGCTTTACCTCGCAGTGTAATCGAGTTAGCGTCTTTAATCAAATGGTGCAATTAAGCGAGGGATCACTGTATTTGAGCTTGGAAGATGTGAGGGTAAGAGTCTAGTTATCAGAAATCATTCTTCCAACTTGTTCTGGTATAACCAGTGTCTTGAGTGCGCATAGTACAGCTTCAGTGGCAGGGAAATTAGTGATGTCATTTGATTGTGATGTCATGATTGCCGATGATATCACAATGGTCTGACAAACATTGTGATGCAGTTTCATTGCAGTGATATCTAATAGGGGATACTGCTTGATTTCACCAAAGGATATCTCCTGTTAGAGCCAATAAATGACTTCTAAGCACATGCAATTATTTATTTATCTTAAACCTTAAACATAATTTCATTTTGGGACAATATGTCTAGGGGTTACTAATAAAGCCTAGTGGTCAAGACATAAAAAGTTGGTCAACCCATGTTACAGCAGTATTTTATACGCCGCACAAATATGCGCCTGAAGGATGCACAAATGTTGAGAGTGGATGCAGAAAAAGAATATACTGCATCCCATGGGACATTCTATGTACCTACAGAGATATCTGAAATGAACATATTTTACAGAAAAAACAGTTGTAAAATTATCCTAAATTAGGTAATAAAAAAATGGAGCCTAAAGACTGACTCTTCACTTTCAGAAACTGCTGTAACCTAGATTTGTCTAGAATAATAGACTTGCATGGGCTGCATTGAATATATTTGTTTGAGGTCTGTACAAGGGTCAAGAGCAGCTATGGGTGTCATTTCATCCATCAACCATGACCACTGTCCACTTGGTCATTGATTCAATCAAGGATCTAAATTAATCATCACAATGTACACTAAACTACACCAATTCATTACTTTACAAGGTCCTCATAATTTGCCTGCAAGGCCCCTTAAAATTTAAAAAGTCAAGGTAAAATCCTCAGGGTACAGTGAGAGAATCCCATTCTTGGTGTGCCCAACTGTATACACCTGGAAAACATAAGGAGAAGTCGGAGGTAAAACATGTACAAGAGTATTGCACTTGTATACCCATATGCATGAATGTGTGTGTGGCTGCTTGTATTAGTCCGGTCTATTGCCAGTTTTATAGTGCTATCCCACTGAGAAAACTTCCCACAGTTCAACAAAGATACTATCTCAGTATATTGACTCATGTCAACCATTCTTGTTTTATCCGTTAATGCCGAATGCCGAATGCCAGGCAGGGCAACAACAAGTAACATCTTTAAACATCTTTTGGTAAGATTCATCCACAGGACCAAACCACCAACATTTCACCCTTGATCAGACGCTGGACCATGGCGATAGTAAAACCAACATAAAACCTTATTCATTCGATCACTAATAAAACACCAACATGCATGGACAAACAGTAAAATGTCACCCGCACGTAGACTAACATCTAGTCTCTGAAATGAACATATCGTACAGAAAAAACAGTTGTTCAGTTATCTTAATAAAAATATAAGAAAAGGGAGCCCAGTGACTCTCTTCATTTTCAGATACTGCAGTAATCTAGACTTGCCAAACATTATAAACTTGCATGGGCTGTATTTGATATATATTTGTATCAGGGTCTGTAAGACAGACTAACCCGCAAGATACTCCTAGACATCTCTTAGACCTTACAAATCTTGCTGAATCTGAAAGTTTGATTCTTAAGGAATGTTTCCTCAAACAGTAATGCAGATGTGCATTGAAAACATGCTAGAATAGACTGTTTTGAAACTTCTCCAGACAAGTGCATATTCTTGTCTGTGTTGCCTGAAGTAATTTGCACAAACACAACAGTTAATCTGGCACTAACAGTTTCCACCTGGTACTCCAACAACCCCAAATCATACACTACACAAATACAGTGTAGAAATGTCAATATCTACTTGCTTTAAATGTCAGTGTTGTAAATACAACATATCAGTCGCTGGGAAATATTTACGTCAAATCTACAACAGACATCAACTGATGCTGCTGAAAATATACACCATGAAACCATCACAAGTGTATTAACAAAATATTTCTCCTGTAAATATAAGATATATCAGAAAAGAAAATAGAAAATATTTGGAAAAGATCATAAATTTCAGCAGGATAAGTTCAAGAAAAGGAGGTCACTGTTTGTCTTATTCTCACAAGGAACCTGTCAGAACTGACCTTGAACTACAATACCTGAAGGGGATTATTTCTAGGATTCCTAAGCAAGTGCCCTCGGCATATGTGGAAAATAAAATGATTCGAACTTAATTTCTTAGTCTGTCTCACAGTCCCTAAAGGCCTAAACCATATTATTTTCCGTAATCTGCGCAGCCCATGCTGTAATGCTATAGTTCTAAATGAAGCAAGTCTAGATTTGTTTCACAAGTTCTGAATCTCCCATCCCACAAATCCAGCTAGGGCACCTTTTCAAAATTATATATTTACAGAGACGAATTTCGCAATTTCATGGGTATTTTTACATTGCATTCAAAAATGTAAAATAACGCATTAAACATGTTTTGGTTTTTTTTTCTAATCCTGTTATCAGTGAAATAGAAGTCCCCACTACCATGTAATCACAGTAGTTCTCCATTACTTACAACGTTAACATGACTTGGGAAATTCATTATTCTGATTAAGGAATTTATACTGCCATTTGCTGAGACTAAATGGGGGTCAAATGTCAGCCTGGAGCAGGACTAGATCAATCCTTGTGTCATTGAGGCATTCTGACTTGAATGGTATTCCAACATCTATTAGAACATGTAGAATCAGACATGCTGGAAGCACACGATGACCTTCCCTGAAACAGGACTAACACAAACACGGCAGATGAGAAATAAACAAACATTTACAATCATTCACAAACCTTGGCCTCCCATCTTGTGTATCCTGGCTGTTAGTTCAGCATTTATCCTCTTAATATTCCATGGACGACCAATTGAAATATTCTGGATTTGTTGGTGAGAAGGCATAAATAATTTGGTGGAACCGACCGAACTAGCTCTCAATGGAATTGGGGAGAAACTTAACACTTTAAAAAATCTCACAGCAGACTGAGACTGCTTGTGAGCCAGACTTAGTGTAGGTGGGACAGCCAGCAGATTCACCCTCCACTATCTCCGTGAAGCTGGTCACAACATGGGATGTTCTGCCCATCAAACAATCAACCACAACAACATGAACACAATAAATAATGATTTTCAAGATGAGCCTCTCGTTGAAAACCCGAGTCAGAGTTGCAGTAGCGTTTAAGTTTCCTCAGTCCAAACTCCAAATGCTGAAAGTTTGAACCAGCAGACACAATATTTAGAAAAGAATGGTCATGAATTATCCGATGAACCAAAGCTCAGCCTAAGGTACAATCATTTTGTTGTAGATAAATACTGTACTCAAATATTGGCAAACGTGGAGTTCTTTGAAAATTCTTGATTCTTGACAAGCCCAAATTGACTGTCAGCTGAGTCCATCACATGAGTGAGAGTCAGGTTTTACAACGGTTTTAACAATTTTCCATCATGATCACAGCACAGGACACCAGTTTATCCGAATGATTAAGCCTCTTGTACTGTATCTATCAAAAAGACCCTCCCCTCCATCTGTTCAAGGAACACTGAGTGCTGTCTGGTCTCCTCAGTCTACAGATACCCCTGTACCTCCAGACTACAGATACCCTTGAACATACGACGTGTCCAGGACACAGCCCCTGCCCTTTACCAGCCTGAAAGGTGGCATTAGGCCAGGCCCAGATCAAACTGCCCCCCAGGTCTGTAGACAAGGGGGAATCCAAGCCCCCTCCCAGAGGTATTTCCCCTGATGTTTCAGTACATACACTTTCATCTCACAAATATGACTGGGGTGTGTAACCATTCATGAATAACAAAGCAATGTGTCACAATCACAAATGTTGTCTTCAAAAAGAGTAGAAACGTGAAAACTGGATTCAGTACCAAAATAGGTTCAATGTACTGTGATATTGATAGGACATTGGTGGAATATTGCTAAAAATGGCATAAAACCATGCTGTCTCACTAACGATGATAATGTAATGAAATTATCAAGGATTCTAAGTTAAGGTTCTTTAGGGACTGGTCATTTGTTATAGGTCAGGGTCACTAAAACATATGACAGTCTCTAGAGGAAGGTCATAATAGAAATACAGTCGTGCCTCGTTTATACGGACACTAGCGTCATTTCACAATTCGTCCGTATAAACGAATTTCCGTATAACTGAAACCAGCTTCTTACTGGAAGAGTTACTTCCCTTCAATTATGCAACTCATGACAAAATTCCTTATACATATTGTTTTTATTAATTTCGGCGAAATCGTGTGTGAAGCGATCGGAAGATCGCACAACTCACCGTTATTAACAGCAACCACGGTCAGAATACCGCTATTGACGCCTTGAAACGAACTTTAGTTGACAGAGAATGGATACATATATCATAGATGACATACTTTGACTCGTTAAAAGTCATATTTGTTTTTGTTTGACGATTCTATGTCAACATGAAATTCTCGCGATCACGCGATCACATGCGCGTGAGCCTTGACGGTGACTGGTCAGACTGGTTCCATGTAAAAAAAATACCCGAGAATAGCGATCAGCTGCTTCGCTTAGGGTTATTATTATTTTAAATATGTTTAGTAAAGGCTGCATTTAATTAAGAAAATAATGGAATATATTATTCCTGATAAAATAAAATAGTTTCAGATGCAATTGTTGTCGATCCTTGCATTAAAAATCCTATAAAGTTATATCATTGGGTGTGTCTTTACCGAATCACCGGTCGATTCTAAGAAAACGTGTGTACAGCTGACTGCTGTTTCCGGCTTAGTTTACGAGAAAATACACAAGGTAATCTTAATCCCTAGATATAAAACAATGCCTCGTAATGTTCTCGTAATACGTAATGAAGTTCAACATGTACATGTACAATAAACAAGCTCGTCTCAAACGTAACTCAGTGTCACTGGTTAATTGACTTCTCACGAATCAAAGATATTACCACCAGCGGAAGTGTACTGTCCGGATAAGTGAGACAATTTTGAGTGCATTTCAGTGTTTTGTGTATGAAAATGACCGTCCGGTTCCGGAAACTGAATTTCCGGATATACGGGTAAATTTATATAGTAATTATTTCGTTATGAATGAAAATCGTCCGGGAACCGAGGTTTCCGGATATCTGAAGTCCGTATAAGCGGGGCACGACTGTACACATATTTGGAGAGAGTCATTAAAAATGGACATTTCATAATAAAACAAAGAGTTTTGCATTTTGTCTGTTCAGGGACCCGGTCATGACACAATTGTACAAGGACATGGGGAGGGTCATCTAAAATATGATAAGCAATTGGAGAGGGTAATTATTTTCACTACTTTAGTGCATCAAAAACTCTGACCCACAATGTAATAAATGACGGGTCTCTAAAGTCAAATATTTGGTCCTGATTAGTAACTTGACATTGTTTACACGACATAACTATTATTGTCTTATTGGATGCAATGTCTGTGACACACCATCAATAACCCTGCAGTCAGTGGAATGACTACACAGACAATTGCCACTGGCAGCTTGTCCCAAGTAGCTGTGCAGTTCATTTCACTAAATTCTATGGCTGTGGATAAGATGGCCTTTTTTCTCTGGAACGTCTTCACGCATTGCTAGCACAGATCTGGAGACAAGATATTTTTTAGTTCTACAAACATCATGACAAACTGCAACTAGGCTGAACTAATTGTCTGAAAAACTTACAGGGCTAAAGTGTGAAATTTCCGGTGTTCTGTCGGCTACTGATAAACATTTAACACGTTTTACCGAAAGTCCTTCACATGTCCTTGGGACCTTTCTCTGAATGAAACTCTTGTTCGTATTGCAATAACAATACACTTCCCTTGACCTGGGGAGATGTAACATTTATCTTACAACATCCTCTACATGCTCCATGCCCTCACAGCCTATAGGGTTCTCTGGTATTCTATGGATGTCACAATGACCGTTCAACAAACATGACAAAGCAGGACTGGATCTACTCCCATGAAACTACATCTTTTGATGCTGATGCTAGACATTCAGTTGTTACCATTGTTAGATGCCATCGACATGCTGGATGCCAGATGTTGTTACTATTGTTGGATGTTTGACATGCCAAATACTAGACATTACCGTTCTAGACTTGGTGGATGCTAGACATGGAGGATGCTAGCTAGACGTAATGGATAATAGCTAGACATGGTGGATGCTTAACACATGGTGAATGCTTAAGACATGCTAGATGCTAGACATGCTAGATGCTACACATGCTAGATGCTAGACATGCTAGATGCCAGACATTCCAGTCCCAGACATGCTAGATGCTAGACATCCTAGATGCTACACATGCTAGATGCTAGACATGGTAGATGCCAGACATTCCAGTCCCAGACATGCTAGATACTAGACATGCCGGATCAGACTAGATGCCAGACACACTAGATGCTACATATCCTAAACCAAAGTTGACCGGCTGGCATTTCTATGTGGGACTCATTATATACATGAGCAATGATTCAACAATCAAGAAAATTACAATCACATATCTCAGTTTGAATGACATGAATAACAGACTTTAATCAGCATTTGATTGCTGTAAGCACAACCAGTGAGTCAGTTTACTTAATTACTGATGCCTGTTAAACAGCAGGGAGGTCTCTAGTGCTGTAAAATTAACTAAACCAAACTGTTCGACCCTTGTGTTGACATTAATTCAACATTTAAGCATGTTTAAGGTACAAGCAGAGGTTAACCCAGAAATAGGTCTACACAGAACTAGATCGTGCAGGTAAATGACCACCATACAAGTTCAATGAATTATAGCATCTAAACCCACAGTTTTAGATTTACAATCAAAAGGGCATTACAACAGGCCAAATAAGAGGCCACACTAATAAATAGAATTAATGATAGTGCACTCATGGATGTCCAGAATATTGTCACTGTCCAACTTGTTTTGAAATAGGCCTTGAGTTGGAAGATGGCAGAATTTGGTGTTTAGTAATAGGTATCCAAACCATGCTTGGCAAGTAGGTAAGAAACAAGTCAGGCTGAAAATAGTCTTGAATTGTGCTTATATTGGTACAACATGAGCCTTCTAGAAACTGTCCCATTCAGAAACTTCTTGAAACAGTGTTCATGCACACCACAAGGGCAGATAACTCAAATTCCGGTACAAAAACATTTTGGAAGCTTCTACCATCACTATAATTACCCTCACATAACAGTATCACCGTACATAAATGTCTTGATACCAGCAGAGATGTCAACTATCAAACACCTCTTGTATCAACCTCAGCATACTTAAGTCAACAGTGTGAACAGTATTATGTATATATGATGTCATATCAGAATATGTGAGCGACTGAGGGGATTGGCTGGTTTGGCTCCCTGACTTGGTTGATGTATATCATTGTAGCCCAGTTGCATAGACGGATGCTCCTGACGTCAATCACTGGATTGTCTGTTTCAGACTTGGTTATTAACAGACAGAGTACGGTTTTAAACATCAAATAATAACGTGGGCATACACATGCTCTCCTTGCATTGTCTTTTATTCTAAATTAAAAATTTCATAATGAGAGTTATTTAAAGACATGTGCATCTCACCTCTATGATAATGGGGTGAGTGAGTGAGTTGGGTTTAACGCCACTTTTAACAGTATTACAGTTATATCGTGGCGTGTCAGCTTAATGTGGGAGGAAAGCCCAAAGTGATGCAGGTCTCAGACGTTTACCACTTCGGTGAAACCCGCGAGCACGGGTATGGTGCTGACAAACCTAGAAACATAATCGGGGCGAACCGGGATTCAAACCCACAATCATAGGTTTCTGGCGTGACCAAGGGACGCAACTCTGCACGGCGAATCACGGCGCCTTAGACGACTGGGCCACCCGTGCCCCCACCTCTATGATAAAGAGAAGTAACAGACACTGTATTTGGTGTATCACACAATACTACACAATCAGCACCATGAACACTGTGACATTATCATGAAATGGCAACGATTAAAACCACAATTACCGTATTCTCTGTACTAAGCACCCTGCTCCAATAAGTGCCCCTGACCAACTTTTAGACCAATCTGTAGGTAATCTTAATAAGCACCCGTGCTAGTGAGGTTGCGATTCACTGTTCAAGGGATATTGTGGAGACTGTTATTTCAAAGCATTTCAAAGTAGCTCAGAATTGTTTTGAATTCATTCTTTTTTGATAATGTCATTACTATCAATTAATTCATTTTCGCTTCATTCCATTTGTGATTATATCTGCCCATGTATTCAATATTTCGTAAAAATATGCAAGGATCTCCCCATCCATCTGAGGGTGTTCCAATATATCAATTTACTCATTCTCCCTTCTATCAGGTATAAGTCCTGTCCATCTACTTCTTGCCTAATTTGTTTATTTGTAAATCTGTCCATCCATCCCCCAATCCATTTATTCCTTGGTCCATCCATCTATTCCTGGAACACTCGCGCATCGTCGGCAAACAATTCACAATACAATACCTGATACACTTAATTTGGCATCGATTCACATTTAACCTCATATCCTTGTTGATCTCACATCAATATCAATAATCAAGTACAAACAATGTTTTTAATTCATCCTAACTTTCTTGGTTGTCTTTCAGATACCGTCCCGATAACAAGACTGACCAGCTCTGCCTTGCTGCCTGTCAAAATACAGTATGTTAATTTGTTTGTTTCTTATTATTTTCTCATACACAGAGCTCCAGATAAGCTTTTGGTGTTGTGGGTATTTTACTCATGCATTTTAAAATCATTGGGTATCAGTAATTCTATCTGGGTATTCAAATTTCTGCTACACATTAGTTTTTACACATGTGGGTATTGAAGTTAAATATTTAAAAACCCTTTTCATCTAGTCCCTGCAAACTGGACTCAAACTGCAGGACTCAAAAATACTGCGATACTTCCACAAGAAAGTGTGATGGCAAATGATCATGATGTAACATTCATGGAGTTTGGCAAGGTTGACGGAATGTCTGTATCTAATTTAAAAATAAGTTGCTGATTTGCTAATCAAATATGCAGGGTTACTTCACAATATTTTGATTTTACTCACTAGTTTTATTTTTGTAGCGTATCTGTAATGTTCGTTGCGTATTTGATACGCTTAAATTTTTTTTCACTGCATTTTTCTGCATTTCTGATGCGTATTTTACGCAGATCAGATCTGGCTTATCTGGAGCTCTGCATACAGAATAGTTGTCATGTTGATGAGTATTAGTCAGTTGGCACAGTTGTCCTTCTTTACCTGTATGAGCGAGTCTAGGGACTTTCTTTTCAGTCAAATGACTGGGTTTTCCTCACAAAATGTTGAATATGCAGTGTTGAGATACAAACTGTATCGTGACATCCCTTAAAGCACCACCTACTAAGCCTGAAAACATATGTCCATATGTCCTTGAGTGTATTACAGATTCATTTCTAGAAAGCAGCTGCATTATGGCCTAACTACATCAAAAAGGGTGTTAGTTAATCAAAGAAATTCTGTGGTGCTTGGATGTTGTATCATAAATGTTTCAAAAATGAGGAGCAGCTTTCATTTAAATTTTAGTTTTGTACTTAAGACTTTAATGTTTTTAGACCATGTACTTTCCTGCACTGCAATATGATCTCTTAACTTTAATAGTTTATGCATACTTGATATATGCAGTATGTTTGTATTATTAGAGTGAATGTGTGAGTGAGAAGCATGTTATTTTTAAAAAAAAAACTAAGATGTACTAATAAGTTGTGCTAAACGTCATGGGCTTTCTGCTTCCCTGGGTGCAAGCACATTTTATGTAAGAAGTACTGCTTTTTAAGAAACAATTAAAGAAAAAAAAAGAAAAAAGGGGGTTAGTTTCATCCACGTTCGAACTAGGTTTGTTCATTACTGTTCGATCTTTGAAAACAATTTAATTTGTTATGTATGGAACTAATAAGTGTTTCCCTTTTTCATTTTTCAATTATGGAGTTTGTGAGTGAGTGAGTTGGGTTTAACGCTGCTTTTAACAGTATTCCAGTTATATTGCGGCGTGTCAGCTTAATCATAATCGGAGCGAACCAGGATTCAAACCCACATTCATAGGTTTCTGGTGTGACCAAGGGACGCAACTCTGCACAGCGAATCGCTGCGCCTTAGACGACTGGGCCACCCGTGCCCCCTGTTGAGTTTATGGTATATCCTAACATGCTTAATGTCATCATTAATTAACAATGAGCAGATCATACCCTTTGACTTCCTTTATAATGTGTGTTATCCTTCCGTCAAAATGAGATCAAGTGAGGAAACCTTCTGAATGCTGTTTCCTTGGTCATATTAGCATGATTAGTTGAAAAAAGGTTTGACAAATCTGTTCATCACATTATTTCAAGGGGCATTGGCCTCATTGGTGGCTCATATTTTAGCTGTGCAGAGTTGCATCATGCCAGAATTGTATGACTGTGGGTTCGAATCGAAGATTCGCCCTGGTCATGCTCCATTGCACCAAAGTTTGTTTGTTTGTTTGTTTGTTTGTTTGTTTGTTTGTTGTTCATAGCCTCTCTCAGCAATATTCCAGCTATTTGAGGGCAGTCTGTACATAATCGAATCTGGACCAGACAATCCAGTGATTGATGTCATGAGCATCGATCCACGCATTTGGGATACGATGACATGCATTAACCAGGACAGCAAGTCTGACCATCCGATCCCGTTAGTCGCCTCTTACGACAAGCAGAGTCGCTTTATACAGCAAGCATGGGTTGCTGAAGGCCTATTCTACCCTGGATCTTCACAGGTCGTATACATCAGTGGAGACAAGGACCCAGGACTATTGTTTTGTTGGTTAACGCCACACTCAGCAATATTCCAGCTATATGTCTGTAAATAATCGAGTCTGGGCCAGACAATCCAGTGATTGATATCATGAGCATTGATCCACAAAATTGGGATATGATGACATGCATCAACCAAGTCAGCAAACCTGACCACCCAATCCTGTTAGTCACCTCTTACAACAAGAATAGTCACCTCCTACAGCAAGCAATGGGTTGCTGAAGACCTATTCTAACCCGGATCTTAACAGGGCTTCACCAAAGTGGTCAATACCTGTATCCATATGAACTGCCAGACTGCGACATGACTGAAACACTGTTCAGCTGGTTAATGTGTTAAACCCAACTCAGTCATAATATTTCGCTGAAATATATTCAAGTTTCTTATTATAAATCCTCCCTTAAATCAAGCAATTTTTGGACAAAAAATGGATAATAATCATAACCAAATAATTAATTAATACCATCCCATAACGCACTACAGATCTGTTTGTTTTTTAACGACACGCTCAACAATATTCAAGCTTTATGACGGGGGTCTGTACCAGAGAATCCAGTGATTGACATCATGAGCATCAAGCCACGCAATTGGGATACGATCACAGGCACATAAGAGGGCAATCAGTCCTCTGACAATACTAGAACTAGTCTGTCTCCTAGACCCTAAAGAATAAATTAAAAAAGGAATCCAACTCCAGTCTAGAATGAATCTCTTGAAATTAAGCATTTTTCTGGGCCTAAATAAGGATCTTTTTTACATTTTTTCATGTGTTTTTATTTTGTAGTAAGCATTGTTCTGGGCTAAATCTGGATTTTTTTTATCTTTTTTTTTATTTTGTAGCTATATATGTTCCAATAAGATATTTATTTCTGGGACTAAATGTTCGTCTATACTAGACCTACCACTGGGCCAACACAAGGTAGTCTGCACTCTCTGCCCAGTCAGCTATCATGGTGTAATAATAGAGAAGGTGATTACCAAATGACTGAGACAGCAGCCAGTGCTGAAGTCTGCATTTACGATAACTGCCAAATTAATGTTAAATGTGCGGGTGTGATAGCAAGCTATTATAGGCAAATTGTCCTCTTGGCATTATCCCGATTATCATCCAGGAAACACAACCTCTACACACTGCCTGTGATCTTGTTGTTTAAAGTAGATGGCTGTGTCAGAGACTGGGGTTTATTGGGATGCTCTTAAAAATTGGTAGCCTTGCTCCAAGTCTGAACTGAATTATAAGTCCATGGATGTATAGTAATTCTATCCATATAATAGGCAAGTCTAGATAAGCAGGTTTAAGAACAGCAGTCTTTTATAGGGACAACTTGTTCTTATTATTTAGGGTATATAATCTAGGAGCTATGAATTTAAGTAATAACAGTGTTAGAAATTGGCACTAGTCCTGTAGCCCTTGCCAAACTGCCCAATAGTTAAGGTATCATAAGGACGAGTAGAACTTTGCCCTTTTTAAGGTTTTTGCCATATGTTATCATTATAATCACTAGTGGATCAAACCTGTTAGTTTCTACCGCTGAATAATAATTGCCTTAGTGACTGGTGCAAGTCCAAAACTTTAGATGTGATCCTCTAGGTTGAATGTCTGAGGCATAATGCTGGTGAGTGATGATGGGTCGTGACTTTTAAAACAGAGATTTGGTAATAGCAGATGGTAGATATATCAAACACCATGAACACATCATCAATCATGTCATTTGAGCTTGTTGAAAATACACGCAAATAAGAATGCTTCCTTGTGAAGTATGGAGTAAAGGAGGCTTAAGGAACAGTGAAGCCTTGTCAGTGTGAAGTCTTCGGGGCCTGGGATAATATATATTACCCCACTTTTGACGGATATTTTTTATCATTCCATGGTACACAAAATGTTTTACTGATTCATATGTCAAGCGTATTTTTAAAAAGATTAACATATTTGATTATCATTCTGAATGTCCCTATCAAAAGTAAGTAAGTTGGTTGGTTTGTTGTTTAACGCCGCACTAAGCAATATTCCAGTATATGACGGCGGTCTGTAAATAATCGAGTCTGGACCCGACAATACAGTGATTAATATCATGAGCATCGATCCACGCAATTGGGATCGATGACTTGTATCAACCTAGTCAGCGAGCCTGACCACCCGATCCCGTTAGTCGCCTTTTACGACAAGCATAGTCGCCTTGTACGGCAAGTATGGGTTGCTAAAGACCTATTCTACCCCGGAATCTTCACGGGTCAAAAGTAAGTAAGGATAAAATATATGGATGAGTAACTGTATTACAATTCAGAGGAGCGATATTGTGTTGTAGGTTCTAACACTGTTATCAAGCAAGTGATGTCCAGAGTGTGGTTGACAAGCATATATACAGGTATGAGGCAGTGTTATACGGTGATCAAGTTTAAACAGCTTGAATCAAGTTGATGGGCCTGCTCGGTTACTGAGCCCGAACTGATAAACCCTTTAAGGTATCAGTGGAGACCAGGGCCCACTTGCACAAAGCGATCTTAGCGCTAAGATGATCTTAACTCCCATACTTTAGCATAGGCCTACAATAGTCTTAGTGCTAAGATCGCTTTGTGCAAGTGGGCCCAGAAGTTCTGTCTCAAGCAGGACGGAGTTAAAGCAGTTCCACATTATATGCTTTAGAATATCATTCTCATACATGTCACTACTCTCATTACTAGAGAGAGTTTCAAACATTAGTTTCAATTTGTTAGTGTGTTTCGGTTAATAGATCTTTTCGACATGAGCGAGTTTACATGGTCACAATGGTGAATGAGTGAGTGAGTTGGGTTTAAAGCCGCTTTTAGCAGTATTACAGTTATATCCCGGCATGTCAGCTTAATGTGGGAGGAAAGCCCGAAGTGATGCAGGTCTCAGATGTTTACCACCTCGGTGAAACCCACGAGCACGGGTATGGTGCTGACAAACCTAGAAACATAATCAGGACAAACCGGGATTCAAACCCACAATCATAGGTTTCTGGCGTGGCCAAGGGACGCAACTCTGCACAGCGAATCGCGGCGCCTAAGATGACTGGGCCACCTGTGGCCCCCTGATCACATTGGTAATCTCTTACGATCTGCTATAACGGACTATCATAATTATTTACCATGTTAACATGAATAACATTATAACCTTGATAAAAGTAAATCTATCAGTCTGCCTGTGTCCTGTAAAATTCTATTTGGCCTCATCACTAAGATCAGCTAATAAAATACCCTCTGATAACCATGATAACACCAAAGTGTACTATACAATTGATGCTAAGAGCTGTGTTTGGGCTAGTTAAGACTCAAGAGTGTTAGGTACAGACTGATCTTGTGGTAAGTTTATTAGTGATGTGAAACAATGGTAACATACAGTAAACATGGTTATAACGAACACGCTTATAACGAACTACGGTTATAACGAACTAAAATTAGTAGTCCCTTTGAGTTCGTTATAACCGTACTTTACTGTAATATGAATAAAGGCAATTAATGAAACACAAAAGATCAATATCACATCTCGAAGACATCTCATATATATCATAAATAATAAACATATTTATATTTATATATCTTGTTTACTATTTATCATATCAATACTAAATCAGTATTTCAATTTTTAAGAAATGACAATATGAAAAGGACAATCAGTTTGAGAGAGCTGAGAAATATGTGGAAAAGTGGATAATTCTAAAATAGGTTTCGCGAGCTGCACTGTTTAAGTTGTTTCCTTGCCATTTCCCTGTCCAACGTCAGGCTACGCCCATGCTCTCTCTGGTAACAGACCAGTAATGGGGCATTCAACTTTCTAATTTGAACATTTTAAATGTTTATCTCACCAGGCCTTACTCCTCGTCAAATGGTTTGAACTGATGAGGAGAGGTCCCCTTTCACAACAAGGATTCTCAGACAGCTGTCTCAACACAAGGGACCATCTCAAGGGTGACAGTTTCTTTTCAACTTTTTAAACCAAACAAGGCACAGAAGTTACAATAACTACGACAATATTATTCAAATTATCTTCCAAAACAACTCAAATTGCTTTGACACAATATTTATAAGTTTGTCATGAAGAATATATTTCTCAACAACTCATTATGATACAACCCCTACAAGCATGTTCATGTTTGTATTTGTAACATATGGTTCAAGATGTACAGAAATAATCTCTGTCGACAGCATCATTTTTAAGTCCTATATTTTCAGTTAATTTTGGTTTATGATTCAGATTAATCAACATACATTGGTTATAATGAATGACAAAATTTCGTCACAAAACTTTGGTATGATTTACAATAAGTGATATTTATATTGCAAAGTGCACCATTGTGTTTGAAACAGTCAAATCTTTCTGGATACACAGTCACACGTTGTTGCAGTTCCAACGAACAAGCACTTAAACTCTATATCATGTCATAACCTTAAGGGCACCTATCATAAAACAATATATCGTGCAAACTATAAGATTTGTTATACCAGTGTGTCATTTGCATTCATTGATTATGTAACTGGTATTTAACTTTTGTTTTACACTAGATCAAAACAACACTGTTGCACTATCTGGGTCACTTTGTTTCCTATAATAAATAATCTATACAGCATATTAGTAGCACAATTAGAGAACTTTATATTAGCATTGTTCAAAATGTTATAATAATTATTCAGACATTGTGTTAATAGGAATGAGATGGCTGCATTTAAATAAATGATTTACGGAAATGATTGATCCACTGAATAGGGTCATCTCTCCATAGATATATTTATTAATATTTTAATCTCATTCTCATTTCACCAACTATTTAATGTGATTTTTATGAAATAGAGAAATATGATAAATCTAATTACATTATATTTGATTAAATTAACTCAATAATCAAATCTAAAATGAACTTCTTTTCCTTTTGTTTAAACATATGATAAATAATATTAATTCTGGTTACATAATGTCATCTGTTTCCCCATAAATACAGCTGTAGCACCAATAATCTGAAATTGGGTGAATTACATATCACCAATACACACATGTCAGGTGCGAAACAGATTTGCACCCTTCATCGTCAAGTAGCTCACCGTTCTGGATGACTGATTTTCCACCCTAACAGGGCCTCAGTCATGCGGCATGAAATGACAGCGATCGACAAAAGATCGTCAACGTTATCCCTGGTGTTGATACGGTGCACGTTGCAAAACTGCACCGATAGACAACACGAATGCACCGGGTACTTTGGAGGTTTTTGCAATTCATAAAGTAACCCCTTAGAGGACACGCCGAAATAACATTTTGTGATCGAATCAACAGTTCCGACGGTTCTTCTGGGAATCGTGAATGTCAATAAAGATTTTAAAACAAACATGTACTTACATGGCTCATAAACCGACCCTCGGAAACAATCCGGTCTCCAACCTGGCATCCTATAATTTATCGACGTCCCATAGAGAAGTTTAAAACATTCCAAAAACTTTTTCTCTGCATCCCATACACTTCTTGTCGTTCCGACTACACGATGGAGTCTGGTAAGCTTCTCCTAACAACTGGTAAACATTGCTATCAGCACCGGCGGAAAATGAACTTCTGTTGGCCCTTTGCGGCATCCCAATCTCCCAAGACTGTCTTCCTCGCGACTTCTGACGCTGTTAAACAAAACAGTGGTCTGTTGTGTAAATAGACAAAGAATGACAACAGACTAATGGGAAGATACAGCTAGCGTGATAATGTGCTACCGTGATTGTGGCGAAGAAAATAGGATTGCGAATTGGCAGAGCACTTGAATCGGAACACTGATTTTTTGGTCGTGGGGAAACATTATAAGCAGCAGCGAACACAAAGCCAACTGTTTTCGCTTGAGTGTAATCCTGTTGTCGCTCTTATGCTGTCAAGACCGAAGCCACAAGTGATATTTACTGCAACAAATTAATATGATTTTGGAGTGTTTGTTTTCTCTATCGCATTTACCATTTGAAATCGCACATTATGGGAAATTGGTGAGGGGCACGTACCCCTTCCCCTATCCCCGATCCGTGAGTATGAGCGTTAAATAATGTTTGTTTTTTGTCATGTTGTGTATACGTGCGTGCGCGCGTCTGTGATTTTGTGTGTTCAAAATACCACCTCGTTTTTATGATATTTAAATGAAAACAGCAACAAGTCACATGGTAAGTTCCACATATATGCATTAGAAAATGGTAATACAGATTTGAACTTCAATTTAGAAGGCAATATCCCTAATCATATTTTCCCCTAATAATAAACCCAAATGGTGTTTGTCCTATCATGAAAACAACACATTTTTTTTCTAAACCATGGTCATGTTTTCCTCTATAATTATAATCCCTTCTTTACGAGAGTTGTTTGTCTTTAAGCCGCAGTTAGCTATATTCCAACTATATGACAGCTGTTTGTACCAGAGATTAATATCAAAGCAAAGTTCACGCCGTCGGATGGCGGTTTGGTAGCCTAGTGGTTAAAGCGTTCGCTCGTCACGCAGAAGACCATGGTTCGATTCCCGACATGGGTACACTGTGTGAAGCCCATTTCTGGCCCCCACGCCGTGATATTGCTGGAATATTGCGAAAAGCGGCGTAAAACAATACTCACTCACTCACACTCACGCCGTCGGGGTATTCGCTGACACACATTCTACCAAGTCACCGAGTCTGACTCCCCGGTCGATCCCTCAACCCGCCACTGACGACCAGTACAGATTGGTGGCGGCCGTCTAACCCAATGCCCTCCGTGTTTACAAGTTTTGTATTGAAACTCATCTCAGTGTTATATTTGAACTCATTAACAAACTTAATGTTCTTAAGATTTTTTGTTTTGTTGAACAATTTAACGCCGCACTCAGCAATATTCCAGTATATGAACCAGACAATCCATTGATGGACATCATGGACATCGATCCATGCAATTGGGATACGATGGCATTCATCAACCAAGTCAGCGAGTCTGACCACCCGATCCCGTTAGTCGCCTCTTATGACAAGCATAGTCGCCTATTACAGCAAGCATGGGTTGATGAAGACCTATTCTAACCCGGATCTTCACGTGTTGCTAAGAACAGCGATTGGTAACCACCACCGCTCGAAGACATTATATATACGCTTTGTTAAATAAAAATTGATTGATGCGGACGTAAAATATCCCAATGAATCTTCTTTGTTGGACAACTTCCAATCACAGTCGTTTGGGGATGTTATTGTATGTGAGCGTATCAATTGTTTTTATGTGCAATTGTGTATACACACAGAAGAAGAAAAAACACAACAATCATAATAGTTTTAATAATAATTGATAGGGGCGGTTATAGTGTATGTCTGCAGTGTGTAATATGGTGTTACAGTGATCAAGCTCGGAACTCTCGGGCAGTGAGTGAGTTGTGTTTAACGCCGCTTTTAACAGTATTCCAGTTATATCACGGCGTGTCAGCTTAATGTGGGAGGAAAGCCCGAAGTGATGCAGGTCTTCAGACGTTTACCACTTCGGTGAAACCCACGAGCATGGGTATGGTGCTGACAAACCTAGAAACATAATCGGGGCGAACCGGGATTCGAACCCACAATCGAAGGGGTTGCCCAAGGGACGCAACTCTGCACAGCGAATCGCGGCGCCTTAGACGACATGGCCACCCGTGCCCCCACCGGGCAGAATAAAGTGTACACCGGCAATTGGATTTGAAGTTGCGACCCCATGTTCCTTGAGACGTCATGTGCACGACACCTGCTGCGAGATATTGATATGATGCATGTAATATTGTCTATGGTACCCGTATCAAATACATCACAATCGAATAACGGTTTTTTGTGTGTTTCATTTTAAGTCAAAACGTCAAACATAGGTGTATACTTACTCTTGTATTGCTAAAATGCTAGAATGGCTCTTGTTGCTTCTTGATACTCTTCAAAAAAAGGGGGGGGGGGGGGGGGGGGGGGAGGATTACAGTTCTGTATTACAGTCAGTGAAAATAAGCTTTGTGTAGGAACATCCGATCTTCATTAATTCAGGGAGTGTTTATATACATAGATTCAGTCTATGACAAATCATTGATGGAGAGTTGGTTGTAAAGATTCATCACTTCCAGGGTTATCAGTTTCTCCACCCAAACCAAACATTGATGACAGAACCTGAGCTGTGTGACAGAAGAATGATGAAAGTCTGATGCTGTGAGTCTGGGAAATGATCTGATCGATGCTCACGATGTCAGTCACTGGATTGTCTGGTCCAGACTCGATTATTTACAGACCGCCGTAATATAGCTGGAATATTGCTGAGTGCGGCTATAAACAACAAATATTTGTTTAGTCTATGAACATATTTTATTGTCAGAAGACAAATGGATCAAATCCAGTCAGTGATGTGGAATTTCCATGATCGTCTCCGGTCCAATAGATAAATATGTAGGACGTTTCTCATGATATCAATCAGTGGTTTGTATGGACTGGACTCGATACCACAGGTCGCCGTTATATAGCTGGCGTAATGTTGAGTGGAGAAAAACAAAGCAAATATTCCATATTGGACTAACCGAGTCTGGACCAGATAAACCAGTGATTGAAAGCAAAAATAACGAATTTTCGCCGTCGGAGTACAGTGCTACACAATCAGCCCAGCCAAATATGACAGAAAAGGATATAACAACTTTCACAGCACATCGTACGTTCCGTAATACGAGATAATGTCTGAATGAGTGAGTGAGTTGGGTTTAACGCTGCTTTTAACAGAATTACAGTTATATCACGGCGTGTCAGCTTAATGTGTGAGGAAAGCCCAAAGTGATGCAGGTCACAGGCGTTTACCATTTTGGTGAAACCCATAAGCACGAGTATGGTGCTGACAAACCTAAAAACATAACACCGGGGTTGGAACTCACGTTCATAGGTTTCTGGTGTGTCCAAGGGACGCAACTCCGCACAGCAATTTGGCGCCAGAGACGATTCCCCCACCCCCTCTCATTTGTTCTCTGTGTTTTGAATTTTTTACATACTTTGTCCCGGTGAGACTGGTCTTAGGACTGTATAACATTTTGATGAACCCCCAGTTTTGTTTGTTTGTTTGTTTGTTTGTGTCTTTGTTGTTTAACGCCAGTTTAATTCCAGCTGTATGACGGCGGTCTGTAAATAATCGAGTCTGGACCAGACAATCCAGTGATTGATATCATGTGTATCGATCCACACGATTGAGATACGATGACATGTATCAACCAAGTCATCGAGCCTGACCACCCCACCCCGTTAGTCGCCTCTTACAAGCATAATCGCCTTTAACGGCAAGCATGGGTTGCTGAAGATCTATTCTACCCCGGACCCAAACCCTTAATAAATGACCAGTGCCTTAATGAAATGATTTCAACTTGGCACAAACAGTACTTTGTAGCACATTCTACAAATACATGCCATCTTTAAGGTGTCCGCCATTTTAGAGTACAGTAAATTCGTTCTCCCCTGGTGTGACATCACTTTGGTGCCACCCGAAAACACGGAGGCGGTGATCACTAACAAGGCCAGAAACATACCATCGTGCACAGGTTCGAATCCCTGATTAAGTTTCCTGGTTTGTTAGCACCACGCCCATGCTCGTGTGATTCACATAGTTGTAGTTCGAATCCCGGTTCGCCCCAATTATGTTTCTAGGTTTGTCAGCACCATACCCGTGCTCGTGGGTTTCACCGAAGTGGTAAACGTCGTTGACCTGCATCACTTCGGGCTTTCCTCCCACATTAAGCTGACACGCCGCGATATAACTGGAATACTGTTAAGGGCGGCTTTAAACCCAACTCACTCACTCACTCACTCACTCACAAAGTTGTAAACATCTATCACCTGTATCAGGTGGCCACGCCGTAGTAGAGAGAGGATAGTTTATAACTAAAACATAGTTCGAAGTGACGTAAACCCAATTCCCCCAGTCGTCTCCACAATGGACATGTTCAGCTGACTTATCACAAAACTACTCTGCTAACATAATGGGTTGATAAAAGTTCCAATTGTTGCACGTACAAGCATGCATCTTGGGAAATAGCGTAAGTAAAGTCGGAGCGTGTGGAAGTGATATTGATTGAATATTTCCTCATTTGGGGAATATTCCAACACTTGCAGGAACTTCCGTTCCTTTACATCTCTAATGGGACACTGTAGGGAACAGAAGCGGGTCGGCCTCGTGAAATAATACACTAGTTCCCTGCATATTGAATTAGTGGCAAAACAATTTTTTTCTTCTTTTTCAATTTTTCAAGCAAGTAGGGAATTTCTGTGTAGCTCTTGGACGCTTATGGTGTTAAAAACAATTCCCAAGGAGTGATCGCGGGGGTATTGTTTTTTTTTCCCTCTATATTCTCTTGGTTGATTGATTCAAATATACCAGATCACAGGTTACCAACCGATCTTTATAAGTTGACTGACTGCCTCCGTCTCCCTGGTGTTATGGACAGAGCGTCTACCTGGAGATCGAATTAAGGTCTGTGGTTCGATCCGCCGCGTCAAAAAAACATTAAAATATCATACTTGATGTTCCCCTGCCTGACGCTCGGCATTAAGGTAATAAAACAAGTACTGGTCAGTTCGATGTTGGTTTTTTTTCCTGAATGGCTAGCGTAATTACTTACACTATTAAGACGTACTTAGACCAGCTGTACAGCAAACGACATGCACGGTTTGGTTTGGTTTGTTTGTTGTTTAACGCCGCACTCAGCAATATTCCAGCTATATGACGGGGGTCTGTAAATAATCGAGTCTGGACCAGGCAATCCAGTGATTGATATCATGAGCATCGATCCACGCAATTGGGATCAATGACATGTATCAACCAAAACAGCGAGCCTGACCACCCGATGTCGTTAGTCGCCTTCTACGGCAAGCATGGGTTACTGAAGACCTGTTCTATCCCGGACTCTTCACGGGGCTCGACATGCACGGAAGACATACATGGGTTACTGTTATTCTCCTCCACGACATTTTGGGTTGACATTTGTAATATATCCAATTTGACATGTTCATTACAGAAGCCCATTTGACTCGTTAGGAAGAAAAAGCACGTGCGCATTTTGTTGGCCAAGCGAAGTAATGATCAGTCTTGGGAGAATCACACGTAAAATATCTTTGGGTAACGAAATATTCATAACTCCGACGATACGTTTAAAGTTTCCCGAACACGTACTGTTGTGAAGGCGACGTACGGCCGATGACGTATTAACTGCTGTATGTGGAGTACTGGTTTGTTTTAGAGATAGGTATTGTGTGTATTTGTAAACCCAAAACATTTACGTCAACATCTAGACGCACACGTTGAATACCTTACCAGGGTATGGGGGTTACATTGGTTGGTTGGTTGGTCGTTTAACGCCGGACTCCGCAATATTCCAGCTATATGACGGCGGTCTGTAAATAATCGAGTATGGACCAGACAATCCAGTGATTAATATCATGAGTATCGATCCACGCAATTGGGATCGATGACATGTATCAACCAAGTCAGCAAGCCTGACCACCCGATCTCGTTAGTCTCCTTTTACGACAAGCATAGTCACCTTTTACGGCAAGCAGGGGTTACTGAAGACCTGTTCTACCCCGGAATCTTCACGGGGCTCGACATGCACGGAAGACATACATGGGTTACTGTTATTCTCCTCCACGACGTTTTGGGTTGACATTTAAAATATATCCAATTTGACACTGTTCATTACAGAAGCCCATATGGCTCGTTAGGAAGAAAAAGCACGCGCGCATTTTGTTGGCCAAGCGAGGTAATGATCAGTCTTGGGAGAATCACACGTAAAATATCTTTGGGTAACGAAATATTCTTCACTCCGACGATACGTTTAAAGTTTCCCGAACACGTACTGTTGTGAAGGCGACGTACGGCCGATGACGTATTAACTGCTGTATGTGGAGTACTGTTTTGTTTTAGAGATACGTACTTGTGTGTATTTGTAAACCCAAAACATTTACGTCAACATCTAGACGCACACGTTGAATACCTTACCAGGGTATGGGGGTTACATTGGTTGGTTGGTTGGTCGTTTAACGCCGCACTCAGCAATATTCCAGCTATATGACGGCGGTCTGTAAATAATCGAGTCTGGACCAGACAATCCAGTGATTAATATCATGAGCATCGATCCACGCAATTGGGATCGATGACATGTATCAACCAAGTCAGCGAGCCTGACCACCCGATCTCGTTAGTCGCCTTTTACGACAAGCATAGTCGCCTTTTACGGCAAGCATGGGTTGCTGAAGACCTGTTCTACCCCGGAATCTTCACGGATTGTATGGGGGTTACAACTACTTTGGTGCTACGACAGTCATAACTTTATGTTAAACAATAGAAGTTTCAATCACTGTAGCGCGCTACGAAGGGGGCCCTATACTCACTCAACCCAGTGCATCCTTACTCACACAGCAACCACCAACGCCTACGTACACACACACACACACACACACACACGCACGCACGCACGCACACACACACACACACACACACACACACACACACACACACACACGCACGCACGCACGCACGCACGCACGCACGCACGCACGCACGCACGCACGCACACCAACACCAACACCTACCATACACCCCCACAAAAACTCCACACTACGCCGATATCCAGACATCAATATTGTGAATGGATTATGGCTTCTGCAGACAGTTTATTACAAATATATCACCGTTGATGACTTTGCAATAGCATGTCACTCCACGGAACGAGCGCGATTCTGCCATAACTGTCAAGTATTTGACACACCGACACTTATCATCCCCACAAACGTAATGGGATGTATGTAAACCGGCATGTGCCTTGTCAATAAATCTGTCGAATCTCATGCCAGCTAGATTATTCTTCCAATTACTCCTTCTTATGTAATTGATATATGTACCTCCTAAATGATTTCATCAGCCGGCGTGTTGTTTTATTCAACGTGTGCCTACATGACTTATAGGGCGAGGAGAACGGTTTGATCGCTTGCCATAGATTCGCCTCCGGACACTGCTTTACAGTCAATCAATTACAACACTCATCATTTCTTTCTTACATAGTGCTCCAACTTCTAAATGCCTCTCAAAGAGGCAACATCCATCCATCTTATCCTACTTAGTGCTCCAACTTCTTAATGCCTCTCAAAGAAGGTATACATTGTTGATGTACTATACTCTACGACCGTCACGCCATACATCCCAACCACCATCTACACCCATCCCAACCACCACTGCAATCACCACAACCACTGCCAAAACACCACCTACACCCAGCCCAACCACCACTGCCACTACACAAAACACCACCTACACCCATCCCAACCACCACCACCACTACACAAAACACCACCTACACCCATCCCAACCGCCACTGCCACTACACAAAACACCACCTACACATATCCCAACCACCACTGCCACTACACAAAACACTACTAACACCCATCCCAACCATCACCACCACTACACAAAACACTACTAACACCCATCCCAACCATCACCACCACTACACAAAACACCACCAACACCCATCCCAACCACCACTGCCACTACACAAAACACCACCTACACCCATCCCAACCGCCACTGCCACTACACAAAACACCACCTACACCCATCCCAACCACCACTGCCACCACACAAAGCACTACCAACACCCATCCCAACCGCCACTGCCACTACACAAAACACCACCAACACCCATCCCAACCGCCACTGTCACTACACAAAACACCACTAACACCCATCCCAACCACCACTGCCACTACACAAAACACCACCAACACCCATCCCAACCGCCACTGTCACTACACAAAACACCACTAACACCCATCCCAACCACCACTGCCACTACACAAAACACTACTTACACCCATCCCAACCACCACTGTCACTACACAAAACACTACTTACACCCATCCCAACCACCACTGCCACTACACAAAACACTACTTACACCCATCCCAACCGCCACTGTCACTACACAAAACACCACTAACACCCATCCCAACCACCACTGCCACTACACAAAACACTACTTACACCCATCCCAACCACCACTGTCACTACACAAAACACTACTTACACCCATCCCAACCACCACTGCCACTACACAAAACACTACTTACACCCATCCCAACCGCCACTGCCACTACACAAAACACCACCTACACCCATCCCAACCACCACTGTCACTACACAAAACACCGCTAACACCCATCCCAACCGCCACTGCCACTACACAAAACACTACTTACGCCCATCCCAACCACCACTGTCACTACACAAAACACCACCTACACCCATCCCAACCGCCACTGCCACTACACAAAACACTACTTACGCCCATCCCAACCGCCACTGCCACTACACAAAACACCACCTACACCCATCCCAACCGCCACTGCCACTACACAAAACACCACCTACACCCATCCCAACCGCCACTGCCACTACACAAAACACTACTTATGCCCATCCCAACCACCACTGCCACTACACAAAACACCACCAACACCCATCCCAACCGCCACTGCCACTACACAAAACACCACCTACACCCATCCCAACCACCACTGTCACTACACAAAACACCACCTACACCCTTCCCAACCACCACTGTCACTACACAAAACACCACCTACACCCTTCCCAACCACCACTGTCACTACACAAAACACCACTAACACCCATCCCAACCACCACTGTCACTACACAAAACACCACCTACACCCTTCCCAACCACCACTGTCACTACACAAAACACCACCTACACCCATCCCAACCGCCACTGCCACTACACAAAACACCACCAACACCCTTCCCAACCACCACTGTCACTACACAAAACACCACTAACACCCATCCCAACCACCACTGTCACTACACAAAACACCACTAACACCCATCCCAACCGCCACTGCCACTACACAAAACACCACTTACACCCATCCCAACCGCCACTGCCACTACACAAAACACCACCAACACCCTTCCCAACCACCACTGCCACTACACAAAACACCACCAACACCCATCCCAACCGCCACTGCCACTACACAAAACCCCACCAACACCCTTCCCAACCACCACTGCCACTACACAAAACACCACTAACACCCATCCCAACCGCCACTGCCACTACACAAAACACCACCAACACCCTTCCCAACCACCACTGTCACTACACAAAGCACTACTTACACCCATCCCAACCGCCACTGCCACTACACAAAACACTACTTACGCCCATCCCAACCACCACTGCCACTACACAAAACACCACTAACACCCATCCCAACCGCCACTGCCACTACACAAAACACCACTAACACCCATCCCAACCGCCACTGCCACTACACAAAACACCACCAACACCCTTCCCAACCACCACTGCCACTACACAAAACACCACCTACACATATCCCAACCACCACTGCCACTACACAAAACACCACCAACACCCATCCCAACCACCACTGCCACTACACAAAACACCACCAACACCCATCCCAACCGCCACTGCCACTACACAAAACACCACTTACACCCATCCCAACCACCACTGCCACTACACAAAACACTACTTACACCCATCCCAACCATCACCACCACTACACAAAACACCACCAACACCCATCCCAACCGCCACTGCCACTACACAAAACACCACCTACACCCTTCCCAACCGCCACTGCCACTACACAAAACACCACTAACACCCATTCCAACCATCACCACCACTACACAAAACACCACCAACACCCATCCCAACCGCCACTGCCACTACACAAAGCACTACTTACACTCACCCCAACCGCCACTGCCAGTACACAAAACACCATCAACACACATCCCAACCGCCACTGCCACTACACAAAACACCACCAACACACATCCCAACCGCCACTGCCACTACACAAAACACCACCAACACACATTCCAACCGCCACTGCCACTACACAAAACACCACCAACACCCATCCCAACCGCCACTGCCACTACACAAAGCACCACTAACACCCATCCCAACCACCACCACCACCACCATAACCATCACCACCACCACCACCATCGCCGCCACTACCACCACCATCGCCGCCACCACAACCACAACCATCACCACCACCACCACAACCATCACCACCACCACCACCATCGCCGCCACCACACCAACATCGCCGCCACTACCACCACCATCGCTGCCACCACAACCACAACCATCACCACCACCACCACAACCATCACCACCACCACCACCATCGCCGCCACCACACCAACATCGCCGCCACTACCACCACCATCGCTGCCACCACAACCACAACCATCACCACCACCACCACAACCATCACCACCACCACCACCATCGCCGCCACCACACCAACATTGCCGCCACTACCACCACCATCGCCGCCACCACAACCACAACCATCACCACCACCACCACCACCACCACCACCACAACCATCACCACCACAACCATCACCATCACCATCACCACTACCACCATCGCCGCCACCACCACCACAACCATCACCACCACCATACAAAGCACCTCCTACACCACCACCACAACCATAACCACCACAACCATCACCATCGCCGCCACCACCACCACCATCGCCGCCACCACAACCACAACCATCACCACCACCACCACCACAACCATCACCACCACAGCCATCACCACCACCACCACCCCTACACTAACCAACACCAACAACCCTAAACTCGCCTCAATCCTCAATGACCGCCTCCGTGGTGTAGTGGATAGAGCGTCAGCCCGGAGAACAGAAGGTCGCTGTTTCGATCCCCAAGACGCGTCACATAAAATAAACGTTAATAGGCAGTACTTGCTGTAACCCTGCCTCGCGATCGGCATTAGGGGGATAAAACAATGTCATCCCCTTACCGTGCTAGTGGGTTCAACTGCGACTTTCACAACTTCGGGCTTTCCTCCCACATCAAGTTTACACGTCATGATATAACTGAATACTGTTTAATACGGTGTCCAAACTCACTCACTCAAAGAAATGAATGAAAAATATTTGGATTGAACGTGCAAATAAAAAATCTCAGGCATCTTTTTCCAATGTGTACGTGCATTGAGTTTGTTTATCTGAATGCTCCACGTGATTAAAAAAACAGCCGTGTCAGCAAATTGGCATCCTCTGAGAAAACTACCCACGACGGACAGTTTCGCGAGAAACCTGTTTGAAGTTAATATCAGTGAAACGTATAACCCTAAAATAACGGTTTGATAGTTAAGAGAAAAAATGTTTAAACATGTTTCTTTGACAAACTTTGAGAAACCGTTATTTTGTATTTTTCCAAAATCCAATCTCCACTCTCTACTGTAATCCGTTTGAGTGACATCCATCACCATTTAAAGAAATGAACATTCTCCAAACGCCTTGATTAATATAGTTAAATGGCAAAAAAACAGCTTCTTCAGAAAGATTCGAACCGACGTCAATCCACCGGAAACAGTCGCTTGAAATAATTATCTTTGAAAACAACTTTGATAATTTTTTTACCCCAAAGACTGCAACAAACTCACAAGCGCATTAGCCGTCTCACATTCCGAACTCATTGTGCCATTCCCAAAGCAACGCCATTAAATGCCTGGTTTGAATTCAAAACAGATTCGTCATCTGACAAAAAGCTTGAAGGCTTGGGGTCAGTTTGGTGAGCAAGAAGGAAGACTCAGACTGTAACCACAAGAGTCTTCCTTCATTGTCTGACAACCGAAGTAGACAACTCCACGTTGATGGACGGCAGTCATTAAACGGAAAACTCCTCTGGGAACAATTGTCATTTAACGCGAAATAGACCACATTGGTTGTCAGACGAACTAAACTGTTCACAGCTCACACGTATTTACAGTGACAATCTTAGGCAGTTTGACTATTGCAGCAGTTATTGCGATACTAATGGAATACAGGTACCAGCAATGCAAAACTATTCCTCGTATTATTTGACATGATGGCACGATTACTTGGGAAGTTGTTGAAGGGCAAGGTCACACGAAAAAGAAACTTTTGTCTTGTTCGTTTATAACCTGAAAGACATCTGCCTGGTACTTTCGGAGCCAAAATATCACAATTAAGTAATTATTGCTTTTTCGCATTGGAGTGATTCATTTTTTTTACCTTTCCCTTAAAGTTCTAGTTTCATAATAGACACCCCATAGCTGATGGCCCTTCCAATATGACGTCATTGGTGTCAACTGTTTTGGCGTAATACTAAAGTACAAAGCAGTGTTAACCTAATTCAGCGTGACCAATTCCACATGTGCCCAGTTCACTCTGACAATGACACATGTGGCCAATTCCCTCTGACCAATGACACATGTTCCCATTTCACTCTGACAATGACACATGTGACCAATTCACTCTGACCAGTGACACATGAGCCCAATTCACTCTGACCAATGACACATGTGCCCATTTCACTCTGACCAGTGACACATGTGCCCAATTCACTCTGACCAATGACACATGTTCCCAATTCACTCAAACCAGTGACACATGTGCCCATTTCACTCTGACAATGACACATGTGCCAAATTCACTCCTACCAGTGACACATGTGCCCAATTCACTCTTACAAGTTACACATGTGCCCAATTCACTCTGACCAGTAACATATTTGTCCAATTCACTCTGCCTAGTAACATATGAGCCCAATTCACTCTGACCAGTGACATATGTGCCCAATTCACTCTGACTAGTACCATATGTGCCCAATTCAATCTGACAATGACACAAGTGCCCATATCACTCTGACCAGTGACACATGAGCCCAGTTCACTCTGACCAATGACACATGTGCCCAATTCACTCTGACCAGTGACACATGTGCCCAATTCACTCTGACCAATGACACATGTTCCCATTTCACTCTGACCAGTGACACAAGTGCCAATATCACTCTGACCAGTGACACATGTGCCAATTTCACTCTGACCAGTGACACATGTGCCAAATTCACTCTGACCAGTGACATATGGCCCAATTCACTCTGACCAGTGACACATGTGCCCAATTCACTCTGACCAATGACACATGTGCCAAATCATTATGACAATGACACATATGCCCAATTCACTCTGACAGGTGACATATGTGCCCAATTCACTCTGACAGGTGACACATGCGCCCAATTCACTCTGACAATGACATGTGTGCCCAATTCACTCTGACAATGACACATGTTTGCCCAATTCACTCTGATAATGACACATGTGTCCAATTCACTCTGACCGATGACACATGTGCCCAATTCACTCTTGCCAGTGTCACATGTGCCAAATTCACTCTGACAAGTGACACTTGCGCCCAATTCACTCTGACCAGTGACACATGTGCCCAATTCAGTCTGTCCAGTGACATATGGCCCAATACACTCTGACAATGACTTTGTGCCCAATTCACTCTGACAATGACACGTATGCCCTATTCACTCTGACCAATGGCACATGTGCCCAATTCAAAGTGATCATTGACAGACGTGCCCAATTCACCATAACAATAACACATGTTCCCAGTTCACTGTGGCCAATGGCAAATTTGCCCAAGTCACTCTGACCAATGACAAATGTGCCAAATTCACTCTTGCCAGTGACACATGTGCCCAAATCATTATGACAATGACACATGTGCCCAATTCACTCTGAGAATGACACATATGCCCAATTCACTCTGACAGGTGACATATGTGCCCAATACACTGTGACCAATGACACATGTACCCAATTCACTCGGACAATGACATGTGTGCCCAATTCACTCGGACAATGACACATGTGCCCAATTCACTCTGGCCGATGACACATGTGCCCAATTCACTCTGACAATGACACATGTGTCCAATTCACTATGACCAATGACACATGTGCCCAGTTCACCTTTCCCAAAGACATATGTTCCCAATTCAGTATGACCAAAGCTACACGTGCCAAATTCACTCTGACCAATGCCACATGTGCCCAATTCACTCTGACCAGTGACACATGTGGCCAGTTCACCTTTCCCAAAGACATTTGTGCTCAATTCACTCTGACAATGACATGTGTGCCCAATTCACTGTGGCCAATGGCAAATTTGCCCAATTCACTGTGACCGATGTGTCCAATTCACTCTGACCATAGACACATGTGCCCAATTCACTCTGACCAGTGACACATGTGCCCAGTTCACTGTTCGCAATGACATATGTGACCAATTCACTGTGACGAAAAAGGCCATTTTAGTGGAAATTCCACCATGCTAGTCCCATCAAGGCAACTGACATCAATGCGACTATCGAATACATTCTCTCCGACAAAAACAAAAAACAACACATGTATTGAGAATTATATTCGGTAACGTAAACATTAAAACATGAATTATTAGGAGGAACAGTTGCGAAAATATGGAATAAATTACCTGGAAAAATATTGTTATATACATACATGAACACATGTGAGCATTGAAGGTGCTTAAAGTAAAGAAATCGACAGACTATAGTCAAGACATGTGGGAGTTAAACTTCTAGGTCATATCGACAGTATTTAACCCGCATCGCGAGTCAAACCACACTATAATGACGTAAGTGGCCATATGGTTTTTGTTTGTTGTTTAACGCCACACGTAGCAACATTCCATCTATATAACGGTGGTCTGTTAGTAATCGAGTCTGGACCAGACAATCCAGAGATTGATGTCATGATCATCGATCTACACAAGCATCAACCAAGTCAGCGAACCTGACCATCCGATCCCGTCAGTCGTCTCTTACGATAAGCATAGTCGCCTCTTACGACAAGCATGGGTTGTTGAAGACCTATTCTAACAGGAATCTGCACGTGACAGTCGCCATATTGGTGGCAATGTGAAACTCACCTACACATCAAAAGATATTATCACTACTCAATGGAAGTTAAAAACATCATTCTTTTTCATCTGACTATATTTATGCCAGGACTATGGAGTGAGTGAGTATGGTTTTACGCCGCTTTTAGCACCAGAAATGGGCTTCACACATTGTACCCATGTCGGGTATCAAACCCGGGTCTTCGGCGTGACGAGCGAACGCTTTAACCACTAGGCTAGCCGACCGCCCCTCAGTACTATGGAATACTGTATGAAAACATAAGGTGTTCCTTAACTTCTTTTGAGGAGTACTCATACATCTGAGGCTACATAAAATGATTATTTCTTTTTGGATATTTTTAAATGTCAGATTCTTTACAAGACATTATTTATCCCTGTTTATATATGCATCTTACACTTATAGTGCAAGAGCGTATTGAAAGGGCAGAGTGCTTATCTTTTTTCTTTCTTATGGTTTTGGTTGGATTGTCCGTACTGTACGTTAGAGCAAAAATGGCTTTTCGTTGCTCTTCATAAAATCCCTACATTTAAAAAAGAAAACGGTTTGCGATTCAAACGAACAAATAACTATTGTTGTAGCCAAATATTATTCGATTAAGCACCCCGAAGGTAATTTTGAAACCATGTCAATGTGACGAGGACGAGACGGAAGATCATTCATGACAAACAAATCTTGCTTATGTCGGCTTAATGTTATGGAGCCCTAAGTGATGCAGGTCTCAGACGTTCACCAAGAGGAAGGGAGTTCTGCTGACAAACCAAGACATATAGTCTTGCCGAAACAGGATTCGCACCCACGATGACAGGTTTTTTGATAGCCCAAGGGACGCAACTCTGCACAGCAACATGCAGCGCCTCAGACGACTACACCACCCGTGCCCCCGTCTTTGCCACTGCACCACCAGTGGTAGTTTAATAAGAAATAAAGAATCAGGGTCTAACAATAAACTGGCGTGTATGTTCGCCTTAAGGGAATGAGTAGCACTTCCCCCTGGCTTGTTTCACCGCCTACCGCAAGATGGCGCCAGTTTAAATGCACGAAAAGCCAAAGAAAAGAAGATGGAAGTTTAGTTTTCAGGGTAAATATGTGAGTACACTCATCGGACGGATCTAAGTTCGATACATCGGAATCGATTCCACAAACAAAACTCAGCTTTCTCAGAGTCTGTTCAGTCTAACTATGCCGGACTGGTTATGTTTTTCACCAAGTTTGCATCTATTCCCAGATATGGAGGATGGGACAGATATAATCCTGTATGAGTCACCTCCAATCAAAGACGTTCATTGACACACACCGACTAACAGTAACGTCAACCTTCTATGCGTCTGTACACTCATTTCGAGAATCTCCACACAGTGATAGATCGTTTCATACGGTGAGCCAAGTTCCACACAGCGTTGACGGGTGTCGCTCGCACCTCACTAGCATAGGGGGCGCTGCGGAGGAGTTGGACATGGTTTGTAAAATTAGAATTATACAGTTTTACGTCATTCACTACTGTCTTGGAGCTGTGCAACATCTTTTAAGAAGTGAGTGAGTGAGTATGGTTTTACGCCGCTTTTAGCAATATTCCACCAATATCACGGCGGGGGACACCAGAAATGGGCTTCACACATTGTACCCATGTCGGGATTCGAACCTGGGGCTTCGGCGTGACGAGCGAACGCTTTAACCACTAGGCTACCCGACCGCCCATATCTTTTTAGTAAAGATGCTCTATTCATATGTTATATAAGGAAACACTTTGAAAACACAAATTTAATTTCTTTTGGTTATATTTGGCAAAATGGCCAAAAAATCAAATTCAGTCGTCAAGGTACTGAGGCACGAGATAATCAAACACAACCATGGCGTCGTATGGGTTCAAAAACGCATCTTTCCTGATTTCGAGTTAAAGGGATAATGCGTTTTAAAGTTTTTCAGTATATTTGGCCTTACTGGGTAACAATGGTTGCAACTAAAATTGTCAATGAACATACATGCATATGGTTATGCTGGTCAGTAGTTTCTGGAACAAGGGCGTTTAGAACAATATAACACAAACTATTTTTACCATTACATCAACGCGAAGGGGCTTCTATAATCCGGCTAATGATGACCCATGTGTTTGATGTAAATCCTACGTCTGTACAAAATACAATATTTACAAAATGGATGCAACCCATTGACCATGAACTAATATAAATCAACCTGTCGTATCGGAAACCTCATTAATACGATTCAGGTCAACTTGCCATCAACGCGAAGGGGCTTCTATAATCCTGCTAATAATGACCCATGTGTTTGATGTAAATCCTACGTCTATCTGTACAAAATACAATATTTACAAAATGGATGCAACCCATTGACCATGAACTAATTTAAATCAACCTGTCGTATCGCAAACCTCATTAATACGAACCAGGTCAACTTGCTATGTCGGAAAGTTGTTCAAAGTTACATTTTACTACGACAACGGTAATCGACAGACGACAAAGAACATTGGTAGTCGAAGGACATAAACATTGAAGCCTATCTTTGTCACGATTTATATGATGTTTTACGACTTTTTTAAAAACAATTGGGACAGATGTCATGCAATAATATAAAGTTGAAATTGCTTAAAACAACAGTATACTTAACTGATCAAATTGTTACTGATATTTTTTTGTAAAATTTGTGTACAAAATATTCTAAAAAACACACAGAATATTAATTGTCAGTTTCCTAGCAGCGTCCAGGTACAGAAACATCTAACACTATACTACTCAAAAGAAGTTAAGGGTCACCGATTGTTTCATATTACAAGACTTGACCTGTCATGCCGTAATTGTTTTGAGTAATATATTTCATTCTCACTGACGAGGTGAGAAGCTAATTTAAGATCGCGTTCTCAGTGAATTACAATCAACTTAGCCCAAAGATCTCTTTGTGGAACAGGACCCTGGACGTTAAAATATTTTAGGGGCTACCCTCCAACATCCCGTCTTGTGTTGATATTTTTGGGGCAGCTAAAGAGTCACCGCTCCTGGAGATATAGGAAAACACGTCCCCGGGGCTCACAGTCTTGTCGAGGGGCCGAGGTCGTTTCCCCCTTTTCGCAATTCCCTTAGCCCACTGGCAGTAGAAGGGGTCCCGGCTGAGAACGTCCTGTTTGTTACCCGGGCCGCGGGGGATTGTCCTGATGTACCACGACGTGCGCTTATCGCCGTGCTGGTCTCTACGAGGGATGGTGTTGGTGGCGTTGCCGTCGCTGGAGTGACTGCTGTCGTTGCTCTGCTTGTTGAATTCTCCGAGACCGGAGTCAATACTTTCGGTGAAAGCGGATCTTGGGTTCTTCAGAGCTGTCGGAAGGTCGTGGAGACTTCCGGTTTGGAGATCAAGATGGGATGACGTCTGAGCAGCATTGTGTTGGAGTGGTCTGTCGTCTGATGGCGGTTTTTCATTGGTGTTGAGATTCGGAAGGGAACCTATAGTTCGTAATGTCGACGATGGGGTAGACGATGATGTTGAAGTGAATGAAACTGTGCTCACGCTGCTATCGGACGGGAAGACGTTGTTGCTGTCGTCTGACGTTAAACGGACGTCATTCTTGTCAACGTCGTAACTTACCTCTCCTGTTTTTGTGTTGTAGACGTAAGGTTTGTCCGTTGCTGAAAATGATAATTTTTGTTGTAGAAATATTTTTTTCTTCATACAAAATACATAGGTATTTTATTCCCGTCGTTGCAATTACCAGGTGCCAATGCCAACTGGCATGTGCTGGCAAATTTTGAGTTTGAACTTTGAATCCATTCAAAACGTATCCTGGCACGGCAACTAGCCAACGAGCCAACTAGTCCTTGTTTTATCTCCTTAATGCCGAGCACCAGGCAGGTAAACATCAAGTACCATGTTTTAACGTCTTTTGGTATGACGCAGCCGGATCAAACCCCTGACCTTCCACTCCCCGAGCAGACGCATACCACTAGACAACGCAGGGGTTCCTCATCGTTGGGAAGCATGCCCCCTCCAATGACACAGATATGCAATCATCAGTAAGATGAGACCGCCTCCGTGGTCTAGTGGTCTAGTGGTAGAGTGGTAGAGCGCCCGCCCGGAGAGCGGAAGGTCCGGGGTTCGATCCCCGGCCGCGTCATAACAAAATACGTTAAAAGATGGTACTTGTTACCCTGTCTGGCGCTCGGCATTAAGGGAGTATACTGTGTCTGAGTGGGGTTTTCATGTTGAACTGTGGCATGGTATCTCAGTGAGCTAGCACTATAAATCGGCATCAGTCCGGTCTAGTACAAGCAGCCACACACCCCTGCATGCACGTCGCTATATAAGTGCAATAATCTTGGACGCGACGTTAACCCCATTTCACCTCACCTCACCTCACCTCAGTAACATGAAACCTACCGTCATCAAATCCAACTCCATCGAAGACCTTTCCCCCAACCAGCAAGGGTTTTTCCTTGAACCCAATCTTTGGCGTGACACGTGGCGGGGTTACTGTTTTGTCACGTGGCGTGATGTCATCATCAGCTACGAGACTAACTGCATCATCGCCTCTTGGCAAAACGTTTTCCGTCGGGTTCTTGGTGGGAGATTTGCCCACCATTGGACCTTGATGTTTAATTGTAGGTGTAGCCCACTTCTTGTCACTTTCAAACTTCTGAAACCTAGGTTCAGCTTTTTCATTTGGAGACAGAACAATCGCTGGGATGATTGCTGGGAGATCAACAGTCGACTTTAGGTTGCTGATGTAAGCGTCAGTTAGTGACTCTGAAATATCAGGGTTGGGATATGTACAAAACATGCAGACCCAAGTGGATGAGAACGTAATATGTGAGTTGAGTTCACAGTTTTCTGTTATAAAGTGCCGGACTAAAAAGTATACACTTAAAACTGGATTTGACCAAACAGTTACAAACGTTATCTAAACGTTACCAGGGTTAAAACATTCACCCAAACACAGCAAACTTAAGATCGAAAACACATCGATGATACCCGTATCTACCACATCCCCATCGAATAACCATTTCATCAAACATGGGCGTATACTTTCTTTTACCACGTAGTGTATGCCAGCGTGTTGGGTGTGAGAGGAAAGTTTAAAGTGAGATTGGCTACAGACGTCTACCGCTGTTGTATTGACTTTTCCTGTAACATGTTATCATGTCTGACCTGATAAAGTTGACATTGTCATGAGATAAACATGTTATTTCAGTCAAATATCCTCTTAGCTCACCTGATCTCGGGATGATCGTGTAACATGTTATCACATCGTCTGACCTAATAAAGTTGACATTGCCATGAGATAAACATGTTTAATTCAGTCAAATATCCTCTTAGCTCACCTGATCTCGGGATGATCGTGTAACATGTTATCACATCGTCTGACCTAATAAAGATGACATTGTCATGAGATAAACATGTTATTTCAGTCAAATATCCTCTTAGCTCACCTGATCTCGGGATGATCATGTAACATGTTATCACATCGTCTGACCTGATAAAGGTGACATTGTCATGCGATAAACATGTCATTTCAGTCAAATATCCTCTTAGCTCACCTGATTTCGGGGTGATCGTGTAACATGTTATCACATCGTCTGACCTGCTAAAGGT
Organism: Haliotis cracherodii; assembly: GCF_022045235.1. Lineage (NCBI taxonomy): Eukaryota > Metazoa > Mollusca > Gastropoda > Lepetellida > Haliotidae > Haliotis > Haliotis cracherodii. The sequence continues at coordinate 53,247,341 of NW_027266319.1, read as the reverse complement.
GACATTGTCATGGGATAAACATGTCATTTCAATCAAATATCCTCTTAGCTCACCTGATCTCGGGATGATCGTGGTGACGGGGGCCACAGGTGGGATATCACGGAACAAAGGAGCTGTTGACCTCTGGAGTAAACAACAGTTCGTTACGTTAATCATTGTGTTACTACCTTGTTTGCATATAACGAAGAGTGATATCGATAAACCATTCCGACAAACCTGGTACTACGTTCTGATAAATATGCAAATAAGGGCATCTGACAGGGACTACTTATAAAGCTCCATACAACGATGCGGCGTCTAATTAATCAGTAAAATTGCATATGTTTCGACAGGGATTTTTCCCGCTATGTGATTTGTTGGTTTGTTGTTTAACGCTCCACTCAGCAATATTCCAGCTGTAATCAGCGGACCAGACCATCCTGTGATTGACATCATGAGCATCGATCCACGCAGTTGGGATACGATTTCATGCATCAACCAAGTCAGCGAGCCTGACCACTCGATCCCGTTCGTCGCCTGTTACGACAAGCAACTAGGGGTTGCTGAAGACCTAATCTAACAAGTATCTTCACGGGCCTCCCGCTGTGTGAGTACCTGACTCAAATCATTTGGCACTATATAATGAATGGGGCAATTTACTCAAGCACCGTATTCATACGCGGTTTCCAAAATTACGTAAGTAAATGAAAACACGTCTTAACCTGCGAATATTGTTTGAATGATATATAAAATATAGGAATGTTTGCCCTTTAATGTTTCCGTATCGTAAATATCATATAAAGGTAAAAAAAACCCATAAGAATAGTATAATTATTACCCCTGTTACATTAAAGTTTTGTTACAGGAACATAGTTGGCTAATGTTCTCTATATCACGAACCATGCCCGGACACACCTGGACAGTGGTCACCACCCTGACCGCGCAGTTGACCTTCATTCAGCCATTATCTACACTATTGGTCGTCACAGTGAACACATGTAAAGCTTAACCTGGGCTAATGTCAATGTGAAAAGGTAAGCTAGTATGGTATATGTTACAAATACGTCTGTACATGCAGATCAATACTCACTCTCTCGTTCCTGCTCTCCCTGCTGACCGGTTTTTCTGCAGTAGACCATGAAGTAGGTGATACAATGTATACTACGTTGACTAGGTGAATATGACAACCCAGCCATATCAGGGACACCAAAAATAATCGTCAAATGTAATCCCATCCGGGTTTTGGCGTTATGTTTGTTAAGCTTGAAATGCTCTATCTGTTCAAGCTTAGACAGCATCTTTTAAAGTCTTAAAACTTTTGACAAAATACTCTCTCCCAGATTCAACTGTTGCTGAAATACTTGTTACAAAGATTTCTCCTATTATTTTATATGGTTCAGAAATCGGGTGATAACCGTTTAAAAAATTCACATCAATTTCCTTTAAAAGTTATATTTCCGTTGGAAAAAGAACTTATACAAATTCTGTTTTAGGTGAACTTTGAAGAACTCCTATATGTGTTTTGTTTTGTTTGTTTTTTGTTTAACGCCTCACCCTGCAATATTTAAGCTACATGACGGCGGTCTGTAAAAAATCGAGTCTGGACCAGATCATCCAGTGACTGAAATCATGAGCATCGATCTACGCAATTGGGATCGATGACATTTATAAACCAAGTCATAAACCGAGCCTGATGACCCGATCCCGTTAGTCGCCTCTTACGACAAGCATGGGTTGCTGAAGACCATTTCTAGAGGGATAGCCAAAATACCATATCAACCTATAGTAAGCTGTGAGATACGTTTGTTGACATCAAGTTCAAATGTACTTGTGTTTATGAATTTGTTTATTTATAGAAAAGTATGGATGATAATAACAGTGTCTAAGTTTCTTACCATCAGAAATGTCTCGTGAATTCCTGAAATATAAGAAAGTCCTTTTATTCTTTGACAAACAAAATATTTTTGATATTCATCACTGTAACTAATTACATTAATGATGGTTATTGCGTGAAAGGCGCACATACAAGGTTACAAAATATATTTTCTTAATTTATAAATGTGTATTTCACTTTCTGATAACAAGAAAAGAACATTAATACATAATTTACAATTTAACTTAATGAACTCGGGAGTGTTGAATTGGTCGAATGACGTCATATGGTTTCAGTGGCGTAGCTGCCTTGTTGTTTAGATGATAGAGGTACGATGATACCCCACTCTGCACCAGGCCCAAACCCTAACAATGCTTCATGTATCAAGATGCAATTCTATATCGAGGAACTTATTCCTAATCTCTTACCAGTTCTCTGGTTTGGGCACGGAATTTTTGGCATGCCTGTTGTCTCCCTGGTTCTTTGAACCTTTTGTCCTCATCTTCACTAATGCCAATGGTCTTACGAGAATTTGATGCAATCTCTGGACATCCATGACTACACATTGACATCACTGACTGCAATTTTGCTAAGCAGTTGCTAAATTTTGCTTAGCATTTACTAAATTGTGTTATATTTTGCTAAGCAATTGCTAAATTTTGCTCAGCAGTTGCTAAATTTTGCTACACATTGCTACATTTTGCATAGCAGTTGCTAAATGTTTTTATACATTGCTACATTTTGCTTAGTAGATGCTATTTTTTTTTACATTTTGCTAAGCAGTTGTTAAATTTTGTGACATTGTGCTAAGCAGTTCTTCATAAGATATTGGATTAGACATCTGACCTAGTGTTCGTTATTTCTTTCTATGTGTGTGTCCGTGTGCGTGTGTGTGAATTAGTGAGTGTGTGTTTTCTGAATTTTTTTTACTTAGTCGAACCCACGTGTAGGGTATGGTGCTGACAAAGCAAGAAACATAATATGGGCGAATCTGGGATTCGAACCCACGATCATAGGTTTCTGGTCCGTTTTAAGGGACACATCTCAGCACTGGGATCGCGGGACCTTAATGAGAAGTAATTACCGTAGCACCGGTGAAAAGCCTGATATGCCCTTACCTGGCTTTCTTCTTCAGCTTCCAGATGATACAGGCGATGACGAGAATGAGAATGACCAGTCCAACAGCTGCAGCAAGAGCGATGACAGTGATGCCTTCCGGGGACGCCGTGAACACAGCTGCAGCTGACGTCACTACTGAGTTATAGGGCATCACTTGGTCAACAGCAGCCGCGCCAGAGGACAGACCGGCCACTGGACTCCCATCTGGCGACGACTGCAGCACCTGGCGTTAAATGAGTGGAAGTTCTTTAATAAAAGCGACACCTCTCTTTTCATCTTTATAACTATACCGCCTCCGTGGTCTAATGGTAGAGCGACCGCCCGGAGAGCGGAAGGCTCGGAGTTCGATTCCCGACCGCGTCATACCAAAAGACGTTAAAAGATGGTACTTGTTGTTACCCTGTCTGGCGCTCGGCATTACGGGGCTAAACAAGGACTGGTCGGCTCGGAGTCAGTATACTGTGTCTGAGTTGGGTATTCATATTAACCTGCGGCATGGTATCTCAGTGAGCTAGCACTATAAATCGGCATCAGTCCTGACGCCACATACACACACACACACGTGCATGCACGTCGCTCTATAAGTGGACGCGACGTTAAACGCCATTTCACCTCACCTTTCCATATTTATAAGTGACTGGCTTAACGTCAAACCCACAATCGTAGTATTTACTGTTTTCGGCGACTGATCTCATGTTTGCATCTTCACGAAAAGTGAGTGAGTATGGTTTTACGCCGCTTTTAGCAATATTCCAGCAATATCAGGGCGGGGGACACCAGAAATAGGCTTCATACATTGTACCCATGTCGGGAATCGAACCCGGGTCTTCGGCGTGACGAGCGAACGCTTTAACCACTAGGCTACCCCACTCGCTCCTCATATTTATAAGAAATCTTTGCTGTCGAGTGTACGATTCCGACTATATCATGAGAATGTGTTTAAGAATTACTATCAAATAGTAATGATACCAGGTGTTCGCGAAAAGATGATCGTATCATGTCCTACCTGTGGCACCCATCACAAAGATTCCCCTTTGAGTTTAAGCATACACCGGATTGTAGTCATTTCCCAGTCCATGATGGATATTTATGCCGTAAGGTATTACTTAATAAACAGTCATCAATATGCTGTAAATAACAGACTCAGAACCAGACAACCAGTGGTTGATAGCATGAGGAGCGAACTACGCCGTCAGGGTAGGGTGACACGGCTAGCTAGGTCACCCTTTTATCCTCACAAGGCCACATATATAGGGGCCACGGTTTAGTGGATAGAGCATCTGCTTGGCGTCGGTATTAAGAATAAAACAAGTGCTGGTCGGCTTCAAGTCTTTTGTCTACATGCTATATTCATGTAATGTGAATGCAATGATCTTGAACGCTACATCAAACCCCATTTCACTTCACCTCACCACATGGGGTAGCTTTGTGGTTAAAGCGATTCGATTCGATTGGTTCAATTCCCTACAATGTGTGAAGCCCATTTCTGGTGTCCCCCGCCGTTATATTCCTCGAATATTGCTAAAAGTGGCGAAAAAATCAAACTCACTCATTCGCCTCACCACATAAATCCCTGCAGATGAAGCCTGAAGTAGAGTGAGATTAAATAGGGTGTTATGTTGTGCGCATGTGTTCCTGACCAGTCCAAGTTGTATCCCCTAAATGCCGAGCGCCAGGCAGGGTAACAACAAATATCAGCTGTTATGCGTATTTTGGCATGATGCGGCCGGGAATTGAACCACCGCCCTTCTACTCCATCCACTAGGCCACGTGGCGGTCAGCCTGCACTAAACATACCTGTAGGACGGTTTGCTGGGTCAGGAACTGTTTAGGGTTCTGTGCCCCGGTGAGCGAGTTGACGCTAGGGTCGGCAACCACGTACACCTGGGCTGACGACCTGGTGGTGTTAAACAGAGTTTCCGTTTTATAAGATGTCAGCTTAATGTGTGACAATAACTTACGCAAATTGGTGAAACAGGCTCATACAGATATGGTATACAGATCAAAGATAAATATAAAGATAAATCTGGCATCGAGCCCACGATCAGCAGATCCTGGTACAGGAAAGGTGCACAAATTTAACTGAGACATTTTAAGTCTTTTGAGCCCAAATGAGGGCTGGGTTATACCGACGCTTTTAGCAATACTCGCCCAAGGAAACTAAAAATGTGCAACAGACATTGTGTCCATGTTGAGCATCTTCCCGGGGCAAGAGAGTTAACTGACTATAAAAGTCCAGTTTCCACCCTTGCCGAACTAGGCTGGTATTAAGGAGTTACATTTGGGCTGTACTAACTAGTCCATGCATAGTCCAATCAAAATCGCGCACCGAAATCGAAATCCGGTTCGTAAAGTGTCCTGCAGATTTCGGTCGACTGCAGGATTTGCAAGGCATGTTCACCGCTAACTCGTTGTCAACAAATATTTTCTAAATCTTTTCATGCTTTTAATCAAGGTGCTCACGTGATTTGATGCACTTCGCGATGTAAGACTCGTTGTATCACAATATAGATCTTGATTATCAATCAGATCGTCTTGACTGGGCGCCACCGTTTTGTTTGAAGCAAATGCAAGTGATACGAGAGGTTGAATCTGATTGGTCAATAGGAGAGGCATAGAAAGGACATAACTCGTAATAGCCACTGGTGGCGCTACGATCGAGCCTGGGAATTCCAGCCTAGTTCGGCAAGGGTGGAAACAGGACTTTTATAGTCAGTTAACTCACTTGCCTCGGGAAGATGATGTTGAGTGGACACTTTAACCGCTGGGCTACCCTATCCTACTCACTGTGCTGCAAGTAGACGCCTCCTGGCCGAGGACCCCTCCTGCCGCACCTCCCATATACCAACAAACTGGGTCGACAGGAAGAAACTCTGGATGTGGGACCGAACTCCTGGCCTGAAGGAAACGCCGAATATTATCAATGTATTGAACATCGGCTCCTGGAGATTCTTTTAAAAAAGTAATAATTCATATAAGGATTTTCAAAAGACTTTAGGGACGGCCGGGTAGCCTAGGGGTTAAAGCATCGCTCGTCACGGGTTCGATTCCCGACATGGGTACAATGTGTGAAGCCCATTTCTGGTGTCCCCCGCCCTGATATTGCTGGAATATTGCTAAAAGCGGCGTAAAACCATATTCACTCATTCACTCACTCCGAAGACTTTATGGTTGGTGGTCGAATGAATGTATAACAAGTGAGTGAGTATGTTTTTTTTACGCCGCTTTTAGCAATATTCCAGCAATATCACGGCGGGGGACACCAGAAAGTGTCTTCACACACTTCAACCTCGTGGGGAATCGAACCTGGGTGTTCGGCGTGACGAGCAAACGCTTTAACCATTAGGCTACCCCACTATAAATGTATAGCTAAAATTTGGAACACTTTTGAGAAGTCAAAGGATTACCTCCATCTCCTTATTGGCTTATTTATTTATTTTCGTTACTGATATCAGCCTCAGCCAAAAAATCTTATTTTTATTAAGTTTCTTTGCATACAACACTCTCTTACTAGGATTATGCGGAAAGGATTGAAGTGAAACTTAATCAGTCTGAAAACCCGCATTCCGGTTGATTCTGATTCTAATATTATGTTACAACAAATCCATGAAAGTAATATATATTAGCAACAAAACCCTTTCAATAATCATAAGAAAACCCTGTCCATTATACGACTTTATCATGAGTGATGATACCAGGTGTCACAAATACATGGAAAGGCAAGTCAATTGTTCACCTGAAAAAGCACAGGAACATATGGTACAAGTCAAAATTGGAAACTGCTTCCGACATAAATTTTGTCACTGATGCGACAGATTTGGAAATATATTTCACATGTCTTTTTTGTCTTTAATCCGGACATATTGTAATCCTGGAGATTTCACTTGAAACGGTATGACTGAATTTACGAGTTTTCACATCTATTTCTAGGTAAACACCTACCTGTTCAGTTCAATGGCGTCCTTGGTGTCGCTGAACGTAATTACAATCATGTACAACGCAGCTTCAAAACAGTCAACTCTTACAAGCCCAAGAACAGCCAGGGATTGTCCGGAGGAGGCGTTAACCGCTTGACAAATGACCCATTCAAAATATCGACTGTCCTTGACAAGTTTCCCAGAATCCTTCACAGTGACAACACCAGAGCCTTCGTCCACGCTGACCACTCCTCCGCCGCTGACCGTAACGTACTTGACGGTGTTGACCTCCGCAGCGTTCAGTCCAAAGGCGTCCAACGTCAACGTCGTGACTACTGCTCCGGTTGCTGCAGTGTCGGGTACCTCCGCGGATATGAAAGCAGAGGTCCCTGACGTGTCCGCTTCTATAACAGTTTCAGCCACATCAACGATGTCAATAATCAGAGTCATCTCCCCTGATCTGCCTCCACCGTCTGTCGCAGAGACAGCAAAGTTTATGATAGGGTTGCTCTCAAAGTCTGCGAGGTCCTTTACAGAAAGAACGCCGGTATTGTTAATCTGAAACAATCCGTTACCAGCAACGTACGATGTTGGTATGGAGTAGGTCATCTGTCCATTTGTACCTTCATCAGGATCTGTTGCTGTTAGGGTCGCAACCACAAGGCCAGCTGGAGAATTCTCTACAACCTTGAAGTTCAAGGTCGACGTAGGAAAAACTGGGTCGTTATCATTTTCATCCAGGATTGTTATGTTGACAATTCTGTCTTCAGATAAGCTGTCATCATCCAACTCATTCACTGAAAGCACGTACCGGCTGTACGTCTCCCGATCTGGTATTTTTGTAAGAGTTATCTCCCCATTTCCGTTTGGAAGCTTCGTTATAGTGAACAGGGAGTCAAAGTTTCCAGATACAATTGAGTACGTTACGATAGCTCCGGCTCTGTGGTTTGCGTGAGGAGTCACTTCACCAACTGATGAACCAACGGCCGAGTTTTCCACGATGGTAAAGTCAAACGTTGGGGACACAGAATTGATTAATGGTTTAACTCGGACAGTGACAGTCATCTGTCCAGTTTGGCTAGGAACCCCACCATCCCTGGCAGTTACTGTTAACGTATAAAGGTCAGCTGCGGGTGAGGTCACCATCTTCATAACTCCATCTCTCCATCCAATAACAAATATCCCTTCTGCATTACCAGATGTCACTGCGTAAACAATATCTCCATAGGTTCCTGCATCCTCATCTGTTGCTGTCTCTGAGGACACAACTGAGCCAACATCAGTGATCCTGTTTACGATTTTATCTATGGATGAAGCTGAAAACACCGGTGCATTATCATTAGCATCAACGACAGTAATGTTCAAGGAGCAGGACCCTGTACTCGATGGTGTTCCTCCATCCACAGCCTCTATAGTAAGAACATAATTATCATCAGTTTCTCTGTCAAGTGCATTGGCAATAGCCAGGACACCAGTTTCAGCGTCTATCACAAATGCCCCAGCACCATTACCAGAGGTTATTTGGTAGGTTATTTTAGCATTGAGTCCAGCATCAGCATCTTTAGCTATGATGGTGTATATATCATCATTAACAGGCGTGGCTTCACTAACAGCAAACGAGTAAACGGTCTCAGAGAATTCTGGAGCGTGGTTGTTTGTATCATTAATTTTTATCACGACTACAGTAGTGGTTGACTGAGCTGGACTACCCCCATCAGTGGCTACAATAGGAAGATAGTACACAGCCTGCCTACTGTACTCAGTCTCCACGGCAACTGCCAGGTAACCCAAAGCAGGATCAAACGTAAAGTCAGTCGATCCACTCGATGGTGTCATGGCCATGGTAACCTGTCCCAGAGGCCCCTCATCACCATCTGATACCAATACTTGTCCCACTGTAGTCCCAGCAGCAGCTCCTTCTGGTGTAGTCATCTCGAACACTGGCATACTGAATATTGGTGGGTTGTCATTAAGATTCGTAATGGTGATGTCCAGAGTTATTGTATCGGTAGATGCTAAGTTATCCTGCCTTGCAGCCTGAATAACAAGATTATATTGCTGCGTGACCTCAAAGTCTAATAGTCCAGCAATAAAGACTTCCCCAGTTGATTCATGTATAAGGAAAGCGCTATCCGTGTTCCCGTTTAGGATTGTATAAACTAAGTCTTCTTCCCCAGCCCCGTTTACTGTGGCATTAAGGTCTGTTACGGGTGATGTGTCAACGGTATTTTCATCTAAAGTTATTGATAATGAATTTGGTCCAAATTCTGGAACTGCTAAATTTGGGATGATGCTGATGATGACGGTTGTCTTGGTTGATCTCACTGAAGGGCCGTTATCAGATGCCTGTACAACCAGTGTGTACTGCTTCTGTATTGTGTAGTCCACAGCTCCTTTAGTTTTAATAGCATTTCCGTCGAGCTCAAATATGTCTCTATTATTTCCTCCCGTGATGCTGAGATCAATCTGGGCATTATTTCCAACGTCTATATCAGAAACACTAACAGTCCCAACTGAAACACCAACAGTTGCACCATCCTGTAAGTCAAATGTGTATAAAGTCTCATTAAATGTTGGGTCGTTGTCATTGACATCGTTGACCCCAATCCTCACCTCCGCCGCCACTGTATCGTTTATTTCGTTCGACACTTCAACATTGAAAACATAAAGATCCGTTGTCTCCCTGTCCAAGAGCTTAAGCAGGGTTATAAATCCATCGTTGATTAGAAACGTTCCATCATTGCCACTCGTAAATACGTAGGTAAGTTGATTGGATATATCCAGGTCTCGGGCGGCTATTTGATACACTTGGGCCCCTAATGTAGCATTTTCATTAACGGTGGTACTGATGACTCCACCAACCAATCCTATGATCTCTATGGGATGTTCGTCGACATCAGTCACCTCCACCAAAACAGTTGTCTTCCCTGACCTGGAGAGGGTGCCACCATCGGTTGCAGATATGGTCAATGTAAAAGCAGTGAGTGTCTCTGCATCTAGAGGCTTGTCCAGAATCAGCATTCCAGATGAATTTATGCTGAATGTATTGCCAACATTACCAGACACTATGACATAAGTCAGATCAGCATTGACATCAAAGTCAGCATCGTTTGCTGATATAATCTCAATACCTGTATTTACATTGGTGGACTCAACAACATGTAATTTGGTAAATGGTGCTCCAAAAGCAGGATCATTATCATTGACGTCATGAAGAATGATGTCAAGTAAGCTGTCTGTGGATTGGCTGGAATCAATGGTTCTAACCCTAACACCAATGCTGTAATTGCCTACATCTTCTCTGTCAAGGCTTGCCAAGACATAGATCTGTCCTGAATGCTGATCGATACCAAACCTATCACCAACATTACCAGATATAATCTCATACACCAGAGTACTGAAAGAGCAACACGCTTGGACCTTTATCACTGGGTCTCCGATCGAAACATCCTCAGATCTATTGATGCTGGCAGGAAGGTTTGTAAACGACAAGTCAACCTCCACGAACACCACGACTGGGACTTGGATACTAAGAGGCGTTGCCCCTTTGTCGGTGACTGTGATCATGAGAGTATAGGAGGGTAACGTGGGTGTTGCGGACAGTTTGAGAGCCCCTGTTGAATCTACATCAAACACCACGGAGTCCCCGGCCGTGATGGTATAATTCAGCTCAGCGTTTACATCGCTGTCATCATCCATGCATACCAACGCTGTAAGTGTCGTCCCGGTGGCGTATGGTTTGGGCACAATAACTGTTGGAACGGTATCACAGATGGCGACGTTGTCATTGACGTCTGTGATGTCAAACTGAACCGTGACGGATGAAGACCTTGGAGACGTTGCTGCATTGTCTGTGGCGATGACAACGACGTCCCAAGTTGTGTTTGTTTCTCTATCCAGGTTGAGTCGTGTAATTATATCGCCTGATGTTGAGTCTATGAGAAACGGAACAGCAGGGTCCTGCAGTGTGTAGACAACGTCACCATCAACACCAATGTCGGCATCGGTAGCTGTGATCTGCAGCACCGTTGTTCCTGAAGAGAAAACCATACGAATTATAGAATGTCATTTCGTAGTAGCTGTTACTAATATTTGCCCAGTACTTCCGTAGTAGAATTACTCCCAGTATTCCAGTTGTCATCAGGTGAATGAAGGGTCAAGAAGTAGCTCTGAAACGCCGTTACGAACCAAAAGGTGTAATCCATAAAAACAAATTAATATTCTATTTGATATTTTGGGGAAATAACATTTTCAAATTAATATTTAATTATATTTTCCTTTAATTTATTAAGATTCTTTCGGTTAGTTGCTCCATTTTATCATATTATGGTCACATGGAAAAGAGTGTTGTTTCCCATTAATTTTTCCGATTCCAGAACAGCTCCAAAATCCATAATTGTATTGACTGAAAACAACGACATAAGGTACTAGAGAAATATTTATTTGGCCTTTACGATAGCTATTACTTTTCGTTATGAGTGGGTCCATCAAAAATTGCAAACTCGGATTTAAAAGTATGTTGTAATATGCGGAAACTTAGCATGCACTTAAAATGAATACAACAGGATCGGGCAAAATAAATGTTTCCGATAGAGGTTAGATAGATAACCAACCTGGCAAGGTGTCTTCGCCAATGTTCTGGGTGGCCACCGCAGCAAATGTCGGAGTGTAGTCATTTACCGGGGTGACAGTCAATAAAACCATGCATTCTGACGTCAGGCTGGGCACTCCTTTGTCCACTGCAGTTACTCGTGCAGCATGGACAATTCCGCTGGCAAGGTCGACGATCTCCGTGGTGGTCACAACACCAGAGTTTGCGTCAATGCTGAAGAACGTTCCTGCAAGAAAGAAATAATGTCAAAATTACGCGTATTCTTCTTTACAAAAAAATGTGGCAAGTTTTGGAAAATAAGTAGAACCAGTGGGAGTGTGAATGTTGTTTAAGGGCGCCCTTAAAAAAATTCAGTTAATCACGGCGTATGACCTTTAAATGGGAAGAAATACAGTAATTCAGGAGTTAAACGTTTACTTTTTTTTATGAAACCCACGAGCACCTGCATTTTACTGACAAACTAAGAAACAGAATGAGAGAATTTTGGAATCGAACCCACGATTATAGGTTCCTGGCAGGCCTAAGGGACGTAACTCTGACCTAGTATGAGTAATCTAGGCATCAAGGCAGGGAAACAGACATCGCTACTTATACGTACCATCTATTGAGTATTCGACTTGTCCCCCCGCTCCGTCGTCGGAGTCGTTTGCAGTCACCGTCGTTGCCGTCGACCCCGACGCGGTGTTTTCCGGTAATGTCACAGCGTATACAGGCTATATGGGAAAGAATCTAAGATTTAATTGTTTTATCCAACCGTTTCAAAAAAGTAATTATAAATGTTCCCAAGTTAAAGTTGTACCATACTATTATTGTCTTGACTCATTATTTTCTTCACGACTTGTCTGGACTGAAGCTTGAAATGCTCTATCTGTTCAAGCATAGACAGCATCTTAGACAGTCTTAAAACTTTTGACAAAATACTCTCTCCAAAATACTCTCGAGACTTCTCCTATTATTTTATATGGTTAAAAAATCTGGGGATTCACCTTTAAAAAATTCACAGTAACTTCTTTAAAAGTTATATTTACGTTGGGAAAAGAACAAATTCTGTTTTAGGTGAACTTGGAAGAACTCCTTTATGTGTTTTGTTTTGTTTGTTTGTTGTTTAACGCCGCACTCAGCAATATCCCTGCTCTATGACGGCGGTCTGTAAATATTCGAGTCTGGACCAGACAATCCAGAGATTGTCATCATGAGCATCGATCTACGCAATTGGGATACGATGACATGCATCAACCAAGTCAGCAAGCCTGACCACCCGATCCCGTTAGTCGTCTCTTACGTTCAAGCATGGGTTGCTGAAGACCTATTCTAACCTGGATTTTCACGGGTACCCTAATGTGTACATAATTCAAGATGGCTGAGCTTAATACTGGTGTAGATTACTTAGATTAAGTGAAAATAGATACCCTCCAGCTCACTCAAGGGAGTGAATGAGTTTAGACAAGGTGTCAGCTCAGCGTGGAGGATGCCAAATGTAACACGGTGCATAAACGCTTAACACCAAAGAGAAATATAAAAGGTCCACGCCAGATCAGCCACAGAAGCAGATTCCATTGGCGCAAAGGGCAAAATTGTATGAATGGTTCAATGAAAATCGAAGATGACACCAGGTGTTCGCGAAAAGGGTATGCAAGCCCTGCCCCATCGGTAGCACCTGACACTCACACAATCGGCATGAAAAAGTATATGCAAGGTGCTGGCAGACCATGGGTCATAAGCGGAGCGAATGTGGGATTCGAACACACGTCCGGTGGAAAATGATCGGTGCAGTTCTTAATACACTGGGCACATTTCACTAGAACTATTGCAATGAGAGTGAGTGAGTCCACGCTTGGGTCGGCCACCGCGAACTATCCTGAGTGAGTAAGTTATGCCCGCTTTTAGCCCTATTCCAGCAATATCACGGGACACCAGAAATGGGCTTTCCATAGTACCCAGGCCGTGCAAAAATAGACATGATCTTTAACTTCAACCAGATTTTTCCACTTTTGGACACCAACACCCTACCCCACCCCACCCCTCGCCGATTACCCCACCCCACCCCGCCCCTCACCGATTACCCCACCACACCTCACCCCTCACCGATTACCCCACCCCACCCCGCCCTCATCGATTACCCCACCCAACCCCTCCCCTCCCCTCACCGATTACCCCACCCCACCCCACCCCTCATCGATTACCCCACCACACCTCACCCCTCACCGATTACCCCACCCCACCTCACCCCTCACCGATTACCCCACCCCACCCCGCCCTCATCGATTACCCCACCCAACCCCTCCCCTCCCCTCACCGATTACCCCATCCCACCCCGCCCTCACCGATTACCCCACCCCACCCCTCCCCTCACCGAATACCCCACCCCACCCCGCCCTCACCGATTACCCCACCTCACCACACCCTTCACCGATTACCCCACCCCACCCCTCCCCTCACCGATTACCCCACCTCACCACACCCCTCACCGATTACCCCACCCCAACCCCTCCCCTCACCGATTACCCCACCCCACCACACCCCTCACCAATTACCCCAACCCGCCCCGCCCCTCACCGATTACCCCATCCCATCCACACCCCTTCCAATGTCTGCGGTAGATGATGCTATGCTTACCATGGTGAACCTTGGTTTTTCGTCGTTCACGTCGGTGAGAGTGATAGTTACATGGGCCGTGATATTCTTGTCGACGTTGTTGCTGCTGTAAGCGTTGATGTCAAACTCCACCACGGACAACGTCTCTCGGTCTAGAACAGACGTCACGACGATGGCACCTTGGAAAACATTACATAATGAAAAAGTGGATGACAGCTACATTTCAGTGGGGATCTTATGCCTTTATGATTAATATCTTTGGATTTTATCTTTGTTTGGCAAAACACTGATAAAAATCGGCCATTCCTCTCCCCCAGCCCCTTCCTTAAAAAACCGGAAGGTCGGAGCGTAATACCAAAAGACGTTAAAAAAATGGTATTTGTTCTTATTCTGCCTGGCGCTAGACATTAAGGGGCTAAAACAAGAATTGGTCGGCTCGGACTGCTGGTTTGAGTGGGGTATTCATGTTAAACTGCGGCATGGTATCTCAGTGGGCTAGCACTATAAAATCGGCATTAGTCCAGACTACTACAAGTAGACACACGCACGCATGTGCATACACGTTGTTATATTAGTTTAATATTCTCGGACGCCACGTTAACCCCATTTCCCATCACCACCTTCCAAAGGAAATAAATAGAAATCAGATAATAATGTATCGAACGGTTTCAGACGTTTCAGCCGAATCATTGCAAATTGGCATAACAATGTATAAACTCGTGACTATTTCAAAATCTGTATGTTACAAATTAAAAAGCAAGGCTAATGTAAATGTGACCTCTTTTGCATCGCTCCTTCCTCCAGCATTTAAATAAGTTGACTATTAAATCAAATGTAAAAAGTGTCTGTACAAGCACACCCCTCTACCTGTTCTAGAGTTGATTGTAAACCATGGATGAAGTGGTGGAGATTCGAACCCGTACATGATAGTGTTTGGTTCAGTTAGGTTGGCGTCCAGATCTTCGGCCTGGGGAGTGAGAACCACTGTCCCTATGGACGTCGTCTCCAAGATACCTGGTGGTGAAATTAAACATGAAGAGTGGATGATAACAAGTCTGCGTATGATCGGTATAAAGTTCCGGGCCCACTTGCACAAAAAAATCTTAGCAACTATACTAACTCTTATATTCTAGTCTAGTGGTAGAGCGTCCGCCCGGAGAGCGGAAGGTCCGGTGTTCGATCCCCGACCGCGTCATACCAAAAGACGTTAAAAGATGGTACTTTTTGTTTCCCTGTCTGGCGCTCGGGATTAAGGGGCTAAATCAAAGACTGGTCGGCTCGGAGTCAGTATACTGTGTCTGAGTGGGGTATTCATGTTAAAACTGCGGCATGGTATCTCAGTGAGCTAGCACTATAAATCGGCATCAGTCCGGACTATAGACTACTAGTACAAGCAGCCACACACACACACACGTGCATGCACGTCGCTATATAAGTGCAATAATCTTGGACGCGACGTTAAACACCATGTCACCCCACCTCTTAATTTCTACCATAAAACTATAAATGATATGATTAGTGATACATTGTTTCTTGATGCTGGACCCTGGGCCCACTAGCACAAAAGCGATCTTAGCATTGCGACTGCATCAATTCTCATACACTAACATGGACATAGTCGTAGTGTTGAGTTCGCTTTGTGAACACGGCTCTCATCATCCTGTGCAACTGTCAACTGTTTGAAAATCAATATCTTTTTATTGACAGTAGTTTATACTGCATCCCAGATAAACTGCTGGGCAAAAGAAAGTATACACCGATGTTTGATGTTGGCTAAACATGAAACAAACAAGAAATAGTTATTCGATGTATTTGATACGGGTATCATAGTTGTGTTTTGAATCTGAAGTTTGCTGTGTTGCGGCGACTGTTTTCAGCCTAGTAACGTTTTGATAACGTTTGTAAGTTTTTTCTCAAATCCAAGTTTCAACTATACACTTTCTTTCGCCCGGCATATTGTTGTGCCTATTGTTATTTCCATAATGTCAGTCACTGGATTGTCTGGTCAGACTCGATTGTTTACAGACCGCAGTTATATACATTAATGATATAATAGGTTTACTTCAGTTGAAAGGTTGACTTAATTTGATACATTTAATACATTTAGTTTCGCTTTCCTGATTTTCGTGAATCTATTTCAATTTAATCAAATATCAAGAAACCGTGTTGAATTATGAACCCTGAAGATTGCTTATTGCGTAGCCATGTACTCCACATACTTGTTGTAAACACGCTCGCCGAGGTCCACGTGGGATCTTGATCATCGACGTCGGTGACGGTGACCTTGACCTCTACTCTAGCCGTGTACTGGACAAGTCCGGTGTCCTTGACATCAACTATAAGCGAATACTCCACCTGTCCTGATTCGAAGTCGACAGGGCTGTTAAGAGTTACCTCCCCTGACGTTCCGTCGACACCAAGAAAGCTCGTGTCACCTGTCACAGACGCACCGAATGAAAAGAATCATTAAAATATTTTCACGTTCAAAAGACGCTTTTAAATATTTCACTGGGTTGTTATGTTCATAATAAAAATATTGAAAAACAGAAGATAATATCTCAAAAATGAAATATAAAGTTACATAAATTACTTATTCACCCTATGAAATTAATCCTTTTTGTATGCTGCGTTTCAAACATTTATGTTGAGATAATTTTAAGACGAATGGTAAATATATGGTTATATTTTTATAACCTATGTACTGAATAACAGAAAGTTTATACTCTCTGCGCGGAGGATGCAATTTGTCTCTAATTTAAAAATCTCTATTCTCTTGTAGAAATGGAAAACGTTTGCATAAAAAAATACACATATACACATTTTCAAGGATGCCAAATTCATCCTCCTGTACAGGTCATGTTTATTCATTATTATGATTATTTGTCATATTCATAGATATCATTCGACCCGTGAAGATCCGGGGTAGAATAGGTTTTCAGCCACTCATGCTTGTCGTAAGAGGCGACTAACGGGATCTGGTGGTCAAGCTCGCTGACTTGGTTGATGCATGTCATCGATCCCAATTGGGTGGATCGATGCTCATGATGTCAGTCACTGGATTGTCTGGTCCAGACTCGATTATTTCCAGACCGCCGTCATATAACTGGAATATTGCTGAGTGTGGCGTTAACCAACCAACCAA
Organism: Haliotis cracherodii; assembly: GCF_022045235.1. NCBI lineage: Eukaryota > Metazoa > Mollusca > Gastropoda > Lepetellida > Haliotidae > Haliotis > Haliotis cracherodii. The sequence goes on along the minus strand of NW_027266319.1, from coordinate 53,230,104 downwards.
CCAATCAACCAACCAACCAACCAACCAACCAACAAACAAACATAAATATCATTCATCCACGTACCCCCAACAGCGGTGTAGGTTAGCGTATTCAGACTCCCGCTGTCGATGTCGCTGCAAGTAAGCGTTGTAATGGTTGACCCTGTCGTCGTAGACTCCGCGATGTAGACAAGCTTCAGATAATCCGTGCACGTCTGAATTAAAACAGTTAAAGATCATTCTAGGGAATCGCGACACAAGAACCTTAAGAGATTAGGTTAGATGTCCCCTGTAACCTAAGAGGTGACTTAAGTAGAGTCAGGCTCGCTGACTTGGCATCGCACTCCAACAGCTTGGGACGTTATTCATAATAGCACTTATATTTGTCGGCCCCAGACAACAATTAAACTACTCGGAAAAAGAAAGTACACGCCCATGTCTGATGGTGGCGAAACATGAGTGAGTGAGTATGGTTTTACGCCGCTGTTAGCAATATTCCAGCAAAATCACGGAGGGGGACACCAGAAATGGGCTTCACACATTGCACCCATGTCGGGAATAGAACCAGGGTCTTCAGCGTGACGAGCAAAGGCTTTAACCACTAGGCTACCCGACCACCACGGCTAAACATGAACCAAACAAAAAAGGTTATTCTATGATGATGTATTTAATGCGGGTATCATAGTTGTGTTTTGAACCTTAAGTTAGCAGTGTTATGGCGACTGATTTAGGCAAGTAGTTTTTTTATGACGTTTATAAGTTGTTTTTGGTCAAAATCCATTTTTAACTGTACACCTTCTTTTGCCCAGCAAATTGTTGTGCCATTTGTCACTTCCATAATGTCAATCACTGGATTCTCTGATCAGAATGGGGGCGGTCGGGTAGCCTAGTGGTTAAAGCGTTCGCTCGTCACGCCGAAGACCCGGGTTCTATTCCCGACATGGGTACAATGTGTGAAGCCCATTTCTGGTGTCCCCCGCCGTGATATTGGTGGAATATTGCTAAAAGCGGCGTAAAACCAAACTCACTCCCTCACTCACTCTGATCAGAATCCATGATATTACTGACTGTGTTTTGGCGACAGCTTCCAGACTAGTAACGCTTGTAATGTTTTGGTCATATCCAATTTTCCAGCGTATACGTTTTTTTGTCCGGGAGTGTTAATGTTTCCCATGGAAACTACTTCCCGTGAATGACCCAAATTGCAAGAGAGCACAAACGTATGATACAAAGTCAGCTGTTCGTGAAGGTAGGGTAGCCTAGTGGTTAAAGCGTTCGCTCGTCACGCCGAAGACCCGGGTTCGATTCCCGACATGGGTACAATGTGTGAAGCCCATTTCTGGTGTCCCCCGCCGTGATATTGGTGGAATGTTGCTAAAAGCGGCGTAAAACCATACTCACTCGCTGTTCGTGAAGATGCAAACATGAGGTCAGTCGCCGAAAACTGTATATACCACGATTGCGGGTTTGACGTTAAGCCAGTGCCTAACCATTTATGGATTCAAAAAATGAAAGTACCTATCAGGTATCCATTGTATTGCTGATCGAACTGAAGCACATTGACATAGATCAGTTTGCTCAATGCCATGTTTGGCGGCAGATACTAGACAGAACGTAGATCAAAAGAAACAATAAAGAATAGAGAATGGAAATAATCCGTACTTACCGGTTTGAAATTGTTCGAATCCACCACCTTAACCGTCAACTGGCCCGTGGCCGTCTTCGGGATATCAGGGTCAAGGTCAGTGGCCTTGAAAGTCAAATCGAAGGTGTGTTTTTTCTCATACTCCAGGTATTTGTGAATGTATATGTTACACGTCTGTGGATCTATCCAGAACTTGTTATACGGGTCACCATCTACGGATATGCAGAAAAATGTTATCTATAGATGAACCCTGTTAATCCAGACTGCCTTCTTTGACATCAATATGATCTCACCTGAGTGTATGGTGAAAAATACATTATTATACAAGGATGTAAAATCAGTATGAACTCGACGTTTTCTAACCCTCTGGATAATAAACACGTTTCTCGCTCTCGCTCTGACGTCATTTCTATTGCCTATGACATCACTTCGGTTAGGGTGACGCTACTACCAATAATTGAATGTCATGTTACCGGGAAGCTCCGAATGTATTTAGTACAACTATGTTGTGGAATTGTTCTTTTTTTCAAGCCAAAAATTCCGAAATTCAAAAACTGCTATTGTTACAGTCAAGAGTGTGGTAAAATGTAAATAAAGCTGACATCTTAGGACTGAACATTTTGACAAGGAAATGAAAGCTTCGGATTCACTGGTCGACTCTGGGATCCACAATTATATACCCCCCACCCCCAACTCACTCTTCCAATCTCCACGCACCACCCAATACCATCCCAAAAAACGTATGTATTGATTTGCAAAACTTATCACCTGTCTTCTCGATCCGAACCTCCCCTGCCAAGCCCCCTGCCTTCGAGTCCTTATCGGACAATGTACAGGTCGCTACTAGAGTGCCAGGGGCAGACATCTCGTCCACGGTGACGCTTGGGGGTAGGTTCGTTATTTTGGGGGCGTTGTCGTTGACGGAGAACAGGTAGAAACTTATCCCGACTATGGCGGTCTGGCTGGGTACACCCTGGTCGTATACCTTCACCTCCACCTGGGAAAAAAAGTCAGAGTTACGACCGCGTTAAGCATGGAAGCGTTTTTGAGAGAGAGAGAGAGAGAGAGAGAGAGAGAGAGAGAGAGAGAGAGAGAGAGAGAGAGAGAGAGTCGCAAGTTGGATGCAGAGTCGCCATCACTATCAAAGTTCAAAGAGCGATCTTTGATATGAAAGACGTGCCAGTGAGTATCGGAGTTCAACAGAGGTATAAGAGCCTACGTGTACACATCTACATATTGTATGAAATGAGCAAAACTTCTGAAGTCTAAATTAGAATTTGTTGATTTAAAAACACTACATGTCAGGAAGCATTTTCAGGAAGCCTTGTTCTAATATTTGGCCATGCGCATATGTTTTCCTCCGGTAGTTCACTCGTCTAAGGCGTCGCAATTCAGTGTGCAAACTTGCGCTCCTTGGGTACGCCGGAAATCTATGATCGTGGGTTCGAATCTGGTAAAGTTTCTTGGTTTGTAAGCACCTACCAGTGCTTGCTGGTTTCACCAAAGTGGTAAATCCCTAAGACCTGCATCACTTCAGGTTTTCCTCCCACATATAACGCCGTGATATAACTGTAATAATGTAACAGTTCAAAGCGGCGTTAAACCCACTCACTTACTCATTCATATTTCGAAAGGTCCTAATATAAGATCATGAGAGGGCAGGGTAGGCCGAGTCGTCTAAGGCGCCGCGATTCGATCTGCAGAGTTGCGTCTCTTGGGCACGCCAGAAACCTATGATTGTGGGTTCGAATCCAAGTTCGCCCCGATTTTGTTTCTAGGTTTGTCAGCACTATACCCATGCTCGTTTCACCGAAGTGGTAAACGTCTGAGACCTGCATCACTTCGGGCTTTCCTCCCACATTAAGCTGACACGCCGTGATATAACTGGAATACTGTTAAAAGCGGCGTTAAACCCAACTCACTCACTCACTCACCTTAGATCATGAGGCATTAGATACTTTATAGTGACGTTTTGTATCAAGTTGTATTCAATTTTGTTTCAAACGTACATTCAGTTTCAAAGGATCTGATTCAGATTCAGGTTTGGGAAGAAAACCAGAGACCCTTGCCCAGAAGCGCAAGGACCACTGCAAATCTGTTATCGTATCGCTATAATCACTTTGTAAATACAAGTACCCGAACTTTCTTTCAGCTATATGGACGTTTTTTTAAATCTAAGTCTTGATCTCACACCGGAAATTGCGAAGGAACCATTATTTGTCCTCATCCAACGCGCGTTTATTTTTGACTGGTGTGTATTTAAGGATTTACGGTACGCACTTTCCACCGTAGTGGGAACTCTATTAATCTGCCCCTAGGCTACCCTTACCACCGTCAATGGCAGAGAGGGGCACCTGTGGTACTGTTGACTACCAGGATCCGCATATTGATTTCGAATCCCACATTCGCCGAAATTGTGATAACTAGTATGCCAACACGGAACTCGTGCTCTCTTGCCTGACGTTAAGCAAACATTTTTATTTTCATATTTAAGTATATCTATATAAATCGGTAAACTTTTCCGTTGGATAATTCCATGAAAAATACCACAGAATTTGAAATAATAAACAATCAAAGACTTACAAAGTAGTATTTCTGGAAGTCCGCATTGAATTTCTTCTTTAACTTGACGGCCCCGGTGTTCGCGTCCACGTCAAATCTCGCGGCCTTTCCCGAGAACATCTCGTACTTCAATGTACCCTCGGGGCTGGAGGGGTCGTCGGCATCGGTGCATGCCAGCGCCGGGACGATGATGGTGTTGACGCTGGTAGTCTCGGATAGATTCATTTGCAGGAACGTCTCTGTACACGAGGGGACGTTGTATGGAGGGTCAACGGCTTCTGTTCCTTGGGCTAAAATCAGACTTCAATTGTTTGTTTGTTTGTTGTTTAACGCCGCATTCAGCAATATTCCAGCTGTATGACGGCGGCCTGTAAATAATCGAGTCTGGACCAGACAATCCAGTGATTGACATCATGACCATCGATCCACGCAATTGGGATCAATGACATGCATCAACCAAGTCAGCGAGCCTGACCACCCGATCCCATTACTCGCTTCTTACGACAAGCTTGGGTGGCTGAAGACCTATTCTAACCCGGATCTTGACGGGTCTCGATTGCATGTAAGGATCTGAGATGGAAAGTGTGAACATTCATGAACATGTGAAGGAGTTTCTGAATTGAAATATTGATACTGTTGATACAGTTGACAACATTTCAGTTGATGCCTGATGATTTCAATTAAAATAGGTTATTTATATTGCGCGTATTTCCACACCACTCGGGGGAATGCTCAGCGCGCTATTATTACCCCAGTCACGGGATCAATGTGCACTGAAGAATCATTCTCAGCTCCCCGGGGAGTATACAACCCAAGCTGCCTGTTAGACGCTAGAAGGTTAATAACCACATTGCCATCTCATTCTACCGGGTACCCATTCACTCCTGGGTGAACAGAGACACACATCAAACAAAGTCACTTGCCCAAGGTGACGCAACATGTGCTTCAATTATATCTCTCACCCCCGACACTTTCACTTTAAAGCACACCATCGGTTACCTAGTGCATTAGTTTGACATATACCACAGGCATAAAACGCTTATATCTTATATCAAATATTTTCAGATATTTTCATTTTTATAAGACATAAATGATATTTCTAAGAACAATCAAATTTTGTTTCTTCGAACAAATTCCATAGCCCAAATAGTCCTGTCATATTACTTTTGACAAATTATACTTCAAATTAATCAATGTGTCACCTCAAGATGATATTCCTTCGTGGCCTCCTATAACAGACCACATTTGCTATTGTGGTCCAGTGACGCATTAGTTCCAGACAACTGAAGCAAATACCAATATTCTATATAAGACTGCGAAATTCGTATATATGTATCAGCCAATCCCCCTTGCCACTATCAGACGCAAATGGTTTCAGCACATGGAATGGTCGCTATAATGAGATCAATAATTCACTTGAGTTAATTTTAACTTGGCGCCTTTTATATCGAACATTCTTCTCTCACAGCGGGAGTTCTTGAAATTGAACGAAAATGGATATTTGACGAGTTCAGTAGGTGTTAGTCTAATTGCTGGTTCCTGATATTCCTGTTTGCCATTACTGACTGGTGTTTCTTGTGAACTGCGCGCACGTTGACACGAGAATACCCATCATTGAGAAGTGTGGTGGAATAATTTACCAGGATGGAAGGTGGCGGTAATTGTCCGAGTTGCTGAAGGGAGAGAAACAATTAGTTGACACGATGGAACTTTTGTGTCACGCGTGTTTCAATGTGTCCACTAACGCAGATATTTGAAGCAGAAGAACATATTTCAAAATTCAGGCACGCCTGTGTTTTATTCTACTTCTTGATTCACGAACTCCATTTTTCCATTTTGCCATGAAACAGGATCAACGACAGGCGATATTGACAATAACAAAAATATGAAATTGGTTTCATTGTTTACGTAATATACTGCCGGACAAAAGAAACGCACACACTTGCAACTTGGATTTGACCAAATTATTACAAACGTTATCAAAAGGTTACTTGGCTGAAATCAGTTGCCGAAAAACTGAACACGAAGGTCCAAAAAACAACTTCAATACCGGTGTCAAATTCAATACATCACCATAGAATAACCATTTCTTGTTTGTTTTATCTTTAGTCACGAACAAACTTTGGTGTATACTTCTTTTGCCCTGCACTTTACATACAGTGCGGTAAGGTAGCCAGGTAGGTGAAGCGTTCGCTCGTCACGCCGAAGACCCGGGTTCGATATGGGTACAATGTGTGAGGCCCATCCTGGTGTCCCCCGCCGTGATATTGCTTGAATATTGCTAAAAGCGGCGTAAAACCATACTCACTCACTCACTTTGCATACATCCCTTAACCACCAACATCTATATCGTTGCAGTGTGTTGCATCATGCATGTGCAACACATATATATTGAGACAAAACACTTTATGTCTATATCAAACAGAAAATAACGCTTCTTCGAAATTGTAACAGTAAAATCGTCATTCTTATCGCGAGTCAACATCACGATAAAATTGCTTCTCTCAATTAAATTCAAAAGCAAAAATTATGAAACACCGATGAACACTAGAAAGCGAAAAGTGTATTTTTGAAAACAATAACTATATCTAGGTTTTCAGATTTCATGTACTGTGACAATAAGTATGTTTTGATGATCCGAAGAAAGCGTTAATGACGTGGTAGAAGATGTAACAATAAAATGTCACATCTGTCACATTAAAGGTGTGTTTGTTTGTTTGTTTGTTTGTTTGTTGTTTAACGCCACACTCAGCATTATTCCAGTTATATGACGGCGGTATGTAAATAATGGAATCTCGCCAAAACAATGCAGTGATAGACATCTTGAACATCGATCTACGCTATTGGGAAACGATGACATGCATCAACCAAGTCAGCGACCCTGATCACCCTATCCCGTTAGTCGCCTCTTACGACAATCACAGTCGCCTTTTACGGCAAGCATGGGTTGCTGAAGACCTGTTCCACCCCGGATCTTTACGGGCACAAGTAAGGCGTAATAATGCCTATACAGTGTGAGTGAGTATTGTTTTACGCCGCTTTTAGCAATACTTCACCAATATCACGCCTCTCAAACAGGCATACGTTGGAAGGGACATGCTATCCCCCCAGTTGAACTCGTGAAGACACAGGGAGGAATACAACCCAGATACTTACAACAGTAACAGAGAACTCCAACAAGCACAACGAGGTATTTCAATCCACACATAATGAATAACATGTGTATTACGTCGCTCCAGTTTGAGGCTATTTAACTGCACCCTGATATCTCAAAGAACACCTATGACCGTCCATTGACTTCAGTGTGTACATTCTGACAGTGGCAGTACGGTGTGAGCTGAAATACCCATCGGACACTATTTAGACCTCTATCTATGACAACAAACAACATTCTACGATCTACTTTCTACGCGCCACTGACCCCTATGTTAAAACACATAATGGTTCCGCCATGGTCTCCGTTTATTTTCTTCAGAGGAGTGGAACGCATTCCCTACATTTCCATAACGGTAAGATAAAGACCCCAATAAACTATTTACACACACCCTTATATATTCAGTACGTTTCTCTTTGTTAACAACGAAATATGGACATGAAAAGCCAACCACGGTCTTATAGATACCTAATTTTATATTATTTATACATATTAACAATATTTCCATTTATCGCTTTAGAACAAATAAATGCATTTTTTGATATCAAATAAACTACGGTTATAACTATCTCAAAGGGACCACGAGTTTAAGTTCATTATAACCGTAGTTCGTTATAAGCGTACATAAGCATATATGCAGGAAATGGACGGGACCAAAACACAGTTTGTTATATCCGTCAGTTCGTTATATGCATGTTTGTTACAAACATGTATTTGGTATAATCTATGCAAGCAGTGGAATATGATAAGTGGGTTGGTTTAATTCCGCTTTGGTCAATGTTTAGTTAAACTGAGTGGCAAAAAGAAAGCATAACGAGTGTTTTTTTATACAATTAAATTTTTTAAAAAGTGTTGTTAATTGTGATTATTTATGTCTATTTAACCATCACTCATTACTGCATCAGTTGTAAAACGTAATCTGTGAATGGGTGATATTATGTACATATTATATTGGTTCAATGAAAACTGGGGTAAAAAATGAATTTACTACCATATGACCCCTACCATGTTTGAAATGTAAATTTGTCTTTAAAAAAAGCTAATTTATTGATTTACAAATATAAGATCAATATCTCAGATACCAATCAGCAGTTGTGTATTATACGAATTTTTATATATTTATTTTCAAGTTTTAAATCAAATTATGTTTTAAAAAAAAAAATATGTAGAAGTATTCTTTGAGTAATCGCCAGTACAGTTCATTTTCTGGAAATGATAACGCTAACTTTGGATATTTTCAATTGAAAATCAAACATATGACAAATCTACCGAGAGGTATAGTTTCTTTTGCCCCTCAGTCTATATCACGATTTAAAGGGGCTTCTGCTCCATATTTCCCATTCTCCATCTAGATGTTGTAGTTAATGCCCTGTGTGAAATTGTCTCTAGATCATTAGGGTATTGATTATGTAACTTGCCTTTGCATGTGTTTGTGACGGGTGCCACCAGTGGGGCAGGATCCACTTACCTTTTCGCGATCATCTGGTATCATTATGATAGTGACTATGACACGTAGTCGGAATCGTACAAACTGACACTGCTTTACGCACGAACGCACGCACGCATGCACGCACGCACGCACACACGGACGTTCGCGCGCACACACACACACACACACACACACACACACACACACACACACAAACCAAGATTCATAATCAGGACGAATCGGGGACCCGAACCCATATATAACAATGAATATGAATCATGTTGATAACGGAGAATTGATAATGATTATGACGATGTGGATTATAAGACATTAGAAATTGATATCCTTTAACTTTAGATCTTTTCGATATCCTTCGAAATAAACACAAAGCTAAGTGATGTAGAACGCGAAATACCCACTGAGGTATGTGGGGGTAGCCTAATGGTTAAAGCGTTCGCTTGTTACGCCGAAGGCCCGAGTTCGATTCTCCACATGGTTACTGTGTATGAAGGGCATTTCTGGTGTCTCTCGCCGTGATATTGCTGGAATATTGCAAAAAACGGCGTAAAACCATACTCAGTCACTATGAATTGAATGGAACGCGTGACCTCTGATTTCTTATGTAATATGGTAAGATTTACCTCTTAATGAACTGCATCATTTAATTCTATATCTAACTGGGGGTGACCAAGATAGCCGTCTAAGGGGCCGCAATTTGCATTTCAGAGTGGCGTCCCTTAGGCATGGCAGCATGGCAGTGGGAGAAAACCCGAAGTGATACAGGTCCTTGAAGTTTACCACAAGCAACAATCTGATTAAAATCAGATCTTAGTTCTCGCTATCGCTAAACAAAGATCTGAGGACATCCCATTACGGGTCATGTCAGAACGACCTTTAATCCGACCAATCAGAGCGTCGCTTACCAGATCGTGAAAGTGACAGTCGGAATGTGTTTTCTGATCATGCAACCTCGAAAACGTTAACACGGGGTATTCCGAACGACAGTTACGGCCGTACGACTAATTCCGTCAAAATTTTCGTCTACCTCCCGCTTCCGTTAGATACACATTTGATCGGAGGATGCGTTGCACAGTACGTGGAAAGCACTGCCATACAATCTCAACATCAGACATTCGGAATGTTCGTTTGTTCAGTTTTCAAAATTTTATTCGAGAACTGTGTCAACATATTTTTCAAGCGTATTCTGAAATGGAAGTCGCATGGTTGAAACGAGTGCCGTAAAGCTCGAGAAAGCTGCTTTCTAATTGGTTGATGTCGACTTCTTGTTAGTGATTTCAAAGTTGACTATTGGAAAATTGAAGACATCCCTCTTGTGGAGATGTGTTTGTCATTCCTGTATACATAAACCTAAATATGAATCGCTTTCACTCGTCTCTTTCATTTCTAGTTCAGGTGGGTGACTCAATGGAGGAGGATTGGCTATTTCACCTTACTGAACGATATCACATCATCGATACATCTGAAGCTTATTTAAAATGACACACGATAAGCTAAGGCGCGTAACTGGTGTGAAGCGAAAATCCACGCTTAGCAACAACAATAATATTTATATTTTATTCCCATGACATGAACTTCTTTTCAGAATAAAAGAGTAGTCCCTATAACAAATGTATTCGCATTTTCACAACCTAAGATGTATAACCGTCAAATGAATTGACGACCATGGCAAACTGTACCCACTTCAACACATTATCACACACAACGCCGGTGACTTGCGGAGGTCGTAAAATGTTGATGGTGTACAACTTTCTGTCTCACTGGTGAAAGAGAGAGGGTCAAAGTGTGCTTAAAAGGCACCCTGTCGACTCCCACTGCTGACCCGTGAGACGAACACTGACGCCCTCTGGGGGATAGGGGGGTAAGGCGTCATTGGTGACGTCCCTTTCAAACATCAGACGAGTCTCTCCACCGTAAAATTCGATTATTCTGCTTCTTAAATCCACACAGAAGGTTTACATGCTAGTTTTAGGTGTTGTTGACAGTGGATAATAGGCGGTTACGGTTATTTAAGTCATTTGAGGTCAAAACAATTACAAAACTCAGTCACATTGAAATGGGATTGGTATTCTGGGTTGTTTATGCCTATGTTTTGCTTCTAAAAATGCTCCGTATGGGGTACGATGTCACTATGTTAAGGAATTTAATGTATCAATATTTTAAGATTATATATTGTATACACGAACTATTCGTGAATTGTCATTAAATGCAAAGATAGATATCTTGAACATACAGTTTCTTTCATATACTTAAATGCGGTACCACCATATCACATGGGATAATTAATTGGGCGTATGAGTGAGTGAGTGAGTGAGTGAGTGAGTGAGTGAGTGAGTGAGTGTGATTTTCAGCAATATCACGGCGGAGTTCCGTCTCATGGGCACGCCAGGAACGCATGATTATCGTTTCGAATCACGGTTCTCTCCGATTATGTTTCTAGGTTTGTCAGCACCATGCCCGTGCTCGTGGGTTTCACCGAAGTGGTAAACGTCTACTACGTGCATCTCTCAAAGCCATAATTCGTTGAACAGACTTGCGAATTGGGAACTTGATGTCAATTTTGCAAAAAGAAAGTTGTCATATGTGGTAGAGGTACAGCTGAAGCAAATATATCCTACCCCTTTGGAGACAAATAGTTAGAAATGGCTGATACCAGGGGTTGTCAAAAAGGTTCTAAGCCTGACTAACTTTCAACTATGGGCCATACAAAGAGAACTAGTCAATGTAGTACAATTTGTATGAGTAGTTCACTGCCAGTGTATTTGGTGTGTTGAGGCCGTTTGTATATACGTGACAGCCAGTTGAACGTGATAGGGTTGGTTTGGTTGGTTTGTTGTTTTTCGTTAGTCGCCTTTTACGACAAGCGTAATCGCCTTTGAACTGATAGGGGTCCAAATGGACACAGAAATGGAAAAGGACGAGTACCGAGCATTTTTTACTTCAAGATATTCATGACTGCATGTAACAAGTGTATGGGGATAAGTGCCCTAGCTTGTACACTGTTAAACGTTGGGCAGCTATGTTAAGGCTGGGAGAACAAGCCTTGATGATGACCCTAGGTCTGGACGTCCCTCAACTTCCATCAATGAAGATTCAATCAAGGAAATTAAGAAAGTCATATATACAGAATACAATCTGAAGTCCCATTAACTAATCGTGTATATCCATGGTTATATATAAATGTATGCACCCTGTAATCTTGATTCATTGATTCACTGTTCATATTTTATATATCCTATGTTGTACCATTGCTCATTTACCAACGATGGTGGCTAAAAGAGAAATAAAGAATCTCAATCTGATGAATTTTTCGGCCATCAAACTAAATAATTGTAGAAACCACACACATGTGGCAGAGCATTCAATAGCACAACATATATGTCCTTTACAAATAATTAACGTCTATATGACCATTCAGAGTCTATTCAGTTGGTATCTCTTAGGTCATTTGTCCGACAGCCATATACAGTGTACTCACACTGAGGTCATTTAATCTCGGACAATGGTGTGTTGACTAGCTCCACACGAGTAGATGGTGTTTATGCTTGAAGGACGCACGTAACCATGTTTTCTATATTGACTGGATAAGAAAGTGAGAAGATCGTCTTTCACCAGCGTGTTCGGTCTGTTTACGCGATTCATGGCCATTATTTGTGGGATTGGTGAGCACAATGGAGCTATTGGTTAGCTGTGGGCTGGAATATGGAATATGTTTATTGAAATATATACTGAATGCCCCTCAGCTATCTTGACCTGGAGAGTTTTAAGTTACTGCTGAATTAAGAAAATACGGAAATAAGGTATTTGTGAACGTTAGAGGGCATGTATTATTACAATTATATTATACTTTTATTCTGAAAATGGAAAGCGCGTTTTAGTTGGATCAAGTGAAATGCTTTATTTATCTAAAAAAATAAAATCAACATTTCACTCGAATGGAATCGAACTTCATTCCGAAACTTCTTTCATTCTGAATAGGACAATAGGTGTCATGCGACCTGTCCTTTTAGTAAGAGGCGACTTATTGGATCGGGTGGCCAAGCTCGGTGACTAGGTTGATGCATGTCATCCCGTCGATGCTCATGATGTCAATCACTGGATTGCCTGGTTCAGACTAGATTATTTACATACCGCCGTCATATAGCTGGAATATTGCTGAGTGTGGCGTTAAACAACAAACAAACAACAGCTGTCGCCGAGCTGACCGTTGTGATGAACCGGCATGTAGGCACTGTCTCTCCCAGAATTGCGAACAACTTGTTAATAATTGTCAAGCATTTCAGGGTTTGAAGAACTTACAAAATATCAGGAATGTTATGATAAAGTAGATAAAATATTAAAACACACACACACACACACACACACACACACACACACACACACACACACACACACACACACACAAAAACAACAACAAAAAAACAAAACAAAAACAAACAAACATATTTCAAAATCTTCAATCTATCAACATGTGCTCTGTTTGCTTTGTTTTCCAACTACCTGGTCTAATCCATTTCTCTAAGCGGTAACACCCGTGAAGATACGGGGTAGAAATAGGTCTTCAGCAACCCATGCTTATCGTAAGAGGCGACTAACGGGATCGGGTGGTCAGGCTCGCTGACTTGGTTGATGCATGCCATCGTATTCCAATTGCGTAGATCGATGCTCATGATGTCAATCACTGGATTGTCTGGTCCAGACTCGACTTCTTAGTCACCTTTTACGGCAAGCATGGGTTGCTGAAGACCTACTCTACCACGGATCTTCACGGATCGAAGATTTAATGACAATTAGGGAATTATAACAATTGGAGTTTGAAAGACATATTGATGTGGGTTTCAATGTCGAATTGGGATGATCGCGAAATAGGAGAGGCCAATTGGTACCGAACAGCTTGGGGGTTCCTCACGTTTGGAAAGAATCCTTTGAGGCGGTGTCAAGCACGTCTGACTTCACATACTTGGATCAAATCGGTCGTGCTTGCTTAATCACTACCATAACATAGCATTTTATTAAGGTGTGTCGTCTCGCAAGGAGAAAGCGTTTGATGGAGTCGTAACTACGCAATTACTTGTGGATTTTAGACGTACATAATAGATGACGCTTGTTATAAATGGTGATAGGCCATGTCGTGTAACATGGCGAGTCACTATGATACACAATAGAGTCAACTGCCATCTAACGTTTATTTCATCATGTCATCACGGGACAGGTCAGTGGCCAGATGGGTTACAGTGAGTCTACTTTCGGTTGTATGCCGTGGACATTTCTGGACAGACACAGCTGTTGTGTTTTATGCTTGTCGTTAGGACGGAACAATTTGGATATTGGTTGTCCATTTGTATGATTTTACCTTTTATGCCCGGAGGAATCTGTTTCAGCAGATTATCGCATCCTCCCAAGGCAAGGGAGATAACTGAGTGTAAAAGTCCAGTTTCAAGATGGAAAGGACTTTTCAGTCAGTTAACTCCCTTGCCTGATTATTCTCTTCAAAAATAGCAAGGGGATATTCGGAAAAAGCTTTAATGTTCGACATCGAAAGATGTATTAGTTTCTGGTAATAGTGTATGATTGTAATGACGAATTTGGAACAAATTACACCCGTTAGTGAAGTATGACACTAGATGTTATGACAGCCAATGATCTTGAAGGACGACTTGAGTAAGATGGGTAATTTCAAAGTCGATATTTTTGGAGCAGTAGTGCGTAATGCCGCGACGATTTGTTCAACATTCGTTTACTCGACGAGGCATACTGTGTATGTGTCCTTCAATGGTGATTTGAGGGTGTCTGTCCCGATCCCTGGCCAAGTTCAGCCAATATCGTCGGCGTCCTTTGACGTTGACTCACACGCCTCCCTATCGTGTCCATGACGTTTTCAATGGGAGAAAGGTCTAGGCGCATTGCTGGCCATGGCATTCTGCGGATGTTGTGATGCTAGAGTTGAGCATTGACGATTCGTGCATGGTGAGCAGGGGCCTTTATCGTCCTGAAAGACAAAACGTCGACCCACACGCCTTGGAAACGGGACAACAAAGGGTGTCAGTATGTTGTGCCGTTAGTACTGTCCACTGACCCTTGGGATGGGAGGACCTTGCTTGTAGACGATTCCTAATCATCAGACCCGTAAGTCGTACTCCAGTAGCCTGACGGAAGTTAGCAGCAATTTGATTCGCCTTTGGGCCTAGTTTCGGATCAATCGACCCTGCACTTTTGTCGTTGACCTGGGACGCCCTGAACGGAATCGATGTCAGCATTTAGGTTTTGTTGGCACCTGTCCCATTATCTGGTAATCGCAAACTGTGAAACATTTGCCCTATTGGCAAATGAACGCTGATTTATGCCTTGGAAAACTTAAAAATGTTCACTTGATCTTCATAAGAAAGTCACCACGTGTAACACTCGTAAAGATCCGGTTTAGAATGCGTCTTCAGCAGCCCATGATTGCCGCAAAAGGCGACTATGCCGCACTCAGCAATATTCCAGCTATATGACGGTGGTCTGTAAATAATCGAGTCTGGACCAGACAATCCAGTGATGGATGTCATGAGCATCGATCTACGCAATTGGGATACATTGACATGCATCAACAAAGGCAGCGAGCCTGACCACCCGATCCCGTTAGTCGCCTTTTACGGCAAGCATGGGTTGCTGAAAACCTATTCTACCCCGCATCTTCACAGGTAATAGCCTTGAATGAATAAGTTCTATTCTGCCAGTTTCCAACATACCAATAACCCGTAGACCCTCCGTGCGATGCAGACTCCGCATGGCCAGTTCATAAACAAACAATGAATGAAAGTAAACATCAACTGCATGATAAACAGAATCAATAAGATTGACAGAAATGATAGTCTCTAGAGATTAATGGACCTTCCTTGAAAGTGTCAAAATCAGGAATGACACCCAACGCACGTGTGAGGCGAAGCTGCATGCGTCTAGTGCAAACTGTTGGATGTGTTATGGTGTTAAGTTTTACACACAAAACCGTTCTTGCATAGAATGTTTGTCGTCAACACTTATGTTTGTTTTAATGCTTGGTATTAACATTTTTAGTTCATTATGCGCTACTTTTTGGAATTATATATTTACACAGTGTGGTTTGGCTGATGTGTGGTCTACGCTCGTGCTGTAATCACCCGCATGTAGGATTCCACTACGATTAGCTGCAGGGGCGATGGGCCTTGTGGTTAAAGCGTTCTTTCATCAGGGGGAAGGCCCGGGTTCTATTCTCCACATGTGTACAATGCGTGAAGCCAACCTCTGAAGTCCCCCACCATAATTTTGCTGGAATATGGCTGAAAAGGGGATTAAAACCATATCTGTTCGCTCCTTCACTCACCAGCTGCGCTGGTGGAGTCGGCATATTGTGATTCTGGGTTAGAATAGATCTGCCGTAAGCTATGCTATGCTGTAACCGTAAGAGGCGCATAGAATTGATCGGGTAATGAGTGAGTGAGTGAGTTGGGTTTAACGCCGCTTTTAACAGTATTCCAGTTATATCACGGCGTGTCAGCTTAATGTGGGAGGAAAGCCTGAAGTGATGCAGGTCTCAGACGTTTACCACTTCGGTGAAACCCATGAGCACGGGTATGGTGCTGACAAACCTAGAAACATAATCGGGGCGGACCGGGATTCGAACCCACAATCATAGGTTTCTGGCGTGCCCAAAGGACGCAACTCTGCACAGCGAATCGCGCCTCCTTAGACGACTGGGCCACCCATGCCCCCTGGATCGGGTAATGAAGCTAGGTGCTTTGTTTGATTGCGTATCATCGTACCCCGATGGCGTGGATCGCTACTCTAATATTATTCACTGTTGTTGTTTGTTTGTTGTTTAGCGCCGCACTCAGCACTATCCCAGTTATATGACGGTGATCTGTAAATAATCGAGTCTGGATCAGACAATCCAGTGTTTGATATCATGAGCATCGATCCACATGAATGGGATACGATCATTCTCTGGATTGTCTGGTCCAGAGTTGATTATCTACAGACGCCCTCATATATTCAGAATATTGCTGAATGTAGCGTTAAACAACAAACAAACAAACAAAAACACACCCTGACTGTAATAATGAAGACTGGTGTAAAACAACACTCACTTACCTCTCTCTCTGTGGGACGGTCGGGTAGCCTGGTGGTTAAAGCGTTCGCTCGTCACGCCGAAGACCCGGGTTCGATTCCCGACATGGGTACAATGTGTGAAGCCCATTTCTGGTGTCCCCCGCCGTGATATTGATGGAATATTGCTAAAAGCGGCGTAAAATCATACTCACTCACTCACTCTCTCTGTGTTTGCGTGGTCTCGATGATGATGTTTGTCAATGAGCAGTCGAGAGTCGAGAGGGGTAACAATCAAGATACGGTTTCACCAAAGACGTATACGTCTTTCGTTTTCACAAAATGACAAAATCATAATGAACTGACTCTATGACAAACCGAGTCTCTTTTCTGTCCTCTAACCTGGATCATCTTCCCGAAGCAAGGGAGTTAACTGACTATATAAGTCCAGTTTCCACCCTTGCCGAACTAGGCTGGTATTATGGAGTTACAGTTTACAGTTACAGACTAACGAGTCTGTGCATAATCTTATCGAAGTCGATTAACGAAATCGCAGTTTTCGGACGATTGAAGAATTTGCAGAGGATGTGTTCCGTCAACTTGGAGTCGACAGATATTTGACCACGTTTTCATATTTTTTACCAAGGTGCTCAACTGGTTAGATGCCTTTTACGAGGTAAGACCCATTTTATTACAATAAAAATCATGTTAATCATTCAGATCGTTTTGACTGGGCACCGCAATTTTGTTTGAAGCAAATGCAAGTGATATGAGAGGTTGAATTTGATCGGTCAGTAGGAGGGACATAGAAGGGACGTAACTCGTAATAGTCACTGGTGGCGCTACGATCGAGTCAGTTAACTCCCTTGCCTCGGGAATATGACCTAGGTTTGACCTAAGTGTCGTGGACTTTCCCTTTAATGCAGTATTGGGGCAAGGCTACGAGCTGCTCTAATGTGGGAGGAAAGCCCGAAGTGATGCAGGTCTCAGATTAGTCCGTCTCACAGTCCCTGAACGATATTATTTCCCCTTCTGCCCAGCCCTTACTGTGATGCTATAGGCCAAAATGAAGTAAGTCTAGATTTCCACAGGTTCTGAATCTCCCATCTCACATCTACCGATGGCGTTGGCGTGCCCTAGCAGCGTGAAGCATCCCTCGTGCTATCAATCACTGGTTTGCCTTTTCCAAACTCTATGCTGAAACACTATTAACTGTAACAAAAAACAACACAACACCGGAATAAAAAGCTCTCCCACAGACTTTTATTAACAAACGTGTTGATTGCCCTCGTGACGAAACAGACAATAATGACAGACAGATCAACTGGTTGAGTGAAGACAGCACTGAAACCCGGAAGCACAACTTTGTAGTACCGATAGGCGCCGGATGTAGCATAACTGGGAGTAAACACGCTAGTAACACTACAGGGGTAATCTCACGAATCCTCTCGACGAATTTCAACCGGTACTTTCACAGAAATATGTCAAGGACTATAACACACAATGAGAGACAGACACGTGCCGTTACATCAAGCTTATCAGGGTGTAACGGGGACAGGAAGAGGATGTGTTTTCCTCTCTTCTCCGGATATGTCAGTATAGGCATATGAAGTTCTGAATACAATAAGGAAATAAAGACTCATCACTATCTATGAAACTACCCTCTCTCTATATAAATACATTGGGTGTGCGGTGACGTCACAAATCAAAAATTCATCCTGAGATCGTGATATCACTGCGTATATATCACTCCATAAATATATGGAGAGAGAGAGAGAGAGAGAGAGAGAGAGAGAGAGAGAGAGAGAGAGAGAGAGAGAGAGAGAGAGAGAGAGAGAGAGAGAGAGTTGAATGCAGAGTCGCCATCACTATCAAAGTTCAGACTCTGAGAAAGGTCTTTGATATGGAAAAGCCATACAATCTTAATATATTATTTTAATCAGAACTTCAGATCCCTGTGACGTAAGTAGCAGATATATTTTTTGGAATGAATAATGACAGTAAAAACGACATATATTGTTTTACATTTCAACAAAACATTATACAGTGAAACCTTTCTGATCCGGACAAAACAATTACCGGTGAATTCAACCAGATCTACAAATAAACTTCAGGCGTAAATGTTGTGTGCATATGGGCGTTCCAAACACGATAACCAGAGACCCGTGGTTTCCAGATTAACGGTGTCCGGATTAACGAGGTTACCTTGTTTATAATATCAATGAGGTACACAAGGAATCGCAATCTGCGTTTGTTTCAAAACCTAAAAACTCTGTCGGAGAAAACAGCTGCAGAAACGTGTGACCTTATATCCTTTGAAAATACATATTATCCAATTCTCGCCGATGTAAGTCTATTATGACAACAGGTATCGGTTAAAAAAGGTCTCTACAAACGATTTACTCCTTTCAATTGAAACTAAAGGAATATGAGGGACTGCACCTCTAAACCCTAGAAGTTGTTGTTTCAGTAAGGCTTTCTTTTTGCAATTTATAGTTAACATATTTTAACAAAACCATACTGTCGGGGATATATAATAAAATACAAATCAAATTTGAAACGCGTTGTTAAGCGACCATTTAAAGTAATGTCGATTGAGTGAAAAAAAAGAAGAAAAAAAGAGTGAAATCTAAAACATTGCTTGTTAAAAATAGAATCAAAGGTTTACCCTAAAGTTTTTATTCACATTACGGAAGCAAGTCAACAGATTCGGGAAAATATTCCACATTTCAACGCGATGAATCACCGTTCTCTATATCAAACTGCTGAAATATCTCTTTTATCTAAGCTTTGGCGCAGTTTCACAATGGCGTTAGCTACATATAAAACTGCATATAGTATAAAGTCCCTGATGTGGCCACCATGGCATGCTCCGAATCAGACATGGTCGTATTATCCAGTCTCTTGCAGAGTGACCCATCTGTAGTTTTATGTTAGGTTTATTTACGTTAACTTAAATCTCTTTCGAAATTGAACTCGTTAAAAACCCGAGGTAAATCCTCATGTCCTAGTGCTGTCGTGGTTTTCCGTGAGGTGTGCGAGAAGGAACGATTCATTCGACACCACTCGCCCATTTCCGTAACCTGCAAGGAGATCGCTATCCGGCTTGTGCCGGAATAACCCGAGTTGGTCACGAATGGGCACGATTGTGCCGCGGTAGCGTGATGCGCCCATAAAATACAACACAAATTCCTATTTCGACAGTTTCAAACGTACAATATAATGAAAACTCATACCACCGATAATGCACAACCTCAGCCTTGAACTCATTATTCACGTAAGGTATGACTCAGTCTATGTTATTGCGGGCTCTATATTGTCGCGGTATCGGTAAATCTCGTAATCTAAATTCCCTGTCGACTGCAAAACTAAGCAGAATATTTCATCGCATGATCGAATACAGGACTCGTTGCGTTATGTCACGGCTACTCGTAAGTAACACGTTAGCTTTTTTATGATAGTTTCGGGAACGTTTTCGAAGTGGAATTATCCCTACCTCCATTCAAAATTGGTTAGAAAAGACTCAACTTGTTTGAACGTTGTCCTTTGACCTAGGTCGTATGAATACTGATTATGCATAATCAAAAACAGGAAGTGATGTAAACCACATAAGCCCCACGTATCACACAAAATAGTGCACCGCGATAATATAGAGTTGCCCGCCCTTGAGTCGCCAAAGACAGGTGCTTTGTTTCCCGAAGTCGCAATCTCATTAAAATCCGACCTTAGTTCTCGGTACCGCTAAACAAAGCTTAGCGGTACCGAGAACTAAGGTCTGATTTTAATGAGATTGCCCGAACTCGGTAAAGAAAATCAGCATCGATCAATCCAAATCGATGTGTCATAAAAGTTGAATATAGAACAAGAAACATTTTGCGTTTGACATAGTTAATGTGTTAGTAAACATTCGCCATTACCATCCATAATAAATTAACTACCGCGATAATATAGCGTACCTTGCTAAATAACCAGCCAAATGCGTGCATTTAGGAATATCACCTGACAAATACAAATTACAGCTTCAGTTTTTTTCAAGTATGGCTGTCTTTTAAAGCAGTAAAATTCGAGACATTTTGTGATTGAAAAGCTGACAACATTATACACCTGTCTGCGCAAAGGCGTCGTAAATTTTGCAGCCGTCTCCTGTTACAAGCTGAGGACATTGTTCCAATGACAGCTAATGTAAGGCATCGCTACAGGTGTCTGCACCGAACTCATTCTGTGAAGCTAGACGTCAGGAATTTGATTGGCTGGATATAGTACTACTGCTATTACAAACATGTTCAAAATAAATAAATACGTATTCACTGCCTTTAATGACGAAGGACGTTTTATCCTAAAATAAACACCATTTAATGTAACTTGCAAACAGGATATTTTTCGACCATTTAATTTCTTATCATCAAAGAGAGAAGATATAAAAAGAACGAAATTCGCGAGTTGTAACGAACGTTGAACGTACAACCACGATGTCAGTATCACACTTGTACCTCATTAATATGGACAGTTCGGTTTCACTGACAAATCTGGATTAACGGGGTTCCTGAACAACGAAACAAACATATAACCAACTGGAGAATAATATTTTGGAATGCAGTAACTTGACACCCGTTCTTATAATAATGATAAAAATATACCTATACAAGAGACAAAAGTGGATTGTTTTACACGGAAATAGCATTAATATGTGAAAAGGCTTTTTGCGTGACACCTCCAAACATTGTGTCTAAAAAGAGGACTATAATATACCGTTATTCGCTTACAGTCCTTTTTATAATAATCATATGATATCATGATCATAATATTTTTTTCAAGATACAAACAGTTGATAATAACAATTGTAGGAGGCTCAATTATTTATTAAAATGTTTGATTAATATAAGTTAGTAGTAAGCTTAAGATTGTATGAACGTGTTGCCATTAAATAATTTAAGTACATTTGATACTTACATTATACAAAATGAATATATTATTGGTTAAGATATTGGTTATATTTTATAATTTAGTCTTTTACACCTTAAACATTCACCCCATTGCTCTGTAACATAAGGTAAAGCTTGCTGAGAGTTTAACCTCTACTAATGGTCACGCTGCATGCATTTGACTTTAAGTATTCTTTGCCCCGTGTCTGTCTATTGTCTCGTTGATAGGCCGATTCTAGGCCGATTGTAACCGTGTGATTAAAACACGATGATGATGTTTGTCGTAAGCAAAATGGATATTTCTTGAAACACGCACCTTGCAATTGTTGTCATTATTTTAAGTAATATTCAGTATCGGCGGAATGGCTTGTTTTTACTGTATAAGTATTAGCACACATGCATCCTTCTCCATTAATTAATCATCGCGACATTTCATGATTCTGTTTTAAGTAGTGAGAACACCCACACAGGTAAGATGGAGACAGGAGTATTATCTTCAGGATCAGTCGATGGAATGTCAAACGGAATGTAATTCACATTAAAAAAATAACAGATATGAGATATCATTTGCACTACATAATATCATGACTTCAGTAGTGGGAACATGTACGTCCTATGACGTGTATAAATGCACATGGACCGACCCTTTAATATCGGGGGTGGGGGGTGGGGGGTGGGGGGGAAGGAGGGACAGAGGGTTTTTTGAGACAGAATATATTCTGAGACACTTCTTCAATAATTGTTTTTTTTTGTAAAGTCTGTGTCGATATGCTGTTTTTCAATATTTTCTTATGTTTGAAAAATAAAAAATAAAAAGGAACGTATGTATATCAAATGGTCGGCCTTTTAGTACTGGGTAGATAAAAATTACATTTATTTAAATAAATAAATTTATTCATACTGCAAAAAGACATTTTTGGCCCTGGCAGGTTTCTGTATTTATGATCTGTTACCACTTAAACTTGCTTTTTTCAGGGTCCCATGTGCGTCAGGACCAGACGTATATTGGTCAAAACTTGTTAATTCAATCGGTCAATACAATTCACTTTCAATATCTCTTTCAAAACCAATGAATGAAATTTCTACAGGCTTCCATAACACGACTCAACCTACTACCAGTGATACTGTTATAAAAATCGCGCGTTGGTCCCTACATGCATCCGTAACATCCCGCATCTCTTTATCAGCTCCCTTTTCCACTATCATCGCATGAAACAAACACCATGTTGGTCAATACATTTAACAAAACATGACGATACGTGCAAATATTTAGCCTCGCCGTTTGGAAGCTCATACTGAGAACATAAACACCCAGAGCCCCAAGAGCCAAACTGAATTTCTTTAGCTTCGCAACTTGTAATATAAAAATAGAACTAAAACTCATAATGGTCCCTACAGGCTACCGTAAATTGACCCTTGAAATGCTAACAAGATTCGTCGTTTGCAAAATCATTATCAGAACATAACAGCCTGTACGTGATCTCACGTTAATTCATTTAGCCTTGGAATTTGGTAGATGATGACCTGTACAAAAAAGCCCTTTATGGCCCCTACATGCTTCCGTAGCAGGACACAACGCGCAACCATTAAGCTCACGAGTACATCATTTTCAGAACCGTAAAGCTTTTGGAACATACACGTCTCCGTAACATGCAGCACCTGTCATTTGCCTTAGTAAGCAGGGACTATGGTTTACCTAGGTATGCAGCATTCCTTTTATGTACAAATGTGTCTAAGAAACAAACACGCCGTATACACAGGACAGACCATTTCATAAATGGGGGGGGGGGGGGGGGAGAAGGGCTGGTGGAATTGTTTTTAGAAAAGCTAGCCTATTTTATCGGTCACTGCTCAGGGTATGGACATTTTTTTCAGAACTAACCAGCGATTTCTTTTGTTATTAAAACATTTGGTAACATAAAAATATTTTCGTAATTTTTTTCGGGACCATCTTTTTTTTACAATTACAGGTCCCCATCCCTGGTTATCAAATGGTCGGTCCCGAATGGTTAAGGTCTATTGGCTATGTGGTGGGAAACACTCCTTCACACAGATCGCGCGGAGGACGGCCTGAACGGCTGTTCAACAGAGTCAACTAATGATAATTTCTCTATGTGTTTCATCGTCATATTCTGCCAGATTTGGTACATCGTTCTCAGTTTGTGGACGTGGAAAAACACAAGACTGTTTTCTTTATCGCTGTTAAACTTGTCCACAACAACTCCAGGATTCAGAATATACGCTTGGTTGTACCGCCGATGCGTGAGGTTCAGCCTCTGAATCAACATACCCGTAATGTAATAATCATCTACCCAGAAAAACGGGGTTGTCATTGACGCCCTGTACATTCCGCCCACAACGTCTGCGCTCATCAAGTACGCAGAACCGGAACAATATGGCGGAAAGTAATCATCCGGGAAATCCTCTTTCGGAATGTACCACTTGGACCTCTTGTCCCTCATGACTTTCATGCGAATCCATTGATTACACACAATCAACCTTTTAGTCCCGTAGGTCTTTTGTACAGTGGATTTTAGAAAGTCTAGAAATGTGTGGAAATTGACAAGAATGTCGTCATCAGTTTTGAGAACAAACTTAGCATTGGAACAGTACGATGAGACCCACTTTATGCCTGCGATGGCTTTGTGGGTAAGGTTCCGGTAGCTGTCAACAAATTTCTCTTGCACGATGTCTCCGTACCTGTTGGCCTCCATGTCGACCATGTTCATCACATGGGCCTCAGGAACGGTCCCCATTATGAATACAACTCTCACATTATGACGCTTGAGAAACACGTGGTGTCCCCACGTTTCCCGTATCGTCTGCCTCTTTTTGAAATTGGCGGGAGCTGAGTGAACGTACGTCACAAGGAACACCTCCTGTCCTGCGCACTGCGTCACTGGATTGATGCGATATTCGAACGAATGAGGATTCGCAGATTTATGCTGATGGCCGTTTGGGTTGTCGTTTTCTATTGCCGTGGTGGCCCGGGCAGTGTGCTTGGGAAGTGACGTCATGATGTCTTCCCGACGAATAGGTTCCACGTCATAGACCTCCACAGGAAGTATAATCTCTTCGGAAGTGACGTCACTGTTTGTCCCGAGTTGGAAGATCATGATGGCGGAGATGAGGACGAGGACTAGAAGGGTAGCATACCTAAACACAGTGGATAACCGAGGAAACATTCTCTCGGGAGCGTCATCGGGGACGGCAGGTTCTTCACCGGGGTCACACGCAGCCTCGCTCTCACCCTATGTCATCCAACATGGCGTTCACACCACCTTTCGTCGAAGGGAGGTAACTCTCAACACAGTTGGCCTCTCATTTCTTCACCGACTAATCTGAAAGCAAACAAAGGGTTATCATGTTATCTAATTCTGTCACTGAAATAAATGCCAATAAGAACGGGATACTAGACGTGGATGCATGTAACCGATCTCACTTCCTAGTTTACAGTCACATATCTCTCCATTACCATACTGATACATAGTGTCATACATGTCTGCGTTTGCAACCAATCAACCAATGCATATGCTTCCTTGTACTGAAGGATGGTCGGGTAGCCTAGTGGTTAAAGCGTTCGCTCGTCACGCCGAAGACCCGGGTTCGATTCTCGACATGGGTACTATGTGTAAAGCCCATTTCTGGTGTCCCCCGCCGTGATATTGCTGGAATATTGCTAAAAGCGGCGTAAAACCATACTCTCTCACCCACTCCTTGTACTGATACTTAAAAGTCAAGTTGAACTCATTGAAAGATTCAAAGTGGATTCAGTTACCACTTCCTCATATCATTTCTATCTGCGTCAATTATTTGTTCACAATTCTGTCTGAGTGATCTGTCGCCTTATGATTTTAAACTCATTTTTAAGTTTAAACCAGGAAATATTCACCACAGGATGAGGCGAGGATGTAATTGAACAAATGTGGAAAAAGATAATTTGTTCAGGTTTAAAAAATAACAAAATGTTTGTAAGGCTGGGATCGGGTGGGTCCTGAGTAGGACCCGGGTACCCACAGGACTACCCGGACCCGTGGTTAGTCACGTGATATATTCTTTAATGACAAAAAATCTATGGTTACACTATATGTCACTAATGTTCCCATTTCTTTCTGACAATGCACCCATTCCTTCTGACTTTTATATGTTTGAATACAGATAAAGCTTCATGCAGTAAACTTCAGTGTATGCATGACCAGATCGTTTTCTACGTGTATCTAAATACATTTTGCCAGGGATGAGGTCAAACTTTTCAAAATCGGACAGTTTGTACCTATCTCTAAATATCTACAGCGGGTACCCGGGTAGGGTCGGGTAAATAAGGTGGTGGTTACCCTGTAGTAAATTTGAACCCGCCCCAGCCCAAAATGTTTCATGGGCATGCTTGATGCTGTGGATTGCGCGTCTCTTTTTTTCGCAGAAAATATGCGTGTTTTGATTTCGCCAATACAGCTCTAGTGTAGGTGAAAATACCGTAGTTATCCAGGTCTCAGGCGTTTACACGTGGTGCTGTTGGTGACAAACCAGCATTCGAACCAACACTTACAGGTTTCTGGCGTGCTCAAGGGAAGCAATTCTGCACACCCGAGTCCCCCGTCGGATCAGAAGTCGCAACAATTAAAGTACAGTAAACTACGGTTATAACGAATACGCTTATAACGAACTGACAGATATAACGAACTTACTTTTTGGTCCCGACTATTGGCTGTAGATATGCTGTTTATATGCTTATAACGAACTACGGTTATAACGAACTTAAAATTTGTAGTCCCCTTGAGTTCGTTATAACCGTACTTTACTGTATTCTGACTTTGTACCTGGGTTAGAATAGGTCCACAGCTCCCAGCTATTGCTTGTCAGAACAGGACACTAAGTTGTATCGGATGTACATGGTACTCGACGACGCGTGGAATTGGTAAGGATTGACTGAAAATGGGCTAGGAAAGGTCACTGGACGTCTGGAATTTTATTCTAATGTCTGAGTGCTAGTGTTTTAGCGACATTTATCGATTTAATGTAACTACATCTCATCTCGTTCGGACACCCCATCAAAAAGTCAATAGTTATACTAAAGCTGTACGGGGCGGTCGGGTAGCCTCGTGGTTAAAGCGTTCGCTCGTCATGCCGAAGACCCGGGTTCGCTTCCCCAGATAGGTACAATGTGTGAAGCCCATTTGTGGTGTCCCCCGCCGTGATATTGCTGGAATATTGCTAAAAGCGCAGTAAAACAATATCCACACACTCGCTAAAGTAAAAGCAGAAAATTATACGGGACGATTTCACTTATACTAGTTTCAATATATATGTTTAGTTCTAGGTAGGAAACGTACGCATAGCTTCGAAACAAAAGAGGTTCGACACAACCAGAGTACTTTTTCATTTGTTGTGTCACCACCATCCCTGTACTGTGACGCAAAAAACCCGAAATTTCGTAGGCTGACATTTACTCCCAGAAATAAAGTTCTTTTATTTTAAAAAATCTATATCCACAAAATAAAAAATAAATAAATTCCAAATGGAGCGCATAACAATCCTTAATTCCTGGAACAGGGGCAATCTGGACTTTCCAAATAATTCTAGACTTGAGTTGGACTCTTTTTTTAATTTATTCTATAGGGCCAGGGAGACACTCGGCAGTCTACATGGGCGAACAACGGGCTAACCTGTACTCAAACAACTGTCAAAATAACGTTATTTCAATGTAAATATTCGTCGTGATGAACATTCCACGCCGAATTCCTCAGGTAGACGCAAATGTCAGCATCTACACGGCAATGTTTATTTATGACGAAAAAGTCAACGAATTGAATAACTAATTGCTAGTCACATGCCTTCCATTTTAACGAGAGATTGCTTAAGATAATGAAATTGTACGTATATCGCAATAAGTTGTCTCTGTTATCCCACATGTCATTTCTGTTTACCCATATATATTTTGTTATCCTACATGTTATCTCTAATCCCATGTTATCTGACCCGTGAAGATCCGAAGAAGAATAGATCTTCAGCAACCCATGCTTGCCGTAAAAGACGACTTTGCTTGTCGTAAGAGGCGACTAACGGGATCGGGTGGTCAGACTCGCTGATTGGTTAATGTCATCGATTCCCACATAGCGTGTATCGATGCTCATGATATTAATCACTGGATTGTCCTGTCCAGACTCGATTATTTACAGACCGCCGCTGTTATCCCACATGTAATCCCTGTTATCCGTTATGTTATCTGGTTACAGTGAGTGAGTATGGTTTTACGCCGCTTTTAGCAATATTCCAGCAATATCACGGCGGGGGACACCAGAAATGGGTTTCACACATTGTACCCATGTCGGGAATCGAACCCGGGTCGTCGGCGTGACGAGCGAACGCTTTAACCACTAGGCTACCCGACCGCCCCTTATCTGGTTATAGATGATATGCGAAGATAATATATTTTCTGCATCTTTAAAAGCCAAGGATCCCACATTTATCCACTTGTACAAATGTGAACGTGAGGGTAAACATGTCCTACCCTTTCGGTACCAGTCGCCAAGCACACACACACGCACGCACGCACGCACGCACGCACGCACGCACACACGCACAATTTGCATATAAAAGTTAGTGTTTATTACTTAACGTCACAACAGTACTCCTGTCATGCGAAAGCGGCACGTAAACAAACCAGACATCAAGTGACCAGTCCCAATGATTCTTAAATATACACACGTATATGGTAAAGGACTTATGTCATGGAACAGCAAACATATTAAGACATGAAACTTCTTAATGCCTATCAAAGACTTGATAAAACCAATCCGTTCTGTAATATTTTCAAGATGGTAATATCAACCCAATTAAGGCCCTCGGTGTCCGGTGTGTAGGAATCACTCCACTATGGAACACTACAGGGGACATGCTCGTAGGCTTAACTTGGTGGTTAATACTGTCACGAATGAATGAAATATTGGCTCGCTATTGGTTTCGGCTTATAAAAGTGACTAAAGATCATTCTCATTTATAAAATTAAATTTCATGTGGGAATTTCCAATTATTTATGGAACAGTGCGCATGCCACTTTTATCCTAAATGGGTTGAGACGTGGAATGTTGCAATATATACAACGTTGGCCTTTTGGACATTGCTAAAATAGTGTTAAAAGTCAAACTCCAATCCCTCACTCGCACAGGCAAGGTATATACAGAGGGGTTCAAAACGATAGCATCAGCCGCCCGTATTTATATAGATAACTTACCCACCTGTATTTACATAGATAACTCACCCACCTGTATTTACATAGATAACTCACCCACCTGTATTTACATAGATAACTCACCCACCCGTATTTACATAGATAACTCACCCACCTGTATTTACATAGATAACTCACCCACCTGTATTTACATAGGCAGCTCACCCACCTGTATTTACATAGATAACTCACCCACCTGTATTTACATAGGCAGCTCACCCACCTGTATTAACATAGATAACTCACCCACCTGTATTTACATAGGCAACTCACCCACCAGTAGTTACATAGATAACTCACCCAACTGTTTTACATAGATAACTCACCAAGCTGTATTTACAAAGATAACTTACCCACCTGCATTGACATAGATAACCCACCCACCTCTATTTACAATTGTAACTCACCCACCTGTATTTACATAGATAACTCACCCACCTGTATTTATATAGATAACTCACCCACCTGTATTTACATAGATAACTCACCCACATGTATTTACATAGATAACTCACCCACCTGCATTTACAAAGATAACTCACTCAGCTGTATTTACATAGATAACTCACCCATCTGTATGTACAAAGATAACTCACCCACCAGTAGTTACATAGATAACTCACCCAACTGTTTTACATAGATAACTCACCACACTGTATTTACATAGATAACTCACCCAGCTGTATTTACAAAGATAACTTACCCACCTGCATTGACATAGATAACCCACCCACCTCTATTTACATTTGTAACTCATCCACCTGTATTTACACAGATAACTCACTCAGCTCTATTTACATAGATAACTCACCCATTCACAAAGACAATTCACTACATGTATTCACAAAGCTAATGTTAGCCACATATATTCACTTAAAATGATCTCATCCGTAAGTATTAACGCAAAACTAATCCAATCCACCAGTATTTACCTATTTAATCTCACCCACCTGTTAGATAATCCAACCCGGCTGTCAGCTCGTCACCATTCTGTGATGCCCGTACTAATCCATACCCCTACATATACTACACCAGTTTAACAACCGACACATCCCCAAACCAAAGACGACCACTACAATATTGATCTCGCTGAGGGCTGAAGCATCGCTATGCCCTTTCCTATGTATTTTATCTACTTTTTGTAACTCAAAACCATTTTAATGTTTGCAAGGGAAAGCTTTCCCACGTTACTTGGTTCGGCTAGAGACCTCGCTTGCACCTGAATATTGTATCGTGGTAACAGAGCGGTAATAGGTTTTCAATCGCATTATCGGAGGTGTGAGGTGAGGTGAAATTGGGTTTAACGTCGCGTCCAAGATTATTGCACTTATATAGCGACGTGTGTGTGTGTGTGTGTGTGTGTGTGTGTGTGTGTGTGTGTGTGTGTGTGTGTGTGTGTGTGTGTGTGTGTGTGTTTACTAGTCCGGACTGATGCCGATTTATAGTGCTAGCTCACTGAGATACCATGCCGCAGTTTAACATGAATACCCCACTCAGACACAGTATACAGACTCCCAGCCGACCAGTCCTTGTTTTAGCCCCTTAATGCCGAGCGCCAGACAGGGTAACAACAAGTACCATCTTTTAACGCCTTTTGGTATTACGAGGTCGGGGATAGAACCCCGGACCTTCTTCTCTCCGGGCGGACGCTCTACCACTAGACCACGGAGGCGGTCCCGCATTATCGGTATGATCGCACATACGAAAACTGGGCAGAGAAGATGGTACTTGTTGTTACCCTGTCTGGCGCTCGGCATTAAGGGGCTAAAACAACGAGTTGTCGGCTCGGAGTTAGTATACTGTGTCTGAGTGGGGTATTCATGTTTAACAGCGTCATGGTATCTCAGTGAGCTGTCACTATACAATCGCCATTTGTCCGGACTAGTACAAACAGCCACACACACACACACACACGCGCGCATGCACGTCGCTATATAAGTGCAATAATCTTGGACGTAAAACCCCATTTTTTTCCTCACCTCACCTCACCTCACACAACCAATACGGATTATATTGGAGTGAGTGATCATGAGTGAGTTTGGTTTAACGCCGCTTTTAATTGTATTCCAGTTATATCACAGCGTGTCAGCTTAATGTGGGAGGAAAGCCCGAAGTGATGCAGGTATCAGACGTTTACCACTTCGGTGAAACCCACGAGCACGGGTATGGTGCTGACAAACCTAGAAACATAATCGGGGCGAACCGGTGAAGATCCGGGATAGAATAAGTCTTCAGCAACCAACGCTTTCCGTAAAAGGCGACTATATTTGTCGTAAGAGGCGACTAACGGGATCGGGTAGTCAGGCTCGCTGACTTGGTTGATGCATGTCATCGTATCCCAATTGCGAGGATCGATGCTCATGATGTCAATCACTGGATAGTCTGGTCCAGACTCGATTATTTACAGAAAGCCGTCATATAGCTGAAATATTACTGAGTGCGGCGTTAACAACTAACAAACAACAGCTGTCGCCGAGGAAACCGTTGTGATGAACCGGCACGTAGGCACTGTCTCTCCCAGAGTGAGTGAGTTGGGTTTTACGCCGCTTTTAACAGTATTCCAGTTATATCACAGCGTGTCAGCTTAATGTGGGAGGAAAGCCCGAAGTGATGCAGGGCTCAGACGTTTACCACTTCGGTGAAACCCATGAGCACGGGTATGGTGCGGACAAACCTAGAAACATAATCGGGGCGAACCGGGATTCTAACCCACACTCATAGGTTTCTGGCGTGCCCAAGGGACGCAACTCTGCAGATTATATTGGAAGGAGGTGGTGAGCGTAACGCCGATTTAAACAGCAGCTTAAAGGTAGTCATCAACCCCTCATTCCAAGCGCTGCTTATTCCAAAAAAAACGAGTCTGTGAGGAAAGGCCAAATTGATGCAGGTAGTATATGTAATTAATAAAAATAACGAGCATTGATCTGGTGCCAGACAGTTGATCATAGCTTGGCGAATTCAGGATTCGAACCCCAGACCAGCATATCTGGTACCTTGGGGACACATCTCGGTATAGCTAATCACGTCATCTCAGACCACAGGTTACTCCTGACACGCATGTAAAGGGAGTTTAGCAATTAAACTTCTTTTTATGTTTAGAATACAGTAAACTACGGTTATAACGAACTCAAATGGACCACTAATTTTAGTTCGTTATAACCGTAGTTCGTTATAAGCATATATACAACATCTATACAGCAAATGGCCGGGACCAAAAATTAAGTTCGTAATATCCGTCAGTTCGTTATAAGCGTGTTCGTTATAAACGTATTTAACTGTGGTATAAATGCGTGTTGGCATCATATGATCTATCAAAACAGGCTTAGTGATGCACCGTTATGCAACATGTTAAGTTTATCTTTTTCAATTTAAACAATGTTTTGGAGGGTGAATTTCCCTGAGCATTACAACCTTAATTCACAGTTGTACAAAGGGAAGACGATGACGTAAGTTGGCATGTTTCCTCTCCTATATCAGAAAATAGATAAGTGCACACACTTGAGCGGCATGATACTGAGCTTTGAGGATAATATTCAGCGTGGTAAAAGCATCATGCAAATGGATAAATATTATCATTACTATTATTATTTGCCGTCATTGTTGGCCGGTGAAACTTATCGAGCGACAAGTTTTCCTCCACCGCGTTTTTTAACATCCTCTTAAGATAATAAATCACGAGGGGGTCTGCTGAATACATTCAACAGTATTATGTTTTGATATTTGCTTTCTGTATTTATCATATTTTAGTTGGATGTCCAGATATTTATAGTATCAATTTCTAGCCTTATTACCAAATGTGGTGGTTTCATTACCAATTTGTAATACAAATTATTATCCACACAAAATCTCATCATATGACTAGGACATTAATTGTAATTATATATTAATGAGCTTTTTACGCCTCTTTTTTGCAGTATTCAAACAATGTCGTGCTGGTGGTACCCGGAAGAGAACTTCACGTGGCACGTCGGAATCGATCCCTTTAAACAACCCAGTCACCCAACACTCCAGAATATATATGTTGACATAATAATTACTATTCACTCCATAATAAATATGAAATAAATATACTCATATAATAATTACCACTCACTCCAGAATAAATATGAAATATACTTATATACTAACATAATACTCACCATTAATTCCAGAACAAATATGAAATATATATACTAACATAATAATAACCACTCACTCCAGAATAAATATGAAATATATATACTTACATAATAATAATAAGCACTTACTCCAGAATAAATATGAAATGTATATACTAACATAATACTAACCATCAATTCCAGAACAAATATGAAATATATATACTAACATAATAATAACCACGTTCTCCAGAATAAATATGAAATATATATACTTACATAATAATAATAATAAGCACTTACTCCAGAATAAATATGAAATGTATATACTAACATAATACTAACCATCAATTCCAGAACAAATATGAAATATATATACTAACATAATAATAACCACGTTCTCCAGAATAAATATGAAATATATATACTTACATAATAATAATAAGCACTTACTCCAGAATAAATATGAAATGTATATACTAACATAATACTAACCATCAATTCCAGAACAAATATGAAATATATATACTAACATAATAATAACCACGTTCTCCAGAATAAATATGAAATATATATACTTACATAATAATAATAAGCACTTACTCCAGAATAAATATGAAATATTAATACTAACATAATAATAACCATTTATTCCAGAACAAATATGAAATATATATATATACTAACATAATAATAACCACGTACTCCAGAATAAATATGAAATATATATACTTACATAATAATAATAAGCACTTACTCCAGAATAAATATGAAATATATATACTCACATACTAATCACACATAGTCGAAACCACAACCAGTACGCGCAAAGCACTTCCAGTTTGAATAAACAAACACACGGACCCTACATCCGACAGTGAAACGCCCATGTGTATTTCAATAAAGAAACACTGATACACGAACTGGTTTGGATCTACCCAGCGGGAAAGCAACCAGTTCCAGATTACTCGTCTTATATACAGGTTCAGGGCACATGAGGACGTATGAGAAATCAACCCCAAGGATAATCGACACAGAAAATGTCTCCTAGCCTGCTCTTCTGTCTCCACTATCCTACTAATTGACGCGTCACGTGTGACATTCGGTTTTGATCGTAGTTTAGTCACATTTGCAACTTCCGAGAGCAAACGGAAACCGAGAACCGGTTTCGATGTGTTGTACAGTACGAACGGAAATTCAAGAATTAAAACGTAATCCGGATCGGCAAACGTAAACTGGTTTTAATGAACCAAGAGTAATGTTATCTCACGCTTGGGGTATTTCTGTCATCCTACTGGCAAATTATAAAGATCAATATTTTATATGACTATGACAAAGTTGCGTCCGTTGTGACACGGGGAAAAAAAAGTAGCACCAAAAGGGCATTATTGTTCTTCATTTCAACAAAAATCTCATCTCGTGCGTTATCGGATCCAGAATGAACTTTTACTGAAGATCACGTGATACCTTGCATTATTCATTATGCAAAATAATTTCCTTAACATTGCCTAATGAATATTTGAAATAGGTTATTATGATTATTGCAAAATATATATCCCATACATGGCCAGATTATACGCCAGGGAGCTACAGCAAAACCTATTTAATCTGGACCCCGTTAATACATAGACATAGACACCGTATCTATGAACAGTTAATCCGGCAATCTGTTAATCCGGACTCTTTCCCCCCAGAACGTCCATCCCGGGGTTTCAGTGTTTTCGTGTGTCCTTAAAATCGAGTCTCCTTGCAGATTACGGAAAGGGGCGAGTGGTGACGAATGAAACAATATTTCAGTCCATTCGTCACCACTCGCCCCTTTCCGTAACCTGCAAGAAGACTCGTCCCCCTATCGATGAATGTTATGTGCGAAAATACGACAAACCAATCAGAATGCACGTATGATTTCGAGTTCCTTTTCAAATAAACCCCCAGATATAATTTTTGATTTTACATATGTCTTGCACCTAAAAATATACCCAAGACAGAGTTATATGTGTTCAATCATACTGTATAATTCCGCACGTCCCGGTGTGCTTTAAATTGCATCTGAAATATATATAATATATTGGGAAATATATGTGAAACATTATGCAACGAGTTGACAATTGTTTTAGGTATGCCCGTTTGCGCTAAGACGAAACCCAGTCGCAAAAATGGCCATGAGAGGGGCACGAGTCGCTATTCGGCTTGGTCACGAATGTATTTCAGTCTTGTGATGGCGGTCGTGACCATTCGTGTCATTCCGAGCCAAGCAGGTTACGGAAATGGACGAGAGGTGACGAATGCCATCGGGGCGAGTCTGACCTTGCGTGAGCTACAGCCACTGCCAGAGACTGATGTCCTACACAGATATATGGCTAAAGGCTCAGTTCCTCTATTCTCTATTCATACAACTCGACCTGTTCTACCTGTACATCAGATAACTCGACATGTTCTACCTGTACATCAGATAACTCGACATGTTCTACCTGTACGTCAGATAACTCGACATGTTCTACCTGTACGTCAGATAACTCGGCATGTTCTACCTGTACATCAGATAACTCGACATGTTCTACCTGTACATCAGACAACTCGACATGTTCTTCCTGTACATCAGATAACTCGACCTGTTCTACCTGTACATCAGACAACTCGACATGTTCTACCTGTACATCAGATAACTCGACCTGTTCTACCTGTACATCAGACAACTCGACATGTTCTTCCTGTACATCAGATAACTTGACCTGTTCTACCTGTACGTCAGACAACTCGACATGTTCTACCTGTACATCAGACAACTCGACATGTTCTTCCTGTACATCAGATAACTCGACATGTTCTACCTGTACATCAGACAACTCGACATGTTCTACCTGTACATCAGATAACTCGACCTGTTCTACCTGTACATCAGATAACTCGACCTGTTCTACCTGTACGTCAGACAACTCGACATGTTCTACCTGTACATCAGACAACTCGACATGTTCTTCCTGTACATCCGACAACTCGACCTGTTCTACCTGTACATCAGACAACTCGACATGTTCTTCCTGTACATCAGATAACTCGACATGTTCTACCTGTACATCAGATAACTCGACATGTTCTTCCTGTACATCAGATAACTCGACCTGTTCTACCTGTACGTCAGACAACTCGACATGTTCTACCTGTGCATCAGACAACTCGACATGTTCTTCCTGTACATCAGATAACTCGACCTGTTCTACCTGTACGTCAGACAACTCGACATGTTCTACTTGTACATCAGATAACTCGACATCTCTCTCTGTCTCTCTGTCTGTCTGTCTGTCTGTCTCTCTGGTGATTGTTCTGGGAATACCCAGGTATCGCAGAATGCTTGTAAATTAAATTACGGTTATAACGAACTCAAATGGACCACTAATTTTATTTCGTTATAACCGTAGTTCGTTATACGCATATATACAACATCTATACAGCAAATGGCCGAGACCAAAAATTAAGTTCGTAATAACCGTCAGTTCGTTATAAGCGTGTTCGTGATAAACGTATTTTACTGTGATGGTTATTGTACCCGTAAACCCAAGGCAGTACAGATTGGAACACATCGACAACAACCCCAACACTTTTCCAATTATATTCAACGAAATGTGTATCATCGTGTCATTCAATAAAAGTATGTTTGGAGGAGATATCAAAGGAGCCGCCCAATAAACACAGTGTCGTCCGGTGAACTACCACCCCACCCTGTC
The DNA here is from genome assembly GCF_022045235.1 of Haliotis cracherodii. Classification (NCBI taxonomy): domain Eukaryota; kingdom Metazoa; phylum Mollusca; class Gastropoda; order Lepetellida; family Haliotidae; genus Haliotis; species Haliotis cracherodii. Next base: position 53,193,281 of record NW_027266319.1, on the reverse strand, counting down.
CGTAAGAGTTATGTAATCGGTACACAAATATATTTGATGCGGTGTCAGTGTGGAAGGTGTTTGAATTACGTCCGCCACTGGCCACAGAAGTCCTCAAAGTATAGTAACAATCAACAAGGTCAATGCCGTACTAATTACCCAGTGACGCACGTAACAACGACTGTCCAACTGTCTGCTACAGCTACCATACCATCATCCCTAGGCCTGTCACAACTGGCATATTAATGGCTTATTCAACATATTAATTGTAGAAACGTCGTTAAGAGACTAACGTATGTCGTATACAGTCCTCATATTTGATAAAAAAGAAGAAGAAGTAAATACGTCAACTGGGAATCAACTGGATGTTACCTTCCTTATATCAGCTAACAGCCCTGTTTGTGAAAATATGTACTAGACATCAGATTTAAAGACTAATAAAATCAAATGTAAGACCGCATAGACCATAAAACCGAATTAAATATGTCTTGGTATCATCTCTTGTGTATTAGATGATGGTATTGACCTGAAATGTTTTAAAGTTAGATTAGGAAGGAGAAACATTAAAGTGTTTTATAATACTTGGGAACATGAGCAATAAGATGTAGCAACATAAACATGCATGGAATGGAATAGCGTAAATGGTGAAAACAAATTGAAATAGATTTCAATAAAACATTATTATACTAAATAACTTGCAAAAGCGGTGCCCAAAATTGTTTGACCGTGTTATGTGTGTTGTAGACTGACGACTAGCAAATAATTGTCATGCTGTACGCATGGTTCCATATACAAATTCAGATATACAACCGGTATAAAAATGAGAACTGATATGCCAAGTATAACCTGCATTCACACACGGAAGCAACATGCTTGTGTATTTGTAATAAATATAGTAATAATAAAACTTTGTAAATTTGGTAGGTTAAAACAGTTAAAAACAATTATTGCATATCATTCGGCCGATACGGCCTATGGGACACCAAATATCTCATAAGTACAAGACGGGCCAAAGTATTATTGGCTAATTACTTCATTATCGGCGATCATACCTACATATTATTGATGCAACATACATACATGACATTAATGAACAATCAACAACCAAAAACGTACAACATAATTAGGTCTTACGGAGTAAATCGCTTGAAAACCAGAAAGTGGAGCTATGTGTAGGCATTGCCTAAAAGTCGGGCCGGGCCGGGCCAAGACGGGCCAAAGTGTTATTGGCTAATTACTTCATTATCGGCCATCATATCTACATATAATTATTGCAACATACACACATGACATTAATGAACAATCACCAAACAAAAAAGTGCACCATAATTAAATTATTCGGAGTAAATCGCTTGAAAATCAGAAAGTGGAGCTGTGCGTAAGCGTCGCTGATCTAGGTAACATGTAAAAGAGCAATCGTTAAACGAAATAAGATTTGAAACGTATCAAATACTTCTAGCTATCGCGATACAAATTTCCATCTGTCGGCGTAGCGTTTATATTTATAGGATAGTACTAATCTATGTAAATACCACTTAATAATGTCACTGTTCATCGTGTATAAAGCAGACACGTTGGTTAAAGTAGACCTCTTCTCCCCATACTCTCAACAGTCACACAAGTGTTCGGTCCGACTTGGCCCGGGCTGTCAAAATCAACTAAAACCTCACAGATGTAGCATGAAATGGATTCATACCTATATATTAGTATTATATCTACCTAAATATCTCTTTATAGTGTCTCAGATCGCGGTTTTTAAAGAAAACAAGGTGCTCAAAGTGAAGCCCTTTTCCCTCTACATTCTCAACATAGTCTCTATCAGAAGTGTTTGGCTTGTGTTGGGTCCGACTTGGCCCGGGCGGTCAAAATCAACTTTAAACACACAGATGTATCATCAAATGTATTTACATCTATAGATCAGTGTTATATCTACCTATATACCACTTTATAATACCATAGTGTACCGCATTTAAAGAAAACTGAACCGTTAAAGTCAAACACTTTTACTGTATTTTCTTAAGAAAATCTCTGTCAGAAGTGTTGGGTCCGACTTGGCCCGAGCTATCAAAATCAACTTAAACCTCACAGATGTAACATGAAATGGGTTCACATCTATCGATTACTATTTTATCTACCTATATACCACTTTATAGTGTCTCAGATCGCTGTATTTAAAGAAAACAAGGTGCTCAAAGTGAAGCCCTTTCCCCTCTACATTCTCAACATAGTCTCTATCAAAAGTGTTTGGCTTGTGGTGGGTCCGACTTGGCCCGGGCTGTCAAAATCAACTTTAAACACACAGATGTATCATCACTGTAGAGGGAAAAGGGCTTCACTTTGAGCACCAAGTTTTCTTTACATACCGCGATCTGAGACACTATAAAGTGGTATATAGGTAGATATAATATTATTTTCTCTTGGAACATCTATAAGATGTACAGCTACATGTATTTACCAACATGAAAGAATCTACGTTTTTACTTCATTAAATAAACATTCACTCGTTGAACATCTCCAACAGTTTTGTCCATGTTGAGATCCACGGAAATGGTTAGTTCACTTGTTACATGTATATAGAACAGAACGATATTTGTGATTATATATAAATATGATTGTGGATACATTTACCTTGGCTATATTTTAAAATTCAACAATAGCTGCGTGTGGTTTGTTTGGAAGCATAAAATCAACTATTGTTTGTAAAAAACATTTGTGTGTGTTAATATATATGGTTTTTTTAAAGGAAGAGGTGTTTGAATAAATAATTATTTGTGTGTTCACAAACCCCAATCATGTAATTATATTTTCCTGAATAACATGTTGTTTTCATGTAAAATAAATGTCCCTGTTCACCTATGTAGAAAGTCAATAAGCGAAATAAAACTGAGTAACAGACTGTGTATCATAGACCCATAGAAATACGATTGCATAGACAAGGATTGAATTGAATTTTAGTTTTGCGAAAAAGGTCCCTGATTTTGACAGCCCGGGCCAAGTCGGACCGAGCACAAGCGAGACACTTCTGATAGAGACTATGTTGAGAATGTAGAGGGAAAAGGGCTTCACATTTATTAATTAAAGTCACTATTGATACAAATGTCGAGCCGATCCAAACACACTCGACGGCTATTGTCAGCCCATACCCATGATATAATACCATCCTTTCATTTAATGACTGTGTAACTAATGAATGTTGTCTCAATGGCCACCAATTTGAAACCCAATACCTCTACTCCGAGATTTTGAAAGCTTCACAACATGACACGCCCATGAGACTGTTCCAATTGTCACCGATATGCTCTTAATGTGTTCGTCAACATATCATTCACATGCTCTCCTGGTTCACAAATAGTTGTTTCGATTATTAACAGAAAGAAGCCATTGAAACTAACTTGAATCCCTTGAGTCAGTGTTGAACAAAGACGAGTGATTAACTGCTGAAATGTGAGTCTGAATTCGACACTCAATATGATTAAATGGGTATCGACTGCAAAGTTTGTTTTAGTTCTGTGTGTAACGCCGCACTCAGCAATAGTCCAGCCATGTGACGGAGGCCTATAAATAATCAAATATAGACCAGACAATCCAGTGATTGATATTAAGAGAAAGGTGATGTAAGGTGAAATTGGTTCTAACGTCGCGTTCAGGGGTATTCCAGCTATAAGACGGCGGTTTGTAATTAATCGAATCTCGACCAGACAATCCAGAGATTGACATCATGAGCATCGATCTACGCAAATGGGATACGATGACATGCATCAACCAAGTCAGCAAGCCTGACAAATCGATCCCGGTAGTCGCCTCTTACGACAAGCATTGTCGCCTTTTATGGCAATCACGGGTTGCTGAAGACGTATTCTGACCCAGGTTTTTACGGGTCGCGCGTGTGTGTGTGTGTGTGTGTGTGTGTGTGTGTGACTCCTTGTACTAGTCCGGACTTTAGCCTGTTTGACAGAGCAAGCCCACTGAGATACCAGGACCACTTGGTCTAGTGGTAGAGCGTCTGCCATGAGAGCGGAAGGTCGTGGGTTCGATTCCCGTTCGGGTCATGGCAAAATACGTGCAAAGCATTAACCACCAAAACAGGGTACCGCCTCCGTGGTCTTGTGGTAGAGCGTCCGCCCGGAGAGCGGAAGGTCCGGGGTTCGATTCCCGTCCCGACCAAAATACGTTAAAATATGGTACTTGTTGTTACCCTGTCTGGCGCTCGGTATTAATGGGACAAAACAAGGACTGGTCGGCTCGGAGTCAGTATACTGTGTCTGATCTGGGTATCCATGCGGCTTGGATATCAGTGGCTATCACTATAAAGTTGGCATTAGTCCGGACTAATACAAAAACATACATACACGTCGCAATAATCTTGGACGCGACGTTAAACCCTATTTCACCTCACCTTATCTCACTAAGATACCACGCCGCAGTATAACATGCATATCCTATTCAGACACAGTATAAACAGTCCTGGCTTTATCCCCTTTAATGCCAAGGCAGGGAAACAACAAGTACCATCCTTTAACGTCTTTTTGCATGACGAGACCAGGGTATCAAACCATCAACCTTTAACGCTTTAACCACTACACTACAGTGACGTAACCTAGCAGTAAAGTAAATGTCAGTGAGAAAAGAATATTTAGCAATTCATATGCATGCTTCATAAATGGCCCTTGGGGGGAAATTACAGACTAAAGTCCTATATTCCAATGTTTCTTTTGACTCCAAATGAAAGTTCTGCATTTGTACACATTCGGTGCCAAAGTCATCCAATGAGATGGGAAATAAGAATACCAGATTCTTCAGATTGGATCCCTCGCAGATTCAAGCTTTTGGCAATCTCCCTGCTTTGTCGTAATCGGATTCGACTCGTACTTTACGACATTCGATTTTAAACCCAGAACGAAGGCTGGTTGTCGTTATAAAGTCCGACACGTCGAATAACACGGACTTGTGATGAAGTAATTTGATTTCAGATTTTTATGACCCCAAGTAACGACTAAAGTGGTTCCATCAACCGCAGTGGGGACGAAATGACGACAACTTTCGAAACACTCGCCGCTGATATTAAGTTTATTTCCACAATCGGGTTCCATAACTCACTAATGTCGACTGGGAGGCTGAGATTAAACTGTGGTGACCCGGTTCGTCTTTGGTAGAAAATACCCCCTAGTGGTCATAATGGCTCGTAGCTGATTGTATAGAATTACAGTCACTCTTCTGGCCTTGACATAGTCGATATGGGCATAATGGAAGACCAAGCATTTCAACGTGTTGAACAATCAATGAATAATGCCATTCCCTGATAATTTACAAAAAAAATTCTTTTAGCTCTGAACCCACTTGAACTATTTGATCTGGGTCTTGGAATGTGTAAATACAGTACGATAACACCAAAGAATGGTCTCGATTATCTGCCGAAACAGATTGAATTGGGCGTGAAATAGTGTTGAAAATTATGTGAATGGATTAATGGAAAATCATTGATGACACAAGGTGCTCACGAAAAGTGTAAGCATGTCCTGTTCTATCGGTAGAGTGAGTGAGTTGGGTTTAACGCCGCTTTTAACATTATTCCAGTCATATCGCGGCGTGTCAGCTTTATGTGGGAGGAAAGCCCGAAGTGATGCAGGTCTCAGACGTTTACCACTTCGATGAAACCCACGAGCACGGGTATGGTGCTGACAAACCTAGAAACATAATCGGGGCGAACCGGGATTCGAACCCACAATCATAGGTTTCTGGCATGCCCAAGGGACGCAACTCTGCACAGCGAATCTCGGAGCCTTAGACGACTGGGCCACCCGTACCCCCCCTCTTTCGGTAGAACCAGCCGCTCACGCAATAAGAATAAGAAATACGATACTAGTTGTCTCCCCTGTTAACATGATCTGATTTTTTAAAATGTCTGTGGCTTGAACCATCAAAATTCAGACTTCAGTAAACCACGGTTAAAACGAACTCAAAGGGACCACTTATTTTTGTTCGTTATAACCGTAGTTCGTTACAAGCATATATACAGAATATATACAACAAATGGCCGGGACTAAAAAATAAGGTCGTTATATCAGTCAGTTCGTTACAAGCGTGTTCGTTATAACCGTGGTTTCTGTAGCTTTTTTTTCTTACATGGAAGGTGGAGTAGCCTAATGGTTGAAGTGTAAAACCTCCATACCTCACTCACTCACTCACTCATTGTACATACCAACATCGGCACAGGCAGCTTCGCAAAAGGTTATATTCAGATGATTCTAGAATGAGCCATAGAAGCTGAAACAATATTGAAGAGTTCTTTCAATCCAAATTACACGATTTTTTTACACACTCTTTGTGCCACTCAAAAAAATGTCCATCGATTTCCTCAATTTTTTTCACACTTTCTCCAGTGAATAAGTATAAAAATCAAACACGTCACAAATTTCGCAAGAAAACAAAACAATGAGTGAGTGAGTGAAATACAGTAAACTACGGTTATAACGAACTCAAATGGACCACTAATTTTAGTTCGTAATAACAGTAGTTCGTCATAAGCATATATACAGCATAACTACCACAAATTGTCGGGAGAATAAAGTAAGTTCGTTATATCCGTCAGTTCGTTATAAGCGTGTCGTTATATCCGTCAGTTCGTTATAAGCGTGTTCGTTATAAACGTAGTTAATATATTTCAGTCATATAAGGTGAGGCCTTCAGGAATAGGTTTCACACAGAGAGCTCAAGGCGGGAATCGAACCTAGTTTTCGGTGAGACGAGTCCACGCCTCAACCACTAGGCTACCCAACCAACACAGAGAATAATATCACTAGTGAACGCTCTAAAATTAACATAGTGTGGCACTCTACGGTGATAACATCTTGTGACCTCATAACTAATGACCTTAGTTCTATCGTTGTTCCATCATGTCTCCATCAACAGTGGGTTTTCCCATACAGTGACACACACTATACACATACCGCGAATCTAAACAAATGTCTACCTTAAACCATGCACGTACATCGGCCCTAACCCAGATGAACTTGTAAACATATTTGTGGTATTTGCGTGTCCTTCTGGCTGTGACCTCCATCGAGGAGCTAGCTGCAACCAATGTCTGTCGCAATGAGCGCAATCCATGGGGTTTCTCCAACCCTTTTGTCAACTTATCACCAAGGAAAGTAATTTGAAAAACAAACTGAAAATTATGTGTTCTCAATGCTAGGATTTAGCAGATTTTCGACTCCTCGACACAAGCTTCTGGTGGGCATATTGATTGTTTCATGAAGTCATGGGTTTCGGCTATACGACTGTAAGTTGCTGGTGGATTTATTCCGTAAAATCCGTACAAAGAGAGATTGGTTGCTTGGTCCAGCAATTTTTTACACAAATCCATGTCTCAAAGATTAACCATAAGACCCTTGAAGATCCGGGGTAGAATAGGTCTTCAGCAACCCATGGTTGCCGTAAAAGGTGACTATGCTAGTCGTAAGAGGCAACTAACGGGATCGGGTGGTCAGGCTCGCTGACTTGGTTGATGAATGTCATCGTATCCCAATTGTGTGGATCGATGCTCATGTTGTCAATCGCTGGATTGTCTGGTCCAGACACGATTACTTACAGACCGCCGTCATGTAGCTGTAATATTGCTGAGTGCGGCGTCACACAACAAACAAACAATCATCATCAGTCATGTACGTTTCCACTAATGAATCATTTGAGATGATTACGCTATTTTTTATTTTTGAATACGGATAAAAGTTCGGTGGGAATTATGTTGGAGAAAAGACATTTTCAAGTTTGTGCTTCAAGATATACAAAATTAATTCTTTCTTTGAAAAGGCCATCTGTGCTAATGTTAATGCTAACAGCTTATCTGTTCTAATTATAAACACAACATTTACCTGCTAATCGCTGTTGATACCACAGAACCACACAGAAAGAGTCAAATTATCGTCAATTTACACCTGGTGAATTACAATATTAATGCGTTCCTCATATTACAAAGGTCATGCTCAAATTTACAAGTCTGGAAGAAGGGTCTGCATGTGGGTTTTTGGATCGGGGATGACGTCGATACGAAGTTAAGTGTTCATTTACTGGTCATTTCCATACGAATTTGTATGAGCAAGTCACTGTTTGTTTGATTATTTGTTTGTTGTTCAACGCCGCACTCAGCAATATTCAAGCTTTATGACGGCGATCTGTAAATAATCGAGGCTGGACCAGACAACCCAGTGATTGAAATCCGGAGCATCGATCCATGCAAATGGGATCAATGACATACATCAGCTAGCCTGACACCCGATCTTGTTAGTCGCCTCTTACGACAAGCATAGTCGCCTCTTACAACAAACATTGGTTGCTGAAGACCTATTCTACCCCGGATCTTCACGCAGAAAGATATCCCAGCATTCAGCACGAAATGCATGCTGTTCGTGATTACCACGTGAATCTAACACCACGGCCAAAATATGTACTAGTATATCAGAAATCCGGAATACCTCAGTGCACTTAAAGTAAACACAATTTATTTGTTTTAAACTTCTCGGAAAAAGTCAACAGAAGATTGAAGTGCTGTGTGCAATGGAATGGCAGTTTTTGACATCACCGCGTTTAAAATAGTTCCCCTTCAATAATTGCTTAATTCTTTCAGAATTTATCTTTCAGAATCAATTGATTTCGGAGGACAGAAACGACTTGCTTCCTTGAAAAGCGCAACATTGATTGGCAAAAGAAACGTCTTGAGGTCTGAAACTGAAAACTTAATTGAGCCGAATCCTACAACGTCGGTTTAAAAATCCATTAACGCGGGCAATTTAATACCAACAAAACTCCAAAGTAAAAATACCCCGCGTTAAACCGGATTTGAAAGCACCATTTTTCTGCGATGGGTTAAAGAGAACAAAGGAGATTGGCCCAGTCAAATACTATTATCGTCCATGCTGTCGTACTGCCTCTGCAGACCACGATAAGTGATGGAACGGTAGATGAGGAGAAAAAAACAGCCTCATCCGGGAGGATGGCGGGGGGGAGAGCGCGTTCTTGTAAGTACTACCATTGAAGCTTTCCATCTCGGGACGAGCAGTAGTGATTATGTCAAATCACTGTGGTTAAGTATACAAGGATCTGATTGGCTGTTAGGAGCCCGACTCAAAGTCGCTGTCTGCGATGTCGAAGTCGCTGCCGCAGTCGCCGCCGGCCATTTCGCGATCAGGTGGGTCATTAGCGATCAGCCTGTAAAATACTACAAGCTGCTTGGCTACACTGACACACCGATATGATCCCGTCAGTATATTGTAAAAAGTCACTTATTCTGGAGACAAACTGTTGTTTTGGATATCAAGTGATTGCTCTCTGAAAATAGCAAGAACTAGTTTTAATGCGACGATGAAAACAGGCTCGAAAGTTCAAACGCTCGCAAAAGCTTGAGAGACTGAGCTATAACTTCACTTCACATAAACTAATGTTACAGAAAATGGGTTTCTTATATCGACAGCTACGTAAAACCAGTAAATTGCTATTCTTACATATTTATGTTTGTTTGTTGTTCACCGGCACACTCAGAAATATTCCAGTTATAAGACGGCGGTCTGTAAATTATCCAGTCTGGACCAAACAATCCAGAGATTAACATCATGAGCATCGATCTACGCAAATGGGATGCGATGACATGCATCAACCAAGTCAGTGAGCCTGACCATTCGATCTCGTTAGTCGCCTCTTACAACAAGCATAGTCGCCTCTTATGGCGAGCATGGGTTGCCGAAGACCTATTTTAACCCGGATTTTCACGGGTCATACATATTTATGGGGTAAACGGATGGTGTTGTGTATTTCACCGTTACAGTCATATTCTATAATACACATATATATCAGCTCACACAATTTGGTGTTCATGCTTAAGCTCAGAAGGTCTGGTAATGCATCCTTGTCATTAAACTCCCAACAAGTCATGTTTTCTACAAAGGGTGAGTGAGTGAGTGAGTGAGTATGGTTTTACGCCGCTTTTAGCATTATCCCAGCAATATCACGGCGGGGGACACTAGAAATGGACTTCACTCATTGTGCCTATGTCGGGATTCGAACCCGGGTCTTCGGCGTGACGAGCGAACGCTTTAACCACTTGAACGATACTGGTCTCCTACAATATTAAACACCAAGGCAAGAGGACAGCCAGTCTCGATTATCGACAGAAACAGAGCCCGTTGGGAGTAACAGCAAAAACTGAAACTTACCTCAATGGATCACTGAAACTTAGTGTTGACACCTGATGTTCGCAAAAAGGGTACAAAAAAACTTGGAACGTCATTCTTTACATCCAACTTGACCGGGCGCATTGAAAAAAAGTAGCATTGACAAAAAACTACCCTACTCTATAAATCCCGAAAAGAATTGCATGCTTTTTTTAATTATATTTCTGATTTAGAAACGCCCTAAGCTTAATATACCACTTGGAATGCGAGATGTCTACCAGAAGTGTTAGCTCGTCATGACAAGGAAAAAGTCGATACCACGGTTTCAGGATCAAAGGGAGCAAAATATGCAACGGGTAGGATGACTTGATCCGGACGAATGAAATCCGACATAAACTATGCTCCGTCGTCTTGGCCACTGTGGTTTTCCATTTTCAACTGACATTAAACATTTTTAGCTTCACTTCTACTGACAATATCCATTGTTTAAGCTGCAATTACTGACTGGAACTATTGCGAGTTTACACTTATCATTCTTTTCCGACACCAAGCTATGTTTTTTTACATGAACGTAAAATTTCCGACAATTGCCATTGTTTACCGACAGGAAGCTATTGTTTTAATGATATGAACGTTACTTTTTCCGACATTTACCATTGTTTTACTTACAAGAACCAATGTTTTATCGACATTATCCTTAGCGTTATTGTCACGAACCATTGGTTTACTGACACTTATCATTCTATCGCTGATACAGCTATTCTTTCGTCGCTATTGTTCAACTTGACATTGACTGACACCGTAGAACAGTCGAAGGGTGTCTGCCCGGAGAGCGGAAGAGACGGGTTCGATCCCTGGCCGTGTCACACCAAAAGACGCGTTTACGTGCAATAATCTTTAAAATGAGTGCCCTGTCATCTTAACACTATAAGTCAGAATATTTCATTTCAGTGAAATGTTTCAGTCCGACATTATAAACCTCAAGGATAATCAGATTAATATTGAAGCTCCGCCTTTAGATTAAATTGATTGCAGAGGAAGAAATAGAAAAGGCTCTTCATCATATACAAAATAGCAAATCTGCGGGTATAGATGAGATTTTGATTGAAATGTTAAAAAGTACATCAGACAGTTTTATACCAGTTTTTATTTGCCTTTTTTTTAAGATCTACAACTCTGGTATATTTCCTTCAGTTTGGACCCAGTCTATTATCGTACGGCTACATAAGAAGGGAGATTCCAGACAACTACAGTCGCATTTTATTGTCAAGATATATACGGGAGTTCTTACTGACAGACTTTCCGCTTGGGCAGAACTAAAGGACAAAATACCAGAGTCGCAGGCAGGTTTCCGATCTGGGTATTCCACCACCGATCATATTTTTACTTTACACTCTATCATAGAAAAGTTTTTGATTAAAAAGAGAAAATCAAAAACTTTTCTATGTTTTATTTATAGACTTTAAGAAAGCCCTCGACTATGTAAAATGAAATAAACTATGGTACTGTTAGTAATGTAATGGCCTGGATGGAAAAATGGTATCAGCCCTAAAACCATTTACTCTTCTGTAAGGTCTTCTGTTAACGGTCGCCTCCGTGGTCTAGTGGTAGAGCGTCCGCCCGGAGAGCGGAAGGTCCGGGGTTCGCGTCAGACCAAAAGACGTTAATAGATGGTACTTGTTGTTACCCTGTCTGGCGCTCGGCATTAAGGGGCTAAAACAAGGACTGGTAGGCTCGGAGTCAGTATACTGTGTCTGAATGGGATATTCATGGTAAACTGCGGCATGGTATCTCAGTGAGCTAGCACTATAAATCGGCATCAGTCCGGACTAGTACAAGCAGCCACACACACATACACACGTGCATGCACGTCGCTATGTTAGTGCAATAATCTTTGACCCCATTGAAACCATTTCACCTCACCTCTTCTGTAAACGCCAAATGCCATTGTCTACGGCGAATGTTATCACTACCCGCTTTATGTCAATGCGCAGGTCCGTATTTAAAATTAACCAGAATGCAAGAAGGGCGTATCCCATGAAAAGTATATATCATCAACATGTATTTCGACAACATTGGTCATAATACTTGGGTAGCATCTCTTCGTAACATTTTGGGTATGGTTTTGGTTTTGTATGGTTAAACCAGTCTGTTGCGAACAATACAGCTTTCATTGGGGTATTGAAAACGTGTCTTTTAGACGAATTTTGTCAAAACTGGATGTCAACACTCAACAATAGTACCCGATATGTGAGGCATAAAGATTATAAATCACTGTTTGAACCTGAAAGATATTTGAGTATTTACAATATTTTACATGTACGCAGTGTTTTTACTAAATTAAGATGTAACGTTTACCTTTACGACAGAACGAGGGTAGATGGCAATCTATTGAATCATGTTTACGTATGTGTCCTGTTTGCAATATGTCTGTTGAAGATGAATATAATTTCGTATTGATCTGTAAACATTATATTGAACTACGAAAAGTTTATTTGCGAGAATTGTATTGGAAATTTCCAACTATATATAAATTCAAAAGTTGGTTGAGTACAACTCAGGATTTTTATTAAAACGTCCACAATATTATGTATATTATGCATACACAAAGACATGACGTCCTAAAATCCATGTAATGTGTTTCACATTGTACTATTGACATTACAATTCTTGTCTATGGGCCAAAGGCCTACACAAAAAAAGCAACTAATTTTGACTGACTTTTGACCATTGTTGTACTGACGCTAACGACTGTTTGCCAACACGAATAATAATTTTGAAGTCAAAAACCATTACCAGAATACAGAGCAGCTTTCCAATTTCCCAGAGGACATTTGACATTTTTTAATTTTCAGAGACTCAGGTACCAGGTACCCTTATCCTAGCGAGCTCCCGGTGCGAATACCGTCCATAAATCGATCTGTAATGACGCTTCAGTACAATGGCTTCTCCAGGTTGGAAAATGGGAGTGGCACCACTCATGGCTATACAAATATAGTTTTGTCAACATGACCTTGTACAATATATAGTGGCGACATTTGAAGTCAATTGGAACAGGACCTAGTTCCATAAAACGCTCTTTGCGCTAAGACGGTCTTAACTCCAATACCTCAGCACTGAAATACGACAGTCGCAACGCTGAGATCGTTTTGCGGAACGGAGGTATCTGCGTCTGCAATAATGTAAAATACTGTTGTTACTGTTAATCCTCTATTGTTAATCATCCACTTGCTATATATTCTGCACTATGTCCCTCATTCAGTCTTGCTTGACAACGGTATAAGGATCTATACCGAAACGTCGCCTTTTTACAGTAATAAAGAAGTTGTTATCCATAAAAATTGTGTCTATCTTGTCATCCGTCAACTTCTAAGTAATGCCTATCAAACAAATAATGTAAAATAGACTAAAAAATCGTAGGGCCAATAAACCCAGATCTTTTGCGATAAACATACCATAAGGGGTCACGGGTGGCCCAGTCGTCTAAGGCGCCGCGATTCGCTGAACAGAGATGCGTCCCTTAAAGCTTGGGCACGCCAGAAACCTATGATCGTGGATTAGAAACCCGGTTCGCCCCGATTATGTTTCTAGGTTTGTCAACACCATACCCGTGCTCGTGGGTTTCACCGAAGTGGTAAACGTCTGAGACCTGCACCACTTCAGGTTTTCCTCCCACATTAAGCTGACACTCCGCGATGTAACTGGAATATTGTTAAAAGCGGCGTTAAACCCAACTCACTCACTCACTCACTCACTCACTCTTTCCATTAGAATATTTTTTCACATGCCGCGGAACATACAAGGGGAGACAACTCTAAGACAGATTGATTCGTGTTTTCGGCCATAAGCCTGACTGCTAATCGTGATGTCCTGGGCTGAATTATTAAACACGGCTCTTAGTCAATGCAAGACATCATTATCCTTGTAACTAAGTCTATGGCGAGCTTTCAGGCCAGAAATATCTGATGTGGTTCCGTTTCTACCATCGAGACATTCAATAGCCTTCTTGGACTTTCCTCTAAGATTCTGAGTCTTTCAAATGTCATAGATGAGACCTGAATCTGCGAGTGATGGCAGCTCATGACGAGGCAATATGTCTGCAGGACGATGTTTACTAACCTCCACATGGCGTGTCTGACCGCTACATAAATACCTCGAAACATTTTCTTGTTTAGTTTCCAGGAGTGAAAGGGCAGCCTTGAGGTTAAAGTGTTGGATCGTCATGACGAAGACCGCGTTCGATTCCCTACATGGGGACAATGCGTGAAGCCCTTTTCCGGTGTCCTCCGCCGTGATATTGGTCCAATATTGCTAAAAGCGGCGTGGAACCATACTCATTTACTCACTCACTCAGTCAGTCAAGTTCTGTGACACATGGTGCACGAGAAATAATGCCGATGTAATCTGAACGCTCATTGGTCAGAGCAGTCACTGGTATCCCTCTCCATGCCGTGGCTTGATTGGTTGGTTTAAAATAGCGACTACATCACAAACCGGCCGTAAGTATTTTTTAAAACTGAAGAGTAAAAGCCTTTTTCAAACTTTGATATATAGACTTCTATACGTGCTGGGAAAATATCAATATTTTCAAATGCGAGAACACTTTAAAAAAACATTCTAACAAAGTTTTCATGATTACATATATTAATATTCGTTTTTGCTGAAAGATTAATTAAATTAAATGCAAAAAATAACAATAGCCAGATTTATTTTTCATGTTCGTGTTTCCCACGAAAGCTATTATTGTTTCCATTAAATATGATCCTTAATAACTGCAAGTATGACAATCTTAAATAATCCCTTTGTTTCAGCTCGCGCAAGCATCTCTTTTCCAGCGCTTGTGTGTTATTACTGCGCGTTAAATCACGTATCGATTTGAATGATCCGACTTTTTGTGGTATTAGCCTGGACATAATCCTATCTTCATCCTCGTTTATCTTCGTTTGATCATATATATCAGTCAGCCCGTTGTCACTGCAACATTTAATCAATGGAAATAATTCAAGCTGTTGAGAAAATGTTCAAATGAAACAGTTTAGTAGAAATGATACGAATATTGCTTCTCGCCATGAAATTATTCTCAAATGAAACAGTTTAGTAGAAATGATACGAATATTGTTTTATCGCCATGAAATTATTCGTTTCAACTTTTATCATTAATCTTCCTTCCCTTTTAGAATGTATTGACCCAATCCTTTTAACTTCAAATACATCGATCTTGTTTATTCGGATTTCGTGAGCACGTAACCTGTCGGAGAATCATACTACATCTCTTAGACTGCTTCGTTTATTCGGATGTAGGGACGGATTAGTACTGTACGATGTAACCTCGTTACACTGAGACCGCAGAAATCGAGTTTATCATAGTTCGAGACGAACGGAGTGTCTTTTGTCGAGACAAATTTTGCCGGGACGGATTAATGAAGTCGATGTGTGCGTACACTTCAGTGCAGAAGGTTAATCGTGTCTTAGTGACACCAGTTCACATGGATTCTCAGGAAAATTTTAAAAGGTTTGGAGTAATTGCGACCGCATCCGTGGTCTAGTGAATAGAGCGTCTGCCCGGAGAGCGGAAGGTCGTTGGCACGATCCCCGGCCGCATCATACCATAAGATGTTAAAAGATGGCACCTTCCTGGAGCTCGGCTTTAAGAGGCTAAAACAAGGACTGGTCTGCTCGGTGTCAGTATAATGTGTCAGAGTCGGGTATTCATGTTAAACTGCGGCATGGTATCTCAGTGGGTTAGCACTATAAATCGGCATTAGTCCGGACTAGTACAAGCAGCCACACAAACACACACGTGCATGCACGTCGCTCACCTGCCGCACTGGTGGCACCAATCACAAACACATGCAAGGGCAGTCAATTGTTAACCTGAGAAAACACGGGGAAACACAGGGAATTGCATCGGACATCACTGATTCGTAAAACATTCTGAGGCTTTACTAATGCTTTATATGTTGTAATCCTGACGTTTGTCACATGGCATTCGTTGAAATCTTCGAGCATGCTCGATTTTATCTGAAACGCATTGCTCGACATGAAGGGAAAGTTGAAATCAGTCCTCTTGTCGTACAGTATAAATGGTATCCAATATGGAGTCAGTCCTCTTGTCATACAGTCAAACAGGTATCAATGTCATACAGTCAAAAAGGTATCAATGTCATACAGTCAAACAGGTATCAAATATGGATTCAGTCCACTTGTCATACAGTCAAAAAGGTATCAAATATGGAGTCAGTCATCTTGTCATACAGTCAAACAGGTATCAAATATGGAGTCAGTCATCTTGTCATACAGTCAAACAGGTATCAAATATGGAGTCAGTCCACTTGTCATACAGTCAAAAAGGTATCAAATATGGAGTCAGTCCACTTGTCATACAGTCAAAAAGGTATCAAATATGGAGTCAGTCCACTTGTCATACAGTCAAAAAGGTTCACATATGTCTCCAATCTTGTATATACAAATGTACGTGTATGTATTCATATAAGGACAGTAACAGCATTTCTAAAGTCACATCAGCTCCAATGTTTGTACCGTATCCATAAACTCAGGATAGGGGATGCAGCCT
Organism: Haliotis cracherodii; assembly: GCF_022045235.1. Classification (NCBI taxonomy): domain Eukaryota; kingdom Metazoa; phylum Mollusca; class Gastropoda; order Lepetellida; family Haliotidae; genus Haliotis; species Haliotis cracherodii. The sequence continues at coordinate 53,176,565 of NW_027266319.1, read as the reverse complement.
AGTGGTTAAAGCGTTCGCCACGCCGAAGACCCGGGTTCAATTCCCAATTGCTAAGTTGCGTCCTTGTGAATCCAAGTAATCAAGTATGTAAATACTTCATGCTGTCCAGAATACAGCTTCTATGATATCAATGTGAAATCTGCATTCATGATACATTAACATACAGTAAACTACGGTTAAGACGAACTCAAAGGGACTACTAATTTTAGTTCGTTATAACCGTAGTTCGTTATAAGCATATATACAGCAGAACTACAGCAAATAGTCGGGACCAAAAAACGAAGTTCGTTATATCCGTCAGTTCGTTATAAGCGTGTTCGTTATAACCGTAGTTTACTGTATATGCTTCACTGCTCGCAACGTAATAAGTTAAAATGTTAAATACAAAGGTGCGTAGCCATCTAATGCAAAACTAACTATCAAATCAACAACCACTGTGTTTTATTATTCTGAAAACAGACCGAACTTCAAATGAGTGACTGGTTGCTGTTCCGTTTGTACCTCTTTGGTTCTCCCCATGTTCACAAACCAGCTCATCTTCTACATCTTCAGACACCGATCATACCAGTACGTGAAAGGTAAGGTGAACAATGCAGTATTTACTGGAAGAATCTCAGTATAACGAGGCTACATAGTACAGTGCGAATACATCCCTACCAACGAAGCAGTCCAAAAGATGTAGTATGACTCCAACAGGTTTCCGTGCTCACGAAATCCGGATAAACAAGGTTGATGTATTTGAAATTTAAAGTATTTGGTCAATAAGTTCTAAAAGAGAAGTAACCTTAAGATTAATGATAAAAGTGGAAACGAAAAAATTCAGGTTAGAAGCAATATCCGTATTGCCTCTACAAAACTGCTTCATTTGAAATTCTGTTCAGCAGCTTGAATTATTTCGATTTCGACGGAGAAACTCAATGTTGCCTGAAAGGAAATAGCTGCATTATTAAACTATTGCAACAATTCCCTATCTGGTCCGAAGATTAAAGTCACTCAGTCGTTAAAATAATGTATGCATTACCCTGACAAATACCTTTTTCAAGCTATCGAATATTGTGTGCTGTCACTGTACACGTAGTCATGTCGTCCCAGACAAGGTATTTACTCACACACATCACAATTGTTTGTTTGTTCGTTTGTTGCTTAACGCGACACTCAACAATATTCCAACTACAGTCGGTAAATAACAAGTTCCGGACAGACAATCCAGTGATTGACATCATGAGCATCGATCTATGCAACTGAGATACGATACCATGCATTAACCAAATCAGCGAGCCTGACCACCCGATCCCGTTTGTCGGGAGGTGGGGAGGAGGCGGTCGGGTAGCCTAGTGGTTGAAGCGTTCGCTTGTCACGCCGATGACCCGGGTTCGATTCCCGACATGGGTACAATGTGTGAAGCCCATTTCTGGTGTCCCCCGCTGTGATATTGCTGGACTATTGCTGAAAGCGGCGTAAAACCATTCTCACTCACTCACTCACTGTTGCAGCAATAAGATTTTCATTACAGTCTACCTGGGCTGTTAGTTAGAATTAGCCTGTAAATATTGATCGTTGCTCATTATATCAATCACTGTTTTGTTTGGCCCAGATCCGATTATTTACAGACCGCTGTAATACGGCTGAGTGTGACATTCAATTAATCACTAAAACAATGCAAAATATTTTTATTTAAAATGAGTTGTCACACAGAGACTTCGAATAAAAAAGATTGTTTGCACGATCTGTAATGCCTGTGCTTGACAACCTTTTATTCATGCAACAGACTCCACAGGATTCCGTAAACCTACTTTCAAGTGTATTTAAAGGGGGCGGGTCACAGGCAAGTGTGCACTCATAGCAAATATCATTCAAATCGTTCAAACACAGCTGTATTTGCCTGTTAACTCAGTCTATGGGAGTTGTGGTCTTTTTAAAACATATATTTAGAGCATGTGATATTTTATCTACTTTATCATAACATTCCTGATATGTTGTAAGTTATTCAAACCCTGAAATGCTTGACAATTATTAGCAAGTTTACCGCAATTATTGGACAGACCGGTTCGCCCCGATTATGTTTCTAGGTTTGTCAGCACCATACCCGTGCTCGTGGGTTTCACCGAAGTGGTAAACGTCTGAGACCTGCATCACTTGGGGCTTTCCTCCCACATTAAGCTGACACGCCGTGATATAACTGGAATACTGTTAAAAGCGGCGTAAAACCCAACTCACTCACTCTGGGAGAGACAGTGCCTACGTGCCAGTTCATCACAACGGTCAGCTCGGCGACAGCTGTTGTTTGTTAGTTGTTTAACGCCGCACTCAGCAATATTCCAGCTAAATGACGGCGGTCTGTAAATAATCGAGTCTGGACCAGACTATCCAGTGATTGACATCATGAGCATCGATCCTCGCAATTGGGATACGATGACATGCATCAACCAAGTCAGCGTAGTCAAAAACATGGTGTTAGATGAAAAACAGGGTATGAATTGAAACCAATATTGTTAATATTGTTTTAAACATGACTGAGTTGAATACAAAAAAAAATTTTTTTGCCATTTTGATAAAGACATGACAATATTTTACCGCCGTGTGGATGCTTCGCATCACAGTTATCGTGTTTTGTTATATAACGATGAACCGCGTGCGCTGTTCAGGGAGAATAACAAAATCTAGATATCCATAGAGAATCGGTTTTCAGCTTGTGGACTTCATGTCATCGTATCCCATTTGTGTAGATCGATGCTCATGATGTCAGTCACTGGATTGTGTGGTCACGACTCGATTACTAGTATTCATAGATCGCCGTCACATAGCTGAACTTTTACTGAGTGCGTTCTTAAACAACAAACACCATCCAGACTTTTGCAGGCCATCGAGGATACCCCCCCCCCCCCCCCCCCCCCCCCACACACACACACACACACACCCACAAACACAAACACACACCCCACACACCCACACACCCACACCCCATACACGTTTAATTGAAATATTGTATCTTATAATCGCTTACCGTTAAAATCCTTTTCCAGTATACTATACTGAGTGTTATGGAAGGGGGCATATGACGTCAAGTCCCAAATGTAACTCAATCCATCCGTTCGTCACATTTCGCCCAATTCCGCCCTGTTCCGTAACGTTCGGTTTGTCACGGGATGACACGAGTGGAAACGAATGCGAAACAGTAATTTTATTCGACAGCATGAGATGTGGTATGCAGCGTCACGAGCTGAACATGAATAAATATTCAAACTCACATGTAGATTCGTGTCACAGGTGCCTGTGTCAGAAATGCACATACAGGCTTGTTCAGCAAGGAGTTGGCGTACAGTGTCATTAGTTATGACGCAAACTCGCCCTTAGCAATGAGATCAAATCGACCAAGTGTCCGTTCATCAAAGCGTTGTACCACTACTGTCGTAAGTCTGTATTAAAGTATGGGAGTTACGACTCTCGTACGTCTGTATTAAAGTATGGGAGTTACGACTCTCGTACGTCTGTATTAAAGTATGGGAGTTACGACTCTCGTACGTCTGTGTTAGAGTATGGGAGTTACGACTCTCGTACGTCTGTGTTAGAGTATGGGAGTTGCGACCGTCGTAGCCACACTGTCGTATGTCTGTGCTAGAGTAGGCATTGAAGTTAAGACCGTCGTAGCCACACTGTCGTATGTCTGTGCTAGAGTAGGCATTGAAGTTAAGACCGGCGTAGCCACACTGTCGTATGTCTGTGCTGGTGTAGGCATGGGAGTTACGACCGTCGTAGCCACACTGTCGTATGTCTGTGCTAGAGTAGGCATGGAAGTTACGACCGTCGTAGCCACACTGTCGTGTATCTGTGCTAGAGGCTAGAGTGGGCATGGAAGTTAAGACCGTCGTAACCACACTGTCGTATGTCCGTGCTAGAGTAGGCATGGAAGTTACGACCGTCGTAGCCACACTGTCGTATGTCTGTGCTAGAGTAGCCATGGAAGTTACGACCGTCGTAGCCACACTGTCGTATGTCTGTGCTAGAGTAGGCACGTGCGTCGTAGCCATACTGTCGAATGTCGGTACTGGTATAGGCATGGGAGTTACGACCGTCGTAGCCACACTGTCGTATGACTGCTAGAGTAGGCATGGAAGTTACGACCGTCGTAGCCACACTGTCGTGTATCTGTGCTAGAGGCTAGAGTGGGCATGGAAGTTAAGACCGTCGTAGCCATACTGTCGTATGTATGTGCTAGAGGCTAGAGTAGCAATGGAAGTTAAGACCATCGTAGCCATACTGTCATATGTCCGTGCTAGAGTAGGCGTGGAAGTTAAGACCATCGTAGCCACACTGTCCTATGTCCGTGCTAGAGTAGGCGTGGAAGTTAAGACCATCGTAGCCATACTGTCGTATGTCCGTGCTAGAGTAGGCATGGGAGTTAAGACCGTCGTAGCACTAAAGTTACTTTGTAAAACGGGTCAAGGTGAGGATTCCCGATCCCAAGCTTGTTGAAAGAGCCTTAGAAATGAAATAGTATGTTACAGTGCGTGACAAAGCTGGCATCGTACTCAATCATGAGGATCGTTGTTCATTCCATTAACCAATCATTATGGGGGTTTTCAGATAATGACTTGATCATTGACAGTGAGATGGGTTTTACGCCGCTCTTATCAATATTCCAGCAATATCACGGCGGTGGACGCCAGTAATGGGCTTCACGCACTGAATGCACTGTACCCACTGTACCACTGTGGGGAATCGAACCCGGCCTTCGGCATGATGAGCGAACGCTTCAACCACTGGGCTACTCGCACCGACCTGGATTAACGACAACATCTACACCTCGAAGTGTGTCAGCTAACTATATTTATAAATCATCGAGTCAGGACTGGACAACCAGGGATTGATATCATGAACAACGTCCTTCGCCGTCGGTGTACGTTAACACAGTCACATCACGGAGCCCGACCACTAGTGTTTAAGCGTAGGCTTCTCGGGATCGGGATCGGGACCATTGCTAATACCCACTGGGGTCGTTGACAGACAGTATGTATGACTGGGATGCTCCTGGTTCCAGAATTATTAGAATATCCGCGATTATTGTTTGTTTGTTGTTTAACGTCACACTCAGCAATATTCCAGCTATATGACGGCGGTCTGTGAATAATCGATTCTGGACAAGACAATCCAGTGATTGACATCATGAGCATCGATTACCCGATCTTCATGAGTCTCTCCACCATTCAGTGATAGTAGTAGTGATGATTGCGACGTAAAACACCATTAACTTACATTTTATCATACTTATTTATCAGGACAAAAAGCAAATTCTGACGATTTTAAACTAAACTCTTCAGTGGTTTGTTTCAGAAAGAGGTCAATCCTTCAACAGTCTGCACATGCACAAAAACATCTTTGGTCTCTTGAAGTTGTGGTTATGCGTTCTTGGACTAAAAGAAACCCATTTCTAAAAGATAGGTTTTTCCTTCCGCATTCTATTAATCATACATTAAACCTCGAATGGAAATTCAACCATTGCATGCGTTCATTGTAACAAAGAATACGAAATTTGGAAAACAATATAAGATTATTTTTTTAAATGAGTAAACAAACATTTTTTACAAGGCCTATCTTAAGCCCAACTGAAGCCCAATACAGCTTACGAAACATGAAAAATTGGATTAATTAAAATACAAAAATGTTTGTTGTTTAATACATGTATGTAATAACATAATATGACGAACGTGAACAGTCACTACACGCGCCACGTGTAAGCAGCTGGACGTGTTCACCTATAAGCTGGGCACAGCTGTTGTCAGCGCTTCTGCCTCCACATACATTAGGGGAAAGTGTGAAAACAAGAGAAATATTTAAATATCGTGTATTAGTTGACAAAAAGTATAGATTTTGTACATACACGAAAAAAAAATCTATTTGTGAATACATGTTTTAACTCAACAGCTAATGTAAACACGTCGGTCACTGCGGCGAATAGAGTGAATTGCATTCATAACAGAAATGTATATTGAGCGCATTATTAATTAGTTATTGTTAGTTTGGTTCAAAGCTGTTTGAGCCATATCGAAAAAATATCACGACTAGGGACATTAAGAAATTCAAATATTTACCCATGTGGGGAATCGAACCCAAGTTTCAAGTGACGAGCCAACGCTGTAACCACACACCTATCCCGCAACTTAAATATAACAATTTGTCAAACAAGCCGCTAAGTCTAAACCACTCCATAATCGGCATCAAAGTCGGCATCGGCATCATGTTCATCATAGTAATATCATAACTATCATCATCATCATCATCATCATCTTTATCATATCATCATCATACATGTAGTAAACCGCATGAAAAAGGTCTCCACAGAAGCCCTACTCTCCCCGCTATGAGACACGCAATGTTATTACGTCAAATCAAAGATAAATATAATCATCATCCCTCTCATCAGTTATAATATAATACAAATATTATCACATGGGATGAGGCATGAATGAGGAACATCTGAATCCCTGGTGGACACGTGATGATATTTTAATTTGTTAACTCAAAGATGCGAAAGAAATGAGTACCTTCATGACCGCAGTGATGGATGCATGCTTGTCCGTCTCCATCGCCCCTGTGAAACAGTAAGCAGTAGGTTTGTATACAGGAGCGGCTATACATACTCTTCCACAGCGCTGGTGGTGTTGCGCGCTGTGGAACACCACCCAAGCGTCCGCGTCCGACATGGTATGACAACGCGGCGAGACTCCTGATGTGTGTGGGTCTTGCTTCGGTTTTCTTCTCAACCTCTATTCTTTGACGATGGATACATTTGACAAAGGAGTCAACTATATCGGCTTGTGGTATGGGGAGGTGTGTAGCCTAGTGGTCAAAGCGTTCGATTATCACGCCGAAGCCCGGGTTCGATTCATCCATGGGTACAATGTGAGAAGCCCATTTCTGGTGTCCACCACCTGAGATTTTGCCAAATGCGGCGCAAAACCCTATTCACTCAATATTAACGTTATTGAAATGAAATAATCTGATAAAAATTAATTTTGCATCATCTTCATTTCATATGTAAATATATCACTTTATGTCTGTATAAAACTATAATTGGAAAGCCGTCTTGCGCCGAGGTAGCCTACTGGCTAAAGCCCGTCAAGCCGAAGACCCAGCTTCGATTCCCAATGAAAGTAAAATGGAGTCACCCAGTTGTATGGCTCCACAATGGTGTCAAATCTCTCTTTTTGTCTCGAGCTCTTTTAATGGAAGCGAACTCAATTACCATCTTCACCGAATCATGCTTCCGCCTTTATATATATATCGTTTCAAAGTACTTTTTGGCCCTTCGACATAACCGGACTGAATTTGATGATTGTTTAATGTTATATATGCGGGAGGCGGAATTATCCGCCCGGTCACTGATCAGCGCTAGCCGTCACATGGAAGCAAATATCCACTAAATGGCGACAGTGTTTACAAATGGCGGGAAGTTCATCTCTCTAGCTAAATAAAGGTCCGGTCGGTCACTGCGAGGCGCAACTAATTGCATTTAACCCTCATTCATTCATATCAGGTGAGAATTTCTCTATCGACACCATTACGATCGAATACGTCAATTCAGGCTTATTGAACGAACGTGTAAAGGAAATTAACAGGTCGACATCCATTTAACCCGAACAGGGCCTCTTCCTGTTAAACCTATCAGGGCCCACCTGCATAAAGTGTTCTTATTGTAAGTGAGTGAGTATGGTTTTACGCCGCTTTTAGCACTATACGAGCAATGTCGCGGCGGGAGACGCTAGAAATGGGTTTCACGCATTGTGCCCATGTGGGGAATTTTACTGTTACCATTAGGCTAACCCTCCGTCCGATTAGTGTATGTTTACGTTGGGGTGTTAGACTAACAACATTCGTAGTATGTGTCATATATATTTGCGTTTATAGTAAAGGTAGAGAACCATGGTTTTTATATATTTATATATCTATATATTTATGTTTATATAGTTGCAATTGTTTCCCCGAATAAGAATTTATTTTGAACAATCAATTATTGATATGGATAAATTTAAATTATAACTGCATTTGGCTCAGGCACTTCTGAGAAAATCGATTTGTGATTGTGATAACGGCATCAAAGAACATGTGTATAATGATATTAATATATATTATGACAGTTTGATTTCGGTTTGATGGTTCGAATCCCAAAGAGGGTACAATTTGCAAAGCGTTATATTGCTTAAACTAGAAGGGGGCACGGGTGGCCCAGTCGTCTCAGGCGCCGCGATTCGCTGTGCAGAGTTGTGTCACTTGGATACGCCAGAAATCTATGATTGTGGGTTCGAATCCCGGTTCGCCCCGATTATGTTTCTAGGTTTGTCAGCACCATACCCGTGCTCGTGGGTTTGTCCGAAGTGCTAAACGTCTGAGACCTGCATCACTTGGGGCTTTCCTCCGACATTAAGCTGACACGCCGTGATATAACTGGAATACTGTTAAAAGCGGTGTTTACCCCAACTCACTCACTCACTCACTTAAACTAGAAAAATATTGTGAGGTAGTGAGTTGGGGCTAGGGCGCTTTGAACAGTATTTAGCTATAACAGCTCAATCTGGAAGGAAAGCCTAAGGTGATTTGTTTGTTTGTGTGTTTGTTGTTTAACGCAAGTCCTAGACGTTTATCACTATGGCAAAACCAACCTGCCCGGTAATGGTGCTGATAGACCAATAGTCATAATCGGTGGGAATCTGGGATTCGTGCCCACGAGAAGCGGATCCTGGCACGGCCAGGGGAAAGCATGAGAGATCTTTAATTATGGACACCTTCCTAGCACTGAAATGTCGAAATGATAGATATAACTGTTACTACGTAACATCAGTGGTTCATTTGACGAGCCAAGATGTAAGTGATGTGATCTCTCCTTGTCACTTTTAAAACCAAAGATCTTGATATTCGAAGATGCAGCAGAAGTTTTATTGTGTTGGAGACCACTCCACCTGTCAGCAGAGATGGCGATCAAAGGTACGCTTGTGACATTGAGACCAGAGCGCCTCGAGACCTATCAGAATCTGGGGGTCGTTATGTAGGCCATAATACACTCAGGTTCACGAAAGCGTTACAGGGTTAAACCGTGGGCCATGACGTGTCCGAGGGAGTTTGTCAGATGTAAAACCTCATTCTTATTCAAATTCCATTAAAACCCGAAGGGAAGTCATTTATTAAACATATAAACCGAACGAAAACTCTGAAACAACATAAAATTTGATTCACACTTTTGCTTCAAACTCTTCCCGTGAACTTTAGGAAACAGGTGTGCAATATAGCTTGCCAGAGGACGTGTACTTGAAGACAAGAGATTCTTCAACGCACTGTGGTTTGTCAGCGCCTCTGTAGTCGAGTTGTTCACCCACCAAGCTAAAAATAGGTTTCAAGTTTGATCCACTGAAAAATGAAGAAGACATTTTTTGTTGGATTTTACATTTTTCCAGATATTTCCTTATTGTGTTCAAGTACAAGATAAATCTCAAGCGAGGAACTTTTACATGTTGTGGGCGGACGCCAGCTGAATCTCTTCATGTCCAACATCCTGTATGTATTGACGTCACAAGTCAACTCGACCCGGAGAGCAGAGGGTCTATGGTTCGATGCCCGGCCGCGTCATACCCGAAGAGGCAGTACTTGTTGTTTCCCTGCCTGGCGCTCGGCATTAAGGGGACAAGACTCGGCTCGGGGTCTGAGTGGGGTATCGATGTTAAACTGCGGCATGGTATCTCAGTGGGCTAGCACTATAAATCGGCATCAGTCCGGAATAGTACAAGCAGCCATACGCACACACATGGCGTCGCTATATAAGTGTATTAATCTTGAACGCGACGCTAAACCCCATTTCACCTCACCCCAATAGTCAACTTATGTTCAATAACGGTGTGAACTGTCAATGGTAACTGATGTGATATAAGTACACCATTGCCTTGCCTGTGACTTGCATGCTGTGTATGACAGTCACTGTGTTAAGTGACGAAAAGTTTCACTTTGGCAATTTACAAAACGCCAAACTATTTAAGTCATTTTATAATTATTTTTCCATTTATAATATTATGATAACGAATTCCAAACATTTTTATGCTCTACTTCACCCAGTAACTGAAAATGATAAGATTAAAAGAAAACAAAAGTTAATGCATGTTATTTTAATCCCAGCATAATTAGTCTAGTGTGGTGTTTTTAATTCCCTTGGATTTCTTAACAACTTTTAGTCAGTCTGGCATAAAATAATTGATAAAAATATTTTGGCGTTTTGTAAATTACCTCAGTGAAAATTTCAATCATTTTACACATTGACTATATACAGCCTAGTTTAATAAAAACAACAGCGAGGGAACCATGAATGAATGAATGAATGAGTGAGTGGGTTGGGTTTAACGCCGCTTTTAACAGTATTCCAGTTATATCACGGCGTGTCACCATGAATGAATGAATGAATGAATGAATGAATGAATGAATGAATGTGTATTGGAGGAGCAGAAACTGAACAGGAACCAACAACACTAAAGTGAGTGAGTGAGTCAGTTGGGTTTAACGCCGCTTTTAACAGTATTTCAGTTATATCACGGTGTGTCAGCTTAATGTGGGAGGAAAGCCCAAAGGGATGCAGGTCTCAGACGTTTACCGCTTCGTTGAAACCTACGAGAACGGGTATGGTGCTGACAAACCTAGACACATTATCGGAGCGAACCGGGATTCGAACCCACAATCATAGGTTTCTGGCGTACCCAAGGGACACAACTCTGCACAGCGAATCGCGGCGCTTTAGACGACTGGGCCACCCGTGCTCCCTCAACAACACTAGAATGATAATAACACCATATCATTATATAGCAGCTGAAGAGCACAGTTGAGCGTGTACGAACATAACTTGATTTTACTTAAAGCCATGAGTGAGAATGAATCAGGATACATAATTGTAAATATTAAAATGAAAGCAATCTTCTGAATAGAACGTCTTGTTCAAGAATTATAGCTTTCAGTAAAAAAAAAGCTATCGTATGTATACTTCCACACTGCATCTTTATATAGATTCCTGTGCGTCACTGAGAGGTAGGCGATACTCGATTGATCAGGTGGCTTCTCAAAATAGCAATAGCTTGAATAATGGAGTGTTTTTATCCGTCCAACAATAAATATATTCTGGACTGCTTTGGATGAAGTCTTCAGCTAAATTACATACTTTAGCGATATTTGGACATGTAAGACAAGCCGAGGCGGCTTTCAGTGTGATCTGCCCATCGCCTTGGAGACAATATCGTTGTCTCACACATGAGGAAGATCGATTCCTCGTAAAGCTATCAGGAGAAATACAACTGGATAAAGATGTACATTGTACTTGCATTAGTAGTTAGTAGCTAGTAGTTAAATCATATTTATATTCACAAACTCAGTATACTAAGGTATACCTTGATTGTTTTCTATGGAATTGAAAATTGTAAGAACTGTTGTTAAATTGGATTATGTCTGTTTAACCATCACTCATTCCTGCAACAGTTTTAAAAAGTAATATATTTCTGGATAACTTTGTGTGAAAATGCATTGGTTCACTGAATACGGAGGTAACATGTGAATTTGAAAACACATGACACCTACCATGTTTGAAAAGTAAATTTGTGCCATAAAATCAACATATTTATTTATTTTCAAAACTAGGATGTCTAAGATACCCATCCGCAGTTGTGTATTATGCGATTTTTTATTTTTTTCAAAAACTTTCAATCAAATTATAATATAAAAAATAGAACCATGTACAAGTATTCCTTGAGTGCTGACGGTTAGGATGTCATATGAACATTTGATGTTGCCATATAAGCATAAGGACATACCTTTATGATAAGGACATAACTTCATGATAAGGATCTACCTTCATGATAAGGACATACCTTCATGATAAGGACCTACCTTCATGATAAGGACCTACCTTCATGATAAGGACCTACATTCATGATAAGGACATACCTTCATGATAAGGACATACCTTCATGATAAGGACATATCTTCATGATAAGGACATACCTGTATGATAAGGAAATACCTTCATGATAAGGACATACCTACATGATAAGGACATACCTACATGATAAGGACATACCTACATGATAAGGACATACCTGCTAATAAGGACAGTGCCTAACTAAAGGACAAATTCTCATTGTACAGTATGTAGGTTAGCGTGATCGCTTCACAACACTGAGGTCGAATCCTTCACAGGCGCAGTGAATGAAGACCAACATTGCAATGCTACTCATATCGGCGCATCACAGATTCTTCCTGACGCAACCTAAAACGTCAACACCAGGATGACCAGTGTTATCCGACAGATGCCATCGGGCGTATAGGCAAAATAGCGGTGAAACTTAGGACTTGATCACTGATAAATAGTGATGACACCAGGTGTTATCTGACAGATGCCATCGCGCGTAAAGGCAAAATAGCGGTGGAACTTAGGAAAGGATCACTGCTAAATAGTGATGACACCAGGTGTTATCTGACAGATGCCATCGCGCGTAAAGGCAAAATAGTGGTGAAACTTAGGAAAGGATCACTGCTAAATAGTGATGACACCAGGTGTTATCCGACAGATGTCATCGGGCGTAAAGGCAAAATAGCGGTGAAACCTAGGAAAGGATCACTGCTAAATAGTGATGACACCAGGTGTTCGCAAGCAACGCGTGGGAATGTGAGCGACAAGGAACGTTAGAAAAGTATTTGATGTAAATATGTATACAAACCAGACGGGACAAATAAGAAAAGTCGATATGTTCCATCACAACTCACAAACCCCAGCGACCACAAGCGGTTAATCTATAACGCATTGTTTACAGGGAAAGACTGTAAAACAAACAGTGTTAGTCCACACCACGAATCCAAGTAACGAGTCTACGAAAATGATAACGTATATATAAGGGTTTTTAGTAAAAACGAATTTTAATGTGATTGTGAATTTTAGGTCTTTATAATTCTTGTCATCATCTTGTAGTATTATGATTTACTTACCCGCAGGTTAAGCTCAGCATCCCCCGACTCCAGGTGCGGGTCCAGGTAGCAGGTATCTGAAACACCAATATCTTAGTGAGTCACGTGCTAAACACTTCCTAGTTTTTCAATGAGGTTGTTTGTTTAATGGGTCGAAGTGCATTGATCGTGTCCGTGTTTATTTAAGTCCGGAGTAAACATCGGACGCTGAAGTTAATTTGAAAAAGACAGTGTGACAGTTTCTGATGTTTGCCGTTTGCCTGCACTGCAAGGTGAATCTTGGTGTATATATATAGCACATATGTATAAACGTGCTCACTGTCTTTTGAAGACGTCAGTGATGGGTATACATACTTTTCTATATGTGTTATGATGTATAAATTATGCATCTCCGTATATAGCACAGGGTTAAATCTAAAACTGTGACAAGGTAAAGAAGTCCAAATATCCAAAGCGGTACGATACTAACGTTCTTGTTGTTGTTATGTTGAAGCAAATTGTCTCTAAAAAATCCATTTTTCTTTTTTCATCTGGCGACGTCACGACATGTGGTCAGCTGACACATATACGTTTCCTTCAGCCAAATATTGAACTAATTGCGTCTCAAACTTTATCCTGCCGCTAAGCGCATGCATATTTCTAATCAACAAGCCTGAGCCCTACTTTCAAATGTGCCATTAAGACTAAAAATAGTGGAATTTAATTTGTAGAAACAAATAACACTTCAAGACGTCGAGCTAAATCAGAAAAATGTGTCCGTTTTCATTACAGCGGAGACCATTATGATATCCGTATGCCATATATGGATGCGAGTTTACAAAATGGCAATCCGCGTTAGATCTTATACCGTTGTAATATTTGAAAAGACTGTAAAAAATATTGTTATTTGAGTTAATATGTGACACACTATCTATCATGATGAAACTTAGGTGACGACTTATATGACAGAATTATTCCTTTCACTTTGAACAACTAGGTTTTTTTACGAAGGACTATTAGAAGACGTTGGTTTTGTCTCGAATGGTGAATGAAGTAGAGCTGTGATATGACCGGAGTTTTGGTGAAAGGAGAGATCAATTAATACTCACGTTTCTACTACACAACAATCGATATATACTGATTGCAAGAAGTAACGCAACGTATGTAAAGGGGAACGTATTTGACAAAATACCAGGACATGCTTTCACTCACTCACTCACTCAATCAATCACTCAGTCACTCACTCACTCACTCATTGCTTTCAGCTTTATCACGTGATACCGACAATACGATCATATTCCCGATTTTCTTTATTATGATGCTTACTGTTAAAATACGTAAATAACAAATTCATTCCAAAAAAACAGGTTATGCTTTGTTTGTTTATTGTTTAACGCCGCACTCACCAACATTCTAGCTATTTTACGGCGGTCTGTAAATAATCAAGTCTGTATCAGACAATCCAGTGATTGACATCATGAGCATCGATACACGCAATTGGGATACGATGACTGACATGCAACCAAGTCAGTGATCCTGACCACCCATCCCGTTAGTCGCCTCTTACCACAAGCATAGTCGCCTACCAGGTTATTCACTCACTCACTCACTCACTCACTCACTCACTCACTGCTGAAAAGCGTTTCCTCCTTATGTCGAATGTACGTTCCCAGTCTGCATTTAGTTGATTTTAATGCATTAGTGCTAAAATACGTACGTCACGCACTCATTCACGACCTTACCCACTCACCCACCTCTCTCACTCACGACCATATGACCCGTGTTCGATTCTCCACATTCATCCAGTAATAATTTTGTGTCCCCTCCGTTATGATGGTTTGACTATAGTGAGTGAGTATGGTTTTACGCCGCTTTTAGCAATATCCCAGCAAAATCACGACGGGGGACACCAGAAATGGGCTTCATACATTGAACCTATTTCGAGAATCGAACCCGGGTTTCGGCGTGACGAGCGAACGCTTTAACCACTAGGCTACCCGAGCGCCCCTTGTTTTGACCATAACGAAAACCCGTCCGAGTTACATGCCAGCTAGGCCGGCGGCTGTATTTTGGGCCAGACGTTTCAAACCTGCAGTTTGACGGCGCTAAATTGCATTTGAACCCTGAAGTGCATCGTGAGGTTTCAAATGTCAAATCTAACAGTTATTGGCGATTTGCACTGAAAGGCGTATCAGACTTTAGAAAGTTTTTGTCTCAAGGACTGTTCATTTGTGATAAATAGAAACTATACACATCGAAGGATATATTCACATCTCTGTGCCATTATTATATTTTGTGTGAGTATGAATTAACATGTTTCAGCAAATGATATTAAATCTCTCATTGGTACCTCGATTGTAAATAAAGGACCAAATATATGCTTCGAGACATTCGAGATTCGAGTTTATGGGTGTTTTTCGAAGTGAATAACGACAGCTGATTGAAATGCGTGAGTATGGCTAAAAACTGTTTTCAGCAAAATATTATTCCATAAAAAAAACAGACAAGAATTGACACATTGTACACATATATTGAATCGAACCCTGATTAACGGAGTGAAGATTAATCACATTAACTATATAAACTTTATTAGGCTACCCAGCGTCCCGGTTTCTATGGCAACAGAGGATGAATGTTATCCTAATTAGAAATATGAGAGGGGAACAGATGTTCAAGAAATGCATCATTCTTGATATAATTGTCATTTGATACCATGAAAGGCCATCGAGTGACGGCAATCTGTTGAGTCAGGTTCTCAACACCAGGGGGCGGTCGGGTAGCCTAGTGGTTAAAGAGTTCGCTCGTCACGCCGAAGATCAGGGTTCGATTCCCGACATGGGTACAATGTGTGAAGCCCATTGCTGGTGTCCCCCGCCGTGATATTGCTGGAATATTGCTAAAAGCGGCGTAAAACCATACTCACTCACTCTCAACACAAGGGTCCGGTTCCACAAAGCGGCCGTAGCGCAACGACAGTCGCAGGTGTATGTTAACGTATGGGAGCTACGAGTACCTTAGGACAACGCAGCTTTGTGGAACGGACCCAATGAATAATAATAAGAAGGTATTTGAAGGTACGATGAGTGTGTGAGTATGGTTTTACGCCGCTTTTAGCAATATTCCAGCAATAACATGGCGGGGGGACACCAGACATGGGCTTAAAGCGGCATAAAACCTCATTCCCTCACTCACTCGACCCGTGAAGATCCGGGGTAGAATAGGTCTTCAGCAACCCCTGCTTGCCGTAAAAGGCGACTAACGGGATCGGGTAGGCAGACTCGATGCATGTAATAGTATCCCAATAGTGTGTGGATCGATGATCATGATGTCAATCACTGGATTGTCTGGTCCAGACTCGATTACCTTACAGACCGCCGTCATATAGCTGGAATATTCCTGACTGCGGCGTAAAACAACAAACAAACCTATCCATCCTATCCTACCTTCCTACCAACTTTCGATTTTGATTATTCATACCCCATCCCCCACCCCCACCCACACAAACACACCCCGTTGTGACGTCAGGGTATGGGCGTTCCTGACGCCTGTCCCGTGGATCATATATATCTTAACCATGCGTGGTCACGACCCATTTGGATCAGGCCAAGCTTAACGCTATGTCTACAAGCTACTGTGAGTATTTACAGAGCCAGTGTAAAACTGACGAGAAATGGGCGTTACACAACATCAAATGACACCACCCGTTTGCTAAAAGTTCAACACAGACACTGACTGTGACCCTGCACCGGAGCCGTTCAATGTTGACATGACAAACTAAAGTTATAGGAAAATACATGTACAGTTCATCCGTTGTCGGTGAAATCGTCTGGATTAACAACTGTCCGGAATAACGAAGCAGTATAGAGTTATGAGCTTTGAATACAGAAAAAAGGTTCCTACAGTAGATGTCCGGAATGTTTAAACCCCGAAAAACAGATAAACCCCATTATACCGGAAACTCTGGACGATTACTTTGGGGAACGCTCTTTTTCGTTAAAGGAGCTGTTGTTTTTTGTTGTTTGAGTTTTTATTTTCATTGGCTGTTTGTCAAAAAGGATCATCCTGAGATAAAATATATTTCTTTTTAATAATAATTAAATTTATAATTACCCCGGTTAATGGATCAGTCTGGACTCGATTTTAATTCTCACCGCCCTGGGGAGAATACAACCCAAGATACCTGTTAGGCTCAGGAAAACACATTACGATCTCATTCGGGCCCCATCCTCTTCTGGGTGAACAGAGGAACATTTCGAAAAAGTAACTTGCCCATTTAGACACCATATGTGCTACATGTGCTTCAGACACTGATATATATCACAAGCACATTTATGCATTTCGAAAAAAATAACTTGCCCATTTAGACACCATATGTGCTCCATGTGCTTCAGACACTGATATATATCACAAGCACATTTATGCATTTCGAAAAAAATAACTTGCCAATTTAGACACCATATGTGCTACATGTGCTTCAGACACTGATATATATCACAAGCACATTTATGGCAGATCTTTTTCCTGGAAAAACCTTCCCAGCCCTGAAATTAGTATAATGTTTCCCAAGACATTAAAAACCATAATCGATTTAAAAATCAAATCACACCCCGGGTCTCTCCGCAGGATTGAAAGAAACATAAATATTTAAAATAAATTAATTCAATATGTAATGAAAAGACTATAAATAGAGCTTATCTTGAATATTAGTTCCAGTTCTTACCATACATATTCGTCAATATTTATCGTTTAAGTTTTTAAATATGATTAGCCTAAAGGTTATTGTTATCTATACGCAATAAATATAAAACCTCAAAGCCAGAGAATTATCAGTCTAAATTATTTGCCCAAACAGATTCCATAGGGTGTAAAAGACAAAATACTGGTAAAAAATATATGAATGGTTCAATGAAAGTAAGTGATGACACCAGGTGTTCGCGAAACAGGGCAGCAATGAGCATGTCCTGCTCTACCGGTAACGACCGCAACAATTTGTATAATTTAATTTATATTTAATTCAATTTAATGTCCTTTAAAATTTCCATTTTTTATTTTATATTTTTATTTAGTTGCTTGTCTGCTCTAAGATTCCAGGGGGCACGGGTGGCCCAGTCGTCTAAGGCGCCGCGATTCGCTGTGCAGAGTTGCGTCCCTTCGGCACGCCAGAAACCTATGATTGTGGGTTCGAATCCCGGTTCGCCCCAATTATGTTTCTAGGTTAGTCAGCACCATACCCGTACTCGTGGGTTTCACCGAAGTGGTAAGCGTCTGAAACCTGCATCACTTTAGGCTTTCCTCCCACATTAAGCTGACACGCCGCGATATAACTGGAATACTGTTCAAAGCGGCGTTAAACCCAACTCACTCACTCACACTGAGATTCCACCAATATGCGGGTTAATGAGAGAGTGCGTGGGATTCAAACCGCTTTCGCCACGGAAAAAACACCGGTACATCGATACTTGCAATATTTCATAAACAATACCTAAAGATAAAGTCGCATGATGCTTCTGCAGATAAAATAACCAGTCGCATTGCATTATGGATGCAATATACAAATTCCCTTCTCCTGAGGAGATCATAATAGAAAATCTATTATATTCGGTCTAGACATACGCTCTGTTCCGACTCGCGTAATAGGGGCAGGATAGAGTCATCGGAGGAACTGTTGATAAAGCGAAGCATTCACTTCGAGCTAGATAATGACCTCCTAATCTCTTCAAATTATTTAGCTTCTCAGATATGTCTCAACTATGACCTTGTCAGTTCCGCATGTACTATCTGTCTGACAACTTATTATTGTGGCTGATACTCGCATTACGTTCTTTAGCGAACGGCCAGGCATTGACAGTGGGTCTGAATCACAGCACGGCTTTATTAACAAGGTGATGTCAACTTGGAGTACGACAGGAAACCGAACGGTTAACTTATATGAATTGACGTGTCCGACTGTTATTGATTATTATGAATATTTCGCATTATTGTTAAATAAAAAACATTCAGACAGTACAAAACAAAAACTCAAAAGTATGTGAGGAATGACTTTAAGTTTTTTAAAAAAACGTGAATTTTTTAAAAGTATATTTTTACATCCGGTAATCATGATCACTCAACAGCCCATGTAAGGAACATCGGCCAACTTGCATAGAAAGGTTTTAGTGATATCACTTTTTAAATTATGTGTAAAGGGATCGGATTTAAGGAGCACGCCAACACTCGGATGTGAGATAAAATCTTATTTCTTTAAGTTTGTGAGGGGGCGGTCGGGTAGCCTAGTGGTTAAAGCGTTCGCTCGTCCCGGGTTCGATTCCCGACATGGGTACAATGTGTGAAGCCCATTTCCGATGTCCCCGTCGTGATATTGCTGGAATATTGCTACAAGCGGCGTAAAACCAAACTCACTCCCTCACTCACTAAAATGTAGTACAGTTGATCTTCCTTTACACGCCACACGTTGAAGGAGTAGGTGAGTGAGTGAGTGAGTGAGTGAGTGAGTGAGTATGGTTTTACGCCGCTTTTAGCAATATTCCAGCAATATCACGGCGGGGGACACCAGAAATGGGCTTCACACATTGTACCCATGTCGGGAATCGAACCCGGGTCTTCGGCGTGACGAGCGAACGCTTTAACCACTAGGCCACCTGGCCACCCCTTTGAAGGAGTAGGATTATACGCCGCGTTTGGTAATATCGAAGAAGGAGACACTCATTGCACTAATGGACTTCACACATTGGGATAAATTAGTGCCTTTAACCGATGGGTCCATTCATATATTTTCCAAAGCTATTTTGGCCTTAACGCCAATTCTCATCTGAGTTGGCGGATAATCTAGACTGGCACTTCTCTTGCATTGGCAATTTATATTATATTCCCTTACCCCCTCAAAGAGTGAGTCAGTGAGTGAGTATGGGTTTACGCCGCTTTTAGCAATATTCCAGCAATATCATGGCTGGGGACACCAGAAATGGGCTTCACACATTGTACCCATGTCAGGAATCGAACCCGGGTCTTCGGCGTGACGAGCGAACGATTTAACCACTAATGCTACCCGCGCCACGCCCTCAAAGATGATGATGATGATGATGATGATGATGAAAACATTATGACCTTTAGATTACGATAAATTTTAAAATTGTATCTCAGCATAATACAAAACAAGGAAAGACATGATATCATGATATCAATATTTTAGAAAAACAAATCTTGGATGGAAAGTATTCCATGCTCTATTGCTACATTAAAACAAGGTCTGAATGTTGTTGTTTTCTACTGATAGCGTGTCACTAAACAGTTTGTTGACTTTCATATGAGTTAATATCGATGACCTTTCACAGCATCTGAATTATTTCTTTTCTTGAGAAACTGAAAAGCAGCGTTCACGTGCTAGTGCGAATTAGTCACTGTTTTCCTGGGCATGTTCATGACACATTGATTTGTTACAAATTATTCATTAATACGAATATTGCAAGAAATAACGTTGTTGGTAGACTTGAAGCTGATGAATAACGCGCATCAGTGACAAGACATTTAAAAGTTGCCCACAGCAAGTTTTCCCTCGTGAAGCAGGATATCGGCAACATGGCACTATTTGAGATCGTCCAAGATGAGGGAGTGAGTGAGTATGGTTTTACGCCGCTTTTAGCAATATTCCAGCAATATCACAGCGGGGGACACCAGAAATGGGCTTCACACATTGCACCCATGTCGGGAATCGAACCCGGGTCTTCGGCGTGACGAGCGAACGCTTTAACCACTTGGCTACCCGACCGCGCCTCGTCCAAGATGAGGGAGACCGGGCATCAGCATTGATTCCACCGGGCGTAAGGGTCCAGTCGCCTAAGGCGGTGCGATTCGCTGTGCAGAGTTGCGTCCCTTGGGCACACCAGAAACCTATGATTGTGGGTTAAAATCCCGGTTGGCCCCAATTATGTTTCTAGGTTTGTCAGCACCATACCCGTGCTCGTGGGTTTCACGAAGTGGTAAACGTCTGAGACCTGCATCACTTTAGGCTTTCCTCCCACATTAAGCCAACACGCCGTGATATAAATGGAATACTGTTAAAAGCGGCGTTAAACCCAACTCACTCACTCACTCACTCACTGAGTGATGTAAAGGCAGAATTGGGGTGAACTTTACATCAATGGATCATAGATCAGTGATGACACTAGTCGTACGCGAAAATACAGTTCTACCAAAATATGATGCAAAAGGCAGTGTAACAAAATTTAAAAATCTGGAAAAATAACTCTGTCAGTGACATGACTTGTTTTTCATACAAACGAAAAAGGTAGCACTGCAAACACGAAAACGTCGTTTTTTTCCGTATATGGTCATTGGACGGAAAAACGACGTTATTTGGACGTTTTCAAACCATCGTTTTTCCGTCCAAATAACGTCGTTATTTGACATCGGAATTTACTGGGAGAGAACGATAGCGTTAAGCTCCTCCCTTTCTTGATTGACATTGTCAATCAAGCAACAGCGTCTACCGGTATTTCTACTTCTCAGATTTCATTGGTCAGTCCCCGCGTGTTAGATTACAGGCCCGCGTTTGACGCTGCACTCGAAGCGCTTAGCGGAAGTACTGAAATCAATCGTTCTGCGCATGCGGATTACTTAATGCCTTGACCAAATTTTCCGTTCTGTGCATGCGCGATTTCGCGTATTGTTTCCTAGATTTAATGTCACCACTATTTGACAATGGTTCATAAACACAGTCACATGAAGGTTCGGAATCGTAACGAGTAACTCCATTTAAATTGAAGAAGATCCCCAGTGATATGGGAGATTCCAAGATGAAACTATTCTATGGCTATCTAGGCTGCAACCCAAACCGATCTAAACGGGACTCGATAGCTTATTGTATGCTATATAGTCATATGGAAGTGGACAAGAACTATACATTGTATTCCGGCCGATTGTTCTTGCATTTACTTATAAGTCAGGAAAATGGACTTAAAAGGGGAGTTGTTGAATGTAATTATTTTAATTATTAAATGTTGCCTATACACTAATCTGGACGAACTTCTCATTGTGCTGTTTATGTCATCCTATATACGATTAGTATGTTACCGTTCTAAAGTCAACCTCTCACATAACATTATATTGTTCATAGTATCAAAGTTTAATCAACAATATCAAGAGCAGCGATTTAAACCACTGAAACACCCAATCACAAGGCTGTTATCAAGCGCTAGTGCAGACGTGATGCATCGTAAAAACTGTATCGTGATGTCTTCAGAAATTCAATTATACTACGAGATAGTACGGCTAACGCTGACTCACCGGTGGAACAAAGACAATATCGCTAATACAGATATAACGTATTTGAATGTTAATACTAAAGACAAACAATAATTATTTTTGCAGTGACGATATAACACGTATACACGTTTATTGTTAACTTTCATCAGTTTTGCTCTTCATTTTAATAACTTTGTTTTCACATATATATGTAGCAATACCCGACAAGCATGTCATACATAATTATGGGGCAGTTTTCAATCTTGTACTGACTTACTCTGGTGTTAATGAGCGAAGTTTATTGGCTTGTGTGTAAAACCCCGTTTTTCTGGTAATCCTATTATTACTTAGTTTATTTCTATCTACTGACACCCTGTACTCTGGATCATGGCTCCGTGACTATCCATAACAATTAAGATGAACATTCAGTTCAAGTAAATGAATGAGTTTGTTTTGACGCTACAGTCAGTCAAAAAACCAATGCTGTGAGGTTTGATAACACACTTCTACCAGGTCTAACATCGTGGATCCTCATTTTCTGCCTAAAGAGAATCATAGTTCATATGCTAATCCATCTGCGAATACCCTCCCACTCAAGATGACCTTACTTGTTGCTAAATCTATTATCTATCCCCCTAATCTCACCCGCCCCCACCCCCCACACGCACGCACGCACGCAAACACGCACACACGCACACACATACACACACGCGCGCGCGCACACGCACGCACGCACGCACGCACGCACACACGCACACACACACACACACACACACACACATACACACACACAACTGACCTAAATAACCTGGACAGGAAATACTGCTGATAGCCTCTGGTCAACTCAGCCGCGCCACCGCAGAATGTTCGTCCAACTCTGCAGGGGGCATTCTCAGTGGCTTCAAACGCGCTGAAATGTTTTCGCCTTGCATCCAAGATGGTGGACAAGTGAAATCGTATGAAATTTGGCTATTTTAGGTCCTATCTCTTTTTTGATTACCCAATAAAGTCAATTCACAGTTACACGGTTGTGAAGAAGCTTACAACTTTATAAGACTTATTCATCTCATTCCAAAAAAGCTACTCGCGTTCACATAAAGTTGTAGTTATTATGTCACTGTTTTATTTCTTTAAAAATATATTACATGTTCAACAATAACAATTAAGATGAACATTCAATTTCCGATATAAGTAAATGAATAAGTGTGTTTTTTACGCCACAATCAGTCAAAGACCAACGTTGTCCGGTCTGATGACACACAATCTACCAGGTAGCACATTGTGTACACCCTATCCCCATTGAAGTCTCCACTGTGGGTATTCCTGGGGACGAAAAGGCCCCATGTACCTAGGAATTTCATCAATACATTCATGCGCGGCATTCTCTGCCTAAAGAAGATCATATAGTTAACATGCTAATCCAACTCGAACTACCATCCCGCTCAAGATGAATGTTTTATGTAACATCCAACAGGCCCACATTTACGCACGCACGCACGCACGCACGCACGCAGGCACGCACGCGCACACACATATTTGGATTTACCAATCCCTGAATTGAGAAGACGTTCGTTACGAAGCTCCTCCAAGTCATCATCAATATCCGTATATGTCTGTGATATCATTACCCATCCAAAGCCGAATATACATTTATTGTGTTTTCTTGACAACAAATGTTATAATTGGGATAACACTTTCTGAGTAAAGCACAGATTCTCGTACTTTCTTGGGTTGAGTCCCGTCCGGGATTTGAACCCACACTGTGAGTGAGGCACCTAATCGCCAGAACACAAAGTTGGCGATCTAACCCAGCCACCGAACCAAAAATGTTAGTCCAGATGACGTATACTTTGTGTACTCCTCTGACAAGAGAAAAATGGCACGGCTTCTAAGACCGAAAGCTTTGAACCAACAATGCCTTTAAGAAAGGGGTCAACAGTGACACACATTATATTTGGATACCACTTTCTCAGCAAACTACATATTTTTAGGGTGGAGATAATAGACGTTGATGGTTGATTATCAATGGACAAATTAAAGCCAAAACTTAACTTATGAATGATTGGTAATGGGAAATGGACAATGGGCAAACGGGAGGCGGGGTAATCAGCGCCATGCCAGTTATCTGTTGACTTCCCTTGTTGCGTTCCCTTCTTTGATATCTTTTTACTTTTGTTGTTCTTACAGGTATAAATATATGTTCTCTGCCACATAGCAGTTAATAATATGCACCTGATGAAGGAGAAAGTATATATTCCGAAACGCAGTGTTCCTCCGTTGACATCCATAAATAGTTTTCCTTGTGTGTATCAGTTCTTAATGCCCTTTAAAGACTCAATCTAGCTTTGTTTTTAAATGTGGTGATATTTGCGTAGAATATAATATGGTCATGCCTATATACATTTGGGTCTTTGTCTACATAAGTATTTAGACATACAATTTAGAGCTAAGGACATTGCTAATTCTGCAGGCATGAAGTACACGTCATAGCAAGCTGTGATCTTTATTCATACTTTAGATATTCGTAATGGAGATCTGTAACTGAAGTTTACCGTAATCTTCCGCAACTCTCACCTCCTGACCAGTTGAACGTCTTAGTGCATTCAGATGCCATTGTAAAATTCCAGGCTGCCCCTCTTTCTGTGATGTTTTGACGGATGAAATCTATTGCGTTATAATAATCTCTGTTTGCTTATATATAATATGTACATGTTGTAAAATATTTACGATATTTTAAACGTGTAATTCGATGCATATGCAATGCAATGTGAACATAAGTGCGGATGCACGAAGGCGGTTATAGTCATAGTTATACTGCGATGGATGTAGGGGAATGGTAGGGGGGTGTATGTATGTATGAAAGCACGAATACCGATACATGAGGGCGGATATAGTTATAGTTCGATGGATGTTGGGGAATGGTGGGAGGATGGATTATGTATGAAAGCATGCGCATGGATCCATGATGGCTGACGTAGACATAATGGTGGGGAAAGAAGAATGTGTGTGTGTGTGTGTGTGTGTGTGTGTGTGTGTGTGTGTGTGTGTGTGTGTGTGTGTGTGTGTGTGTGCGTGCGCGCGCGTGCGTGCATGCGTGCATGCGTGCATGCGTTGTGATACGAGGGTTGGCGAACATGTTGTCAGATGATTGTGTGAGTAAGTTAAGTGGTTGAGGATGTGGCAGGTATGGGTATTGATACATGCAGACTTGGGGTTGGGGGACTGGGTGTGCCTGTACTGAGGTCTTTTGTTTCACTCACTTATAGTGTTTTCTTTCACTCAAATACTGTTTTACGCATTTTAATGACTGAAACTGTAGTGACTCAAAGGTCATACTGGCCGGGCATTCAACATATCTACCCCAACTACATACGTAGCCATTTTTATGGTGTACAATTATTCTTCTACCTCACACACACACACACACACACACACACACACACACACACACACACACACACGCATTAATTGTTTTATTAAATGTATCTTCGAGAGTCAGTAAGAAACTAGAAATAACTGCCTTTGTTCTGTAAACCTCACCAAGTTTCAGCTTTCGCCTCTTCCTTTGTGGACTGAGGTTTCACATTTGTAAAATGATCTCTCTTATCTGTCTGTACCATCAACTTAACTGCCCTCACCCCCTGCAGTTTTCCCGTCCCATATTGCCAAGCAGGTGACCCACAAGGAGGAATACCGCCCTCCCTCAGTCCAGTGATACTGTGCCTAGCATAGTCTGTCTTACAGACCCTGATACAAATACATATCAAATACAGCCCATGCAAGTCTATAATGTTTGGCAAGTCTAGATCACTGCAGTATCAGGATGAAGAGAGTCACTGGGCTCCTTTTTATTATATTTTTATTAAGATAACTAAACAACTGTTTTTTATGTACGATATGTTCATTTCAGAGACTAGATTTTAGTCTATGCCTAGCACAATATGTTGGGGATACGTAGCCTTGCTGTGGGCAAACATTTTGTAACAATTTGGCAAACTTTGATATGTAAACAGCAAATATTATTCAGTTTTATTTCAACAAAAACGGAAAAAATCGGATCCTACTTATTTTGTGGATACCATAACAATAAATCAAGCCAATAGATCGTTTGAGCTGGCATGAATATAAAAAATAATTAGCAAGTCGATAGTC
Organism: Haliotis cracherodii; assembly: GCF_022045235.1. Classification (NCBI taxonomy): domain Eukaryota; kingdom Metazoa; phylum Mollusca; class Gastropoda; order Lepetellida; family Haliotidae; genus Haliotis; species Haliotis cracherodii. The sequence continues at coordinate 53,150,213 of NW_027266319.1, read as the reverse complement.
ATAATTCCCTCTGTTGGTCCCACGTGAAATGTTCTTCATGAATAGAATAAATGGCTGATAGACGTTCGACCGAATAATACCATGTGCTAACTTCATCTAATTTCCATGAATGTATGTTACATAGTTCATATGTTCATGGGCTTCTTCACTGAATGTATAGTGTGGAGGACTACTTCACTTGAGGATAAGTAACATACATAATGATGATAATTATGATAGTATTGCCATTATTATTCCTTCAGGTTATTAAAAAAAAAGTTATTATGTTTTCATAGATAGAAAGAGGTATGGAGATTGTGAGATTATTTTCAGCATCGGAATTGTTAACATAATTCTTAAAGATATTATGTTTTGTTTGTTTGTTGTTAAATGCTGCACTCAGCAACGTAAGGATATTAAAACATTACATTTAGGTTCAGTTGTATTTTTATATTTGTATCATTTTGCAAATGTTACAGGGACCTGATAAGGGATATATAATAATGTATAGTCGCTATTCTTAAAGTAAGAATATGTTAGATTTATCAACCAGAAATATTGCACACAAGAGGATAATCATATTTCATGACACTTTTCAACGTCCAAGTCAACGATATTTGTGTATGTTATTGCTACATGACACGGATACGTCATGATAAAGCATTAAGAAATTGGCATTTGATGATATAAGATAGCTACGCGATAAATCACAAAGAACAAAGAAGGAAGCGATATTTATTTCACGATAAAACATTGTTCTATCATGACGTCATTTATTGAGATTCGAACATGCACTCGCAACTTGAAAAGTAAAATTTGTTAATTTGACCTTATTTTTGAGAGGTATGTGTCTAGTGAGTTGTTCCCAATAAATATTGCTGGAGAATCCGAAAGTGAGAGTGATATGACAATCGGTATTGGGAGAAAAGGTACAGATGATTGACGAGAAAATTGTGAGAATATGCGGGACCAAACTCAAATCCTAAAATGGATTTATCTAGCATGGCCGCTGTCGGATTCTATTCAAGGAATCATCATTATTTAAGTACGGGTAAATATTGTAAAGCGTGTATTTTTTCCTAATTTAACACCCTAAAAGAGGCTGTACGTAATGTTGATATCTCATATAGAAATAAACGAGTCTCGGTCGTTGTTTATCGTACAATAAACAACTCCCACGCGTCGTTTGTTTCTTAATTACATGACCATATACACTAACATTATATATTTTCATGTTTATCGGTCAACAAAAGCGACATAAGCATTTCCATTATCATGAGAAACCCTTGCCAAAAGTAGCGCCAACTGCACCATTGCGACAACATCAGGAGCATGTTTCATGATTCATCATAATGAATGATGACATTAAATGCTCGCAAAAACGCGAGCTCATTCCGATCCACTAGTGGCACCCGCCACAAACACATCCAAAGGCAAGCCAATTGTTCACCCGAAAAACCAGAGAATTGCATCTGACATCATTTTTGTCATTGATACGTCAAACCTGGAAATGCCGTCTACACGTCCAACACAAAGCCCAAGCCAGGACCCAAATCCTTCAAACCCGGCCAAAGTTCTGTTAATTACATACATTTCCCCCTAACCTTAAATAATCTATACTAGTTCTGAAGTAAATCGTATTTACCCGTATAAATCGTCTTATGTTATTTATTGCCGATAAACAGAATATGCACACTCTTCTGAAAGTACTGTGTGATAAGTCACGCACCAAACCTATACTCTCGATATACATGCTGCTCTTACTTAAAAAAGAATATTGTGTTAACAAGATACGTATATTAAAGTACCATGCTTTCCTGATGTGCTCGCATTCTAATTTGAAAGAATGGCATAAATAGTTACCACTCATCTTTCAATATTTTTCAGGGTTGGGTTAATCACGAACATATTTGAATATGTACAACATCTATACTTACTTATCTTTATACTTAAAGGCATCAGGTTTGTCTGTCATAAGACCCCGAAACAAATATGTCCAACACAGCCCAATATTTGGCTCTTGGCTCCTTGTTCTTATATTTTATAAGTATTGTTTAAACAACTGTTTTTTTCTGTAAAATATGTTCATTTCAGAAATTAGATGTTATTCTAGCATTAGGTCTGTGGTACGTTTACTGCATCAGCATTACATTAAAACGATATTTACATATATAAATACATACAGAGGAAATGCTTAACATTTATCTTTTAAGGAAGAGTGAAGGACGACTTGCTTTATACATATAAATGTGGTCATATATGTATGGACATTTGGATGATACAGATATACCTCCTTAAAGATAGTGTTCGTAGATGACTGTAGAAAATGGAATAATTATGTGAGTAATCGGGTTAATACAACGTTCAGCAATATTTAGCCAACATACAAGACGGACCATGAAATTATGACTTGAATTTGGACCTTGCTTTCTGGTGTGATGTAACACCCCAGAATCTCCGGTAGAAAAAGGGCTCAAAGCACGAATTAAGAACACGAGATGATACTGATGTATGCATCTGGACATATATTTGCGTAGTATTACTACCTTAATTCATAAGTATATATGTATTTTGCATAAAAGGATCTTATAGGATCGACGCTGACATGCGCATATAACCTATTCACCAGTGCTGTAATATTTCATTTCTTCTGACACATATCGACACGAGAAATTATATTTAAATTTAAAAGGAGCCCAAGTGGGATAGAAATTTGAGTCTGAACCTGTTGAACAAGGCTTGTTTCATTTTGGGCTATAGCATTGCCGCAAGGCCTGGGCGGAAGGGAACACCTGTTTGCACCCATCAGATACTAATCACAACTTCTCTCTCCAAACGAAAACAAAATACGAAAAATGTCGGAAGTGTATCCTTCTAATTTTCTATTTAGATACATGTTTTAACTTTAAAGTAATTATATGTATCTCATGTATTATTGGTATCTGTGATGCTGGTACCGTTTTGTTGCCATTGTGTAGCTTTTGTGGAGTTATTATGAATATCAAATACATGCCTTGAAATATGGACTTGTGAAAGAACTCATCATTGAATCATTTGCATTTAAATTAATGCATACACCATTTACTTGGTGTGTATGGACATATTATCCATCTACTTATACACACTTATTATGGACATATACAGAATTTCATTGTACCTTATTATTTAAAAAAATACCTTTGAAGATCCGGGTTAGAATAGGCATTCAACAACCCATGCTTCTACGAAGGCGACTTGGCTCGCTGACTTGGTTGATGCATGTCATCGTATCCCAAATGCGTAGATCGGTGCTCTTGATGATCATGACTAAATTGTTTGGTCCAGACTGGATTATTTACGAACCACCGTCATATAGCTGGTATATTGCTGAGTGCGGCGTTAAACAACAAACAATCAAACAAAATCTATATAATTATTAAACACCTTCCAACAATGAGAAATTAAACTTATATTTTCTAAATATTGTTATATTTATAACATAATTTGATTCATAATTTAATTATTGCGTTGCTTTCTTCCCTGTCATTCAATGTGCATGTTCAAACCCCTAAACTTTTAATATTTCATTTTACATAAATGGCTACGTTAGTGCGTTGCCTAGATCTCTCGTTACCTACTCACAAAAATAGATTAAAATAATTTGTTTTACTATCATATTTCTGTTTATCTTATTCATAATACGAAATTGATAATTCATATATAATAGTATAGATCATATTTGTGTATATCACTATCTGATGCTAAGGTTTTATTTCAGAAAATATAATTAATTCAAAATGTAGAAAGATACACAATTTGCCATTATTGGACTTTTAAACTGTACAAAGTATGATATAATAATCAGAATGCCTGTAACGGGTAGTATTTAAGAAAGAAATATTTGTCGAGAAGTCCCATTTTTCAGATATGCCCTTCAGTAGTATTATTGCATATCTCCAGAGAGAGGTTTACATTGTAGTTCTCATTATTTGTGGATAATTCAAAAAGCAACATAGAAAATATATATGCTACCATGACGAAAGAATACAGAGTATACATAACTCGCAATTCTATATATTCAGCAAACAGCCCAAAACCGAAACTCCACAACATATCCGATTACACTGATTAAGGCTGTCCCAGTTCTCCATGCGATACTGACGCCCGTTCGTCTCCCAGACCATACAGAATAAATTTAAAAGGAATCCAGCTCAAGTCTAGAACGATTTGGCAAGCCTAGATTGCCTTAATTCTATCCACGAAAGTAAGCATTAATAAAAAAAATATTGTTCTTGTCTGCTTCAGATTATATTTTGTAGATACTTATTTTAACTAGGAAAATTGTACTGAGACCGGCGCTGTCCCTATTGAAGCTATCCATAAGAATTTCGAATTGCCGTCCATTGTTCGATGTCAATACATCGATGACAAGTGAGGATATCATAAAGTAATCGTTGATGCCGCGCTACACTTTGATAAAAATTATAATCAAGTTGACTGGTGTGTACATTACTACAGTGAACATGTACATGATCATGCCCTAATAATCAAATTCCGTAATGTCAAATACTAATTTATTATTGTGTGATGAATTTAACTGGATCAGTGGTAACATGTGATATTAATATTCCATCAATATCTTTCCTGGTTGGTCCATCCATGTCTACAAAATGAAAATAATACAATTAAAATGGAGCATAGAACAATTCTTAATTTCAGGCTAGAGCTGTGGAAATCGAGACTTTCCCAATCATTATAGACTTGAGTTGGTCTCATGTTTTACATTATTCTCTTGGGTCAACGTCACAGCTCATACCATACACTAACAAGACCAGCTTGCCCCCCGCCGGAGCGCCTGGATTTTGGTTATATCATCTAACATGGCCAACTCTGCTCTTAAGTAAACAAGAACCTAATCAGCGAGGGGTCCTTTATCATCCCTAAGTGGCTGCTTATAAAAATCTGATATCTTTTCCCAAAGACCTGGTTAATAATATATTTTCTGCTGAATATTCGAAACAAATAGAGTGAGTTGGTACTACATGTACATATGTATACGGTTCTATTTTAAATGACTGCAGAGCTCCATTATGAAAACAATTTGTTTTAACGCCGCTCTCAGCAGTATTCCAGTGACGGCGGTCTGTATATGCAAATTGAATCTTGAATCTTGAAAGATGTTACATTTCCGCAAATAAGTATCACATGCAGTATACAGTATATCAACTGCAATATGCTGTATACATCAGTATACAGTGTGTCGCGAGCTCTGCGCTGGGCTGGAGCACACATTTCCTACACCTCTCCCTTCGGCAAACACATCACGAGGGTTGCAACGAGGTCACAGGTCAGGCGTGCACTCGTCAGTTGTCTAATACGGTCAAGAGTAAGATCTTCCGGAAGACCACTGCACTGGAGGTATGTGGATTATTGAGGAGGTACGACGTGTTTGGAACTGGGAGTTGAACACTAAGCACTTTTAGAGAAGAGCTCACAATAAAACGTTATGGACTCGCGGACGGACTTGTGTTTTCATTTCAAGACGTACATTTATCAGGTTGAACTTCCTAACTGTAACAATAACTGAACTTTACGCCTTTTATACACATTTGTGATGGGGCGACAATGCGACAACGAGACATATTTTGACCTTGAAAATGTCGCGTTACGGCATCGTCGCCCTTTTGTAAAATAAAGAAAAAGATTATCAAAGAGCGACAATGCGAACACGCGACAATGCGACAAATGGCCAATTGTCGCGCTTTTGTTAATTTTGACAGGTTTTGCTTGTTTTTGTAAAGGCGTCAATGCGACAATGCGACAACGAGACAATGTCCCTTCCATAGTAATTCGTGCAAATAAAACTGAGTAATGAAATAGAAGTCTGACATGCCAGTTAAAAGATAAAAGAGTGTTGCAGCTTCTGATTTCATAGATCTTCAAGAAGGGTTATCAATAATGGGATGGGTGATGAGTTCAACTGCATACGCTGTGATTAACAATAATGCTCCGAGTCAATACATTTTGTCAAATGTATGACATGTATTACGTGAATGAACATATTGTTTATACTCGTCCATGTTTTTGACGGACAAAATAATTTACATGCTCGGTAAAACTGAGGACGGGCATCATTGTGTGTTTCCGTGCTTTGTTCAGGTGAATCATTGACTTGTCCTTGCATGTGTTTGTGACGGGTGCCACTTGTGTGGCAGGATACGCTCACCTTTTCCCGAACACCCATTGGATGACCTGAACCACTTCGGATTTTTATCCCACATCAGTCTGATACACCATGATGTTATGTAATATGTAAAAGAAAGCATATTCAATTATCCAATTGATTTGAATAGAATATACTTGCGTCAGTGTATTTTATTAACGCCCCAAATCGTTTTTTAAACACATAAAATAACAGATCATGCATGGTGCCTTGACTTACTACTACATTTAATGGGCCACCTCGGAATAAAATAGTTCCCCCTAAAGAGAGGAACATATGTTTTAGTATGTTTACAAGAAATATATTCCAAACAATATCCTCATTAGATGAGAAGATCTTTTACAGAATTACCTCAGTAAGTCAATTACAATGACAGAGCGTCGTAATACATTTACATCAAGTACAATACGTCAAAATGGCCGACACGATAAACGTGACGGGAGATATTTTCGAAGTTGTTAATTAACCTGTGGCTATTTCAAGCCTTTGGCATCACTGATCAATTGGCCGATCATTGAAAGGTGATTGTGAAGATGTGTCAAATAGATACTAAGGTAAATTCATAGATTTCTGTAAATTGTCACTGCGACAGTTTGGATTTTTTTTCGTGTTTTTTCTCTCTGGGATGGGTTGTAGCATGGACCTATACAAGTCCGTGGTTGTAGCGAGGGTATCCTTAAATGGGCTTGCAACCACGCTTCTGTATGAATTCGTACCAGGGAATTCCAAGGGTTTTCCCCAGGAATGTGGAAGTAGTCAGTGTTTACGCCTTTTCAAGAATACAGTCACGTGAAGAACGTCATGTGACCGACCTCGCGTCCAAGTCGTATATCTTGTAAACTTCACATTAAAAAATTTGTTATTGTTATAACCAAATGAAACACAACCCATTATCCGCTAGGGGTAACTGTACATAGCCGTTACCACAATAAACTTAGTAACATTGTTTGGCTTGACTTCTTGGCGCGTGTCTGAATTCCATTAACATGTAACATATCCTAAAACTAGCTTATCAGCAAATCTCGCTGCACTGCGCGCGACACATACGAGAGCAAGGCATGCCAGAAATACGAAACCTAAAGCTTCCGAAAGGTAGCCTTGGACATCACGTGCGTCGGGGGACCAGCGCCATCTGATTGGCCGTTAACAGTTGTACAAGGCGGAGCAAAAAGCATCGTTTTTCCGTCCATTTTACGCTTGAAAAACTCGACCCTTTTCTGGACACTTTCTAGACGCTGACCAATTAATCAATTTTAATGAATTTTTAGTCGTTTTTCCGTCCAATGACCATATACGGAAAAAAACGACGTTTTCGTGTTTGCAGTGTAGGTAGATCGAACTTTGGTTTTAGAAGGAAGTTCTAGATTTCTATTGCTGGTCGTAAGAACGGGTTACGTAGATATTTGTTACCTCGGGATTGCAAATATCTAACCAAATCCGTATATAGCATGTAAAAAAACTAAATCGGTAGATTAAGTTAACATAATTTGTTCATAGAAAAAAGACAAGTGAATTAAAGTTTAACCTAAAATGGAACTTAATGAAATAGCTTCATGACGTAGATGTTGTACGAATTGTTTAGAAACAACACACATATAAAAGTGACCGCCTCCGTGGTATATAGGTAGAGCGTCCGCCCGGAGACTGGAAGGTTCGTGGTTCGATCTCCGGCCGCGTCATACTAAAAAACTTTTAACGATGTTACCCTGCCCTGCGTTCGGCATTAAGGGCTGTATCTGAGTGGGGTATTCATGTTAAACTGCGTCATGGTATCTCAGTGAACTAACACTATAAAATCGGCATTCTCAAGTCGAGAGTGATTTGGCAAGTCTAGATTGCCTCAGCTGAAGGCATTGTCTAGGGCTCCATTTGGACTTTACTTTTCATTCTGTACATGTGGAATATTCTTTTAAATAAGACAACTTTATCTCTGGGACTAAATGTTAGCCCTTGTCCGCTCATCAATTCGTTTGAACCAAAGCACACCATGCAAGTGGCTCCAGTCATCTAGTATACATTTTTCCAGAAAATGAAAAGAAAACAAACAGAGACCGTCAAGCGTCCTAACACAGGAGCAGTAATGATTATGGCTGACTCACTGTTGACTGATGTCAACGTGTTTCCTCATAGTTTTTGTAGGTGGACCTAAAACCAGTGGTTATTTTCTGCACGCCCCCTCCCTATCTCCCAGCTCTGGCGAGTTGTGTACCATCCGCACAAGCGGTAAACGAACTGTGTTTGTGTTATTGAGCCAAGTCTGTCTGCGTAGGCCTGAAAATAAACGCAACCAGACACGGCTTCTTGTCCGAAATGTACTGCGAGGTCATATGATCTTACGAAGATCTTTACAGCGTTTAGCATCCCACACTGATGAGTAAATGAAACGGTTTGATACCTCCTGGCTGCCGACGGTGAATTCATATGACACATACATCGTTTTGACTTTATTAATAGTTTCAGGCTTAGTTTGAAACCGCTCTTTCATCACTGAACTTTGATTAACAACCTCGGCTGGATCTAAGTAAATGTAACAAAATTGATTCAAAGCTTGTCTCGTTTGAATGAAATATCTGTTCTGCTTTGATAAGAATCTTGATTGGTGAAGAACTTTTGATTATATATGTGTCTTAACGAGCATCTGTAGGACAAATCGGCGGCGTCCTGAACGATTCCGCTAGCACACTTAACAGACAGTTGAGATTGATTTTCGTTTTTATGAAGATTCGTCCCATTCGGGCCCGCTCGGCTTTTTCCGTTAATCATTGAAGAACTTAAAGCCAATACTCGTTCTTTTTTACAAGGATTAATTTCATTCGGGTGCTTTCGGCTTATTCTGTACCTCGTCGGAAGAAGAAGTGAATGGTCCCGGGTTTTTTAAAGCATTCATCCCATTCAGGAACACGCAACATATTAACTATCAACTAAACTACCAGGCAAAAGCGTAAGAGCCGACTAACGGGATCGGGTGGTCAGGCTCGCTGACTTGGTTGAATCATGTCATCGATCCCAATTGCGTGGATCGATGCTCATGATATCAATCACTGGATTGTCTGGTCCAGACTCGATTTTTTACAGACCGCCATCATATAGCTGGAATATTGCTGAGTGCGGAGTAAAACAACAAGCCAACCAGGCAAAAGAAACTATACATCCAAGTTTGATGGCGGCTACAAAAGAAACAAACTAGAAATGGTTGTTGTATTTAATACGGGCATCATGGTAAATGCCTATCGAAGAAGAACTCATGGTTGTGGTTTGGACCTACAGTTTGCATTGTTTCGGCCTAGTATCCTTCTGATAACGTTTGTAATTTCTAGTCAAATCCAGTTTTCACGTGTATAGTCTCTTTGCCCGGCAGTTTACAAATTACATATAAACACAATATTTATATAGATATGAATACAGACACGCGATTTGTTGTGCAGAGTTGCGTCCCTTCGGCACGCCAGAAACCTGTGATTGTGGGTTCGAATCCCGGTTCGCCCCGATTATGTTTCTAGGTTTGTCAGCACCATACCCGCGCTCGTGGGTTTCACCGAAATGGTAAACGTCTGAGACCTGCATTTCTTTAGGCTTTCCTCCCACATTAAGCTGACATGCCGTGATATAAAAGCGGCATTAAACCCAACTCACTCACTCACTCACTCACTCACTCAAACTGCACGTTCTACTGAAGTTTAAACACCACGAAGACACGTTGCTTTGAGGAAACGTGATACTTCCAAGACTACATGTAAGTATATTCCTGGATAGTATATGGCTATACTTGGCAGACTATCCAATAAAGTTGATACGATGTGAAATAACAGGAGGGGAATCAAACCTGTGGTCGATGATATGAACACCCAAGCATTCGTGATACAGCGACACCCTAGCACTGCCCCTTGAGTGTCTTCACTGTCATAAGCATAAAGCATTGAGGCAAATTCTATCAACCTATACCATTGGTACTTGATAACTGAAGCATGAAGGATGAAGCATTGAGGCAAATTCTATCAACCTATACCATTGGTACTTGATAACTGAAGCATGAAGGATGAAGCATTGAGGCAAATTCTATCAACCTATACCATTGGTACTTGATAACTGAAGCGTGAAGTATGAAGCATTGAGGCAAATTCTATCAACCTATACCATTGGTACTTGATAACTGAAGCGTGAAGTATGAAGCATTGAGGCAAATTCTATCAACCTATACCATTGGTACTTGATAACTGAAGCGTGAAGTATGAAGCATTGAGGCAAATTCTATCAACCTATACCATTGGTACTTGATAACTGAAGCGTGAAGTATGAAGCATTGAGGCAAATTCTATTAACCTATACCATTGGTACTTGATAGTTGAAGCGTGAAGGATGAGGTGAGGTGACATGGTGTTTAACGTCGCGTCCAAGATTATTGCGCTTATAAAGTATATTAGCAAACAGTGATGACCAAGTCTTACAAGAAGTACATAGTTACAAGGATGGACAATTTAAAATATACTGCAGGTACCCAATGCCACAAGCCTGAAGCACGGAGGACAATAATTGTGTCTAGATATCCAAGAGGATGAAACAGTAGAAGCGAGTGCTTAGCATAAGCATAAACGATGAATACCAACTCTAAGTACCAAACACCAAGGCCGAAAGCATTGAGGACAAATAATTGTCATCCACCTCAATAAGAACGAACGTTGAAGTCCAATTCTAGCAACAAGAACCACAGATGATGTCCATTAGCTAATAAGGGCGTCACCCTAGACTTCATTATAACCCCTGGGACAACTAGATATAAAATCGTTGATTGAAAGGGCAGAATTGAGCCAATTACGGCAAAATCCAATCTGACAAGTATGAGGTACAGACAACCATTTCCACCCATAGCTTCCGCAAAGAAATCACCTTACCAAAATTAGCACAACGAACACTTTATGCTATAGAAAAGAACCATCTTCAGACCATTGGTTACATCGATAATTTAAAAGAATAAATTTGAGTACGGCCACGTACTAGAGTGAGTCGTAACTAAATTTTAAGATGCTCTTTTTCGATTTTTTTTATCCATCTTCACGTGTGCTAATAAGAACGTCACTGTGACAAAAAGAACTAACTATACCAGTGAAATCTTTCGCAGAACATATGCGTCACACTTGACGCCAATGGATAATAGCCTTGGCCATTTTTAGCCACAACTCAATTCCTCAGAGAAATAACAATGGTCTGGCATTGCTGTGATACCGAGTGACGTCTTCTTGCAGGATACAACCTTCAGAAATGAATGGTAATTAAATTCTCATTAACCGAGCCACTGGTTTGAATGAAGTAATAAGATTCACTGGGCGTTGTCATTGCTCTTAGGGTCAAAGTGTTGGTCAGGAGAGCTAAAGACGCCTACATAGTCCGAATGCAGTACAAATGAGATTAATAGATCTCTCAAACCCAACACACCCACTAATGATGCTTTCACTGCATGGCTATCTCATAGGAAGCTGTCTTCGGCTTGGCCATGAAATCAACAAAATGGTCGACATTACAGACATGGCCTAGTGGACAATAATCCTGCTTTTATTAAACTTGAAACGTATAAATGATCCCATTAGAGAGCTAATGAACGTCGAAAGAGCAAAACATTCAATGACTGCCAGGCATAGAACCAGAAGAATAGTTGTATGACTTCATCAGCATTCCTAGTCAGCATTATCCATCGTTGAGATGCTGCTTTGAGAAGATGACGCTTTCATTCTTGTCCTCATCAGATGGTGATGCTTTCAGAAGTTGAGAAAAGAGAAACGTGAATTTGCGGTCTGGCTCCCAGGGTAGGAGAATTTCGTAGCCAGCAATAACATGAGCCGACTGATTGTCTATGGCCATGCGTATATAATTCAATTTTTCTGCTAACTGAATCTGGATAATCTAGTTTTACCGCGGATGTTAACGATGATTCCGGATCATGTATTTTTAATGACAATCAATGATTATCGTAATCAAACCTGAAGACGTCCAATTTCTCTAATATGACTAATATGACAAACAAACATGGTTCATCTAGCACCAGGTCGTGAGGTCAAAGAGTAAGTTAGTGGGTTACCAGAAACAACTTAATGATGTTAAAAAATGACCTTCCCGTAAATGGAGCGCAAAGCCCACAGTAACGAAGAACATAAATATTTTCGACTTTGGCGAAATCTGCATCAACATAATGATGAACCAAGGGCAATAGGGTCAAAGATTCGAACCAACGTTCAGCGGATCCTGGTATCTATGGGATGCTACTTTATATCTGTACATACAATAACATACAGTGGAACCAGGAATGGTGGCCTTTCGTGCAGATTGTCTTTCCAACTCAGATTAGCTTGTCTCAAACTTCACCTTGAATTGATCACACCTCGAGAAAACCATATCGTTGATTGGCAGGGCTGGAATATCTAATTGGATGCTGTAGGGCTAATGTAAACCAACCTAAAGCCCTGAATTCCAACATGGTGACTCTGTTTGCCTTCTTAGCGAATGTGCATAGCAATACACTTAGAAGATTATCAACAAAAACGTAGGACAGTTTTCAAAGAACGCTCCAATTGAAAAGACGTGTAACGAGGTTTGAAGCCGGCGGTAAATCGTTGTTCCATCGAGCGTTGCCTCTTAATTTTGATTCAGCAATTGATGAGGAGCAGCTCGAGTGCACGTGTGTATTTTTTTACTGTCAGGTATTTTAGTTGGTACCACAGGTTCAGTTGACCATTGGGGCCATAACGGGTGAGTGAGTGAGTGAGTGAGTGAGTGGGTGGGTGAGTGGGTGAGTGATTGAGTGAGTGGGTGGGTGGGTGGGTGAGTGAGTGAGTGGGTGGGTGAGTGGGTGAGTGAGTGAGTGAGTGGGTGAGTGATTGAGTGAGTGGGTGGGTGGGTGGGTAAGTGGGTGGATGGGAGGCTGGGTGGGTTGGTGGGTGGGTTGGTGGGTGGGTGAGTGAGTGACTTAGTAGGTGGGGATTGGTGGGTGGGTGAGTTAGTGAGTGGGTGGGTGGGTGGGTGGGAGGGAGGGTGAGTGATTGAGTGGGTGGGTGAGTGGGTGGGTGGGTGGGTGAGTGAGTGAGTGAGTGAGTGAGTGAGTGGATGGGTTGGTGGGTGAGTGAGTGAGTGAGTGAGTGAGTGGGTGAGTGGGTGGGTGGGTGTGTGGGTGGGTGAGTGAGTGAATGAGTGAGTGAGTGAGTGAATGGGTGGGTTGGTGGGTTGGTGGGTGGATGAGTGAGTGAGTGGGTGGGTTGGAGGGTGGGTTGGTGGTTGAGTGTGTTGGTTGGTGGGTGGATGGGTGAGTGAGTGAGTGAGTGAGTGAGTGAGTGAGTGAGTGAGTGAGTGAGTGAGTGAGTGAGTGAGTGAGTGAGTGAGTGAGTGAGTGAGTCAGTCAGTCAGTCAGTCAGTCAGTCAGTCAGTCAGTCAGTCAGTCAGTCAGTCAGTTAGCATGAGCAGTATATCATGTGTATCACAGAGCATCAGCTTGGTGTCGGAGGAAAGTCCGTAGTGATCTCACGAGCACGGATATGGAGATAACATAGTTTAAAGTTATAATCAAATATCGTACTAAAAGACAGAGAAACTGCCGATGCGACGATAAGTTTTTGCAGGTTCACATGTCAGCAATCAAGACTGTATACAGTCGATCATAACCAACATGACATTATGAGGATTGTTTCTATTAAAACAAGTTGCATCTGTAAAAAAACCGAATGTATCTAAACAATTTACTCAACATCTATGATATTAAAATTAAGAACACATCCACCAATTTGAAAACCTAATGTAGACAAAAATGTTTATCAAGTAACGTCTCTGATAGGCATTTAGAAGTTGGTGTAATAGTGAGTGAGTTGGTTTTAACGCCGCTTTTAACAATATTCCAGTTATATCGCGAATGTGGGAGGAAAGCCCGAAATAATGAAGGTCTCAGACGTTTACCACTTCGGTGAAACCAACGAGCACGGGTATGGTGCTGACAAATCTAGAAACATAAACGGGGCGAACAGGGATTCGAACCCACAATCACAGGTTTCTGGCGTGCCCAAGGGACGCAACTCTGCACAGCAAATCGCGGCACCTTAGGCGACTGGTCCACCCGTGCCCCCAGTTGGGGTAATAAGTAAGGAAAAGAACTTATGGATGAACAACTTCTTTATTACAATTGTAATAAAGAAGTTGTTCATCCATAAATTCTTATCCTCACTAAGTTTTATCAAGTATCAAGCATATTTAACATTTAGAAGCAAACCGATAGAGCAGGATATGATGACCCTTTTCCCAAAAACCTGATGTCATGAGTGATTTTTAATAATCTATTTATATAATTTTCGTCGTTATTTTGCCTTTTGCTACCAATGGAATCTGTTTTGGTGATAATTGGTCACTCTCTAGCGTTGACGTTAGATATATTTTAAGAATAATAACCACATAAGAAGATAAGTATGCTTTGACATCAAACCTCAAAGGCACAAGACGGACGTGGAAAAAGTGTAATTATTCCACCCCTGGTGGCGAGGAACGCCAAAGGTCAAATTATGCTTGCGTCATCGTGCATATCCAAGTGTTCGTGTTTATGTAGCCTTGCTGGCACTTTGATCTATTTGGATGCAGCCGACTGTTGAAGTGTTGGACAATCGCCCAGTGGGACTTGGGCAGCCTGTGACGTAAGTAGGCCGGGGAAAATGCTTCTTCCAGGTGCCCAGCTAATCACGTTATCCTGCACCATCAGAACAATGAATTCGTGGTTTGAAAAGCATCAGATGTATGTTCGCTGGAGGAGACTGAGAAACCTTTTAAGGTCAGGAGCATTAAAAGTTTCATCTTTTAAGTTTGAATTATTATTTTAAAAAAACTTTCTTATTACACACAGAGTTTGGTTGATTATCGGGAATGCGTGGATTTAAGGAACGGTTTCGTCCGGATAAGCGGCGTTTGACAGACCATCTTGTTCTATTTACATGGAGCGTGCAAGCTGGAGGTGGGAGGAAAACAAGAAGTGATCTGGAACGTTTTCGTCCGGATTAACGGGGTTTTACTGTACAAGTACAGACGTGTTGTAAATAACCTAGGGCGTGCAAGCTTGATGTGGAATTAAAACACATCTGTGGCTTTATTCTATTGTTTGAACGCTCCATTATTTTTCAGGAATGGTGAGCTGCTTGTCAACTGTACATTATCTTGAAGCAGCATTTGAATTTTTCAAATATTTTCAACTACAGAATATTTTGTCAAAGTGTAAAAATAGGGATGAGTTTTTAGTAGGAGAATATCCTCGTAACTCTCCATACCTTACAAATAATGGGCCTCGGCCCCTGCGGGGCCTCTGCTCCATGCATTATTTTTAAGGAATGGAGAGTTACGAGGACATTCCCCTCTATAGGTATATTAAACTTTGAATTCGGTAGCAGAGTCGTTGTACTCAGTTCCCGTCAACAGCGTGTAGTCCAGTGGTGTACGTCATGCCGACAACCAGGTTCCATTCCCCATACGGGTGCCAAATTTGAACGTATTGAAATGTTCACAGTGGAAATATTTATAAAACAGTTTTAACCAATACCCATTCCCTTGGTGTTATAGATAAACAAGAGTGCTAACATACCCTCCTGTTTAAATGAAACATTCCAAAGGATCTTGATTTGGTCCGGGCCCTATCGCGACCTGTCCGCGACGACAACGCGACAAGAACGAATCGTGATCGCGGCCACACCACACTTCGGTCGCGTCTCCACTGGGATCCGTTTGCGTGGACAGTGCAAGTTTTCTTCAGTTAATCAAAATAAAAAACTGTTCTGCATTTTCAGCATTTTCATCTAAAATCAAAAGTTGAACTGTTTCATAGTATTTGTTAGTTTTACCTTTAACTATAAACACATACAAAATTTCAAAAATAAAAAACCAAAAATCAGTCATTTGTAATTCAATAACTATATAAAATCATATATAAATAGATCACTTTTTCCCTTTTACTAAAGCATAGCGGGGAAAGGTCTGGACGTTACATTCATCAACACAAGTCAAAAATATAATCACAGCCATCATAAAATGTCCATCATAAGTGAATGGGATAGTTAGAAATATAAACATACAAATATAATTAGTTTCTCACGCAAAATATTGTATTTCATTTATCAGCCATATAATGTTCAAACACAAGTCATCACCATCGACCTTTGTAACACGCCAGTAGCAGTATTCCCACAGGACACGACGCAGTCAAACCAGACACCAACTTCAGGATTCCCAGATGTACAATATCCAGAGAGAAGCTGCTCCCCCCCCCCCCCCCCCAATCATATCTCCCCCCACCAGCGACTGAGATATGGCTCACGATCAAAAGTCAATATTCAGTTATAAGATCACACGTACTGAAAACCCTTGAGGTTTCGATTTTTGCTAAGAATCCTCTTTTTGCCATCAGAACGGTCTTTGAAGGATATAAATTCGTCATAAGCATTTGTCACCAGTAAATTGCCTCCTAGCACGTGCAGAACGTGATGCATCAGAGGGATGCGCCTCCAAGGCCCCAATGCCCAACACCTCAGGGCACTGGGGACTTACAGGATGGTTACCATCCTTCCTAACGGCGTTACCAAGAGATCGATATCAATAATGAGGATACACCAAGAGGTTATCGATTGCTTCTGATTGTGATTTCATAACACCTGATGCTGATTGAATTGGACTCACGACTCTTGCGCTTTTATAGGCTATTATTGTTATTTGTGTAGGAACTAGTACAGGAAATTGCCAATCGTTATGCAATCGCAGTGTCTCATTGACAAGATCTGCTGTCTTATTTTCGATTCCTATCACTGATAAATGTCTTAACTCGAGCTTTTTTCCTTGCACAGAATCTTGGCGTTGCGTTTGACGTCTTCGAAAAAAAACCTGCAATACTTTTCATATATTCGATTATTAATCTTCTGCGTGTGGATATGCCTCATACACATGATATAATCGGCAGATGGGGAGATAGCCGAGTGGTTATCAGGCGATAGTCACGCCGTTCGTCACGTTCGATTCTTCATGCGGGGAGAATGCGAAA
Organism: Haliotis cracherodii; assembly: GCF_022045235.1. Taxonomy (NCBI): domain Eukaryota; kingdom Metazoa; phylum Mollusca; class Gastropoda; order Lepetellida; family Haliotidae; genus Haliotis; species Haliotis cracherodii. Next base: position 53,132,994 of record NW_027266319.1, on the reverse strand, counting down.
AGCCAATTTTTGACGTCATTCGCTTTGATATTCCAGCAATATCACAGCGGGGGACACCAGAAATGGGCTTCACACATTGTACCCATGTCGGGAATCGAACCCGGGTCTTCGGCGTGACGAGCGAACGCTTGAACCACTAGGCTACCCGACCGCCCCTAAATTTGTGCGAAATAAGGTTAACTAATTTATTTCCAAAAATAGGATGTTTAAGACACCAATCAGCAGTTTGCATTTTGCGATTCTTGTGTAGTATTAAATATTTTAATTAAATATATTTCTAAAAAGTTGAATAAAACTGCGTAGAAGTATCCTCTGAGTGTTGACTGAGCGCCGGTACAGTTCATGGCTTGGATGTACTATGGCTAACCTAAGATACTTCCAATTGAAAATCAAATATTTGATACAATCAAATGAGATCCGTAGTTTCTTTTGCTACATGATATTTTATAATAAATTCATGAAACGTGTCGCCCCTGGCTAGACTGCTAATAAGGCAACAAGGTCAACTTGAGATCAGTAGTCACCATTTTACGATAAATGGAAATTAGTTAAAATATTCAAGAAGGCATTTTGATAAAACAAAGAGATGATTTTTATATTTCATGGGGACCTTTGAGATAAAACATTGAAAGCTTTTAGACTAACCGGAAAAAGCAATGAGGAATTTAAGATAACGAGACAAGAGATTAAAAATGTATTTAAAAAACACAGGTGAATAGAAAATATATAATTTTGATAGAAAGAAGTAACTACATTCAAAGTGGAAAGGAGCCCCAATGAGATGGGAGAGAACCTGTGGAAAATTTAGACTTGCTTCATTTAGGGCTACATCTACAGTAAGAAACCGACCAATTCAAGTTAAAATAGCATCGTCCAGGTACTGTGAGACATACTAGAACATGCACTGTTGGTCAACTTTCAAGATAACCATTTTTGTCGCGTACCGTATTCCAGAATTTCGACTTGGACTGGTAACCGCAAAGATTGTGTCACCAAATCTTATATTGACACAGTGAATGCTGGTTACCCGGTGGTTACTTTCCCGATACAATTTCCGGATTAAGAAATGTTTGGATTACCAAATCACGGGTAGGTTGGAGTTACCTCTTTTGTGTACATAAGGACATTCCTGACAATATTCCCCATGGCTCGTATCGGGGTCCTTCTTAATCAGGGTCTACTGTATAAATTTGATACATATAGGCGTAGCCCCAAGGGGATTCCTGGTTAAAATAGGTCCCCAGCAATGAATGCTGTTCTTAACAGGCGACTTAATGAATAGGGTGTTTAGGATCGAGTTCGTATTAACCGTAGTTGACTGTACTCCAAAAACGTGGAAAGTTGCTCATAGTGTCAATCACTGGAATAATCTGGTTTAGTCTGGAATATGAAAGACCCCCGTCATACAACTCGAATATACATACGACTAAGAGTGACGTTATAAAAACAAACAACAGGTGATGATCTTCTTTCGCATCAACGACCAAAGCTGAGTGAGTGAGTATGTTTTTTTACGCCACCTTGGGCAATGTTCCAGAAATATTTCACACTTTGTACCCATGTAGGGAATCGAACCCGGGGGTGATGAACTAACGTTTTAAATCTACCCACAGCCCCTAAACGACCAAGACAAAAATGAAAGTAAGGATGCTGAAGGCACATTAACTCGAATTCAACGTTAACATTTCGACTTAACCATAATTCAAAACAAGCGATGTGTCGATATTAGACGTTGTAGACTTCTGACCATTACATTAAACTATTTTAAGACCGCTGTTTTATGCACCACGCTCCGCCGCCATAAACAGTGTTTTAATTGTTACCAACAAATGATTTGTTGACTTTTGTCAGTGCAACTGTTCCGACTTGGTGAGCTGGTCGGTAAATCATCCGTCGCGGCTGTTCTCTAGGGACCATTAATAGCACCGTGTGACGCATATACGCGGACATACAGATAGATAGATGGGTTTAAGCGTCCGAAGACCACTCGGTGTTTGAAGTAGCAGATAAGGCTTTCAGACACGAACACACGTGGGATATAGAGAATATTTAGGCAACTATTCCTGGGTCTTGGAACCGCTGGGGGGATTGTACAAGACTAAGATGTCTGTGACGATTACTTCTGGGGATTCCTCAAAGCCAGGAATTTGGTTTAAAGCTGACGTTCTTTGTTTTTTTCATAACCTTCATGTAATGATCTAGAGGCTTTGACTTATATGCATGCACACAGTCTTATGGCACAAAATAATCTACGATTATCGTACATGTATTTCGATGATTCGCGATTATCGTTACTCTACGATGTCTTACACGCAGAGTTTCATAACTTTCATGTTCTGACTATAGGCCTTGACTCACATGGAAGAGGGGCGGTCGGGTAGCCTAGTGGTTAAAGCGTTTGCTCGTCACGCCAAGACCCGGGTTCGATTCCCGACATGGGTACAATGTGTGAAGCCCATTTCTGGTGTTCCCCGCCGTGATATTGCTGGAATATTGCTAAAAGTGGCGTAAAACCATACTCACTCACTCATATGGAAGAACACAGTCCCGTGTCACAAAGCAATCTTAGCTACGACTATCATAAGTCATATTTTTCGATGATTCGCGATTGTCGTAGCTATACGATGTCGTACACGCAGGTTTTTCATAATTATAATATTCTGACTGAACAGTTTTTCAAATTGACTCGGAAGCAACACAACAGATCCGTGTCACAAAATGATCTTAGCAACGACTATCGTAAGTCATAAGTTTCGATCGTTTGTCGTAACTATACGGTGTCATAATTTAGGGACTTTTAAAAAAAAAATGTTCTGACTGAAAACCTTGACCCAGATGCAAGAACATAACCTTGTGTAGCAGAACGGTCGTAGCTGCAACTGTCGTCACTTTTACTTTTTCTGATTTTCGACTGTATTAGCGCTGCGATGACTTTGTTGAACGAGGCTTTACTAAAACCAGGGGGCTAATTTGTCAAAGTGATTGTCGTCTGACGAATGTCGTTTCTTTACTTTAACACCTCTGTGAGGAAATAGACCATATGCCCACAAACTATCATAACAGGGAGACGGATTAACAAACACAATCTAACTCTGAAGGACATTACTTAAGCACAGTTAAGCATCGTTAACTTTAACTCTTTAACATGAAACATACTTAACTTTAACCCCCGTGCTCGTGCGTTTCACCAAAGTGGTATACAAACGGTGGTACATAAGACTAACATCACTTCGGGCTTTCCTCCCACATCAAGCTGACACGCCGTGATATACCTGGAATACTGTTCAAAGCGGCGTTAAACCCAACTCACTCACTCAATAAAGTTCTATTTTGCCACTTGTCTATCATCCGATTCATAACCGCCCTGAACGACGTGAAAGCCAACTCACTCACTCACTCACTCACCCGGGGGCACGGGTGGCCAAGTCGTCTAAGGCGCCGCGATTCGCTGTGCAGAGTTGCGTCCCTTGGGCACGCCAGAAACCTATGATTGTGGTTTCGAATCCCGTTTCGCCCCGATTATGTTTCTAGGTTTGTCAGCACCATACCCGTGCTCGTGGGTTTCACCGAAGTGGTAAACGTCTGAGACCTGCATCACTTCGGGCTTTCCTCCCACATTAAGCTAGCACGCCGTGATATAACTGGAATATTGTTAAAAGCGGCGTTAAAAAAAAAAACTCACTCACTCACTCACTCACTCACCCACCCTCACTGCACCCTCTTTAAAACATTGTTATGTGTCATTATCGTTTCATTATGGTATTGGATGATGAATACAATCTTATCCTCGAGTCTTCAAATATATCAACACTCTTCGACGAAAGTAGAAATTATTCTCGGAAAGGAATGGCGTTTTCCAACTTCGTCTCGTGTTGATGTATTTGATATCATAATCAACCTGGTGAGATACCCTGTATATTTTCGAGGCGTTAACGAGGTGTCCCTGCGTTGCTATTGTTCTCCTGTGTTGGCACTATTCCATTACCATTGCCATGTTAACGACGTTGTGTTGTAGCTTGAAGTACCCGCTGTTGAAACACGACACGCCGAACACACAGTCCGTATCCGCTGTCTTCTATTACACGAGTTTTCAGCCTCGGAATTGTTTACTGAAGGGATCGTGCTACAAATGTATTGGACAATGTAACCAGTCGTGAATTATTATCAATAAAGTTGATGCAGCGTGTAATTGTAATAATTCAGTGTGTAATGCCGTGATTGAGTGTGTAACGTCATTATTCAGTGGGTAACGTCATGATTCAGTGGTATTGTAATGATTCAATGGTTAACGTCGTGATTCAGTGGTATTGTAATGATTCAATGGTTAACGTCGTGATTCAGTGGGTAGTGTCACGATGCTGTAGTTTACGTCATGATTCAACGGGTAACGTCGTGATTCAGTAGTTAACATCGTGATTCAGTAGATAACGCCATGATTCAGTGGGTAATGTCATAAATCAGTAGTTGACGTCGTGATTAAGTGGTGACGTCACGATGCTGTAGTTAACGTCATGATGCAGCAGGTAACGTCGTGATTCAGTAGTTAACATCATGATTCAGTAGTTAACATCATGATTAAGTAGTTAACCTTGTGATTTAGTAGTTAACGCCATGATTCAGTAGTTAACATCATGATTAAGTAGTTAACCTTGTGATTTAGCAGTTAACGCCATGATTCAGTAGTTAACATCATGATTAAGTAGTTAACCTTGTGATTTAGTAGTTAACGCCATGATTCAATAGTTAACATCATGATTAAGTAGTTAACCTTGTGATTTAGCAGTTAACGCCATGATTCAGTAGTTAACGCCATAGTTCAGTGGGTAACGTCATAGTTCAGTGGGTAACTTCATAAATCTGTAGTTTACGTCATCATTCAGTGACTAATGCATGATTCAGTAGTAAACAATTCAGTAATTCATAACAATTTTCAGGTGGGATTCGACCACATATTTACTTATATACAATGATAGAACGTCAGAACAATTATTTTACTCTTTGGTCAGACTCGATGCCTTTATTGTTATTCTATATTCTTGCTCTCATGACCAATTTAAATGTGACAAATATAGATTATATACAGATAATAACGTGATTGCTTGTTGTGTTATAATTGACATAGGAAACACAAGACTCCCTACAGCGTCTGTATTTCCCCACCGTGGCTCTGCCGCGTTAACTAACCATGGAGAAACATATGTGTATAAATAGATCCTGCTTATCATACAACTCGCAGTGAACAACCCACAATGAGAAATATTAGCATATAAATAGTCTCGTCATAAAGTAAAAGGAATAGGGCTCATTTCAAATTCGGAACCTTATCTACAACGATTATAAATTTACATAGTAGATAATATCATCTAGAAAGACAAATATTATTATTATTATTATTATTATTATTATTATTATTACTATCATCATCATCATCATCAACATCATCATCATCATCATCATCACCATCATCATCACCACCATCATCATCATCATCATTTACAGATTAAAATTAAAAAATGCTGCAAAGAGGGTTTGGGTGATCCTGGCACAGTCAGGCTCATCATCAGCTCAGGGCCATTTCCCCCTCTACACGCAGCCCAGACAGCGAATGGACCACCCCACCATGTCGCTCAAGACACTATGTCTGTGCCAAAGCTGGGCATCCACTCACAATGTGTCGGACAGTCTCATCAAATTCATGACGCAATCAATACCTCGTATTCACATTTTGATGCAACATCACACACCGACGACCTCGAACCGGAAGCGACCGGCCCCGAGCAGCAAACAGAAAGCCTTCCGTTTCTCTCCCCAGGCCCGACGACTTTACCCAAGCGAAGGACTCTGTAGGATCGCCGATCTTCTCGACACACTGCACATAAACTCGATGCAGTGGTCGTTCAGAGTCTGGGCCGATCTGACATGGCACCTCGCCCGGTCGACACTCATTTCTGTACCGTCCAGAAGTACAGAACCATCAACAAAATCAACACCGACAACAAGAGTATGTCCCACATCCTTGGCTTTCCTTAGAAAACCGTGGAACGCCTTGCTCCCACCATGAGTCCCGACATGCCTCACAAGAGTATCACCAGAAATACAAATGTGTGTAAAAGTGTACAAAACAATTCTATCATGAAGGGCCTCCACATTAATCAAACCACACCCTCCCATCATAATTGATAAACAAAAGGAATGCCTCCGTTGCTGGACTGACACATACAAAAACTGATTTCCTAAAACGCAAGCAAACCAGTTGATTGATTTAGATACGTGTCTCGAAAATGCAGATTGCTCATCCAAAAATACTGGCGTCTTTGAAAAAAGAAATGTTTAAATCCAAGAGTTAAAAGGTAGCGACAATACATAATTAATGCAGAGATCCAGTGCAGAGAAATCCAACGTCGTAAAATGAACGGAAAACCAAGTAGCTGTCCCATTGGAAGCATTTCTGGGTATGCTTTTGACAGACCAGCGCTGCCGAGAGCAGAATAAACTATTCTGCCAAAGCCGGTCTAACTTAAAACATCAGCCGCCATTATTGATTCCCATTTTATCGTTCCGCTTCCCGAAGTCTCTGTCCAGCAGATAACAGATTGGGGGAATTGCTCCCCGAACACGCTCCTGGCTTGAAACATCGACACGAGCCGCTAATTCTTCTATTATGTCATATTAATGGCCGAGTTATGTCGTTGTATAGGGTCGGCGCATACCAGCCAATTTGTTGGAACGCTTCTATCAGAGACAGCTGAGCGTATCAACGAACAGGAGACAGTTTAAGCACGACCGCAAGCCTGTCTCAGTAATATCCCGACGCATTTGGCTCAACAGGGGGTATCATATATGATGTGTGGTTGTGATCCCAGTGCTTCATCATAAGATGGTATTAAAAGATTATGCTAGTACTAAGTGGAGTTCTGCTGTGACCAGAATTTATGGCACTGGAAAACACGCATGTTATGCTTCGATGATGCCCTGTACAAGTAACACACCCAGTAACCATACCAATGACAGTGACAAACAAGGAACAACACCAATCAAAGAACAAAGTCAAGCAAAGAACTATGCCAAGCAAAGAACAATGTCAATCAAAGAACAATACCAATCAAAGAACAATGCCAATCAAAGAACAATGCAATCATAGAACAATGCCAATCAAAAACAATGTCAAACAAGGAACAATACCAATCAAAGTAAAATGCCAATCAAAGAACAATGCCAATCAAAGAACAAAGTCAATCAAAGAACAACGCCAATCAAAGAACAAATGCTGATTTAAAAAAAAAAATGCCAATCAAAGTACAATGCCAATCAAAGAACAAAGTCTATCAAAGAACAACGCCAATCAAAGAACAAATGCTGATTTTCATTAAAAAAATGCCAATTAAAGTACAATGCCAATCAAAGTACAATGCCAACCAAAGTACAATGCCAACCAAAGAACAATACCAATCAAAGAACAATGCCAATCAAAGAACAATACCAATCAAAGTACAAAGTTAATCAAAGAACAAGGCCAATCAAAGAAAAAAATCAAAAGAACAATGTCTATCAAAAAACAATGTCAATCAAAAAACAATGACAATCAAAGAACCGAATTGTAACTGTAAAAAACAACTCATTCGGATTTGAATTGATTTGGGTAAAATCGAATATTCAGTATATCCGATACATTCTATGTTCCAGTCACGTGCCATGATTCAGTTCTGTGATCAAGGCGTTTTATTTGCCAAAGTTCCAACTCTGCATTTCGAAATATGCCATTACTAGGTTTGCGTTTCCTTTTTTGCAGAGTTTATATTGCAATTCTAAATGTGGTTGTATAAATTAATTTGTATTGTATATATAAGCATTATATTTTTCCTCTTATCTGTAGATTTCATTTCAGTATATCGGAACCTGTTAATACGGATAAAAGACATGTTCCCACTCTTACCAACTTACTTTATTCAACCACTGGATAATTAAATTATAATGTAATGTTGGTTTGTTTGTTGTTTAACGCCGCACTCGGCATTGTACCAGCAAGATGACGGCGGTCTGTAAATATTCACGTTTGGACCAGATAATTCTGTGATTGTCATCAGGAGGACCGATTCACACAATTAAGATACGATGACATGCATCAACCAAGTCACCGAGTCTGACCACCCGATGGATTTAATCGCCTCTTACAAGCATGGGTTGGTGAATACCAATTCTAATGGGATCTTGACGCGATTATGATACAAAAACATACATGTACACCTTCACACATCTGTGTGTATATAAGTGGTAACAGAGTGGACCTGTTACCTTATACAGAACATTCATCATACCTCGAGCTGTGGTCTGTTTGAATTAAGCGAGGCTCAGAGATAAGTGTGATACAAATACTTAAGGTATCGTTAGACAGAGAAATGTTTCGTAATAAAGTATTATGACATTGCGAGGTTCGGTTTTTCTTCAAAATAAAAAAAAATACAATTTATGTTTTGGGTTTTTCTACTGAAGTTTCTGTGACGAAAACGGGAATAGCGTCAATTATACAAAATGCAATTCTTTTTCGGAGTGTATTTTACCTGAGTGGGCTATTCATGTTAAACATGCATCTCAGTGGGCTAGCACCATACAACCAGCATCAGCCCGGACACACACACACACACACACACACACACACACACACACACACACACACACACACACACACACACACGCACACACACACACACACAAACAGAGCCACACACACACACACACAAATTATGTGGATATGTGCGCGTCTCGGCTAAGAATTCTGGTATGGACTTGTCACACCGACATATTGATAGTCTTATGAGCAACACGGGTATCCACAGGAGGGTGATCAGTTTCATCTTCATGCCCTGCACGTGCACACAAAGCAAACATCGGCTCTACCTGCAACAAACCAAACATGTTTGCCCAACTTCTGTGCACCGCGTCTTGTGAGTTGGTTCTACTAATTCTGGTTTCTTCAGCAAGTTGGTATTGTTTTGGCGACCGTTTTCAACCGAGTAACGTTTTGACAACGTTTGATATTCTTTTTATCAAATCCAATTTTCAATGTATACCTGTATTTCCCAGCAGTTGGCACCATAACTGCAACCTCTCCTTTAAGAACTTTGAGGCATAATCTCAGAGGACTTAAACATCTCTCTCTTAATGGATTTACATAAATAGTTCCCATTTGCCATCAGATACTGCGAATAAACAAAACAGTGAATCCATGATAAGGGCAGAGTGCATAATATCAAGTAGCCCCTATCGAGGTTTCATGATAGATCTTTCTTCCAAACTACTCAAAGTAAACTGTGTGACATTCATTTTATGACACTTTCATATCCATTTTAAGACGCAAACAGAAATCAATCGCGAAAAGGAAAATATCGATGGTTCATAAACCGGAAACATGATGCGCTCTGTACGAAGACGAAGTGGTTTCGATAACCGCTGTTGCTTCTGAAGAAATCGATTTTGTAGTCTGGCAAGTATTTTAGATCTGAACCTGTTTTTTAAATATATAAACACACACACATTTTAACTGTGAAAAGAGTATGATATTGGGTGAGAGTTTCAAATGCAAAATACATTTGTCATAAAGAAAGCATTAAAATTAAGTCAGAATCCATAGCCACTATGCCTCAGGGGAATTGTTTGACATCCTCATCTGTTTCATATTTAGACACGCATGCATAAAGATTCAGAGTGACAAAACTCCCTCCTGTATGACAAGAGGGATGGCTTTCCAATAAACCATTTTCCCTTCAAGTCGAGAAATATTCTTGCAGCTCTATCCTTTGGTGTTTACGTTTCACAACTTTTGATGTTCAACCGAGCATGCTCTTTCTACCAGGATTTCAAAGAGAGTCATTCGACTTTAGTTCAAAAGTTGATTCATGAAGGTTACGACATCCAAGGCCTCAGTAAAACTTCCCAAATTTGACGCAACAGTGAGTGAGTGTGGTTTTACGCCGCTTTTAGAAATATTCCAGCAATATCACGGCGCGGGACACCAGAAATAGGCTTCACACATTGTACCCACGTCGGGGATTGAACCCGGGTCTTCGGCGTGACGAGCGAACGCTTTAACCACTAGGCTACCCCGACGCAACAGTGACAAAAATGATGTCCGAAACAATTGCCGATTTTGATTTGAATTACCCAGATGTTCCCGCGTTTTTTCAAATGAACAATTGACTTGTCTTTGCATGTGTTTGTGACGGCTGCAAGCGGTGGATCAGGATATGCTCACCTTTCGCGAACACCTGGTTTCTTTACGATTTGAAAGTGATTCATAACTACATGATTTGGATAAAGTTAGAATCGTACAATGGACTCTGCTTTTTGTAGAGATTAATTATGTTTATGGAAATGAATTTTGTAGATTTTATTATAATGATAACTATACCTTGAAGAAATATTGTAAGCGCAAGGTTCAAAAGTATTTCCCACACTGACAAAAACACCACTGAAAATACACAACGGAACCTTCCTTCAACATAGCATGTTCATATTCCCTATACACACCGCCTTGGAATATACTGATGAATATACTTCTAGAGATGGTTTACTCCAGTTTCAATCTAAGGGTTCATATTTCCACTTCAAAGCTACGTCTAGCGAAATAATCATATTAATAACCAACATAGACGTTGTATATTCCCGAAGTAGTTGAGAATGGAATTGGATAGCGCCGTGATCCGTCGATGGGGCTAATGAAAATGTGCCATTCGCTTTGAACATTCCCCTCTTCATGTGGAGTCTTTCGCTTCATAAGTCGCCTATTATTTTTATATAGGGGCGGTCGGGTAGCCTAGTGGTTAAAGCGTTCGCTCGTCACGCCAAAGACCCGGGTTCGATTCCCGACATGGGTACAATGTGTGAAGCCCATTTCTGGTGTCCCCCGCCGTGATATTGCCGGAATATTGCTAAAAGCGGCGTAAAACCGTACTCACTCACTATTATTATTTTATCATTATTATTATTGTTGTTGTTGTTATTGTTATTGTTGTTGTTGTTAGTTTTTCTTTTTTATTATCGCTATTATTATCATTAGTATTCTTTAAATGGACTAGTTACGTAAAACTAAACAGCACACAACAATGCAGCAACCTCAAGAAAACTCACCAAGCTAGTCAGCCACACAGCTGGGCGGTAACGTACAACGATAACGACATTGGCACGTCTACGACTCGCTTTTATTCACAACAGTTGTTCTGACCTCGGTGAATCCCAACATCTAATGCACTTTGCAAATGTCTCCTCTTGAAGGATCGAGGAGGGATCTTCCCCTTTCCCCCTCAGACGCGGTGATCTGAGACCCCCTCAGTATTGCTGGACGAAAAGTATAGATAAACAAGAGCACACCTGACCCATTCCGATCTGGATGTCTATTAGGTAACCGTGAGTACGAAGGTAAATGTATTGCAACAATATGACTTACTTTATTTGATATTAATAATGATTTAAAAAATAGTATGACTACCAAACACATTTAAACGTGAGGTTTTGATCTCAAATGCACCTCTGTTTTCTAAAGAGCTTTATCCGTGTTTCCAATATTTGTTTGTTGTTTAACGCCGCACTCAGCAATATTCGAGCTGTATGACAGCGGACAGTAAATAATCTTGTCTGGACCAGACAACCCAGTGATTGACATCATGAGCATCAATCCACGCAATTGGGATACGATGACATGCATCAAACCAAGTCAGCGAGCCTGACCACCTGATCCCGTAAGTCGCCTCTTACGACACGCATAGTCACCTTTTAGGGCAAGCAAGGGTTGCTGAAGACCTATTCTACCCCGCATCTTCATGGGTCCGTGCTTCCAATCAGTGAATGAGTATAGTTATATAGCAATATTCCATCAATGTCAGGGCGGAGGACACCAGAAATTGGCTTCGCACATTGCACTTATATGGGAATCGAAGCAGTGCCTTCAGCGTGACGAGTAAACGCTGTAACCACTGGGCTACACTGAGGCTCTGTTTGCAATCAGTGAGTAAGTGCATATGGCTTCACGTCTCTTGTACTCCAGCCATATTAAAGTACCAATACCAATACATTCATCTATCAATACATCCATCTACGAATACATTCATCTACCAATATACTCATCTACTAATACATTCATCTACAAATACATTCATCTGCCAATACATTCATCTACCAATACGTTAATCTACCAATACATTCATCTATCAATACATTCACCTGCAAATACATTCATCTACTGATACGTTAATCAACCAATACATTCATGTACCAATACATTCACCTGCCAATACATTCAACTACCAATACATTCATCTACTAATACATTCATCTACCAATAGATGCATCTACCAATACATTCATCTACAAATACGTTCATCTACCAATACATTCATCTGCCAATACGTTCATCTACCAATACATTCATCTGCCAATACGTTCATCTACCAATAGATGCATCTACCAATACGTTCATCTATCAATACATTCACCTGCCAATACATTCAACTACCAATACATTCATCTACTAATACATTCATCTGCCGATACATTCATCTACCAATACCTTCATCTGCCAATACGTTCATCTACCAATACGTTCATCTACCAATACATTCACCTACCAATACATTCATCTACCCATACATTCATGTACCAATACGTTCATCTTCCAATACATTCACCTACCAATACATTCATCTACCAATACGTTGAGCTACCAATACATTCACCTACCAATACGTTCATGTACCAATACGTATCCTTTTTTTTGGAAGCAACGACGGACTATGGAACACAATTAACAAATACCATACTCGAGGATCATTCATCCAAATGTTATTTCCAGTGAGTTATTTTGGTCGTATCAAGTGATCGCATACCAGTTCACACCTCTTTTAGCCATCATCTACCCGCCCGTCCATGACACAACAGGGGGCACCTAGGATGGGTTTCAGTATTACACCATATGGTGAAACGATATACGTCGGCAGGTCGACAAAAGTCTCTATCAGAACGCCCATTACTGATTTGATGACGGATGACATTTAATATCATTTTGATAACAATGGATTTATAAGACGCATGCTGTAAACTTCTTATAGATATTTGGTCAAAAGAAACAGAGAAAGATACGTGTGCAGAGTGACGTCAAACTGACAAGAACACTGTGACGTTAGTTCGCCAACGTATTTTCCCAATGACGTCATGGGTAACATTCTTCAGCTTCGGCGTTGCCCAGCAACAAATTTTTCGTAATACGAGCTTGATATATGCTTGTGTTCATAAGATATTTACGAACCCTCAAATTATTCCGTCTTGGGATCAATCTGTTATCTATGCGTGTGCCGTTGGGTGATAAATATGATAAATGTGGCAGGCAGGCACCGTCAGTCATTTTATCTCCTCGATGACGCCCTGCAGATCATATATGTTATTTATTTATTTTAAAAACCCAAAGCAATTATAATATAATAAATTGAAACTAAATGCCTCATTAAATTGCAGTTTTGGGGGTCGTGTGCACATCTACTTACGTCTGACATGATACGGCTCTAACGAGTCCCTTGTTACACACGGAAGCAAAATATTCTCGCTACACCATCCGAGAAGTGTTTTAGCAGCAATCTGTGATAGCTAAATATATATAAATATGAGCATGTATTATAAACATAGGGGCAAATGAAAGTATGCCGAGGTATTTTTTTGTGTAATTGAAAATCGAAAGAAGTGTTGTTAAATTTTATTATGTCTATTTAACCATCACTCATTCCTGCAACAGTTCGTAAAAAGTAATCTGTGGCTGGATACTTTGTGTGCAAAAAATAAATTGGTTCAGTGAAGACTAGGGTAAAAAATGAATTTGGAACCACATGACCTCTGCCATGTTTGAAATGCTGTAAATTTTTACCGAAAATAAAAATCTATTGATTTTCAAAGATAAGATGTCGAAAATAACCATCCGCAGTTGTGTATTATGCGATGTTTTCATTCTTAAAAGTTAAATTCAAATTATTTTTTAGAAAATAAAACCATGTACAAGTATTCCTTGAGTGCTGGCGGTTAAGATGACTGTCATACATCTGATGTTGCCATATAAGGATAAAGACATATATTCATGATAAGAACAGTGCCTTAAATTGAGTATTCTAACACTGATGAATAGGCGCCAGTACAGTCTCATTTTAATATAACATCCCTAACTTAATTGAAAATCAGACATATCATAAAATCAACTGAGAAGTATTGCTTCATTTGCCCCTCTGTTTATTTTTTTTATATTTTGGCTCTCCCAACCTCACTCCGCTTTGCTTTTTAGTCAAACCTGAGGAGAGAAGGGTCATTGACGCTTATAGCCAGTCAACAATATCCACGCTATATCACGGCGGCATGTATATGACCGAATCTAGGCCAGACAAACCAGTGATTGATATAATGAGCACCATTTAATGTCATCGGGGTACTATGACGCGCAATCAGAACAAGTAGCATATCCTGTTAACCCGATCCATTTAAGTCTACTGCCATAATGTTACCCTTTAATATCCCTTTCATTATAACCATCCATCATCCATCCATTCTTCATCCCGATCCGACCGCCTCCGTGGTCTAGTGGTAGAGCGTCCGCCCGGACAGCGGAAGGTCCGGAGTTCGATCCCCGGCCGCGTCATACCAAAAGACGTTAAACGATGGTACTTGCTGTTACCCTGTCTGACGTTCGGCATTAAGGGGCTAAAACAAGGACTGGTCGGCTCGGAGTCAGTATACTGTGTCTGAGTGTGGTATTCATGTTAAACTGCGGCATGGTATCTCAGTGACCTAGCACTATACATCGGCATTAGTCCAGACTAGTACAAGGAGACACACACACACACACACACACACACACACGCACGCACGCACGCACGCACGCACACACACACACACGTCGCTATGTAAGTGCAATAATCTTGGTCGCGACGTTAAAACAGCCAGACAGTGGTATATTTATATCGTTTGACTTCCACTCTAATAAATACGGTATTTCGAAATTATCATCAAAGCAATGGGACAGTTATCACCCTTATTATATTACTTATAATTATATGGAATGCTGTTTAGACACATATGCATCCATAATTGCCATTGTCCGCACCACCCCTGTGAGTTATGGGGAGTTAATTGGTCGGAGTGACAAAGCAAGGAGCACGGCTGCTGATAAAAAGTCGTAGTGACGATGATGAATATAAAGATGCAATCTCCTCACAACGTAACAGGCCCTGAATGCCGAAACATTTGTGTGCTCCATCATTTAAAAACTAACAATGAGGGGCGCAGCTCCGCGTGGTTTATTCTCCCTGCAGTGTTTTATTGTTCGATAAACAACGACCACGAGTCATAGCTTATGTCAGATATCAATATTAAGTACAACCTCTTTAAGGATGTTAATAAAATATACAAGCTTTAAAAATAGTTACCCGTATTTCAATAATGATGATTCCCTGAATAGAATCCGACGTCGGCAATGTCGGAAAATCCAATTTTATGAACATGGAGGTTAAACTTGATCTTTCTCGCATATTCTCGCAATTTTCACGTCGATTACCTGTACCCTTTCTCCCAATACCGATTGTCATATCGCTCCCGCTTTGGGATGCGATCGTTCGCCATTGAGTTTATCTGTGGTGCCAAGGTACATGCATGGGGAACAACTCAAAAGACACTTCCCTCTCAAAAATAACGTTGTCCAATTTACGACGTCATCCACTTTTCGAGCCCATGTTCGAATCTGCAGAAATGACGTCATGATAGAACAATGTTTTATCGTGAAATAAACTACGCTTCGTTCTTAATTGTTCTTTGCGATTTATCGCGTGGCTATCTTATATTTATTGTTATACGCCGCTTAGCAATATTCCAGCTATATGACGGCCGCCTGAAAGTATGAGTCTGGACCAGACAATCAAGTGATTGATACTATAAACACACAACATCAACGCCAGAATAAAAAGTCTCGATTATCTACCGAAACAGATTCCTTTGGGCTTAAAAGGCAAAAACAGTTGTGAAAGGTATATGAATTTACTGCAAATAAGTGATGACACCAGGTGTTCGCGAAAAAGGCACGCCCCACACAGTCGGGATTCGATGACACGTAGTCAATCCGACCAGTAAATTCTCCCAGTTAGACAAGCATAGGTTGCTGGGGACCTATTCTAATCCGGAAAGCCCCCACGGTGTATATATTTGTGACGTTTAATTGATGTGCCTATCGTTTTCGTCATTCTATATATGTTATTTGAAAATATTTTTGAATTTATGAATTAATAAACCAAAAATATTAGTAAGTGAATCAGTGGGTATCTGTGGTTCTAGCAACATCCCAACAACATTGTATTTGGTGAACAAGGAAAATGAATAGCTCAGTTGTCAATCATGGCACAAAGCAACATATTTTACGTTCTCTCGTTCACATAGTCCTCTTCTTAATGCCTTTTGGCATAAAAAGTTGGACGAATAAATTGCTAATTACTCTTGGTTTTAACGGCGGCTGACAAGGAATATGACGATCCCGGAGAATAAAAAACTAACATGTTTGTCATGGGCTAAGGTGGAGTCTTGAGTTGCGACTGGTCTTGTGGCAGTGCATGTCGTGCTTCAGGGATTATTAGCTATTTTACATGTCGTGCTTTGAGGCTTATTAGCTATTTTACATGTCGTGCTTTGGGGGTTATTTACTATTTTACATGTCGTGCTTTGAGGGTTATCAGCTATTTTACATGTACTTTGAGGGTTATTAGCTATTTTACTATGTTTTACTTTGAGGGTGATTAGCTATTTTACTATGTTGTAATTTGAGGGTTATTAGCTATTTTACATGTCGCGCTTTGAGGGTTATCAGCAATTTTACATGTACTTAGAGGGTTATTAGCTATTTTACCATGTTGTACTTTGAGGGTTATTAGCTATTTTACTATGTTGTACTTCAAGGGTTATTAGCTATTTTACATGTCGTGCCTGTGCATGTCTCAGTGTGAAATCAAAATAGCATTTGTTATTCGTATGGAACTTTTATATATAAGCTTTTATCGATTGAGTGAGTGATTTGGGCTTATCGCCGTTTGGAGCTTTTATTGAACGATGTGAATGATAAGTCTATGTTGTGTAATGATAATACCGTCTGTAACAAAATATCATTTTAAAACATAATAAAGGAATTATTAAATCATTTGATTGCATTAGCGATATACCTTAATATGAAAACAGCTTGTGGTAACTGCAGAATAGATCTCGAACAACATTTAAGTTGTATCACGGCGTATGAGCTTGATGTGGGAGTAAAACCCGAAGTGATGCAGGTCTTAGACGTTTGCCACTTTGATGCAAACCACGAGCACCAGTATGGTGCTGACAACCTAGAAACATAATCAGGAAGAATCTGGGGTTCGAACCCACGATCATAGGTTTCTGGTACACCTAAGGGACGCAACTCGTAACATCATCGCTAAAATGGTTATACAATGTTAGACATGACTGATTGTGTGTCATCGTCCGGTTGGTGTGGAACGCTACTGACATGCTGATTACCATTGGTTCGTTTTGTGATATGGGGTATTTCTGACAGCGGCGTTTAACGACATTCACTCACATTAATGGAAAAAGTAATATAGAATATCACTGGAACGTTCGTCGGGAATAGCCCATTTCTGGTGTCCCCCGCCGTGATATTGCTGGAACATTGCTAAAAGCGGCGTAAAACCATACTCACTCACTCGTCGGGAATATGTGAAAAATGATGGCGTTACTTTAATTGAATTTTCACACCTTTCAGAGCATGTACCATATCGTTGAGGCAATATTGATTTAATGCGTTCTGTGGACAAATACACCAGTCTAATTAGAGCACTGGCGAGAAGCTACAGTAGCTGTTTATATAACGATACTCGTGAGTTGGGAAATCTGAATGCTTGATTGTGACACTGTGACGCCGTGACGTTATGACGCCGCAAGAGTAACGTTGAACGTCTCTCTGGGGGACGACAACCCTTCTCATTCTTACTGATGTGTTTGAGTGGGGAAGTGTTTTACACCAGAGTCACCAATATGCCAACAATATCACGGTCTGTAAAGGAGCACGACTTTTACACGAATGATTAGCAGGGACCCATTCTGCCCCGGCACCTCAGCGGTATCTCAGGGAGGGGGATGCAGGGCGTGGAGTCATCCCACAGTTGGCATCCTTACCTTGTAAGCGTGCTGACGGGATTAACTTCTTTCCGTCAGGTGGACATGGCGGATCAGTAAGTACGTGGTGCGAATCCCATAACGGGATTCGGAAATTTTATGGCCGTTACGTTGACCCCAAGTTGGGTGCTGACAAGGTAAGGATGTCATCTGTGGGATGCTTCCACGCCCTGCTACATATAGAGTAAAGTGTAGGATATAGAGTGAAGTACGGGGCATATACATATTGGATATAGAGTAAAAGTATATTCAGATATAGAGTGAACTTATATGATATAGAATAAAGTATCTGAATATAGAGCAAAGTATAAGATATTGAGCAAAGTATAGGGTATAGAGAAAAGTATGATATATAGAGGAAAGTAAAGGATTTTTAGCAAATTAGAGGATATAGAGCAAAGTATAGCATATAAAGCAAATTATTGGATATAGAGCATGGTATAGGATACAGAGTAAAGTATATGGTATAACTAATAAACATATAGAATATAGGGCAAAGTTTAGGATATAGGGCAAAGTATAGAATATAGAGCAAAGTATAGAATATAGAGCAAAGTATAGCATATCGAGCAAAGTATAGGATATAGAGCAAAGTATAGAATATAGAGCAAAGTATAGATATAGAGCAAAGTATAGGATATCGAGCAAAGTATAGAATATAGAGCAAAGTATAGGATATCGAGCAAAGTATAGGATATAGAGCAAAGTATAGAATATAGGGCAAAGTATAGGATATCGAGCAAAGCATAGGATATAGAGCAAAGTATAGGATATAGAGCAAAGTATAGGATATAGAGCAAAGTATAGGTTATCGAGCAAAGTATAGAATATAGAGCAAAGTAAAGGAGTTTTAGCAAGTTAGAGGATATAGAGTACACGTATAGAATATAGCGTAAGGTATAGGATATGTCATAAAAATATAGGATATATAATAAATATATAGGATATAGAGTAAAGTATAGGATATATGATAAAAATATAGGATATATAGTAAAGGATATAGAGTAAAGTATAGGACACAGGGTAAAGTATATCGCCGATGGAGTATGAAAACAGGTTTCAAATCATAACATTCCAATGAAATGTTATGTTCATTAAGCAAGAAAAAGTTAAAACCATTATTTATTGCTTTCCATTCAAAAGAGAAGGATAAAATTAATTAAAGTCATCAATAATTGTTATTGTAACTATATGTAGCTTTCGGTCTTTTCCACACTGATGCACTTTGTGAGTTAGCTCTCCAACCGTTGGGAGTTCATTTAATGCACAACGCTGGTCAACTCTGTCAGGATCTAGTTTTACAGGCAGCATGTAGAGTGTCGAGTGATGAATATTTCATAACTCCCGCTGGCAGATAATGCTAATTATCATCAATCTGATGCAAAATCGATTGTGGTTCCATACCAATTATCATCAAAGCAGTTTCTGCGAAAGCAGGGGGGCAATCAGGTAGCCTAGTGGTTAAAGCGTTCGCTCGTCACGCCGAAGACCCGGGTTCGATTCCCGACATGGGCACAATGTGTGAAGCCCATTTCTGGTGTCCCCAGCCGTGATAATGCTGGAATATTGCTAAAAGCGGCGTAAAACCATATACACTCACTCTGCGAAATCAGCCCCCTAACGAAAAGCAGATGGCCACTAACATTGACAAAAACGACCATCAAGTTGCTGGTCATTTTACGCTGTAGGGATTTAATGTAGTATCTATTAGGAAAACACGTGACAGTATATTGATTAATTTGTGTAATCAAATTTCAATTAATCATAAAATATGTAGTACTTCCCAAACTTATCAGAAATAATATAAACATACATTTGTCAGCTGTTAGTCGTTAATTATTGTTGATTTTAGAATTTAATGGTTGTGTTGTGTATAATGCATCGATTACATGTACACTTTCAACTCAACTCAAATTTGTTGTATTTTAAAACAAACTTTTGTTTGTTTGTTCGTTGTTTAACGCCGCAATCAGCAAGCTACATGTATATGACGGCGGTTTGTAGATAATTGAGTCTGGACCAGACAATCCAGTAATTGACATCATGAGCATCGATCCACGCAAATGGGATACGATTACATGCATCAACCAAGTCAGCGAACCTGACCGCCGTTAGTCACCTGTTACGACAAGCATGGGTTGCTGAAGACCTATTCTACACCGAATATTCACGTGTACTAGTATATGGCATTATGTACATTGGTTAAAAATATTGAAACAGCTTTTGTTATCATATAAAAAAAAACTTCGAATCGTCTTTTTCATTTTACAAAGCAAATGTATATCATATGTATGCATTTGTACTAAATATACACATTTTTAAACAATAATGCGATCAAAACGCCAACGGCAAGTATTGTAAACATTGATAATCGTGTGAGACTCAACACGCTTCCTGCAGTGAAATATTTATCAAAAGTGTATTGATAACATCACACATAATTATCAAAACATTCCAGATAATCGTTTTGCACTTATACAGAGGTCAAAGAGGTTACGTGTGTTAACACTTAACAAAGTATGATGATGTGACAGACAATAGAAAACCACGTGGTAGAACTCAAGGGGAAGTACTTACTGGTCAGTCACACGAAGGATGCTGCGTCAGACCTGATAGAATCACAGAGCAGTTGGTTACAGAGGTCCAGTTAATATGAGCGATGATATCTGGCTGAACCGATTGTAAACACAGTCTCGCATCCACATGCAGCTGACGATGAAGCAAGTCGGTTGGCCGCCTCAGTTAATTGAGATCGGACGATGCTGTCGAAACACATTGTATATCCAGAGTTGTTCAATTACTTGGATGCATCATGCTTGGGATATTGACTCCCTCGGAAGCGTCCGATTCCATACTCACAGAACACTAGTACGTTACCATGGTAATGCGTAATTTTCGTGTTACAAGCGTCAACGTGTTCGGTGATGGAACTGCATGGTGGGAACCGACAGCACCGAGGACGACTGATCCATTGATGGTTGAATCCGAAGCGCCGGCGACTTATCTCAATATAAACATTCCTTTAGCCGCTATCGTTTGGCAGGTCATAGTGCCGGAAGCTAGTCCTGCGCAGACGCGGAGGATGGAAATCGATATTGAACGATGGCGAATGCCTCATCTCGGGGGCTGAAAGTCTCGCATGAGGTAACGGATATGGTACAGAACACGGCGCTTTCAACACACCACGGATCGATCCCGGTCATTCTGTGGATGTTATGGGCATCCATGTTACAGCATAGATTCTGATGTTGGGATTAATCCTTGCTAGACCCTGTGACATTGAGGGTGTAAATCAATACTGGGTTATAGTCGAGCCAAAACAAGCATTAAAGTCCTGTAGATCTTTGCGTTACTTGGATATGTCGGCGTCGCTTTGATACCGTTCGCCCCTCTCTCTGCAACTTGCTGCTTCAGAACTTCTGAACATATTGAAATCTTTGTACGTAGGGGACGGGTAGGGGTTGCGATGGAGAAGGGTAGACTAGTGAGGGGAAGAGGACGGGTAGAGGTAGTGAGGGGTAGGCGACGGGGAGAGGTAGTGAGGGGTAGGGGACGGGGAGAGGTAGTGAAGGGTAGGGGACGGGGAGAGTTAGTGAGGGGTAGGGGACGGGGAGAGGTAATGAGGGGTAGGGGACGGGGAGAGTTAGTGAGGGGTAGGGGACGGGGAGAGTTAGTGAAGGGTAGGGGACGGGGAGAGTTAGTGAGGGGTAGGGGACGGGGAGAGGTAGTGAAGGGTAGGGGACGGGGAGAGTTAGTGAGGGGTAGGGGACGGGGAGAGGTAATGAGGGGTAGGGGACGGGGAGAGTTAGTGAGGGGTAGGGGACGGGGAGAGGTAGTGAAGGGTAGGGGACGGGGAGAGGTAGTGAGGGGTAAGGGACGGGGAGAGGTAGTGAGGGGTAGGGGACGGGGAGAGGTAGTGAGGGGTGGGGGACGGCGAGAGGTATTGAAGGGTAGGGGACAGGGAGAGGTAGTGAGGGTAAGGGACGGGGAGAGGTAGTGAGGGGAAGGGGACGGGGAGAGGTAGTGAGGGGACGGGGAGAGGTAGTGAGGGGTAGGGGACGGGGAGAGTTAGTGAGGGGTAGGGGACGGGGAGAGGTATTGAGGGGTAGGGGACGGGGAGAGGTAGTGAGGGGTAGGGGACGGGGAGAGGTAGTTAGGGGAAGGGGACGGGGAGAGGTAGTGAGGGTAAGGGACGGGGAGAGGTAGTTAGGGGAAGGGGACGCGGGGAGGTAGTGAGGGGTAGGGGACGGGGAGAGGTAGTGAGGGGTAGGGGACGGGGAGAGGTAGTGAGGGGAAGGGGACGGGGAGAGGTAGTGAGGGGTAGGGGACGGGGAGAGGTAGTGAGGGGTAGGGGACGGGGAGAGGTAGTGAGGGGTAGGGGACGGGGAGAGGTAGTGAGGGGTAGGGGACGGGGAGAGGTAGTGAGGGGTAGGGGACGGGGAGAGGTATTGAGGGGCAGGGGACGGGGAGAGGTATTGAGGGGTAGGGGACGGGGAGAGGTAGTGAGGGGTAGGGGACGGGGAGAGGTAGTGAGGGTAGGGGACGGGGAGAGGTAGTGAGGGGTGGGGGACGGGGAGGTAGTGAGGATAGGGGACGGGGAGAGGTAGTTAGGGGAAGGGGACGGGGAGAGGTAGTGAGGGGTAGGGGACGGGGAGAGGTAGTGAGGGGACGGGGAGAGGTAGTGAGGGGTAGGGGACGGGGAGAGTTAGTGAGGGGTAGGGGACGGGGAGAGGTATTGAGGGGTGGGGGACGGGGAGAGGTAGTGAGGGGTAGGGGACGGGGAGAGGTATTGAGGGGTGGGGGACGGGGAGAGGTAGTGAGGGGTAGGGGACGGGGAGAGGTAGTTAGGGGAAGGGGACGGGGAAAGGTAGTGAGGGGACGGGGAGAGGTAGTGAGGGTAAGGGACGTGGAGAGGAAGTGAGGGGTAGGGGACGGGGAGAGGTAGTGAGGGGTAGGGCACGGGGAGAGTTAGTGAGGGGTAGGGGACCGGGAAAGGTAGTGAGGGGTAGGGGACGGGGAGAGGAAGTGAGGGGTAGGGGACGGGGAGAGGTAGTGAGGGGTAGGGCACGGGGAGAGTTAGTGAGGGGTAGGGGACCGGGAAAGGTAGTGAGGGGTAGGGGACGGGGAGAGGTAGTGAGGGGTAGGGGACGGGGGAGTTAGTGAGGGGTAGGGGAAGGAGAAGGGGAGATATATAGAGGGGTAGGGGACGGGGAAAGTTAAGGGACGGGGAGGGGTAGTTAGGGGTAGGGGACGGGGAGAGGTATTGAGGGGTTTGGGACGGGGACAGGTAGTGAGGGGTAGGGGACGGGGAGAGATAGTTAGGGGAAGGGGACGGGGAGAGGTAGTTAGGGGAAGGGGACGGGGAGTGGTAGTGAGGGGTAGGGGACGCGGAGAGGTTGTGAGGGGTAGGGGACGGGGAGAGGTAGTTATGGGAAGGGGACGCGGGGAGGTAGTGAGGGGTAGTTGACGGGGAGAGTTATTGAGGGGTGGGGGACGGGGAGAGGTAGTGAGGGGAAGGGGACGGGGAGAGGTAGTGAGGGGAAGGGGACGGGGAGAGGTAGTGAGGGGTAGGTCACGGGGAGAGGTAGTGAGTGGTAGGGGACGGGGAGAGGTAGTTAGGGGAAGGGGACAGGGAGAGGTAGTTAGGGGAAGGGTACGGGGAGAGGTAGTGAGGGGTAGGGGACGGGGAGAGGTAGTGATGGGTAGGGGTAGGAGAAGGGGAGATATATAGAGGGGTAGGGGACGGGGAGAGTTAAGGGACGGGGAGAGGTAGTGAGGGGTTGGGGACGGGGAGAGGTAGTGAGGCGAAGGGGACGGGGAGAGTTAAGGGACGGGGAGAGGTAGTGAGGCGAAGGGGACGGGGAGAGTTAAGGGACGGGGAGAGGTAGTGAGGGGTAGGGGACGGGGAGAGGTAGTGAGGGGTAGGGGACGGGGAGAGGTAGTGAGGGGTAGGGGACGGGGAGAGGTAGTGAGGCGAAGGGGACGGGGGGAGATAGTCACGGTGAGGGGTA
This sequence comes from Haliotis cracherodii, assembly GCF_022045235.1. NCBI lineage: Eukaryota > Metazoa > Mollusca > Gastropoda > Lepetellida > Haliotidae > Haliotis > Haliotis cracherodii. The sequence goes on along the minus strand of NW_027266319.1, from coordinate 53,108,767 downwards.
GCAGAGGAATAGGGAGAAGTAGCGGGCGGAGAATTGTATCTGCTGGTAAGGTATGGGATACAGATGGTGAGTTTCACTTCTTCCAAGCCTTCTTTCATTCTATTATTGTTTCTCATCATCAAAAAAACATGTTCATCGTCATCTCTGTAAATACGTGAAACAGCAAAGACATAAAACACGAGCACGGAAAACGCTTTCAAAACATTCCGATATATATTTAAACAGCCTGTCATTTATTTCAATTTGAGTTTCGTTGTATTTGAAAACGAATACCTGAAGCCTGTCCGTACCCTGTCACAGTTCTTTAAGCCTCCGCTCGCCTCGCGCTTGAAGCGTGCCTTTGGAAGCGATGCTTAATGAGGCGTACTAACGAATGGTGGACATTGATAATTGATGTATTGTGAATATATCGTTAGTCTGTATCAATAACCCTGACAGATCACTGCATCGATTTTCAGCCATTGCTGACATCAATAATGGATTGGTATCTTTAATCAAATCTATTCACGACAATTGTATTGTGTATCGTGCTGAGATACACCCGTAAACAAACCTCTGCCACGCGTCGGTTGAGTGAGTGAGTGAGTGAGTGGAGCGTGAGTCAGTGAGTGAGTGAGAGCGTGAGTCAGTGAGTGAGTGGACTTTCACGTCGTTCAGGGCGGTTATGAATCGGATGATAGACAAACGGCAAAATAGAACTTTAGTGAGTGAGTGAGTGAGTATGGTTTTACGCCGCTTTCAGCAATATTCCAGCAATATAACGGCGGGGAACACCAGAAATGGGCTTCATATATTGTACCCATGTCGGAATCATGAAAGAGCTGTTATTGAAAGATTTCATTATAATTTTTGTAAATATGTATTGGGTGTTGGTAAACATGTACCGAGTAGTGCAGCTTTAGCCGACTGCGGTAGACACGGACTTTATATAGATTACTACCAAATATGTGTAAAGTTCTGGTGTAAATTGTTAAGAATGTCAAATGTTCGTTATCTCAAACAATGTTACCTACTTATTAAGAAGTTAGATTCAGCAGGAAGTAAAACATGGACATCCTGTGTAAGATTGTTGTTATACACCATGGTTTTGGATATACATGGGTTAGTCAAGATATTGGGGATATTCCACATTTTCTGTCGATGTTCAGACAGAGATGAGAAGATTGTGGAAAACAAAACATTTTCAGTATTATCAATGATTCAAAACGACTTGCACATTATAAGAATATTAAGTCATTGCTGACTGTTGAATATTATGTTACAAACATCAGTGTCAGGGAATTAAGAACTCAAGATATATGTGTTTGTTGAGATTGCATGAACTGCCGTTGCGATGTAATATCAGATGTAAAAAAGCTATAACTGTCAACCGAATTTGTAGGATGTGTAATACTAATAGAATTGAAGATAAACTCCATTTCATATTTAATTGAGAGGCATATGTATTGTTGAGAAATCAGTACATACCAAAGTGGCATATTTCATCAATTTCATAAATTACTGACTTCTAATGATGTGTCAACCCTTAACAAATGTGCTACGTTCGTTAAATAAGCTCTGAAATGTAAATATGCATTTGACAGTAAGTATATTGGGTCATCTACCACCTAATTGCCATATATGTATGATATTGTTGTATCAGTTGTGTACATGGGCCGATGGACTACAAAACAGAAAATAAACTTCTATCTACCTGACCGCCCCAAATAGAACTTTAAAACTGTCTGCAGTTTGAAGCTGGATCCGGTTGACTCTGCACAAGCTGACTTTAAAGTCGCACTCGCAACTGACCAAAACACCAACGACGGAAATATAGTGTTTGTTTACACTTCGGCATGCCAAAAATATAGTTCGTCTATCATCCTGTCCGACAACTAGGAGCATTTTAGAAAGTATTATTCTACGTCGTGTCGGCTTAAAGGGAGCGAAGAAGAAGAAGAAGGAGAAGAAAACGTCGAAGAAGACCAGGAGAAGAAGAAGACAACGACGAAGAGAGGAGGAAGACGACGAAGAAGAAAAGGAAGACAAAGAAGAAGACGACGACGAAGAATAAGAAAAGGGAGACAAAGAAGAAGAAGGAGAAGAATACGATAAGAAGGAGAATACAAAGAAGAAGACGAAGAAGAAGACGAAGGAGAAGAATACGAAGAGAAGAAGACAACGACGAAGAGAGGAGGAAGACGACGAAGAAGAAAAGGGAGACAAAGAAGGAGAAGAATACGAGAAGAAGGAGAATACAAAGAAGAAGACGAAGAAGAAGACGAAGGAGAATCGTAGAAGAAGAAGACGAAGGAGAAGAATACGAAGAGGAGAAGTCGACGACGAAGAAGAAAAAGACGAAGAAGTAGGACGACGATGAAGACGAAGGAGAAGGCGACGACGAAGAAGAAAAAGACGAAGAAGGAGAAGAGAGAAAGAAGACGAAGGAGAGAGAGGAAGAAGAAGAAGAAGAAGGAGGAGAAGATTTATTTTGCTCTATATTTCCACACCACGCAGGGGCATGTTCAAAGCGCTACGCCACTATTACACCGGTCAGTGTGCACTCGATTTCATTCTCAGCTCCCTAGGGAGTATACAGTCATAATCAGTTACTTATGAAAATATACCATGTCGGTTCATCCGTTGAAATGTACATGTTAGTCGACAAGTATATACAAGTATCTTCTAAAATATAAATCCTAACTTGCACATTTTAAAAATCCTATTCGTTATTTATGTGAAAATAGTGCCTCAAATGTTGACAAACTGACAAGTGTATACACGATAACCATTTTATACTGTCAATATGATACATTCACAACGGTCACAGTTTCATCAATAAGGTAAACTGATATGTTCTGGATTCACCCCTCGGGAAAAATGCCATCCTGATCATGGTCACGTTCATCTGTAACCATGGCAACACAATTCCACCGTAATCTAATCCTTCCTGTGATCATAAAGTTCGATTAATTTTGACAAAGTTAGAGAAAGTTGCCTGACGATACAAATTGATACATATCGCTCGTCATTACGAGGAGAGCTTGTCATATCGCTGCAGTAGACTATACAATATTACAGGTTTCTTCACGACTACCTCATTCACATCCCTTTTATGTCTCCGTAGAAAGGTTAAAAGGAGACTCTTATTTCAGGGATTTCCTGACTCGGTGGTTAGTTTAATGTAGAAGTAATGATAATACGTTGTTCAGGGAAGTGAGCGAGTTAAACACCGTTTGGAGTGAGTGAGTATGTTTTTACGCCGCTTTTAGTAATATTCCAATATCACGTCGGGCGACACCAGAAATGGGTTTCACAAAACACCGTTTTGGCCATATTTTGGCTATATCAGGGCAGTGACCGGATCACAGATAAGAGCGGAGGGTGGTGGGGGTCGGGTGCTGGTGTATGTGTGTTTGTTGTGTGGGGTGGGTATATATAGGGTGGATTGGTGAGTTCCACAATTCCACCCCCCAACCCTACATCCTACCCTCTGTTTTCTAATTGAGCCCTTATTCTAACCTACATATATGGTATGCTGGTCATGAGAGGCAGCTTATCAGATCTGGAGGGCAGGCTTGTTGATTTGGCGTTTCATCGTACCCCGACGAAGTAGATCGTTGCTCACAATATCAATCACTGGATTGTCTAGTCCAGAGTTAATCCTTTGAAGGCCGCCGTTATATAGATGGTTGGTTGGTTGGTGTGTTGTTTAACGCCGCACTAAGCAACATTCCAGCTATATGACGGCGGCCTGTAAATAATCGAGTCTGGACCAGACAATCGAGTGATTGATATCATGAGCATCGATCCACGCAATTGGGATCGATGACATGCATCTACCAAGTCAGCGAGCTTGACCACCCGATCCCATAAGTCGCCTTTTACGGCATGCATAGGTTGCTGAAGACATATTCCCACCCGGATCTTCACAGGCCTTATATAGATGGAATATTGCTGAGTGCGGCGTTAAACAACAAACATAAACACACTGGACAATACCCATGGCTGAAAATGTACAGACCTCGATAGAGGGACCTCCTCGATCTAGACGTGTCAAGTATTGCCAGATTAATGTCGGAAGAACGCAAAATGCGGTGCAGATCTAGTTCTTTCACGGCTTTGATGAAGCCTACCTACACCATAACAAGGCGATTCTTGGTTTTGTGGCGGCCCTATTCAGTGTGTAGAGTTGTGTTCCTTAAATTAGCCGAACCAGGATTCGCTGATTGTGTCTTTGAATAAAAGAAATCAATGGTAGTTATGATGGTGTAGGTTCACGATTCCACTATGATTCAAGTACAGTAAACTACGGTTATAACGAACACGCTTATAACGAACTGACGGATATAACGAACTTACTGTTTTGGCCCCGACTAGTTGCTGTAGTTATGCTGTATATATGCTTATAACGAGCTACGGTTATAACGAACTAAAATTAGTATTGAATATAAGTTCGTTATAACCGTAGTTTACTGTTTTACTTCTGTATTGAGCATAAAAGCTCTCACAACATAAATTGATTCAATTATCAACAGAAACTTCGTGAGGGCACCGAGACAACAGCCACTTGCATGCACCCTGTCTTGGAGAGAGAGAAAACATGTTTGTCGAACGCTGATTAAAATATAACCCCATGTGCATTTCTATAATGGCCATTTACTGTAAACAAAAGCAACAAAACCCGTTCCATATTCACAAGAAATCTAGGTAAAAAGCAGAATCCATTGTACTATTTGCGACTTCAACATGTGCATGTGCTTATGAATTACTATCGAATAGTGATGACACCAGGTGTTAGCATGTGTCATATCTTCCCATTTGAAACCTTGATCACAGTGATCAAACGCTTAATTTGGGAGGCGTTGATTGGTCTTGACTTGCATGTATTTACACTTTAGAGTGGGCATTTTTTCGGAGGTGCGGTGTAATTTGGCAAAAGTTATATTTCGTTAAAATAATCTTAATTGTGGTAAGGCAATGGGACCAGACAGGACGGCATATATAAGAACAAATCATTTTAATATTCTCTCGTTTAAAGTTCTAAAGTTTAGTATATTTACAAAGTTACATACTTTTTGTGTGTGTGTTTGCAATCAGATATTAATCTTGACATGAATGGAATGGAGAATAATATTTTTGGAAAAAAGCTAACATAATGTACAAAATGCATGATGAAAAATAAAGCACAACAGAACATTATATTATCTAATAGTATTTCTTCACCTCGGGTGGCCCAGTCGTCTAAGGCGCCGCAATTCGCTGTGCAGAGTTGCGTTCCTTGGGCACACCAGAAACATATGATCGTGGGTTCGAATCCCGGTTCGCCCCGATTATGTTTCAAGGTTTGTCAGCACCATACCCCTGTTCGTGGGTTTCACCAAAGTGATAAACGTCTAAGACCTGCATCACGGCATTTTCCACACGAATCAAGCTGACACGCCGTGATATAACCTTAACGTTGTTCAACACGTATTCGGCATCGGCTACCACGAGCTGCTTCCACCATAACCTACATGGCTATTGTAATCTAATAACTTAATAATCCCTTAATCAATTCTTTTTAATCTAAATCTGTAACACACGGTATTATCATTTACACAAAATGTATTCATTATTCATATTAATATTCAGTAAAAACTGTTTTTCAGCGTGTTTATAGATGGAAAATTAATATGATATGATTAGACATTTATTCATAAAAAATGGTTCGCATGAAAACTAATTATAGAACATGTGGTGTCTCCTTTGGTATAAAAACTTTGCCTCTGTTCATCCAGCCACGAATGGGTACCCGGTAGTAGTATGCCAACTAAACAAATCTTGTTACTCATGACGTATTTTCTTTATTTATTTCGTTGGTAGGCCACAAATCTATTAGAAGCGAACTTGAATCTAATGTATCCCGTGGCTACATATGGGATTTTTTTAAAAAAAATTCACAGTATTAAAGAAGTTGTTATCCATAAAATTGTGTCTATCTTGTATGGGATTTTTGTTAGCGACAAAATATTTTATCGGTCATCGCTTCAGGATATACACTATTTTTTTCTCTGAAAGAAGGTGCCTTTTTCAGAACATCCATAATATCCTGTGGACGATAGATTTCAGCATTTTGGGAACACATTATATTTTTCAAAATGTTACCAAATGTAAAACATCAACGCAAGAGAATAACCAATCTCGATTATCCACCGAAAGAGATTCCACTAAACCCGGAAGGCAAAACAGTATTGGAAATTATATGAATTGATCACTGAAAATATGTGATGACACCGGGTGTTCGCGAAAAGGGTAAGCATCCAGACCCCAAGAAACAAAATGGAACCCCCAACATCCAGCCCCCACCCCCAGCCCCCTATTGAAATCAGGCAACACCTTAAAGTGAGTGTGTGGTTGTGGTTTAATGCCTATTTAATTGATATGACATTAATGTTAAGGCATACTATGGTTGGACATTTGATAATACGTAGATGTTTTGCAAAACCTCATTTGTAACACAACGAACACTGTAAGAGTGAGTGAGTGAGTTCAAATGGAACATCGCGTCGGCAATATTGCGGCGATAAGAACAACGATGAGAACAAGGTATTCATCATAAAATATATGTGGACAAAGTCAAGCAGTAAGGTATATCAAAGTTTTAGAATAAAGCAAAACATAAAAAAAAGAACATTTCAATATATAATAGATTACATATGAATTACAACCAGGCTATAGGCCACCAGTAATCATGGGACTTCATGATTCCTGCATGATTTTATAGCAGGACTTATGCCATCTCTATGGTCACCAGTTGTTGTTTGTATAAGTGAGTTGGGTTTAACGCCGCTTTTAACAGTATTCCAATTATATCACGGCGTGTCAGCTTAATGTGGGAGGAAAGCCCGAAGTGATGCAGGTCTTAGACGCTTACCACTTCGGTGAAACCCACGAGCACGGGTATGGTGCAAACCTAGAAACATAATCGGGGTGAACCGGGATTTGAACCCACAATCATAGGTTTCTGGCGTGCCCAAGGGACGCAACTCTGCACAGCGAATCGCGGCGCCTTAGACGACTGGGCCACCCGTGCCCCCTGTTGTTTGTAATGCTTGCCAATATTAATGTTAAAAAAGAATAAAACATTAGTTGACATTGGAGAACAGTATGGTGCTGAATGAACACGACCTGCAGCTTCATGTGTGAAAAAGCCAAAAGTAATGTAGGTTTTTGACGTTACACGCTAAGTGAAACCCAAGGGAATGGCTATGGTGCTCTCTAAGGGTCATAATTGGCGCGAATGGTGGATTCAAACCACGACCAGCGGATCCTGGTACGGCTAAGGGACGTCACTTAGAATTATGAGATGCGTCTCCTTACTCCACTGATCTCCCACAAATATATGCAGCCGAACGATGCAAGAGGGGTGAAGGTCACGTGAATTATTACGTTACGTGAAATGCGGGAATAAATCTTACATACCTCAGAGAAATTCTCATCATTTTCGTAATCTGCAAAGTGTAGATATTATCCTGTTTCACATAAATTATCGTTTCACTCTTGAAATAAGTCGGTAATGATGCCCTATAACACAAGACAGACAGATCGATGGAACGGTGAAGATTTATGGAACATTTCCAAAATTATCTAACCTCCTAATGCTGTTTTCAACATGCGTGACGAGGATTGTCTCTCCACTGTAATGCTAATCAACGATGAATTACTGCATTCCAGGATTAGGATTAGCCTTAAATAGCACATCATCGCGCGTGATTATATAACACTAAGGTTAATAAAATCACCACGAGGCCAATAATGTATCTTCAGGCCAATATGATTTTTTTTTGTAGGAGATTAAGTTCTCCGTTCACTGTTAAAGATGACATGGGCAGAAATCCACAACAGAAGAATCTACAGTCGATATCGAATGTGTCGACTTCCGGTTCTGTCGAACAGGTTTCCCGGTCCCTGTAAATTCCTTGATAACATCATTTCACCTATGAGGTGTCGAATTTTCGGTCGTTTTTATTATTTTTTTTGGGGGGAGGGGACAATTCGAACTAACCAACGCCACCAACCAATATTCCAGCTATATGACGGCGGTTGAGTCTGGAGCCGACACTCCAGTGATTGATATCACGAGAATCGATCCACGCAATAGGGATCGATGACATGCATCAACCAAGTCAGCGAACTTGACCACCCGATCCCGTTAGACGCCTTTTACGACAAGCATAGTCGCCTTGGACGGCAAGCGTGTTTTGATGAAGACCTATTCTACCCCGGATCTTCACGAGTCGTCAAACTGCAAGGGCTTTCTTCCTGTGATCATCCTGTTCTTATATACTAAACCGCCGCCTCCGTGGTCTTGTGGTAGAGGGTCCGCCCGGAGAGCGGTAGGTCAGGGGTTCGATTCCCGGCCGCGTCATACCAAAAGACGTTAAAAAATGGTTCTTGTTGTTACCCTGTCTTGCGCTTGGCATTAAGGGGCTAAAACAAGGACTGGTCGGCTCGGAGTCAGTATACTGTGTCTGAGTGGGGTATTCATGTTCAACTGCGGCATGGCGTCTCAGTGAGCTAGCACTATAAATCGGCATCAGTCCGGACTAGTACAAGCAGTAACACACACACACACACACACACACACGTGCATGCACGTCGCTATTTAAGTGCAATAATCTTGGACGCGACGTTAAACCCAATTTCACCTCACCTCAACTTATATACTAAAACTATTGTTAGTTTAACATAAATATTATAAATCGCAATATACTGTTACACAAAACCTCCCGTGCGATAAATTTTGTGTTGTGTGTGACGTCCGTAAACTGTTTTCGGAAGTGTCGAACACTCAAGGTCCCTTCGAGTTATAAATGTCACTCCTCGTAATCAGTCAATGTTAAAACACCATTTCGTTTATCTGCAAACTTTAATTGCATTATGTAAATTTATATCAGTTCAGAATTGGTCATATGGCGACGATGGCTCAATGTCACACATACACTAATTACAAGGCCTGCGAAGATCCGGGTAGAGGGTAGGTCTTCATTAACCCATGCTTGCCGTAAAAGGCATCTAACGGGATCGGGTGGTCAGGTTCGCTGACTTGGTTGAAGCATATTAGCGAATCCCGATTGCGTGGATCGATGCTCATGATGTTAATCTCTGGATTATCTGGTCCAGACTCGATTATTTACAGACCGCCGTCATATAGCTGGAATATTGCTGAATGCGGCGTTAAACAACAAACCAACCAGCAACAAAAATTATTTAACTGTCGATCTAGACTGGAAGTTTATAACTTCTTCACCAAACATTTACAACGTTAAGCAATTGTTACAGATGTATATACATTTTTAATCGAAAAAAGTGAAACAAATTTAATAATAAAAAACTGTAATAGACTGGCGGGCAAAAGAAACGCCCCCAAACAAACAATGGTCGTCGGTGTTCAACAAATTTGCCAAACAACACGAAAACAGTTGGGAACACAGAGCTGGAATGCAACTAACCTATTCCCTGTGAACATGTGCACGTGCTTCACGTGATTTGCGAGAAAAGTGAATTTAATCACTAAAAAATACAAATTGTGCACAAAGTTACCCGTATGAAATTCTGGTATGAAATATGAGCAGGATTGTACTCTCACATCACATGAAACCGTTTAAAACAACGAACATGCCTCGACTAACCGCAGAGCAGAGGGAGAGAGCCATGGGTATGTTACAAATGGGAGGGACGCAGGAGCACGCTGCCAGGATCATAGGCTGCTTTAAGTGCACCATCGCCAGACTTGTCACACGTTATAGGCAAACTGGCAGTACTACAGACAGGCCGAGGAGTGGAAGACCCAAGGTCACGACCCCACAGGAAGACCGGTATTTACAGGTGCTTCACATAATGTCCAGATTCCTAACTGTGACGTCATCATTCGCACACACCCAGTCAGCAGAAGGACCGTTGCTAGACGACTACGCCTGTATGGTCTAGACTTTTCAAGGCCATGATGTTAACGTTTCCACACGGACGTCACAGACTGAGATGGGCCAGGACTGTACAGCAATGGCAGCAGAGAAATTTACGAAGAGTGCTATTCAGCGACGAGAGTAGGTGCCAGCTCTTCAAGTCTGATGGGCGGGTTTGAATCTACCGACGACGTTGTGAACGGACGGCACGTTGTTGGGTCCTAGAAGTGGAGCCTTATGGAGGTGGTAGTGTCATGGTCTGGGGTGCCATCTGAGGGGACAAGAAGACAGATCTGTTTATCATCGACGGAAATCTCACTGTACGTTGTTACATTGATGAGGTGTTGCGGTCTGTGGTACTGGCTTTCCTGCAACGATACCCACGGACGCTGTTTTAGCAAGACAACGCCACCCCTCACACAGCTCGAGTCACTAGCGACTTTCTGAACGCCAACAACGTGACCGTATTACAGTGGCCAGCCAGATCACCGGACCTGTCGCCCATAGAGCAACCCTGGGACCAACTTGGACGCAGGATTCGGAAACGTCAACAACCGCCATTGGCGAGGGATGCCTTGGCAATTTCCCTGCAGGAAGAATGACGTAGGATCCCTTCTCAGGATGTCAGGAGACTCGTGTACTCAGTTTGACGTCGTGTTAGGGCCTGCATCGTTGCTGGAGGGGGTCACATCCGATACTGAGCCATGAGCCATCGACGTCGATTCTGAGGGTGTGATCGAATACTGGCAGTACACCCAGCAGGATAAACGTGTCTCCAGAACTTTAAGCACATGTTGTTTCATCTTGTCGTTTTCAAATACCGTTTGTGAATAATTGGTTTTTTTATAATAAAACATCAACTGTTACTAAATTTTGCGTCTGTTTTGTTTTAGACCAGAAAATTGTCTGTGGCATTTTTTTCCCCCGTAGTTTATTTTAAATATTTTTTTGTCTTTTTTTTTCATACTTTACCGCGAGTAAATGCCACATAGTTATGGAGCCAAGATCGGTGAGACTTTCAGTCCGTACTTTTAAGCATTGGTCCAAAGACAGAACGTTATCAACGCTAAACTTCCTATGGTTACGTTTTCGAAATTGTATTGATTATCTTGTGGAAGACGCAAGACTTCACTCTCGTAGCACACAAGCACTAATCAGTTTTCGGAGTATTGATCACGTTGTTTAAGAACAGTTTAGCTGAGAATCAATTATTAAGAGTAATTGAAATCGTATAGTTCTTTTTTGTAAATTTTGTAATAAACACAAAAACTAGTTAATAAAGCAACCACAAAATAATTTCTTTGGGTATTACACGAAGCGTGTCAACACCACGATATGAGGTATTACAGGACATTACATGACAAGTTTCATCACCATATTTGATGATATTATAGGGTATTACATGAAAAGTTCCAACACCAATAATTGGGGTTTTATGGGTATTACCTGGATATTAACAACGCCAATATTTGGGGTATTATAGGGGGTTACATGAATATTTATAACACCAATATTTGGGGTAATATTTGGTATTACATGAAACGTTCCAACACCAATATTTGGGGTATTATTGGGTATTACCTGGATATTAACAACGCCAATATTTGGGGTATTATAGGGAGTTACATGAAATGTTTCAACGCCAATATTTGGGGTATTATTGGGTATTACATGAAACGTTCCAACACCAATATTTGGGGTATTTTGGGGTATTACATGAATATTTCCAACGCCAATGTTTGATGTATCAAAGGGAGTTACATGCAACGTTCGAACGCCAATATTTGGGGTCTTATTGGGTATTACATGAATATTACCAACGCCAATATTTTGGATATTATAGGGAGTTACATGGCACGTTTCAACGCCAATATTTTGGGTATTATTTGGTATTATATGAATATTTCCAACGCCAATAATTTGGGTATTATTTGGTATTACATGAATATTCCCAACACCAACATTTGGAGTCTTATTGTGTATTACATGAATATTACCAACACCAACATTTGGGATGTTGTAGGGTGTTACATGAAACGTTCCAACATCAACGTTAAACTAACATATAGTCTCTGAAAATAACATATTTGACAGATAAAAGTATTCAATTATAGTCATGAAATATCATAAGAGATTCTCTTCATAATTCAGTAATCAAGACTTGCGAAATAATGTAGACTTGCATGGTCTTTATTGGATATTTATTCATTTGAGGGTATGTATGACTAAGGCAACGTTGACATCTGTTTATTGGGATAATCCCGATGCAGTTGGTGAGAGTTATCTCCTTTGTCTAGATCTAGCCTTGCTCAAACTGATTCGTACCAAACAGTTGCGAGGTGAGGTGAAATGGGGTTTAACGTCGCGTTCAAGATTATTGAACTTATATAACCACGCCACTTGTAAAAATATCTCCCTTCCCCAGTCTGAGAAACACGATCCTTCATTCGACACATGAAATATCCTCTATGTAGGCCCAGCACTCATTGCTTGCCAGGCCTGTGGGTACTCCGGTGCAAAATAGATCCCTATCACAAAAAATAATGTCCTACCATCATTGAACATGATCTCATTGACTTATAAAGGTCCCTTTCAGTTTTCTCGAAATCTCGTAATTTATATTTCTCCAAGAATCTACTTTTCCAAACCACGTCCACATTTATCATCAAACACAAAACTCTCGAATTCAAACAAGTATTCGCATTGACCTTGCAAGTGGGTCCACCAATATTCAGATAGCAGATTTCAAATCCTGATGAAGTCCATCTCTTTCTGTTGCCACATCAGTATTCATAACACACTATAGATTTGATATCCCAACAGAATACGGAACATATTTCAGTTCCCAGGAATGTTGGAACTGCGGCCCGAGCCAGACACCATTGCTGAAAGAACAAAGCTTCACAATAGATTTATTGAATGACCACGAGTGCCAGCCCCGTCTCAAATCAATGGACGCCATAAACCGCTATACCCCTGCACATTTTATTCTCAGAAGTAAGTTTGTTACACTACTCTATTAATGTCGGTTGATTGCTGCTTGCGGCAGTGGCGGAGAGCATGGGACAGCAATTAAGTTGCTGTTGTTGTCAATAATGAAGACCAGCTTAATTAAGATAACTATTTGAAGTAGGTTTCTATCATCAGAACGGACATGGAAATCTCGACAGGTGCTGGTACTACAGGCGGTGGATTGTGTTACAGGGTGATACATCAGCGTTTGATGTGCTTGGGATGATGAGTTCTACCATTGATGAGGCTTTACTTTATCATCATTTTAGTGGATGTGTAGGGCATATATCACGAGGCCCACCATGCCGTAAGCGTAATTGTTTTCAAAGCCCTATGGAACATATCGAATCAAGTGGCCTTTGGGATGCTTGTTATCTTTGTTTCTCAAATTTGAATAAAGTATGACTTTTTTAGCTGTATTTGTAATGTAAACAAAACAACACATTATTTTTCAGGAGATCCAGAATGCCAAGCGATGAATATGTACACGTTTATACCGAACACGCTTATAACGAACTGACGGATATAACGAACTTATTTTGGGGTTCCGGCCATTTGATGTATATATGCTTATAACGAACTACGGTTATAACGAACTAAATTTAGTGGCCCCTTTAAGTTCATTATAACCGTAGCAATAAAGTTCTTCTGGTCTACTTCTTTTATATCCCGTTTATGTCTTCTCATAAAAGTTGAAAAAGAACAGTATTTTGGATATATTAAGGTAGTGACCGGATACTGGATAAGAGCGGAGGGTTTGTATGCGTTCAAGTGTGTATGTGAAACCTGGGGAAAATTATTTTCATTTGAAACCCCACTCATGTGAACAGCATTTTTTGAGGTTCCTTAAAGTTCGCTACAGTGAGTGAGTGAGTGAGTGAGTGAGAGTGAGTGAGTGAGTGAGTGAGTGAGTGAGTGAGTGAGTGAGTGAGTGAGTATGGTTTTACGCAGCTTTTAGCAATATTCCAGCAATATCACGGCGGGGGACACCAGAAATGGGCTTCACCCATTGTACCCATGTCGGGAATCGAACCCGGGTCTTCGGCGTGACGAGCGAACGCTTTAACCACAAGGCTACCCGACCGCCCCCTTCGCTACATTGATTGTATGCCACGTCAATACCGATGTATAACCAAAGTGTGTTTTTTTATTAGTTGTACTGTCCGATTCGTTTCTGTCGACTATCGTTAACTCGAAGTGACAACGGCAATATAACAAAGATAGCGAGGTATGGCGGTGTCACCATATGAACAATGAATTGTGAAATGGTAAAATAGAATACATGTATTCGGAAAACACCAATAACGAGAAATATAATATACATGTATATACCTCGAATTGTTATAATAATATTACCTCGACTTGGAGACAATCAACCATTGTGTAAACGGTGTTCGCGAGAAAACTGCTTAAATGACTACTACGACCAAATGTAACCGCGTAAATAGACCAGCATGGCCCAGTGACCGATCTACTGTCTTTCTCATGGGACAGTCACGAAGGTATTAAAACTGGTTTTGTGAATGTTGGAGTCTCAACACGTACAATATGCAATATCTGGGGACCGAGTGTGCGAGACTTGACATCCCCGTAGCTAGGACAGTGTCAACTCCAATTTGCACGGTCAAACAGAGTAATCTCCCCTGATGGTACAATAATGGCGTGATGGGAGAGCGCGCAGCTGCGTGCAGGCAAGGAATGGATTACACTTACAGGTAGTTCGTGAAAAAACACCGAAACTGTTGCAAAATAAATCAAAGGAGAGAAAAATGATCCGGACAGTAAATGTGAACTAATGTCTATATGTTAACATTGTCCACATACATATGTGCATTGTATTGCTGAGATGCTGTAGTTGTTGAATTAAGTTTGACTGCTGGTCGCTAGGGGGGCGATTGATTTTTATGTCTGTTCACAATCAAGATCGGAGGTGATCGTAATTGTACAGGGTGAAGAATGGTATGTTCCGATTGCATATTTTCAGAAAATGTTTCTACATCATAATTGGAATTATGGATTGTTATATGTTGGCTGTCGTTTTTAATATGTGTTATCGTGATAATCTAACAGAGATAGACATGGGACTATAATCTGAAAAGCTGAAAGATTTGCAACAATCGAGCCCACGCCATGTGAGAGTTATCACTGTGAGAGTACATATCATGACATGTAACAGTTCTTATATCATGGGGTGTAAGCTTGGTGTGAGATGACCGCCTCCGTGGTCTAGTGGTAGAGCGTCCGCCCGGAAGGTCTGGGGTTCGATCCCTGGCCGCGTCATACCAAAGGACGTTACAAGATGGTACTTGTTGTTACCCTGTCTGGCGCTCGGTATTAAGGGGCTAAAACAAGGACTGGTCGGCTCGGAGTCAGTATACTATGTCTGAGTGGGGTATTCATGGTAAACTGCGGCATGGTATCTCAGTGGGCTAGCACTATAAAACCGACATTAGTCCACACGTGAATAAGTGCAATACTCTTGAATGCGACGTAAACCCCTTGCATCCAACCTCACCTTAATGTTAGAGGATAGTGAATACGCGGTAAAATCCCATGAGCATTATGATTATCACATTTGGAACAAAATATAAAGAATTCCAACTTTCAGCTAGCGTATCTCGCACTCACTGAGTGAGTGAGTTGGGTTAACGCCGCTTTGAACAATATTCCAGTTATATCACGGCGTGTTAGCTTGATGTGGGAGGAAAACCCGAAGTAATGCAGATCTTAGATGTTTACCACTTATAAAGGGAATTCGACTGAAGGCAAATATCGGCTCAAACCAAATCAAAAGTAATGGCTCCTACGTGACCTGAGTTTTCATTTGGAGTTTTCATTCCAGAAGATACGGTAATTCAGGTTTTACAAGAAATGATTCAGACAATAGTTTAGCCCATTACATTATCTATCTATACCACAAAACAAGGGGTATTCACCACACGACCCGTGAAGATTCCGGGATAGAATAGGTCTTCAGCAACCCATACTTGCCGTAAAAGGCGACTATGCTTGTCGTAAAAGGCGGCTAACGGGATCGGGTGGTCAGGCTCGCTGACTTGGTTGATACATGTCATCGATCCCAATTGCGTGGATAGATGTTCATGCTGTCAATCACTGGATTGTCTGGTCAAGACTCGATTATTTACAGACCGTCGTCATACAGCTGGAATATTGCTGAGTGTGGCGTTAAACAACAAACCAAACCAAACCAAAACCATTATACCACACACGCCATACAGCGAGATTGTCACGTGACATCGTGATTAGAAAAAGGCCGTGATATATTTTATCACGCTCCCCAGACAAGCATCCCCATGAACCCGCCATCACACCAATATCCACAACACATGATAGAGTAATTCTACCTTACATTACTCTACCTAGCTTCGTCAGATACACTTTATCTTTAAGCGGATTAAACTTCAGTTTATTTCATCCAACTTTTCTTTCTAATCTTTTTTTATACCAATCGGTCAAGTATTTGATTTGTTCAAATTTCGTTTCAGAATTTCAGAACCTTTTCCAGAAATTATGTTCACAGCACGAATGGAAACATTGAATTAGACCCCAAATGATTTTAACCCTGCCCAAAGAAAGCTACTGTAAATATAACATTTCTTTCCCAAGGACATTTTTCATTCTGGAGTGGAGACTTAAATATTCTGAAATTATACAGAGGACCCGCGGCGAGCAAATCGAAATGTTGGACTCCGTATAAAACGGAATCGGGAATCAAGGCAGCGGACACAATTGGTAGTCTGTACAGTTATCCCATCGGGCTAATGTGATCAACAGGGGTCCATCTTATCCGCTAACCAGGCAAGGGACGCAACGCGAACTCTTCAATTTTGAAGACAAATTTGTGTTGACTAGGTACGATTTGCTCTGACGTTGACGCAATGCCTTCACATGTGAGGAGACTTTATGCAGTTTTTCTGACATTTTGTTTAATTCAAAACTACATGCGAATGAAAATTGGAGTTCCTCGCACGTCTTTCGTCCTGGAGCAAATCCGGCGAAAAAAGTATTTAATCTCATGACGGAGAAGTAAATATGGTAGAGTCCTGAATTGCGTGGAGAATTAAAGTTGTGGATGGTGGTGTTTTTTTGGAGGGACAGGCTGACAAATTAGTGTTAGGGGTAAGTGAGTTTCTCTATTCGGGTTCCTGGAGAAGAAATTTTGGAAAAAGCTGAGCAGAACCAGATTTGCTTCTCGGTCGTCATGTGTGAAGAGGGTCCTAATGGACTGTTCTCAGTCCAAGCAGTAAATCAGGTCAGTGCGATTAAGTGCCTACTGCAGTCGAGTGTCCATAGAGGCTGATGGACAAAATACGCCTCTGAGTTTTTGTCAAGTCAACAATAGTTTCGCGCTACCCTAAAGAGTCGAAAATTGCATGACCAAAAATTAAAAGGTCAGAAGTAATAAAATATAATATTCATAATTTATGATTAAGAGATTAATTGTGTTTGAAAAAACGATCTTCAATATTGGTGGCTTCTTAGAACGTATTTCTTGTGAGAGCAAAATCTCTACAAAATATGCTTGACAACTCTACACCAAGTGAAAGTTTTACAGAAGGGTCATTCTTACCTCACTGATAGTATGTAGCTAATATCATATCATACAATCTGTTCCATATCATTAAAGAGTCTCATATAATAGCTAATAGAATGTCATTAACATTTAATAGATAATTATGAAATTATATTTCTATGTCCCCAAAGATAACCTCATCGGAGTAAATTTGTATGATCATACCATCTTGGCTTTGTCGTCGTGGTTAAAGAGACCCTTGGGATTACCATTTGAAACTCAATCCGCCAGAGTGTCCCAGGGCATGAATTGAATATTCTGGTCAATCTATTACAATCCCGATTCCTTTTAAATATACATGCACATACGCCAGGAGTATATCCCCATGTATTTCAGATTAACTGTCAATCATTTTTTCTGTCTTGCTTATATACGTTTCTGAGAAAGGATTTGTTTTATTGATAGTATGTCGATTATCCCTGGTGTATATGTCTTAATGCCAACTCGGTGTCAACAGATATTTTCCAAATCTTTACAAGTTTTTAATCAAGGTGCTCACGTAATTTGATGCACTTCGCGATGAAAGACCCGTTTTATCACAATATAAAACTTGATTATCGCCAGATCTTCTTGACTAGGCGCCGCCATTTTGTTTGAAGCAAATGCAAGTGATACAAGAGGTGGAATCTGATTGGTCCATAGGAGAGGCTTAGAAGGGACATAACTGGTAATATCCACTGGTGGCGCTACGATCGGGCCCAGGAATTCCAGCCTTGTTCGGCAAGGGTGGAAACTGGACTTTTAAAGTCAGTTAACTCTCTTGTCCCGAGAAAATGAGTAAAATAGCGAAGGTATGAAAAGGCTCTGTCACCTGTTGAGTACCATTGTGCCTACAGTCCAATGAACATACAACATGTGTATAGGCGTGTTGAGATGTTGGCACATTGGGATGTAGGCACTTTGGGATGTAGGCACACTGGGATGTAGGCACACTGGGATGTAGTCCTGACATACTAATTCACAGACCATAGTGAAAAATGGAATACAACGGCGTAAAACAACATACCAACCAATGCCTACCCTCCACGGTAATGAGAATTATATACTGAAGGAAATAAATTAGGGAACGGATAACAACTGACACACGTGTACTGCACATACAGACAGATATTATTCAACATTTAAACGTGGATAGTGGTATAGTGGATAGAACGCCTGCCCGGAGAGAGAGAGAGAGAGAGAGAGAGAGAGAGAGAGAGAGAGAGAGAGAGAGAGAGAAAGAAAGAAAGACACACACACACACACACACACACACTCGTGGCTATGTAAGTGCAATAACCACCTCACCTCACTATAAACACCAAAGACCCGTGAAGATCCGGGGTAGAATCATCTTCCCGAGGCAAGAGAGTTAACTGACTTTAAAAGTCCAGTTTCCACCCCTGCCGAACTTGACTGGAATTACTGGGCTCGATCGTAGCGCCACCAGTGGCTATTACCAATTATGTCCCTTTTAAACCTTTCTTACATCGCGAAATGCATCAAATCATGTGAGCACCTTGATTAAAAGCATGGAAGGATTTGGAAAATATCTGCTGACAACGAGTTGGCGGTGCACATGCTTTGCAAATCCTGCAATCGACCGAAATCTGCACGACAGTTTACGAACCGGATTTCGATGTCGGTGCGCGATTTTGATTGGACTATGCATAGACTCGCTAGTCCAGACAAAATGTAACTCCATAATACCAGCCTAGTTCGGCAAGGGTGGAAACTGGACTTTTATAGTCATTTAACTCAATTGCCTCGGGAAGATGGGGTAGAACAGGTCTTCAGCAACCCATGCTTGCCGTAAAAGGCGACTATGGTTGTCATAAAAGGCGACTAACGGGATCGGGTGGTCAGGCTCGCTGACTTGGTTGATGCATGTCATCGATCCCTATTGCGTGGATCGATACTCATGATGTCAATCACTGGATTATCTGGTCCGTACTTGATTATTTACAGACGCCATCATATAGCTGGAGTATTGCTGAGTGCGCCGTTAAACACCAGGCAAACAAACAAAATAAACACCAGATCATGCAGGTTATGCAATATTCTCCTTTAATTCCACAAAACTCCTCCCATGCTGTCCTCTCATACCGCTGAAAAGATTAAATCTTTCAGGAGAAGACCGCCTCCGTGGTCTAGTGGTAGAGCGTCCTCCCGGAGAGCGGAAGGTCCGGGGTTCGATCCCCGACCGCGTCATACCAAAAGACGTTAAAAGATGGTACTTGTTGTTACCCTGTCTGGCGCTCGGCATTAAGGGGCTAAAACAAGGACTGGTCGGCTCGGAGTCATTATACTGTGTCTGAGTGGGGTACTCATGTTAAACTGCGGCATGGTATCTCAGTGAGCTAGCACTATAAATCGGCATCAGTCCGGACTAGTACAAGCAGCCACACAAACACACACACGTACATGCACGTCGCTATATAAGTGCAATAATCTTGGACGCGACGTTAAACACCATTTCACCTCACCTTTCAGGAGAAGAAGACCCTTGATGCTTCAGTGGCCGATACAGGACAGGTCCGACTGATTGCATGGTTAAGTAGGTTATCAAGCGGCTGCGGTTACCAATGAGGTTTATTGGCTTATTACTAGAACTGATCACGTCCCGAGATCCCTGTTCACACTGTGATAAAGCCATCTCGTTACCCGACGTCATTTTACACCAGAACAACTTCACGTGGCCTTCTTACACATCAGTAGCCATCACGACGGTGTTTTACTGTGTTGCCCAGTACCATGAAGCTTCCTGTCTCAGACATCGTTAAGGTTTTTTTAACGCGTCGGGGAAAGGAATGATTCGGATCTCAGTGTAAAAAAAGCAATAGTATGCGTTTTTTAGAAAGAGCTCACGGATCCGCCGCCCAAACAGTGGAATGATTTTTTTTTAAATAACGATTAGTCTTTCTTGTCTCTTTCTCGACCCATAATTGGTTTTATTGCTTAAGTTCATCTCGATGCTATATATACATAAAGAAAAAAGTTAAGCACACCCTAATATATTTCATTATTGTTTGGTCCCAATATTTGTAATAGTCATTAAAGATATAATTACGGGAAGAATGATGTTTTCTCGAGATGATGTAATCAGTCATGCGTGACGAAAGCTCACGTGCCATGCATGGTATGCCCGTGCAGCATGCTACCCTCGAGTATCTCCAAGCAGTATATCCAAACGTTAAAATTGCTTTCTTAAGCCGATGACGTTGGTATCGCACAGCTCATGTGGTCAGTCATCCCATGCCACGATTTTTGCCATTTGTCATGGCTCAGATCTAGAATTAGGGGTGTGCTTAACCTTTTTCTTTGTGTACACATTAACTCACTCATTTATTCTCAGTGTCCCTCATGCTTGTCGATCAGACTATATGGGGACTGGTGGTCAGGTCTGTTACTTGTTTGACAACATATCATCGTATTCCGATGGCTTAGATAGGTGTCCAGGTAACCAGTCACTGACGTTCATTGTTCACACGCGACTATCTACCGGCCGCTGTGACATAGCCAGAATATTTTCGACTGCGGCGTTAATAACGTTCACTCACTCACACTTACAGATACACCCGTGATGATCCGTGGTAGCAGAGGTCTTCAGTAACCCATGCTTGCATTGCCGTAACAGGCGACTAAGCTTGTGGTAAGAGGCGACTAACAGGATCAGGTGGTCAGGCTCGCTGACTTAGTTGAAGCATTCATCGTATCGCCTAAACAAAGACGGGGTCTTATGGTACAAGTCAAAATAGATAATTGCATCAGATTTCATCTTTGTCACTGCTTCAAATTTGGAAATGTCCTCTACATGTTTACCATAAAACTTATAATGTTTGAAAGCTCATCTATTGAATGTCATAACCCTGATCAAGCAACTTTTGAGCAAGAGTAGTGTGACGGTCTCTGGTATCTTGGTAGAAAGAGAAAGCTCGATTGTACCTCAAAAGTTGTGAAATGTGGACATCACATGCTGGAGTTTTTGGAATATTGCTCGACATAAAGGGAAAGTTCACTGTCGAAATTTGAATTCATCCTTCAAAACACCTCTAGAAATTGGACATACGATCAGCGGCTCCATGCTCGGCTGCATGGCGTGCAGAGAATCACATACATATGCTTCCACCTGCGTTTGTTTTCGAGGATGATACCTATATGTCTGGGAGCTGTGCTCCAGAGACCCGGGTGTCATTAAACAAGAATAAAGTAATAATGAAAACGTGGTAATAGCTCCACAGGTTTATTGACCGCCTCCCTGGTCTAGTGGTAGAGCGTCCGCCCGGAGAGCGGAAGGTCCGGGGTTCGATTCCCAGCCGCGTCATACCAAAGGACGTTAAAATATGGTACTTGTTGTTACCCTGTCTGGCGCTTGTCATTACGGGGCTAAAACAAGGACTGGTCGGCTCGGAGTCAGTATACTGTGTCTGAGTGGGGTATTCATGTTAAACTGCGGCATGGTATCTCAGTGAGATAGCACTATAAATCGGCATCAGTCCGGACTAGTACAAGCAGCCACACACACACAAACACGCGCATGCACGTTTCTATATAAGCGCAATTATCTTGGACGCGACGTTAAACCCCATTTCACCTCACCTCACAGGTTATTATCAGAAAGTTGTAAAAATAGATGACAATAAAAAGTATAAAAAGGACAACACAACCCCAATTTACACTGACGACGAAAACTGATTATTAAACCAGAACAAATATAAAGCTGATTAGCTAAACAATTGTATAACAGTAATCAAAGCAGGGTAGTTAAATCAACACTTTGACAAGATATTGACCAGATGCATAGACAACAAATTAAGCCGACTGGGACCAATTAACACTTGAGAGTTAATTAACTTAGCACTCTAAAGAGTGAATAACCCCGCGGGATTAAATAGGGGGAAATAAACACAGATGACCTATCTCTAAAATATGTCCCTTGGACAATAAAATAGACGGAACACGCCTAAATATCAAACCATTCTTTTAGGCTAAACCCTCGGTCACTTTGACTGGGCAAGGAAATCCTGATCTTCTCAAAAATACTAGGTACTTAAACTCACGATAGATAAAAAGGTACTTGACCAAAAGAGTAAGTTGACACCCAATTGTAAAAAGGTATTTCACCAAAACCAGACAATCGCGGGAAAGTTTATTACTACTGAAAACGGAGTATGAAAAACCCTCCCTAATACGTTTTTCTCAATACCACCAGCGTATGTCAGTACCAGATTAAAACTGCCTCGTAATAACGCGATCCCTGTCGATGAAGACACAGGATTTCGCAATGGCTAAAATTCATGTGCGCGGACCTCGGAGAGGACAACCTGTCCTAGTCAGGCGTAGGAATGCAGTTGCCTCGTGAGGAAACCACAGTGTGTTTTCTAACATAGGGAAAACCCGAATAGCAAAATAGCTACTACACCAAAACGGAAGAATTGGGTACCAAACTAAGGCGCTGAGCATAAGCTATCCAACGGTATCATCAAAGATTTAATTACAACCAGATATGTACAATTATCGAGGAGCAAACTGACCGTAAATACATGAGGAATAGATAATCACGCCACTGCGGGAAAAGAAAAAGTTATTAAAACATTTTCCATACATGAATAGGGTAGCAAACATATACATGTATGAGATAAGATATATCAAAACAATACTTGAAAAAACTATGCAATTAAACCGCTGGAGAATAATATTTACGGGTCACCAATTCTCAAACAATGAATGTGAAGACACTGGACCATTCGTGACCAACTCGTGTCATTCCGGGACAAGCCGAATAGCGACTCGTGCCCCTCTCATGGCTATTTTTGCGACCGAGTTCCGTCTTAGCGCAAACGGGCATACCTAAAACAATTGTCAATTCGTTGCGTAATGGTTCACATATATTATATATATATATATTTCAGATGCAGTTTTAAGCACATTAGGACATAAGGAATTATACAGTATGATTGTACACATATAACTATGTCTTGGGTATATTTTTAGATGCAAGACATATGTAAAATCAAAAATCATTCCTGAGGGACTCTTTGACGAAGAACTTGAAGTCATACGCGCATTCTGTGTGGTTTGTCGAATTTTCGCACATAATTACATTCATCGATAGGGGAACGAGTCTTCTTGCGGGTTACGGAAAGGGATGAGTGCGTTGTAACGAACAACGACTGCCGGACTTTGTCGAAGGGTGACGGAAGCCGGACAATTAAGGGGTATGGAAGTGGTGCGGCCACTAGACCATGACTAAACTGGTTTTACGACCCGGGGACACTACATGTCCAGAGAATGTATCGTGAGGAATGTCCAGTTCAGCTTATCCACAGGCAAGTAATAGTAGTTTGACGTTCATCATAAAAATCGTGGCGGTCGGGTAGCCTAGTGGTTTAAGCGTTCGCTCGTCACGCCGAAGACCTGGGTTCGATTCCCGACATGGGTACAATGTGTGAAGCCCATTTCTGGTGTCCCCCGCCGTGATATTGCTGGAATATTGCTAAAAGCGGCGTAAAACCATACTCACTCACTCATTATAAAAATCCTAATAATTTACCGCCCCGAGTTCTCGGGCTGATATAGAGCAAAGCAGCACGTGCAGCACACAATTGTATAAATACATGCACGCCACGCGATCCAATGGTGATCTCTCAAAGGCAAAGAGCTTCCGGGTGTGCTTCAAGTATTACAGTTTGCACGGAACGCACGTGCAGCTCAAACTCCTAAGACCTCTACAATCCGCGGGACTTATCGGGATGTAATTGATTTCCAAGAGATCAAACACCGATCTCTCCCGGACACAAGCCTTTAAGTAATCTATGGTAGAGCAACAGAACACTATCAAGATATGAAAATGCATTTGAGATAACAAATGTTCCTCTTTATCGTGATAAAGTGCTGTATAATAGTCGTCAATCTGTCCCTGACCACCTGATCATCATATAATACCATTTCTGGTGTTCCCCGCCGTGATATTGCTAGAATATTGCTAAAGCGGCGCAAAACAATACTCACTCATTCTTATTTGATACGACTACTGTTAAGGGGACATTTAGTTTTGTCAGTTGAAGCCCTGTGTGCATTCGTCTGCCATTGGCACCAGGAGGAGAACACAATGGAACAGCCGTAGTGCTCAACTATCTCCATCACACCTCCTGACAAGGAGCTAATAAGTAAAGCCGATTAATATGACAAGGACTCGAGGTAAATGTCATTTGTGTCTGTGACATTGTATGACATTAGAACATTGATGTCGCCCATGGTTTTGTCACAACCTGCTTGTTCGGACAATGAAACATCTTGATGGTGATTCATAATATCGTTAAGAAAAGATAATTGAATTTCTGTTTACTTTGAACTGAGTATAACATATAATCTAAGACATGGTGGCGGCAATTCAAAGGCGTTTCTGTCATTACAGCGTGTTTTCAACTCATAATCATCAGAATCCAATTATAATGTGTCCGAGGTATGTCATTTTTCAATATATCACATGCTTTTATCCGAATGCCAATGTTGAACACCCATGCATCACTTTGTTAACTTGAAGTGCAATTTAGTCAGAAAGAAGCCACTCGATTCAATATAGTCTGTCTTACAGACCCTGATACAAATATATCAACTACAGCCCATGCAAGTCTATAATGTTTGGCAAGTCTAGATTACTGCAGTATCTGAAAATGAAGAGAATCATTGGGCTCCCTTTTTATTATATTTTTATTAAGATAACTGAGCAACTGTTTTTTCTGTACGATATGTTCATTTCAGAGACTATATGTTAGTCTAGACTCAATAAAGCCACTGGCAATGTTGGTTATGAGTTAAAACCACGTGGCTATAATTAGGAGTGAGTGAGTGAGTTGGGTTTAACGCTGCTTTTAACAGTATTCCAGTTATATCACGGCGTGTCAGCTTAATGTGGGAGGAAAGCCCGAAGTGATGCAGGTCTAAGACGTTTACCACTTCGGTGAAACCCACGAGCACGGGTATGGTGCTGACAAACCTAGAAACATAATTGGGGCGAACCGGGATTCGAACCCACAATCATAGGTTTCTGGCGTGCCCAAGGGACGCAACTCTGCACAGCGAATCGCGGCGCCTTAGACGACTGGGCCACCCGTGTCCCCCTATAATTAAGAAATAAACGACTTCAGAGAGAATAAAACATCAGGGGGCAGCGCCCCTCATTGTTTATTCTCCTTGCAGTGTTTTATTGTACGATAAACAACGACCATGAGTCGTTATTTCTTAAAAGAGATATCAACAGCATCTTTAAGGATGTTGATAAAAGGTACAAGCTTTAAAACACATTCACCCAAATTTTAATAATGATGACTCCCTGATTAGACTATGACCTCGGAAATGTTGGAATATGGAATATTGCTGAGTGCGGCGTAAAACAACAAACAAAACAAACATGACAATTAAAACCAAACGTCAACGCCAGAGAACAACCGAAACAGATTCCATTGAACGAATAAGGTAAAAATTAATGAATTGATCACTGAAAATCGGAAACAAACCACACACTACCTAATCTTTCTTTAAGGTAAGACCCGTGAAGATCCGCGTCAGAATAGGTCTTCAGCAACCCATGCTGTTGCAAAAGGCAACTACGTTTGTCGTAAGAGGTACTAACGGGATCGGGTGGCAAGGCTCGCTGACTTGGTTCATGCATGTCATTGTAACCCAATTGTGTGGATCGATGTTCATGATATCAATCACTTGTCTGGTCCAGACACGATTATCTGCAGATCGCCGTCATATAGCTGGGATATTGCTTAGTGCTTAGTAAATACAGTAAAACGACAAAAAACCTGTTCAATAGTCACAAGAAATCTTGACTCAAAACAGGGTTCATTGTACGATTCCGACAATACCATAAGTATGTGTTTATGAATCACTACCAAATGTTGGTGATATGACGTGTTCGCGAAACGGTCAGCGTATCCTGCCCATCACAAACACATGCAAAGGAAAGTCAAGTCAAGTGAAAACACATTGGAACATATGCTAGGGAGTTCCATCTGACATACTTTTTTGTCAAAGTCACTGATGCGTCAACATGTCAAACATAAAACCTTCTTGAAAGCTTTGCCAAAAAAATATTAAAAAGGACTGTGTTTTATACTGCAACATCTCAGCTACAGAAACCTCAAAGCTGATGGGTTTGCTTCGCAGGACGAGAATCAGAAACATTCAACCACATTGCTCAACCTGTTTATGTTAATACACAGGAAAGAACACAGAATACTTTACATATACAGATACGATGTTACATCTTTATTGGTCGGCCATTGGTCTTTTAATGTTAAACACTACTGGTGAACGTTCAGGGCGAGTAAACACGACAGCAGATACAGATGCCATCAATAAGCCGCCACCATATAACATCTTGTAACAGAATATCAGAAATGCGCATGGCAGCCAATCACTAGCCAGCTGAAAGAACAAACAGCTATGAACGGAGTTTCTTTTCGTTTATTTGTGCCGTCAATGCTTTTACTGTTTCATCTCTGCCCTTGACTTTTATGAGCGAACTTTTGTTGACCTTAGTTCTCTGGCGCCAATTCCTGTTTCTTAGGAGTTGATACTTGTATATACAAATGCATTTTTGGCGTCCGTTCTCAGATTTTTCCATTCCTCAAACAATTTGTACTGTAGATCCATGCATGACATACCAGCTTTCGTA
This sequence comes from Haliotis cracherodii, assembly GCF_022045235.1. Classification (NCBI taxonomy): domain Eukaryota; kingdom Metazoa; phylum Mollusca; class Gastropoda; order Lepetellida; family Haliotidae; genus Haliotis; species Haliotis cracherodii. The sequence goes on along the minus strand of NW_027266319.1, from coordinate 53,081,568 downwards.
TGCGTTGATAAACTGGTGTTTATATCAGCGGTTCTCTTCCAACGATAATGCATTGGGAACAATCTGTTGTATGTGTGACATATATTATTATTGCTTGTGTAGCGGCCATAAAATTTCCGAGTCCCGTGATGGGATTCGAACCACGGACCTTCTGATCCGAGGTCGGACGCCTTGTCCACGTGACCAAAGAGGTTAACCCCGTCAGCAAGCTGACAAGGTAAGGATGTCATCTGTGGGAAGATTCCACGCCCTGTTACGTACTCCCCCGTCAACAGAAGGGACGTCCCGGGCCGCAAAGTAGGGTACTGAGGCTTACTTTGCTCAAATTTAATATGAACGTGCTCAGCCCCACGTTGGGCGCCAATGTAGTGGCCATAAATTTTCCGAGTCCCGTGATGGGATTCGAACAACGGACCTTCTGAACCGAGGTCGGACGCCTTGTCCACATGGCCAACCAGGTTTACCCCGTCAGCAAGCTGACAAGGTAAGGATGTCATCTGTGGGATGACTCCACGCCCTGCTACATACTCCCCCGTCAACAGAAGGGACGTCCCGGGCCGCAAAGTAGGGTACTGAGGCTTACTTTGCTTAAATTTAATATGAACGTGCTCAGCCCCACGTTGGGCGCCAATGTAGTGGCCATAAAGTTTCCGAGTCCCGTGATGGGATTCGAACAACGGACCTTCTGAACCGAGGTCGGACGCCTTGTCCACATGACCAACCAGGTTTACCCCGTCAGCAAGCTGAGTTAGTGAGTGAGTGGGTGGGTGAGTTGAATTTAAACGCCGTTCTGAACAGTAATTCAGCTATATTACGGCTTGTCAGCTTGGTGTTAGGGAATGCCATAAATACTAAGGAATCACATACGCTGCCCCGAGCGCCTCCGTGGTCTAATGGTAGAGCGTCCCCGCGGAGAGCGGAAGGTCCGGGGTTCGATCCCCAGCCGCGTCATACCAAAAGACGTTAAAAGATGGTACTTGTTGTTACCTTGTCTAGCGCTCGGCATTAAGGGGCTAAAACAAGGACTGGTCGGCTCGGAGTCAGTATACTGTGTCTGAGTGGGGTATTCATGTTAAACTGCGGCATGGTATCTCAGTGTGCTAGCACTATAAATCGGCATCAGTCCGGACTAGTACAAGAAGCTACACACACACGTGCATGCATGTCGCTATATAAGTGCAATAATCTTGGACGCGACGTTAAACCCCATTTCACCTCACCTCACCATAAGCTGCCCCGCGAGAGAGTTAATTAGAATTTAACGTCGCAAGGGACACATAGTGACAGCCCCACCGCCAATTGGGGGGCCTCAGACGTCTACACCCCTGAGTCACCCAATCCCTTTGAGGGCGAAATGGGTTTAACGTCGCTTCCAAGATTATTGCACTTATATAGCGACGTGTATGCACGTGTGTGGCTGCTTGTACTAGTTCGGTTGGTTGATTTGTTGTTTAACGCCGCACTCGGCAATATTCCAGCTATATGACGGCGGTCTGTAAATAATCGAGTCTGGACCAGACAATCCAGTTATTAATATCATGAGCATCGACCCATGCGGGTGGGATCACTGACATGCATCAACCAAGTCAGCGAGCCTGACCATCCTGTTAGTCGCCTCTTACAAGAAGCATAGTCGCCTTTTACAGCAAGCCTGAGTTGCTGAAGACCTATTCTACCCCGGATCTTCACGGGTCTACTCGTTCGGACTGGTGCCGATTTATAATTCTAGGCCCCTGACATACCATGCCGCAATATACTGACTCAGAGACGACAAGTCCTTTTTTAAGCCCTTTAATACCGAGCACCAGACATGATAACAACAAGTACCATCTTTTAACGTCTTTTGGTATAACTCAGCCGGGGATCGAACCCCAGACCTTCCGCTATCCGGGCAGACGCTCTACCACTATACCACGGAATCGGTCTGGAGTAGATGGATCATTTGTGTTTCCATGATGTTAAAACAAGAGACGGTCATATCACTCTCATAAGACCGACATCTATTTATTACTAAGTTACCCAACCAACGTAAACCAATTAAAATATACGTGCCAAAACTTATGACTTACCTTGATATTTATAATCTATCTCTTGCCTTTTCTGCACAACACTGATCCAATGTCCCCGGGAGAAATGCAGGGTAGCTTGTGAGGTCGCAGTCTGAGATATTCCAGCTTCAGCACATCAGCCTGTAATGAATTGATCTGAGTCAGGCACACCAGTTAATAGAAAGAACAGGCCTAAAAAGCACGTCCTCGGGGTACGATTACACAAAATCAGCCACATCACACATTTTATCCACCCGATCCACAATTCAGTCAGCTCTGACGTTAACTATGGAATACTGAGTATCATGTTTTGAATCCGCGGTCAATGTATGGAAATACGCCTTTATTTGGCACTACTATTATTCACCAATCGATTTAATATCCATTTCAGCATAAAGACTGATTCTGTTTTAACCCAGGGTTTAATTTAGTAAATCGTCTTAAAGCATACATACCACCACACTGACATTATGCGATACCTTAATAGAAGTTGATCACGAAATGAAATTCGATTATAATGCTGTCAAGGAAACGGCAATGCCGTTGTTGCGTCCCTGTCATCCAATGGATCTCGCAAGGCTGTCAATGGGACTAGCATAACGACCTAGCTGTGTCATGGAAAGGTGGCTGTTGTGAAACTATTGGATCAATCTGGATGATAGAATAATCCTCGCGGATGCATTGAGGTCAGATGCTTGTTGGAAATGAGAAGAAAACATAGCGAGAACTACAGACGGGGCTGCTGTAGGGGTTCCACAGAGAAATGGCAGATGCTGGAAATTGGTCATTGCCAGACTGATGACTATTTCGCACGTTAGGTACGACTATTACTCGAGCTTGTCTCTTGAGATACTATGGCCATTACTAACGTGATCACGTAACCGCTGATTGTACAAAAAGTCAAGAAACAAAAGGCCGCAATTTCAATTCCTCGTGCTTTTGCTTTTATTTTTGTACCAGAATAGATGGCTTTAAAAACTGGAAAAAAAACTTTATGCTACATAAAACTGCACAAAAACGCCATAAATACTTTCATTTAAATATTCTCCAAAAAAATGAAAATACACAAAAAGATAAATAATCCATTCTCTGAACATCCATCAGCCATCCATACTGACCACCCAATCCCAGACCCGTGAAGATTCAGGGTAGAATAGGCCTTCAGCAACCCATGCTTGCCGTTAAAGGTGACTATGCTTGTCGTAAAAGGCGACTAGCGGGATCTGGTGGTCAGGCTCGCTGACTTGGTTGATGCATGCCATCGATCCCAATTGCGTGGGTCGATGCTCATGATATCAATCACTGGATTGTCTGGTCCAGACTCGATTATTTACAGACCGCCGTCATATAGCTGGAATATTGATGAGTGCGGCGTTAAACAACAAACAAACCAAACCAAATCCCATCATGCTACGGATACAATATAAGGGGACTAATGATTTCAATGTAGCTATCGTTGTATATTTACAATACCATGACGTTGGATCTTAAAGCTACATCTAATCACAATGGATTTCAGGGTCCAATTGCACAAAGCGATCTTAGCGCTAAGACTATTGTAAGCCTATGTTAAAGTATGGGAGTTACGATCATCTTAGCGCTAAGATCGCTTTGTGCAAGTGGGCCCAGATCATACACGAGAAGCCAAAGTACGTGCGTCAACAGGGGAACTCGCAATCACTCACGCAATTGAGCTGAGCTCATTCTTAAAAATGCTTCAGAGACAGTTTGTTTTTTAACTTGTTTAACCCTGCACTTAGCAATAGTCCAGCTATATGACGGCGGTCTGTAAATAATCGGATCTTGACCAATCAGTCCAGTGATTGACATCATGAGGAATTGGGATACGATGACATGCATAAGCCTAGTCTGTGGCCATGACCACCCGATCCGGATAGTCGCCTCTTACGACAAGTATAGTCGTTTCTTTCGCAAGATTTATCGGTAGAAATTTTGGACTGCCAAATGCCAAAACCAGACCACATTGTCTCCAGGTCGTTACCGATTATCTCCGAGAAGGCATACGGAGATTGGTCTGCCCCCTCTTAGGTCTCTGGCATGTCGCCAATAGAGCATCTGTGGGAGGGAACGCCAGATTGTCCCAGCTTGGGGTAGCTCCAAAACTTAGGAGGGCACAGCAATAATTGCCATCCGATACCGTATGTATACAAAGCAGGGCACGGCATTGTTGGTTCATCGGTCGCTGAGTAATTTTACAGTTGGCATTAGCCATACTTACTACCAGATACAAAAGAGAAAGGGCAATACTGTATAGCCATCTTCGATTATCCCGCGGATTATATCACCATTCTATTGTGATAATTACCCTATGCCATTTCGCTGCAATAGCTTCAAGTGGCACGACGCTAAATATAGCAGCCCAATCAAATGACTTAAAGCGACAAACAACAATTTCATTATCATAAGAAGTCTCTGCAGAAAGCACAGGCCATTGTACGATTCCGACTATATCATGGACATGTGTTTATGAATCACTGTCAAATAGTGTTCGAAACATTTTTTTGTCAAATTTGTAAATGATCCCCATGCTTTTTTCAAGTTTTACTGAGGACATGTACCTGTGAGCAAAACACGTATGCTGTTTTTTGAAATCTTTATATAAAGGGGACCGCTTCCGTGGACTAGTGGTAGAGCGTCCGCCCGCCCGGAGAGCGGAAGGTCCGGGGTTCGATTCCTGGCCGCGTCATACCAAAAGACGTTAAAAAATGGCACTTGTTGCTACCCTGTCTGGTGCACGGCATTAAAGGGCTAAAACAAGGACTGGTCGGCTCGGAATCTGTATACTGTGCCTGGGTGGGGTATTCATGTTAAACTGCGGCATGGTATCTCTCTAGCACTATAAATCGGCATCAGTCCAGACTAGTACAAGAAGCGACGTTAGACCCAATTTCCCCTCAACTTATATAAAAGGCACGTCCGATTGTACCTCCAAACTTGTTAAATGTGGCCACCAAAGTTCACCATTGAACTCATCCCACGTGTTTTTGTCACTCAGAATCTTTGTGCAGAGATCTAGATATGAAACATGTCACCAGCTCAAGCAGGTAAATCAGTGAAAGGGACTGGGGTATTTGACCATTTTTTAATGATACCAGATCATGGATGCACCTGAAGCTTCCACTCATTGTGTCAGCGTACACAAACATCACCAGCACGAACTGAAAGAAAAAGGCGTGCAGATGTATTTAAAGCTCTATTGACCTAGTTCGAGATTAACACACTGCCAAACATAGCCTCTTGCAGTCACCTGACTTCATCCTGACCAGGATGGTAACCACGTGATCAAACGTCAGTGATAGCATTTATCGCAAGCAAAATGGATATCATTCTTCAAAAGCGCACTTTTAATTTTTGACATTTCTGTAATAGTCCTGACAGCCGGAATGGCTTGTTTTCAATTTATTAGTATTAGAAACACATGCAACTATCTTAATTAATATTCGGGGCGGTCGGGTAGCCTAGTGGTTAAAGCGTTCGCTCGTCACGCAGAAGACCCGGGTTCGATTCCCGACATGGGTACAATGTGTGAAGCCCATTTCTGGTGTCCCCCCGCCGGGATATTGCTGGAATATTGCTAAAAGCGGCGTAAAACCATACTCACTCACTCACTTAATTAATATTCGCGACAATTCGTGATTATATTTGGCGATGACTACAGTACAAGCAGCCACATACACACGTGCATCTACGCTGCTATATAAGTACAATAATCTTAAGGCGACCTTAAACCCCACTTTAGCTCCCCCTGGTTTCATTGTCATAAAAGCGTGACTTCATGTAATGCTTCAGATAACATAATTCACTCACACCCACACTTCCGCGTCTCCGAAGGCGATGTAGCTGCATCAACTCGTCACGAAGTCGTGATGCAACGGACGTGATGGAAATACGGCGCTCTGCCTTATGATATCATTTACGCTCCAACATTATCTCATTTGATTCAAGTCATAGACTTTATCCTTTGAAGTTCATCATTATCCCAGTTAAATCACATCGGTTTCAATCACATCTCCTTTTGAATGATAAGAACATGCTTAGTAATCAGACTTAAAATGCAGGGCACGAAAATGAAGATTATTTATTTTCTTAAATGATCGAAACCTTTCTGAAAAAGGAACGGTGACTATAACAGGTTTTCATAATGTTGAGGTACCTTCCAAATTCAAAGGCAGAGGCTTACCCAATACTCAGTTTGCAAAGAATTAGGTTGTGAAATCAGTAAATGACTACACAAGAGCAATGTGAGATATATTATTTAAACACACAGTACAAGAGGTCAATTGAGCGGGAGCAGCAATAAGTAACAGGCCTTGGAATTAATGTAAATATAAAAACAAGAGGCGGAACAGCTATGAAAATTATCTGAATGGACCACGGAAAATCTGTCACAACACAAGGTGTTCGGTGCATTCACGAATGTTCAGAAAATTGTCACTGTTTATTGCCTTGAAAAGGGCATGTCTCCATTCTTGAAACCAGAATAGTATCGGAAGCTAGCAGGAATTTGGCGTATGTAAATAGGTAACTACCCATTCCCCACTTGGCACCGAGATTAGACACAAGTGTCCCCCCATCCAGAAACTTCCAGAACGATGAAGCCTGTTTAACAAAGGCAGATAACTCTTATTCTTGTACAAAACCACTCTGGAAAGCCATTCTCGCCACCGTCGACTGTTGTTCAAATTTGGCCACGACAGCACTTAATATTTCTTTTGACAAGTGCAATCATTTACTGCCAATGACAGTTACAGTAACACTTTAACTACAAACACATTAAACTTAGGTTATATATAAATACTTTAGTGATACATTTTTCAGAGGAGAGGGCATACACACAAATATATTGCTTCCGTGTGTGAATGTAGGTTATACTTGGCATCTCAGTTCTCAGTTTTATACCGGTTGTATATCTGAATTTGTATATGGAACCATGCGAACAGCATGACAATTACTTGCTAGTCGTCAGTCTACAACACACATAATACGGTCAAACAATTTTGGACACCGCTCTTGCAAGTTATTTAGTACAATAATGTTTTATTAAAATCTATTTCAATTTATTTTCACCATTTTCCCTATTCCATGCATGTTTATGTTGCTACATCTTATTGCTCATGTTCTCAAGCATTATAAAACACTTAAATGGTTCTCCTTCCTAATCTAACCTTAAAACATTTCAGGTCATTACCATCATCTAATACACAAGAGATGATACCAAGACATATTTAATTCGGTTTTATGGTCTATGGGGTCTTACAATTGATTTTATTAGTCTTTAAATCTTATGTCTGGTACATATTTTCACAAACAGGGCTGTTAGATGATATAAGGAAGGTAACATTCAGTTGAATTCCCAGTTGACGTACTTACTTTTTTAATCTAATATGAGCACTGTATACGACATACGTTAGTCTCTTAACGACGTTTCTACAATTGATATTTTGAATAAGCCGTTAATATGCCAGTTGTGACAGAGATGGTGGTATGGTAGCTGTAGCAGACAGATTGACAGTCGTTGTTACGTGCGTCACTAGGTAATTAGTACGGCATTGACCTTGTTGATTGTTAATACACTTTGAGGATTACCTCTGTGGCCAGTGGCGGACGTAATTCAAACTCCTTCCACACTGACACCGCATCAAATATATTTGTGTACCGATTACATAACTATTATGGACAGGGTGGGGTGGTAGTTCACCGGACGACGACACTGTGTATATTGGGCGGCTCCTTTGATATCTCCTCCAAACATACTTTTATTGAATGACCCATTAAACGATGATACACATCTCGATGAATATTTCAAGGCACTAATTCAGCTTTCAAAACTTTTTTTGTGTCTTTGTGCTTAATATATCCACATATCAACGAAAATTTGTAAAACACGTATCCACAAAATAAATATACATTTTCAGGCTAGGTATTTGCCCACAGCGCTAGCAACACCTGCATAACTGTTTATTCACGCGTGGTGTGGTAGATCGTAATTGACCGAGAGCAGGTATTGTAGAATCACCTGTAAATAAGGCCGACACTATAATTAGATACAACGTCCTAATGAGAATATGAGAATTATCATGAGAAGGCTGTGGCTTTTTCTGAACTGTTACCATTTTCATACCAAAAGTGACAATGCATTTAAAAGTTGCTTAAGTGGTATAATATTCACTCAAGTTTTCCTCAATCGCCTGTAAACATAATTCCCATTGGTCAGTTCGACACCACATGTAATTAAATAATTATTTCGAGATTTCGTTAGAATGTGAGATATTCAGCCAGACTTTATGCAATGAAAGACGAATTGTTTTTTGTTGCCATTAAACTACGCGCACGTGTACCTGTATATTGCATACTTAGTGTCACTTACTTTCCCAGTGTGATGTATCAACGAGACATAAAATGGGAAATGAAAAAGAAACTAAACTTTAATGTGTTGGAAAATGTCGCCAATAAATTGGCGTATCGTTGCAATATGTCAAAAAGGTGAAATTTGTAAAACTTCTGTAAAGGAGAAATCCAACCAAAGGCCCATTTTAATTAGTAATGTAATCATATAATATAAAGTATATTTCACATGATACAATATACTCTGAACACAATTAGTTAATTATTTAAAGGGACTGACGGAAACATGGGCGAGATATTTTAATAGTTGAATTAAGGTAAAATGAGTTGAATCATGTGTCATACTTATAATTGTTTTATGTATTTGCGAAACTAAAACTGTTGAGCAAAGGAAACTATTCTTGCCCATGGGACAAACCTTTTTCTCGCCCATGGGCGAAATATTTCAATATCGCCATAAATTAGTTGAATTAAGTTAAAATGAGTTAAATTTTGTGTCATGATACTTGAATGAATACATTTAATGTATTTGCGAAACAAAAATATGAGTTTTGAGTAAAGGAACATATTCTCGCCCACGGGCCTGCCCATGGGCCGAAACCTTTTTCTCGCCCATGGGCGAAATATTTCAATATTGCTATAAAATAGATGAATTAAGTTAAAATGAGTTAAATTTTGTGTCATGATACTTGAATGAATACACTTAATGTATTTGCGAAACAAAAACACGTGAGTTTTACTAAAGGAACATATTCTCGCCCATGGGCCAAACCTTTTTCTCGCCCATGGGAGAAATATTTCAATATCGCCATAAAATAGTTGAATTAAGTTTAAATGAGTTAAATTTTGTGTCATGATACTTGAATAAATACATTTAATGTATTTGCGAAACAAAAACATGAGTTTTGAGTAAAGGAACATATTCTCGCCCATGGGCCTGCCCATGGGCCTACCTATGGGCCAGTCTTCGCCCATGGGCAGGCCCAATTGGCCACACTTCGCCCATGGGCAGGCCCAATTGGCCACACTTCGCCCATGGGCAGGCCCATGGGCGAGAGAGTGTAAATATTGAGTTTTTGAACAATTTTATTTTCATTTTTTCTTCCTTGGTATGTTCCCATGAAAACAGCATGTTTAACTTTGTAAATACCTTTCACCGAGAGTCGGCAAAGACCGTAGAGTTTCTGGACTTTTGGGTTTCCAGGATTAAAATAGGACGTGTTATACTTTTCCAGTGATGGTTAATGTGAATGTTCTTTTACGGCAAGATCTGCAGTATTCTATCTATATCACGACGACCTGTACATAATCCAAACTGACATACCACTGGTTGCTTTCAAGAACAACAATCCAGGTCATTGGCGCCGGGTGATAAACACTATTAAACCATCCTATTAAAAATATCAGGATTATTTCGACATGTGCATTGGATTCTGAATTCAACCGGGACCATATCATGAAAACAACCAGAATCAAGTTAGCGGATACTGCAATCTGTGTAGCCTTTACTGTTCAGGTATTTGAAGCATTCCGTTCCATTAATCGAACCATGGTTCTATAGGAATTCCTCTTAAAAAATACTTAACGTAACGCTAGAGAATAACCATTCTCGATGATCCGCTGAAATGTTCCATTTAGGTGTAAAACAAATCAGGGAAAGTTGATGGATCACTGAAATCAGTAATTACGCCATGCGTTCATAACAAACGTCAACATAGAATGAAACTACTGACTTTTACTTAAACCACATTCAAAATTAGAATTTCTCAACTCGGTTCCCGAATTAAAGCCAATCTGAAGAATACATTGCTTTCATTCAACAACAGATGGTGAACATTTTAGATGTCTGGGAATTGTGGTGACTTGAATCATCGCTTATGTAGAATGTTTTGTATTATTCGTGACCTTGATCGTAGATTCGAATCCAGGATTTCCCCTGTTGTCATCATTAGCCTGTCAAACGTCTCCCGAAGATACATCTAAGACAACGAACGTTTTACCCTCAACTTGCAGTGAAAGTAAACCAAACTGATTGAAAACCAATTATTTTAAAATAGAAAAAAAGCAATTGGAGGAGGAGGATAATATTTGGCACAGCAAAGTAAAAACATACGTGGTCTAGACATTCGTATCCCTCTACCAAGAGAGTAGACATGGGTCATTCAAAATAACCTACATCCTCTTTAACTTTACAGATGTTAGCGAATTGGAACACAGTAACACCAGCCATGAGGTCAATGTGGTTAAAATCAAGGTCAATGTAAAGTCGGCCCAGGATAAATATTAAGTGAAATTAAATCACGACAACAGTCGAAACCGGAAATGGACAAAACGTTCTTCTGGCACGAAAGACCCTTTCAAGTTGCGAGACCAGAGAACAATTCATACAGAGTCACATACAAATAGCAGACAATATTTGTGTGCTGTACAATGCAATATAGCGGTACTTTCATTAGAACAACCTCCAAAACATCCGCTCCATTATTCTGACATGGCGTCATTCCCAAGGGCTGAGAAGATTAAATCTTCCGGGATCAGGAGCAGTCTCCTTTCCCAACAGGTCTACCTGACGCCCCCGTGACAGATACAGGACTGCTGGGCTGATGGCGTGGCTAAGTTAGCCATCACAGCTCCTGCAGTTGTAGGTGAGATTTATTGGCTTATTACAGATATTGATCACAAGTTCAGGTGCCCCCCTCACACGGCAATAAAACCGCCTCGTTATCCATCATTTTATAGCACAACAACTTCATCTGCCGTCCTGCACCTCGCAAAGCAGCATGATAGAAGACTGCGGAGACAGGCAGTGGCCTTCTCCCTCTTCAGTTCTAATAGCAGTCTTGTGGCGTTTTCTTGAGGTCAAGGGAAGGTATTTTAGCTATTTGGGGGATAATACGACCATTGAGCCATAACTACATATGCTCTATACTGAATGAAGTCTTTAGTCATTAAAGTGTGTGGGTGAGTATGGTTTTACGCCCCTTTATTAATATTCCAGTAATATCACGGCGGGGGACACCCGAAATGGACTTCACACATTGTGCCCTTGTGGGGAATCGAATCCGGGTCTTCAGCGTGACGAGCGAACGCTTTAACCACTAGGCTACCCCACCGCCTTTTAGTCATTAAATGTTTTAAGGCTTGGTAATTGTACAGGTCCAACACTTTTGTACTCAGAACTCCTTATCAAAGCATCATCTAGCAAGTTTGTGTATGTCATCTCACTAATGTGTAAGTTTTTGCGACAGGCGGTTGTGGATTCGAATCTCATATGTGAGTGAGTGAGTATGGTTTTACGCCGCTTTTAGCAATATTCCAGTAATATCACGGCGGGGGACTCCAGAAATGGGCTTCACTCATTGTACCCATGTCGGGAATCGAACCCGGGTCTTCAGCGTTACGATCGAACGCTTTAACCACTAGGCTACCCGACCGCCCCGAATCTCATATGTACCCGGAGTAGGATTCCTTTTATGTCAGAGCCATACCCGTGCCAAAAGACGCGAACGTCTTGTACCTGCGTCACTCTTGTCTTTCCTCGCAACTTTAAAGTCAGCCATCGAACGGCCATCTCAGAAACAGTTTCATTGTAGGCTTTGTGTAACAAAACTACAGTGTTAGCCCTTGATTATTTGTTTTGCGAGATATTTTTAATTTAGAGATTGTGCTGCTGACGTGGGCAAAGAGATAATGTTGACTACTTGATATATGACGCCAACCGGTTTTATTATCGTTTTGTGAAATGCTTGTCCATCTGTCACCAACTAAACAGATGCCAAGAAGGTATATCAAGTGTCATTACGATTAAGTAAGAAAACAGAAAGGCCAACTGGGTACACTTTACCGTACTCTACACGGTTGTGGGAGATAGAGAGTGAGTGAGTTAAAATTTAATACGCATCGGCATTATTATTTCAGCCATATAGCGTGAGTGAGTTTGGTTTTACGCCGCTTTTAGCAATATTCCAGCAATATCACGGCGGGGGGCACCCGAAATGGGCTTCATACATTGTACCCATGTCGGGAATCGAACCCGGGTCTGCGGCGTGACGAGCGAACGCTTTAACCACTAGGCTACCCGGCCCCCAGGCATATAGCGGCGGAGATAGAAAAGAATTGTGGGTGCCGGGTTCCGTCGTCAATCCCGTCGCCAGGTTAATTTCCTCACCTTGGTACTCCGAGAAACCTACAATTTGGTGTAGCCATTACTTAATTAAACCCATAGAGGTTATCACGCGAGTGTGTTTGGGGATGGTAAATATCCTGCATTAGGAATAAACATTGTATTTAGCGAGCCTTGGCCCTGGAATGCGCGTATTAATATTTATTACGTCACAGGGTAGGTGATGTGTCAGTCGGACAGTGACAGTAGCCAATATAGTTCAAACTGAAATCTGTTTCTTATACAGTGGCGAAGCAACATATATGCAAAACAACAATTGTTTTTACTTGCCTTTCGCGACAATCCATCGGTCTGTCCGCTAGAGTAACTGCCCTTTGTCAAAGGGAAGCTACTCTAACCCTAGTCTATGAGACATCACGGCCAGTGATTGTTCACAGTCGGCCTGTTCTGTCATAACGTTAAGAAGTGTAGTCAGATGTATACACAGCGCCAAAACGAAACAAGGTAACAATTCATACATATTTCGCCTAAACCCAACTATTTTTATTTGTGGAAAAGGTTTCAAGCCGCAGAGGTCTACAAGCACAGATATGGCTTCTGATCCTGCTTGGTTAGGCCTAATGCCCTCGCAAAATTGTTTCGAAATTTCTCTCCAAAGTTGCCTAAACTTATAAAATGCCTTAGTTACGTCGCAGTTCGACACTGACTTTCAGTATATAAGACTGGTTTTTTTAATAATTGTATCAATTATCCCTGTAGTTTATCGAGATTCACGATGGTTAATTCTGACTCGATCGCCGAATGACAAGTGCAACGCCATGTTTGTTTATAAACACTGAAAGTAGTCCCTACTTGACCTTTGATATTTGCATCTCTATCCGCAAATGACCCCAACGGATATCGTTTTTATCCGTTGGCTTTATCCTGCCGAGAAACCTACCCATTATAATTCATTTATGATAAATTTAATTATTTGTGCATCTCACCGTAATAGGGATGTGTCTTTTCTCAAAACTACGTATTAGAAAATTCACGATCTCAGTCATAGAGCTCAATTCTTGTTAAAACAATAATTCATGTTGACAGTAATATATATAACGATACTCGATGAGATATAGCATGTCAAATACCTTCCTTAGTTTTACACTCACAGACGCATCTGCTGAATCTGATGCTAGGATTTCATTATTTATTTGTTTTACACCCACCTACACGTCACCCGATCCTCGTGCTAGGGTTTTATTACTTACACAACATAAGTACATACAAGTCAGCACAAACAAAATCAATACTGAACTAAACATTCATGATGATTTAAATGTCGGTTACTGTGTGAAACAAACATTGTGTCACTGACAAGGAATAAGCATTGTGTCGGGATGAGCATTGTGTCGGGATGAGTATTGTGTCGGGATGAGCATTGTGTCGGGATGATTATTGTGTCGGGATGAGCATTGTGTCGGGATAGGTATTGTGTGGGGATGAGCATTGTGTGGGGATGAGTATTGTGTGGGGATGAGTATTGTGTCGGGATGAGTATTGTGTCGGTATGAGTATTGTGTCGGGATGAGTATTGTGTGGAGATGAGCATTGTGTGGGGATGAGTATTCTGTCGAGATGAATATTGTGTCGGGATGAGTATTGTGTCGGGATGAGTATTGTGTCGGTATGAGCATTGTGTCTCACTCACCAATATTCCAGCTGTGTGACGGCGGTCTGTAAATAATCCAATCTGGACAATCCAGTAATTGACATCATGAGCATCGATCCACGCAGTTGGGATACCATGACAGTGCATCAACCAAGTCAGCGAACCTGACCACCCGATCACTTTAGGGTAAGGGTGCGGATATCCAAGTCAATATCCCAAGTTCCCCGAATATTTGGCAAATCAAAAAGTGTTCTTTCTCAGCTGTGGGACATGTACCATCAAGCGGTTTCTGAAGACCTATTCTATCCCGGATGTTCAGGGGTCCACTACAACAATGACGTAGATTGCTACTTCTGTTGACAGACGTTAATTGTTCTGTATACGATATTATTAGTGTTTTCCATTATTTACTTTAGCAATGCTTTATCAACGAATGGTGACTGATGTTGTTTTTTCTATTTTAGAAACCTTGTTTGGATTTGTTTTATCTTTCGAATCTACGTTTTCAGAAATATAAAAAATGTTCATGACTTCCACACACAAAATATTCTTACATCTTAAGCCTTCACAAAAAGTTCATCCGTATTTCACAACGTCCTGTTTCTATGCACAGAGTGTGTGTTGTAGATAGCAATGGTCAGAAGAAGTCCCACCAAAGCTTGTTTTGTTAAACAAACTTCCGGGCAAAAGAAAATTCACACTTGAAAATTGGATTTGATCAAACTATTACAAACGTTATCAAAACACAAGCACCACATGCCATCACGAACTTGTGATAATTTAAAAAAGGACATCAATGTAATTATGTTAGACAATGAATGACTGAAGTACATCGCTAGTTCGATCAATCATTACCTCTCTCGGTTTTACCCTGAAAATATATAACTCGATACTTAGAAAGAAGGTTTTTCATGTACACCACTTACTGCATGCATGGATGTATATCTTTCGATCTCTCGTCCGGTACAATGGGGCGGCCGGGTAGCTATGTGTTTAAAGCATTCGATCGTCACGCTGAAGACCCGGGTTCGATCCCCGACATGGGTACAATGTGTGAAGCCCATTTCTGGTGTCCCCCGCCGTGATAGTGCTGGAATATTGCTAAAAGCAGCGTAACAACATACTCACTCATCCACTCGTCCGGTTCAAGGTATAAACATCTCACATTAAATGCAGCACTCCAGCTATATGACGGCGGTCTGTAAATAATGGAGTCTGGACCAGACAATCCAGTGATTGGCATCATGACCATCGAGCCACGCAAATGGGATCAATGACATGCATCATCCAAGTCAGCGAACCTGACCACACGATCCCGTTAGTCTCATTGTACGACAAGCATAGTCGCCTTTGAAGGCAAGCATGTGTTGATGAAGACCTATTCCATCCCCGGATCTTCACGGGTCGTCAAACTACAAGGGCTTTCTTCCGAGATACGTCGGCATGCAATCAACCAAGTCACCTATCCATGTAGTCCTGGAGTCCATGAGACCTATAGTATTATCCGTGGGGTGTCTAACATCACTGTCCCCGATGGGGTGGTATTGTTGTCTTTATATGTATAAGTGGATAAGTATGCTGATACACCAATTTTGGCAATATTCCATTATCATAAAAGTGAGGGAATAAACACACCCATGTTTGATAGTGGCTCAAAATGAAACAAACAACAAATGGTTTTTCAATGGTGATATATTTGATGCTGATATCACAGCAGTGTTTTGGACCTTAAGCCTCAAGTTTTGGCGACTATTTCAGCCTAGTCACGTTTTGATAAGGTTTGTATTTTTTTATGAAATCCAATTTTCAAGAGTATATGTTCTTTTGTCCGACAGTGTATGTGACATTCGGAGAACGGAGTACTGTGGAATCATTTGCTATTATTACAATATACATCGCTGCAGAATAAGCCGAGTGGATCCGAGTGCTCTGTAAACCTAACCACATTGCACAGAAGGTATCTGGACAGAGACGGGCAAGCTGAAAGAACTATTTAACATGTCGATAGTGTTGGGCCCTTAAAGACCACTCCAGCACCAGTGATAAACACAACTCGGAGAGCGTTCTGACAGATAAAACAAAAACGAAAGATCAAAAGAGGCTCCAGCACTCTGATGGAGCCAAGCATTGGGTGGAGCCCTCTTCCCGAACACCGGAATCCATCTCGAAGTTACAGTTAGCGCTAAAGATACATTTGACATAAAAGGACAACTTTTTCTCCATTTTCATTTATGGAAAGAACAGATATGCGCAGAGCTTTGTTTTTGTCCATTTGTTCTTTGAGTTTGTTGATGACTGATATCGTATCTTTCCTCCACTTCACATCACTGGCTTTGTATTGGAGTAGTCTATCTGGCGCCAGTTTCTGTCAATGAACTTGACGAAACAGATGTTTTAGAAATCTCTTCTTAGAACCATTCTACTTTACCGTTACTTGGGTTGATTGGAAGCAGCGGAATACGTGGCTAAGAAAATGTGTCCGGGATAAAGCACCATCATTACGTTTAAAGAGTGTTACTTAAATTTAGATAATTACATGAGCTAATATAGGACCCGTGAAGATCCGGGGTAGAATAGGTCCTCAGTAACCCATGCTTTCCGTAAAAGGCGACTATGCTTGTCGTAAGAGGCGACTAACGGGATCGGGTGGTCAGGCTCGTTGACTCGGTTGATGCATGTCATCGATCCTAATTGTGTGGATCGATGCTCATGATGTCAATCACTGGATTGTCTGGTCCAGATTCGATTATTTACAGATCGCCATCATATAGCTGGAATATTACTGAGTGCGCCGTCGTCAGGCATTTGAAGGTTAACAGTTACCATTTCATACTACGGGTATCCATGTCTACTGTTTTGTGAACAGCGTCATATTTTGAGCAAAGTCACTTGCCTAAGGAGACACCACATGTGTCGGGGCAGGACAGAGGCTTTAGAAACTCTCAGGAGTCAAGCTGTCGAACACCGTTACCCATCCAACTAGTCTCCTCGACCGACGTTCATCTTTTTTGTGACCTGTTCGCTGTGCACAGATGAGTTCTCCAGCTGCATCAACCATTAAAAACGTTCAGTAGAAAAGTAGCGACACAATTTGCAACGTGTTATTCTTTTTGACCCTACATCAAGCTATCCTGTTCGGTCTTGAAAAAAACTTTGTCTTGTACACAGAATATTAAGGAATCTGTTCAGTCATATAGTCCATATCATCTTAATGATAAAGAATAATCAGCTGTCAATAAATGTCTCACATCACTGTTACATTGTCTTTGTATTTTTGCATGATGGCATGCAATGTATTTGTATGACTTCATTTAAAAGATTATTTTAAAATTTGAATTCAACGATTCTAGTGTGTTCTTCCCCCGCAACATGACTCGAAAGATGTTATATAATTGACTCTTTGATACAATGTAAATTATTAAATCGATTTAACAATATCGCATTACATGGACGATAGCGACGTATGCCGTCTCTTGCCTTCATTGATGGGGTTGTCTTGCTGAACATGTAACTCTGAAAAGGCCACCTGAGCTGATGCGAGTTGTTAGGAAAACGTGACTGATTCAGAAACTCTTAGATCTGTCTTACTGTCTCCGATGTGTCCGGGCGAAGGAAGAGCCACAGTGGAGGTTCGTTGAAGTGAGCTTCTCACAGTCAAGACACATATGAGCCTGATGTGCGCTATTTTTCAACCAGCTCTTCACGAGTGTCATTTAATCCAGTATTGAGCTGGGATATGTAAGACATCAAGACCTGAGATGTATTCATATTTGAGTCTCCTTCACATATGTTTTCTTCTCTCAGTGTTTTCTTTAAAAGGAACAAGAATTAGGGAAGGGATGTCACAACACTTATGTTCTTGGACATCTAGCATTTCAGTGAACAGTTCTTTTGATTTTTTTCAATCCAAGGCCAAGCTCTTATTTCCAGCATGCTCTGGATAAATTAAAACAAATAAATTCTATATATCACTATAGAATTATTTCTAAAACATAATGATCGAACTGGCAGGTGGATGCTTTTTACCATTGGTGATGAAAAATAGTGTGCTAAGAACAACCAAGTTGACGGATGTATTAATGCCTGATGAAGGCAACTGATGGTAAAGATAATTCGGGGGCACGGGTGGCCCAGTCGTCTAAGGCGCCGCGATTCGCTGTGCAGAGTTGCGTCCCTTGGGCACGCAAGAAACCTATGATTCTGGGTTCGAATCCCGGTTCGCCCCGATTATGTTTCTAGGTTTGTCAGCACCATGCCTGTGCTCGTGGGTTTCACCCAAGTGGTAAACGTCTGAGACCTGCATCACTTCGGGCTTTCCTCCCACATTAAGCTGACACGCCGCGATATAACTGGAATACTGTTAAAAGCGGCGTTAAATCCAACTCAAGAGAGAGTAAGAGAGGTAAAGATAATTCAGTCTCTGCATGCTACCGAAATGTTTCTTGGTAAGCTGATATGTTTATTCAGTCCAGGTACCAGACAGATATTAATGTGGTGCCCTTTTCCCTCAAGGAATACTGAAAGGGTTTATGGGTTTTAGATTAGTGAAGATGAAACGTACCACGGCAAGAAGCTGCGCTAGATCTGAGGGATGCCACAACTACTTCCACTGAAACTTTTATCACCTATCCATCATTTGCGATCTGGACGATATTTTAATCAATGCAACTATACGGTGTCAATTATACTCGTCTGACAATGATAATCAAAATGTCATGACTAATGCGGTGACTGCCCTGGCGATATCTTTAAAACAGTAAAGGTCGTCAAAGCTGGATGTCATAAATCGTACACACAAGAAGCATCACATCGATGGCACAGGATGTTTGTCCAACGGATCAGTATCCACGTCCGACATATGTGTGCCAAACAATGATATATGTCGTTAAATATTACATATGCACATGACCTATATATAATATGTTTAAGCCTCAGTTAGCATCGGTAGCATGG
This sequence comes from Haliotis cracherodii, assembly GCF_022045235.1. Lineage (NCBI taxonomy): Eukaryota > Metazoa > Mollusca > Gastropoda > Lepetellida > Haliotidae > Haliotis > Haliotis cracherodii. Next base: position 53,062,427 of record NW_027266319.1, on the reverse strand, counting down.
ATGAAGACGGAATTAACTTATGGATCAAACTTCGCTATCCCATACAATCCCATGGTACGGTATACGAATATAACTCCATGAGTCAATCTCGTTATCATCGTATGCATCCTACGTTTTCTCCGGCATCAAGCTGATACACGTGATAAACAAAAAGCGGCGATAAACACTACTCACTCACTGCGATGAATGCCTACGATTGTTTTTGGTTTGTTATTTACGCCGCACTCCGCAATATTCTAGCTTCATGACGGCGGTCTGTAATTAATCGAGTCTGGACCAGACATTCCAGTGATTGATATCATGAGCATCGATCCACGCAATTAGGATCGACGACATGCTTCAACCAAGTCAGCGAGCCTGACCACCCGATCCCGTTAGTCGCCTCTTACGACAAGCGTAGTCGCCTCTTACGGCAAGCATGGGTTGCTGAAGACCTATTCTTCCCCGGATCTTCACGGGTCGAATGCCCACGAACAGTGGGAGAATCTTTGTAGACCCTGAGTACCGAGAAATGACATCTCTTCCTTTGGATAAGGTGTTGTTACCCAGGAGGGCTCGTTCGACTGATTGCGTGGTTAAGTGGGTCAGTAAAGACCGTGTTTGTCAGTGCAGTTTATTAGCTTATTACACGAACTGATCACAACGTCAGATCCTGTCTCATACTGTTATAAAACCTCTTCGCCATTTCACACAAGACCAATTTCATCTGTACCTCTTGCACATCACTAAACAACATGATAGAGTATTTCTGAGATGCCCGATCGTAACGCCCTCCTCTGTAACAAGCCAAAATACATGTGGCTTCTTTATTAGGCCAGGGGTAAGGAAACGTTGACTGGCTGTTTATGGAATACAGACAACCTGACTGAAGAAACATGATCACTTCCTGTCCGTTTGGGAGACAAATGGGCCATTCAGTACCTTCCTTTGTCAAAGACATTGCGGAGCTGCTTGTAGATCATTGCCTCCAGGAACATTGTGAAACATCAAAGAATTCCTTTGGATTAATTTTATGCTGTATGCTTTTTCTTTTTTCTGATTGCTTTTTGTTAAAGACCGCCTCTGTGGTCTAGTGGTAGAGCGTCCGCCCGCAGAGCGGAAGGGCCGGGGTTCGATTCCCGAGCGTGATACCAAAAGACGTTAAAAGATGGTACTTGTTGTTACCCTGTCTGGCGCTCGGCATTAAGGGGTTAAAACAAGATCTGGTCGGCTCGGAGTCAGTATTCTGTGTCTGAGTTGGGTATTCATGTTAAACTGCGGCATGGTATCTCAGTGAGCTACAATTATAAATGGGCATCAGTCCGGACATGTACAAGCAGCAACACAAACACACACACACACGGACATGCACGTCGCTATATAAGTGCAATAATCTTGGACGCGATATTAAACCCCATTTCACCTCACCTCACCTTATTGTTTAGTCATCCGACATACACGTGTGTTGTTCGTGGCGAGAACAAAATGGAGATGAATGTTCCCATATTATGTAGTTACATGTAGGTCATTTAACGTAAATTTGCAGAACACGATACATGACATAAAATCCAAACACACTAGAATCATCACTATTTTATAGTGGTTCATAAACGCATGCTCATAATATAGTCAGAATCGTACATCGACTCTACCTTTAGCAGAGATTTCTAATAAATATGGAAAGGGTACTAGAACCCTAATGGAAACCCACACAACGAGTGCCAGAAACCCACACAACGGGTGCCAGAAACCCACACAACGAGTGCCAGAAACCCACAACAACAGGTGCCAGAAACCCACACAACGAGTGCCAGAAACCCACACAACGAGTGCCAGAAACCCACACAACGAGTGCCAGAAACCCACACAACGGGTGTCAGAAACCCACAACAACAGGTGCCAGAAACGCACAACAACGAGTGCCAGAAACCCACACAACGAGTGCCAGAAACCCACAACAACAGGTGCCAGAAACGCACAACAACGGGTGCCAGAAACCCACACAACGAGTGCCAGAAACGCACAACAACGGGTGCCAGAAACCCACACAACGAGTGCCAGAAACCCACACAACGAGTGCCAGAAACCCACACAACGAGTGCCAGAAACCCACAACAACAGGTGTCAGAAACGCACAACAACGGGTGCCAGAAACGCACAACAACGGGTACCAGAAAGCCACACAACGGGTGTCAGAAACGCACAACAACGGGTGCCAGAAACGCACAATAACAGGTGTCAGAAACGCACAACAACGGGTGCCAGAAACGCACAACAACGGGTGCCAGAAACGCACAATAACAGATGTCAGAAACGCACAACAACATGTGCCAGAAACGCACAACAACGGGTGCCAGAAACGCACAACAACGGGTGCCAGAAACGCACAACAACGGGTGTCAGAAACCCACAACAACAGGTGCCAGAAACGCACAACAACGGGTGTCTGAAACGCACAGAAACGGGTGCTAGAAACACACAACAACGGGTGCCAGAAACGCACAACAACGGGTGTCAGAAACGCAGCTGTGGACTCAGATGCAACATAGATGGACACCCACTGACGTTTTTCGCCTGTCCGTTCCAACACGTGTTCTTTTCTGCTGGAACCATTATTTACAATTTGATAAACTTAGAAGTATTATTTTTAGGGCATACTTTATCAACATAAAATTTCACGATGACGGTTATATTACTTTCGTTGTTCATAATATAATGTTCTCGTATTGGTATTCGTAGATGAATAATCATTCTTTTATCTTTAAGTAGTTATTTAGGTAAGGAGAGTGAGCTAGGTTTCTGAATGATTTATATCAGGGCGTGTCATCTTTGTGAGAGAGTAAAGGCCAAAGTGGCACCAGTTGTAGCCGTTAAATACTTTGGTGAAACCCACGAACACGGGTATGGTGCTGACAGAACAAAAATCGTAATAGGATCGAACCTTTCAGTGGAGTGGGTGAGTGAGTTAGGCTGATCGCTGCTTTGAACAGCATTTCAGTAATACCACATCGTGGTGCATGTCTTTGAGTTTTATCAAGTTGGTTAAACCCCCGAGCATGGTATGGTGCTGACACACCTTGAAACATTATCTGGGAGAATCGGGATTCGCACCGACGGTCATAGATTTCTTGTACGCCTAACGCGTATCGCTGCACTGCGCGATCCGACACTTTGAACCACGGGGCTACCCGTTCCACGTTCATCACCACATTGTACCAACGGTTACCGATCTCATCCTAACGGGTACCCATTTTTACTGCTGGGCGAAGAGTGAGTGAGTGAGTATGGTTTTACGCCGCTTTTAACAATATTCCAGCAATATCACGGCGGGGGACTCCAGAAATGGGCTTCACACATTGTACCCATGTCGGGAATCGAACCCGGGTCTTCGGCGTGACGAGCGAACGCTTTAACCACTAGGCTACCCGACCGCCCCGCTGGGCGAAGAGTAGCATATTTCGAACAAATATTCCTAAGGAGACCACATGTACTTCAGTGTGGGGCACCAAACTGGATTCTAATACAATCTAGTGTCAATGCTTCATTTGCACTTTTACTTGATTAGTTTTAATAATTCAGCACGTGTGACCATGTTGATAGAGCCAGCGAGAGTACATCACAATAAACACGTGTTCTTCCCAATTAGCTAAGTATGCTTCAGCCGCCAAAACTATTTTAGCCTTGTTGTGGCAGTTGTTTGTTGCTATTGCAGAACACTGTTAAACGATTTTAAAAGTTTAAACATTGCCTCGAAAAAACTTTATCCTTCGAAATAGAGCATGGGATGCCAACCTGAATGATTTATACACGTGACGCAGATAATAAATATTTTAAGAGCATAATGGGACCGAGCTGTGCTGTCAACGAGAAGAGCTTGTTGAAATATTAAAAAATCAGTATGTGCTACATGCAAGAACAACGGAGATTCTCAGAGGTTTAATATCTTTATTGTCATTACATGACATCCGATGATTTGGTGTAACCCTCATAAAGATTATTTTAACCCTTTAGCCTGTTGTCGCTTGTTCAAATTCGTCTATGTTTGTTGGTTACAATCTCATGTCTCCAGGTTTTAAGGAGCTGTGTTGTTTTGTAAAATAAAGATTTTAAAAATATATGGTAAGTGAGTGATTTCCCATAGTATGTTTTTTTTGTTTAACACCGCACTCACCAATATTCCAGCTATATGTTGGCGGTCTGTAAATAATCGAGACGGGACCAGAGAATCCAGTGATTGACTTCATGAGCATCGATCCACGCAATTGGGATCGATGACATCCACATCATGCATAGTTCTAGAGTTATCACAGAGGCATGAGTTTTAAAGTGTGGATCACACATGTGTTTTGTTCGATGAGCAATTGACCATGTCTTTTAGGTAGGGTGATATGCAAGCATCCAATTGACACGCTGTAAAATACAGATCGGATCCTGCCACAGGCCCACCTTAATGGGACCTCTCTTCATAATCAGAAAGAACTCTGATACCCGAAGCAGGTTATGCGAAAGTCAAAAAGAAAAAATGATTTATGGACTGATATATCCAGTAAACTTTGACGTCAGTTTGTCTGTTGATGACGGCTTCTGAAGACGCTAAATGAATCAGACTTTTTACTCAGCGTTGAGGAACCGCGTGAAGAACGTACGCACTGGCCAAAGGGTATGTTCATATGGATGCAACTGAGCTGGCTGAAGAAACATATTGACACACGGTGCTACATCTTCACAGGTTGTTCTGCCTCAAGTGGTGATCAAAGGCAGAAGGACAAGAATCCAGACATATTAATCAAAACGGAAGATAGAAAGGGTCGGGCACATCTGGCAGAAGCTCACTGAGCGGATCATTCGACCCAAACATCAGGACGAGTCCTTATTGCACCGTAACGGTTATATGTAAAGGACACTGGTTGTGTACATTTTCACCGAGGGAAAGAAATAGGCATTTTTTCAACTATCAAGAGAGTTGAGTTTAACAGTATTTAAGTTAATTCATGGCGTAGCAAGCTAACAGTTTAGGAAAACCTGAGTCGCAGATGTTTACCATTTTTGGTGCAAACCACGACAAGGGTATGTTTCCGACCATCAAATGATCATATTTTAAATTCGAGCCCACGAAAATCAGATCTTGGAGACGTAACTCCGTACATGGATTGGAGGTGAGTTGAAATGGGGTTTAACGTCGCGTCCAAGATTATTGCACTTATATAGCGACGTGCATGTACGTGTATGTGTTTGTGTGGCTGCTTGTACTAGTCCTGACTGATGCCGATTTATAGTGCTAGCTCACTGAGATACCATGCCGCAGTTAAACATGAATACCCCACTCAGACACAGTATACTGATTCCGAGCCGACCAGTCCTTGTTTTAGCCCCTTAATGCCGAGCGCCAGACAGGGTACATGGATTGGAAGCCTCAGACTACTGTCTCAAGTGTGTCCCCAACTTCTCACATCAGTGGCTTCCACTGTATCCATGGCTACACATCAAGAGTGTGTGAGTATTGTTTTACGCCGCTCATTCCAGCAATATCACGGCGGGCGACACCAGAAATTGTCTTCACACATTGTACCCATGACGGGAATGGAACCCGGGTCCTCGGCGTGACGAGCGAACGCTTTAACCTTTAGGCTACCCGCCTCCCCTAAACATCAAGAAGCTTTTGCATGATTTTAATAACTTTCGTCCACATGCTTGTAGTTTGGTAATGGTGGCATTAACTTGAAGTCCATGGATTCTGAGGAAATAGGTCCAGTTATTAGTAGATCGAGACAAACGGAGTGTCGATATCAATCAGGCCATAGTGTCGATAACGAATCTACTGAGGTTATAGTTGTCTTTAACGATATGTCGAGATATTGGAGTTACGACAACCAGCTGCAGGTATCATTATGTACGAACATTACACTCTCTTATAAACCTACTGTCTGTTTGTGTAACTCGATACGGAGTTTTTGAAATTGTGGTAACACCTCGCAGGAGGGCTAACAATCATTGTAAACCCTTGATAGAACAAAAACTACGAACAGCCTACGAGACGCAAGTGCAGATTTCGTGCCATTGCGAAACCGGTCACCGGTCACCGGTTTCATTGAACCGAGACTGCAGGCGATATTTGATCTCCGATACAGGTTATACACGGAGAGTTTTTATTACAGTTATTTAATTAAAAACCTTGTCTATGCGATGAGTCGGTTTATGGGTTGGACAAACCATGTTTCCTCGGGATTACCAGCGATTGTAAACCCTGACATTCGGTGACATACCTCAGGGGCCCCTTCGGTATGTCACCTCAGGTCAGGGTTTACAATCGCTGGTAATCCCTCGTAGAAATGGTTTCTCCTATACTTACACCATGGCCGAAATGTGTGAGTAAAGCTGATTGTATCAACTAGTTTTACATTTACATCTGTGTTTGTGTCAGTAAGAAAACCCTTTTGGGATAATGAGTTTTTTACTTTTAACTTTGAAACATTTTTAGAATGGAGACGTCCCATTTTGTCTTTCGTTTGTTTGTTAAGTTAGACGCGGAAGGATAAATGCAAATCGATTTAAAATAATACAAGTTTGAAATGTCAGAATTGATTTTCTCGTTTATAAGACTTTGCCTTGACAGTTGATAGTGTCAATATGCCTCACGTTTTTCTCTTCTAATCTCTTGAAAGAGTATCTGGGCCTGTTATTGATGAGAAAAGAAATACCTTACACTCTCGTTCTTAAACCAATGTATTCACGAAACCAAACTGTCTTCCGCAGGTTTACACAAGGATTAGAAATCGGATCTAACAAAACGGCTGGAACATTAAACTCTCATTGCATTCCCACCCAAACTATCGATTGTGATTCTTTAACATTAGCATTACGTATATAGAGCGATAGTCAAAGGTTATGGACAATTTGTCAGAAATGAAAGCAAATACCACTGAAGATTAAGGAGACTACAACATGTGAAATGTTGGACACCCTAATTATAACATGTGTGAAATCTGGGAATAAGATATTTAGTTTGTTTGTTTGTTGTTTAACGCCGCACTCAGCAATATTCATGACATCATTCATGATGATATGTAAATAATCGAGTCTTGACCAGACAATCCAGTGATTGACATGAGCATCTATCCATGCAACTTCGGATACGATTACATGCATCAACCAAGTCAGCAAGCCTGACCACCGATCCTGTTAGTCGCATTTTACGGCAAGCACGGGTTGCTGAAGACCTATTCTACCCCGAATCTTCACGGGTCATAAGATATTTAGGCAGAAGTAGCATCCCACGTGGGCTTTAGTTGTACTCTCCTTCTTGCTCATCTGTTTTTTCAAGCGTTTGAATTTCTCCTAGGATTGGCAAAATCAAAACAAGGGAATTTGGCCAAAGAAGTTTAACTTAAGCTAACTTTTCCTTCCACGTTTTGCCCACCCGAGGGATGTAGAAATGACGGCGACCAATGAAACCGCCTCATCATTTCATATTTAGATATATGAATAGAGATTCAGAGTGAGATTAACTGTGAAACAAAAATAGATGCATCACAGAGATCAAACAACGAACTATACCAACATAACACTGTCACATATAACCGAACAAATTCTTTTCACAACACATATTATGTTTTAGAAATTTATTGTTTTCGCTGAGGATGTTTTTTAAATTTTGTTCTGGGACAAATTATCTTTTGGGGAAAAGAGCCCAGCCCCCACACTCCATGAATATCAAATCGGGCCTTCTCTCCAAAAATATGAAATTCATGTGAGAACAAAAGCGACAAAACCCATTCCCATATCCATAAGAATAATTAATTTTCGAGATTCCAAACACACCTTGTCCAATATGTTCTGATATGAGTGAATGAGTGAGTGGACGGGTTGAATTGACACCACATTGGACACTGTCATTATTTTATAGAGTTTTCAGCTTTAAAAAAAGGGAGACACAAGGTAAGTCAAGTCGTAAGCGTTTTTCACGTTTAACTTGGGTATACATTTGAGAAAAATAATTTTCGGGCCGTTACTGGGATTCGAACCCGTGAAAACTGAATGATGCTGTTGGTATCATCTTCGGGAATTTGGCCAAAAACCTAACTTCAGGTGTATTGATGATCTCATATCAGAGGTCCCTGCCACGGGTATAACCATCTGATCTAGAAACTAAAAAGACCATCATGTCTCTCATGTCTAAATCTATGATAAAGAATCAGAGTGACAAAAAAAACAACCTCCACTCAAAGCTGTATGAAAAGAAGACGTCAACTTTCCCTTTATGACGTGCCATATTCCTGTGGGTCCAGCCTATATTTTGGTGTACAATCAAACACTATCTTGTCATGTGGGATAGTGGTGTACAAAGTTAAAAAATCAAATGTTTTGACAGAATTGAATCTGGTTCTTTTCTAACATAGTTAAATGTCAAGCACCTCCTTTGAGGTTTGAGGAATTCATATGTATTAGTTCCATTTTTCTCAAATACTTTCTGTGAATATACAGAAAGTCCTTCCTTGATTGTATTAAGGATTATGGTCAATCTTTGAAATGGGGATTTGGTGGTCCATTTGCTGGACCCAGCACTATCTCTCTCTTTGTACGGATTTTTATGGAGCTTTGAGATCTAGTATGAAAGGGGAATGGAGATGTCTTCAGGTTTTAGAGTCAAACCAATAGTGGACAGTAATGATGCATGGTTTTGGGAGATGTCTTCCTCGGTTAGCATACAGGCCTCACGCGTGGCATAATGTCATTAGTTCGTTGATCAAACAATTAATGAAGTGATGCTTTCATATAACGGTTATGTCATATGTGGCCTTGTTTCCTCTTTTTCAGTTTTCATGCAACATCATGCACTGAGGGGGCACGGGTGGCCCAGTCGTCTAAGGCGCCGCGATTCGCTGTGCAGAGCTGCGTCCCTTGGGCACGCATTGTGGGTTCGAATCCCTGTTCACCCTGAGTATGTTTCTAGGTTTGTCAGCACCATACCCGTGCTCGTGGGTTTCACCGAAGTGGTAAACGTTTGAGACCTGCATCACTTCGGGCTTTCCTCCCACATTAAGCTGACACGCCGTGATATAACTGGCGCGTTAAACCAAACTCACTCACTCACTCACTCACTCATGCACTGACTTAACCCACTCTGTCAGACATTCAACAGATTCATATTCTCTTTTCCCCCATTTATTGGCATATGCTGCGACAGCATCTATAATGATTTTAAAGTTGTGATCCCAGTTGGTAGGAGGCTGCTCACGAAGGTAGTTATTGTCAACAATAGCGAAGTCAGCTGTGCTTATACAACCTACAGGTTGGTAGCAGTATGATTAGTTTTTGACAGACTCACATATGTTTTAGTAGTACTGTGGATTACTTATTACTATGGCACGTTTTTGTCATGTTTATTTATATTCAATGTCTGTACTGATTCAGCCAATCTTCTTGGAGGACTTCTGTAATGAAATTGTGAATATCCTAACGTGAACCCTCTCTCACTGGTATTGCGACTCTATTTTAACGACATAATGGTCTTTGAAGAATGCTTGATTCTGATTGGTTAAAAAGAGGTATCCATTTTGCTTCTGACACCTCTTTTAAATTACATCTTTTCACACAAAAACCGTGCATATTAAATGAAAGATCTATCGACAGCCTACACATCGATGCATATAACAATGGCAGCCGACAACCCATTTGAATAATTATTGTTTTCATTCGATATCACAACAACAACAACTTATCAAACATGATGAAATCTGTTTCAGAAGACACACAAGTAAACTGCACACTAACCACTGTGTCAGGGCCATATAATCATCGGTCACAAAAATGAGCAGTCTATCTCACGTCGTTGTCTGCAGCTAAAAAGCGTTCGTAATGGTTGTGGCAGTAGGCTCATTTCCACCAGTACATCATTAGGTTAATCGAAATTCTCCGCTGGGTTCATGCAATTTGTATATAGCACTGTCTATGAAATTACTTGAGTCCAAACGGTGCAAGTATGCAATAGGTTGCACTGAAACTGAAAAAAATATCTTTTGAGGGTTATGCGACAACTTCGTTTTGAAAAACTATGTGTTTTGCCCCATCATGATGAACAAGTCAAAACTATAAGTATTTAAATCTTGAACTTTAGTAATATTTGTTGCATTTATACTTACCTGTGATTCCTTTTCGGAATGTTCAAAGAAAAATGACCTTTGGACCCATGAGTAATTACACGTTCCAAGAGAGACCCATTTTCATAGAGCTCTTGCCGTCATGACAGAAGGGAGATAAACCTGCTTTTGAGTGAGTGAGATGGGTTTAACGCCGCTTTAAACAGTATTCCAGTTATATCGCGGCGTGTCAGCTTAATGTGGGAGGAAAGCCCGAAGTGATGCAGGTCTCAGACGTTTACCACTTCGGTGCAACCCACGAGCACGGGTATGGTGCTGACAAACCTAGAAACATAATTGGGGCGAACCGGGATTCGAACCCACAATCATAGGTTTCTGGAGTGCCCAAGGGACGCAACACTGCTCAGCGAATCGCGGCGCCTTGGACGACTGGGCCACCCGTGCCCCAACCAACATTAAGAGGACACAACTTGGTATAAGTGAGAAACTGCTCCGAGTGATTCTTTCACTCAGTCATTTCATTGATGTTTAACAAAAGGATCTGTAAACTGCACACCTTATCCTTTGCATCATTACAAAAGAATGGCAAAACGTCTCAGGTCCCATGGCAGGCGAATGTATGTAGATCTGACAATATAACCACTTTTATCGCCTGGACGTCTCACAGGAATATGACCGACGATTCTGAACTATTGGATCAATCTGGATGAATGCATAGTCACAGCACGGAGACTGCATTAAGGTCAAATTCATTGTGGAAATGAGAAGAAAACAGTGGGAACTACAGGTCAGGCGTCTGTGGTGCTGAGATGCGGCCACCATTAAATGGTCAATACGAGGGAAATTGGTTGTGCCAGCCTGATGTCTAGTCCAGACGTCGAGAAAATACTATTGTTTGGGACTCGTCTCTTGAGGTACTACTAGTGCGGCAACTAATGTTAGCTTTTCTTGATTGTACAAGTAGCACAAAGAACCAGTCATCTCCCACTTTACATTCATGACATTACTATTATAGACAGAGATGCCTGCTCAGGGACAAATTCGGTCAAATTGGCAAAATATCATTCATATATGCAATGGGGAAGAGTTCTTACCCAGGAGGATGTTGGTTTGGAATTGAATCGAAACGTCTGAGTTTAGGGGATGTTTATACTGGTATATCTGTTCAATTTAAACTTATTACTCTTTGGAAAGAATGTGTCAAGATATATAAGGTGAAATAATAAGGACAGTTTGACTTATACCAAACATATCAACAGCTTTTGCTTGTTGCTATTCGTATGGCAGGAATATGTAATACTATGGTACTTACACTTAAAGATTTATTGCACATATATGCATAATGCTATCGCTAAGTCTGTTATAAAAACAGCCACTGGCTATTAGGCAATGAAAGGTTTACAGTAAGAAAGTTGTTCATGTCATTGTGGCTTGATCAGCTTCATTCAACACATGTAACACTTCAGCGTTGGATCAGGACATACGGGATAGGCTCACAGCATCAGATACTCGTTCATCATATATCTGACGGCTGACCAATTTGATAAACGCCCTGAGAATAATGAATGGTTGGACACGCTGACACGACCTTCAAATACATTCTCTCTACATAGTGGGTACATTGTCGACGCATTTCATCCAACAGTGTGAATAGAAGTAGGATACTCAGATATAAAAATCTGGTGCCCATTGAGTCAGTGCGTCTGGTCAGAATATTGAATGGCGTGTTTACGACCTCAGTAACTGTAGTTTGTGGTGCGTAACGAGGGCCATAAAGTGTGTTCTAGAATATACCGGAACTAGATAAGAGAATACAAATGTGTAACATCACCAATTTAAGTCACTTGAGAAATTGATGACTGGTCAATACATCTTCGGGGTACGTACGAAATTCATTTTATGCTGTACAAATTTGTCAAATAGGAACCAAATACATTTAATAGGAGGGTTATCAAATTCTGTCAAATAGGACCCAAATACATTTGATAGGAGGGCAATCAAATTATGTCAAATAGGAACCAAATACATTTAGTAGGAGGGGAATCATATTCTGTCAAATAGGACCCAAATACATTTAATAGGAGGGTTATCAAATCATGTCAAATAGGAACCAAATACATTTAATAGTAGGGTTATCAAATTCTGTCAAATAGGAACCAAATACATTTAATAGGAGGGCAATCAAATTCTGTCAAATAGGAACAAAATACATTTAATAAGAGGGGAATCAAATTCTGTCAAATAGGAACCAAATACGTTTGATAGGAGGGTAATCAAATTCTGTCAAATAGGACCTATATACATTTAATAGGAAGGTTATCAAATTATGTCAAATGGGAACCAAATACATTTAATAGGAGGGTAATCATATTCTCAAACTATATCGGACCCGCAAACCAGTTATTTCAGTTCCATGAACACTGGTATGGTTGACGGTCGCGAAAGATATATTTGATGTTCTGTATGTGCAAATGGGATAAAAATATTACTGGACTAGTATATGTTGTTGTTTTTAAAATTGATGTATAAATCAGTTTTGTATAAAATCGATATGAATTTAGTCACAAATGGCATTTCTATCATGACATTACTGTGAGTAGACCCAGAGGATAATATTGTATATTATAAGGGTAACGCTATTTTTCAGGGCATTATCATTTGCAGAAGCCCGACGAAGGAGGGCAGTTGAAAAGACCGAGGGCTTCTTTAAATGATAAGCCCTGAAAAATAATGTTACCGTTATTATAGCTTAAATGGATGGAATTTGTTATCAAATAAAAAGAAACAACAATATCAGTTTTGAAACATTTACTGCAATCAACACGAATGTCACTGACCCACTTTTACAAACAGGAAACGTCATAGAACAAACCAGATGACGTCACTTTTGAACGTGACGTCACCTATCCCTATCCTATAACGTCACCTAACAACGGGCGTGATAATGGCCCGTCGTCAAGTAATGTGAGGGCATTATCAAGTTACGGTGGCCCGCTCATTTCTGATAACATCCGGGCGGTTTAATGATAATTATATCCATTTATCTATAATTTTGGTTATTTAAGAATTGAGTATGAACCTTCATAGAGTGAGGGCCAAACTGTATGAACATCGGAGATTGAGATGACGTTCATACAATGGGTCTCACTCTATGAAGGTTCATACACTAATCAACTCACACAAGTAAAAGTTCATTCTTATAATTTTTATATCATCATCTTATGCTTGGCGAGATCTGTACGCGTGACTTGATGTTTACACTGACAGCCATACAACAAGCAGCTGTATCGCGGAATAAAATAGTTCCCCCAAAAGAGGTGACATGAGCGCATGTATGCTCAACTTACTCACAGGAACATCTGTTGTAGTTTGTTTACAAGAAATTGATTCGAATCATATCATCATTGGTTGAGACAGGTATGCTAAGAACTACCTCAGTAAGTCAGTCACAATGACAGCGCGTCGTAATACATTTACATCAAGTACAAGACGTCAAAATGGTCGACACGATAAACGTGGAGAGATCTCCGAAGTCGTTAATGAACCTGTGGCGATTACAGGTGTTGGTCATTATTGATCAGTTGGCCTTTCATTAAAATGTGATATAAAGATGTGTCAAATAGATACTAAGGTAATCTCACAGATGGCTATGGACTGTCACTGTCAGTCTGGGCACGGATAGAATCGATACTACGATAATGGATGTGCATTTCTACGTCTTGTTCACTAGGATGGGTCGTAGCGAGGATATTCGTTACCGTTCATGCAGTCAAACTCTCTGACGCTTCTCAAAATATGCTAAAACGCTGAGTTCAACATTAAAGGATCTTAATGATCAGAAACAACGCTTTTGAACGTATTCGTACAAGGGAATTCCCAGGTGTTCCCCCAGGAATGTGGAAATAGTCAGTAAATACGTCATTTCAAGAATACTGTCTCGTGAAAAACGTATGAACGTCCTATTGTGTCGTTCATACGCTTATGAACGTCAGGTCGCGGTATCGTGAGCAGCCTCTCTTCCAAAGGAAAATTCGGGTATATCGTGTAAACTTTCAATACAAAATTAGATACTTGTAATCATACTCATCATAGGATTTACGTGCTAGCATATCCCTGGAGCATTGTGATGTTTTCGTCAGATACGACAAGAACATTAAAACACGACCCTGCAAACTACATGTATTGGTGTCTCGGTTGATGATATACCTCCGTATCAATTGTCCATATGAAATATTCATTTACAGGTAGTTCAGAGGACTGACATGCGGTAACTGGCAGTGCAGAGGTCGGTCCTTTGGCTGTGCCAGGATCAGATGAAAGCGAGTTCGCCCCGATCAGTATTATTATTGGTTCGTCTTGACAGTGTTCATATCCACTATACACGTCCACATCTCGGACGCGTGTTATTCGAAGTTAAACCAACTCTATACACTAACTTACTCACTCACGTTATAACTCACTCACTCACGTTATAACTCACGCACTCTTTGGCCCGAGTATATGTAGATCTCAGTATGACATTTCATGCTCTACGTCATCATTTAGATTTTTTGCTTGATAACGCTTGTCACAAACATAACGTGAATTGCGATTATGCTTGTCGTAAGAGGCGACTAACGGGATCGGGTGGTTAGGCTCGCTGACTTGTTTTGATGCATGTCATCGTATCCAAATTGCCTTAATCGATGCTCATTATGTCAATCACTGGATTGTCTGGTCCAGACTCGATTTTGTTTACCGCCGCCATATAGCTGGAATAGTGCTGAGCAAACAAACAACAAACAAACAAAAACATTAGTTACGTACAGCCTTAAGAGAAACAAAGACTCTTTTAAGATATATTATGTTAAACTATCGGTCGCCTTATCATTCTCTTTCCTGCAGTCACAACATTTGTTTACAACTATAATTAAGTAAGGCCTTTTATTATTGTTGATTCTGTCTTCACTTTAGTTCAGGTTGGATGTTATTTGCCTATTCACACAATTCTGATTTAAATTAAACCAATGGTTCGTTCTATTTGTTCATCAACAATGTCAAGGTTAAGAAGAACCCGTCGAACACATTCTGCTATGTCAAAGTAAGCACACGCGTTAAACTATGGACAGTGAGGACGTGCCCAGCAGAGTAATGCATGACGGGGCACGTTTACCTCGACCTTCCGATAACTACATAGGATTTAGTGAGAATATTAGCGATGTATTTCATCCCCTGGTGTTAATAGACTAAAGATGCCAAGAGATATTGATCTGGTGTTCAAGGCGAAGATATAGTGTATCGTAGTGTAAGGATCATTCGGTACATCAGCAGATTTAATTAGGAGCTTGTTATGAGCCATTGGGTGTGGCCCTATAATGCATATAGGAGATGTTTTCACATTTACCAAATAGTCATTCCCATCCTATGAAACCTTAACCACATTGATGAAGGATATATCAATGCTACCATCTTGACCTTCACGAGGTCTGGTAGAAGGACATTCCATTAAACTTATAGCTTTATGAACATCTTGCATCATTAAATGATACGCTGGCTTAAAATTTATATATCTCATGGACTTTATGTAACTGGGTGAAATGAAACATCGCATTACAAGTATCAGTGAACATGTCACCTCCCAAAGTGTATATGTATGAGACAATATTCCATACGTAAGTAATTCAAAAGATTCAGATTGCGTATTTTATCATATTTTGACATGTACTTTCTTTCTTTACCTTGAATCAGAATTTTGATAAAAAAGAAACATTTATGAATTACGTGCTTCGAGTTTCCTTGAAGTCTGTCCCAGATATCCTGCGATAAGAGATGTTAGAGGCAAGTAAACGCAATCGGGGATTCGGGTAATTCAATATATATATTTTTCTTCAAGATGAATCGCTTGTCTTGGTATTTGGAAACTAAATATCGATAAAAATGTTTGCATTTGATTTACATTGAATAAACTGTGCCCTCCTGTTCAAACAGCGTTCATCAATAAGGAAATTACCATGACATAAGCAGATTATCTTTTAAAAAACAAACCAAAGTAATGATTCAGTTGTTGATACAGAAAACGAAGAAGGAAGAAAACGAAATTTCAGTCAGGTTTGGTCGTTACATTTTAAAAGAAGAAGCAGAATTACATGTATTCAGTTTAAGAGCAATGTTCTCTTTTTGTTTCATGAAGAGTATCAATTCTGGTAAAAGTGTCTACATCTGAAGAATGAATTAAAGCTGATTAAAAGTTTGCTTCCAAAAAACAGTTTTTGTCCTTGAGTCAGCTTTCTTCTCATATTAAATATATAAAAGTCATATATATAAGTCTTCTTCTAACACACCCTATGAGGTTTGTTTTGTCATCGGTTTAAAATAAAACCTGCATTTAATGCAACTGAAAATGGAAACCATAATTCCTCATGTTCCAACTTTTGTTAGTTTTACATTCAGAACTTTCATGTAGCAACACGACGCACATCAGTGTTTGTCCCATATTGATGAAACTGTATCCACGGGAACAGATTAATCTACAGATCGTACACTTAATTAACAGATAAAACACGCCTACTTTAACCAATCTAAGGTTCAAGCTCGACACAGCCTAGCAACCTTGGTCCCACTCACGACACTAAGTGTTACCCCCTTGTGATGAACATAGCTGGTCGAGCGTTCAGACAGATTAAACATCAGAGATCAAAGGCGACTCAGACTCACTGAAGTAATAATGTAGTTAGTTCAGGTACCACCGAAACATTATGAATGTGTCTGGAACCTGCATGGATCGATAATACTCATTTAAGAAGACGATGTCTAGTAAGGGTATTCCGTGAAAGAAAAAGTATACAACACTTCAAAACAAACGTCCACTCAATAAGGATCGTAAACCTGCCTCGATCCTCTTGTTGTTTAAGTGGCAATCGGACACGAAAGCGATTGGATCCCGATTGGAACGGCTCACCTGTCGAAACGTTTCTGGGGAATGGGTGGCCCACTCGTCTAAGGCGCTGCAATTCGCTAAGGCACCCTAGAAACCTGTGATTGTGGGTTTCACCCGTACTCGTAGGTTTCACAGAAATGGTAAACGTCTGAGGCCTGCATCACATTCGGGCTTTCCTCTCACGTATATATTAAGCTGACATGTAACTGGAAAACCGTTAAAAGCGGCGTTAAACCCAACTCACTCACTCACTCACACACTCGAAACGTTCAGGCAGCTAAATTTGTCTTCTATCAGACAATCAAAGTTGTTGTTATTTAGTTTTAATTGTCATTTCTATGTGAATAAATCAGTGCAGTTCGAGATAAGTGGTACTATTGTATAGTGTTCCCAACAGGGACTATAAACTAATGTCATCTAAAACACTATGTCGACAGAATTCTAGTTAACCTGACTGATCTACCGATGACCATACACAATCGCAAGCATTGGTTGATACAAAAGGTCGAAATCTCAATATGTAAAAAGGGAACATCAATTCAAGGATTTCTTTTCGAGAAATTGTCCAATAATTGCAGTAATTTACGATCCTAATCTTATGACTAGACGCAGCGTGTCTATGGTTACTCAATTTTTGGGATCCCTTGGGACTTATTTGTGATTTTTGTCATTATCTAGTTTTTGTTTCCCTCTCCAGTTTCATCTGTTACCACTTTGATCAGACTGTACCTTCAGGCATTATTTGTATGCCTGACAGAAGTAAGATTATATCCTTTCAGAGACTATTGATGAGACGTAAAGAAATGCATCACGAAGTTCAAGGGTCATGACATACTCATATAACACCATAACGAATTACCGATCATATCTTTTTTGCAACGCAAACTATTTTTCAGCACCTAAATATTTTTGTCTAAAACTTGTAGACAAATTCTTTTTTTCCGGGAACAAATTATCGTTTGAGGAAAACCCTAATCCGAACACCCCATAATTATTAAATTGTTGGTCCCTACAGCCATTCCCGGCAAAGGAGGGAATTCTTGTCAGAAACATTCATTGTTCGATATTCCAAAGCACTGGTTTGTTCCATACATTTTGGGCTGAGAGAGTGGGTGGGTGTCTGGGTAGAATGGACGCCACTTTGGACATTTTATGTTCGATATCCCATGCTAAAGCATTAGTTTTGTCTAATGTTCTGGATTGAGTAAGTGAGTGGATTGGTTTTTTTGTAATTGACACCACTTTGAACAAAGTATACCCATGCTAAACGCCTACAACTCAAGCTGAAAAGTATACAGCAGACTACGGTTAAAACGAACACGCTTATAACGAACTAACGGATATAACGAACTAACTTTTTAGTCCCGACTATATGCTATTGTTATGCTGTATATATGCTTATAACGAATTACGGTTATAACGAACTAAAACTAGGAGTCCATTTGAGTTCGTTATAACCGTATTTTACTGTATACTTTTCAGCTTGAGTTGTAGGCGTTTAGCATGGGTATACTTTGGAGATAAGAATAATAATCGGGGCATTCTTTACATTTGAAACCGTGAACAAATTAATCATCCCCTTCGTGTCTGTTTTAGCCCGATGAATGGCCGAGAGTGTAAGCGAATTTGGCCAAGAAGTTCAACTTAAGTTCCAGGTATACTGAGGATCTGATATCGTTCATTACCAATTAAATAACCAAGTTACTTACACTGATTTACCCACCAGAACAAGAAAATTAATGCGACCACTGAAACCGCCTCGTCTGTTTCATATTTGGATCTATGCTTAAACATTCAGAATGACAACATGACACCAACTTTCCAAAGGTCCACTTTCCCTTCATGTCGAGCAATATTCCAACAGCTCCAGTCTTTAATGTCTACATTTCACAACTTTCAAGGCCTTATTAAAGTTTTCAAAATGGTTTATGGTAGACACGTGAAGGACATGTTTTTGGCACATCAGTTGCTTAAAGTATGTCCGATGCAATTCCTATTTTTACTTGTACCATATGTTCCCGAGTGTTATTCAGGTGAACAATTGACTTGCCTTTGCATGTGTTTGTGACAAGTGCCACCGGTGGGCAAACTTTCACTTTGAGCTATCCTTTGCTTTTATTTCGCGTCAGTTAGCCAATCCATTTGAAATATTGGTTTAGCATAAAATTATGTTTCGGTTTCTTCTCCAGCTGTTTTAAATTAGCTGAAAAAGCACTTTTCTAAACCAACGTTACCCTCAGTTTAACAGTTAATGCTTGGCTAGGAAACCCTTTGTTCTGAAACATTTGACAGAGAACAACAGCTTTTGTTGTCACTTAAATTAGTTAACTTGTGAAAACATGTTTTTAAAAAGGCCAGAGCCAAGGTGGATGCGGTTGATGCCGCTGATTTGGAGGATAAATATTGTGCAAACTAATGGAAACAGTTGTACAGTTGATAAGTATGATATGTATTAGAGAATGTTATCCATTGGCCGTCGATTCTTCAAATAATGACAGTACCACAACTACTGTTGGTAGCCATGATTCTATACAAGTACATGTGTGGCTCCAATCGTGTTTTAAAAATGTCACTTTTGTGACAGAAATATTTATGTCATTGGTATGATACATGGAGATGTCCAGTTGATAGTTTGACTTATTGTATACTTCAGTGTGAACAGACTGAGTTTTCCGAAGTTGAAAAAAGTGATATTTTCACTGCAGTGAACATAACACTTGATATTTCACTGCGTGAACATAACACTTTGATGGATCTATTGCCACGCAAGAATTACCTCCCTACAAATTGTCTAGCCCGTGTACAAACTGTTGACTATCTGCTTACGTTAGGTCCACATAAACAAGGCAAACCAATGACAGATGGTCATTGATGGGGTTAATTTGCTTTGAGCCGTTTGTTATTCTGTTGTAAATGTTTTGTTATAAACTGGAATTTTTACATTAAACCAGCGTGTTATTTTGGCTTCCAACTGTGGTCTTGTATATTTCAAGAATATATTTTGTTGAATTTGATTTTGTATGTAATCATATCCAAATGTGCGATAAAGAATTTCATTGATATCAATATTTTTTGTTACTTTTGTTCATTTTTTATAGGATTTTGCAAATACCGAACTACTTTTTAAGCCGCGGTTACAAGGAGTTGTGATGCGTCCCTGCGTGTTGGGTAGGTATCTCCTTTTTCCCATTACTAGACGAGACACATGAAATATTCTCAACTATAAACACGATTACATATGCGGCCCAGTCGTATTATTGAACACTGTGATTCATGCAAGAAAGTACGGAGGTAATGTGACATTTGATGACATGAAATACCTACAACTGAAATTCAGCCTTCATCGACAATCACTTAGCCAATCAGCCTTTTTAGTACACATCTCTATTTCTGTTGCTTGAAAACTCATCTTTAGGTTTGAAGGAGCTGAGATTATTGATCAAAATTTTACAAACATAAGTTGAGTGATTGATTCCTGTCTGCAAGAGTCAACATAGTTCTAGTAACACTACATCGATCTCACGGATCTGGACCAAACACCCGGTCTATCTTTTGTTAAAACAGCAATGATCCACATCTTTGTGGTAGGGTAATATGCAAACCTAGATCAGCATTAAGTGGGGTCTTGCGATGGGCATGGCTTACTGGGGATTTGTCTTTATAGTCACGCATAACCTTGATGCACACAGCAGGTTATGAGATAGTAAGAGCGAAACATCATTCACGGAATCATATAACCGCTAGACTTAGCCGTCAATGTGCTAATTGCTGACGGCTTCTGTAGACAAACTAAATGGATGAGACTTCGTATACTGTGTTCAAGAAGAAAATACCCCCACACAAGCCGTAGAAACCTGAAAACAGATCGACAAAATATAGATTTTTCTCTTTCAAGTGGTAATTTAATGCAGCAAGGTAAGAGGCCAGCCATATAAAACGAAACGGGAGATCTGAAGGGTTCAGACACACCAGTTACAATCATTTTGAGTGGATCACTGGCTCTGAACATCAGGTTATGCCGAAATAAAAAAGCTATAGCTATCTGTAAAGGGTAACAATTCATCAAGGCAAAGAAATCTGCATGTTATATTTTCAAAATGAGTTTTGTTCACTGTCTACGACCACAACACTTTTTCACACACCGGGGGCACGGGTGGCCCAGTCGTCTCAGGCGCTGCGATTCACTGTACAGAGTTGCATCCCTTGCAGAAACCTGTGATTGTGGGTTCGAATCCCGGTTCGCCCCGATTATGTTTCTAGGTTTGTCTGCACCATACCCGTGCTCGTGGGTTTCACCGAAGTGGTAAACCTCTAAGACCTGCATCACTTCGGCCAACATTAAGCTGACACGCCGTGATATAACTGGAATACTGTTAAAAGCGGTGTAAAACCCAACTCACTCACTCACTCTTACACATGACCGACATATGTATCACATGAGGTGAGCAGAGCTAGCTTTTAAACTAATTTTACCTTTACGTCTTTGATCGTGTTAGGAAGATAACTTGTGTTGTATAATGAGGATAGAACTTGTAACTCAAGAAACGTCCACTTTTGTCTGTCGGTTGTTGAGTTAGCGAATGAAGGTTAAATATATGTTAATTTAAAAAATACAAGGTAGCAACCTCTGGATTGATCTTCATTTGTAAGACTTTGAAATGTCACGTTCTTCTCTTCCAGTCTCCTGTATTTGTAACTGACCATTTTATTGATGAGAAAAGAAAGACCTAACACTTAACGCAATGTATTCAGGAAACCATACTTTTCTTCGGCAAGATAACTCAAGGGTAAGATATCGGATCCAGTAGACTCTCCACACCAACTATTGATTGTGGTTTCTTAACAACGCGCATGATGCGTGATCTCTGTTTAGCCAGTATCTTGAGCTTGTCCTCAGAAATGGTCCTGGTCTGAAGTACTTAAGTTAACAGAGTAAGTGAGTGTGGTTTTACGCCATGTTTAGCAACATTTAAAAAGTATCATGGCGGGGACACCAGAAATCAACTAAATATATTGTACCGATAGGGTGAATCGAAAACGAGCCTTTGGTGTGATAGGCGAACACTTTAACCAATAGGCTACGCCACCTCCCCTTAAGTGAACAGAGTTAAAAGAGGCGGTTTGCCTAATTGAAAAAAACAACTATTATCACGGTTCAGAGTTGCCCTTCAGGAACTTCTCATCGTGGATCTAAATCTATAACTCACTGAAATAGTCATCCTTTGTCTATGAGCATCCTAGCCCTGCTGATGGGTGTCACAAAAGTCACATTAAGCTTTCCACCCATGTGAAGATGACACATGTCGATAGAACTGCTAATCTGTCAGAAGCGATTCCTTCCTTCGTCCTTAACTGTTTAATGTTTAACAGAAGGATTTCAAAATTGTAAAAAATATTCTTATAGTTATGAGGAAATGCATTACAACATCGTTTTTAACATAATGTTACAGAAAACAGGAATCCACAAGTGCTCTCAGCCCAGTGAATGCCTGTCTGTCTGACAATGACTCCAACTTCTTCGACTGGATGTATCCAAGTAAGGTGATTGATTCTCACACATTTGGATCAATGAATAGTCACAGTCCTACTCCATTGGGATCAAATTCTTGGGAGAATCAGAATACAACATAGTGGAAACAACAGGTCAGGCGTCTGTGGTGGTGAGATGCGGCCACCATGAAATGGTCAATACGAGGGAAATTGGTTGTGCCAGACTGATGCCTAGTCCAGATGTTAAGAAAATAGTATTATTCGGGCCTCGTCTCTCGAGGTACTTCTAGCGGCAACTAATATTAGCTTTTCTTGATTGTTCAAGTAGCACAAAGAACCAGTCATCTCCCACTTTACATTCATGACATTACTATTATAGACAGAGATGTCTGCTCATGGACAGATTCTGTCAAATGGGCAAAATCGCCTTCCTATATAGTGGGAAGTAGGTCTTACCCAGGCGGTTTGGTTTGGATGTGAACTGAAACGTCTACGCCAAAGGGATATTTATACTGCTATCTCTGTTTGTAGAGGATGAATGTGCAAAATGTGCAAGGTGAAAATATATTTTACAGTTTGAGTTTGACTGAGAAGCAAATCAACAGGCTTGATTGTTTTGCTCATCAAACACCACGTGTAACACTTCAGTGTTTAGATATGGACATACGGGATAGACTCATATCATCAGATACTCATTCACCAAATACCTGATGGCTAATGACAATTCGTTAACACACAAACTCACTGAGAGTAAGGATTTGTTCGACACGCTGACACGGCCTTCCAATAAATTCGCTCGACATAGTCAGTATATAAGCGACGTATTTCATGCAACAGTGTTGATAGAAGTAGGATACTCAGATATATAAATTTGGTGCTCAATGAGTCAGAGCGAAGGGTCAGAATTGTGAAAAGCAAATTTACTACATCCGTAACTGTAGTTTGTAGTGCGTATCAAAATCCATAAAGTGGGTCCCAGAATACACTGAAGCTACTGAATAAGAGACCACACACGTGTCACATAACCAACTGATGTCACTCATGTCATTTATTTTACATGAGACCTCTTGTCACAAACACTGGCAAACAAGGACTCATATAGGATATATTTTGCTGCAGTATCAATATATTGCCACATATGTTTAGGACCATAAATATGTGTGAAATTTATATATTGTTAATTTTAGTTCAGGGTTCGATCCTATTTGCTGGAGACAACAAATTAAAAATGGTATATTCTCACAATTCTCTTTTAGAAGGAACCAATGGTACATGTACGTTCTGTTTGTCCAAATACAATGTCAAGGTTGAATGAAGAACCCATGGAACACATTCTGCCATGTCAAAATAAGCACAAGTGTTAGAATATGGACAAGCAGTGGGGACGGTTTAACGATTCCTCATAAATCGTGTTTCTGGAGGATAATGCCAAGCACGTTAAGGTGCGAACGAAGAGAGTAATGCATAGCGGGGCACGTTCACCTCGACCTTCAGATAACTACACCAGATTTGGTGAGAATATTGACGATGTATTTCATCCCCTGGCGTTGATAGATTGGTAGATGGACGATACTAAGAGATAATGATCATGTGTTCATTGAGTCATGGCGAATATGTAGTGTAGTGTAGTGTCCTGAACAGTTGCTAGTGGGGAGCCTATTAAGATCCATCGGATGTGGCCTAATAATACATTTTGCGAATGTTTTCAAATTTACTAAATATTTTCTTTTCTTGTCTTTCCCCTCCTTAGAAGCCCTAACCACATTGATTGAGAAGATATCACTTTGACCTTCATGATGTCTGGTAGGTGGGCATTCTACTTTACTTACAGCCTTATGAATCTTAAAATATGTAGCATCATCACATGATTCTAAAACATGCTGGCTTACCATATTTCAGTTGGAATGGAACATCAAATGACAAGTATCAATTAAAATGTCACCCCTCAATATGTATATTTATGAGGAAAGATTAGTACGAAAGATTTAGAATCCGTGTTTTATCAGATTTTGGCATGTACTGTTTTCTTTATCTTGCATCATAATATTGATAATAAAAGACACAGGTACGAATTACGTGCTTAGAGTCCCCTAGAAGTCCCTCCCATATCCTCGTACTTCGATTATAGTTGTTGAAAGGAAGTAAACACACTGCGATTCCGTAAACTCAGTACAGATTAGTCTGCGAGAGGAATCATTGTTCTTGGTATTTCGGAACTAAGTATCCGAGAAGAATGTTCGCAAAGCTGATTTATATTGTATATAATGTGTCCTACTATTGAAACAGCATTCATCAATGTTGGAAATCTGATGATATCAGTAGATTATCTTTTTAAAAAAGGCAAAGTAATGATTCCATTTTTTATGCAAAAAGACAGAATGGCGGATAAGGAAGGAAACGATACGTCAGTGTTGTTGACTTTAAAGAAGAAAACTCTGATACATGCAGTGTAATGCAAATGTGATTGATAAAAATCCTATATTCAGTTTAAGAGCAATGTTCTCTATTTCTTGCATGTAGAGAATCAATTCTGGTAAAAGAGTTTACATCTGAGGAATGAGAACTTTTTCAACCTGATTCATATTTTGCTCCCAAATAACTGTTGTGTTCTTGTGTCAGCTCTCTTCGCAGAAACTTGGATTGTTTTGGTAAATCTATAAGTCTTTGCCCTCGGTTAAAAATAAATGTTCTTCTTTTTATGTAACTGAAAATCGAAACCATAATTTCTCATGTTCCAGCTTTTGTTATATTTCATATTTGGCTCCAAAAAATAATGTTCGGTAAAACTACAGTCATTATAATACCTTCGAGTGAGTGAATAATGTTTACTGTTTAACTTCTCTTTTTTCATGGAACAAAAAATGGAAACCATAATTCCTCAGGTTCTAACTTTTGTTAGTTTTACATTCAGAACTGTCGTGTAGCAACATGACGCACATCAGTGTTTGTCCCATATTGATGATACTGTCTCCACAGGAACAGATTAATCCATAGACGAACACTTAATTAACAGATAAAACACGCCTACTTTAACCAATCTAAGGTTCAAGCTCGACACAGACTAGCAACCGTGGCCCCACTCACGACATTAAGTGCTACCTCATCAGACATCACTCTCCCCCTTGTGATAAACATAGCTCGGCGGTAATACTAATCTAAGAAGACACTGGCTGGTGAGGATATTCAGTGAAGGAATAGGTACACCACAGTTCAAAACAAATGTCCACCAAATCAGGAGCAAAAAAGGGATTTGATTTTCAAACGATTGTCTAGTTAATGGCATAAATGTCTTTGCAATCCTAATCTCATGACTAGACGCACTGGGTCGATGGTTACTGTATTACACTGGGTCTCTTGCGACTGATTTGTCATTTTTGTCTTGATAGAGTTTTTGTTTCACTCTCCAGTTTCATCTGTTACCACTTTGATCAGACTGCACCTTCAGGCATTATTTGTATGCCTGCCAGAAGTAAGATTATATCCTTTCAGAGATCATTTATGAGACGAAATAAACGCATCACCACGATCAAGGAACACAATATACAAATAATACACTATAACATACAACCGAAAAAATTTCTTCACAATATTGGTTTTCAGTAACTTAAAGATTTAGCTTATACTTCAGGGCAAATTATGTTATTAATTATTGAAAGGGGGGGGGGGGGGGGGGCTTTTGTAAAAGCCAAGCCCCAACACCCCATGAATATTAGGGGTAGTGAATTCATGTGAGAAACGATATATGTTCGATATTCCATGCCAAAGCATTAGTTTGTCCAATATGTTATGGGGTGAGTGAGTGGGTTTGTGGGCGTGTGTAATTGGCACCATTTTGGATATACTTTTAAGCTTGAAAAAGAATGACGACACAAGCCGTAGGCGTTTATCACGTTTATCACCTTTAGCACAGGTATACTCTTGAGAGGCAAGACAAAAGCTTTCCAAACGTTAACGTTCTCTTTATGCAAGCAATATTCGGGCAGTTTCAGTCATTGATGTCTCTATTTCACAACTGTTGAGGTACAGTCAAACATTCTCTTTCTATGAAGGTTGGAGTGAGTCTCACGTTACTCTTGAACAAAGGTTAGGGTTATAACATTCAAGGCCTTAGTTCAAAAGACTTTATGGTAGACATATGGAGGACATGTTTTTGACACAATCACTATGTTTACTTGTACCATATGTTCCCATGTTATTTTTCAGGTGAAACATTGACTTGCCTTTGTATGTGTTGGTGACGGGTGCCACCGGTGGGTCAGGATACGCTTACCTTAAAGCGAAAACATGGTGTCATCACTATTTCATAATGATTCACATGCCCATGATATGATCGGAATCGTACACTTGGCAGAATCTTTTTTAAGAATATGTAAATCTTTTGTCGCTTTTATTACTATGATTATGGAAATGTTTATTTTATATTCATTTTTCCTATCAGCAAGAAGAGAGTCATGTTGTCATAAGTATCAATGGAAGACAAAAAGCCTTCGTTTAGAGTGTTTTCATCTTTAAGCTTCTCCCCAAAGGCATTTCGAGCTCAAATGAAAACCAAAGCCATGTTGAAACCCAGTAATGAAGCCATATTGGTTTATCCTTTACTTTCATTTTGCGTCAATTAGCAAATCCATTTGATATATTGCTTGAGCAGAAAAATGTGATTCTGTTTGTTTCCTAGCTGTGTTTCTAAATTTGAATACGACTGAATCAGCCTTTTCTAAACTAACACAAACCTCTGTCTTACAGTACTGTTTTGCGAGGAAACCAATTATGTAATCAATCAATGTCCTGGACAGAAAGGCCAGACATATGTTCTTTTTAAATGGAAACGGTTCTTTGTCCCGAAACATTTGTCGGAGTACAAAAGCTTCGGTCGTCACTTAAATTATGTTAACTTGTAAAAACATGTTTTCAAAAAGGTCAGAACCAAGGTGGATCCCATGGATGCTGTAGATGCTGGAGGATAAACATCGAGGAAACTAACTGAAAGCGTTCTACAGGTCCTGGATAATTGGTCACCGTCAGACGTGATTAGGATTATAGACATTTGGAGAATGTTATCCATTAGCTGTCGATTCTTGAGATAATGACAACTGTTGGTAGTCATGATTATGTAAAGTGAATTTGTGGCTGAAATTGTATTTAGATCGTCTCTGTTGTGACAGCAATACGAATGCCTTTGGTATAATAAATGGTGATGTATGGTTAATAGTACGACAAGACTACAGATGCGGCCCAATCTTATTATTGAACACTTCGAGGTGCGGGGGGTAGATTAGTAGTCAAAGCGTTCGCTCCTCACGTCGAAGACCCGGGTTTGATTCCCCATATGGGCAAAAACGCCCATTTCTGGTGTCCGCCGCCGTGATATTGCTGGAGTATTGCTAAAAGTTGTGTAAAACCATACTCACTCACTCACTCTCTATTGAACACTTCGGAAATTTATTTAAAAAGTAGCGTTACCAATAGTAGCATGAGAAAGCAATGGTACCAACAAAAGTAAAATATATGTGACAAAACACTTTCCATTTTCACGAGGACATAAGAATTGGTACTTGAAGAGCTCTGATGAGATACTGTCGTAGCTGTCAACGAGAAAACCTTATTAAAAATATCATAAACATCAGTTTGTGATACACATTAGAAACAACGTCATATGAAGTCAGATCACATGAAATACCCTTAACTGAAATTAAATCCCCAAACAATATTCACTTTGGCAATCAGTCTTTTTAATACACATGTCTATTTCTGTTGCTTAAAAACTCATTTTAAGGTTTAAAAGAGCTGAGTTTATTAATTATGAAATATTTTACAAAAGTAAGTTGAGTCATTGGTTCCCAATCCACAGTCAGCATAGTTTCAATAATACCACAGCAATATCAAGGATTTGGACCAAACACCAATACAGTGTTTGGTTGAAACAGCCATGATCCACGTCTTTGAGGTCGGGTGTATGCAATCATCCAGATCACACAATGTAAACCTCAGATCCGCATTAAGTAGGCTGTTAAAATAGACATGGCTTCCTGGGGACTTCTCTTCAGACTCAAGCAGAGCCTTGATGAACATAGCAGGTTATGAGACAGGAGTAGAGAATAATCATTCACGGAATTTTATAGCCGGTATACTTTGTCGTCAGTGTGACTATTGCTGACAGCTTCTGTAGACAAAGCCAGGAACTAGATGAATCAAACTATTTAAACTGCGTCCAGCAAGGCAGGCGTCCAGCCATATTAAGCAATAGGAGGATCAGAGGGGTTCAGACACACAGGTAGAGACGCATTAAGTGGATCACTGGCTCTGAACATCAGGTTATTCCGAAATAGAAAAGATGAAGCAAGATGACCTTTCTCATCCAAGCAAAGAAATCTGCATGTTTTATTTTCAAAATGAGTTGTGTTCACTATGCACGACTACTACACTTTCTTACAACTTGTATCACTTGAGGTGAGTAGAGCTGGCTGTCTAAATTAGTTTTACTTTTATGCTTTTGTTAGTGTAAGGAAGACAACTTGTGAAGTAAAATGAGTATAAAGATTGTAATAATGAATCATGTTTGAAACAGAAACGTCCAAGTTTATCTATCAGTTGATTTAAAATAATACAAGTTAGAAACATCAGGATTGATCTTCATTTGTAAGACTTTGAAATGTCAAGTTCTTTTCTTCCAATCTCCTGTATTTGTAACTGACCATCTTATTGATGAGAAAAGAAAGACCTAACACTTAACGCACTGTATTCTGGAAACCATGCATAATTTTCTTCGGCAAGATAACTCAAGGATAAGAAATCGGATCCAGTAGAAAGGCCGGAAGATTACACTTTCTTCAAAAGTATTGATTGTGGTTTCTTAACACGTATGTAGCTGTAACCTCTGTTGAGTTAATATATTTGTAAAGTAGCCATCAGACACGCACTTTTGTTTACATTATCTTCGGCAGTTTCCGACAGTGCTCGGAAATGTTTGTAAACATTCCTGATTAAGAAGTTATTTTACATTAATGTAACTATATCCTTTTAAGATTTGTTTATTTCCTACAAGTTCTAAATACGTATCTGGCCTTAGTTAATTACTGTGAGATATCCCAAATTGCTCTGCTTATCACTCCATCTCGCGCCCAGGCCAATTCGACTGTTTTAGCCAGACAGCCGAGCACGTTGTTTCAACACAGAGCACATTGTTTTGGACCAGCTCTGATAAGCTAACTTATCAGTGAGTAAGTATTATGAGTAGCTGATATATTGTTGGGTGATGCTATAGTAGTACATGTGTCTGTGATGGTTTTAGTGGCAAAGTTTTATTTTGTAGAAATTGTGTTAAGTATCGAGTTACCGTCTTGTAGCAGCCCCTGTACTATAGAATATAGGAACGCCGTAGAGAGTCTGTTTCATTGTTAACACGTATTTTCATCGGCGTGCAAGTAGTAGAATTGTAACCTAGTCAACATTTCTTTTCTCAGCGGTTGTGTGAGCACAAAGAAGTGCATAATATTTCAGTTGTGTTATGAGATTAACAAATTAACTACGGTTTTAGTTGTAGTGACTGCTGTTATAGCTATCTATCCCATAAGCAGTTATCCCCCGTTGGTCATGATGTACTGCATGAGACGCGAATTTCCCTTGTACTGTAATTATACACTTCTACTCCATTGTTTTTCCTTTATTCCGTTTTGTTTACGTTTCAATGCCACGTGCAAGCGAGGGACTTAAATAAGGCTCGAATCTCAGAGTGGTTTATAGATTTATGCACTTTATAAATTGTTAATTACTATTTGACTGTATTTGAATGGAATTGTCAGTTTTGCATATTGTATTGTAGTTACTTCCTACTAGGCCTGGAAGCCCATTCCAGTCGTTTACAGATATAACAGAGGTAGTTGGGGGTAAGTCCTCGACGGGTACATTGTCATTTGCTTGTCTATAGTTTTAATGTTAGTTACTTTGTAATTAGTTAGATTATTTAGTGTAAAAACCGTTAGAAAGGTGTTCGTACCCACAGGATCTGCTATTTTACTGGAAGTTACTGTGAGTGCTATTGGTACATTTGACATTGTATGTAAAAGATACTTTCTACCATGCAAATGTTTATATTGTACTTTTCGGCATTGTGTTCATTGAAAAGAATTACACTGTGTGTATTACGATGATGAAATATAAATGTATGATAACTGGTCCTTTCAGCCATATATGATTATTATATACATGTGTAATATGCAAATATGATACAGCATTATCATCTATGAAAGGCCATACATGATGTTACCAAGTATATTAAAAGTTTGTGTATTATTGTTTAGGTCTACCATCTTTAATATGAATAAAATACATGGACCGAGAGAACGACTTTATCCAGTCTTAACGTATTGTAAGGACTTCTTCTTTGAAACCTCCCTAACACGAACTACGATAACTCGGTTTAATGTTTAATTCGACATTACTGTCAAGGTGGAGTCCTTATTGTTTCTGCTGATGACTCTGCATAACACGAAGTCGATTAAGTTAATATATAATAATACGATGATGTGTTTAGTTGTCTGTTACATCCATGCAGGGATTACCAAAACTTGTCTTCATCTTAACCGTGTTGACCAAAGTCACTTTCAGCTTTCAACCCATGTGAGTGAGTGAGTATGGTTTTATGCCGCTTTTAGCAATATTTCAGCAATTTCACGGCGGAGGACACCAGAAATGGGCATCACACATTGTACCCATGTAGGGAATCGAATTCGGGTCTTCGACGTGACGATCGAACGCTTTAACCACTGGGCTACCCGACCGCCCCTCAACCCATGTGAAGGTGACATATGTCGATAGAACTGAGAAACTGCGATTCCTCCACGAGGTCTTTATTGTGTTTAACAGAAGGATTTGAAAACAGTTCAAAGTATACCTATACTTATGGAGAGTTTCATTATAACATCATTTTTAGAAATGTCACACACAAAAGGACTGGCCAAGCTCTCTCAGTCCTGTGAATGTCTATCGGCCTGACAACGACACCAACTTCATCGACTGGATGTATCCCAGGAAGATGACCGATTCTTAAACTATTGGATCAATCTAGATGAATTGTTGGTACTCCATTGGGATCAAGTTCATTGGGGAAATGAGAAGAAAACATGGTGGAAACAACAGGTCAGGCGTCTGTGGTGGTGAGATGCGGCCACCATGAAATGGTCAATACGAGGGAAATTGGTTGTGCCAGACTGATGCTTAGTCCAGACGTTAAGAAAATACTATTATTTGGGCCTCGTCTCTCGAGGTACCACAAGTGTGGCATTAGTGTGGTTTTCTTACTTGTAAAGGTAGCACAAAGAACCAGTCATCTCCCACTTTACATTCATGGCATCACTATAATAGACAGAGATGTCTGCTCAGGGACAAATTCTGTTACACTGGCAAAATACCATTCCTATAATATTCTAACCCACGTGGGATATTGGTGTGGGCTCATGTCCAGACATAACGGATATTCATACTGGTATCTCTGTTTATTTTTGAAGTTATTACGATTGAGGAGGAATGTACCAGATATTCAAGGTAAAAATTAATATAACTGTTTGAGTTCGACTGAGAAGCATATCAGCAGGTTTTGATTGTTCCTATTTGTATGCCAGAGCTACGGCTGTGAATACATCCACGGCACACTATTTCAATCCTATGTTAGGTTTATATTATCTTTACTTAGTTAATTGTAGCAAAACACGACACTTATGCACACACTGGCTAATTTGACATTGAAACGTTCAATACAACGCTGTTCATCACAGTACGATATGTTCGTGGTGTAAACTTCAGTGATATTGTGGACATGCGGGATAGACTCAAAGCATCCGTTACTCTTTCATCTTATAACTGACCGCTGATGTTAACCAGTCAGACAGACTTGCGGTAATGAATAATGAATGGCTGACACAAATTATCTAGACACCGTGCGTATATTGTGTTAAACTATGGACAAGCAGTGAAGACGGTTCAACGATTCCTCATAGATTGTGTTCTTGAAGGATAATGCCCAGCACGTTCAGGAGCAGACGAAGAGAGTAATACATGGCGAGGGACGTTTACCTCGACCTTCAGATAACTACACCAGATTTGGTGAGAATATTGACGATGTATTTCATCCCCTTGTGTTGATAGTTTGGTAGATGGACGATACTAAGAGATAATGATCACGTGTTCATCGAGTCAAGGCGAATATGTAGTGTAGTGTAGTGTCCTGAACGGTTGTTACCTTATAAGATTTATTTAGTGTCGAGGTTATGAAGATCCATCGGATGCGGCCTAATAATACATTGTTTTCAAATTTATTAAATATTTTCTTTTCTTGTCACACCCCTCCTTAGAAGCCCTAATCACATTGATGGAAAAGGTATCAATACTACCACTGTGACCTTCATGATGTCTGGTAGAAGGACATTCTACTTAACCTACAGCTTTATGAATCTTAAACCTATGACTATGGATACCTCCAAGGCACACTATTTCAATCATAAGTTAGGTTTATATTATCTATACTTAGTTAATAGTAGCAAAACACGACACTTATGCACACACTGGCTAATTTGACATTGAAACGTTTAATACAAGAACGCTGTTCATCACAGTATGATATGTTCGTGGTGTAAACTTCCGTGATATTGTGGACATCCGTTACTCATTCATCTTATAACTGACCGCTGATGTTAACCAATCAGACAGACTTGCGGAGAGTAATGAATTACTGGAACAAATTATCTAGACACCGTGCGTATACTGGTGATATTTCATCCAAAAGTGTTGATGAAAGTGGGATACTCAGATATATAAATCTGGTGTTCATTGAGTCAGTGTGACTGGTCAGGATAGTGAATAGCGTATTTACTACATCAGTAACTGCAGTTTGTGAAGCGTATTCAGATCCATAAAGTGGGTCCTAGAATATATCAAATCAACTGAATAAGACACCACAAAAGTGTCACATCATCAATAGAATTCACTAAATGAAATGGCAGAGTGTACAATGCATTCACGATTGATCATTGGTTTTATTTGTGATGACATGGTTAAAAGATCCTTCAATGAGAACTATTCAAAACAAAATATGAACAAGTGTCTACATATTCCTAGAAGCAGTAGAGACAGTTCAAAGGTCCCTACTGGATCGTGTTCTTGCAGTATAATATCCATTAACAGGTGCAGACGCCAGTAATGCATGGCCGGAGACGTTTACCACGACTTTCCAATAATTCTACCTAATTTAGAGAGAATATTGGCGATTTATTTCAACCCCTGCGTTGATAGGTTCATAAATGAAGGAAACTGAGATATATTGATCTCTTGTCCGTAATAGTGTGGTGTATTATACACTGCAAACACGAAAACGTCGTTTTTTTCCGTATATGGTCATTGGACGGAAAAACGACGTTATTTGGACGTTTTCAAACCATCGTTTTTCCGTCCAAATAACGTCGTTATTTGACATCGGAATTTACTGGGAGAGAACGATAGCGTTAAGCTCCTCCCTTTCTTGATTGACATTGTCAATCAAGCAACAGCGTCTACCGGTATTTCTACTTCTCAGATTTCATTGGTCAGTCCCCGCGTGTTAGATTACAGGCCCGCGTTTGACGCTGCACTCGAAGCGCTTAGCGGAAGTACTGAAATCAATCGTTCTGCGCATGCGGATTACTTAATGCCTTGACCAAATTTTCCGTTCTGTGCATGCGCGATTTCGCGTATTGTTTCATAGATTTAATGTCACCACTATTTGACAATGGTTCATAAACACAGTCACGTGAAGGTTCGGAATCGTAACGAGTAACTCCATTTAAATTGAAGAGGATCCCCAGTCATATGGGAGATTCCAAGATGAAACTATTCTATGGCTATCTAGGCTGCCACCCAAACCGATCTAAACGGGACCCGATAGCTTATTGTATGCTATATAGTCATATGGAAGTGGACAAGAACTATACATTGAATTCCGGCCGATTGTTCTTGCATTTACTTATAAGTCAGGAAAATGGACTTAAAAGGGGAGTTGTTGAATGTAATTATTTTAATTATTAAATGTTGCCTATACACTAATCTGGACGAACTTCTCATTGTTCTGTTTATGTCATCCTATATACTATTAGTATGTTACCGTTCTAAAGTCAACCTCTCACATAACATTATATTGTTCATAGTATCAAAGTTTAATCAACAATATCAAGAGCAGCGATTTAAACCACTGAAACACCCAAACACAAGGCTGTTATCAAGCGCTAGTGCAGACGTGATGCATCGTAAAAACTGTATCGTGATGTCTTCAGAAATACAATTATACTACGAGATAGTACGGCTAACGCTGACTCACCGGTGGAACAAAGACAATATCGCTAATACAGATATATAACGTATTTGAATGTTAATACTAAAGACAAACATCATTATTTTTGCAGTGACGATATAACACGTATCCACGTTTATTGTTAACTTTCATCAGTTTTGCTCTTCATTTTAATAACTTTGTTTTCACGTATATATGTAGCAATACCCGACAAGCATGTCATACATAATTATGGGGCAGTTTTCAATCTTGTACTGACTTACTCTGGTGTTAATGAGCGAAGTTTATTGGCTCGTGTGTAAAACCCCGTTTTTCTGGTAATCCTATTATTACTTAGTTTATTTCTATCTAATAACACCCTGTTCTCTGGATCATGGCTCCGTGACTATCCATAACAATTAAGATGAACATTCAGTTCAAGTAAATGAATGAGTTTGTTTTGACGCAACAGTCAGTCAAAAAACCAATGCTGTGAGGTTTGATAACACACTTCTACCAGGTCGAACATCGTGGATCCTCATTTTCTGCCTAAAGAGAATCATAGTTCATATGCTAATCCATCTGCGAATACCCTCCCACTCAAGATGACCTTACTTGTTGCTAAATCTATCATCTATCCCCCAAATCTCACCCCCCACGCCCCCCCCCCCCCCCCCCCCCCACGCCCCCACCCCCACACGCACGCACGCACGCACGCACACACGCACACACACACACACACACACACACACACACACACACAGACAAACAACTGACCTAAATAACCTGGACAGGAAATACTGCTGATAGCCTCTAGCCGCAACTCAGCCGCGCCACCGCAGAATGTTCGTCCAACTCTGCAGGGGGCATTCTCAGTGGCTTCAAACGCGCTGAAAAGTTTTCGCCTTGCATCCAAGATGGTGGACAAGTGAAATCGTATGAAATGTGGCTATTTTAGGTCCTATCTCTTTTTTGATTACCCAATAAAGTCAAGTCATAGTAACACGGTTGTGAAGAAGCTTACAACTTTATAACACTTATTCCTCTCATTCCAAAAAAGCTACTCGCGCTCACATAAAGTTGTAGTTATTATGTCACTGTTTTATTTCTTTAAAAATATATTACATGTTCAACAATAACAATTAAGATGAACTTAATTTCCGATTTAAGTAAATGAATAAGTGTGTTTTACGCCACAATCAGTCAAAGACCAACGTTGTCCGGTCTGATGACACACAATCTACCAGGTAGCACACTGTGTACACCCTATCCCCATTGAAGTCTCTACTGTGGGTATTCCTGGGGACGAGAATGCCCCATGTACCTAGGAATTTCATCAATACATTCATGCGCGGCATTCTCTGCCTAAAGAAGATCATATAGTTAACATGCTAATCCAACTCGAACTACCATCCCGCTCAAGATGAATGTTTTATGTAACATCCAACAGGCCAACATTTACGCACGCACGCACGCACGCACGCACGCACGCGCACACACATATTTGGATTTACCAATCCCTGAATTGAGAAGACGTGCGTTACGAAGCTCCTCCAAGTCATCATCAATATCCGTATATGTCTGTGATATCATTACCCATCCAAAGCCGAATATACATTTATTGTGTTTTCTTGACAACAAATGTTATAATTGGGATAACACTTTCTGAGTAAAGTACAGATTCTCGTACTTTCTTGGGTTGAGTCCCGTCCGGGATTTGAACCCACACTGTGAGTGAGGCCCCCAATCGCCAGAACACAAAGTTGGCGATCTAACCCAGCCACCGAACCAAAAATGTTAGTCCAGATGACGTATACTTTGTGTACTCCTCTGACAAGAGAAAAATGGCACGGCTTCTATGACCGAAAGCTTTGAACCAACAATGCCATTAAGAAAGTGGTCAACAGTAACACACATTATATTTGGATACCACTTTCTCAGTAAACTACATATTTTTAGGGTGGAGATAATAAACGTTGATGGTTGATTATCAATGGACAAATTAAAGCCAAAACTTAACTTATGAATGATTGGTAATGGGAAATGGACAATGGGCAAACGGGAGGCGGGGTAATCAGCGCCATGCCAGTTATCTGTTGGCTTCCCTTGTTGCGTTCCCTTCTTTGCTATCTTTTTACTTTTGTTGTTCTTACAGGTACAAATATATGTTCTCTGCCTCATAGCATTTATTAATATGCACCTGATGAAGGAGAAAGTACATATTCCGAAACGCAGTGTTCCTCCGTTGACATCCATAAATAGTTTTCTTTGTGTGTATCAGTTCTTAATGCCCTTCAAAGATTCAATCTAGCTTTGTTTTTAAATGTGCTGATATTTGCGTAGAATATAATATGGTAAAACCTATATACATTTGGGTCTTTGTCTACATAAGCATTTAGACATACAATTTAGAGCTAAGGACATTGCTAATTCTGAAGGCATGAAGTACACGTCATAGCAAGCTGTGATCTTTATTCATACTTTAGATATTCGTAATGGAGATCTGTAACTGAAGTTCCTGACCAGTTCAACGTCTTAGTGCATTCAGATGCCATTGTAAAATTCCAGGCTGCCCCTCTTTCTGTGATGTTTTGACGGATGAAATCTATTGCGTTATAATAATCTGTTTGCTGATATATAATATGTACATGTTGTAAAATATTTACGATATTATAAACGTGTAATTCGATGCATATGCAATACAATGTGAACATAAGTGCGGATGCACGAAGGCGGTTATAGTCATAGTTATACTGCGATGGATGTAGGGGAATGGTAGGGGGGTGTATGTATGTATGAAAGCACGAATACCGATACATGAGGGCGGATATAGAGAATCTCACCTCAGTGTCTTTTGATATCAAATATATCAACGAGTGTTGATATATTTGATATCAAAAGACACAAGGGTGAGATTTTATTTATCATCCAACATCATTCTTCCAACTTTTTCAGTTTGTAGACAGTAATTAGCAGTGTCTTCAGTGTAAAAAGTACTGCTAACAGCTTCAGTAGCAGAGTCATTAGTGATGTCATTTGATTGTGACGTCATGTTAACCAGTGACGTCACAATGGTCTGCAAAGCATTGTGATATAATTTTATTACAGCGATATCTACAGTGTAGATATCGCTTGATCTCATCCAAGGATATCTCCTGTGGGAGCCAGTTTTGGATGATAAATAGTTATAGTTCGATGGATGTTGGGAAATGGTGGGAGGATGGATTATGTATGAAAGCATGCGCATGGATCCATGATGGCTGACGTAGACATAATGGTGGGGAAAGAAGAATGTGATGTGTGTGTGCGTGCGTGCGTGCGTGCGTGCGTGCGTGCGTGCGTGCGTGCGTGCGTGCGTGCGTGCGTGCGTTGTGATACGAGGGTTGGCGAACATGTTGTCAGATGATTGTGTGAGTAAGTTAAGTTGTTGAGGATGTGGCAGGTATGAGTATTGATACATGCAGACTTGGGGTTGGGGGACTGGTGTGCCTGTACTGAGGTCTTTTAGTTTCACTCACTTATAGTGTTTTCTTTTACTCAAATACTGTTTTACGCATTTTAATGACTGAAACTGTAGTGACTCAAAGGTCATACTGGCCGGGCATTCAACATATCTACCCCAACTACATACGTAGCCATTTTTATGGTGTACAATTCTTCTTCTACCTCGCACACACACACACACACACACACACACACACACACACACACACACACACGCATTAATTGTTTTATTAAATGTATCTTCGAGAGTCAGTAAGAAACTAGAAATAACTGCCTTTGTTCTGTAAACCTCACAGTTTCAGCTTTCGCCTCTTCCTTTGTGGACTGAGGTTTCACATTTGTAAAATTATCTCTCTTATCTGTCTGTACCATCAACTTAACTGCCCTCACCCCCTGCAGTTTTCCCGTCCCATATTGCCAAGCAGGTGACCCACAAGGAGGAATACCGCCCTCCCTCAGTCCAGTGATACTGTGCCTAGCACAATATGTTGGGGATACGTAGCCTTGCTGTGGGCAAACATTTTGTAACAATTTGGCAAACTTTGATATGTAAACAGCAAATATTATTTAGTTTTATTTCAACAAAAACGGAAAAAATCGGATCCTACTTATTTTGTGAATACCATAACAATAAATCAAGCCAATAGATCGTTTGAGCTGGCATGAATATAAAAAATAATTAGCAAGTCGATAGTCATAATTCCCTCTGTTGGTCCCACGTGAAATGTTCTTCATGAATAGAATAGATGGCTGATAGACGTTCAACCGAATTATATCATTTGCTAACTTCAACTGTTCATCTAATTTCCATGAATGTATGTTACATAGTTCATATGTTCATGGGCTTCTTCACTGAATGTATAGTGTGGAGGACTACTTCACTTGAGGATAAGTAACATAAATAATGATGATAATTATGATAGTATTGCCATTATTATTCCTTCAGATTATTAAAAAAAATTTATTATGTTTTCATAGAGAGAAAGAGGTATGGAGATTGTGAGATTATTTTTAGCATCGGAATTGTAAACATAATTCTTAAAGATATTATGTTTTGTTTGTTTGTTGTTAAATGCTGCACTCAGCAACGTAAGGATATTAAAACATTACATTTAGGTTCAGTTGTATTTTTATATTTGTATCATTTTGCAAATGTTAAAGAGACCTGATAAGGGATGTATAATAATGTATAGTCGCTATTCTTAAAGTAAGAATATGTTAGATTTATCAACCAGAAATAGTGCACACAAGAGGATAATCATATTTCATGACACTATTCAAGGTCGAAGTCAACTATATTTGTGTATGTTATTGCTACATGACACGGATACGTCATGATAAAGCAATTAGAAATTGGCATTTGATGATATAAGATAGCTACGCGATAAATCACAAAAAACAAAGAAGGAAGCGATATTTATTTCACGATAAAACATTGTTCTATCATGACGTCATTTATTGAGATTCGAACATGCACTCGCAACTTGAAAAGTAAAATTTGTAAATTTGACCTTATTTTTGAGAGGTTTGTGTCTAGTGAGTTGTTCCCAATAAATGTTGCTGGAGAATCCGAAAGTGAGAGTGATATGACAATCGGTATTGGGAGAAAAGGTACAGATGATTGACGAGAAAATTGTGAGAATATGCGGGACCAAACTCAAATCCTAAAATGGATTTATCTAGCATGGCCGCTGTCGGATTCTACTCAAGGAATCATCATTATTTAAGTACGGGTAAATATTGTAAAGCGTGTATTTTTTCCTAATTTAACACCCTAAAAGAGGCTGTACGTAATGTTGATATCTCATATAGAAATAAACGAGTCTCGGTCGTTGTTTATCGTACAATAAACAACTCCCACTCGTCGTTTGTTTCTTAATTGCATGACCATATACACTAACATTATATCTTTTCATGTTTATCGGTCAACAAAAGCGACATAAGCATTTCCATTATCATGAGAAACCCTTGCCAAAAGTAGCGCCAACTGCACCATTGCGACAACATCAGGAGCATGTTTCATGATTCATCATAATAAATGATGACATTGAATGCCTCGCAAAAACGCGAGCTCATTCCGATCCACTAGTGGCACCCGCCACAAACACATCCAAAGGCAAGCCAATTGTTCACCCGAAAAGGCAGAGAATTGCATCTGACATCATTTTTGTCATTGATACGTCAAACCTGGAAATGCCGTCTACACGTTCAACACAAAGCCCAAGCCAGGACCCAAATCCTTCAAACCCGGCCAAAGTTCTGTTAATTACGTACATTTCTCCCTAACCTTAAATAATCTATACTAGTTCTGAAGTAAATCGTATATACCCGTATGAATCGTCTTATGTTATTTATTGCCGATAAACAGAATATGCACACTTTCTGAAAGTACTGTGTGATAAGTCACGCACCAAACCTATACTCTCGATATACATGCTGCTCTTACTTAAAAAAGAATATTGGGTTAACAAGATACGTATATTAAAGTACCATGCTTTCCTGATGTGCTCTCATTCTAATTTGAAATAATGGCATAAATAGTTACCACTCATCTTTCAATATTTTTCAAGGTTGCGTTAATCACGAACATATTTGAATATGTACAACATCTATACTTACTTATCTTTATACTTAAAGGCATCAGGTTTGTCTGTCATAAGACCCCAAAAACAAATATGTCCAACACAGCCCAATATTTGGCTCTTGGCTCCTTGTTCTTATATTTTATAAGTATTGTTTAAACAACTGTTTTTTTCTGTAAAATATGTTCATTTCAGAAATTAGATGTTATTCTAGCATTAGGTCTGTGGTACGTTTACTGCATCAGCATTACATTAAAACGATATTACATTATATAAATCCATACAGAGGAAATGCTTAACATTTATCTTTTAATGAACAGTGGACCTGGCTTTCTGGTGTGATGTAACACCCCATAATCTCCTGTAGAAAAAGGGCTCAAAGCACGAATTAAGATCACGAGATGATATTGATGTATGCATCTGGACATATATTTGCGTAGTATTACTACCTTAATTCATCAGTATATATGTATTTTGCATAAAAGGATATTATAGGATCGACGCTGACATGCGCATATAACCTATTCACCAGTGCTGTAATATTTCATTTCTTCTGACA
The DNA here is from genome assembly GCF_022045235.1 of Haliotis cracherodii. Lineage (NCBI taxonomy): Eukaryota > Metazoa > Mollusca > Gastropoda > Lepetellida > Haliotidae > Haliotis > Haliotis cracherodii. Next base: position 53,021,008 of record NW_027266319.1, on the reverse strand, counting down.
CATATCGACACGAGAAATTATATTTAAATTTAAAAGGAGCCCAAGTGGGATAGAAATTTGAGTCTGAACTTGTTGAACAAGGCTTGTTTCATTTTGGGCTATAGCATTGCCGCAAGACCTGGGCGGAAGGGAACACCTGTTTGCACCCATCAGATACCAATCACAACTTCTCTCTCCAAACGAAAACAAAATACGAAAAATGTCGGAAGCGTATCCTTCTAATTTTCTATTTAGATACATGTTTTAACTTTAAAGTAATTATATGTATCTCATGTATTATTGGTATCTGTGATGCTGGTACCGTTTTGTTGCCATTGTGTAGCTTTTGTGGAGTTATTATGAATATCAAAAACATGCCTTGTAATATGGACTTGTGAAAGAACTCATCATTGAATCATTTGCATTTAAATTAATGCATATACCATTTACTTGGCGTGTATGGACATATTATCCATCTACTTATACACACTTATTATGGACATATACAGAATTTCATTCTACCTTATTATTTTTAAAAATACCCGTGAAGATCCGGGTTAGAATAGGCATTCAACAACCCATGCTTGTACGAAGGCGACTTGGCTCGCTGACTTGGTTGATGCATGTCATCGTATCCCAAATGCGTAGATCGGTGCTCTTGATGATAATGACTAAATTGGTTGGTCCAGACTGGATTATTTACGAACCACCGTCATATAGCTGGTATATTGCTGAGTGCGGCGTTAAACAACAAACAATCAAACAAAATCTATATAATTATTAAACACCTTCCAACAATGAGAAATTAAACTTATATTTTCTAAATATTCTGTTATATTTATAACATAATTTCATTCATAATTTAATTATTGCGTTGCTTTCTTCCCTGTCATTCAATGTGCATGTTCAAACCCCTAAGCTTTTAACATTTCATTTTTCATAAATGGCTACGTTAGTGCGTTGCCTAGATCTCTCGTTACCTATTCACAAGAATAGATTAAAATAATTTGTTTTACTATCATATTTCTGTTTATCTAATTCATAATACGAAATTTATAATTCATTTATATTAGTATAGATCATATTCGTGTATATCACTATCTGATGCTTAGGTTTTATTTCAGAAAATATAATTAATTCAAAATGTAGAAAGATACACAATTTGCCATTATTTGACTTTTAAACTGTACAAAGTATGATATAATGATCAGAATGCCTGTAACGGGTAGTATTGAAGAGAGAAATATTTGTCAAGAAGTCCCATTTTTCAGATATGCCCTTCAGTAGTATTATTGCATATCTCCAGAGAGAGGTTTACATTGTAGTTCTCATTATTTGTGGATAATTCTAAAAGCAACATATAAAATATATATGCTACCATGACGAAAGAATACAGAGTATACATAACTCGCAATTCTATATATTCAGCAAACAGCCCAAAACCGAAACTCCACAACATATCCGATTACACTGATTAAGGCTGTCTCAGTTCTCCATGCGATACTGACGCCCGTTCGTCTCCCAGACCATACAGAATAAATTTAAAAGGAATCCAGCTCAAGTCTAGAACGATTTGGCAAGCCTAGATTGCCTTAATTCTATCCATGAAAGTAAGCATTATAAAAAAATATTGTTCTTGTCTGCTTCAGATTATATTTTGTAGATACTTATTTTAACTAGGAAAATTGTACTGACACCGGCGCTGTCCCTATTGAAGCTATCCATAAGAATTTCGAATTGCCGTCCATTGTTCGATGTCAATACATTGATGACAAGTGAGGATATCATAAAGTAATCGTTGATGCCGCCCTACACTTTGATAAAAATTATAATCAAGTTGACTGGTGTGTACATTACTACAGTGAACATGTACATGATCATGCCCTCATAATCAAATGCCGTGATGTCAAATACAAATTTATTATTGTGTGATGAATTTAACTGGATCAGTGGTAACATGTGATATTAATATTCCATCAATTTCTTTCCTGGTTGGTCCATCCATGTCTACAAAATGAAAATAATACAATTAAAATGGAGCATAGAACAATTCTTAATTTCAGGTTAGAGCTGTGGAAATCTAGACTTTCCCAATCATTATAGACTTGAGTTGGTCTCATGTTATACATTATTCTCTTGGGTCAACGTCACAGCTCATACCATACACTAACAAGACCAGCTTGCCCCCCGCCGGAGCTCCCGGATTTTGGTTATATCATCTAACATGGCCAACTCTGCTCTTAAGTAAACAAGAACCTAATCAGCGAGGGGTCCTTTATCATCCCTATGTCGCTGCTTATAAAAATCTGATATCTTTTCCCAAAGACCTGGTTAATAATATATTTTCTGCTGAATATTCGAAACAAATAGAGTGAGTTGGTACTACATGTACATATGTATACGGTTCTATTTTAAATGACTGCAGCGCTCCATTATGAAAACAATTTGTTTTAACGCCGCTCTCAGCAGTATTCCAGTGATATATGACGGCGGTCTGTTGTATATGAAATAAATGCAAATTGAATCTTGAATCTTGAAAGTTGTAACATTTCCGCAAATAAGTATCACATGCAGTATACAGTATATCAACTGCAATATACTGTATACATCAGTATACAGTGTGTCGCGAGCTCTGCGCTGGGCTGGAGCACACATTTCCTACACCTCTCCCTTCGGCAAACACATCACGAGGGTTGCAACGAGGTCACAGGTCAGGCGTGCACTCGTCAGTTGTCTAATACGGTCAAGAGTAAGATCTTCCGGAAGACCACTGCATTGAGGAGGTACTACGTGTTTGGAACTGGGAGTTGAACACTAAGCACTTTTAGAGAAGAGCTCACAATAAAACGTTATGGACTCGCGAACGGACTTGTGTTTCCATTTCAAGACGTACATTTATCAGGTTGAACTTCCTAACTGTAACAATAACTGAACTTTACGCCTTTTATACACATTTGTGATGGGGCGACAATGCGACAACGAGACATATTTTGACCTTGAAAATGTCGCGTTACGGCATCGTCGCCCTTTTGTAAAATAAAGAAAAGGATTATCAAAGAGCGACAATGCGAACACGCGACAATGCGACAAATGGCCAATTGTCGAGCTTTTGTTAATTTTGACACGTTTTGCTTGTTTTTGTAAAGGCGTCAATGCGACAATGCGACAACGAGACAATGTCCCTTCCATAGTAATCCGTGCAAATAAAACTGAGTAATGAAATAGAAGTCTGACATGCCAGTTAAAAGATAATGTTGCAGCTTCTGATTTCATAGATCTTCAAGAAGGGTTATCAATAATGGGATGGGTGATGAGTTCAACTGCATACGCTGTGATTAACAATAATGCTCCGAGTCAATACATTTTGTCAAATGTATGACATGTTTTACGTGAATGAACATATTGTTTATACTCGTCCATGTTTTTGACGGACAAAATAGTTTACATGCTCGGCAAAACTGAGGACGGGCATCATTGTGTGTTTCCGTGCTTTGTTCAGGTGAACAATTGACTTGTCCTTGCATGTGTTTGTGACGGGTGCCACTTGTGTGGCAGGATACGCTCACCTTTTCCCGAACACCCATTGGATGACCTGAACCACTTCGGATTTTTATCCCACATCAGTCTGATACACCGTGATATAACTGAAATACTGAAATACTGTACAGTTGAAAGTGGTGTTTAATGCGATTACCATAGTGTGTTACTGCAACTGTTCATATTTTGTGCAGTGATGTTATGTAATATGTAAAAGAAAGCATATTCAATTATCCAATTGATTTGAATAGAATATACTTGCGTCAGTGTATTTTATTAACGCCCCAAATCGTAATTTAAACACATAAAATAACAGATCACGCATGGTGCCTTGACTTACTACTAGATTTAATGGGCCACCCCGGAATAAAATAGTTCCCCCCAAAGCGAGGAACATATGTTTTAATATGTTTACAAGAAATATATTCCAAACAATATCCTCATTAGATGAGAAGATCTTTTACAGAATTACCTCAGTAAGTCAATTACAATAACAGAGCGTCGTAATACATTTACATCAAGTACAATACGTCAAAATGGCCGACACGATAAACGTGACGGGAGATATTTTCGAAGTTGTTAATTAACCTGTGGCTATTTCAAGCCTTGGGCATCACTGATCAATTGGCCGATCATTGAAAGGTGATTGTGAAGATATGTCAAAAAGATACTAAGGTAAATTCATAGATTTCTGTAAATTGTCACTGCGACAGTTTGGATTTTTTTTCGTGTTTTTTCTCTCTGGGATTGGTTGTAGCGAGGGTATCCTTAAATGGGCTTGCAACCACGCTTCTGTATGAATTCGTACCAGGGAATTCCAAGGGTTTTCCCCAGGAATGTGGAAGTAGTCAGTGTTTACGCCTTTTCAAGAATACAGTCACGTGAAGAACGTCATGTGACCGACCTCGCGTCCAAGTCGTAAATCTTGTAAACTTCACATTAAAAAATTAGTTATTTTTATAACCAAATGAAACACAACCCATTATCCGATAGGGGTAACTGTACATAGCCGTTACCACAATAAACTTAGTAACATTGTTTGGTTTGACTTCTTGGCGTGTGTCTGAATTCCATTAACATGTTACATATCCTAAAACTAGCTTATCAGCAAATCTCGCTGCACTGCGCGCGACAGATACTAGAGCAAGGCATGCCAGAAATACGAAACCTAAAGCTTCCGAAAGGAAGCCTTGGACATCACGTGCGTCGGGGGACCAGCGCCATCTGATTGGCCGTTAACAGTTGTACAAGGCGGAGCAAAAAGCATCGTTTTTCCGTCCATTTTACGCTTGAAAAACTCGACCCTTTTCTGGACACTTTCTAGACGCTGACCAATTAATCAATTTTAATGAATTTTTAGTCGTTTTTCCGTCCAATGACCATATACGGAAAAAAACGACGTTTTCGTGTTTGCAGTGATAGTGTATTGAGCATTTGTCGCCCCAATAACTTTGGTAAGTGAAGCTTAGAAGATCCGTAGAGTGGCCAAAAGTACATATATCACCAGTTCCGAGGTTGAATCATGTACATTTCAGGGGATGTTCTCACTTATACCAAATATATACTTTTCTCATTTTTCCTTCTTTGAAACTTAAATTGATGGCGAAGATCCCAATGCTGCCACGGCGTTCATCGGGTCTGTTAGAAGAAGACGTTCTACTCAATCTTGTTTATGAATCCTACTATATGCAGCAGCATTATATAACTCTAAAACATGCTGGCTTACAACATATCTCAAGGACAGGATGACTCCGTGAGGTTGAGGTGCAATAAAACATGCTGGTGTTCTTTATGTGCATTAAATGGAGAAGTACATGTATCAATTTTACACGATATCTGTGCATATGATAAAATTAGGAAGATAATATTTGCATATTTTAAAATATGCGTGTATGTACTGCTTTCTATTTCTTGCAAAAGAATATTGATCATAATAGAAATCATGTAGTACTTACGTGCTTTGAGTCTCCGAAAGTCTGACCAAGACCGCTTCTGATGAGTTGTTACGAGGCAAGCAAACACACTGAGATTCTGTAAACACATTATAGTTTATTCTCCAAGATGAATTGTTGTTCCTCGTTTGTTGGAACTAAGTATCAATAAAGATTAGTTATTTACATCATATAGACTGTGTCCTCTTTCATCAACACCAATTTTCAACATGGCAACGTCAATTACATGTAGTTAATATTGAAACAAACCCAAACCAATTATTCAATGGTTGATGCAAAACGCAGGAATGATGACAAAAGGAAGGGAAACGAATTAATAGTCAGCTTTGATTCTAACGTTCAGAAAGAACAAAACATTACAGAATTGTATTTGCTAAGTTTAAGCACAATGTTCTTTATTTTTTACACGTCGAAAATCCATTTGGGTAAAATGGTTAACATCTGAATGATAACTGACGCGAATGTTGCTCCAGATTAAATAACGTCCACTATCTATACTTGTTTTAACTCTCTTCTTCTAAGAAGTCGGGTATATAATACAATATATATAATTTGTATCATTTCCTCCACATGTTAACATCATTCAGCTGAGTGAAGGACTAGTTTATTCGGTGAAATATGACTTCACCTTTTTTATTACAAATTGAAAACCTTCTTCATGTTTAAATCGGTATTTTGTTAGTCAGAACTGTCGCTTAGTAGTTTAAGGTACAAAAATGTATACCCGACAGTGAGATCATTTCCAAATGAGCAGCTTAATCTATAGACGCACATTTAACACATAACAGATAAAAGACGCTTACATTAACACTGTGTACTCCATGGTCGAAACAGACTTGTAAGATTGGTCCTACACATGAGACAAAGTGCCACTTCATCAGAAATCACCCCCAACTCCCGTTGTGATAAACTTAGCTGGGCGAGCATTTCAGACAAATTAAACAGCAAAGAGCAAAGTGGCTGAGACTCACTAAAGCAGCTACGTAGTTAGTTGAGGTATCACCCAAACCTTGTCATTGTGTCTGGGTCCTGCATTTAGCGGTAATACCTATTTCAGAAGACATTGCTATACGACACAAGATATTCGACGAAAGAATAGATGCACTACACTTCAAATATTTTAAACATTTAAAGTCATTTCGTTATTAATGTTTCCTTTGTTGTTACCTGGTGTTCACCATATTTGTTTATTCAATTTAACCATCACATCCAGTTGTGTGAACGGTGGGTGCTACCGGTAGGACAGGCCATGCTTACCCTTTTGCGCGAACACCTTGTGTTATCGCTAACTTTCAGTGATCCTTCACATACTTTTCACCGCTGTTTAGCCTTTTTACACATAATGCAGTCTGTTTCGTCGGGTTATTGAGGCTGGTTATTCTCTGTTATTAAAAACGTCACTGATACATCTTTCCCGTGTGTCAATCGACATTTCTCCAACATGGACCATTTTATGAGAATAAAGTAAAACCCTGCACTGAGATCCATTTAAACAGAGCTACATTGTAACTCGTAATAGAGTTGCGTTTTCCAAACCTCGAGAAAAGTGCAACTATTATGGCATAGAGTTGATATGTTTTCAACGGCGACCATAAACTAACCTCATCTAAAACACTGTCAACAGAGTTCGAGTTTAGGATATTTCACTGTTGGCAAAAAATACAATGGCAGACTTCGGTTGAAACAAAAAAAATCGGAGTCTTAACATGAAAAAGGGGAATATCAATACATGGTTTTGCTCTTCAAATGATTTTTCAGTAATTGCAAAAAGAACTACCAGGGGTAAATGGCTTTGCAATCCTAATCTCACGACTAGACGCATCAGGTCGATGGTTACTGTATTATTTGGGGTCTCTTGCGGCTGATTTGTCATTTTCGTCAAAATATTTTTTTATAGTTTTTGCTGATTCTCCAGTTCCACTTGTTAACTCTTTGATGCGATTCCAAATGGAGACATTATTTGTCTGTCATACAGAAGCAAGATGATTTTATCCTTTCAGAGGTTATTTGTGAGACGAAAAGACATTCATCACGAAGATGAAGAGAGAATTAGTGTAAGTCGTGAATTATATACTTCAAAGCATTAGCTTGTCTAATGTGTTTTTGAGTTAGTGTCTGGGTGGGTGAGCTCAGTAAAACACAACTTGACAGGTCTTAGACGTGTATAATTTTGGTGAAAACGAAAAGCAAGGGTATTGTGTTAGGAGGACAAGATCAATCCCGAGAACGTTTCTAAGATTCGAACCCATGAAAAAATGAATGATGTACATGGTCTGGACTGGCCAGGTGGACCAAGAGCAAGAGAGAACTTTGCACATCAGATTTGTATTGTTGTTTAACCTTACAAGAATCATCATAAACTGAATAAACATGTCTTCGTATACAGCGTGTTTGTCTTGAATCTGGTTCCCAAAGGCAACATTACCGTTTCCACCTCAAACAAACCAAATCCATATGGAATTCCCATATTGAAACCATAGTGCACGAAAAACGTTCACTTTGATATATTATTTGCTTTTGTTTTGTATCAATTAGCAAATCCATCTTAAATATCAGTTGGGGCGGTCGGGTAGCCTAGTGGTTAAAGCTTTCGCTCGTCACACCGAAGACCCGGGTTCGATTCCCTACATGGGTACCATGAGTGAAGCCCATTTCCGGTGTCCCCCCGCCGTGGTATTGCTGGAATATTGCTAAAAGCGGCGTAAAACCATACTCACTCACTTAAATATCAGTTAAACATAAAACATGTAGTGTTTGAATAAAACATCTGAACCAGCTCTTTGCAAAACCACCATGAACCTATGTTTGATGCCTGATACTTTGCCAATAAACCATTGAAACAAACAGTCAATGTCACTGACATATCAGAAATATCTTGTTTATGATGGAAACGGTTCCTTGTTCTTAGAGATTTTATAGAGTACACCTTCTTCGCTTGTCACAGAAACAAGTGAAATTCTTCTTGAAAAGGTCATGATTTGTACATAAATCTAGTCACGCTGTGGAAAACAAATTATTTTTAATAAATTTAAAATGACGGAACAAAGTCGTAGCTGTTAACGAGAAAAGTTTGAGATTGTTATAGGTTAAATGTTCTTATCGACGTCATATGGCATTTGATGAAATGAAACATGTTGAATTCAAAACATCCATCAACGACGATTCCATGCACTTGTACAAATCAGACGTAATTCAACATTAACATCTTGTGTTTAGGTTTCAACAAAGTCATCGTGTGACTGGAGTTCTGGTTCATCACTTGATTGTCTGATTTCGTTACATGCTACCGCGTAGCAGCAGGGGTACTGGTGCTTTTCTAGCAACAAACACATATCTTTTTCTGCAACCTGTGTGAGCGCGGATGCCACCGGTAGGGTGGGACATGCTTACCCATTTTGCGAATATCTGGTGCCATCGCTGATTTTCAGTGAGTCATGTATGTTATGATTTTCATTCATATTTTGCCTTTAACGCCCAATGAAATCTGTTTCTTCAGATAATCGAGTCTGGTGGAGCGTTGACGTTTTACAGTTTGATGATCAGACAAATGGCCCTTGATAAACCTCCATATTGCTTGAGAACTCATATTTACAGGGTTTAAAGAGCTATGGTTATTGACGATGATTTTTTCAGAAACATAAAATATGTGACTGATTGTCATTTTCCTAAGTAAATGAGTATGAGTATATACCATGAGCATTCACGTCTGAACCAAAAACACATTTAGTTGAAATAGCAACGAGCCGTGTCTTTGTGGTAGGGTGATGTGTGGTCTTTCAGATCACATACTGTAAACCACAGATCGGAATTATGTGGGCTCTTTCGACAGGCATGGCTTACTGGGGACTTGTCTTCATAGTCAAACATAAAGGACATTGATGCACATAACAGGTTATGAGACAGTAAAAGAGAGAAATATGCAACGGAATGATATATTCAGTGAACTTTACCGTCAGGGTGCCTCTTGCTGAATACTTCTGAAGACGAAGCCAAAAGCTATTTGAATCAGATTTGTTATTCTGTGTTAAAGAAATAAACGAAATACGTACGCATTACCCAAAGGGTATGTTCGTATTGATACAGCCGATCTGGCTTAAGAAACCTAAGAAAACATATCGACACACGGTTTTACCCTCAAGTGGTAAGTGAGGCATCAAGGCAGGAGTCCAGACATATTAAGCAAAACGGGAGATCAGAAGGGTTCAGACACATCAGGTAGAAACGCCTTGAGTGGATCACTCGCTCTAAACATCAGGATGTTCCCTAATCGAAAAGCTATGGTTATCTGTAAAGGATTACTTTTGTGTATATTTTCAGCAAGGCAAAAAATTTCCAATGTGTTTGTTTAGTGTAGAGTTGAGTTGAGTAGAGTTTAACGTGGCTTCAGACAGTATTTCATTTATATACCGTGTATCATGATGTGGCAGCTTATTTTAGGGGGAAGCCCTACTGAATTTACCACTCTTTAATTTACCTCTTCGGTGACACCCAGGAGTGGCAGTGTTTTCCAAACACAAAAGCATTATCACAATCAGGGCGAATCTTCGAGCACAGGAACATCAGATGCTGGTACCCCTGAAAGACGTAAGTCTGCACAACGATTTCCTCCACTGTCACTTGTTTTACCCTACTTCTTAACGACTTTCACCATTTCCATGACTACACATTAAGGAACTGTTGTATGATTGTCATTTTTTATTCATGAATCGTGGCATTAACTTGTAGTCCTTGGAAAGCAGCAGAAATACATAGAGGTTATCAGGCGAGTGTGTTTGGGGATGGTAAATATCCTGCATTAGGAATAAACATTGTATTTAGCTAGCCTTGGCGAGCTAAATACATAATGTTTATATCCTAATACAGGATATTTACCATCCCCAAACACACAAGCGTGATAATCTCTTTATCATATTATGTCATGCTTTAATTCCGTGCTTTAAAATCGCTATCCTTCTCTCACAAACATTACCTTCTCTCACAAACATTACCGAAACATTGCGAGTTACCCTGGAATGCCCGCATTAATATTTATTACGTCACAGGGTAAGTGATGTGTCAGTCGGACAGTGACAGTAGCCAATATAGTTCCAACTGAAATCTGTTTCTTATACAGTGGCGAAGCAACATATACGCAAAACAACAGTTGTTTGTAATTGCCTTTCGCGGCAATCCATCGGTCTGTGCGCTAGAGTAACTGCCCTTTGTCAAAAGGAAGCTACTCTAACCCTAGTCTATGAGACGTCACGGGCACGGGCAGACGTTGTTGAGAGTCGGTCTGTCCTGTCATAACGTTAAGAAGTGTAGTCAGATGTACACACAGCGACAAAACCAAACAAGGTAACAATTCAAACATATTTCGGCCAAATCCAACTATTTTAATTTGTGGAGAAGGTTTCAAGTCGCAGAGGTCTACAAGCACAGATATGGCTACTGATCCCGCTTGGAAAAGCCTCGCGCCCTCGCAAAATTGTTTCGAAATTTATATCTCCAAAGTAGCAAAAAATGCCTTAGCTACGTCACAGTTAGACACTGATGTTCAGTATATTAGACTGTTCTTTTGATAATGATAGCAATTATCCATGTAGTTTATCCAGAATCCCGATAGTTAATTTTGACTCGATCGCCGAATGACGAGGACGACGCCATGTTTGTTTATAAACAGTGAAAGTAGTCCTACTTGACCTTTGATATTTGCATCTCTATCCGCATATGACCCCAACGGATATCGTTTTTATCCGTTGGCTTTATCCTGCCGTAAAACCTGCCAATTATATGATAAATTGAGTTATCTGTCGTTCGAGACAAGCGAAGTGTCCATATCAGGCCGTAGAGTCGATAAAGAATCTACTGATGTCATAGTCGCGTCACCTTTGAGATATATCAAGTTACTGGAGCTTGTCTACCAGGTTGTAAACTTTCTTACAAGATGGCCGACCTTTATATTTCCTAAGTTTTGAGTGACTTGAGTTTAATGCCGCTATGAACAGTATTCCATTTATATCAGTCAGTGTGTGTTAGTTAGATGTGGGAGGAAAGCCGGAAAGTTGCAAGTCCTTAACGTTTACCATTTTGGTGCAATCCACAAGCAAGGGTATGGTGCTGACAAACCTAGAAACATAATCGGGGTTAACCGGGATTCGAACCCACAATCATAAGTTTCAGGCGTGCCCAAGGGACGCAACTCTGCACAGTGCTGCCTGGGTCGACCGGGCTAAACGTTTGCCTGTTTTTGTGTTTTATCTTCGTTGAGTAAAGCTGACTTTGTAAACTAGTTACAACTTCATATTATTATTCCCCTGTGAAGTGATCACCCGTGTATTAATAATACATATTTACATACGTAGACGCATGGTCACACAGGATGAAGGCCAAATGATACCGTTCATTTGGAACAATTGCCTTTCCAACCATTGGGACTACACTAAGCAAGTTCAAGTCTATCCTCTCTGTCATTGAAAGAAACCCAGAAACGTTTGCTGATGGGTGGGTCTACAAGCAACGGCTAGAGAGTATAGATTTTGATATTTCTTTGAAACGTTTGAAACTAGAAAACAGACTCCACTAAATCAGACAAAGATCGCAGGTTTTTAAATTTGTAATTTACTAACAACGGAAGTGATACCTTAAATTTAAGTAACATTCTCAGACAAAAATCGGTTTCCTAAAATAAGCCACTATGTTTCAAATTTCAGGAACCACCAACAATTTCATTTTCCTGTACGAACATCCTTTTATCAAGGTTTTTCAAGGATTTTAAAGTGTTGCAGAATGTGGACTTGGCAGCTCGTGATGTAGGAGTCAGAAAAGTTCATAGCATCATTGGGGGGCACGGGTGGCCCAGTCGTCTAAGGCGCCGCGATTCGTTGTGCAGAGTTGCGTCCCTTGGCCACGCCAGAAACCTATGATTGTGGGTTCGAATCCCGGTCCGCCCCGATTATGTTTCTAGGTTTGTCAGCACCATACCCGTGCTCATGGGTTTCACCGAAGTGGTAAACGTCTGAGACCTGCATCACTTCGGGTTTTCCTCCCACATTAAGCTGACACGCCGTGATATGACTGGAATACTGTTAAAAGCGGCGTTAAACCCAACTCACGCACTCACGCACTCACTTACTCACTCACTCAAAGCATCACTCATATAATAGCGAAAGAGCATCACAGCATTCATTATACAGGCTCAGAGCATCACTAATAAACAAAGTATTATGCCGAAAAACCATGACAACATTCATTGCTGCGTCGCTTACGACTTCGTTTTGTAATTGAGAGTAGTGTCCCTTAGATCAAGTGGCCATTTCTTTAGAAATCTCGTTGTCGTGTCAACAGTCCCGTATCGTGAATCCTTGTACTCTGAAAGTGAACAGATGGTGTAGCTAGCGTTACGGAGTTTACAACCAATTTCACAGCAGATTCGTTTGAAATCACACTGCAAACATAATATGACTCGATGGGTCGATCGTCTCGTGGGCTCCCCTCACCTAGGCTGAACCGAGTTTGAAGCAAGATTTACCCTTGAATGCAGATGTTTCTAACTTGGTGCATATCATATTTTGAATGAGATTTACGAAGTGATATTCTATGGTTTCCTGTGATCGCTCTTTGAGAAAGCTGCGCACTTGCCAGCTTGCACCGTGTATGTATGCATACGTCATTGTATGCATACGCCACCATTATATATACCTTCAGCATTGAATTTCGATAATATGCAAAGTTTCATGCATAATAAATAAATCCCAACACTCATGACCCTTCCCATTAGATAGTTGTTGTTTTTCAATTCGTGTATTCATAAATGTATCATGTATTTCAGATACGTTTTGAAATCCACACTTGAAACAAAAATTTCGATTTATATGCTACTGATAATCAGAAACCTGTTATCAATGTACAGTGTGAATATATAAAACATGTTTGAGATAGAAACGACCCATTTTGCCTTTCAGTTTATTGTAAAGACACCGAAGGTTAAATGCAAATCGATTTAAAATAATACACGTTTGAAATGACAGAATTGATTTTCTCATGTGTAAGACTTTTTCTTGACGTTTGATAGCGTCAATATGTCTCACTCTCCTTTCTTCCAATATATTGTTAAAAACGTCATCCTATTGACTGTTGACGTGGAAAGAAAGCCTCGACGCTTATGTTCTAAAACCAATGTATTCATGATAAAGCGTATTCTTTGTCATATTTCTTTTCATTCCCCTCTTTGGCATAACTCAAGTTAACACAAAGATGAAATAAAAGACTGAAATCTGAACTCTTCTTACATTTCCACATAAATTATTGATTGGGATCTTCTCGTCTTCGGTTTGATTCTCTATGTCAACCAAACTGTGATTCGTCAACTATGAGCACCTTCGTCGTGCTCGTGGGTGTCACCAAAGTCATTTTGAGCTTTTCACCCACATAAAGATGACACATACTGATATAACTGGGAAACTGTTCGAAGTGATGCCTTGGACAGAAATGCATTAGAACATCGATTTTAAATAAGTATGCAGAGAAAGGAATGGCCAAGTTTCCAGTGAACGTCTTCAGATCAGACAATGACACCAAGTTCATCGACAGGGTGCATCCCAGGATTATGACCAACGATTCTGAACTATTGGATCAATCTGGACGAATCTATAGTCGCAGCGGAGGCTGCATTGAGGTCAAATTCATGAGAAGAAAACAGTGGGAACTACAGGTCTGGCGTCTGTGGTGCTGAGATGCGGCCACTATTAAATGTTCAATACGAGGGAAATTGGTTGTTACCAGACTGATGCCTAGTCCAGACGTTAAGAAAATAGTATTATTCGGGCCTCGTCTCTTGGGCTACTACAGGTGCAGCAACTAATATCAGCTTTTCTTGATTGTATAAGTGGCACAAAGAACCAGTCATCTCCCACTTTACATTCATGACATTTCTATAAAAGACAGAAATGTGTGCTCAGGACAAATTCGGTCAAATTGGCAAAATACCATTTCTATATGCAGTTGTGAAGGATTCTAACCCTGGCGGGATATTGGTTTGGATTGAAATAATTACATCTGAGCCCAAAGGATATTCATATTGGTATCTCTGTTCAATTTCAAAGTCGCAATTCTAGAACCCGAAAACACAAAATATTCGAGGTGAAAATACATAATTAAGTTTAGCAACAGGTTCTGGTTTTTTTTCCTTTTTCGTTTGACAGAGATATGTCAAACCATCTGGGATTTGTGTATTTATAGAATTACCTTTGCATGTACAGCTTGCACTATTTTTAATATATATTTTGTATTTCACATTTATGTATAATGGCATTGTTTTATAATCTGGCATCTGGTATAAATCACTCTAAGTTCCATTTCGATTACCTTATATCGTTCAATAATGGTCAAATAGCCATTTCGCCTCCACTGGTTAACCCACCTGAGCTAGTCACAAAACACAAAAGAAACCAATAAAACTGTATCATCTGTTTCGTAAACTATATAGAGCCATGCAAAAAGAATCAGAGTGACAATATACTATCCACTTGACTGGATGACAAGAGGGATGACTTCAACTTTCCAATAGTCAACTTTTCCCCTTTATGTCCGGCAATATTCCAGTTGTTCCTGATGTTATGTTATCCTCAGTGCTATTGTAAAACCTTAGATGGATAGGACTTGGAAGTCTTAAATATTTAACATGATACCCGAAGGTCACGGTATGAACTATCAACAAATGAATGTGCCCAAGTAAAAACTAAGCATAAGCTATTATCGTCAAGAAAAAAAAGAACAAAATTGTAATCGTCCAACCACTTTTACACAGAAAGGAAATCATAGGATACTGAATTATTGATTTGGTGTGAACAGGCGGAAAATGTAACTGATTTTGAAGCCAAGGGAATATGGTGTACACAACCATGTATTATGAGACGTTCCCACACTATATAGTTAAAGTTATAGAGATAGACCATGGTAATAGTAATTGTTACACTTGTAATAATAAATATAGTTCAGGGTTATTATTAAAGTAATCGATATATGCTGAAACAGAGTGAAAACTCACTTTAACTCGAAATCAGAAAAGACATGTTTTGGTGATCAAAATTCGAAGCCGTACGACGACTTTGTTGTGTTTCAATATCTCATGCCTAAATACCCAGAACAACTCAACTAGAAGTTGGTGGCTCTTTTGGTAAAACATCGCATATGGGTATTCAGTGTTTCAGATAGTTACAGATGAAGTTTATGGATATAGTTTTTTATGCCTTAAAGTAAAATACATAGAACATTAAAAGTTGGTCCAGCTGAAGGTGTAGATAATAATATATTTATGGCTGACGTAAATTGTCCACAATGACTTCAAGCACTGGCTCATTAGACAAACACATTCCATCAAACAGGATGTCATTCATGTCATTCCATGATCTGATCATGTTCACACATTTTCTCAACTCATTTTCCTCTCCAGTGATCGACATAACTGCAAATAGTATCATCATGCCAATTTGTATAGAGGAATTAAAAGACAGCAAAGCATCTATAAGAGATGAAATTGGGTTAACGTCGCGTTCAAGATTGTTGCACAAAAAAGCTAAGTGCATGCACGTGATTGCGATGCTGTTTGTACTCGTCCGGACAGAATTCCACTTATAGTGCGAGCCCACTGAGATACTATCTGCAGTTTAACATGAATACCCCACTAAGACACAGTATACTGACTCCTAGCCGACCAATCCTTGTTTTAGCCCCTTAATGTCAAGCACCAGGCAGGGTAACAACAAGTGCCATCTTTTAACGCCTTTTGGGATGACGTGGCCAGGGATTCAAACCCCGACCTTCCGTTGTCTCGGCGAACGCTCTACCACTGGACCACGAAGGCGGTTCACTTATGAAGAAAAATAGTTAATATCATTTCATTGTGATCTGACACTGGATACACACCATACGCAACACTTACGTACGTCAGTGTATAGATATGGATATAGTGGATCTATTCATAGCATCAAATGTTCATTTAACATAATCCCGGCTCATGGGGTCCACCATGTATAGACAAGGTGAGGGAGACAAATCAATGGTAGGACACGTTTGACACGACCTACTAATAACCTCTCCATACATAGCAAGTTCATTGTTGATGTATTACAACCCACAGTGTTCATACAATGGTCGATCGGCGACCCTCAGATGTTCATCGAGTCAATGCATGTAGTGAATAGTGACCTGTGTGAAGTACAGTAAGAGAAAAACGCTTATAACGAACTGACGGATATAACGAACATATTTTTGGTCCCGACCATTTGCTGTTTATACATGTATATATGCTCATAACGAACAACGTTTATATCGAAGTAAAATCGGTGGTCCGTTTGAGTTGGTTATAATCGTAGTTTACTGTCTCTGTATGAAGAAGAAGATGTTTATTTGCATGACAGCCTCAGGCCCATATACAGTCAACAAGTACGAATATCGTACGATACAAAGATACAAAAATACATAAAAACAAAGAGTGAGTGAGTGTGTGAGTTGGGTTTAACGCCGCTTTTGAAAGTATTCAAGTTAATGTGGGAGGAAAGCCCGAGTTGATTGAGAACACGGACTTTTACCTCTTCGGTGAAACCCACTCAAAGACAAGGACGATATAAGTTCATTACAGTTAACTGTAGTGCATAGTACTATGAAGAGTGGTTGGAGAATGCTCAGGTTTATAAATATGGAATTCACTGAGTCTATTGAGGTGACAGATCAGGGAAGTGTATAGAACTCAGTCACTTCAGTAAGTGTAAGAGTATCATTCAATACATCGCAGAAACAAAACAGAAGAACATAAAGCACTTTAGCAATAAGGTATTTGCTGCTGTTGTCAAACTAAGTTTAAATGCTTTTATATTATCATCAATAAAGTTCAGAGAGTGAAAAACCATTACTTAGAGTGGTTAACATAATGCAGAATACTCTGTCATTATTCCATTCCTAACACGTACAAACGATCGCGTATTTATCTCCATTTATTTTTATACGTCTACACTGCGATCGATTTGAAATCAAAAACGTTTTATAGATGTGTCATCTACTCCAAAAGTATACAATTCCCCCATCTGATCCATCAAATTGTTCTTACAGGTTTGTCAGTGACATTGGTTCTGCTACGGGTTAAACCAACGTGTGTTTGCAAAATGATGTCCTATGCTGTACAGATAGACGAAAAATGTTTCTTTTTAAAATTCAAAATACCTCAAAATATGATTGGGCAATTTTATGTTCCTCTGATTTGATGTTTGGGCCAATTTTACATAAATCGATATGAATATTGTCAAAAATAACATTTCTATCATAAACTATCCTGCTATGAGTAACGGCCTAGCATCTGTCTGAGGCATTAAGCAAGGGCCCTATGGACATTGTTTTGGATGTTGGTGGTGGTGGCGGTTTCGGATCTCAGATGCGTCCAAATTATGATCCTTGGTTTGCCAACACTCATTGGTCTCACGAACGTGGTGAGTAGACGAGAAGGTTACATTCGGCGTTTTATTCCACACTAAACTGACACTCTCTGATATGATTGAGATATTGCTCAAATTCATGTCAAGCAAAGTCCACGAATTCACTCTCCCACTCACTTGCTCAATAATTCGCCAACTAACTCCAATAATCCGATCACTATTTTAGCCATGTAATGAAGATTACGTGACAGTCTTAAGTAAAAAACTCATTTTATCACCCAAAACATATTCAACATCAAACTTCGACACAGAGCTTTGTTATTGTTTGATTTGAAACTTATGCATTTTGAATGATAAATGCTGTTTAACGCCGCACTTAATAATATTCCAGCTATATGACAGTGATCTGCAAATAATCGAGTCTTGACCAGACAACCCAGTGACTGGGTCAATCATGAGTATTGATCCACGCAATTGGGTCACGATGACATTCATCAACCAAGTCAGCTTCCCTGACCATCCGATCCCGTTAGTCGCCTCTTACGAAAAGCATAGTCGCCTTTTTGGTTGCTGAAGACCTATTCTAACCCGGATCTTCACGGGTCGGATATACTTAGTAAATATATAATAAGTCTCGAGATATACGCAAATGTCGAACTATGGACAAGTGTCAAAATATGAACAAGTGTGTAAATATTCCTTGAAGCAGTAGATTTTGTTCTTGAAGGATAACGGTAGTTTAGATGCAGAAGCGACGAGTAATACATGGCCGGGGACGTTCACCTCGACCTTCAGATAACTGCACCAGATTCGGTGAGAATATTGGCGATGTATTTCATCCCCCAGCGTTGATAGATTGTTAGACGAAGGACACTGAGAGATATTGATCTGGTGTTCATTGAGTCAAGGCAAAGCTATAGTGTCGGGTAGTGTATGGGGCATTTGTTACCTCAGTAAATTTAGTTAGTTGAGCTTACGAAGATCAATGGAGTGGTCCAGTGATACATATAGCACCGGCTCCAGGAATGAATCCCGTACACTTCGGGGAATGTTTTCACATTTACCAAATATTTGTTTGTTTGTTTGTTTGTTTGTTTCTGTGTTTGTTTGTTTCTTTGTTTGTTTGTCGTTAAACGCCGCACTCAGCAATATTTAAGCTATATGACAGCGGTCTGTAAATGATCGAGTCTTGACCAGACAATCCAGTGACTGACAATATGAGTATTGATCCAAGCAATTGGGATACGATGACACACATCAAACAAGTCAGCTTCCCTGACCACCCGATCCCGTTAGCCGCATCTTACGACAAGCATTGTCGCCTTTTACAGCATGCATGGGTTGCTGAAGACCTATTCTAACCCGGATCTTCACGGGTCCATTTACCATATATAACCCTCATGCGAATAAGTTAATTCTTCTGAAGCAGAGGTTTCTGATATTACCAACATGACGTTCGTGAGAGCAGATAATGCAATATTTTACTTTCCGCTTGTTTGTTTTGTTTAACGCAACAGTCACCAGTATTCAAGCACATCAAGTGTGGTCCTGACAAACCAGTGATTCATACTGAGGTCAACGTGCTACGCTGTTAGTGTATGCGTGAGTGAGTGAGTTAAGATTTTAAGTCACATCGGCAATAGTTCAGCCATATCGTGACTTTCAAAAGTTACATATAATAAATACATGTAAACTATAAAAACCTGTCAACAAGGGACAGTAAAATAACTAGACTTATCACAGATTATTATTTAAAACTAGCATGGAACCATAAAAATACATCACTAGACAGGACAATACATTATAAAAAAGAGCTATAGATCGCCAGTAACTGACGGTAGATCACCATACTGGGGACCATGGGGACTTATAGTACCTTTGCTACCTGCATGGACCCCAGCAGGATTTACATCATCCCTTCAGTGGTTGGCGACGATTAGGGAATTTAGCTGAATTTAAAAGAACATATATTCTACGATTAAAACTATGATAGGAATAACAGACTCCGAATGATATGGAGGATGGAGGATCCTCACTTTTAAGTAAATATTCATTCGTACATCTGCTGTGGCCAATGCGACATCGTCGTACAATGACCTCTTCAAATCTGGACTGATAACCCAAGTAGGTGTAACCGATGGTTGGCTTTCATAGCATGTAATTATTAATACCTACTTGGGTGTCCCACTTCTTCAGCATTATATCTCTGATGTAGTTTCTTATGACAAGTTAATAATCTCTGTATGGAAGCAGAAGTGGTGTCACAGGTTTGTTGAGTGCTGCTTTAGCTGCAGCATCGGCCATTGTATTACCAGTGATTCCAACATGGCTTGGTAACCAACAGAAAACGATGTCGTATTGGCCAGTAGCAAGCTCATTAAACAATTCAACAATTTCCATTAAAAGTGGATGCGTGGAAAACATGTTTTTATTAGCTTGAATGCAAGAAAGAGAGTCTGAAAAAATAATGTACTGTTTATGTTTAGTTTGGCTGAGGGTGTATTTTAGAGCCGTTAAAATAGCATTTGCTTCTGCTGTGAAGAACAGTTATCTGGTAATCTGGTTGAGATAGTTCTGGATCCAATGACGGTGGAGCTGGCAACATGTATGCAATCAGTCATGTCAACGAGTCTGATCAGCCGAACCATTCAGACGGTTTTTACAGCCAGCATACTGTGGGTCAATTCTACTTCGGGATGCCCACTGCTATTCCTCATAAGAAAGTGCAACGTCAACATGAGCTATGTCAAGTGAGGGAATGAGTTTAGTTTTACGCCGTTTTAGCAATCCGTAGGACACCAGAAATGAGCTTCATATATTGTACGACGTGAACCACTAGGCTACCTCACCGCTTCATATAAGACATTATTGTATTTAAAACTTGACGTCCGCCTCCGTGGTCTTGAAGTACAGCGTCCGTCCGGAGAGCGGAAGGTCGGAGGTTCGATCCTGGACCGCGTTATACCAAAAGACGTTAAAAGATGGTACTGGCTGTTACCCTGCCGGGCGCTCGGCATTAAAGGGCTAAAACAAGGACTGGTCAGCTCGGTCTATATT
The DNA here is from genome assembly GCF_022045235.1 of Haliotis cracherodii. Taxonomy (NCBI): domain Eukaryota; kingdom Metazoa; phylum Mollusca; class Gastropoda; order Lepetellida; family Haliotidae; genus Haliotis; species Haliotis cracherodii. The sequence goes on along the minus strand of NW_027266319.1, from coordinate 53,000,076 downwards.
GAGTGGGGTATTCATGTTTGACTGTGGCATGGTATCTCATTGGTCTAGCACTATAAAATTGCAATATTCGGAGCAATACACGCAGTAACACACGCACGCACGCACGCACGCACGCACGCACGCGCATGCATGCTCGTAGTTGTTTAAGCGCAATACTGTTGGAGATGACGTTAACCCTAGACGACTTTGTGTGGAGAGAATATAAACTCGAGACCCTCATCAAACGTAGCATCTGTGTAGATGTATACGTATGAGTCAGGACCCCATTCCATTTGATAGTTTCTCATTGACACATGCTTATAATAAGTAAAAGTCGGGGGTGCCAGGGTGGAGCCTTGTGGTCAAACCGTTCGGTCGTCACGCCGGATACAATGTGTGAATCCATTTCTGGTATTCCCCGCAGTGATATTGCTGGAATATATAAGCGTCGTAAAACCATACTCACTCATTCACTCATATATTCAAAATCGAATGATGGACTCTGCTTTTAGCAGAAGTTTCTTATGATTGTGGAATGGGCATTGTATCTTTTATTGTGAGTCATTGCAAATATTGATATTGCTTATATTAAAAACTTAGATGTTCTTTACGTATGTGTTTTTTGTATGATCCTACGTCAGAATATTGATCGTAAGAGACAACATGTATGAATCATGTGCTTAGTGTCTCCATGAAGTCTGTCCAAGATCTCTTGCGATAAGTGCAGTTACGAGGCATGTAAACACAATCTGAGATTCTGTAAACTCAATCTAGTTTATTCTCCATGATGAATTGTTGTGCTGGGCGCTGTTAGAAGTTAGTATCAATACAAAATGTATACGCTATTGATTTACATTGTATAAATTGCGTCTTCTTTCCTCAACAGCATCCATCAACGGTGCTTGAAAGATTCAATGACATACGTCGTTTGTCTTGTAAAAACTAACCAAAGCACTGATCCACGGTTGATACCAAATACTTGAAGGATGGAGAAGAAAGGAAACGAACTATAATTAGTTTCGAAAGTTACTTTCAGAAAGATCAAAAGCGTTGATACAGTGTGTTGCAATTGAAATTATGTTTTTGCGTACATTCAGTTGGAGCGTCGCGTTTCTCTATTTCTTACATGTAGAAAGTGCATCCTGTAATTCTTTAAAAAATGTTTACATGCTTAATGAGGAATATTCCAAACTGACACGAATATAGCTTCCAAATAATATCTACTCTTTGGGAAATTGGGTGAGTGAGTGAGTTGGGTTTAACGCCGCTTTTGACATTATTCCAGTTATATCACGGCGTGTCAGCTTAATGTGGGAGGAAAGCCCAGGTCTTGGACGTTTACCACTTCGGTGAAACCCATGAGCACGGGTATGGTGCTGACAAACCTAGAAACATAATAGGAGCGAACCGAGATTCGAATCCACATTCATAGGTTTCTGGTGTGCCCAAGGGACGAAACTCTGCACAGCGAATCGCGGCGCTTTAGACGACTGGGCCACCCTGCCCGTGACTAACACATTCATACTATATTCACACAATGAGGGCTGTCTTGTCTCCCTGTTGCAGATAGGATGAGGTGAGGGTGTGGATCAGGTTCCAATATAGCAATAGTTCAGAAGGAAGTCGTTTCCGAGTTCTAGTGGGCGGAGTCCCTGAGAACAGGCTAGGAGGTCGGTGGTTCGATCCCCTTCCGCGTCATACCAGGAACGCAAGAAGATTTACTTGTTGTTACTCTGCATGGCGCTCGGCATTAATGGGATAAAATAAACACTGGTCTCCTCGAAGTCAGTTTACTGTGTGTGGTATCAATGATAAAATGCAGTGGGTTAGCATTATAAAACCAGCATTAGCTCTGACTAATTATAGCAGCCAGACACACACGTGTATGCACGTCAGTATATACTATGGCAAAATAGGGCATAGTTGGAATCATCTAGACATCTGATCTATATGGTATGGCAAATGGATATGATCTGAGCATATCTGTTGGGGAGTAGGCGGTCAAATCTAATGGATTCCAATGGTTGGTGAGATGAGATGGCTGCGCACGTCATTAAAGAGGTTGGGGACCAAATTCGAAATTGATATTTTGCAGTCAGCGTCACTAATATCGGGTAAAACCACCTCTGTACGACACGTACGAATACTTCGAGGCATGCTTCTGATGAGTCGACCAATGTCAGCTTGATATATGTTGTTCCACTCATCAGTGACAGCACGTCTGCCAATGACGTCCTAGACGTCTTCAATGGGAGAAAGGTCAGGAGTGCTGCCAAGGGCAGGACATACAGCGTTTGGGCAACGAAATTCTGGCGTGTGCCCACCGGCAACATGCCTATGTCAGCACATAGCAAGCAAAACATCGCATGATCAATGTTGTTGCTTCCTTAATAATTCAATGTGTTCAATAAAGTGTATTTGCGCGTTTGGTACAAAGAAAGCAATATGCGTCTGCTCACAACCGAGTCTGAGTGACAATGAAAAATCTGACACACGGCCCTTTGCACGTGGTGTCCGAGGTCACGTGCTTCATAACTGTCACGATGTCATGTTTGGGAGCTACATTTCTTCGGAAATCATTTCTTGACACATAAATCACTAAACCTCAACATATACATGGGTACATGGGCTATTTCTAAGGATTGTAATCAAGGTTGTCCACTACTCAAAGTTCAGAGTCCATATTAAAAAAACAATATGGGAAATAATTATTATATTTTGTCACGGTTCCTTCATCTGTTCGGTAACTGCATCTTCATATTTTTTAAGAAGACATACATCAATATATATAAAATACAGATAAGCAATAATGTTAGAGATCTCCCTGACAAGAATGTTATAATGCCTTATAACACCGTAACTTAAAGTACATGACGTCATCATTACTGAATTGGCTGACACAAATGAAAATTATGAGAAAGATGTGTCGAAGTAAATTCTGAGTGAGTGAGTTGGGTTTAACGCCGCTTTTAACAGTATTCCAGTTTTATCGCAGCGTGTCAGCTCAATGTTGGAGGAAAGCCCGAAGTGATGCAAGTCTAAAACGTTTACCACTTCGGTGAAACCCACGAGCACAGGTATGGTGCTGACAAACCTAGAAACATAATCGGGGCGAACCGGGAGTAAATTCTGAGAACACTGCAGAATGCTGGAGAAGGTCATTGAAGGTCAGGTCACAGAGACGTCCGTGTGTGGTCTGCAGTCCTTTATTTTGTTCATTTGAAACGATCGGTCGTAGAAGAGATATTCCATCAAGTGCATGCAGTGAAAAATACTTTCAAATGTATAAAAACCAACGTGGACAAGATAAAAGTGTCTCAGGGATCATAAACAACCTTTCTTTATGCAATACTTCAAGGGAATTCGGATCTTTCTTGACTCGTGAAAAATATATGACGTCAACACTTAAATATCAGATTGATACTTGGATCGAAACATACACATGTATTATGCATGTAATTCGACGTGAACACTTAAATCTCAAACTGGTGCTATCATCTTAAACATACACACCTATATAAACATGGTTTGATATCAACATTTAACATCTGTAAAATTTAACATCAGCTATTTTTATATTAAATATGGAAACCCTTCAAAATCGTTTTATTCACTTTCAAACCTGTCGCTTAAACACAATTAAATATTAAAATGAATGCACAATATTGATGCTATACAAATGTTTATACACAGAAAACGTTTGCTCTGTAGACTTGCATTCAATTAACAGATAAAACACGCCTACTTTAACCAAGGTTCAAGCTCGCCATGGACTAGCAGACTTGGTCCCACGCACGACATTAAGTGCTACCTCATCAGAAATCACTTGTGATGAACATAGCTGGGCAAGCGTTCAGACAGATTAAACATCAAAGATCAAAGGCTACTCAGACTTACTGAAGCAGCCATGCAGTTAGTTGAGGCATCACCGAAACATTATGATTGTGTCTGGAGCCCGCATTTATCGGTAATACCCATTTAAAAAGACACTGTCTTGTGAGGATATTCACTAAATTAAAAGGTACACTACACTTCAAACTAATGACGCCTCAGTCGCGGCCGCGTCGCGACAGCAAACGTGATCGATAAGGATACAGTCGCGAGCATATCACGGGCATCACGAGAAGTACTTTAGTTGGTGATCGGATCGGTTCAGAAAGTGATTGCCTCGGGTCTTGGTCGTGATCAAATCGACGTAAACTAACCAGCTTAATTTTCATTTTATTAAAACTTTTATTTTGCAATAAAGAGTTTCCTCATTTACAGATTTATCTTAGTTATCCTTATACCTTAAAGAAATTTAAATGTCAGTGACTCATTTCTTCCTTCAAAGTGTCATACATGACTTCCATTAACAGTTTAAAAAAAATCTTAATAGTCTTTTCTGACATGTTTCGCTTTAAGATCAAAGGCGCCGCATGTACTTTATCCTCCGATAAAATACACTTTTTCAGTTACCCCATAATGGAGTGACGTTATGACGTTCAAATTACCATCCCCGTGATCTAACGTACCCTTGGTAACATTGTGTTTTCAATACAGTCAATTAAGATGGCGCATCCACATAAATTATCGATCGCTGAAATAAATTCTTTAAAGTTATACAATAAGAGACAATCTCTCATACTGCGGCTTGTCCCAAAATATGTTCAGAATAGCGCGTTTAGCAACGTACTGCAGTCACACAAAACGACCGCTGTTGCTCTTCCTCCGCCTTGTTCGACCAACGACGACGCCATTTCACGCCTCAAGCCGCCAATTCACGTCGGTTACGGTGTCATGTATGTAGCGCAACCACCTTGGTAAGCACTTCCTTCCCAGCGCTAGACACCTTCGTTACACTCTCGGTAACATCGCTGCCACCAGTGTGGGCGCGGCCTTTACAAGAATCTTGAAATTTGCCCTCTACCCCCAAATGTAGTAACGTATACTTTTGTTTATGTCTTTAAGAATGCCGTCACAGTTAATTTTGAAAAGATTTATGACTGAGCCTATTTCACAGATGAACTTACTTTTTCGTTTGTTGGATTGGTTCAAGACTGCAGACGAACGGAAAATCCACCCATTACATGATAATTCTAATGAAACAGAAATTCAAACTGACAAATAAAGAGAATAATTTAGCAGGGCATTCGGCGTCTAGGCAGTCATCACTTGTTTGTAAACATAACGGTCAATCGGTAGTTTGGTTACGAGTTCAACTCCAAGCAGGATGGTTGCCACCTTTCACAGTGGGGAGCTTTGACTGGTGGCAGCTACAGTATTAGAGGTTCTACTACACCAAATCAGAACCAGCTGGAACAGTGCCATTTTCAGCCTTCAGTGCAGATCGAGAGATATCTGCAGGCTGTGATTGGATGATATTGTGTAAGATTTTTATGTCATTTTAAATGTACAGCCATCCTGTTATTAAAACTGACCATGTTTTTCTGTATTTAGTTCTGTCTTTTTCAACATTATGACTTATGCTGAATGTGACCACAGGTATTTTAAAGTAGGTGACATTTGGTGCAGAACTGGGGGTGGGGTGTTCAGCTTCCTGTACTCGGAAAAGAAGCTGGCAAAGCAAGTCATTTTGTTGTTTAACTTCGGCAATGTTCACGTGTTAGCTCGCCCGACAATCCGCTTGCGGAATGTTCCGAGTCACGTGGATTAATTGAACCTTAGTAAAATTTATATTTTTTATTTAAATCCTACTTATTGCTGCATGAGATTATGGGTAATCACACATTGAACGGATAATAAATATTTGAACCATAAACTACCCATTTTGGTGTTTTATTATTGTTTAAAACGTACTTTGTCTCTTAACGTAAGGATGCAGTCAATTAGGTGGAACAGACGTCATTTAGCCCTGTCGGAGAGTTTTCAGATTACGGTGCCGCTTATCACATATTTGATTTTGAACATTCTCTACTTATACACAAGGTTAGTCTTGCTCTGTCCCCATACTTGTATGTAGTGTAATAAAGTATAGTTTTGCTCTGAACTATTACAACGTCATCGTGATTACACATGTTTTGTTTGTTTGTTGTTTAACGCGGCACTCATCAATATACCAGCTATATGACGGCTGTCTGTAAATAATCGAGCCTGGACCAGACAATTAAGTGACTGACATCATGAGCATCGATCTACGCAATGAGGATACGATGACATGCATCAACCAATTCAGAGAGCCCGACCACCCAACCCCGTTGGTCGCCTTTTACGACAAGCATAGTCGCCTTTTACGGCAAGCATGGGTTGCTGAAGACCTATTCTACCCCGGAATCTTCATGGGTCTCATAACACATGTACATGAGGAAGGAGCAAAGTGTATTTCTTAAATAGTCTGGTAAATATGAATTACCTCTCTTGTAGCTCCGGTAGTCTGAACGAGTCGGGAGGTCGGTGAGACGTGATTTGTTATCTTTTACACTTTTTGTTAATGAACGTCTGTTTGATACATGGCATTCGGAGATGACATCGCCTTTGCAAAATTCAATTTTTTTCTGTTCAGAAAATTTATTTCCTTAATGTATTCTTACTTGTTAAAACTATAGAAATTCTATTTCGGCATTTACCTTCACTATCTTTTATTTTAAATGTAAAAGATGTCGAGAACCTTTACTATCTATTATTTTAAAAATAAATGATGTCGAAAAGGGAACTTTATACATGGGATCAGGCTCCAAACTCATAATAAATACATCCATTATCTTTTATGGTCATGCTTTTAACATATCAAACGTCTTTGTCAGGAAGGTCGAAATGTATTCCATCAGTATTGATTTTTTTAAAAATTTAATGCATCTAAATACTGATTACAATATAACATTACACTGACATTAAGTGAAACAGGTTAATTAAAAGTCTTCGAGACCATGTTATATGTCGTGTTTTCCTTGGTTGGAGACAAGTGGAGTGCAGCTTTTATGCCATAATGTTGATGTGCTTTCTTCGGAGAACACAAACTAAAGTCTAAACAAACATATCCTAGAGACTAGAGTTCGAGTTTACCTGGTTTCAGGATATTTAAAGTTGAGAAAAAACAGAAAACGTAAACTTCTTTTTAAGCTAATTGTAGAAGGATTAACATAAATAAACATGAAAATGGGACTAAAATAATAAAGATTTGCCTTTTAAATGAAATAAATGTGTAAATATGTTTGTGATGGTTACATAAGGAAAGGAGGCATCGTACTGATGAGCACGTGAGTTGATATGTTTACAACAGCGGCCATAAATTAATGTCATCTCAAAACAGTATGACGACAGAGTTCGGGTACAGCATATTTCACTCTTGATGAGTTGAGAAAAAATACAATACCAGACTTCGGTTGACACAAAAAGAAAAGTCGGAGTCTTAACATTTAAAAAGGGTGACGAGGGATTTGCTGTTTAAACGATGGTCCAGTACCTGCATAAAGAACCACGTGGATGACATATCTTTGTGGTCCTTACCCCATGACTACACGCTTTATGCTGATGATCATCGTATTACTAAGGGTCTCTCCTGACTGATTTGTCATTTCCTTCATTGTCTTTAGTTGATTCTCGGAATTTATTTTTTGAAAACTCGACCATGTGTGTGCCTGACATAAGCAGGATGTTAACCTTTCTGGGATGTTTCGTGAGACAAAGAAATTGCATCACGAAGCTCAAGGAAATGAAGAAATATTACACTTTGTCATTGTGAGACAGAGAGTGGGATGGTAATACTATTTCTGTCGTTGCTATTTCAGTTTTATTTATTTACTGTGGAAGTAGTTATTAATGTGTAAGCTGAATACACTGACTTGGTTAATGCATGTCATCGATCCAAATTGCGTGGATCGATATTCATGATGTCAATCACTTGATTGTCAGACTAGGTAATTTACAGACCGCCGTCATATAGCTGGAATATTGCTGAGTGTGGCGTAAAACAACAAACCAACCAACATCTATTTCATTGTCAAGACTCAAAGGCATAATGCTGTCTCAAATATGCTGGAGTGAGTGGGTGGGTAACCAGTTGAATGTAACGCCATTTCTCCACTTAAAAAGGGAGACAAGCTCAACGCGACTGGAGGAGTGGTGAAACAACAAGAATGAAGGATGATACTCGGCGTTTCAGGAATTTGATCCCACGACCGAATGAATGATGGTCATGATGTCAGGTCTAGTCTGGTAAATTGCAGAGTCCTAAACACAGATTAGTGGCAACAGAATCGTCGTCGTTATCACCAATATCGAAACTTAAACATTTCATTTCCTTTGATTGATACCAGTTCATGCAAGTACAAAAGCGTGCTCTTCTTAAAACTGGTTCCTTGAGGCAAACTTCACATTTCGATCTCAAAGCAACCAAATGCACATTGAAATCCCTGAAGGACACCATACTGCCTGAGAACTTTCAATTTGACGTAACCTTTGCTTTCATTTTGCGTCAGTTGACAAATCCATCTGAAATATGTCTTCAACATATAGGAGATGATTCTTTTTGTTTACTATCGATGTTTATACCTTACATCTGAATCAACTTTTTTTCAAACCAACATAAACTGTTTGATGGTGGATGCTTTGCCAGGAAACAATCAACCAATGCCATGGACATATCGGACATGCTTTTTTATATTAATCGAAACTTTTCTCTTGGTTTCGAAGATTTGACAAATAGCATCGGCTTCAAATTGTGAAATGAGTTAGATTGTGAAAGAATTTTAAAAGAGCCCTGAACATAAAAAATACATGCGACATAAAAATCGTTGAAATTAGGCATCAGGAATGGTCTGAAGGTCAACATACGGGAGATCAATCCAGCCAGACTGATGATTAGTCAAGAGGTCAGGAAAGTACTATCAACTGACTTACTCCCCAAATGTATTATGAAGGTGCGTAAGACTTACAGCCAACGCTTTGAAGCATACAAACGTTTGGGACTTAAAACAACACCAATTTTTTAAGTGTAACTAAAATTTAAGGGAAAGATTTTCTTACGTTTTGAAATAAGATAGAATACCAAAAATTGAGTATTTGTGTCACTATGTCTTATCTTGATTTGGATATTTTTCTGTATTCTAGTTTGAAACAAGTGTTGGGTGTACCGCATGACCCCTGAACCTCTGTCCAGCATGTCAAGCACAGCAATCAATTCTGGTGTCAGTAATCTGGAAACTTCCATCAAAAGTGCATGTCAGATATTTACACACCCAGAGTACCATTTGAACCTTTGTCTTAAGGGTCATATCATGGCAGTAAAATGAATAACGAATTATAAGATTGGAAATACACATGTAGTGGGTGTAAGACAAGATAGTTATGAAACTATATAATATAGTTACAGTACCATCGATTTGTATAATGTGCTTAATCGTGTTGGTTCCTGTTCTTTGTCGTCTTTCGGAATAAGTCAGAGAACGAGCCAAATAGTGTCCAAAATATTCGTTCTTCTGAACATGTTTTTTTTCTTATGGGATTTCATAGTGGTAAATAGCAAAAGTACATTTATAAACACGGGTAAGGTGTACATGTGCTATAAAAATACAAACTAGGAAATGAATATTTTTAAATTCAGTTTATGACTCGCATTTTGTCCAAAGGTTCTTCCAAAGCATGTTACACATCGAAGGGTATTGGTTTTACTCCGTCCCCTTTGCCCCCAACAAGATATTAAATAAAGAATCTTCATCCCGTGTTAAAATAGTGGTGAGTGAGTTGTTTTTAACGGTGCTGTTGAAATTATTTCATAGATTAGCCATAATCCTTAATACAATCAAAGAAGGACTTTCTTTATGTTAACAGGAAGTATTTGAGACAAGTGGAATCAATAACCATGTGGGTTCTGGAAAACGTAGCGGATCGATTGGCCTTTTACAATCTCAGAAAACAAATGAGTTCAATTCTGATTTTTCGACTTTGTATACGACAATCCTAATTGACAAACTTAAGGTGAAATTTCATTCCTTGATCCATTGGTGTTTTGCTACAAAACGTGGTGACCATAGATACATTTACATATTTATCTTCAAAGGTTCAAGGCAAATTGTCAAAAATGAAAGCAAATGCCATCTGAAGTTCAGTGAGAAAATATTTTTTTAAATGTTGGACTACCTAATGGATAACATCTATGTAAAATGGGGGGGGGGGGGGAGGCATTTAGGCAAGAAGTAGGAATCCCCACGGGCACCAGTAGGGGTCCTCTTCTTCCGAGTTGTTTCTTAACGCTTATAAATCGGACTTTCTGCATGGATAGGCAAAGTCGAAACAAGGTTATTTCGCCAAGAATTATAACTTAAACTTCAGGTATATCGATGGTCTGATATCGTCCAATAACCGTCAAATAGCAAATTCCCTTCCAAAGGTGGTGTACAATTGACTTGCCTTTGCAGGTGTTTGTGACGGGTGCCACCGGTGGAGCTGTACAAGCTCACCTTTTTCGAACGCCTGGTATCATCACTATTTGATAGTGAATCATAAACACATGGTCGGGATCGTACAATCGACTCCGCTTTTAGCAGAGATTTCTCATGAATATGAAAAAGGCTTTGTTGCTTATATTTATATTCATTTATATTCACGGATTCACAACTTAATGCCAAGTTGTAGACGTAATGTACGTTACCAATAATTGGTAAATTTCGAGGTACCAATGGTAATAATCGGGGCGATCACAGATTCATATTGGTATTGATATTGGTAAGGCTGTGACACACAGCACATCACAGCGAGCTGCTACGACCATTGGGCCTCCGATCACCTCTTCTTATGACAGAACCACAAGATCCGTGTCATAGCTTTCTCTGGATAAACTTCTTTAAGGATAGCATCTTACACTTAAAGGGAAGTTAAATTGCATGACGGTGAAGGTCAATACGTTCTCCAGATAAAGTTAGTGCATTGGCCATGGTCTTCATCCTCTGGTGTTGATAGAATGGTAGATGGGGAACAGTGTGAGATATTGATCTGGTGTTCATTGATTAAGGCTACGAGATGGAGTAGGAGAGATATAAGGGTATTCGTCACCTCAATAAATTTCATTACCGGTGCTTATCAAAGAAAATCACCGTCCTTTTAAGTCTGAGGTTGATGTACGCCAGATCTCCTCTATAGTCAAACTAAGTACTTCCATGTATTTCAACATTATATACATAGTATTGATACAAAATATAAAACGAAACTATCACCTATTCGTTCCAAAAACACCCATGTGACATCCAAAACTACAATTCCTGTAACGATGCATAAAGACTCAGAGTGACAAAAAATATCGACAAGACTGGATGACAAGTGGGATGACCTTTCACAACTTTTGAGGTACATTGGAGTTCTTTCTACGAAAATTTCAAAGAACGTCATATGGCTCTTACTCAGAAGGTGTTGGATCAGAATAAAATAATTCAAAGCCTCAATAAAGCTTTTAGAACTTTTAATGGTAGACACGTGGAGGACATTTCAAAATTTGACGCATCAGTGACGATGCAATTCCCTATCTTCACTCATAGCATGTGATCCCGTGAACAGGTTTGCATGAATGTGTCTGTGACGGGTGCCACCGTTGTGGTGTGGTGCGTATACGTTTTCGTAAAAACTTGGTATCTATCACTATTTGAAGGCGATTCATAAACACATGCTTGTATTATAGTCTGCATCGTACAATGGATTATGGAAAGGTTTTTTGTCGCCTTTATTAATGAAAAGAGTAAAATTGAAATTAAAAAGGTGGGTCAATATTAATTTCATAAAAGTAAAAAGTCAAATTATCAGATAATATATTCACAATCCTATAAACTTTATAAAACAACTGTCATTAGAAACGGTAAATTAACAATTTTGAACGAAATATATATGTTCCACAAACCAGTAGAATATTTCTTCTTAAAGACTAGTTATGTAAACGAAATTGTTATGTTTTTCGGTTACAGGAAAAGGAGTAAAAATATAACAACACAGATTTGACAAATACAAGAGCCTCCATTTACGAAACGTTGTACAGTTATACGCAGTGTGATCTAGCTTAATAGCATTGATGGCAGATTGATCAATAGCTGTGTTTGATGATGGTGTTTAATGTTCCCATTGGCCGGAAACAAATAACGTTTATTGATTTACCTTTCACCATGCTTGGTCCTTCACATGTAACCTTGCTTAATGGATGGGGTTTCAATTAGATTGTTTTGTTACCAGAAGAGCAGGTCACGCTTACGCTTTTCGCAAACACCTGGTCATCAATTTCAGTGATCCGTTCATATAATGTTCATCACTGTTTTGCCTTTGCCAAATGGAATACGTTTCGTCAGATAATCGAGACTGGTTATTGTCCGGCGTTGACGTTTCATTTTTGTTCAAAATCAAGACCAACCACAAACTGAAAATGTGATTGAACAAATGGTAACATGTTTGAGACTGACGTAGGAATAAACGAATATGGCAATATCTGAGACACGAAATCAGTTTTCAATATGAAGAATAAATCAAACAATATTAAGTCAGTTCCAATTCAAAACTGGTATGTCCCTAAAAACGGATTATTTGGAATAGGTTATTTTTAATTAAAACTCCCAAAAGCCATCCATCCTGATATGGTACAAACTTTAGTTGATGATGCTCTTTCCTTTGTCACTGTTAAGCGGTGGTCAGCCGAGTTGTTAAGGAGAACAGAGAGCCTTGAAGTTGATCCGAGAATAGGAAATCCTCCAGCTAGCACCAAAAAGTGAAAATGAAACATAAACTCTCAAACTTTTAGGGGATCATGAAACATTAATGTTATGGTTGGTCGACTGAAGAAAGATCAGCTTCGAAAGCCTACTGCTAACGTTATGCCTGGACACACTCGAAACACTGTAAGCAGAACATGCAATTCAATGTGTTCAATGTGTCTCAAAAACTTTGGAACAGGTTGTTGCAGACAAAAAATGTTAATGATCGGCCCCGCATAATAAGCTCGGGAACGATTAATCAGAAATCAGGGTTGACAGTTCGAGCCCAATAAGGCATCAAATCGCTGTTCACCGGAGTTCAAGTTACTGACCAGACGGAGTAGACGTCGTCTGCATGCGGCTAATCTGCGAGATCAGCGACCACGTGTTGTACCACTGTTAACAAATCGACACAGTCGACGCTAATGGTATCTAGAGAAACTGAGGGAAAGCCGATGGACTCGTATAATGTTTACATTACATATGAGTCCAGATTCACTCTGGACTTTCTGGATGGGCGCAGATGCGTCCGATGCGTCCTCAGGAACGTGACAGCCTCCGTGGTCTGGTGGTAGAGCGTCCGCCCGGAGAGCGGTAGGTCCGGGGTACGATCTCCGGCCGCGTCATACCAGGAGACGTTAAAAGATGGTACTTGTCTGGTGCTCGGCATCAAGGGACTAAAGCAAGGACTGGTCGGCTCGAAGTCAGTATGTCAGTGTGGGGTATTCACGTTAAACTGCGGCAGGATATCTCAGTGCGCTTGCACTATCAAATCGGTATCAGTCTGGACTAGTACAATGAGCCATACACACACACGTGCATGCACGTGCCTCTATAAGTGCAATAATCTTGAACGCGACATTAAACCCCATTTCTCCACCACCTCAGGAACGTCTTGCGAAAGTCAACTTAAGGCAACATGACAGATTTGCCAGAAGATCTGTAATGATATGGGGCGGGATCACTATGATTCAATTGTCTATGGAAAGGTCAGATGGATGTACTACCGAGACAACATACTTGGCCCAAAAAGTTGTGCCTTTTAAGCACTATATTCGTCCACATTTTGTCTTTCAGGACGATAAGCGGGATTAGTTAAACTGGGCCAGGCGCTGCCGAAATACTCATGTACAGATTTATTCGGACCAATAATGGTGGCATGACCCACTAGTGATGATGTCAGCTCAAACATTCATCTTTTGACCATACACCCATTTCGTCTTACTTGGTAGTTTGCACTCTTACAATACACCGACAACATGTTCTGTTGATTGTCATGCCACGCCTAGTCGTTCCTTTTTCTTATCCATTCATTACCATCAATCAACACCTTGTATTTCTGTAATCATCATGTTCAGATATCCCCTACATTTTGGAGAGCATACTTGATATGATTATGGATGATCGACAGCTCACATGGGCAATGCCTGACATAGCCAATACAGTATGCATCTTTCATCAGAAAGTTGAAAACATTCTGACAAATGAACTGGGCATGACAAAAGCTTCATTCACGCTGACTTTCAAGGCTTTTGACTCCTCTGCTGAAACGCTCCAGTTTCATCATCTCTGTGTGAATTTACGTCCTTTAGAAAGACCCAGTTGATTTTGTTGAACTTTTGTAACCTTGGACGAGTCTCGGATTCACCAATATCAACTAGAGAAACTGCACAACAGTCAAGGCATTCAAATCATCTAACGTCTCTGGCGAAAAGGAAGGCAACGTCTGATGGCTTCGGTTTTCCTGGATTCCAAAGGAATACTACTGGAGGACCACCTCCCTAAAAGTCAAGCCATTAATGGCCATTATTATTCTTATCTACTTAGGCATTATCGTGGAAAACTCACTGAAGGTGTGTCGTTCCAATAGGACAAAGCGCCTGTGCTCACATCTTTTGTTGCCATGGCTGCGATGCATGACTGTGGCTTTCAACATCCTCATCAGGTGTAGCACCGTCAGATTTCCGCCTCTTCTCAAACTGAGACTGAAGGAACTGTCTGGCAAGCATGATACAAATAATTGTTACGTCATTTCTGCTGAAAAGGATGATCTGCACCACCAGAAGGAAACCTTCAACACAGTGGGCATCCAGTAACTTCATCGTCGTTGGCAGAAGTGTGTGAACCTTAGAGCGTATTATGTTGAAAAATGATAAACAATTAATCCTATGAGCATAGTCTATCATAGTTAGATTCAGAACTTGTCAGCAATCCCTCGTACATAGCAATATAATAATGTCAATAAAAGGTCGCATATGAAACAAAACTATAGTGTGGCAGGAGCATTTATTCTTGAACGTTTCGTCCATAAACTCTGTGGTATTCTAGTGTGTTTCAGTGAGTGGTGGGTGCTACCGGTAGGGTAGGACATGCTTACCCTTATCGCGAACACCTGGTGTTATCACTGATTTTCCATTCGTGAAAGTTTCACAACTATTTTTCCCCTTACGTCAAATGGAATCTGTTTGGACGGATAACCTTGACTGGTTATTCTCTTGCTTTGACAATATATATTTATATGAACAGCAAATAAGGAAGTTTTACCATATTTTTGTGTCTTTTGTACAAACTGCAAAACATTTACTATTCCGCAAATGCTATGTAAGATTGGGTCTCCATGTTTCATCACAACACTATCTAAAGAAGCAAATAATTTTATAGACATGCATAAAGGCAACAAATGACACTTGAATGGGATCTAGCAGACATATCGACGCTAGAAAGCCACCTCATCAGAATTCGTTTTCCCTCCAGTGATAAGCCTAGTCGATGGAGCGTTCAGACAGATACAGCAGATCAAAGGAGTTATGGACACAATCAAGCAACCATGCATTGGGTTGGAATTTCCTCTGAGATAGTATTAATTTGTCTGCGACCTGCATGCATTTATCACTAATATCGGATGAGTATGAAAGTCTGTGATGCAGATTTCGTTTTAGAAACTGGCAGCAACACCCTGTTGCCAATGCTGTGCTGAAATTGCCGATGGTGTCTTTGCAAGGATCCCAATCTTGTATATGTTTCTGTATTAAGCTGCTGTTTCATGACGACGCGTATCCTATTTTTGTGAGATATTTTACCTTAAGTGATAATTTTTACTTTAACCATCAAAATAATTTTGCGAAACAGTTATAGGTTATCTGGATGATGTGGTAAGTGTGTTTCACGATGGCGTTTAAAGATTCCATTAGCTGGTATCAAATAACTTTTGTTGATACACCATTCTGATTTGTAAAATATCTTAACAAAAGTTATTATTATCAATTAAGATATATGGATAGTGTGACTGTGACCAATTACTTCTTTTGTTTTTTTAAATAAAACAAACAGGAAAAGTCAGAATGTATTTAGAGAAGATTACACTTTCCCGGCACATAGCCTGGTTCGGTTCCTGGAAAGACAAAGTGTTATTATCTTCCTGTATGAAAGTAGTCCATAAAGTAGGACTTTTAAGAAATGGCTACGCCAAGTTTTTGTTCGAGAAGAAAAATATGAGTTGAATTGGCTGTAACGTGAAATAGATATATCTATATATCGTGGTCTTAAAGGAATATTTATTTCAACAAACACATAAATATTTCTGACAGCCATGACTATTGTAATCTTAATGATTAACGTGCTTTTTTTCTTTTCAATTCCATTGGTCATCAATTATGAATCTCCACGACGGATGATAAATAGATAATGTAAAATACTGGAACTTTCCTTCATGATAACATCCTCAAATTGCTTTAGTTACAACAGTTTGTGCTTGATCCTTACCATTTCCGGACTGTTGTCATAAATATTTCCCAAATGCATTGCTTTGTTAGAACATGCCTATGGTACGAACACATTCGTAACGATTTATTTCAATTGATAATGATGTTAGTTAATTCACCTGTAAAGAGATGTTCCCACTCACAGCTTATAATGTGCATTTTGCATAATACCTTAAGGACACTCTTCAGTGTCAATGCCATTTCTGAATATGTATGTCTGAGGTTGAAACATAATTCTTCGATTTTTCAGAAAAATGGACAAACTGCCCACCAATTCAATGATGACTGGTAAACGGAAATGAAGAATAGTGAAAGAAGGATTAAATATCAGAATAAAACAAACATGTCAGGTTTGGTTTGTATATCCTGTTGAGAAGTGTATGGGAAACACGCATGTCCTACAATGTAAATGGGGTGTAATCCTATGACTACTGCTAAGGCATACTGTCGGGAAGTACGTTGTAAATTGATGGCCCTTGGAGTTAATGATCCTTAAACAGTGTGTATTGATTCTCAAGTTGCAGTCGTTAAAGTTTAATAAGAGTTATTGTTTGGGAGTACGTGTTTTGTAAAGAAAAACAATTCAGGTCCTTTGGACATGAAACTCGAATTTAGAGTTAAGGAAACTAATATCATCAAATGGATTGGTTTAATACAACAGCTCAGACATAGCATCCGACATTGTTGTTGATGCTGACGTCGATGCGCAGTCATTCGTTTTATTCAAGCTGAATGTTAAGTTTCTTTTAGTCTTTACAACACTTTGTAACCTGAACATGGGAGCTAAGAACACATAATAACCTGATATAACACAATATTTTAGACATCTTGAGTTGATATTTTGTCGTTTTTGTTTTGTCACTGTATTTGTTTTGTTTAAGGCTGCATGTATTATTCCATTAGTATTCCATTTAAATCCTAAAGGAATATTTGGATTTGCGGAAAATGTTTCACATGTTTCTCCAAGATATCAATAATATCATTGCTGACAACTGACGTTATCAATAACATTACAGTCAGTGTAAATACGGAAGTATTGCTTTCATAATTCTATTAGCAATATACTTTGCACGAAATCAGAAAATCTTTATCTGACAATTGTTTTCAATAATTAGTATCACGTCTTCAGGGTGACGTCTTTGCCAGTGGTATTAGTATTCGTTAATATTGTATCGCTTAACGAAATCCGTTGATACATAAATGCAAGACACCCAACTGGAGTTTCACCAAAGGGTAAACGAATAGGTAAAAACATGCGAAACGCGAAAGATATTATAAGATGTCTGAACAGTAGATCTATAATAACCCAAATTGAAAATCAGCATGCCCATTTCTTTGATTAATCATAATAACTTCTGCTGCTGAGGTTCCGTTTCAATGTGTAACATTACGTGAATCCACATCACAAAGATATAAACTGCTGTGCACACAAGAAGGATTTACTTAGTGTGTTCACCGACCTTCGCGGTTTTATCTGCGTAAACGCCAACAACTATATAAGTCAATTCTGAAATAACTTCACTATTAGTTCCCAATGGGGAAAAAACTCCCTCCTTTTCAGAACCGATGTTGACATGGATGATTGTTTATCGAATCCCGAGGGGATGCATAGTTGTTTCTGATTTGTCTGATCCAACATATAGCTGTAATCGTCTCCTTATGATGAAAGGGATTCTCCAGGCCTTATTAATCCACTTTATATGGTTAAACAAAACGGCACCGCGTAGACAATTCTGTCTCGAATCTGCCAAAACATATTCACAAGGGCATAAAAAGGCAAGTGATGACAAGTTTATGACTGGACAGACGTTAAATGAACATGCCTCTTTACCAATGCCAAATAACTGGAATCTTGTGGGCATTTAACATTATTTTTAGTTATATCTGAACGTGTCAGGTTAGTGTTAGAGGAAAGTGATTTAGGTTCGTAGACGTTTATCACTCTTATACAAAAGTAGACCAAGAACGTACATCCGACACCAAACCCTTATAGGGAATCAAAATGTTTTACCCATAAGACAAGTGGGAAAACGGGTATTATCAGGTCTAATGAATGGCACTACGAAGATTAAAATGTCTCCTTCATAAGACAGTATTATCGTTTTCTGTAACAGATGGTACAATTGGTGCGTAATAGGGTCACTCTCGACGCCAGAACCATAAAGGGATTGCCCACATGGGAACAATATGTAAAGCCATTGATATGGCAGCCAGATTGCAGATTGCTGCGTTATATCCTTCTCACTTACCGATGGGGCAAGTTAATATTAAATTACATATTAAGATATCTGTCAAAAGTTTGGTCGGTGGGGAGAAATATCCGAAACGCAATGCTCTGTCTGTTTCACTTAAGGATGACTCGATCTACCTTAGAGCTTAATTAGTACATCAGTTTGCTAATGGGTTCACTGAAAAGAACAAAAGACTCTTCTATCAATTTTAGAAATTCTAGATTGTCAAATTGACATACCAAGAAAACATATCACCTTACCTATGATCTGTTATAACCTGTCGTTAAATGGCATCAATTACCCCAATTTTTAATTGTTTAGGAATATTGAAGAGTTAAAGGAAAAGGTATTTATTATGAAATTATTTGGTGCCTTGGAATGATCTTTTAGGAAAAGGTTGGGATTGCATGTTTGGAACTACAGGTCAAGCCAGTTGGTGAAGTGGGTCTGTAATGTACTATCTTCGGATAACATCTCCGTACAGTCTCTGTTATTCCAATATTCGAAGACATATGAACTACCTTGAAATATCCCACTCAGTATGAAGATTTGCAACCTCAGTAATTGATGTTCAGACAGACTGCCATGCAGGCTTAGGACCAGGACATTTACTAGGGAAGGTCTACAAGAATAATGCATGACCATGAAGGTTTACGACCTCGGAGTATCTTCTCCAGATAAGGTGAGTATATTGAAGATGTAATTCATCCCACGGTATTGATAGATGGGGGTACTGAGAGATATTGATCTTGTGTTCATTGATCAGGGCAAGGAGAAAGAACAGGATAGATTTAACGTTTTTTGTTACCTTAGTAAATTTAGTTAGCGCTGTTTACACATATGATGCATCGTGGTATGTGCTCTGGCGTAGGCGTGTATCCTATCTGTTCCCCAAAATAAGAATTGTCTTGTGGATCAACACCATGTTGTATGTGACGTACGTATAGAACAAAGTTCATACATATCATAGATGCCATTTTCTCTTAACTTCAAACAGTGCAGTTTCTGTAAAATGGATTTTTCTTTTGTAACCCTGATGAAAAACTGTGTAATAGCCATGTCAGTGTCTGGTAATATTAGCCATATATTCCATCCCACAGTTTTGATAGATGAGAGATAATCAAAGATTGTAATCTGGTGTTTCATTGATCAGAGAAGGAGTAAGATAGATTTGAGGGTATTTGTTACCTCTGAATTTAGTTGGCTTATTTATGAAGATGATCCATCGTGGTCTGGCGGATGATATGTAACACTACATGTATATTATCTGTTCTCCAAAATAAGAATTGTCTTGTAGATCAACGCCATGTTCAAATATATGGCGTACATTCAAAAGCCTTTCAAACTCAAAAAGTGCAGCTTTGTGTGCTTATTCACGATGCATTACATCCCACGGTAGTGATAGACCAGAGCAAGAAGAAAGAGTAGGATAGAGTGGAGGGTATTTGTTACCTCAAAAACTTTCCTTAGTGCTGTTTATCAATAAGGCCTATCCTGAAATAATGTCCGTACACCCAGCTTGATATATACTGATCTTCACTGTTCTTATTGGTATTAAGAAATATGTTATAGATCAACACCATATTCGTGTTTCTAGCGCCCTATATTTCGTTTTATTACAACCCTGTTACTGAAAATGAACAGGTGATTTTGCTATATGTAATGTATATGTAAAAGCTGTTTTACATGCAAATCTGTCAACAATTCCATCAGAAAAGAATTGACATATAAAACAATTACATACCACATGAAGTTATATTGATCTTTCAAAAGGGAATCGACGGATGCAACAGGTTACAATCAAATTACAAAGCATGTTGATACAGCTAAATATTCACTATAGCAGTAAGATGAAATGCACTGTTTGATGATCCAAAATAAGAAAAGGTTATTGAGTAACTTTATATAAACAATGTTGATCTTCAAATTGCAGTCTAACCTAATTGGTGGAAATCCATGGCCAGTGAGGGTGTTTTGGGTTTTTAAACAACATGAAAAAGGAAAAATATGTTTTGAACAGAGGGATCAAACAAATAGTGTAATATTGAAGAAATGATTCTGGCTTTCAGTTATCAATATGACATACACTTGGCGTGTAGCAATGAAGTACTGTTATTTTATGTGACTAGTGTTCCTGTTGCCAAGGCGAGGTATTCAAAAATAACGTCGTTAACGGTTAGAATAAAGTAACACAATTCGTTTTCAGGAGGCTTATATCATTTCAATAAAATCATTCTCAACACTAGACGATAACCATACACATACGACTATTTATATTCACAATGAACATATTTCCCTGTTCACAAATACAATGAATAATCATACCATGTTCAACCATTACACTCACTCTTCTAATGACATCAAACGAAATGTGGGTTTTGTAAGTTTCTGAAAATGACAGTTGGCTCTCAGAACACTAAATTAGCACACCACGTCCCATAAATATTTTGATCTCTTTTGTGTTTCTGCCATAATAACGATCCAGCAATGGTCATGTAAGACTGGTTCTTCGTGTTCCAACTCTTGACAACCCAATCTAAAGAAGTAGTTCATTCAGTGATATACATGAAGGCAACAAATGGCACTTGAAAGAAACCTAGCAGACATTGCGACGCTAAGAGCCACCTCATCAGGAATCGTTTCCACTGAGTGATAAGAATAAACAATGGTGCGGATAAGACAGATTAGGCAAATGAAAGTTGAATTAGACAAATTGAAGCAACAATGCATGGGATTGATTTTTCAACCAAGCATGATTGATCTGTCTCAGACCTGCATGCATTAATCTATAATAATTGATTGGTATGAATGTGTAGATTTTGATTTAAGAATTGGCTGTGTTGTTCTGTAATCGTTGATATTGTCTTCAGCATCCTTGTCCAGCATATTATTCTGTTTCTTGTGTGCTCCAGCCTTTGGTGTCTACATTCCATACAATTTTTAAAGGTACAATCAAGCATACTCTTTCTGTCAAGCTTTCAAAGGGCTTCATACGACTCTTGCCAAAAAAATGTTTGATCAAGGTTAAAATAGTCAAGGTATCAGTAAAGCTTTTAAAACGTTTTATGGTGGACATGTGGAGGACATTTCCAAAATGTGTAGCATCAGTGACAAACATGCCTGATGTGATTCCCTAGTTTGACTTGTACCACATGTTTCAGTGTTTTGGGGGGGTTATTTCAGGTGAACAATTGACTTGCATTTTGTGTGTCTTTGGGACGGGTCCCACCGATGGGGAGTATACGCTCAAGTCTTCGCGAACACCTGGCATAATCGCTGTATGAAAGTGATCCATATACACATGCTCGTGGTGAAGTCGGAATCGTGCAATCGACTCTGCTTTAGGCAGAGATATTTGTATGAATATGGAAAGGGTTTTGTCACTTTTGTTTACAGTAAAACCCATTTAGTCCAGACCCCGTAAAAGCGTTGATCCAGACATCACTAGTGTTACTTTTAGGACAGTCTACGTGTGTTAAAAATATATCACACCATTATAATGATTGGTCAATACGAACCTGTGTTAATCCAGTTTTTCACGTTGAAAGGTACCCTCTGTATTGACGGGGTTTCCTCCGTAGATATTTTGTAAATCTCATTTTTTCAATGCAAATGACCTTTAGAAATTAGAATTAATGTAAATACTAGCTGATTATTTAAAAACATCTTAACATCTAGTATATTAGTGTCAGAAGAGAAGAGTGCAGAAAGACAACGATATTCGATTCCTGTAAAGGCCAAATTCGTAAAACCCATTTATGATCTTTCTATGCTGAACAAGACCGCAAATGGGGGGCTATAAAATAGTAAATGCATGTTCACTTAAAAAGAAAAATAGGTTTTGAAATCTGTGCAGTGTCAAATACGTAATTTACTCATATCATGGTCATGTAGAAACGTTTATAATAAGGAAAGGATTTAAAAATCAAAGACCAATCGTATTAGTAACATTGAACATTTATGTTATCTCTGTCACTTTGGCTTTTGGGTCACGCCACAGAACATGTTAGATAATGAAACTAATCAGCTTCTTAACGACATTGGGGTCTGCTAATACCGCATCAGGTTCAAGATATCGTGAGGAAGCCTGGCCTTGATGTGTAATATTTCTGGATCATTGTCATTCATATTGCATTGTTTCGTGAGATAATGTCTTACAAAGGCACACAATAATAATAATAGTAATAATTGCAAGCCATTCCGTGACCAATTATTATATTTTTGAATGTATCATCAAAATCAATTGCAAAAAATGGAATCCCAATAACAAATAATGAGATGGATTTCAAGAGGATTTCAAGGACACCAGTTTGTGAGATGACAACGCCTAAATAATGAATGGTAAAGGGAAATAAAGAATAGAAAATCAAATACCTTATTTTCAGAGGCTTGGGGTGAAGTTTGGTCATAAGAAACTCTTGAAACATGTATGGTATACATGCATGTGTAATCCTTGCCTCATTTCTGGAGGCTTATTGTTCGTGGATATTGTATAGAATGATGGGTCTACAATTGATGATACTCAGCAAAAGTGTGGACTGATTTTCACGTTGCATTCATTACAGGTTTGATACGATTACACACCTTCAGGTGTCATGTGTTTTGTAAGAAGTAAGATTTAAAGTCTAGGCAAAATCTTGAGCTGAAGAAACGAATAACGATCAGATTTAACACAACAGTTGATACAAAGTATTCGATGTTGGTGTGTCGTTCTTACAGTTGGCAGTCGTTCAAGCTATTCCTTGCTGATTTGTCCCCCGTTGTCCCCATTGGCCATACTACAGTATCTATTTGCCCGATTTCACTCTCATGTTTTTTTATTGACTGGGCAACTTTAGCTGCAAATTTAACCGAGAGGGGAATTAGGATACATAGAAAAGGTTTTCATCTTGCCATGCGAACGTTGAACTACAAAACTAATTTCAGTACTTCTAATTTGCGTTGATTTGTTTTGACATTTGTTGGTTTTTTTAATGAGAAGCCCTAACCAGTTGCACTCAGACATTCTTTTACGAACATGATTTTTGTTTGTTTGTTTGTTTGTTGTTTAACGTCGCACTTAGCAATATTCCAGCTATACTATGGCGGTCTGTAAATAATAAAGACAATCCAGTGATTAACATCATGAGTTTCGATCCATGCCATGGGGATACTACGACGTGCATCAACCAAGTCAGCGAGCCTGACCACCCGATCCCGTTAGTCGCCTCTTACGACAAGCGTAGTCGCCTTTTACAGCAAGCATGGGTTGCTGAGGACCTCTTCTACCCCGGATCTTCACGGGTCTCACGAACTTAAGTAATTGAGTTTGGTTTAACGTATCTTGGAACAAAAAATCCAGTTATATCACTGTGTATCAGACAGATGTGGAGGACATCCTGAATGATAAAAGCCTTAGTCATTTAACCCTGGAGGACTAAAACGCAAGGAATGGCGAAGCGATATATCTCTGTCAGTGCCTAATGTCTTTACACTGTTGGATCCAACACATTAATTTTATATTTACACATCAAGACTGAAATGTGGATGAAAAGCGATTTGGGCAGCAAAAGTTTTCGATTTTGATGAAACGGTTAATTAAGAACGTACTTCACACATTGTTCACAAATTGGGAATAGAACCCAGACTGACGACGCAACGCTTAAACTACTAGGTAAGCAGAAAAGAAATTATTTTATTAACTAATGACACAGCTAAGAGCAAACTCTGATATAAGAGATTAATATCGTTTTCATTAACAGATGGCAGGGGTTGTAGTTAAACTTTTCATTCTTTATGCCAAAGACACGAACTGGTTTCCACGCGTATAAAGTCATTGATATGGCTTCCCTATTGCTTGATACAGTGGAAAACCATGTTAACTTGTTGTAACATATTATGCAAAAAGAGCGTGCTAGATTGAAGCGAAGGCTGGAGCTGCAGGAATATTGCTGGACATGAGAGGAAATTTGAAGCCATCCCTCTTCTGGAAACTTTTTTGTCAATCTGAATCTTTATGCAAGATCTAAATATGAGGCGGTTTCATTGGTCTCAATTATTTCTTGTTCAGGTGGATAAATCAGTGGGCGGGAAGTGCCTATTTGACCATTTTTGAGCGATATCAAATCATAGATATACCTTGAACTCAAGTTGTGCTTCGTCAAATCCATTTGTTTTGATTTTGCAAATACAAGCAGATATTCTAATTCATATGCATAAAGAAACTTATCAGCAAAGAGGGAAACACAATTGAGTCCTGTCGCCAAGTTTCACATGGATGTTTCTGCAGATGACATTTGCTTTCATTATTGACAAACCTTTGAAGATAGAGATGTAACAATGTCTGTAGTCACCGTGTAGATGACACATGCGCCATGGATCAAGGAACGAATCCTTTTCTCAGGTTTGACGCGTGCGATAGCGGTGTAAAAAGTTGAAAAATTGTGTTTTGACATAACTGAACTTGTTTCCGTTCTGAAATTGGAAAATACAATCAAATCGTTCGAGAATCCACATGGTATTAATTCCACTGGTCTCAAATAATTTCTTTTCATGTAAAGAAATTCCTTCCTTGGGTGTCTTGAGGGTGGTGGTTAATCTTTGCGACAGGGGACTGGTGGTACAGTTCCCTTTGTATGGATTGTTATGGTGCATTGGGATCCAGTGATAAAGAGGAATGGACATGTCTTCAGGTTGTGGAGTCATACTAAAAGATGATAATATTGATGGAGGGTATTGGCAGATTTCTTTCTCAGTTATGTGGCATTATTATGCCCCGCCACGAAGGGGAGCGGGGATCATAGCAACAGAGTTCGTCCGTTCGTCCGCTTCTCAAAGGGGACACATTTTCTCAAAAACAATTTTAGTCAGAGAAATGAAATTTTACACACTGATTTAACTGGTCACCTAAAATGATTTCAAAAAGTAGTATCCTAAATTCATTATTTACAGAGTTATGGCCCTTGCTCCGTGAGTGAGTGAGGTTTTACGCCGCTTTTAGCAATATTCCAGCAATATCACAGCGGGTGACACCAGAAATGGGCTTCATACATTGTACCCATGTCGGGAATCGAACCCGGGTCTTCGGCGTGACAAGCGAACGCTTTAACCACTAGGCTACCCGACCGCCCCTCCTTGCTCCGTGCTTTTCAACTTAGTGTATACTGTGTGCAATGGAGACAGTCTTTTTTGAGGAACTACAGAAGTTGCATGAATGCAAATTTGCAAGTTATCTAAGAGATACTTGTCAAGACTGAGTTCGACAATGGGTCCCTATGGCGAAGGATGGTGATGACGCTGTTTTATTATTCTTATACCAAGTTCTTTGATCACACAACTAATGAAGTGATGTTTACATGTGATGGTTATGTTATTTGAGGCCTTGTCAGTGGGAACAGCTACAAACGTTTCATGAAGGGCAGCAGACTTTTGATGACATCTGACTGATTTGATTCGAAAGGCACTACGTGTTCCTAGAACCTCAATTGTGCTAACTTTCAAAATAAGGTGACATATTGTGATTCTATTTAGTATGTTGAAACATAAAACTGTAATTAGTCAAAGAGAGGCATGTTTGGCACTATAATTATAGGTCAAGTAACGTATGTAATCTTGGCATACAAAATAAGGATGTCTAAAGTATAGTTTGAAACATTCTTCCATTCTCAGACATAAATTATCATAAACTTTTCAGCTAAATGTGTAAAATAACATACATAAGCATGACTGTGAAGGTTAAAGACCTTGCTGTAACTTCTAAAGATGAACTTTGTACATTCCACAGTATTGGTAGAAGGGTACGGAAAAATATTGATCTGGTGTTCATGTATCAGGACAATGAGAAAGAGTAGGAGAGATGTATTTGTTACCTCAGTAAATGTAATTAGCGCTGTTTATCAAGATGTCCGTGCACTGAGGCTGAAATATACCAGAACCTGATCTTGTCTGTTTTCCAGGATAAGAATTGTCCTGTAGACCAACACCAGTGTTCTCGAGCATGGCGTTAACTTATGAACCTTTCGTTCTAAGGCAACCAAAAGTGCTCTTCCCATCAAGGGGATTTCGTTTGTTATAACATTATGAAGAAATACAAATTGGTCATGTCAAAGATGCTTCGCGTGTTAATCTGTCGAAGATCAGATTAGTCGGCAGAATTGACATATATTTCATCCAACTCGCTTGAATAAACGTTATTAAAGAAACGAAAAACATCTCCATAATAATAAGAAATATCTACTAAAAGCAGAATCCGTTGAAAGATTCCGTCTATAGCATGAATATGTGTTTATGAGTGAGTTAGATTTAATGGCGCTTTGAACAGTATTTTCAAGTTATATCACGGCGTGTCAGCTTAATGTTGGAGGAAAGCCCGTATGTGTATATGAATCGCGTTATGGGGATCTGCCCTTATATCATGATCATGTACGGCAGAATGATGAATTTCTATGTTTTATGGCCCTAAATAATTAACGTATATTGATTCAACTTTGTTTGGTCCTCTTAAAATGAGATTTTTGTGTCAATCTAGATCAACTTGAAAACCTAAACATATGAGTGAAAATTCCAACATATCTATGACATTTCAAGAAGAAGGAGAGGGAGCAAGACAAGAAGAAGAAGGAAGAGGACGCGATTTAGGAATTCAATTATCAATATGACATTCACTTTGAATGTGGAGCATTGAAATACCGTCATGTAATTTATGGCATTGCAAAGGAGAAGAAGAGGGAACAAAGAAATATGGTATTATTTAAGACACGTTTTAGGAATTTAATTATCAATATGACATTCACTTTGAAAGTGGAGCAATGAAATACCGTCATTTAATGTGACTTCTTTCGCTGAGATCAGGTTTTCACAACTTACACCGTTAAAGGTCAGAGTAGACAGGTAGGAGCATGTTAGTAATTTCACAAAAAAACATTCTCACCAGTCGAGCATTACCATACATAAGAGGCTAAACGACAGCATTGTCACATTAATTATGCACCTTTGCAACGAACGTTTTCCCATTCAGTGCCACAATAAGGGGCCATGGCAATGTTAAGAACAATAGTTAAACTCACTGTAACATAAGACTACACACTGTAGGCTTTTTAATGTTTTCTCTGAAAATGAATAAGGACATGAACATTTCTGTCTCTTTTTTAGTCTGCCATTATCTGCAGTTGTCTTCGTTCTCCGTGTACCAAATATTGGCCTATCTAAGCAAGCAAATAATTATATAGACATGCATAAAGGCCACAAATGACACTTGAATGGGATCTATCAGACATAGCGACGCTAACAGACGCCTAATCAGAAATCGTTGTCCCTCCAGTGATAAGCACCTCCGATGGAGAGTTTTCGACAGATTAGGCAGATCGAAGTTGAAGTAGACAATATGAAGCGACAATGCATTGGGCTGACATTTCATCCACAACATTATTAATCTGTCTGGGATCGCCATGCTCTTATCATCAATAAGGAATTGGTACGAAAGTCTGTAACTCTTGCCAATGCTTTGTTGCTTTGCTGACGTCGACGTTGTATATATAGCCCAGATATATAGCCCAGAATCAATGTTGTAGTATAAATTACAACTGCCATGTTTGTAATGCAATATCATTTTGAAATTAGAATTCATTAAAATACTGACTTATAACATGTCCGTCAAATGTGAGAAGAGCAGACTTTTCAAAACAAAACTTTTACGTAAAACACCTTCTACAAAAAGGGACTTTATAAGTTTTCTCTATTCGATTTGAAAAAAACATGTTGAAATTCTGTATTAAGTCAACTAAAAGTTTTACGATAAATAAATATGTAAACTAATGAAGCTTATCAGCTCGTTGACGTCCCTGAGGTCTCCTAAGACCGCATCAATCCCATGTTCTCGCGAGGAAGCCTGGGCTTGAGATGCACTGTTTCAGCACCATTGTCATCTATATTCCCCAAATGCATTGCTTTGCAAGTTAATGTCCTAAAAACACGCACGTGAATTATTAAAAAATGGAAACAGATTCGTGACCAATTATTTCAACTATGAATGATGCCAGGAAAGTAAGTTGTAAAGAAGTGATCCCACACACAACTGATCAGATGCATTCCAAGATGATTTCAAGTTTATGCCAAAGCAACGCCTGGGAGTCTAGTGTTAGGTTACAATGTAATCTTACAAAGGTGAGACGTAAATGTCAGGAAAGAGGAGAGAGAAAAAACAAAATCAATGAGGAATGATAAACGGAAATATAGAATTAACTTTTTATGTAAACCTCTACACAGAAAAAGCTCGCTGAGAAATGTATGGTATATGTTGTACAATGGAAAATGGCTGTGTAAACCCAACTTTACTGCTGGAGGCTTACTGACGGATATTATAGTGTTCGCTGGTGGAGTGGAATTGATCCTTAAATTGTGCGTACTCATTTTTAATTTGCATCCGTTGAACGTTTTATATGATTGCGCCTTCAGGCACTTTGGGTTTTGAAAAAGTTAAAAAGTTTTAAGGTCCCTTGGAGCCCATACAAAAACTTGAAAGACGAATCCAGACATAGTGTCAGTGTGGATGTTGTGTCTTTCTGACATTGATGGTGTTTTGTTTTAGTTGTTTAGCATCATTAAAACTTAAAAGGAATGTCATATTTCATGGAAAATGAGTCATCTCTTAATCTAGGAAATGGATTGTATCGTTGGTAAGAGCAAAGGTTGCCAATGTTTTATTTCATTTGGTGTAAGAACATACGTCATCGTCCTTTTTCTTGTTTTAGTAATTCTTTATCAGAGGATCAAACACATGACACCCATTCCAATCACCAGTATGTCATGATCAGTTTTCATAGTGCAAGGGGGGCACGGGTGGCCCAGTCGTCTAAGGCGCCACGAGTCGCTGTGCAGATTTGCGTCCCTTGGGCACGCAAGAAACCTATGATTGTGGATTCGAATCCCGGTTCGCCCCGATTATGTTTCTAGGTTCGTCAGCACCATACCCGAGCTCGTGGGTTTCACCGGAGTGGTAAACGTCTGAGACCTGCCTCACTTCGGGCTTTCCTCCCACATTAAGCTGACACGCCGTGATATAACTGGAATACTTTTCAAAGCGGCGTTAAACCCAACTCACTCACTCACTCACTCACTCACAGTGCAATGTTTTCAGTGTACATGCATTTCTCTTTGAATTCGATATGGTGATGAATTACCATATAAACATGTTTGACAGTCTTTATTAATTAATTGGCCTGAAATGCTTCGTTGCGTCTAGGGATCCGGTAATCACTATCTGAAAAAACGTTCAGAGTAGCATCATGTGTTGAGTGCAACCTCACTTACAGTGGTACTTGTATGTATAAATATCATATGTAATACGCATCCATCCTCAAAGCCAACATGGAACACATCTGATACATTAGTGTTGAACAACTCTTTGAAACCAACGAGAGGTCCGTCTTTAAGTATGCTGACGTGGCATTCATTTATCATTACATACTCATTATTGGATCGTATTCTGTGAATTGCATCCGTCGGAACTTGTGTAAAATTGAATGTATCCTTTAACGATGTTTTGGCTGACTAATAATCAGAGAAATCCTCACTTATGGTCAATTCCGTTGTTATAAGCACATAGCTTTTAATTGTGGAATATTTTCACAGGGCCTCGTCCTGTAGTCATCCGGTTTGTTACATAAGATCTTCCATACAGACCCTGGTCCGGGGGGTCATATGAACAGGAAAAGCTATGTAATTCCCTTGAGTGTTTACTTTATGACTTCCTTTTTTCTGTTCCAGATAATATTCCATTTTTATGAAAGTTCAAGTATGTTCACATTTGAATCCCATAAAAGTCAATTGAAAATTGTCTTCAATGTGTCTCACGTTTATGGGGGTATAAACGTAAAGTGTGCACTGGTTTAAAACCGCCATAAACGCAAAATCATGTTGAAGTGAACAATAACATTTTCACAGAAGTAATAGATACACATACTGTGTTTGCAATGTAGAGCTAGGTTACCGGTAGATTTAACCGCGCTAAATTGTTTGTTTGGGTTTTTTGGTTCTTTGGTTTAACGCTGCACCCAGCAATATTCCAGCCTCATGATTGCTGTCTGTAAATAATCAAGTCTGGACCAGACTATCCAGTGATTTACATCATGAGCAACAATCCACGCAATTGCAAGCGTGGGTTGCTGAAAACCTATTCTATCCCGGATCTTCACGGGTCCCGCGCTAAATTGAATTTGGAACAGAACGCTAAATTTAGCAGGGTTATTTCTACAGGTAACCCAGCTCTACATTGAAAACGCTGTACATCTCCATTCTAACATGACTAAATAAAACGCGAACTCTTTGGAATATATATTGAGTGGGTCGAGATCAGTGTTTTGAGAGTGTGGTCGATCTGAATTACAGAATCACCGATAACAGCCTTTAAACAAAATATGTCGCTGTATTTGCTCAAGCAGTTTGTTTACACAGTAATCGTTCATTCAAACACATGACAGACACTGAAAGGCAGGCAAACTTCCTTAGCTAACATGACTTGGGTACCCCCATAAGAAAACTAAGCAAGCCTTGAAAAGCTTTCGTTCTAAATCGCACCATTATGAAGCCTTTTCGTTCATTGTGACGCAAAGGATAATATGATGTCACAGTCGTATTTAGAAAAGCGCCTAATTCCAAGCTCTATGCTGTCCCCAAAACTTAAAATACATTTTCCTTGAAGATTTCAAGTGTGTTTTCTGCAAGAAATATATTGCCAGATATTATTTTGAATATTGTAGTAACCGCAACTTTTCATTTTGTAACCGATATTGTTAGATAAAATAATTTAAACATGCCTACCGATAATGACTGAAAAAATACTTTCCTCGATGATGCGACCGTCAAATCGGCTGTTTCGATCAGAGGGAGGTTATTGTGATTTGACAACCTCTGATTGACCCATGCATTTCCAAATTCATGGTAGAATACTTATTTAAGCAATAACACACAAAAAACTGTAGACAACCATACTAAATTAGTGATCTCGTTCAGCGCAATAATGGAACACAAGCCCCGCCCATTCTACCATCAACCAATCAGGAAACAGTAGTCCGCTTGTGAGCCTGACAAAAGAATTGCATGGCTAGACATCAATCGCTATGGAATCACTTGCAATATATTTATTCCGAAATGAAATATCAATGACATTAAAACATCTGATGAAACTAATTGTTGTTTCTTTACCAATGATCATACACGTACATGTAGATGAGAAAAGAAAATTGATGATTAAGTTCCATAAGCAATGCATAACGACAATTGGATTACACAGTTGGTAAATCAAAACACCCTCACTGGCTATGATAGAAAATTACGTCAACGTTAACTTTCAATCGGGATTTTGAAACAGAAAAGATATATGCTTGCAATGTGCATTAATGACATTTTTGTCATCTTGTCGATTGTGTGGCATCAAAGGGCAGAAACGTTAAAAGATTTAATTTTTTGTTCACCTGCATGACGCTCAGCATTTAAGGGATAAAACTAGGATTGGCCAGTCTGGAGTCAGTATTAGTAGTGTATCCATGTTAAACTGCGGGGTGGTAACCTCAGTGATTTATCACTATAGAACCCGGTATAAGTCCAGATAAGTACAGCATCCACACACAAAAGTACAAGCACGTACTATGAATGAAATAGCCTCGAACGCGTTAAACCCCATTTTACCTTACCTCGAATAGCATCATACATAGACCCGATAGAACGTTCCCACTGGCAGACATACAGGCTGTTAACATACAGCTGCAATATTCTGATTACGTGTAATATTCACTCAAGTAATTTGTTGTTGTTTTAATGCGTGCCAAAGATGACATGAATTATGATACACATTTAGGGTTTATTATAAATTAAAGTGTGATCTGCGTTCGTTTTCTTCCATACATATATGTATGTATGGTCTATACATAGAGGTTACCACGTGAGTGTGTTTGGTAATGGTAAATATCCTGCATTAGGAATAAACACTGTATTTAGCGAACCTTGGCGAGCTAAAAGCATAGTGTTTATTCCTAATACAGGACATAAACTATCCCAAAACACACAAGCGTGATGACCTCTTTATCATACAATGTCATTCTTTAGTTCTGTGCTTGAAAATCGCTTTCCCTCTCTCACAAACATTACCGAAACATTGCAAGTTTTCCTGCAATGCGCGCATTAATATTTATTACGTCGCAGGGGAAGTGATGTGTCAGTCGGACAGTGACAGTAGCCAATATAGTTCCAACTGAAATCTGTTACTTATACAGTGGCGAAGCAACATATACGCAAAACAACAATTGTGTTCACTTGCCTTTCGCGGCAATCCATAGCTGCCCTTTGTCAAAGGGAAGCTACTCTAACCCTAGTCTATGCGACGTCAAGGTCACGTGCGAAGTTGTTGACAGTCTGCCTGTCCTGTCATAATGTTAAGAGAGCAGCCAGATGTTTACACGGCGACAAAACGAAACAAGGTAATAATTCAAACATATTCCGTCCAAATCCAATTATTTTAATTTGTGGAAAAAGTTGCATGCCGCGGAGGTCTACAAACATAGATATGGCCACTGATAGCGCTTGGCCCTAGTGCCCTCGCAAAATTGTTTCGAAATTTATATCTCAAAACTTGCCAAAACCTATAAAATGCTTTAGCTACATCACAGTCAGACACGCGACCGCCTCCGTGGTCTAGTCTTACCAAAAGACGTTAAAAGATGGTACTTGTTGTTACCCTGTCTGGCGCTCGGCATTAAGGGGCTAAAACAAGGACTGGTCGGCTTGGAGTCAGTATACTGTGTCTGAGTGGGGTATTCATGTTAAACTGCGGCATGGTATCTCAGTGAGCTAGCACTATAAATCGGCATCAGTCCGGACTAGTACAAGCAGCCACACACACACAGGTGCATGCACGTCGCTATATAAGTGCAATAATCTTTGCCGCGACGTTAAACCCCATGTCACCTCACCTCAGTGAGCTAGCACTATAAATCGGCATCAGTCCGGACTAGTACAAGCAGCCACACACACACGTGCACGTCGCTATATAAGTTCAATAATCTTTGACGCGACGTTAAACCCCATGTCACCTCACCTCAGTCAGACACTGATTTTCAGTATATTAGACTGTTCGTTTGATAATGATATCCCTGTAGTTAATCCAGATTCCCGATGGTTAATTCTGACTCGATCGCCGGATGACGAGGGCGACGCCATGTTTGTTTGTAAACACTGAAAGTAGTCCCTACTTGACCTTTGATATTTCCATCTCAATCCGCATATGACCCCAACGGATTTCGTTTTTATCCTTTGGCTTTAACCAGCCGAGAAACCTACACATTATATGATAAAAATAAATCTCTTCCTCAATCATATGAAATATGAATCAGTTGTACGACTCCCGACTGTATCATAAACTTCTGTTTATGGTTCACTATGAAAAAGTGATGGTACCAGGTAATGACAAGGTGAGCGACTCCTACCCCACCGATGGTACCCGTGACAAACACATGCAAAGGCAAGTCAATTGTTGCAAACACGTTAAAATAATACGTTAAAATAGGAAATGATTCGGTCATCATTTAAGTAAAATATGCGTCAAATTTAGAAATATCCTCCACATATCTACCATAGAACTTTTTGAAAGTTTGACTAAGTTTTGAATGTTGTCGCTCGTCTACATAAGGGGTGATGCTATCTCACATCAATGGCCTTTAGCTATGACCGTTACAAGGAGTGTTCACACCTCCTAACTGGCACTTACTCTTTTCATTAAAATTGTGTGAGTGACGTGAGCTACCGGCAGAGCAAGACATGCTTACCTTTTTTGCGAACACCTGGCGTCATCGCTGACTTTTTTTCATAAATTCAATCACTTTTTGCTTTTCACGCACTATAATATCCGTTTCGGCAGATGTTCGAGAGTGATTATTGTCTGGCGTTGACGTTTTGAATTGCAGTTTGCCTCGGGTTAAGGTAGGTAAGTTTTGATTACTTCCTCCCATTTGAAGGTTACCTACCCAACTAGTTTGTGTTCTTTTATGTCAAATACAGCCATCTTACGATATATTGGAGATCCCCTTCACTGGAACAATTTTGGCGATATCAACTCAAAGAGATTTATTATTGGATTGGTTTGTTACAGATGATCATTCGATACATCCGACTTCGCTACATTCGAATATTCGTCATATCCAGGGAGACTTTAACCAGTGCGCGACACGGCTATGCATTTATAAGATCAGATTGTTGACACAAGTTTCTAGTTAAGGCGATTAACATTTTCAATAAAATAATTGTCAGCGATTCAAAGGTCGTTCAGATTATTAATATATTTTAATAACAGAATGTTCCAGTCTAATCTAGGAGTTGATTTGATATACCCTGAAGTTTTAAATATTTACTGTGAAGAAAACAGAATTATTCCAGTCATTTTTATTTTATTCCCCATTTTGGAAATTCAATATTTAATAGGGGCGGTAGGGTAGGCATAGTGGTAAGAGCAGTCGCGCGTCACACCGAAGTCCCGGGATCGATTTCCGACATGGGTACAATGTTAGAAACCCATTTCTGGTGTTCCCCGCCGTGATATTGCTGAAATATTGCTAAAAGTGGCGTTAAACAAAACTCACTCACTCACTCGATTCCCAATATGGGTACAACTTCTGGTGTTCCCAGCCGTTATACTGATGGAATATTGCTAAAGACGGCCTAAAACCATACTCACTCATTTATTATAAATTTTGAATATCCGTCAAGACATATGTCATATTGCAATAGCACGACACAATATAGATGGAACATATAACGGTTTTGATGTTTCTCAAACTTGAAAGGGTTTCAACACACAACCAGGATCAAACATTACTTGCATCAACAAAGAGCAAAGAATCAAATGCTGAGAATAAAAATGACCATTTTTTAATAAAGTTATTTCGTCATCCTTTTTCGATAGCAATACATTCTCTTTTGAATATATGTTTTTAAGTTGTTTTGTAAGTATATCTATTTTCGGTGTGGCTCCTTTGATGCTATTTTTGTGGAAAGAACTTCCTGTGGAATCGATTCTGTAAATTTGAACAATTATTTCAACCAGACAGGGTATCTTGTGGACTTATGTAAACGAAACGAATCTCTAGGCCTTGCTCGTACTAGGAATAGACTGACACAGGTGTCAAGATAACATGACAGATTGTAAAATCATTTGGTATGTTGGAATTGAAAAATGTTCTGGCTGAGCCTTGAGTCAATGAAGAGCGTGTCGGGATCTACAGGTCCAGCGTCTGTGGGGGGAATTGGTGATATCGAAGTTGAGTACAATCTTTGGATGCTTCATAACAAGATTGTATTTAACAGTTTAAGATTAGTAGGACTCCACGTGTAGATGACTCTTCCCTCAAGTTGTGCACGAATGTTGGAAAGGCATCTGTGATCTGGTCGTGATGAGGTACTGTTGACGGTGGGTCTGATTGCCGGTGAGTGAGTGAGTGAGTGAGTGGGTAGGTGGGTAGGTGGGTGAGTGAGTGAGTAAGTGAGTGAGTGGGTGGGTGGTTGAGTGAGTGAGTGTATGGCTGGGTGGGTGGGTGTTTTAGTGAGTGAGTGAGTGAGTGAGTGAGTGATTCAGTGAGTCACTGAGTCAGTCAGTCAGTCAGTGAGCGAGCGAGCGAGTGAGTTAGTGAGCGGGTGAGTGTTACGCTGCAGTCAGTAATATTCTAGATGTATCATGACTTTCTTGAAATTTTCAAGCAACATTATGCCTCCGTAACAGTAGCACTATGTATCTCCGAGTGGATGAGTGAGTGACTAGTCTGTTTACACTGCGTCAGTAACATAATCAAACCAGGCAGTTCAGTGGTTATAAACGTGAGAATCCTGGTGGGCCAGACTATCAGCCATACATTTATTGTGACCACCAATGTACATAAGTCGGCTTAAGAGACCCCTTCACGGAATCCCTGTGGGTTGGACTATCAATGGACGGGTGTTTTTAGGGTTGTCTCACTATGGTTTTGGCTGGTGTGCATGAGTGAGCTATGTTTAACGCCGCTTTATACAACAGAGACCCGTGAGGATCTGGGTTGAGGATCTGGATCTTCAGCAACCCATGCTTGCCGTTAAAGGCGACTGTACTTATCGTAGGAAGCGACTTGGTTGATGGATGTCATCGTATCTCAATCGCGTAGATCGATGTTCATGATGTCAGTCACTGGATTGTCTGATCCAGACTCGATTATTAACAAACGCCGTCATATAGTTGGAATGTTGTTGAGTGTGGCGTTAAACAACAAACAAACCAACAGAACTAAGAATCAATATCAGGCCGAATTTTGAAATCGATTCTATAACTTGTACAGCAAACTGCGGCGCCTTGTAAGACGACTGAGCCACCTTTTGTACAACGATTGTAGTCCGGAGAGCAATATTCAATTCGTGTGGAATTAGCAGACATCAGGCAGATGACTTATCCAGACGTAAGGAAAATACCACTATTTGAGCTTCGTGCCGTGAAATACTATTGCCTCACAACTAATCTTAGCCTTTCTTGATTAGACACATTGAGTTGCACAAAGAGGCACACATCATCAACAAAGAACAAATGGAGCGGGGGCGGATTCAATTAATTTTTTTTGTGTGTGTGTGTGTTAGAGGTGGGGTAGAGGTGTGGATGTGTGGGTTTGGAGGGTGTGTGTGTGTGTGTGCTCGAGGTGGGGTAGAGATGTGGATGTGTGGGTTTGGAGGGTGTGTGTGTGTGTGTTCGAGGTGGGGTAGAGGTGTGGAAGTGTGGGTTTGGAGGGTGTGTGTGTGTGTTCGAGGTGGGGTAGAGGTGTGGAAGTGTGGGTTTGGAGGGTGTGTGTGTGTGTGTGTGTTCGAGGTGGGGTAGAGGTGTGGATGTGTGGGTTTGGAGGGTGTGTGTGTGTTCGAGGTGGGGTAGAGGTGTGGATGTGTGGGTTTGGAGTGTGTGTGTGTGTGTGTTCGAGGTGGGGTAGAGGTGTGTATGTGTGGGTTTGGAGGGTGTGTATGTGTGTGTGTTCGAAGTGGGGTAGAGGTGTGGATGTGTGGGTTTGGAGGGTGTGTGAGCCGGGGGTGAGGAGGGAGAGGAGGTAGCTGTGTTTCATTTAGATAGAAACATTCGGTTGTCCGTTAATGTGTGTAAATACTTATGTTGAGTTGACAAACAAAGAACTTGGTTTTAGCAAACAATATTTTCAGAACAACAGAATTCGCAAAAAGTTTTCCCATAGAAACGACAGCAATACATGATCCATACATGTACACTGGCAAAGTTTCGAGACGTAAATTGTACACAAGAAAAACGCATTTCTTTATTATCCAAAACTGGCTTCCACTGGAGACATAAGAGATATGAACCGGGATTCGAACCCACAATCATAGGTTTCTGGTGTGCCCAAGGGACGAAACTCTGCACAGCGAATCGCGGCGCCTTAGAAGACTGGGCCACCCGTGCCCCTCTGAACTGATTAGATGTTCTCCTCACACTCACGACACTGGCTATTACTGTTTACAAACTGGAAAAGTGACAAGGAAGATTTTGGATGATAAATTGAATCTAAATCAAAACTCAATAAAACTTATAAAATGTTTACAACTCGTCGTCAACAAAACTTTAATCATTTGTCGGGGGAGATTCGCAAATATCATTAAGGATGGATTTTCGGTATAATCACGGAAGACATTTGATCAGGGAGGTAGTTCCAGACAACACGGGTAAGCACAATTGCATTGATGCAGCCTACAAGGCAATAAATAACAAGACCTTGAGACCCTGAGTTCTTGTGACCAGTCGCAGCTCCGCGCTATGAGACTGACCATTCATCTGTCTGGCAGGGGTGTCAATTAGCGTGTCCAGAGGGTCAAGCAAACGTCCTGTAGGACTTCATTCTGCCTTTAGCCGGGCGGGCTTAGAGCTAATTGCTTGTGTTTACATCGCTTATAGCAATACTTCAGTCATATCAAGGCAGATGACACCTAGAATAGGCAATGCACCTTGCAGGCATATTTGGAATAACCCAGGTCCTCAATCTCAACAGACAACACATAATGCCTTTGGCCGGTCAGGACGTCAAGCACCAACAAAGAGCTTGACCTGGTGTTTTCGACAGGTCATGTCAAGCAAACGTTGTGACTGGGGATCTCTGCATTTTTGTTTTACCCAATGTGTGAGTGCCGTGTGAGTTTGTATTCAGAACTACGTTGAGTTATTTCTTTCACGTTTTATACAAATCTTATGTTTTATCAACTTTCCTCATTCTGAATGGATGGTTTTACGCTTCACAAACATGTTTCACATCCCTCCATTGCAGAAAAAAGGGCTGGTCGGGTAGCCTAGTGGTTAAAGCGTTCGCTCGTCACGCCGAAGGCCCAGGTTCGATTCCCGACATGGTTAGAATGTATGAAGCCCATTTCTGGTGTCCCCCGCTGTGATATTGTTTGAATATTGCTAAAAGCGGCGTAATACCATACTCACTCACTCATTGCAGAAAAGAAGCGCCGCTTATTTGCTCGATCTTCTTGGATCTGAGTTTGGATTATTCTACATAAACTACTTTCTAATTCTCCAGTTACATTCATTAAAACTATGGTGGATTCTTCCTGCGGGCGATGTTAATTTGTTCACACAATAAACAGATTAAATGCAAAAGAAAATAAACGACTCTTTATAAAGGTAAAAAGACTAATTTGGCATTCTTGTGAGAAGATTCAGATATTGTGTCTGCTTCCTCGAGGGAGGGACTCCAATACCTTCAAGACAAATGCAATACAACTTCAGTATAAATTCAATTTTATTTTGAGCCAATGAGAAATGGATTCTGTGGATGTTTCTTTTAAGTTTCAGTAGCAATTCTCTCAATGAGTTGCGGCCAGGTTCCGCGAGGATTGTAATTTCGAAGATCAGATTCGACCCCATTATTATCCTTGGTTTGACTGCGCCATACCCGTGCTCGTAGTTGTCACCTAAGTGCTAAATATAATGGATTTACGCCACCAAACCGGTTGAACCCTTCACGCATAATGATAACATGTGACTGACAAACTGTTCTAATCGTCGAACCGAACTAACTTACTCAGGAAAAACTTTCTATTGGAGTCACAGTTCTATCGTGAACAAAAAGTGTCAAAAAGCATAACAAAGAATCAAAAGTTCTTAAAACTATTCTGAGAATGAAAGTTCCATCAACCTTGCAACGACTTCTCAGTGTAGAGTGAGTAAATAGGCGATCTGTTTCAATCACACTATTGGGAGAATGGCACATAAAGGACACGGAACTATATTGATTTAGTCAGTGAGAATGTGAATTGAAGTATTTCTTACCTTAGCAAAGTCAATTTTGTTTCCCATTGTGATAGCATGCGCGTGTGCTACCCCCTAATGATGAGTTATCAGAAGTTTTCATATATATTCCCAAAATAGTCTAGCCTTCTATTGATACAACATTGGACAAAGCAGCTTCATGTGTCGAGTACACCCTTTTGGAGCTTAAAAAGACTTGGATTTGTCTTTGGGTATGGTTGTAAAAGTCCCAAGGCATTTTCAATGAATGTAGAATTAACCTCGAAATACACCTAC
Source organism: Haliotis cracherodii (assembly GCF_022045235.1). NCBI lineage: Eukaryota > Metazoa > Mollusca > Gastropoda > Lepetellida > Haliotidae > Haliotis > Haliotis cracherodii. The sequence continues at coordinate 52,959,884 of NW_027266319.1, read as the reverse complement.
CTCAGCGTTTATTCAGATCGAAGAGAAGTTACAATGAGATCTATTGGATGAAATGAGAGGCATCGTTCTGTTCACAATCACACCAAATATACTCATATAGGATATAGTGATTTTGTACGTTTGGGGGTATCTTCCATACCTGACCAAAATGTCTTCAATCGTTGAAACAGAAAGATGAAAAATAGATCCTGTAAATAGCATGCATAGACTCATGTCTCATTAAAGTCTTATGAAGATATATACTACTCAAAACAAGTTAAAGAACACTCAAAACTGGAACCCTGTATGCTGCAATACTCACAAGTCGTGACCGATTAACTGCAGTTATATAAATGTGGATGATCATTAAATTTCTTTTGAGTAGTGTGCATAACGTAAGTTATAACCACAATCCAATAAAGTGTTATGGGTTTTGCTTATGTTCGATCACAAATCCATTATAAACGTCACTAAAACTTACAGAAATTACAGATTCTTAATCAATCCATTATTTTCAAATTATTTCTTAAATCAGCCTTGAATATATTGTAATCACTATGGCAGAAAGCGAGTTTTAGCCTATGTAAATATATAACAAAATATAGTCGTGCAGAAAACAGAGGTTATTTTCAAAATGGCGTTCATTGTTGTAAGAATAGACGCACGCATTAAATGACTATGTCATTAATTTCTTCGTTCTAAGGGCCTTCTGTCGCTGATACATTATCTCGGCTTTCGCTATTGATTATCTGTGATGATCTCTTCTGATTCTACAGTTACATTTGTTAAAAGATTGATGTCAATGCAGCTTTGTACAATATCTGTCTGGTGAACTGAAAATAATAAACAATTTTGAGTCCACAAAAAAGCAGACACACCATCACGATTAGAATGAGAAACGACTAATTGTCTGTCTCTTCGGGACGATTAGGACTCATTGTCAGATGGTAATGCTTTTTCCTTCTGACATTGATATTTCACTGATGATGTTTTTGCGACGGAGCAGACTTCATTAGAACTCTGGAGGATATTGTATTTCTTGCAAATGTCTCTTCGGAGTATTCAAAGAATGAAGGTATGGATTAAGTCTTTGATACTTAGGCATTTATAAATTGGAAGAATATGAAGACATGGAACTTTAATGGATAACAACTTTCTTTTCGTTTGTAACGACCTTTCAGGGCTTCTTCTTGAAGTTACGGTTTTGTATCTGTGGAAACTTATTGAGATGGTTTGAAAGTTACTTAAAAAATCGTTATCAAAAGATTGTTTTAAATTGCAACAGCCGAGATCCAAAAGCAGTCTTGACAGGTGTGCCACAGGGCTCGGTCTTTGGGCCAGTATTGTTTATTATCTATATCAATGACATTGTTGAAGTAATAAATAGTAACAAAAGACTGATGACGCATCTTTGAATCGCATCATAGACGATTCAAATAGGAATCTTAATAATGACTTGGACAGAATTTCTGCTAGATTGCAAGTCAAATTTAGTCCCGAAAAAAAGGAATCAATTCAATTTACCGGTAAAGTAAACCCTCGTCGCAAACCTAACCTATATATGAATGGCACAGAAATCCAAGATGTACAAAGTCATAAGCACCTAGGTAATACGTGACAAAGTAATTGTACGTGGAAAATGCACATGGATGATATTGCAAGTAAATGTTGTCCTATGGTTACTTGTGTAAGAAGTTATAAATATCCTCTATACTACCTTAGAAACTATGTACAACCCATTTATTTTTCGATTATTTATTATTGTTGTCCTATTTGGGTTAACTGTACTAATGGACAAGCTAATTCATTGGAAAGTTTAACTCATATGCTCTTAGAACCATATGTGGCGCGATTCATCAGAAAACGTACAATGAAACATATTGTAAGTCATTTAAAAAGAGAGGATACAATTCAAAATTGGTAATGTCTTACAAAATGAATAATCATCTTTCACCAGAATAACTGTGTGGGCTTTTTCCTAATACAGTTTGGGAAAGCACAGATTATAACTTAAGGGATAAAACTAATCTCCAGACAGTGAAGAGTAAAAGAAAAGCTCAATTCAGATTCATTGATACCAGCTACAACACAAGTTTTAAATATGTTACCAGCAAACCCAATATGGGCAGATACTGTTACACAATTTAAGACTTGCTACTTGGAAGGGGAGACAGTGGTATATTGGTGAATTATGGAAACAGGTTATGTCAAATTAGTCACAGTCGCCTTAGGATTAAGATGCATCGATCTTAACGCAGATCAGTATGATAGATATATTTTGGATACTGAACTTTTTCCAGTGTATACCATGCCGAAGATGCTTTTGTGTGTACAAATTACTATGTTTTTCGAAATGAAATGTATTTTACCAACATGGTTACTCTTAACAAACAGTGCAATTTGGAAACTCGTATTTGAGTAAGGAAGATCAAATCCAAACATTAGATTCTATTCAAAACATCATATTCAAAACTTGCAGATTTTCAATTAAGTAAAATAATGAATTTATTGCTTTATATAAGCTGCACATATATTTAATATATATATACACATCTAGCTTGGCATGTATAGTTTATTTGCTACATTCAACCTTCACTGATGTATTAATTGTGTTATGTCTTAAATGTAATGGAGCGGGATAATGACATTAGCGCTTCGGTTGTTTACCAATCAATTTTTAATACTTTGTGAAAATAGATATGTTTAAATCAAGTTACGGATTGTATCAGCGTCGAGAAAACCCATACTACCATATGTCCGTGCCATGTTGCCCTTAGTTTTTGCAGGCATTTTATATCTTAAATAGTCTCACTGGTTTGTGTAAATCTGGTGTACCAGGTTTGTTCCAGTAACGAAAATGCATCAGAAACGTTCTCATTTTATTTCCCTTTATAATTTCATTTCTGTTCTGAGTTGAAAACGGGTTCGTGTAAAATGTGTCCTGAAAGCTAATTTCACACTTGAATCTGATGCAGGTCGGATTCCTATAGAGATTCTAAAACAAAGAAGACATACTGTTATTTTTTTCTTTCCTCTTGGACAGAAAATTAGCCATTATGAATAGTGACGAAAACGTCAACCCTAGACGCCGAGGACACAATTAAAACGTCATGCTACAGCATTCTTCATTGATAAGGACAGTAAAATAAAATAAAATATATATCAACGTTGCTCATAAAAATATACCATGTAAGAATATGTATAGGATAGCAATAAGACCATGACCATCCTCCTGTATATTTGTTGGAGTGAGTGAGTGATTTGGGTTTACCGTCCCTTTGAACAGTATTCCAGATATATCTAGGCATGTCAGCTTGATGTGGGAGTAAAGCTCGAAGTGATGCAGGTTTCAGAAGTTTACCACTTTGCTGAAACCCACAAGCACGGGTATGGTGCTGATAAAACCTTGAAACACAATCAGTTTCGAACCAACGATCATAGGATGCTGACGTGCCCAAGGGACGCAACTCTGTACAGTTATTATGATATGGACTATGGTTGCACACTTTGATGATTACCTCGATGGAGAGACTCACATCATTATGCCATTCTGCATGTGAACAATTAAGGACAAGAGTAGTGGATATTGCATTTCAGACACGTAACAGTATAATGTGGGAGAAAAAATTCGGAGATGCTGCTAACAAACATCCGTCAAACGTCGAATCTTGGTTATCAAAACAAAAGGCCAAAGAGCGTTTTTCTATTCTTGTGGGATTGGCAACCAAACTGATGACTTCTCCCGTCCTAATGAAAATCCTATTATTTGAGTTAAGTGCTATGAAATACGACAGTGTCACAGCTAATGGTTGCGTTTCTTGATCACAGACATTAAGCTGCATGAAGAGGAGGTGAGCGTTCACTTTGAGTACGTGACAGTGATTAAGGACTTTTTTAAAGGGTGTGAGTGTATGTGTGTTTGTGGGTGTATGCGTCCATGTGTATGTGTGTGTACGCACATGTACGCGCATGTGTGTGTGTATGGGTGGGTGTTGGGAAGAGGTCATTTGTTTTTATGGATATTTATTTACTTCTGCGTGCCTGCGTGCATGCGGTGTGTGTGTGTTGAAATTAGAAAATCATACTTGGATGGCGTGGGATACTGTTGTTTTCAAAACTACAAAGGTATTATCTTCAGGTACATGTCATTTGAGTCTATATGTGGGGTTGGGTGGGTTCAACCCCAATACACCCCCACAACCAACCCACATTCGCCATTGATGTAGGTAGGCAGTCATGTCTTACTGGATGTATCAGCCAACGTTTTCACGCAACTGCTGTAGCTGTGAATTGCTCGGATAGATATGTACTCAAGAAAACGTAAGGACCACCCAATTCTTCTCATTACTATAGTTAATCTGTCATGTTATGACACGTTAACTATAGTAATATGAAATAATAGGTTGGTTCTTAACTTTTTCAGTAGTATGGTTTTTAAAGCACGTTCTCAAACAAAACAGGGGGCACGGGTGGCCCAGTCGTCTAAGGCGCCGCGATTCGCTGTGCAGAGTTGCGTCCCTTGGGCATGCCAGAAACCTATGATTGTGGGTTCGAATCCCGGTTCGCCCCGATTATGTTTCTAGGTTTGTCAGCACCATACCCGTGCTCGTGGGTTTCACCGAAGTGGTAAACGTCTGAGACCTGCATCACTTCGGGCTTTCCTCCCACATTAAGCTGACACGCAGCGATATAACTGGAATACTGTTAAAAGCGGCGTTAAACCCAACTCACTCACACTCATTCAAACAAAACACAGGAACAACATGATTTGTACGTTATCAAAAGGTTTTGCCATTAACCCCAGTATCAAGTTATGCCCCCACCTCCGTAAATTGTATACAAGACGAGAGTATCTCATCAGTTGGTACCTCAAGACAACACAGAGAAGCAGAATTACATTGATGCAGCCAACAAAGCTATTAATGACCAGATTGTGATGGTGTCTGTAGCCAGTCCCAGCTCAAGGCAATGAAACTGACCGTTCATCTGTCTGATAGTAGTGTTAATTAGTGTGGCCACCGTGTGCCTCCAGCTGTAGGACTTCGTTCAGCCATATAGCCAGGGGGTTTCGGAGCAGATTGGTAGTGTTTGCGTCTATCATGTCAATACTGCAGTCATATCACGGCAAGAGACACCACGAATTGGCGAAACAACCTTTTAGCAAGGTGGGGAACAGACCCTAGGTCCTGACAAAGTGTCACAAGACAACACTTAATCCGCTTGGTCACCCCATCGCCCCTTACGCTGGAGAGTGAGTGAGTAATAAGAATAAACGTCCTTGAAGTCACTATTCAAGCTTTGTCAGGGCGGATGACACCAACAATGAACTTGACCTGTTGTAGCCATTTTTTGGTAACTTTCTGCAGGGCAAGCAAACGTTTTAGCCATTCGGCTGCAGGACTTTCTTGTCCAGGGTGCTGGTAATATGCACAACATCTCCTGATATTTTTAAACATTAGCTGGGAACCCGAAGACACGAACACCTTAACCAGAGATCTGTTCCATTATCCAGGAATTAGTTTTATCAAACGATCACACTCTGCTTAAAAAGAGAATGGATAAGCTTCACACATGACAGTATTCTGAAGCCTGCCATTTCAGAACAGAATTGACCCTTCCTTGCACAGTCTTCTAGATGTAAATGACTGCCTAATTCTGGCCTGACCGCTGGAGGCATGGATGCAGTGATTACCGTATAGACTGATGGGTCTGAGTATCGATCATGCCAAATAAACTACTTTCTAATTCTCCAGTTACATTCATTAAAACATTGGTGGATTCTTCCTGCGGGCAATGTTCGTTTGTCCAAACAAATACAGATTAAATGGTGCTGTGTTACTGCAAAAGAAAATAAACGACTCTTTATAAAAGTAAAATACTTATTTGGTATTCAGATTATTCAGATTTTGTTTCTGTGTTTTTTTCGTGGGGAGGAAATCCAACACTTTCAACAGCAATAAAGCTTCAGTGTAAATTCAGTAATATTTCAGCTAATGGAAGATGGCTTCTGGGGATGTGGGTTTCAACTCTCACTTTCATCGGCAATTTTCTTAACCAGTTGCGGCCAATCCGCGCACAAGGATCCGCGGAGATTGTAATTTCGAAGACCAGATTCGACCCCATTATTGTCCCAGGTTTGACTCCCCATAGCCTTGCTCTTAGGTTTCACCAAAGTGATAATATCTTGGATCTACGCAACTCAACCAGTTGAAATCTTCACCCATTATGCTAACATGACGTTACTGACATACTGTTCTGATCGTCGAACCGAACTAACTCACTCAGGAATAACTGTCTATTGGTGTCACAGTTCAATCGTGAACAAGTTTCATAAGTATAACAAAGAATCAACAGTTCTTAAAACTATTCTGAGAATGAAAGTTCCATCAACTTTCCAATAACTTCTCAGTGAGTAAATATGCGATCTGTTTCAATTTGTAAGAACGTGAATTGAAGTATTTGGTACCTTGGCAAAGTCAATAGTGTTACCGATGGTGATTTCACGCGGGTGATACCATCTTTAGATGAGTTACCAGAAGTGTTCGTATTATTCCCAACATATCGTTGCCTGCTATTGACACAACGGATGACATAGCAGCTTCGGGCGTCGAGTACATCCTTTTGAAGCTTAAAAAGATCCCAGTTTGGTCTTTGGGTACGGATGTAAAAATCCCAAGGCGATTTAAATGAAGTTAAAAGGAACGACTCAATAAATCTACCTCAGAGTTCATTCAGATGAAAGGAAAAGTACAATGAAATTTATTAATGAAATAAGAGGTATCGTTCTGTTCCTAATCACAGCAAAAGTACTCGTATCGGATATAGTGGATTTGTACGTTTTGATTATCTTCCATATCTGACCAACATGTCTCCAATCGTTGAAACAGAAAGATGAGTAATATCCCGTGGACAACAGCATGCATAGACTCATGTCTCACTGACGTCGTCTGTGGACATACTACATAAAAAAAGGTTAGGGAACATTCACAATTGGAACCCTGTCTGTTGCAATACCCACAAGCCATGACAAGTTATCCATACTCACATGAAAGGTGAGGTGAGGTGAAATTGGTTTGCACTTATATAGCGACGTGCATACACGTGCGTGTGTGTCTGCTTGTACTAGTCCGGACTGATGCCGATTTGCAGTGCTAGCTCACTGAGATACCATGCCGCAGTTTAACATGAATACCCCACTCAGACACAGTATACTGACTCCGACCCGACCAGTCCTTGTTTTAGCCCCTGAATGCCCAGCGCCAGACAGGGTAACAACAAGTACCATCTTTTAACGTCTTTTGGTAAGACGCGGCCGGGGATCGAACCCCGGATCTTCCGCTATCCGGACGGATGCTCTACCACTAGACCACGGAGGCGGTCATACCCACATGAGACAATTGGGTGTTCTTTAACGTCGTTTGAGCACATCTCTTGCGTCACAACCAGTATCGAGGAACGTGTAATAGGGATTTGCCCATGCTACAAACACAAAGCCATTATAAACGTCACTAAAGCACACACAAACATTTTAATTATCCAATATTTCCAAATTGTATCTTGCAACGCTGAAGTTTTATCACAATGTTTGTGAGTGAGTTTTAGCCCATGCTTTATATCAAAACATTAAAACATAAGTCGTATGGAAAACAAAACTTTCTTTCAAAATGACACTCATTGATGTGAGGATAGATCAACTCGTGAAATGCCCACGGAATTATTTTCTTGGTGCTGGGGGCTGATGTCACTGATACAACATAATCTCAGCTTTCGCTATTGACTATCCGTGATAATCTCCTCTTCTGATTCTATCTACATTCATTGAACGTTTGATTCGAATGCAGCTCCGTGGAAATTGTGTCTGGTAAACACAAAAAGAGGGAAACAATTTTGAGTCCATACAAGAACAGACACACGAACCACGACTAAAATATGAAACGATTTATTGTCTGTCTCTTCGGGACGATTCGGACTCATTGTCAGATGGTAATGCTTTTTCCTTCTGTCAATGACATCTCACTGACGATTTCTTTTTGATGGAGCTGTCTTCACTGGAGCTCGGGAGGATATTGCATTTCTTGTAAATGTTTCTTCGGGGTTTTCAAGGAATGAAAGTATGGATTGCGGCTTTGATAGGCTTTTTAGATATTGGAAGAACACGAAGGCATGAAAACTTTATGGATGACAACTTTTTTATTGTTTGTAAAGACGTCAGGGCTACTTCTTGAAGTTATGGATTGTATCAGCGTGGAGTTTGTTTATAGCACGTCTTTTGTGCAAACGATTCTGCATATCGAACCATCAGGAACAAGACGGGGTAGTGTTGTATACCTTGTGTGTTTTATGTAAACAAGGCTTTTTCATTGACCTTGAGGGAGATTGTAAAACTATTTGGTATGTGGGAATCACTCTCAGTGTATAATGTACTAGCTGAGCCTAGAGTCAGTGAAGGGAGTGTTTGGGTATGCAGGTCAAGCGTCTGAGGTGGTGATATCGATGTTAAAGAGGGACCTATGTTCCACGGTCTGGCGCAAATATTTGTCCGACCCCAAAATACCATCTGCGACACTGTAACAATGGTAAACTAGCAGACAAACAAGTGCTGTTTAAGGGACTTGAATCTAATTTACTGGGACTACCAAATACCCTGAGACTAGTCTCCCTTTTAGTACAATCTTGGGATGAAACAGATCTCAGGATTTTTCGTTTCAGTATTGGGAGATATATATATTCCAAGACTGTAGTACATGTGGCCGACAATTGGGCAGGAATTTTGAAATGACATCTGTTGCAGGCTTGGAACAAGATCATTCTCAAAGGTCATGAAATGGTTGACGATAGGTCGACTTGATCGTTAAATGAGTGAATGGTTGCTGTTTTCTGCTTCACTCAGTGTTAGAGCAGCATATTACGACGGCGTTTGAATATTTGAGCACGGTAAATCAGTTGTAAGAATGAGCAATGATGAACGCCGTCGGAGCACGATGACACACAATCAGTAAAGTCGCACAGTGTGAACAACAAAACAACATTAGCTGGCTCTTGCGAAAAGTACAGGCTCATTGGGAACATCTTCACATTGGAATACGAGTGGTTTGGATTACCAATGTAGGGTTGTTAACGATGAGTGAGTTAGTGTGGTTTAACGCCGCTTTAAACAGTATTTCAGACTGAGTCATTTGGGGGCGTGTCAGCTGAATGTATGAATCTGGAAAAGGAGCTGACAAACATCAGTATAAGAGCGAATTTGGTTATCAAAACAAAACCCCATAGACAGTTGTTCAGTTCTTTTGGGATTGCCATTTACCAGAGCTCAGTTCTGTGAAATACTATCGTGTCACAACTAATGGTTGCTTTTCTTGATTACAGATATTGAGTTTTACGAAGAGGCTTATGTTGAGTTGACAAACAAAGAACTTGGTTTTAGCAATTAATATTTTCAGAACAACAGAATTCGCAAAAAGTTTTCCCATAGAAACGACAGACAATACATGATCCATACATGTACACTGGCAAAGTTTCGAGACGTAAATTGTACACAAGAAGAACGCATTTCTTTATTATCCAAAACTGGCTTCCACTGGAGACATAAGAGATATGAACCGGGATTCGAACCCACAATCATAGGTTTCTGGTGTGCCCAAGGGACGAAACTCTGCACAGCGAATCGCGGCGCCTTAGAAGACTGGGCCACCCGTGCCCCTCTGAACTGATTAGATGTTCTCCTCACACTCACGACACTGGCTATTACTGTTTACAAACTGGAAAAGTGACAAGGAAGATTTTGGATGATAAATTGAATCTAAATCAAAACTCAATAAAACTTATAAAATGTTTACAACTCGTCGTCAACAAAACTTTAATCATTTGTCGGGGGAGATTCGCAAATATTATTAAGGATGGATTTTCGGTATAATCACGGAAGATATTTGATCAGGGAGGTAGTTCCAGACAACACGGGTAAGCACAATTGCATTGATGCAGCCTACAAGGCAATAAATAACAAGACCTTGAGACCCTGAGTTCTTGTGACCAGTCGCAGCTCCGCGCTATGAGACTGACCATTCATCTGTCTGGCAGGGGTGTCAATTAGCGTGTCCAGAGGGTCAAGCAAACGTCCTGTAGGACTTCATTCTGCCTTTAGCCGGGCGGGCTTAGAGCTAATTGCTTGTGTTTACATCGCTTATAGCAATACTTCAGTCATATCAAGGCAGATGACACCTAGAATGGGCATTGCACCTTGCAGGCATATTTGGAATAACCCAGGTCCTCAATCTCAACAGACAACACATAATGCCTTTGGCCTGTCAGGACGTCAAGCACCAACAAAGAGCTTGACCTGGTGTTTTCGGCAGGTCATGTCAAGCAAACGTTGTGACTGGGGATCTCCGCATTTTTCTTTTACCCAATGTGTGAGTGCCGTGTGAGTTTGTATTCAGAACTACGTTGAGTTATCTCTTTCACGTTTTATACAAATCTTATGTTTTACCAATTTTCCTCATTCTGAATGGATAGTTTTACGCTTCACAAACATGTTTCACATCCCTCCATTGCAGACAAAAGGGCTGGTCGGGTAGCCTAGTGGTTAAAGCGTTCGCTCGTCACGCCGAAGGCCCAGGTTCGATTCCCGACATGGTTAGAATGTATGAAGCCCATTTCTGGTGTCCCCCGCCGTGATATTGTTTGAATATTGCTAAAACCGCCGTAATACCATACTCACTCACTCATTGCAGAAAAGAAGCGCCGCTTATTTGCTCGATCTTCTTGGATCTGAGTTTGGATTATTCTACATAAACTACTTTCTAATTCTCCAGTTACATTCATTAAAACTATGGTGGATTCTTCTTGCGGGCGATGTTAATTTGTTCACACAATAAACAGATTAAATGGTGCTGTGTTAATGCAAAAGAAAATAAACGACTCTTTATAAAAGTAAAAGACTAATGTGGCATTCTTGTGAGAAGATTCAGATATTGTGTCTGCTTTCTCGAGGGAGGGACTCCAATACCTTAAAGACAAATGCAATACAACTTCAGTATAAATTCAATTTTATTTTGAGCCAATAAGAAATGGATTCTGTGGATGTTTCTTTTAAGTTTCAGTAGCAATTCTCTCAATGAGTTGCGGCCAGGTTCCGCGAGGATTGTAATTTCGAAGACCAGATTCGACCCCATTATTATCCTTGGTTTGACTGCGCCATACCCTTGCTCGTAGTTGTCACCAAAGTGCTAAATATAATGGATTTACGCCACCTAACCGGTTAAACCCTTCACGCATAATGATAACATGTGACTGACAAACTGTTCTAATCGTCGAACCGAACTAACTCACTCAGGAAAAACTTTCTATTAGAGTCACAGTTCAATCGTGAACAAAAAGTGTCAAAAAGCATAACAAAGAATCAAAAGTTCTTAAAACTATTCTGAGAATGAAAGTTCTATCAACCTTGCAACGACTTCTCAGTGTAGAGTGAGTAAATAGGCGATCTGTTTCAATCACACTATTGGGAGAATGGCACATAAAGGACACGGAACTATATTGATTTAGTCAGTGAGAATGTGAATTGAAGTATTTCTTACCTCAGCAAAGTCAATTTTGTTTCCCATTGTGATAGCATGCGCGTGTGCTACCTCCTCATGATGAGTTATCAGAAGTTTTCATATATATTCCCAAAATAGTCTAGCCTTCTATTGATACAACATTGGACAAAGCAGCTTCATGTGTCGAGTACATCCTTTTGGAGCTTAAAAAGACTTGGATCTGTCTTTGGTTATGGTTGTAAAAGTCCCAAGGCATTTTCAATGAATGTAGAAGTAACCTCGAAATACACCTACCTCAGCGTTTATTGAGATCAAAGAGAAGTTACAATGAGATCTATTGGATGAAATGAGAGGCATCGTTCTGTTCACAATCACACCAAATATACTCGTATAGGATATAGTGATTTTGTACGTTCGGGGGTATCTTCCATATCTGACCAAAATGTCTTCAATCGTTGAAACAGAAAGATGAAAAATAGCTCCTGTAAAACGCATGCATAGACTCATGTCTCATTCAAGTCTTATGAAGATATATACTACTCAAAACAAGTTAAAGAACACTCAAAACTGGAACCCTGTATGCTGCAATACTCACAAGTCGTGACCGATTAACTGCAGTTATATAAATGTGGATGATCATTAAATTTCTTTTGAGTAGTGTGCATAACTTAAGTTATAACCACAATCCAATAAAGTGTTATGGGTTTTGCTTACGTTCGATCACAAATCCATTATAAACGTCACTAAAACTTACAGAAATTACAGATTCTTAATCAATCCATTATTTTCAAATTATTTCTTAAATCAGCCTTGAATTGTTATCACTATGGCAGAAAGCGAGTTTAAGCCTACGTAAATATACAACAAAATATAGTCGTGTAGAAAACAGAGGTTATTTTCAAAATGGCGTTCATTGTTGTAAGAATAGACGCACGCATTAAATGACTATGTCATTATTTCCTTCGTTCTAAGGGCCTTCTGTCGCTGATACATTATCTCGGCTTTCGCTATTGATTATCTGTGATGATCTCATCTGATTCTACAGTTACATTTGTTAAAAGATTGATATCAATGCAGCTTTGTACAATATCTGTCTGGTGAACTGAAAATAATAAACAATTTTGAGTCCACAAAAAAGCAGACACACCATCACGATTAGAATGAGAAACGACTAATTGTCTGTCTCTTCGGGACGATTAGGACTCATTGTCAGATGGTAATGCTTTTTCCTTCTGACATTGATATTTCACTGATGATGTTTTTGCGACGCAGCAGACTTCATTAGAACTCTGGAGGATATTGTATTTCTTGCAAATGTCTCTTCGGAGTATTCAAAGAATGAAGGTATGGATTAAGTCTTTGATACTTAGGCATTTATAAATTGGAAGAATATGAAGACATGGAACTTTAATGGATAACAACTTTCTTTTCGTTTGTAACGACCTTTCTTCTTGAAGTTACGGTTTGGTATCTGTGGAAACTTATTGAGATGGTTTGAAAGTTACTTAGAAAATCGTTATCAAAAGATTGTTTTAAATGGCTACAGCTGAGATCCACAGGGCTCGGTCTTTGGGCCAGTATTGTTTATTATCTATATCAATGACATTGTTGAAGTAATAAATAGTAACAAAAGACTTATTGCTGATGACGCATCTTTGAATCGCATCATAGACGATTCAAATAGGAATCTTAATAATGACTTGGACAGAATTTCTGCTAGATTGCAAGTCAAATTTAGTCCCGAAAAAAAGGAATCAATTCAATTTACCGGTAAAGTAAACCCTCGTCGCAAACCTAACCTATATATGAATGGCACAGAAATCAAAGATGTACAAAGTCATAAGCACCTAGGTAATACGTGACAAAGTAATTGTACGTGGAAAATGCACATGGATGATATTGCAAGTAAATGTTGTCCTATGGTTACTTGTGTAAGAAGTTATAAATATCCACTATACTACCTTAGAAACTATGTACAAACCATTTATTTTTCGATTATTTATTATTGTTGTCCTATTTGGGTTAACTGTACTAATGGACAAGCTAATTCATTGGAAAGTTTAACTCATATGCTCTTAGAACCATATGTGGCGCGATTCATCAGAAGATGTACAATGAAACATATCATAAGTCATTAAAAGAGAGAGGATACAATTCAAAATTGGTAATGTCTTACAAAATGAATAATCATTTTTCACCAGAATAACTGTACATGTGTGGGCTTTTTCCTAATACAGTTTCGGAAAGCACAGATTATAACTTAAGGGATAAAACTAATCTCCAGACAGTGAAGAGTAAAAGAAAAGCTCAATTCAGATTCATTGATACCGGCTACAACACAATTTTGGAATATGTTACCAGCAAACCCAATATGGGCAGATATTGTTACACAATTTAAGACTTGCTACTTGGAAGGGGAGACAGTGGTATATTGGTGAATTATGGAAACAGGTTATGTCAAATTATTCACAGTCGCCTTAGGATTAAGATGCATCGATCTTAACGCAGATCAGTATGATAGATATATTTTGGATACTGAACTTTTTCCAGTGTATACCATGCCAAAGATGCTTTACACCTCAGGTTTTGTGTGTACAAATTACTATGTTTTTCGAAATGAAATGTATTTTACCAACATGGTTACTCTTAACAAACAGTGCAATTTGGAAACTCGTATTTGAGTAAGGAAGATCAAATCCAAACATTAGATTCTATTCAAAATATCATATTCAAAACTTGCAGATTTTCAATTAAGTAAATGAATTTATTGCTTTATATAAGCTGCACATATATTTAATATATATATACACATCTAGCTTGGCATGTATAGTTTATTTGCTACATTCAACCTTCACTGATGTATTAATTGTGTTATGTCTTAAATGCAATGGAGCGGGATAATGACATAAGCGCTTCGGTTGTTTACCAATCCATTTTTATTACTTTGTGAAAATAGATATGTTTAAATCATGTTACGGATTGTATCAGCGTCGAGAAAACCCATACTACCATATGTGCGTGCCATGTTGCCCTTAGTTTCTGCAGGCATTTTATATCTTAAATAGTCTCACTGGTTTGTGTTAATCTGGTGTACCAGGTTTGTTCCAGTAACGAAAATGCATCAGAAACGTTCTCATTTTATTTCCCTTTAGTTGAAAACGGGTTCGTGTAAGTAAAATGTGTCCTGAAAGCTAATTTCACACTTGAACCTGATGCAGGTCGGATTCCTATAGAGATTCTAAAACAAAGAAGACATACTGTTATTTTTTTCTTTCCTCTTGGACAGAAAATTAGCCATGACGAAAACGTCAACCCTAGACGCCGAGGACACAATTAAAACATCATGCTACAGCATTCTTCATTGATAAGGACAGTAAAATAATATATTATACAGCAACGTTGCTCATAAAAATATACCATGTAAGAATATCGTTCTTTTTGTATAGGATAGCAATAAGACCATGACCATCCTCCTCTATATTTGCTGGATTGAGTGAGTGATTTGGGTTTACCGTCCCTTTGAACAGTATTCCAGATATATCTAGGCATGTCAGCTTGATGTGGGAGTAAAGCTCGAAGTGATGCAGGTTTCAGAAGTTTACCACTTTGATGAAACCCACAAGCACGGGTATGTTGCTGATAAACCTTGAAACACAATCAGTTTCGAACCAACGATCATAGGATGCTGACGTGCCCAAGGGACGCAACTCTGTACAGTTATTATGATATGGACTATGGTTGCACACTTTGTTGATTACCTCGATGGAGAGACTCACATCATTATGCCATTCTGCATGTGAACAATTAAGAACAAGAGTAATGGATATTGCATTTCAGACACGTAACAGTATAATGTGAGAGAAAAAATTCGGAGATGCTGCTAACAAACATCCGTCAAACGTCGAATCTTGGTTATCAAAACAAAAGGCCAAAGAGCGTTATTCTAATCTTGTGGGATTGGCAACCAAACTGATGACTTCTCCCGTCCTAATGAAAATCCTATTATTTGAGTTAAGTGCTGTGAAATACGACAGTGTCACAGCTAATGGTTGCGTTTCTTGATCACAGACATTAAGCTGCACGAAGAGCAGGTGAGCATTCAATTTGAGTACGTGACAGTGATTAAGGACTTTTTTAAAGGGTGTGAGTATATGTGTGTTTGTTAGTGTATGCGTCCATGTGTATGTGTGTGTACGCACATGTACGCGCATGTGTGTGTGTGTATGGGTGGGTGTTGGGAGGAGGTCATTTGTTTTTATGGATATTTATTTACTTCTGCGTGCCTGCGTGCATGCGGTGTGTGTGTGTGTTGAAATTAGAAAATCATACTTGGATGGCGTGGGATACTGGTGTTTTCAAAACTACAAAGGTATTATCTTCAGGTACATGTCATTTGAGTCATATGTGGGGTTGGGTGGGTTCAACCCCAATACACCCCCACAACCAACCCACATTCGCCATTGATGTAGGTAGGCAGTCATGTCTTACTGGATGTATCAGCCAACGTTTTCACGCAACTGCTGTAGCTGTGAATTGCTCGGATAGATATGTAATCAAGAAAACGTAAGGACCACCCAATTCTTCTCATTACTATAGTTAATCTGTCATGTTCTGACACGTTAACTATAGTAATATGAAATAATAGGTTGGTTCGTAACTTTTTCAGTAGTATGGTTTTTAAAACACGTTCTCAAACAAAACAGGGGGCACGGGTGGCCCAGTCGTCTAAGGCGCCGCGATTCGCTGTGCAGAGTTGCGTCCCTTGGGCATGCCAGAAACCTATGATTGTGGGTTCGAATCCCGGTTCGCCCCGATTATGTTTCTAGGTTTGTCAGCACCATACCCGTGCTCGTGGGTTTCACCGAAGTGGTAAACGTCTGAGACCTGCATCACTTCGGGCTTTCCTCCCACATTAAGCTGACACGCCGCGATATAACTGGAATACTGTTAAAAGCAGCGTTAAACCCAACTCACTCACACTCACTCAAAGAAAACACAGGAACAACATGATTTGTACGTTATCAAAAGGTTTTGCCATTAACCCCAGTATCAAGTTATGCCCCCACCTCCGTAAATTGTATACAAGACGAAAGTATCTCATCAGTTGGTACCTCAAGACAACACAGTGAAGCACAATTACATTGATGCAGCCAACAAAGCTATTAATGACCAGATTGTGATGGTGTCTGTAGCCAGTCCCAGCTCAAGGCAATGAAACTGACCGTTCATCTGTCTGATAGTAGTGTTAATTAGTGTGGCCAGCGTGTGCCTCCAGCTGTAGGACTTCGTTCAGCCATATAGCCAGGGGGTTTCGGAGCAGATTGGTAGTGTTTGCGTCTATCATGTCAATACTGCAGTCATATCACGGCAAGAGACACCACGAATTGGCGAAACAACCTTTTAGCAAGGTGGGGAACAGACCCTAAGTCCAGACAAAGTGTCACAAGACAACACTTAATCCACTTGGTCACCTCATCGCCCCTTACGCTGGAGAGTGAGTGAGTAATAAGAATAAACGTCCTTGAAGTCACTATTCAAGCATTGTCAGGGCGGATGGCACCAACAATGAACTTGACCTGTTGTAGCCATTTTTTGGTAACTTTCTGCAGGACAAGCAAACGTTTTAGCCATTCGGCTGCAGGACTTTCTTGTCCAGGGTGCTGGTAATATGCACAACATCTCCTGATATTTTTAAACATTAGCTGGGAACCCGAAGACACGAACACCTTAACCAGACATCTGTTCCATTATCCAGGAATGAGTTTTATCAAACGATCACACTCTGCTTAAAAAGAGAATGGATAAGCTTCACACATGGCATTATTCTGAAGCCTGCCATTTCAGAACAGAAATGACCCTTCCTTGCACAGTCTTATAGATGTAAATGACTGCCTAATTCTGGCCTGACCGCTGGAGGCATGGATGCTGTGATTACCGTATAGACTGATGGGTCTGAGTATCGATCATGCCAAATAAACTACTTTCTAATTCTCCAGTTACATTCATTAAAACATTGGTGGATTCTTCCTGCGGGCAATGTTCGTTTGTCCAAACAAATACAGATTAAATGGTGCTGTGTTACTGCAGAAGAAAATAAACGACTCTTTATAAAAGTAAAATACTTATTTGGTATTCAGATTATTCAGATTTTGTTTCTGTGTTTTTTTCGTGGGGAGGAAATCCAACACCTTCAACAGCAATAAAGCTTCAGTGTAAATTCAGTAATATTTCAGCTAATGGAAGATGGCTTTTGGGGATGTGGGTTTCAAATCTCACTTTCATCGGCAATTTTCTTAACCAGTTGCGGCCAGTCCGCGCACAAGGATCCGCGCAGGTTGTAATTTCGAAGACCAGATTCGACACCATTATTGCCCCAGGTTTGACTGCACCATAGGCTTGCTCTTAGGTTTCACCAAAGTGATAATATCTTGGATCTACGCAACTCAACCAGTTGAAATCTTCACCCATTATGCTAACATGACGTTACTGACATACTGTTCTGATCGTCGAACCGAACTAACTCACTCAGGAATAACTTTCTATTGGTGTCACAGTTCAATCGTGAACAAGTTTCATAAGTATAACAAAGAATAAAAAGTTCTTAAACCTATTCTGAGAATGAAAGTTCCATCAACTTTCCAATAACTTCTCAGTGAGTAAATATGCGATCTGTTTCAATTTGTAAGAACGTGAATTGAAGTATTTGGTACCTTGGCAAAGTCAACAGTGTTACCGATGGTGATTTCACGCGGGTGATACGATCTTTAGATGAGTTACCAGAAGTGTTCGTATTATTCCCAACATATCGTTGCCTGCTATTGACACAACGGATGACACAGCAGCTTCATGTGTCGATTACATCCTTTTGAAGCTTAAAAAGATCCCAGTTTGGTCTTTGGGTACGGTTGTAAAAATCCCAAGGCGCTTTAAATGAAGTTAAAAGGAACGACTCAATAAATCTACCTCAGAGTTCATTCAGATGAAAGGAAAAGTACAATGAAATTTATTAATGAAATAAGAGGTATCGTTCTGTTCATAATCACAGCAAAAGTACTCGTATCGGATATAGTGGATTTGTACGTTTTGAGTATCTTCCATATCTGACCAACATGTCTCCAATCGTTTAAACAGAAAGATGAGTAATATCCCGTGGACAACAGCATGCATAGACTCATGTCTCACTGACGTCGTCTGTGGACATACTACATAAAAAAAGGTTAGGGAACACTCACAATTGGAACCCTGTCTGTTGCAATACCCACAAGCCATAACAAGTTATCCATACCCACATGAAAGGTGAGGTGAGGTGAAATTGGTTTGCACTTATATAGCGACGTGCATACACGTGCGTGTGTGTCTGCTTGTACTAGACCGGACTGATGCCGATTTGCAGTGCTAGCTCACTGAGATACCATGCCGCAGTTTAACATGAATACCCCACTCAGACACAGTATACTGACTCCAAGCCGACCAGTCCTTGTTTTAGCCCCTTAATGCCCAGCGCCAGACAGGGTAACAACAAGTACCATCTTTTAACGTCTTTTGGTATGACGCAGCCGGGGATCGAACCCCGGACCTTCCGCTGTCCGGGCGGATGCTCTACCACTAGACCACGGAGGCGGTCATACCCACATGAGACAATTGGGTGTTCTTTAACGTCGTTTGAGCACATCTCTTGCGTCACAACCAGTATCGAGGAACGTGTAATAGGGATTTGCCCATGCTACAAACACAAAGCCATTATAAACGTCACTAAAGCACACACAAACATTTTAATTATCCAATATTTCCAAATTGTATCTTGCAACGCTGAAGTTTTATCACAATGTTTGTGAGTGAGTTTTAGCCCATGCTTTATATCAAAACATTAAAACATAAGTCGTATGGAAAACAAAACTTTCTTTCAAAATGACACTCATTGATGTGAGGATAGATCCACTCGTGAAATGCCCACGGAATTATTTTCTTGGTGCTGGGGGCTGATGTCACTGATACAACATAATCTCAGCTTTCGCTATTGACTTTCCGTGATAATCTCCTCTTCTGATTCTATCTACATTCATTGAACGTTTGATTCGAATGCAGCTCCGTGGAAATTGTGTCTGGTAAACACAAAAAGAGGGAAACAATTTTGAGTCCATACAAGAACAGACACACGAACCACGACTAAAATATGAAACGATTTATTGTCTGTCTCTTCGGGACAATTCGGACTCATTGTCAGATGGTAATGCTTTTTCCTTCTGTCAATGACATCTCACTGACGATTTCTTTTTGATGGAGCTGTCTTCACTGGAGCTCGGGAGGATATTGCATTTCTTGTAAATGTTTCTTCGGGGTTTTCAAGGAATGAAAGTATGGATTGCGGCTTTGATAGGCTTTTTAGATATTGGAAGAACATGAAGGCATGAAAACTTTACGGATGACAACTTTTTTATTGTTTGTAAAGACGTCAGGGCTACTTCTTGAAGTTATAGATTGTATCAGCGTGGAGTTTGTTTATAGAACGTCTTTTGTGCAAACGATTCTGCATATCGAACCATAAGGAACAAGACGGGGTAGTGTTGTATACCTTGTGTGTTTTATGTAAACAAGGCTTTTTTATTGACCTTGAGGGAGATTGTAAAACTATTTGGTATGTGGGAATCACACTCAGTGTATAATGTACTAGCTGAGCCTAGAGTCAGTGAAGGGAGTGTTTGGGTATGCAGGTCAAGCGTCTGAGATGGTGATATCGATGTTAAAGAGGGACTATGTTCCACGGTCTGGTGCAAATATTTGTCCGACCCCAAAAAAACCATCTGCGACACTGGAACAATGGTAAACTAGCAGACAAACAAATGCTGTTTAAGGGACTTGAATCTAATTTACTTGGGACTGCCAAATACCCTGAGACTAGTCTCCCTTTTAGTACAATCTTGGGATGAAACAGATCTCAGGGTTTTTCATTACAATATTGGGAGATGTTATATATTCTAAGACTGTGGTACACGTGGCTGACAATTGGGCAGGAATTTTGAAATGCCATCTGTTGCAGGCTTGGAACAAGATCATTCTCAAAGGTCATGAAATGGTTGACGATAGGTCGACAGGATCGTTAAATGAGTGAATGGTTGCTGTTTTCTGCTTCACTCAGTGTCAGAGCAGCATATTACGACGGCGTTTGAATATTTGAGCACGGTAAATCAGTTGTAAGAATGAGCAATGATGAACGCCGTCGGAGCACGATGACACACAATCAGTAAAGTCGCACAGTGTGAACAACAAAACAACATTAGCTGGCTCTTGCGAAAAGTACAGGCTCATTGGGAACATCTTCACATTGGAATCCGAGTGGTTTGGATTACCAATGTAGGGTTGTTAACGATGAGTGAGTTACTGTGGAGTAAGAGTCATTTTGGGGCGTGTCAGCTGAATTATGAATCTGGAAAAGGAGCTGACAAACATCAGTATAAGAGCGAATTTGGTTATCAAAACAAAACCACATAGACAGTTGTTCAGTTCTTTTCGGGTTGCCATTTACCAGAGCTCAGTTCTGTGAAATACTATCGTGTCACAACTGATGGTTGCTTTTCTTGATTACAGATATTGAGTTTTACGAAGAGACGGCTTGCGTTCATTTTGAATGCGTGACTGCGATTAAGAGTAGATTGCAGGAATTATAAAAGTGAGTGAGCATGCCTGCGTGCGTGCGTCAGTGCTCTGTGTGTGCATGGGCGTGTGTTGGGGTGGTTATTTTTTTTATTGGTATCATATTAATTCTGTATACTGTATTGTGTGTGTGTGTGTATTGGTATATCATATTACTTCTGTAGTGTGTGTGTGTGCGTGCGTGCGTGCGTGCGTGCGTGCGTGTGTGTGTGTGTGTGTGTGTGCGTGTGTTGGGGTGGTTATTTTTTTTATTGGTATCATATTACTTCTGTATACTGTATTGTGTGTGTATTGGTATATCATATTACTTCTGTAGTGTGTGTGTGCGTGCGTGCGTGCGTGCGTGCGTGCGTGCGTGCGTGTGTGTGTGTTGAGTCCCAAACATCCCCATTCTGCATAAAAAGATAATGGAAGAACTTCACGCATGTTTTAGAGCCCTCCATTTCAGAACAGAAACGACCATTCCTTGTACAATCGTCTTATAGTAAATGACTACCTAATTCTGGCCTGACTGCTGGAGGCGTGGACTCAGTGATTACCGTATAGACTGATGGATCTGAGTATCGATTATTCTACATAAACTACTTTCTAATTCTCCAGTTACAATCATTAAACCTTTGGTGGATTCTTCGTGCGGGCGATGTTCGTTTGTTCACGCAAATACAGATCAAATGGTGCGGGGGTTTTAAAAAAGTAAAAAGCCGAATTTGGCATTCTTTTATTCAGATTTTGTTTCTTTGGTTTTCTCGTGGAGAGGATCTCCAACACCTTCAATAAAAATTGCAGGACAACGTCAGTATAAATTCAATATTATATGAGCCAATGAGAAATGGTTTCAAATGATTCAAAACTCACTTTCATTAGAAGTACTCTTAACCAATTCCGACCAATCGTCGCACAAGGCTCATTGTAATTTCGAGGACCAGATTCGATCCCATTATTGCCCTTGGTTTGTCTGCACCATACCCGTGCTTGTAGGTTTCACCGATTGGTAAACATCTTGGATTGATCAACGTCATTTAACCAACTGAAATCAACACCGGTTATGCTAAAGTGTCGTGACTGAAAGACTGTTTAAATCGTCGAAAGTAACTCACTCAGAAATAACATTTTATTGAAGTCATAGCTCAATCGTGAACAAGTGTCAAGAGTATAACAAAGAAGCAATAATTCATAAAACTATTCTCGGAATGAAACTTCCATCAACTTCCAAATAATGTGGAGTGAGTAAAAAGCGATCTGTTTCAAGTCACAGTATTGAACGAGTGACACATAAAAGACACCGAACTATATCGATTTAGTCAGTGAGAAGGTAAATTGGGGTATTTGTTACCTTGGCAAAGTCAACCTTGTTATCCATTGTGAAAGCATGCACGTGTGCTAACTTCTTAGGATGAGTTATCAGAAGTTTCCACATATATTCCCAAAATATCCTAGTCTGTTATTGACACAACGAAGGACACAGCAGCTTCTTGTGTTAATTGTATCCCTTTGGGTCTTAAGAAGATCCCTAATTGTTCTTTGGGTACGGTTGTGAAAGCCCCAAGGCGCTTTCAATGAAGTTAAAATGATCGAAGAAAAGTTACAGTGATGCCTTTTGGATGAAATGAGGCATCGTTCTGTTCATTATCACACTAAATATACTCGTATCGGATATAGCTTACCAACCTTCCATATCTGACCAATATGGCTTCTATCGTGTAACAAAAAGATGAGGAAAATATCTTATGGTAAAACGCATGTATGGCATCTTGTCTCACAGAAGTCTTCTGAAGAAAAACATTCAAAACAACTTGAAGAACACTCGCAACTGGACGACATATGAAATAAATGAGACTTTCCTTCTATTCAGTAGTGTACATCATTTCAGTTATAACCAGCAAAGAGGAAGGATTAATAGGATACGTCACTAAACACCTATATATTACAGATTCTTAAATAACGAGAGATTCTTAAAAAAAATCCCTTATTTTCAAATTATATCTTCCATCCCTGGACGTTTATCAATATGGTTGTAAGTGAGTTTTAGCCTTTGTAATGAAATATATAAACAACAAACATTAGTCGTATAGAAAGCATCGCTTTTCTTTCAAAATGGCACTCATTGATGTAAGAATAGATGCATGCATCAATTGACTAGGTAACTATATTCTTCGTGCTGGGGGGCTGGTGTCGCTGATACAGCATCATCTCGGCTTTCGCTATTGATTATCCGTGTTAATCTCTTGTTCTGATTTTAAAGTTGCATTCGTTAAAAGTTTGATAGGAATGAAGCTCCGGACAATATGTTTCTGGTAAACACTGAAAGAGGGAAAGAATTTTGAGTACATTCAATACACACGAGCCACGATTAAAATAAGAAACGACATCTCACTGACAATTTCTTTTTGATGGAACTGTCTTCATTGGAGCTCTGGAGGATGTTACAATTCTTGTAAATGTTTCTTCGGGGTTTTCAAGGAATGAAGGTATAGATTAAGTCTTTGATACTCAGGCATTTAGAAATTGGAAGAACATGAACACTTTATGGGTGACAACTTTTTATAGTTTTTAACGACGTCAGAGCTGATTCTTGAAGCTACGGGTTATATCAACGTGAAGAAAGTCCATATTACCACATGTATTTTCGATGTTGCCCTTAGTTTGTGCAGGCAGTCTATATCTTTGTATAGTCTCCTTGTTTGTGTTAATCTTGTTTTTTCCTATACGACCCCTAGTAACGAAAATGAATCAGAATCGTTCTTATTTCATTGCAATTTATTAATTTCTTTGTTCTGAGGTAAAAAAAGGTTTTGTGTAAAATGTTTCCTGAAAGCTAATAACACACTTGAACCTGATGCAAGTGGAATTAAAATTGACATTCTCAAACAAACAAAACGTATTGTTGTATTACCACCCAGGTTACATAGTGACAAAAAAAAGTCAATTAACCCAAGACACCAAAAACACATTTAGAACGTCATGCTACACTATTCTAACTTGATGTAGACAGTATTCTTGTCTATACAAATCGGCTGTTTATTAAATATATGTAGGTTTCTGGCGTGCCTAAAGCTAAGGTCCGCAAGTCTACACAGTTATTAGGGTGAGTAATTTGGCTGTACAGATAATCAGTCTTCTGAAACACTTTTTATATTACCTCAGTGAAGATACTCACATCATCGGAGTTCAGTATTGTGTATGTTTGATATAATGAATTGGTGGTAAATACATTTGTGTTTTGAACATTATAGATTATTTTTTGATAGCCATTTAGAAGTTGGAGTACTACGTAGGGATTTAGGGATGAACAACTTCTTTATTACAATTAAGAGCGACGTTTCGTTTTGTGGACAAGATTACATTGGATAAACATCTAGGCCCTTCAAAACCCGAATCAAAGATCTATATTATTGGCTGCACTCTTTTGTTTATGTGACTGACTTCGCCGATAATGTCTTAACTACCCCTTTTGTGCACATAATAGGCGTCTCCAATCCAGTATAAATACATCCTCTACTCTATAAACACTGCATCCTACCTGTATATCTACTTGTCAACCACACTCTGTATATCAGGGGCGGTCGGGAAGCCTAGTGGTTAAAGCGTTCGCTCGTCACGCCGAAGACCCGGGTTCGATTCCCGACATGGGTACAATGTGTGAAGCCCATTTCTGGTGTCACCCGCCGTGATATTGCTGGAATATTGCTAAAAGTGGCGTAAAACCAAACTCACTCACTCGCTCACTCACTGTATATCACTTGCTTGATAACGGTGTTAGAACCTACACCGAAACGTCGCTCTTAATTGTAATAAAGAAGTTGTTCATCCATAAATCTTATCCTTACTTATTACTGACTATGTGCACCTTATCACTGCAAATAGTAGTTTGTTCATAGCACTTCTCGGATAGTGCTGTGTACTGTTTATGTTTTATGTAAACAAAACAATTTCATTGACCCTGAGAAAGTTAGGATGAGACTGACAATATGCGTTCAGATTAGGTGATAGAATTGTAAAAATACTTGGTGTGTTATAAGAATAAGAATATAATGGGTAGTGCTATATACCGTGTATAGTTTATGTCTCTCTTGAGAGAGATTGTAAAACTATTTGGTATGTGGGAGTTATACTCAGTATATGATGTACCAGCTGAGCCTAGAGTCAACGAAGGGGTTTTGGGGTCTGCGTCTGGGGTGGTGATGTCGATGTTGAAGAGGGACTATGTTCCACAGTTTGGTGCAAATATTTGGCCGACCTCAGGCATTATAATTAATACCATGTGCGAAACTGAGACAATGGTGAACAAGCTGACAAACAAGTAGTGTTTAAGGAATTTGAATCTAATTTATTGGCCTACTAAATACCATGAGCCGTGTCTCCCTTTAAGTACAATCTTGGAAGCGTTATTCAATTCTTCTGGGATTGGCGTTTACCAGCCTTTTCCAGACGTATTGAAAATATCATTATTTGAGCTCAATGCTTGGATATAAAAAAATGTGATACAACTAACAGTTGCTTTTCTTGATTATAGAGATTGAGTTGTAGGAAGAAGCTGGTATCATTTATAAAGTGTGTGTGTGTGTGTGTGTGTGTGTGTGTGTGTGTGTACGTGTGTGTGTGTGTGTACGTGTGTACGTGTGTGTACGTGTGTACGTGCGCGTGTGTGTGCTTGGGTGTGTGTGTGGTTTGTGTGTGTGTGTGTATGTGTACGTGCGTGTGTGTGTGCTTGGGTGGGTGGGTGGGTGTGTAGTGTGTGTTTGCGCGCGTGGTTTGTGTGTGCGTGTGTGTGTATGTGAACGTGCGTGTGTGTTGGGGTTGGGTCAATTTTCTTTTAATCTTATTTTGTACTTCTGTACACGAGTGTACGCGGATGTGTGTGAGTGTGTGTTTCAACAGGACGAGCAAACGTTTAACCATTGGGCGACCATACGCTTTCTTATGTAAAATCCTTCTTGTCAGACAACCAGTTATCATCATCACCATCATCCCTTAACGTTAGCTGGCAACCAGAATGCTCAAACACGTAAACCAAACATTTGTTTCATTATATAACAATGCCAACAATATCAATTTTCCTCATTCAGAATGGATAATATTACGCTTCACGTATGTTTCACTACCCCCAATTTCAGAGAAGCGCCGCTCACTTGCACAATCTTCATGAAGTAAATGACTGCCTAATTCTGGCCTGACTGCTGGAGGCATGGATGCAGTGATTACCGTATAGACTGATGGATCTGAGTATCGATCATGCTACATAAACCACTTTCTAATTCTCCAGTTACAATCATTAAAACTTCGGTGGATTCCTCCTGCAAGCTGTGTTGGTTTGATCACACAAATACAGACTAAATGGTGCCGGTGTGATGCTAAAGAAACACTTTTTATAAAAGAAATATAAAGAATTTGGCTTTCTTATGAGACGATTCAGATTTCCTGTCTGGAGTAAGAGTGAGTGGGTATGGTTTTACGCCGCTTTTAGCAATATTCCAGCAATATCACAGGGGAGGACACCACAAACGGGCTTCACACATTGTATCCATGTGGGGAATCGAACCCGGGTCTTCGGCGTGACGAGCGAACGCTTTAACCGCTAGACTACCCTACTTCAAAAACTTCCAAAGACAGAATGAGTAATTTTGCGACGTATTTTCAATTCACGGTATTGAGACAGTGGCAGATGAACGAAAGCAAGCTATATTGACTTCAGTCAGTGAGAAGGTGAATTGAGGTATCTGTTACCTCAGCAATGTCAATTTTGTGACCGACGTGATGAAGAAGGCAAGCGTTGAGCTGGTTCTTTAGATGAATTATTGAAAGTTTTCACATATATTCCCAAAATAGCCTTCCTTTTATTGACACAAAAAACTATGCAATTATCAAATGTCATAACTTCAGGAAATATAAGCTTCACAAGTTTATTCCATCCGCTGGGGATTTGAAATAACCCAGTATCATGGGCAGTAAAAACCCAAAACATACACCTAGAGAAAATAGTGATTTTGTACGTTGTGATTAGGTCTATTTTATATCTGACCAATATGCCTTCAATCATTGAAACAGAAAACATCTGGCGTTTTCTGAAGATATAAATGACATAACCAAGTCCATTGTCACAGTCAGTGATATGCAATATTCCAGCAATATCACGACGGGGGACACTATAAATGGGCCTCACACATTGTTCCCATGTGAGGAATCGAACCTTGGGCCTTCGGTGCGACGAGCGAACGCTTTAACCACTAGGCCACTCCACCTCCCCCACTAATCACAAGAAATAATTGTATGATTCCGACTATATCACGAGCAAGTGTTTAGGAATCACTTTCACCAGGTGTTCGCGAAAACGTGAGCGTATCCTGTGACACCGATTGAATTCACCAAAATAACATGCAAAGGAAAGTCAATTGTACATATGGTACAAGTCAAAATAGGGAAATGCATTGTACAGTGTACATTTTGGTCATTGATGAATGAAATGTCGAAATGTTTACCACATGTCTACCTAAATAGCTTTTTAAAAGCTTTACTAAGATCTTGAATGCCGTAACCCTGATCAAACAACTTTTGAGCACGAGTCGTTTGACGCTCTTTGAATCTTCGAAAAAATGAGAACGTTCGATTGTACCTCAAAAGCTGTGAAATGTAGACACGAAAGGCTGTAGCCAGTGGAATAGTACTCGACATGAAGTGAAAGATGACTATTTGAAAATTGAAGTCATCCCTCTTGTCATACAACCTCGGGGAGAATAGGTATGCATCGATCTAAATGAGTGAGTGAGTCAGTGAGTATGGTTTTACGCCGCTTTTAGCAATATTCCAGCAATATCACGGCGGGGGACACCAGAAATGGGCTTCGCACATTGTACCCATGTCGGAATTCGAACTCGGGTCTTCGGCGTGACGAGCGAACGCTTTAACCACGAGCTACCCGACCGCCCCTCATAGATCTAAATATGTAACAGGTGCGGTTATCTCACCGGTATCTTGAATTTTTAGTTCGGGTGGGTAAATCAGTGTAAGGGAATTGGCGATTAACCGTTATTAAACGATGGGAGATCATCGATATATCTGACGCTTAGATGTTAAACCTCTTGGCCAAAATCCCTTATCCCACAACATCGATATGTATGGCTATACAACCATTACCATGGTAACAAGTGTTTTATAGTTTCACATTTCTGGTCTTGTTCCTTTTCTAATTCATGCGGACCGCCTCCGTGGTCTAGTGGTAGAGCGTCCGGGGTTCGATTCCCGACCGCGTCATATCAAAAGACGTTAAAAGATGGTACTTGTTGTTACCCTGTCTGGCGCTCGGCATTAAGGGGCTAAAACAAGGACTGGTCGGCTCGGAGTCAGTATACTGTGTCTGAGTGGGGTATTCATGTTAAACTGCGGCATGGTATCTCAGTGTGCTAGCACTATAAACCGACATCAGTCCGGACTAGTACAAGCACACACACACACACACACACACACACACACACACGTGCATGCACGTCGCTATATAAGTGCAATAATCTTGGACGCGACGTAAAACCCCATTTCACCTCACCTCTAATTCTTGCTAAAATGGCACAAAATATCAAAATATCGCGTAGAAGATCAGACACAGATGCAAAATCATAATCGAAATTGCATTATTGATTCTAAAGCATTTATGTCAACAATCGGAAAATAATATTTCCTTGACTCATTTCAAAATGCATATATATAGATGTTATCACGCAAGTGTGTTTGGGGATGGTAAATATCCTGCATTAGGAATAAAGCTAAATACATAGTGTTCATTCCTAATACAGGATATTTACCATTCCCGAACACACAAGCGTGATAACCTCTTTATCATATAATGTCATTCTTTAATTCTGTGCTTGAAAATCGCTTTCCCTCTCTCACAAACATTTGCGAAACATTGCGAGTTTTCCTGGAATGCGCGCATTAATATTTATTACGTCACATGGTAAGCGATGTGTCAGTCGGACAGTGACAGTAGCCAATATAGTTCCAACAGAAATCTGTTTCTTATACAGTGATGAAACAATATATACGCAAAACAATATTGTTTTACTTGCCTTTCGCGGCAAGCCATCGGTCTGTCCACTAGAGTAACTGCCCTTTGTCAATGGGAAGCTGCTCTAACCCTAGTCTGTAAGACGTCACTGCCACGTTCAAACGTTGTTGACAGTCGGCCTGTCCACACAGCGACAAAACGAAACAAGGTAACAATTCAAACATATTTCGGCCAAATCCAACTATTTTAATTTGTGGAGAAGGTTTCAAGCCGCAGAGGTCTACAAGCACAGATATGGCTACTGATCCCGCTATGCCTAGTGCCCTCGCAAAATTGTTTCGAAATTTATATCTCCAAAATTTATAAAATGTCTTAGCTACGTCACAGTTAGACACTGATTTTCAGTATATTAGACTGTTCTTTTGATAATGATAGCAATTATCCCCGTAGTTTATCAAGAATCCCGATAGTTAATTCTGACTCGATCGCCGAATGACAAGGGCGACGCCATGTTTGTTTATAAACACTGAAAGTTATCCCTACTTGACCTTTGATATTTGCATATCTATCCACATATGACCCCAACGTTTTTATCCGTTGGCTGTAACCTATCCAGTATATGGTAAAGTATCAATACCTAGTTAATGATATTCATTAAAATATTTTTATTCATGATTGATATGGTTTTAAAAAATATAAATATACCTGGTTAGTTTTTTATATGACGTCACTTGGAGGCTGTCAAACCAGAGAACCGTACCAAGGGGGGGGGGGGGGGGGGGGGGGGTTGTTCAGTAAGTTTGATCAAATTTGATCTACCTAAGGATGAGGTAAATTAGTTAACATGTAAGTCAACAATGGTCAACGTTAATTTGGATTATACTTTGTTGCAAGCGAGTTCATCAGAGTCGTCCAGGGTTTTGAAATCGAGCGCGAGAATTGGCATTTCATGGCGAGCCGACTTCATCAGAAAAACTCTGGGGGATATTGCATTTCTTGTAAAAATTTCTTCAGATTTTTCAATGAATGAAGGTATGGATTGTATCGGAGTGGATAAATACTCTTTCCGTGCCATATTGCCCTCAGTATTTTGTTTTTCTGGTGTAACAGCGATTTCCAATACGCCTCTAGTAACGAACATGCATCCGATTTTTTTCTTATTTCATTTCCATTTAATCATTCCTTTTCTGTTCTGAGTCGAAAACATGTTTCGTGAAAAAGGTTTCCTGAAGGCTAATTTCACACTTGGACCAGATGCAAGTGGAATTCCAATCGACAAAACTGAACGAATACATTCTTTTCTTCTTAGAAGACAAAACATTCAGGTTATTGCGGGTACACGGGTGGCCAAGTCGTCTGAGGCGCCGCAATTTGCTGTGCAGAGTTGCCTCCTATGGGCATGTCAGAAACATATGATCGTAGGTTCGAATCCTGGTTCGCACCGATTATGCTTCTAGGTTCGTCGGCACCACATCCCTGCTCGTGTGTTTCACCAAAGTGGAAAGCGTCTGAGACATCACATGAACCTGGCACCCCTTGATGTAACTGGAATACTTTTTAAAGCGGCGATAGAGTGATGGTGAGTGAGTTTAATTATAACCTTTTTTATCCGTATTTCAGTTATATCACGGTATGTAAGGTTAGAGTGGGAGGATATTTGTTTTTAATTTTGCAAAGCCATTTTGTCCCATCGTCAGCCAGGGTAAAACTAATAATTATTATATTTATTTCTTCAGGAAAAGTATGAGATTTGTGCTTCTGACCAATCATATAATTGTATATACGAATAGGATCAGTTACTTTATGTTTGAATATATCAATTAGCATCCAGGAGTGTTCAAGTTAGGACTTAAGGAGCATTTGCATAAAATCGGCAAAACCATTTCCTTAATCATACAACAAGCTCTGCCGTATTATTCGTCGGAGATTTTGTCATACGGATAGTATTTAGTACTCAAGACGTTCAGCTCCATTCAAAGCATGAGTGAGTGAGTGAGTGAGTATGGTTTTACGCCGCTTTTAGCAATATTCCAGCAATATCACGGCGGGGGCCACCAGAAATGGCCTTCACACATTGTACCCATGTCGGGAATCGAACCCGGGTCTTCGGCGTGACGAGCGAACGCTTTAACCACTAGGCTACCCGACCGCTCCCTTCAAAGCATGAGATCATAATTACACATCTTCATGTTGTTGTCTACTGGGTTCCGTAATGAATTATCTGAAAACCCCTTTCAAAATATAAGTAGTATATTGACCTAGTATCTCGAGGATACGTTAATAAGATCGTATTTCAAGCCACCAAACGAGAATATTGACGACACTGTTGTTGTTGCAGATGTGTGTATTATAGATTTTGAAGACATGGCTGGAGGCTAACTTTGTCATCTTGTTGGACCAAAATAATGATGTTGACTTTAAAGGAATGTGAAGTCCCCCCAGAAGCAGTGAAATGTACGTCACACAGTCATTATTTGTTTGACCGCCTCCGTGGCGTAGTGGATTGAGCGTCTGCCGGGAGAACGAAAAAACCTGGCCACGTCAACCGGAAAGGCGTTAAAAGGTGGTACTTGTTGTTACCCTGCTAGGGACTCAGTCTTAAGGGACAAGGACTGGCCGACTCGGAGTTAGGATACTGTGTCTGGTTCAGGTATCCGTGTTTAACTGTGGTATGTACTCTCAGTGGGCTAGCACTATAAAAATCCTGACCAGTAGAAGCAGCCGCACACACGAGTGTACGCACGTCGTTATATAAGTGAAATAATCTTAATCGCGACGTTAAGACCCATTTCATCTCACCTGACCTCATATTTGTCTGTTAGATATCATGTGTTGGTGGAATACGTTGTGCTTGAAACATTCTATAGTATTCACTATTCAAAAGGCATTCGCGAAGGTCCGGGGTAGAATTGGTCATCAGCAACCCATGCCTGCCGTAAAAGGTGACTATACTTGTAAAAGGCAACTAACGGGATCGGGTGGTCAGGCTCGTTGACCTTGTCGATGCACGTCACCGTATCCCAAATACGTAGATCGATGTTCATGATGTCAATCACTGGATTGTCTGGTCCAGACTCGATTATTTACAGACCGCCATTCCATATGGCTGGAATGTTGCTGAGTGCGGCGTTACACAACCACAGACAAACATGTACTTCAATACATTATTTTGGGAGGTAAATCTCCTGAATGTTCACTATTGAAATATGAATTGTGTGTCAATATCAAATTGATATATGTAAGTAATAAAGACACCATGTATTGTCTATCTATCGCTGAAATAAATATCTAATTTTTACAACAAAAATGGAAATGTGCTTTACCTCTGTTTACTGTATGACGGAAGGGTTCGCATGTACAGACCTTGTTTCATAAAGCACTTGCTTCGAGAAACAAAAAAGGGTAAATGACTGAC
Source organism: Haliotis cracherodii (assembly GCF_022045235.1). Lineage (NCBI taxonomy): Eukaryota > Metazoa > Mollusca > Gastropoda > Lepetellida > Haliotidae > Haliotis > Haliotis cracherodii. Next base: position 52,927,306 of record NW_027266319.1, on the reverse strand, counting down.
GTTTCCGTTCCACAAAATGATCAACCCTCTGAATAATGTGATTTAAAGTTTAAAACGGGAAAGCCCACACACATAGTCTTTAAAAAGACCGTAAAAAATCTCGATCGATCTTAATAACAGGTCAAGAATATGTAGGCTGTCAGTCAGCAAGGCTGAGCAATAGTGTCGTACCATGTTCCAGGAAGGGTAAAGGTTAAAGCGTGGTAAATAAAATGCCAGTTGAAACGACTGCTTTCGAAATGCGATTATGACATGAGCTTCGTCTGGGGCAATCCGCACTCTCACATTTACAGAGCATTCGAGTCGAAGAAATGTCCTTGAGATTCTATTTTTTCGTGTAATGAGTGTCATTGCAACGACAGTCAAGTTCTTCAAGAAAAAAACATTGTGTAAGAAAATGTGACTGAAGACAAGTGTTGATCGTGTAGGGGCTTCGACAGTCGCTGAAATCTGTGTGTAGATTCCTGTTTAAATTCATCTGGACAAACATGCGGAACATCTCCGGCGCGGTGTTTCCTGGATGGTACTCCAGTGTGAAACCATCTGACAAATACGACACACATTCGATGGGTCTGCGGCACGTCGGGAAAACCACACGTCACTTGAAAGGTGTTCACGTACTGGTGGCGTCTCGCCGTGTCTCGTTGACCTTATCCCCGATCAGGGCTGGTGAGGAGGGCAAAGAGTCCCATCGGCTGGCGTTGTGAGATTGCGTCTTTTGATTTCGGGTCCGACTTTCGAAGACGTTTAACTCATACAAAACGGTTCCTCGCGTTAAGTAGATTAACAGACTGGTTCGAAGTGTTTGAACGTTAGTTGCTTGTTTCAGTAACGCCCTGTGTAGGTTAAGGCCACTAACTGCATCTTGATTAAGACCCCCCTGTGTGGTGCATCTTGGTTAAGACCATCCTGTGTGGTTCATCTTGGTTAAGAACATCCTATGTGGTGCATCTTGGTTAAGACCATCCTGTGTGTTGCATCTTGATTAAAACCATCCTATGTTGTGCATCTTGGTTAAGACCATCCTGTGTGTTGCATCTTGGTTAAGACCATCCTATGTTGTGCATCTTGGTTAAGACCATCCTATGTTGTGCATCTTGGTTAAGACCATCCTATGTTGTGCATCTTGGTTAAGACCATCCTGTGTGGTTCATCTTGGTTAAAACCATCCTGTGTGTTGCATCTTGGTTAAAACCATCCTGTGTGTTGCATCTTGGTTAAAACCATCCTGTGTGTTGCATCTTGGTTAAAACCATCCTATGTGGTGCATCTTGGTAAAGACCATCCTATGTGGTGCATCTTGGTAAAGACCATCCTATGTGGTGCTTCTTGGTAAAGACCATCCTATGTGGTGCATCTTGGTAAAGACCATCCTATGTGGTGCTTCTTGGTTAAGACCATCCTATGTGGTGCTTCTTGGTTAAGACCACTCTATTTGCCACAAAATCAGCAGTTCATACGCAGTAGTGAGTGAGTGAATGGAGTTCTACATCTCTTTTAGCAACATTCAATGTACACCCAGCGGGGTACACCAGAAATTGGTCTCACACACTCTCCCAATATGAGGAATCGAACCCGGGTCGTCGACGTGACGAGCGAACGCGTTTACCTCTTGGCCACCTCACCGCACACACTTTATTCGCCAGTAATCACAACCAGCTATTCAGACACGCATGGTTGATGGGGACCTATTCAGCATCCACGAGAATCTCCACGGGTAACACTTGGGGCTATCAGACAGGAGACATTTATTCAAACGAACCCGACGACCTCTCCTTATAAAGTCGATACGTCAAGCAGAACATAGAGCTGGTGAATTATTGGTCTGAAAAACCAGGAACGATTCCGCGGGGAATCACAAGAAAAACGCCATTTTATTAATAACCCATATTTCATTTGAGACATGTACTGACGTTTATAAAATAGATGACAATATTCGGTTCGTGCCATGCGTTAGGGCATGTGCACTGGAATGCGTAGAGGGGTTGTGTTTGAAACGTAAATCCCGCCGGGCTCCTTAAAGAAGACGATTAACCCGTAGAGGGTTTGTTGAGTGTGATCTTGAATCAACCGCACTGAAAACCTTACATGCAAAGATTCTCTTTGGGGACATAAAAAATGTAATTTCATGATTACGTATTACATGTAAAAGGCATGCTGTTGTGCATTACATGAAAATGCTTTCGCCAAAATGAAGCGTAATGTGAATTTTCATCATTCAGTTTTTAACTTCAATGTCATTAAAATGTTCTCTGTTTGAGGTTAAGTGTCTATTTACAGAATACAATTACAACGTCCATCTTTTGGGTATTTACGAACAGCAACATGAAAAAGACATATCTGATTACTCATCCCACGGATCAGTGTTCAATTACATCGATATTTGGACTTTCATATAATGGAATTTTGAAATAGAAATTCACGAAGTGAGAAGCAGATTTGTTCTTATGTTAGGCCCGCTCATTATATGTTAGAAGTTGGTGAATATATAAGAAAACGGGAAATATGGTTATCAACGTCTGGTTTGTTACATTTTTCGACGTTCCGATGAACATTTTTACACCGTTATCAAGTTGGAGTTGGAACTTGTAAAAGGTGTAAGAATCTACATCGAAACGTCGTGAACATCCGGGTTAGAATAGTTCTTCAGCAACCCATGCTTATCTGAAGAGGCGACAATGCTTGTCGTAAGAGGTGACTATGCTTGTCGTAAGAGGCGACTTACGGGATCGGGTGGTCAGGTTTGCTGACTTGGTTGATGCATGTCACCGTATCCCAATTGCGTGGATCGATGCTCATGAGGGGCGGTCGGGTAGCCTAGTGGTTAAAGCGTTCGCTCGTCATGCCGAAGACCCGGGTTCGATTCCCGACATGGGTACAATGCGTGAAGCCCATTTCTGGTGTCCCCCGCCGTGATATTGCTGGAATATTGCTAAAAGCGGCGTAAAACTAAACTCACTCACTCACACACGATGCTCATGATGTTAATCACTGGTTTGCCTGGTCCAGACTAGATTATTTACTGACCGCCTCATATTGTTGGAATATTGCCGAATGCGGCGTTAAACAACACACAAACAAACGTTGGAAGGGGAGGTTCGAAGCATGTCAGTTCGTACATGTTTACCACTTTGAAGAATCTTGGAGCGCGACCACATCAAATAACATACTCAACATGCGACTAAGGGACTGAGTACAGCGCTATTCAACGCCGAGTCGTGCCTCCTGACTTACGTGCCCCCGAATCCCAATGTCCCCTGTGCACTCCGCATCTATAGCAGTTGCTAGCATCATATATTCCCTAGGCTGCAGAGATAATATTGTTACAGCCGTGCCGGGTTTCACTCTCGATTGGAAAAATGTAGTTAACGGGTAATATCAGGAGACAGTTTGCGTAACGGATCGTAACCATCCATTTTCATCCTCTTCATCACACTGTAATAATGTCCAATTTCAATCTTCGCTGTCTATTAAGCCTACTCCTGTTTTGTTTGTGATAGCTGACTTCCGGTCGATAAAACACGATGTTTTCAGTTCACATTTAACAAAACAAGCAGACTTTTCAGACTTTTCAAAGATCAATACATTCTGAAGATAAATTAACTCTAAACTTTAGCTACACCGTAACGTGTTTATGTAATGGAGAAACCATTCAACCTCGGCTTTTCTGTGCCTACCCGGTTATACAATCATACCATTCCTGAGGTGGAATGGTTTGTCCAACTTATAAACCGCTATCCATTAATCTATGTCATTTTTGGAGCTTATATTTACGCGGTATACGGGTCGAAAATAAGCGCGGTATAACGAGACACGCTTTTATAACAGTTGTTATCGCGGGCCGCTGCGCGGACTGCACGTGCAGAAGAGGACTGTACGTGCAGAAAGAACCGCGTACGTCGTACCACATGGCATTGTGTCGTTGACTGTTCACAAGAGAGGATGCCTGACGATGACGATGACGATATTTTCCTTACTCAAAGTAAGTTAATTGATGAAAATTCTGCACAAAAGGATGAGAATGACTTTTGTTTCCGTTTTGGTGACCCTTTGTCAGATGATGAAGTTACTGCGGAACAAAATTTCGGAGCGAACGAGAATTAAAAACGATTGGGTTTTTGGTGTCCTGAAAAGATGACAAGAGAAGAGGAAGCAACGTTCTCTTGTTGACAATTTGTCCTTGTCACAAAGTTGTTTGACAGAATCTTTAGTCGAAATGAGTGCCAAGACTTTAAACACAGCTTTGAAATTCTTCTTCTTTGAAGCTCGTAAACAGGACCGAACAAATTACCCATCTGCGACCTTACTTGGGATGTTTGCTGTCTTTGCCTCTATCTTGAAGAATGCAGGTTCTTTTCACAAATTATTTGAAGATGACGAGTTTAAAGAAGCCCGTTCAGCACTCGATGCGGCAATGAAGGAGAGATCTACGGAAGGTCTAGGGGCAAGCTGTCGTCGCCCTACAGAAATTATCACTTATTAGGAAGAAAATCAGCTTTGGGCAAGTGGGGCGCTGGGAGACAAAGGGCCACAGCAGCTACTCGACACAATGATCTATCTTACTGGTAAGATTAGATACAGGTTTTCAAAAATGTATAAATTTGAACTAGACAAATTTCTTAAATGGTGTACAGCTTGGTGTTCGAATGTTAAACTTTTACGGAATAGACACTGAAAACATCTTCAATTTCGTCCATTTCTCTCAAATCACCTAATAAATGATTTCTATGAACCAAATGGTACAGGCAGCATTTTGCACAAACTTCCCTTAGCACTAAGATGATCGTAGCCCATGTTATTCAGATGGCTAAGAGATGGTAACGCTAACAGTGCTTTGTGCAATGCATGCTGGACCCTCTTTCACAAAGCCATCTTAGCTGTAAGTTGATCGTTACGTTCATACATTAACATGGACTTACGATCAAATTAGCGCTAAGTTCGCTTTGTGAAAGAGGGCCCTGGTGTTTAAAAAAATACTCTGTATCGATACAAATGAGTTTTTTGTTGTAGGGTTGTACTTTGCCCCTCGTGGAGGCCAGGATCATCGGAATCTTCGCATGTTCCATAATCCCCAGATCAACGGTCCACATTCAGATTCAGACGGCCGTCGTTATCTGCTGTACACCGAGGACGTGTCAAAGACGAACCCGGGTGGCATGAATCAAAGGAGGAGCAAGCCGAAAAAAGTACGAGCGTATGAAAATACTCAGAATCCCGAGAGGTGCTACTTGCGTTTGTACAAAAAGTACAAATCTTTGTGGTAAGTATAAAGTCTTTTTAAAGCTGTAAATGGTTTGATAAATTTCATTTTAAGTATACTTTTTTGGAGATTTTTAGCAGCGAGTTAAGAAAATAAGATATTTTAAATCTAATTACGAATTTGATCAATCTTAATTTAAAGAGAAACTCGTTTCCTGACATTTACGATAGTACTTTATTTTTTGAATGCTTAACGTGTATTTCCCTTATCTTGACTCTCACAATGATTTAAATTTCAGCCCAGAGACGTTGTATTTCAAGGCTAGAGATGCGTTCTACCTAACTCCATTGAAGAAACCTACGACGGAGCGATGGTTCCACAGCGTTCCGGTTGGGCATAACGTGCTGCAAGCAACTGTGAAAAAGATCTGTTCTGGGGCTGGTATTGTTGGTCGAAAAACGAATCGCTCCCTTAGGGCGATGGCGGCAACCAGGCTGTTCCAAGCCATTGTCGACAAGCAAACCATATGCGAGCAGACAGGTGAGCAGTATACATGTATATCAATATTCGATACAAGTATCCACTTTCAAAGTACTGGGACAAAATCATTGTCCTACGTAACAAATCATATGCTTAATTGATACTGATATCTCATTCAATTCTGTTCTTGCTGGTAGAACCATAGGGGCGGTCGGGTAGCCTAGTGGTTAAAGCGTTCGCTCGTCACGCCGAAGACCCGGGTTTGATTCCCGACATGGGTACAATGTGTGAAGCCCATTTGTGGTGTCCCCCGCCGTGATATTGCTGGAATATTGCTAAAAGCGGCGTAAAACCATACTCACTCACTCACTGGTAGAACCATAACCATATTTATGTATATCTATTTAAAAACGTGTAAAGTACTAGCGCTTAGAGTATTTTTCAACTACTAAAACTGGGAACATTAACAACCAGTAAGAACCAACAGACAACCAACAACAAAAACAACAAACAGCAACCGTTGATCTCAAATTATGAGCAGTGATTTCATCGTTTCTTTCTATTTCAGGGCACAAAAGCGAAGCTGTGCGTATTTACATGTGGTCCAGCGACGCACAGAAGGCCCAGGTCAGCGATATTATTTGGGCTAAAGCCCCGAAGATGGATTGTCCAGCGGAAACTTGTTCGGTACCCACAGATCCCGTTAACGTGGTCCAGTCAGTTTCTAACGATGCTGGGAAATCAATTTCCCTCACATTCAACCTCAATTAAATGTAAACATGCCGAAATAAAGTTTTCGTCTTGTTCTTGACATTTTCATTTGAAAGGTTTTTCAAGTGCATTTTAGAGAAACTACAAATGCCATCCAGCAATCGGGATTTCACGACAGGTTTTACAATTGCTCCTCAGGTTTTACGATTGCAATTGTAAAACCTAGGGAGCAATTGTAAAACCTGCTGAGTGGTCTTACTACAAAAGAAAGGTCGTCTGGGAGATGTTACAACACCATGATAGGTTTATACGTTGTGTTAAACAATAGTATTACATGTTGAACTGTTCCTGTAAACTTTACATCACATTTTTGCAAGACCGGTGTCTCCAAGAGTAAATGACTTCTACATTCTGGTGAAGTCAACGAGCACAGGGGACGGTCCTGAAATATAAAGGATCATAATCAGGGCGAAACGGGATTCGAACCTACAATCATCGGATCCTGGTAAGACTGAGGGACGCAATTATGCACATCAATACATGTGAATATATGTGCGATAATGCACGAGGATACCATCTGATTCCCTTGAACCGCCGACCGCCTCCGTGGTAGATCTAGAGCGTCTGCCCGGAAAGCGTGAGGTCCGGGGTTCGATCCCCTGCCGCGACTTACCAAAAGACGTTTAAAGAAGGTACTTGTTGTTACCCTGTCTGGCGCTGGGCATGAAGGGGCTTTAACAAGAACTGGTCGGCTCGGAGTCGGTATACTGTCAGAGTGGGGTATTCCTGTTAAACTACGACATGGTATCTCAATGGGCCGGCACTATAAAATCGGCATTACACACACACACACACACACACACACACACACACACACGTACCATGCACGTCGCTATATAAGTGTAATAATCTTGGACGCGACGTTCAACCCCATTTCACCTCACGTTATACCGCCTCCCCCGTGAAAAAGAATAGGCTCGTCCTATGAACGCCTGCTGACAATTTGTTCTCAGGTTGTATCTTATCTTCAGAATGGCCTTGTCAAATCTCGAGCATTTCGTGCATATCATGTTATTTCAGGTCAAACGTACATTTTGCACGTGCAGAATGTGACCGTGTCAAATACAATGACCACCTCTTCGTTTTTGCTTCCATTACGCCAAATCGCATGATTTGCACGTGCAAATTGGATGAAGTCGCGTTGACGACATGAGTTTGCAGGCACTTTGAGTCAAGGAGCGCGCAATATTGGATGAGATGCCATCTTGCCCACCCAGCATTATAAATCCGGTTTTATTTGGCAGGATGAATGTTTTTTCTCGGTTGCCTCTCCAGTGGAATCACTAATATCGGATTTCTAGAGCATCGTGTAAATACTGGTCTAATCTGAAGTTGTCGAATTGGATTTGACAGTTGTTATTACCGTCGCTGCGGCGAGGTTTAAAGTGTTTAATTTCCTGTTTGAGTTTGGAACTCAGTCAGAGATATGCATGTCTCATGATTAATAGGCAGGTTGAGTGATAATTTACAAGCCACAGCACTAGACTCCACTGGGATTCCGGGTCAGAGTATTAGGGTGCAAACCCCCTTTTGGAACGCCGGATGCCGAGCCCTGCTGAGTGGAATTCCGAATGCCGCAGTAAAGTTCGTTATAAAATGTTTTATCCGGTATGCTTTGTTTGTTTGTTTAACGCCGCACTCAACAATATTCCAGCTCTATGACGGCGGTGTGTAAGTAGACGAGTCTGGACCTGGCAATTCCATGAGTGACATCATGACCATCGATCCACACAATAGGGATACGATTAAATGTTTGTTTGTTTGTTTGTTTAATCCGTGAAGATCCGGGTTAGAATAGGTCTTCTGCAACTCGGCGACTATGCTTGTCGTGAGGGCGACTAACGGGATCGGGTGGTCAGGCTCGCTGACTTCGTTGATGCATGTCATCGTATCCCAATTGCGTGTATCGATGCTCATGATTTCAATCACTGGATTGTCTGGTCAAGACTCGATTATTTACAGACTGCCGTCATATAGCCGGGATATTGCTGAGTGCGGCGTTAAACAACAAACATATAACATCAACTTCTTCTTCCCGTATATCACACGTGATATAATTAAAACTAATACTCCCGACGCCACATAGCCGCAAGAGTGCGTCATATAGAGTGCGGCGTTAAACAAACAATTGGCGCTTAGTCCATTTCGCACGTGCAACACATGTTTTTCGTGACAACCACAATCGCGCTAGTCTTTCTTTTGAATTCTCAAAGTAGAAGACAAGAATAAGAACTATTTCAGCGGTGGTTCAGGTAATTATAAATTGTGTTATCAAATGTTATTTCGTGACGTGAACATTTATTGAGCATAGTTGAACCTGGCAATGAGGATCAGCATAGGTGCCAATCTGGACACGATCGGCCATTTCAGCTGACAACAGACCCCTAAAGTGACTCGCCATTGTAAGTCGGGACTATATTTGACCTCGCTTGCACATGTCCGTTACTTGATGTAAACCTCCCCGCCTGCAGTCGACAGCCAAAGAAGTGACTGGAATGTGGAACTTTACCCAACAGGAAGAAGAGCAATTGTGTTTCGACAAACATAAAGGGTTATTAGTTCTTTGATCTGTTACCCTTGAAGATTCCGGGGTAGAATAGGTTTCAGCAACCCATGCTTGCCGTAAAAGGCGACGATGCTTGTCGTAAGAGGCGACTGACGGGATCGGGTGTTCAGGCTCGCTGACTTCGTTGATGCATGTCATCGATCCCAATTGCGTGAATCGATGCTCATGATATCAATCACTGTATTGTCTGGTCCAGACTCGATTATTTACAGACCGCCGTCATATAGCTGGACTATTGCTCAGTGCGGCGTTAAACAAACACACACAAACACCTTGATCTGTTTGGGTTTCGAGTTCACAATTCACTCCCATATATTTATAGCAAATTCAATTATCGTTTGTAGTTCAATGCAAGTCATGATGACTCGAGTGCAGGCACCCCACTGCTTTTGTATACAGTCACCATGATGGAACTATAGTTTCCAAAAGTTGTGTACAAGTATATTTTGAATATATTAAGGATAAAACATATATATAAGACAAACGTAAATTAAATACAGATGAACAATTAACGCGCATAAAGTGTGCATCCGCGATCGAGTTACGGCATTTGGACAAGTTGTCCCTCTTCCAGTATTCACAGTCGAGTCTTCTTTGTGATTACGGAAAGGGGCGAGGTTGAGAGTGATTTGGGTTTAACGCCGCTTTTAACATTATTCCATTATCAGCTTTATGTGGGAGGAAAGCCCGAAGTGATGTAGGTCTTGGACGTTTACCGCTTCGGTGAAACCAACGAACGCGGGTATGGCGCTGACAAATCTAAAAACATATTCGGAGCGAACCGGAATCCGAACCCACAGTCATTGGTTTCTAGTGTGCACGAGGTTCGCAAGTCTGCATAGCGTTTTGTGGCGCATTAGACAACCGTGCCCGCTGGGTGAGGTGAAAATGAGTTTAACCTCACGATCTAAATTATTGTACGTATATAGCTACGTGCGTGCGTGCGTGTGTCTGTCTGCCTCTACCCGTACGGATTAATGTTTTATAATGTCGCTGGTCTGTAGTCATGTCGTTATACGGGTAATGCACAGCCTGCAGGGGGCCCCGCGATTAGCTCTGCAGAGTTGCGTCCCTTGGGCACGCCAGAAACCTATGATTGTGGGTTCGAATCCCGGTTCGCCCCGATTATGTTTCTAGGTTTGTCAGCACTATACCCGTGCTCGTGGGTTTCACCGAAGTGGTAAACGTCGGAGACCTGCATCACTTCGGGATTTCCTCCTACATTAAGCAGACACGCCGTGATATAACTGTAATACTGTTAAAAGCGGCGTTAAACCCAACTCACCCACTCACACTCACAGCCAGCAACAACAACGGCTCGGCACTCTTTCTGTGTGTGAGTAGGTCTACTTTCGCCGTAATATTCAATGCTGTACATATTTTGTTGTCGAACGTTCGGTGAATTAGAACCACGATCAATGTAAGCCCTCCATCTTGTCTCCCAAGCCTTTCAATGAACTTCGTAAGGCTGCATGACTTTGAAATGCCCTTGCCAATCGTGAAAAGCGGATGCAAATGTGATGTCCTTACTGCACCATTGGGGACCTGTCAAGTTCTATTTCAGTCTCGACAACCTTCTGATTCAAACATGGGGGCTTTTTTCCCCCGCCAATCAGATACAGTCAACGGCTACTCATTACCAATAAAATAGGGAGTCTGCTCACAGCCTCTCGTGCTGTCAAAATGTCCGAGAAAATTGTTTGTATCATGGACGATGAGTGAGTTGGGTTTAACGCTGCGTTTAACACTAGTCAGAATTCAAGTTATAACACGGCGTGTCAGCTTAATGTGGGAGGAAAGCCCGAAGAGATGCAGGTCTCAGATGTTTACCACTTCGGTGAAACCAACGGGTCCGGCGCTGACAAACCTAGAAACATAATCGGGGCGAACCGGGATTCGAATCCACAATCAAAGGTTTCTGGCGTGCCCAAGGGACGCAACTCTGCACTTCGAATCGCGGCGCCTTAGACGACTGGGGCCGTCCATGCCCCCGGATCAAGGACGACCATTGCATGATCTTAGGTGTGTGGGGGTGGTGGCTGGGGGCTAGATATCTGTAATAAATCAAATCTTTTCATATTTTGTCAGTGGAAAATACAGACTTTATTCTCTGTGTTCTTTCCCCAATTCCTCATAACATCCAGTGTGTCCGTCTAAAGTTTTTTGTTGTTTTTTTGCTATTGTTGTTTTTTTCGTTGAGCGGTGATTTTTTTGCAATATGGTATTTCTGGCATAAACATTTTCACAACCTATCCCCTCCTCCCCTCATTCTCATATCCCTTAAAATAATCTCCTGGTCGGTCCCAAAGACAATCATTTCCCCTGGCACCTCGACAGCATGGGAGGCTGTTAACGAAACACCTAACAGTACTCAGCAAGTAGAATATTCCTCACGTTTTGGGGATCAGATAACAGGTACTCCCCATTACTGCCACCAGAGATGGAACAAATCCCACTTAATTATCCAGCCACAGATGCAGGGCGATATTGTGGAGAGCATGATGTTCTAGGAGCCGGGTCTCCTGCTGTGGACGAGCATCATCTTCAGTTACGCGGAGTCAGAGAGATGGACGATTTAGTTCTGGAGAGGGAGCAGATTGATTTGACTGAACGTGAGGAAGTTCGGTTCCTTTAAAAGAAAGACACTTTCAGGGTTAATCATCAAGGGGAAGAAATATGATCCCATCGCGAGAATGTTTTGTTGATGGTAGCAGCGCCATCGAAATGTCACAGGAAACGTGCTACCGCAACAATTGATTGCATTAGCGTTTTTCTTTATCCCGCTTAAATCGATGCTCGAATTATCGACCACTGGTTTGATGCCAGATTCACTTTGAATTCACAGTTTCGAAACTAACATCTCAGTTTACCTCTCGTGCTTTAGAAGTGGCTTCACCATCAGATAACGATCTAAAGATTGTAATCAAATTAAATTAAATCAAATTCAAATTAGCTTGTTTTTGTTATACAGTCAGTCAATTCTTTTTATATAATTGAACAAATGTTTTATACAGGAATATACAAGTCAGTATTTTATTTTAATCTTTTATTCAGCAAGATGAATAACCCAATCCCAACCACGTGTGAAGCATTCGCATCTTTACATTGAACATTGACATTGGCGTCCTTACAAACAATGTGCAGGTCATATTTGTTTAGTTTGGTTGTATCATGTACAAGAATTAATATAATACAAGTACTCGTTTAGTGGGGACACGTGTGGCCCAGTTGTCTGAGTTACGTCCCTTGGACACGCCAGAAACCTATGATTGTGGGTTCGAACCACGGTTCGCCCCGATTATGTTTCCGTTCTCGTGGGTTTCACCGAAGTGGTAAACGTCTGAGACCTGCATCACTTCGGGCTTTCCTCCCACATTGAGCTGACACGCCGTGATATAACTGGAATACTGTTAAAAGCGGCGTTAAACACGACTCCCTCACTCATTCCACGCGTTAAGTTGATGGCGTCACTACTCTGGGTTCCTGTGAGGATCTGGGGAAGAATGGGCTCGGTGGTTGAGCTCAGTGCTGCGCTGATTGCCTGGCATCGTGCCTTAAAGATGTGGATCGATGCTCAAGGTTCTACGGGGCGGTCGGGTAGCCTAGTGGTTAAAGCGTTCGCTCGTCACGCCGAAGACCCGGGTTCGATTCCCGACATGGGTACAATGTGTGAAGCCCATTTCTGGTGTTCCCCGCCGTGATATTGCTGGAATATTGCTAAGCGCGGCGTAAAACCATATTCACTCACTCACTCACTCAAGGTTCTACTCACGGGTCTCACTTTACAGACTTTACATTATTTACACACTGTTGTGATACAGCTGAATAATTGTTGAATGTGGCGTTAAACAATATCCACCCAACTTAGCTTCAACACCTTTGGACGCTTCATTTTTATATTGCTGTCACATATGAAAACAAGACAGGCTGTCGTTATATGGCTGAATTATTGTTGAATGCGGCGATAAACAAAGTTCATCCTACCAAACGTCAATACCTCTGGACGATTCATATTTGTATCGCTACCACCAGAAAATAATATGTAAACAAGACAGGTTGTCGTGATATGACTGAATTTTTGTTGAATGCGGCGTTAAACAACATTCACCCAACCTTAAGTCAATACCTTAGGACGATTCGTATTTATATCGCTGTCACAAGAAATGAATGTCAGTGAAAGCAAATATGCTTGGCTCACGAGTCACTGTAAAATCAAAATGAAGTCACCAGGTGTTGAAGCCTATAGGAAGAAAAGCAACTTTTTTTAGCTAGGTTCTTCAAAAGGTGCCACTTCGTCGGCATTGATGCTGTCTTTTAAGAACTGATTACGACCAGCCTGCCACCTTAAGATCCCTCCAACAAACACTAACATTCCGTTGGCCCCCTTCACAGGCAAAAGCCTGACTTTCCTCTGTTAGACTGTGTTAAGTAGGGCAATATAACGGTATGTTCCCAGTGGCGACCTATTTAAGCAAGTCTTCACGTGTACAGGGTTGTATAACACAGGTGGGTGCACAGTGTCATCAGGCAACAGCTGCTCTGGGACACACAACAAGATAGTATGGCACGTACTTGCAGTTACCGTCTAGAGCAGCTCGTTAACGGCACTTCTCCACAAAATCCATACCTTGATGGTGTAGGTCCTGGGATTTCATCTGAAGCTATTGTTCCTCAAAGAACTATGCTACATGGTCTTGGTACCATTTTGAGTCCGCGTCTACGAGCTGCAATAATTACAACGTGGGCCTTAAAGGGGACAAGCTTGAGCTGATTGGCAATCCCAGCAAATTTTATTCAAGCTCTTAAGAGTTTCTTATGGACAGGACAGCATCCGTGGTCTAGAGGTAGAGCGTCCGCCCGCAGAGCGGAAGGTCCGAGGTTCGATCCCCGGCCGCGTCATACCAAAAGATGTTAAAGATGGTACTTGTTGTTACCCTGTCTGGCGCTCGATCGGCATTAAGGGGCTAAAACAAGGACTAGTCGGCTCGGAGTCAGTATACTGTGTCTGAGTTGGGTATTCATGTTAAACTGCGGCATGGTATCTAAGTGAGCTAGCACTATAAATCGGCATCAGTCCGGACTAGTACAAGCAGCCACACACACACACACACGTGCATGCACTTCGCTATATAAGTGCAATAATCTTGGCCGCGACGTTAAACCCCATTTCACCTCACCTCTCATGGACAGTTCATCCAAATTTGTTAGGGAAGTTTCTTAGGGTCTGCTCTTGTGGTCTAACTTTCCAGTCGAGGTCCTGGCGTTGTTACGAGATAATGACAGCTTCGAGAACCATTTCCATAATCATAAAAATCTCTGCTAAAAGCAGAGTCCATTGTACGATTCCGACTTTATCATAAGCATGTGTTTATGAATCACTATCAAATATAATGTTTGTCTAAAGGTGAGTGTATCCTGCTTCACCAGCGAATCCCGTCACAAACACATGCAAAGGCAAGTCAATTGTTCACCTGAACAAACACGGGAACCTATGAAACGTTAAGGTATAAGTCAAAGTAGATAATTGCATCGGACATAATTTTGGTCACTGAGGCATTGAATTTGGAAAAGTCCTACATATGCCTGCCAAACTCTGCTGAGGCCTTGAATGTTGTAACCTTGATCCTTTGAGCAAAAATCGTATGATGCTCTTTAAAATCTCCGTAGAAAGAGAATCTTACCTCAAACCATGGTACAGGTCAAACAAGGAACATTTTGCATCAGTCATCATATTTGTCAATATATAAGTCCTTTGTTTCGATGAATATTTGTTAAGTATGTTGCTACAGCAATGGATAACGTTTTTTCAGGAAAATACACTGCTATGACAGAATAATACTGTGAGAAAAATGTAAGGGAAAATCAACAAATCAGAGGACAATAGCAGACAATCCAGTGATTGATGTTATGAGCAACGCCGTCGGGGTATTTTGACAGGCAGTGAAGCAAGACCTCTGTTATATAGCTGGAATGTTGCTGAGTGCGGCGTTAAACAACAAACAAAAGCTTGTACATGTACATACCATATCAATAATTGTTTATTCCGATCGTCAAGGAAGCGTTCACGTTTCGTTATTTTCTTTTTTGAGCATAGCTTTGCCAGGAAAAGTTTATTGCGAAATCATAACTCTTTGACATTTCATTCCAAATCACCCAACACCACCAAGATTCCAACACCAAAATACACCAGACAGTTTAATGAACCTCGAAGACATCATGTGATATGTGTAAAGAATCCAATCCAATAGCAACAAAAAGACGAGGGTTCTACACGGAGATTGAAGTATCAGACAACAGATCTGTGGAAATATGAAGCAATTTCTATGGTGACAATAGACACGGTGAAGCAACTCCAATCCGTGATAATAAATACATATATTTCAGGTCGGACAAATTCTTCTGACAAATCCAATAACCGGAAAGGACTTGGTGTTCCTGTATCGTTCTGACAGCCAGGTTATTAGATCCACTGACACACGTGACTCATCATGTCGCTTATTAATGTCGACTTGGCAGAGAAGTGTTATTTAAGCCCAATCCCTGCCGGCATCGTCTAGCAGAGTCTCTGGCTGATCCAATACCAAGCTCCCTTTTCTGCCCGCATCAGCAGCACATCCATATGAATATAGACCATCGTCCATTTGGAGCTCTCGTTGACAGCCTTCTAATGTTACCAGGATCCATGGAGTGGATATAATATGTAATAAATCAGTTTGGGAAGAGACGGCAGACATATTATCTAATATAACTTGTCTTCCAAGTTTTGGGACGTTTTGCGAGTGACAAATGTGGAGTATATTGAATTGTTTTTTCTGGCATTTGTCATTAGTTTCAATCATATGTACATTAGGAAAACATGAGTCCTCATCTTCATCATGTGTTCTGGGGATGTGGTGATGCATCATGGCGTAATGGATGGAAAATGAACATGGTGAACAAAATTACATACTGCGGTCCTGTTTTAGTGATATTTATGGTTGTGTGACTTTGTTAAAATTACCTTAGTAGTCCGCGGGGTAAGACTCGATACATTTACCGTATTCAAGCGCCCCGTCCTAATAAGCGCCCACGGCAATATTTGCTAATAAACTAGCGGCAAAAAAAAGTATAGGTTGTCAATTTGTAATTTTCCTAAAAACAGCGATAGGTATTGGAAAGTGGGTACTGGGAATATGACTGCCCAGAACAGGTATAAAAAACACCTCACCCGAACGCGCCACCTTTGACGGCGCTCGTGCGGTGACCAAAAAATGGTGAAACAGGTTTCCCGCCTATGGCATAAACTGCACGTGCATGTTAGCTGTATAAATGCGTTCGTCTGCGAGGGTATAACCACGCGTGATGAAAGCACACAAAAGAAATTCCACGACTGTCACAGGAGCAGAGAGAGAGCCATCGGTATGGCCGAAATGGGGGCAACACAGGTCCAAATTGCCAGAAGGTTTGGTTGTACACCATTGACAGTAGCTAGGCTGATTCAACGGTACAGGCAGACAGGGAGGACACAGGACAGGCCTATAACCGGACGACCCCGAGTGACAACACCACTGGAAGACGGTCAGATACGGCTCATTCACCTGCGAAACAGATTCGATACGGCGACGGCGACGGCAGCAACAGCGTTGGAGCATCCCATTAGCCAACGTACAGTACAACGAATCCGAGGAATGGTACTGACTGCTCAACATCTACGCCTGAGACTGCGATGGGCGAGGCAGGTTCGAGTGCTGTTGATTAAAGTCGGTTTAACTTGTTCCGAAATGACGTCAGAGAAGAGTTTATCGACAAAGAGGGGAACGTTTGGCTCCGGCGAGTATTCGAGAGGTCCATCCTTTCGGCGGGGGAGGTGTCATGGTGTGGGGCGGTATTTGTGGAGATCAGAAGACTGACTTGGTGATTATACAGGGAAACCTGAACGCTGTGCAGTACAGAGATCAAGTATTGTAGCCAGCTGTGCTTCCGTTCTTACAAAACCAACAGCAAGGGCCATTGTTTCAACACGACAATGCCAGACCCCATACTGCAAGTCTGACTCGGAACTTTCTAAACCAGCAGAACGTTGACGTTTTGCCCTGGCCTGCCCACTCACCCGATATGAATCCTATTGAACATCTGTGGGACCATCTTGACAGACAGCCTCCCGACAATAGATTAGAATTGCAGCAGGCCCTGAGAGACGAGGGGCAACGGATTCCAGTCCACGTGATCAGAAAACTGACGTCATCGATGAGGCGGCGAATCACAGCTTGCATTGAGGCAGCTGGAGGTCATACACGCTATTGAATGCAACTGTGTCGACAATGAACTTGTTGTGTGTCTGGCAATTTTTTGGTGACATTTCAGACAACATTTGAAAATGATATTTCTTACCCCACCATTGTTTAGCTTACCTGTGATTTCACATTTTCTTTCAAACTGTGGTTGATCAATCATTTGTTACCCCTCCCTAGATTATATTATAATTCGCAACAAAACCTCTTCTTGTTAGTTTTTTATCGATCATGGAACTTGACCTATACTTTCTTTTGCCGCCCAGTTTATATTGGCTAGTGAACAATCCCAATTAACATCCCTTCCAATTGATCATTGTACACAAGACTTATTTATTCGTGTATATTACGCACTCGTGTGTTATGTGCACCCTTAATTATGGGCAATTAAATTCTGCAAAATATATCTGTAGTGTATAATACGCACAGTCTTTCTTCTGTATAATTTCAGGCTGTCAGCATAAACCACGAAATTTACGATCTTTTCGACTCTCTTTTCTTTTCTCACCAAACTTATATTCTAATATGAGCCCCCTATTTCTTATTTTGAGAGTGCCCTGGGCGCTTATTACGTCGAATACGGTATTATATCAAATATTTCGGTCGGGTTTTGGGGTCATAAAGTGATGTCTCACAACAGCTAATGTTTAACACAATCTAGTGACAACGTTTAGTTAAATGTTAGGACATTAGCTGTTAATATGGGATCAGATATACATGTACTTCAGGATTTCAAATGGGTTCATCGGCAATATATCTTGCAAGGTTATATAGGTATTCATATCATGATTTCAGCAAACTGACATAGAAATATATACCATGATATACGATGTGTGTATCATGATTGTTTCCATGAGGACATAAGACATTTATATCATGATTGTTTCCATGAAGACATAAGACAATTATATCATGATTGTTTCCATGAGGACCGTAGACATTTATATCATGAGTGTTTCCATGAGGACATAAGCCGTTTATGTCACGATTCTTTCCAAGAGGACCGTAGACATTTACATCATGATTGTTTCCATGAGGACATAAGACATTGATATCATGATTGTTTCCATGAGGACATTAGCCGTTTGTGTCACGATTCTTTCCAAGAGGACCGTAGACATTTACATCATGATTGTTTCCATGAGGACATAAGACATTTATATCATGATTGTTTCCATGAGGACATAAGCCGTTTATGTCACGATTCTTTCTAAGAGGACTGTAGACATCTCATTATATCATGATTGCTTCCATGGGAACATAAAACATATATATATATATATATATATATATATATATATATATATATATATATATATATATAAAACATATCTATCATATATATATCATGATTGCTTACATGGGGACATCGACTAACGGGGTCGGGTGGTCAGGCTCGCTGTTTTGGTTAATGCATGTCATCGATCCCAATTGCCCGGATCGCTGCTCATGATATCAATCACTGGATTGTCTGGTCCAGACTCGCTTATTTACAGACCGCCGTCATACAGCTGGGATACTGCTGAGTGCGGGGTTAAACAACAAACCAACCAACCAACATGGGGACATAAAACATTTATACCATGATTGCTTCCATGGGGACATAGACATTTTTATCAGAAATAATTGCATGATACATGTCCATGTATATAGAGGTTATAACGCGAGTGCGTTTGGGGATAGTAATTTGTTGTATTAGTAATAAACATTGTATTTAGCTAGCCTTGGCGCGGTAAATATATAGTATTCATTATTCCTATTACAGCATCAAGTACACAAAGAATTATTTCAACATTCCTTCAATCAGAAGAATTTCTAAATTTTAAAAACAAAAACACATTTGAACAGCATACGATTGAACATACGAGTAAACAACCTTTATCATTTATATTACATAATTACATAACATCGTATGCAGAGAGATGAAAGAACGCTCCAATAATATGCAGTAATTACATCTTATAATCCAGTTTTATCAAGTATGAAATGGAACTGATTGGTGAGACCCAACCAGTCAATTCCAGCTTCAGTAAAAATAAGACACATTTACGCCTGAAACTCAACGTATGCTAATTACATGTATGCCCTTAGCATACAGCGACTACAAATTACACAATATCCTTTTAACCTGAATATAATGATATACTTTTTAAAAAGTATTAGACCATTAGCCTACCCAACAATCATTTACACAACACAATTATTTGCACTCTCGTTCGTTTTCAAACGATTCCATCAAAACAAATTCAAACAGAACTCCAGCGAGGGTTTTATAATAATAGTGCAAACGCCCTCGACCCCCGGGCAGCGACCTGCTACATTAACCCCAACCCCCACCATCACCACCACCCCTCCCGCCTGTGATCCCTACGTGTGTCGGGCCCAGATATGCAGCATGTACACTGACTGTTGGATACGTTGAAGCCTCTACATCAAGACACGGTGGTGCTAGCACAAAGCAAATACAAAGGTTAATGGACTGTTTGCATACAAAGTATGCTGTCAACAGCACTTGGTGTGGGTTGGGGCCTGGGGTCTCCCAATAGTAGAGGAGACCTTGCTGGTTGGACTGTAAATGAACTTTCTTCATCACCTCATCAAGATGTTATAAAATGATGTATTGTAGCCGAATGGAAGGGGGTGAATGCTGGAACTGTTTGTTTTGGGGAATCACAGTGTTTGTCATTTTGTTTGTCATTGTAAATGTACTTTTCCTCATCACTTGAAAGATGTGTAAACAATGACATCATATTCTCTGAATTGTGATTGTGTTTGTCAATTTCTTTATGTCATGTTGTCATCAATGTACTTTATGGGGAAATGGGTTTGGTGTGTTTGTCTTGTCTTGTGTATGTCTGTTGTCTGTGTGTGTTCGGGAGATTCTCGGATTCTTGATAATGTAATCTCTCTCTCTCTCTCTCTCTCTCTCTCTCTCTCTCTCTCTCTCTCTCTCTCTCTCTCTCTCTCTCTCTCTCTCTCTCTCTCTCTCTCTCTGCAGGGTCTACATCCACACCAAAATTGTTTTTTTTTTAACGCCGCACTCACCAATATTCCAGCTTTATGACGGCGATCTATAAATAATAGAGTTTGGACCAGACAATCCAGTGATTGACATCATGAGAATCGATCCACGTAATTGGGATACGATGACATGCAGCAACTAAGTCAGCGAGCCTGATCACACGATCCCGTCAGTGACCACTTACGACAAGCATGAATTGCTGAAGATCCATTTTAACCCTTATCTTCACGGCTCGACTGAAATAATTACACGACCTTGTCACATTCCAATATAATACACGTCCTGTCTATTTTTCATGTTTTACAAATTAACTTTGGCAAACATTACCATTGTGAACCGACAAGATGGTTTACAAGGGACAAACATTGTGCTTGCCAAACCCTATACGAAGAGGCCGATGTCAGCACATTCCCTTCAATTTAAAGAGGATTCATTGCCCCTGAAAGCTCTCATCCTTCTCTGAACTCAAGTCCAAACTAAATTCTTGTGTCGCATATCTGGCGTAGGGATAATCAGAGCGAGGTTAAGACACAACAATGTTGGCAACAATTAAAAGAAACTTACCTTGCTTGGATTTATACAGCTGAGAGGTAAAATCCAATCCGAGCGCCACCTAATTTCACCAGCGCCTTTTCCACAACGCACCCATTAATATTTTAACTATTTTTCACAAGCCCAAACATGCCAAACCTTGGCAGGGCAAAGGTGTTTTTTCGTTTCAGCTAAAAGTCCGTTTTTTACACCAACTCCCATACGCTTCTCACTTGACAATGACCGTCAAGGATTCCGTATTCGGGCTCAGTCCGAGTTTTCGATCTTTCTACAAACTTTGCCTGTAAACTTTCAAATAATCGCTTCCCATTGCCTGTTCGGTGGTATTGCCGGTAAACAGTATTAGCAAGAGTGGAAGAGGGACGCTTGGTGCAGACAAATAATTTGTTGACATGAGATCGAGCAAGCAGCCTATCGAGCGTCACCGACACCCGCCATGTCAACGACGAACAATCAGCTGTGTGCTAAAATCTGAAATTTATTTCTTTACGAGTCACTTTTTGCAACAAGCCATTGGGGAGGAGGACCATAGCATCGAACAGATGACACGAGATAATGTTTTCAAGCTTCACGTGCAAATAGAGAATTCTATAAACAATTTTATTTTTCTTAAGTGTTAACCCATTTAAACCATTTATGAACAAGCTGTTATTAGGTTAATTAGAAATACACTTCCACATAGGGTTCGAGAAATACGCTAGTCCAGTGGACAAATGCAAGTTAATATTAATCAGGACAAGTCACTTTTAAATTGAAGTGGTCAACAAGCCAGTGGAAGCAAGACATGTCAATTTCATTAATTTGATGGGCAGCGCTGTAGTCTTGTGATTAACAGGATCGCTCGTCATGCCGAAGACCCCGGTTCGATTAACCACGTGGGTACAATGTGTGAAGCCCATTTCTAGTTCCTTCGCCGTGATATTGCTGGAATATTTATAATAGTGGCGTAAAACCATACTCAAACACGCATTGATTTGAGACAAAATAGAGTAACAACTGCATATAAAGATGTGACATCAGAGACCATATAGTCTATTATATGGTCTCTGGTGACATCATAAACAAAATGTTGAAAACGATATTTTATAGTCTGAGTAACGTGTGAAATGGCGGTGTGCACTGGGGGTTACAGGCTCAAAGGACCGTGAAACCACGTGTTCACAACTTACAGATCAGAGTCGTAGTGTTTGTGTGACAATATTTATCAATTATTGGCCATTCACGACGGCACTATCATGTTTTATGGATCCAAGAAACTGATATTGTCATAGGCCCACGTTCGAGGTCAGTTCCAGTTTCTTCGGTCGATAAAACATGAAATTGCCTTATTGGTGGTCAATAATTGTTTCATTATATAGTATGAAGAACAAGAGTGTTTCAATTTGAGTTTTCATTAACCAACAAATTCAAGAATGATTGAATCAGATGTCACCGGAAGTGACTGATAGTTCGGAACAAGCCATGCGTTTAATACGCAATCCCTGATTGGCTGAAAATACATCTCTCCTTAGAGTCCATTGGCTTAATCTCGCAGTTCAATACCACTCTTGATTGCTGCACGGCAGGGGGTCTTAGGGTAATACCGTGTTTAAGAGGTCATGTGACCCTTCCTCAACCAATGAAAATACAGATATAATTTGTGAATGTAATACCAGTGTACAAATAGTTACTCTTGCCGAGGTCAGTGTGCGAAAACAAGGACCCGGGGACCCGACCCCTGGGGTGGTCTGACCGGACGAGGCCACGGGCCACACGCATTCTGTAGTCATCCGTTTTGTAATACCGAAATACACATTAAAGTCTATGAAGCCTTTAAACAGTATGTTTTTTCATTACAGTAACTTTGCTGCGAACCATGAAATGTCAGTACAAGACGCCATCTTGTTTTCAAGCAGACGAATCAATATTCATCACGTGAGAGGTCAATACACTGATCATGTGACGAGTAAATATTCGAGGTCAGTGTCAGCCACATAATTTGGGGGTCTACATTGAAATGTATTGTTTTGTCACGTGATGCGGATTAACCAATGGACTTGCAAGATTCTTAATAGACTTATAACAAAACTAGCATTACAGTCGCCATCATGTCCGTAGCGGCCGGGCGGCCGACTTGTACGGCTTTTACAAGACGGCGATTAATCAATCAGAGATCTAGATTTTATTACGGGTATTTGTCCTTCTTTAGCACGTGTATAGAAACTAGTCTTCGGAACTACATATTTTCTGCGACACTGATTCTGTTGTATTTGTGAAACCCTGCCACAGGCAACAGTAATAAATCCCTGTTTTAATAATCATATTGATTGGTATGATTTAGTTTCATATACTCTACCAGACTATCCAGTGTCTACTATCACACAAAATAAATCAATTGATCCCAAACTTGTTTGTTCAGTATATTATATTATTATGCAAGGGATTAATTTTATAATATGTATTGTTAGCACACAATAATCACAAATGTTTGACCATATGCAGGTCATATTGAAATTTAGTTGCTTAAATTTGTGACCCGTAAAGATCCGGGGTAGAATAGGTCTTCAGCAACCCATGCTTGCCGTTAAGGGCGACTATGCTTGTCGTAAGAGGCGACTAACGGTATCGGGTGGTCAGGGACGCTGACGGTGACTAACGGGGTCAGGCTTTGTGACTTGGTAGATGCATGTCATCATGTTCCAAATGATCGATGCTCATGATGTCAATCACTGGATCGCCTGGTCCAGAATCGATTATTTACAGACCCCTATAGCTAGAATATTGCTGAAAGCGGCGTGAAACAACAAACAAACAGAGTTTATATTTGTAACCAAAAGATCTAGTTGTGTAAGGAACTTATGTTTGTGGTGACCGTATCAGCCATGTTCGGCAACCAGTTGGGGTTTCCTCACAAGGAGACCAGAGGACAGAGTTCAACCGGCCCCGACGTTCATGAGGTATCGCTCTCTTCCATCTTGATATTTGAGGTCGTATCACCCTATATAACCTTCCCAACACCATATACATAGCGTGAAACATTTCATTGATTTGCCAAACAAGTGGTGTTGTATATGTTAACATAGCGCTAGTTGAAGAATGCAGATGCTTTGTGCCCATTTGCTTGACCAAAGGCTCACGACCCACAGAGGGGCATCAAAGTCAGAACAGTCACTGGTCGACGCGAGGTGAGGTGAAATGGGGTTTAACGTCGCATCCAAGATTATTTCTTGTGTGTGTGTGTGTGTGTGTGTGTGTGTGTGTGTGCTAGTCCGGACTGATGTCAATTTCTAGTGCCAGCCCACCGAGATAGCCCCACCCTGACTATAAATAGCCCGCAAGGTGGCGGTGTTTCAATTTCGAACAATGACTGACAATGTAAACACAACCGAAGTGTTTTGAAAACCATACGGGAACCAGATCACCATTAACCGTCAAACTTATCAAACTTATCAAACTTATCAACTTGAATGACAAACCATGGATATAACAAATCGCTCGATATCAAGAGATAAGGCAATAAATTTTCTGTAGTTTTATCATAAAAAATCGAATCGATCGTGTTTGGCGTCTGAATCAATGACAGTGGGCGGAGCTTATTTACGGTTGCGCTATAAATAGCAAAGCACATGGTCATGTGTACATGTGACACATTCAATGCATTTGTGGTCAAAGTGTATTGTGTTGTATATTTTTACGGCAGAACAGCAGCAGAACATCAGTTTCGGTAAATGTAACAGTAACGATACTTAAATACGAAATTGACGACGCGATTCTTTCAGTTCAATCCGAAAATTACAGATATTTGTTTAGTTTTGGTCATTTGCATTTAACAGTTAGATTTGTGCCACACAATAATCAGTTTATATTCATAAAACTTAAATTATTACACAGACTGTTCAACTAGTGTTTAGGAAGGGGCTTTATATGAAACACCAAAAGTTTCGCCAATATTTCTCAGCTTGACTACAATAGATGAATATGTCACGTGTATCAACATAACAATGCACATAAGCAACTGGTAAATAAGTAACGAAATATACTTGATGTGTTAACCTACAGAAAGCGTATCCAGATAATATTGTACTTACGATAAACGAAAACTCCAATACACATATTCATATACAAGACAACTTTAATTATGAATTTCCTTTTCTTTCACAGAATTTTCACACACAAAACTGAGTTTGATCATTAGATCCACACTTGTTCCATGTATTTTTTGTTCGGGGTATTTGAGATACACTTCGAGCACAAGTTTTAAAATACAATCTGGGATCCCTTTCCCGTTTGGTCCACACCAATCCTTCATCTGCTGCAACGTTTAATTCCGTTTTGTTAAGTCCAAGTATCTACGATCTCTCCAAACACTTCGTTTATTTAGCTCAGTCCAGAAGCAATCTGTTCGAATCGACGAATTTCTGCAACATGGCGGCCGCACCATTTCCTAACTGCGATTGCCTTGCCGTGTCACGTATGGTCGACAAAAGAAGTGTGAACATACATATTCGGCTTCATCTGGTTCCACAATGAAATTTCGCTGTAAACCTGATTCACCAATCCGAAGAATCGGCACTGAATTTATCAAAGTTACTTTTGCACTTGCAAGGGCGGGAAGAGAGGCGCCATCTTATCGATTCGAGTGGTGAATCGGAAAGTCATCTTGAATTGGAACTTTCTCCACGATAAAGTCACCAACGTCATAATCGAAATGACCAAAGGCTCCCTGATTATCTCGAACAACTCTTCGTCAAATTAGGCTTCACATGAAAATGTTTTGTTGCTCATATTGAAGACAAGCGAAATTGCAAAGTTCTTGACAGTTGTAACCAGCAACTCGATGCGCTCATGGGGCGTGGTTGCTAGGAGATCGCGTGGCCAGAAAGGGGAAAACAAAAAGTTTTAGAAAGTAATAAAAGGAAAAGCAGTGCAATCCAAAAGCACCATGTACAAGATATTTTTTAATAATAATATTCAAGAAAAAAATCTTTTCTAAAAATGCAAATTAATTTAATAATTTATCCCAAGGTCGTAACCCTGATCACGTGGTGGGTATTTGGAAGGAATCTTTGCGATGAGGCCGTGTGTATTACATTGAAATCAACTGCCCAGGACGATTGTTGAGGCATTGACATTATGACAGATGTTCGTCATGGATGGAGAGAAAAATGTATCTGAGAGAAACATTATTGCTCTGAGCTTCGAAACAAAACATGTGATAATGCCGAAGTAGCCGGTGACCTGAATGTAAGCTTGATAAAAATAATGTTGAAACCCATTTTCGTGTCTCAGTTTTGCTGCCGCTGTGGAAAATTGCACACCGATCTAATAAAGGAAATATACTACTAGATCTACCATTGCACCGTCATTAAAGAACCAGGTCAACTTTATCTTTGTTCCGTTGTTTATTACAAATTCGTTTCCGAAGCAAAGCGAATCGATCTACATCATAAATTAATTCATAGGCTAGATTCTAGTACCAAGTGCTATAAGTAATATTTTTATTTCGTCCGCCCGCTCTCTGGTTATATTAGTTGAGGCTTGAGGGGAGAAACACATACAAAAAATATGGATGGCCTTATGCAAATGACACTTGGAATGCTAATCAACAGGGATCTGGGTCACTGGGACCCGCCAAGTTTCACGGATCGAGTTACTTCGGCATGAGGAGCTTCATCGGACAAGTGAGACTTTGCCAAAATACATTGCTACTGGGCATTGAAAAAACGACAAGAAACTACTTTGATCACTTGAAAATATATTCGACCATTTCCAGGTTTTTTTTACACGATCGTTGTCATCCAGATTCCAGATGAGGCAAGACGAACACAACGAAGAAAAACATTGTTAAAATCACCGATTGCCGTATATATTGTGAGAAAAGCTATTTATAAACTGCAGATATACCGTACACCACAGGAAAACGATTGGTGCCCCAACACATATTATGTTTCTTGTTCATTTACACTGCTCATATGCATCACGACAAACGTATAACGTTCTCGTCCAGAGATCTAGAACTGTGATTTGTGTGTTGGACTGTGTTGGATAAATCGTGGACATTCCACGGTATCTTTTTATGAAGATGTGAAGACGACATGGCAGGTAGGTTTTGAAACGAAAGATGTACGCGTTTGTTGAAAAGTCTTGGAATCGTTTGGTAGATATTTATAACCATTAAAGCCTACGTCCTTTTTGTCAAACGGCCCACGTGGGTGGGTGTTTACAAGACGTCACCCGTTTACGCATTAACCAATAAAATGTATGTGTTATCATGACGTCATATTGACCTGTCAGATCACTTGTATAAGCTCCGCCCACTAGAGTGCGGTAGTTACTACCGCAGATGGGGCTACTCAGACCCAGTACACTGACTCCGAGCCGACCAATCCTTGTTTAAGGGCCTTAATGCCAAGCGCCAGATAGGGTCTGTTGGTATGACGGACATTCCGCTCTCCGGGCGGACGCTCTACCACTAGACCACGGGGGCGGTCTCTGGTCTAAGAGAAGTTACAATAGAAGTTGTCCACCAGTCTCTGGAGGAACATGGGTCCTTCGGGCTTGGGGAACCTAAGCTAACATAGAGAGTGCATCAACCATTGTCACCCGAGGGAATTAATCTCACCGCACACCTAATCATATTGCATGTCTAATACATGGATTGGTCCGAATCGGTAAGAATACCACAGTCAGGCATTTATCCACTTAGTTCATTTTTCACATTCACCGAAGCAACAGACAAAAAACAAACTTAGAGTTATTCCCCCTAGGTCTATTTCATTCGGAAAATATCGTCAATATCCGGAGAATGGCAGCTTACATCACTAATTCGTGATACAAAATTGGGGTTGGTATTTTGCGAATGTATTGCCAATAGTTCGACAATTCGAGCCGGGAACATTAGACATTTCCCTACCATGTCAGCGGGTGATATTGAAAATATCATAATAGAGATGGTCTCAGCCAATCAGAATCCGACATTCATGTGTAACGTAATATATGTTTCAACAGTTTTACGTCACGATAGTCATTTATTGGGCTACACAAAATGGAAATGTTTCTAGAGCATCGTTGCGTCACTTTAAATCCTGGTGGTCTGTCATTTCTATTGCAGTAGAAAATACTTTTGAAATGTCGTGCGTCATATGAAGCATACTCTTTAATCCATCTAATAAAAAATGGCAACTGACATTGCACAAAGGGACCGAGTAAAATGTGTACCCAGTTTGGTTTGTTGGTTGTCTTGCCGAGTAAAAATAAAGAGTGTCCGATAAATTCCAACCGCAGCACTTGTTTTTAAATAACAAAAAAAAGATAAAGTCCTACCGCCCTCCCCACCTTTGTGCCAGAGAAATACTTCAATGATTAAATATTTTAAGACTTCAAAGATTGTAGTCTTATATTTAAAGATTTTGTTTTAATCCATGCGTGTACTAACATGTTTTGTTTGTTTTGTTTATTTGTTGTTTAAAGCCGCACTCAGCAATACCCCAGCTACATGGCGGCGGTCTGTAAATAATCGATTCTGGAGAAGACAGTCCAGTGATTGACATCATGAGCATCGATCTACGCAATTGGGATATCATGACATACATCAACCAATTCAGCGAGCCTGACCAACCGATCCCGTTAGTCGCCTTTTACCGCAAGCATGAGTTGCTGAAGACCTATTCTACCCCGGAATCTTCACCGGTCGTACAAACATGTATTCCCCCCAATGTTTATGTTATCAGTTTGTTGACCTTCTGTTTATGATGTTTTCCTGATCACCTTCGCTGCTTTTTCTCTTTCACAGAACAATGAATGACTTGTTTATATGTATAATAATTTACGCAGTGTACAAACCAGTTTGTACTTGTATACCCCCTTTAACGCAAAACCTATTGAAGTCAATTCTAAAATGCACATATGAGCACGTAATGACACAACACTGAAAACAGTGAAAAAGACATAATCTACATTCCAATTACCATACTTCAAAGTTGAAAAGATTTAGACTCGGCGCACCATTTCTTTACGCTACTCCGTCAGATGTATCATTAACTTGTGCCAGAGCACCAACATGGACGCGATAGCTGCATCCGAAATAATTTAAATTTTTGCATGTCAATGACTGCCTACCGGGGCCGTCAGCCTGTCTCTGTTTTTGGAATCGATCTCACAGAAGCAAAAACGTCTCCGAAATACTTCGACTCCAGAAGAGAAAGAGAAAAGCAGGACTTGGTATGTTTAACGTCTGGCATCAACAACATCAATATTAATCATTACATCTCGCGCATCGTGGACGGTATTTAGTTAGGGTTAGTTTGGTTTAGAAATGTTTTGACAAGAAATAGTTTCAAAGACTGATTTGAACTTTTCATCAAATGCAAGAGGGAGGTGTATTTTGATCTCGTGCAGCTGACGAGATCTGGATGCAGCAGACAATACGGGCGATTTAAATGAATTCGACAAGATAACTTTTACATTTTATGAGGAAAATATTTTGATATCATTTTCCACATTTGAAAGCGTTCTTTCAACAGAGCACATTTCATCTTTCATTACATGTTGTATGCTAACCCGATAAAGAAATATCTCCACGTTTTAAGTTCGGGCCGCTCGTCTGAAAAAATGAAACATCGTCTTCGGCGTTCTTAAACAAAACATTCACAAAGGTTAAAGTTTTGGAAGTGCTGTACAGTGCAAGATAGTTTCAGTGCTCAGTCTTCAGTTTACAGTCTACTGTTTCATTGTCCATTAGACGCTTCTGTGGTGAGGATCATGTTCTTACCATATTTCACTGTTATTTCATGTGGCTTTTTCAAGTTCATCAAAATTAGTCAATTAAAAGGATGACTGCATCAGAACCAAGTTATACGACAAGAGGGTTATTTCGATTTTCCATTCGTTAATTGCCTCTTCATGTTGAGCAATTTAGCATCAGCTACGGCTTATATGGCGTCCACATTTCTCAGTTGCTTAAGCACTTAAGAGCATGTACATTGTAAAAAATATAAAACATGTGATTAGAGACATCTGCGTAGGAAGACAGAACAACCCTTGGAACGTCATTTTCAGCGATATCCCTGCCTCATCACGGCTGAAGACAATCAGATTGGACATGTGAAGATCCGGGGTAGAATAAGTCTTCAGCAACCCATTCTTCTTGTCGTAAGAGACGACTAACGGATCGGGTGGTCAGTCTCGCTGACTTGGTTGGTGCATGTCATCGTATTCCAAATGCGTTGATCGATGCTCATGATGTCCATCACTGGGTCGTCTGGTCCAAACTCGATTATTTAATTATAGCTGGAATATTGCGACGTTAAACAACAAGCAAACAAACAAAAACACTCAGAATGAGCTGCACACATTATGCCTTTGTCGGGAATCGAACCCAGTCATCAGCATGAACTCTTAAACCACTATGCTATCCCGCCGCCTCATGTCAGAGCAACACGAATCACGTCCTTAAATATGTCTAAATCTGGCACAGCAACAAGCTGTCTCAAATTTTCCAAACATCGAACAAATGACACTTCAACTTCAACGGGTTTCATGTTTACCATCCTCTGTTGGCTCTTCCTGACTTCGCTAGAGGTCACTAATAACCCTTTCAGCCTTCCCCACGTTTTCTTCATTCGTCTTCTTTCTCTGGTAGTGGGACATCATTTCCCTGTTGAACATGTGTTTGTAAATCGCCGGCCGCGCCCCACATTCGTCAACAACCATGTTCAAACATTCCTTCCGTGGTCCGTCGTTACGCCACCTGGCGGCAGGATCGCGATACTGTCTGCCTAACAACTTCCTGTTACATTCGGAAGGCCTCTGGTGCTTACAGAAAATATGCTACAGCTGCTTCAGGGATAGCAAACGGCACTTTTACGGTAACAGTGTTAATGTACTCTGGTAAACATTGAATGGCGTATTTTCCCCTTCATTTGGATTCTGGGGCCACGGATAGCGTAGTTGTCTACAGCGCCGCAACTCGCCGTGCAGAGTTGCGTCCCCTGGACGTGCCCTGAAGCTATTATCGTTGATTCGAATCCATAATACGTTCTGGTGCTGTTTCTAGGTTGTTTTCACAGGTGACCGAGTCGCCTGAGACGTCGCAATTTGCAGCACGGAAATCTATTATCGTGGGTTTGAATCCGTTTCCCCCGGGGATGTTTGTCAGCACTATACCCGAACTGGTCGGTTTCACCACAGTGGTAAACGTCTGAGCTCTGCGTCACTTAAGGTCAGGGTTCGATTCCCAACACAGGTACACGGTGTAAGCACTATATCTAGCGCAAAACCAAACTCATACACTCACATAACATTGGCTTATTACAGTCATGAGGGGGCGGTCGGGTAGCCTAGTGGTTAAAGCGTTAGCTCGTCACGCCGAAGACCCGGGTTCGATTCCCGACATGGGTACAATGTGTGAAGCCCATTTCTGGTGTCCCCCGCCGTGATATTGCTGGAATATTGCTAAAAGCGGCGTAAAAACTCACTCACTCACTCACTCACTCACTCACTCGTGAATCGGGACCAATAAATGCCATAGTTTAACCAAATATGTGAATGTTTCAGCGCCTCGCTTTACCACTAAAAACTCCCGGGTTCCCATTAATAGATGCGCCCTTAAAATTACGACTATCTTAAGTCTGTGTGAGAGTCGTTGTTGATTGTTGCTAGTATCGTGAAACTATCTAACCGTGTAAAGGTAAAATGACTATTTTTCTCATGCAAAAAAAGTATAAAGTTTTATGACCAAATAATCTTTATTTCAGCACCTTTTGAAGGTGAGCTACAGAACCCGATTTTCCGTCGAATTGTCATAAAAATATGAAACTGAAAGAAATGCCCGTTAAACTTTTCGGTGCGTGTGTTGTAACCATGGTTAAGAGCCATAATCGGAAACTCAATACCAATTCCCTTGAAGATTTAATGCTTTGTCCCAGAGAAGAGACAACTTTGGGAGATTCCACATGTTTATCCACGAAATAGCTTTCAAATTGCGGAATGATTACGCAACAGAGGGACAAACGTAACCTTTGAAGTTTCCGCCAATCAATCCACTTTTCGGGCAGTCGTAAAAGCTGTTTGTTTCTATTGTTTGATAGATCGATCCTTCCCATAGTCAAAGCATAGGCTTGACAGCGAGGATTTCGGTGTCGGCACGAATTACAGGATTCCGCTCAAATCTTCGCCTGATTATTCTCTCAGCTCGTCTCTCTACACACGGTAACTCGTTGTGACCGGTTGAGGTATAGAATAGGATTAGCGTCTCTGGCCCGTTATGTATATAGGTATGCACTGGTGGAAATGCCATAGGTCGGATGTGTAAAGGAGACGCCGAATGGTGATGTATTTGGATGTTGAGAACACTCTGTCACTCTCATGGCGGTACATGAAAGAATTGCAAAAAGTCTTCTCTTTTGTGAAAGGGCTATGGATGTGACTTGTTCAAAGTTCTGTGGTTGGTTGAATGACCGTAATTGTTGTCTTGTAAAAAAAATGTATGTTCATACCATAGGTTTGCTTTGTGAAAAAATGTCAATATCAATATCTGCAAAATTGGCGCAGCTCAGTATGGAAACGTCGAAGGGTCTGCACAACAATGAATTGAGTCTTCTTACCCCAAAAAGTGCATCAGCATATTCTCAGAGTTAGATCTTATAACTTACCCACTGCATAGTGCACTATCCTGCACTGTGTCACGTTTTCGTATAACGTGTGAGCTGCTGTCAATATGTTTTAAGTGCAGCGTGCAGGGTGTGTGATCTCTCAGAGAGGTACACGATATGCCCTTCCCTTGCTGAATGACCTTGAATGAACTTGAGGTAGGTAGGTAGCAGGTGGGTGGGTAGGTAGGTAGGTGGGTGGGTGGGTAGTGGATGGGTGTGTAGGTAGGTAGGTAAGTAGTGGATGGGTGTCTAGGAAGGTAGGTAGGTAGTGGATGGGTGTGTAGGTGGGTAGGTAGGTAGTGGATGGGTGTGTAGGTAGGTAGTGGATGGGTGTGTAGGTAGGTAGTGGATGGGTGTATAGGTGGGTAGGTAGGTAGTGGATGGATGTGTAGGTAGGTAGGTAGTGGATGGGTGTATAGGTAGGTAGGTAGTGGATGGGTGTGTAGGTGGGTAGGTAGGTAGTGGATTGGTGTATAGGAAGGTAGGTAGGTAGGTAGTGGATGGGTGTGTAGGTAGGTAGGTAGTGGATGGGTGTGTAGGTAGGTAGTGGATGGGTGTATAGGTGGGTAGTGGATGGGTGTATAGGTGGGTAGGTAGGTAGTGGATGGGTGTGTAGGTAGATAGGTAGTGGATGGGTGTATAGGTGTGTAGGTGGGTAGTGGATGGGTGTGTAGGTAGGTAGGTAGTTAGTGGATGGGTGTATAGGTGTGTAGGTAGGTAGAGGATGGGTGTGTAGGTGGGTAGGTAGGTAGTGGATGGTTGTATAGGTGGGTAGTGGATGGGTGTGTAGGTGGGTAGGTAGGTAGTGGATGGGTGTGTAGGTAGGTAGTGGATGGGTGTATAGGTGGGTAGTGGATGGGTGTGTAGGTAGGTAGGTAGTTAGTGGATGGGTGTATAGGTGTGTAGGTAGGTAGAGGATGGGTGTGTAGGTAGGTAGGTAGGTAGTGGATGGGTGTATAGGTGGGTAGTGGATGGGTGTGTAGGTGGGTAGGTAGGTAGTGGATGGGTGTGTAGGTAGGTAGGTAGGTAGTGGATGGGTGTATAGGTGTGTAGGTGGGTAGTGGATGGGTGTGTAGGTAGGTAGGTAGGTAGTGGATGGTTGTATAGGTGTGTAGGTAGGTAGTGGATGGGTGTATAGGTGTGTAGGTGGGTAGTGGATGGGTGTGTAGGTAGGTAGGTAGGTAGTGGATGGTTGTATAGGTAGGTAGGTAGTTAGTGGATGGGTGTATAGGTGTGTAGGTGTGTAGTGGATGGGTGTGTAGGTAGGTAGGTAGGTAGTGGATGGGTGTGTAGGTAGGTAGGTAGGTAGTGGATGGGTGTGTAGCTGGGTAGTGGATGGGTGTATAGGTAGGTAGGTAGGTAGTGGATGGGTGTGTAGGTGGGTAGGTAGGTAGTGGATGGGTGTATAGGTGGGTAGGTAGGTAGTGGATGGGTGTGTAGGTGGGTAGTGGATGGGTGTGTAGGTAGGTAGGTAGGTAGTGGATGTGTGTATAGGTGGGTAGGTAGGTAGTGGATGGGTGTATAGGTGGGTAGGTAGGTAGTGGATGGGTAGGTAGGTAGGTAGTGGATGGGTGTGTAGGAAGGTAGGTAGGTAGTGGATGGGTGTATAGGTGGGTAGGTAGGTAGTGGATGGGTGTATACGTGGGTAGGTACGTAGTGGATGGGTGTGTAGGTGGGTAGTGGATGGGTGTGGAGGTAGGTAGGTAGGTAGTGGATGTGTGTATAGGTGGGTAGGTAGGTAGTGGATGGGTGTGTAGGTAGGTAGGTAGTGGATGGGTGTGTAGGTAGGTAGGTAGGTAGTGGATGGGTGTATAGGTGGGTAGGTAGGTAGTGGATGGGTGTGTAGGTGGGTAGTGGATGGGTGTGTAGGTAGGTAGGTAGGTAGTGGATGTGTGTATAGGTGGGTAGGTAGGTAGTGGATGGGTGTGTAGGTAGGTAGGTAGTGGATGGGTGTGTAGGTAGGTAGGTAGGTAGTGGATGGGTGTATAGGTGGGTAGGTAGGTAGTGGATGGGTGTGTCGGTAGGTAGGTAGTGGATGGGTGTGTAGGTAGGTAGGTAGGTAGAGGATGGGTGTATAGGTGGGTAGGTAGGTAGTGGATGGGTGAATAGGTAGGTAGGTAGTAGATGGGTGTGTAGGTGGGTAGGTAGGTAGTGGATGGGTGTGTAGGTAGGTAGGTAGGTAGTGGATGGGTGTGTAGGTGGGTAGTGGATGGGTGTGTAGGAAGGTAGGTAGGTAGTGGATGGGTGTATAGGTGGGTAGGTAGGTAGTGGATGGGTGTGTAGGTAGGTAGGTAGGTAGTGGATGGGTGTGTAGGTAGGTAGGTAGGTAGTGGATGGGTGTATAGGTGTGTAGGTGGGTAGTGGATGGGTGTGTAGGTAGGTAGGTAGTGGATGGGTGTATAGGTGGGTAGGTAGGTAGTGGATTGGTGTATAGGTGGGTAGGTAGGTAGTGGATGGGTGTGTAGGTGGGTAGTGGATGGGTATGTAGGAAGGTAGGTAGGTAGTGGATGGGTGTATAGGTGGGTAGGTAGGTAGTGGATGGGTGTATAGGTGGGTAGGTAGGTAGTGGATGGGTGTGTAGGTGGGTAGTGGATGGGTGTGTAGGTAGGTAGGTAGGTAGTGGATGTGTGTATAGGTGGGTAGGTAGGTAGTGGATGGGTGTGTAGGTAGGTAGGTAGGTAGTGGATGGGTGTATAGGTGGGTAGGTAGGTAGTGGATGGGTGTGTCGGTAGGTAGGTAGTGGATGGGTGTGTAGGTAGGTAGGTAGGTAGAGGATGGGTGTATAGGTGGGTAGGTAGGTAGTGGATGGGTGAATAGGTAGGTAGGTAGTAGATGGGTGTGTAGGTGGGTAGGTAGGTAGTGGATGGGTGTGTAGGTAGGTAGGTAGGTAGTGGATGGGTGTGTAGGTGGGTAGGTAGGTAGTGGATGTGTGTATAGGTGGGTAGGTAGGTATTGGATGGGTGTGTAGGTAGGTAGGTAGTGGATGGGTGTGTAGGTAGGTAGGTAGGTAGTGGATGTGTGTATAGGTGGGTAGGTAGGTATTGGATGGGTGTGTAGGTAGGTAGGTAGTGGATGGGTGTGTAGGTAGGTAGGTAGGTAGTGGATGGGTTTATAGGTGGGTAGGTAGGTAGGTAGGTAGTGGATGGGTGTATAGGTGGGTGGTTGGGTGGATGGGTGACTTGGTAGGTAGGTAGGTAGGTAGGTAGGTAGGTAGGTAGGTAGGTAGGTAGGTAGGTAGGTAGGTAGGTAGGTAGTGGATGGGTGTATAGGTAGGTAAGTAGGTAGGTAGTGGATGGGTGTATAGGTAGGTAAGTAGGTAGGTAGTGGATGGGTGTGTAGGTAGGTAGGTAGTTTGGTAGGTAGGTAGTGGAGGGTGTGTAGGTAGGTAGGTAGTGGGCGGGTGGGTCGTTAGTTGGGTGGGTGGGTAGGTATGGAGGGGGTGGGTTAGTTGGTAGGTATGGAGAGGGTGGGTGGGTGGGTAGGTAGGTAGTGGGCGGGTGGGTCGGTACGTGGGTGGGTGGGTAGGTAGTTGGTGGGTGAGTGGATAGGTAGATAGGTAGGTAGTAGATGGGTGTGTAGGTAGGTAGGTAGGTAGGTGGGTAGGTATGTAGTGGGTGGTTGGGTAGGTGGGTGATTGGGTGTGTGCGAAGATAGGTGGGCGGGTGGGTATGTGTAGGGTAGGTAGGAAGGTAGTGGGTGGGTGGGTGGGTAGGTAGGTAGTGGGTGGGTGAGTGAATAGGTAGGCAGGTAGGTAGTCGATGGGTAGGTAGTGGGCGGGTGGTCGGTAGGTGGGTGATTGAGTGGGTGGGTAGGTAGGTAGGTAGGTGGGTAGGTAGTGGGTGGATGGGTAGGTAGTGGGTGGATGTGTAGGTAGGTAGTGGGCGGATGGATCGGTAGGTGGGTGATTGGGTGGGTAGGTAGGTAGGCAGTTGGGTAGGTAGGTAGTGGGGGGTTGGGTCGGTAGGTGGGTGAATGGCTGGGTGGTTAGGTAGGTGGGTAGGTAGTGGGTGGGTGGGTAGGTAGTGGGTGGATGTGTAGGTAGGTAGTGGGCGGGTGGATCGGTAGGTGGGTGATTGGGTGGGTGGGTAGGTAAGTAGGTAGTGGGTGGGTGGGTAGGTTTAGGTAGGTAGATCGGTAGGTGGCTGGGTGAATGTGTAGGTAGGTAGGTAAGTAGGTAGATGAGTTGGTATGTGATTAGGTAGGTACGTAGGTAGATAAGTTGCAGTGTGTGGGTGGGTAGGTAGATAGGTAGTGGGTGGGTAGGTAGGTAGGTAGGTAGATTCCGTATTCAACTACACCTAGAAACAGGTGTGATGGGTAGTAATTAGCAGTCACTGAGCAAACAGTAGTCATACCTGACGCGACCGCCCAGTTATATTCATTGTTGTTACCCCTGGCCTCGTCACACGTTAGATGAGTAAATGTTATTAAGCGCCGCAGTCGGCAATATTCCACTTCGATCATGGCGGCCTGTCATTCTGGACTCTGTGACTGGTTCTACTTATTCAGTCGAATGTGAGCCAGAGATCAACCAGTCCTGGTTATCTGACGAAACAGATCACACTGGGCGCACAAGGCAAAACAGTGGTGAAAAATCATATCAACGGATCACTGAAAATCATTTAGCAAGTGACCGGATATGACAACACGATCCCCCCTTCAGGCGGCTCTTGGTGATAATTGACACCCAGGCTCCCTACATAAATGATTAACTGTGTTAATTATTGAGTATGTAGCTTAAAGGTACATGTACCATGGTATAAAATGTTCGTCAGTTGAAACACAAATACCAAGTCTATTCCACACTAATCGAATCATTTCCTGTACATAATCTGATACGTTCATCTTACTGTTTTAATCATATAAATGGCGAGAAGACAATATGTATGCCACATCAATGAAATATTTGCCAGACCTTTTGATAATTTGAATGAGCAAAGTCACAGAAAGGATTCGCTCTCGGCGTTGATAAATCTAACTGTTCGCAGTTGTCTTACAAATATCTCTGCTGCCATTTCATTGCCTCTGGAACCGCCGAATAAACACCAGGGTGATTAATTATCCATTTCCGGAGTCCATTGTCCTTAGTGGGCATCCTGGCGTTGGAAGACTGTCAACTGGACCCTATCCGCGAAGTCACTTCCTGTCAACTGCTGTCCAAGGGAGATCACTCTCATCTAATAACCCTCGTACTTGTGAAATGATTAATTAGGCCAAGGGGTCCTCCTCCATCACGAGTGCATTGACACAGCTGAAAACGAAGGAAGATCCGGGCCCTCGTGTCTTGTGAGTGTGGGGGATTAATGATTGTCTCTATTTGAGAGCCGAAGTCTGATATCTGACGTTTCATGTTCTATACACTGGAGAATTACTGTGGCGCCAGTACTGACGGGAATCTGCGATCTTTTAGCCGAGACATTGTTTTCAGAGCATCGTAATTTCTGTTACAGGCATGCATGTGCTTGCTTTGAAGTGTCTCGTCTTAAAGAAACACATGTCATTTCCGGTTCTCAGATTTTATTCTTTAAAAGAAGAACTATGTCGGTCGGGAAAAGAAACAGAATGACACTATTTCACATTTGACACATGCTGCAATTTCGTGTTTGAAAAAATATTTAAAAGGTGTTTCGAAAACGAATGTCAATAGAGTTTTTCGGATGGGTTTTCTATTGATTGTAAACTGAGGGACAAAAGAACGTATACTGAGTTTTTTTTTTGTGTCCATGAATTTTTAAAATAAACTGTGTTGAATTTGACTGTGT
Organism: Haliotis cracherodii; assembly: GCF_022045235.1. Lineage (NCBI taxonomy): Eukaryota > Metazoa > Mollusca > Gastropoda > Lepetellida > Haliotidae > Haliotis > Haliotis cracherodii. Next base: position 52,889,053 of record NW_027266319.1, on the reverse strand, counting down.
CTATTTAACCATCTTTCATACCTAGAAGGGCCCGTGAACAACCGGGGTAGAATAGGTCTTCAGCAACACATGCTTGCCCTTAAAGGCGACTATGCTTGTCGTAAGAAGCGACTAACGGGATCGGATGGTCAAGCTCGCTGACTTGGTTGATGCTTCTCATCGACCCAAATTGCGTGGATCGATGCTCATGATATTAATCACTGGACTGTCTGGCCCAGACTCGATTACTTACAGACCGCCGTCATATAGCTGGAATATTGCTGAGTGCGGCGTTAAACAACGCCTACCTATATGTCTTTGTAAAAAGTAATCTGTAGCTTGGTACATTTTGTGTAAAAATAAATTAGTTCAATGAGGTAAGAAATGAATTTGCAACCACGTGACCCCTACTATGTTTGGAATGAAAAAAGCAAATTGTTTTCAAAATGAAGATGTCTAAAATACCCACCAAAAGTTTTAAAAGTTCGACATCTGATAAATCAACTGAGAGGTACAGATTCTTTTGCTCCATGGTTTCCTCTGCTCCACAGGGGGCACGGGTGGCCCAGTCGTCTTAGGCGCCGCGATTCGCTGTGCAGAGTTGCGTCCCTTGGGCACGCCAGAAACCTATGGTTGTGGTTCGAATCCCGGTTCGCCCCAATTATGTTTCTAGGTTTGTCAGCACCATACCAGTGCTCTTGGGTTTCACCGAAGTGGTAAACGTCAGAGACCTGCATCACTTCAGGCTTTCCCCCCACATTAAACTGACACGCCGTGATATAAATGGAATACTGTTAAAAGCGGCGTTAAACCCAACTCACTGACTCCTTTGCTCGACAGATCGAATTCATGGTTATTAATCTTTTAGACATGAGCTGTCATTCCTAATGTATAGTCACGAGGGCTCCAGGCACTTATATAAGACATCGCCAAATATTACATTGTGTATGAAGCTCACTTTCAGCACACCAGCATCTGATATGTCCATTTATCACCATTTATATATAAATACATCACGTGGCCAAATGACGATACGTCGTTAGACAAGAACATTAATTTTTAAACAGTGACAGAGGAGACGTTGGCGACAGCATCATGCATACGTCATAATTATAATTATTAACTATATCTAATAATCCTGCGTGTTTATGGTAGCTATATTGCTCCTGTCGACCTTACCGTTACTAAATACACTACTGCCAACAATATGATATATACAAATGACAAGCTGCCTTGTTGAGGGGTCTAATGGATCAATCACGGTGTTGCACGGGCTCCACGGATGGGGTTTCGTGACCTTGAACAATGTCACCAATTTCATAAATTGTTAGATTCAGTTTCCTGCACGTGACATGACAACAACGTGCCAGTTTTTCCTCTGTGTGTTCGGAAAGTTTATGACGGCAAATCAATAAATGTTGGTATTATATGACAATTTCTTTCACCTTTACAATTACTTAAATGCTTCTATATGTTTGCCTTTTTTCAATTTTGTGAGGAAAACGAAAGTTTTTATGTTTTATCGACATTGTTGACTCATTGATTTTTTATGTTCGGTAAGGTTTTTTTATCTTATTTAAATATCAGACGTTTATGCTTTGGTCGTGTACATTACAAAAATCAATACAATGTTAGCTGGTGTGTTCAGGATAGATTAAGAGATGCTATTGAAAGACTGAGGACGGTAAGCTTGTGGTGAAACGTACGACCAGGCTTAAGTCCTTGGTCTAGTGGATAGAGCGTCTGCCCTGAGGGTGAAAGGTCGGAGGTTCGATCACGGCACACCAAAAGACGTTAAAAGATTAAATTTATTGTTACCCTGTCTGGCGTTAGGCATTCAGGGGATAAAACAAGGAATTCTCGGAGTCAGTATACTGTGTATTGGTATGTTATCCATGTTAAACTGTGGTATGGATCTAACACACACAAACACACGCACGCACGCACGCACGCACGCGCTCGCGTTCGTGCAATCAAATTGCGAAGATGGATGCACATGTTTGTTCTGTTTGGTTGTTTAACGCCACACTCAGAAATATTCCAGCTATATGGCGGCGATCTGTAAATAATCGAGTCTGGACCTGACAATCTATTGATTGACATCACGTACATCAATCTATACGTAGCTGGGATACAATGGCATGCCTCAAACAAGTCAGCGAAGCTTTGATGTATTTTTTTTCAACCATATACACGGGCTCAGGTTTGTAAGATTTGATGATGTCATAAGAGTTGTGGTTTTGTAGCCCTTGAAGGAAAGGTCATAGTCATCCGTTGCCTGGGACGACAGGTCACATTCATTCGTCACCATATCTCCTATAAGGCTATTAGACGTCGGAGCCTTGCTGTTTAATAGGAGACTTGACAGACAAAGCAGGCACCTTGTTTGATAGGCATTACTTAGAAGTTGATGAATGACAAGGTAGACAAAATTTATGGATAACAGCATTAAAGAAGTTGTTATCCATAAAATTGTGTCTACCTTGAAAGCAGGGACCAATCAAATGTTCACCCACTCCAGAAATACCTTGCCGTTTATTTTTGTGTCGTAGTCCCTATTGTCCTTGACCTTTGGCTCGAAAGAAAGGTCACAGCCTGAGAGAAAACCCTGACTAGCACAGCCAGCATGGAGAACGATGTGTCTTTCACCTTTTTCCATTGGTAACCTTCTCCCAGACTCTTTACACTCCCCACTGGGTACCCACTAACGGCTGGCTGTGTGAGAGGCACTTACCCACGCCTCATCCTTCTTCACTTTTCTGCTTGATGGTTCGAAGATATCGATTTCGGAGACGAGGGATGTCAGATCGTTCACATAACACAGCTCTATTTTCACCGCTTATCTTTTTGTATCTGTATCCAAATGTATGCAAAAGTTGCCATAGCTTGTGTTTTGCAACAATTAAATTATGATCAGTTTCAAGGTATTTCTTCAAGAGTCTTAATGACTTGTGCTTACATTCTGAACGCAGTCTAACAACTGCACATCTGACTTGATTTTACTGGAAAATGTCTCATTTATTAACCCTACATGGTTTTGATATGCTCCCCACCTACTTCGACTGATTGCTACATTCGTCACCACTCGCCCCTTTCCGTGACCTGCAAGAAGACTCGTCCCCCTATCGATGAATGTTATGTGCGAAAACACGACAAGCCGATAAGAATGTGCGTATGATTTCAAGTTCTTCGTCAAAGAATCCCTCAGAAATAATTTTTGATTTTACATATGTCTTGCATCTAAAAATATACCCAAGACACAGTTAAATGTGTTCAATCATACTGTATAATTCCGCATGTCCCGTCGTGCTTTAAATTGCATCTAAAATATAAAATATATGGGGAAATACATGTGAACCATTACGCAACGAGTTGACTATTGTTTCAGGTATGCCCGTTTTGCGCTAAGACGGAACCCGGTCGCAAAAATGGCACGAGTCGCTATTCGGCTTGTCCCGGAATAACACGAGTTGGTCCGAATGTGATTGTTAGAGTCCCGTCGACGGACAACATTTTTCAGCTTGTTAGGAGACATGCCAAGACCTTTAGATTCTCGTTCCAAGTATTTATTAATGCCACAAAATGGTTTTCCTCTTTCTGCCTCGCATTGAAAGAAATCATGCACATTAAAAATCCACCGTTTCACATCAGCTGAGAAGGGCATCGTCAGTCAATGACACGTGTACTGTGTAGCACGTGCAGTACGTGTTTACGCTGTTCCTCCTAACGTTGCGCACCCTTTGGTTTCCATTGAATCCATGTACGGGCAAATACAAGGAGCGCCAAATTAAAGTGTTTGTTTGTTATAATAACCTTTTCAACTTCTTATGGATACAGCAATATTTGGAAAATAAGAACAGGATTTTAGATTAGATTAGATTAGGAAGAAAAATATTGAATTAGACGTTTTGTGAAAAGTCAACTTCTTTTGACGTTCGACGCGATTGTGGTACAAATTCGATTACATGATCAGCACATGAGGCGAGAATCGATCTGATGTGATAGATGGCAACGGAACTCAAAGACTCTGCGCAGGGAATGTAACAAAGACCGTGTCGAGCTGACACCAAGTTGAACCTGCACGAGAAGCACGTGGAAAAGGAAGTATTCGAGGCATAGGTGCACATGCTTGTTATCATTTGGGTAACACTGTGTCGTGGTTTTCGAACAGAATCGATTGTTGGGACTGCATTGTGGACAAAAGAATGACTTTAAGATTGTTTTACGAGTGATTGTTGGTTTATTGGTTGTTTAACGCCGCACTCAGTAATATTCCATATATACACCACTGCAGTGTGTGGACCTTTGAAGATCCGGGGTAGAATAGGCTTTGGTTGGTTTTGGTTTGGTTTGTTGTTTTACGCCGCACTCAGCAATATTCCAGCTATATAACGGCGGTCTGTAAATAATCGAGTCTGGACCAGACAATCCAGTGATTGATATCATGATCATCGATCCACGCAATTGGGACCACCCGACCTTAGCATGTTCCAGTCCAGTTTCAAACCGGTGGTTGATACCATGAACAAAGAATCTAGTAATGATGCACACAATCAGTCACACACTGTAGTGAGTGAGTGCATCAGCCAAGTCAGCGAGCCTGACCACCCGATCCCGTTAGTCGCCTCTTACGGCAAGCATGGGTTGCCCCGGATCTTCACGGGTCGGGTAGAATAGGTCTTCAGCAATTCATGCTTGCCGTAAAAGGCGACTATGCTTGTCGTAAGAGGCGACTAACGGGATCGGGTGGTCAGACTCGCTGACTTGGCTGATACACTCACTCAACTCACTGTTGAGGCCGACGCGATACCGATGTGCTGTTACTCAATGCAGTGTCAAAGATCAGTGTGTAACTTTGAACAGTATCTCACTTACGTCATGGAGGGGGCACGGGTGGCCCAGTTGTCTATGGCGCCGCGATTCGCTGTCCAGAAACTTATGATTGTGGGTTCGAATCCCGGTTCGACCCAATTATGTTCCTAGGTTTGTTAGCACCATACCCGTGCTCGTGGGTTTCCTCCACCAAAGTGGTGAACGTCTGAGATCTGCATCACTTCGGGCTTTCCTCCCACATTGAGCTGACACGCCATGCTATAACTGGAATACTGTTTAAAGCGAAGTTAAACCAAACTCACTCACTCACCCAGTAACACTCGAAAACGCCGCCAATATCCCATATTCTTAGAAGCCGAGTAAAATGTCAATCAGGTGATCGAACTCTGTGAATTAGCTCTGTAAAACACCCACCCACTCACAATAAATATCTAAATACGAATCCTCTAATATTCCACCTGAAACAATATCCTCCACTGCGTGTGAACTACATGTCGATGAACGTTCTTCAGAGCTGAAATTAAAAAAGATGTAACACGCCTCATGGTTATCTAACACAATTACAAATAATCTAATCACTTTGCTGGGGGTTTGTTTTTTTAGTATTATTATCACAAATTGACACCTAATCCAGCTGGTTAGAGCGATTATCGGGGAATGGCGATCCCCCAGCAGTGTAGTAACTCTGAGCCAACTTTCGCCTTTACAGGCACCTGTAGAATTTCATAACCCAGCTCAGACTTGACTTTGGTTTTCGTATCAAATATTTGGATTAAGGACAGGATTTTCTAAAATTGCTCAGAATGTTCTTTTTTCTTTGAATTCTTATTCCACTATGTTAGCTGCTCTTTGGCATTTAAGTCCGCAAATATTTCCTGAAAGATGAAAAAAAACACTAAACTTTTACAAAAGTTGCTGCTTCTTTATGAAAAGCTTAGACAAAAAAAACTTTTGAATGCTATATTTGATTCAAGGAAATATTTGGAGGATAGTTATCTTGTGTAATCAAATAAATGCTGAAGAATTTCCGCAACATAAAGATAAACAGTACAGATTAATGTTTCCTATTTGCAAGGACACGACTAGAAATATTTATTGACCAAATGAAAATGAATAATTCTTTCAGTTGTCAAGCGTTTTGGGCCAAGACAAATCCCTATCTGAAATATTGTGAAAGAATTGATGGTATAACGTCATGAGAAGATGCTCCCTAAATGTGTCCGCGTGTTATGTCGTGCAATGTGTTATGTATGTATCTTTAATGATGTCATTTATATAAAACACATAGTTTGAAAAAGTAAGCAAGCAAAAACATGAGTGTGTATTAAGTTGAATAATCAGATTCGTGTTTTATTTTCTCAGCACCTTTATTTGGTACAGAAAATTCTTCTGTGAAATAGTGCTCATACAAAAAATGACTTCAAAGTATGTTTTGTAATTTAAGCCTAAATGGTGGGATTAATATTGTCCAGGCGCACATGTTGCCTTCAAATTGGTAGTTCAGGATGACGACGAACGATAGAAGAGAAAACTCAGGAGTGAAGTTTTACGTTACAGCAGCCTGGTTTATTGCTGAAGGGGAATAACGGTCGAAAAGGTACGCGATGACAATCAAGAGAACGCACACCAGGACCTTATTTCAGTTCTTTTATATAATAATGAACATTAAACCTTACCCCCACCCCCCACCCCCCCACCCCCCTGTATGTCCTGAACTAGCCAGATACAGTAGTGTCCCCTCCCAACAAGGCCTGCAACATAACAAAGTCACGATTTATTTCCCTAACAAGATCAGGTTGACGACACAAGTCACGGCGTTCTACGCCTCTCGTGGGCCCCGTCTATGATATAAGTGATGAACGTATGTACCTCCAATAAGGTCTTATGTATGATATTAATGAGGACGTTATTAACTTCTAACAAGGCCGCGTTAACGGCGAAAGTGACGGCAATATTTGACTCAGGTCTTCAGCAACCCATGCTTGCCGTTAAAGGCGACTATGCTTGTCGTAAGAGGCGACTAACGGGATCGGTGGTCAGGCTCAATCAATCAATCAATCAATCAATCATAATTCTGACATGGGGGTATGATAATGATACTTGTCTCTAACGCGGCATCGTGGATAACACAAGTGACGGCGGTATTCTAGACACCGGTGACGGGAGACCTTCACCTCCGCCATGTTCTGTTACACAACAATGATTTACTGTGGTCTGTACAGCTACGAACGTCATCTCCAAATGCTTATCACATCACTAACCACAATAGACGTCCGACCCGACCTCTGAACTCTCTGACGGCCCTGACATTTTCATTACATTAGTAAGCTTGCATGAAACCTCATTATCGATTTCCTGCCAGAGGGAGGCTAAACAGACTGACCAATAGCATCCAAGATTAGCTATCTACTCACAGATAGAAGGGTAAGTAGTACCCGCACGCCAAGGTCGGGCGTCATATTACGCCTACAGGAAGTCTAGCTGGTAGCCAAGCAGTGAGATTCGTCTGAGTGAACGAACCACGAGGCATCTTTGATCTGCTTGTTGACAACTGATGGCAGCGTTAATTATAGCCTTCATGGTGAAAACAGGCGTCTGTCAGACTGACAAATACGCCAGCTCCAATAACAACACTGCCATAGGAATATTCAGTTGTTTTTGAGCGTCTGGTGCTGATTAAGCGTAGCATCCAAGAGCTTAGTGGTTAAATCGTTCGCTCGTCACGACGAAAACCAAGTTCGACTCAACATGGCTTTGGTTTCATTTTTAGAAGTTTGCGCTCGTTTGCTTGGTCCCTCCTTCCGCCACTCATCCCCTCCCACACTAACTCACGCACCATCTCCACAAAGCGATATTACCGCTACGACTGCTGTAAGTCCCGTTATGTAGATTACGTCATACAACCTAAGGTTGCTTTGTGGATTTTTGGGTTAGTTGCACAAAGACGTGATGTACCGTCAGTGAGAGTGTGAGGACGGTTTTAAATCCCTTTAAGCAAAATCGAGACGAGGGACACATAGAATGGGTGACACACTGCACTCGATTGAAAAACCTGGACATTACGATTAAGCGCAAAACAGTTTTGATTTTGAATTCCATTAGGACAAAACATTCGGCTAATTACAATACAATATTGCGATTTCTTTGTTTCCGTATTGAGGAGGCAAGTGAAGGTAGTCAATTTGGCAACTCCGTGGAGAAAAAAACCCAGACCTTCGACGCGACGAGCGAATGCTTTAACCACTAGGCTACCCCACCGCCCACAGACCTTAGCAAGGTGCATGGAATCATAATGTTGTTGTTGTTGTTTAACGCCGTACTCAGCTCTATGCCGACTTTATGACGGCTGTCTGTAAATAATCGTCTCTGTCCCAGACAATCAAGTGATTGACACCGTGAACATCAGTACACGCAAGGGGGGTACGATGACACGTCATCCAACGTGACTACCCGGTCCCGTTAGTCGCCTCTTACAAGCATGGGTTGCTGAAGATCAATTCTAACCGGGATCAAAGGGGGATACGTACACCTACCCACCTCCCAATGGACCCGTTAAGATCCGGGGTAGAATAGGTCTTAAGCAACCCATGCTTGCTGTAAAAGGCGACTATGCTTGTCGTAAGAGTCGACTAACGGGATCGGGTGGGGGTTAGGCCCGCTGTCTTGATTGATGCATGTCATCGATCCCAATTCCATGGACCGATGCTCATGATATCAATCACTTGATTGTCTGGTCCAGACTCGATTATTTACACAGACCGCCGTCACATAGCTGCAATATTGCTGATTGCGGCGTTTAACAAACAAACAAACAAACAAGCCTCCCTAATGCAAGTTTTAAAATATAGCTAATTTCAGAGTACTGCATGACTTTTAATCAATGGCGTGAATATGATTATCATACGCGTGAGTTTGGGTTAAAGTCGCTTTAAACAGTATCTGTGTGGCAACTCTTGTCGGAGGTCTTAAACGTTTAGCACTGATGGACATACCTCAGAGCGAATGTAGGATTTAAACCATGATTATAGGTTGCTTGTACACCTAAGGGACGTAACTCTGCCTTGCACAGAATTGTACCGCCTCAGACAACTGGGCCATCCGTGCCCCCGATTGTGACATGACCTCTAGATGTACTTTTGTAAGATCGCCAAAATGTATTTCCGGTCGCGTTCAAAGATTTTAACCGTACGGTCAACCAATGCCTGGTCAGTTTCCAACAGAACAAACTCGTCTGTCGTTTGGTTCTGTTGACCATCACACATACCTTGACCTCTACGAGAGCATCAGAGTATCATATTGCTTGTTTAAACGATTATTTATGCCAGGGGCCATCTTAGAAATGTTACATTTTATCTCTCCAAATAATTCCTAATGCGCTTCCAAAGCTGTGGTTTGTTTATTTTGGGTGCAAACAAACAAATTTCTGTTTGAAGAAGCTTCAGCATTTTTTTCTTTCGTCAGTGACACGTTTGGCCATCCGACCAGTTGTGGTTATGAATACAAGGATTTACTCCTTATCCGTCTTCAAACAAAATGCCTCACTTCTCAAACTGATATAACCAAGCATAAATTTGTGCATTGCAGTCAAATAATTGATATTTTGTTGCGTTCGTGTTTTGGCGCTACCGTTGATCAAATCCACGCGATTGGCAGGCACAGTCGGGCTAAAGCGGTAAGGATCCACAAAACAGTGCATTTTTTAAGCAAACACAAACTCAGCGTTGCCAATGCAAAGAATGTTACTTTTGCGATACAACGTGATAATAGAGAATGTCAGGCAGCTGTTTTAAGGGTTAGTAGCCCCTTCAAACAACGCTCGAGGGCTGGGGTCGTGTGCGGCGTCTGATGACACAGGACAATCGCCTTCGACAGCTGATTGAAGGTCTTGTAATGTTTGATGAGGGTATTTACAAGTTCCACTTTTTTATTGTTATGTTTTTGGTTAATTCTAGGTTAAATATTCATTAAACAGAGTTTACCGGATACGGGTCTTGGATTTGTTATACGCTGTCAAAATGTGATTAGATCCAAAACAAAAACCTAAACACGTTCCTTGTCCCATTATTTTAACATGTTTAGGCCTTAACATGTTTAGGATTGTGTTTAACAGCTATGACCCGTGAGAATCCGGGGTAGAATAGGTCTTCCGCAACCCATACCTGCCGTAAAAGGCGACTATGCTTGTCGTAAAAGGCGACTAACGGGATCGGGTGGTCAGGCTCGCTGACTTGGTTGATACATGTCATCGATCCCAATTGCGTGGATCGATGCTCATGATGTCAATCACTGGATTGTCTGGTCCAGACTCGATTATTTACAGACTGCCGTCATATAGCTTGAATATTGCTGAGTGCGGCGTTAAACAACAAACCAACCAACCAACCACCACCGCCATCACGATACTCGCCAGACACGAGACAGTCAAGGCTCCCTAATCAAATCTCGACGTCGGTAAACACCGTAAACGGTTCGAAACCTGTCTATGTCATGAATGCAGATTATTCTAACACTCAACATATAACACTACAGACGGATGAAACCCGTCAACGTTAACGCTGCGATCACAGCTGACACTATATAAACGAACGTTTGTTATGACTGCGCCGTTATTAGAGGGCCGGTCGGCAAAGGAAGTCTATTTAGTTAGAAGTTATTTTAAAGGCACACCATTTCGTCTGCCTACTTCATTTTCGCCTATTGTGACAAAGAAATGTTTAGTCTATAGAAGTGGTAGCGGAGTGTAACTGTGATTTTACGGAAAACATGATCTTATTTATTGATGATCTCATTTATTTATTTATTTATAGCAAGCAATCGTGACGTCATGTGTTAACCCACGAGATTTCCCGAGACCCCACACAGCGAGATCATGTAACAATGTCCACCACCATACTGCCACAAGCTGACACAATGATATAACTGAAATACTGTTCAAAACATGTACTGGTCCCATGCTCCCGTTGCCCTGCGACAGCTTTACACGTCACAACGGATTTGTTTATACACTAATCCTTAGTAATCTATTTTTAGGTGATACGCGTGCTGGGAGTTCTCATTTTGACGAATGATATCGCCATGTATATGTAGTAGAGTAACTGTTGCTATTATCTTGCATTGGGTTTTTTCTAGTAACAAAATTAATTAACAATTGAAAGAAAACAATCATTACTACAGGTTGTAGGAACATATTATCATCATGGCTTCTCAAATCTTGATTAATGGATTTCTGGATTAAGTTATTGTCTTCTGATAAAGCTCTCCAAAAGAAAGTTTACACCCATGTTTGAGGGTGGCTAGAAATTAAACAAATAATAAATGGTTATTCGATGTTGCAGTGTTTCGGTGATTGCTCTCAGACGAGTAACGTTTTGACAACGGTTGCAACTTGTTGATGAAATCAAATTTTAAAGTGTATACTTTCTTTTGCCCGACAGTTTATCATCTCTTTCTGCACAAATTTCTGGATTAAGTAACCAGGTAATAGGTGATGTGAGGTGAAATTGGATTTAACGTCGCGTCGTCACTTATATAACGACGTGCATGCACGTGTGTGTGTGGCTGCTTGTAACAGTCCTGACTGATGCCGATTTATAGTGCTAGCCCACTGAGATACCATACTGCAGTTTAACATGAATACCCCACTCAGACACAGTATACCACAGTATACTGACTCCGAGCCGACCAATCCTTGTTTTAGCTCCTTAACGCCGAGCGCCTGACAGGGTAACAAGAAGTACCATCTTTTAACGTTTTTTGGTCTGACGCGGCCGGGGATCGAACCCTGGACCTTCCGCTCTCCGGGCGGACGCTCTACCACTAGACCACGGAGGCGGTCTACCAGGTAATAAGTATATTACCTCCAGGTAAAAAAATGTACTAAGAAGGTAAAAATTATGTTTATGAATTTCATTGAATGTGAATGATATTTGGCGACGTAGCGTTAGTCGGTGTTTTTTAATGTTAAAATACAATAACACTCAATAAAAACCACAAATTTGAAACACAGGCTTATCAACCTTATATACGTTTTCGATAACGTACGGTAGCCACTGGTCAGAAACGATTCGTCCATATTATTATCGTTCATTTCACTTGTGAAGCACTGAAATAAAATGGTTAACTTTAATAGAGAGAATATCGTGAAAACTATTTCCAGTTACGTATTTATCCTTTGGTTGCCACAGTTTCATCGAATCTGTTAAGAAATGCATGTCATCGTATCGCAATTGCGTAGATCGATGCTCATGGTGTCAATCACTGGATTGTCTTGTACACACTCAATTATATACACACCGCCGTCAGATAGCTGGAATATTGCTGAGTGCGGCGTTAAACAACAAACAAACAAATAAACAAAAAGCTGACGATGCGTTGGCTTTTACACAGGCACGTATTGCTTGAAGTATATTCGAAGGTGTGATAAACAGTTCTTGAATTTGATTGACAGCATACGATGATAGAGACACTTTTTTAAATCTGTCAATTGCAAAGCTTCCGCAAGTCCTGCTACATCGCCAAGTGTGTTGTTTCACGTTACAACCGCGTGAATTTCGTGCAGCACGTGCAGTACAGTCCCACCGACTGCCAGTGGACATTTACAACCTGTGGTGAAGCGGCCTGGGCCGGGTTATAATACTTGCACCGACTATGAGGCTGGCGGTTGGTAAGGATAACGATTTACATGTGCATGTATAGCGGTCATACAATTCCCGACAACCGTGATGGGGTTCGAACCACGGACTTCCTGATCTGTCCTTATTCTTGCTCAGCATTTTTTTTTTAATTGTTTAGGAGCTCAATTATGTTTTCCAACATAAAACGGTGATAATTTTGATTTCTTTTAAATTAATTCAAAAAACGAACTGAATTCTTTGGACATTTCTCTGCAAGAAAAAGGCACACTGTTCTTTCTTACAAAGCGATGCATACATAATTAATATTAATTATATTAGTAAAACTTGGGCTTGATTATATTTTTAGTAAGAAATCCCGGCCCAACCCTGAAATTCTGTCGCGGCTTTGGTAAAATAAATTTATAATTAGGCAAGACAATATGTCAGTAGCATCAAAAGATTGGTCTGTTTTAACAACAGGTGCGTTTGTTTACAAACAAGAGATTACTCCGGTTACGTAATATGAAAATTTGCTTGTGAGTTTTGCGTAATGCTCTCATCACGAAATGTGGGTAAAATGTTTGTTTGTTTGTTGTTTAACGCCGTACTCAGCAATATTCCAGCTGAGTCGAGCCAAACCCTATGAACTCAAGTGAGAGAGTGAGTATGTTTTTCAAGCCGCATTTAGCAATATTCCAGCAAAAAATAGGCTTCACACATTGTACCCATGTTGGGTAAAAAATCCTATGTTCCTGTACAAGATAATACAATTGAAGACATAAATAATACAATCTGTACGCGGCCTATAGACTACCAAGTATTTAAATCTTTTTGACTATTTACATTTAGCACAAAAAGTATTCACGCTGTATATAGTCCAAATTATTGCCGGGCTTTAAGTTCCATTTGCCGTCGATTTTCAACCAATCAGATTACAGCATTCACTAACATTCATTTTACAACATGAAGTACATAATCTGTTGTCATTTATCATGATCTGGATCGTGAGGTTTCAGGGAAGACAAATTTGTCCACCAAGCTTCCACTTCATTAAATCAAGGCGCGCTATGTTAGCCCCGTGGTAAGGTAATGCGGTCAACTTTTGTACACTGAGTCAGGCAACGTATCGCTACATTAAGAGTACCAGTGGGGGAAATTGATCACCAGCAGCTGGTAGCTGTCGTAAAAAGCAACTTAAATCGAACGTACAAAACAACAGTGCCTGTAAGTTAGTTCCATGTGTGACCGCCAGGGATGAGTCTGTGATCGGGCTGGTCTCTGTGATCGATGATCTCACTATCACATATTGGGTTGCGTGATCTGGTTGGGTGTTCACAACCTCTAAAAGTCTCCCTCACCCAGCTTAATCCCGAAAATAACGCTTCCATCTCAAAAAGGAGATTGTGAGTGAGTTTTATTTACACGCAGCGCAATTTTAGATACAACTCCCAATAGATTTTGGAGTGTTTTAGATAGCTCTCCGGTAACCCATGTACTTATATTTTGATTTAACAAATCGTTAAAGAAAACTGCTGCTGCAGCCATGACTACAGGTTGTAGGAACGCATAACTGTCATCTGGTAACACCGAGAAAAGGAAAGTATACACCAACGTTTGAAGATGGCTAGAAATGAAAAAAGACCAAGATATTTTTATTCGATGGTGGTGTATTTTATACGGCAATCATCGTTGTGTTTTGGACTTTAATTGTGCAGTGTTTCGGTAACTGTTCTCAGTCTAGTAACGTTTTTATAACGTTTGTAATTTGTTGGTGAAATCAAAATTTTAAGTGTATATCGTGTCTTTCTGCACAAATCTGGATAAACAGATTTCTGGATTACGTCACCAGGTAAAAAGTCCTGGTCAAAAAAAGTACTAAGGAGGTAGTGAGTGAGTGAGTTGGGTTTAACGCCGCTTTTAACATTATTCCAGTTATATCGCGGCGTGTCAGCTTCATGTGGGAGGAAAGCCCGAAGTGATGCAGGTGTCAGACGTTTACCACTTCGGTGAAACCCACGAGCACGGGTATGGTGCTGACAAACCTAGAAACATAATCGGGGCGAACCGGGATTCGAACCCTCAATCAAAGGTTTCTGGCGTGCCCCAGGGACTCAACTCTGCAAAGCGAATCGCGGCGCCTTAGACGACTGGGCCACCCGTGCCCCACTAAGGAGGTAAAATATTATATTTATGAATTTCATTGAATGTGTTTATTATATTTGGCGATGTAGCGTAAATCGGTGTTTGTTTATGTTAAAATGCAATAACACTCAATGAAAACCACAAATTTAAAGCACAGGTTTATCAAGTTTTCGGTAACTTTCGGTTGCCACAGCAACGATTCGTCACACCTTACACAGTCCATTTAACAAAATACAAATTCTGTGTATATCCGGGGGCACGGGTGGCCCAGTCGTCGAAGGCGCCGCGATTCGCTGTGCAGAGTTGCGTCCCTTGGGGACGCCAGAAACCTATGTGGGTTCGAATCCCGGTCCGCCCCAATTATGTTTCTAGGTTTGTCAGCACCATATCCGTGCTCGTGGGTTTGACCGAAGTGGAAAAGGTCTGAGACCTGCATCACCTCGGGCTTTCCTCCCACATTAAGCTGACACGCCTTGATATAACTGGAATACTGTTCAAAGCGGCGTTAAACCCAACTCACTCACTCTGAGTATACCCCGAAAATAACTCTTCTTATTTTGGAATACTTCCATCTCGAAAAGGAGATTGTGAGTGCGTTTTACACTACATGCAACGCAGGGTTAGATATAACTCTCAAAGGATTTTGGGGTGTTTCGGGTAGTTATCCGGTAACTTCATCTGCTTGTAGTATGAGCTCAAAACACCGCAAATCGCTGTGCTCCTGGCGTCGAGCAGATATTCCGCTCATTGTGTATTGGTTGTTATTTTTGCTAATATGTATATTTTCGGGAACATTGATGCCGATGTTGTCCTTCTTTCTCTCGATGTCGTTCGATCCTTCTGCCGCGTCATTCCAGATGAGTGAGTGAGTGAGTGAGTTGGGTTTAACGGTGTTTAACGGGTTTTGGGTGTCTCAGTGGACTTGCACTATAAAATAGCCCGGAATTCAACATGCAGCCACATGCACTTTGCAATATTAAAGCAATAATCTTTAACGTGATGTTAAACCTCATTTCACCTTACCTCATAGTATGTCGGGGGCACGGGTGGCCCAGTCGTCTAGGGCGCCGCGGTTCGCTGTGCAGAGTTGCGACCCTTGGGCACGCCAGAAACCTATAATTGGTTCGAATCCCGGTTCGCCACGATTATGTTTCTAGGTTTGTCAGCACCATGCCCGTGCTCGTGGGTTTCACCGAAGTGGTAAACGTCTGAGACTCGCACCACCTCGGGCTTTCCTCCCACATTAAGCTGACACGCCGCGATATAACTGGAATACTGTTAAACGCGGCGTTAAACCCAACTCACTCACTCACTCACTCATAGTATGTCACCTTATATTTGATTGTCAGATATCATGTTTTCGTGGAACAAACACTTATACAAATGTGACCCTCATTACTGTTTGTTTGTTTGTGGTTTAACGCCGCACTCAGCAATATTCCAACTATATATGAGGGTGGTCTGTAAAAAATCGAACCTGGACCAGACAATCCAGTGATTGATATGAGCATCCATCTACGCAAATGGGATACGATGACATCAACCAAGTCAGCGAGCCTGGCTACCAGACCCCGTTAGACTCCTCTTACGACAAGCATAGTCACCTTTTACGGCAAGCATGGGTTTCTGAAGACCTATTCTACCCCGGATCTTCAGGGATACCCCTATTACTGAGCCTGGATGTCTGATAATGCGAACGTTGTTGGTTTAATCTAGTTTGGACCCGTGAAGATCTGGGTTAGAATAGGTCTTCAGAAACCCATGCTTGCCGTAAAAGGTGACTATGCTTGTCGTAAGAGAAGTCTAACGGGGTCTGGTAGCCAGGCTCGCTGACTTGGTCTTCAGCAACCTTTGCGTGTTGTAAAATGTGATTGTCTCTGGATTGTCTGGTCCAAACTCGATTATTTACAGACCGCCGTAATATGGCTGGAATGTTGCTGAGTGCGGCGTTAAACAACAAACAAACAAACAAAATCTCGTTTGATTGACACCCTAGTACCAGAGAACAGAGTCCGAATCATTACGCCCCAGTCCCAGACACCAGTCCCAACGGGGTACATTTACAAATTCAAAGATGAAATAGAAAGCGGAGTATTAACAATAAAAATTATATATGAACAAGGAATTGTCAGCAGTATTCAAGAAAAAACAAAAGATTTCGCCAAACAAAGATAAACGAGGGGCTATAAGGAGGATTGTGGTTTGGAAGGTTATTAGCGTCGGAGAGCACCTGATGCTAGTCCCCGTGCAGTTTCTCAGTACCACATAACCTACAAGGCACAGTTGTGATTTTGGATATCTGATGCTTCTCTACCCTCTTTCAGACAATAAGTCTTCAGCGTGGTTCCAACTGGGAAAACGTCTGACTGATGCGCAGCGTTAAGACAAATCTATTCAATAAAAACGAGAGACAAAGTATTTTTATACGTCGGTATATGGTCTCTGTCAGCGGTGAAGCGTGACATCGATGCCCAAACTTTGGTATATATTAAATTATCATATAACCTATTTAACGGGGCCTTCTTTTCGTGGAACAACCTTTCAGCCCGTCTCGGGGATTTTCTATAGTAAGTTCCGCAGTTCCATTAGAATAATTTTGTATTAGAACACAATCCACATTACACACATTACAGTGCTAACTTAAGGACATGTGCGGAATGATGTAATATCAAACGTCAAATGTTTCTAATATAATCAGTGGAAACTGCAGAATGCGTATATGTAACCTTGTGTGTCAT
Organism: Haliotis cracherodii; assembly: GCF_022045235.1. Classification (NCBI taxonomy): domain Eukaryota; kingdom Metazoa; phylum Mollusca; class Gastropoda; order Lepetellida; family Haliotidae; genus Haliotis; species Haliotis cracherodii. The sequence goes on along the minus strand of NW_027266319.1, from coordinate 52,871,748 downwards.
TCGTGACCAACTCGTGTTATTCCGGGACAAGCCGAATAGCGACTCGTGCCCCTCTCGTGGCCATTTTTGTGACCGGGTTCCGTCTTGGCGCAAACGGGCATACCAAAAACAATTGTCAACTCGTTGCGTACTGGTTCACATATATTTCCCCATATATTATATATATTTCATATGCAATTTAAAGCACATCGGGACATGCGGAAGTATACAGTATGATTGAACACATTTAACAGTGTGTTTGGTATATTTTCAGATGCAAGATATGTAAAATCAAAAATTATTTCTGAGGGATTCTTTGACGAAAAACTTGAAACTTGTCGTATTTTCGCACATAACATTCATCGATAGGGGGGCGAGTCTTCTTGCAGGTTACGGAAAGGGGCGAGTGGTGACGAATGATAACATTCATCGACACGGGGCATTCGTGACCAACTCGTGTTATTCCGGGACAAGCCGAATAGCGACTCGTGCCCCTCTCGTGGCCATTTTGCGACCGGGTTCCGTCTTTGCGCAAACGGGCATACCTAAAACAATTGTCAATTCGTTGCGTAATGGTTCACATATATTTCCCCATATATTATACATATTTCAGATGCAATTGAAAGCACATCGGGACGTGCAGAATTATATAGTATGACTAAAAACATTTAACTGTGTCTTGGCTATATTTTTAGATGCAAGACATATGTAAATTTAAAAATTATTTCTGAGGGATTCTTTGACGAAGTACTTGAAATCATACGCGCATTCTGATTGGTTTGTCGTATTTTCGCACATAACATTCATCGATAGGGGGACGAGTCTTCTTGCAGGTTACGGAAAGGGGCGAGTGGTGACGAATGCGACACGGGGATGAGTCTTCTTGCAGTTACGGAACGGGGCGAGTGGTGACAAATGCTAGTGAGTCGGCCACGAAGCTTCCGAGGCGCTGATAAGCCACGATGTCTTTAAAGATCGCCTTTTCAAGTATTTGTACGCCAGCAAGATATATTTTACGTCCGTTTCAAAGAGCGTGTGTTGGATAAATGTTGTTTTAGATTTTTCTTACAGTTTATCCGTCTGCAGGATGAGGGGTTGTCCAACACTGATTCAAATAAGCAATGTACTATATGGAAAACTTTGAAAGTAGTTGTCAAAGTTGTTAAAAAATATTAAGATTTTTAAACTTTTCTCGTTAGCTATTACCCATTGCGGTTCAGATTTGAAAAGATTGTTTTTTCCGCCTTCGTGGTCTAGTGGGAGAGCGTCCGCCCGGAGAGCGGAAGATCCGGGGTTCAATCCCCGGCAGCGTCATACCAAAAAACGTTTAAAGATGGTACTTGTTGTTACCCTGTCTGGCACTCGGCATTCAGGGGCTAAAAAAGCTCGGCTCGGAGTCAGTATACTGTGTCTGAGTGGGGTATTTATGTTAAACTGCAGCATGGTATCTCAGTAGGCTAGCACTTTAAAATCGTCATTAGTCCGGACTAGTACAAGCAGCCACACCCACACACACGTGCATGCACGGCGTTATATAAAATTGCAATACTCCTGGACGTGATGGTAAAAAGCCATTTCATCTCACCTAAAGGGTTATTCTATTGCATCGGGCAGCTTCATAATTTGTAGATGCACTTCACGTATGAAGTATGACCCTCCTGTACACTACTGACTGCAAAAGCAGACTGACATTTTTGTGCACAAAAGACACGGTGACTGCAACCCAAAAGCTATTTTCCTTTCAGAGACGTCATGCGAATAGACACGCATGTATCTTTTTATAGCACAATTGCATCATTTAATCACCACAAATTATATCGATCCAATTAAAGGTGCTTCATGATCAGACTTTGCAAACAGCTTCTGTCTCATTTAGAACGATTTACTTGTCCGTCGTGATCGGAATTAATCTCCAATGTAATTAGAATGTTGCGTTTAAAGCAGGTGATCTATTCAGAGCCCAGACATGGCTTTGTGAACAGGAACGTAAAACTTAAAGACCTTGTATATTTGTCTACCCTTCGACAGAGACATTGATTGGTCACGTATTGTTGGGTCAGCTTGGACAAATCAGCTCTCAAATTCCATTAACAGGATCGATAAGACAAATCTGCGTTGGCCTTGAGTAAGGTAGTAAGCTGGGTTTTACGTCACTTCCGGTACCCCTTAATAAGCGACGCAACTGTGCACAGGAAATTTCGGCGCCTCCGAAGATAGGGCAACTCCTGCCCCCACTGTCCTTTAAAGTTGACGTAGTCTCAAAAGAATAAATATGCTTCAGATTGTTAAAAAAAAGTGCCTGCCAATAAAACTACATTGTTGCCAAAAACTTATTTTGGCCCATAGTTTTAATTTGAAAAGAATATCTGGTTGTGCAGCTGCAGCTGAAGAAACATCCAGACTTCTTACACAATCTCAGCACGCACAACCCCAGTAATCTATATTATTGATGGACACGATGTTACTCCTAGAATGTTAGATTTGAGTACTGTTGACATAATTTACTGAGACATTAGTGTGCAAGCACTTTCATCTGCCCGTCGGTCGCTGCCATACACTGTTGACCACATTGTCATTTATTAAACATTATAAAGGCAACAATCTCTTCTAAAAGAAACTGAAGAAATCTAGAGTTGCAAAGTATACTGAACAACAAAAGTACCTGTGACATTGAATAAGAATTTATGCAAAGTTATGTTTTTTACCAAATCTGAAACAATTTCGGTTTGCAACAGATAAAAGACTCCTGTAAGTGTTCAAATGGTTTTAATTTGTCATACTGACTTCAGAAAATGCGTGATTTCATTTAAAAAAACATGAATATGCCAAAATGTCAATTTACAAATCAATAGCGTGTGTGTCCACCTCTGGTTGCGATGCGAGCAACACACTTTCGTCTGATGGAAGTCCTGTGGGATATCTGTCCATATCTGTCCATATCTGAGGGAGCATGTTTCGAAGTTTCAGTGTCTGTGGAACACGTGGTTGACGGCGAAAGCGCCGATCCATCTAATCCCACACATGCTCTATCGGTGAGAGATCAGGGGAGCGAGCCGGCCAGGGGATGACATTCACGTTGTTTTGTTGAAGAGATTCCTGAACAAGTCTAGCAATATCAGGCCGGGCGTTGTCATGTTGAAAGGTAATGCCAGGGCCATGACGACGCAAAAACGGTAGAACAACAGGGCCGAAGATCTCGTCGCGGTAGCGCTGTCCATTGAGATTTCACTCTACCACTATCAAACGGATCCTCTGTCTTGCTGTAATTCGACCCTATACTATAACGCTGCCGCCCCCGAACCGATCTTTTTCCATGACATAATGATTGACGTAACCGTCACCTCGACGTCGGTACACTCGAATCCGTCCATCGTTGTGACTGAGGTGAAAACGAGACTCGTCAGTGAATAGAACTGCATGGCCGTCCAGCGTAGACGCTGTCTGCACCACTGTAGACGTGCCTGACCGTGTTTTCCTGTCAAAATGGGACGTCTGGCGGGTCTTCTGGCGACAGTCCCCGCACATGAGGCGTGCGGTTTGTGAAGATATTCGTCAAAGGCCAGGGATGCTTCTTGCAGTCACTGTTGCTGGCTGGAATCGATTTTGTAGGTGTGTTGTTAGAATCCAGTTGTCTTGTCGATTATTGGTTACGCGTGGCCTGCCACTCCGAGGATGGTTTCTGACTGCATTCATCTGTTGCCAACATTGCCATAAACACCAAATGGTGTTTCTGTGGACGTTAAATTGTCTTGCAACATCACCTTGACTCGATCCTTCTTCAAGCATACCAATGACTCGCAGACGCTCATTTTCGGACAGGCGTGGCATTTCGTAATGTTGAATAATTGCGTAATTTTATTGTTTTTCTGAGTGGTTGTTGTCAGCACGATGCTGAACAATGCATATAGAATCCCGTTAACGCACATGTTTTATAGCCATTCTTGGGTAGTGAAATGCATGGGGCTTGCATAAAAGTCAACTTTTGCATGGATTGCATGCTTTTCTGTAGCAGTTGCGTTTTTGTGACTTGATTCCATACATGCACTACAATATTGAAAACCAAACTTTACTTTTTGAAAAATACACTAAAATATTGGTGTCACAGGAACCTTTGTTGTTGAGTATATTTTAACTTTCTTTGGAGTTTTCGGATAGTTGTGTCAGGGTCTGTATCAGAAACTACTGATAAGCCTGCCTTAGGGTTTATTTGCCTTTAAAACCTGCAGTCATGCAGATATCTCCCGTTTTATTCACTACTAAAAGTAGTCTCAATTCAGTTACAATACAGTTATGTAGTTGAGGTTTTTTCTGGTCTTTCCAGGCCCTAATACAAAGGGGTTACCATCAACTACTCAAAAGAAGTTAAAGAACACCGACTTTTTCATATGTCTATAGTTAATCTGTGATGACATGACAGATTAACTATGGTCATATGACAAATTGGGTGTTGTTTGACTTCTTTAAAGTAGTGCATTTTGAAATCTATGAAATTTTATGCTTTAGTTATTTTAGTTTAGGTATTTTAAACATTAATGTAACACCATTTTTTTCTAGAAACTAAGCTTTTGTTGTCCTCCACTACTGCGCATGGCACATGAAAGTGAGTTTGTGTGTACAGTAGATACGTTTATAACGAACACGCTTAAAACGAACTGACCTATATTACGAACTTTGTTTTTAGTCCCGACCATTTGTTGTATATATGTTGTATGTATGCTTATAACGAACTACGGTTATAACAAAAAGTAGTGGTCCCCTCGAGTTCGTTATAACCGTAGTTTACTGTATCTCTTTTTTTATTGGTTGACATGACCGTGATGATTTCTTTACAAACTGAACTGGTACACATGGTATACACATGGTGTTCCTCTTTTGTATTTTAACCCTCATGTTTAAAGTATTGTGCCATATACGTATCATATATATGGTATCACTGTTAAACACAAACACACTTGATCATGCCATGACAGTGATTGAGAGCGGCTAGTTTAATTCCGCTTTCAACAGCATTTCAGTTATATTGTGAATATTTGAACAAAAACCTAAGGTTCCACTTTGGTAGCATGAATTTTTAAAACAGAAATTTCTCGTTATCTCAATTATCTTCTCGAAATTTCGAGTTCTTTCTCGATACTTCGATTATTTTCTCGGTTGTTTTTTCAATTATTTTCTCGAAATAACGAGTTTTTTCTCTTACTTCAAATATCACAAAAACTCGAAATTCCTATTATTATTTTTTTCGTTGCTTCGATTATTTTTCCGCAATTTCGATTAGTTTTCGATATATTGAAAAAAATCATAATTTCGATATTTCGAAGTAAGGAGAAAATACTAGAAGCACGGAGAAAATAATTGAAATAACGAGTAAATAACTGAGGTAACGAGAGTGAAAATATCGCAGTAATGAGAAATAATCGAAGGAACGAGAAAATAATTGAAATTACGAAAACCTAATCGAAGCAACGAGAAAAAAACCTCGAAACATCCAGAAATTAATAAATAATTGAAATAACTAGAAATTTTTGATTTGAGAAAAAACATTTAAAAATCCACGATCAGTCCATAGAGACTGACATTACAAGGACGATAATAAGCGGATATTATAGAGGTAATCATTATGATATGATTTTAGCAAATTATGAATATCATCTCGTATTGTTTCCAATATACATGTATTACTTCTTTAGCAAACATTTTTCCAACATATTACTTCTTAAGTAAACAGTTTATATATAACATTGGGCCATGAAAATAACACTTGAATAATTTGAAATAATGAGTGTGTTGGGTTTAACGCCGCTTTAAACATCTTACCAGTTATATCACAGTATGCATATGTCAGGCGAGCCTGGGAGGATTCAAACCCACGATCGTATGTTTCTGGTGTGACCAATGGACGCAACTCTGCACAGAGAATTGTGGCGCCTTAGACGACCGGGCCCCCCGGGCCCCCGATTGGTGTTGTGGTGGTCCGTGAAGTTGTTTCTGTAGTAGAGGTTGTGGTCTGTGTAGTGGTGGTGGGTGAGGTAGTGTATATCTAGCCATCCCGGGGGTGTAGATCGAGATGGTCAGGGTGCTAGTCCAGTGTATATCTAGTCATCCCGGGGGTGGAGATCAAGATAGTCAGGGTGCTAGTCCAGTGTATATCTAGCCATCCCGGGGGTGGAGATCGAGATAGTCAGGGTACTAGTTCAGTGTATATCTAACTGGCCCGGGGGTGGAGATCGAGATAGTCAGGGTGCTAGTCCAGTGTATATCTAACTGGCCCGGGGTTGGAGATCGAGATAGTCAGGGTGCTAGTCCAGTGTATATCTAGCCATCCCGGGGGTGGAGATCGAGAAGGTCAGGGTGCTAGTCCAGTGTATATCTAGCCATCCCGGGGGTGCAGATCGAGATAGTCAGGGTGCTAGTCCAGTGTATATCTAGCCATCCCGGGGGTGGAGATCGAGATAGTCAGGGTGCTAGTCCAGTGTATATCTAGCCATCCCGGGGTGGAGATTGAGATAGTCAGGGTGCTAGTCCAGTGTATATCTAACTGGCCCGGGGGTGGAGATAGAGATAGTCAGGGTGCTAGTCCAGTGTATATCTAGCCATCCCGGGGGTGGAGATCGAGAAGGTCAGGGTGCTAGTCCAGTGTATATCTAGCCATCCCGGGGGTGCAGATCGAGATAGGGTGCTAGTCCAGTGTATATCTAGCCATCCCGGGGGTGGAGATCGAGATAGTCAGGGTGCTAGTCCAGTGTATATCTAGCCATCCCGGGGTGGAGATTGAGATAGTCAGGGTGCTAGTCCAGTGTATATCTAACTGGCCCGGGGGTGGAGATAGAGATAGTCAGGGTGCTAGTCCAGTGTATATCTATCCATCCCGGGGGTGGAGATTGAGATAGTCAGGGTACTAGTCCAGTGTATATCTAGCCATCCCGCGGGTGGAGATCGAGATTGTCAGGGTGCTAGTCCAGTGTATATCTAGCTCGCCCCGGGGGTGGAGATCGAGATAGTCAGGGTACTTGTCCAGTGTATATCTAGCCATCCCGGGGGTGGAGATCGAGATAGTCAGGGTGCTAGTCCAGTGTATATCTAACTCGCCCGGGGGTGGAGATAGAGATAGTCAGGGTACTAGTCCAGTGTATATCTAACTCGCCCGGGGGTGGAGATAGAGATAGTCAGGGTACTTGTCCAGTGTATATCTAGCTAGCCCGGGGGTGGAGATAGAGATAGTCAGGGTACTAGTCCAGTGTATATCTAACTCGCCCGGGGGTGGAGATAGAGATAGTCAGGGTACTAGTCCAGTGTATATCTAACTGGCCCGGGGGTGCAGATCGAGATAGTCAGGGTACTAGTCCAGTGTATATCTAGCCATCCCGGGGGTGGATATCGAGATAGTCAGGGTACTAGTCCAGTGTATATCTAACTGGCCCGTGGTTGGAGATCGAGATGGTCAAGGTGCTAGTCCAGTGTACATATCTAGCTGGCCCGGGGGTGCAGATCGAGATAGTCAGGGTACTAGTCCAGTGTATATTTGACTGGCCCGGGGGTGGAGATCGAGATAGTCAGGGTACTAGTCCAGTGTATATCTAACTGGCCCGGGGGTGCAGATCGAGATAGTCAGGGTACTAGTCCAGTGTATATCTAACTGGCCCGGGGGTGGAAATCGAGATAGTCAGGATACTAGTCCAGTGTATATCTAACTGTCCCGGGGTTGGAGATCGAGATAGTCAGGGTGCTGTACATTTAGCTAGCCCGGGGAGTGGTGACCGCCTTGAATTCCGAATATTTATGAATTTATGTGTGACACTTCGACACAATCATCAGAAGTCATTTTGTCGTTACAGGCACTTCGCGAGAGACATTTTACGTACGCCTCTGTGACTTTTGCAGAAATAGTGGCTTGCGTTCGATTTGAAAACCCTGAACGACCGAGATGAACTCATGTCAACTCAAATACGTCATTCTTCGGTTGACCTAGATTAACCATATTATAACCCCCGTTAACAGCCTCCAAGTGGCGTAAAGAAAATTAATTTTGTTTATTGATTCAATCATGAATAAAAGGATTTTAATTAATATAATTAAATAGGTGCTAATTGCATATGTGTATTCTGAAATGCGTCAGAGACATTTAACTTTCGATTGTTGATATGAATATGAGACAATAATAATAAGGCAACTTTCTTGTCTTTCTTGTCGTTTTGCGTGCATTCAATAGAAAAGTTGTGTTAACTTCTCATTGTTGTGTTTCTTGTTGCCAGAAATGTAGTAACGTAGGTTGACTCAGGTCACTCAGTTAGAATAAATTATGTACTGATGTAAATAATGTGATGAGATGAGAGAGAGAGAGAGACAGAGAGAGAGAGAGACAGAGAGAGAAGGAGAGAGAGATGTTGTGGTTTGCACGTGTGATTGGATGTGAGTGTGTATGGGTACGAGGATGCGTTGTGTATGAGTGATTGCGTGAGCATGTGAGAGGATGAGTTTTGCATGAGTGATTTTGTCTGCATGTGAAAAAATGCATTTTGCATGAGTGATTGCATGTTAGTTTGAGGTGCAGTATTTTACATATGACAGGACGTGCTTTGCATGTTTGATTAAGAGAGAGAAAGAGAGCTTTATTTCAGTAAAGGGGCCACCGGCCAATTATACAATACATGATATCAGAGTTAGACAATTTCAGCGCCAATGAGAAAGTTATTACGCTTTTTAAAAGCAAGACATATAAATTAAGCTAAAGCATTAATTATGCATGGGGTTTTAGATGTAACAGAGTGTTACAAATATATCAAAAGTTACATTTGTGTAAACATAATAAGGTAAAACATTACGTCTCAAACTGTCATAATATGGACATTGTAAACAAAAATGATATTCAGCTTCCACTTCAGGTCTTACACAAAATGGACATAGTCTCTTAGCTCTAGGTATATTGTACTTCCTTCCATTTTCAATTAGCAAAGTATGACCAGAACATCTAAATTTATTCACAGCAATACGATAGTCACTTGCTGAAATGCAATCTAGATAATTTTCAAATACATGATATTGCTTAATACAAGAATAGAAAGAAGGTTTTGAGTACGTTCCTAAACTGCTAGACCACGGTTGGTTATCTATTTCAATACATCTTATTTTAAAGTTATCAATAAAACCAATATGATTTATTCCTTGATTATCCAAAATATGGCCAAAACCATATGAATAAAGAAGTTGTTTTACTTTGACTGCCCAGCAATTTTTTACTTACAGAGAGGACCAGTGAAAACCAGCTATATTCCAGCTATATGACGGCAGTCTGTAAATGAGTGAGTGAGTGAGTTGGGTTTAACGCCGCTTTCAACAGTATTCCAATAATTATATCATGGCGTGTCAGCTGAATGTGGGAGGAAAGCCCGAAGTGATGCAGGTCTCAGACGTTTACCACTTCGGTGAAACCCACGAGCATTGGTATGGTGCTGACAAACCTAGAAACATAATCGGGGCGAACCGGGATTCGAACCCACAATCATAGGTTTCTTACGTGCCCAAGGGAATTGCGGCGCCTTAGACGACAGTGCCACCCGTACCCCCGCAGTCTGTAAATAATCGAGTCTGGACAAGACAATCCAGTGGTTGACATCATGAGCATCGATCCACGCAACTGGGATACGATGACATGCATCAACCAAGTCAGCGAGCCTGACCTCCCGATCCCGTTAGTCGCCTCTTACGCTTTTTATCTTGATATCTTCAATATACTAAATTGAGATTTCAAGATAGTGATCGAATCGCTCACGTGTCGCTCTTATAAAGGTACAGAAAGTCTTATAGGAATTGTCCCAAACTGAGATTTCACGAACGATCAGGGGCAGTAAAGTCTGACAAATACTACTAATAAAAAATGTAACTTTTACAAATGCACTCTACTGCCACATTAGGCCAGGTTCACACAGTGCCGATTATGGCTCCCGTTTGAGATCAGGCAGCGCTACGAAAGTGAAAAAGTCGGATTACTATCCTCAATGATCTGGAATGTCCTATCATTGTCTGAACGCAGTCGTATACGTTCGCAACATAGGCCTACGGATCGGGAAAGGTCCAGAGAGGTCGGCCAAGAACTACCGACAGTGTGGTGCGTCCTGTAACATTCGGGAAACTCCGCCGATTTTGTCTAGTCGGATTACAATCGTGACTATGTCGTGACAGATTCTGCTGTATCGGATCAAAATCGCCACAATTTCCTGTGTTGCCTTAAATTGACGGTGTCCTGGGGATCGGGACGCTGTCGTGATGAACGGACATGAATTGTTCATTGTCGTTTCTTGTCGATCGAGTCCAGATTGCGTCCAGATCTTGCTGAATGCGAACCGCATTTGTCGGTTTTACTGTCTGATCTCTGTCGGATCGCATTCGGGAGAATCGGGACGCTGTCGGGACAGATTTGGTCGTTTTTTACCATGCGGAAGATACAAATAGGATCAGATTCGGATTGAGAACGGGAGAATCGGGACGAATTCGGCTGGTCACGGCTGAATCGGGACGCTTCCAGAACAATATCTGATTATTTGTGAATTTCCCACCACGAATCACAGGATCTTGATCAGACTTTTGACAAATTTTAATCGGGAATGGTCCTTTCCAGGACGGCAGTAAAAATCCTGAATGTGTGACTGAGCCCTAGCAGAACTTTGAGGTTACTGGGTTTGTTTTTTTGGTTGATTTTGTTTCTTGAAAGTTCGAAAAAAATATTGTAAACAGTATATAAACATACACGTGATTACGACCAAACTCACCATAAAGCGCAACGGTTAGTGTTTATAGACTTACATTGACGTCTAAACTCACCATAAAGCGTAACGTTTAGTGTTTGTAGACCAACATTGACGACTAAACTCACCATAAAGCGCAACGGTTAGTGTTTATAGACTAACATTGACGTCTAAACTCACCATAAAGCGCAACGGTTAGTGTTTATAGACTAACATTGACGTCTAAACTCACCATAAAGCGCAACGGTTAGTGTTTATAGACTAACATTGACGTCTAAACTCACCATAAAGCGCAACGGTTAGTGTTTATAGACTAACATTGACGTCTAAACTCACCATAAAGCGCAACGGTTAGTGTTTATAGACTAACATTGACGTCTAAACTCACCATAAAGCGCAACGGTTAGTGTTTATAGACTAACATTGACGTCTAAACTCACCATAAAGCGCAACGGTTAGTGTTTATAGAACAACGTTGACGACTAAACTCACCACAAAGCATAACGGTTAGTATTTGAAGACCAACATTGACGACCAAACTCACATTAAAGCACAACGGTTGGTGTTTGTAGACGAACATTGAACAAGTTAGTTCATTCTTTTGAGTGTACTCCCATGAATCCCCAGTGAATCCCCATGAATCCAAACAAAAATCTTGGCTAGATCTTTCGTAAACCTTGTGCGTTACGACTCCTTTTTTTCGATAACGGAAAACATAAATACAACGCCCTTATTGTGCAATCCCCAACTCACTTTTTTTCAGAAACCATGGTAACGTGTTATGTGTTTCCACTTCTTGATGTTGATCTACTATGCACCTACTTCACCAAATTCCTGGTTCCGGCTCCGACCGTTGACTGGTGGACCAGTCGTCCATGGCGCCGCAATGCCGAGTTGTGTCCCTTGGGCGCACCAGAAACCTATGTTCGTGGTTTCGAATAACAGATTCGGCCTTTTCATGTTTCTAGGTTTGTCACCATCATATCCGAGCTCGTTGGTTTCACCAAGTGGTTAATGTCTTAGACCTCAATCACTTCGGGCTTTCCTCCCACATTAAGCTGACACACCGTGATATACCCACTCACTCAAAGCGGCGTTAACCCAACACATTCTGACTTGTGTGAATCAAGTTATTAAAACATCATATTTGTCAGCAGAGTCAAATTGTATGATGTTGCTGAATCTAGAATAACTGATTACCGTTATCAAGCCGAGACAATGTCTTCATTTCACACACAAGTCACTTATCACATTGTCTACTGAACCGGAGCCTTATCCTTGTGAAAAGAGGCGCTAGTTCCACAGCCTGGTGCTATTGGCAATCTCGGTACAGGAACTGTAACCACTGACCTGTTGACGTCTCTATATACTTGGGTAACTAGGTCTTGTGAATTTGGACCAGATGATAAAACACGTCTTTGCACACGGGTAAAACAACACATTGTTTTTTCATGATTGTGGTTTTGAATGAGCAAAGCCAAAACAGCAAAGGAAATATAAACAGCTCAAGTCTTTTTTTAATTGTCCGGCCCTTCATATCTGAGTGATAAAAAGATAAAAAGTATTAAAATTTGCTATTTTTGTTATAATTTATAAAATGTTCATGTTACTGAATATCAAACTCTCAACCTTTATAACAAACAGAATTAGCAAAAAGATATAATAGCGAGTTACATAAAATATATCTTTTTCTCTAGGTCGACCTAGGTCGACCTGCCTAGGTCGACCTGCCCTTGGTAATGGTTTATTTATCGATATTCATAACATATCAGCACACGCTTTCAACACAGAGGACTTCTAGTGAGTGAGTGTGTTGGGTTTTAACACCGTTTTTAACAGTATTCGAGGTATATCACGGCGTGTCAGCTTTATGTGGGAGGAAGGCCCGAAGTAATGCAGGTCTCGGACGTTTACCACTTCGGTGAAACCCACGAGCACGGGTGTGGTGCTGACAAACCTAGACACATAATCGGGGTGAACCGGGATTCGAACCCACAATCATAGGTTTCTGGCATGCCCAAGGGACGCAACTCTGCACAGCGAATCGCGGCGCCTTAGACGACTGGGCCACACGTGCCCCCTTTTTATAATGAAAGACACAATGACTAGTTAAGTGTACACACAGACACACACATACATACACACATACACGCGCGCAAACATACACATACATACACGCACACACATACATACACATATATATACATACACCCTCGCGCACACATTCAGACACAGACACACACACACACACATGCACAAACATACACACACATACAAAAAAGTGATTCAATATGAATGCGAGTAGATAAGAGAAAATGAATTTATCGGGTTTTTATTCGTTTTGGAATGTTTTCAACTCAGCAATTTCAGAATTAGTAATTACATTTTTCTTGGACAGAAATTTAAAAGTTGAAAGACCATTAAGACATGAAAGTCGGTACAGGGACATTAAGTAGCCCTGAAACGTCACGAACAATATAGAAGTTGTTATCCAGGTTCGTCTTTAAATTTAAAAGGCAAAAAATACCATGGACAAACACACTATTATACTGAAGGGGTGTACAAATTAATTACTCGTTTCCTTGTTGTTTTGTTTTTTGCTAGAAACAACAAGTACGTGATAAGGATAGCGATGACCTTTGTGACGTCTGCTCAATCACGAACCAACATCCGGGCATCATCGGTTTGGACTTCCTGTGCATGGAGTCCTGGTATATGGAAATCGTGACGTATCTCGCCCACAAGGCCTACGCTCGAGGAGACGTTATCACGTTTTCATGGCACCACAGCAACCGAATAAACAGGACGACTTCGGGGACCACAATGCAGTGATTGATATTTAAGCATTGATCTACGTAATTCGGATACGATAACATGTATCATCCAACTCAGCGAGCCTGACCACCGCTTCCCGTTAGTCGCCTCTTACCACAAGCATATTCGCCTTTTACGGCAAGCATGGATTGGTGAAGACCTATTCAACCCCGGATCTTCAAGGGGAATGCCAAAAGAAATAGCGGATGCCTAGAGAGAGAGGATGGGATAGGCCTGACACCCTTTTCAAATGACGCATGTAAGTTCAGGATAAATGAAAATATAGAAGTGGTGGTACTTTATCATATTAGTATGTGTCAGTAGACAATATCCACTAAATACAATCTCAGAAACCTGCACAATAAAGAAACCCTAATTATTTCATTATCTTATAATCAGGCACAGTTTGCTTGGACCTAATCAGCACAAACAACAGCTGTCGTCCATGTAATCTCAGATAATCTTACCTGTTGACTGGGTCAAGCTTCAAGCATATATTCAGCAGACTTGGCTATATTGTGGCGTATCCAAAAAGGATAATATAAACCAACATGGTGCCTCTTTCTAAGGGGTTTCTTATTTTGACTGCGATCCAATATGGCTGCTATGGACTTCCGATCGATCAACGCGCTACCTTGGAGACGAAGAACTTGTACAGCAATCTACTGAAGCTGTCACGTGACGACAGCAAGTTCATGTTTGGGATGCAAGGATCCACACAGTGGGGAGAATATGGCGGGCACTCTCCTTACCATGTCTACCAGAATGGAAATACCAAAGGATGGGCGTTCACCGTGAGTTGGCGACTTTCATGACCGCTCGTTTCCTTCCGGAAAGACCGAAGTCTGACGGACAGACGCGAGTGGTGACGATTGAGTTAAAATTTCAACACAATCAGATTTATCATTAAAATTGACAGCCATAATTGTTATTATACTTAGAATAGAGGGAGAGAGTTATATAGTTTGTTTGTACCAATAAATAGAGAATCTCACCCTCGTGTCTTTTGATATCAATTATATCAACGAGTGTTGATATATTTGATATCAGAAGACACGAAAGTGAGATTTTATGAATCATCCAACATCATCCTTCCAACTTTTGCAGTTTGTAGACAGTAATAAGTGTCTTCGTTGTAAAAAGTACTGCTAACAGTTTCATTAGCAGAGCCTTAAGATATGTCATTTGATTATGACGTCACAATGGTCTGCAAATTATTGTGATGCAATTTCATTGCAGCGATATCTACAATGTAGATATCGCTTGATGTCACCCAAGCGATATCTCCTGTGGGGGCCAGTTTGGGATGATAAACGCTATTAATTGCCTTTATTTATTGAAACGAAATTGTGTTTCATTGCATATTTTTCCAGAGTGAACAGGCACATCATATGGATAGCGATGACCTTTGTGACGTCTGCTCAATCACGAACCAACATCCGGGCATCATGGGTATGGACTTCCGGGATCTGACACCTTCTTACATTGACACCGTGACGTATCTCGCCCACAAGGCCTACGCTCGAGGAGAAGTTATCACGTTTTCATGGCACCACAGCAACCCAGTTACAGGAGGGCCGTTCTACATTGCCGACGACCAGGGGGACGTGGCCCACAGCATCCAAAAATCTCTCCCTGGTGGACCCAACCACGTCAACCTGACGAAGAGCCTGGACAAAATCGCAGAATGGGCACTAAACTTCAAAGATCCCCAGGGTAAACATATCCCCGTAATATTCCGTCCCTACCATGAGATGAACGGAAGATGGTTCTTCTGGGGGATGGGAAATGCTGCTCACAACACCCCGGACGAGTATAAGAAACTCTGGCAGTTCCTTGTCCACTACCTCCGTGACATCAAACACGTCCACAACTTCCTCTACGCCTACAGCCCCGGCTGGGTGAAGGATAACCATGAATATATGCTAACCTACCCTGGGGACGACTACGTCGACGTGGTGGGACAAGACTACTACTACAGCGGTTCGACTTCAAGAAACCCCACAGACCTCATCGCTAAAATCGAGTCCATTGTTGATGTGGCCAAGAGGAGGAATAAGATAGCGGCAGTGACTGAGTTCGGATCTAATAACCCCACAGTGGATACTCATCCCAACTTGTGGATGGACCTGGTCCTCAAGCCAATGAAGGAGAGTAAGACTGCTCTAGGAATCGCCTATTTATCAACGTGGATTAACAGGTGTTCGGGCGACGGGAAGTGTGGGAAACTTTACACGCCATATAAGGGACATCCCGCAGCAGACGACTTCCTGAAGTTCTTCAATGACCCGGCCACTCTATGGGGAAAGAACATACCAAACATTTACTCGTAGTGAAATAAATAAATTCTATTATGAATATGTTAACAAATTTTAAAATGAACAATTTGGCATAATTTCAATCAATATAAAAGCGGATGATAATTAAAAAATGTAGGTCAAACTAGAAAAGTGATAAAACATGCCTTCTTCAAACTCATCACAGATTGAAGACCCTTACCTCTAGGTGAGTTAGTGAGTGAGTGAGTATGGTTTTACGCCGCTTTTAACCATATTTTAGCAATATCACGGCGAGGGACACCAGAAATCGGTTTCACACATTGTACCCATGTAGGGAATCGAACCCGGGTCTCAGGCGTGACGAGTGAACCAGTAGGCTACCCGACCGCCGCTGACCTCTAGGTAACATAAAGAAGAATCTTTAAGGCATTTCCAGCATAATGACATTTCTGGCCAATGCGTACAACTTTAACGAGAATGTCCTATCCCTGTACCTACCTGAGTTATAACCTTTATTGGTTTAATGACATCCCTTCCAATTTGGGAAAACGCCCGTCTAACCAGAAAGACCAATACCTCTAACAACATAAATAAGAAAGTTCAGTGGACTCCGTTTTTTTTACTTCACACATTTCTAAAAGGCAATTTTAAACCAGAAAGTCCCCTTGTCTCTAATAATATTAACAAGACAGGTATATACATTTTTTTATTTGATATCACGCGCGGTTTTAGATAACACATGTCAAGACAAGACAACTTTATACCAGAAAGTCCCATGACTTTAATAATTTTAACACAAATGTTATATGAACTTCTATTTTTATTACTTGCGGTTTTGGAAAGCATATATGACAAGTAAGACAACTTTAACATAAGGCTACAGTATGTTGTTAAAGAATGCTCCAGTTACTTTAGGGGCGGTCGGGTAGCCTAGTGGTAAAAGCGTTCGCTCGTCACGCTGAAGACCCGGGTTCGATTCCCGACATGGGTACAATGTGTGAAACCCATTTCTGGTGTGCCCTGCCGTGATATTGCTGGAATATTGCTTAAAGCGGCGTAGAATAATACTCACTCACTCCAGTTACTTTGACCTTCCTTCAAATTCGGCAAATGAAATGTATGATTCTCTCCAGTAGAAAGATGGGTGCTAGCACTTCCAATCATATCATACCACCACTGGGGGTTGGTCAGTACATAAAAAAGCAGAAGACCTTGACGTGTGACCAGACCTATGGGCTCTTTTCCCTTATTATCTTTGATTCTGGACATCTGGTAGGTAAACTGATGCAAATTTCAGACGTTTGCCACTTTGATGAAGGCAACGAGCACACAGGTATTAAACTGACAAACCAAGCTTCATAACCAGGTGAATCTTGAATTCGAACCCATGATCATCTGACCTGACACCCCAAGGGACGCAACTCCGAACCGTGAATTGCGACTCCTATTTAAAGACTGGGCCATATGTGTTTCAATAAGTTAACACTCATTTCAAAAGAATGCAAAATAATTCTGGATACAATGTAAAAGAATAAGATAAGCAGGGCTAGTGCCACTCGTCACAAACACATGCAAAGGCAAGTCAAATGTTCATTGAAAAAACACGGGATCACATGGTACAAGTCAAACTGCAGACATGTGTAGTATTTTTCAGCCGATTAAAATTCTACGTATGTATAACTAGTCATTATGTGCAAGTAGAAAATGCTTATGACAGTCATAAAAGGTTGGTATTGAAATATATATATAAGGCACTATAACATATTACATTTTGACCTCTGAAGGCTGTTTATCGTCGTTGTTAATATTTACATAAACAAATGTCAAATCCAGTTTGAAGTCTTGTACATTTCACGCAGGTGTTCACGCAGGAATGTCACGTGGTGTCGTGGTGACGCGTTTTAACCAATCACAGTTCACTTCCGCTGCACGAGTTTTCCGTGCGCGTTTATTCCAGACCCGATGGATGGAAGCAGACGTCACGAATATATTCAACAATTGAACCGACGAAGGTCCATTTAATTCAATTTAAGGTGGTAAGAATTTATTTATATCGAAATGAAAACTAACTTTGACTCTAATTATTGACATTTCTGATCTCCATACACGCTATAATGAAGGTGCTTAAGGATAAAATGGCAGTTAATGTCAACTATGAAGGCCATCGACGAAGTAACGCTCCTTATATCTTTGCGTGCGCTGCTGTCCTATTTTAAAGAGCGTTGAAAATAGCAATATTAAAGGTAAGTCCATCTGATAATGTTATGAAACAACCTGTTTGTGGCTATATCATGTATCGTGTATTCACAATAAGTAGTACTACTCTTTATGTTGGTAGTGGCAGAGTGAATATGGGTTTAAAACCGCTTTCAGC
Organism: Haliotis cracherodii; assembly: GCF_022045235.1. NCBI lineage: Eukaryota > Metazoa > Mollusca > Gastropoda > Lepetellida > Haliotidae > Haliotis > Haliotis cracherodii. The sequence goes on along the minus strand of NW_027266319.1, from coordinate 52,853,563 downwards.
AGTATGTTATTGGTGTAATCGTTCAAGGAAACATCGGTGTATCGAGATACACAATTCGATTACCGTGTACCATGTCAATATCAATACTAAGTAACTTGTGACATGCGTAATGTGTAAATGACACATGATATGGAAATGAACTGTAAGCTATTTTCTGACGACATGCTCATGAGATATCGAACTATTATTAATTCAAATGATCATCCCTTTGATAGTGGAACACGACCTCTAAAAAATGGGAGATTATATGATTATATGTGTGTGTGCGTGCGTGCGTGCGTGTGCGTATGTGTGTGTGTGACGTCACAGTCCTTATAACAGAACTTGGGACCCGAGGAACGGCAAAATAAACTGTTTCGATGACCATGCAGAAGCATTCATTCATCAACTTTATTACAGTGCCATGATGTCGTATAAAACTGACAAACACTATCACGACTCGTAAGGATTGATTATAGTAAGATAATTGCTAGTAATCACTAATTATGGTGGGTGATAGCCTCGTGGTTAAATATTCATTCGTCACCCCAAAACCAGGGTTCGATTCATCACAGTGGTGCCTACACTCGTGATATGTGTCGCATAGCGTAACTGGTATCCTGAAAATATGAATAGTGCGGAGTGCGGCATTAAACAGCAAAGCAATCCCGTTCAAGGGCGACTATGCTTGTAAGAGCCGACTAACGGCCAACGTGTCTTGAACGAATTGTTTTTTATATTTGTATGTATTTCTGACACTGACAGTTTTAAATACGTATAATGTCTCATTGCTTCTTCAAGTCGGTATGAGCTGATTGGCTGTTCATGAGATTGTGTTACACCTGAAAGTATGACAAGACATTGCTCATACATTCATATACACTGGAAACTCATCGTATCCCAGTTGCGTAGATCGATGCTCATGATGTCAATCACTAGATTGTCTGGTGCAGACTCGATTATTTACAGATCGCCGTCATGTAGCTGGAACATTGCTGAGTTCAGGGTCAAACAACAAACAAACAGACATTTATTAACAAAACTAATTTAATTTATTATACCTAACATCTTTTCAAATAGAATGTCGTTTCATAAACCAAATGTCTTACTGGGTATTGGGGTCTCTGAGTTCATGATAATAATGCTTGTAAAGGAAAACACTGTACTACGGAAGGGGTCGGGTCTGTACCAAAATTACATCATGCTACGCACTACTCTCACACATCCATATTACATTTGGCTTTATGCAAACTGCCATTATACAGCTTGCTATACTACATAGTACATTAACAATATTCGAAACAACAGCCTACCTTGAGACCAAAACTTTTTTTTTTACCATTTTCCTTAATTCACAGTGAATTCAAGTTCCAAAACCCTTATCTGTGTAAGACACATGAAATAAACACATATCATTATGTATATTCTTTATTCATTGTCACCATCCTACATATCCAAACATAACTCGACCAAAATAATTATACATGTAGACATATAACGCCCTCCCTCAATTGTGTATTCAAATGTGTTTCACCCACTCTCTCATATGATCATGCGTGGGTTTCCTGGTCAATTCACAATGAGTATAAAAAATATTGTGATAATAATCCTGATTCCTGAGTTCATGATTCTGTTAAAAATAATTGCTCGTTTCGCTAAAAAATTATAACACTAAAACGCACTTCCCTTTACTGCAGTACCATACTACTCTTGTGGTGAGATTTGTTCATCCAACGAAGTGTTCAGTCAATTTAGTAAATTCTCTCTCCTGGTCGTGTCGCTCACAATGGAAGTATGAATTGCAAGGTTCATAGAAATGTTCTGTAAAGAAATAGACTCTTCATAAGGATTCCGGGTGAGAATTGGTCCCCGCAGTACTCTATGTGATTAAGTATGGTTTTTACGCCGCTTTTAGCAATATTCCAGCAATATCACGGCGGGGGACACCAGAAATGGGCTTCACACATTGTACCCATGTGGGGTATCGAACCCGGGTCCTCGGCATGACGAGCGAACATTTTAACCACTAGTCTACCCCACCTCCCCTCTTGGCAATGAAGATCATCCGTTTTGTACTTAAGTCAATTCTAATGCATCATGGGTGCACGAGTGGCCCTGTCGTCTAAGGCGCCGTGATTCGCTGTGCAGAGTTGCGTCCCTTGGACACGCCAGAAACCTATGATTGTGGGTTCGAATCCCTGTTCGCCCCGATTGAGTTTCTAGGTTTGTCAACACCATACCAGTGCTCGTGAGTTTCACCGAAGTGGTAAACGTCTGAGACCTGCATCACATTGGGCTTTCCTCCTACATCAAGCTGACACATCGTGATATAACTGTAATACTGTTTAAAGCGGCGTTAAACCCGCCTCACACACTCACTCTGATGCATCATTTGTATTGGACAAGTTTGATATCAGCATGAAGTATATTATATTTTTCCGACAATAATATATTACATACATAGGCCATCCTATTTCACAAACAAGACTTTGTCTCAAGCTTTGCCTCTGTTCTTAAACGCACAATGCGAGTATGTGTCAGCGTAATCTTTGGGTTTATTGACAATGAAATATGTTCCAATCAAGGTGTCTTGATGAACAATGGCGATATCAATGTAGCATTTCCAATAGCAGCTCCCAATAGCACTATAGATAAAATTCTTTCCCACAAAGCCATAATGAACAAGGCACCTCCATTTAGGAGTCAAGGGATGGATTTAAACACAAGCTGGAATATCAGTAAAATCTTGTTATGTCGATCTTCGTGAGGGTCGGTGGGGTAGTCTAGTGGTTAAAGCGTCCGCTCGTCACGCCTAACGCCCGGGTTCGATTCCCTCCATGGTTTAATAAGACACATCTCTCACAACCGGGAGAATTGTTTTCGGCACTTTGATGTAAAAGCGACAAAAGTTGACTCGATATATTTGCAATGGTCACTTCGATTTACTGTAATGTAGGATATACCGTTGGCCAAGACGACCAAGGTGCCTGGATATGGGTTACACACTACAACTGTCCGTGGTCACGTGGGCTCCATTCTGAGAAAGCCATGTTATGCTGGACTTTCCCTGTGAAGAATGTGGTCAGTAGATATAGGGGTGTATTTTGCTGGTCAGAATGTTCCGAGTAGCGGGGAAAGTATAACCTTCGCATTCATGGCGAAGTGTAAGAATGAGTTGCGGGTGCTGTCCACACCCAATGATACCCCAGTTACCGTAGAAAGGCAGTTGAAGTGTCAGCTGAGGTCGTCTGGATGAATTCAAGTGTTCATATATAAGCAGATAAGGACCAACTCTCAGACTGCGGTATAGAATATAAACGTTAACAAAATACGATCATGTTTCCTGTGTATCAGCGCAAAGTAATGGTTATAGTTCTACTCGGCATCTTCCCTTACGAGTTTGAGAGGTTTAGTCTACACTTCCCATTGTCAATATATTCGACTGTGTTTTTCAAAATTAATTCGATTGGGAAAATTGGTATTTTTGATAACGCCATGGTCATTTACAGGCGGTAGCAGATTTTGTTGGGGTGTCGTAAGTGTTGGGCCTGTGGCTAGTGATTGTATGTGCGCTTCGCATCTGTTGCGTTGTTGGACCCGTCTTCTACACCTTGTAATTATTCTGGCTACCGCAGACTAGACGCCGTTCTTTTGCCGCCATATTTTATTCTCTTCCTTTTTCTTTTGCCGCCATATTTTATTCTCTTCCATCACCTCTGCCCAAGGGCAGATAATCCAAAACGTCATTTCATTTCAAACCGCCAGAAATAAAGATAACATGCTTATCCTTATGTGAAATTTACATTCACATTTACTACAAAATGTACTCCGTTTTGCTACGCTACACATCCCTATCGGCGTGAGACTGTCTTCATATTGATGGAAAACTGACTGGCTGTATAATTATTTGAATGACCTTTCAATTCTCAACACTGTCAAGATGGCATTAACTCACTCTGTGCAGTCCTACACATTTCAGGATTGATCCTGTTCCTGAAAATATAGTGCTTCATTGTACCTGAGGTATTTTTTTTCTGGGTTTTCAAAAGCTTAACAATATCATGAGTGAGTTGGGTTTAAGGCCGCTTTTAACATTATTCCAGTTATATCACGGCCTGTAGGCTTAATGTGGGAGGAAAGCCCGAAGTGATGCAGGTCTCAGACGTTTACCACCTCGGTGAAACCCATGAGCATGGGTATGGTGCTGACAAACCTAGAAACATAATCAGGGTGAACCGGATTCAGACCCACAATCATAGGTTCCTGGCGTGCTCAAGGGACGCAACTCTGCACAGCAAACCACAGGGCCCCCTAGCCATATCATTAGTCAGTGAGGGAGCTCGGTTTAAGATGGCTTTGAACAGTTTTTTCTGTATTATCATGGCATTTTATTATGAGGTAGAAATACCCATCGTGACAATGGTCATGGACATATTAGGTGAAGAGAGCCTAGGCCTGGTGTGATCAAACCAAGGATGATAATCCCTTGAGTCTGGCATTCAAACCTAAGCTGATTGGATCCTTCCTCCAGAATGTGTCTGTTAACACACACACAATATTCCAGCAGCCTGTAATTTATCATGTCTGGACTAGACAATTCAGTGATTGATATTATGGACAACTGTCTACACGTTTAGGGTATGACATCCTTCAACCAAGTCAATGAGCCTGACCAACCATTCCATGCAACTTCGTGCAACCTGCAGTTGCTTGGGACCAATTCGTACCATTTAGGTCCATTTACCTCCATGTCACGCAATTATCTTAGCAAAACTTGGTAGTGTTGTTCTTTAAACTATGAGGTCACTGTTTAGTTTACTTTGCTGTGAGGTCATTGCACTGTATGAAATCAAAGAAATGTTGCTTCATCTTACAAATTGAGGGGGAAATGTAAATGCACATTTTTTTAAGATTTGCTCAACATGGAGAATTATGTTTTCTAATAGATGACCATTTTATTCTGTTGTTAAAGGTTAAATACCATTAATCATACTTTCTTGCAAAACTGTTGCCACCCTGAGTGATCTATGTCTGACTATAGGAAAGTGTGAGTGAGTGAGTGAGTTGGGTTTAACGCCACTTTTAACATTATTCAGGTTATATCACAACGTGTCAGCTTAATGTGGGAGGAGAGCCCGAAGTGATGCAGGTCTCAGACATTTACCACTTCGGTGAAACCCACGAGCACAGGTATGGTGCTGACAAACCTAGAAACATAATCAGATCCAACCTCTATTCCAACACATAATCATAGGCTTCTGGCGTGTCCAGGGGATGCAACTCTGCACAGCGAATCGCGATGCCTTAGACGACAGGGCCACCCGTGCCCCCATAGGAAAGTGTGAATTTGGTATGGTAGTTTACAAGTGTACCTGGCACAATAGACTGGACAGTGGGATTAACTAAGATTTTAGAAGTACCTTTTGTAGAAAAGTTATTACCTACTCTTATCTCAGACCAATGTCAATCACTGGGTTGTCTGGTTCAAACTCGATTTTTTACAGACCGCGGTCATATAGCTGAGTGCTGAGTGCTGAGTGCGGCATTCAACATGAACAAACAAACTTCAGACGAGTGGGCATCCATAAGCACAAAACAACAAAACATTTGTAAAATGCTATGAAACTATATTTCATTTTGTTCACCATAAAAAGGGTGATACATGTACAGTACAATATCTGATTCACATAATTTAGTTCACATTAATATGTAAAGCTAAACATTGTATATCAACAAACACTTTAAACAGTCAGTATAAGGAAACACAGGCCGACTCTCAGTAATTATATCAATCAATCTACATCCACATTCAAATCTTCAAATAACATAAACAGGACATCTACCATAAATTCAGCAAAACACTAACCTATATGTCTATAATGTTAGAGGGCTATGCAGAGAGCATCAGCTAAACTGCCACACAAATAATCTGTTTGTTCAGGACTTGTTCAGGGTGCACCATGAAACAATGACGTCATGTAATAAATTACTGCATATTGTACAAAGCAACATATGGTGTGTTATCTTCATCTTCAAGATGAAGACAGAACTGATATGATGAAACTAAGGAGTCAACTGATTCCTGTTTACAGTGGAACCTCTTCATCCAACAGTTCAATAGTGTTTTTAAAAAAATTTGATAAACCATTTTCTCGTCAATGGCTGGGCATATTTTGTTGACACTGAATTAATTTTGTTGAAAATGACAATAGTTTAATGCTTTTCTTTTGTTTGTTCGATTCATGTATAACACTGCACTCAGCAATATTCCAGCTATATGATGGCAGTCTGTAAATATTCAAGTATGGACCAGACAATCCATTAATTGACATGAGTATTGATCTACTGAGATACGATGACATGCATCAACCAAGTCAGCGAGCCTGACCACCCGATCCCGTTAGTCGCCTCTTATGACAAGCGTAGTCGCCTTTGACCTGAAGTCATCAATCCTTGACCTGAAGTTATCAATCCTTGAACAGAAATTATCTATCCTTGACCTCAAGTGATTGTAACTTGACCAGAAAAACTGTTGGTTGATACTGTGAGCTACTAGAGGTTCCACTATATGAATGCATGAGAAATGTCTTTTTATACTTCAATGTGTAACACAATCTCATGAACAGCCAAATTGACCTACAATTCATACCTGCTTAAAGAAGCAATGAGACATTATACATATTTAAAACTGTCAGTGAAATACATCAAAAACAACTCTTGCATGACATGGTGGCCGTTACTGATCTGAGCCATTCAACAAAGTGATTAGTGTGCCACGGCTGTTGGTGGATCTACACTGTACAGTGTTCCAAATTCCAAAGTCATGGGGTCCTTGCCATTGCCCTAATGGTTAAGGGCAAAGGGGGTCCCCAGAATCAAATAATATAGGAGGAAATCTCAAGGACCCCAGGTCCCCCTTAATTGTGACCACTGCTGTAGAAGGTGGACTTAGAAAGGTCATAGCCATGATCATCTTATGGAACTGGGCCCCGTTCCTCAAAGCGATCTTAGCGCTACGATGATCGTAACCCTATGTTAAAGTATGGGACTTACGATCACCTTAGTGCTAAGATCGCTTTGAGTAACGCGGCCCTGTTCCACAAAGCTATCTTATCCTTATGACTGTCATGTCTCCCATGTTCTAAAATAGACTTACAATGTTGTAGCACTAAAACCGCTCTGCAGAATGAGCCCTATTTGAAACATGTCAAACTTGATAATAATGGCAGTTTTCCTAACCAAGCGTGCCACTATCATCAGATAAATTATGAGTTGGTTGCATTTCAAAAGTATTGCACTTGTTTCAATTTGCAGTATAAAAGTATGAAATGTCATACACAACATGATTTCATTTGAGGAAATGGAAACACATTATCATGGTATCACTATAGCCTTGACAGATCGAAATGCAACTCAAACAGCAGAGTGCATATCTTATACATGCTTGAAACGTACAACAAATTTCATCTTTAAGGATTAGAACTGGCCATGGTTGATTCTTAACAAAATCAGTCACCCAAAATTTTGGCAAGACACAAAAACTTTGGAAGACTAAACACATTGGCAAAAAAACAAAAATGAATCAAGACAGAGCTATATTTCTGAAAAAAGATCTTGACCTCAAAAGAATTCTTAAAGATTCATTTAATGAAATCTAATTGTGTCTTTATAATCCTGAAAAAATAGAGGGGGGGGGGGAATTCTTTTCATGCCTAACATTATAACATAACAGTCAATGCTTAATGAGAGACTAGTTGCAGGTCTTGAGATTGCATCAAAACAGAAGCAAGCGCACTTGTTCAGTTCTATGGGGCAAAGAAGGCACTATATACACTATCAAGTACACAGCTAAAATCACAGTATGAATAATAATGGGTTTTCATTTGGAATTATCATATAAACAATACTTGGTAACAGTGCTTGATTAAGACATTTGTATCCCTTTTTCCTCTCAAGGAAGTAGTCCAAATAAGGTTAGCTTTTCTTAGGATTGGAATATTGTTTAAAGGCAACTGCTTGCTATGGTGTGCTTCGATTTGAATTAATTTATTGTGAATATTAATTGCAGCACCAAGCCATTCAAGGACCAAACCCAGAATTAATGGATCCGATATATCACTCACAATTTGCACCAATGTATAAGTACTTGAACATGTGAGAATTGGGCAAGGCGTGAAACTATGTCTCCACAGATCATGTTTGTCGTAAACTAGTAATCATATCCCAAACACTGACCCGGTCATCATTATTAAGCTTAGGTCTGCTCTAAGGTTTCACTGCACCAACCTTCATTACACACACCCTTCACAACCACAAGTTACAAACTTGGACATTTTAGAAACCTGGGCATGGGTCACCACAATGGAACTTGAAGTGCTCTTCTTACATGGTCCATACTGAACACTAGTTGTACTTGCATCAAAATCACATCCAATGAATTTTTAAGTAACCTTCACAGTGCCTTAGCATCATTTAATCTAATTGTAAAATTCAGTTGATTCTTTCTAATTTTGTCATTTAAGGGAATAGGCTGCATCTACTTCATTACTCTGGTGACTATCTATTACATGTGACTACTATCTGGACTTGAACTACAATTTACATCAAATAATAATGCCATGGGACTTAAAATAGGTGAAATGCTTCAATAAAAATATGTATTTTACTTCACAAAACAACTAGTAGCTAAACATTGAACTTTATTTTTTTCTATAAAACATACTCTAATTTTGATTAAGTCAGTAAACTGATCTTAAATATACGAAAACAATAAAATAGCTCATTATGCTGTAAAATATTTTACAGTTCATTTCTTAACCAAACAGATATCAATCACCAAGATTAAAACACAATTGTAGCTCAGTTGTACAATTCCAATATAAAGATTGCTAACATTTCTTCAAAAAGACAGTTCAGTCTAAAAGTCAACAAAATCATAAAATCAGACAACAAAAACACATATCAAAGTAAATCAACTGACATAGTGAACTTTACACTCTAAAAAATTGATACAATATCAATCAAGTTACAACAGTGTCCGAACAATTCATTTAGTGATGTATATACAGCATCCATATAGACAGAAACATGAAGAAATGTTTAAACATGGCATACGGTCCACTCTCTTTATCTCTGGAACCATGGTTACCAGGGCACAAGTGTAGTAAGAAACTTTCAGAAGGAATAACGTCTTTCAACAGTGAGTGAGTGAAGGGTCTAACAGTGCTTTGAATGGTAGTACAGATAGGTCATTGTGTGGTAAATCAATGTGGAGATAAACACGGTGAAACAAAAATGAGGCAGGTCTTAGACGTTTACCATTTTTGTTTAATCCATGAGGTATGGCTCTGAAAGATCATGAAACATATATGGTATCTGAACCTACAACCAATGGATCCGGTAACTGCTAAGGGACACAACTCTGCACAGCACATTGTTGTGCCTTAAACCGCTGGGCCCATTTGCCCTTCACTGTCTTTAGATCATAAGAAATTATAATTATTTCATCATATTTGTTTGTATTAGTAAATACCAGGAACTAAAATCATGTACCGGGCCCTGGTGACCATGGAAACAGTGTGAGCAAATATAAATGCAATGGTTTATAAATATTCAAGCAATGAACCATGAGTGTGAAATATGGACCAGTATAAATGGTTTTCAACATATTGCCATTACAAGAGAAGTAAGCACAATCTCCAAGGTCATTGATAAACGATATTCTCAAAGTGTATAGAACCATACAAAACTTAAGGCTTGTCATATCGATTATTGTCAAACCATGTTTAGGGTAAAATGATTGGTTCCTAGTGCAGACTTAAAATTTTCAAAATCCTTTTCAAAAGACACTGAGATGATATTTGTTGTGGCATGGTGGTTTGATAATATTGCTGGCTTTCACCAAACGTTAATACAGTGCCCGGTAAAGAGTAGACAACTTTGAGAATATCATCCATTAACACAGTCAGTAACAATTCATATTCACAAATCATGATATGAAAAATGGTATTCATGGTTACAACTATGTCCGCCAGTTCTTCAATTTGTTGACCTTGAACTGCTAATTCCACACATAAAGCATGTCAACTTCTGAGTATAACACTGCTGACTTCAAATTGATGTTATGTACAGAAGTGTTCCTGTTACCCTGACAGTGATCTCCAACAAGGGAAGAAAGCGGTTTTATAGAACATGTATAAGGGGTAGGGAAAGTGAAAAGAATACTCAGTTTTCTTTCAGCAAGTATAACATATCCTCAAAATACAGAGACACCCTGTTAATCCAGACACCAGCTTTTCCAGTGAAACCATCCTGCTTTCATATTAACCAACGATGGATACCATTTTAAATCACTGTTCACTTGTGTAAGTGTTACCAAATTAATCGTGCAGTGGGAAGGGTTTCCAGTTTAACAGGGTCTGGATTAATGAGGTTTCACTATACTTCGTTCTGTATTGACACATAACAAATCATTTAAATACTCGGACATTGTGTCTTTTCCATGTACTATTGTAGTCAGTATCATATGGTTTGATCATCTATATAATTGTACACTGGTGTTAAAAATAACATGAACGTAAGACATTCACACATTCTTTATCCAAAGTAGTGACATGATATATCTATATATATAGTATTGAGAACAAATCATTGTAAATTATATACCGGTACCTGTCAGCCCCATCCATTCATGCAAATTTCATTTGAGTTCTTAAAGAGTTCACAAACAAATCTAACTAAATTATTTAGCTCTTTCCTTCCCCAGTAACCACGGTAACTACAAAACCGCTGTCGAAAAAATAAAAATACCACGATGTCAGTTCAGCACTGGTACAAATCGCAGATCAAATCCTCCACTTGGCAATGACTTGGGAAAAGCCTACAGTCCTTTAAACACATTTCAAACACATGTTTGGGGCATCTTGCAGGTGGTTCAGTTGAATACACCAAGTCAGACGATCATATATGAATATTACTGCTTGATATTTTCTTGACTTACCTCGGCATAAAGTATGCATACGCTACTGTCATAATCGTTTGCTCTGTTGTACCCTACTGACCATTTTTGACAGTGATGCCTCAGATGAGATCAATTACGACATGGAACATGATTATTAACAGGAGCATATAAGTAAAAACTAATCTGTCACAGATCTATGTAAATACATCAAGGCCCTTTCCTCAACAGCAATCTGTCATAAGTCTATGCTTAATGGTGCAACGTCAGATTTCTATGTCTATAGTTTATTAATATTTTGCAGATTCTATTAACCAGTTGAGAAATAAGCACAATTGTTTCCTGTTTACAAACTTTCATTCAAGGACTCTTGCCAACTATGGCAGAATGTCTGGACTTTCAAACAAACTCTCAACAGGAATCCAGAATTCCAAACTGGCAGTCAAATTGGGGGGAATACTGTTATTTTTTTCAGAATTGGGATTTTCTTTATAAGTCCTTAATTTCTTAAATTCAGAGGTGTTTTGAAATTTGAGAGAGTATTCAATGCAATATCATAAAATAAATTCCGATTTGGGAATTTTTAATGACATTTGCTGCAAACTGAAATAGGCAGGTCAAGATAAATCCTTGCTGTCATGCTAGTATATATTTTACGAGGTATTTTACATAGTCACCATGATTGTATGGATTGTATTTCACAATCAATTCCAATGAATCACCAGTCATGTTGGGGTATGACAAAGCAGGCTCTGAAATCTGACATTACACCTTAAAGTTTTAGTTACGCCAGTCGTAGCACGATGATGGTTTTTGCGAAACACACCCTGAGCTGTACGCCATCTCGTGTACTGACAGACATATTCCTACAATCAGTGTACACAATGACAGGATGACAATATCTGAGTCATATGAACTGCTACATGCTATTGAAAGGAATCTCAGTGTAGCCATAATCCTCAGGTTCTGTCTTGATCTGGACAACCTGAGATGAAGCATTGTCTTCTGTCGTCTTATTGGCTGAGCTGTTATCCAGCATTTCATTGGCTGAGAAGGAGGGATACTGCCAGGTCTGTGAGTTCCTGTCATTGGTCAGGTTGGGCTCCTGCAACTGCTGTAAGAAAGATCCCTGGGAGTACATCTGCCCTTGGTACATCGGCTGCGCTGACGCTGGGTAAAAAACTGCTGTTGTGCTTGGCAAAGTCCGTCCCATATCATCTTGACTTGTGGATTTTGTGCCGTTGTGGATGGTTACTTGACCCTGTGCGCTACTCTGGCCATTTGGCTGGGAGTATATGTGGGCATTCTGATACACTGGCATCATTTGAGTGGACATGGGAACCGCACAAGCAGCAGATATCGGAGTGCCGTACGGCTGTCCGCCATACTCACTCGGATCATATGGCTTCTCTTGCTTCACGGCAGACCACATCCCATTAGCCATCTGGCCATGACTAGTTGGAACTGGAATGTTCTGGGACTGACTAGTTTGGGATTGACTTTGGGCTTTACTTTTCTTGCTCTTGGATTTGGATTTTGGTTCAGCTTTTGGTTTTGGCTCAGTTTTGATAGGATTGCCATCGGCATCAAGTTCGACTTTGGGCTCAGTTTTGATCTTGAGTTCCAGGTTAGGGAAACAGACTTCAGATTCGTCGAGGATCGGTTGGTCTCCTCGACAGTGGTCCCTCAACTTCTTCAAGGCCAGGTAGAATGGGACTTTGTCAACAGCTCTTGGCAGCTGAGCACACCGAGCACTAGACGAAGGCATTACATATACCATCTGAAAACAATGGACATAGCATTATGGTTTGATATTTATATACTTATCCTGCATTACACATGATCTAATTTCGTGCTGTTGAACCAAAACAAATTGCACAAACATGCCTACCACCAGGCATTACGTGACTGCACACGACATCCTTTTGCTGAGTGAATCAAGCACATGCCAAAGAAGGTTCTTGGTCCTTGTGGGAGTAGGGATGATTGTAATGAAGGATATATGTATAATCAGATATTGATAAATTTTTAACTGATCCTGCATTACACATAATTCAAATTTATTCCCATGGGATGGTTGGCAAACCTTCAAAGTGATTTGAGGTGAAATGGGGTTTAAAATCGCGTCCAAAATTATTGTATATATACAGCGACATGCTTGCACGTGTGTGGGGGTTGGGGGGTGGGGGTTGTGGGGTGGGTGTTGGGGCGGTTGTTGGGGCTGCTTGTTCTAGTCAAGACTAATGGCGATTTTATAGTGCTAGCCCACTGAGATACGATGCTGCAGTTTAACATGAACATCCAACTAAGATACAGTATACTGACTTCGAGCCGACCAGTCCTTGTTTAAGCCCCTTAATGCGCCACACAGGGTAACAACAAGTACCATCTTTTAACGTATTTTGGTATAACGCAGAGGCATTAAACCCTGGACCTTCTGCTCACCGGACGGATGCTCTACCACTAGACAAAATCGTAAACATGAGACGTTTCACCTCACCTCGACTGCCACTCGAGTGCAAGTGTTAACGTCAACACCATTCAAGGTTTGGGAGATAGCACAGGATAGTGCCTGGTAGTACACTATCGGCGGAGACGTCTTGGGTCTGCAATAGCCGTGCTACCACCAATGGCCAAACTGTGTATGCCTTTTAGATCCCCTAAGACATGTCTCACTTGATAGTGGCTTGCGAAGTGGCTTGTGTCAGATTTCCCAAAACATCCTTAATTGAAGTGACAGAGCAGTTGCCATGAAGCACCATCGTCAATGCTAGTGCTCTAATGTCAATGTTTGCTTGAAGAGGAGGTAGAGTCACTCCTGACAGATGGTAACAGTTGTTATAGACACTTCTGACGAGCAGCAAAGTGAAGGCAAAATAAATAGGTACATCCTCATATGAGTTGATTTAGTTTGAGTGAGGTTGAGATGATAATGGTTGGACACTAAAACGAGGAATTTGTTCACCAGGAATTTAGTTTGGCTATAAAGTCCCAACAGATGCCCAAATGTACAACACCATAATGAGACTGGACCAATGGCGGGGGCATGCAGTTCACCTAGACACGAAGCTGTAGCAAGTGCTGTCAAAAATCCTGGACACACACTCTGGTGATGCCGACACCAAGGCTTCGTAAGCTCATAGGCCTTTAACATAAGCTGGAGTTCTGGTCTACATGAAACTTCATATCACAAGGGACAGTTAAAACTGAGCTGAAGGCGATCGCGATAGTTCCCCTTCCCCTTCAGATGACACGTCCAATGCAAGTACACTAGGAAGTCGGCGATGAACTGCAGTACATCATCCACAAGGGACTTGTCATGGCGCCAACAAAAAGACATGTCATCATCATCAAGGCCTCTAGTGGAGGGACAATGTGCCTTGGCCACCGCCTGCTTGGCCGGTTTGGAGTAGACATGGATCTGTTTGCCCATGTGCACTCCCTACCCCTGGGGGTAGACATCCATGAACAGATGAGGAGTAGGTATGAGTTCTATCACCGAGACTCCACCTTAGACATTCAAGGGGTTTGTCCACCATCAGAGAAATTGGTGAAGTGTCTGATGTAGGACAATCAGGTGACGGTCGTTGTGTCTGAGGTAGGCTTGAGAAACAGCGGCTGTAAGAAGAGGCAACCCCGGAGCGTTAAGTCCTGTGGTGAACGCCAGGGGTAGAAGCACCTTGACCTTGTGCCACTGTTTCATTGGGACCTTTGAGACAGCTGGGTTGAAGTGACCCCAGATGAAGTTTAGAGCATGTGTCAGAGTCAGCTCTGATTTCTCTTGGTTGATCAGCCAGCCCAGTTGAAGTAGCTGATCTTGGGTCAACTGGAGCTGGCTTGGTTGTCACTGTCTCACTGGTGATGTAGCAGGCAGTCGTCAAGACATACGTCGAAGTGAAGAACCTGTGTGTGGAGGTACACTGTGATTGGTCTCGTCACTCACATAACTAGCCACAAGGCCGTGGAAATGCCAAATGGCAAGTCCGCCCACTAGTAGTGCCAACCTCCATGGAAAAACCTGAGGTACTTCCTGTACATCACTGCTTTTCTACAAGGTTGTGTATGGAGTGAAGCAGTCCCTCCCTGGGGAGTGGTGATGTTAATAATGGAGGTGCTGTGTGCAGATGTAGCATGTAGCCTGTACCCTGTACCCATGACGTAGTGGGTTGGTTATGTAGGGGTTCCCAAAAAGAGTCCCCAGTCACTGACAGGTCATGCTTCATTTAAGGTCACTGCTTGACTGCACGCACTTACATCTGCTTGCACCAGACTGAAGGGTTTACCTTCCCACGAAAGGTCTGGTTGCTGCTCTGACCCCTTCGGGACCGAAGTAGAATGCTTTCTGTTGCTTGTAGGTGCCCAAAATGACAAAATTAGGCATCATAACCCACCCCCTAAGCAAATCATTACTTATAAGACGTTCATTTATTATGAATATAACACAGCCATACCTGTACAAAGGACAAGAAAGGGTGATAGCTTCTCGGGACAGGACTTGCTTTCTCCCTGCAAGGACCTTCTTTGGAATGTACTTGATTCACTCAACAAAAGAATGTCGTGTGCAATTTGGGTCATGTGATGTGTGGCAGAAGGTATGTTTGGACAGTTCATTTATGGAAGTGGGTGAGAGATCTCTGTTGGGTATTATGTCTCGGTTTAACAGCAAGAGAGGTAGGATAAGTTAAATGTCACATTTTTATGGGACAATATTCAACAGTGTAATAAGTGGAATTCAAATACAGAATAACAAATACCTGCATATCACTTTAATAATCACAAGTCTACCACAGGGATGAGAGGGGGGTTGAGCTTAAACATGTTATGAACAGGATCTTAAGTCACATCACAGTGTGTCAGCTTAATGTGTGAGAGAAGTTATTTTCATAATGTTCTAGGATCAAACCTGTAAACAATGGACCCTGGCACATGGTTCTTAGAAAAAGTTGACAACCAGTTATAGAGCTTTTCATGCCTACTGGTGGCAATGAGCACACGTTTCAAGGCCACAAGTATGACCAAAGTGTGCTTTCAAACAGTTATTGGGACATTCTTACTTACTTTCATTGTCAGAATGGATCAACTAGTATCATTATTATATGAGGACCAATCGTTTGCTACATGTCATTGTACACATAGTTGAGCCCCTCCCCCGGTATGCCAAGCAGTCCGACTTCACGTCTGGCTGTCCTGACTTCACACCCTGCTCAATACTTACTGTATTTGTTCCTTCTACCGGCTCGGGTTGTTTTCCCAGAATGAAGTTCTTGTGGCCACAGTACACCTCATAAATACCTGCAGCAAAACACCCAAGAGGTGATGAAAGTGTCTCAAAGTTTCTCACAATACTACCATGATTACCGTGCATGTTCATATCAGGCTCAGTTTGGCCAGAATTTTGCTTGACTTCTGTTCCGACTTCTTTTCATGAACATAACAATGCAAAAGCAGAGCTTGATTTAAGGTACTTGACTTAACTTGCCTCGGGTGCCAGTTGACATAAAAATCAACTTCTTTGAGAGGCATTTAGAAGTTGGAGTACTAAGTAAGGATAAGATATATGGATGAACAACTTCTTTATTACAATTAGGAGCAACGATTCGGTGTAGGTTCTAAAACCGTTATCAAGCAAGTGGGACACACATGCTTGATAATGGGGTTAGACCCTACACCAAAATGTTGCTCCTAATTGTAATAAAGAAGTTGTTCATCCATATATCTTATCCTTACTCACATAAAAATCAAGTTGCACCAGACAAAAATAGATTCACCTGATTCATTTAAATTTATCAAAGTTGAAACATATATGCATAAATTAGTATAAATATAGAAAAGAGAGCAGATCTCTGATGACTGAGTCATGATTTTACATAAATGTATGACATATTGCTGTAAAATGTAATAGGACCACAAGCACATAATCCTTAAGTACCCCCAGTTTGATGACGTGAAGCCCAAGAAATAGAGGTATTGAATGTTCAAAGATCAACATTGTGTGGAAAAGTTAGTGTGGTAAAAATCTGACTTCTTTTGCCATTCACATGGTGCATGTAGACATTAATATTAGGTTGCCCTTTTCAATAATAGCTTGCACCGGTGCTTGTTTTATATAGCAAAATGGAGTCCTTAGAAGGGAGATATATTTTACATCTTGCAATGGATAGACATTTTTTTTAAATAAAATTGCTTGTAAAATATTTCCTAATTTCTTGCACGGTTACAGTGTTGTTTGAAACTAAAATCCACTTCCTTTAATCTAAAGAACAGACATGATGGATCTGTAACCAGGTAGATACATTTTCTTAAGATCGCCTAAAACCATTGCTGATTTGAAAAGTTTGGCAGCACAAGTCAAGGTAAGTTGGCAGTCTTGGCCAACTATATATACCCAAAATGAAAATCATGTTTGTTTGTTTGTTGTTTAACCCCGCACTCAGCAATATTCCGGTCTGAAAAATAATCAAGTCTGGACCAGACATTCCAGTGATTGACATCATGAGCATCAATCCACACAATTGGGATACAAAGACATGCATCAACCAATTCAGCGAGCCTGACCAATCCATCCCGTTGGTCACCTCATATGACAAGCATAGTCGTCGCCTTTTACAGCAATAATGAATTAAAGAACTATTCTAACCCAGATCTTCATGGGTGGATAATCATGTACCTTGATTACAAAGAGTTGAGAAGGTTACAACTATCTGCTGAGTAATCAGTTTTCAATGCTAAGGTCATAAATAATCTATAACCTTAATGTGATGATGAGATAAACATAGTGTATTGTCAATGTGAGCTGTTACCTGTAGATTTGATGGCACTAAATTGAATTTGGTTGCAAATGTGCAGCATGAGATTTCAAATGTTAAATTTATCACACACGGGTAAACGCCAAAGACAGTAAGTGATCTTCATTCTACCATGACGAAATCATTTGTCGAATTTATGTGACAGGCATTCATGGCTTGAAGCACAGCTACCTCGCTATCACTCAGCTGTCAAACCAGGTATTTCAGAGGTGGTTATTGTGATTTGAAATCTTTAAAATGACCAATTAGCATCAAATTTCTACCAAAATCATAGTAAAAAAATGAACTGATTGCCACATGATAAGTAGAAATCTATTCCCTTTATGATAAGTTACCTTTTCCATTAAATGCTGCAATCTTCGGTTTGTATTTCTGTAGTTTCTCCCTCAGTATAGTGGCTCCCTCCTTGATTTCAGTCCTGCAACAACATGCCCCTACTGTGTCAGGAAATAACGTGGGAGGAAGCATTCATGGCTTCGGGGATGAGACCCAAAACAAAGCTGGTCATATTATCACAATGGTGAAACACATACACTAACTTGATATTGACAGACAGTACCTGGTGCAAATCCTGGGATTGTATAATACTGTGTTGGGTAAGTACATTAGGTTTAGCCTATTAACAGCACACTGACCTTCCTGACCTCCAAAGCCAGTAAGTGGTAGGTGATAAGTCTTTTAGAAACAAAAGCACTGACGAAAATATCCCGTATTAACCAGAATTACTGAACAGAATGATGTCCAACAGCTGTTTATTATTCATGAGAAAGGTAAAGAAGATATCTTTAGAAAGAGAGTTATGTCCCCTACCTCTTCAGATCTGCACTTCCTCTTGTGGTCCTAGCACAAATATTTGTGAAGCCAATGCCGAAATTTTGAAGTTCATGATCCTGGTAGGCATTCATGGGTTCCGGGATGAGACCTGACAGGTACAGGCATTTCCCTGCGAGAAGAGGAAGGTGAAGTCAGGCGTTCATAAGTGGTTTCTATGTATTTTCTTGTAAAAACATCCTGTTTCTGTTTCATCTAGACTGTCAATTGTATTATGTGACATTTAGATTGACAGATATTCATACCAGCATTCATTAAATGCTGAAGGGGTTTGTCTAGGTTTTGTTTCAATTGCATGGGGCAGGCATATGGGATTATTATAGTCCTTATTTTGTTAAATTGTGTTTTGAATTCAATGATGAAATCAATTTTAACTAAACATGATAAATATTGAAGTCCCTCTGTTGGTCCTTGTATCTGGGGAAACCAGTCACCACGTCTACCATGTCTACAAAGGGGAATCACATTTTATCCAGTATTGTACCCATGTGGATTGGTAATGACATCTGCCTGAGGCCGAACATGGTCTCTGAGATGGCCTAGATATATCCCTATGCTGAACATACCACATGTCACAAGTCCACATGCACACAGATGTACCTAGCCTCAGTCCTGTGATGTATTACTAACCATTGCTAACTATTAGAGAGTCTTACATGCATTATCATCAGGTACACTAGCCCAGTGAGCACTATGTCAGTAGGTACTGAACAGAGATGGATTCTTTGAGTTTCATGTTCTTTTAGTGTACTTACCAATCTCATTAAAATCAGATCTTAATTCTCGCTACCACTAAACAAAGATCTGAAGACATCCCATTAGATGTCACGTCAGAACGACCTTTCATCCAACCAATCAGTGCATCGCTTACCAGATTATGAAAGTGACAATCAGAATGTGATTTCTAATCATGCAATCTCGAAAACATTAACATGGGGTATCCAAACGATAGTAACGGGTTTAACGACTGAGTCCTTACAATCTGGACCATCTATTAGCCATTCCAGAATGTTTTTTGGGTCAGGTTTCAAATTTGTAATCGAGAATTTGTCAAAATATGTTTCGAAGCGTAGTCGCCAATTTGAAATTTGTGCCGTAAAGCATGAGAAAGCTGCCCTCTGACTGGTCATTCCATTGGTCGGTCAAAGTTCACGCAAAGTCGGTCTGACGTGACCCGTAATGGGATGTCCTCAGATCTTGTTTAACGGTAACAAGAACTAAGATCTGATTTTAAGGAGATTGGTGTACTTACAGAAGTGGTTTCCTGGCCCAGCATAGTGATGTCCGACGTAGGCAGCAAACAGTCCTGGGTTGATTCCCACCTGGTGAGAACAAGAGAGTGAGTCAGTTAGGTTTAATACCATTTTGAATAGAATTCCAGTCATAAAACGGCGTGTCAGCTTACTGTGGGAAGGCCCGAAGTGATGCATGCCTCAGGTGCTTACTACTTTGGTGCAACCCATGAGCACAGGTATGGTGCCGACAAACCAAGAAACATTATCAGGGTGAACCGGGATTCCAGCAGTCATAGGTTTCTGGTGTACACAAGGGACACAACTCTGCACAGCTAATTGCACCCCCTGGTGAAATGAATGCATCGTGAGAACAAATAGCTCATACCACTGGAAGGCTAGAAGTAATACACTTTTATATAGATACATAGTTTCAAATCAGTCCTTGTCTTCTGAGAAATGTCAACTGGTCTAGTAAGGTGAGCTTGTGATTGCTCATATGTAAGGAGTAAAACTTGCTTATGAGGTGCAGAAGTTTTACCACAGTAGCCTGGGGCACAGATTGTAAGACATTCAATACGTTATGCACATGATCTAAAGTTAACAAACCAAATTTAAAGAAGTAAGAGTAAAAACAAAGTTTGAAAACAATTGTTTGACACAGTCCATGTCAGTGTCAGAAGAAGCCTGTGTCTGTCAGAAGTCGTAACCAACACATCAAAGTCAAGTTCAAGGTTACAACACCTATCATACATCAGCGATTTGCCTAGGATCCTAAACTAAGTGTCCTAGGCAGGCAAATTGGGAAAAACTTTTTTAAAACTATTTTTTGGTTATTTTGAGAGGTATTTATTCATCATATTAGCAGTGCTCAAAATAAACCATGCAAGTCAAGGGGTCCTCGTCATATCCCTAATGTTGAAAGTTTAGGTTTCATGGGTCCCTAATTCAAAAACCATAAGAGCAACCTTCAAGGAACCTCATTAATTTTCAACACTTATAATCAATTTTTTAATAGCATCCCCTCCACCCCATGCTCTTACAATGACAATGTCCAGATTCTCAATCAAGTGATCTGGCAACAGCCTCAGAACCACCTCTTCCTCAGGCATGCCATTGAAGCGGTCACGTTTCTTCTTCACGGTCAGATGCTCTGTAATCTTCTCTTGTTTTAACTTCTTCTTGGGGGCTTTCCCATCTTCTCCTTCCACAACCTGTGTCCTACAAAGTCAGTACAGAGACAGTGAGTGAGTGAGTGAGTGAGTGAGTGAGTGAATATTGAATACTGATAACAATTAATCAACTTTCTCCAATAGGTTGGATGCTTGAAAATATGCAATATGTCACATGCCTGTCACACAATCCGGACAGAATAATTAAATTTTGGCACAATGTAATATCTTATTAACAAATCATGTTATAACAGGTGATTTGAAAAAGCTTTTAGACATGTCTAGAAGACCCTTTAAGATATGAAAAAAAAAAATATTTAAATGGGTAAAAGAGAAATTCTCAAAAATACCTTTCCCTTAGTAACCTTTTGTCAACATTATAGGAAAGATACCATTGTCGGTGTATGATTAAAAATGAATAATTTTGTCATATCCTGGACATCATGAACGTGACAATATAAACATGATAAACGTAACAAACATCATAAAGAAACATGTAAATCATTTATCACCAATTTCAGCTGATGCTGAAACAAGGAACTGAACTCAAAAACAAAGCCTACACTATTCATGATGCCTGACAACTCATCGGCCAACATTATTCAGTTAACAATTCCATACAGACATATGCCATGATCTATCTTTATCCATCTCTCACTTGTCTTGGGGTTCCTTCTTAATCTTCTTCTTCTTGGCCTTGGCCTTGGCAGGAGGTTGAAGGTCAAGGACAGGTTGAGGCTCCTGAGGCTCCTGTTTGATGGGCATGGAGTCTGGGAGCTGCTGGAACCCCGCAGGGAGTTGGAACTGAGCAGGCGTGCTGCAATAGTCAAACATCATACTACTGTATGCTTTGACCATAGCGCCGGGAGGTCCCGGCCTCATCAGGTTCATGGGCAGAGGGTTGGGTAGCTGTTGGAATCTGGCTGGGAGTTGGAACTGGGCTGGGGTACTGCAATAAGTATACGTCAAACATGCTCAGACTACACATGCTACATCAATGCTAGGTGAGTGAGTGAGTGAATAATATTTGGCACAGTCAGCACTATTACACCTGAAGTGTTTGAGCCAGACTATGCAAACCAGAAGATAACTGTAGTTGTAACAGTCCATGTCATCACTGTAAGATGCTATGTATTTATCATCTTTATCTGTCTATTTATCAATCATTGTTAGTCGATAGTTGAGAATTTGACTTCTAGTTATATCCAGATGGCTACTTCAGTCTGTGACTAGTCACTAGTCCCAAACCAGAGTCTAGTAAAAGTCTGTTAGGTCTTGTGAGTTCAGCTAATATATGTCCATATAACACTAATATACGTCCAAATAACACTAATATATGTCCATATAACACTAAAATCTACTGAATATTATTCAAAGTAGTAATCTAAAATGTTTTTTTGGCACAGCTGCTACTTATTCTTTAATTCTGACTGAAAATGTGGATGGTCACTACAAAAACAATTATTCCTCTTCAGAATGTTCAGCAGCTATTGTGACAGCTAAATTCCAATTTAATCTACCTCTTGGAAACAAGACTGAGCGTGTTGAGGAACAAATTAAAGTGATCCAATTGCTTTGAACAACTTCAGTTTAGTTCCTTGTAGATGGTCAAGCATAGATGTAAATAGATGGCCTGGATCCATTTTCCCTGGCATTTGTTGAACCCTGAGTACCTGGCTGAGTGCTCACTGCATAATCTTTTATTACACACACTAGAGACAAAACACCAGAGAAACAACTGTCAACACTACAATGCACTGTTACTCATACAACAAGTCACACAGACAGCATAGGTAAACATAAAGAGCAAGCTATCTGATTCTATTTTCATGCTTAACATGAAAATCTGTTATTTTCATACAAAAAAAAACAAATTCCTTCAAATCTGAAGGTGTAAAACTATAAACATGATAAAGAAAATGTAGTTCAGATTTCCAAAACAAATCTCACTTGATTGATCATCACTTTGCTGAGGACTAAAACTGATTGTTGCGATATAAGTCATCATGCCACTGAATCACACACAAACAATTACTGAGGCAAACACAGTGACAACAAAGGATTACATAACACATCTTCCCGAGGCAAGAGAGTTAACTGACTTTAAAAGTCCAGTTTCCACCCTTGCCGAACTAGGCTGGAATTCCTGGGCTCGACCGTAGCGCCACCAGTGGCTATTACGAGTTATGTCCTTTCTATGCCCCTCCTATTGACCAATCAGATTCAACCTCTCGTATAACTTGCATTTGCTTCAAACAAAACGGTGGCGACCAGTCAAGGCGATCTGATTGATAATCAAGATCTATATTGTGATAAAATGGGTCTTACATAGCGAAGTGCATCAAATCATGTGAGCACCTTGATTAAAAACATGAAAAGACTGTTGACAACGAGTTGGCGGTGTACATGCTTTGCAAATCCTGCAATCGACAGAAATCTGCACAACATTGTACGAACCGGATTTCGATTTTGGTGCGCGATTTTGACTGGACTATCCATAGAGTCGTTAGTCCAGCCAAAATGTAACTCCATAATACCAGCCTAGTTCGGCAAGGGTGGAAACTGGACTTTTATAGTCAGTTAACTCCCTTGCCTCAGGAAGATGTACATAACACGGCCATGTGACAAACAACAGACAGAGACTTGCTGTTACAATTCTTTTGTCAATAACATGTACATTGATAATAACAAAGAAATATGCCCTGTTGACATTTCAGGCCAGTTTCGAATAAGCTTCATCTTGGAAGTCATAAACATCTCCAATCACTACCTAAGCAAAGAATTCTTAACGTGAGTGTGGCATAGATACACCATGATATATATTCAAAATCGTATGAGTTAGTCCTCAGTATTTTTAGTCAAATGAGAGGACTGCTATCAATGGCAGAGGTTTTCCTTGGTATAAAGATGGAGACGGGATGTCTTTAATGTCATTGTGTATGTATTTGAGACAATGTGCCAGGAGAGTATTAGTAATATCGCCACTTGTTTCATTCATAAAAGAACAGTAAGTTGATTGGACCACTAACTTCAGTCTCATTCAAACCAAACAACAGAAAAAGGTATGGTTGTGAATTGGTCCTTGGACCCATTCCACAAAGTGATCTTAGCACCAAGATGCTTGTAACTCTGATACTTTAACATTGGCACATGGTACTCATAGATATCAAACATGATCTAGTAATCGGGAAGGATGGTAAGCTTATCTTATGACAGCCCAAGTGCATGGAAGCATGTTAGGAGTAAAAGCTACAGAAAAAGATGCAGAAAGACAAGATTGGGCAAGTCATGCTAGTAAAATCACAGGCCATTGGCACAGCTTGTATAAGATCTTTTAAACACTGATGGATCAAAACAGACCAGGGCTCGATTAAAGGAACTTTGTTTAACTTGTACCAAGTGCATGTTGACCGGGAAACCTAGCTGCACCAGACAAAACCATAACATGACCAAAGTTGAAACACAGATGCATAAACTAGTCTAAATAAATAAGATCCCAGATCTCTGATGAAAGGGTCATCATTTTACATAAATTATTGATCTATTGCTGCAATTGCAAAACATAACAGGAACATTTGCATGTAATCTTGAGTGAGTGAGTATGGTTTTACGCCGCTTTTAGCAATATTCCAGCAATATCACGGCGGGGGACACCAGAAATGGGCTTCACACATTGTACCCATGTCTTCGGCGTGACGAGCGAACACTTTAACCACTAGGCTACCTGACCGCCCCGCGTGTAATCTTGAAGTACCAACAGTTTGATGTCAAACACATGGGATTAGTGATGTAGTCTGATACATGGAAGCTTAGAGGCATTGAGTGTATTCAAAGATTGTTTTTGTGTGGAAAAGCAAGGGTTAGTCACACACAAATTGTAAAATGTCTTACTTGATTAAAATATTAGGTTGCGCTTTTTAATAATAGGATGCACTGGTGCATGTTTTGTATAGTTAAATAGAGCCCTGCAAACAGTATTGGGTATCTTTTTATACATAAATATTAATCCACACATGACATCTGAAATGACCTGGTTTCAAAAGTCTCATGTCACCCTGTCATGAGCCTTGGTAGCTTATACTCACAAAATGGGCACGCTTTCGTCCATGTTGCTAATGTGACCAATACTGGGTAGGGGAATACTGATGTGGCCCAGGCCTTGGGGGTAGGGGACCTGCAACAAAGCACTGCATCAAATGTGTGTCACATGAACACTTGTCAACACTCTCTTTACATGCTAAGACAGCACACATCAAGTTAGGAAAATGCTAAACATCTTGTCACCATCAAGTGCCTCATTCACGGAAAGCATCAAAACACATTGACTTTGAAAACGTAAAACTGACAAACAAACCAGCAATAAAAACTGGCACTAGTCCAATAGTCCTTGCTGAACTTCCCAATATTTAAAGTACCATAAGGACTAGTAGAAATGTCATTTTTTAAGGGTTTTGCTACTGGCTAGCGATCTGTTATCACCGAGGACCAATTATAGCCAACTCCCTTTTGCTTGTGATCGAATCTCATTTTACTTTTGCTCAGTTTCATTAGAAGAGAGAAATGTTTATCCAAAAATGATTCACAAAACTGACTCTTGTGAAGAATTATTAAAAAACAAACCATATAATCACCTTGCTCAAATACAACTTTAGAAGAGACACGCGAGAGGTGTCACGTGACTAATTCACACATAAACAAAATTCCAACATGATGATGCACATTCAGTTCTCTTATAGCTCACTGTCATTTCTTCCCCAAATTACAATTCTAAAACCTATTTCGGCTATTTTTCCAACAATGCATGACTCTGTATGTATTGCAAAATCCATAGTATTTCATTATATTTCAGAAATAACATGAAAGAAATGGTGATAACTTGTCGGTGACCAGTATATGTTATATTAAGGACTAGTGGACTAAAAAGGTTAGTTCCTATTGCTGCAGACATTAATTATGTAGAAACAGAGAATAAGTTGGCTTGAGTTGCTTTGACCATTATTTAGCAATAGAAACTAGCAGTTTTAGACCACCAGTCCTTATAATGAGAACATACATACTTGTAACATCAGTCAGTGACTTTCAATTCTTAATTTCAAACACTGGACTAACCACATAACAGCTGCGGGATACCATGAATGGGTTTCACACAATGTATACATATGGCATCTTCCCGAGACAAGGGTGTTAACTAACTTAAAAAGTCCAGTTCCGTCCTTGCCAAACTAAGCTGAAATTTCCTCGGTCAAACGTAGTGACACCAGTGGCTATAATGAGTTATGTCCCTTCTATGTCCCTCCTAATGGCCAATGAGATTCAGTCTCTCATATCACTTGCATTTGCTTCAAACAAAATGATGGCACCCAGGCAAAATGATCTGATCACAAAATTCAAGATCAATGCCATTATAAAACAGGTACCCACATAATGCATCAAATCACTTGAGCACCTTGATTAAAATCATGAAAAGATTTGCAATATATCCGTCGACGAGCAGTACACATGCTTTGCAAATCCTGCAGTTGACCGAAATCTAAATAGACTTGTCAGTCCAGCCAAAATTAAACTCCAGAATTCAAGCCTAGTTCGGCAAGGGTGGAAACTGGACTTTTATAGTCAGTTCACTCCCTTGCTTCAGGAAGATGCCATGTGAGGAATCAAACACTGGTCTTCAGCATGATGAGCCAAAACTTTCATCACTAGGGCGGTAACAATTCACTGATACCAAGATGTCATTGATACTTAGGTACACACGATACTTGACTCGTCAATTTGTGAGATCGCAATACACTATAAATAGAACAGGAACTAACAGTTACCTCCCATAATGGAAGAAGTAGCAATACAGAACACAAGGACGGAGGAAACGCTGACTAACTGTTAGATAAATAACCATCCCTTCATAAAAACTGTTTAGTTCTTGTGGTTTTCTTTGTTAACCTTTTTGAGATAACAATAAATAAATGTATGAAGAAAGAAATTTTGAACTGTATTTCAGTGAACTCTTCATTTCCTACTATCCGATGTGGTGTATCTTGATACAAGTAGTATTGTCAGTCTGTATCGTGATACGAATCGTATCACAAGTTACCAGGCAAATCAGCTCTATTCACCACTAGGCTACATCACAGCCCTTCAGTGATCACTAAGATGAACTTTGATTGTGATGTGCACTGTATGATGATATTCATGATGACATTTAACATGTTTGTTTTGAATCATTATTATCAGTCGTAATGATCTCCAAAAGCACAAGTATGCCATGATCATGCTCACAACTAAAAATGGATAATGAGCAAAATCTCCAAGGTAACTGGTTACTGTAACCAGAATTATGATTTATTTGCCAAACATGTCAAATCCTACTAGGTCAAATAAGGTATTTCACAATTTGCTATGGTATCAATAATCATGACAATAGTGAACAGAAAATGGACAATGATCTACCATGTTAACAAGACCTACAAAATAAGTGTGGAGGAAATAACACTCCAGATGCATGACATTTGGCACCAAAAGTCCATTATAGTACATTATTTTTGTCCAGACATTATAGAACTGCTCCTTTTTCATTATCAGTGATTAGTATTACAACAAAGGGATGACAAGTCAAGACACTGAAATTCCCAGGAATTGGTGAAAAGATGTGTAATAAGCCTTCTTTTAGCTGTTCCCGAACTTATGTCCATGGAATTCTTTTGTACCGACTTGAATCATACAGTGTGAGTTTCTTACTTTTTATTCAGATTGTAATGAAAAAAAGACTTCAAAGTTTAGGTACACTTAGAAGTGGAAATCAGGCTACAAATCATCCCAGAAAGTGATGTCCTGATTGAACAAAAAACGTGAAACCAGAAATGTATAATAGTAGCAGTCTTAGCCCTGGATCAGTGACAGTTACTGCTTGGTCCAAATTGCTCTAAAACAAAAAGTTTAGCTGTACGGTACACAAACAAAAGCAATTTCGGTGTAAATTCTATCCCAGTTTCTATGTATAATTTCATCAGCAAATGCTAATTAATATGGAAGCACAGGTCTGGTTGATTAGGCCTAGATCTACGACCATTAATATTTCTCTAGGGCCTACAACGTGTCGGCAAAATGGGCAAAATGACAAATTCAACTCGGAAAATATCAAAATTTGATTCCTAGTACCTAAAAGAGTGCCAGCAACGACAACTTGATGGGAATCGAATCTGTCGTTAGATATAGCATGGCAGTTTTGATGTTTAAAAAATCGAACATGAAATAATAACCTTCCATAATGAAATGTCAGCGGATGATGACGATCTACAAAAGGTTTTGATGATATGACATTTGTTGTAATTTTCAACCAGCTCTACTCTGCGATCGCGTTGATGCTGAGCCGAAAGGAAGAAGCATCGGGGAAAGAGAGCGTTAAAGATAACGACGATCAATAGCATTTACCGCGGGAGCCTCTAGATGTACCTTCAGTGAGATTTTTTTCCAGCTTCAGCGAGCGCCAGTTCACTCCATGTTGGCTTTGTTTCGAACAGATGCCCGATTAAGAAACTACCACTGATTGGCCACAAGAATTACAAAGGATCCAATCATGTAAAGCTTTACAAAACAGTAAATCGCCATTACTCCCTTTGCGCATGCGTTGATAAAGAAAATGGCCGCGCCCATGTAGCCATGCACGAAATCCTTGTTTACACAATGTAACAATGTCAACTGATAGATTTATTCGATCTTTTATAGACAAATGGCCCGGAAAGCGACTTTTTGGCATTTATAGATTCCTTCCTTGCTTTTTTATACTTGGAGCTACTGTTGAATTTTCAATGATCCATTGGCAAGTTGGAGAAGTAAACTTTTGTAAGTTGTACAATTTGTTCAATTTTCGATCACATGATGACAGTGATTTTGAAGGTCAAACTTAACACTGCCTGAATAATTGGCGCGAGATATATACTTTATTTGGCGCAAAACTTTGCATCACAATTAAGGTTGCAACTCAGTTCGAATACACTTGAATCTAAGACGTTTATATCAAGAGGTCTAGAGGCTGAGATCGTGAATATTCCAAGGGTGCCGTGTTGCACACTTGAAAGAAAAAATCATTTCTATCTCTAGTATAATATGACAGTTCAGTGAACATGTACAGCCCTGTCATTGTCAAGAAACTCGGCAAGATCATCAACTGAAGGATCATATACCTCATTCAGAATCTAAGATACATTTGTTGCCGTTGGGCTAAGAAACATTTCCTGAAAAAACATTAATGACCCATCTTTTAAAATCTAAATGTATTTAGATACTCATATAAAATGATCTTGTTAATTTTATAGTGATAAGGCCTTGCCGAGCGAGACAAGTCAATCTGGCTCAATCTTGTTACCATCACATTTT
The DNA here is from genome assembly GCF_022045235.1 of Haliotis cracherodii. NCBI lineage: Eukaryota > Metazoa > Mollusca > Gastropoda > Lepetellida > Haliotidae > Haliotis > Haliotis cracherodii. Next base: position 52,824,216 of record NW_027266319.1, on the reverse strand, counting down.
CGAGCCCCTCCATTCCAGCCAAGACAATAGATGCATACCATGATCAGTCACATGACATGACAGACAGGAAGTTTACAAACATCAGCCGATACATTAGCAGTGCATACAATCAAATACGTATATAGATACATATACATGTACATACGTCTTTGATACAGTTTATCTGACGCAAAAGTATCATCAGATCAAGTTTGATTAAAATGTGCAATGGTGAAAAAGTATGTTTTGAGGTGTGTTTTCATTATTTATTAAATATCTTACATTGTGTAGCTTGATTTGTAAAAGAACTTTAGCGTCAAGTAGGGAACATTTTGCTGTCTCCAGTTAGCTTTGAAGTGTCTACCTTGATTTCATTATTAAATGGATGGTAACGTATTGTTTTGGGGGCTCAAAAAAGATGAGGATGGGGATAATGTAGAACATGTCCTTCTGTAAAATGAGAAATATCGAAGTTGTCTCATTTTTCTCCGTTCTTGTTTCTATACCATGTATACCCCATGGGTGATATGATATGGCTCAACCGACACCTGATATATGTTAGGCCATGTCTATTTAAAATCAGATCTTTTGGTCCAATGCGGGAAAGATCTGATGACAGCTCCAAAGAAGGTTGCATCAGGCAAACTTTCTTATCCCATCGAGCATTGATACTTCTACATTTACAGCACACAAGTGAGCAACGTATTCAGATGAGCATGTCTTGTTTCTGTATCTTGAAATGAACTTATATCAATCCATTCAAAATGTAAAAAAGGACCCTCTCATCCTCAAATTTGTTCTTGACTGATGTTTGAGTTGTGGCTGACCGCTTCCTGACATATCCGTATATCACTAGATGGATGCTGCACCCAAGTCTACCACGCCCCCAAATATATTCGTTTTGAAAGGCAATTACAGAACATGTGATTTCATCCCTTACACTTGAACTTTCTACGAATGTTCATCTTCCCGAGGTAAGAGAGTTACCTGACTATAAAAGTCCAGTTTCCACCCTTGCCGAACCAGGCTGGTATTATGGAGTTACATTTTGGCTGGACTAACGAGTCTATGCATAGTCCAATCAAAATCGCACACCGAAATTGAAATCCGGTTCTTAAACTGTCCTGCAGATTTCGGTCGATTGCAGGATTTGCAAAGCATGTGCACCGCTAACTCGTTGTCAGCAGATATTTTCAAAATCTTCTCATGTTTTTAATCAAGGTGCTCACATGATTTGATGCATTTTGCGATGTAAGACCCGTTTTATCACAACATAGATATTGATTATCGTTTAGATCGTCCTGACCAGACGCAACCATTTTGTGTGAAGCAAACGCAAGTGATACGAGAGGTGGAATCTCATTGGTCCTTCAGAGAGGCTTAGAAGGGACATAATGTGTAATAGCCACTGGTGGCGTTACGATCGAGCCCAGTTATTCCAGCCTAGTTCGGCAAGGGTGGAAACTGGACTTTTAAAGTCAGTTAACTCTCTTGCCACAGGAAGATGACGAATGTTTTGCTTTTTGTCTCCTAAGAAAATGACTTCATGTATCTGTATCTAACAAAATCTGAATTAACTGTTTTAACTATACTTGCCCTTTAATGTAGCTGGAGGCAAAGGACTTCCTTTCAACGTCGCCTTGCATTAGACATCAGTGTTCCTTAGTGGTGTTATTGATTAGAAAGTGCAGTATCGATTGAGAACAAAATCAGCATTCTGTATTTGTAGAGATAGAACTTTTTCTATCCAGACCTGCAATTAATGACTTTATGTTATAGGAACTAGGATGATCCATTGAATGTTAAGAATTAAATGTTCTGACTTGTCATTGTCCATCATAATGGGGGCACATTGGAGGGTGGGGGGTAGGGATGGGGGCAGTTGTCTAAGGGGCAGCAGGTCACTATACAGAGTTATGTCCCTTGGGCATGCCAGAAACTTATGGTCATGGGTTCGAATCTCAATTTGACCTGGTAATGTTTCAATGCTTGTCACCACCATACCCATGCTTGTGGGTTTCACGAATCTGGTAAACGTCTGAGACCTGCAAATGTTTTTGTGGCAATGAATTATCAATTTAGTATCAATATTAAAAATTTTGTATCAAGACAGTGTAGACACTCAAAATTTATCCGTTAAAACAAGTATATTTTAGCATTGTTTTTAGCAAGTGCATTGTCTTGTATTGATACAGAAAAAAACATATCGTGTATCATTTCACCTCAAGACATGAGTGAAGGTGGGTAGTATATGAAATGATTTCTGGAGCTGCTTCTGTTTTTGCTAGTATTTGCAAACACTTTTCTCATTTCCAGTACAATTTAGACTTTTATTAGACAAAAAGAAAGACTAGACCCCAGCTTAAGACAAGTGGCTCAAGCTAAAAGCCACATGCTTAACTATATTTTTTCATTCTTAGTATTGGCAAGAATATCTGAAAAGTGTTCTGTTGGTTTCAGATTCTGTATACAAGAGAAAACAAGCAGTCAGAAAAGCCCTAGAGCTCGAGGAAGCCTCGTCTTAGGTGGTCAGCTGCACATCGGTACCGGTTCCCATCATGCCTGCTGGAGTGACCTGGGGCCGGTATCTGCGCTTCACAGCAGCGGCCATGTTGTCCATGTTTGCTGGGTCTCAGACAGTCCACCTGCTGTATCGGCCGTTGGATGTAGGTATACATAGTGTAAGACTTGGTAAGGCATGGTGCTAGACGTCCTGAAGGAATAGTTCAGATATATTGGAGGCACAGCATATGATCTTATTAAAGGCAACAGAATTACCATCATGATGTTTAGTGAGTGAGTGAGTTGGGTTTAACGCCGCTTTTAACAGTATTCCAGTTATATCACGGCGTGTCAGCTTAATGTGGGAGAAAAGCCCGAAGTGATGCAGGTCTCAGACGTTTACCATTTCGGTGAAACCCTCGAGCATGGGTATAATGCTGACAAACCTAGAAACATAATCAGGGCGAACTGGGGTACAAACCTACAATCATAGGTTTCTGGCGTGCCCAAGGGACGCAACTCTGCACAGCGAATCTCGGCGCCTCAGACGACTGGGCCACCTGTGCCCCCCTCATGATGTTTAGACTAGGAAAACGAGGCAGCTCATCCATCATGTCCAATGAACAAGAAATCCAATTTTTTTTATTTTTTTTATTTTTCTCAATTTTCACAAACCATAGCTGAACACCACAATTATGAAATGAAATAGAAATGTTCGTTCCCCTGACCGCTGGTTTAGTTTGATATTAAGAAAATTATAGTTATGCAAACTTATTGCATGTAGTTCCTGGCAACTGCCACCCAACCCAAACAACTTCATGCCAAATGAAACCCAAAACTATAAAGCACACAAATTTATTTTTATTTTGACCAACCCAATTGTGAGTGAGTTGGGTTTAACGCCGCTGTTAACAGTATTCCACTTCTATTATGGTTTGTCAGCTTAATGTGGGAGGAAAGCCTGAAGTGATGCAGGTCAAATTGATTGTAAGAAAAATACTGTTACCTAAAAATATAAAAGTGTGACCTCACAGTTTGACAGACTGATTTTCTTGTCACTGATTGTGTTTTTTTCACAGGATATGGACGTTTGGATTGAGAAAGAAAGGAAGAAGATTGCTTTGGAAAAGTCCAAGAGCTGACATCTACTGATATCATTATTCAAAGACTTTGATGGACATCTAGAAGTTGGAAGAACATGAAGACATTAAATTTTTGTTGGTAACTTTTTTTCTTCATTATAAAAAATATAAGGTAGTTGTTATCCATAAACTGTTTCATGTCTTTAGGTAACGTAAAACACATAGTATCAACACTTGATTTAATCTGTCAATAATCAGGGTTACCATGGTGAAGTGTTCCATTTGGAGGAATGTAAAGTAGATTATTAAAAATTACTTTCGGTTTATGGTCATGATCAGTAGAGTTGATGTTAGCATTCACTGTGAACTTTCAATTTCACACCTCAGAAAAACTTTGTCCGACTGTTTCGTAATTTTGAATAATTATTGTTTGGGACATATACTACATTGGGGTTGAACTTAGAGGACATGGTCATGAAAGGAGGCCCCTTAGGAAGAGTTTTTATGAACACTGGGGGAGTGTTTTAGCTGCTACGGAACTTGTTTGTTAACAAGGGCATGGTGATTGTGATTGTTACCCCTAAAGACCGACTTACAGTTTAGACTGTGAATTCAGTGGATTTAGGTGATATGTGCCTTTAAAAAAAGGCCTTGGGTTGGTTGGTATTTAGAAACATAGGCCTACAGAGGGTTGGTCTATCAAAGATGCCCTCTGATGGTTTGTCTCTGAACAGGAAGCCCTCCAAGGTTGGCAGAGGAACACAAGCTCCTCATTTGTTGGACTAGCAGTTGACCACAGCCTCGTACAGTTTCTTAGTCATCTTAGGGCAGAGACCAGGTCAAGATCTGGGCAGGTCATGTCATTGTACGCTTTTGTACATATGGTTTGGCCCGTGAAGATTCTGGGATAGAATTGGTCTTCAGTAACCCATGCTTGCCGTAAAAGGTGACTATGCTTGTTGTAAGAGGCGACTAACGGGATCGGGTAGTCAGGCTCGCTGACTTGGTTGATGCATGTCATCGATCCCAATTGTGCTCCTGTTGTCAATCACTGGATTGTGTGGTCCAGGCTCGATTATTTACAGACCGCCGTCATATAGCTGGAATATTGCTGAGTGCGGTGTTAAACAACAAACAAAACATATGGTTCACCTGAAATTCACATTTACTGGAAGGTTAATTTCCACATTTGCAAGATTGATACCGCAGACTATAATTATGTATGTTAGTGAAAGTGATATTTGACATGTTGACTGTATGTTTCAAGTGTCCATCAGTCATAGTGTAAGGTCATGAGATGTTGATATAAGCTGCATAGTGCTGTGTGAGATTCAGTTGTGAATTGTGAATATGTGGACTGAAAAACCTTGAAAATGTATTAAATTATGATTAGTCTGTTTGATTTCTCTTCCGTTTTTTGTGGAGTGCATGGTCACAGTGACTGCACAAGCTTTTTTCCTTTTTGCGGGTTTGACCGACTGGAGCCACAGGTGCAAATAGAAAATATATATGGCTAAAAAAGAAAATAATCTTGGTTCTCAGGCACCGCCCGCATCATCTTAAAGTTTGCCACGTTTCATTTTCATTTCCATTTAAAAAAAAAAAAAATATCCTTAAATATTGCAAGTCCAACGGTGGTAAAATTCTGTATTCCAGTTTTTGACTCATCAAGGAAAACATTTATGTAGGGAGGCCCTCTCCCAGGTTGATTGTACACAACTGTTTATTTGGTTACATACTAGTTTAAACAACCCTCCCACCCAAAAAAAACAAGAAAAACCCTGCTCTCACTATATTTTCAAAAGCCATTGCCTGCCTGAGATCCAATTCTTTTATTTTTTTTAAGACTAATTGTAAAAAAATACAACAGTTGCAAATATAGAACATGTGTCCTAAGTACTGACTAGATCATTAACATATTGACCGGGTGATGGCCACAAATAGCTTTTGTAAGAAGGCTTCTCTGGCAACCACATTGAAAATGGGATTCCAACCTGTTGACCAGGTGGAACAAGCATGTGAAGTATCCGCTTCATTGGTTTCTGCCATGTTTATGATGTACGTAGGACAAACAGGACATGACATCAGCTCACTCGACTTTCAGTCAGGTGAGCTAACAAACATCCTGCACCAAACACTGAAATAGTATGGTGTACCTTCCAAAGATAACTGGCAGGTCGAGATCTGCAAGTGTGCCCTTAATCCACTGCACACTGTACTTAGTCAGTGGTAATGCAGGGACTGTTGACAAGTCCTTTTTAATTTACTTTGCATTCAAACTTGAAACCAACTATAAGCTAAATTTTCTGGAACCACTCTGAGTGAGTGAGTACAGTTAGTTTTACGCCGCTTTTAGCAATATTCCAGCAATATCAAGGCGGGGGACACCAGAAATGGGCTTCACACATTGTACCCATGTCGGGATTCAAACCCGAGTCTTCAGCGTCATGAGAGAACGCTTTAACCACTAGGCTACCCGACTGCCCCGGAACTATTTGGAACATGGTGTTATGGTAGATCAAAAAGTGTGTCTGACATCATCAACAGAATTATGAAAGAATCATCTGTTTCACTGGTTGTCCAAAATTTAAGACTGCACAATTTCAGAAAATTTAAACAATTTCAACAATGGTTTTGACATTTGTTTTGCTCATTTGTGCATCATTTAAAGGTTGAGTTTCTGGAACTACTCTGAAAGACCTTCAATCTTTCTTCTGTAAACTTGAACCAGGCTTGGGGTTTGTGCCTTTCCTTCTTAGGAAGATAGTGGTCGAAAGAGAGGGAGGTGAAATGGGGTACATTTTGCCTCCAAACTTATCAACTTATATAGTGTCAAGCATGCATGTGTGAGTGTGTCTTCTTGCACTAGTCAGGACTCATATGGTTCTATTGTGCTGGCTCACTGAGATACCATGCCACACTTTAACATGGATACCCCACCCAGACACAGTATACTGACTCAAGTCTATCGTCCTCTCTGGGCAGACGCTCTATCCACTACACCACGGAGGCGGTCTCCATGTAGACACTATCCACTACACCATTGATGTGGTCTCCATGTAGACACTCTATCCACTACCCACGCAGGTGGTCTGTTCCAGGGGGAGGTGAAATAGCTTTCACTCACTCACTCACTCACTCACTCACTCACTCACTCACTCACTTACTTCACCATCTGAGAAAACAGGAATCTGTAATTCAGGAAAACAAATAAAACAGAAGTGACACATTTGTGTATTTTTTTTTATTACCATTGTCAATGTAGTCACTGACTTATTTTCAGTATAAAAGTCTTCTAGACTATTTCCCTATTTGGAATGACAATTGTTACAAAACTGATCATTGTGTATAATGATGCCATATATAAAATAACAGTTAGCACTTAATGGATGATGATGAGATGAGATAATTTCAGTCATAAAGATTCTCATAATTTCTTGTGACACTGTTTGGCAACTCGCTGTACAGAGTGAGTTGCCTCCCTTGGTTCCTTGGTCTGATAATACCCATGTCTGACAAAGTGTGAGTGAGTGAGTTGGGTTTAACGCCGCTCTTAACAGCATTACAGTTATATCACGGCATGTCAGCTTAATGTGGGAGGAAAACCCGAAGTGATGCAGGTGTCAGACGTTTACCACTTCGGTGAAACCCACGAGCAGGGGTATGGTGCTGACAAGCCTAGAAACATAATCAGGGCGAATCGGGATTCGAACCCACAATCATAGGTTTCTGGCGTGCCCAAGGGACGCAACTCTGCACAGTGAATCATGGCGCCTTAGACGACTGGGCCACCCGTGCCCCCTCTGACAAAGTATGCGCCAAGACTGAAAATGGGACCATGAAGCATAGTCTCTCTTTAAAATTGCTCCCTGTAAATATTCAGGTCTGGATCAGGCAAACCAGTGACTGAAAACATGAGCAACAGTCCATCAGGGCACGACACACCATCAACAAAATCACTGATCACCGAAACTGACCACCCGTTCCTCTCAATCAGCTCTCACAACCAGCATGGGGTACTTGGGACCTCTTCTTCCCCAGAGGCCCTATAGGGTGGATCAGTAGTGATGGTAGCTTATGAAGGTCCTTTGCCCATGAGAATGCTCTTCTTTTTCCAATTGGAAAGTTAGATTAAATCATTCAGATTTAAAAGTTTAGCGCCACTTTTAACATTATTCCAGTTATATCATGGTGTGTCAGCTTAATGTGGGAGGAAAGCCCAAGTTATACAAGTCTCAGACGTTTACCACTTCGGTGAAACCCACAAGCACGGGTATGGTGCTAACAAACCTAGAACATAATCGGGGCGAACCAGGATTCGAAACCACAATCATGGGTTTCTGGCGTGCCCACGGGACGCAATGCTGCACAGCGAATCGCGGCTCCTGGGCCATCTGGGCCATCCGTGTCTCCCAGATTTAAAACAAAATATTTAAATCGTCTCAACAAAGACTAGCAAAATCCTTAAGAGAAATTATGTGAGGCTGGTTGAATGAATTTTCAGAATACAGTATTCCGACTTGAGCCAGCCAAGTAAAAAAATATGTACAATAACAGTGGGCATGTGTTGGTCAGATTATCAAGACTCGCATCACTTGGTTGATTTCCCCAGGTTAATAATGTCCGAAACATATTGTTCAGCTTATCGTGTCAGCTTCAGCAGGGGAAGGAGGAATGTGTTGATGAGCTGAATCGCTGAAATAGTTTAAAGCATGGACAGTTGTAAAACTGGCAACACCCTGAATATAAGGTCGAAGTTCATCTTCAAATGACTTGGAAGTTTCCACATTTCAGTGGGTTGTGTCACCGGGTCGCCATGACCCTGAAGCCACAGCTGCTTGTATCTCACTGATAGTTCCACACTGATCACATGGTTTCCATGGTTTCAGATGGGGGATGGTGTTTTTTGTGCTTCCCCTTCTGCCTGTTTGCCGGCCACGACTGAATGACGTCCATTGCCTTCTCCCCCTTTCCCCCCTTCTCCTCATCATCCTTGTCCTCCTCCACCTCCACCTCCTCGGGGTTTGTATCCTAGCAACAAAACATTGACAAATATTGCATGAAACATCTTCACAATACAGATTAGTAAATCATGAAATTCAACATTTTTAGTTCACTAGTCCTCATAATCAGAACATAGAAACCCCTAAAAGTGACACATTTCTGCTAGTCCTTATAGTACCTTAACTATTGGGCAGTTTGGCAAGGACTATAGGACAAGTGCCAGTTTCTGTTGCTGCGGATTAATCTGTCAACAAATTAATGTGAGTGTCTATCCCCCGCCTAAAATGTATCACAAAATGAATGTGAGTAGCCCTGCCCTTGAACTGTTAAACTAATCCTCAAACAACACCAATACTCGAGGTATCATATAGAATGGGGAGATAGCAGTTTAATTGAATAATATCATTTGGTATCTTCATGAAACTAAACTTGCCACTGCTTTGAATGGAATCAAAAGCAAGAAATTCCCTATAACGCACATACAAATGTGGGTCAGGTCACTGATGAAGAGGTTAAAAGTATTGTTAGACGAGTAAGTGTAATCCTCTAAATGCAAATGATCAATGTTATTATCTATTCACCATGAATACTGGACATATTCACAAACCCCCGACTTTCTGCTCTCCAGGCAGACACTCTACCATCTCTTAAGAATTAATCTTAAGATTAATTTCTTGATACAGGCCAGAGAATCAAGTGATTGAGTTCTATCCATGCAAATGAGATACAATGACATGTAATCACCCAGTCATCGAGTCTGACCACCCAATCCATTTAATGGCCTCTAATGATGAGGACAGGTTGACCTATATGCAAACCCAGAAACCCTACAGGTTCGATCAGTTAGTGACAGTTTTCAACGCTACAGGAACTTATTATATCATTGTCATATTTGAGGTAATTTTCCATCAAATTGTTAATTTTTTTTTATCTGACTCACCTGCAGATCGAAGCGTTTTTTCAGCCTCTCTCTGATAAGCAGGGATCGTGTCAACAGTTTCCAGTTTCCAAGGGCTCGCTTCTCCCTTTTCTGTTGACATACATGATACAGTCATTTAGTACAACATCTTAGCAAGGCCACATTATATCAAGTATTAGATTTTCATCCAAAGTTAGGCAGGAGACATGTTTTTATATTACTTTTTGCAGACAAAATGTTCAAGTTGGTTTGTTTGTTTGTGGTTTAACGCCGCACTCAGCAATATTCCAGCTGTATGACGTCAGTCCGTAAATAATCGAGTCTGGACCAGACAATCCAGTGATTGATATCATGAGCATCAATCCATGCAATTGAGATCGATGACATGTGTCAACCAAGTCAGCGAGCCTGATCACCCGATCCCGTAAGTCGCCTTTTACGACAAGCATAGTCGCCTTTTACGGCAAGGATGGGTTGCTGAAGATCTATTCTACCCCGGATCTTCACGGGTCCAAAATGTTCAAGGTACCTGTGTACATGAACTGTGAATGGATGTGATTCACACAAAGCATGAATGTCTAGTAAAAGGAAGTTAATGGTGTCATTCCTCAAGTAAAGAAATACAGAAGCTATTTCCTTTGTCTGTATGTTTTTGTTTGTTTGTTTGTTAACGCTGCACTCTGCAATATTCCACCTATAAGGGCGGTCTATAAATAACCGAGTGTGGACCAGACAATCCAGTGATTGACATCATGAGCATCGATCCATGCAATTGGGATTGATGACATGCATCAACCAAGTTGGTGAGTCTGACCACCCGATCCCGTTAGTCACCTTTTACGGCAAGCATGGGTTGCTGAAGACCTATTCTACCCTATTCTATTCACAGGTCCTTTGTATGCACTGGGGTCATTAGAAGGACATGACGCAGAGAATGGTACCGAGGCAGACATGATGAAAATCTTATAACTGATATCAACCAATACACCTCATACACAGAGGGCAAGTGACCAGGTGCAAGAACAAAAAGCAAGCTACCGATACAAACATTAATTACATCAAGTCAGCTTGATGTCAGGTTTGAAATCAGGTTTAAGATCACCGGTGTGGTATTGACAAACAGAATCTTGGATTTGTAACCATGCTCTTTAGTTTTTTGCGAACCTACATGGTGCACCAATGCAGAGTGATTTTCAGTGCCTCAGACAACTGATCCTTGTTTGTTGTTTATAGTTATTGTTTACAGCAATAGTCCAGCTATATGGTGGGGGTCTGTAAAGAATCGAGTCTGGACCAGACAATCTAGTGACTGACATCATGAGCATTGATCTACGCAATTGGGATACGATGACATGCAGCAACCAAGTCAGCGAGCCTGGCCGCCAAATCCTGTTAGTCGCCTCTTTCGACAAGCATAGTTGACAAGCAACTGGGCCACGCATGGCGCCAAATATACTATTTAAAAGAAGTTAAGGATCATCCGATTCTTTCATATTGGTAATGTTAATCTGTCATGGCATGAGAGATTAACTATTGTAATATCAAAGAATCAGGTGATCCTTAACTTCTTTTGAGTAGTATACATTGTGACAGATGTGTTTTGGTTAGAGCAGTCTGCAAGTTAGCCGGAAACTGAAGCTTGTGGAAAAAAGCAAGAATATGTTGAAGGAGGCATGCATGGCCCAGTCTCCTATGATGCCACAATTCATTGTGCAGAGTTGCATCCTTGAGGCACGCCAGAAACCTTTGATCGTGAGTCCCCTAATGTTTCTAGGCTTGTAAGCACAAAAGTGGTTTACACCTGAGACATGCATCACGTCGGGATTTCTCATCCCACACTAAGCTGACATGCCGTGATATAACTGGAATGCTAGAATACTGTGGTTAGCTGTCAGGTTGCTGCCTGCAAATCCTTGTCACGGACAAAGCAGGACACCAACTGAGTGAGTGAGGGTTGAGCACATCCTGGCACATATCTGAGAGCCATGTACCTCCATCTCCCTCTGCTTCTGTATCTCCTGGTCCTCGTCCCACGCAGCGATCAGGATGTCCTTGTGTTCCTCACACACAACCCAGCCGTCAATCCTGCATAAAAAATACAATAACACGAGCCGTCAATCCTGCATAAAAAATACAATAACACCTGCCGTCAATCCTTCATGAAAAATACAATAACACCTGCCGTCAAACCTGCATAAAAAATACAATAACACCTGCCGTCAATCCTTCATGAAAAATACAATAACACCTGCCGTCAATCCTGCATAAAAAATACAATAACACCTGCCGTCAATCCTGCATAAAAAATACAATAACACCTGCCGTCAATCCTGCATAAAAAATACAATAACACCTGCCGTCAATCCTGCATAAAAAATACAACACCCATGGTCAATCCTGCTTCAACTTCAACATTTGATGTACGACATTAGTTTGTTGTGTGCAGGATTGATGTACGACATTTGATATTTGGTGTTAGTTTGTTGATGCAGGATTGATGTACAACGTTAGTTTGTTGTGTGCAGGATTGAACATCAATCCAGAACACAACAAACTTATGTCGTACATCAATCCTGCATCAACAAACTAACATCATACACCAATCCTGCATCAACAAACTAACACCCAGACAAAATATTTTGGCACACAGCAACAGCAGTTATAATAATAGAAACTGTTCCATTCTTAATTTCTTCTCTCAACTCACAGAGGATGAGCGAAGCCACAGTGAGTGTCCCAGCCCACCATGGCCGGCGCCACGTCCAGGTTCAGCTTCTTCGCCACTCTGTTCAGAGCTGGGAATCCTGGACAACAAACAATAAACTGATACCAAGCCTATGTAAGTCATGTATCGATACAAAACAATACATCCATTTATATATATAACACATAAAACTGAATGAAAAGTACGTTTCACGAACTGTCTCAAATCGTCTCATATGTCAAATCATCCTGACATGTCTAGTTTGATTTTTCACATATTATATCATGTATTGAAACATGACCTTTCTATCACAACATGACACCACAACATGTTCAACAGCTAAATGATGTGATTTTCACAAAGACTTTAATGATTAGTTTAACACTGTACGTATTCTGTTTTTAAATTTCCATCACTAATATGTTGTCCTATTCTCATACATTGATTGACTGTTGGTTGTTTAACAACGCACTCAGCAATATTCCTGCTATATGGCAGCAGTCTGAAAATAGTCAAGTCTGGACCAGACAATCCAGTATTTGACATCATGAGTATAGATCCACGCAATTGGGATACGATGACATGCATCAACCAAATCAACAACCAGACCACCCAATCCCATTAGTCGCCTCTTACAACAAGCATGGTTTGCTGAAGACCTATTCTACCCCGGATCTTCACAGGTTATTCTAAAGGACAACAAGCATGGTTTGCTGAAGACCTATTCTACACCGGATCTTCACAGGTTATTCTACAGGACAACAAGCATGGTTTGCTGAAGACCTATTCTACCCCGGATCTTCACAGGTTATTCTCAAAGATATTGTCAGTGATATACATCAGCTATGAGGACAACTACCTTGCAGGTGCACTGTTCCCCCCGGCAACATCCACGGCTTGAACAGCTCAATGTTCCCGTACTCGTTCCGCTGAATCTTGCCCTGCAGAAACACAGCATACTGGTAGCATGGCTCAATAAAATACAGATGAGATTAGATTTTGAAAATGAACACATGGAAATATTTCTTTTGCAGAAATCAAGACAAATGGGAGAAACGTTATGAGCTGACAGTTTGAGAACCTACGTCAACAGCAGGAGGAGGGATGTAGATCTCCGTCTGCCACAGTCCAAACAGCTCAAGGTCAAGGGCATCAGGATCTTCCTTTGGTTGCTTTTGTTTCTAAACAAGAGATGACAGTGTGACAATCACATAAGCAGCGCAACAGAAGGGGGAAGTAAAAAAGGGAGGGAGAAAATATATTACATGGGACATCTGGAGAGTTGTTTTTATTCTTTTTGCCAAGTCTGTAAATAGGCCCATCATGAAATAGGCCTTAAGCCCATAATGAAATAGGACATAGGCTCATCATGAAATAGGACATATGGCCCATCTTAAAATAGGTCATAGGCCCATCTTGAAATAGGCCTTAAGCCAATCATGAAATAGGCCTTAAGCCCATCGTGAAATAGGCCATAGGCCCATCGTGAAATAGGCCACAGGCCCATCATGAAATAGGACATAGGCCCATCATGAAATAGGACATAGGCCCATCATGAAATAGAAAATAGGCCCATCTTGAAATAGGACATAGGCCCATCATGAAATAGGACATAGGCCCATCATGAAATAGGACATAGGCCCATCATGAAATAGGCCATAATGAAATAGGACGTAGGCCCATCTTGAAATAGGACATAGGCCCATCATGAAATAGGCCATAGGCCCATCATGAAATAGGCCATAGGCCCATCATGAAATAGGACATAGGCCCATCGTGAAATAGGCCACAGGCCCATCATGAAATAGGCCTTAAGCCCATCATGAAATAGGCCATAGGCCCATCATGAAATAGGCCATATGTCCATCCTTAAAGCTCATAACATAAATGGAATATAAGACAACATGTGTGGAACTTTTTTTTTTAAACCACTAACCCAACATTTTTAAACAACATCAGTAAACCAATTAGTATTGTGTCTTCACACTGTCACAAATGATTGCTGGCTTACTAAACAGTATTACTTAGGCACTGGACTTTTGTTAGAAACAGCTAGGTAATATTTTTCGGCGACTGCTTCAAGACCAAGCTGTGCCAAGAACATCCATTGGCTGGGCCCTTATTCATATTTTCTATCCAATAATATACTACTCAAAGAAGTTAAAGATCACCCGATGCTTTCATATTACTATAGTTAACCTGTCATGCCATGACAGATTACCATGCCATGACAGATTACCATGCCATGACAGATTACCATGCCATGACAGATTACCATGCCATGACAGATTACCATGCCATGACAGATTACCATGCCATGACGGATAGTAATATGAAAGGATTGTGTATCTCAACTTCTTTTGAGTAGTATATATGCAATACTCACCCATCTCTTCCTCGATTTGACATTTTTATATGTTTGTTCACCCAGCTGAAATAGAACAAGTAAGGCAGGCCATGAAGTAACGAAAAATATTTCTAAAAACATGATTATTTTGAATTACCTTGAATAATTATGACTTACCACTGATAATGTAAACTTTATCATTGAAGAATAAGATTTATAAAGATCAAATCATGATCATGCAATTTCATAACATAAAAGATCATTATATATGTTATAAACATGAGCTTGTTGGAGTGTAGAAGTGTGAATGTATCACTTAATATAAATAGTTTATGTTCCTAGGGAACCTATATTTTTTCCAACTGATGAAGGTGAAACAATTATTTGGATTATTGTAACGGAGAAGGGCAGTAAACGAGAGGTCATTTTCCTTCTCAACTAAAAGGAAAAGGGACCCTTACATAAATAAGTATGCAAACTCCTATTGCCGCCATGTAAAGGGAAGTAAGTGCGTGCCATATTGGATCACATTGTTTTCAAGTATTACGATTTTTATATTTTGTTTGCGAAATGGAAATATAAACAAAACATGCTGCAGACTTTCTGATGATGCGGACAGTGCCTGAGAACCACTATTATTTTTTTTAGCCTTAAGTTGGCTGTTTTGGAGTTACATTGTACTTGTGAAAACCTAAATAAAAGATTCGACCTTGCATTTTGTTGCGATTTGTTTTATCTACAATCTGTACATGGTACTGACTCCAGGTTCCAGGATTTGACCCCAAGGTCAAGGCCACTGTGTGTGTGTGTTGATTCGAAACCTCTGGTGTCCATTGTTGATGTGGTTACTGCGATATCTAGATGCTCGATCCAGGTTGGTATTTTGCTGTCTAAGTGTCAAGTGGAAGGTTGGTACACCCAGGACTGATATTAAGTATTGTGGTGCGATGTGGTTTGCTATATCTCTATTTTTGAAGATACTGACATGCAACTTTACATATTTATGGACAGTAAGGTTTGAAATCTTTCCACATGTGTTGTCGATGTAGATAAAATACATTGTTGCAGGCAAATAGTTCCAGTCTGAAGCCAACCAGGCTCAGCCGCCTCCGTGGTCTAGTGGTAGAACATCCGCCCGGAGAGCAGTCCGGGGTTCGATCCCCGACCACGTCATACCAAAAGACGTTAAAAGATGGTACTTGTTGTTGCCCTGTCTGGCGATCGGCATTAAGGGGCTAAAACAAGGACTGGTCGACTCGGAGTCAGTATACTGTGTCTGAGTGGGGTATTCATGTTAAACTGCGACATAGTGCCTCAGTGAGCTAGCACTATAAATCAGCATCAGTCCGGACTAGTACAAGTAGCCACATACACACGTGCTTGCATGTCACTATAAAAGTGCAATAATCTTGGACACAATGTTAAACCCCATTTCACCTTGCCTCATCTCACCAACCAGACTCACCAATCCAGTGTTCATGAAAGCATAACATAACACTGAATATACAAGGCTGGAAATGACATTTTTGAAATAAGATTGAAAAAGACTGATATGCACATTTAAAATGACCAATCAGCGACATTCTTACCCGAACAGCTCTTCCCTCTTTCAGCCAGTTCTCCCGGGAATGAAGCTGTGAACACAAGTCACATATATTCACATTTCTATTAACGTATTCCTTCTGACTTTCATAGTTTTAAATAAAGATAAAGCATCTGTCAACTTTAGTATATACACGGCTAGATCATTTTACATGTATATCTAAATACATTCTTGCCAAGGCTATGGTCAAACTGTCTGAATGGAATAGTTTGACCATTGCCGTGGCAAAAATGAATCTATGATCAGACCTTCTACATGTATCTGAAAGGTTTTTGCCAGGGGTCTGTAAAACAATTCCCATTTGGACATTTTGTACCTATCTTCGAGACCTACAGTGTGTACCCAGGTAGGGTTGGATAATAGGGGGTTGGGTACCCGGGTAGTAAATTTGGACTCATCACAGCTCTACAGGATGGGTCTACTTTGTATTTCACACGTCTTTGGTGGAATTAACCCGTCACCAACAGTGGGACAGGCAATTATTTGCAATTATTTGCAAACATATGTAAAAATTCCCACATAAAAATACCAAGCTATTATTGCCATGGCTAATGTACAGCTTAGCAGAGGTGACTCATATTTCACTGATAACAGGTCCAATAAACAGCAATGGAGGTTTAATATTAAGCATTACATTAGTGCATTAATCGCAATGTTTAATTTAAGAAGACTTAAGGGGGTGAGTTGGGTTTAACGCCGCTTTTAATAGTATTCCAGTTATATCGCGGCGTGTCAGCTTAATGTGGGAGGAAAGCCCGAAGTGATGCAGGTCTCAGACATTTACCATTTCGGTTAAAACCCAAGAGCAGGGGTATGGTGCTGAAAACCTAGAAACATAATTGGGGTTAACCGGGTTTTGAACCCACATTCATAGGTTTCTGGCGTGCCCAAGGGACGCAACTCTGCACAGCGAATCGCGGCGTCTTAGACGGCTGGGCCACCCGTGCCCCCTAAGAGGACTTGAGAACTTTATTTGAAATCCTAGATAAATCCTGTGCTCCCTCAAAGAAGCGACAAGACACCCAATACTTACAGTGTGAACACACTCTCTCGCGTAGATAGGCTCACTCCGGATGTAGCCGAGGGGGATGGAGGACTCAGGGTAGATCGCCTCGTACTTCAACAGGTGACGAGACAGTGCATACCTGATGGACACAGGAGAGACCCTCAGTGGAATATAGCACAAGAGCAAGTTTTTCTAATTTCATTTTTTTTTTTATATCTGGTTTGAATATCAAGAGACTGTTTAGGAATTGTTGTAAGCTCCTGCTATTTTGCTTCAATGGTGGATAATACCATGTGACCAACATCAATATTGATAGTTATACTGATATTGATTATGATTGTCAATATGGATAGTAATCTCCAGACTGATCTGGTCAGGGATATTAGGCCCAAAATCTGAAGCATATGTCAGTACATCTTCCCGAGGCAAGAGAGTTAACTGTCTATAAAAGTCCAGTTTCCACCCTTACCGAACTAGGCTGGTATTATGGAGTTACATTTTGGCTGGACTAACGAGTCTATGCATAGTTCAATCAAAATCTCGCAATGATATTGTCAAATAAACTGTCGTGCAGATTTCAGTCAATTGCAGGATTTGCAAAGCATGCGCACGGCCAAATCGACGTCAACAGATACTTTCAAAACCTTTATATGTTTTTAAACAAGGTGCTCACGTGATTTGATGCACTTCGCGATGTAAGACCTGTTTAATCACAATATAGATCTTAATAATCGATCAGATCATCTTGAATGGTCGCTGCCATTTTGTTTGAAACCAATGCAAGTGCTGGACTCGGATTGGTCCATAGGAGAGGCTTAGAAGGGACATAACTCTGGTTAACCACTGGTGGCGCTACAATCGAACCCAGGAATTCCAGCCTAGTTCGGCAAGGGTGGAAACTGGACTTTTAAAGTCAATTGCCTCGTGAAGATGATGTCAGTACTTGGAAATTGGAAATTTAATCTTCCCAATTTCATAATAGTAGGCATGACAATGAGTATGAGGCTTAACACTTAGTTGTAAAGCATTACAAAAAATGCAATGCTGAAAATACATTGGTACATTTTTAGAAAATCCCAAAATTTAGTAAAATATTGATATTTTTACCCAACTTGCTTGGTGCTTAGTTTGGAATCCTAGATAAATACCTGCTGGCACTACTAGATTAGATAAGATCACACACAACAATATTGACAGGTTGATGTCTTGTTAACAATGCCAGAAGCTGCTTACAGTGGGTGATTCTTGAACTGGCCTATGCTGGTAGGCAGTGGTCTCTTCATGAGCTGAGCTGGAAGTAGAGATCAAAGTCCTGTAAGACGGCACAATAACTGGCTTCACAAATGTCACTGTGAGAACTTGATCTGGACATCGCAGGACACAGGTGTTGAGGGGTGAATGTGAAGTATTTAGTTTCTAATACTCATTTTATCTAGGGCCTGAATAAAATACAGAAGGTTGGTGATGGGCCTGTTAAAATTCACATAAAGTACATTCATCTAAAACATCATGTCTCTGACTTATATCATCCACATCTCCCTACTTCTGATACCATCCACATCTCCCTACCTCTGATATCATCCACATCTCCCTACCTCTGATATCATCCACATCTCCCTACCTCTGATACCATCCACATCTCCCTACCTCTGATATCATCCACATCTCCCTACCTCTGATAACATCCACATCTCCCTACCTCTGATATCATCCACATCTCCCTACTTCTAATATCATCCACATCTCCCTACTTCTGATATCATCCACATCTCCCTACCTCTGATATCATCCACATCTCCCTACCTCTGATACCATCCACATCTCCCTACCTCTGATATCATCCACATCTCCCTACTTCTAATATCATCCACATCTCCCTACCTCTGATATCATCCACATCTCCCTACCTCTGATATCATCCACATCTCCCTACTTCTAATATCATCCACATCTCCCTACCTCTGATATCATCCACATCTCCCTACCTATGATATCATCCACATCTCCCTACTTCTAATATCATCCACATCTCCCTACCTCTGATATCATCCACATCTCCCTACTTCTCACATCATTCACATCTCCCTACTTCTGATATCATCCACATCTCCCTATCAATGATATCATCCACATCTCCTTACGCCTGATATCATCCAAGTATCCCTTCCTCTGATATCATCCATTTCCCAACCTCTGATAACATCCACACACTCCTACCCCTGATATCATCTTCATCGTTATCTCCCTGCTCTGGTGCTGGGTTCTTGTAGAGCTCCAGTGTTTCATCCCACCACTCCGGATCCACTCTCAGTTTCCGGGTGTGGGACATCCACTGGGAGGCATACCTGGCAGTCACGTCTCGGAGAAACCCATCTACAACAAAAACACATACCGTGTTCGACGTAATAAGCACCCCACTCTAATAAGCACCCAGGGCGATATTTGTTAATATATTGGCAAATGAACAATCCCAATTAGCACCCCTTCCAACTGATCAATGTACACAAGACTTATTTATTCGCATATGATACACACTGGTGTGTTATATGCACCCTTAATTATGGGCAATTTAATTCTGGAAAAATATATCTGTCGTACATAAACATTTCAGGTCGTCTTTTTCCACCAAAATAATATTCTAATAAGAGCCCCCTATTCCTAATTTTGAGAGCGCCCTCGGCGCTTATTACGTTGAATACGGTATACAGATCTGAAAAACATTTGATTCTGAATTTTCTGCCCAATTAAGTGAAAAGTGACCAAGAACATGCGAAAGGACAAAATGGTTACCATCAAACTCACAGTCAAATGACCTAGATACGTATGACCCACAGTCCATATATCATCATGGCATCCTGATAAGCAGACGAAGTGTTCATCCCCCTACCATGTCCTGTTTCAGTGAGTGAGTTTGATTTTACGCCGCTTTTAGCAATATACCAGCAATATCACGTCAGGGGACACCAGAAATGGGCTTCACACACTGAAACCATGGAGGGAATCGAACCAGGGTCTTCGGCGTGATGAGCGAACGCTTTAACAACTAGGCTACCCGACCACCCCTGTTTCAAATGATCAGCAAAGTTAGAATCATGGGACATCTCACGGACCGCAAAACGGATAAAATGGACAAAATCAACCAAACCATAATATCACAAACAATTGTCTGTGTTTAGCCCACAGTAAGATATACGTAAACTTTAGCTAACATGATTATTCAAGCTCCAGAAAGGTGTCACCTCTTGATCATCTGATCATTTCATTCATGTTACAGGCTGTGTTCTTAAAGGCTTTACGACCGTCTCCGTGGTCTAGTGATAGAGCATCCGCCCGGAGAGCGGAAGATCCGGGGTTCGATCCCGGCCGCGTCATACCAAAAGACATTAAAAGATGGTACTTGTTGTTACCCTTTCTGGCGCTCAGCATTAAGGGGCTAAAACAAGGACTGGTCGACTCGGAGTCAGTATACTGTGTCCAAGTGGGGTATTCATGTTGAACTGCGGCATGGTATCTCAGTGAGCTAGCACTATAAATCGGCATCAGTCCAGACTAGTACAAGCAGCCACACACACACACGTGCATGCATGTCGCTATATAAGTGCAATAATCTTGGACACGACGTTAATCCCAATTTTATCTCACCTCACCTTAAATGCTTCACTCAACAGTGTCTCAGGTAGCATGGCTACTGTCTCCTTACCGGCACTGAAGGCGATCACGTAGTGAACTGGCTGGACCAGCTTGGATTCAATCTCATATGGCTTGTCCATAATATTGTGTGCACAGTCAACACCTGGTTGAAGAGAAATAACGTAAATCTACTGAAAATCAACTCATTCAAAAACAACACAGACCCTTTACCATGCAGGGTGTTTTGTATATTCTCCAGGGACCCGTTCCACAAAGCGATCTTAGCGCTAAGACTGTCGTAAGTCAGTGTTAAAGAATGGGAGTTACGATCGACTTAGCGCTAAGATCGCTTTGTGGAACTGGGCCCTGAACAGATGTCCTGGAATTATTGAGCACTATTCAAGTTACCATGGTTACATTAGTCATACATTACATCTGACTATGTTCCAGCACCTAATTAAATATGTAACAAATGTTATATTTGGGATAACACTTTCTGAGTAAAGTACACATTCTCGTACTTTTTAGGGTCCCGTCTGGGAGGCACCTCATTGCCAGCACACAAAGTCAGCGATCTAACCCACTCAGCCAGAATTGTTTACCAGGGCCCTGGCAAAGACTATTTAGATACATATATATAATGGTCGGATCATTCATAATTTGACGTTGAATGAAGCTTTATCTTTATTCAAACCTATAAAAGTCAGAAGGAATGCACGCCTAGTGAGATTGAATACATGTAAACATTAGCGACTTGTAGTGTAACCATGTAACCACAAATCCAAGTTTGTTTGTTTGTTTGTTTGTTTGTTTGTTTAAGGCTGCACTCAGCAATATTCCCGCTATATGACTGCAGCATCGATCTACCTGATTGGGATCGATGACATGCATCAACGAAGTCAGCGAGCCAGACCACCTGATCCCGTCAGTCGCCTCTTACGACAAGCATAGTCACCTTTTCAACAAGCATGGGTTGCTAAAGACCTATTCTACCCCGGATCTTCACGGGTCACAAATCCAGGTAATCCTATTAGACCATATGGGATCCAGGTCCTACTCAGGACCCATCCGACCCGAGTACCCGCGTAACCCATCCTAGCCCTAGACTGAAGGTTATAAATATCTGTTATTTCCACAAACACATTTTGATGTTATATTGCTGAATAGAAAAAACAACACAGCATGATGCAAATCATAATTAATGTTTACACAAATTGATATCCCATCGGTAATTCCTGGTTAGAATAGATTCCCGGCAACCTAAGCTTGATGTACAAGGGACAACATGGACCAGGGCCCCGTTCCACAAAGTGATCTTAGCGCTAAGTCGTAACTCCCATTCAGAATGATTCTTTAACACTTCTTACGACAATCATAGCATTATGATCACTTTGTGGAATGGGTCCCAGGTGTCGTCATACTCTGTGATACTGTGTCATCGTACCCCGACTTTGTAATATCAATCACTAGTTTGTCTAGTCTAGACCATCATATAGGTGGAATGATGCAGTGTAGTTAAACAACAAACTGATAACACTCTGGTGAGGGTTAGATTTCATGGTTATCCTGCTTCTTGTGGAATCTCTTTAAAATCAGATCTTAGTTCTCGCTACCGCTAAACAAAGATCTGAGAACATCCCATTATGGGTCACGTCAGACCGACCTTACGCGAACTTTGACCGACCAATGGAATGACTAATCAGAAGGCAGCTTTCTCGTGCTTTACGGCACAAATTTCAAATTCGCGATACACTTCGAAACATATTTTGACAAATTCTCGATTACAAATTTGAAACCTGAACAAAAGAACATTCTGGAATGGCTAATAGATGGTCTAGATTGGATGGATTAAGTCGTTAAACCCGTAACTATCGTTCAGAGTTAAAGTTTTCGAGGTTGCATGATTAGAAATCACATTCTAACAGTCACTTTCATTATCTGGTAAGCGATGCTCTGATTGGTCGGATGAAAGGTCGTTCTGACGTGACCCCTCATGGGATGTCTTCAGATCTTTGTTTAGTGGTAGCAAGAACTGAGGTCTGATTTTAATGAGATTGGCTTCTTGTGTTGACCGATGTGCAGATACATTAACAGTACTTACACACCCATCTTGATTCTTTCGGCAGAAACACTTCCGTCCAGATGTCACAGCCTGAAACATCAATGCTCATCTCACAGTTGAAAGTATGAGGCACATTTAGTTTTGTAGGGGAGAATAGGTTTCGGAGCTTTAGGGTTTATGGGTTTATGGGTTTATGGGTGATCAAGGTTCATACATATATGAAACACTCAAATTAACGGCCTTTTTTCAAGGCTATTCAAGACTTTCAACTTCCATTTTGAAGGCTTCTTTAAATCTGTCAATATTTTTTAATCCAGTTTACTACATATTAGTCGTAAGATTTTAAAAGCAGTATGAACATCACAAATTTTCCAAAAAGATTTATTTTCATAACCAAGAAATAAAATTGATAAAGTCTGTCATGACTTTCATAGTAAATGTTAATCATGGCTTTCCTTGTGGACTGTCACCTCTAAAAAATACCAGTTACCCCTAATTTTTGCCAGCCCCAACTTTCAACAAATAAAAAAACATATGAAGATTATTTGGTTTTAATTCTTTCAACATCATGTTCAATGCAAGGATGTCATCTCTGAAGTAACTTAGAATTAAACGTCATTCACACAAACTTCAGTCACAATTTTCACACTTTTTTAAATTTTGAGACTAGGCGCTACAAATGGATATTTTGACCTAGAAATAGACAAGGGGAAACCCTGATGGTAGCAGACAAGCTGACTTTGTTCGAAAAATGTACTTATATGAATATCATCGATGTTTTGTTCAACAAAGATCTATAAGGTTCTTTATTTGTGAGTCAATAGAGACCCATAGTCACATGAATTACCAGACCAAGCCAAATTTTACTGGTAATTACCGGGAACGCTATTAATACTTTCATAGTATATGTCATATTCAAGCTATCTGGGTGGTTTTCAAGGCTTTGCAAGACTGACACTAAAAATCAAACCACTTTTCAAGTGGGACCTTAAAATAGAAGGCCTTTTCAAGCCTGTAGGAACCTTGGTATTTTCTTTCATGAACTGTGAATTGCAACCCCTTAGATAGCTGATCCACCATGCCCTCTAATAATGTGAAAGATTCCCAGGATTCTACATTGTCATGGAAACCAACCTTTCTTTCCAGATCTGCTGTCAGCATCCGAGTCCGAAGAGAGAATCTTCCTGTTCTTCTTCCTTCGCAACTTCTCCGAGAGGGGGCTCCGGAAAGATGTCTCTTCCTCTGTGAACTCACTCCCAGAGCTGAAGCATCAAGTGAATGTCGAACCCCACAGTCAGCGACATTCCAGTCATCACTTATGTTGCCAATCAGTACAATAAATAACAGTCAATTTGTCCACGGCTCATCACTGATACCAGAGTTCCACAAAAGTGGCCAGAAACAAGTTTCAATGAACTTTTTTAAGAAAAACTATTACAATATCACTACCCTTGCAGCTTTCATATGGAGACTTGTATTACTAATTGGCAGAGTGAGTGAGTGAGTATGGTTTTACACCGCTTTTAGCAATATTCCAGCAATATCACGGCGGGGGACACCAGAAATGGGCTTCACACATTGTACCCATGTCGGGAATGGAACCTGGGTCTTCGGCCTGATGAGCGAACGCTTTAACCACTAGGCTACCTGCCGCCCCACTAATTGGCAGAATAAATATGACCGTATACCACAGGATGGTAGGGCTGGGATGGGTAACTCTGTACTGGGTTTGGTACTAAGTTGGACCCGAGTACCCACAGGACTACCCAGACCCGTGGTTAGTCACATGATATATTGTTTAATGACAAAAAATTTGTTTTAAGTCCATGGTTACTCTACAAGGAACTAATGTCTGCATTTCTCTCAAACTATGCACATATTTCTTCTGACTTTTATATGTTTGAATAAAGACAAAGCTTCAGCGAACTTTAGTGTATGAATGATCAGATCATCTACATACATTTGAAAGGTTTTGATAGGCTTCGGTAAAACAATCCCTAATCAGACATTTTGTACCTAACTTTTGAGACCTATAGCGAGTACCTGGGTAGGGTCGGGTGATAGGGCACTGGTACCTGAGAAGTAAATTGGACTCATCCTGGCAAGCCTAATGCGTGTCAACAAACCCTATCATACCTCAGTTGAATGACCTCTTCCTCCATCTCCTCCTTCTTTACAGCTTTCTGCTTCCCTTTGCTTCCTCGCTTTCCTTTCCTCTTCTTCATATTACATTCCTCCTCTGAGAAGCTACTGTCGCGGTCACTGGGAACACTTTCTTCAAACCCGGACTCACTCCCATCCTTTTCTTCAATCATCGTTTTCTTCTCATCTCTTTTCCGTAATGTCCTCTTGGGCTTCTCTTCCGCATCAGAATCAGAATCAGAATCTTCTGAAGAACGCTTTTTCTTTGAGAGTTGTTTCCCCTTGGCAGCCTTGCCCTTCTTAGGCTTGTTTTCACCTTTTTGTTTCCTGGCTTTGGTTTTAGTGTCTTTGTCCACCGCTTCTGTTTTACATTGATCTTTGAACTTAGAGTTTACTTTTAGTCCAGCAGAACTACTTTTAGAGTATTTGGGGTTGTCAGATCTTTTATTTTTTCCAGCACGCTTTTTGCCTTTTTCTGCAGTTTCTTCTTTAACCTGAGTTGTTACTGAACTGGAAGGGCTATCTCCAGTTTTGGATTCTTTCTTCACTTTAAACTGAAGATAAATATTGTCGTATGAACACCAAACACAGCAGATTTTATACTGGTTACACATCAACAACATCAAACTATGACATGCTGACAAAGGTGTTTATCGGGGTTTCTGTTCTTGACAATCATCATCCTTGATGTTCTAGTGTACTACAGTCAAGTCTCATTAATCCGACATCGTTGGTTGCACATGATTGTGTCGGATTAACGAGTATGTCGGATTAACGAAATTAAGGAAATTAAAATCGGACATCTTCACGATAGGTAATAACCTTGTGTACCTTGTAATAAAATCATTAAAAACGAAATATTTACATTGTTATGTTGTTTATTCATTCATTCCTTAATTTATAATTAATGACATTGCAATAATAATAATAATTTTCCCATTTATACGTAACAATAGAGACATTACTCACTGAATATATCACATCAACCACACACGTTTCCTCGTGTAAATGCAAGTGCTACTGTCTTAACAACTTGCTTCATCTACTTAAAATAGTCTGTCAGTGTTTTCTGTTTCTCACATTTTGAAGGCACATTTCTCAAAGTCCCCTGTTCACTTGACGTCTAGGGCTTGTGGTTCTTCAGCATCAACATTGTCGAGGTGTAATTTCATTTGCTGTTTCTTATAATAAAGCTTGAAATTCTTTATGATCCCGGGATTTAGTGGCTGAATGTGCGATGTGGTGTTTGGTGGCAAAAAGTGACATTTCACAATAGTTGTGTCGACAGTAGCATGTGATGGGGTGTTGTCCAACAGCAATACCACATGGCGTCGCTCCAATCGCATTTGCCGATCCAAGATCAGTAGCCAGGCTTTGAATATTAATGAAGTCATCCATGCTTTCTTGTTTACATACCAGTCCGCCATGTTTTATATACCTGTTCGTATTTTAAACTGGCTTCATGCACATTTATCTGGCTTCAATCTGTAAACTACATTTGTATAGCTTTGTACATACAGGTTTGAATAGCTTTTCCTGTTAATTGCTAAAGTTAATCTCTGCAGCCAGTGCGTGTCAAAACACAGGGTTGTGTACTCACGGGCAGATGACCACGGAGTACGCTGACCACTGTGTCGGATTAACGAGACTGATTAATGAGTGATTTCGGTAATTCGTTGCAAATTAGGTGTGTCGGAGTCGGAGTGCGAGAATGTCGGATTAACGGGACTAAATAGCGCGGAATCAATCGGTTCCCATCATTTGTGTCGGATAAAGCCGAGTGTCGGATTAACGAGTGTCGGATTAACGAGACTTGACTGTATCTCCATTTCATTAAGATCAATACCTTATCTATGTTTGAGTCCAGGGGACTCTTTGTAATTTGGGGGTTCATGGCGTGAGTATGGGGGTCATTCCCAGGTTGGATCCCTGTGACACGCTTCCCTGACTGCTTAGAACTCATTGCTTTGTTTGTTTGTTTGTTGTTTAACGCCACATTCAGCATTAATTCAGCTATATGACGGTGGTCTGTCAATAATCGGGTCTGGACCAGACAATCCAGTGATTGACATCATGAGCATGCATCAAACAAGCCAGGATCTTCACGCTAACACTGCACACGCTCATCTCAAATTAATTGCATCCATTCTCAACGTGTATGCGAAAAGAACGCAATAATTTGTGTGTGGTTAAACCCTGCTTGTATATCCCACATGGTCAAACAAACATGACTTATGATTCTACCTTATCTTCTTCCGCAAGCTTGATTCCCATTGGCTGGAGTGACATCATCAGTCGTACATCAAATCCTAGTGTCCGCAAGATAATGATGAAAATCTGGGGAGAAGTTGAATTTTGCACATTGTGACTGATTAATGATTGCATGGAGCGACTGACTGCATCTTGCCTAGCAAGGGAGTTAACTGACCATGAAAGTCCAGTTTCCACCCTTGTTGAACTAGGCTGGAATTTTGTTCTATTTTGGCTGGACTAACGAGACTATGCATAGTCCGATCATGATCGCAAAACGAAATCAATATCTGGTTCCAAAACAGCATGGTGACCCCCATGCAAACTTTCGCAGGATTTGCAGAACATACGTAAAGCCGACTGGGCATCAACATATTTTCCCTATCTTTTCATGTTTTTAATGAAAGCGCACAAGTGATGTACACACATGTACCCACAGTTCTATAGTTGTGGGCAGACGGGTTGCAATGTCCATGGTTGTGTTCGTCCCAAAGTCAGTAGTAAATATCATTACTAAATTCCTTAATTTTAATTACAAATTTATGGTTACATACATAACTAATAACTAATTTATTACTACATAGAACAAATTTTTTTCATTAACACCACGACTAATAAACAGGAAGAGACTTAAACACTTAGTTTCATATCACTGCATTGAATGCAATATCAAAATACAATAATAATGTACCTCATATTTAAGAAAAAAGACACTAAAGAAAAAATCAAATGTTGAACAAAAGGACAACGTTTTCTGAGTTTGCCTAAATCGCTAGTTAGAGATGTTTTTTTGTTTGTTTTTGTTTTGGTGTTTAACATCACACTCAGCAACATTCCAGCTATACGACGGCAATCTGTAAATAATCGAGTCTGGACCAGACAATCCAAAGATTGACATCACGAGCATCGATCCACACAATTGGGATATGATAACATGCATCAACCAAGTCAGCGAGTCTGACCAACCAATTCCGTTAGTCACCATTTTTACGTCAAGCATGGGTTGCTAAAGACCTATTCTCTACCCGGATCTTTACGGGTCTCCCACAATACAGAATATGGACTATGGGCTATTGCAGGTGTGGAACTACATGGAACACACCACAACCGACATTACAGGGCAAAAAGTACATACAGATGGAATAATACTTACAACTGCAAGAATTCTGCCGTCACAAATCTGGCGTGTTGAAATGGCTGCTTCTAACTGGGCTTGGTTAATCTGCATGATACAAATGACAAATAAAACAACATTCAGGAGTGAGTGAGTGAGTGAGGGAGAGAATGTTGTTTAGCAGCAATATTCCCGTTGTGTCACAGCAGCCTGTACACAATCGCGTCAGAACCAAGTAAACCAGTGACTGAAAGCATGAGCAACGATCCACACATCTTCCTGAGGGAAAGGAGTTAACTGACTATAAAAACCTTGCCGAACTATGGATGAAATTATGGGATTTCTGGACCTTTACAGCCAGTTACCTCCCTTGCCTCGGGAACATGCAATCTGCATCACCAGAACAGTAACTTGCTATCAGCCAAGTGACAGACCCCAACCAACTGATCTTGATCCTGCTTGATGACCAGTATGAGGTACAGTGGACCATCACATGGGTGACAAAACAATGATGATTATGACATTTTTCAATCTCATAACCTTCCCCTACTGTATCTTTCTGTGTGAGTGAGTGAGTGAGTTGGGTCTAATGCCGCTTTGAACAGTATTCCAGTCGGTGGTCAGACTCGGCCACTTTGGTGAAAAACACAAAAAATGTAATCAGGGGGAATCTGACATTTGAACTCACATTATAGGATCCTGGTATACCTAAGGGGCTAAACTCTGCATGGTAAATTCCACCACCTCTTGTCATGAGAATATGGTAACTTCCCTTCACAAAAAGCTGCTGACATTTGTGCCTATCAAGTCAAACAAATTAAATATAGTTTTAAAATGAGCATTTCTGATTAAATGCAATGTTTTTATACTTACCTGACGCTACACAGTGCTATAGGTGTAGCGCCAGGTAAGGTAAAACTCTATATTTGGACAATCCTAGAAATTCTGCTGATAATACAGGAACAATAAAATTGTCATCTCATAAGAATCCATTATTTTCTGGTGATGTCATGTATTACAAATTCTGTGAGAATTGCCAACACCAGGCTACGTACCAATCCAGCATTGTTTTCATCACCATCGAAGTACTGAGACTTGGCCTGGAGGGGGAATTCCTCGCGGAACCACTTGACAATCTGCCTCAACCCCTCGAAGCTGCAGGACGCGGCGCCATGAGTAAACCTGGCCGGGATGACCGAGATGGCCTGCGCCTCCAGCGTGTCGGCGTTGCAGATGTTGCTCTGACGGAAGCCGTGGGCCAGTAGACACAGAAGATGCACCTGTGAAGATCAAGCACTGCAACTGTCACACACTGGTCAGTGGTCAAGGAGTGCTAATGAGTGAGTGGGGGAGTTTGGTGGCCTGAAAGGATTCAAAACTTTTTACAACTATGATGAAGTCCATGAGCATGGAATGGTGCTGACAAACCTAGGAACAATCGGGGGGAATCTGGTTGGTGGGTTGGTTGTTTTAAGCCGCACTCAACAATATTCCAGATACATATGATGGCGGTCTGTAAATAGTCGAGTCTGGACCAGACAATTCAATGATTCATACATGAGCATCGATCCATGCAATTGGGATAGATGACATGCATCAACAATGTCAGCGAGCCTGACCGCCCGATCCCGTTAGTCGCCTCTACCGACAAGCATAGTCGCCTTTAACGGCAAGCATGGGTAGCTGAAGACCTATTCTAACCCGGATCTTCACGGGTCAGGGGGAATCAGGAACTAAAACCCACAGAGGTAGGGTTCAGGAACACATAAACCTTACCCCAAACTTTGTGAACAAAAAAATATCAAATAAGCTAAGTAATGTTTGTTTGTTGTTTAACATTGCACTCTGCAATATTCCAGCTACACGGACCGCCTCCGTAATCTAGTGGTAGAGCGTCCGCCCGGAGAGCGGAAGGTCCAGGGTTCAATCCCCGGTCGCGTCATACCAAAAGACGTTAAAAGATGGTACTTGTTGTTACCCTGTCTGGCGCTCGGCATTAAGAGGCTAAAACAAGGACTGGTCGGCTCGGAGTCAGTATACTGTGTCTGAGTGGGGTATCCATGTTAAACTGCGGCATGGTATCTCAGTGAGCTAGCACTATAAATCGCCATCAGTCGGGACTAGTACAAGCGGCTACACACACACATACATGTGCATGCACGTCGCTATATAAGTGCAATAATCTTGGACGCGGCGTTAAACCCAATTTCACATCACCTCACCTTCAGCTACACGACAGAGGCCTGTAAAAATTAAGGATGGACCAGACGATCCAGTGATTGACATCATGAGCATCTAACCACACAATTGGGTCAGCAAGCCTGACCACCCGATCCCATTAGTCAGCTCTTACGACAAGCTTTGGTTGCTGTTCTACCCCGGATCTTCACGGGTCCCTGATTAGTAAGGCCAGAGTATCAGCAACCATTCACAAAAACTATTTAACTACAACACATACAAGTTTACCTTATGCATGTTAATTCGAACATCTTTCTGAAACCTTCTCATTGTTCGCTGAATGTAACCAAGCCAGTCAAACTTCTTCTTTTTCCTTAAAAAAAACAACACATACACATTAGAGGTTTGGTTTCTTTTCATAAGAAATACAACATCTTAAAACAAAAACAAAAACTGAAGTGGAATAATCTCAGGGAATTTAAAACATCACCAATTGATCTGGGTAATTCGGATTCAGTGGCGCAATGCAACTTTTAGCATGTACAACTGTATAGCCAAATAACAAAAATGGAACAGCAATCAGGTTCAAATCATATTGGGGGGCACGAGTGGCCCAGTCGTCTAAGGCGCAGGGATTCGCTGTGCAGAGTTGCGTCCCTTGGGCACACCAGAAACCTATGATTGTGGGTTCGAATCCCAGTTCGCCCCGATTATGTTTCTAGGTTTGTCAGCACTTGTGGGTTTCACCGGTGGTAAACATTTAAGACCTGCATCACTTCGGGCTTTCCTCCCATATTAAGCTGACACGCCGTGATATAACTAGAATACTGTTAAAAGCGACGTTAAACCCAACTCACTCACTCACTCAAATCATATTGGCCAAACTTACTTGCCCTGTATTTTCTTGTGTGGGGACAGGATGAGTGAGTGAGTGAGTGAGGTTTTACGCCCCTTTTAGCAATATTCAAGCCAATCACAGCGGGGGACACCAGAAAATGGGCTTCACACATTGTACCCATGTCGGGTATCAAACCCAGGTCTTCGGTGTGATGAGCGAACGCTTTAACCACTAGGCTACCCGGAGCCCCCTATAATAGGTAGAGGACACATTACTGAAGTAACCTCATCAAGACTATCCTTCTACAAACATACAGTGTACTTAGAGAATTCCCACCAATAGTGTCTTGTCAATGAATATATGAGTCTCCTTGAAGACTACACTACCTCTTCTTCCTCATGACATCAGGTGCTTCTAGTGTGATTTCCACCGGCTCTGTTGGAATCCGAGATATTAACTGGCTTCCTTTGTGATCTGAACAAAAGGAGAATTGGACATTAAGCACTGAGCATACATAAGACATGCCTAGAAATACCTGGGACCTGATTAACAGTGATAAATAACATGTAGTATACTTAAGACAATAACTTGTTCAAAAACTTACAGCACTGTCATCTCAATCAAGTTCAAACACAAACTATGTTATTTGGGGTTTACACCACTTTCAGCAAACTTCCAGCAATATCACAGCATGTAACACCAGAGTGAGTGAGTGAGTATGGTTTTACGCCGCTTTTAGCAATATTCCAGCAATATAACGGCGGGGGACACCAGAAATGGGCTTCATACATTGTACCCATGTCGGGAATCAAACCCGGGTCTTCGGCGTGATGAGCGAACACTTTAACCACTAGGCTACCCAACCGCTCCATGTGACACCAGAAATAGGCTTCATACATTGTACATGTGTCGGGAATCAAACCCGGGCCTTCGACTTGACGAGCAATAGCCTCAATCAAAAGGCTACCAAACTACCCCAGTATGTTAGGGAAAAGATTTACCTTCCACTTCCTCCCAGTCTTCACTATCTTCTTCCTCATCATCATCATCATCTTCGTCTTCAGTTGATGACCTTAACCCTTTGACCTTCCTCTCACCTTGACCTTCACCTGAAGCTACTGATTGAGAGCAGCTTGCACCTTCCATTCTCAACAAGATGGCCGTCACATCCCCTTCATCAATATCGTCTAGTTTGGTGGCTGAAGGGACGTCTGCTTCAGCTTTAACTTCATCCATCTTGGAATACTTAGATTTTGCTTCTGCTGCACCTTTTCTACTCTGCCGTTTTCGGGTTCCAGGCTTGCTTTTAACATCGGAACTCGATTTACTTCTTCTCTTTGCCGATGGCGTAGTTTTGAGAGTTTTCCTAGTAATTGTAGGCTTCTTTTTACTTGTTTTAGCCTCATCCTTTTTGGATGCCAAATCTTCGACATTTTCAAAGTCTGAGTCATCTGAATCACTCATCACACCAACAGGATGCAATATATCAGGTTTTGTCTCCAAGGCAACCATTTCCACTTTTATTTCCTTAATGGATTTGTCTTTTACTTCCTCAAAATCATCCTCTTCTGTATCACTTTCATTCAACGATTCATTGATAATTTCTTCTTTATTTGTTATATCTTCCTGTTTTGACTTATTTTTGCCATCTAGTTTTAAGTCTTCTTTCCCCTTTAATATTTTCTTTCGTTTCTTCAAACCATCCTTGGAATCAGCATGTTTTTTAAGAATTTTCTTTGTATTTGTCACAGGTTTTTTCCCCTGCGAACCTTCCAGAGTCAAATCACCACATTTAGATTTTTTTCCTTTCGAACTTTTCTGTTCACTCACAGCATTTTCTATTTCTTCTTTTCGCTTCTGTTTAGCTGATGGCACATTTTGGTTTATATTTTCCTCACTTCTCCTTTTCCTAACAGGCTGTGTCTTCTTTTCATTTTGTTCTATATTTTTTTTTTTATTCCCTTTTATAGATTTTTTCTGGGTACTATCTTTTTCTTCAAAATCATGATTAACTAACTTCGTTTCTTTATCAGTTAGCTTTTTCACAGGTGCTCTCGTTTTTCTCTTTGGAGGCATCGTAAGGCTGAAATTGTCAGAATACACAACATTACATACTATTCAACACTTGCCAAGAGCCACACCTTTCACTAAAGGTGACTACATGTATTTTGGTCCTTAGCAAATGTTGAGTTGTATATTTTGACTCCATTATTAATTTTAAACAAGAGCAAAAGTGAGCGTGGCTCACTAATATCCCCGACCCGCTTAGTGTGTCAGTAGTTTTAAATTAAATAGCTAGGATAGGGTTAGGGTTTCAAATATTCATAAAAAAAATGGAAAATTAATAAAAACAATTTTTTCTTTTGACTGCACCCCTCCATATGACACAGATTATATGTACTAAGTTTGACATGAATCCACTGAATAGTTTAAGAGATATTGCTCGGACAAAGCTTTCGGACGTACGTTAGGGTTTGAAATATTCATAAGAAAATGGAAAATTAATCAAAAGAATTTTTTTTCTTTTGACTGCACCCCACCATATGACACAGATTATATGCACTAAGTTTGAGATCAATCCACTGAATAGTTTAAGAGAAACCGCGAGGACAAAGTTTTCGGACGGACAGACAGAGGGATGGAACCTTGGTATAACTATATACCCCCGACCTTTTAGGTCGTGGGGTATAAAAATCAGACCAACTTCCAGAAACCTTCAAGGGCATGGCGATGTAGCTTTGCAGTGGTTGAAAGTAACTCAGCAACATGCAAACATATACTAGTACCAGCCGTAGTCATGGTAATAGTGACAACATACAAGGACTTCCCATTAAAAATCTGAAATTGTACTCTAACCTCTTAACACTGGATAAACTGTCTATGGTTTATGGGCGAGTGCCATTCTGCAAAGCTGTCACAATACACTTACATGATACATCACGTATCGATACACATAGTGAATCTTGAGTCAAGATATGATACATATCAGGATAAGTGATCCACTCTGTTTTTGCAGGAAATTCTTTGTTGAGGCTGCTGCTCTCATGCAGTTGGTGCTTTGTTTGCATGGCTGGTTAATGTAGGCTGGTTCTAGTGGCATCTTACAACCAGATTAAGCACTTTTGTGCTATTAATGGTTATTAGGCATTGAAACATGACACAGAAATTAAACATGGATCGATACATCGGTAGTTATATTATGTATCATATCCTCGGGTGTAAATTTGTCAAAGAAGGTTTTAATTTTGGTGAGACTTATCTAGGATGCTAAACTAAGTTCCCTTGGCAACCAAATTGGGAAAAAGACATAATATTATACAAAATTTGAATTTACTCAAAAGTTATTAATTTTTTTAATTTCAGGGTATATTTAACATGTTTAATGTTAAAGCCGCATTTTGTTTATTGGCCCTGTCTGGGATAGAAATTTGCACTAGCCTGATCATGCTGATAGCCCAGACCAGCTTCATTAATGTTAAAGGTACTCTAAGGGCCAGTAGATCTTTAAACATTTTTTGGAATATGGCTATGTTTTCATTATTTTGGGTTGTTGATTTTTGGGTTAATTTCTATCCCTGCCTATTATCACCAAAACCCTCAAATTATCACCACAATAAAATGACATAGCAAATTATTAAATCCCAATTTTGAAATTTTTACTGACATTTGGACCAAATTTCCGGCTCACAGCAGGTCTAATTAAATTCCTGTTATGTGTCATTTTGATGTGTTGTTGACTGGAACTGTGAAGTGATTGTGTTCTACTATCGTATGTCAAGGGGAAACCCTCTCACCTATTTTGTTTGAGACCCCAGTCATATCTTAACCTATTGGTTGGTTGTTTAACGCCACACTCAGCAATATTCCAGCTATAGGATGGCAGTCTGTATGTATACCAGACAATCCGGTGATTGACATCATGGGCATCGATCCACGAAGTTGGGATACGATGACATGCATCAATCAAGTCAGCGAGGCTGACCGCCTGACCACCTGATCCAATTAGTCCTCTCTTACGACAAGCATAGTCCCCTTTTACAGCAAGCATGAAAACCTATTCTACCCCGGATCTTCACCTATACACAAGTCATGGAGGAATTATTTCATGCACTGCTTAGCCCAAATATAGAGACTAACATCATCATATTTCAAATCCTTCGTTTTCCTATGTATCATATCTCAAACAGTAATTATCAGCACACTTACTTGGAGCAAACCTGTCACTAGTCTGTCTCACAGTCCCTGAACCATACTATTTGCCCTTCCGCTCAGCCCTAAATGAAGCAAGTCTAGATTGTCGCCAGGAATCTCCAATCTCTCTAGTGCTCCTTTTCAATTTATATGTAGCTGCTTGTTTCTATAAATATAAGTTATTTTCAGAGACTAAGCAGGGCACAATTTACTATATAAAACAGGCACCAGTGCAGCCTGTTATTGAAAACTGCATCCTAATATACAAGTTTTTATGCACCATGTGCATGTCAACATGGTCAAAAAGAATTCAAATTTGTGGCCGACTAACACTTATTTTTCCAAACAAAAATGATCTTTGAACACACTCAATACCTCTAACATGTCTAAGCTGATATATCATACAGCATCACTAATCCCTGTGTTATGTGTAATTTGTCATGCTTTCTTGGGCTTGAAGTTATCAAACTGAGGTACTTCAAGATTATGTGCTTTCACAGCAATATATGACTTTTTTATGCAAAATCAATACACATATTTTAATTATTTCGACTAGTTTTATGCATCGGTCATGTCTATGTTTCAACTTTGATAAACTCGTACCCGGGTGCAACCTGGTTATGTCTGGTGCAAAATGTATATCTATATATACGTCCTTATGTGGTGCAAGTAGATTTTCATGTCAACATGCACTTGGTGCAAGTTAAATCAAGTTCTTCATATCGAGCCCTGCTAAGTATATTACTCTAACTATCACATGAGAAAGTTGTTACACTGTTAATGTATGTAGGCTGTACTCTACTTAAAAATGTGCTGTGTCAGCAGCTAGTTTGCATTTTTGAAAATGAAAAAATACTTTGTTATGACCAGAGACAGTGGTGGAATATGTCAGGGTTAGAAATTGGCACTAATCCTATAGTCCTTGCCAAACTGCCCAATAGTTAGGTATCACAAGGACTAGAAGAAATTTGCTATTTTATAAGGTTTTGCTCTCTGTTATCATTATAAGGACTAGTGGACTAAAAATGTAATTTTCTACCCCTGAATATGTGATGGGAATATGATATCGCTATGTTCAGTACTTTTGACATGTTTCATTTCGCACCACTTTTAATTGATTTACAGTTACAGAAGATGGATGAAAACCCATGTCAAGGTAATCCAAATGTCAGATATTGATATTTGATTCATTGAAAGATTTAAACAAATATTCTTGAGTTGTGCACATTATTGGGGGCACCAGTGTTTTTCAGATTCCAATTGGCTTCATTCAGATATAGGAGGATTGAACTTATGTTGCCAGCTTCAATATAGGCTCAATTAAAGAGCTAATAAGCCCAAACTTTAACATGAGATAAACACCTGATTCATGCATAAATGTAAACGATCATCTGGATATTCAGTGTAAATGCACTTTTTTCTAGCAAAACATGATGAATAAGCATGATAAGCACACTATATTTATCTTTACAATAGCCATTTTCTTTCTGATAATGGAAACTTGATAAATTTTTTTTACATATTTGCATCAATTTACACTGGAAAAAAATGTTAATAAAAAGATTGCTAACACATTCATAACCTACCTCACAACTAACCCTAATGATGCTAAAGGGAGTGCCTAAATCTTAAGCATTGCATAGGGGTATAGGGCAAGTGGTGCTCAACCCTTAGGATCGTGAACGGCTGTTTGATGGGAAAGGTGTACATGCATAACCCTAATGGGTTCCATGATCGGAAAGGGTATACATGGGCTAAGGAAAGAGTTGGGGTACCTACCCAAACCCCAACACAAACTAACTGATGAGGCACTCGAGATCTGTGAAAACCACAGCCGGCAGCTGTTAGCAAAAGCCGACCCGGTCAACTTCAATGATGCCTTACATTGAATTCATGTTGGAAACATTCATAAAAAGAATTGAGAAATATAATCCGAACCTAAAGATCGAACTTAACTGTTAAAGAGTGTGTTCAGAGAGGGGATCCAAGGGCTAAGGGTAGTGTTTGGAGTAACCTACACTAACCATTGCCCCAAGTCAAAACTGGGTCACATTAAATTATGTCCCAAACTTTCACTACAGAACAGCTGATAAAGATTCCAATCTTTCGTGTCTCTCATTTGTAATCAGTAGCCTAGACAGGGGGAACTATATATTTTAATACTTATATAAATTATTGGTTGAAAACCATATGACAATATCTGTGATTACCTGGAAACGAGGAATACGTTTTTAAAGCCTATTGACAGAACTACCCGCCAAACACATGGCAATGTTTATGCAACAGTTAGCCTCAAACCATATCACCTAAAAAAAAATGTTCCGTCTGTTCATTCCTACGCGGTATTGAAGGAAGGACAAGCGTTTCATTTTATCGGCCCTATACTAAATCTAATGATAAGTTATAAACTACTTAGATATGTTTAAATTTCAAAAAGAGAGTTTCTTATTCCTTTAGCATTAGAGATTATTTTATTATCGGACCTTCTCGGCTGAAGATTTTCCGCTTTAATTCATAAGAGTGACTTCCCTTTGTTGTCCTTTCCAAGCTCCTCACAGGGGTAGGCCGTTCGCGGAGCTATATCGCTGCCACCGGTCAAAGCTCCTCACTGTTATAGGTGGCTACCATGCTTGGAGTTGAACTCGCAGCCGATTGACCGTTATGTTTACAAACAAGTGCTGACTGCCGTCTTTGTTTGTCAATTTGAATTTCTGCTTCATTACAACTATCATGTAATTAGCATAGTAAGAATGTAAGGGGGAAGTTGGTTGATTTTCTGTTCGTCTCCAATCTCGAACCAATCTGATTAAACAAACAAAAAGGTAATTCATGAGGGAAATATGGTCAGTCGTAAACCTTTTCAAAATTCAAGATGATGGCATGCCCAAAGACAGAAACAAAAGTATAAACGTTTCTACATATATGGTTAGAGGGCATATTTCAAAAATTCTTGTAACGGCCACGCCCACACTGGTAACAGCGATGTTACCGAGAGTGCAACGAAGGTGTCACGCGTATTGAAGGAGCTTGTATTTGTCCGAAGCTTGGCAGCGATAGCATAGAGAGCTCCTCCAACGGGATACCTACATAAGTGTGTGTCTCGGTGTGGGTGTGACATCAAGCTAGGGCGCCGATTGTTCACATTCCCGATAGATTCGTTGGAGAAGATAACTTTGTACTATGGGGCTTGTGTGAGATAAAATTGGATATACACACAATGTAAAATTGTTCGAAGTGTATTTTTAACTTTTCGGTTAACGTGAAATGTCTGGTGTACACCGAGTCAATTTGTGAAAAATAAGTGAATTATTAAAGACGCCCTGAATTCCAGCATTTCTGTGAGACAGTTTGCCACACATCAAGCTTTTCCTGTTCGATTTTGTCTGCATTGCTGTTGTTGTTGTTGTTGTTGTTGTTGTTGTTGTTTCAGGTGTTTAAGAGGTCGCCATCTGCCATAGTAATTTCGTCTGACCTGTCCCTTTTTGGGACTCGTCTACGTGTGAGTAGTGTACACATATCTAGATCTTGATATAGTGTCACTTTGGGTGTTCATTAAGGTTCTGTTTTGTATTGATTCTTTTTCCGTATATTGATATGACTTCATTTTTTTTATCTTTGGCTACTCTGTTTACATACGTTCGAGTAGCTGTCCATCTCTCAGAAATGAGTTAGTTTGGGCCTTCGCTCTTGCATCTTGGCTTTATCTTTTGGTGATTAAAAGAAGGGCAGGTTGTGTTTCTTTTGACGCCGAGTATTAACTGGCTAACTTATGCACGTATTTAATTGCTGGCAAAGACAATTGATCCGACCTGGGAACGGTCTTCTCGTGTGTAGTTCGTAATGTTCGTAATGTGCGTTGCCGGTAGCTGCGGAAAGACAAGCTGTGCAATACATCTAAGAAGCTCTTCGCTAATTACAATGTAACTCGCTCTAATAATCCGAGTGGTCTCCCTTTGTTCACTGCCCTAGAAGAAGCTGGAGGTCCATTCATTCCCTACAAATACAGGAGAGATGGAAGTTAATTAACATGTTTACAGGAACCAGTTTGTTCATTGTGCTCACGATTCGATTAAGAATTTCACGCCGGCGCTACATAATATTTCTAGCTATGCTCCCGCTCATTTCAAATACCAAGGCAGGGCCCCGGGTGTTTAATTGTAAGGCAAAGTACGTGTTAACCTGCTGGTAATGATCGACCGGTATTGACATTCAGTATTGGTTGGGCGTGCATGTATTTGGTCAGTGAACCTGATGTATCATCTGGCTGAGGCGTGCTAAACTGACAAAGGCCAGGGTTAAGCAACAGAGAAGATTAAACGCCTCATTTTGGATTGAAGCTTCCTTACTTTTTAAATAAACATGGTTATATATGGGCCGTATATTTATAATACTAATGCATGTTCACATTACGAGGTTGTCACGTCCAATATACAGCTACACGATGTTTATCTCCCAGCTTATGTAACATGCTTCTTGTGTACCCACTGGACGTAGAAGTAACGTGCTCCTAGTGTACCCACTGGACATAGAAGTAACATGCTTCTTGTGTACCCACTGGACGTAGAAGTAACATGCTCCTTGTGTACACACTGGACGTAGAAGTAACGTGCTCCTTGTGTACCCACTGGACGTAGAAGTAACGTGCTCCTTGTGTACCCACTGGACGTAGAAGTAACATGCTTCTTGTGTACCCACTGGACGTAGAAGTAACATGCTCCTTGTGTACCCACTGGACGTAGAAGTAACATGCTCCTTGTGCACCCACTGGACGTAGAAGTAACGTGCTCCTTGTGTACCCACTGGACGTAGAAGTAACATCCTCATTGTGTACCCACTGGACGTAGAAGTAACATGCTCCTTGTGTACCCACTGGACGTAGAAGTAACGTGCTCCTAGTGTACCCACTGGACATAGAAGTAACATGCTTCTTGTGTACCCACTGGACGTAGAAGTAACATGCTCCTTGTGTACCCACTGGACGTAGAAGTAACATGCTTCTTGTGTACCCACTGGACGTAGAAGTAACATACTCCTTGTGTACCCACTGGACATAGAGGTAACGTGCTCCTTGTGTACCCACTGGACGTAGAAGTAACGTGCTTCTTGTGTACCCACTGGACGTAGAAGTAACGTGCTCCTTGTATACCCACTGGACATAGAAGTAACATGCTCCATGTGTACCCACTGGACGTAGAAGTAACATCCTCCTTGTGTACCCACTGGACGTAGAAGTAACGTGCTCCTTGTGTACCCACTGGACGTAGAGGTAACGTGCTCCTTGTGTACCCACTGGACATAGAAGTAACGTGCTCCTAGTGTACCCACTGGACGTAGAAGTAACATGCTTCTTGTGTACCCACTGGACATAGAAGTAACATGCTCCTTGTGTACCCACTGGACGTAGAAGTAACATCCTCCTTGTGTACCCACTGGACGTAGAAGTAACGTGCTCCTTGTGTACCCACTGGACGTAGAAGTAACATGCTTCTTGTGTACCCACTGGACGTAGAAGTAACATGCTCCTTGTGTACCCACTGGACATAGAGGTAACGTGCTCCTTGTGTACCCACTGGACGTAGAAGTAACGTGCTTCTTGTGTACCCACTGGACGTAGAAGTAACGTGCTCCTTGTATACCCACTGGACATAGAAGTAACATGCTCCTTGTGTACCCACTGGACGTAGAAGTAACATCCTCATTGTGTACCCACTGGACGTAGAAGTAACGTGCTCCTAGTGTACCCACTGGACATAGAAGTAACATGCTTCTTGTGTACCCACTGGACGTAGAAGTAACATGCTCCTTGTGTACCCACTGGACGTAGAAGTAACATGCTCTTTGTGTACCCACTGGACGTAGAAGTAACATGCTCCTTGTGTACCCACTGGACGTAGAAGTAACGTGCTCCTTGTATACCCACTGGACGTAGAACTAACATGCTCCTTGTATACCCACTGGACGTAGAAGTAATTTAACATGCTTCTTGTGTACCCACTGGACGTAGAAGTAACATGCTTCTTGTGTACCCACTGGACGTAGAAGTAACGTGCTCTTTGTGTACCCACTGGATGTAGAAGTAACATGCTCCTTGTGTACCCACTGGACGTAGAAGTAACGTTCTCCTTGTGTACCCACTGGACGTAGAAGTAACATGCTCCTTGTGTACCCACTGGACGTAGAAGTAACATGCTCCTTGTGTACCCACTGGACGTAGAAGTAACGTGCTCCTTGTGTACCCACTGGACGTAGAAGTAACATGCTTCTTGTGTACCCACTGGACGTAGAAGTAACATACTCCTTGTGTACCCATTGGACGTAGAAGTAACATGCTCCTTGTGTACCCACTGGACGTAGAAGTAACATGCTCCTTGTGTACCCACTGGACGTAGAAGTAACATGCTCCTTGTGTACCCACTGGACGTAGAAGTAACATGCTCCTTGTGTACCCACTGAACGTAGAAGTAACATGCTCCTTGTGTACACACTGGACGTAGAAGTAACATGCTCCTTGTGTACCCACTGGACGTAGAAGTAACGTGCTCCTTGTGTACCCACTGGACGTAGAAGTAACGTGCTCCTTGTGTACACACTGGACGTAGAAGTAACATGCTCCTTGTGTACCCACTGGACGTAGAAGTAACATGCTCCTTGTGTACCCACTGGACGTAGAAGTAACATGCTCCTTCCTATTGTGCCAACTGAATATGCTAGATAATATATGAATATAACGTTTGAGGTCCATTCTTTGTGCCCCCTGCCGCGACATGGGGGAACTGCTGCTAATAGGAGCGAACCATACTCACTAACCACTTATTGACTGTGGAGTCATGGGCGTGCAAATACATGGGGACATTGGAATGTTCCTGTCTAAACATTTAAGGAGAGACTAGACCTGGTCAAATTGGCAGTCCCTGTCGACTTGGTTCAAGTTTTTCAAACACCACTTTGTTTGCTAGATCTAATTGTATGTAGCCTATATCTATCTAAGAGTTAAAAGAATACCTTAATTGTCCCAGTATCATACAAGGCACTTATTACAACGTCTATACCTTGACTGACAATAAGCACTAGACGAGGAGCACAAGCCCCCTTTAAGTCTTAGAATATATCTATTACAGACTCGGTGACGGCAAAACAGCCACGAACTACGAAGGGAGATTACTCTCGATCATTCACATGTGCATGAAACTTATAGTAAGTGAAGTGATCGTAAAATAACCAGTGTTCCGACATCAGCTTCGAAGCTATGGCAACCCATGTTCATCTATTGACTTCGGGTTTGCCATCACAGACAGCTCGTAAAATACTCGGCTAGAAGACAGCAACAAAGCGGGATAGGGCAAATGACCCCCTAAATATCTTTATTTGTTAATTAGTTTACTCTGTATAACAACTTCTTCAAGATATCTTTAGCCCAGACTCGGTTCAGCTGCCTCTCCTGCTGTGTTGCTGTCATCTTGTCGTTATTAATCCAATGAAGGAAGGAAAACAGACTCGTGTGTATACCATTCATTAATATTTATTTAGGTGTAATCAAGAAATAGAATGGCATGCGCCAAAGGAAGGTATCTGAATCGGGGCCAAAAAGGAAGAACAGTCCCTCTCTTATTAGGAGACAAATAAACTTAGAAATGTCAGCCAAAGGATATGCCAAAACATACTAGATCGAAAGAATGTGTCTAAAAATAAGCCAAATGGAAGAAGCCAAAATAGACCAAAAGGATGAAATGAGTTTATAAAATGGCACCAAAACATATCCTCTCACACACAGAAACTCACATCCGACCATACATGCAAAACACATCTACATCACCAATACACACTCACACTAAATCACAAAGACAAAATACATCATCTCCCACATACATCCAATCACACATGCAAAGAATATTCTGTCATGCACACACAATCCCACATGCAACACATTTCCTCTCACACATGCACTTAATCAGACATGCAAAGCACGTCCTGTCATATGTAAAATACTGCACCTCACTCTAACATGCAATCACTCATGCAAAATGCATTCTTTCACATGCAGACAAAATCACTCATGCAAAACTCATCCCCTCACATGCTCACGCAATCACTCAGGCACTCGTACCCATACACACTCACATCCAATCACACAGGCAAACCACCCCCACCCCCCTCACTCACTCTCTCTCTCTCTCTCTCTCTCTCTCTCTCTCTCTCTCTCTCTCTCTCTCTCTCTCTCTCTCTCTCTCTCACACACACACACACACAATCACACAATCACACACACACACATACACACTGGATGAGGAATCTACGAGAAGATTCTCCTCCAGAAGGCAGCCACTCTCCTCAGTGCCTTCCTCAGAGGATGAACGTCTCGGTCCTCCACGAAGCTGTCGTCGTCCTCATCCTCATAGACCCAGTAGTCACTGTCGTCGTCACTAGGGGCAGGGTAATAATCGACGTAGTTGATGGTGACTGGGGCAGGGAGCGTCTCGCCGTGGTCAGGGCGGGCCCAGAACGGGGTGAAAACACTCAGGGGGTTGGGAGAGGGGGTCGGGGACGCAGCCGTGGGACGCTACATCGGTGAGTGGGAGGATGGGAGAAAGGAGGGTCATTGGGCGAGGGTTTATAGGAGATTTTCAATGACAAATTGCAAGAGAAAATCAGAGTACATAGCCCCTGATTACACATGCCATGAGACGGTATCCCACGACAAACATGCTGATAGACTGTTAGAAAGAAATCTTAGTCAGTAAATGGGAGAAGGGTCCCCTGAGACTGCTTTTCAGCACACCATAACAGTGGAAATATAATATAATGTCACTAGTATGCGTAAGAGGACATCGATACAAGGACAAAAGAAGCAAGCTATTCGGTCGATCATGAAGAACAGGTGGATAAGATACATACACACTCGGATTCC
Organism: Haliotis cracherodii; assembly: GCF_022045235.1. Taxonomy (NCBI): domain Eukaryota; kingdom Metazoa; phylum Mollusca; class Gastropoda; order Lepetellida; family Haliotidae; genus Haliotis; species Haliotis cracherodii. The sequence goes on along the minus strand of NW_027266319.1, from coordinate 52,779,760 downwards.
TCATCCAGCGACGGCCATAAACTCGCAGCAGGAGTGATATGATACCGGATCATATCTTCCCATGCTGAAAATAACCAAAACATCAAATTTAAATGCACATTAAATGCATGTACAATGGAACCAAAATATTTGGGGGGGCCGTCAAAAAGATAGCAACACAAGCGAATTGACGATAACAGAGACCAAAGTGTCAAAAGAGACTATTTTGGGACACGTGTAGGCCACGAGAATGTTTTAGAGGAAATAAAATGGGCATTTAATCCTTGTGTGGATATACAATGCGTCTTACAGTAATGCCATTATAGGCCACTCATTTGAAAGAGAATTTTACACAGAAAAATATACTAAAGCTACGTCTTATATATATGAAAAAACATCTATAGTAGTTTAACAACATCATCCGTCATATATAAATACCGACAGTTCTCATTTCATTGGCAGAAAAGACATTAAATAGATACACATTTCTCAATTTTTACAAATTGCAAATGGCGGCCAGTGTCATGCCCACCGATGCTGCTGTCAAACTATGGCCAGTTACAGTACTAATCTACATATTAAACACTTTAAAATACAATAACTGTCTTCTCAAATACCTTGAATATGCAGCCTAGTAAACATCTTGTTAGTAGAAGTCCTCGAAACCATGTTGTAGTCAACGAAATGCAGAGCAATAGCAAGCAAGAGCGATAGTGAATCTGTTAAAAACAGAGGGGACGTTGGCAACGACAACGGTTACTATGTTATGAAGATGAAGTCAGAACGAGGCGTCATCGTCCATTTCCGGCAACGTCAAACAGCCACCTAGAGCTGCATGTCATGGGGGCTAAACACTTGGCGAGTTTTAGGTTTTAAAGCGTTGCTTGTACATTCAAACACCGGCTATATGGTAGTTCACCATCATGTCCAGTCTGCTAGTTGTCGAAAACAAACTATTCATTCTCTAAAGCCGCGTAAGATTAGCACTAATGTGAAACTTAAGGATTCGCTATCCGTCAGAAAGGTCTAAGTCTTCCGATTCCTTTTTTGCTATTTTAAGCATGTTTATCTAAGAAACAGGCGTTGCAGTCTATACACTCACAGTCCTGATTATAATGGCCAATTATACTTCGTCATTAGCGCCATTTTGCATGATGCTGAAATACAGAGGATAAGATTTCTGGACGTGGCCATTTGTTATAATGAAGACAGGAAGAATAGCCTTTAACTTCGACACAAAAGCAAACGACTCAATACAAGAAGCAGATCCTGGTTTGACGGCCGTTGTCATGGTTTCCGTCGTTGATAAAAAGAAGAGCAGGTTGTGTTTGTTTTGACCCCGAGGATTAACTGGTTAACTGCTGAACGTATTTAATTGCTGGCAAAGACAATTCATCTGAACTGGGAACGGCATGCTGGTGTGTAGCTCGTGATGTACGTTTAAGGTTGCCGGTAGCTGAACTACTTGCTGCGGAAAGACAAGCTGTGCAACTCGTCTTGGAAATTCTTCGCTACTAAACTCGCGCTAATAAACCGACAAGAGTGGTCTCCCTTTGTTCACTGGCCGAGAAAAAGCTGGATAGGGGAGCGGTCCATCCATTCCCCACAAATACAGGAGAGATGGAAGTTAATTAACATGCTAACAGGAACCAGTTTGTTTATTGTGCTCATGATTCGATTAAGAATTTCACGCCGGCGCTACATAATATTTCTAGCTATGCTCCCGCTCATTTCAAATACCAAGGCAGGGCCCCGGGTGTTTAATTGTAAGGCAAAGTACTTGTTAACCTGCTGGTAATGATCGACCGGTATTGACATTCAGTATTGGTTGGGCGTGCATGTATTTGGTCAGTGAACCTGATGTATCATCTGGCTAAGGCGTGCTAAACTGACAAAGGCCAGGGTTAAGCAACAGAGAAGATTAAACGCCTCACGCTGATTTGAAGCTTCCTTACTTTTTAAATAAACATGGTTATATATGGGCCGTATATTTATAATACTAATGCATGTTCAAATTACGAGGTTGTCACGTCCAATATACAGCTACACGATGTTTATCTCCCAGCTTATGTAACATGCTTCTTGTGTACCCACTGGACGTAGAAGTAACATGCTCCTAGTGTACCCACTGGACATAGAAGTAACATGCTTCTTGTGTACCCACTGGACGTAGAAGTAACATGCTCCTTATGTACCCACTGGACGTAGAAGTAACGTGCTCCTTGTGTACCCACTGGACGTAGAAGTAACATGCTCCTTGTGTACCCACTGGACGTAGAAGTAACATGCTCCTTGTGTACACACTGGACGTAGAAGTAACATGCTCCTTCTGTACACACTGGACGTAGAAGTAACATGCTCCTTGTGTACCCACTGGACGTAGAAGTAACATGCTCCTTGTATACCCACTGGACGTAGAAGTAACATGCTCCTTCCTATTGTGCCAACTGAATATGCTAGATAATATATGAATATAACGTGTGAGGTCCATTCTTTGTGCCCCCTGCCGCGACATGGGGGAACTGCTGCTAATAGGAGCGAACCATACTCACTCACCACTTATTGACTGTGGAGTCATGGGCGTGCAAATACATGGGGACATTGGAATGTTCCTGTCTAAACATTTAAGGAGAGACTAGACCTGGTCAAATTGGCAGTCCCTGTCGACTTGGTTCAAGTTTTTCAAACACCACTTTGTTTGCTAGATCTAATTGTATGTAGCCTATATCTATCTAAGAGTTAAAAGAATACCTTAATTGTCCCAGTATCATACAAGGCACTTATTACAACGTCTATACCTTGACTGACAATAAGCACTAGACGAGGAGCACAAGCCCCCTTTAAGTCTTAGAATATATCTATTACAGACTCGGTGACGGCAAAACAGCCACGAACTACGAAGGGAGATTACTCTCGATCATTCACATGTGCACTTATAGTAAGTGAAGTGATCGTAAAATAACCAGTGTTCCGACATCAGCTTCGAAGCTATGGCAACCCATGTTCATCTATTGACTTCGGGTTTGCCATCACAGACAGCTCGTAAAATACTCGGCTAGAAGACAGCAACAAAGCGGGATAGGGCAAATGAGCCCCTAAATATCTTTATTTGTTAATTAGTTTACTCTGTATAACAACTTCTTCAAGATATCTTTAGCCCAGACTCGGTTCAGCTGCCTCTCCTGCTGTGTTGCTGTCATCTTGTCGTTATTAATTCAATGAAGGAAGGAAAAACAGACTCGTGTGTATACCATTCATTAATATTTATTTAGGTGTAATCAAGAAATAGAATGGCATGCGCCAAAGGAAGGTATCTGAATCGGGGCCAAAAAGGAAGAACAGTCCCTCTCTTATTAGGAGACAAATAAACTTAGAAATGTCAGCCAAAGGATATGCCAAAACATACTAGATCGAAAGAATGTGTCTAAAAATAAGCCAAATGGAAGAAGCCAAAATAGACCAAAAGGATGAAATGAGTTTATAAAATGGCACCAAAACATATCCTCTCACACACAGACACTCACATCCGACCATACATGCAAAACACATCTACATCACCAATACACACTCACACTAAATCACAAAGACAAAATACATCATCTCCCACATACATCCAATCACACATGCAAAGAATATTCTGTCACATGCACACACAATCCCACATGCAACACACTTCCTCTCACACATGCACTTAATCAAACATGCAAAGCACGTCCTGTCATATGTAAAATACTGCACCTCACACTAACATGCAATCACTCATGCAAAATGCATTCTTTCACATGCAGACAAAATCACTCATGCAAAACTCATCCCCTCACATGCTCACGAAATCACTCAGGCACTCGTACCCATACACACTCACATCCAATCACACAGGCAAACCACCCCCACCCCCCTCACTCTCTCTCTCTCTCTCTCTCTCTCTCTCTCTCTCTCTCTCTCTCTCTCTCTCTCTCTCTCTCTCTCTCTCTCTCTCTCTCTCTCTCTCACACACACACACAACACACACACAATCACACACACAATCACACATACACACACACTGGATGAGGAATCTACGAGAAGATTCTCCTCCAGAAGGCAGCCACTCTCCTCAGTGCCTTCCTCAGAGGATGAACCTCTCGGTCCTCCACGAAGCTGTCGTCGTCCTCATCCTCATAGACCCAGTAGTCACTGTCGTCGTCACTAGGGGCAGGGTAATAATCGACGAAGGTGATGGTGACTGGGGCTGGGAGCGTCTCACCGTGGTCAGGGCGGCCCAGAACGGGGTGAAAACACTCAGGGGGTTGGGAGAGGGGGGTCGGGGACGCAGCCTTGGGACGCTACATCGGTGAGTGGGAGGATGGGAGAAAGGAGGGTCATTGGGCGAGGGTTATAGGAGATTTTCAATGACAAATTGCAAGAGAAAGTCAGAGTGCATAGCCCCTGATTACACATGCCATGAGACGGTATCCCACGACAAACATGCTGATAGACTGTTAGAAAGAAATCTTAGTCAGTAAATGGGAGAAGGGTTCCCTGAGACTGCTTTTCAGCACACCATAACAGTGGAAATATAATATAATGTCACTAGTATGCGTACGGACGACATCGATACAAGTACAAAAGAAGCAAACTATTCGGTCGATCATGAAGAACAGGTGGATAAGATACATACACACTCGGATTCCTCATCCAGCGACGGCCATAAACTCGCAGCAGGAGTGATATGATACCGGATCATATCTTCCCGTGCTGAAAATAACCAAAACATCAAATTTAAATGCACATTAAATGCATGTATAATGGAACCAAAATATTTGGGGGGCCGTCAAAAAGATAGCAACACAAGCGAATTGCCGATAACAGAGACCAAAGTGTCAAAAGAGACTCTTTTGGGACACATGTAGGCCACGAGAATGTTTTAGAGGAAATAAAATGGGCATTTAATCCTTGTGTGGATATACAATGCGTCTTACAGTAATGCCATTATAGGCCACTCATTTGAAAGAGAATTTTACACAGAAAAATATACTAAAGCTACGTCTTATATATATGAAAAAACATCTATAGTAGTTTAACAACATCATCCGTCATATATAAATACCGACAGCTCTCATTTAATCGGCAGAAAAGACATTAAATAGATTCACATTTCTCAATTTTTACAAATTGCAAATGGCGGCCAGTGTCATGCCCACCGATGCCGCTGTCAAACTATGGCCAGTTACAGTACTAATCTACATATTAAACACTTTAAAATACAATAACTGTCTTCTCAAATACCTTGAATATGCAGCCTAGTAAACATCTGTTAGTAGAAGTCCTCGAAACCATGTTGTAGTCAACGAAATGCAGAGCAATAGCAAGCAAGAGCGATAGTGAATCTGTTAAAAACAGAGGGGACGTTGGCAACGACAACGGTTACTATGTTATGAAGATGAAGTCAGAACGAGGCGTCATCGTCCATTTCCGGCAACGTCAAACAGCCACCTAGAGCTGCATGTCATGGGGGCTAAACACTTGGCGAGTTTTAGGTTTTAAAGCGTTGCTTGTACATTCAAACACCGGGCTATATGGTAGTTCACCATCATGTCCAGTCTGCTAGTTGTCGAAAACAAACTATTCATTCTCTAAAGCCGCGTAAGATTAGCACTAATGTGAAACTTAAGGATTCGCTATCCGTCAGAAAGGTCTAAGTCTTCCGATTCCTTTTTTGCTATTTTAAGCATGTTTATCTAAGAAACAGGCGTTGCAGTCTATACACTCACAGTCCTGATTATAATGGCCAATTATACTTCGTCATTAGCGCCATTTTGCATGATGCTGAAATACAGAGGATAAGATTTCTGGACGTGGCCATTTGTTATAATGAAGACAGGAAGAATAGCCTTTAACTTCGACACAAAAGCAAACGACTCAATACAAGAAGCAGATCCTGGTTTGACGGCCGTTGTCATGGTTTCCGTCGTTGATAAAAAGAAGAGCAGGTTGTGTTTGTTTTGACCCCGAGGATTAACTGGTTAACTGCTGAACGTATTTAATTGCTGGCAAAGACAATTCATCTGAACTGGGAACGGCATGCTGGTGTGTAGCTCGTGATGTACGTTTAAGGTTGCCGGTAGCTGAACTACTTGCTGCGGAAAGACAAGCTGTGCAACTCGTCTTGGAAATTCTTCGCTACTAAACTCGCGCTAATAAACCGACAAGAGTGGTCTCCCTTTGTTCACTGGCCGAGAAAAAGCTGGATAGGGGAGCGTCCATCCATTCCCCACAAATACAGGAGAGATGGAAGTTAATTAACATGCTAACAGGAACCAGTTTGTTTATTGTGCTCATGATTCGATTAAGAATTTCACGCCGGCGCTACATAATATTTCTAGCTATGCTCCCGCTCATTTCAAATACCAAGGCAGGGCCCCGGGTGTTTAATTGTAAGGCAAAGTACTTGTTAACCTGCTGGTAATGATCGACCGGTATTGACATTCAGTATTGGTTGGGCGTGCATGTATTTGGTCAGTGAACCTGATGTATCATCTGGCTAAGGCGTGCTAAACTGACAAAGGCCAGGGTTAAGCAACAGAGAAGATTAAACGCCTCACGCTGATTTGAAGCTTCCTTACTTTTTAAATAAACATGGTTATATATGGGCCGTATATTTATAATACTAATGCATGTTCAAATTACGAGGTTGTCACGTCCAATATACAGCTACACGATGTTTATCTCCCAGCTTATGTAACATGCTTCTTGTGTACCCACTGGACGTAGAAGTAACATGCTCCTAGTGTACCCACTGGACATAGAAGTAACATGCTTCTTGTGTACCCACTGGACGTAGAAGTAACATGCTCCTTATGTACCCACTGGACGTAGAAGTAACGTGCTCCTTGTGTACCCACTGGACGTAGAAGTAACATGCTCCTTGTGTACCCACTGGACGTAGAAGTAACATGCTCCTTGTGTACACACTGGACGTAGAAGTAACATGCTCCTTCTGTACACACTGGACGTAGAAGTAACATGCTCCTTGTGTACCCACTGGACGTAGAAGTAACATGCTCCTTGTATACCCACTGGACGTAGAAGTAACATGCTCCTTCCTATTGTGCCAACTGAATATGCTAGATAATATATGAATATAACGTGTGAGGTCCATTCTTTGTGCCCCCTGCCGCGACATGGGGGAACTGCTGCTAATAGGAGCGAACCATACTCACTCACCACTTATTGACTGTGGAGTCATGGGCGTGCAAATACATGGGGACATTGGAATGTTCCTGTCTAAACATTTAAGGAGAGACTAGACCTGGTCAAATTGGCAGTCCCTGTCGACTTGGTTCAAGTTTTTCAAACACCACTTTGTTTGCTAGATCTAATTGTATGTAGCCTATATCTATCTAAGAGTTAAAAGAATACCTTAATTGTCCCAGTATCATACAAGGCACTTATTACAACGTCTATACCTTGACTGACAATAAGCACTAGACGAGGAGCACAAGCCCCCTTTAAGTCTTAGAATATATCTATTACAGACTCGGTGACGGCAAAACAGCCACGAACTACGAAGGGAGATTACTCTCGATCATTCACATGTGCATGAAACTTATAGTAAGTGAAGTGATCGTAAAATAACCAGTGTTCCGACATCAGCTTCGAAGCTATGGCAACCCATGTTCATCTATTGACTTCGGGTTTGCCATCACAGACAGCTCGTAAAATACTCGGCTAGAAGACAGCAACAAAGCGGGATAGGGCAAATGAGCCCCTAAATATCTTTATTTGTTAATTAGTTTACTCTGTATAACAACTTCTTCAAGATATCTTTAGCCCAGACTCGGTTCAGCTGCCTCTCCTGCTGTGTTGCTGTCATCTTGTCGTTATTAATTCAATGAAGGAAGGAAAACAGACTCGTGTGTATACCATTCATTAATATTTATTTAGGTGTAATCAAGAAATAGAATGGCATGCGCCAAAGGAAGGTATCTGAATCGGGGCCAAAAAGGAAGAACAGTCCCTCTCTTATTAGGAGACAAATAAACTTAGAAATGTCAGCCAAAGGATATGCCAAAACATACTAGATCGAAAGAATGTGTCTAAAAATAAGCCAAATGGAAGAAGCCAAAATAGACCAAAAGGATGAAATGAGTTTATAAAATGGCACCAAAACATATCCTCTCACACACAGACACTCACATCCGACCATACATGCAAAACACATCTACATCACCAATACACACTCACACTAAATCACAAAGACAAAATACATCATCTCCCACATACATCCAATCACACATGCAAAGAATATTCTGTCACATGCACACACAATCCCACATGCAACACACTTCCTCTCACACATGCACTTAATCAAACATGCAAAGCACGTCCTGTCATATGTAAAATACTGCACCTCACACTAACATGCAATCACTCATGCAAAATGCATTCTTTCACATGCAGACAAAATCACTCATGCAAAACTCATCCCCTCACATGCTCACGAAATCACTCAGGCACTCGTACCCATACACACTCACATCCAATCACACAGGCAAACCACCCCCACCCCCCTCACTCTCTCTCTCTCTCTCTCTCTCTCTCTCTCTCTCCTCTCTCTCTCTCTCTCTCTCTCTCTCTCTCTCTCTCTCTCTCTCACACACACACACACACACACACAATCACACACACAATCACACATACACACACACTGGATGAGGAATCTACGAGAAGATTCTCCTCCAGAAGGCAGCCACTCTCCTCAGTGCCTTCCTCAGAGGATGAACCTCTCGGTCCTCCACGAAGCTGTCGTCGTCCTCATCCTCATAGACCCAGTAGTCACTGTCGTCGTCACTAGGGGCAGGGTAATAATCGACGAAGGTGATGGTGACTGGGGCTGGGAGCGTCTCACCGTGGTCAGGGCGGGCCCAGAACGGGGTGAAAACACTCAGGGGGTTGGGAGAGGGGGTCGGGGACGCAGCCTTGGGACGCTACATCGGTGAGTGGGAGGATGGGAGAAAGGAGGGTCATTGGGCGAGGGTTATAGGAGATTTTCAATGACAAATTGCAAGAGAAAGTCAGAGTGCATAGCCCCTGATTACACATGCCATGAGACGGTATCCCACGACAAACATGCTGATAGACTGTTAGAAAGAAATCTTAGTCAGTAAATGGGAGAAGGGTTCCCTGAGACTGCTTTTCAGCACACCATAACAGTGGAAATATAATATAATGTCACTAGTATGCGTACGAGGACATCGATACAAGTACAAAAGAAGCAAACTATTCGGTCGATCATGAAGAACAGGTGGATAAGATACATACACACTCGGATTCCTCATCCAGCGACGGCCATAAACTCGCAGCAGGAGTGATATGATACCGGATCATATCTTCCCGTGCTGAAAATAACCAAAACATCAAATTTAAATGCACATTAAATGCATGTACAATGGAACCAAAATATTTGGGGGGCCGTCAAAAAGATAGCAACACAAGCGAATTGACGATAACAGAGACCAAAGTGTCAAAAGAGACTATTTTGGGACACGTGTAGGCCACGAGAATGTTTTAGAGGAAATAAAATGGGCATTTAATCCTTGTGTGGATATACAATGCGTCTTACAGTAATGCCATTATAGGCCGCTCATTTGAAAGAGAAGTTTACACATAAAAATATACTAAAGCTACGTCTTATATATATGAAAAAACATCTATAGTAGTTTAACAACATCGTCTGTCATATATAAATACCGACAGCTCTCATTTAATCGGCAGAAAAGACATTAAATAGATTCACATTTCTCAATTTTTACAAATTGCAAATGGCGGCCAGTGTCATGCCCACCGATGCCGCTGTCAAACTATGGCCAGTTACAGTACTAATCTACATATTAAACACTTTAAAATACAATAACTGTCTTCTCAAATACCTTGAATATGCAGCCTAGTAAACATCTTGTTAGTAGAAGTCCTCGAAACCATGTTGTAGTCAACGAAATGCAGAGCAATAGCAAGCAAGAGCGATAGTGAATCTGTTAAAAACAGAGGGGACGTTGGCAACGACAACGGTTACTATGTTATGAAGATGAAGTCAGAACGAGGCGTCATCGTCCATTTCCGGCAACGTCAAACAGCCACCTAGAGCTGCATGTCATGGGGGCTAAACACTTGGCGAGTTTTAGGTTTTAAAGCGTTGCATGTACATTCAAACGCCGGCTATATGGTAGTTCACCATCATGTCCAGTCTGCTAGTTGTGGAAAACAAACTATTCATTCTCTAAAGCCGCGTAAGATTAGCACTAATGTGAAACTTAAGGATTCGCTATCAGTCAGAAAGGTCCAAGTCTTCCGATTCCTTTTTTGCTATTTTAAGCATGTTTATCTAAGAAACAGGCGTTGCAGTCTATACACTCACAGTCCTGATTATAATGGCCAATTATGCTTCGTCTTTACCGCCATTTGCATGATGCTGAAATACAGAGGATAAGATTTCTGGACGTGGCCATTTGTTATAATGAAGACAGGAAGAATAGCCTTTAACTTCGACACAAAAGCAAACGACTCAATACAAGAAGCAGATCCTGGTTTGACGGCCGTTGTCATGGTTTCCGTCGTTGATAAAAAGAAGAGCAGGTTGTGTTTGTTTTGACCCTGAGGATTAACTGGCTAACTGGTGAACGTATTTAATTGCTGGCAAAGACAATTCATCTGAACTGGGAACGGTCTGCTGGTGTGTAGCTCGTGATGTACGTTTAAGGTTTCCTGTAGCTGAACTACTTGCTGCGGAAAGACAAGCTGTGCAACTCGTCTTGGAAACTGTTCGCTACTAAACTCGCGCTAATAAACCGACAAGAGTGGTCTCCCTTTGTTCATTGGCCGAGAAAAAGCTGGATAGGGGACCGGTCCATCCATTCCCCACAAATACAGGAGAGATGGAAGTTAATTAACATGCTAACAGGAACCAGTTTGTTTATTGTGCTCATGATTCGATTAAGAATTTCACGCCGGCGCTACATAATATTTCTAGCTATGCTCCCGCTCATTTCAAATACCAAGGCAGGGCCCCGGGTGTTTAATTGTAAGGCAAAGTACGTGTTAACCTGCTGGTAATGATCGACCGGTATTGACATTCAGTATTGGTTGGGCGTGCATGTATTTGGTCAGTGAACCTGATGTATCATCTGGCTAAGGCGTGTTAAACTGACAAAGGCCAGGGTTAAGCAACAGAGAAGATTAAACGCCTCATTTTGATTTGAAGCTTCCTTACTTTTTAAATCAAACATGGTTATAGGTGGGCCGTATATCTATAATACTAATGCATGTTCAAATTACGAGGTTGTCACGTCCAATATACAGCTACACGATGTTTATCTCCCAGCTTATGTAACATGCTCCTTGTGTACCCACTGGACGTAACTGGAAGGAACATGCTCCTTCCTATTGTGCCAACTGAATATGTAGATGATATATGAATATAACGTGTGAGGTTCATTCTTTGTGCCCCCTGCCGCGACACGGGGGAACTGCTGCTAATAGGAGCGAACCATACTCACTCACCACTTATCGACTGTGGAGTCATGGGCGTGCAAATACATGGGGACATTGGAATGTTTCTGTCTAAACATTTAAGGAGAGACTAGACCTGGTCAAATTGGCAGTCCCTGTCGACTTGGTTCAAGTTTTTCAAACACCACTTTGTTTGCTAGATCTAATTGTATGTAGCCTACATCTATCTAAGAGTTAAAAGAATACCTTAATTGTCCCAGTATCATACAAGGCACTTATTACAACGTCTATACCTTGACTGACAATAAGCACTAGACGAGGAGCACAAGCCCCCTTTAAGTCTTAGAATATATCTATTACAGACTCGGTGACGGCAAAACAGCCACGAACTACGAAGGGAGATTACTCTCGATCATTCACATGTGCATGAAACTTATAGTAAGTGAAGTGATCGTAAAATAACCAGTGTTCCGACATCAGCTTCGAAGCTATGGCAACCCATGTTCATCTATTGACTTCGGGTTTGCCATCACAGACAGCTCGTAAAATACTCGGCTAGAAGACAGCAACAAAGCGGGATAGGGCAAATGAGCCCCTAAATATCTTTATTTGTTAATTAGTTTACTCTGTATAACAACTTCTTCAAGATATCTTAAGCCCAGACTCGGTTCAGCTGCCTCTCCTGCTGTGTTGCTGTCATCTTGTCGTTATTAATCCAATGAAGGAAGGAAAACAGACTCGTGTGTATACCATTCATTAATATTTATTTAGGTGTAATCAAGAAATAGAATGGCATGCGCCAAAGGAAGGTATCTGAATCGGGGCCAAAAAGAAAGAACAGTCCCTCTCTTATTAGGAGACAAATAAACTTAGAAATGTCAGCCAAAGGATATGCCAAAACATACTAGATCGAAAGAATGTGTCTAAAAATAAGCCAAATGGAAGAAGCCAAAATAGACCAAAAGGATGAAATGAGTTTATAAAATGGCACCAAAACATATCCTCTCACACACAGACACTCACATCCGACCATACATGCAAAACACATCTACATCACCAATACACACTCACACTAAATCACAAAGACAAAATACATCATCTCCCACATACATCCAATCACACATGCAAAGAATATTCTGTCACATGCACACACAATCCCACATGCAACACACTTCCTCTCACACATGCACTTAATCAAACATGCAAAGCACGTCCTGTCATATGTAAAATACTGCACCTCACACTAACATGCAATCACTCATGCAAAATGCATTCTTTCACATGCAGACAAAATCACTCATGCAAAACTCATCCCCTCACATGCTCACGCAATCACTCAGGCACTCGTACCCATACACACTCACATCCAATCACACAGGCAAACCACCCCCACCCCCCTCACTCTCTCTCTCTCTCTCTCTCTCTCTCTCTCTCTCTCTCTCTCTCTCTCTCTCTCTCTCTCTCTCTCTCTCTCCCTCTCTCTCTCTCTCTCTCTCTCTCTCTCTCTCTCACACACACAATCACACACACACACACACTGGATGAGGAATCTACGAGAAGATTCTCCTCCAGAAGGCAGCCACTCTCCTCAGTGCCTTCCTCAGAGGATGAACCTCTCGGTCCTCCACGAAGCTGTCGTCGTCCTCATCCTCATAGACCCAGTAGTCACTGTCGTCGTCACTAGGGGCAGGGTAATAATCGACGAAGGTGATGGTGACTGGGGCTGGGAGCGTCTCACCGTGGTCAGGGCGGGCCCAGAACGGGGTGAAAACACTCAGGGGGTTGGGAGAGGGGGGTCGGGGACGCAGCCTGGGGACGCTACATCGGTGAGTGGGAGGATGGGAGAAAGGAGGGTCATTGGGCGAGGGTTATAGGAGATTTTCAATGACAAATTGAAAGAGAAAGTCAGAGTGCATAGCCCCTGATTACACATGCCATGAGACGGTATCCCACGACAAACATGCTGATAGACTGTTAGAAAGAAATCTTAGTCAGTAAATGGGAGAAGGGTCCCCTGAGACTGCTTTTCAGCACACCATAACAGTGGAAATATAATATAATGTCACTAGTATGCGTACGAGGACATCGATACAAGGACAAAAGAAGCAAGCTATTCGGTCGATCAGGAAGAACAGGTGGATAAGATGCATACACACTCGGATTCCTCATCCAGCGAATGCCATAAACTCGCAGCAGGAGTGATATGATACCGGATCATATCTTCCCGTGCTGAAAATAACCAAAACATCAAATTTAAATGCACATTAAATGCATGTACAATGGAACCAAAATATTTGGGGGGCCGTCAAAAAGATAGCAACACAAGCGAATTGCCGATAACAGAGACCAAAGTGTCAAAAGAGACTCTTTTGGGACACATGTAGGCCACGAGAATGTTTTAGAGGAAATAAAATGGGCATTTAATCCTTGTGTGGATATACAATGCGTCTTACAGTAATGCCATTATAGGCCGCTCATTTGAAAGAGAAGTTTACACATAAAAATATACTAAAGCTACGTCTTATATATATGAAAAAACATCTATAGTAGTTTAACAACATCGTCTGTCATATATAAATACCGACAGCTCTCATTTAATCGGCAGAAAAGACATTAAATAGATTCACATTTCTCAATTTTTACAAATTGCAAATGGCGGCCAGTGTCATGCCCACCGATGCCGCTGTCAAACTATGGCCAGTTACAGTACTAATCTACATATTAAACACTTTAAAATACAATAACTGTCTTCTCAAATACCTTGAATATGCAGCCTAGTAAACATCTTGTTAGTAGAAGTCCTCGAAACCATGTTGTAGTCAACGAAATGCAGAGCAATAGCAAGCAAGAGCGATAGTGAATCTGTTAAAAACAGAGGGGACGTTGGCAACGACAACGGTTACTATGTTATGAAGATGAAGTCAGAACGAGGCGTCATCGTCCATTTCCGGCAACGTCAAACAGCCACCTAGAGCTGCATGTCATGGGGGCTAAACACTTGGCGAGTTTTAGGTTTTAAAGCGTTGCATGTACATTCAAACGCCGGCTATATGGTAGTTCACCATCATGTCCAGTCTGCTAGTTGTGGAAAACAAACTATTCATTCTCTAAAGCCGCGTAAGATTAGCACTAATGTGAAACTTAAGGATTCGCTATCAGTCAGAAAGGTCCAAGTCTTCCGATTCCTTTTTTGCTATTTTAAGCATGTTTATCTAAGAAACAGGCGTTGCAGTCTATACACTCACAGTCCTGATTATAATGGCCAATTATGCTTCGTCTTTACCGCCATTTGCATGATGCTGAAATACAGAGGATAAGATTTCTGGACGTGGCCATTTGTTATAATGAAGACAGGAAGAATAGCCTTTAACTTCGACACAAAAGCAAACGACTCAATACAAGAAGCAGATCCTGGTTTGACGGCCGTTGTCATGGTTTCCGTCGTTGATAAAAAGAAGAGCAGGTTGTGTTTGTTTTGACCCTGAGGATTAACTGGCTAACTGGTGAACGTATTTAATTGCTGGCAAAGACAATTCACCTGAACTGGGAACGGCATGCTGGTGTGTAGCTCGTGATGTACGTTTAATGTTTGCGTTGCGAACGCCTGTGGGTTAGAGGAACCATGAGATATAAAATGTCCAAGATATTCTTCAATGATCACTTATTTTGCGTTAGAAAGTGATAAAAGAAATGAGTTTGTGCATCGCACATAGATATTAAAACTTCTGTCACATATTACATTACGTAAAATCTTGATACAACTGCGTTCGCTCGTCACGCCGAAGACCCGGGTTCTATTCCCGACATGGTAACAATGTGTGAAACCCATTTCTGGTGTCCCCCGCCCTGATATTGCTGGAATATTGCTAAAAGCGGTGCAAAACCATACTCACTCACTAACACAACTGCACTCACTACCCAAGGACCTTGCCTAGCCTTACCACATAGAGATATTTCTTACACTTCATGTGCTTCACTTATCTTAGTGATCGCAGATTAAGTCATAAGTTATCAAAATGTTTTAGAAACTTAATCTAACGAAGCTTTCAAAACCATATTTGTCCATATTTTGCAAGATCATTTCAGAACACTTTGGATGAGGTTTCAGGTGATATTTTGCAGTGTTACTGGCATTATATTTCTGAATTTGTGTTCTTCTGACTGCCCAGAACCAATTACAGTAACTTTCAGCTGAATAATGAAGTGATAGGACGAGCTCTTCTTGGTGAACTTATAGATGTATTTCATAATATCTACCTACGAATACAAATACACGAATTCCAAATTGACTGTAACTGTGTCAAAATCCTATGTTGGTGAATCATCCCGCCCCATCAGCACCAGAATCAAAGAGCACAAAACTTCAACCATCAAATTAGACAGTTCATCAGCTATCCCGGACTGTCTCAGCAACTGCCCCAACCACAACAACAACTGGGAAAACATCCAAATCCTCTCCAACAACCTCCATGACTTCACCAAATGAAAATTAGCAGAAGCCGTCCGTATTCGCCGCCATGAGCCCCCTCTATCAATAGAGATCTTGACTATTTAATCCATTCCGTATGGGCAGCCATGCGGTCAAAGCATACACAGTTGAAATAAAGGACAAAAGTACGCAATAATAGTCAAATGTTACGAATAAAGGTCATTATTTATACAAACGAATGATGAATTCAAAATATATACAAAATAATTCCAATGAACAACTCGCAAACAAAAGACTTCGTCATATGTTAAGAACTGCAAAGAAAGGACACTAAATTGCTACGTTGACACTATAGAACGCCAGATGGCACTGCAATATGTAAACCATTCCGAGTTAACTGGGCTTTTTCCGCCGTATTTATGATAAATGATACAAAACTTGAGCAGCTATGCTTTTTAAAGTCCAATGTATATCTGCAAGACGATCTAGCCAAGACCTGCTTTATATATCCTACAGTGAGAAGGAACATTTTTTATCAGTTATAACAGTATTTGTATATAAGTTGTATGATACTTTTTACTTTATTCTCTCATAATTCCTTAAGGAATTGGCCATTCATTTTAATCCAAGGGATTGTAATGCAATAGTGTTGTACATCGGGTGAGACTATGAGAAAGAATCTGTCTGTCCATTCCACCTATGAAGTCATCCAGCAGTTTTTGTTCAATTAACCACACCAACTAAATTAATTAGTTTAACTGGCTCCCTCATCGTGTTCTGTCCATCATATTACAATATTAACCTTCTGTTGTTATTAGTTAACCTACAGGTGTTGATCCCTCTCATGTATGGTAATTGCTACTGTTAATCCTTCACCTACCATTTATAAGTCTTGCTTGACAATGGTATGAGGATCTCTATTGAAACGTGGCCATTACAGTATAATAAAGAAGTTGTTATCCAAAATGTTTTGTCAACTTAATCTAATGAAGCTTTCAAAACCGTATTTGTCCATATTTTGCAAGATCATTTCAGAAAACTTTGGATGAGGTTTCAGGTGACATTTTCCAGTGTTACTGGCATTATATTTCTGCATTTCTGATCTTCTGACTGCCCAGAACCAATTACAGTAATGTCTTACAAATAACCATACATGTCATAAAAGGGTCAAAATATGTTTTAATGACAAAATCTGACTTAATTTCCCATAATCTGGATACTAGTATTCGTAATAATTTGTCTCAATGATTGTCGGATCCGTGAAGATACGGGTTAGAATAGGTCTTCTGCAACCCATGCTTGTCGTAATGGCGACCAATGGGATTGGGTTTAGGCTCGCTGACTTGGTTGATGCATGTCATTGTATCCCAATTGCGTAGATCGATGCTCATGATATCCATCACTGGATTGTCTGGTGCAGACTCGATTATTAACAGACCGCCGTCATGTAGCCGGAATATTGCTGTGTGCGGTGTTAAACAACAAGCAAACATAAACATGAGTGAATTCCGTGTTTGAATGGGTTTTTTTTGTCCAGACTCAGTTATTAACAGGCTGCAGTCATATAGCTGGAATATTGCTGAGTGCGGGGTTAAACAACAAACAATGTATTTGTTCTGGTCGGAACAAATGTTCTATGTGTGAAAAAACAAACCAATTCATTACAAAATGGGTTTTCTTTTATTAATCTCTGTAACCTTGGTAAAAACTTTATAATCATTTTCAGGACACTTCATCCCGACAGCCGTACTATTCTCTGATGACTGCCTTTTGGTTTAATTTATTTGACATAGAGTCATTTCATGGAATTCTCATATATCAGTACTTCCGATTTCGGTTTTTGTTTTGGCCTCTGCATTCTATCCATTTCTGTCAAAATAAATTACATGTTGTCACATTTGCCTTGATCATTAATTAACTATCAGGATTTGTTTCATGCTTTCCTTTTTCATCATATTTTTTTTGTTTTTCTTTAAGATTATGTTTATTTGTATTGCGATTGTATGTCTTAGTTTCCGTTTTTCACATTAACAAAATACAGGAACATTGCTCATAAACACACCAAAACAACTAGAACTTTTCACTTCAGGGTCGGGACATTTTCACTGTAGTTTTATTTAATCCTGATATGTTCTCCAGGTTGGAACAAAAACACGCTTTCAGGGCATCCATGTTTAACTGTGGCATGGTATCTCAGTGGGCTAGCACTATAAAATCGTCATTAGTCCGGTCTAATACAAGCAGTCACATGCATGCACGCAGGCACACACACACTCTTGTGCATGCTTGTCAGCATACAAGTGCAGTAATCTTGACGGTGACATTTAAGCCCATTTCACCCCACCTACAAAGTGTGCCCTGGCTGCCTGGGTCATCTGACCGTGATGGTGTGGATTGTGTCTGGTGCTCCCAAACAGGTGCACTGGTTTGCCTGGCCCTGATTACCTCCAAGCATCAATGATGCACAGTGAAACCCTTTTTGGGTTGGGGCATTGTTTTAGAAGGAACATTTTATTACAGAGGTGGCTCTCCAAAGGTTTGTGTATTTGACACCCTCCTACATAAGCTTGCAAGAGTGAGTGAGTGAGTGAGTGAGTATGGTTTTGCTTGGTGAGTATTGCTTTTAGCAATATTCCAGCAATATCACGGCGGGGGACACCAGAAATGGGCTTCACACATTGTACTCATGTCGGTAATCGAACCCGGGTCTTCGGCGTGACGAGCGAACGCTTTAACCACTAGGCTACCCAACCCGCTCTAAGCTTGCAAGAAGCACAACACATTTCCTGAAAGAGCTGATACAATTACCACCTTCTCTGGTGTTAAGATCCTCTTGATGCCAGGTCTGATTTTGTTCAGCGAACACTGGACAGGACAGTTTTGAAACCATCTTTTTCTTCACTCTATCTGTCACAGCCTGAAGTATAACGGTCTCATGAAAACAAAACTTACAAAAAAAAGTTGTCCATTTCTATCATGACCCTCCCAAATGTGATCTCTTAGAACTTGAGTCTACCTTTTAACTAAATGTTGCACAGGTTAATTTTCTGTAGAGTGAGTGAGTGAGTATGGTTTTACGCCGCTTTTAGCAATATTCCAGCAATATCACAGCGGGGGACACCAGAAATAGGCTTCACACATTGTACCCATGTTGGGAATCGAACCCGGGTCTTCGGTTCGACGAGCGAACGCTTTAACCACTAGGCTACCCAACTGCCCCTTTCTGTAGAGAGGACTGTTTGAATACCAGGTAACGCTGACATTGTATCTGCACTCTGTGGTTTGATCATTTCTTGTTATCAGACTCAATCGATGCCAAACCGTGAAGATCTGGGGATGGGGATGGAATAGGCTTCAGTAACCCATGCTTGCCGTAAAAGGCGACTATGCTTGTCGTAAGGGGAAAATAACAGGAATGGGGGGTCAGGCTCGCTGACTTGGTTGATGCATGTCATCATATCCCTATTGCGTGGATCAATTGGGGACAACATACCACGACATAATCTCACTTGACTTTCAGTCAGGTGAATTAGTATAGCTCAAATGCCAAGTGAGCTTAACTAAGATTAATTATCAAGAAGAAGGTTTTGGATAAATATCCACCCAAAGTGAACATGATGTAAAGGTGGTTTTATTTGCAATGAATGTTCTTGGAATGTTCTTGGCATGTTCTTGGAATGTTCCTTCAAGCACTCATATTATGAATATGCATTTACAACATCATTCTCCATTTCTAAAAATAGAACTCAACAACGTAATGACTCCGTCAAAAAACAGAGAGATCTTTTCTTAAGTAATTCTCACAACCATGTCTAACAAAATCGGTAACCACATAATATAACAATTGAACTAAACAAATATGTCTAACAAAACATGAATTCCAAACTGCCATGATCATCTATATTAGAAAAATATGGATACCAAAAAATGGACGGTTCAAGCATGTTTCATTGATAAAAACAGCATTTTTTGATAAACTATACTCTTTGGGTCAACGAATAACATAATACAATAACATTATATAATAACCATCCAATCAAATTACACAAATGAGCCAGGGCAAATTAAAGCAGAGGCCGTAAATTATATAATTTAAAGTTACTTATTTAAACGAACTATGGGACCATTAAATGAGTCCAATTGATTTATTATAATAGTATGGAGACATAATCAGATAATATGCTGGATAACAAAGATGAACTTAAAGTAGCATCACAAGGGTGCATCCAGCATTTTTAAAAGGGAGGGGTCAAATATATCAAAATCCTACCCAGATAAATTTAATGGGTGGGGTGGGGGGTGGGGGCTGAATCCCATACCTGGTTCCATAGGGTGCATCTGCAAAGACAGTAGAGACATACTCTGTTTAAATAAACATAACATATTTTTATCTCCTGTGCAAGGTCCAAAGTAGATATTGGTTTTGTTTCTTGTTAGAAAAACAAAATCCACTTGTCCAAATCATCAATTATCAATGTTAATTATCAATGAGAAGTTTATAGTCAAAATGTATTCAAAGACTAGACATGTAACTTGTGGAATTAAATATGTTTAAGAAATATAAAAACACAGGTTTCACATATTTAACAGATGAGAATTATGTTCAGAAATCTTTTCTTCTTTTTTTTAAAATGGTGTTCAAGATTAGTTATAGTTGATAAACAGTGTAAAATTTGTTGATTGAATATATTTTAATTTAATTAATTAAGTACAATCCTGACACAAATGACACAAACATGAAAATATAGCAACAATGAAAACAATACAACACTTTATCTATCATTGTAAACCTATAGAAAGTGTGTTCTGTGTTGTGATTGGCTAATTTGGGTCACATGACCAAATGTCAAATCCCGAAGGAAGCGAAAGCAAAGGGTGAGTAAGTACGAGGTGTTAAAGAGCGCGCATGTTTTTTTCAAAATAAAACAATAGGTTTACAATATCGATAAATACTATGTGTGTGTCTATTTCCGGGATTTTATCGAGTATTTGCATCTTGGAAATTTTCATTCGAGCCCCTCAAGCTAACGCTTTCAGGTCTTGAGATGAATTTCCAAGATGCAAATACTCGATAAAATCCCGGAAATAGACACACACATAGTATTTATCTTCTAAGTAACATTTGAAAAGATGTATATCACAGTCAAAGCATACTGAATTTGCTCATTAAAAGTACTCGCCTCAATAATGATAGTTTGTAGCAGAACACAACTGAGTGAGAGATCCCTCATCTGTCTCCCAGACCCTTGAGAATTTTTTTAAAAGGAGTCCGACTCAAGTCTAGAATGATTTGGCAAGACTAGATTGCCTCAGCGGAAATTAAGGATTGTACTGGGCTCCATTTGGATTTTATTCTTTTTATTATGTAGATATATATTTCTAAATAAGATAACTTTATTTCTGGGACTACATGTCAGTCTAAGAGATCTCCTACTGTTATCCTAAGGGCACAGATGAAGGTCATTATCAAGCACTACGTTCTAAGCCAGGCTTCCTGTCATGATGCTTGACAGTCTTATTATCATTAGGGAAATATTATTTATGAAAAATATAAATATTCCCTATTTATCGAATCAGTTGAATCATTGTGGCGGTAAATTTGAATGAAATGCAGTAAAAAACACTTAGATACTACCACTTGGTAGAAACTATTATTTCCTATTTGTAAAGTCAATCATCTAACTGGCCTTCTTGGAAGTTATTTTGGTACAAATATCACAGTATCTTATATAAATCACAGATAAGTTAAAGGAACATTTATAATTAGTTTCATAAATACACAAATCTGATATATTACAAACATGACACATAATATAATTTTGTGTTAAAACAACTTTAATTTTACCAACCTTAATTTTCTAGCCCTCTGGTGGCAACATAATTTAACCCATTTACAGTATTACTAAGCAGTGTGTGAAATAGCCACGTAGCAGCCTGTTATCAGATGACATGGCAACCCACAAACCTGGTAATATACCAGTGGTCAAACTTGCATATCGTCACCTTAACATACCTTATTCGCAGTATTAAGCAACCTTCTCCAGAATCAACCCTTGACCAAATTCCAGACCAATCTGTGAGTAATCTTCATATGCGCCGTCCAAAATATTTCACGACAGTCTGTAGTGTCTTGTGAATATTACAGAAAACAGTAGAGTAGAAGGTGTATATAATTGCCTAACATCAACATTTGAATGAAGTTTTTACTACCACTCAATCTCCGAACACAAATTTAGTTTGTTGTGTACGGATCTAATAGGCGAACCCCCACATCAATTTATTAAGCTTATTGTCTTATTATGGCGCATACGGTATGTATATCCAAGATGGATGACCATTAACAACCTTAACTATCTTCTTATCCTTTGACATACATGTACATGACAACACAATACTATCAGATCATTCATCATGGAAGCACAAGGTAGATAACTGTTCATCTACAAATATAACAAAAATGATACAACACAGATGAGCATATATTAAATTTGAAATTAAAAGCATAGTTTATAAATGAGACACAGTTCCTCCTGCAATAAAGAGATATGCTTTGAAGCCCAAGCTACAAATACAAATACCTGAAAACTAATATCTACATTTGGCCTGTTTTGTATGTGAAACAGATCTTAATATGGGAATAAATAAATATATATTTTAAAATAGAATCATATTCTTTAATTGTCCATAATTTACAAATTAATATATTTTAACAAAGAAAAACATAAGGCACACAGATTGCCAAAGGCAATCAATTAAATATTATGGGGATTTGTAGTATTCGTTTGCCAGATGTTCACCTAAGTTGTTGTCATGTGCAACTTGTTCTTATTTCTGGACCGCTGCGATATTGCTGGAATATTGCTAAAAGCGACGTAAAACCAAACTCACACACTCACTCTTATTTCTGGAACAAGATTAATCATTTCATCCTGATAGGTCAAAATACTTTACATATTTCATACAAGAAATCAAAAACATTTCCACCAGTTTCTCAGTTTTCAAAAGAAACAAGCAAGTAACCAATTTGTAGTGGCCTGATCAATATTTTGTGTGTAATAAATAACAAATTAAAACTGCAAAAACAGTTTGTTCTTCTATGAAGCAATGGAAAATTGTCAATATTTACAAATTATTTTTACATACCTGTACAAGGCTACAGGTAGGAATGCTAACATAAGTTACTACCCTGCATTGACTAATATCATACATCATTTCTGAACTCATATTTTACATCTATGTACACAAAATCTAAATGAATAGTCAAGTACAGATATCAGGTAACAATCACAGTTTCTGGTTTAAATGAGACAACAGCATAATTCAAGGCCACACCCCCGCGGATTCCCTCCCTTTGTTGAGACTCTCGTGATTGGTGTGGATGTGCAAGCATGGGCTCAGATCGCTGCGACATGATGATCCTCCCCACAGCATGCTTACGAGATATTGACTCCTTTTCCTTCACACCATTCCTACGTATATTATCTCTGGTTGATGAACTGGTAACAGAATTTGGTCGACTCTGGGACCGCTTTGATGGAACTGGTTCTTCGTTTGTAGAATACCTGCCTTTGACGTGATACCAGGCCGATTTGTGATGAACAGCTCGCTTCATATCCCGGGGTATGCCAGGCTTTTCCAGTAGGCTGTGGATGGAGCTGTGTGGGCCTGTGATGGAGCGGCAGTTGGAGACGTTGATGGCGTACGGACCTGGGATGCTGCAGCGAGATCGGTGACTCTGGAGGCTGCTGTTGGTGAGACAGGAAGACGAGGCGCCTGTCGTGTAGACCCCTAATCCATCTCCTCGACTGAAGTTGGCACTGTGAGTCCTATTGGGCATGCCAGGCTTCACACTTCCAGCACTGCCATACCGAGCGAACAGCTTCAGAGGAGCACTGACAGGACGGGAGTCCACTTTAGCTTTCACTGGAACCTTCTTTGGTGATTTCTGCGGCTGGGGAGCCATATCACTTGCATAGTTGTCTATCTGTGGCTCCGAGACCATGACTGGAGGGTTTCTAGGATCCGCCTCCTCCTCATCACCCCCTCCCCCTGCAAAACTGAGGTCCACAGTCAACCTCCTGATAGAAGAGTCTGATGTTAAACTGGAGGTGTTGGTCTCGGACAGAGCCACAGTTTTACCCATATCCAGAGCCTGCTGAAAGCGTCTCTCCATTGAGCCCCTTCTCAACAGCTTTGGTCGGTCTGATTCAGTCAGAATTCTCTCGGATGCACTCATGACACTAGCAGAGCTGCCCATGATGCTGAGTGGACGATTGTGCTTCAGTAGGTCATCTCTGCTGACAGATCTCACACAGTCACGATCCCCATTTCTCAACCTGTTAATGGTGGTGGAAGGCCGGAATTTTTTCTGGACAGCTGAAAGATCTTTATCTCTGAAGGAAAGACTGCTGTAGGGATTGGACGGTGTCCGGGTGTCGGTAGGTTTGGCAGGCCCAAACTCATAGTGACCCAGTCTCAGCATCACCTCCTGGTTTGTGAGGTACTGCTGGGCTGCCTTCGTGTCTGGGTGGTCTCCCCCTGGAAGTAGGACCAATAATCTTACAAGCATCAAAACACTGTAACCCTGAGAGAATAATTAAATTAAGAAAATAATCTCACTTAATGATAAAAAGAAATAAACTTTATATTTAAACAGCACTGATACCTATTGCCATACTAATACAGTCCTGGGTCTACAGAACCATCTTTACACAAAGACTATTGTAACATCTATCCTTTAACACATACAATAGATGTAGAACTAAGATCACTTCTGGGAAGTGGTTCCTGGTGATAGTTGTTTGCATAAACACTCATTCATTGTGTTTGGTAGTGAATGAGTGACTATGGTTTTACGCCACCTTTAGTAATATTCCAGCAATATCATGGCGGTGGACACCAGAAATGGGCTTCACACATGCTACCCATGTGGGGAATTGAACCAGGGTCTTCAGCATGATGAGTGAACACTTTAACCACTAGGCTACTAGTCCTGTTTGGTAGTGAGATAGCCAAGGCTATCAGTGGGTTCGCTCATCACGCCGAAGACCCAGGTTCGATTCCCGACATGGGTACAATGTGTGAAGTCCATTTCTGGTGTTCCCCCGCCGTGATATTGCTGGAATATTGCTAAAAGCGGCGTAAAACCAAACTTACTCACTCACTCACACTATCAGTGGGAGGTGAGATGGAGAGTTTTCATCGTTCATTCCCTGAACATGTCATGTTTTTCCTGTGACCCTCCCTCATGGTCCTTTGAAACAAATGCTAACTGAGGCTCACATCTCAAGTTTGAAATCAGGTAGTATTTTATAGATCCGCATACAATCTGGAAGAGGGACTGATTGGGTTGTGTTCAACACCGCTTTGAACATCATTCCAGTTATATCATGGCATGTCAGCTTAATGTGGGAGGAAATCCCAAGTGATGTAGGTCTCAGATGTTTACCACTTCGATAAAACCCACTAGGCACATCTACATGGGATGGTGCTGACAAACCTCGAAACTGAGATTCCAGGGCAAACTGGGATTTGAACCCACAATCAAAGGTTTCACAAAACTCTGCAGTGCAAATTGGGGAGCCATAGATGGCTAGGACAACTGTTCCCCCTAGTCTACTTGATACAGACCCCCACTGATCCAGCTTACCTAATCTTGTTGTGCGGATGTCCAGAGCCCGTCTCAGTAGCTTTATGGATTCCATTTTCGCTGAATAACTTGGCTGCTCCCCAATCAAACAACCTGAACAAAGGCAAGAATATTCCTAATTTGAAACATGCATGACATACTGTAGAAGCACTTACTACTCATTACAAAGTCTGAGTTTTTTCTCATAAGAATGTTGTTTAATGACAATAATACCCTTAGCACATATATATTCTCAACTAGATTGACACATATTTTCATGCAAAATGTGAATTATGGAAAATTGGACAGATCTTGTGACAGTACATTCATTATGTGGATGTTGAAGTACTGTCAGTCAAACATGTGAACCATCCTATTTTTATTTTTGTCTTATTTGTTATTTGACAAGCTTGTTGCACTGTGGACCAAATCTTTTCCGGCAACAAACTCACTTGTCCTCTCTACCTATCATAATAAAGATGCAAATCTCAATGAAATTATGCCTAAAATTGGATTTGACTAAAAGTGCAAATATTTTGTGCACAAATTCACATGCTTTCTGGCATGCTACCCTACTCAAAGAAGATAACAAACCCCTGATTCTTTCATATTACTGTAGTTGTTAAAAGGTCGACATGAGCGTCACGCCAAATAATTCATACCCAAAAAAATAAAAAAAAATTTTTTTATTAATCTATTGTTCACAGATCCACAAATGTTTAAAACTTGGCTTTTATCACACCATCTGTCAAACATCCTCAGAAAATATACTAACTGTCAAATAAATTTCATTGAAACTAAACTCCAGAACAATGTGTGAACTGTTTCCATGTGAACATGATGAATTAACCCTTTAATGTTTAGTTCTGACCCCCCATCATGTAAGAAAAACAGGACTGTTTTCAGCATTTAAAGTGCCAAAAGCTAATATCCCTCATATTGTGAAACAACATTCAAATGTTCAAATCAAGATACCATTGAGATTTCCTTCTGTCTGTAGTTAAAAAAAATATTTTTTACATCATAATGAATAATTCAGAAGCTAAGTTCTGGAATAAAAAGAATTATCACATGGGCAGGTACCTAATATGTGGAATTTGGTAATAATATATAAATTCACATCCCCAGTTCATAGGAATATGTCAACCAATATGTACACATGAGGTGCCAAGGTTGCAAAACTTTGTTTTCACATGCCCAGTTCATAAACTTGAAGATCCGGGTTAGAATAGGTCTTCATCAACCCATGCTTGACCTCAAGGGCAACTATGCTTGTCGTAAGAGGCGACTGACGGGATTGAGTGGTCAGGCTCGCTGACTTGGTTGATGCATGTCATTGTATCCCAATTGCGTGAATCGATGCTCATGATATCAATCTCTAGATTGTCTTGTCCAGACTTAATTATCAATAGACCACCATTATATAGCTAGAATATTGTCGAGTACGGCATTTAAAACAAACAAACAAGCAAACATAAACATGTGTGTTTAAATTTGTCCCCTACAACCAATGCTTGTCATGAGAAGCTACGTCAAGAGGCGTGTGGTCAAGCCTGGTGACTTGGTTGATTGCAAGTTATTGTATCTCAACTGTTTTTTCTCGTCCAGTCTCAGTTATTCACATGCTGCAGTCACATATCTAGATTATTACTGTACTGCAGCATTAAACAAACAAGCAAACACACAAACCCAGTTCATAGAGTATCTCTGCCGTGAGGAGATGGTTGGGAGTGAGGCACTGTTCCCGCACTTCTATAGCCCGACTGTACAGGTGCTCTGCCTGCGCCTTGTCACACCTGCACGGGTAAACACAGGAAGGCAACGATGAACATCTTCAAAATGTACTTACAAATCATTCCAGCTTTCACCATCGTAATAATGAAGTCGCTGACGTTCTCAAAAATATTCATTAACTAAAGTATATATGTACATCCGGAATCAACACAATGGAGTGATTTCTCTGACTTATGATATAATTATAATTTTGCATTATGACCTATAGTTCAGAACGGCCAGGGAATTCATGGCTCAGAATCAACTGTAACAACCATATAATTGTTTAATATTCACAGAATATATAAGTCGTCCTTGCTCCATTAAGCACACCCTGACCAACATCTAGATGAAGAAGTACAGCAGTGTAGAAGGGGAAAAAGGTTTAGTTCCATCGACATTGGCAATAAGTTTGTTCACTACTGCTCGATCTCCAAATATACAAATTTAACTACCGTATTCGACTTAATGGCGCCCAGGGCACTCTCAAAATTAGAAATAGGGGGCTCTTTTTAGAATATTATTTTGGTGGAAAAAACAGAGTTGAAGGATAAATTTCGTGGTTTATGCTAACGACCTGACTGTTTATATACGACAGATATATTTTTCCAGAATTTAATTGCCCATAATTAAGGGTGCATATAACACATGAGTGCGTATTATACACGAATAAATAAATCTTGTGCACATTGATCAATCGGAAGGGATGCTAATTGGGATGGTTCACTTGCCAATATATTTGTAAATATCACCATGGGTGCTTATTAGAGCGGGGTGATTATTACGTGGATTACAGTAATTGTGTATGGTTTTAATTAGCTCCACCAAATTCAAATTTTCTATGTGCCCAGAGCACCTATCACAGCAAATGCAGTATACGTAACAAGGCGTTTGACACTGCAACAAAATATGCAATGTTCATTTTCTTAAATGGCTACAATCACAGAAGAGTCACATTTGCATAAGACATACCCTTTGTTATTAGTAGTGGAAGACAGAAGTCTGGCAAGTGCTACCAGAACATCAGCAACCAAGGGATGACGTTTTCCAAACCACTGTTCTCGTAGGATAAGACACTGTCGTAGACACGACTCAGCACGAAGACAGTCCTGTTGTTTGTGCCTACCAAGTAAGGAATATCACAGTACACACATGGATATTGATTAAATCTCAAAACATTCACCAACTGTAAGCTGTGGTTATGGTGTAATGTAAATGGATTTATTGATAAACTGACATCTGATATATCAAACAATACCGATCTCTACAGGAGGTAGGTAAGTTTGTCTTATCTCATACCCAACACTCCAGGAGATATTAATTTACTTATTAATTTCAGGGTAGGATACTGTCAACACACTTTTTTATACTTCCAAAACAGGTGATATCTTATTGTAAGGGACCAGTCATTTATTACAGGGGGCTGAGGCTGGGCAGAGGTTTTTGATGAAACAATAATGACCCTCCCCTAATGCTTGTCGTAGTTTGGATGACTCTCCCTGTGTCCTTGTACATTTTTTTCATGACCTTACCGAAAAGACAAAATGTAAAAGCACTCGATATTCTATTAAAACATGTCTCTTTTTTCAAGACCCCCAAATATGTTAAAAATATTTTATGACCCTGCTCTAGAGACTGTGATATTTTATAGTGACCCTCCCCTGCTTCCCTGTGTTGACCTAAGGAATTTTTCCAGAACAAATTATCTGCACACAGATCTGTTATGGCTTGCAGATAGTGAGTGATTGATGGACCTAATGGGTTTATTTCAGTCTTGACATCTTGACAGCTGATATAAAGAGGTGTCATAACTCACAGAAGGAGTAGTTTTGTTTCAAGTACTGATGCATAATGATAGTATATGAGCATGGTAAACACGTAACATGGTATATAATGAACAATAAAATATTTTCAGATTTTATGTGCAAGGGTTCTCAAATCACTGACTCAAATTTCCCAATTATTTTCAAGTTAAGCTTCTGCTAAAGGTCTGTCTCCTGAACTTCACAAGTATCAACTGTCAATGTATTGCATCATGTATTGTATCACAACCTTACTGTTGAGATAAGTATCTAATAACAACCAGACATATCATGACAGTCCTAACCCATGTATAACTGTTGACTTCAAGGGCAAAAACCTCAAACATGATTCCTTGAGAATGTTCAACTAAACTGAAAAGGAAAGAAAAGACTTGAAAATTGTATTTGACCAAAAAATGACAAACGTTACCAGGCTGAATGTTTGGTATCTGTGAACCAACTCACGCTGATCATGACAACATGCGCTTCACTCTTCTCATTACATTGTCATCGAATAACCATTTCTTGTTTGTTTCGTTTTTAGCCACCATCAAATATAAGTGCATATCGTTGGATCATAGGTTTTCGCACACCATACGTTTTCGGACAGACATGTTTATTGCGATTATTGCGTGTTTGTTTCATTTTTAGCCTCCATCAAATATAAGTGAATATCATCAGATCATAGGTTTTCGGACATCATACGTTTTCAGACGGACATGTTTATCGCGATTCTTGGCCCTAATATAAGGGTTGTTGCGTACCACATTGTTAATACCCAAATGATTGCTTGTTTTTGAGATAAAGTTGTCTTTTATGAGTGAGTGAGATGTTCACAGTTGTTCTTGTGATAAGCAAGAAAACTACACATTTTTTAAGCATCTGAAAACCCATAACACGGGGATACTTTCTTTTGCTCGGCAGTTTACTTCAATAGAAGGCAACACCAAGCAGTAGTTATTTTACTTTTACA
The DNA here is from genome assembly GCF_022045235.1 of Haliotis cracherodii. Lineage (NCBI taxonomy): Eukaryota > Metazoa > Mollusca > Gastropoda > Lepetellida > Haliotidae > Haliotis > Haliotis cracherodii. The sequence continues at coordinate 52,749,689 of NW_027266319.1, read as the reverse complement.
TTATTCTAAATACTGTCCACATACTGCAAGGACAAAAAATATTGGAGGCTACAGCATTAAAGAATATTTTGGGGAAATAATCAGTAATGTAATCTATTTTTAAATAAGGCCTCAGTGAAGATTTCTTACCTTAGAATGCCAAGATGGTAGAGGATGGTTGCCCTGAGGGTGACATGACCTGGACAGTTCTCGATACTCTCAAGCGATTCCTTCAGTAGGTCCTCCGCCTCAACCAGCTCTCCCTCACTCAGTCTGATACTGCCATGGTGGCCCAGTAGACGACCTGAACGCACAAGACATCAGCATGTGAGGTAAATAGCCATGACATACCGCTTCGGATGCTCTTCTCAGATGCTCTTCTCAGATGCTCATGATTACTGAGTTTCATTACCCCACATATGATAAAGTCTGTGTCTCTATCAAGCCTAAGCAAGATACTCCAGGGTTCCATGAAAAACTTGGAATACCGGTATCTCAAATATACTGTGACAGATCTTTATGATATATAGACAAGGTTCTGTTTTTTCTCATAGTAAGGCAAAAACATTATTTTGTTGCAAACAGACACGTGCATTACTTTTCAAATGATTTCCCTATACAGTCCTTCATAATGTGTTCAGATCTATCTCCTTCAAAGGACAAGGCATGACAATGGTTGGTTGGTTTGTTGGTTGGTTGGTTTGTTGTTTAAGGCCGCACTCAGCAATATTCCAGCTATATGACGGCGGTCTGTAAATAATTGAGTCTGGACCAGACAATCCAGTGATTGACATCATGAGCATCGATCCACGCAATTGGGATCGTTGACATGCATCGACCAAGTCAGCGAGCCTGACCACCCGATCCCGTAACCAAACCATCACCTGTAAGATGACAACACGACCACTGTGCCATCCAACAGTACCACACAGGTAGAAGGCTACATAACTACATTGTAACAGCAGAACACTTAGTATGGGCTTAATACTTGGCACCAAACCATCACCTGTAAGATGACAACACTACCACTACCAACAGTACCACACAGGTAGAAGGCTACATAAATACATTGTAACAGCAGAACACTAAGTATGGACTTAATACTTGGAACCAAACCATCACCTGTAAGATGACAACACTACCACTGTGCCATCCAACAGTGCCACACAGGTAGAAGGCTACATAACTACATTGTAACAGCAGAACACTAAGTATGGACTTAATACTTGGAACCAAACCATCACCTGTAAGATGACAAAACAGTAATGGTGCCACACAAGAGAAAGCAATATTTAGTAACTCACAAGGTACAGTTCAACCCCTCACCATGTTCCAGCACAGATTCTCGATGATAACAATACCCAAATCTATATGTATCGATCTGTTTACTGGAACAATCTGATTGTAACAAATGTGAGTCTTGTTCAACCTCCTCATACACAAAGAGTAACTGACACCCATGTTGGAGGTCCTTGAGTCAGAGATAGATGGGACATCACACAATGGCCGACACCAGACGAACATTTCATGCTCAGGAGACTTTATTCAGATACTTCAGGAAACAATGACATGCTTGACAGAAGGCCATTGGGGATTGTTCAGTACTGAATGCAATACACAGTACACACCCACAACAATGCTTCAGGGTTTGATAAAACGTGTATTTGGAGCTAGATAAAATTTGATCTGTGTTGATAAGATCCAAGTGCATATTCATGTATTCATTTTGGACACCCACTGTACTGAATTGAACCTAGGACTTTGAAAAACATGAATTTATTTATATTTACTCAGAGCTGTAGGTTCAAATGAGTAACCTTTAAAAAAGGACTAACAAAAGAGGTTTAAGGTGTTGAATCTAAATTATTCAGAAATAGTCAGAACAGCTCCTAGAACAAAAATGAATTATGCTTTTACTTTTGGATATCGTAATAAATAGGGAAGAACTCATTAGATCATTTATCAAATCAACTAAATTCTGTCCTCTTGGAAATCTTGAAGTTTATTTATTCTTTTTCAACACCTGGCCTGACATAACTGAAATCTGATGACCATAAACAAAAATTATTTTACATGATAAACATAGGGCTAACCAATAATGTTCTTTAACTTAAAAGTATTAAAAGACCATTCTCAGAAAAGTTTCTAATTTTATAGCTTTCATTTTTTTTTTTAGATTATATATTTGTAAAGGATTTGAGCAGGATCTTTTTTAGGTTTTCTGGTGTGATCATATCAAAATGAATTGTAAAGGACTTGATGTAACAACATGTAAAGATTGTTGAACAGAGCAGTGGAATTAATTTAGGCTTAGCCTATTTGCCAACCTGCTTGAATAAATTTTATGTAAAATACAAGATGAACTTAAAATATAGTGTTTAAACCACATCACTGAATTGAACGAAACAACATGTACCTGGCGCCATATGATTTATCGGATTATCCCATCATGAACATCAACTAGGATTACACTACTCACCCCGAACTTAACAACAGGGATTCACCATGAGGGTATGTCAAACAGATCCACCTCCTCTGAACCAAGCAACATGCACACAGCACAACATGTACATTTAGACAGAGCTCCGGAACAAAGTTGTCAAGGATCCAAAACCTCATTTGTCCTTCAGTCAATGTGGAAGGTGACATGCTTCTCTTGAATGCTGCCAAGTTAATCTGTACAGGTTACGCTGTGTATTACAATGTAATCCCATTTGCTGAGTGACACATCATTAGGGCTTATAGATAATCTGATTAATCTTGCACCCCTGACTGTTGGCAGATACTCATAGACATGGGATTCTATACAGTGGTTCTAAGAAGCATATGGGTGGTCTTATTATCTCAGACTCAAGTGATATACGTCATGTTAAACAGTTTATGGTGATATTATTATCATTATGATACATTATGAAAACGGCATTTCAACCATGAACACCTGGGTTAGTATGTGTCCCCAACACTCCACTGCTAGTCAGAAGAGGCGACTAAATTTAAAACCTGAGATTTCGGTTTAGACTTGGTCCTTAGCAACCTACGCTGGTCGTAAGTTGGTTGGTTTGTTGTTTAACGCAGCACTCAGCAATATTCCAGCTATATCACGGCGGCCTGTAAATAATCGAGTCTGGACAAGACAATCCAGTGATTAATATCATGAGCATCGATCCACGCAATTGGGATCGATGACATTCATCAACCAAGTCAGCGAGCCTGACCCCTCGATCCCATTAGTCGCCTTTTACGACAAGCATAGTCACCTTTTGGGTTGATGAAAACCTATTCTACCCCGGAATCTTCACAGGTCACGCTGGTCAAAAGAGGAGGGAGGTTAAATGGATTGGGTGGTCATGCAGGCTTGATATTTGTTTGATGAAATGATAATGTTTCGGGATAGTATGGATTGTTGTTCATAATATCAATCACTGGATTGTCTGGTCCAGACTCAATTATTTTCAAGTCACTATAGCTGCAATTTTGCTGAGAGCAGTGTTAAACAACAAACACACACACACACTTCAATAATGAAGTCAAGCGTTCTTTGAATCATCAAGTTACAGATATATTTAAGGAGACACTACAGATTTCCTTGTTTTACAGATAATATTTTTGTTTAGGATATATGCTGGCAAGATTTTCAGATGGCAAGATTTTCAGAGACTCTGTGGTGATAGATGAAGCCTACATTTATAAGGAAATTATGAGCTTGTAAAACATCTTTGTGTTTACATGTCATACACCATTGGAATGGTCTAATCCTAGTGTATACAAATATCAAAGTTATGTTTATCACATTACTTAAATAATGCTTAAAAAATAATTACTTAAATAAACTGAAGGCCATATGGGCCTGCTGAAATTTAAAACTATCAGCCCGGAAACAAATCTTTCATCCTTAGGGCCGATGTCTATTTGGAACACTGCATGACCAACAGCCATTTCCAGTGTGTTACCATATAAGTTGTAGCAGGGTCACTCGGGGTACATAGGGTTTTATGCATCCCATATTAGGTTTTATACCACGGCCTGTGTTAAGTTTTTTACCACGTCCTGTGTTAGGTTTTTTACCACGTCCTGTGTTAGGGTTTTTTACCACGTCCCGTGTTAGGTTTTATACCACGAGCCTGAGGCGAGTGGTATGAAACTAAGGCTGGGACAGGTAACTCGGGTACTCGGTCGGGTGGGTCCTGAGTAGGACCTGAGTACCCACAGGACTACCCGGACCCATGGTTAGTCACGTGATATATTGTTTAATGACAAAAAGTATCTAAAACTCAATGTCCTGTCCTGTCGGTCGCACATTTGTTTGAAAAGCTTAACAGAATCTACATTTCTGATCTTTTCATTCACAAGTCTAGTCCACTGACATTTACTGGGAACATTACAATTAGCCATGTAATCATTCAAGACATGGAAAAGATCGTATTTATGGACAAGGTGCATCATGTTAAAACAGGGAGATTTATAACATCTTTAGTCAAAATCTGGTTGACATTTGTATTGCCCAAGTCTGCCAATAAATAGTTGTTTGAAATAGAAGTCACAGCAACATCGACACAGTTGACGAAATAAGAGCAGAGCTTGTTTATCAATGTATGCTTGAATGGTAATAAGATCTAGACTATCCAATACAATATTCCTGAGGCAAGAGAGTTAACTGACTTTAAAGGTCCAGTTTCAACCCTTGCCGAACTAGGCTGGAATTACTGGGCCCGATCCTGGCACCACCAGTGGATATTACCAGTTATGTCCCTTCTAAGCTTCTCCTATGGACCAATCAGATTCCACCTCTCGTATCACTTGCGTTTGCTTCACACAAAATGGTGGCACCAAGTCAGGACGATCTGATCGATAATCAAGATCTATATTGTGATAAAACAGGTCTTACATCGCAAAATGCATCAAGTCACGTGAGCACATTGATTAAAAACGTGAAAAGATTTGGAAAATATCTGCTGACAACGAGTTGGCAGTGCACATGCTTTGCAAATCCTGCAATCGGCCGAAATCTGCACGACAGTTTACGAACCGGATTTCAATTTCGGTGCACGATTTTGATTGGACTATGCTTAAACTCGTTAGTCCAGCCAAAATGTAACTCCATAATACCAGCCTAGTTCGGCAAGGGTGTAAACTGGACTTTTAGAGTCATTTAACTCTCTTGACTCTTGTCTTGGTAGACCATTTAACCCTAACCCTGAAGCAGCGCTGTGGTATTTCCTTCATACTCTCTACCAGTAAGTTGTCCCCATACATTGCATCCATATAAGGCACATGGCAAGATAACTCTATGTAGTATTCGCACAGCTGCAATTGGGTTCAACCCACCGAAATACAAACCATTGTTATGGTTTACATTAATAAGTCTTTTCAGTTTTTCACATGCAATACGCGAGCGTTCGAGTGTTGAGATACTGTCACTAAGGCATACCCCAGCATACGTTACAAAATACATGGCAATTCTATCTTTGCACAGGAAACATGAGGGTCAGGTCCATTATATGTACAGTGCGAAAATACTACGACTGCACTTTTATTCACATTATAAACCAGACGCCATCTACACGCATAATTGTGAGCAATATCTAGCAGGTTTTGCAGTGCTGATAGAGAGCTACTAACAATGGTTGTAATTAGTGTTTGAATGACATTGTTTATATACTTGTTACAAGTGCTGCTCAATAAACAGTGACGTGGAATATATAGTTGTTTGTTTGTCTAAGTTGGTAATTCTGCTCTCCAAAATGTATTATTGTTAATATAAATGCAATGTTTAATAATGCGTGCAAAGACCACATTTTTCGCATTTAATTCACGCTTGCATTAATTTCAAGATTTACAGTATTAACTTGGCATTCATTTACTGATTGGCATGAAGAATGAACAACACGAAACATCTACTGCAAATAACAAGAATATGAAATAAATATCCAACATTACTTTTAGAAATCGACTTTGCTGTTAATTTACATTTTGTAGGTGTGGGAACCTTCCTGATTCAGCTCGGTATCTATTCTCCATTATCTTATAACACCACTGACACAAAAAGACTATCATTCAAGTCCCAGTACGTAACACATTACACAATTTGTAATCACAAGATTTACACATGACAATCACATGACTCCTTCCACCTCTGCCCATGGTGTTGACCAAATGACTTGTTAATTCCCCATAGACACATCAATTAAACGTTTCTTTGAAGTTAGGTGTGAGTGTTACTAACAATCCAATTGGCCTTTGACACGCTGAACTCAGTGCAGTGGAGATTTCTGTCTTGAATAGCCTTGTTTATTTGAACCGTAATAATGCATGAGTCAAGGCAAGGTCGACCTATCAGAGTAAATTTGTGTTGGAAGTACATATTTTGGGCTGGAAAATGACTTGAAGACAACCTCCACACATCCGATTCGACACATCAGAGGTTAAATCATGATGAATAAAGATGAATATGAAGGGATCAAACTTCTATTACGACCAGGGCTGGTATGATTCACTCACGTATTCGGTGAATGGAACCGTAACCATTCATGAATTTAATTCATTATTCATGGTCATTAGAATCGAATATTTATGAATATGCTATCATGTATATTAACATACCCTGTACCTAAAAATATCCATAACAACATATTATATGCATAGATTTCTTTCAATGACAACACTCTAATAATATTTAATTTGACAGTATTGTTGTCACTGGTCATTGTCACATTTGAGCAGATACTAGTACCTGGATAAGTGCAGTATATAAATGAATAATTTATTCATAATTAACAAACCATGTGAAATATTTTATGTTATTGTTTCACTGAATATAATTAATAATACATTAACTGCTGACTTGTTATTGTAATTGTGAATTAATATTCGTATTCGTTACCCTTATATTCGTGATATGAATCGTATTCGCCTCACAGTGTATTCGTTGCAGCCCTAATTACGACACAACCATAAGTCCGACACATCAAAGTTCGACACAACAATGTTTGACTGTATTCCTGGAACATTCACAAAGGTCTTACTCCACACTGCCCTAGGATGACATGTACCAAGTTTCATTGACTACATTCAATTCCTCTTAAGTAATTTTGAGGCTATAAACTTGTGGATGACCTTGACCCTTGACAAGACAGATCAATGAGTCAAAGGTATTTCCCAGAGTCATGAAGGAGACAAACATGAAATGACATCTCTGAGATGTCTAAGCACCACAGGGGCGGTCGGGTAGGATGGTTAAAGCGTTAGCTCGTCACACCGAAGACCCGGGTTCGATTCCCGACATGGGTACAATGTGTGAAGCCCATTTCTGGTGTCCCCCGCCGTGATATTGCTGGAATATTGCTAAAAGCGGCGTTAAACCATACTCACTCACTCTAAGCACTACATTCTTGTATGGTTTTCAAAATGTGTGGCAGCACTGAGATCCAAATTCGGAAAAAATCTTAAAGCATCCCCATTTCATGGGTCTACTTCATAAAGTTAAATAATGGTTATCTTCATCCAGGTAGATGCTCAGATCTCAAACACTGAATGTTATTCATGCATATTAGAGCATAGCATTTTCCTATTGCAATAATGATGCAAACAATATCACCAATGTATGTCAGTTGGGCACGTGAAAAGAAATCTGATATTGTAAACATGCATTTCTATAATGATGTTGTGAAACGTCTTCCAGGCTCCCTATGGGGATTCCAAATCTGAATAGCTACCAAGTACTTGCTGCTTGTTGTAAGAGGCGACTAAAATGGGGATTGATTTGTCAGGCTCTTGACTGATTGTGTCTTGTACCTTGGTGGCAAGGATGGATGGTCATGTCTTCAACCACTGGTTGGCCTGGTCCAGAGGCTGCTGGGATATATAGCTGGAATATTGCTGCCTCATAAAGCAGTATTGAATCACTGTAATAGGAGAACACACCTACCTTTTAGCACCTGTAGTCGAGTGATGTCGATGTCCTCATCATTCTTCTCCAGGAGGTCGACAATGATCCTGAGCGCTCGTCTGTAGCAGCCCTCACAGCGCCTCATGTCACCCCGGGAGTGGTGGATGTTTCCGAGCATCTCCTGACACTCCGCCATCACCTTCAGCTCATTGCAGCTCAATGGGTAGTTCTACATCAAAGGGAAATGTAAAGGTCATTTTGAGAGCTGTATACTGTATCTCTTTCAAACAAAGGGAGAAAACCCTGTGGGATTTCCAGGTTAGAATAGGTCCCCAGCAACCAATGCTCGTTGTATGAGGTGACCAAATGTATTGGGTGGTCAGGTTTGATGACTTAGTTGATTATGTGTCATCACACCCTGATGGCATGGATTGTTGCTCAGAATATCGGTCACTGGATTATCGGGTCCAGACTTCATCGATTATTTAAAGACTGCTGTCATATAGCTGGAATATTGATGAGTGTGGCATTGAACAACAAACAAACAAACAATAAAAAAGAGTAAAACACTGAGGATGTTTTCGATAAATAAGAAAAATCATATACAGGTCACCTCCTTACCCCTTGTTTCTAGATCTAAAATTCTGTGAAATATGGAACTGACAAGAACGAAAGGAATGGGTGAATGTCATCTTAATCATTCAAAGTGATGTCTACGTCATGGTCCTCCATAATCCTGCATGTTTTTTCACATGTAGAAGGCAAAGGTACACTGACATTTTACTTCTGAAATGCACCGTCCCAATTTACAGGATTTTAAAACATTTTTCATCACCATCCAACACTGAGGCACAAACTGTTCTGTGTACATGGTAGTCAAGCTACTATAATTGCTTGAGCGAAACTGTCTGCTAACATGGAAATGAACAGTGCGACTTGATAGAAAATCTCATCCGATAGTTCAAACAATTTTTGACAAGAATCATATTAGCATGTACATATATGAACTCCATACGATTACTCAGTGTTCACCTGATGAAGAGGCAAAAGGTAGCCCTGAAACGTCGTTACAAACAATAAAGAGGTGTTATCTATAACATCTTCATGACTTCATGTTGAAATATTTGAGATCCAAAGACACAAAAATGAGATCCTATCCTGCCTGTTCATATTACTGTACCCAGGCTTCACTTAATTTCTTAATTCCGAGAGCTGAAGAGGGATGAGAATAAGCTGCTCGAGATAAAGGGGATGAGATTGTTTTGTAAGAAGTATGGGCTGTAGGAGAGTCTAGTACTGACCCTGCAGAGGTACTCGAGGAGGCCTGTGAGGATCTGCTCTGTGGTGTCAGCGTGACCAAGCTCCAGCAAAAACTGACTGATGTGCCATGCAAGGGAGGTAACCAGTCCTGCAAAAATAACATTTCTCTTATATTCACTTGTAGATAGGAAACAAAATCATCCATGTTTCTCTTCCACTTGTTCCTCATACAAAATGAGATGAAATAATCCTTCACAATATCAGTAAATCTGCAGTTATTCCCATCTTATTAATCTTCTTACAAATACATTGCTGGGACGAGTCCTAATTTACTACCCGGGTACCCACACCACTATTACCCGACCCTACCCGGGTACCCGCTGTAGGTCTCAAGAGATAGGTACAAAATGTCCAATTGGTAAACGTTTGACGTATTTAGATACACGTATAAAATGATCTGGTCATGCATACACCGAAGTTGACTGAAGTTTTATCTTTATGCAAACATATAAAGTCAGAAGGAATGCGTGCATAGTCGAAAAGAAATATGAACATTTGTCACTTGTGGTGTAACCATAGAGTTTTAGATAATTTTGGTCATTAAAAAATATATCACCCGACTAACCACAGGTCTGGGTAGTCCTGTGGGTACCCAAGTCCTACTCAGTACCCACCCAAAACGAGTACCCGAGTACCCGTCCCGGCCCTAGTACCTGATGCTATTGTACTCACGCTAATAGCTAGAGGCAGATCAGTCAGAAGTGGTGAGTGAGTTGGGTTTTGTGCACCTTGACAGTATTTCAGTTACATCATGTCAGGTTAAGTTGGGAGGAAAACCATGAATTCTACTATGAATTTGGAAAATACTCGATTTTGATTGGTCAATCAGAGGTACCAAATCACAATAAACCCACCTTGATTGAAACAGTCGATTTGACAGCTGCATCACCATTGAAGCCAATAATTTTACAATAGTTCTTCTTTTACATTTATTGTCAGTAGGCATATTTAAATAATTATATGTACCAAGCTAAATTTTGCATTTTAAAACTCATGTTGTGCGTTCGGTTTATAAATCAACTTTGCATTGTTAAATCTACAGGTAACCTAGCTCTACATTGTAAACACAGTATGTTGATCTCCAAAGTGATGCAGGTTGTTGATGTTTACTACTTGATGCAACCTACAAGCACGGGTATGGTGCAGACAGACCAAGGATCATAATCACGGCATTATGGGATTCAAACCTTACATCGAGGACACAGGTGGCCCAGTCGTCTAAGGCGCTGCGATTCACTGTGCAGAGTTGCGTCCCTTCTGCATGCCAGAAACCTATGATTGTGGGTTTGAATCCCCGTTCACCCCGATTATGTTTCTAGGTTTGTCAGCACCATACCTGTGCTCGTTTCACCAAAGTGGTAAACGTCTGAGACCTGTATCACTTCAGGCTTTCCTCCCACATTAAGCTGACACGCCATGATATAACTGGAATACTGTTAAAAGCGGCGTTAAACCCAACTCACTCACTCACTCACTCACTCACTCAAACCCTACATGGGAAGTAGGGTCGAATGTTGCATTTAATTTTCTTGCACTCATAGAGCAACATGCCTGTGTGTGTTTGTGTGTGTGTGGCTGCTTGTACTAGTCAGAACTATTGTTACTACTAATGCTAGCCCATGCTGCAGTTTAACATGGACCCCACTCAGACACAGTTTACTGACTCTGAGCCGTTTTATTCCCTTAATGCCGAACGCTAGACTGGGAAATGACAATTGATGCTGCTGGGTATATAACCACCAACCTTCCACCCTCCAGGCAGACACATTATCCACTAGACCACAGAGGCGGTCTATGTAGGTAGAAATACAATTATTAATAGTTTTACTGAGAATGTGTTTGCCACTCACCCTTGTCAGATATGCATATTTTTTCTTCTTCTTTTAATACTTCTGACTGTAAAACAAAATACCATTTCTCATTAGCAGGAAAACTCAGCTCAAATGTTATTCTTAGTAGCAATATAAACACAATATTGCTTTATATTTGATATTATATGATTCTTTTAGCATTTTCCAATTCCATAACTTAAATTCTACCAAATACCTAAAATTGCTTGGCTGAATGTGTTCTACATTATGGATATGGAGTTTCATTTCCATCTTGACAGAGCGAGGAACTGAATTGGAGTGGAAGACTGCGACTTGAGCCACTTGTATGAAGCCAGGGTTTGACAGATTTCTTCCTGTCTACTATTAAGAACAGTAAGTGATAGTCCATACATTAACACTAAAATCTACATCAATGATACAAAAAGGCTGTAAGATATGGACATTTTGGGCACAGACTGGATTGCGTTAAAGTGTGACCACCACAGTGGGACAATCCAATCCATTTGGTCATCTCTTAATAAGAGTCTTATGAGCAATATAGGTTGCTGGGGACCTATTCTAATCCGGTTTCCCCATGTGGTCGGTGAGACTACAGAGGATGCTGATCGAGTGGCATCATACAGAGTAGCATCATAGAAGGGTTTGGCTGTATAATTATAAGCATCCTCCTCACCTGCTGGCTGAATCTCTCGTCTGACTCGCTGTACCCCTCCTCTATAACAGACAGCTGCTCTGGATATCGGAGGACCGGGGTGTGGAGGATGGTGGACTTCCTGGGATCGTGGATCTCCACACTCCTCGCATCCTCCGAGTCCGAGTCATCGGGTACCTCTGTCATCATCACGGGCTGCAAGAAGAAATAAGCAGTTTAAATCTGATAATTCATGGTTCTTTCAAAACCAAAGTGACCAAATTTAAGTACATATTGAGAAAGACCCCAGCATGCTTTGAAAGAGATTTGTTTACGACATCCTTAGCTTCTTTCTTGCAAGAAAGATGCTACTGGTACATCCAATAACAAAACTATTCCACACACCAGCGTTTCAATATTATTTATAGATCAAATTAAGGACTAATCTATTGCTGTATTTTTACTTTAAAAAATACATTTATTTTTTTTCTAATAATGCTTGATCATTTATACTTATCCTGACTCAGAGTCATACATATTGCTTTAGCATATGAGTCAGGATAAGGAAAAATTATATTTACTGAATCAGTTCACTATACTTGCCAAATCCGACGCCTTTCAAAATGTTTAAGTCATTTCCCCAACTTTAACGGCATTGGATGATGATGTTATTGTCATATATCAAAACAACCTCCCTCATTGCCTGCTTGTTTCTGTTCCTCAATAATTGTATGGTGGATGTTTACAGGATGGAAGTTTATTTTATGTATCTTTGGAGATTTTTACATTCAATGCTACACAACTGAAAATGTGTGATACATGTAGCTTGTGTTCACGAATTCACCCATTAACTTTAATAACTTTCTTGGAATGTGCAGTGGCATTGCATGCATGCTGTGGCCACGCATCCCAGATGGACCTGCGGATGCCTCCAGGGGCTGAGTTGTCATCACCTGCAGGTCCTTGAGGCTGGACTCCAGCAGCCCGATCCGGACCAGCAGCTGGCAGTATGTGTTGTCCACCTCCAGGCCCAGCCGTGACAGGTACACCCAGTACATCTTCAGGTCATGTCTGTTGCCTGGGAACTTGCCCTTCTCATCCAGCAAGTCCAGCAGGTAGCTGGAGATCAAACATGGGTATATATACCAGTGCTAGCAATCACAGCCCACTGATGCACAAGGCTCCATGGAATAGTGAGTGAGAGATTCACACCAAAGCAGTATTCAAGCCAGAAACTGTAGGGACCACCCGGAATGAGCTTTGCACATTGTGTGAACTAACTATTCTGTTTGAACCTGGCGTTCAGACAAGCACAATTCTTAAGTACTAGGTTTTAACACTTCCTACTTACGTTGGGAAATCATTACCAGCTTACACAATATAAGTTGTAGCAGGATTACATGGGGTACATGGGGTTTATGTGTCCCGCATTAGAGTATAAAACCCCAAGTACACCAAGTGATCCTGCTACAATGAATTTATCTTACAGACATGTTCTAATATGACATTGTAAAAGAATTTATACAAATTCAAAATTGATAGAAAACAGCTGCTCGATTGAGCTGAGGTTTGCTTGCACTATGTCAAGTGACTTCCATTGATTTGGAAAAAATTTGAAGCTTTTTGCTTTGAAGCGGGGTATAAGGGATTTATTCTGCCTCTCAGAAATCCACGTGCAGCCAGACTTGCTTGTGGTTGGGTATAAGAGATTTATTCCCCCGATGAGAAATTTATTCCCCTCCAAGGCGGGATACACAGTATTTTATCAAGATCACTGGGCCAATCAGATCTCATTCTGACATGGAGGTATGATAAACAACATTAGAGCCCAGTGTATGTGCATGACAGGTCGATGCACTTACCACTTGTCCAGCCAGCCAGCACATCTGCTTTTATAAGTGCAGTGTGTATGTGCAATGCTAATGTAATGGACATAGTGGAATAGGATAACTGTGAGAAAGATATGTTATATTTTATGGGTACCGGCAATCATACCGATCACCTTGTCAAATTGGACACTGGAGTCCAATGATCTAAAAGTGTGTGTTTGTTGTTCAATGCCGTACTCAGTTATATTCCACCTATATGACAATGGTCTGTAAACAATCAGGTCTGGACCAGACAATTTAGTGATTGATATTATGAGCAACAATCTGACTACCCATGTAGTCGCTTTTTATTACCAGCATAGGGTGCTGGGTAGGGCTGGGACAGGTAACTCGGATACCGACAGGACTACCTGGAGCCATTGTTAGTCATGTGATACAATACATTGTTTAATGACAAAAAACTCACTGTTTACATTACAAGTCGCTAATGTTTGTAATTCTTTCTGACAATGTGCACATTCCTTTGACTTGTATATGATTGAAAAAAGACAAAGTTTCAGTCAACTTCATTGTACGCATGATTTGATCATTTGATACATGTATCTAAATAGTTTTTGCCAGGGCTGCAGTAAAACAATTCCAAATCAGACATTTTGTTCCCATCTCTTGAGACCTGCAGTGGGTACCCGGGTAGGGTCAGGTAATAGGGTTAGTAAATTTGGACTCGTCCCATCCCTAGTGCTGGGACCTATTCCCACCTGGAATCCACAAGGGAATGATCTATGAATGAATAACTGTTCTTACTCAATGTGTGTGACAAATCCCAGAAGCGCTTCATGATCTCCTGCCATCATCAGTTGCCATGGTAACTCCTGGAGTTTCCTCTGGGAGTGAGGTTGATCGTTGAAATACTCAGCGAGATGATTGTGTAGTTTCCTCTTCTTCTCCACCCATTCTGTCTCGAGCTCCGACTTCCGGCTCACGTCACTTGATGATGATTTCACAACCCCTAGTTACAACAGAGATAGAACAATTAAATAACACTATTTGGGAACGTGGGAAGGGGCTGGACATGGCACTGACATGTCATACCCACCCACTTCAATTACACATACATGTATACCACAAATAAGTACCATTCATGTAATCTGCTAAGGGTTTTTTCTAAATTGAGTTAGAAATAAATGTTCTCTGCAATGAAGACTGGTTCATGGTTGTATTTGCATTGCATCCCCTTAAAGGTGCACACAGAAATATTCTTATTAACTGAATTTACTTTTAGTGGACACCCACTAACTAAAACTAAAACTCTTTGTTTACCGAACTCGGTAAAGAAAATCAGCATCGATCAATCCTAATTGATGTCCTAAAAGTTGAATAAAGAACAAGAAACATTTTGTGTTTGACATGGTTAATGTGTTAGTAAACATTCGCCATTATGATCCATTACGAATTAACTACCACAATAATATAGTGTACCATGCTACTTGCATGTTTTGTAATAACAACAAAACTAGATGTAGACATGGTAGAGGTAGGGTTAAAATGTGTCCAAAATGCTGCTTTTCCATTTTTTAGGATTTAATGTTCGAATATTTGAACATGAGCAAGTGATTTTATTTGGACATTTCGATACAGACATACAAACATATGGTACAACAAGGTCTAGCTTGCAGTTCATGCAATGCAATTAAGAAACAAAAGTGTGAATGTCTAATTCAAAGTTAGGTGCATGGTAACTGAAGATGTGAAGGCCAATGGCCTACATCTATGCTGAAGAAAGATGATAATGATTTGTTTGTTTGTTTGTTTGTTTCTTGTTTAACGCTGCACTCAGCAATATTCCAGCTATATGACAGCGGCCTGTAAATAATCAAGCCTGGACAAGACAATCCAGTGATTGACATCATGAGCATCGTTCCACGCAATTGGGATCAATGACATGCATCAACTAAGTCAGCGAGCCTGACCACCCAATCCCGTTAGTCGCCTTTTACCTCAAGCATAGTCGCCTTTTATTGCAAGCATGGGTTGCTAGAGGAGGAGGAGGAGGAGGAGGAGGAGGATGATGATGATGATGATATGACTCAGTGTCTACTTACGTAGCACCACATATTCCACAATCTCTTTGAGATGTTGGTGTGAGAAGTCAATGAGTCCATCCGCCTTGTCATAAACCGATGACCCAAGACATGACCTGAACTGCAGCCAGTCATAATGAGACACCTCGAGACTTCCCACGTAGCCCATGTTCCGCAGCAGCTGCATGACCTCTATCCGTGACAAGCCGTTCCTTGACAGAGCCAGGAGACAGAGCGCATCGCACACCCAGCCAACATATTCTGTAACAGCATCAAGCTAGGGTTATGTTAATGCCTCATACATGGAGATTAAGTACGCTATACTGATTTTACAAAACGAGTGTCCGAATTCTTGTGTTTCCCGAGAAAGTGAGGCCAATACATGAATTCTGACACGAGTTTCGTAAATTCAGTATGACACACGTGAGTGTAAGAGTTTCTTTATTACAATTTATTTCTTAATCCATTCGAGCTCCCCTTTAGAAAAATGCACTGATCATGACAACTGTCTTTGGAAACCACAATTGTCAAATGATGTCAACAATCTTCAGCAGTGACCTCGTTTCTAGTGTGACGTCATTCCAACTTTACTTCGCAATAAGATTTGAATTATGTCAACAATGCCGTCTGGAGGATGTATACAATACACTGGTGCGCGTGAAGTGATATTTGAACACGTGAACACACAGTTCTTATGAACTCGGTTATTTCTAACCTAAAAAATGCAATTAAAACAGTCCTTATAACATAGTCAACTGGGAGATAAACTTACTGTGTTGTTTGAAGTAAAAGGTTTCAAACATAGATTTGTTACCTGTTAATTTCATTTGATACCTTACACATTTGTTTTTTTATATGTATGTTGCTCTGAGCCACATACCCCATCATTCCAGCTATATCACAGCAGCCTATACATAATCATGTCTGGACCAGGCAAACCAGTGATTGATATTATGAGCAGTCCCATCAGGGCTCCAAATAATTACTTTAACCATATAGTTATTAACATTGAATATTGATAGTTTTCTATATGTATTATATATATTAATCCCTTGGGTCCAATCTATCTATCTGTCGATCTATCTATCTATACAAACAGGGATTTGTACCCACGATCATAGGATTCTGGTGTGCCTAAGGGACACAACTCTGCACAGCAAATTGCGGCGCCTTAGGCCATTGGACCACCCGTACCTCCTCATGAACAATTAGCCCCTATTAACTGACTGACGGTTGTACGCACCAAACTCTTTCTTGTCATCCTCTTCCGTGGAATGTGAGTCCAGCTGCCAGCTGTAGTGACTCGTCCACCTCCGCAGACACTTGGTCCAGAACTCCCGCACAGAACACACCTCCAGGTTGTCCTCAATGAACTCTTCCAACTGCATGTACACATGGAAACACTGCATCTCAGCAGAGAGTACACTGAGGAAGAGGGGGCGACAAGTCATCTTGATGTCTAGGATGTGCTGCAGGCAGGACTTGGAGATGTGGGAGTAGTGCTGCTTCATGCTGTCCTGGAGGAAGTGCATCTTGTGGGAGTCTGATGTTATGGACGGGATGGACATCAGCTGGACATCTGACCGCTTGGACAAATTTCGGAAGGTCAGATCTGATCTGGTGGTTGTGACAATGATGCGACACTTCTGTGGTAGTGTCGAGGGTAACCATAGGAACTCCTTCACCTGTAAAACAAAGACCTTTAGAGCATCTTGTTCATTGCATCATGCATACTTTTGTCCTATTTATTAACTTTTCCTTTTTGTCTTTTCCAGTGAAATAGCATTGTGATTGTTACTCTACTACTAGTTACTACAACACCCAGACCTACACTACTTACTGTGGTATGGGACAGAGTGTTCCTTACTTGTGCATCCCTCACCCAGACCTACACAACTTCCTGTGGGATTGGACAAAGTACTCCCTTTTTGTTCATCCTTCAACCAGACCCACACTACTTCCTCTGGGTGGGGCTGTATCACCTTAACTACCCACCCTTGCCACACACTACTACACTACTTCCTGTGGGTGGGGCTGCATCACCTTCACTACCCACCCCTTGCTACACTCTACACCACCTCCTATGGGGTGAGACAGCATCACCTTCACTACCGACCCCTTGCTACACTCTACACTACCTCCTATGGGTAAGACAACATCCCCTTCACTACCAACCCCTTGCTACACTCTACACTACCTCCTGTGGGTGAGACAGCTTCACCTTCACAACACACCCCTTGCTACACAGTACTACACTACTTCCTGTGGGTGAGACAGCATCACCTTCACTACCAACCCCTTGCTACACTCTACACTACCTCCTATGGGTGAGACAGCATCACCTTCACTACCCACCCCTTGCTACACTCTACACTACCTCCTGTGGGTGAGACAGCATCACCTTCACTACCAACCCCTTGCTACACTCTACACTACTTCCTATGGGTGAGACAGCATCACCTTCACAACACACCCCTTGCTACACTCTACACTACCTCCTATGGGTGAGACAACATCCCCTTCACTACCAACCCCTTGCTACACTCTACACTACCTCCTGTGGGTGAGACAGCTTCACCTTCACAACACACCCCTTGCTACACTCTACACTACTTCCTGTGGGTGAGACAGCATCACCTTCACTACCAACCCCTTGCTACACTCTACACTACTTCCTATGGGTGAGACAGCATCACCTTCACTACCAACCCCTTGCTACACTCTACACTACCTCCTATGGGTGAGACAGCATCACCTTCACTACCCACCCCTTGCTACACTCTACACTACCTCCTGTGGGTGAGACAGCATCACCTTCACTACCAACCCCTTGCTACACTCTACACTACTTCCTATGGGTGAGACAGCTTCACCTTCACAACACACCCCTTGCTACACTCTACACTACCTCCTATGGGTGAAACAGCTTCACCTTCACATCACACCCCTTGCTACACTCTACACTACTTCCTATGGGTGAGACAGCATCACCTTCACTACCAACCCCTTGCTACACTCTACACTACCTCCTATGGGTGAGACAGCATCACCTTCACTACCCACCCCTTGCTATACTCTACACTACCTCCTGTGGGTGAGACAGCATCACCTTCACTACCAACCGCTTGCTACACTCTACACTACTTCCTATGGGTGAGACAGCATCACCTTCACAACACACCCCTTGCTACACTCTACACTACCTCCTGTGGGTGAAACAGCTTCACCTTCACAACACACCCCTTGCTACACTCTACACTACTTCCTATGGGTGAGACAGCATCACCTTCACTACCACCCCTTGCTACACTCTACACTACCTCCTATGGGTGAGACAGCATCACCTTCACTACCACCCCTTGCTACTCTCTACACTACCTCCTATGGGTGAGACAGCATCACCTTCACTACCACCCCTTGCTACACTCTACACTACCTCCTATGGGTGAGACAGCATCACCATCACAACACACCCCTTGCTAGACTCTACTCTACCTCCTGTGGGGTGAGATTGAGGGAGCTTCCCAGCTCATCTATCCCATCCAGCACCAGGACACACGGACCCAGGGAGGCAGAGGCCAGGAATGCTTCACATGTCTCCGGGAAGTTGGTTGGTTGGTCTTCACTGTCCGTGGACTGAGAGGGTTCATCACTGGAGTCATCCCATGTGTCTGTCAATCAAGCCATGACAAGCACACTTAACCTTCAGTTTGTTTGTTTGTTGTTGTTTAATGCTGCACTCAGCAATATTCCAGCCATATGACAGTAGTCTGTAAATAATCAAGTCTGGACCAGACAATCCAGTGATTGACATCATAGGCATTGATCCATGCAATTGGGATATGATGACATGCATCAACCAAGACAGCTAGGCTGACCACTGATCCCGTTAGTCGCCTCTTACGACAAGCATAATTGCCTTTTATGGCAAGCATGGGTTGCTGTAGACCTATTCTACCCCGGATCTTCACTGGTCAACTTTCAGTCAGGTGTGCTAAAAAATATAAACTTTTCAATACGTTTCAATGTTGAAAGCTATAGCATACTAGCAACATTTTAAATACCATTATGTTATCTGAGTAAATGAAAATCATGGATTGAAAAAAAGGTTTGTTTAGTAGTGAATAAGACTTCATTGAAAACCAGACCAGTGTATAAACTTTGGATGGAGGCAGTTGAAAACAAACTAGCAAACATTTCAGTTCTGTAGCTTTCTTGGTTTGAAGTACTGAACGTTAAACTGATACAAACTGAAGACCTGCGTTTTGATGCAATGAATATGAGTGGTTGTCAAGGAAAAATGTTTGCAGGAGGTATGGTATATACATATTCCTAACCTTCTTTCTCATACCTCCAAGTCAGAATGATGAGATCTGATTGGTTCATGTGATCTTGATAAAATACTATGTTTCCCACATGGGAGGAAAAAGAAATTCTGAGCGAGAGAATAAGTCCTTTATACCCTGCCACGAAGAAGACAGGCTGCACATGGATTTCTGAGAGGGAGAATTAATCCCTTATACCCCCTTCCAAGCAAAAAGCCGCACACTTTTTCCGAGTCAATGAAAGTCATGTGACATAGCACAAGTTAACCTCAACTCAATCAAACAGCCATTTTCTGTCAATTTTGAATTTGTATAAATTCTTTTACAATGGCAGGTTATGAGACCCTCATTAGCTATTATAGCACACGGCTCCGTCTCATGGTACAAAACCTAACACGGAAAGCATAAAACCCAATGTTCCCCGAGTAATACTACTACAACTTATATGATACTTAAAATATACTGAACAACAAAAATTCCTGTGACATTAAATAAGATTTAATGCAAAGGTACGTTTTTCACCAAATCTGAAACAATTTCGGTTTACAACAGATAAAAGACTCCCGTAAGTGTTTAAATGGTTTAATTTGCCATACTGACTTCAGAAAATGCGTGATTTCATAAAAAATATGAAAATGCCAAAATGTCAGTTTGTCAATCAATAGCGTGTGTGTCCACCTCTGGTTGCGATGCAAGCAACACATCTTCGTCTCATGGAAAAGACCAGGTGTCGCACAAAGTCCTGTGGGATATCTGTCCATATCTGCTGGAGCATGTTTCAAAGTTCCTGGAGTGTCTGTGGAACACATGGTTGACGTCGAAGGCGCTGATCCATCGCATCCCACATGTGCTTGATTGGTGAGAGATCAGGGGAGCGAGCCGGCCAGGGGATGACATTGGCGTTGTTTTGTTTAAGAGAATCCTGAACAAGTTGAGCAATATGAGGCATGGTCATGTTGAAAGGTAATGCCTGGGCCATGATGACGCAAAAACAGTAGAACAACAGGGCCGATGATCTCGTCGCGGTAGCGCTGTCCATTGAGATTTCCCTCTACCACTATCAAACCGGACCTGTCTTGCTGTAATCCCATCCCATACCATAACGCTGCCGCGTTAATCTTATAATTTTCTTCGATGACACAATGATTGACGTAACGTTCACCTCGACGTCGGTACACTCGAATCCGTCAATGACTGTGGCTGAGGTGAAAACGAGACTCGTCAGTGAATAGAATTTGTCCCCACTGCATGGCCGTCCAGCGTAGACGCTGTCTGCACCACTGAAGACGTGCTTGACGGTGGTTTCCTGTCAAAATTGGACATCTGGCGGGTCGTCTGGCGACAATCCCTGCACAACTAAGGCGGCGACGAACGGTTTGTGAAGATATTCGTCGAAGGCCAGGGATGCTTCTTGCAGTCACTATTGCTGGCTGGAATCGATTTTGTAGGTGTGTTGTTCGAATCCAGTTGTCTTGTGGATTATTGGTTACGCGTGACCTGCCACTCCAAGGATGGTCTCTGACTGGATTCGTTTGTTGCCAACATTGCCATAAACACCAAATGGTGTTTCTGTGGACGTTATATTGTCTTGCAACATCACGTTGACTCGATCCTGCTTCAAGCATACCAATGGCTCGCAGACGCTTATTTTCAGACAGCCATGGCATATTGTAATGTTGAATAATTGCGTAGCTTTGTTATTTTTCTGAGTGGTTGTTGTCAGCACGATGCTAAACAATGCATATGGAATTCCGTTAAAGCACATGCTTTTATACCCATTTTTGGGTAGTGAAATGCATGGGGCTTGCATAAAAGTCAACTTTTGTATGGAATGCATGCTTTTCTGCAGCAGTTGCGTTTTGGTGACTTGATTCCATACATGTACTACAATAATGAAAACCAAACTTAACTTGTTCGAAAAATAAATTAAAATATTGGTGGCACAGGAACTTTTGTTGTTGAGTATATTACAATTATGAAGTCACTTGACTGAATTAATACAGCTATCAGCAATCTGTATATGTACGTAATAACAGTATGTTCCAATGTTTCCTTAGAAGTCCTGTAACTCTAAGAGAAAGAGTACCACAGTCACCCATAACAGTATTGTGTATTTAGCTGCCAGGTGTGTATACCATGCATGTGCACTGTTTGCATAGAACTACCAACTATATGTAACAAATATTGAGACCATCTTTAACATGATCCTTGCTTATACAGAGTATTATACAGAGCTCCAGATAAGCTGCGTATTTGCGTAAAATTCGCATCAGAAATGTAGAAATATGCAGTAAAATAAAATCAAAGCGTATCAAATACGCAACGAACATTACATATATGCTACAAAAATCAAACTTGTGCGTATCATCAAAATATTGTGAAGTAACCCTGCGTATTCGATTAGAAAATCAGCAACTTATTTTGAAATTATAAACGGGCATTCCGTCAACCTTGCCAAACTCCACGATGACAGTAACATCATGATCATTTGCCATCCCACTTTCTTGCGGAAGTATCATGGTATTTTTGAGTCCTATAAAGCTCTCGAACCGACACGACACCAGTTTGCGGGGACTAGATGAATTGTGTTTTTAAATATTTAACTTAAATACCCACATGTGTAAAAACTAGTGGGTAACAGAAATTTGAATACCCAGATAGAATTACTGAGACCCAATGATTTTAAAATGCATGGGTAAAATACCCACAACACCAAAAGCTTGTCTGGAGCTCTGTTATATCTCTATTCTGTTATGATAAACACCCTGGACCCATCCTGATGCATTTCGGAAGTAATGTCACCACCTCCTTTGATCCTACATCTTTAACTTCATACAGACTTTCTCTCGCTCATGAGAGGTATTTAACATGATGTTTATAACATGTTTTCAGTTCCTTTTCAACACACCTGTATCTACTACCATTAATGCTGAATGAACCATGCCTACATACCTTCAGAAAGAAAATGTGCACGTAGTTGTTTGATGCAGTGTTTGAGGAAGATGGTGATGTCAGTGCTGTGTGCGCTGCAGCCAACAAAATGGTGGATGACCTTCACCTCCGGGTTGTCTTCGTGAAACACCTTCAGCCATTTTGCCACCAGTGCAGACTTGCCTGACCCTCTCTCCCCTGACAAGATCATCAATGACTTCCTCTTACAAGGCTCCTCTTTCCTGTCGTCATGGAAACATACAAAGCCTATCTGTAAACATCATTTAATGTTTATCGCCTGATTCTAATATTTTCCAGTCAAAATGAAAAAAGCTTGACTTACAACAATGTCAAACACAAACAAAATGTCCTCTCAGTCTGTAAATAATTGCACCTGGCAAGCTGACTAAAACATTCAAACTAGAGGTTGATAGCATGAAAAACAATCTGCAATGACAGACATAATCCAGGTCACACATTGATTTAACATGACACCAATTCTTTAGTGTAATAAATAGCTCAGGCCACAACAAAATGACATCTAGTTTAGGGTTTTTCTTGGGGGTTCTTACTCATAAAGGAAGCCAGACGCAGTGTATTCAATGTTCTGTTATGACGTTTTTCTATAAATAACTTGGCTTTTTATTGGTCGGCGGGACTTTTCATTCAGTCATTCTTTCGATTCCACTCGTGGGAACAATGGGTGAAGCCTATTACTTGTCTCCCCTGTTGTGATGTTGTTGCAATATTGCTGGAAGCAGTGTAAAACCATGCTCACTCACTCACTCACTCACTCACTCACTCACTCGTTCACTCAAAACTACAGTAGAACATGGATATAACGAACTACAAGGGACCAGAGAAATCAGTTTGTAATATCCGTTGTTCGTGATATACATTTTCGCTCGGAAACGTCCACCATCTTGGATTGCGTTGATTCGCTGCCATTGTGTTGATTTGCTGCTGATTGCATACAGCCAATTGTCAGTGACACTGGACAATGAATGAGATGGCTCAGTTCGCTATACCCAAACTAATTAGTGGAAGATGGGCTTGTCGGTGATCAGATATCAGTTCACTATATCCGTTAGTTCGCTGTAGAGAGTTCATTATGATTGTAAATTCTATATGATAATATATAGGAGATAAATCAGTGAATTTGTAAAGGTTCGTTGTATCCGTCTGTTCACTCTATCCGTGTTCGTTATATTCGTGTTCTACTGTACTCTCACTGAGCCAGGTCAAGCCCTCAGATTCCAATGCAGCAAAGATAAATATGAATGAAGACAAGAGTTTGCCACTAACGTGGCTATATCCCCTGTCCCTGTTGCAGAATTTATGACATAATTAAATCTAAACAAATCCTAACCTTTTTTAACCGAGGTGGAACTTGTCATGGAAATTGTAAAAAACAGAAGAGTTTGGAACCTAAGTCCATCTTGTTGCCATGGAAATGTAAAAAATAAAAATTTCTAAAATTTCTAAACAGCAAAAGGCACCAGTTCAGCATGTACCTGACAAACCTGCAAAGTTTCATGAAAAAATATTGAACGGTTTATGAGTTATGTTCCAGAAACGAACCCTACCCTCACAGAACCTAAGTCCATCTTGTTGCCATGGAAACGTAAAAAATAAAAATTTCTAAAATTTCTAACTAGCAAAAGGCATCAGTTCAGCATGTACTTTGTTGGGCGGGGGATAAAAATGTGGGGGCAAGAGAAAGTCTTTCCAATGAAGAAGAGAAATATTAATACAAATTTGTTCAAAAGTGTTAAGAAACTCCTCTTTTTAACAAATTTGGCTACCAAGTTATTGTAGCCTTGAGTTTGTTGTGGATGTCTAGTCTAAAGCCAAATTCTAACACATCATGTTATTAGAGATAAAAAATGTTGTTTAGAATGGCAAACAACTGTATATACTTCAGTGTAGGATTGTTAATTGTCTAAGGTTGTTGGACACAGATATAGAACTACTCAAAGATTGCTTATATTTTCTACGTCGATGCCTGTACTTGCAGGGAATACAAGTTTATTTTAACATGAATCCACAGTCTGTTGTAGTCAGTCACCTACTCAGCAAAACACCACATGCAGGCCAATGTAAAACTGGCAAAATAAACTGGGTGAATTCTGTGATATTTCTCTCAGTGTACATCTCCACCTCAGCTGCTTCTGTGACTCATGTGTGATACATGGCACCCCTGTATCTATCTGTGATGCACAGCCCAATGAAGGAACTCCTTTCTGTGTCACTAACCACATTTAGTATACTGCAGTACGTGATAGGTCATGACAATCGGACACATTTTTTACATGCTCTTTTCAGCAAACTTTGATTAGATTTTTTCCCCTTAACTAGTCTGAAATTGCAGATATTTAATTTGACTTCATTTTAACCCTTACTACTTGATCTGGTATTGTCTAAAAGTGATTCCTCAATTATTTACAAATAGAAATTGAAATATTATTTTACTATGACTATATTAATCCATAACAATTTGTAAAAATTGCAAATTTTAAATTATTTTTACAGACGAGACCCAGTTCATTCCCTAAATTATGCAAAATTATACAAATGCTGACTTTGAATAAAAATATTATTTTTAAAAAAATCTATTTTTGCTATAAATTTCGAAAAGTTATTCTTAAGAAAGTAACCTAAAACATGTCTATTCGATCATGATTTTTCTTATTTTGACTCCTGCCTCATGGTATATAATGTGAATAAGTAATGAGCTATGAAGAATTACAGGTGGTTATTCTCGGTCCTGCCCTTAATCAGATTTAAGTATTCCTATTCCATTTAAGATCTTATTCCGAACCACCTTTGCAATTTCTTGTAGTTATAACCCAAATATATTCCTACACAACTGTAAACAAAACACATCAGATTGAGTAAATTAGCTTGATATCACCATTCAAATTTGGTTTATTCATATCAGTTACACTTGTAGAAAAACAACATGCAAAATGTGAATTTTGTTGTTGCATTTAATGCATAATTTTATCAAGTGTAAGTTTACAATTTAATAAGCCAACACTGGCAAGTGTAACTTCTTTGAGAGGCATTTAGAAGATGGAGTCTTAGTATGTAAGGAAAGACATATGGATCATGGATGAACAACTTCTTTATTACAATTAGGAGCGACGTTTTGTTGTAGGTTCTAACACCGTTATCCAGCAAGTGATGACAATATCAGTTGAAGTGTTGACATAACATTAGAGCTGCTCAGTAGCCAAATTTAGACGAGTGTCGAACATGAAACAACGCCAGACTTGCACAACAACGCTGGATGATGCATGGATGGATATGGAATACAGTAAAATACGTTTATAACAAACACGCTTATAACGAACTCACAGATATGACAAACTTAATCTTTGGTCTCCGCCATTTGCTGTATAGATGTTGTAAGTATGCTTATAACGAACTACGGTTATTACGAACTTAAATTAGTGGTCCATTTGAGTTCGTTATAACCGTAGTTTACTGTATTTAAGTTGCAGTTCGTTATTTGGAATCAGAATTCTCTCTTGTTCTCATTCCATATCAGCATGTGGATTGATAGACTGACTGAAAGCTTTACTATCCCAGGTAAAGATATACTGCCCTTGTAATGTTAACTAGGGCTGCAACGAATACACTATGAGGCGAATACGATTCGTATCATGAATATAGGGTAACAAATACGAATATTAATTCACAAATACAATAACAAGCCAGCAGTTGATGTATTATTTGTCATATTCAGCATGTTCAGTGAGGCAACAACAACATGAATTATTTGACATGGTTTGTTAATTTTTAATATATTATTAATATATTATTCATTTATATACTGAACTTATCCAGGTACTAGTATCTGCTCAAATGCAACAATGACCAGTGACCACAATACTGTCAAATTAAATAGTATAAGAGTGTTGTCTTATGAAGAAATCAATGCATAAAATATGTTCTTATGGGTATTTTTTTTATGTAAATGCATATGCTTGCATATTTGTAAATATTTGATTCTAGTGGCCACAAATAAAGAATTCAGTTCATAAATGGATACGGTTCGATTCACCGAATACACGAATGAATCGTAACAGCCCTAATGTTAACACAATGGGTATGATAGGAAATGTGAAGTAGCCCACAGGAATTTGTACAAGCCGAAGTCAAAATTACATCAAACTAAGTGGGAAACATATATCCATCACTTGATTGCATCGTATCATATGAAACAGAAACATACGAACATGATGACAGAAGGCCTGAGTAACTGAAGTAATTCACCAATCAAGTAAACTTTGCTTTTTTTGTGTTACAGCCTTACAGGACCACCTTTTCCATACAAAAGTGTATGTTTAAAAATATTAGGGTCAGGGCCAGTGTTAATAAACTTTGTGAATGCACACTGAATACTGCAAGAACAATGACAGTGTTTGTCTGATGTGATACCCACCTCTTCCTGAGAGCGCTGCTGGCAGAATAGGCTCTGTACTTGGAGAAGGTCTCGACCTCCATGTCCATACTGACCTCCTCAAGGGCCGACAGGGCAAAGTCAGTCAAATTATCCATGACAGTGTCACTTGTCGATGAGGCAATGAATTTCTGCCGAAGATTCTCAGCAAATGACTCCTGAGACATCCATTCAGTGTACTCCTCTGTATCTGGTCAGGACAAAACAGTGGCTATGGTTTAACAACAAGTATTAAGAGTGATAACCTTGAGAAAGACTTTCTGACCTGGGTGCCGTTATACAAAGCGATCTTAGCGCTAAGGAGATCATAACTCCCATACCTTAACATAGACCTAAGACAGTCGTAATGCTAAGGTTGTTTTGAAAAACGGCTCCCTGGTACGTAAGATACTGCAGCATCTTGTCTAAACAAAACATTCTAAGTACCATAATGTAAGTCGTTCCATGATGGTTGCAATATATAGACCTTTATTAGACTCATCAGTGACAAAAAATGGAGTCATTTTCACTAAAACAAGGGGGTATGGGAGGGCATTTTCAAACATTTGGGTTTGGTTTAACACTGCTTTCCTTTGAACAGTATTCCAATTATGTCATGGTGTGTCAGCTTAACTTGGGAGGAAGGCCTGAAGTAATGTAGGTCTTAGACGTTTACCACTTTGGTGAAACCCATGAACATGTGTATGGTTCTGACAAACCTAGAAACATAATCGTGGCGAACCAGGATACGAACCCACAATCACAGGTTTTTGGCATGCCCAAAGGATGCAACTCTGCACAGCCATTTGCGGTGCTTTAAAGGACTGTGCCACCCACCTCACATCAGTGATAATTCTTGTGTCAGAACTGAAATTGATGCAGCAATGCCAAAATGACGCACTCAAGGATGATGAGTGTTAATCCTAATCACTGCAGATGCTCTATGTAAAATAAACATGTCCCCCAGCCTGTAATTGTTATTTGGCATTTTCAGCTAGTGATCATGATGACAATCTGAACATATGGGCTGTAATGTAAACTAGATGTACCTGCATTTCTTAATTACTGATATATAAGATGTTAAAATCACCAACAGGACATATTCTTGCACTATCAAATGACCCAGTCTTTGACTGATAGGCTTTGTTTATACTTCAAGCAACAAGCATAGGTTGCCAGGGGTCTTTATTCTTATGGGGCGGTCGGGTAGCCTAGTGGTTAAAGCGTTCGCTCGTCACACCGAAGACCCGGGTTCGATTCCCGACATGGGTACAATGTGTGAAGCCCATTTCTGGTGTCCCCCGCCGTGATATTGCTGGAATATTGCTAAAAGCGGCGTAAAGCCACACTCACTCACTCACTTTATTATTATGGTGGAATCCCCACAAGGTTTGAATGATGGGAGCTTTTGCCCATTCCCAGCACTCATAGCAGAGGACATACAGTATGAAGACTAACCAGTGGTCGATACAATGAGAACCATCCCATGCTGTGGGGCTACTATACACACAATCAACCAAATCCCTCTGTCTCACCAACCAATCCTATTTAGATGCACAATATACAACCAGCTAAAAGGTCTATTGATAATTGATATGAAGACAACCATTCTGATCCAATAACTATGCATAACTACAGTAGGTTCAACTTCCTCTGAAGACTAAAAGCATCAGCTTGTTTTCTTCCAAACTCCCAGTTTCAATCCCAAATGTTTAGTCTGCATGCCCCTGCCTTAATCACTGACTGCATCATGGTATCCAAGCAGCATATGTTTCTCCTTAATACGTCTAATGCAACAAAATGTTAAAGAAAAAATTGACAAACATGATAACATTCTCCACAACTTAATGAAATGGAAGCAAAGTGTACCTACCTATGAAATACTCAAAGTTCTCAAGAGGAGGATACAGCATGTCCACCACAGCAGTCCAGTCTTTGAACACCAGGCTGCCGAGCTCCTCCGGTGTCTTGAAGTACTGCACTGGCAGACCCTTCTTCACAATTCTCTGCTTCATGTCTCCGATCTTCAGTCCAGCATGCTCGCTCTCCTCCCGATACATAGCACAGGCAGCTTCCTTCTCATTCTCTCCCAAGTCAGCAAACTTGTAGTCCAAATGTTCCGCCTGCCTGAAGTAGAAGTTGCAGTGTTCACTGTCCCCAAGGAAGGCCGCCTGGATGATCTCCAGTTCTGTCAGGCTACAGTTCTGGTGAGACTCCTCCAGAACCCACTCATACCCTGCAGACGCTGCCACCATGTAGTTCCTGTCCAGAGGTGGAGATGATTCTGGGATGCTGGTGAAACATTTTGGGAGCGTGGCCGAGCTGTCTGGGCGGTAAGGGCCGTAACACTCCCCTAACAGGCAGATAAGGAAAGGCATGCATTTGTGGATGTAGTCGAGCAGGAGGCGCAGGAGTTGCCCGTTCTGGATGATGCTGTCATCAGGCTTCCAGCGAATGTCAACAGGGCTAAAATAGGCACCTCTTTGTAAGGAGAACTCAACGATACGAGGGTAGATCTTCTCAGCTAAGAAGTTGAGTTCGTCCTCAAAATCAACTGGCGTTGCGCAAATATATGGACAGATGGGTTTCCGGATCTTCAGTTCCTTTCCTGTGTCCGGAACTGTGCTAGGATCCGGACTCTCATCCAAAAAGTCCTCGAACATGGTTGCCAGTCTCCACCTACAGACACCCTCACATCTTGAGTGTTCTCACATCTGTAACACAAACAGATTGGTACAATGTGTTAAGAAGGGCTGATATATGCAAATGTCTTCTTCTGTGTATTTGTACATATTCTTAAGGCCTACTGCCACACATTGATTTCAAATGTAAACAAATCTCTAATACAAATGTATGGGCAAACAACTTTTGCTTAAAATACGAATATTATAAATGAAAACAAACAAAAATATATGAATGATCAACTTGTTTATTACAACTGATGTTTGATGTAGACCATTACAAAGCCAGTAATCAACAGAGTAATCAAACATTCATCAATGTACCACAGGCCCATGAAGATCCGGGTTAGAACTGGTCTTCAACAACCCATGTTTGCCATAAGAGGGGACAAACAGGATTGGGTGTTTGGCTGACATTGGGTGGAACGATGCTCGACATCAAAAACTGGATTGTCTGGTCCAGACTTGATTATTTACAGAAGGCCATCACACAGCTGGAATATTGCTGAGTGTTGCGTTAAACGACAAACAAACAAACAAACAAACAACAAAACAATATACTACAGGTTACATTTACATTCAATTAAAAATGAAATCACTGGCAGGATGATTCAGTGTTAAGATATCTGACTTGAGAAACAAACAAGCAAAACAAAAGTTAAAAAAAAGAAAGAATATGAAATATGTTTAGCAAGATAAGAATTTGTAAACATAGGGTTATATTATTTGAGGAGATAGTCATGTCCACAATACTGTTCAAAGGTCAGGCAAAGACATCATATTCTTCTGCACCTGAACGTACACCTACTTCAACTGTGGCACTTATCTCAAGCCACTACCAGGAACTGTTCATTCACACTGATGCTCACTTGACATCCTCATAAACCGATCGGGAGTGAGTTATTGTGACGGGCTGTGAGGACAATACAATGCTGTATAGTACAATCCTGTATAAACCTGGAGAACAACCATCTACCAACCAGCACAGTAAAAACTCCATGAGTGTCTGACAAGTATTTACTGTGTACACACTATGCTATAACACAAGTTCACAACCCCATGTTATCAGTGAAAATACCAGCTCTGCACTGATGGGCAAAATATTTAGAGAACAAATACAAACTATGAGGAATTACAGATTAATTATTTAATCATCGCTCAGAACCCCACGAGTTACAAGTAGGTTATTCTTTATATTATCTATAGCCTTTTATTCTGAAAAATGTACAAAATGTGGGTTTTCTAACCCCAAGTGGAGAAATCAGCTCTTTTGGCCTATTGTTGGAACAACATCACATAAAATCGTTTGTGACATCATGAACAATGGATGATGTCATCTTCAGTTATTTGTTAAAATACGTACATTAAAAACCTGTTATACAGGTATGGGCCTCTTCTCAAACAATTGAATACTTGGATAAATTCCAAATCAGCATTGAGCAAAAATTATAATGCTCAGTGAGAATTACAGAAGATAATTACACCAATAACCATGCCCCTATGGGTAATATTTGCCTACATTCTACAAAAGGTATGTAAAATTGACTAAAACCTTTGAGTTAGAATCAGAATAGGTCCCCAATGTGTCAATCAGGATTTAGTAGTCAGACTCTGTGACCTGGCAGAATGCTATCAGTGTAACCTGATCGTTACTCATGCTTTCAGTCCCAAATCACTGCCTGCCCACCTGCCCATGGCTGGTAACTTTTCTGTTGGGCTGAATGAAATTTTCCTCCACCTGCTGGACAGTCTGGCAGATAATTTTAAGACTACTTACGTATTCAGTTTTATTGAGATTTATTATAGTCATCATCTGGTCCATTTGTCCGTCTGTATTTCGTTTCCAGATCATAACTTGAAAACCGTGAAAGATGTTTCATCACTACTTGGTATATGTCTTAACCAAGGGCTGAGCGGTGCTTTTTGCTATTGTAGGCCAGGGGGGGATTGTCATCTTCTGATGACTCTTGTTATTCTCAAGTAGTTGTTTGCATTATTTCAACCGAATCAAGACGCGATTTGTCTCATATTCTTTTGGCAATTTTTCAACATTTATAATGTCTGAATGCGGGCAGGTAACTTTGAAGATGGGCAGGCAACACTTATGAGTCACCTACCCTGCTGTCTTCTTGGGTTTTAACATAATTTCCAACACTGCACTGGTCTGCCTACTTGCCAAATAGTGCAAGAAAAGTACTGCACACCCGGGTCCACTTGCATGAAACAATCTTAGCGCTACGACAACCATGACTCCCACATTCAAAAACACAGGCTTACATAAGTCGTAGAATTACTAAGATAATATCATTAATAATGTATGAATGGGCTCTGATGACCATCTTATAAAAAAAAAATCTCCATATAATGGTATTAAAAAAATATATATATTCAATAATTATCACTATTCAGGTTAGTGCCCCCAAAAATATCTTTTCTCCTTGACCTGATAATCTCCAGCCAAGTGCTAACTCTCAATCAGAAATATTCTGTCCCTGTAGGCATGCTAAGCCATGGATTAGAACAGTCCAACTTTTAATCTAAGCTGGTTAATCCTTAAGCTCTGACAGTCATCAGGCACAACCACTTTAGAAAGGAATGCTGACCTCATATTGGAAATATCAGATATCTTAATCCTGATTGATTTAGAGTTACAACTCCGATCTTAAATCAGGCGAGTTTCGTGCTGACAATCATAGTTCTACAGCATTACTGTAAATCTTTACGATTATTTCCGCAGAAATCTCCTTGCGGTTGTTCCTGGCGAAACAGTCTACTAAGAGAGGATAGGATGTTTATGTGTGTTCTGAAGAAGGAAAGACAGATATAAGTGAAATCAACGTCAACATTGAAGTCATGTTAGTAGGTAGCATTTTGCAATACAGTAACCATGGCAACATGCTCCAAAATATTTAAGAACTGCTTTTCTTTGCGTTTTTTTCTATATTTTCCACATGCATTATCCATTCACAGGAATTTGTAGCTCATAATACACAAATAAAAACATAATGTGTTTACGAGACCTGTGTCCCATGTGGAGGACGTTTCATGCACACATGGTAATAAACAATTATATTTATATTTCTGTACAGCTTACACATTCTTGCTATCCACCGTCAATTGTGGCATCATGTAAGACAGGTAAATATTTTACCAATTTGAAACATAATGACCTTGACATCTAAACCCATCTAAACGCAGGTGCTTTTGAATTCATTGTTTTTTCATGAATTAATACAGGTATCCATGAATCATCTGTGGTGATCTGCACGACCCTGCATCAAACTTAACTAGAACCTATTCAAATGAATAAACCTAACAGAGATCTTGTAAAGGTTCTCATCAGAAAGATTCAAGTTTTGTGGAACAAAGTTTGCTTATTTCATCAGTGCCGTATTCGACATAATAAGCACTTAGAAAATTGAGAGATGGGGGCACATATAAAAAAAAAAAAATTCATAGATCTAGTAGCAGTTAACAAACTTAGTTCAAACCACCATTAGAAATTGGCAGAAGTCCTACGGTCCCTGCAAAACTGCCCAAAAGTTAAGGTATCATGATGACTAATATAAAATTGCCATTTTTAAGGGTTTTGCTACATGTTATCATTATAAATATTAAAAAAACTGGACTAAAATGTTTAGTTTCTATTGCTCCAAACATTGATGAAACTAAAACTTTTTCAATGATATCTATTGAGCAATACTACAAATATACTACCGGTATATATATTTTCAGTCTTAGTAGGGGTTATACGTTATATAAGTTATAGAGATTACTTACAGATTGGTCTAGGCAATCAGGGCACACTTGTTGGAGCAGGGTGCTTAATACAGCGAACACAGTAAACCTGACCTTTGATTCAAGCAATCAGTTTTGTAGAAAAATTCAGTTACCGGTAAATGTCTAATTTGTGCAGTGAGTTTGTGGATGAGAACACAAGATGTGGTTGCGAAGATCAAATTCAGACCACATAAAGCTGGGCATTTCAAAGGTGGCTGCTAATGACTTCTGAGCTGAAACCAGAGACATTGCAGTGGTCATCGAAGACCAAGTGTGAGGTCAGATTGCAAAGTTACTTATACTAATCAAGGCAGATCACATTCAGCTGAAACATCATTGAGGGCATGCACTCTAAATGATTGCCTGGCATGCTGTGACACAAAACAAAGACTCGTGTTTCTTGTGTTTGGATTTCAGCAAAGCCAATGCAATTCAGCTATTTTTTGTACCTACATCATGAACAATAAACATAGAGAAGGTAGAGTGCCACTAGTCACAGACGTGTATATGACCAGTCACAAGAAAGGGAATAGAGACATCTGCCCTGCTGTGTACAACTGTCAGAAAAAGACTGCTCTTAGTTGAAAACACATGCACAGAAGGACAAAAAATTAGTCATTTTTGTTTTTGCAAATCAAAAATTATTCTTCCAAATTTCTAAAGCTGCATGTCAATGGACTGTTCATTTTAGAAATTCAGTCTGTGCCAAATCTTTCGAGTTTGCCAGCCTGAATTTGTCTTTTGGGAGATGTTTTCAGTAGATAATAGTTTCAACACATACAGAGTATCATAAGCTGAGCTTAATAGAAATTATACCCACGCTTCAGACTAGTGGCCAAACTCGTGTAAGTGATCCCGAAAATGATCATTCAATACTATCAATAAATTTGATAGTTTCAGATACCGGATATTTGATTACAAGGTAAAGTGATATTTATTATAATTACTGAAAAATTCTTCACATTTTTCCACTAAACGAAATGATGACCCCAACCACCTGAATATTTTGCCCGTGATGTTTGTAGAACTACAGACACAGGCACTGTCACCCAATCCTATCACCCAAGGCCATGGGCGGGGCACAAAACAACATGCACACCTCACCCCGGTACAGACTTACTTGACTTGTCCCAGGTAGATCGTGTGACCACAATAGTTACCCATCCAGCAGAACAATGCACACGCTTCCTCTGCAGTGGACTGAGGCACGACAACCTGATCCCAGTCATGGATCTGACAAGGAGACAGTCCCTAATGGGGCACAACTGACATGCAAGTTAAGCTTCTTATTTTCGACTGATCCTTTACATGATAAAAGTGCCTGCATGCTACAGCATTTAGAAAAAGGGAGAATGTGTTTTCTGCTGCTTACAACTACAAGTAAAGCTAAACACATAACAAATTTGTTCGGTTTCCAACACAGCTGAACCTAAGTTGACATAATCAAGGAGAATCTAGGATGCAAGCCCACAAGAAGCTCAGGGTTCACTGTAGGAATGTTCTGACATGGGCCCTTTATGTGAAAATGTCAAATATTCCCGAGGTATGCCCATAAAGCATAATGTTAAAATGCCCCATTGTATTTGAAAATGTGGGCCTTTTTTTCAAATTTAGGGGCTAAAGGCACAAGGCCCCACCCTAGAATTATCCCTCGAAGATTATTCTGGAAGCTAAGGGACACAACTCTGGTTAAACTGCACATCGAACTATCCTCCTTCCCTAACATGTGGGTTGCAAGCTATCAACCCCCGGATTGCCTATACCTGACTCATACTTAAAGTCCACTATGAAACAGGTGGAATATCAGTGACTCTGTCACTAAACAACATTCCCTCACTAAGGGTTTTAGAGGACTTCCTTTTCTGGGCCATTGATTGTCATCCCAAATTACCTATAAGTTTTTACAGCAAGTCATAACATAAAAGTATGTCCTCCCCAAAATCACTGAAATGTCCTTATGAATGCTATACGTCTCTAGCACAATCACTATTCAATCAATCACTCAGTGACCCTAATCTTCTTGTACAATAGAATCAAAGAGATTAGCCTGTAAGCCAATACAACTATCTAATGCCAAACAGCAGAAAACAATCACAGAGCCCACTTCAGTCAACGATTACCGTTATAATAGAAGGCAGAGACATACCATGTCAGATGGTCTCCACAAGCAGGTCTAGGGCAGTGGTGTCACTGACCATGCTGACAGGAGTGTCCACTCTTCTGCCAGTTGATCCCACATCAAGGGGCACCTGCAGCTACCTGGAGCTCGCTGTTTGTACACAGGACATAGATCTGATTGGGAGACAATGCCAGTGTCCACTATCTACAAGTTGATCCCACATCAACAGGCACCCGCAGCTACCTGGAGCTCGCTGTTTGTACACAGGACATAGATCTGATTGGAAGACAGTGCCAATGTCGACTATATGCCAGTTGATCCCACATCAAGGGCCACCTGCAGCTACCTGAAGCCCCCTGTTTGTATACAGGACATAGATCTGATTGGGAGACAGTGCCAGTGTCATGGGCCTGTAAAGTTGATTATTATCTGTGTTTATCACATGACTGTCTGTCAACCATCAAATCTACCACCACAGGCTAATCTGCTATCAACCACTCACAATGAGGACAACTAGACTCTTACTAAGATCTCTTGAAAGATTTTAATGTTTGCCTAAGTTACAATATTGATCAACAGCTTAATCTTACACAACCTTTTGAAGTAGATAATGAAATCGCATTAATCTTTCTTCATCTTTACCATGTTTAATCTATTTTCGTTACACAAAGAAAATATGACAACTTTTGCAGTTGTGAGGCGAAATCATAATTTATCAAAACAGATTGATAAATAATGTATGGTCATATTCCCATGTTGCACATGAACTATTACAAATCTTACTTTGTATGGAAAATTAGAAAACAGACTCTTTTTTAAAACTAACCTCATTTTCCTATCTTTGAAATATGTAGATCTGGTTAGCACTGCAGGTATAAGCCCTTATTGGAGCATGGTTGGTGCAGGAATTCTGTGTATTTGACTCTGCTTCTCATTCAAAATACTCCTAGTCATATTTTTATGAATACTCTATTTTTTCAGTCATTTTTAAATGTCAATACAACAGTGTTTGACCCGATAAATTTTTACTTTTAACCTTTTATAAGGTTATGACAAGGACTCGGTGATTTTGCTAGAGATAAATGTCATGGGAAATTTTCATGAGTTTTGCAAATTTGGATGATATTCTCCTATACCTTCACTAAAACGGGAAAAAACTTTTGAGCTCACGTTGAATAACAATCAGTCTCTATCCTAGAACATGAACCAATCTGAAACACTCAGCCCCAGGGTCTTCTTGACCTTCATGCTTAATTCTGAACACTGACTGATAACCCCAGAGTATGTATTGTTCACATCTGAACATACCATATTTCCTCTATTAGAGACCCGTGAAGATTCCGGAGTAGAATAGGTCTTCAGCAACCCATGCTTGCCGTAAAAGGGGACTATTCTTGTCGTAAAAGGCAACTAACAGGATCGGGTGGTCAGGCTCGCTGACTTGGTTGATGCATGTCATTGATCCCAATTGCATGGATTGATGCTCATGATATTAATCACTGGATTGTCTGGTCCAGACTCGATTATTTACAGACCGCCGTTATATAGCTGGAATATTGCTGAGTGCGGCGTTAAACAACAAACAAACCAACCACCAAATCCTCTATTAGATGCCAGACCTCAAATACACGCCGACCTCGAATTGATGCCCGGTCTTACACACTGGTAAAAAATACAAGCCAGGGCTCTGATACTGTGATATGTTGGTGATTAATAATGACCGTTTCCACCAAATGTACCCTTGATATGACTGTAGAATTTGGGAATCGGTAATTGGGATACGATGACATGCATCAACCAAGTCAGCGAGCCTGACCACCCGATCCCGTTAGTCACCTCTTACGACAATCATAGTCACCTCTTACGGCAAGCATGGGTCACTGAAGACATATTAACAGGTACATGTAATTCTCCTCAGTCAGACATCAGATACTAAGACATATTACCTGTGTCCTGAAGACTGCTGCAAGTGGAAGTGTTAGATGAGTTTAAAGCCAGCCTGGGAACAAGTGCAGGTGAAACTGACTGATCCCCCCTATATTAGTCTCCATGTCTAGACAGCCCTGAGGATCAATAGTCATTCCAGGCTCCACTTTCCACAACAAACCCAGTCACCCTAAACATTTTAATAAAGAATCACGTCTTATATAAATGAAATTTTCAGACACTTAATAACTGAATTTAATCAACTTTGCTACAATGGGGGACTGTGTAGACTGGGTGTGACACGTTGACTGCATGATGTTGCATGGGCCCCCCACTATGTTGATAAACTGAATGGGCATACGTGTACTGTTTACTGAAATATGTAACTAAAAAACTTGTAATTTTGATTTGAAGTTGTGCTCTGAATTTGGAATTTCTACTTAGGGTTTCAGACTGATTGCTGCCATTGGTCATTAAAAGATATTTTCCTGAAATGTGACTATTTTATGTACTGGTACAACATCTGCGACAAATCACCACCTGAACATTATATTTATGTGTGTTGATAAATTCAAAATTGGGAAGTTGAACATAGAGGCTTTCTTTTATACAAAATAGTAACTTGTTGAAAAATACCACATGAGGGTTTCATAATTTCATTCCACAAAGCAATCTCAGTACTACGATGATCACAAGCCTATATTAAAGTATGGGAGTTACGATCACCTTAGTACTAAGATCGCTTTGTGGAACAGGGACCTGCCTCTTGATCTTACCCTGCTCCATCACAGGCAGTGTGTGACAAATACTCTTGAGTCTACTAGCCCAAACTTATATTTTGACATTAATCTTCAGTAGATTTTAATCTTAATATACATATGGACTGGAATAAGATCTTACTAGGCCAGAAGAAATATTTAGACTCAGGCTTCGGAATCATGGATAAAATCCAGACAGCACTTGTATAGAATGTTTAGGTTTTACACTACCCAGCAAATAACACCCTCACTTGCCAAAGAGTTCAGAAATGTTACTGTTATAATGTTCCATTGTTGGAACCAAAAATGAAAGAAACTATTTTTCAAAGAAGGTAGTGTAAGATAGCATCTTTGTTATATTTGAAGGCTTCAGTTACAAAGGCCTAATGAGTCATTGATGAAACAGCCAAGACCTAGATTATACAACTTATACAATATTAGAAAAATCTCACAAACAAAATCAAATGAATGTAAGATACTAGCAACATATACCGGTTAATTCTTACAAAACAGTGTTTGAAGTTAAAGAGATCTTTATGCCATTAAGTTATTTTTTGTTATATTATCTAAAATTTTAGAATTTTCATCATGGCATTAATCCTTCATTTAGAGCACTCTAAAATATTGATAAATATTTACAGAGATACCCCAATAAGCCCATATCATAAGCATGCCTTGTATCCAAACATAACAACATTGATTACTGTTAAGCATCTGCTACTAAAGAAATTCAATCATTCAATGTCTTAGTATTCAGAGAAACACAATGTCTTCCATCTGTCTGTCCAACTAAACAACATGCATACAAACCTTCATCCAAACCATCCACAAAACCAAAGTCAAATCTGAAGACATGAATCCAAAAATATGAAATATTTCCACATATCACATCCAATTCCAAGCCTGGAAATTCAGGCCTCATCTCAATCTCCAAGACATGCATACTGTTTCTCACAGCGAGTTTCACATTTACAACCACAATTTAGGCTTATCATGGAGCAGTTACCTCTCCAACCCATGAGAGTGTTGTGGCACCTGAAGTGCCTAGAGTGAATCGGTTGACAAGTTCTCCTTTCAGCTCATGTCTGATCCTAATATTAAACAAGCTGAGAAAAACATCGAAGAACGGTGCTGACTGAATGACAGTGAGTGGTTTCTAAGGGGGCTGTGTGGAGTTTGCAGTGTGGTGACCAGGTCAGTCTCTCCAATGGAGCTGACAGTGTCAGGCATTGTTACACAGCGTGAGTTCCTATTGATGCTGTGTGATTGTCCACCAAGCATTTACATGCTTCCATAAAGCTGCCTTTCAATTACGAACCTTGCCTGGATTGTATTTCTGTTTTGTACATGGTTATCGTTTTAAAATAATTCAATGTACAAATCGAACATCTGTCAACAGTTATGATTTGACGGCTGGATCAGGTATCTGAATACAAGGTGATCAACTGGATTCTTTCTTTTCATATTTGGGGCGGTCGGGTAGCCTAGTGGTTAAAGCGTTCGCTCGTCACGCCGAAGACCTGGGTTCGATTCCCGACATTGGTACAATGTGTGAAGCCCATTTCTGGTGACCCCTGTCGTGATACTGTTGGAATATTGCTAAAAGCGGCGTAAAACCATACTCACTCACTCACTTTTCATATTTGTGAGTGAGTGAGTGAGTGAGTGCATGGGAGAGGGGTGTGGTGTGGTGTGGTGTGGTGTGGTGTGGTGTGGTGTGGTGGTGTGGTGTGGTGTGGTGGTGTGGTGTGGTGTGGTGGTGTGGTGGTGTGGTGGTGTGGTGTGGTGTGGTGTGGTGTGTGGTGGTGTGGTGTGGTGTGGTGTGGTGTGGTGTGGTCTGGTGTGTGGTGGTGTGGTGTGGTGTGGTGTGGTGTGGTGTGGGGTGGGGTGGGGTGGGGTGGGGTGTGGGGTGGGGTGGGGTGGGGTGTGGGGTGTGGGGTGGGGTGGGGTGGGGTATAGTAAAGCTGAGTTGAGGGGGCAGGGCAGGGCAGGGCAAGGCAGGGCCTCAGCGCCATTCACTCACTCAATCACTTTTGCAAATGTCAAACAAGTTAAGTACATACATATTTAAACAAAATCAGACAACCATGAAACCCACAAGGACATATTCATTACTTAAAAAGAAGGTTCCAAAAACAAACACGGTGGCTCATAAATAAAAGTAGTCTCTCAGTTATCCAATAAACGTCAGTGTTGTGTATCAACCACAACAAATGTAAACATTATTGCCACGTTACAACTGACATTTTGACCATGACACTCAACCATTCATACCAACACAATTCCAACCCACACCCAACAAAGATCCGCGTCGACTTGTCACAGTCACATGAGACTAAGCGATAGGTGAACTGTGATCACATTGCCCAGTCCAAATCTCTCAACAATAGCACACCTCCATAACTGCAGCTCACATGACCGGATTGGCTTTCATTGAAACGTTCAAAGTCTTCATTAAAAATCAAGTTACACTATGCATTGATCAACAGAAACTCATAATCATCTATCCACGTAGGTTTCTCACAGCTGGCTGATCTGCAGTGAATTGAATGAAATCTCAATACAAGTTCCTTGCTATAGGTAGACATATACTTTTCCCATGAGGCCAACAGGCCAATAGCACGAGGGGCGCTCTGACTGTCAGAAGTCTATGTAAAAGTATGGGAGTTACGATCACCTTAGTCCTAAGATACCTTTGCGGAACAGAGCCCAGATACTGTAATCGATGTATACACCAGGAAAAAGCAATGCGCCACTCCCTTATTTCATATAGATAAATTGTAAGTGACTCCATGGCACTTGATCAGCAAACTAAGCAATTTGTTTAGCAGTTACGTTTCCATAAACCTTAAAACAACTATCGTAGTCCTATGTACAACACTATGAATCAGTGACATCATTCAGTTCAATAATATAACCCAAGCTCCGCCCACCCTATTATCAGCCAAACAGGAAACAGGGCCCACTTGCACAAAGCGTAAGCCTATGTTAAAGTATAGAAGTTACGATCATCTTAGCGCTAAGATCGCTTTGTGCAAATGTTTGTTTGTTGATTAATGCCACACTCAGCAATATTCCAGCTATATAATAGCAGTCTATTAATAATCAAGTGATTGACATTATAGGCATCGATCCACGCATTTGGGATACAATGACATGCATCAACCAAGTCAGTAAGCCTGACCACCCGATCCCGTTAGTCGCCTCTTACGACAATCATAGTCGCCTTTTATAGCAAGCATGGTTGCTGAAGACCTATTCAACACCGGATCCTGTGGCAAGGACTACAGCAAGGTGTGTGCCTGTGTATTCAGTCAAGCAGTCCACATCATTGCAATGCGTATGCAGGACTCCAGACAACTTCTCAACCATTGAGTATTTACTCACGTTATCATTCACATGGGATAGTGATAGTTTTCTTGGAATATTTGATACATTTTGTGTCCATTTGGCTAAATCTATTGTGTATAATTAAACCAAATTTTAATACCAATGAGTAGATATTTTATAATAAATAATTCAGCTTAAAATACTGTTTCAGGTGACTTCTACTTTTCTTCTGTGCATGCGCTACTCTGAATCGGAAAAGACGTATGGTTACACAGGCTGAAATGACTACATAGGGAAATTACGCAGTGCTGATACGGTATATTTATTAAAAGATCAAACTTAGGTTATGGACACTTATTATGCATCTTTTACAAAGAACTCAAATGAGTATACACAAGAGCTGGTAAGAAATGTTCTAAGCCTAACAAACAAAACCAACAATTGTGAAAGTGTTCTTAATTATATTTTTCAGCATAATCTTCCTGCTTTTTAATACTCTTCTCATATCGAAAGTGAAACTTTACAAATTCAGTCAGAGAGAAGTTTTCTGAAGCCACCCTGAAAACCCATCCATGGCCGCTTTGAGATCCTTGTTGTTGTCATAGCACTTTACACAAGGTGAATCACTTGGTGCCAGGTCTGGCGAGAATATAATGGAGGGTCAGGAAGCTCTTCGAATCCACATTGTTTCAGAGCAGCCTTTGCATCATTAGGCCTGTCCTCCCAGCCTAAACAGCTAAACATTTAACAGTGGAATAGCTAGGGCACTTATCCCTATACACTTGTGACATGCGGTCATGAATTTCTTTGGGAGTACTCCAAAGTGAAAACCTTGATGACTCCTTGGTACTTGTACTTTTCCATTTCTGTGTCCATTTGGAACCCTATCACGTTCAACTGGCTGTCACTAATATACAAGCAGCCTAAACAGACCACATATACTTGCAATGAACTACTCAAACAAATTATACTACATTGACTAGTTCACTTTGTTATGGCCCATGGTTGAAAGTTAGTCAGGCTAAGAACCTTTTTGAGCAGCCCTTGTATATATATATATATATGTTGGTGTGTTATGTTGTTCGTAAATGGATAAAAACGTGCACATTTACATATTTCCAACACATCACAAAGTGCCGTAATCAATGTGCAATATATCGTAAACAAACCCTTCTTGTTTGATACTTAATGCTATAGCTAAGACAATTTGTTGGAAATACAGAAACATTAAAAGACCATGATTCTCAGCTGAATTGTTTCATTTCAGTGATAGATTGACTTCAGATATGTGACACCCAATTCATGACAGTTGCGCAGTTACACATAACCATTACAGCACTATGTAACAAATGTTATATTTGGGAGAACACTTTCCTAGTAAAGTACAGGTCCTCATACTTTTGGGGGTGGTTGAGTCCCATC
Organism: Haliotis cracherodii; assembly: GCF_022045235.1. Taxonomy (NCBI): domain Eukaryota; kingdom Metazoa; phylum Mollusca; class Gastropoda; order Lepetellida; family Haliotidae; genus Haliotis; species Haliotis cracherodii. The sequence goes on along the minus strand of NW_027266319.1, from coordinate 52,706,413 downwards.
TGGGATTCAAACCCACACTGCCAGAGTGAGGCACCTAATTGCAAGCACAAACAGTGAGCGATCTAACCCACACAGCCAGCAAGGCTTCCACAAAATGAAAGCCTGAAAACTTGTTATCTAGATTACGTACTTTGTGTACCTCTCTGACAAGTTTAAATTGGCATGGCTCCCATAGCCAAAAGCTATGAACACACAATGCCATTTAGAAAGTGGTCAAATGTAACAAATGTTATATTTGGGATAACACTTTCTTAGTAAAGTGTGTGTTCATTCCAGCACTGTGACATCTGTCGTTTTTGGGCTTCCGTTCACTTACAGTCTATATAGCACAGCTGTGGCCAAAGACATGGGGAGCTGAAGATTGGATTTAGAAACACAAATATTGTCCTGGATGTAACATGTTGTCCTGCCATAAAGTATCAGCTGTTGCCTGCCATAATCTCAAGCAGCAGTCAGTCAACACTTTCATCATAAAACTGATTTCTTTTGTGTTGTTGAGGAGTTAATGGCTACATAGTTTACAGGTAGAAAGTACAATGTACTTAGGAAATTAGCAGAACAGTAAACTATATAACGAACACTCTTATAATGAACTGACTGAAATTACAAACTTATGTTTTAGTCCCGACCATTCGATGTATATATGTTGCATATACGCTAATCATGCTAAACGAACTACTGTTATTACGAACTAAAATTAGTGGTCCTTTTGAGTTTGTTATAACCATAGTTTACTGTATATATATATATATATAACAAGAAATAAGGGTGTCACAATTCATGCCATATGATATCAGAATGCTTCCTGTGTTTTTTCCCAACAATTTTGTAAACCAAGTAAATAATTTGGTCTGGTGTTGATAAGTGATGATGACATAAATTGGAACATGAATGAAATGATCACAGATGTCAAGTCTAGATTTGCACCATTACTTAGTTGATTGTCATTTCCCCAAATCCATTACCTGCTTATAAAATAACAAGAAATTATTTTTTTTTTTTTTTTTTTAGATTACTCTTTTTCCACACACATTTTGGCCGCCAAAAATCTTATTTCTACTGGTGTTGAAAACGACACATTTCCAGCTTAAGTCCTCTGATAATACCAGTCAGTGATTTCAGCCACTTGTCCAAGTGATTCCTACATCTCTTATCATAGCTCATGTGCTTATTGCAACCCTGAATTGTAAGGCTAAAAAAATTAATAGTCTTGGTTCTCAGGCACCACCCGCACCATTATAAAGTCTGCTGCATGTTTTGTTTTTATTTCCATTTTCAAAAAACTATAAAAATCCTAATACTTAAACACAATGCACAAAGCAAATGGAAAATGGAAACAAAAACGAAGTGTGCAATGAACTTTATGATGATGCCTGAGAACCAACACTATTATTTTTTTAAGCCTAAAGAGTAATAATTTAACAAGTGGAAGAAGGTCAATATGGGGCAAGTAGTCTGGATTTCAGGTCAGTTCAATATCTAGGACGCTGACTGATAGTCATCCAAGATGTCCTTGAGAACTTCTTCCAACTTTGTAATGGTATACCAGCAGATGAATGTCCTACCAAACTAGAGAGAATTAAGACAATTTTCTAACAATATTTGTCTCCAGCAAAATCACTAAAGTAGATAAAAAAACTTTGGGTACTGACTGTACACATAAAAGTAAACCCTTTTCATTATTTTTAACATATTAAATAAAAATCAAGCGAACAACCAATAATAATAATAACAACAACAACAATAATAATAAACTATACATACACAAATCATAAACCCATAACAAGCCAATCCACAGTCTGAACAATCATAAAATCAGGATCCAAATCCCTCAAATCCGTTAAATCCATCAACTACAAAAAAATCTATAACACTGGTATAAGCAAAATCGAGTGTTACTTTATCCCTCACAGTGTCGCACGCCTGGCCTAGCGACCTATTATCTTGTTTCAATATCCTGCTACTAATCTCCGCCATATATCACCTTCCATCTAACTTTCTAATGCCGACCAGCACAGGCATGTAGTCTACCTGGTTTAATAATACAGCATTATGTTCCCTGATTTAATGCCTTGCCTGGAGGAAATTACTATATTGTTAAACTGGTTAATAACTCCGCAGCAAAAAAATTAACCTTTCTGATTGATTTATTTCTCTGTGTAATAATCTAGTGTTATTTGGATATATTTGCGTCACATGGCAGCAATTTATATTAATGTTTTATGAGCTTTTGTTGCTGTAATTAGAAGTGTAAAGTGAATTTAATCTTGTAATAAATTCTTTGTAAATTAGGCTACAATCATGGCTACAAATAACAGAGTTGTGTTGGGCTGAAGGCACATGTTCCAGGTATTTAATTGCATAATTACTGTCAGGTATTTCTGTGCTACCATGACCAAAGTTCAAAAGCTACAAAATGAATACAACATGTTAAAAAAAACATTTGCTGATTGGTGTTCATAATTCACAGGCTACCTTGATAACATCATAATATTGTTGATTACAGCATTCAACAACATTCACTCACTCACACAGGGTGAGTTAGGTTTTACCTTGAGTTACAAACCTAGGGGTCCAGAAGACCCACAATTACTGATTACTAATGAGGATCCTGTAAAATAATGAAATGGTGCAGTGTACTGTACTGCACTAATCCTGTAGTTCTTACCAAACTGCCCAATAGGTAAGGTATCCTAAGGACCAATAAAAATTTGTCCTTTTTAAGGGTTCTGCTATATGTTTTCATTGTATATTGACTCACGGGCTAAAACTGTTAGTTTCTATCACGGTCTATTATCATATTTAATAATTACTTAAATTACAAGAACTTTATATCTCTTAAATATGAATACACAATGCCATTTAGAAAGTGGTCAAATGTAACAAATGTTATATTTTGGATAACACTTTCTTAGTAAAGTACAGATTCTCGTACTTTTTGGAGTTGAGTCCTGTCCAGGATTCGAACCCACACTTGCCAGAGTGTCAGACTTTCATTTTTGTTTGAAGCTGAGTGGGTTAGATCGCTGACTTTGTGTGCTGGCAATTAGATGCCTCACTCTGGCAAGTGTGGGTTCAAATCCCGGACAGGACTCAACTCCAAAAAGTATGAGAATCTGTACTTTACTAAGAAAGTGTTATCCCAAATACAACATTTGTTACGTTTATATCTCTTGTTAAGAATTTAGTACCATGAATATTATTGTGCGTCCCTCAGAACGCCATATATATTTTTTTCTGCATCCATACACATTTGTGCATACTGGATGCACATTTCTGCATCGTGTAAAACCCTGGGACATTATCCAAAGGGTTTGGAAAAGTAAAATGTACCTTGTAACCTGAAGACAGTTTGGGTGTAGACCCCGACATGTTGGAACAGACTCATTATATGTTGGTTACACCCAACCTCAGTTTCACATTTGAGCAAGTACGTATGGGTTTTTATTGTCGAAAAACTGTTTCCATGAAAATAGGAACAGATCTATGATACGATATATATTAGAGTATCAGTATACATATCTCAGCCATGAGGGCTAGACATTATTGTTTATTTACACTAGTCTGCAAAACTGATCTGCTACAGAGTTGACATCAAGCTAATGACAAAAGTGGTTACTAACTCTACAAGAAAATGTCACAAGTCACTGTAATTGTCCAAACATTAAGTCAATAACACTAAAATCTACTGAAAAGTTTCCAAAGACACAATTTGGGGCAAGTGTTCCACAGAACATGATTATGTTTTAGTGACTTCCAACCTACAAAATAAATTTAGCGAGTAGTTTTGGGTTTGTAATCCTTGAAAATTTGAATTTTCCATATTATTTGTTTGTTTGTTGTTTAACGCCACACCCAGCAATATTCCAGCTATATGACGGCGGTCTGTAAAATAATCGAGTCTGGACAAGACAATCCAGTCATTGACATCATGAGCATCGATCCACGCAATTGGGATCGATGACATGTATCAACCAAGTCAGCGAGCCTGACCACCCGATCCCGTAAGTCGCCTTTTACGACAAGCATAGTCGCCTTTTACGGCAAGTATGGGTTGCTGAAGACCTATTCTACCCCGGAATCTTCGCGGGTCAATTTTCCATATAAAATATGATCATATAAGGCAATTTATGTTAAAGCTAAACATGGACTAGAACTTGAGCCACAAATGTAAGGTTCGTTACTTTACTTCATTTGTATGCCCAATAAACAAACTTTTTATACATTCAAGTCCACACGCCAGTGTCACAATTATATTAGTATTTACCGATTGAGTCAAGCATTAATGTCATCACACACTAACTGAGAAAAATAACTGCAACATTTTTGTTTCACAGGAATATTAATAATGGTTGCCAAATTCAAGGCATTTTCAAGGCAGATTCAACTTTAAGGCATCTTCAAGACTAGACCGCAAAATTCTAAGCCATTCGATGCTCATGATGTCAATGACTGGATTGTCTTGTCCAGACTCGATTATTTTACAGACCGCCGTCATATACCTGGAATATTGCTGGGGGAGGCGTTAAACAACAAACAAACAAACTTGTAAAATCAACTGAAAATGATGCTAAGAGCCAAGTCCGGGCTAGTAGCCTTAAAAGTGTTTGTCACAGACTGACATATTCAGCATGTTGAGGTTCTCAGTAAGAGAAAAAATTATCAAAGGAAATTTACCCACTAATGAAATTATTTGAACATGAGAGTAGTCTGTCATAGAGAGTAGGTTAAACTTTAAAATACCAGTAAGTATGTTTTGCCTCCAGGCAACCAGTACACATCAGTAAAAGTGTGTTAGAATAATCAATAAACAGAAACATGGCCAAGCAACTCATCCTAGATCAAAAGGTATTAGGTGTCACTCTTATGACAGTAAAGTATATGTAAACAGCTTTTCATGAATCACTGAATACCAGCCATGGCACTGTCTACATGTGATATTGGCCTAATTAGCTGCTGTATGGGACTCCTGTTTGACCACTTGACCCGAGGGATTTGGGAAAGGGGAGACAACTCTAATGACAACTGATGCACAGATGAGAATTGCTGAAGAAATATTCCATCTGAATAGTCTGAAGTGGTGGCTGATACTAAAAAATGATTCATGGAAACATACCCAGTTTTCTTTAAAATATATGAAAGTCTTCAGGTCTGTCGACTACGGTTATCTCTGGCGGATTAGGAAGTGATTTTGACTTGCAACTTAGGTGGTGAGGTGAAATGGGGTTTAACGTCGCGTCCAAGATTATTGCACTTAAAGTGACTTATATAGCGACGTGCATGCACATGTATGTGTGTGTGTGTGGCTGCTTGTACTAGTCCGGACTGATGCCGATTTATAGTGCTAGCAAACTGAGATACCATGCCACAGTTTAACATGAATACCCCACTCAGACACAGTATACTGACTCCGAGCCGACCAGTCCTTGTTTTAGCCCCTTAATGCCGAGCGCCACACAGGGTAACAACAAGTACCATCTTTTAACGTCTTTTGGTATGACGCGGCCAGGGATCGAACCCCGGACGCTCTACCATTAGACCACGGAGGCGGTCCTTACAAGACAGACTATGGTATTCCAACAAAACCAGCCAGTTGTCAGCAGTGCCAGCAACCATCCCCATCATCCACGCACAATGACACTGAATCAGCCAGGTCATACATTGTGAATAAAAAATCATCAACTGGATGATTCTTAAGACAAGCATAGGGTACTTGGGATATTTTGACCCCCAGTGATTAAAACTGCACAGTTTAGAACCCAAAGCTGAATAAAAAGGTGGGACCATAGTCAAAGACAATGCTGCCACCAAAGTGAAACCATTGGTCTCTTCAGAAGGCAACCAGTATAAGAAGTCCTGTCCTAAGGGTCCTTGGTTTGAGCCATAGCCAGGAAAATAACAGGCATTCCTTTACCCAATTGACAGAAGCAATCTAGCTGCCCAATAGTCAAAGATATCCTTGTTCACATCTTTGATACGTCATGGGTAAAAAAATACTATGTTTCTTCATCACCTCATAGATGACAATATACAGCCTTTGTGATGTAGTTGCTATTTATAAACAAACAAGCGATGGCCTGGTTCCAGTGAGGGGATTGGTTGGTTTGTTGTCAACGCTGCACTTAGCAATATTGCAGATATATGACGGCAGTTTGCAAAATAAGTCTGGAACAGACAATCCAGTGATTGACATCATGAGCATCGATCCACACAATTTGGACACTATGACATGCAATCAAACGAGCCACTGAGTCTGACCACCCCATCCATTTAGTCGCCTCTGATGACACGCATAGGTTGCTGTGGACCTATATTTATACCAAGAATGCCCACGTGCCATGGCAAGAGGGAAACCACTTGTACTCAGACCAATGTGCGCTAAGTTTAAATACAAACGTACATACAGTTACGCAGAAAAGACGATGTCTCTCACTTGACGTTGCGCTCTACACCTTGCTTCAAAATCAAGTAATGGTAGGCTTCACCGAATTTCATACACGGAGTAGAGATTTTCTGTCTTCCATAAGTTATACATGGTCACATGTCATTTGATGGCCAACATTAGACAGACATCGTCACTTCACAGCATATCAATATATGCATGTTACAAATTTCTTCATTGTGATTGTGAATGAAGGGCAGTGTATACAAACCTGTGAAATACTGCAGATGTGCTGCTCAGGCAACCATTTCATATTTTGAATAGTTATATGTATATAGCATTACTAAAATGAATGCTGTGGAAAACAAATGTATAGTAGTATCCTTGCTAAATTTGCAACAAGAGGGTTAATTAACATGATTAAAATACCCCTTAACTTAATTTCAATTTCAAACAAGGCAAAGCTTTCATCAGTAATGTGGTGCACTGTTTTGTCTTAAGGATTTAATGGGTTTAATGGCGTGTAGCTAAAGCTCTGTATCAATTTAGGGACCAGTATTGATCATTTATACCAAAGTGTTCCCATTTGACCAGTTTAGTTAGCGAAATACATAATTACATATTCATGAACGACATTGCCATTGAGTGAATACTTCAATACACATGGAGTTCTATCAATATGTGGGGTCAAAAATGTTACATCGTATGCAAGTGCTTCAATATATATACTGCAAAAAAATAGATCTAAATCGAATATTTTTCAGTTTGTATCACATTTTACACGTTGATTGATTTTGAATCGGTTATGTTCCGCACAGTACTATGTCACTAGGTAAAGTGACACCGGCAGTATCCCAGTGTCAACAAAACTTTAACAAGTCTCAATCTGAAGTCTAATGTTCAAAACAAATCTAATAGAGTAAAACTCACAAAAACATCGTTGGATAATCTTAGACAACAAATACCTGTAGATTTCATAAATATCCCGTATTCATATCAGGCGCCATTGAGGATTCTCCAACTTGTTGATATTCCTGATCGATCATTCATATCACCATGCACACTGTGTACACCAACTAGCAGACGCCCCGGAAATAATTGTAAAGCTGAGGTCAAAGGAGGAATTGTGGGATGGTTAACTTCGGTAATGTTCGGCAAGAAACCGGCTTCTACGTAAAGTAACGGAACGTGCTAGAACAAGGTCAATATTTATAAATAGGATACTATTCCCAGCACTGCATATAACATTAACAAAACCTTCTGTCGACAAATCTGCAACGATGTTTTAAACACAACTAACTGCAACTCTTTGAACCCCGAAGTGTTTTCTAAAAGAAAATCCATAAAGATTTTGTTGTTGTTGTTGTTGTTGTTGTTGTTGTTGTTGTTGTTTTGTCATTTGAAATGTGTAGGAATTTGACACGTGGACAGCAAAGCAACGTCTTCGACTTCTGAGAGTGACACGTCAGCCAATAAGTCGACAAGCCTGAGGTCGCTGTCACAGCTGAAAACAGTTTCTGATAAGCAAGATAACCCAAAAAATATAAAGCCAGGAAAATATTAAATTGTTTGGGCGTAAATGGGGTAAAACAATATGCCTTTTCATAGACTGAACGATATTGATATTTTCCTTTGCCAGATTTTGTATCTCGTCAGCTGAAATTGAAATATAAGATTAACCATAATTTCACTTTAAACTGTCAATATATTTGGACCATCTGTTGAGCGTTAATAGCTAGTTTGTTTAATTTGTTTGTAACGACCCAACAGGTGGTTTGCCAGTCATGTTGAGGCAAGACAGGTGGCGAAGTGGGTGAAGGTAGATATCCAGTACGATATTGCCATCAGAAAATTGCAACATATATTCCGTATTCGACGTAATAAGCGCCGCTCTCTAATAAGCGCCCACTGCGATATTTGCTAATATATTGTCTAGTGAACAATCCCAATTAGCACCCCTTCCGATCAATGTACACAAGACTTATTTATTCGTGTATATATTATACGCGGTTCACTCCCAAAACTTCTACATGCCAAAACATCTACAGAGAGTTGTCATGGCTGATTGAGTTTACCTATTGTTATAATGGTATAGTCCTCCTGTAATTAAGAAGACTCATTAGCTTCTTTACGATGTTGTTTTAGAAAGGCAAGGAAGTGTACTTTCGGAATATTAAATAGTTACAGATGTACCTGATGAAAACAACGCACTCGTGTGTTATATGCACCTTTCATAAAGGGCAATTAAATTCTGGAAAATATATCTGTCGTGTATAATACGCACAGACTTTTCTTTTGTATCATTTCAGGCTGTTAGCATAAACCACGAAATTTACAATCTTTCAACTCTGTTTTTTCCCCACCAAAATTATATTATAATAAGAGCCCCCTATTTTTAATTTTGAGTGCACCCTGGGCGCTTATTACGTTGAATACTTATAGAGCTTTGGAAAAATAGTTAAAGGGGGTCCCAGGGATTTATGCGTCTGTGGGCGCTAATATAAATCTCACATAAACAGAAAAAACTACAACGCATAGATTTAGAATAATGTTGTTATGACATTAACCACGTAATATAATACTATGAAAAAACAATATATTTTGTTCAGATATATTAGAAACGGACTTTTCTGTCCCTAGAAACAACCTCTGGCATGAATAAAAATAGTGAAAAATCGAATTATTTATTTTGTATGAAGAATCACTGACACCCATAAGAGTCAACACTTCTACCCTATTCTGTCATCAAGCTCATTAAAATCAGATCTTAGTTCTCGCTACCGCTAAACAAAGATTGTTTAGCGGTAGCGAGAACTAAGATCTGATTTTAATAAGATTGTTCTGTCACAATAATGTGTTTCCGAAGTAAATTATTCAGAACAAGCTTTGCCAGCTGATCTGTACTGACGGTTACAGCTCTGGCAATGTCAGAGGTAGGATCGACAAATGAAACACATGACTCTGGCAACGCCTGTGCACAGCTCATCCAATAAACTCTACATACAGTAAACTACAGTTATAACGAACACGCTTATAACGAACTGACGGATATAACGAACTTACTTTTTTGTCTCGACTATTTGCTGTAGCTATGCTGTATATATGCATATAACGAACCACGGCTACAACGAACTAAAATTAGAGGTCCCTTTGAGTTCGTTATAACCGTAGTTTACTGTATACAGAAAATAGCTGGAAACAAAGACAAATCAAGACGCTGACAAAACAAACGTTATCTATGTCATATTTGTAAATGAATACCAGTCCAAAAATAACTGAACTTAAAAAATAGCTGAAGCTTATATTTTGTACAGGGAAGGTAGGGATAAATAATACATATACATCTAGTTAGCGGGAATCGATGTAATATGATATCAAACATATTTCATATACCTTTTCAGACTATAAGGCCGGCAACTGTTCCAAGGAATGAAGAAAATAAGAGAACGAGTCGGTTACCTTTATCATATTGATATTTTGATGTGTTTTTTGTTTTATATTTTTTTCTGTTTCGTTTTGATGTCAGATCCGCATAGCAACATTGTCGTGTGACGCGAGAATAGATCAAACATCCCCACTGTAACACAAGCATATTTGCGATATTATGCTTCTTATTATTATTGTTTGTTCCTGATTGACGTTTGTGTACATGGTTTGCCTCTAGGATGTGCAAATTAACATAGTAATAATAATAATCTATTTCTGGCGACAGCTGTTAAAATACAATTTGTTAAAACGAACAAATGTCTCCACAATCAGTGTTATATCAGTGTATCAGATCCGTTGTCATGGCGCTAATATTGGTTGTTTTTTTTAAAGTGGCTCTTTAATTCACATAATAACGTGGCTGTTTGAGGGTCACTGGGTATCGGCAACTGTAAATATTAGCAATTATACATACAGATAACCATATCTTAATTAATCAAACACGCTTTAATGGTATGGATTGCATGAATCGGATGTATAATATCGCCAAGCTTGTACAACATATTAATTTCCGATCGAAGTTGTTTCGTCAAAGCCATATTGTTAGTAGGTGCCTTACACGTAGTATACTGCGTTCAGCCAATCAAGTTGGGCCAAGTCTTGCCGAGGACTCGTACTTGGTTCATTTTGATTGGTCAATCTTCTATATGTGGTCATATTTCATTGGTTGATCACACAGCGGAAGGGAATTCCCTAAAAGTTGCTCTGCCGAGTGAGGCAAGGACACACCGTCGACTACACGTAGAACATCGAAACACAACCTCTCCTAGTCCTACCAGGAGACGAAGGAGTTGGTTTCCTTGGATAAAAATGAAAAAGCTCATCGTTTTAGGAATTATAGGCCTTCTTTTCGTTGCTGGTAAGTTTTATTCACTCTGCAAAACACGTGCTTTTCGTTGAACCGGTCCGGCATGCGTGCGTGGAAAACGCGTATCGAATGACATTTCTTACATTAGAACTTGGTACCATAGGTAGAGAGTGCCGACTTGGCATCAGCATCTTTGTCTACTTGCAGATTCTTTCGTCGGATGGTGCCAAAAATATCAAATATACATGCACAGTCGTGACAGTTATGCATGTGTCGGTCAACTTAGTGATGAAAGGCTAAACACATGTGTCGCTAACAAAGGGGCGGGGTTAATTCGGTTCCACGTTGACCTGTCGAATCTAAGACAAACAAGGGCTTTTGAAAACAAATATTTGGATTAGGTCAGATACATATTTACAAACAGGTGAAAGAATTTGAGAAAATAGTAAGATTGAACGTATAGATAAGGAATGGATACATGTGATCACCATTCGAGTACAAACCTGTTTATGTACATTGGCCTAATGTGAAACAATATTGAAATTAAGTACACATTTTATCGTTTCATTTACTTTTTAGTGAAATAGTGTTTCAGAAATTTGAAAATATAATTGTAATACTCAACTCTATGTGAAGGAACGGTGTATGGGCAATGATGGGAAAATGATAACTCGACATCTATTAAAGCTGATAGTGAAATAAGGAAATATTTGAACAATTTAATGTTCTAAGATAGGGCCTTCTGATATCTCTCTTCAGAAATGAGAGTATATATAGTTGAAAACTTTAAACTTACACAAATAGGATATTATTTCATTATCAAAAAATATATCTTGCCTTATATTTCTAAAACCATAACACTTTTTTAACGGGTAATGGATTAATTTAGAGTTCAGCAGATTAGTATTCAAATCAATCTTAAGAAGTAAATATAAAAATTCAATTAACATTTTTGTTTTTTAATAATTTGGTGAGTTTGTGACCATGTTACATGTTAACCCAAAATTAACAGAATCATTCCTAATGGTGTCAGTAAAAAGTCTTTGCTGCCGCTGTAGCAAGGTTTTACTGTTTTCAAACCTTAGCATCACAAAGTCTTAATTGCAGGACTAGGTGTATTCTCTTCAGACCACTTAAGCACAAAACTGTTGTAGACTATCCAGCTGGGAAAGAGTGATGTAAGACAGACTGAATGCTGATGTTCCACGACTTGGCTGATTGCCGTTGTGGCCATGCATCATTTCTGCTCTGTTGTTTGCCGAATGTGAGAACAATTTATGATCACTGAAAAGCATTTTTAGTAGTTTGGATCATTCAGTTTGACTTGTCCGCCATTCTGGAGATTAATCTATAAGCTTGACCTGAGCATAGATAACCATTGATCTAGTTCTTTGTATAAGCAGATGACAAGGAAGTGAAACTAGTTTGTATTTTTTACTCTTGGATTTGGGTATCTGCTGACCTCTAATGTGCAAAAGGATAGATTATTAAGAAAATATTTTCTGCAGTGATGAGTTACGAATTTTATACAGATCTGACAAATTACCCAGTTTTAGTTCATTCAAATTTAGATAATGGATGTTAAGTTTTAGAAGGGGTCCTTGGACAATTTCTTTTAGCAAATAAACATTGAATATTGTCTACAGTCAAGGCTACCTGTTAGGATTGACGTAATCAGAATAATTGTTTGTGTTGTGAAACCTGAACTTAGTTGCCTTATCACAGATTAGTTAATTCTGAACCAATTCAGATCTTGACATAAACAAAGATGCATGATAAAGACACAGTACTACCATACTCATCGACTCTTGAGTGGCTAAATTACTGCCCCGCTCAGTCGGTGAGATGTTCCGGGGATCTATCTAGACCTTATCGGAGGCCGATATTTTGCCCCAAGGTCTGCAGCAAATTTCAGAAAATATTCTGAAATTAAAATTACAAATTTCCCAATTCATGTTATACAGTAAGAACTAATGTTGTAGTTTTGTACTGATGACTTGTTTTGTCTCACTCAACATTTTGAGCAATTTCATTAAAATCAGATCTTATTTCTTGCTATCGCTAAACAAAGATCTGAGGACAACCAATTACGGGTCACGTCAGAATGACCTTTCATCCAACTAATCAGAGCGTCGCTTACCAGATCGTGAAAGTGACAGTCGGAATGTGTTTCTGATCATGCAACCACAAAATATTTACCACGGGGTATTCAGATTGACTGTTACGGGTTTTATGATAACATCCATACAATCTAGCCCATCTATAAGCCATTCCAGAATGTTCTTATCAGTTTTAACATTTTTAATCGAGAATACATCAACATTTATTTCGAAAGTAGTCGCCAGTTTGAAACCAGTGTCGTAAAGCTCGAGAAAGCTGCCTTCTGATTGGCTAATGTCAATTTCTTGTCGGTCATTTCATTGGTCGGTCAAAATTAACGAAAGGTCGTTCTGACGTGACCCGAAATGTGATGTCCTCAGATCTTTGTTTAGCGGTAGCGAAAACTAAGATCTGATTTTAATGAGATTGAGCAAGATACAAAATTCCCAAATTGCCTGCCACAGGCATTTAGTAGTTTATGGATAACAATCTTTTTCATCCGATGAAAGAGCAATGGGCTTTCCCTGAAACACTGTGTATGAATAAAAGGAAGTTTTTATCCATGATACTCCTTGTCTTAAAGCAAATTCTGTCTTGGGAGGACGTGTTAAGCGAAAAATAACTTCAAGATTATATTAATTCCTAAACACCGAACAAGGATTTCCTTTTTACACAGTTGAATATGGACACTTGCAATCAAGAGGTAGTCTATCAAATGTCAGTTATTAACCGGAACATTCCTAATCGTGCATGATTCTTATTTCAGCCGTATCAGCAGCAGACGACAATGAGGGGGAGGAGAAGGTTAGTGAAGACTTGGGCAAGTCTAGAGATGGGTCCAAGACTGACGATGAGGCCGTTCAAAGGTGAATATTTATTAATGAGCTACCTCAGATGCACAAGTATCACATGCAAACTTTCACATCATCTGGAGTCAAAATATTACAACCGTCATATGGCTGAAATATTGCTGAGTGTGGCGTTTAACAACAAACCAACCAAAATATTACAACCCAGTGACTCCAGGGTAGAATGGGGACCACAGTAACCAGGGTTACAGGAGATCACTGGCATGGGGGTTGGGTGGTTAACATGGTTAATGTGTGCCACCTGTCTGTCTGGGTGAGTGAGTGAGATTGATCTTGTGGACCATTGGTCATGTGATCAATCACTAATTTGCCAGGAGCAGGCTGTTTATTGCTAGGAATTTACGTTATTCAGCTGGAATATTGCTGAATGAAGTGCAGTATTATCTGGAAATAATGAAATTTGAATCAGGAAAAGGGATGATTTATTTGATCAGTGTGCAAAAATACGAAAATGAACGCAATGATCAGCCAGGTCAGACACGGTGATCAGCCAGGTCAGACACAATGATCAGCCAGGTCAGACACGGTGACACGGTGACACGGTGATCAGCCAGGTCAGTCTCAATGATCAGCCAGGTCAGTCTCAATGATCAGCCAGGTCAGTCTCAATGATCAGCCAGGTCAGTCTCGATGATCAGCCAGGTCAGTCTCAATGATCAGCCAGGTCAGACATCACATCCAACCTGTCCCATTGTAGTTCGCTACTGGGGACCTATTCTAAATTGGAATTCCCACTGAACAAACTTACAAATTGGTGTACAGTCCCTTGCCAGTCTTAACACAGGGGAATGATTAAACACTGTCTGGTCCACTTCATTCACTGTCCGAACCTGTCTCGCTGTTTACTGGGGCCAGTTGTCCGAACCTGTCTCGATTACTGGGGCCAGTGGTTTCACAACACATGCATCAGTGCACAGTGAAGTCTTCTTACCGAACCCATATCTCTCACTTCACTTGATGACAAGAACCAGACGTATTACAATGTTCGTTCTGGAAACTTGGCTATCTCCACAACAGCAGGGTTTTAGATTTGTTTGTGGAAAGATGGAAAGAATTTTTGATGAATGCCCTAAGTTTCAAGAGCTGTACAAATGAGGGATTGTCATTTAATCCTGTGGTCAGCAGTATTCCAGCTAGATCATTGCAACTTGTTAATAATTGCGACTGGACCAGACAAACTCGTGACTGAATGCACCGCCTCCGTGCCGTAATAGTAGAGCGTCCGCCCGGAGAGAGCGGAAGGTCCGGGGTTCGATCCCCAGCCGCGTCATACCAAAAGATGTTAAAAGATGGTACTTGTTGTTACCCTGTGTAGCAGTCGGCATTAAGGGGCTAAAACAAGGACTGGTCGGCTCGGAGTCGGTATACTGTGTCTGAGTGGGGTATTCATGTTAAACTGTGGCATGGTATCTCAGTGTGCTAGCACTATAAATTGGTATCAGTCCGGACTAGTACAAGCAGCCACACATACACACACGTGCATGCACGTTGCTATATAAGTGCAATAATCTTGGACGCGACGTTAAACCCCATTTCACCTCACCTCACGTGACTGAATGCATATTCATCGATCCATGCCACTGGGTCATCATGACAAGCAGTCAACCAAGTCTGATCACTGATCCATTTAGTAGCCTCTTATGACCAGAAATTGGATCCTTCCAACCATTTCTACTCCACAATTCCCAGAAGCCTCACTAAAACATGACAGGGTTATAAGACATTAACACATTATTAAGGTGTCCTTTGGAATGTGCATGGGACAAGCTGCAGTGATAGTATACATTAGTTGAGTCAGGTTCAAGGACAGTCTTGTTGGTGACAGTCCAAAATCTTAGTTAAAACATAGCAGTCTGCCAATAAGTTTTGAGATTACCTGCCTGACCATGGCTCTTATCTTCATTACTGTATGGACTGTTAGAGCCTACTTCACGTACTAGACTGAAAAGATGTCTACTAGACTCTGGCTTTTGTTTGTCAGATCTACCACAGATGGGAGACTTAACATATAGTCTATCAAAGCTTATAATACACAATACAGTTCTCTTCTAAAATTGAAACCAATAGTTTTCCTGATGCTGGTTTCATGTGGAACAGAGCTGGCTAGACCTGGCTAGACCTGCTTTAGTATACGTATCTAGTTTTTTTCGTTTTTTTTCCATAAAATAAATATATTCCAGTCATGGTGCAGGACTAGGAAATGTGCCCCACATCAAAAACTATGCCACAAAACTGAGCACTGCCATGGATACGCATGGTTTACCATGCTTACAGCTACTTGGGAATTATGATATATGGCAGAATTAGTCTACATCATCATCAATCATGCTTTCAGATGTCCTATCAAAATTTTGCGAAATCCTGAAAACTTCCAAATACATTTCTTTCTGTCCAAGTCATTGGATCACTACAACTACCAGACGTTACAAGTAGCAGGGGCGGTCGGGTAGCCTAGTGGTTACAGCGTTAGCTCGTCACGGCGAAGACCCGGGTTCGATTCCCGACATTGGTACAATGTGTGAAGCCAATTTCTGGTGTCCCCTGCCGTGATATTGCTGGAATATTGCTAAAAGCGGCGTAAAACCATTCTCCCTCACTCACTAAATGAACTGAGTCAAGTATCATCAAGATCATGGTGGATTAATGAATCATTCAGCCAGTAATCTTATTTTCTTATTTTTGGTGTGGTAAATACAAACATAACAAATGCCTTGGAGCTATGGTTGATGTTCAGGTTTTGGCAGTGTGCCATTACCATATGTTTATGATCAACTCTGGTGATTGGCTACTCTGATCTACCATGGCTACTGGCTACGCGTGTTTGACGTGGGCCATCAGGGTATCGGCATCAAAGCAGGTTCTGGAGCTCACCTGTAATTAACCTCCATGTCTGGAGCTTGTCAGAACATCAGATCTGCTCCTTGATAATTATATTTACATTTGTCATGTTTTTGAACCGTATCAGCAGGAAATAGGCTTTCATTGTTAGAAAGCAAACATGTTGGAATACGTATGCCAAATTATGCCTCGTAGTTTCGTGGATGATAAAATGAATGGATTTGAACTATATTTTTCATCATGCTATCAAGACAATCGTTGTGCAGTATCTCATGAAAAAATGAAGTTATTCTGATTTATTGTTCTTTTGCGTCCAGGTCATCATTTTTAATGGGTTTTTATATTAAACATTTGTCTTAACACAATCCTGAACATGAAACAATTTGAAATTTGGTGTTAAGTGATTCCAGGTTTGTAGAGGCCCCCCCATCCTCCAAGCCTTTATGGAGTGGGTGGTCAGACTTAGTGACTTTGTTAATTGAGTGTCATTGTACCCTGACTGTGTGGATTGATGCTCTTATATCAATCCTTAAAGTTTTGGGTTAGAATTGGTCTTCAGCAACCCATACTTGCAGTAAGAGGCGACTAAAGGGATCGGTTGGTCAGGCTCGCTGACTCGGATGCTGCACGTCACCATGTCCCACTTGCATAGGTCGATGCTCATGATGTCAATCACTGGATTTTCTAGTCCAGGCTCAATTGCACACAGGCCACTGTAATATTGCTGGAATATTGCTGAGCAAGGTGTTAAACAACAAACAAAACCAATACCATATTACTATGGATAAGATCCTAAATTGACCCAATTGTTAGAGAGAAGCGTGTTTAGCATCGGTATGGTATTAAAGAAAGTGGTTATGTAAGCACCTGGTATGTCTGTAACATTACTTGACAGTTTTACTACTTGCAACTGTTGGAAATACCACCATAGTCTCTCTCGATATTGTATGTACTTGACATTTGACGGGTTCCAAGAAAACAGTGGCGACTTTGGTCCAGGGAAGCTGCGAAGACAGGCATGCAAGTCATCTTGTATTGATGATATTTTTAAGTCTACAAGTTGCGTCGGTGTTGATGTGCATGGAACGGTACTGCAGTATTTGGCAGCTGCACAGAATGGGATATGTGAACCCCATGCTGCATAGTCAGCACTTACCACATGTAATATTGATCTCGGTGCTTGGAAGGCAACACATTTTGTTATTTGCAAATGGAGTTTGTAAGAAACTAGAATTGAAAGCTTTCAATAAAATATCCTTGATGTGTTTAGCAGAGTTTTGAAATAGGTCAGGTCTTGCGGATGGAAATATCTTGACTTTTCTTTACAGACATGAAAGTATTTACAAGTTCTATGGAAGTTTAGTTGTTGAAAGATTGTAACAAGATTTGTCTTTTATTCAGACAAACATCTTATTTAGTATTTGTTCTGTCTGTTATGGATTTTTATTATGTTAGGTTGGTTGGCTTGTTGTTTATGGCCGCACTCAGCAATATTCCAGCTATATGACCGCGGTCAGTAAATAATCGAGTCTGGACCAGACTATCCAGTGATTAATATCATGAGCATCGATCCACGCACTCTGGCTCGATGATATGCATCAACCAATTCCTGCGATCCCGTTAGTCGTCTATAACGACAAGCATAGTCACCTTTTATGGCAAGCATGGGTTGCTGAAGACCTATTCTACCCCGGATCTTCACGGGCCTATCATGTTAGCTAGGGGTATAAGAATTAACAGCTAATTTTGATCATGCTAACCGCTTTTCTTTTGGATACAAAATTATATTTTTTAAATGTGAAACAATAATGCCAGGCTAACATATGGTTGTGGATATTTGATATATCCTGTTTGTGAGTGCCATGGCATCTTCACCCAGAGGGTTACTATGAGGGTATAGTCGTGTTCTGTGGCGGTTTACTGAGGCAGGGATCAAAATATCCAAATCAAGACTGTAAAATAATGGAAACACATAAGCCGTCATAATCAATCTGTTGGTTTCTCTTGCCAAACATTGTGAAGTGTTACTAAGATACTGGCATGGCATCTGACCCATTACAGTGGGAGATGAAATGGTCCCCCCTCCCTATCTTGACTGTGCACCCCTGGGTGTAGACTCTTCTGGAGCCAGGGTCCCTCTCCTAAAGTTACTGGGCAGCCCTGGGTGTCCGCTCATCTGGACCCAGGGTCCGCCCTCCTGAAGTAACTGTGCACCCCTGGGTGTAGACTCATCTGGACCTAGGGTCTCCCATCCTGAAGTAACTGTGCACCCCTGGGTGTCTGCTCATCTGGAGCCAGGGTCCCCCCCCTCCCGACCATGGCTGTGCACCCCTAGGTGTCCGCTCATCTGGACCCAGGGTCCCCCCCTCCTGAAGTGACTGTGCACCCCTGGGTGTCTGCTCATCTGGACCCAGGGTTCACCCCAGAATGGATACCTAGAGCAGTAATTACCCTCACACCAGCAACAATTATCAAACATTGCTCCCAGCTTGTAATCACCAGCCAGACAGTGGCTAATACATTTGACCAGCCTTGATGAGGAAGCAGTTAAGGGTAATGGTTGCTTGATGTCTGCCACCTGATGTGGATGAATCGCCAGTGACTGCTGGTAGATGAGAACAAATGAGTTTGGTTATCTTCCTGGGCTGGTTATAACTGAGACAGTGGTTCATGTGTTGGCTTGTCGAGCCAAAGATCCAAGTTCACTTCCCATATTGGTTATTTGTACGATTCTTAATAGGTGGCCCCATGATATGACTGGAATATTGACAAGTGCAACTCACAAACTAACAATGTTTACTTTTGTCTAAAACGTTTCATTGCATCTTCATCTTCACATTGCCATATTCATGGAAAGTTTGGTTAAATTGGGTTTTCAAATAAATGTTCCCATTTTTTTACCCAATTTTATCATTTTTTTCAAAGTTGTACGTAACTTCTGATTTGATGCCTGATGAAACATGATGAAAATAGCAGTACTCTTTACCATAATGAGACTTAGAACATGCTCGAAGGACCGCCTCTGTGGTCCAGTGGTTAAAGCGTCTGCCCAGAGAGCAGGTCAGTGGTTCTATCCCGGGCCACATCATACCAAAAGATGCTAAAAGGTGGTACTTGTTGTTACCCTGCCTGGCACTCTGCATTAAGTGGATAAAACAAGATGTCAGCTCGGAGTCGGTATACTGTGTCTGAGTGAGGTATCCCTGTGAAACTGCGGCATGGTATGTTTAATTGGACTAGCACTTTAAACCAGCCTAGTACAAGCACACATCACACACTATGCATGCACATCACACACTATGCATGCACATCACACACTATGCACGCACACCACACACCGAGCACATACCACACACCACCAAGCCATGTTAAACCCCATTTCACCTCATGTCGCACGCTGGAAGGCTTGGGGTCATTGACCCATGGAAAGAACAACGATGCTCTGCCGGAACAATATGAACCCTGCGACCCTAAATGTCTTGTACTTACCCCATCATTGTCACAAGTAATGGGTATCTGGACTTACCTGTATTCACAGGTATCTTGTACAGCAGATTCAAACTTCAACGTGAATTAAACAGAAATAATTTATTCAATTAACTGGTTGAAATTGAGTCATATGGTCCTCGTCATGCTAAATGTTAATTTTTTTTGTAGGGGTTGGGGTCCCAAGATCCAAATACTATAGCAGCAAATCTCAAAGATCCCAGGCGCCCTTTTATAATGGCAAACACAGTTATTAATTACTTAATATATCGTGTTCAAGTAGGCTACAAGGTTACTTATTAAATCCAGACCTTGACATCTGACCTCAGTACTTAATAATACCTGGTGTATATTGCACAATACTGCACATACTGCAGCAGAATCAGCTGGTTTATACCTCAATAGCGAGTGTATACACTGCGTATCACAGTGGTGTGCAACGCGATATCTGCCCAAGTTTGGCTACTCACTCCGTGAGTGCTGGGCTGTACTCTACTCCTGGTCTTCCTACAGTGCTAGCTAGCGCTCGGAGTAGTAGTTCCCTCCGCCAAAAATACTCTGCTACCTTGCTTGTGTAAATTACCACAGGAGAATGCTGGCAGTGCAAGAACGTTCAGCATTGTTCTTGTGTGTTAAGGTCACATGTGCCGAGGAGAAATAAGACAATACTCTCTTTATTATGTTTGTCATCTTGGAACTGCATCACAAGACGAAACATTTAACCCAGTGTTAAGTTATTTTTGTATCACAATGTGTTTGGTGATGGATTGAACTTTTTTTTTGTCTTTTTTTTGTTTGTCGACTTGTTTTGGTTTTCAAAATCATATTTTCATAGTTTTTGAATGTGGGATGGATGTCAACATAGACCAGGGTTCTTGTACTGGTTCGCCGCGAATAGCTGCAAAATTGCTGATGTGGCGTTAAGCAATATTCACTCACTCACTCACTCTTATACTGGTGTTGGATGGGAGATATAGAAGTCAGTCGTCAGAACTATATTAAAAAATATCAAGTATTCAACAATTGCCTTTATACATTGAGACCCGGGTAAGCTTGACCAATAATTACACCCACCTTTTTAACAATTAGCTAAGATTGTTTTCACTAAAACATTACCACTTGAAAGTTGCAATGAATCAGATATGTTACAGTCTGTGACTTTAGTCACTAGCCTGAAGCATGTGTCTAGTGAAATTCAGGAGAGAAATGGTTGCTGAACTGGTCTTGTCTGACATGTTTAATAGGCATCACTTGAGAATTCACAGAAGTTGGCTCTTCATGTTAAGGGCTGAATTCCAGTTATGTTTGAAATTTCAAGGCCATTGATAAGACTCATCACTTTTTCAATGTGGGGAACTCGTTTTCCTTATCACTTAGTTCAAGGATGAAGATACAGAATGTAAGACTAACCTACCAACGAAAGTTAAGCACTCCTACACATGGTTGCTGATATTTCTGTGGCTGGAACATGTTGAATGGTCCTGCACCATGACTGGAATACATTTATTCTATGGAAAAAAAAGCATACTAAAGCAAGTCTAGCCAGCCCTGGCTAGCTCTATTCCATATGAAATCAGCATAGGGAATTTCCATTTTATTTTTAGAGTCAAGAAGGATATTGTATAATATAAGATTTCAGAGACTTAATGTTAGTCTACATGTTGGAGTACTTTGATTGATCTGAATGTGTCTCTGAACATGAGAAAAGCAGTGGTCAGTCTAAGAAGATGGAATGTCAACATTGTACTATCTGGCAACGTTTGCTTGTTCGTTTCATTCTCATCATGTAATTCACAACTTAAAATATGTGTCCCAGGTTAACCATTTAGGTTGTATTGGTTGTGTGGAATATTATACCAGTTCCATCTATGGTAAAAGTTGTATGGAATATAGTCCCAATTCCGACCATGGTAAAAGTTGTTAGGAATAAAGTACCAGTTCCACCTATGGTAATGGTTGTGTGGAATATAGTACCAGTTCCACCGATGGTAATAGTTGTGTGGAATATAGTATCAGTTCCACCTATGGTAATAGTTGTGTGAAATATATTACCAATTTCGACCATGGTGAAAGTTGTGTGGAATATTGTACCAGTTCAGAGCAGAATTGGTCATTTTTAAGGGTTTTGCAATGTTATTATAAGTACTCATATACTAAACAAGTTAGTATCTACCAGTTATATAGTACCAGTTCCAACAGTGTGGTAATGGTTATATGGCGTATAGTATTTCTCATATTACCTGTACCGTGTCGAAGGTATGGTGTATACATTGTTGCAGAGATCATGGAGGTAGAAAAGTGGGGGAATCGTGTCTGTAATGTACCCCACATGTTGATGATAAACAGTCAGATAGGAGGACAACGAGAGACTTCCTTGCTGATTAACATCTTGCATCCAGTGCTGGAAATAAATGTGGCCTGTTGTCCTGTGGCTAGTGATATTTAAATAGTTGGACTTGTGATAATCTATATTTTCTGTTGTGGATGTATTACAAACTAACTTTGTTTATGACCACATTGTGTACGTATCTCTGTGTAGATGTAAGTTGTTCATATATTTTTTAAGAAATGCCAGGCTAGGAGAAAAGTATTAAAAAGATCATTGCTCGTGGACAGTAGTTGTACCGTATTTTCTTGAGTATAGTGCGCACCCATGTATAATGCGCACCCCCCTCTAGCGGGTTCAATATTTTGGAAAAAAAAGAAATTTGAATATTATCATGATTATGCGCAGAAAAAAATTACACCGTACCCTTTCAGCGAAGTCCGGCAAACGAACGGGTGATGAGAAACTTTGTCAGTACAAATTCGAAATTTGAGATAAAAAATCACCAGACATGTTTATTTACCGTTTAAATAGTATTTATTGTTCTGCTAGGCATTGTTTTATATCCAGGGATTAAGATTACCTTGTGTATTTTCTCGTAAACTAAGCCGGAAACAGCAATCAGCTGTACACACGTTTTCTTGGAATCGACTGGTGATTCGGTCAAGACACACCCAATGATATAACTTTATAGGATTTTTAATGCAAGGATCGGCAAAAATTGTATCTGAAACTATTTTCCGTGTTTCGTGCTCACGGTAATGTCTTTCCATGGGGGGGAAAAAACATCCAAACTCATAATTCGTGTATAATGCGCACCCCCTTCCACACAGCTGTGTTTTTTGGAAAAAAAGTGCGCACTATACTCAAGAAAATACGGTATTAGGCATTTGTTAGGAAGCTACCTAGCCAGCCAGCCCAACAGGTGGCCTAGAGATTTAAGACAAGGCACAGCAATTCGTTGTGCAAAGTTGCATCCCTTTATTGTGCCAGGATCTGCTATTCATGGGTGTTAATGCCTTATATTTGGATATTATGATGCTTAGTTTTCTCAGCGAGCTTGTGGGTTCACCAAAGTGGTAGTCCTCTAAGGCCTACGTTGCTTTAGGCTTTCCACCACCTACTATAATACAACTAAACACAATTCGACATGCTCATCATGGTGCCATTAAACCCAACTCTCTCACTACTGGTTCTGTGGTATCTTCCCACTTTTAATGGAGGGATAGGCTAGTGGTCGCAGTGTTTGCCCACCACACCAAAGATCAAGGTTCTATTCCTCATCAGGATGTCATTTGAGGTCACTTGCTGTGGTGAGACCGCCTCCGTGGTCTAGTGGTAGAGCGTCCGCCCGGAGGGCGGAATGTCCAGGGTTCAGTCACCAGCCGCGTCATACCTAAAGACGTTTAAAGATGGTACTTGTTGTTACCCTGTCTGGCGCTCGGCATTAAGGGGCTAAAACAAGGACTGGTCGGCTCAGAGTCAGTATATTGTGTCTGAGTGGACAATTCATGTTAAACTGAACTGCAGCATGGTATCTAAGTGTGGTAGCACTATAAATCGGCATCAGTCCGGACTAGTACAAGCAGCCACACATACACGTGCATGCACGTCGCTATATATATAAGTGCAATAACCTTGGACGCAACGTTAAACCCCATTTCACCTCACTTGCAGTGGTACTGCTTGCATTCTGCTAGAAAAAATGTTAAACCATGCAAACTCACTCTGTCATTGTTTAATACTGTGTGACTGAGAGAGAAATGAACTGGAAATATATCTGAAACATTTTGTATCCATAGTGACAGACTTGCTTATCATCTGTAGTTACTTGAGTATGTATTTGTCACGAGGGATTTATAGGCAGTGCTTTTTACCTATGAGCTGTGTGAGCTAATTGATGGTTAATTGATCTACCGAATGTGTTCCACGCAAGATGATGCCTCATAGAATGAGTTCACTGGATCAATTTACATAACAATCTAGAATCTGGTGCATCTGACTTTGTTGTAGAGTTATTAGGTCCTGGGGAATTCGAAAGGAACACTCAATGCATGGGATACCATTTAGCCCTTGCCTTTTAGTCTGAGCATGTTTTTTAGATCACCATAAGATCAGGGCTAGCAGACATGGTAGAGTTTCTAATTTGTTTGGGCTTGTTGTTATATTTTCACTATTTGGGCAATTAGGCTTTCCTGGTTGGACAACAAGTGGATATTGTACAAGTGGGTTAGATGTCCAAATTTAAAAAAAATGAAGCCGGATTATGTTTTTGGCATATTTTTGTAGACAAGATGTTCAATATTACATTACTGGAATGGGGTTGCAACAGGCGTAGAAGTTCTCAAATTTCTTGTAGCCTCTGATTCTCAATTGTCATGTCAATTGCATTTTTACACTTTCATGAAGTAATAAAAAAGGCAACTCACTCACTCACTCTTCATCTGTAGGTAATTGGAGATGTGGTGGGGGTGGGTGGGTCGTGAGGCGGCTGGGTGGGTGAAAATCTCTACTCTATATCTTTTTATGTGTCCTCTTTGAGTATGAAAAGGGTTGTAGTCAGCATCTTATGTTTTGACTGATCAGAACCACATGACATTTTTTTTAAGCTCCACACCTGGTGGTCGCTAATAATCCTGCATATGATGTAAACGTTTTCTTCTTGAAGACGATAATGTTGGAAGATTCCAAGTTTTCACCACATTGTATCCCATAGGAAGCCCCACCAGCAGAGCCAGGACGATATGCCTAATAATGTTACTTACAATGCTTTATCTTATCCAACCCCCTGAGTTAAAATGATTTGCCGTGTGAACACCAAAAGTATCGCCTGCATCCTACTCAGAATAGCTACAACTCTGCCAGATGCTTGCATTGCTGTTGTTAACACTGTACTCAATTCTTAACATTACAAGACTGTCCGCTGGCGCTAAGGTCATTCAGCAGACATACCTGTGTATATATTGGTCTGTTAACAAAATAAACATCCCATCGCTGCTGTATGACCATTTTGATGGTTCTGGAGATTATTTCAATTTTCACCAAGGG
This sequence comes from Haliotis cracherodii, assembly GCF_022045235.1. NCBI lineage: Eukaryota > Metazoa > Mollusca > Gastropoda > Lepetellida > Haliotidae > Haliotis > Haliotis cracherodii. Next base: position 52,681,070 of record NW_027266319.1, on the reverse strand, counting down.
GCATTGGGCAACTCTCCCCAACAAGACTGATAGTGGCGGCAGGCCAACTCAAGAATAACTGCAGCAGAAGAGTAAATATCTGCAAATGTTAAGGGGATGTTTATTAGCTGACTGAAAAGTTTATTTGTAGTAGCAATGGAGAGTTTTGATATTCATCAGTATGTAGATGGGTGTTAGTACTGAGTAAGGTTGAGGGTGTTCTCGTATAGAGTGGTACTGGTGGATAGAATCGGTGTTGGTTACTTAGTGATTGATGTGTCTGTAGAGCTATAGGTTACCAAGAAACAACTGTTGTGGGGTTAGTCAGGTTGTCAGAAGGCAAGAATTGACACTGTCCCTGTCTTGTTTATCAAACTGTGGGTAGTTTATTTGTATTATCCTATGAAACGACTAAAGTTGAAACTAAAAAAATGTTTGCTTGTAGGCCAACAAAATGAGGCATGATTTGTGGGTGTTGGAAATCACTCTGCAGATTTGCCCCCCCTAGCTATGCCAGGATCTGCAGGTCATTGGTCTGGAATCAGACTACATGGTCATGATTGTGATCCTTGCTCATAACTGAACAGTTCTGAAATACCTTTCCAAGTGGAAATAAATATAATAGCTCTTTGGTAATAACTTGCTCAGAATTATGATTTCTGCAAAATTATTATGTATTATCATACAGACATATTTTTATCTTCCATCTTATACATCGGTCTGAAGTTATGGCCTAGTGCCTGAAACCAAAAGCATCGTCTGTGGCGTTCTATGTAAAAGACTTAACTGCCTCAGGGTAGGGAACAGTAAGGGGACACAACTCTTTGTGTCATGTTGGCTTAGGATTGCTCCCCAGCAACCTGTGGCAACGTAATGGGTCGAGTGGTGACTCAGTGACTTGGTTGATTGGTTGTCATCGTACGGCATGGATCATTGCTCATAATATCAATCACTGGTTTCTCTGGTCCTGCCTTCTGAACAGGCCACAGTCAAATAGCTGGAATATTGCCGAGGGTGGCATTAAACAAAAAAAACCCCAAAAACCCTTGCCAAGCTGTTGTGTGTTTTATGAGATGATGAAATTGAAGACGTCACTGTCCATGCTTACCATGTTTGTTGTTTGTTTGCAGGGAGGAGGAAGCCATTAAAATTGATGGATTAAATGTTGCTCAAATGAAGGAGCTCCGGGAACAGTCGGAGAAGTTTGCATTCCAAGCAGAGGTTGATCGTATGATGAAACTCATCATCAACTCGCTCTACAAAAACAAAGAAGTAAGTTGTAGCTTTGTACTTGGGATCATAGTTTTCTCTATGAGACAGGAACCATGAAGATCTGGGTAAGAATAGGTCTTCAGCAATCCATGCTTGTCGTAAGAGGCGACAAACTGGATCAAGTGGTCAAGCTCGGTGACTTTGTTGATGCATGTCATCATATCCCAAAGATGTATATCGATGCTCATCATGTCGATCACTGGATTGTCTGGTCCAGACTAAATTATTTACAGACTGCTGTCATTTAGCTGAAATACTGCTGAGTGCGGCGTTAAACAATTACAATCAAACAATGAATCTTTGACCATGGTGACACAGATTTGGGATTCAGGCATAATGAAATGTGTTAATTTTGAGATGATCCTACATAGTGCATCCCTCAAACTCAGGTCAGTCGTCAGGAGATTCTGCTGTAGACATGGGGATTGGGTGCCCACAATGGCTGCTGATTAAAGGACTCTTGGATCGGCAACTGACCATGATTTACTGTCATACTGACAGCAAAAATATATGATTAGTGTTAGTTATTGGCTTGTCAGGTTGTAGGTAGCCTGGTGGTTAAACTGTTTGCCCATCACGAAGGGGCGGGTTTGATTCCCCATATGGGTGTGTGTGCAGCCCATCTCTGTGTAAAACAAAGCTATTGGTTTGTCTTCATTAAATTAACTTGATATGGATGGCCAGTGGTCAGGGGGCCACACCTTCCGTGTCCCTCAGCTGTAGGGAACAACTAGTCATTGAGTTTCATTTTGGTTCCAGTAAACATGCAGATGTGTGAATCATCTGCAGTCGGTTCTTGCCAATGTGGATTAAAATGAAGACTAAAACTAAAACTCACTTTCTTTCACTCTGCATCACTCTCCACATCAGCTTGAGTCGCCATGAAACACTGCTATCAATGTTGAAAGCCCATGTCACTCCAGGCGTCTGTTGTAAGATAACAAAATACTTCTTACCATGGTTGTAAAACTCAACGCTATTTATTTAAAAACAATATGAAGTCCCAGAAAACTGCCTGTGACCTCAGTTTCAGAGGATTCCTGACTATCCATGATCGCTGAATACATATCTGTCCAAACAATCGCAGAAACAAATTGACGTCTGCTTGCATTAAATACTTCCAGTTACCTCTAATTAACCATGAAACAAGAGCACACACCCCTAGCAATTCTCTCTGCCTGATATGCCTCTACAAATGTCCCAGGAAAGGATTTTCTCGACAATCTGATAAATTTGCCGCCAAGCATCACTTGACTTATGACGGACAGCCCTGTGAGATGATCGTCAAAAAATCATAAATGTCAGAAAAAAATCCATCTTGTCTCCAGACAGGGTTACAATCTTCACCCAGTATTTGTCGTTGAGGTCAATTGTTCGATTGCCTCAGTCGAGAGCATTGCTGCTTCCAGATGCTTCGTTTTACTTCTGACAGTTTGGGTAATGACGTCTGTTGCTGCACACATTCCGCCAGTGGAATCAGTAATTACTGAATCCTACTGTTTTGACTGGCTATAATTTGCTTCAATTCTTCAGACGAGATCAAGCATAAACAGATATCAGAATGTGGACTTCCATGCCTGTTTCTCTGCCGACTGGGTTCTGTTTGGAATGCCACACTTTTTGTAGGGAATTTGTATTATAAGCAGGGTCAAGGACAGTATATGCAAACATTACATTCGATACTTAGAAGGATTTTTTCTCAAGTAAGCAATGGCGCAGCAGAACCATACTAACTGCCAAATTATGTATTGTAGAAATAATCTTAAGTTTATATTACCACGTGTCTAATGCATTATATTGCATAGTTCCTAAAGTGCTGACTAAGGTTATCATCATTCAAACGTAGGATTCAGGAAATGGTAAATTGATTCCACTCATGTTAATGTACAACATAGACAAGCTTCTGATTCCACTGAACACTCACCCAAACCATTTTACCAATTTTTATCTTATGAAACAGTTTGTTTGGCAAAGTAAGTTTCGTCTTTTCCATGTACACATTCCTGAGGGACGTTGATAAACAGACCAGAGCACCTGTTGGGTTAATGTACAGTGTTGCGTACATGGAGTTAGAGGGTGCTTCTTATTCAGATAAACACAGGAGTTGATCATGTAAACTTTGATAAACACTTCGCACTTAATCAGTACCATCTTTGTTGTTTAATATTGTAGCAGGTGATTTGCTACATGCTTGTTGAAGTTATGCCTAATTCAGTTAACATTTTGCTCATGTAATTAAGCAAGCCAAAAAAACATGATGCTTCATTTGTTTCTCAGTGATTATTACACACACTTGACAGTAACCATGGTAACAATTGTAATTGTTGCATTTTTATGGCGTGTGTTTTTCATTTGATTAGGATTTAACTTTTTAGCAAATCTAAGGTGTTTATGTATGCAGTCTAAATGTGTTTGGTTTCAAATCATCAATAACATATAAGATATGTGGACATCATTACATTGTAAGGAGAGGTCACTACAGAAACAGCAATCTATTAATTTTTATTAATCTATGAAGTTTTACATATTTTTGTTTATGTATTCCATTCTTTTGGAGATAAAGGGTCAGAAAAAAGTAAATTCGTTTTGCTAAAAAACATGACCCCAAAATGAATTTGATTTCTTTCCTGTTCAAACCATGCTGACTGCAAGTACCGCATTCGACGTAATAAGCGCTCAGGGCGCTCTCAAAATTAGAAATAGGGGGCTCTTATTAGAATATAATTTTGGTGAGAGAAAAAACAGAGTTGGAAGATTGTAAATTTTGTGGTTTATGCTGACAGCCTGAAATGATATAAAAGAAGAATTTGTGTGTATTATACACGTTAGATATATTTTCGAGAATTTAATTGCCCATAATTAAGGGTGCATATAACACACAAGTGCATATTATACACGAACAAATAAGTCTTGTGTACATTGATCGATTGGAAAGGGTGCTTATTGGGATTGTTCACTAGCCAATATACATGTATTAGCAAATATCGCCATGGGCGCTTATTAAAGCGGGGCGCTTATTACGACGAATGCGGTATTTCATTCTATGAATGTGAAGGTGATTATTAGTCCGTGTGGCTACATCACACACTTTATGCTTTCTTGACACACAGCCTTTGTTTTCAGATTTTCTTGAGGGAACTGATCTCCAACGCCTCTGATGCGCTAGACAAGATTCGGTTCCTTGCACTCACAGACACCAGTGCACTCGCGGCTACTGATGAACTGTCTATAAAGATAAAGGTATGTATCAGACAAGAAACATCTTGAAGGACAACATTTTGAGTCTTTGTGGAAACGCTTTGATACCGCGGGCATGACTAGCCAATTGTTTTTTGGCATCGCTTCAGTGGATTCAGTGGACAGCTGAGATATCTCAACAACAAACTTTATATAATATTTGAAGTGTGAATCTAAAACATACATTGAATGTAAAACAGTTTTTATGCTTGCCCACAGTAACAGATTTCACACTAGACAAGATGGGTGAAGCAGGTTGTTATTTTAGTTCTGAATAAAGTAAACTTTCCGTGTATCTTATTAAAACCAAATTAGTTCGGAGCATCTGGTAACAGGATAAGAATATGGGATCGACAGCCTAACTGGCACGTCGAGAAACTGACACTTCTGCCTTCAGTCAAGGGTGTAAGCAGAACTGCAGATGCAGGTCCACACTTTCAATGAACTCCCTTTTATTCTAAGACACTTTATTTCCCCTGGCTGTTTTCTGGTAATGTGTATGTCAAAATTGAAGATTTTTGTTATCAGCTGAAAATATTCCTTTTGAGATAACTGTTTGATGTTTGGCATTGCCAGGCATGTGTTTGAGGGATAAATAGCCTTGTGCCAGCCATCGTGCTGTTAGGTGGCGCTGCTAGACACAGTGGAGGGTGCATGTTGTGAGAGGGATGTAAACATGCAATCTGCTGAATGTTCCTGTGGAGGTGTGCCAGGCCAGGACTGTCGCAGTGTTGATTTGGGTTTGGCAGGATTCTGCATAGTGAGAATCTGCTCTAGGGGAAAGGACTTGTTTTACAGCACTCCCCAGAATAATGGAACAGCAGACTGTTTATAGTAGAAAAATCGTAATTTTGACATCGTTGAAATTATGCATAAAAATCAGTCTTTGTGAAGAGAATTGGGGGGACCCACATTCAAATACCATAGCAGCACACTTCACGGAACCCAGATCTCCCTTACCACGAATTAGCGTGGTAAATTTGACAGTGGAATACAATGATCAAATATACCATGGTGTGCCATGGTCAAATATTATGAACGCTGCTGAGGATGCCTTTGAGGGGGACAGGATCGTGGGTGACTGGGCTGATTGTGTGCCAGTACCCGAATGTTGCTCATGCTATCAACCATTTGTTTGCCAGACCACAGATATTCTCCCAGGCTGCCATGACACATATGTCATATTTTTGACTAGCATAAAACATTCACTCACCCGCCTTGTTAGAAGTTTTCTTGTACTCTAAACTCTAGTCATTATGAGGTACCCTTTCATTTGAGATTGGGCAAGCATGTTTGTTTTAAGCATTGCTAAAGGACACCTCACTGTTGTGTTATCAAGTTACGGAAACATTCTTACTGCTTTACAGTGCTGGGAGCCCAGGGTCCCGTTCCTCAAAGCAATCTCAGCACTACGATGATCGTAAACCTATGTTAAAGTATGGGACTTACGATCACCTTAGTGCTAAGATCGCTTTGAGGAACGGGGCCCTGGTGGCTGGGACAAATGGTTAATGGTACCAAATGGGCCTTAAGATATTCTAGCTTCGGTCATGTGTTTCACATTATTCATGCTTGCAGGCCCGGTGTTTGTTTGGCCACAACAACTGGTGATGTGTGGTTCATATGGGGAACTGATATGGTGATATCCAGGAATATATATATAATTAAACAATCACCCTGTTTCATTCTCATCCCCCCTTCCAGGAAATTAGGAGACATAAGTATTCGTTTGTGGTATAATAATGAAGTAAAGCTTATCACCGACTTTAATTTTGGTCTCTTTGTGTAGCAACAGAAAGACTCCATGCAGCCTCAGAAATTCGCTGTGTTTTCCGACCCAGAATACCCCCGCCTGTACTTGCTGTAGGTGTAATAGACTGTACTGCCAGCTCGGGTAATTGTGTGTGCAGGGATCGTGTTGCTATTTAGGATTCTTTTGAAATGGAGACAAAATATAGTGGCAAAGTTTACGTTCCACTGTGGGTTTGGCATAGACATAGGGTAACATAGCAGCTCTTGTAATATCATGTAATATGCATTACAAACCATTTCAATTCAACAGTAATCTGAATACTTCAAACATATGGAGATTTTATGTATTTCTAAATGAAGCAGCAAGGTCAGTGGCCATGTCTAAGGTGCCGTAATTCATTTTGAAGAGTTTCTGCCCTCAGGCATGCTAGGTATCTCTCGATCCCTCACCACGTCATACACAATGTTAAAAGATGGTACTTGTTGTTACCCTGCCTGGAGCTCAGCTTTAAGGGGCTAAAACAAGGACTGATCAGCTTGGAGTCAGTATACTGTCTGAGTGAGGTATTCATGTTACACTGCGGCGTGGTATCTCAGTGGGCTATCACTATAAAATCGGCATTAGTACAAACAGCCACACACAGACACGTGCATGCACATCGTTATGTAAGTGCAATGATCTTGGACTCGACGTTAAACCCCATTTCACTTCACCTCACCCTTGATAACCACTGTTTGGGAAGGTAAATGCTTCAGGCGATGAAACTGTAAACCTTTGGGTATAATGCAGGAATTTTGTAGACTATTTTGCAAAGCACCTATTTTTTATTCCTTTGGTACGATGTAGATTCTGAAATGATTTGTTTTAGAGCGGACTTATCAGCCTCTAAGATTAATGTCACTTTGACTTGCTACTGAGTACGTTGATTGATGCCACACTCCACAAACAGCCCATGATATGGTTAATGAAACATTATTGGCATCTGTTATCATGACATGATTTATAGAAGACAAGGTTGCTCCCATCTCTGAAATGGCCTTATCATGACTTATGTCATATTGGTATAATTAGAATACAGATTTAGATTTGTTATTAGTTAATCGCATCTTGCTTTCCATGACAAGCCCGGGTGTTCAGATGAAGCAACATTTTGTCCCTATTACCATGAGAGCACTTAATACATTCTGCCTTTGAGGAAAAGCACCTGTGCCATTTGCTAAGGGGGTTCCGAGGTCTTGGGTGTACTCTTACCTGTGTTGAGAGATGCCTTGCCAGGATACAGGCTGACTTCCAGGTGCTGCACAGAGTTGTCTGACCTTTTCACGGTCATTCTGTCACTAGGGGGAGCCACTTGTGCCGTCAGTTCTCTATTTGTTATTGCTCTGGTGAAGATGTATTACAATTTGTATTTACAGCTGTGTCTGGTTGAAGTGCATATATGTATAATTATATTTTGGAGGTTCAGATGCAGATAAATGTTCTCAGAAACCTACACCTACATGTAGGTATGTTGATAAACAGTGTTTGAATTTAATCCTGCCAGTTCTCACAAGGGCGGGAAGGAGGGGATCCGTGGAGTGGGTAATAGGTTCAATCAGTGGCTGTCCATGCCAGACACCGTGGTTGGATTCCTTGTGTAGACCAGTAGAGGGTTGAATGTTACACAAGCATGATGAACTGTGTATGTCTTTAGTATGGAATTATCAGCCCATAAAAAATGGTCTCATTGAAAAATATTGAAAACAAAATCGATATTTTGAAAACAATTAATTCATATTTGGGATATATATGTATATAATATTGCAAATAACTATTGACTGAGCTTTTATAGTAAAGAAAACAGAGTAGTGACCATGCTACGGGGTCAGTACCCACCGTCTGGCCAGGTAATAAACTAAACTGGAGATAGCATCAGAAACAGTTGCTCCCTCATCACCTTGTAAATGTATCCCTATGCAGCAGACAGGAACCCAGTTTGAAAATGCTATCTCCCTCACAGCTGGCTATAATTAACTTTGTACATATGGCACACTCTGCTGGCTATGCATGGAGCGATCAGAAAAATACTTCAACAATGTTGGAATATACATTATATTGCTGAATGGATTTTCTGCTTAAACTGACACTACATGGCCCATAATGAACATCCAGATGTCCTTTACTGCAGATTGTTTATCATGTTTGTTGCCAGATTCCTGTAATAAAGGTTTCTGTGTAAATATTTCCTGCTATGAATGAATGTAGGTGGGTACTTATTTTACACAAGATAAAGGTTCTGTTGGTTGATATTATGCCCAGAATTGAGAAAGCAAGTCTGTTTGCGGAATGGCCGTTTGGTTCTGTCAGTTGGAACTGTTTCAAAAATTTGTCTGTTGATAGAACCGTAGCACATGGTTCATAGATTAGAAGGATGGTGGTATGAAAATTAATTATTTTCCTTCTTGCTGTGGCAATGATACAGCCTGATTCTGTACAAGGTTTCGAAACTGAGGGTTATCCACACTGTGGGGAGTTCTGTTTAGAGATAATAGGTTTATTTTGGTGCCTGTTTTAAGTTGCTTCTATGTTTTGATGTAATCATTTCCTGTCCTTTGTATTTATAAACCTGCTCCTCTGTCCATGGCCATATCTGGCTTCTGAGGAAGAGCAGGGCCCCGTTCCACAAAGCAATCTTAGCGCTAAGGCGATCGTAACTCCCATACTTTAACACTGCCTTACGATAGTCGTAGCGCTAAGATCGCTTTGTGGAACGGGACCCAGGTCCCCAGTATCCCGTGCTAAAGAGGATCAGGTCGATATGCATGGTCACAGGTCAATCAAAGATATCCTAATTCGCTCTACTGAATTGACTCCCTTAAGTGTGCCAGGATCTGCTGATCTTTTGTTCGAATCCAAGATTCACACTTATAATCTTTGGTTTGTCAGCACCATAACCATGGTAACATCTATGACCTGCATCACTTTCTTCACATTACTAAGCTGGTAGCAATGATGTAACTGCCAGGCGGTAATGCAACCAACTCCTTCAGTGTTGTAGTGGATGTGATTTATTGCCTCCACTGTGTCAGGAAGAAGGGTTACCTTAACCCTTGAAGATCTGGATTAGAATTGGTCTTCAGCAACCCAAGCTTGTCGTAAGAGGCAACTAACAGGATCGGGTGGTCAGACTCATGGTTGATGCATGTCATCGTATCCAAATTGGGTAGACTGATGCTGATGTCAGTCACTGAATTGTCTAGCCCAGACTCGATTATGTGCAGACGGCTGGAATATTGATGAGTGCGGCTTTAAACATCAAACAAACAAAAGTTACATTGATGATCTCATCCTGTAATACTGTTAGCCTTATCTGTCACTCTTACACATTAGGTAACTGCTCCTTGCTCATCAGTGTAAAAGGTCGTAATACACATGCTGTATGACCTGGTGCATAGGACTGGTGCTTAACATACCGAGATGCACTGAGGCAGCAGTGAATCATGAATTCCCCGGCTGATTCCAGCTGTAAGATTGGATGCACATGACATAAGTAGTTCAACTCATACATGCTTCTCGATGGCCGACTGGGGTCTAGATCCCTCTTACTGTCTGGAAATAAACACTGTACATAAGACACCATGAAGGGATGACAGTGGAGTTAACTGCCCTTTGCTTGGCCAAGTAAAGGCTAAATTGGGTATTGGGTGGTCACACACATGCTTCTCGGTGGCTGACCCACTTATAGATACCTCTTTCTGTCTGGAAGTGAACACTGTTAATAAGGTTGGTTGGTTGTTTGTTGTTTAACAATCAACGCAATTGGGATACGATGACATGCATCAACGAAGTCAGCGAGCCTGACCACCCAATCCCGTTAGTCACCTTTCACAACAAGCATGGGTTGCTGAAGACCTATTCTACCCTTGATCTTCATGGGTCCTTTGTAGTGCTTCCATGTTGAAGTATGGGATTTATGATAATCTGACTGCTGCAATTGCTAAGGAGGAAAATATATGTAACATGGAAAACATATTAAGGACTTCTATTGGGAAATGATGGTAAAGATCCATGGTATCTTTGAATGAATCTTCGAGACATAAATCTTTGAGACTTGATAAAAACTAGATATGAGGGCCTGTGGGGTAGCCTTGGAAAGTGTTTGGTGTCGCACCATGCCCAGGTTTGATGTCATATTGCTGGAATATTGCTAAAAGCAGCATCAACCCTTCTCAATAACCTTTTTAGTGACATAATTCAAACCCATGAAGATCCGTGTCAAATAAGTGTTCAGCAACCCATGCCAATCATATGGGATCGGGTGGTCAGGCTCGCTGACTTGGTTAATGCATGTCAACATATCCCAATGCTCATGTCAATCATTGGATTGACTGATCCAGACTCGATTATTTACAGACCATTATCGTAAATCTGGAACGTACATTACTGAGTGTGGCGTTAAACAACAAACAAACTCAAATCTCTTAAATTCCAGAGCTGAAAGTGGTGATTGTTTAATAAAAAATATTCCTGGATATCACCATGTCAGTTCCCCATATGAATCACGCATCACCTGTTGTTGTGGCCAAACAAACACCCAAGTGATAGAACCTAGCTGGCCTGCAAGCATGAATAATGTCAATAAAACAAATCATTTAATATATCAAAATACTGTTTTGAGATCTTGATTCTGAGATTTATGCAGGAAATTTCTTTTTGTAGGCTGACAAGGACAACCATGTTCTCCATATAACAGATACTGGTGTTGGAATGACCAAAGATGATCTGGTCAAGAATCTCGGAACCATTGCGAAATCAGGAACTAGTGACTTCTTGGCCAAACTGGGAGACAAGTCGCAATCTGAGAGCAGCGATCTGATTGGACAGTTCGGTGTCGGGTTCTACTCTTCTTTCCTGGGTAGGCAGACTTGTTTTATGCACTACTTACATTGTGCCTCATTGTATTGTCACAATCCATTAAATGGCTACAGTGAAAAGTCACAAGGGAGTCTCCAAACTCCCACTTCCCATGTGGTATGTCACATCCACCCCACAAATACACATCCACCCCTATAACCAATTCCTTCTCATACACCCCTACCCATACACCCCCACATGCACCCACAAACACACATCCCCCCCCCCCAAACACACATCCACCCCCACAAACACACATCCACCCCCACAAACACACATCCACCCCCACAAACACACATCCACCCACACAAACACACATCTACCCATACAAACAAACACACATCCACCCACACAAATAAACAAACATCCACCCACAATTCCACCCACTCAAACAAACTCACATCCACCCACACAAACACACATCCACCCACCCAAACACACATTCACCCACCCAAACACACATTCACCCACCCAAACACACATCCACCCATACAAACAAACACACATCCACCCATACAAACAAACACACATCCACCCACACATCCACCGCCACCCCTGTAATCCCTTCCAACCCATACACACCCCATACCCCTACATACACCCACCTCCACCCACACAAATGCACACAAACATTGACCCCTCCTTCCCATACACCCAACTACCCCCACACTTCCCACGCCCACCAACCCCCCACCCACCACTAGGGGTGGTTGGGTAGCCCAGTGTTTAAAGCGTTCGCTCGTCATCCCGAAGACCCAGGTTCGATTTCTCGACATGGGTACAATGTGTGAAGCCCATTTCTGGTGTCTCCCTGCAATGATATTGCTGGAACATTGCTTAAAACCACCTACCCACAGTAAGCCTGTAAAGCACCACCCAACCATCCACCCACAGTAAGTGTGTAAAACACCACCCACATACCCATCACATCCACCCACACACATACACCCACCCACCCACCCATCACATCCACCCACACACATCCACCCACCCACACACATCCACCCACCCACACACATCCACCCACCCACACACATCCACCCACACACATCCACCCACACACATCCACCAGACCCTACCCACTCTGTATCACCATCTGAACTAACAAGCCCAACACGACCCTGTTCATCTTGGTAAAGTGATCTATGACTCACAAGACACTAACTGTTTCTATGTAGGAGCTGCCTCCATCTCACCACCTGTTCCTTCGACATACTACATGCATCTCACAATGTTTATATTGTCATATCACAGTAAGCCTTAAAACACCATCGTGTAAATTGTATAATCTGGACATAAGCACATGTGCTCGAGTCTTTCATCTGGCGTACATTCGTTGTTGCTGACCTTGCCCTTTGTTCCCCAGTGGCGGACCGCGTGGTGGTGACGTCCAAGAACAACGATGATGAGCAGTACATCTGGGAGTCTGATGCCCAGGAATTCAGCGTGGCCAAGGATCCTCGTGGAAATACCCTCGGCAGAGGAACAACCATCAGGTGAGACTCCAAGACAGAACGAAAGCATGTTTGCGGAACAAGTGTTTGATTCGTCTCCACCTGCCTTGTTTCCCACATCATATATTTAAATGAATTCATTTAGTGTCTTCTTTCCTTTCTTCTATTTTTTTAGTTACTTTATTCCATTCCATCGGGATTCTTCAGCAGAATTAGTCCCCAGTGTCCCATGCTTGTGACCTGTCTGATTGTGTCATTGTGACCCCACAGCTTGGGTCATTGCTCTTGCTATCAGTCACTGGTTTGACTTTAAGTTGGCAACTTAGCTCACTCACTCACTCACTCACTCACTGGTCGTGTTTGTTGTTTATTACCTACCTAACTCTGTCACATTAAGCTCATACACTGTTATAACCAAGATACCGTTGAAAGCATCTTGAAGCCCAACTCACACATCCCCCTTTTCTCATCCAACTGTATTTAACCACCTCTGTGGTCTAGAGAAGGTCCAAAAGATGTCAAATGATAGTGCTTATGTTACCTGTCTGGTGCTTGGCATTAAGGGGTTAAAACAAGGACTGGCCATTATACAGTAGACATGTGTGTCAGTGGGGTATCCATGTTAAACTGTGGCAAGGTGTCTCAGTGGGCTAGCACTGTAAAACCAGCATTAGTCTGGACCAGTACCTGAAACTGCATGCACATCGCTGTATAAGTGCAATATCATTAAACGGGACATTAGATCCTGTTAGATCCTCACCTCCAGGTTGTGTTCACCAATGTGAGACTGCTTCCCATACTGAGGATCAGACACCTGTGGTGAGCAGTGAGTCTATTAGAGGCTGCTGGTGTATATATGGGGAGACTTTATGTAGCTGACATTTCCGTCTCGGCCGCTGGGGACTGCCCTTTGATCTCATCTGGTTCCGCTTCCAGCTCACCTGTACATGAAATGTCAGTGTGGGAAACAAATATCCTGATGTTTGGCAATCAGTTTATGCTGATAGTTTTGTTCATAAAGAAACTGAGTTTTATGTTCTAATTAAGCCTAAATTTTAAAGAAATAATTAAAGCTAAAAGAATTCGGAACATTTGTTATTTTATGACAAAAACACATTGTAAACACAAATGTAAGTAGGCCTCAAGGAAACATGATTGTGATTTGGTTCGTTGATCAAGCAGGAATGGATATGGCCATTGGGAACCTAGCTTCTTTTCCGTGTGTGTTTGAAATAGTATGCTATGCTTTCCTTTCTTTGTATCCTCCCTACCAAAAGACGTTAAAAGATGGTTCTTGTTGTTACCCTGTCTGGCAATCGGCATTAAGGGGCTAAAACAAAGACTGGTCGGCTCGGAGTCAGTATACTGTGTCTGAGTGGGGTATTCATGTTAAACTGCGGCATGGTATCTCAGTGAGCTAGCACTATAAATCGGCATCAGTCCAGACTAGTACAAGCAGCCACACACACACACACGTGCATGCACGTGGCGATATATGTGCAATAATCTTGGACGCGACGTTAAACCCCATTTCACCTCACCTTGCATCCTCCCTTTACCTCTTCATTGCTACTAGAGTTCCAAATCAATTAGGACTTTATTAAGTCTGATAATGTTTATATCATTGCCTGGGACGTTTCACGGATACATCAACGTGATACGCTACGCAACTATTGTCATATCAGTGCCTGTCAATGCAAAGCTATGTTACATACTGGTAGTCATTACAATGTTATTACATGTTGTTTCTGTGCACTGTATGTTTCAAAATTAAAAAAAAAAAAAAAGATTTATTTTTTTCATTGAATATTTATCAACTTGTGTCTTCTGTATCATGATACGTATCCTCACTATGGTAATACGTACCGCATTGTGGCCTCACTATGGTGATGAAAATTGAATTGTGAACTTACTGTAGTGGTGCACATCGTATCGTGATCTCACTATGGTGATACATATCCCCACATTTTGAACATAATATGTGATGCATATCAAATTGTCACCTCACTATGGCGCTATGTGTGGTACCATCACTCACTATGGCGCTTTGTGTCGTATTTGTGGTACCATCACTCTCTATGGCGCTTTGTGTCGTATTTGTGGTACCATCACTCACTATGGCGCTTTGTGTCGTATTTGTGGTACCATCACTCACTATGGCGCTTTGTGTCGTATCTCGTATTGAGTGTATGGTCCGAGTCTGTTTACTCTACTGTGGTGTGTGTTGCAGCCTCCACCTGAAGGAAGAGGCCCACGACTTCCTGGAGGAGTACACGCTGAAGGAGATCGTCAGGAAGTACAGCCAGTTCATCACCTTCAACATCCACCTCTGGACCAGCAAGGTGGGTACATTTCTGTAGCATTAGAAGCCACTTGATGAATTATGATAATGTCCAGTGTTAGAGGAATCTCCTTTGGAAAGATGTGCTTTTAGTTCCATGAGAGGATTACTTTGTACCTCCCATTATTGAAATCTAGCACCAACTCTATCATCTCAACCAATATACATTAGGGTGTCCATTCAAAACTGCTAAATTTTGAAGGTTTTTCTATGTTTCACAAGGTGGGCAAGGTTAGCCCAATCGTCTAAGGTGCCACAATTATGTCCCTTGGGCATGCCAGTAACCTATGATTGTGGGTTCAAATCCTGGTTTGCCCGATCGTTTCTAGATTTGTCAGCACTATACCCATGCTTGTGGATTTCACAAAGGTGGTAAACGTCTGAGACTTGCATCACTTTGGGCTTTTCTCCCACATCAAGTTGACACGCCGTGATATAACTGGAATACTGTCCAAGGCAGGATTAAACCCAACTCACTTACTAAGTTGGACTAGTGAATAAAATCAGTTGACTCCTACACCTGAGCATATGAGGAAGCAACAAGAGTATTTGATGAATGGGTTCATGGCAGCAAATTAGATGCTACATTAAGACTATAATTCATAATCATTATGACATACTGGTGATAGTCTGTCTGAAGGGTAACTTGTACAAGAGTGCATGTGGTTTCAGACTGAAGAGGTTGATGAGCCTGTGGACGAGGAGGAGAAGAAGGAAGACGCTGATGCAGAGAAGAAAGAGGACGAGGATGAGGACGGCAAGGTGGAGGAGGAGAAGGAAGAGGACAAGCCAAAGACCAAGAAAGTCAGCAAGACCACCTGGGACTGGGAGCTCATGAACAGCGTCAAGCCCATCTGGACCAGGAAGTGAGTGTTCACATGGTCAAGTGATGGCCTATAGCATGTACAGCTCTGTTAGTCTTTAGGGATCTAGAACTGTTCTATCTTCTGGACAGGATTGTAGGGTAGCCTGGTGGTTAAAGTGTTCTTTCAAAAATCTGCAGCCTGGGTCCGCCTCCCCACGCAGGTACAATGGTTGAACCTGTTTCTGGTGTCCCCACTGTAATGTCTTCTGTTTCACCAAGTGGTCAGATAGCTATGGTTAATGTTCTTTAACAGACTTTTCACAGTGCTATGGTTGCTTTGTGAAAAAGGGCCCACAATGCTCAAATGCATTCCAGGTTTTATCCCCCTGGTATATAATATATAAATAATAAAATCATCATCTGGTCTGTCTCTCCTGTCCGTCTGTACTTCATTTCTGGAGCATAACTTGAAAACCATGGAAAATATTTCATCCAAACTTGGTACATGTATTAACCAGGGGCTGAATTGGTGCCTTTTGCTATTGAGGGGGCCTAATTTGTTATCTTGACATTTGAGTGTAGATACTTGTAGAGCTGCTCCATCTATTGAGAGAACTTATGTTCATGAAGATGGTTTCTGTCTGTTCTGCAGAACTGGCGACATTGAAGACAAGGAATACAACGAGTTCTACAAGTCCATCAGCAAGGACACCGACGAACCCATGGCCAGGACCCACTTCACCGCCGAGGGAGAGGTCACCTTCAAGTCCATCCTCTACGTGCCCAAGGCCTCCCCCAACGACATGTTCCAGAACTATGGCAAGAGGCTCGAAGCCATCAAGGTGGGCACCTGCAACTGAAGCTTTGCATGTTACTGTTAGACTAGTCTCTGAAATGAACATATCGTACAGAAAAAAACCAGTTGTTCAGTTATCTTAATAAAAATAATATATAAAGGAGCCCAGTGACTCTCTTCTGATACTGCAGTGATCTAGACTTGCCAAACATTATAGACTTGCATGGGCTGTATTTGATATATATTTGTATTAGGGTCTGAAGGAAGCAGGACAACTTACATTGTCTAGTGAAGGTCGGTGGTTTGATTCCCTGACCACGTCATACCAAAAGACTTTGGCACTTGTTGTTACCCTGTCTGCCGCTAGGCGTTAAAGGGGATAAAACAAGGACTGGTCGTCTTGGATTCGGTATCCTGTGTCTGTGTGGGGTATCCATGTTAAACTGCGGCATGGCATCTCACTTGGCCAGCATTAAAACACCAGACTAGTACCTTGGAGCAAATACTTGATATTAGTAAAATGTTAATCAAGTTTATGCGTGTGAATCTTAGTTTACACAATTGCACTGGTGCACAAGGCACCATGACAGACTAGGGTACCAACAGGATGGCTTCCTTATGCTCGTATTTTGATCCTGGCTGAATCTTGGTTTCAGATGTACGTGAGACGGGTGTTCATCACAGATGACTTCGAGGACATGATGCCCAAGTACCTTTCTTTCGTCCGTGGAGTGGTAGGTGGAGTTAATACATCATCGAGCCTAAATCTGTTGTCAGATAATCAAGTCATGCATTTATGAGTGATCAGTTTATGTAACAGAGAATAAAGCCATGACATTAGTCGTAACAAAGTTACCAGGATTTGGGAAATTTTAGATTTCAATTTGGGTATTTTGCTGACATTTGCTGACATTTGCTGCAATGTTGAGGCTGAATATCGGCCTCTGAGCAACTCTACATAAAACCCTGATGCATTTGGAATTGTTGAGTTTGATAATCAAGTCCAAAATGGTTTTAGTTGGTAACTATCAGGTACAAAAAACAGCTTACCTTACTATGTAGGGCACTGAGACATCCACAAACTTCCTGAACTAGACATGCACTAGACGTGGCATGTTACCATGGTTACCATGTGTTTCCAGGTCGACTCCGATGACCTGCCCTTGAACGTGTCCCGAGAGACTCTGCAGCAACACAAGCTCCTGAAGGTCATCAAGAAGAAGCTGGTGAGGAAGACCCTGGACATGCTCAAGAAGATGACCAAGGACGACTACGAGGCGTTCTGGAAGGAGTACAGTACCAAGTGAGTCACGCGTTGCATACCGGGTCACATACCGGGTCACATACCGGGTCACATACCTGGTCACATACCTGGTCACATCTTCCCCAGGCAAAGGAGTTAACTGACTATAAAAAGTGGTTTCCAATGTTGCCCAACTAGGTTGGAATTTCAGAGAGATATTTTAGCTGGACTAACAAGTCTGTGCATAGTCTAATCAAAATCATGTAACTAAATTGCTGTCTGGTTCATAAACAACATGGCGACAGCCGTGCAGGTTTCGGTCCCTTCGGTTTTGGACAGATGGTAGCCGAGAGCAAGCAGGGACAGTATTTGATCAATCAAGATTCTGTGATTGGATAGGGGAACGTATTCCGTTCATTGTCAATACTTTATCGGTTTGTGTACACTACCTTCCTCCATTAGCCAACAATAGCTACCAGCGTTTGTGGTGTAATTGTGGTGTATATCTTCATTAAAGTCAAGCAATGAAATGAGGCTGTGTATAACTCATAGAAGGTGCCTGAGCTTAGTGTGAAGTCAACCTCTGCCTGATCACACTGATATTGAAGCAGCGTGTAGAGTAGATGGCCATAAGACTGGCACTTGATGCTCACTGGTCAGAGCTGGGGAGTTTCCTCACTTCAGCCAGGCTGGGGCTTGATTCTTTGATTGAAACTAGCTACTACACAACAAAGCGTCTGTGTGGTCATGGGTGGTGAGAGTATGGAGCATATTGAAATCCATGAAGTATTGATGATGTTTGTCTCAGAGTGAAAGGACAGATATCAGTGGAATATTTGTGATAGACTTGTAAAATTGTTTGAATTTGTTTTATAGTCGACAAGCAAATATTTTGTCATTGGTCGTGTTGGACACCTGTAATAATATTTTTCGACCCTGATGCATGGAGGTGCTTTTGTTTAGCGCTTCATCTTCAAAGTGAACGCACACAACACGACATAATTTATTTGTAACTTTGTAAACCAAATCCTGACATAAATTGTGTGATGTGGAAAATGTGTGCAGTGGAAAGCGTGTGCAGTGGAAAGCGTGTGCAGTGGAAAGCGCGTGCTGTGGAAAGCGTGTGTAGTGGAAAGCGTGTGTTGTGGAAAGCGTGTGTTGTGGAAAACGTGTGTAG
The DNA here is from genome assembly GCF_022045235.1 of Haliotis cracherodii. Lineage (NCBI taxonomy): Eukaryota > Metazoa > Mollusca > Gastropoda > Lepetellida > Haliotidae > Haliotis > Haliotis cracherodii. The sequence goes on along the minus strand of NW_027266319.1, from coordinate 52,662,120 downwards.
TGGAATGCGTGTGTTGTGGAAAGCGTGTGCAGTGGAAAGCGTGTGCAGTGGAAAGCGCGTGCTGTGGAAAGCGTGTGCAGTGGAAAGCGTGTGCAGTGGAAAGCGTGTGCTGTGGAAAGCGCGTGCAGTGGAAAGCGCGTGCTGTGGAAAGCGTGTGCTGTGGAAAGCGTGTGCTGTGGAAAGCGTGTGTAGTGGAAAGCGTGTGTTGTGGAAAACGTGTTCACACAAATGGAAGCTGATCCAAATACGCCATGATCTGTCAGTGTCCACAATGGTATAACTTGATGTATTCCTAATACTCCACCTTACCTTGCCAGCATCAAGCTCGGGGTGATCGAAGACACCTCCAACCGTACCCGCCTTGCCAAGCTGCTGAGGTTCGCCTCCTCCAACTCGGACACTGAGATGACGTCGCTAGCATCGTACATAGAACGGATGAAGGAGAAGCAGGACGCCATCTACTTCATCGCTGGAACCAGCAAGGATGAGGTCAGTCCTTATCGAAACCACCTTGTGGGGTCAGAAACCTATGCTGGTCGTAAGAGGCTACCAAATGGATCAGGTGGTCAGGCTCTAACTTTATTGAGTGCGTGTCAACAAGGGTTGTTGTTCACAATATCAATCACTGGCTTGTCTGGTCCAGACTTGATTTACAGAATGCTGTCATAGCTGGAATATGTTTAGTGTGGTGTAAAACAACAAGCAAACAAATAATGTTGAAGTTGGATGAAAATGTTAATTTTCTGGTCTGATCAATATTTTTTGTGAAAGCTCTTTTTAAAAAAACCCCAGTAAACTTGCATAAAAGAATTCTACCTATCGCTCACATACCCAATGCTAGTTTGGTAATTTATTGTGGAGTAGATGGTGACTGTGTCTCTTGGAAAACTTTGACATGTGACTTGGCATATTTGAGTGTTGGTCGATGTAAGCTGTGGTCATATAAACAATATGAAATGGTATATAATGTGGGGTAAAAAAAATAATAAAGTTTTAAAAACAATTTGAAATCTGTTCAGGTAACAAAATCCCCCTTCGTGGAGCGTCTGCTAAAGCGTGGTTTCGAGGTTCTGTACCTGACAGAGCCTGTAGATGAGTACTGCATCCAGTCCTTGCCTGAATTCGAGGGCAAGAAGTTCCAGAACGTGGCTAAAGACGGCCTGAAGCTGGACGACTCGGAGAAGTCAAAGGAGAGGAAGGAAGCCTTGGAGAAGGAGTACGAGCCCCTGCTCACCTGGATGAAGGACGACGCCCTCAAGGATAAGGTGAGCTATCTTATACATTAGGGGAGGAATGCCTGTCATTGTTTCTGTTTGAACATGGATACAGAAGGAAACATTAATTGCTACATGTCCAGGCATATTGCGTGTCATATCAGGTTTATGTTAGTGAAGCGTCGGTACTGTTGTCACTTATGACACTCCTACAAATTTTATCCTGCTTTGTTGGATCTGTTCTCATGTACACCCAGGTGGCCCAGTTGACTAGGGCACTTGATTTAGCCACTTGCTGTGCAGAGTTTGAACCCTGGTTTGCCTCAATTTTGTTGCTTGGTTGTCAGCACCATATCCGTGGTCGTGGGTTTCACCTAAGTTGTAAACGTCTGAGACCTGCATCACTTTGTGCTTTCCTCCCATATTTAGCTGACACACCATGATATGACTGGAATGTTAAAAGTGGTGTTAAACCTCACTCACACTCTATATCTGATTTCACCCCAGAAACCAAGGTTAACACCATGCTTTTCACCTCATTCATATACATATTACTAAAAATTATGGATTCTGAATGAATAGATTTGTAATTTGTTTTTACTCGACTGAAGTGGCTCAAGCTGAAAGTATATTTTGTCCATACTGATCTGTGTTCAAATATTTCATGTCTGACTGACTTTTCAGATTGAGAAGGCCACCGTGTCTGAGCGTCTGACCACGTCGCCCTGTGCGCTCATCGCCAGTCAGTTCGGCTGGTCCGGCAACATGGAGAGGATCATGAGAGCCCAAGCCTACGCCAAGGCCAAGGACCCCACTCAGGAGTGAGTACAGCAGTAGACTCTAGGACTCACTGCTTGAGAGACCCGTGTAGACCCCAGTTGGAATTGGTCTTCACCAACCCATGCTTGTAATAGGAGACGACTAACGCTGACTTGGTTGATGCATGTCATCGTATCCCAAATGCGTGGATCGATGCTCATGATTATTTATAGATCACCATCATATTGCTGGAATATTGCCGAGTGTGGCATTAAACAACAGACAGTGCTCGTAAAGGACAAGAAAATTTGGGATTCAGTAGTAAATGACAATGATCCTGTGAACTTTCTCTGCGAGTTCTAATCCTAGATTCAGCCTGATTATGATCCTTGGTTAGAACCACACCATGCTCAGGTGTTCACCGAAGTGGTGAAGTCTGATCCTTGGTTAGAACCACATCATGCTCAGGTGTTCACCGAAGTGGTAGAGTCTGACCCTTGGTTAGAACCACATCATGCTCAGGTGTTCACTGAAGTGGTAAAGTCTGATCCTTGGTTAGAACCACATCATGGTCAGGTCTTCACCAAAGTGGTAAAGTCTGATCCTTGGTCAGCTCCACACCAATGCTCAGGTGTTCACCGAAGTGGTAAAGTCTGATCCTTGGTTAGAACCACATCATGCTCAGGTGTTCACCGAAGTGGTAAAGTCTGATCCTTGGTTAGAACCACATCATGCTCAGGTGTTCACCGAAGTGGTAAAGTCTGATCCTAGGTTAGAACCTCATCATGCTCAGGTGTTCACCGAAGTGGTAAAGTCTGATCCTTGGTTAGAACCACACCATGCTCAGGTGTTCACCGAAGTGGTAAAGTCTGATCCTTGGTTAGAACCACACCAATGCTGAGGTGTTCACGGAAGTGGTAAAGTCTGAGGCGTGCCTCACTGTTGTGTGATGTAGCTGCTATTCTGTACTGAGATGAAGTGTAACATGCTTCTTGTTGCTTCAGTTTCTATGCCAAGCAGAAGAAGACCCTGGAAATCAACCCCCGTCATCCGCTGATCAAGGAGCTCCAGCGCCGAGTAGATGTGAGTCCTCCTTACCATGCTTACAGTGACTAGCTTTCTAGCAGATCTAGCAGTTTGAAGAAGCGGGGTGCACACTAGGGTGGTTTTGAAGTGGGGTGCACACTGTGGTGGTTTCCAAGAAGTGGGGTGCACACTAGGGTGGTTTCGAAGAAGTGGGGTGCACACTGTGGTGGTTCCAAAGAAGTAGGGTGCACACTGTGGTGGTTTTGAAGAAGCGGGGTGCACACTGGTGGTTTTGAAGAAGTGGGGTGCACACTGTGGTGGTTTTGAAGAAGTGGGGTGCACACTGGTGGTTTTGAAGAAGTGGGGTGCACACTGTGGTGGTTTTGAAGAAGCGGGGTGCACACTGGTGGTTTTGAAGAAGTGGGGTGCACACTGTGGTGGTTTCGAAGAAGCGGGGTGCACACTGGTGGTTTTGAAGAAGTGGGGTGCACACTGTGGTGGTTTCGAAGAAGTGGGGTGCACACTGTGGTGGTTTCGAAGAAGTGGGGTGCACACTGTGGTGGTTTTGAAGAAGTGGGGGGCACACTGTGGTGGTTTTGAAGAAGTGGGGTGCACACAGTGGTGGTTTTGAAGAAGTGGGGTGCACACTGTGGTGGTTTTGAAGAAGTGGGGTGCACACTATTGTGTTTTTTTATTCCAAAATAACCTGGGGTGGGGTGGGGGGAGCGGAGGAATAATCTGTCCATGTTTTTGTGAAAGAAATAAGTTATTCACAGGACTTGTGGTTTGTTTAGATTTCAACTGGATATTTTTGTTTCCACAGAACAACAAGGATGATCAGACTGCCAAGGACCTGGCTGTGGTGATGTTCGAGACGGCAACCATCAGATCTGGTTATGTTGTAGCAGATTCCGCTGGGTTTGCTGAGCGTGTGGAGCGTATGCTGCGACTCAGCCTGGACGTCCCTCTCGATGCTGCGGTGAGTTGATGATGCTGGTGGGCTCGAATAGCATTTCAGTTCCGGAGAAAAACATGTGTTTTCAGATTTGTAGTGTTACTGAATTTTCAATTTTAGGAAATTTCATTTGTAACCAACCTCATTAGTTAAAAAATTGACCCATGAAGATCCGGGGTAGAATAGGTCTTCAGTAACCCATGCTTGCCGTAAGAGGCAACTAATGGGATCGGGTGGTCAGGGTCACTGACTTGGTTGATGCATGTCATCGTATCCAGATTGCTTGGAAGGATGCTCATGATGTCAATCACTGGATTGTCTGGTCCAGACTCGATTATTTACAGACCGTCATCATATAGCTGGAATATTTCTGAGTGCAGCGGTAAACAACAAACAAATAAACAAAAAAGTTAAAGATTTTGTGTGTTTGGGAGTTCTTTAGCTTCAGCTTCTCATTGACACTCCCCAATCAGAAACCCCATCATGTTATGGACATTTAGACCATTCACGGTCAGACATGGCCACTAGTCTGTTAGTCTGAGACAAGTCAAAATCGTTTTCTAACAAAATTAAGCTATTATGCATAAACCACTTGTCCAAATTAGATTTGACAATGGTGTCTACCCCAGCCATGGAACGCTTTCTTTCTGTTTTCACACATTCACAAAGGCTGCCCTCTTGTCACTGAAATATTGCCTACTTTTCAGCTCACATTATAACACATGACGAATGTGATGCTTGATCAAATTAATCCACAATGGAACTAATCCAATTGATCTGAGTGAATCAATATTGCCACAAATCTTCAAAAGAGTAGACTTGACTTACCAAAATATTATCCCGTTTTGCCAAATCTTGATATGGTTTTTAAACGATTTCTGTCACGATATGGCTGAAATATTGCCAATGTGATGTAAATATTAACTCACTTATTCTGTATTTCATCACAATTTCTTACAAAACTAAATATGTGCCTTTTTATTTTCTGAAGTATGATGACCAATTTTTGGTTAGTTTCGTTCTTCATGACCAATCTTCCATGATGTCCTGTCACCATAACATTGTTGATCTCCTCCAGATTGAGGAAGAGCCTGAGGAAGAAGCTGAGGCTGCTGAAGAGGAGGAAGTAAACGCTGATGCTGATGAAGCTGAGGACAAAACGGAAGGAAAAACAGAAGAAAAGGTAGGTTCCGCCTGGCATGATAACCTGTTATCTCACGTCAGTCTAGGTTACCATGGAAACACAGCATTTTAACTCATTGGTAATACTCCTCTGAAACTGTTTGAATTGAGCAAACAATACACAAGTAATATTTTCAAACTTATTTTGAAATTGAACTTTTTACAATTTTTGGTTGTTTAAACCCCCAGTAAATACTATAGTATTGATTTTCTTAGATTGCAATACATTGCATTGTCTGAAAAAAAGTGTGACACAATATCAAAATTACGATCAAAGGCTTTGTCATACATTTTTGGAATACAAAAAACAAAAAAGAGTTATTTATAGGGTATTTGTTTTCTCTGAAGCCTTTCGAATCTTTCTTCTGAAAGTACCTCAAACTGTTTGCATGTATGGTAACTAACCTATTTTTGTGCTGTGAGTATTTTTCCCAGCGTCCTTGCTTCTGCCTGTGTGTCCACCCAACAGCACTGCCATGACAATAGTTCCATATCCTAGTTTGGTCATGGCGACATTATCAACAAGACCGTGTTCTTGGCAGTTCGTGTGTGTTGTCGGTTCCTTGTCCAAATACAAATTTGACATTGAAGTTTACCAGCACTTCTAGATGTGACGAAACGTTTGGTTTGTTTTTCTAGTTGCATTTGAATTTTGATAATTTGCATGTTCGCATGGTAAATGTTAAAACTAACTTTAAAAAGAAAATCGTCCAAAAATTACTATAAACGAATTTGATGTACTCGTAACATCATATTTTTTAGACAACTTATACCGACAACTCATCGATGCGTTGACACATACGGCACGGAAACAAGGACCGGGACGAGATAGGATGGAAACCGATTTCTAACTACCATCTTTTTTGTCCTACAGACTGATGATTCACACGATGAGCTTTGATCAGCGGAATTCATAGACATTTTACACAATCATTTTTCATCCATCATCATTTTCTCATCCGTGTCAACATGGCCGCAGTGGACAGACGGCCTTTATCTTGGGTCTAACAGTGTGAAAAAAATTGAATTCCATTTGGAGAACACCTTTCCCTGGTCTTACTAACCTCATCTGTAAACGCTTGGGATGCTGTTCACAATGGATACAAGATTAGGGGTTTCATATTTGTGTATGACTGACAACAAATCCTGTATATGACGTGTGTTTGTGAGGTGAAAAAGAACATATTTAAGATTTCTGCCATACTCATTCATTGTAGTTGTTATGTTGTCGATCGGGAATTATGGCAGACTGGTTGTTATGCCGTGTACAAAAAGCTCATTTAAGACTACACATCTTAATGTATTTTTGTTGTAAGATAAATAAAATTTTCTTTATAAATGTATGTTGATTTGTTTCTGTAATTGTTCAGCAAACATGGAGGTTGTTGAAAAATATGTTTTGATTTCTAGTGGGCGGTCAGGTAGCATAGTGGTTAAAGCGTTCGCTCGTCATGCCGAAGATCCGGGTTCGATTCCCGACATGGCTACTATGTGTTAAGCACATTTCTGGTTTCCCCCGTCGTGATTTTGCTGGAATATTGCTAAAAGCGGCGTAAAACAATACTCACTCACTCCAATCTGTATTTAACCACCTCTGTGGTCAAGTGAAGGTTGGTGGTTCGGTCCCATACTTCATACCAAAATGTTAAAAAATGGTACTTGTTACCTGGCTGGTGCTTGGCATTTAGGGGCTACAACAAGGACTGGCCATTATACAGTAGACATGTGTGTCATTGGGGTAGCCATGTTAAACTGTGGCAAGGTATCTCAGTGGGCTAGCACTATAAAACCAGCACATCTCTGTTTAAGTGCAATATCATTAAACGGGACAGTAGATCCTGTTAGATCCTCGCCTCCAGTTTGTGTTCACCAATGTGAGACTGCTCCCTATACTGTGGATCAGACACCTGTGGTGAGCAGTGAGTCGATTAGTATTAGTACTTGCCTTGAAATAGTTGTATTTAGCAACCAAACCAGACTCTTTTTAACTTGTGAACCTCAAATGACTTGAGGACAGTGGGGTTCACTTGTTACACAGAAGACGTGGGTATACTGTATTCACTGTAATAAGTGCTCTAGGCGCTTAGATGATTGACAAAGGGAGGCACTTATTAAAACCAAACACAAGTTCAATGTTTTCAGATTGATTGGTAGATCAAGAACAGAATTAGTTCAAACATCCATGACAATAAATCATTTTTGATAAGTTACCAAGCTGTTCTACCCTGCTGTGTGTTTACTGTGAACAGATCTGTTATATGCATACGAAGATATGTAATGTCATGTCAATTTTCAGTTTAGTACTGGTTACTGATAAAAATTATTTACAAAATGGTCTAGAATTTGGTCAGCTTATTGGCCCAGGGTGCTTAATACGGCGAATACAGTAATTCCTCACATGTGTACTGGGGCGGTAGGGTAGGGTAGTGTAGTGGTTAAGGCATTCGCTTGTCACACCGAAGGCCCGGGTTTGATTCACCACACGGGTACAATGAGTGAAACCCATTTTCCGGTGTCACCCCGCCTTGATTTTGCTGGAATATTGCTGGAATATTGTTGGAATATCACTGACAGTGGCGTAAAACCATACTCACTCACTCACTCACATGGTACTATGTTTTGTTAAATTGCCATTTCTGGTGTCTTCCGGCATTATATTGTGGGAATATTACATCTTTAAAAAAAAACAAAAAACTTATATATATGAAATCAATTAACCTAAATTACTGATTTTTTTTTTTTTATCAGGGCATGTCATGTGAAAGACAAGTGCTTTATATATTTTTACCTAATAAGACTTCAGCTGCATGAGGATTGGATTTCGTTTGTCTGAACATTTAAATATAATGGCGTACCGCCCCAGTAACCATGTGAGGAATTACTGTATTCGCCGTATCAAGCACCCTGGGCCAATAAGCTGACCAAATTCTAGATCATTTTGTTTTTGTAAATAATCTTTATCCGTAACCAGTACTAAACCCAAAACTGACGTGACATTACATATCTTCGCATGCATATAACAGATCTGTTCACAGTAAACACACAGCAGGGTAGAACAGCTTGGTAACTTACCAAAAATAATAAATAAATAATGTGGATGACACATGGGTTAGAATAGTTCCCTAGCAACCTATGCTTGTCGTATGAGGCTTGATGACGTGGTTGAATGTGTGTCATGCCACATGAATGTGTGGGTGTTGGTGTTGCTCATGATATCAATCACTGGTTGACCTAGCACCAATTTCAATATTACAGGCCACCATGTCATAGCTGGAATATTGCTGAGGGCAAATTAAAACCACAAACAAACACACTTGGATCACAGATTTACTTGGTTTCTGAGCTGGGACAATACCTCTTTTGCACCAAGCTCAAACCCATAAGCAGCACATTGTTTTTGAGTCAATGAAAGTCATGTGACGGCGTGGCTTAACCTCAGCTCAATGGAACAGTTTCGGGTGCATGTGGTACCTAATACAGAATGCAGAAAACCCCAAATACCCCTTGTGGACCTGCTACAACTTGTCTGCAATATATACAAGAAAATACTGACTGAAATATAACATTTCAGTCTTAATAGGATGTGTTTATGATTATTTACAGATGGGTTTAGAAGTTGGTCCGTAGGCGCTTATTGGAGCAGTGTGATTAATATGGCAAATACGGTATATCTGAAACAAGTTCATCACCAGACTTTAGATACACAGGAAGGGTAAAATATTACTGGTAGAAAAAGAAAGCAGTACAGTGAAAAGTAATAGACAACTGCACAAAACAAAGCATTAAGCACTCCTTTCCATATTTTCCACACCGAAGACCTGGGTTCGCTTCCCGACATGGGTACAATGTGTGAAGCCCATTTCTGGAGTCCCCCGCGGTGATATTGCAGGAATGTTCCTAAAAGCGGCGTAAAACCATACTATATTTTTCCTTGTAAAATCGTTATTTTCATAAATCTGATCCTGTAATTTTGTGGTCATCCACATTATTTATGTTTAGAAAGTGACATTCTTAATTTGGGTCTCTGTAATTACAATATGTGTATCTGACATGGTTTGTACCAGCCCTACAGCAGAACATACTTGACTTCCCTTTCAAGTCCTCGTTCTGCTTCTTTGTATCACCCCCACTCTGCAACCATCGGGAGGAACATACTGTGTTCTTGTACCACCTGGAGGAACATGCCGTGTTCCTGTACCATCGGGAGGAACATGCCGTGTTCCTGTACCATCGGGAGGAACATGCCGTGTTCCTGTACCATCGGGAGGAACATGCCGTGTTCCTGTACCATCGGGAGGAACATGCCGTGTTCCTGTACCATCGGGAGCAACATGCAGTGTTCTTGTACCATCGGGAGGAACATGCCGTGTTCTTGTACCATCTGGAAGAACATACTGTGTTCTTGTACCAAATGGTGGGACATGGTGTTCTTGTACCAGCTGGAGGAAAATACTGTGTTCTTGTACCATCGGGAGGAACATCCTGTGTTCTTGTACCATTGGGAGGAACATACTGTGTTCTTGTACCAAATGGTGGGACATGGTGTTCTTGTACTATCTGGAGGGACATACTGTGTTCTTGTACCATCGGGAGGAACATCCTGTGTTCTTGTACCATCGGGAGGAACATCCTGTGTTCTTGTACCATCGGGAGGAACATACTGTGTTCTTGTACCATCTGGAGGAACATACTGTGTTCTTGTACCAAATGGTGGGACATGGTGTTCTTGTACCACCTGGAGGAACATACTGTGTTCTTGTACCACCTGGAGGAACATACTGTGTTCTTGCAAATCGGGAGGAACATACTGTGTTCTTGTACCAAATGGTGGGACATGGTGTTCTTGTACCATCCGGAGGAACATGTTCTTGTACCATCTGGAGGAACATGGTGTTTTTGTACCGTCATGCTGAAGACCCAGGTTTGATTGCCGACATGGGTACGATGTGTGAAGCCCATTTCTGCTCTTCCCCGCCATGGAATATTGCTGGAATATTGCTAAATGTGACGTAAAACCATACTCACTCACTCACTCATTGTAGCATATGGAGGGACATGGTGTTCTTGTACCATCTGGAGGGACATGGTGTTCTTGGACCACCTGGAGGGACATGGTGTTCTTGTACCATCGGGAGGAACATGCCATGTTCTTGTACCATCTGGAGGAACATGCCATGTTCTTGTACCATCGGGAGGAACATGCCATGTTCTTGTACCATCTGGAGGAACATGCCATGTTCTTGTACCATCTGGAGGAACCTGCTGTGTTCTTGTACCATCTGGAGGAACATGCAATGTTCTTGTACCATTTGGAGGAACATGCCATGTTCTTGTACCATCTGGAGGAACCTGCCGTGTTCTTGTACCATCTGGGGGAACAAGCCATGTTCTTGTACCATATGGAGGAACATGCCATGTTGTTGTACCATCTGGAGGAACATACCATGTTCTTGTACCATCTGGAGGAACATACCATGTTCTTGTACCATCTGGAGGAACATACCATGTTCTTGTACCATCTGGAGGACCCTGCTATGTTCTTGTACCATCTGGGGGAATATGCCGTGTTTCTGTACCATTTGCAGGAACATGCCATGTTCTTGTACCACCTGGAGGATTGTGGTATGTTCTTGTACCATCTGGGGGAACAAGACATGTTCTTGTACCATCTGGAGGAACATGCCTTGTTCTTGTACCATCTGGAGGATTGTGGTATGTTCTTGTACCATCTGGGGGAACAAGACATGTTCTTGTACCGTCTGGAGGAACATGCCATGTTCTTGTACCACCTGGAGGATTGTGGTATGTTCTTGTACCATCTGGGGGAACAAGACATGTTCTTGTACCATCTGGAGGAACATGCCATGTTCTTGTACCACCTGGAGGATTGTGGTATGTTCTTGTACCATCTGGAGGAACATGCCTTGTTCTTGTACCACCTGGAGGATTGTGGTATGTTCTTGTACCATCTGGAGGAACATGCCATGTTCTTGTACCATCTGGAGGAACATGCCTTGTTCTTGTACCATCTGGAGGAACAAGCCATGTTCTTTTACCATCTGGAGGATAGTGGTGTGTTCTTGTACCATCTGGAGGATTGTGCCATGTTCTTGTACCATCTGGGGGAACATGCCTTGTTCTTGTACCATCTGGAGGAACATACCATGTTCTTGTACCTTCTGGAGGAACATGCCATGTTCTTGTACCACCTGGAGGATTTTGGTATGTTCTTGTACCATCTGGAGGAACATGCCATGTTCTTGTACCATCTGGAGGAACCTGCTGTGTTCTTGTACCATCTGGAGGAACATGCAATGTTCTTGTACCATTTGGAAGAACATGCCATGTTCTTGTACCATCTGGAGGAACCTGCCGTTCTTGTACCACCTGGAGGATTTTGGTATGTTCTTGTACCATCTGGGGGAACAAGCCATGTTCTTGTACCATCTGGAGGAACATGCCATGTTCTTGTACCATCTGGAGGAACAATCCATGTTCTTGTACCATCTGGAGGATAGTGGTGTGTTCTTGTACCATCTGGAGGAACATGCCATGTTCTTGTACCATCTGGAAGAACAAGCCATGTTCTTGTACCATCTGGAGGAATGTGGTGTGTTCTTGTACCATCTGGAAGAACATGACATGCTCTTGTACCTTCTGGAGGAACATGCTATGTTCTTGTACCATCTGGAGGGACAGTTCAATGTGTAATGTAGATTTCCCTCAAAGATGCATTGGAATTTGAGATACTTGAAAATTAAGAAACGGTGGTTCTTTTGTATATTTCTGTATAACTGATGCAGTGCAATTTGTTTCTTGTCATCTCAAGTGTTTCCGTAAATCAGGAAATGTTTCAGAACTGTTGCGAAACAGGAATAATATTGTATACAAAAAAAGTAACTGTCCAGAACGTTCCCAAACTTCCACTGATCTTGGTTCCTAGATGAAGACCTTCCACTAACATGACTATGAATTAATTGAAGTATGGAAGATTTGTGCATTAAGTAGTGTGGATTGCTCATCCACAGATATCCAGTACATTATTCTCTGTTGCATTGTGATAAATAGCCTGGACCTATTTGCACTTGTTGGAAGTGTCGTCAGCGTCTCCATCTCTTGTCAGTACCTTGCCATGGAATTGCAATGGCTCTTAAGCAAATCATAATCACTCTTTAACAGCAGTTTAGCAATATCTGTAGTAAAAAAAAGGCTCATGCTAGGAAGACTTCAAAACCTTTAGTCTGCTGAATTGTTTCAGCATAAGGCGCTGTAAAGAGGGTGGTCGATTTAAAAAAGTTGGTGCTTCATTAAACAAGCGTTTTTCGATCATACTAAGGTTAAGACCAAAGCGAACACAAAATTTTGTAAATTTTCTTGAACTCACATGAATTAAGTTTTTAAGAGTGTTTTGCATTTCCTGTTAGAAATTTTTTTTAAATCATTAGATTTGTGCAAGCTGAGCATTTATGCATACTACATGTAACTTAAATAATAGGAAAAGCCTACTCGTTAAACAGTTTCATTTGGTGTGGGGGGCACGGGTGGCCTAGGGCGTCTAAGGCGCCGCGATTCGCTGTTTAGAGTTGCGTCCCTTGGGCACGCCAGAAACCTATGATTGTGGGTTCGAATCCTGGTTTGCCCTGATTATGTTTCTAGGTTTGTCAGCACCATACCCCTGCTTGTGGGTTCCACCAAAGTGGTAAATGTCTGAGACCTGCATCACTTTGGGCTTTCCTTCACGCCGCGATATAACTAGAATACTGTTAAAAGCGGTGTTAAACCCAACTCACTCACTCACTCACTCATTTGATGTGTCCTTTGACTATGTAGTGAGAGCATTAGGTAAACCCTGCTTACATCAAATCAGAAACAGTAGTAAAAGAACTTGAAGCTGTTTTCTTGAGTATTATGAGGGGAGGGATGTCAGGTGTCCCCAGTTGTAAATGAGACGTTATGAAGAAATTGTTTCAATCAAGAAAGAGCAGTGTAAATTTATTTAGCATTCTCATTTAAACGGAGCCCAAAGGAAGATACAGTGGTGAATTAGTCCATGGTATTTTTCGTAACATAATGGAGATATGATACACTGGATGTTTGGGATGTGGATTTGCAGGCAGCAATCTCTGTGTTACGAGGGAGCACGGGTGGCCCAGTCATCTAAGGCGCCACGATTCGCTGTGCAGGGTTGCGTCCCTTTGGCACGCCAGAAACCTATGAGTGTGGGTTCGAATCCCAGTTTGCCCCGATTATGTTTCTAGGTTTGTCAGCACCATACGTAAACGTCTGAGACCTGCATCACTTCGGGCTTTCCTCCCACAATAAGCTGACACGCCACGATATAACTGTAATACTGTTGAAAGCGGCGTTAAACCCAACTCACTCACACACTGTGTTACGTTCATCAATAAAGGAGAAATGTACAGAACAGAGGCTAAACATGGTTGGAGGCAAGATTTTATATCCAGTCGAAACTGTCAGAGATGCAAACTGATCACTTGTGTGCAGCCAAATCTCATGAAAATCAGATCTTTACCTCTAATATGATACTGGGGCACGGGTGGCCCAGTCGTCTAAGGAGCCGCGATTCGCTGTGCAGAGTTGCGTCCCTTGGGCACGCCAGAAACCTATGATTGTGGGTTCGAATCCCGGTTCGCCCCAATTATGTTTCTAGGTTTGTCAGCACCATACCCGTGCTCGTGGGTTTCACCGAAGTGGTAAACGTCTGAGACCTGCATCACTTCGGGCTTTCCTCCCACATTAAGCTGACACGCCGTGATATAACTGGAATACTGTTAAAAGCGGTGTTAAACCCAATTCACTCACTCACTCCAATATGATACATCTCTGTACGAGGATCTGAGGACACTTCCATGGAAGGCCATATCACTGAGTGAACTTCGCCCGTTCTAAATGTGTTGTCTTTGAACCAATCAGATGTCAGCTTTCTTAAATGATTCCACTTCATTTCTTTACCACTCGATTTGGGAAATGGCAATTTAAACAATAGAAAACACACAAAAAGTCAAATATTCCTTTTCTTTGTGATGTAGATGCCATGGCATTATGTTCAGGTTTGATAGAAGTCTAGGGCCTTTATTGGTGAAGTGCAAGGTGTAAGGCCAATTAATTTTTAGGATTACGGATTTTTCAGCCCAAAGTCCAGGGTTGGAGGAGGGAAAAAAAAATGAAGCCAGATGTATTTTTTTTATGCAGAATACCTCTGGCATACTCTATGAACATATTCTGTGCTCAAAAGACCGCCATATGTGACGATAAAGCCCCTTGTAACAATAAATATTCAACACTTACAACACGTACAATTGTTGAGGGAGGCTATTCATGTTCGGCTTCGAGATCAACAAAGATCGATTATGTATCTCTTTACTAGTTTACAACGGTAAATTCAAATTTTTTATTAAAAGGTGATAACATATAAAATAACTGACTACGCGGCTATTGGCGGGGGAAAAAAAATGGAAATCTGATTTTTTTTTTTTTACATTTTCTCAAAAATTAGAGTCGGCCTAAGGATTGTTCCCTAATACTCTGTGCTTGTAGAACTGATTACAGTGGCAATCAGGTGGTCACAATGATTGGTATCACTCAGGAATTGTGTAGTGGTAATGATTTCTAGGCCTTTTCAAAATGGAAGTGATTGGTCTGCTTCTGTTTTAGCAAGTATATTGTACTTGCAAACAAGCTTCTAGTTGCTGTTCAAGGTCGTTTTTATACAGATATGTATCCAGCAGTAAGTTGTTATACAAATATTTACCTCTTGACTAAAGTCTTGTTGTGTGTCACATTAGTATCCCGTTACTAGGACTGTGATGGGTAACTTGGGTACTCAGTATGGGAGGTCCTCAGTAGAACCCGGTACCCACTACCTGGGCCCGTGGTTAGTCAGGAAATGTTTGTTTAGTGACAATAACAATAGAACTCCATGGTTAAACTTCAAGTCGCAAATATTGGTATTTCTTCTGACTTTTATATGTTTGAGTAAAGATAACGCTTCAGTCAACTTCAGTGTGTGCATGATCAGATTGTTTTATACGTATTTCTATACACGTTTTTGCCAGGGCTCTGGTAAAACAATTGTCAATCGGACATTTTGTCCCCAACTCTTCAGACCTACAGCGGGTACCCAGGAAGGGTTGGGTAGTAGGGAGACAGGTACTGAGGTAGTAAATTTGGACTCATTCTACCCTTTACAATCCTGTAGGGTAACCTACGTGTGTACGATTCCTAGGATATCCAATATAATTCCAAGAAAATCCATATGTTCAGTCTCACATTGAGAATAGCATATGTTATAGCAGCCAAGTGAGACCTTGTCTGGATGCGATATACCATATTAAGTACCCTTTTCCATATAAGCACCTCCTGACCAACTTCTAGATCAACCTGAAGGTAATGCTTGTTATAAGGGCTTGCCACTAAGACCGAAAATTTGAATGACAATTCATCTTTCCTTGTGGATATTATGGATTGATTTTACAATAGGGGTATGTAACTGCATTGTAACTATTATCAAAAATGTTATGTTTCATCTATATTTGAACTAATTTTGTTCACTACTGCTTGATCTCTGAAAACACACTTAGTTTGTGTATGGTTTTAATATGCACCCTCCTTTGTCAATTTTCTAAGAACCTGGGGCGCTTATTACTGCAAATATGGTACTGCTTATACTTTTAACTTCCATCAGACTCAAACCTTATTTTCTCACACTCAATCTCTCTCAATATTGGGATGTCAAGACAACATCAATGGACGACAAGTTCTAAGTTGTCATGGAAACCAGGAAGAGGAGGAAGAAGACAGATGGATAGAGGTATCTTAGCAGTCTCAGGAATCAGAACTGTTGATTATAATAGGGGGCACGGGTGGCCCAGTTGTCTTAGGTGCCTCAATTTTATGTGCAGAGTTGCATCCCTTGTGCCTGCCTGTGAAACAGGGCCTATGATTTGAATACCAGATTTGCACTGGTTATGTTTCTAAGTTTGCTACAACCAGGTACACACCTGTACATGAGGGCTTCAAGTGGTAAATGTCTTAGACCTGCATCAGTTGAGTCTTTCCCCAAACATCAAGTGGTATGACTGATCACCAAACATCAAGTGGTATGACTGATCCCCAAATATCCAAGTGGTATGACTGATCCCCAAACATCAAGTGGTATGACTGATCCCCAAACATCAAGTGGTATGACTGATCCCCAAACATCAAGTGGTATGACTGATCCCCAAACATCAAGTGGTATGACTGATCCCCAAACATCAAGTGGTATGATTGATCCCCAAACATCAAGTGGTATGACTGATCCCCAAACATCAAGTGGTATGACTGATCCCCAAACATCAAGTGGTATGACTGATCCCCAAACATAAAGTGGTATGATTGATCCCCAAACATCAAGTGGTATGACTGATCCCCAAACATCAAGTGGTATGACTGATCCCCAAACATCAAGTGGTATGACTGATCCCCAAACATCAAGTGGTATGACTGATCCCCAAACATCAAGTGGTATGATTGATCCCTAAACATCAAGTGGTATGACTGATCCCCAAACATCAAGTGGTATGACTGATCCCCAAACATCAAGTGGTATGACTGAACTACTTTCAGAGTCATGTAAACCAAAGTTACAAACCTACTCAATCTGATTTAAATAACAATCTCATTTAAATCATATCTTAGTTCTTGCTACTGCTAAACAAAGATCTGTGGACATCCCATTACAGGTCACGTCAGAACGACCTTTCGCAAACTTTGACCGACCAATGGAATGACTGACAAGAAGTCGACATTAGCCAATCAGAAGGCAGCTTTATTGTGCTATAAAGCATTGTTTCAAACTGGTGACTACACTTCAAAACATTTTGATAAGTTCTCGATTCAAAATTTTAAAACTGAACAAAAGAACATTCTTGAATGGCTAATAGATGGCCTAGATTGTATGGATTCAGTCATAACAGCCGTAATTGTTGTTTTGAATACCCAGTGTTAAATTTTTCGAGGTTGCATGTGAAGAAAACACATTCCATCTGTCACTTTCCTGATCTGGTAACCAACGCTCTGATTGGTCTAATGAATTTCGCTCTAACATTACCCGTAATGGGATGTCCTCAGATCTTTGTTTAACTGAAGCGAGAACTAAGATCTGACTTTAATTAGATTGATTAGAATAATGAAATTGTATGCCTATTTTCTTTTTTATAATATATAAATTACTACAGATTCCTGCGGCATGATTAAAATACTGAACATAAAATGTTAAGGGTCATGAATATTTTGGGCGATTGAGCACACAATTTCTTAAAATATCCCCCCAAATATTCATGACCGCTAACCTTTTTGGTTCAGTATACATGCCTCTACATGACAAGGGAGTGTCACCCATCACACAGGCTCTCGTATGGGGCGATATGGCAAGGTTCGTGCCGCGATGTTTGTAGACTGGTTGCCCCTGTGTGTGGACTGAAACAGCATGTGAGTGTACTTTACTAGCATGAGCATGGTACTACATGAAAACCAGGAAACAGTAATCCTTAAGTTGTTATCTATCTTCAGCCCCAGGGTCCACTTGCACAAAGCCATCTTGTCGCTATGACGATCGTAACTCCCATACTTTAACGTATAGTTGTAACGCTGAGGTCTCTTTGTGCAAGTGGGACCAGGCACTTATTCCTTCAAACTCAAACTTAAAGTGCACAACATTTTTTAGATATTCCTTGATGGGTATCTGATACCTGAAAGGAATCAATAATTTAGAGATTATATATGTTTTCTTACCTGACACAATTGCTTGGACAGGGTATGCTAAGTGTCCTTTTTGACCTTCAGGATCAGCATAATTCATCACAATTTAAACCTTTAGTCATCGGGATGAAAGTTATCAGATATGATCATATGAAAGAGAATTAAGATTTTCTTCAACATTTACATTAATTGTTTTGACCTAATACAACACTTAATGTATAGGTAATGCTAAAATGTTTTAAGACTGATTTGGAGGTGTTCTGGAAGCATTTTTTAAATATTTAAACATGAGCTGATTTTCTATGGAGAGATATCTTGTGATTTTCTCTTGAATGTTTTACTTTCTATTACCGGTACCTTCATGATACCAGTTGTCCAGATTTTTACATGTAAGAAAGAAAACCATCTAGTTCCAAGTTCCAGTTCATCATGTCTTAAAATGTTCGTAATATTTCAGTTTTCTTTAGACATTTCTAATGAACCAAGATGACTCTTATCATACCTCGTCCTTGAGGAAGTTTGAGAGGAATCTTGAAGTGGATGACAATCAAATATTTTATTTTTTTTGGCCTCGTGCTTACTTAAAAGAAATGTTTGAGCCTGTAAAACATTATTGCTTTTAAACATTATACCATTTCCTTATTTTGATCAGTAACGACTTTGTCCGACTCCACTGGGTGTGTTCAATCTTCAGCAAATCTGGGACACTAGTGTACCTTGTCTCGTACATCAGACACAATGTAGTTCATGATCCTGTTCATCATCGGAAACATGTTCATGATTCATGTTGATCACTGAGATGAGTTTACAGAGTATGTTCATAATCACAGTAAGATGAAATGTGCAATAGGGTTATCTATATTTGTCGGCAAAAATATGATCAGATGATACTTTGTGAACCAATGTCAGGAACCAGTATTACGTTTATTTAGATATTTGTGTCTTTAAGGATTTATTCAATTGTTTGAAATCATTACCTTTTTTCTCTGAAACAAGTAGCGGAAAATTTTATCTGTTTACAACCTTTCTTCTTCTGGATGTCCGGCAGGTCCATTGAAAAGTTTATTTTGAGGTAAAACCTGAGGCCAAAGTATATTTTTCCAGTATTTACAGAACAAATATTTTTTTATTTTTTTTAAATCACAGGTCGTACCAACTTTGATACCAAATGTGGTAATCAGTGTTCCAATACAAGGCATGGAAGTCAAGGATTTGTGTCATATCTCTAATGTTAAAAGATTTAAGGGGTCCTTAGATTCAAATACATTACCGGACAACCACAAGGACCAGGACACTTAATTTTGAACACATGTAATGATTGTTACAGTCTGCCAAGTGTAATATGATGCTGACCTGTTTAAGTTGGATACTGACCATAGTAGGAGTGTCATGTCTTGGCTGAGAGAGTCTTTCTCAAGCTGCTTCTGTGGTTATAGCCCAATCTGATATGTTTTCAGGAAACCTGCACCTTCTGCAGCAGAAAGCTGATGTTCCTCTTCAAGAAGGATGACCCCATGAAGGATTCTGATGGCGATGGCATTCCTGACCACCTGGACAAAGATGACGATAATGATGGCATCCCTGATCACCTTGATGGAGATGATGACGGAAATGGTATCCCTGACGATAAGCAGGTTGATTCAGATGGTGATGGTATCCCTGACTTCCTTGATGAGGATGATGACAATGATGGCATCCCTGATCACCTTGATGACCAGATAAATGTAGATACTGATGGCGATGGTATTCCAGATTATCTTGATGATGATGACGATAATGATGGCATCCCTGACCATCTTGACAAGGATGATAATGGTGATGGTGTCCCTGATGACAAAGAGCCGGACGCTGATGGTGATGGTATTCCAGATTATCTTGATGATGATGACGACAATGATGGCATCCCTGACCATCTTGATAATGATGATGATGGTGATGGCATCCCTGACAATGAGGAAATTGACACTGACGGTGATGGCATCCCGGATCATTTAGATGACGATGATGATGGTGATGGAATTCCCGATCACTTAGACAATGATGATGATGGTGATGGTATACCAGATCACAAAGAATTAGATACTGATGGTGATGGCATCCCAGATTATCTTGATGATGATGACGACAATGACGGCATCCCTGACCATCTTGATAATGATGATGATGGTGATGGCATCCCTGACAATGAGGAAATTGACACTGACGGTGATGGCATCCCGGATCATTTAGATGACGATGATGATGGTGATGGAATTCCCGATCACTTAGACAATGACGATGATGGTGATGGTATACCAGATCACAAAGAATTAGATACTGATGGTGATGGCATCCCAGATTATCTTGATGATGATGACGACAATGACGGCATTCCAGATCATTTAGATGATGACGATGATGGGGATGGCATCCCAGATAGTCAGGAGGTTGACACGGATGGTGATGGAATTCCTGACTACCTTGATGACGATGATGACAATGATGGAATTCCAGATTATTTGGATGATGACGATGATGGTGATGGCATCCCTGATTCTCAAGAACTTGACACAGATGGTGACGGTATTCCAGACTATCTTGATGATGATGATGACAATGACGGCATCCCTGATTACCTTGACGATGACGATGATGGGGATGGTATCCCAGATAGCCAGGAAGTGGACACGGATGGTGATGGAATTCCTGACTACCTTGATGACGATGATGACAATGATGGAATTCCGGATCATCTTGATGACGATGATGATGGAGATGGGATTCCTGATAGTGAAGAAATTGACACGGACGGGGATGGAATTCCTGACTATCTTGATGATGACGACGACAATGATGGTATCCCAGATCATTTGGATGATGATGATGATGGTGATGGCATTCCTGATCGTTTCGAGAGGGATACGGATGGCGACGGGATTCCAGATTATCTTGATGATGATGATGATAACGATGGGATCCCTGATTACCTTGATGATGATGATGATGGGGATGGAATTCCTGACAGCGAAGAGTTAGATACTGATGGAGATGGCATCCCAGACGACATTGACGACGACGATGACAATGATGGTATACCAGACTATTTAGATGATGACGATGATGGCGATGGCATCCCTGATCATCAAGAGGTTGACACAGATGGAGATGGCATCCCAGACTATCTTGACGACGATGATGACAATGATGGTATCCCTGACCATCTTGATAATGATGATGATGGTGATGGCATCCCTGACGACCAGGAAATTGACACTGATGGTGATGGGATTCCAGATTACTTGGACCTGGATGACGATGGTGATGGGATTCCAGATCATTTGGATAAAGATGATGATGGTGATGGCGTTCCTGATGACAAGGATCAAGATACAGATGGAGATGGTATTCCTGACTACCTGGATGACGATGATGACAATGATGGCATCCCTGATCATTTGGACAATGATGATGATGGTGATGGAATACCAGACAACCAGGAACTCGATTCAGATGGGGATGGAATCCCAGATCATTTAGATGATGATGATGACAATGACGGGATACCAGATGAGCTTGATGATGATGATGACGGTGATGGAATTCCTGACTGGCAAGAAGTTGATACTGATGGTGATGGTGTTCCAGACTACCTAGATGATGATGACGATGGTGATGGGATTCCAGATAGTGAGGACAACGATGATGATGGCAATGGCATCCCAGATGACCAAGAGGGTGATTCAGATGGAGATGGTATTCCCGACTACTTGGATGATGATGATGACAATGATGGCATCCCAGATGTTGAGGAGGGTGACACAGACGGGGATGGAATTCCAGACTATCTTGATGATGATGATGATGGTGATGGCATCCCGGACTGGCAAGAAAAGGATACAGATGGGGATGGTGTTCCTGATTATCTGGATGACGATGATGACGGAAATGGTATTCCAGACTATCAAGAAGTAGATTCAGACAATGATGGGATCCCAGACTATTTGGATGATGACGATGACAATGATGGAATTCCTGATCACTTGGATGAAGATGATGACGGAGACGGTATACCAGACTATCAAGAGGTTGACACCGATGGTGACGGTATTCCAGATTATCTGGATGACGACGATGACAATGATGGTATTCCAGATGATGAAGACGATGATGATGATGGTGATGGAATTCCTGATCATTTAGCTATTGACACTGATGGTGACGGTATTCCTGATCATCTCGATGATGACGATGATAATGATGGCATCCCAGACCACCTGGACAATGATGACAATGGCAATGGTATTCCTGATGACCAAGAGTTAGACACAGATGGCGACGGTATCCCAGACTACCTGGATGATGACGATGACAATGATGGAATCCCTGATCATCTTGATGATGACGACGATGGTGATGGCATCCCTGATTCTCAAGAACTTGATACAGATGGTGATGGTATCCCAGACTATCTTGATGATGATGATGACAATGATGGTATTCCTGATGCTCTTGATGAAGATTCAGATGGTGATGGAATACCTGACTACCAAGAAATTGATACGGATGGTGATGGAATTCCTGACTTTTTGGATGATGACGATGATAATGATGGTATCCCTGATCATCTTGACGATGATGATGATGGTGATGGTGTCAAGGACGAAGATCAAATTGATACAGATGGAGATGGAATTCCTGATCATTTGGATGACGATGATGATGGTGACGGAATCCCTGACCACTTGGACAAGGATGATGATGGCGACGGTATCCCTGACGACCAGGAGAGGGACACAGATGGGGACGGTATCCCAGACTACCTAGATGATGATGATGATAATGATGGAATCCCCGATGATGAAGACGAGGATCAAGATGGGGATGGAATTCCTGATGAACTTGAGCAGGATACAGATGGAGATGGAATTGTAGATTTTTTCGATGATGATGATGATAATGATGGAATACCTGATGTCAGTGATACGG
The DNA here is from genome assembly GCF_022045235.1 of Haliotis cracherodii. Taxonomy (NCBI): domain Eukaryota; kingdom Metazoa; phylum Mollusca; class Gastropoda; order Lepetellida; family Haliotidae; genus Haliotis; species Haliotis cracherodii. The sequence continues at coordinate 52,639,257 of NW_027266319.1, read as the reverse complement.
ATGCCAATGGCAATGGAATCCCTGACTTCATGGAGAAGGACAGTGATGGAGATGGTATTCCAGATTATATTGATGACGATGATGACAATGATGGCATACCTGATGTTTTGGATAATGATGATGATGGTGATGGCATTCCTGACGATAAGGAAGACTTTGACGGGGATGGGATCCCTGACTACATGGACCTGGATGCCGATGGTGATGGCATCCCAGACAAACTCCCTGATCAGGATGGTGATGGTATCCCTGACCATCTTGATGATGATGATGACAATGATGGCATCCCAGATGACAAGGAAGATGCTGATGGTGATGGGATTCCTGACTACTTGGACGAGGATGCCGATGGTGATGGCATACCAGACAGAGAGGTTGACACCGATGGAGATGGTATTCCTGACTACCTGGACGATGATGATGACAATGATGGAATTCCCGACAGACTCGATGACGACGATGATGGGGATGGCATCCCTGATAGTGAGGAGAAGAAGCAATGTGAGAAGGATGGATGTAAACTGGACCCTAAGAAACGGCTGAAGAGGAAGAAGAAAGGAGGAAGTCAGTCGGAGAGCAGCCTCTTTTCCCAGATGGCCAGTTCCTTGATGGGCATGTTTGATGGAGAGGATGACAAGGAAGGGGCCAAGGAAGAACCTGCACAGAAATATTCTCCAATCAAACAGAAGGCCCATGAAGAGAAGTATGACATTGTTGAACTTCTGTCTGAAAGATTCTTTGGGGCGGAATTTAAAAATAACAATGATGACAATAATGACAAAGAGAAAAAACCTGGCAAGGATGTTGAGGTAGATGAAGATGTTAAAGCAAAACTGGCTAAAAAGAAAGCCCAGATGCAAGTGCTTCAGAATGCCAGAATGAAGCAACTGGCCGCAGAAAAGAAGCTTCCTCAGGTCGTCCGAGCTAAGCAGCAGGCTCAGCAGGTGGAGAGACTCAAGCAGCAAGCAGTAAGGGAGGCATCAATAAGGAAGATGAAGGCTGCCAAAGCTCAAGAACAAGGTCAGGGAAAACAACAAGTTCAAGGTAAAGGTAAGAAACAGTATGCAGGCCAAGGAACACCACCAGTAAAAACTGAAACCAAGAAGCAGACACAAGCACCTGTTAAACCAGTTCAAGCTCAACAAGGACAAGGGCAAAGTAAACCAAATATTAAAACTCAGGACAAACAGCCAAAACAACAGCCAAAGCAACAGCCAAAGCAACCGCCCAAACAACAGCCAACTCAACCACCTAAACAACAGCCAACACAACCACCTAAACAACAGCCAAAGCAACAACCAAAACAACAGCCTACACAACCGCCTAAACAACAGCCAAAGCAACAACCAAAACAACAGCCTACACAACCACCAAAACAACAGGCTGTTCCACAGGGAAAACCAGCTCAAGGTCAAGCCAAGCCTCATGGTCAAGCCAAGCCCCAAGGTCAAGCCAAGCCTCAAGGTCAAGCCAAGCCCCAAGGTCAAGCCAAACCTCAAGGTCAAGCCAAGCCTCAAGGTCAAGCCAAGCCTCAAGGTCAAGCCAAGCCCCAAGGTCAAGCCAAGCATCAGCCCCAGCCACAACAGGCAGCCACAAAAGCAAAGCGGCCACATGCGTAATAAAGTATGGAACACCGTGTAGAGCTATGAATGCGCCAAGAGTCTGGAGTTGTTCTACAAACACATTCCCTCTTTCCAGTCAAACTCCGATCCCTTGCTACATTCTTGTCCGAGATTAGAACAGCTAGTGATGACAGATCCGTTTAACTGATCTCAGTTGATACCATGAATGAAGATCACATGATGCCTCCTCAAGAAAGCACCGTTGAGCTGCAATAGCATCATGTTGAATAAGAAAACCAAAGAAGGAAGATGCTGCCTTGAATTTAGTGAAGAAAGTGAAATAAGTGCAGCCTTTCAAAATTTCACTCCAACCGTAGAGGCTCAGGGATGGCACTCAGTAATGGCTGTGCAGTCCTGAGTGGGTTGTTTCTTGTTTAAATCCATCCAAGTTCCTAGGGATCTTAAGCTGTTCAGCTGAAATAGTGTTCAGTAGTTGTCATTCCTGAACATTGTTTATATTTGCTCCACCTATGTACCGTTCATATGGCTATATAAGTGAGCTGTGTAAATATGAGCAATAGATGTATCCTAGAATAAGTCGATCACAGGAATGATCGAGATTTACATCACCCCAATCCTTGCCATAATCCTCCTTAGGAAACCCTGCAATGGTACGCCATTACTCCTTCAAGGATGTCTGCTGGTATGGTTTTGCAGTCACTGTGTAACTCTGTCTGAATCAGGGGGCACAGGTGGCCCAGTCGTCTAACGCGCCGCGATTCTCTGTGCAGAGTTGCGTCCCTTAGGCACGCCAGAAACCTATGATTTTGGGGTTCGAATCCCGGTTCACCACAATTATGTTTCTAGGTTTGTCAGCACCATACCCGTGCTCGTGGGTTTCACTGAAGTGGTAAATGTCTGAGACCTGCACCACTTCGGGCTCTCCTCCCACATGTGATATAACTGGAATACTGTTAAAAGCTCACTCACTCACTGTCTAAATCAGGAGTGCTTTATTATAACCAAAGTCAATCAGTCGCTCAAATTGTTTGACAAAGTTAAAACTATCACTTGTATCTCTGTGTGAAACTGCTGACACAGTGATTTCACTACGGGTCACAATAGCAAAATGTGAATTTGTCGCTGTTGTTAAAAAGTATCTTGTGCAAAAAATGCATATAACACTCTTATTTTTCATTTGTACTGTTAGGTTTTTATTAGATCTGTATTATCGAATATATCATAGAAAAAGTTCAATACTCTGACCAGCGGACATCCTTATATGCAGTACATGTCTCTCTGGAAGACGTACATGTTCGGCTGAGGACCGGTATATTCTGCAACCAGTGTATATCATATATCCTGGCCTAAATAGGTAGTATATATCCTGGCCGGCTTATGTAATATATCCTGGCATATATCTGTGATATTGCAAGTCATAACATCTCAAGGCTCTATTACCGTATTCAACGTAATAAGCGCCCAGGGCGCTCTCAAAATTAGGAATAGGGGGCTCTTATTAGAATATTATTTTGGTGGAAAAAAAAAGTTGAAAGATCGTAAATTTTGTGATTTATGCTGACAGCCTGAAATATATATATATATATATATATACGACAGATATATTTTTCCAAATTTGAATTGCCCATAATTGAGGGTGCATGTAACACACGAGTGCGTATTATACACGAATAAATAAGTCTTGTGTACATTGATCAATCAGAAGGGGTACTAATTGGAATTGTTCACTAGTCAATATATTAGCAAATATTGACGTGGGCACTTATTAGAGCGGGGCTCTTATTACGTCGAATACGGTACTATGTATTTCAATGTATACATAATGTCCACTGGATGTTGATATATTTTGTTATACACTATATCTGTAGTGCCTTAGGAAATAGTTTCCAGAATATTCACAATGGTGCTGTATACCACTAACTTATATATGATATATATTGAACATCTGTGATATATCTATGCAACATGTTTCGAGAGCAACGTTTAAGTTGTGTTAATATGCGATTGTTTAGTAATAACTCATGCAAAATAATGGAAATTGTCGGAGGATGTCATAGTGATGGTGGTCACAACATGCACATATCCAGGTAATGACTCTAATGTCGTGAGTCAGATAGGAAACCACAAAAAGGACACATATTTTTAGTGAGCTACATATTTATTTGTAATGAATATTTTTTTTTTTTTTTGGGAAAGGATTTTACGCACGGGTTTCCAGAAGTAGAATATGAAAGAAATTCTTTTAATTTTTCTTATCATCAGTCTGGCTTGTTGGTTAAAGAGTGAACGAAAATGAGAAAAATATTTTGTCTAACTTAGAGATCAAATTTAAACATTGTCTAGAACAATATGAAGTTCTTTCTTTTGAATTGATGATTTAGATTTTCTCTTGGGTTTCAAAGTTGAAGGATGGCTTGCCCTTTGCATTTTTAATATCAGACACATGTTTAAGAGGGGAGTCTTATGTATTGTTTACCTGTGATAAACCTATGGATGTGATATAGACAAAAGCTCCCATTGCACCACCAGTAGAGGAAGACCAGGCATGGGATAAGTGACTGCCACAGAAAGTTTTAATCAAGACACTTAAAACTATTTGTATGATGATGTATTTCAGTCAGTCAGATTACAGAAACTCATCTTCCCAAGGCAAGGGCGTTGACTGACGATGAAAGTCCAGTTTCCACCCTTGCCGAACTAGGCTGGAATTCCGGAGTAACATTTTGGCTGGACTAACGTGTCCAATGAAAATTGTGTGACGAACTAGACATCCTGTTTGTAAACAACATGGATTTCAACGTGCAGATTTCTGTCCACTGCAGGATTTGCATAGCATGAGTACTGTCAACTGGGCGTCGACATATTTCGAAAATTTTCTCATGTTTTTAATCAAGGAGCTCAAGTGATTTGATGTACTGTTTTGCTACAATATAGATCTTGACTAACGATCACGTCGTCTTGAAAAGGTGCAGCTATTTTGTTTGAAGCAAATGCAAGTGACTTGAGAGGTGGAATCTGATTGGTCAATAGGAGGGACATATAAAGGGACATAACTCGTACTTCCAGCCTAGTTGGAAGGGAGGAAACAGGACTTTTAAAGTCAGTTAACGCCCTTGCCTCGGGAAGATGACAGAGACTATGTCTTTGTTCCTCTCACACGAAACCCTCTTTACACCTTGACCAGGGCACCTGATCATTGAGCATTCGCCCCCATGTAATACTATTTGCTATGCAACACATCAAAATCATATTTTTTTGTATGCATCCAAATATAACGCACAATAACTATAATTGTTAGCGTGTGAAGCTAATAGGAAGAGAAAAAAAGGTGATGTTTTACAAGTAATGTTTTGATTTGAACACTTGATTTTACCTGGTCTCATCTTTCGTGAACGATTTACATGTAGAGGTTTGTCCCTGTAGCCGTCTCATAGTACCTGTAGCTTGGAATATTCACATATCTATGACTATGAAATTTTGATAATAATGGCATGTATGTGTTATAAATGGTTGACTTTTTTCATGCAAAATGGTTGATGAAAGTGGAAAATACGAAGTGTGTATGTCGTATTGTTTTGAGATTTTTTTTTTGTTGTAAACAGCTTTTAATCATATCATTGAAGTGGCAATATATATATATTTCTTGTACATACAAATATGGTGAATGTCTAAGCAGCCTTGTGTTTTGGAAATTTGGAAAGCTAATATCTCTAAGATTATTTATTTATTTATTTATTTATTTATTTATTTATTTATTTATTTATTTATTTATTTATTTATTTATTTATTTATTTATTTATTTATTTATTTACATGATAAAATTTCGGAATCAAACCCAGGTCTTCGGTCTAATAGGCCAACACTTTAACCACTGGGCTACCCCACCGCTTCCTCAAATGTATGAAATGTTATAAGTTGTCACTTTAATGGTATGAGAAGCACATATAAATGAGTATTACACCACCCGACTCGTTATTGAGCCAGAAGAATCCAGGACAGCCAAACATTCCTGAGGGCCTGGGAGATGATCTCAGGATATCGTACTGATTTAGAGTACCACCGACATCTGATCTTGACTTAACTCTGCCTTAGATTGTTGTGTTATTGTCCTTCTGTTTGACCTTGTGCAATAAGTTACCTGTTAATGTTTATGAGTTGCTGGTTGACCAAATGTGACTTTATTTCTCGAGTCTGAGGCAAAATGAAATGTTTGTCATTAATAATTTTATTATATAAATATAAAATGTTGTCAGTCTTTTTTCATCATTTAGAAGATAAAAACAGAGTGTAGATGTACAGATATTTTATCTGTATATGCCAACTTCAATTTGAAACCAACCATCAACAGAGTTTCAATTGTGTGATTTAATGCCATGAAATCTATAATTGCTTTATGCTGCTGAAAACGCTGAAAGTTTATCTGCTGATATGATGCCAAGGTTAAAGTTGGCGTTAAAATTTTGTTATTGTGTTACTGGTGCCATTAAATATAGCAACAAGTAAACCACAAAAAATGAACAAAACCGATAGAAAACATTGTGTAACAAATCTAAAAGAGAAATATGTCATGGACCTCATGGTTCAAGAAATAGCAGACATATTTTGACCAATCAGCAAAGGCGAGACTATTTTAGGCTACACTGTGTTTTAGCCAATGGAAATGCTGTATATATGTGCTGGCTGTTTAGTTACATGTTCAGAGCTAGAGTTATGGAGTGGGTTGCAGCTTGCACCTTGTTGTATGGGTGGTTTCTACAGGCTAGAGATAACGGTTCATTAGCGTTTCTGTGATTTGTTTTCTGGAAAATATATAAACCCTTTCCGTTCTATGAAACAAATAATCTTAATGTGATAACATCAATATCCTGTTACTATTGTTTCTTTATAGAGAACACATTTTAAAAATATATTTTAGATTTTGCATTAAGTGGCTGTTTGACAGTTGTGTAAAAATGTGCAATTTTCATCCAAGTAATTAAATGCTTATAGTTGCATAAAAAGAAATCTTCCACAATAGGTAACACGAAAGAATTTATTTGTCTGGCACAATATCTGATAAGAAAAACCTAATGATGATAACTTATATATTAAAATATCTCTTTGCCTGATTTAAAGGAAAGTTTGATTTTGGAGCCAAAACAAATGATATGTATATTTTGGTAAAAAACATATATTATTGCATAACAAATACATAGTTTTAAGGATACATTTTAAAAAAAGAATGAACTGTCATTAATGATGTTTGATTTAGATATCTACTGATGATTCATGATTACAAAACTCAGATAAAGGAATATCAGATATTCAGGTAGTCATGACAACCACAAAATGTTTCATCTTCCTTATTCCACTTCCTCCTCTTTAAGCTATCCCGGCACCGCCGTCTTCTGTATATATGTTTTTTTGCTGGACCACCGATCGATGGAACTAGTTGTGTGGTGGCAGTAGCAGTAGCATTTCCCAGTAGGCTTCAGGGGAAGTTGGCGTCCGTCTATGCTTCACTGTACATTCTGTAAATATCCTTGTCAATAAAATGTACATAAACTGTTTTACTCATTCTTTGTTGTGTTTTTGATTTTAAAGGTGAAATTCCACGTAGGCAAGTTTCTGTACGCAAACTACTCAAAAGAGACCGAACCGTGGTCTAGTAGTAGAGAAGAAGTCCTGGGTTTGATCCCCGGATGTGTCATACGAAAAGACATTAAAAGATGGTACTTGTTGTTACCCTGCCTGGCGCTCAGAATTAAGGGTCTAAAACAAGGACTGGTCACTTCGGAGTCAGTATACTGTGTCTGAGTGGGGTAGTCGTGTTAAACTGCAGCGTGGTATCTCAGTGGGCTAGCACTATAAAATCGGCATCAGTCAGGACTAGTACAAGCTGCCACACACACACGTGCATGCACGTCACTATATAGGTGCAATAATCTTGAACGCAGCGTTAAACCCCATTTCACCTCATTGCACTTACTCAAAAGAAGGTAAAGCACATCCGATATTTTCATATGACTATAGTTAATCTGACATGACATAACCTTGTGGTACATGGATGGCTGAGTGAGTTGGGTGCAACAGCTTCTGTGGCCTCATCTCTTATAAAACTCCACAAAGCCAGTGTTTGATGCTAAGATGAGGGCCAACAGGTTATTGGCGTAACCCTGATGCAATCTCATGAAAATCAGATCTTAGTTTTCGCTGCCGCTAACAGAGATCCGAGGGCATCCCATTACGGGTCATGTCAGAACGACCTTTCGCAAACTCTGACCGACCACTGAAATGACTAACAAGAAGTCGAAAAAGCAGCTTTCTCGAGCTTCACGGCACCCGTTTCAACCTGGCGACTTCCATTTCAGACTACGCTTGAAAAATATGTTGACACTGTTCTCAATACAGATTTTGAAAACTGAACAAATGAACATTCCAGAATGTCTAATATACGGAATGTATGGCAGTGCTTCCCACGTACTGTGCAACGCCTCCCCCGTTCAAATGTTTATCCCAACGAAAGCAAGAGATAGACGATTATTTTGATGCAATCAGTCATAAGGGCCGTAACTGTCATTCAGAATATGCCACGTTAATGTTTTCAAGGTTGCATGATTAGAAAACACATTCCAACTGTCACTTTCACGATCTGGTAAGCGATGCTTTGATTGGTCGGATGAAAGGTCGTTCTGATGTGACCCGTAATGGGATGTCCTCAGATCTTTGTGTAGCGATAGCGAGAACTAAGATCTGATTTTAATGAGATTGAACCCTGATGTTAAAAGTTGGAAATGGTTGGAAATTTTCAACCTCCTAAATCTCATGCTTAATTGCTTTCAATATTTTTTCTATTTTTGCCCCCATTCTGGACCCCAGTTGAGTTAGAACTCAGGCCATGGACTTTGAACCTAATTTGTTATAGCATAGCATTTCAGCATATTGTGGGAGGTAGGCGAGAACCTTTTCAGTGGAACTAATGGGTGTGGTATGTTAGAAAACAAACATCTTTATGGATAACAAGCTAGATAGCGGTGTGAGAATCTACATTGAACGTTGCTATATGCAACGAACCAGAAGCTGGTATCCAGAGAGATGTACATTTTCTTATTTACTCACCAACTTCTAGAATGCTTGTCAAACTGCCTGTGGTATGGTGCCATCATAACTGGATAATAATTGTGGCAAATCTGGAATTTTGAGTGAGTGAATGAGTTTTACGCCGCTTTTAGCAATATTCCAGCAATATCATGGCTTCACACATTGTACCCATGTCGGGAATCGAACCCGGGTCTTCGTCGTGACGAGCGAACACTTTAACCACTAGGCTACCCGACCGTCCCTCTGGAATTTTGAACCATAAGCGATGAATGTTCGACCACAAGTTCACCTGGGGAAGTGTGTTATGAATGACAGCTTGAGTGAGTTTGTGTCCACTGTGAAACATATAAGATTTGTCAGGTCAATCTGCTTTAAAAGCAATGCAGTCAAAAATCATCCCCAAAAATTCCAAGATATGGCGATATGATTTTTTGTCTCCTGCTGAACGCCCTACTCAGCAATATTCCAGCTACAACCAGGGTCTGTAAATTATCTGCACCAGACGATCCAGTGATGAGCATCAATCCAAGCAAATGGGATATGATGACATGCATCAACCAAGTCAGCAAGCCTGACCACCAAATCCTATTAGTCGCCTCTTACGACAAGCATGGGTTGTTGAAGACCTATTCTAACCCGGATCTTCACGGGTCTATGTTAATATGAGGCAATAATGGAATTAATTCCCAGGTTGTGTAGTGCTGACAGCAAATTGAAAGAGTAAATCTATGACATCACTGCAGTGTAGACTCTATTTGCTACATCATAGCACTGTATGGCATTGTTAATGGAATTTTGCCATGTGTGAAAAATTAAGGGCAAAATAAATTGTAGCAGTAAGTCAATATATCTAATGTGTTTACATTATAGCATGTTCCACCAGAGTGCTATGCACACAGTTATTATAGCTAGTTGTTGTACCAGCACTGTACTGTAGATCATTGGGAGTTATTCCCCTTTAGTTGATTAAACATGGCTACAAACCAGACAATAAGACCATTACATAAATGTAAAGATATTTATCCATATGGACATCCCTAAATCACTCGAGTAAGTGAGTGAATACTGCTTAACGCTGCAGCAGCAATTTACAGCTGTACACGATGAATTTTGTTCGTTGGTCAATAAATAATCGAGTCTGAACCAGACAATCCATTGATTGACATCATGAGCATCGTATCTATTCACAAAGAACTTAAACATGTAACCAGGAGTAACTGTGCAACTTACAGTCACTTTCAACACATTTTCAGTCAGTTGGTTGGCTAGTTTGTTGTTTAACGCCGCACTCAGCAATATTCCAGCTATATGACGGCGGTCTGTAAATAATCGAGCCTGGACCAGACAATCCAGTGATTAATGTCATGAGCATCGATCCACTCAATTGGGATTGATGACATGCATCAACCAAGTCAGCGAGCCTGACCATCCGATCCTTTCAGTCAGTGTGGGAGACCTTGATCAATGGCATAAACTCCGGTGTGAGGTATCGTGTTAACCTACATGATGTTCAAGGTTGCAAATCTAGCATTCAAACCAACAAGACTGTCTGGTCATGGCTTGATAGCGTCAACAGTCATCGCGGCATAGCTCCTAAAGTGCTGACTACAAATTCTTGCAATATTTCAGACGAAGAAACCACAGAAATAGATTCAATCACTTCAAAGTTATTATTCAACAAATGTAACAAAATTTGACATTCATTTTGGTAGGAATAAATACAACAGTTTCTCCATACACATGAACACATGATTCAATAGACATACAGGCATGATCAACTATATCTGAACAAATCTACCAATCATACTGTACCATACTAGCTATTCCACACTCTTGACTATCAGGACTATGTACCACTCGACTCGCCTCTGTCCAGTAGGACATCAATGAGCTCAGTCAGGAATCAATAATGACCTGGGTCCCATTCCACAAAGTGATCGTAACTACAATCAATCTTAGAGACTTACATCGATTATAAAATCGTCTTAGCTAAAGTTTACGCCTGTTCCACAAAGCGATCTTAGGGCGATTGTAGCTTTACAAGTTCTTAAATAGCCAATCTGAACAAAGATCGGAATCTTCAGCCCTTGGTCATGTTTAGCAGACGATGCATTGTCGAAATATGGCCATCTTTGTTGTTATGGTACAATACTTAAGATTGATTTTAGCGATCATAAGTTGGTCCAGAGCAACTTAGCATTTTGATATTAACTTACAACTCTCTTAGTTAAGATTGCTTTGTGGAACGGGCGGCCGATCATAACCAAAATTTAAGATTGCGTACTTAGTGAGTTACAATCAACTTAGCCCTAAGATCGCTTTGTGGAACGGGGCCCTGGGCCCGGTTCCACAAAGCGACCTTACCACTACGACTATTGTAAGGCAATGTTAAAGTATGGGAGTTACGATCATCTTAGCGCTAAGATTGGATTGAGCAAGTGGGCCCTGAACCTAACTGACTCTTTTAACTGTTCTGTTTGCTGTTATTATAGGGTAACACTATTTTTCAGGGCATTATCATTTGCAAAAGTCTGGGGTCTTCAATTAATTGCCTGACAAGATCAAGGGCTTCTGAAATGATAATGCCCTGAAAAATAGCGTTACCGTTATTTTAGCTAAAATGAATATTATTTGTGAAATAAAATAAACAAAATTATTTTTGAAACATTTACTGCAATCAACACAACGAATGTCACTGACCCACATTTATAAATATGGAAACGTCATAGAACAAACCAGATGACGTCACTTATGAACGTGAGTCACCTATCCCTCTGACATCACCTAACAACGGGCGTGAAAATGGCCCGTCATCAAGCAATATGAGGCCCCTCATTTCTGGTAACATGTGGGCATGTTTAATGATAATTCTAACCATTTTAGCTACAATAAGTGAGTGAGTGAGTATGGTTTTATGCCACTTTTAGCAATATTCCAGCAATATCACGGCAGGGGACACCAGAAATGGGCTTCACACATTGTACCCATGTCCGGAATCGAACCCGGGTCTTTGGCATGACGAGCGAATGCTTTAACCACTAGGCTACCCGACCGCCCCCCATTCATCCAGAATTATACAGGGTATTATATCTCCATTCTCAAAAAACTACAGGTAACCTAGCTCTACATTGAAAACACAGTAGGTTTATCTCCATTCTACCATGACTAAATAAAACGCAAACTCTTTGGTTTCGAGTGAAGCGGCATGGGTTGAACCATGTGTTTTGAGTGGGTTGTCGATCAGAAGTTATGGAATCATGACAACTGCCTTTAAACAAAATAGGGCAATCTGTATGCTCAAGCAGTTTGTTTACACCGTAATACTTCACACAAACTTATGAAAGGTATGTGGTACGACAACTTCATTGTGACGCAAAAGATATGACGTCACAGTCACATGTAGAAAAACGCTCAATAGCAAGCTCTCTGTTGTCCATAAAACTTGAAATACATTCTTTTGTAGATTGCTATCATATTTTCTGCACGAAATATATTGACACACATCCTTTGAATATTGTAGTAACCACAACTTTGCATTTTGTAGCCTATAATTGTACATATAATTACTTAAATATGCCGACCGACAATGACTCTAAAAGTACTATTCTAAAAATATTAGCTTCCCTTGTGATGCCCCGTCAAATCAGCTATATCTAATCAGAGGAGGTTTATTGTGATTTGATACCCTTGTGATGCCCCGTCAAATCAGCTATATCTAATCAGAGGAGGTTTATTGGGATTTGATACCTATGATAAACCAATCAAAATCGAGTATTTTAAATTTTTTATGGTAGAATATAGGTTAAGTTGTGGGTATTCCAGAACATGTATTCTTGCATAATCAGTCTCTGACCCTGATTAAAATATCAGCTATGATAAAGCTGGAATATGAATTACCCATGTAAAACTCATTAATCTTAAATTCACACTCAAAATGACTATGATCACACATAATAATGATGAAACGCCAGATTTTCAGATTTGATTGTCTCATGAAATTGTCATCAAGGCATTTAGCACACATTTGGGACAAGCAAGGGGAAGTAACCCCTGCCTGCTGTAATACTGTTTCAGCACAGTCGCACTGTATGGGAGTTTGTTGGGTCCCTCGGTCAGTTCGCGGTCGAAGCTGACAAGCACCTCGTCTGTGAACGTTGTCCTGGTGAAGTGATGGCCGCACGTGAACAATATGGCACTATGGGGATCGTCAGGCTGGATGGTGTCTGGAAGTCAACAGTGGCGGAAGTTTCAGGAACATGTTTTACATTATGGCCCAACACTGGGATTTACAGGATCTTACAAACTGACTGGACTAGCACGGCACAGACCAAAGGTCGAGGGGTTTGCACAAACATTCAGGTCTTACAGTCCAGTTCATCCTGGTAATGACACTTCAAAAATTTATAGGCTTGGCAAAAAATATCAACTATCAGAATTATCGTTGATGGGAAGAAATATTAACAATTATTAATAATTATAAATAATAACTTAGGCTTAAAAAAATAAAAGAATTGGTTTTCAGGCAATGTTTTTTGGAAATATAGTGCAGGGGGGCGGTGTCCTTTTTTTTGGATGGGGGTGGGGGTGGGGTTGGGGGTGGGGTTGGGTGTGTGTGTTTAGACTAGTATGTAACCAATAAACAGTTGTGTAATCAATAAACAATTGTGTACAATCAACCTGGGAATGGGCCTCCCTACATAAATGTATTCCTTGATAGTAAAATACTGGAATACAATATTTGACCGCCATTGAACTTGAAGTATTTGTGGATTTTTAATTATTTAAAAAAAATGGAAATAGAAACGAACGTGCAGCAAACTTTGTGATGATGCAAGCGGTGCCTGAGAACCAAGACTATTTTCATTTTAGCCTTACATAAACTATTGTGATGAAATAAAGTTTTAATTTACTGAATCAGAATTGTTAATGTCAATTGATAAAGATAAAGTAAATGCTTTTGTTATAACTTAAATGTCCACAAAGTAATCCCTGCATAAATGTGACACCACTCACCCATGGAGTTTAATATCTTGATTTTGTATTTTTTTCATATTTGCTCAACATGAAATCCAAGCATCCCATACACTCACCTGTCTGTGTTTCCTTCCTGTCAGTCTGTCTGTTCGTCTTCTCCTCCATCTGCACCTCGATGTGATCCATCTCATTCCTGGTGAGGGAGATGTAACTCCGGGAGTCTGCGTGTTTCTGCAGGTTCTGCACAATGTCTTGCCACAGGCGGTCGTACGGTATCAGTTTGTCACAAGGCTGGATGTCAACCCTCGGTCTGGTCTGGGTCGGCTCGGGTTTGATGTCCACCATGTCTGCGCCAGAGTCTGCTGCCCCGACCTCATGGTGCTGGAGCAGGGACATCCACTGCTTGGGCAGCGTGCTGGGCTTCCTGGAGGAGCTGCTCAACACCGAGTGCAGCAGTTTCAGGCAGAAGTCTGTGGAGAACTTCTCCAGGAACTCGCCTGACGGGCCCAGCAGTGCAGCAGGAGCTTCTTCATGCTTATCATGGCACCTAGGATCAGACAAAGTGAGTGAGTGAGTATGGTTTTACGCCGCTTTTAGCAATATTCCAGCAATATCATGGCGGGGGACACCAGAAATGGGCTTCACACATTGTACCCCTGTCAGGAATCGAACCCGGGTCTTCGTCGTGACGAGCGAACGCTTTAACCACTAGGCTACCCGACCGCCCCATCAGACATAAAAAGGACTGATGTGACTGAGTCTGGTTTCATGATGCAGTGAATAGTAGCTTAGTTACTGTAGGTACACATGCATTATACCGGACACCAATCCACCATGTTGTTTGATACTACTAATAAAGTATTTTGAATCTACTTTGGTAATTAAAGATTTCATTTACTTACAAAAGCATTTAATTCAAGGCGTTGAGTGGGGGGCAAGTCCCCTAAACCCTAAACCTAAACCCCTGTTGTTTAAGCGAGGCAACAAAAATGGCGTCTGAAAAAACTTAGAAACTGTTTCAAAGGAATGAGCTCGTGCATATCCCTTACAAAAATGGTGGAAGGTGTCCAGTATACTGCATTCTTGCTGTTACTGTATTTCTTCAATGATGGGTCGGGTCTTTGTAAATTTCAATTAATAGAGGCTGGCTCTTTTGAGAGGCTGGATCTTATAAGAGGCTAGCTCTCATTAGAGACTGGATCCTAATAAATACTGGCTCTTATAAGAGAATGCCTCTTATTAGATACTGGCTTTATAAAGGGCTGGCTGTTATTAGAGGCTGGCCCATTTGCTTTTGTACCTGTGATGAGATGGGACAGCTTAGTTAGACTTGGTATTCAAATGTAATAAAGGGGATATCATTAGCTGGAGCTGACCTGTCCCTTATTAGAGGCCTGGGTCTTACTTAGAGTGAACACAGGTACCAGAAGATCAGGAGGCTGAGAGTGGGGGCGAGCTGTGTGAGTGGGTGCAGGACAATGTGTGACACGTACCTGAAGAGCAGGAGGCTGAGAGTGGGGGCGAGCTGTGTGAGTTGGTGCAGGACAATGTGTGACATTTACCTGAAGAGCAGGAGGCTGAGAGTGGGGGCGAGCTGTGTGAGTTGGTGCAGGACAATGTGTGACATATACCTGAAGAGCAGGAGGCTGAGAGTGGGGGCGAGCTGTGTGAGTGGGTGCAGGACAATGTGTGACATATACCTGAAGAGCAGGAGGCTGAGAGTGGGGGCGAGCTGTGTGAGTTGGTGCAGGACAATGTGTGACATTTACCTGAAGAGCGGGAGGCTGAGAGTGGGGGCGAGCTGTGTGAGTGGGTGCAGGACAATGAGTGACACGTACCTGAAGAGCAGGAGGCTGAGAGTGGGGGTGAGCTGTGTGAGTGGGTGCAGGACAATGTGTGACACGTACCTGAAGAGCAGGAGGCTGAGAGTGGGGGCGAGCTGTGTGAGTGGGTGCAGGACAATGTGTGACATTTACCTGAAGAGCGGGAGGCTGAGAGTGGGGGCGAGCTGTGTGAGTGGGTGCAGGACAATGAGTGACATTTACCTGAAGAGCAGGAGACTGAGAGTGGGGGCGAGCTGTGTGAGTGGGTGCAGGACAATGTGTGACACGTACCTGAAGAGCAGGAGGCTGAGAGTGGGGGCGAGCTGTGTAATGGTGCAGGACAATGTGTGACATATACCTGAAGAGCAGGAGACTGAGAGTGGGGGCGAGCTGTGTGAGTTGGTGCAGGACAATGTGTGACACGTACCTGAAGAGCAGGAGGCTGAGAGTGGGGGCGAGCTGTGTGAGTGGGTGCAGGACAATGTGTGACATCTACCTGAAGAGCAGGAGGCTGAGAGTGGGGGCGAGCTGTGTGAGTTGGTGCAGGACAATGTGTGACATCTACCTGAAGAGCAGGAGACTGAGAGTGGGGGTGAGCTGTGTGAGTTGGTGCAGGACAATGTGTGACACGTACCTGAAGAGCAGGAGGCTGAGAGTGGGGGCGAGCTGTGTGAGTTGGTGAAGAAAGATGGCTTCTAGGTCGACCACCGCCAAGTCGTGCTTTTCCCAGTAGTCAAGCACCTGGACAGGAAGAGTTGAGGATGAATCAACTCAGACTGTCACAATTATACATATCACAACACAAACTGCTTTCTCTGGTGAAATTGTACATAAGACTCTTGTGTTAACCTGGTCATGTGAATTGGGGTTCTACATGGAAATGTATTGTTTCTTGACATGGCACAGATTAACCAATGGAATTGCAAGATTCCTAAAAGAGGTGTAACAATATACAATTATAGACTTTACACAAGGTCAATACCTCATCCTAGGTCGATACTGATATTTTCGAACCAATAAAAACAGGTATTAATCTCATATAAAGTCGATAATTATTAATGAAGAGACAAACGCAAATTTAACATCTCAGACTATGTCAGCTACTATAACGTTAGGTGCCAAGAAACAGAGACATCTGATTGGTTAAGGTTTGGGGAATTCCACTTCTGGCTAATTCCCATTCTATTTTTAATAACTCAAGTCAATACCATAAATCATCAGACCTAACATGGGAGTTAATATGTGTTTCTGTCGAATGACATGTGACCGATTCTAGGCCATGGATATGGTGGAACACTCACATTATATAGTATAATATGGTAATAGTACAGCTTATCATGACAAACCAGTGGTTGATAGCAAGAGCAATCATCCATGCCAAAAGAAAAAGTAATTGACACCAGGCAGCACATATGACAAAACAGACTCTTTTCTCAAATGGACTCAAAAAGTACTGACGGCACTTTTGTTAACCTGACAAGTAATAGCGTGTCTACTGTTTTATCCCTCATATCATCATGATTATGACTGTCTGACAAACCAGTGGCTGATACCATGAGCAATTAAACCATGCCAAATGTGACTCACAAGATTCTGGACTCACCTCAACTATGATCACATTCAGCTCCTCACGCAGCTCGGACGGGGTGTTGTCACCACTGACTGTGCATCTGACAAAGAAAATACTGTTAACATGCAGACTAGCTTTACTTGCAGGTCAACTTACAGTGAAACGGTGCGGTAGGCTTGTGGTTTAAGTGTTCACTCGACATGCTGAAGGCCCAGGTTCGATCCCCCACATGGGTACAATGTGTGAAGCCCATTTCTGGTGTCCCCAGCCATGATATTGCTGGAATATTGCTAAAAGCGTCATATAACAAGTCATCAGGAGATGACATATCCCTCGATCTGGTGCACATCGGAAACGGAGTTTGGCTACTTTTTGGTTTTTGCCATTGGATACCTTCAGTTCAGTGAAGAAAAATATAATTCTGTTCTGTATTTGTTAAAATCCTGAATTATCAATAAAGCACCAGTTCACCACTAGACTGATCTGCATAGCAAGTTTCAACAAGAAATATTCAATGGTTTTGCAGTGTTGCTCCAGAAACGGATGTCTGACAAATGGACTGACAGACATGGCTATATCCCCCTGTTTTTCAAACCAGGGGATAACAATTCTCACTCACAGATAAAGAACAATAATTGTTTAGGGTACTCATATATGAAGCGTCAGGCTTCTAGGAGAAAGTGTTTTCTCGTCACATCAAAGGCCGTGTTCGATTCACGTCATGGGTACAATGTGTGAAGCCCATTCTTGGTGTCCACATTCATAGCATTGCTGGAATTGTGCAAAACGACAAAACATTATTCATCTTTTTCTTGGGTCAGAGTACTTGTAGATAACTCTATCTTCTAGAAGGCACTGTCAGTTGTTGTGCAACTATTAAT
The DNA here is from genome assembly GCF_022045235.1 of Haliotis cracherodii. NCBI lineage: Eukaryota > Metazoa > Mollusca > Gastropoda > Lepetellida > Haliotidae > Haliotis > Haliotis cracherodii. The sequence continues at coordinate 52,621,346 of NW_027266319.1, read as the reverse complement.
TGTCCAAACTGATGAATTTCAGCAACATCTTGTCTGGAAAAATCTTTGAGGTAATGATTAGCGAAGACAGTATCTGATCTCCAGAAACAGCCTTCCATAATTGTTGGGATGCCAGTTGCCATGAAGCGCTTGGGTTGACGGTTTGGCTCTCACTTCGTGCGGATGGGATGCTGATGGATACAGTCTTGCTGCCTCATCCAGTAGGAGATGGTTGTTCTGCTGTACTATCTTCAGTGTGCTCTGATCCCAGGATGGATAAGAGAGGAGGGACGAGAAGTTGTCTGTCTGGTTGACCTGGTAGCTGATTCTGGCGATGAAATACCATCTGAGACTGAGATGGGCCGATGCATGTTTGTCGCTTTTGAATTTTGAATGTTAAAAAACGATCACATGAATCTCTGACATTCTGGCTGCTGTGGCTAGGGCGAGTAGAAATAATGTCCTCTGCTTTAGATGTTCAAAATCAGCTTGTTGTAGAGGTTTGTAGGCATCACTGGTGAGATGGTTGAGCACCACATTTACATCCCAGGCTGGGTCTCTGAATATGTTGTGTTGATCTTCAAGCCCGTATGATCTCAGTAAGGCTATCAATTCTGGAATCTTGGTAAGTTTGATTCCATTACCCATAGTTATAATGGAGCTGCTATCTGCCAGGTGGGTGCCTAAAGTCAAACCCTAGAAGTGCCTAGTACTACTAAGGGGACATAGGAAATCTGCACCTAGTGGTGAAGATGCTTTAGTTGCTATGAATCCCTTGGATCTCGCAAAACTGGTCCAAACTCTTCCATTTATTGCCACATGATATTTTGTAGATCTGTGAAGCACTAGCTGAATATCCTCTACTGGTGAGGTTAAATGTCATATGTTCCATATACAAAGTTAGTAGACATTTTTCACCTTGAAAGTAAAGGTTCAAGAGCAAGGACACTTATGTCCCTGTTGCATCCTGTGTGTGTGTGTGTGTTATGTGTGTGTGTGTGTTATGTGTGTGTGATGGTGTGTGTGATGGTGTGTTGTGTGTGTGTTGGTGTGTGATGGTGTGTGTGTTGTGTGTTGTGTGTGTGTTGTGTGTGCGTGCGTGTTATGTGTGTGTGTGCATGTGTTGTGAGCGTGTGTTGTGTGTGTGTGTATGTGTTGGTGTGTGTGTGTGTTGTGTGTGCGTGCGTGTTGTGTGTGTGTTTGTTGTGTGTGAGTGTTGTGCGTGTGTTGTGTGTGCGTGTGTGTTGTGCATGCGTGTGTTGTGTGTGGATGTGTTGTGTGTGCATCTGTGTTGTGTGTGTGTGTTGTGTGTGTCTGTGTTGTGTGTGTTGTGTGTTTGTGCGTGTTGTGTGTGTGTGCGTGTGTTGTGTGTGCGTGTGTGTTCTGTGTTGTGTGTGTTTGTGTTGTGTGTGTGTTGTGTGTTTGTGCGTGTGTTGTGTGTGCGTGTGTGTTCTGTGTGTGTGTGCTTGTGTTGTGTGTGTGCATGTGTTGTGTTGTGTGTGTGTGTGTTGTGTATTGTGTGTGTGTGTTGTGTGTTGTGATCCAGTGACTGACGCCCTATCACCAAGTCATAAGCCTAATCACTCAATCCATTAAGTTGCCTTTTATTACCAGCTTGGGATCTAATCTAACTTGGATATCCCCATGCGCTCACAGTGCACATGCCCAAGCATTAATGTCGGTACCTGATGTGGTGCTGGATGACTTGGATGCTGAAGTGACGGAATGTCTCTGCTGACATGAACGGCTTCCTGTCCGTCAACACCTGCAGCTGACACAACAACGCCTGCAACAACAAGGACCATAGCTAAACAAGCAGTAGAGCTGGGGACATTGAGGCAGAGTGTAGGACTTACTTCGTTAATTTACCGACATGTCACTAGGCACATGTTTCTGTTTAATGGTAATAGTTTTTGACAGATAAAATGTAGCTAGGACCAGGAATTTACTGGCTGATCTGACTGGCAGCTGGAAAGTGTATAGGTGTCATGGCTGACCTGACTAGCAGCTGGACAGTGTGTAGGTGTCATGGCTGACCTGACTAGCAGCTGGACAGTGTGAAGGTGTCATGGCTGACCTGACTAGCAGCTGGACAGTGTGTAGGTGTCATGGCTGACCTGACTAGCAGCTGGACAGTGTGAAGGTGTCATGGCTGACCTGACTAGCAGCTGGACAGTGTGTAGGTGTCATGGCTGACCTGACTAGCAGCTGGACAGTGTGAAGGTGTCATGGCTGACCTGACTAGCAGCTGGACAGTGTGTAGGTGTCATGGCTGACCTGACTGGCAGCTGGACAGTGTGTAGGTGTCATGGCTGACCTGACTAGCAGCTGGAAAGTGTATAGGTGTCATGGCTGACCTGACTGGCAGCTGGAAAGTGTATAGGTGTCATGGCTGACCTTACTAGCAGCTGGAAAGTGTGAAGGTGTCATGGCTGACCTGACTGGCAGCTGGACAGTGTTTAGGTGTTACTGCTGACCTAACTGGCAGCTGGACAGTGTATAGGTGTCATGGCTGACCTGACTGGCAGCTGGACAGTGTATAGGTGTCGTGGCTGACCTGACTGGCAGCTGGACAGTGTATAGGTGTTATGGCTGACCTGACTATGGCAATGGGACAGTGTATAGGTATTATGGCTGACCTGACTATGGTAATGGGACAGTGTATAGGTGTTATGGCTGACCTAACTAGCAGCTGGACAGTGTATAGGTGTCGTGGCTGACCTGACTATAGCAATGGGACAGTGTGTAGGTATTATGGCTGACCTGACTATGGCAATGGGACAGTGTATAGGTGTCGTGGCTGACCTGACTATGGCAATGGGACAGTGTATAGGTGTCATGGCTGACCTGACTATGGCAATGGGATAGCAGGTGTATGTCGGCAGCAGTCAACCAGTCCGCGGCGTCGACACACTGTATCAAGGCAGTGGTGATCTGGCACAGGTGAGGTAGGTACTGAAATAAGTGGAAATGTCACTGTTTGCTCTTGGGTTTGCTTCATATAAATACAACTAATAAACTATGTTAACTGTAGATTAGACTTAACCAAATCATGCACCAACCTGGAGTTAGCACTACACTCAGTAATATTCCAGCTATATGATGCAACTTCTCAAGTCTGGGCCCTGTGTCACAAAACAATGATAGGAGTATCACTGTTGCAAGTCTATGTTAAAGTATTGTAAATTTTACAATAAATTATATATTTATAATACTCATCCTGTCTCACTGTTCATCCATGATAAAAAGAAACAACCATGACAAGGACTGTAAAAATTGAAGAGGAAAAAATGGAAAAAGAGAAAACCAAATGGATTCCCTTAGTGAAAGCATGTAACCAAACTGTGGTGATCAGAAAGAGAATGAATTGAGTGGGGGAATCACATCTTCAGCGCATGTAGGTCAATCAGGGTGAAACGCGTGACCATGGTGATGCTATGTGCGTTCAGTTGAATTGTTTTTTAGAAGCTGGAAACCTTTGTTTAGCCATGTTTCCACTTAGGATTGAAAGAAGAAATAGAAATACATAGTGTGAGATAGAATAAGTTTAAAAATTAGGAGTTACAATCGTACAAGCGCTACGATCGATTTGTGGAACGGGGCCCAGGCCCAGACAATCAGTTATTGATACTGTCAGGGTATGAAGACACACTATCAAGTCACTGGGTCTGACCACTTGATCCTTTTCTAGTTACAACCAGCATAGGTTGCTGGAGACCAACTCTAACCTGGGATTGCAAAGGGCCCTTTTATGAAGGAACCATTTATACGCAGCAGACAATGTGACTGTGATGTTGCTTAAAAACAGCCCTAGTTTTACCTGAAGCACTTACATACGAACCCTCCTCTAATTTGATAAGAGTTGTGTGGTGAAATGGGGTTTAACGTTGCGTTCAAGATTTCACTCATAAAGTGACATGAATGCAAATGTGTGTGTGTAGCTGCTTGTACTAGTCCGGACTTATGTCGGTAACACAGTGATGGCCTTTTGAGATGTCTTACTGCAGTTTTAACATGGATACCCCACTCAGACACACTGTATTGAGTCCGAGCAGACTATTCCTTGTTTTATCCCTTTAATGAATCAAGCAGGGGTCGGGAAAATTTAAAATCCAAATCGAACATTTGCATTTAGGTGTTCCCTCATTATTGCGCGTTTCTGTTATAGCGTGCGTTAAAGCATAGCTCCCAAAATTTACTAACATTTTTAATAAACTCAGGTTTTCCAATGACACAATGTTTTCCCCCATCTCAGAAAACATTATCAGCTGATCACCGCGATCACGTAACACTGAAATACAAGTCAACAAATCCGAACTGAAGCATTCTGAATAAAAATTATTTCCCACCAGACTGTGAACTCGGCACCCCAAAAAAGAAGGCAAGCACCTAAACCAAGTAAATCTTTAAAAAAGATTCAATCAAGTACCACCTTTCGTTGTCTTCAGTTTTAGGGGACTAGACAGTGGAGACAGCCCATCACTATACAGGACGTTACCTTGAGCACAACCGGGATGACTTTGCGCGAGTACCTGACCTTGCCAACCTTCTCCAGATTTGGAATCATGGCCAGATGGTGGTCCTCCACCTTGCCGTCCGTCACCTACAACAGACATGTGAGGGACGTGAAGTCATTGAGGCTCTGTATTACAATAACACATTTCACATTCATGCATCACCTGAAGTCTGGAGCCAACAAGTAAACTATAGTGTACACATCATTATTAAGGCCAGGCTTTTTTTAGTTTTAGGATTACGGATTTTTCAGCCCATAGTCCAGGGTTGGAGGAGGGAAAAAAAAAGCCAGATGCATTTTTTTTAATGCAGAATGCCTCTGGCATACTTTATGAACATATTCTTTGCTCAAAAGACCATCATTTGTGACGATAAAGCCACTTGTAACAATAAAAATTCTACCACTTACAACACGGACAATTGTCAAGGGAGGCTATTCATGTTCTGCTTCAAGATCAACAAAGATCAATTATGTACCTCTTTACTAGTTTACAACGGTAAATTCATATGATTTTGACTAAAAGGTGTTGATAACAAATAAAATAACTGACTACGCGGCTATCGGTGGGAGAAAAAAATGGAAATCTGATTATTTTTTAAAAATTAATTCAAATATTAGAGTCGGGGGGGCCGTAATCCAAAAAATATAAAATGCCTGGCCTAAGAAAGTATGGATGCTTACACACAGATGTCAACACCAACTTGAGGCAAAGGAATATCTGGGATATGTGGGGTCTAAATTAAAAACCTAATTGTCATCACCATTATCATGATTGTATGTTTTTTTAATAGAAAAAACGTCTTTCGCATTGCATTTTATCACTCAAACTCTTCAAAATCAATATACACATCACATGCTCTTTGACAACAATTCTTATATAACTTATTTTCTTGTGTTTAGTGCACACTTTTTTAAAAACATACTGCTGTGTAGATGGGGTTGCACATAATACACGCCGACAATGAGTATTGATTATATTTGCCAACACAAACATATTACTGTCAGCACATAACATGCATAACATTGGAAATTTATTTCAAATTTCACAATTTTGTAATCTCCTGTTCATTCACCAGAAGCGATACAATATAGTTTTTGACTGCACCCTACATATGAAAGAGAAATATTTCTCACACCTTGTACCAAAGAATGAGGGGTGCAAATTATAGTCTACTGAGTGAGTGAGTGAGTTGGGTTTAACGCCGCTTTGAACAGTAATTCCAGTTATATCACGGCATGTCAGCTTAATGTGGGAGGAAAGCCTGAAGTGATGCAGGTCTCAGACGTTTACCACTTCGGTGAAACTCACGAGCCCGGGTATGGTGCTGACAAACCTAGAAACATAATAGGGGCAAACCCGGATTCGAACCCACAATCATAGGTTTCTGGCGTGTCCAAGGGACGCAACTCTGCGCAGCATATATAGTCTACTGAGCACTATACACAAGAAAATTTGGTACCGGTATTTCATCTTTTGGTTCGATTATAATTTGAAGCTTCTGTCAAAGATGTATCAATCCACATCTCTGTTAAAGGGCAACAATCATGACCCTTGCAACTAAGAATTAATTTTCATGTATACTACCTCAATTCAACAGCTATGCATGTCTATAGATAGCATTTACCTACATGGGCTAGTACAGTCACAACCAGCCAGGTACACCCACAAACACGATGTCTGTTGAGACGAGGTTTACTTCTCAATCTCATTAAAATCAGACGTTAGTTCTCGCTGTCACTAAACAAAGATCTGAGGACATCCCATTACGGGTCACGTCAGAACGACCTTTCATCTGACCTATCAAAACGTCGCTTATCAGATCATGAAAGTGACAGTCGGAATGTGTTTTCTAATCATGCAACCTCGAGAACGTTAACATGGGGTATTCCGAATGACAGTTACAGTCAGTTCGACTGATTCCGTCAAAATTCTCAAAAATGTCTTGCTACTGTGCGATAAACATTTGAACAGAGGAGGAGTCAAAGTACATGGGAAGCACTGCCATACAATCTCAACCATATATTGTACATTTCGGAATGTTTGTTTTAATCGAGAACTGTGACAACATAGTTTTCAAGCGTAGTCTGAAATGGAAGTCACCAGGTTGAAACGAGTGCCGTAGGGCTCGAGAAACTGCTTTCTGATTGGCTGATGTCGACTTCTTGTTAGTCATTTCAGTGGTCACTTCGAAGTTCGCGAAAGGTCGTTCTGACGTGACCCGTAATGGGATGTCCCCAGATCTTTGTTTAGCGGCAGCGATAACCAAGACCTGATTTTAATGAGATTGTTTACTTCTCAGAGGGGCAAGTACAAGATGGAGGCTGTTGCCAGAGACTACATGACGTACAATTGTACAACTAATCATACTGGCGATGAATCAATTATTGGTTCTGAATTTGTGTCTGCAAACAGCGTGATTACCTTGCATTGACGTTAAACCCACTGATTAATAGGAAGTGCACTGTTGTCATGGTAATGTGCAAAATATGGGTAGACAGCGATGGTATCTTGTGTGAAACCATGTTTACATGTTTGATTTATAACATTACATTTAAATACTAACAAAAAATTAAAATTAAACATTCTGAATAAAAATTCAAACCATGTTTCCTAATAGCCTATTACATAATCTTGCAACAAAAGAGGTCAAAACAAAAGATTACCCAAAATTCGGAATCTCCACTCTCAGAGGACGCCATGAAGGACTGTTGCCATGGTGACATGACAGTGGGGTCCTGAGCAGGAAGTCCTTTGAGGATTGTGGGACTGAGGAAGTCGGTACTGCTGGGAGTCGAGCGTCGCCGGGACCGAGTCACTCTGAGCGCCTGGGAGGATATCTCAATGACATGGTATCCCAGCTGGAACACACAGTAACCATCAGTCAACATAACAGTCACAACATCAAAGCTTTTTGACTGGAAAATCCAAACGTTTATTGCTTATTTTCTATCAGAACATTAAATAACAATAATAATGAACATTTATCATAATGGATGCAACATATAGATGCCATACACCAATCTGATCAACTTGATATCACAATCCAATAAATATGCAAATGATGTCACTTAGCAGGAACTACTTTTAAACTTCCTTTAAACATCGATGCATTGTCTGCTTCATCAGTTTAGTATTGTCTGATCCTACGAATCAGTTTAGATAGGGGATTCCCGATGTATGGGTTTTCTGTAGACAAACGTGGCTGTAAGTCATTTGGCACTATATGATAATGGGGCAATTCACTCACACATTGTATTCATACGCAGTTTTCAAAGATACATCATTGAGTAAAAACACATCTTAATCATGGATTATTTGGAGAATGAGATTCTATGAAAAAGAGATCATTACCCTTGTCTGTTTAGATATTATACATATCATATGTTAAGACAAAAGTTTGTATGCAGGCTCTTAGCGACAATTATGATACAGAAACTTTCTCGACTAATAATCACTATTTATCAGCTTCCATACACTTGTGCATGTTCAAAGCGTTACATTAGCACCCTGGTTAATGGATCAGTGTGTACTTGAATTTCGGTCTCAACTCCCTCGGGAGTATACAACACACGCTGCCTATGTGGTGCTAGAAGGTTAACAGTTACATTACCATCTCATCCAACAGGGTACCTATTAGCTCTTGATTGAACAGAACAGAGGCATAATCCGAACAAGTCTATGTGACCAACTTTGCTAAACTTCACCTCACTTGTTAGAACAGTTGGTAGTAAAGCAAGGACATTCTCGATTATCCATCTTCCCAAGGCAAGAGAGTTAACTGACTATAAAAGTCCAGTTTCCACCCTTGCCGAACTAGGCTGGTATTATGGAGTTACATTTTGGCTGGACTACAGGTCTATGCATAGTCCAATCAAAAGCACGCACCGAAATCGAAATCCGGTTCGTAAACTGTCGTGCAGATTTCAGTCGATTGTAGGATTTGCAAAGCATGTGCACCGCCAACTCGTTGTCAACAGATATTCTCCAAATCTTTTCATGTTTTTAATCAAGGTGCTCACGTGATTTGATGCATTTTGCAATGTAAGACCCGTTTTATCACAATATAGATCTTGATTATTGATCAGATCGTCCTGACCGGGAGCCACCAATTTGTGTGAACCAAACTCAATTGATACAAGAGGTGGAATCTGATTGGTCCATAGGAGAGGCTTAGAAGGGATATAACTATTATTAGCCACTGGTGGTGCTACGATCGAGCCCAGTTATTCCAGCCTAGTTCGGCAAGGGTGGAAACTGGACTTTTAAAGTCAGTTAACTCTCTTGCCTCGGGAAGATGCGATTATCCAGTGTATTTTATCTCTATTCTATTATGATCAATATCCTGGACCCATTTGTCACCACAGCTTCATCTCTCTAATCGTTACAGCAGTGGGGTAGCCTAGTGGTCAAAGTGTTCTCTCACGCCGAAGACCCGGGTTCGATTCCCCACGTATTTAGCCCATTTCTGGTGTCCCCCTGCCATGATATTGCTGGAATATTGCTACAAGCCATGTAAAACCATACTCACTCACTCACATTATCACTGAATAAGCACAGAACTTGTCTCACTCATGCGCTTGAAATAAGCACACTAAATAATATGCCTCTTCTGAAAGTAAATTTGGCATCGATCCACATTCAAAATTGCAGCTTCATCTGAATGAGAACTTAATGTATTTAAATGAATCACAAGATTGTTAGAGAAATGATGTTTTAGCTTGAAAAGATGTTTTCCTCAGTACTAAGACCTTAAAATAAATCTAAAAGACGTATTGTAGTGATATTGCAGCTTGTTTAAATCATGCTTGTTTAAAGTGTAATTTGATTGGGTGTCTCTTTTTGGCAATCTGTTTTTCAAACCGGCCTCCAAAAGATGCCGAATGGGTCCTGGGTATAATAGACTGGGACATGATGCCCTGAATAATCAAGGATACAATAAAGCCTGTAGAACAAATGTCATAAACAAGCACCACAGTTACCTGGGCGGTATCGTTCTTCCCCCAGACCCACACTGTGTTCTCCGTATCCATGGCAATGTTAAACTCTCCTCCAGACTTTACACACACAATATTGTGGTCGTTAATCTTCGTCAACATTCTTGGAATTTTCTGAAAAAAATGACACAAGAACATGATCTCTCTGTCCAACAATCATTTATACAATCTCTAACCATCCTTCTTCATGGCTAGATGAAGGAAGGAATGACACTAGATGCCTGATATTATACACAGTGATGTGCATAGCATGAATCAAATGTCCTCAAACAAACTGACAATATTGCTTGAGAACTCTTATGCATACAATCAGGAAATAGTACTTCACAATTAAATTTCAAACCAAATCTAATTCGCTATTTATATACATATTGACATAAACTCATGACATGCATTTAGCATTAAACAGATCACATTGTTGGTGAATTGTTACAGCCCCTCTTAGTAGTAAAGAACACCCGATTCTTTGAAATAACTATAGTTAATCTGGCATGGCATGACACATATATATATTTGTAACCTTGCACTAAAGCACTCAAATTAAAATAGGAGGTATCTACTCTACAGTGGGACTGCATCAAATTACAAAATGAAAAAAGTTTATCTCCCAACTGAACTGTGCTCCATAGCTTGAACCTACACTGAACTGTGCTCCATAGCTTGAACCTACACTGAACTGTGCCCCATTGCTTGAACCTATACTGAACTTTGTGCCCCATTGCTTGAACCTACACTGAACTGTGTGCCCCATTGCTTGAACCTACACTGAACTGTGCCCCATTGCTTGAACCTATACTGAACTGTGTGCCCCATTGCTTGAACCTATACTGAACTGTGCCCCATTGCTTGAACCTATACTGAACTGTGTGCCCCATTGCTTGAACCTATACTGAAATGTGTCCCACTGCTTGAACCTACACTGAACTGTGCCCCATTGCTTGAACCTACACTGAACTGTGCCCCATTGCATGAACCTATACTGAACTGTGTGCCCCATTGCTTGAACCTAAACTGAACTGTGCCCCATTGCTGAACCTATACTGAACTGTGCCCCATTGCTTGAACCTACACTGAACTGTGCCCCATTGCTTGAACCTATACTGAACTGTGCCCCATTGCTTGAACCTATACTGAACTGTGCCCCATTGCTTGAACCTATACTGAACTGTGCCCCATTGCTTGAACCTATACTGAACTGTGCCCCATTGCTTGAACCTAAACTGAACTGTGCCCCATTGCTTGAACCTACACTGAACTGTGCCCCATTGCTTGAACCTATACTGAACTGTGCCCCATTGCTTGAACCTATACTGAACTGTGCCCCATTGCTTGAACCTATACTGAACTGTGCCCCATTGCTTGAGCCTATACTGAACTGTGCCCCATTGCTTGAACCTATACTGAACTGTGCCCCATTGCTTGAACCTATACTGAACTGTGCCCCATTGCTTGAACCTACACTGAACTGTGCCCCATTGCTTGAACCTATACTGAACTGTGCCCCATTGCTTGAACCTATACTGAACTGTGCCCCATTGCTTGAACCTATACTGAACTGTGCCCCATTGCTTGAACCTACACTGAACTGTGCCCCATTGCTTGAACCTATACTGAACTGTGCCCCATTGCTTGAACCTATACTGAACTGTGCCCCATTGCTTGAACCTATACTGAACTGTGCCCCATTGCTTGAACCTACACTGAACTGTGCCCCATTGCTTGAACCTACACTGAACTGTGTGCCCCATGCACTCACCTCATCCTGTTTGCTGCCGATGCCAAGCTGTCCATCCATGTTCCTTCCGAACACGTAGATTTCCCCCTCGCTTGTCTGCAGGATGGTATGGAGGCTGCCACAAGTCACCTGCAGACAACCATAGTCACTACACTCAACAGGATACCGCTCAGTCCATCATCCACTGTACTACATAACAGGATACCTCTCAGTCCATAGTCAACACACTCAACAGGATACCGCTCAGTCCATAGTCAACACACTCAACAGGATACCGCTCAGTCCATAGTCAATACACTCAACAGGATACCTCTCAGTCCATCATCCACTATACTACATAACAGGATACCTCTCAGTCCATCATCCACTGTACTACATAACAGAATACCGCTCAGTCCATCATCCACTGTACGATATAACAGGATACCTCTCAGTCCATCAACCACTGTACTACATAACAGGATACCTCTCAGTCCATCATCCACTATACTACATAACAGGATACCGCTCAGTCCATCATCCACTATACTACATAACAGGATACCTCTCAGTCCATCATCCACTGTACAACATAACAGGATACCTCTCAGTCCATCATCCACTGTACTACATAACAGGATACCGCTCAGTCCATCATCCACTGTACTACATAACAGGATACCGCTCAGTCCATCATCCACTGTACTACATAACAGGATACCGCTCAGTCCATCATCCACTGTACAACATAACAGGATACCTCTCAGTCCATCATCCACTGTACTACATATGAGGTTTGGGTGTTCATCCAAAGTTGAATCTCAGGGTATTAAACTGAACTTGTTACCTTAACTTGAACTCAATTAAATTTTTATAAAGGGCACAGTAATGGCCATCAACAGACTTTGTAATATGGCTGCTTCAGAAAACATTCAGTTGTCATTAATGGTGTAAAGATGCACATGACATTTACATGTGACAAACAAATAGGTCAGGACATAAACTTACTTGGAGATTTGAATCAGGTGAGCTAAAACTTGACAGACTACTAACCTGTGTAATCTTCCCATTGACATAAGCGGAGTCTACAATGCTGGGACTTAGATAGCTCTCCACAGGGTCACTAAGATGCTGACCCAGTTGTCTGGCTCTACGCACAAGCTGCGCGGAGTACCGAAGGCTGTGAGGATGACATCCCCAGGAGTACACACGGTTGCTACTGGTTACGGCAATCTGCAAATATACTTACCACTGAATTATCTACATCGAGTAATTCCAGCTGTATCACAGCAGTATTCCAGCTGTATCACACCCGTATCACAGCCGTATTCCAGCTGTATCACAGCCATATTACAGCTGTATCACAGCAGTATTCCAGCTGTATCACAGCCATATCACAGCAGTATTCCAGCTGTATCACACCCGTATCACAGCCATATTCCAGCTGTATCACGGCAGTATTCCAGCTGTATCACAACAGCATTCCAGTTGTATCACAGCAGTATTCCAGCTGTATCAGAGCTGTATCACAGCCTTATGGCATGGGGGCAATCGGGTAGCCTAGTGGTTAAAGCGTTCGCTCGTCATGCCGAAGACCCGGGTTCAATTCCCGACATGGGTACAATGTGTGAAGCCCATTTGCGGTGTCCCCCGCCGTGATATTGCCGGAATATTGCTAAACGTGGCGTAAAACCATACTCACTCACTCTCATGGCATGACAGATTAACTATAATAATATGAATCAATCAGGTGGTCCTTAACTTCTTTTGAGCAGTATATAACTGGTATTGATTACATTTTCTGACAAGATATTATCTGTCAACAAAACTTCAGATCATAACTAGCATCTCACGGAATGGAAGTATTTGGTGGCGATGATGGAGACGGGTTCTGGCAGGAGCGAGATCCGGGTGGGGCAGGACTTCTTGCTGTTGTCCCCCTGGCCCAGCTGGCCAAAGTAACCACACCCAAACGAGTACACGGCACCCTGCAGCAGTAATGTATTGCCTCAAGTAATAAGTCCATGTAATAATGTACCATTCCATTCAACACACGAGTACTCACTGCACTACGGTACTATTACCTTAGTCAGTGGGTCAGTGTATTACAGACATGACATCAGATTCAGTTGTAACACACACAAACTGATGTCCACTGCTGCCTCACCGTGACATACAAACACAAATAGACAGACAGATGGACAGACAGATAAATAGACAGACAGACGGACAGGCACAGACCCACACACACAACACACACACAACACACACACACACACACACACACACACACACACACACACACACACACACACACACACACACACACACACACACACACACACACGCACATGCCTCACCTTGTCATTGAGCACCAGGCTGTGGCAATACCCCACCGCAATCCTCACCACATCCTTGACCCTCACCACACACACACATGGACGGACGGAAGACCAGGCACATACACACATATTTATACACCCAGGCAGACACCAACACCCATCCACAGAAACCACCACCACACACCACCCACCCGCCCAACAAACACACACCCCCTCCACACACACACACACACACACACACACACACACACACACACACACACACACACACACACAGCCGCCTCACCTTGTCATTGAGCACCAGACTGTGGCAATACCCCGCCGCAATCCTCACCACGTCCTTGCCCCTCAGGCTCTTCACCAGGGTGGGGCTGAGCTGGTCCTCCGGGTCACAGTGCCCGAGCTGGCCATGGACCCCCCAGCCCCAGCTGTACACACTGAATAGAACATACAACAATGTTGGTCTTATGTAGAACTTCATCAACATCTTTTGACAATCATTTATTCCCTGACGATACCTCTTGCAGGAAGGTCTGACTCAACAGAACCCTAAGCTATCTTAGGGTTCTATTGTTCTTGAGACAAACAGACGCCAGCTTTCTTACTATCCCACCATGATTCATAAATTTTGATCTTAACAGAAGTCAAACCACACATAACCCTTATATACCCTCACTTGTGTGTGTAGATGCCATGATGGTCAGAAATGAGAGGGGAGTTAAAATATTCTCAACAATATAATAGCTCAGCCTTTATTATTTGCATTCAGAACTGTCCATGTTTGTTTGATTTGGAGATACCATCAGACCAACCATACACCCCAAGAAGAGTAAATAAATATCTGTACACTGTTAATCGTTGACTAAATTTACTTCATTCATGGACCCAAAAGTAATAGCAGGAACAGTGTTCCCATTAGAAGAGGGCCCATCAATGAAGTCAATAGTGTTGGAAGCAGTCGTCTAAAGTACCACAAGTTGTGTCCCCTAGGTGTGCCAAGATCATGGATTCAAAAGACAGATTCTCGCTGATAATTTCCATGTTTTGTCAGAAGCATACAGGGCATCCTGGGTCCGTAAATGTCAAGAACAGCATCACTCTGGGTTTGCCTTCAACATGGCTGACAAGCTGTGATATACTGTAAACAGGGATTTATTTGCGACCATTTTATTATTGCGAGTTTTGCGAACGAGACTCAGTCGCAAAAATTAAAAACGCAAAAATAAGTATAAATAATTCATACATACTTTATTCATGGCAACACGTCATCAAATGTTGAAATCATCAACCAGAACCACAAGTTACTCAATAAGTTAAAAACACAAATGAATGCAGAATGGTCACACAAAACATCACAAATGACAGTGTAAACAGACCAATTAGTGTCACTGTTACCTCACAGTAATCCTGCCTTCTTCCAACCGCGCTTGATTGCGTCAGTGTCCTTTGCAATTTTGTCCACAATTTTGTTTGCATTCAAACTCAGTAATGACACTGAGTTGAGTCAATTATCGTATTTGATAATTGGTCGCAATCCCACTCGGTAAACTTTCCGGCCAACTCAGATTAACTAACTTTAGAGAGATGCTGTCTATTGTTTAGTAATCGAGAGGTCATTTCAACATGGCAACTCGCAAAAATATCTCGTCGCAGTATTGTCCTTGGTGTGGTATTCGCAATATTTTAACGGCGCAGAAATAAAGCTGTTTACAGTAACAACAGTAGAACAAGGATATAACGAACACGGATATAGCGAACAAACAGATACAACGAACTGTTAAAAAATCCACAATTTATCTCCTACAACATATCATATAAAATTTACATATAACGACTTCTCTACAGCGAACTAACAGATACAGCGAACTAATATCTGATCACTGACAAGCCCATCTATCACTAATTAGTGACGTGTATAGCGAATATATGTGTATGGAATTTGACATTCCCAAATCATTATTAAGTACCCTTATGAAGAAGAGAGAATCCATTCTTGAATCCTGCGACTCGACTGACTTGACATTTTGTACATGTATTTGATAACAATTTTCGGAAAATGTTATGAATTTAATGTTATTAAATGAATGTTATAAATTGTTATCAATTGAATGATCACTGCTAATACAAATCAATGCTGCAATTATGTGTTTTGTGTGTTTGTCTTATCCAAGATGGTGGACGTTTCCGAGCGAAGATGTGTATAACGAACAACGGATATAACGAACTGATTTCTCTGGTTCTCTGGTTCGTTATATCCTTGTTCTACTGTATATCATCCAAGACTGGCTTCCACAGGAGATATTGCTCGGGTGAGATTAAGCGATATCTTCTAGAAGATATCTCTACAGTGAAACTACAGTACAATGCTTTGCAGTGTCAAACCAAATTTTCACTCACACATGTGTCACCACTTACTCGCTGTTCTCTGTGAGAGCTAGACTGTGGTACTGTCCACACTCAATGCTGACGACCATCTCGGGCAGCAGGGACTCGATCAGCATGGGGCGGGTGTAGCTGTGTCGCGTCCCCACCCCTACCTGGCCGTACTGAGACCGTCCCCACCCATACACCTGCAACACACATCGTCAAGGTTACACAAAAATCATATTTTCACCATCCAAAAATATGATCTGCTACAGAGCTGCCATCTTCTGAACATGTTAATGCTACAAATGCTAGTCTGATGGGAAATGTTACCAGTCCTTTCAGAACTTTACTAGTGAGTGAGTGAGTGAGTGAGTTTGGTTTAATGCCGCTTTTAACAGTATTCCAGTTATATCACGGCGTGTCAGCTTAATGTGGGAGGAAAGTCCGAAGTGATGCAGGTCTCAGGTGTTTACCACTTTGGTGAAACCCACGTGCATGGGTATTGTGCTGACAAACCTAGAAACATAATCGGGCCAAACCGGGATTCGAACCCACAATCATAGGTTTCTGGCATGCCCAAGGGCCGCAACTCTGCACAGCAAGTCTCAGACTAGTGGACATACATGTATTTGAATCAAAATCAACACAATGAATGGTAAGGACAAAATATTAACAATTGTAGCCTATCATTTAACACTTTATAGATTGTATATCACTGGACATAGGATGGCTTTTGAAGACCAAAATAGGATGATCAATATTAAGGCTGGGGTGATTCCAAATTTATTACCTGGGTACCTGGCACCCTATTACCCGGCCCTCTCTGGGCACCCGACACCCTATTACCCGGCCCTCCCCGGGTACCCGACACCCTATTACCCGGCCCTCCCTGGGTACCCGACACCCTATTACCCGGCCCTCCCTGGGTACCCGACACCCTATTACCTGGCCCTTCCTGAGTACCTGACACCCTATTACCCGACCCTCCCTGGGTACCCGACACCCTATTACCCGTCCCTCCGCGGGTACGTGCTATTACTCTCAAGAGTTGGGTACAAAATGTCCGAATTGGAATTGTTTTACCGCAGCCCAGGCGTTAGCATTTGTGGTATATTTGACATTCTGAAGCTCTATAGAAATTATACAAAGAATGCCATGATCGTCCTGGACATTAAGCATTAAAGATGTACCCCTTGCTGTGTGATGACGAGCGTGTGTTCCCCCCCACACGCCACGGACAGCACCCGCATCTGTAGCATGTGCAGTGTTTCCACCCGAGCCGGCGCTGCGAGGCTGTTCTCCGTCACCAGGTCACCGTGACCCAACCTGGGTCAACAAAAAACACATGTGAACCGCCATAGTCATGTGCTCTCTGCATGTATACTAGAGTAGTCTCCCCTTACTAAAGGAGGGGGGCACGGGTGGCCAAGTCGTCTAAGGCGCCGCGATTCGCTGTGCAGAGTTGCGTCCCTTGGGCACGCCAGAAACCGATTATGTTTCTAGGTTTGTCAGCACCATACCCGTGCTCGTGGGTTTCACCGATGTGGTAAACGTCTGAGACCTGCATCACTTCGGGCTTTCCTCCCTTTCACTTACTAAAGTACCATGACACTACATGGTTGGTGTACACCTGTCGGCTGTTGCTGTATGTTCAAGCAATATCACGTCAGATTGTAAATAAGTCTGTGGCAGACAAACCTGTGGTTGATATTATAAGCAATGATCCCATACCATCGGGCTATGAGGTCACACAATTAACAATGTCACTAGTTTTAGTTTGTTTGTTGGTTAACAGTGAGTGATAATGCATATTCGCCATTCTTAGCAATAGTCCAGGAATTTCATCGGAGTCCTGGCAAATCCTGTTTCAACACACTTATAGTGAGTGAGTATGGTTTTACGCTGCTTTTAGCAGTATTCCAGCAATATCATGGCGGGGGACACCAGAAATAGGCTTCACACACTGTACCCATGAGGGGAACTGAACCCAGGTCTTCGGCGTGATGAGCGAATGCTTAAACCACTAGTCTACCCGACCGCCCCTTTGTTGCTTAACACCATACACAGCAATATGTTAGCCACAAGACAGCAGCCTGTAAATAATCACGTCCAATCCACAATCCAGTGAATGATATTGTGAACAATGATGCACACCGCTGGGGTACGATGATAAACAACAAACCAAAGCCACTGACTACCTCATCAAGCCTACCTCTTACGACCAAACCTGTGAAGAAAAGGTCTTCAGCAACCCATGCTTGCCATAAAAGGTGACTTTTGTCATAAGACGTGACTTATGGGATCAGGGTCAGGCTCCCTGACTTGGTTGATGCATGTCATTGTATCCAAATTGCTTGGATTGATGCTCATGATATCAATCACTGGATTGTCTGGTCCATGCTCGATTGTTTACAGACAGCTGTCATATAGCTCAAATGCAGCGTTAAACAACAAACGAAACAACAAACAAAATCTTACGACTGGCATAAGCTTTGAGGAACCTATTCCAACCCAGAATCCACATGGACCAAGTATGACCATCCTATCAAATATGGTCACCTCTCCCGTCAAGCAACGTTTGAGACGCACAACAACTGATGCTGCTGACCTGCCGTTGTTGGTGAGCCCCCAGACGTAGAGGTCGCTGTTCCTGATGATGGCGGTGTGATGGCTGCCACAGCCGATGACGGTGGGCTGCAGGGCCAGCTTCCGAGACATCTCCACGACGGGTTGTTTCTTCTCCTACACAGACAGATGTGATGGGTGATGTCCCCACTGAACCAACACTACAGTTCACAGCAGAGCTGTGCTGGTGATCCGTCATATTGATGACTGACTGGTTACCAGTACTGGTACAATGGTCAACATGGTCAATTGATGAATAAAAGGCACTTTATTAAACATAACAACTTAGTTTTTTTTAAGGTAATGCAGGATCAAGAGGTAGAAAGAAATGCTACAAAGAATAAGATAAAAATCTATAAAAAATAATCATCTTCTAAATGCCTATCAAAGACTTCATAATTGATTGTGGTTAAAAAGTAAATTTGAAATATATTTGAACTATTTAACCACTTATCAAATCTTCGTATAATTATACATAAGCACTCTTATTATTTAATATACAGCTGACTTTGGTTAAGCGGCAACTCAAGTTACGGAGCTGTAAGTATCTACGTGTATGGTTTGACACTTATTGGACAAGACAAGAGAGTGTATTCTTCGATCACTGACAACTATTACAGTAATACATAGCCACAAAGTGAAATTAAAACATGCATACATAGTATTTGTACATGTATAAAAAAGGGTTCAATAATTTTTTTATAAAATAAATAAGACAGAAATTGTAACAATAAACACACTCACTCACACGCTCACTCATTCCCTCACTCACTCACTCACACTCTCTCACTCACTCTCACTCACTTACACTCTCACTCACACTCTCACTCACCCACTCACACTCTTTCACTCACAATCTCTCACTCACTCAATCACACTCTCTCACTCACTCAATCACACTCTCTCACTCACTCAATCACACTCTCTCACTCACTCTCACTCACTTACACTCTCTCACTCACACTCTCACTCACCAACTCACACTCTCTCACTCACAATCTCTCACACACTCACTCTCACTCACTCACTCACTCACTCTCACTCACTCACTCTCACTCACTTACACTCTCTCACTCACGCTCTCACTCACCCACTCACACTCTTTCACTCACAATCTCTCACACACTCACTCTCACTCACTCACTCTCTCACTCACAATCTCTCACACACTCACTCTCACTCACTCACTCTCTCACTCACACTCACTCGTGCTCCACTCACTCACTCACTCACTCCCAGATTCATCAGCTATAACTAAATGTTGGTACTGCACACTGTCGCACCCTCAGCTCCTCCAGTTGAGTGTTGATGTCTGCCAACATGTCCGCCAGGTCGAGCTGCACGCTGTCAGCATCTCGCTTCTTGTTGAGGTGCAGGACGACGGAGATGAAGAAGTCCATCAGTTGACACAGGTTGGAGGTCCCCATGTCCTGTGGGAGGAAAGCAGCAACAGTTACTGATGTCTTCTACAGACGCAATCCGTCAGAAATAGTCAAGACACAATCACAGCCAGCACGGAGATTATTAAGTCGCACTGAATTTTATTCCTTCATGGATAGATTTTGTACACAAACATTTTGGTGGGAAAAATATAAGATAAAATAAAAGTTCAGATCTTTATTAGGTTTTTAGAAAGTCATTTGAATATATTGCCATTTGTGTTGCTTTAATGAAGCCAGTCTTATCAGTCTAATAGTTTAACATACTGTACATAAAATGTTTTTTCTGTAAAAATTAAAGTTTGCAATCAGCAGAATAACATAATGTTTCAAGTGCTTTTCAGATTTTATTTCTTGTCTACAAGTTTTTAGGGTTGTCAGATCTGGACAACAATTTCCATAAAAGGTATTGCCTTACAGATGTTCAAAAATAGATGTTATCTCATATAAATCTATACAGTAGTCGTCCAAACTTCTTGAACATTCTGTAGAGGTACAATTGTTTGAGGATCTAAGACTTCCTACACTTTTGAACCAATAATTTCAGGCTTAATTTGTTGAAATAACTTTGTGATGACCTACCCCTGAAAAGTCAAGGACATCACTCGTGAAGGAGGTCAAGGAAGAGATGCTGGTTGTCCTAGGAACAAATACGTAAAGATTCAGTTGTTATGGGCACCAACAATGGTAACTAATGCAGGTGTACCTACCTCCTCCTGGAGTACTGGTGTCTGTTGAGGGGCGGTCGGGTAGCCAGAAACCATGGTAACACACATGTGTACCTACCTCCTCCTGGAGTATTGGTGTCTGTTGAGGATGCCCCTCATCACAGGTCTGATGGGGTCAAAGACCTCCAGTAACCATGGTAACACCAGTGTACCTACCTCCTCTTGGTGTATTGGTGTCTGTTGAGGATGCCCCTCATCACAGGTCGGGAGGGGTCAAAGACCTCTAGTAACCATGGTAACACATGTGTACCTACCTCCTCCTGGAGTACTGGTGTCTGTTGAGGATGCCCCTCATCACAGGTCGGGAGGGGTCGAAGACCTCTAGAAACCATGGTAACACACGTGTACCTACCTCCTCCTGGAGTATTGGTGTCTGTTGAGGATGCCCTCATCACAGGTCGGGAGGGGTCAAAGACCTCCAGAAACCATGGTAACACACGTGTACCTACCTCCTCCTGGAGTATTGGTGTCTGTTGAGGATGCCCTCATCACAGGTCGGGAGGGGTCAAAGACCTCCAGAAACCATGGTAACACCAGTGTACCTACCTCCTCCTGGAGTACTTGTGTCTGTTGAGGATGCCCCTCATCACAGGTCGGGAGGGGTCAAAGACCTCTAGAAACCATGGTAACACATGTGTACCTACCTCCTCCTGGAGTATTGGTGTCTGTTGAGGATGCCCCTCATCACAGGTCGGGAGGGGTCAAAGACCTCCAGAAACCATGGTAACACACATGTGTACCTACCTCCTCCTGGAGTATTGGTGTCTGTTGAGGATGCCCTCATCACAGGTCGAGAGGGGTCAAAGACCTCCAGAAACCATGGTAACACACATGTACCTACCTCCTCCTGGAGTATTGGTGTCTGTTGAGGATGCCCTCATCACAGGTCGGGAGGGGTCGAAGACCTCTAGTAACCATGGTAACATGTGTGTACCTACCTCCTCCTGGAGTACTGATGTCTGTTGAGGATGCCCCTCATCACAGGTCGGGAGGGGTCGAAGACCTCGGCCAGTGAGACCAGCAGCTCCTCTTCCAGCAGACCCAGCTGGTTCTCCATGAGACCCACGTTCTGTATGGCCAGCTGGGGCTTGGTCAGGAGGAGGCGCACGAGGTCGTCCGCACTGATACACTGCAGCAGCGACCCTGGAACACAAGGTGTGAGCAGGACATTAAAGTTAAAAACACTTATACTGTGGCAAAGCCATTCATATCATAAAAATAGTGTCGTGGAACTGTAGCTCACCTGGGTATGTAGTCAACAGTTAAAAATGTCAACAAAGATAGCTACCTTACAAAAGTTGCTGTCTGTGGCCATATTGAAAATTGGATTCAAATCTTTTGAACAAACTGGGGTGTCATCACTGGTGCATCAAGCATGTTGAGTTTCATTGGTTAAGTGATTTCTGGGTAGTTGATGTTTACAGTGCAAGGAATTGCATTTTGAGAGCATTTAAGAACATGGTCCAAAGGTCCAAAAAAGGTCAAAATTTGAAATATCACAAAAAATGGAATATATGTATTTTGTACCCTTACTAACTACACATGTACAAAATTTCATTACATTTTGGCCAAAAATAGCTTTTCAATATGGCTGCCATTGAACCAATGAATGGGGTGTCATTGACAGGGAGAAGTATGTGAGCTTTCAGCTTCATTGTTCCTGTGGTTTCTGAGGGGTGGTCGGGTAGCCTTGTGGTTAAACCATTTGCTCGTCATACCGAAGACCTGAGTTCGATTCCCGACATGGGTACAATGTGTGAAGCCCATTTCTGGTGTCCCCCACCGATATATTGCTGGAATATTGCTAAAAGCATGTGTAAAACCATACTCAAACACTCACTCACTCACTGTGGTTTCTGAGAAGATGTTAAATATGGATGAGTGATGACAGAAGACGGACAAACATGCCATGACATCAGCTCCCAAGTTTAGTATTTTATTTATTACTTGATTTATAAGTTTTTCGAAATATTTGTTGTCTGTGAATAGGCAGACATCTACATGATCCACATCATAAGCCACTTGAGTTTAACAGAATGATACTACAAACACATTAAAAGTATGCACGTATTGATTTAATACCAAACAAAAGACTTCCTTTAGAATTCAAGGGGCCCTTCCACAAAGCTATCCCAGCGCCAATCTCATTGAAATCAGATCTTAGTTCTCGCTATCGCTAAACAAAGATCTGTGGGCATCCCATTACGGGTCACATCATAACAACCTTTCATCCAACCAATCAAGCGTTGCTTACCAGATCATGAAAGTGACAGACAGAATGTGTTTTCATGAAACCTCGAAATATTTAACAGAGGTATTCTGAACGGTAGTTATGGGTTTTATGACTATATCCATACAATCTAGGCCATCTATAAGCCATTCCGGAATGTTCTTCTTATCAGTTTTAAAATATTTAATCGAGAATATGTCAAAATATGTTTCGAAGCGTAGTCGCCAGTTTGAAACTAGTGTCGTAAAGCTCGAGAAAGCTGCCTTCTGATTGGATAATGTCGATTTCTTGTCAGTCATTTCATTGATCGGTTAAAGGTCGTTCTGACATGGGATGTCCTCAGATCTTTTTTTAGCGGTAGCGAAAACTAAGATCTGATTTTAATGAGATTGCCCTAGCGCTAAGGTTATCGTGACTTGCATATTCTAAAATAGACTTACAACTGTCGTTGCGCTACGATCACCTTGTGGAACGGGATCCTGCATCACAAAATTTTGTTGCAATATCCACCGGTGAAACAATGCCATGTGACGTCAGCCTAGCAACAGGGTTGCTGGGGTCATCGAGTGGGCCTATCATTGATCTATCATCTCATCACCTCCACACACAATGTCTTTGAAAAAGCCTGGGATGTTAGGAGTTTTCAATATTTGTCAGTGAAACTTGTTCCCCCAGTACATAAGCATGCGCTTTGGAATGACACAATGTGCAATACAGCTGTATGTTTAAACAGATGATCTTTTCACGGGCAAGTAATAAATGACTTTATTATATACAGACAGATCTTAGAATGTTCCATTCTGGGTCAATCTCATTGATGAGATGTGTTCAAATCTTCATACAGAGAGGTACATATACCATATCGGGGGTAATAGATCTGATAGTAATGAGGTTGGTTCTGGACTATATTCTATTAACCGAACCTGCACCCTACACTTCTAATGATGGCGTCATCACCTTGTCCAGCCTGCAGTAGATGAGCACTGAATCCCCGGGTAACGAGATCGGACAGGAGGTGGGTGGGGACGTTGAACTGACTCCGCGACGACAGTAGCTCCAGCGCCTCCACCACCAGACCACGTGCCTGCAACATGGGGATATGACATGTATGAATTTTACATGAACAGGTATATTTACCATAATCAACAATGACAAAAGAAATCCTAACTCTACCAAAACTTTTGCAGGATTAACAGAGATAATCTGGGATCTGTCCATCATGGAGGACACACGGTTGAGCATAATTTAAGAGAAAATAATATGTCCATAATAAATCAGTCCTCCCAAAATAGGGCAGGTAGATTATCTATTATTATTTTCATAATTTCTTTCTCTGTGAAAAGGCTACTTGCAGTTTGTCATCTTGCTTCAAATGCCAGTTATTTGTTATCATATTGATTTGTTTGTTTGTTTAATGCCACACTCGGCAATATTCCAGCTACATGACGGTGGTCTGTAAATAATCGGGTCTGGACCAGACAATCCAGTGATTGACATCATGAGCATCAAATTACGTAATTGGGATACGATGAAATGCATCAACCAAGTCAGTAAGTCTGACCATCCCATCCCATTAGTCGCTTCTTACGACAAGTCTCCTTTTACAGTAAGCATGGGTTGGTGAAGACCTATTCTACCCCGGATCTTCACGGGTGTTATCATATTGAAGATAATGGTTTAACTATAGCAAACACATTTATGCCCGAGGCATGAAATACAGAAAATGTTTAATGCAACTTGAGAATAACAAGAACAAAGGTTTTGTTTCTTGAGAAAGGTTTGTATGGTAAGTGGAAGAACAACTTATTTTGGGGGGTTCTATCGTGGCCATGTTGGCGGAAAAGTACATATAAAAGTTTACAATGGTCATATCATTCCGATATCACTGTCTGTAATTTTGACCTTCACCTTGGCAAACTCCAGCAGTAGTTCATGAAGAGAGAAGTCTGACAGAAGGCGTAGAGCTTTCATCTCGTCAAAAGAGAAGCTCCCAAACAGGAACTCCTTGAACGTCTCGTCCATCCCTGAAGATCGGTCAGCATCGTGGGACAGGAAGTACACACAGCAGTGGAGCGCCATGTCTGCCAGCTGCTTCCTCTCTATCGTGCTCAGCTCCACCTGGTGGTTGTTCAGGACTTGACGCAGCACTGATGTCACTTCCTGTAGACGACCATGGCGGGCTAGGTTCCCGACTCGCTTCACATGAGAACACTGTTAAAAGAGAGATATTAGGGCTGGACAAGTCCACTGCTGTTGGTCTCCAGAGAGTCAAGAGTCCAGTAAAATGTGCGATTGGCTATTGTTTCATCGGAGCCGTGGCAAATCCTATTTAAACACACTTATAGTGAGTGAGTATGGTTTTATGCCGCTTTTAGCAGTATTCCAGCAATATCACGGCTGGGGACACCAAAAATAGGTTTCACACATTTTACCCATGTCAGGAATCGAACCCGGGTCTTCGGCATGACGAGCGAACGCTTTCACCACCAGGCTACCCAACCGCTCCTAAACACTTATAAAACGATCTGATCATGTATAGCCTCCACTGAACTTGACTGAAGCTTTATCTTTATTCAAACAATATAAAAGAAGGAATGCGAACATTAGCAAGTTGTTGTGTAACCAAGAAGTTTTATTGTTATTGTCAACAATATCTCACATGGGAAGGGAACATACACAGCAGTTCTCTCCGTCTGTAGGTCAATGGTGACAACAAAATGATGTGAGTTAGTGTGTGTGGTGTGCCGCAGGGGTGAAAATATAATTAATTTAAATTGGCCTAATGAAATCTCTAAATTTGTTGACAGCATGCAAATCTAAAGGAAACATGGTGATACCATCCAGTTTTCAATGAGCATACAGACCTTGGAGAGTTGGTAAAGACGAACAGATCTGGAGAACTCTCCTGCTCGGAGGAGGTAATCTGCTGCCACCTCAAACAGAGCTGTAAGGTCAAGGCCGATGCTGATTCCGAGGCTCTCAGCATACGCAGCGTCCGTATGCTGTATTGCCAGGCCGAGGAACAGACGCTCTGGAGAGATCCTGACAAGGGAGGTAATCTTGTAACATTATATTGTTATGTAGCATTTGTCTCCACAGGAGCTAAACGTAGGTGACTCTGACTTTACATCATTCTGGTTACACTGATGTTACACCGATGTTACACCTAAGTTAAACTGGCTTTACAATGGTTTAACACCATGTACCATTCTTACACTGGCTTAACAATTTTCTTGTTAAACTGATGTAACACTGATGTTACACTGATGTTACACCTAAGTTAAACTGGCTTGAGACTGCTGATACACAGGCTACAACAAACACGGGAATGGTGCTGATACACAGGCTACAACAGACACGGGAATGGTGCTGATACACAGGGTACAACAGACACATGGGAGTGGTGCTGATACACAGGCTACAACAGACACGGGAATGGTGCTGATACACAGGCTACAACAGACACATGGGAGTGGTGCTGATACACAGGCTACAACAAACACGGGAATGGTGCAGATACACAGGCTACAACAGACACATGGGAGTGGTGCTGATACACAGGCTACAACAGACACATGGGGGTGGTGCAGATACACAGGCTACAACAGACACAGGGGGTGGTGCTGATACACAGGCTACAACAGACACATGGGGGTGGTGCTGATACACAGTCTACAACAGACACATGGGAGTGGTGCAGATACACAGGCTACAACAGACACATGGGAGTGGTGCTGATACACAGGCTACAACAGACACATGGGAGTGGTGCAGATACACAGGCTACAACAGACACATGGGGGTGTTGCTGATACACGGGCTACAACAGACACATGGGAGTGTTGCTGATACACAGGCTACAACAGACACATGGGAGTGGTGCAGATACACAGGCTACAACAGACACATGGGAGTGGTGCTGATACACAGGCTACAACAGACACATGGGAGTGTTGCTGATACACTGGCTACAACAGACACATGGGAGTGGTGCAGATACACTGGCTACAACAGACACATGGGAGTGGTGCAGATACACTGGCTACAACAGACACATGGGAGTGTTGCTGATACACAGGCTACAACAGACACATGGGGGTGGTGCAGATACACAGGCTACAACAGACACATGGGAGTGGTGCAGATACACTGGCTACAACAGACACATGGGAGTGGTGCTGATACACAGGCTACAACAGACACATGGGAGTGGTGCAGATACACTGGCTACAACAGACACATGGGAGTGTTGCTGATACACAGGCTACAACAGACACATGGGAGTGTTGCTGATACACAGGCTACAACAGACACATGGGGGTGGTGCTGATACACTGGCTACAACAGACACATGGGAGTGGTGCAGATACACTGGCTACAACAGACACATGGGGGTGGTGCTGATACACAGGCTACAACAGACACATGGGGGTGGTGCTGATACACAGGCTACAACAGACACATGGGGGTGGTGCTGATACACGGGCTACAACAGACACATGGGGGTGGTGCTGATACACAGGCTACAACAGACACATGGGGGTGGTGCTGATACACAGGCTACAACAGACACATGGGGGTGGTGCTGATACACGGGCTACAACAGACACATGGGGGTGGTGCTGATACACTGGCTACAACAGACACATGGGAGTGGTGCTGATACACAGGCTACAACAGACACATGGGAGTGTTGCTGATACACGGGCTACAACAGACACATGGGAGTGGTGCCAGCACTAACCTGGGTCGACATTCATAAATTCCTCGGTTTGTTATGACAATGCATCCATCTAAAACGGTGTGGGAGGTGACTGGAATAGCTTGAATGTTTGTTGGAATACTTGTTGGCTGTTCCATGTATTCCCCTTCTTGCACTGATCGAAGTCTTTCCTCCTCGCGTTTCTCGTGCCAATAAAACGGGAAACACTTCTTCTGAACTCCAAGCAAGGTCTCGTCTTGTGGCAGGTCAAATTGCTGAACTATGGATTCTTTGTTGAAATCCTACAAAAGTTCAAAATATCACAGTAATACTTGTCCCTGTCAGTGCTAACAACATCTGCAACAGTTTTACTACTAATACCATTTACATAACCTTGAAATAAGATAGAATTTGTTTGTTGCCTTGCTTGTTGTTTAATTCAGCAGTATTCCTGCTATATGGTGGAGGTCTGGAAATAATCAAGTCTGGACCAGACAATCCAGTGATTGATATATGAGCATCCCTAACTCTGACCCTGACCCTGACCCTGAGATTAATATTCTGTCAACATTCAACATAAAACCAGACCAGTTCTTTTAAATGTTTTATGGACCACTGATTTTGTTTTTCTAAACTGTAAGAAAGAACACGAATATAAGTTCCCGTGAACCATTACCAAATATAATGCTAGATCAGAAAAAATATTCCAATACTGGATTTTCCGCTCTGTTCACATGGTTCAGTGACCATGAACGAAAGGACAAAATGGTGACTGTCAAGATCCTCAAAGAGTTAATCATTGTGACATCTCAATAAGTATACAAAGTCTACATCCCCTACCAGCTGGTTACTGACAGAGAATGGGGGGATTCAAGGTGAGTTCAGATGAGTTGCAATCTCTCTAGTCGGGTCTCTCCGCATCTGATGCAGAATCGAGGCCATTTTGTGAGGAGAGCATGTCATGATCAACAGTGATAATCACAGGAGATCTTGCTGAGAGGAATATAACAAACATGAAGTCCCATCCAAATTTATATACTTGATGAGGTAAATACCTTTTCTTGGTCCACTGGCAATGTCAAATTGCACAATTATGACAAGCTTTGAAATATATATATGAAAATGTTCAAGACATATTCAGATGGGTGATGAGCCCTTCTCCCTCTCACACATGCAGGTTTGGGACTTCTGACATGATACAGTATTTGAGAATCTAATCTAAGTATTAAATAAAATCTAAGTATGAGGAAGTCTGTGAGCCAAGATGATTATTAACCATATGTCTGCAATGCCGGTATGTACATCTCCAAAGAAAATCAGCTCAGGTCAAAGGCTAGTCTACTCGAAGGCTTGCAAATATCACTAAAATTATTTAATTATAAACACTATGCCTTTTGACATATTTTAACCACATTTGGTGTTGTTTTGATTTTCTAAATGCACGTGTTTTACTCATAATAGTTTACATAATTTCTGAAATTATGCAGATTCTGAGGTCCCAAAGGGCTGTTATCCTACCTATACTAAGATGCTTTGCCAAAAGTCTGGACCAGATGATTCAGTGACTGACATCATAAGCATCGATCCACGCAATTAAGATACGATAAAATGCATCAACCAAGTCAGCGAGCCTGACCACCCGATCTCTTTAGTAGCGTCTTACGACAAACATAGTCTCCTTTAATGGCAAGCATGGGTTGCTGAAGACCTATTCTAACTCTGATCTCTTCACTGAAATGATAAAAGGCATCCTTGTTCTTTTAATACATAAGTTCAGGACAAAACGCTAATTTTTAACACTTCACAGAGGGGTAGAGCAAATTTTACTTCCTAAATAAAATACCTACAATCAGAAGTTCTCTATCTTCCTTGACAAGCATATGACCAAGTCAGATACAGACATACACCAATCTCTGTTTTCAGGTTGGTACAATTCTCAGTGAAATTGTTCATATTAACAGAGTATTTCTGGTTTACAAATCCCAGGTACGGGGTAATGTCCTCTGTATGTAGTTCCTCCTACCAGTAATTGTTCTCTAACAGGGTTTCCAGACCAAGGCCATGTCCCACCAAGTGATCTTAGCGCCAGTGTGAACGTAATTCCCATACCATAACATAGGCTTACAACAGTCATCATGCTACGATTGCTTTGTGGAGCAGGGCCAAGGCTTCACTGTATGTGGCTAACATTTGAAAGGCATTAGCTGCCAATCTCATTAAAATCAGATCTTAGTTCTTGCTACCGCTTAACAAAGACCTTAGGACATCCCATTAGGGGTCACGTCAGAACGACCTTTCATCCGACCAATCAGAGCGTCGCTTACCAGATCATGAAAGTGATATTAGCGATTCAAAAATGTTCTTTTGTTTTTAAAGCGAGAACACATGTTACGAAGCGTAGTCGCTAATTTGAAATTAGTGCACGAGAAAGCTGCCTTCTGGCTATTGTATAATTCTTGTCAGAAATTCCATTGGTCGGTCAGAGTTTGCAAAAGGTCGGTCTGACGTGATCCGTAATGGGATGTCCTCAGGTCTTTGGCGTGACGCAACTTGCATAACTGTACTTCCTAACAGATTTGTATCTTCAGGTATAACATACATGAACTCTTTAGTGAATAATTCCTAGACAAGGCGCTTACATCTCCCTTATTGTTAATTATACATGTATATCACTGTTGAATGAGTGAGTGAGTGAGATTGAGAAACTATTTTACAACAATTTAACAACAAACTACAGAGCTGGTGACAGACTACATACAAGAAGTACCGCTACATGAGGAAATACAGGCTATTTCTCCACAATGATTGCAGACAAACATGCAAACAAATCTCAAAATCTGCTACTGCTACTTATTACGAAGAATAGGAAAAATAAATCTCGCAACCGGGAAGAATTCACAGCATGATCACATTCCCCTTTAAGTGTAATTCCTGTCATATAACAGGCAAGGGACTTAACTAACTGTAAAAGTCAAGTTTTCACCCTTGCCGAACTAGGCTGGAATGTTTGGGCTCTACCAGGGCATCACCGGTGGCTATTAGAGTTATGTCCCTTCTATGTCCCTCCTACTGACCAATCAGATTCAACCTCTCATATCACTTGCATTTGCTTCAAACAAAATGGCATTGCCCAGTCAAGAAGATCTTACTGATAATAAAATTCTCTACTGTGACATGCTTTGCAAATACTGCAATCGACTGCACAGCAGTTTACGAACCAGACGTTGATTTCGGTACATGATTTTGATTGGACACACAATCACAGGCACAGCAGAGTTGGTCATTTGCCCCAACGAAGTGAGTTACTATGGTTTTGATGTTGGTTTCGAAAAATATTTCAGATATGTCATGACATGTAATCTTGATGTGAGAGGAATGCCTAGAGTGATGCAGGTCTCAGACGTTTACCACTTTGGTGAAACCAACGAGCACGGGTATGGTGCTGACAAACCTAGAACCATAATCGGGGCAAACTGGGATTTGAACCAACAAGAAAGAGGTTTCTTGTAAGTGTAAGGGATACAACTCTGCACAGTTGGTTGGTTGGTTTGTTGTTTAACACCACACTCAGCAATATACCAGCTATATGAAGGCGGGCTGTAAATAATCAAGTCTGGACCACACAATCCAGTGATTGATATCATGAGCATCGATCCACGCAATTGGGATCGATGACATGCATCAACCAAGTCAGCGAACCTGACCATCCGATCCCGTTTGTCGCCTTTTACGACAAGTATAGTTGCCTTTTACGGCAGTAAATTGTGGTGCCTTACATCATTTGCTACATGACTGGGTTACCCATGACCCTCACCCATGGCCCCCACTCGTGTCCCCCACCCATGCCCCCGACCCATTTTCCCACCCGTGCCCACATCTGAAACAAG
Source organism: Haliotis cracherodii (assembly GCF_022045235.1). Lineage (NCBI taxonomy): Eukaryota > Metazoa > Mollusca > Gastropoda > Lepetellida > Haliotidae > Haliotis > Haliotis cracherodii. The sequence goes on along the minus strand of NW_027266319.1, from coordinate 52,589,822 downwards.
TCATTCTTACTTATTATCATCTGTTCACCACAAATTCCATCTTTGTAATCCCTTTAGACACAGAATCCCAACACGAGAAAAACAACTTTCTTACGACAAAAATGACAAAAATGACAAATACAGAGCTGCCAGGGATCACTAAGCAAGTTTTCCGCTTCAGGATAAATGTCTAATCAGCCAATTAGCATTTAGACTTTTAAGGTTTAGGAACGAGTGAGTGAAGCATCCGGACAATCACATATGTTTTCTATCAAAAATATATATAATCAGGGAGTTCTGAATGCAAAAGAATAAAGCCATGCAATTTTATTGTGGCTATTTATACATCCTGCTGTTTGTGAGAGAAATGACATTTACATCCTAAAGGGTGCACTATCGACATACTTCAAGGGTATGATTACTATTATTCATTTAAATATTAGCCTGGCAAACTAGATACTTCCTGTATTTGTCAAAGGGAGCTAACAACTAATATCACATTCCACCAATGTTTTACCTTCACAATACCCATCTGCAATTAGCAATATACATCTGAATGTTATCAAATATGTCCATATCATTTCTCATTTACATATGTAAAATAACACATTACTATCATCATATCTATAAAATATTATAATCTTGTAGAATAATCAAACAAGCTTAAAATTTAATTAAAGTGATGAAATATCAATATTTAGTTTTGTTACAAACATCTTGAAATGTATAGTTTCAACACAACCAAGGGAGGTAACTCACCTGGTGGTCCTCCAGAGAAGTTTCGGCCCGTTGGTTAGATATGATCAGCAGCCGCCTACCGCTCACCCGTGATGTGGTGAAGATGAGGCGATCCGTGAGGATGACATTGTAGGCTCCGATGGGCAGCTTGTACACAAATAGGGGGGAGTGCTCTACATGGCTGTCATAGACCTGGGCAGAGCATGCACAACATGTGTACAACATTCACGGAGTGAGTGAGTGAGTGAGTGAGTGAGTGAGTGAGTGAGTGAGTGAGTGAGTGAGTGAGGTTTAACACTGGTTTGTACTGTATTTTAGTTAGATCATGGCATGTAAACTTGATGAGTGAGTGCGTGAGTGAGTGAGTGAGTGAGGTTTAACACTGTTCTGTACTGTATTTTAGAATGAGTGATTCAGTCAGGTGAAATTAGGTTTAATGTCACGTCCAAGATTATTGCACTTATACAGCTTATACATTTATAATCCCAAGCACCCGACACAGTAACAACGAGTACCATCTTTTAACGTCTTTTGGTATGACGGGGCCGGTTATCGAACCCCGGACCTTCCGTTCTCTGGGCATATGCTCTACCACTAGACCAGCTTATTGTGATAGGAAAGCCCGAAATGATGCAGGTCTCAGAATTCTAACCCACAATCATAGGTTTCTGGCATGCCCAAGTGAGGCAACTCTGCGCAGCAAATTGCAGCACCTTAGATGACTTGGCCACCCTTGCACCTAACTTGATGTGGGAGGAATGCTCCAAGTGATGACCTAGACGTTTACCACTTCTGTAAACCCCACCAGTAAGGGTATGGTGTTGACAAGAACATGCATTGAACTCATACATCTATTATTTCCTGTGAGACTCACACTGTCATGACAGAACTCATGTTTACATCAACGTGTTCAAAATATTTTTTTTCCTTTCATCAGATGATATTCAGGTTAGGATAAGATTTCAGGTAACTCGACATCCATTAACAGTCACAGTACTTAAGTATGCCAGGAGAACACCAGAGACATCAACCAAAGGTGAAAAACAGAAGAAAAACAGTTGTGGACAAGGTTACATACTCTATGCAACATAGTATATCCACAACACATAGAAGTGTGTCTTTCAGACAAGTCACTTTAATGGCTGACCAACTTACAGCATTTTTATCCAAGGGAGATAACTCCCAATATGTGACAGGTACCACATACCACAAGTGGCATTCATGCAACAAACAGGCACATATTTTTTCTTGTTTCACACCAACCACCACTAAAAGTCTTACTGACCCTAAGGTTATTATTTGATTGAAGTTCTGCATATTGAAAATATATTCAAGGACACTTATAATCTTAGTTAATTTCACACCAAAAATTGCCACAAGTAAGAGACTTACTGTACAAAATATTTTCAGTGGCATTGTAATTAACTTCAGCATGTGTACGTTAACAAAGGTTTGAAGACACCAGATACTTCCTTGATAATCTGCAAATCATTACAGCCAATGTAACTATGGTAACACCAATGGTAAGCGCTGCATTTGCTGTAATGACTCTATAATCTATGAGCGTCTATGTATAGGAATAACCGAGGGCAGATTTAGTCTACATCTCTAATCTGGAGCTGCCTTTAGAAGCAGTCCCATAATCATACGCCAGGGATATAGAAGGTGGTTTTACAAGATATAGTCCGTGTGAATAACATTTGTCATGTCAATTTAGGCACATCAAGACTATTTGAGGAATCAAAACAATTTATCAAAATGGCTTCCTCCCAACATGGCCGACTGGCCTGATGTGCAGGATGTTATGATCTCCTAGGTCTGACGACCAGGTGAGCTATGTGTACATTCTGTAAGATCTCGGTCTACCTGGAATGTGGATGTCTTGTCTTCATGAGCTGTGATGAAGTGCCGGCCTCGGGCATTCTGCGGACAGAGAATGACGGAGCGCTGGAATTGCTCGTAGCGTAGGGGAAGAAACTTTTCTCTGTTCTCATCTGAAATGTATAAAATGAGGTTATAACATAGATGTATAACATGAGGTTATAACATGGGATGTATAACATGAGTTCATAACATGGATGCATAGCATGAGGTTATAACATGGGAGTATAATGTGGGGTTTTAACATGGGATGAATAACATGAGGTTATAACATGGGATGTATAACATTGGGTTATAACATGGGGTTACAACATGGGATGTATAACATGAGGTTATAACATGGGATGCATAACATGAGGTTATAACATGGATGTATAACATGGGGTTACAACATGGGATGTATAACATGAGGTTATAACATGGCATGTATAACATGGGGTTACAACATGGGATGTATAACATGAGGTTATAACATGGCATGTATAACATGGGGTTACAACATGGGATGTATAACATGAGGTTATAACATTGGATGCATAACACGTGGTAATAACATGGATGTATAACAAGAAGTTATAACATGGATGTATAACATGAAGTTATAAAATAGAATGTGTTTCCCTCACAGTTTTCGCAGTACTTTCCTCCTTCCAAACTTACAGTATCTAAATAATCATGTAAAACAATGTCTTAAATGCACTGAAAGGCTTTCATTTGACCAGTCTCTGCTCCGATTTCAGAATAAGGGCACACGTTTACAAACAAGAGAAAAATAAGCTGTCAGTGGTGTAATGCTAAATCATCAATGCTCCAGAGTGTGCACAGTGACATCACATTTAGTCCTGCATTTAGCTGCACGTGCATGATTGCCATCATTGAGAAAGGGATAAAAATGCAAATCATTCAGTTGTTTGCACATCAAGTGTAGATCTCACATCTCGTATATTTAAAGCTATTGTGCTTGTAATAATCTCCATAAGTTGTGAATAACACAATATTTAGATGTGAAACATTTAATGAATATAGAACTTCTCTCATAGCTGATAAATACACACATTATTCCAACATCACTAAACATCACTGATATCAAAGAAGCTCACAAAATTTCCAAATATGAAATAAATAACTCATTCATTTATACCCTTGCAAACCTTTAAAGTATATGAACTACTGTACACATGTTCCCATGTACACTATATTTATTTTTCTTATGATATATTGTTATACATTGTAAATAATAATGTGGGTGCATTATGATGTGTGAGGGGGCACGGATGGCCCAGTCATCTAAGGCGCCGCGATTTGCTGTGCAGAGTTGTGTCCCTTTGGCACGCCAGAAACCTATGATTGTGGGTTCGAATCCCGGTTCACCCTGATTATGTTTCTAGGTTTGTCAGCACCATACCCGTGCTCGTGGGTTTCACCGAAGTGGTAAACGTCCGAGACCTGCATCACTTCGGGCTTTCCTCCCACATTAAGCTGACACGCCGTGATATAACTAGAATACTGTTAAAAACGGCGTTAAACCCAACTCACTCACTGTCATGTTTGAAAGATCATTCAACGACATGTATGTGATATACAAATGTGCATTACCGGTATTCTATTTGTATATGCATGTATTCATGAAATATTGCTTATCCTGACATCTTGCTTAATATTTAATCATTTTGTTGAAATATATAACTTTTCTCTTGTACCACATTGGTTTTTTTTAGAATAAACTTGAGTCACTGACAGTACTGACCTGTCTGTACCAGTATGTTGTTGACAGGGTCTGGGGATGTCTCAGTCCCGTCGAAACCCAGATCGGCAAACATCCTGTCGATGGAGCGACTCTCCAGGAGCAGCTTCCACTGGTTGTTCCTGCTCGCAGTGATCTGGAAGACACAACACTCATCAGCCATCTCCATGGGACCTGCCCCATACAGACATCCACACACAACACTCATCAGCCATCTCCATGAGACCTGCCCCATACAGACATCCACACAACACTCATCAGCCATCTCCATGGGACCTGCTCCATACAGACATCCACACACAACACTCATCAGCCATCTCCATGGGACCTGATCCATACAGACATCCACACACAACACTCATCAGCCATCTCCATGGGACTTGCTCCATACAGACATCCACACACAACACTCATCAGCCATCTCCATGGGACCTGCCCCATACAGACATCCACACACACAACACTTATCAGCCATCTCCATGGGACCTGCTCCCTACAGACATCCACACAACACTCATCAGCCATCTCCATGGGACCTGCTCCATACAGACATCCACACACAACACTCATCAGTCATCTCCATGGGACTTGCTCCATACAGACATCCACACACAACACTCATCAGTCATCTCCATGGGACCTGCCCCCTACAGACATCCACACAACACTCATCAGTCATCTCCATGGGACCTGCTCCATACAGACATCCACACACAACACTCATCAGCCATCTCCATGGGACCTGCCCCATACAGACATCCACACAACACTCATCAGCCATCTCCATGGGACCTGCTCCATACAGACATCCACACAACACTCATCAGCCATCTCCATGGGACCTGCCCCATACAGACATCCACACAACACTCATCAGCCATCTCCATGGGACCTGCCCCATACAGACATCCACACAACACTCATCAGCCATCTCAATAGGACCTGCCCCATACAGACATCCACACACAACACTCTTCAGCCATCTCCATGAGACCTGCTCCATACAGACATCCACACACAACACTCATCAGTCATCTCCATGAGACCTGCCCCCTACAGACATCCACACACAACACTCATCAGCCATCTCCATGGGACTTGCTCCATACAGACATCCACACACAACACTCATCAGCCATCTCCATGGGACCTGCTCCATACAGACATTGACACACAACACTCATCAGCCATCTCCATGGGACCTGCCCCCTACAGACATCCACACACAACACTCATCAGCCATCTCCATGGGACCTGATCCATACAGACATCCACACACAACACTCATCAGCCATCTCCATGAGACCTGCTCCATACAGACATCCACACACAACACTCATCAGCCATCTCCATGGGACCTGCTCCATACAGACATCCACACACAACACTCTTCAGCCATCTCCATGGGACCTGCTCCCTACAGACATCCACACACAACACTCATCAGCCATCTCCATAGGACCTGCTCCATACAGACATCCACACACAACACTCATCAGCCATCTCCATGGGACCTGCTCCCTACAGACATCCACACAACACTCTTCAGCCATCTCCATGGGACCTGCTCCCTACAGACATCCACACAACACTCATCAGCCATCTCCATGGGACCTGCTCCCTACAGACATCCACACAACACTCATTAGCCATCTCCATGGGACCTGCCCCATACAGACATCCACACAACACTCATCAGCCATCTCCATGGGACCTGCTCCATACAGACATCCACACACCACTCATCAGCCTTCTCCATGGGACCTGCCCCATACAGACATCCACACACAACACTCATCAGCCATCTCCATGGGACCTGCTCCATACAGACATCCACACAACACTCATCAGCCATCTCCATGGGACCTGCTCCATACAGACATCCACACAACACTCATCAGCCATCTCCATGGGACCTGCCCCATACAGACATCCACACAACACTCATCAGCCATCTCCATGGGACCTGCTCCATACAGACATCCACACACAACACTCATCAGCCATCTCCATGGGACCTGCCCCATACAGACATCCACACACAACACTCATCAGCCATCTCCATGGGACCTGCTCCATACACACATCCACACAACACTCATCAGCCATCTCCATGGGACCTGCTCCATACACACATCCACACAACACTCATCAGCCATCTCCATGGGACCTGCCCCATACAGACATCCACACACAACACTCATCAGCCATCTCCATGGGACCTGCTCCATACAGACATCCACACAACACTCATCAGCCATCTCCATGGGACCTGCCCCATACAGACATCCACACACAACACTCATCAGCCATCTCCATGGGACCTGCCCCATACAGACATCCACACACAACACACATCAGCCATCGCCATGGGACCTGCCCCATACAGACATCCACACACAACACACATCAGCCATCTCCATGGGACCTGCCCCATACAGACATCCACACACAACACTCATCAGCCATCTCCATGGGACCTGCTCCATACAGACATCCACACAACACTCATCAGCCATCTCCATGGGACCTGCTCCATACAGACATCCACACAACACTCATCAGCCATCTCCATGGGACTTGCTCCATACAGACATCCACACACAACACTCATCAGCCATCTCCATGGGACCTGCCCCATACAGACATCCACACAACACTCATCAGCCATCTCCATGGGACTTGCTCCATACAGACATCCACACACAACACTCATCAGCCATCTCCATGGGACCTGCCCCATACAGACATCCACACACAACACTTATCAGCCATCTCCATGGGACCTGCTCCATACAGACATCCACACACAACACTCATCAGCCATCTCCATGGGACCTGCCCCATACAGACATCCACACAACACTCATCAGCCATCTCCATGGTACATGCCCCATACAGACATAATGACAAAGTTAATCCTTACTCTGTGGTTAAACATACTGACATTGCCCCCGTTAGTTTTATTTGTTTGTTTGTTTGTTTTACGCTGCACTCAGCAATATTCCAGCTACATGATGGCGGTATGTTAATATTCAAGTCTAGACCAGACAATCCAGGGATTAACATCAATCAACACAACTGAGATACAATGACATGCATCAACCAAGTTAGCGAGTCCGACCACCTGATCCCATTAGTCGCCTCTTACTGACATAAAAATGACCTATGTCTATGTATTCTCTGTCAAAGACTACAAACCCAAACACTGCTCAAAGCACAATTTTCAGTCGACTTGAGTGCTATCCTATGGACTAATATTAGCAGAGCTTACTAGACCAAACAGCATTTTACTAGACTCAGGCTTCAGAGTAGTGGCTAAAGTCCTACAGGTTATGACAATCCTAGCCCTACGATCACTGTGTGAACTATCGACTTCATGACTTGAGTCCAGTATGCATCCCCCCTTATCCAACATCCTAGCTCCATCTCTGACGACTGCTGCAAGTGTCTGGTTGCACTTTCTCTATATCAGCCAACTAGGCTGCAGACTACCCTTAACCTATGTACACAAATGACTTGTCTATTAATTAAATCTGTTTTCACTAGGACCTTTAACCCTGTTAATATCGACCCATTTCTTATCATTGGGGGCACGGGTGGCCCAGTCGTCTGAGGCATTGCAATTCGCGGTGCAGAGTTGCGTCCCTTGGGCACGCCAGGATCCTATGATTGTGGGTTCGTATCCCGGTTTGCCCCGATTATGTTTCTAGGTTTGTTAGCACCATACCCGTGCTTGTGGGTTTCACCGAAGTGGTCAACGTCTGAGACCTGCATCACTTCGGGCTTTCCTCCCACATTAAGCTGGCACGCTGTTATGTAACGGCATTAAACCCAATTCACTCACTCACTCTTTATCATTGCTTTTCAACTGTGATTTCATATGTGACTTGTCTACAAGATGAATCTGGTTGAAGTTGAAATCAGATAGAAATTGTTCATGTGACCAATTCACCTTGCTTGAATCGGCTGATCTGATGATAAGATGGCTCACCCAACAAATCTGGTACATTCCATGACATATCAGGTAGAAACAAAACATATGGCCAGAGGTAGACAATGGATACAGCACTAGTGTATAATGTAAGCAGGTGAGCTATCCTACAAAGACATCCCCTGTAATTACCAGCAGTGATGTCGTCATCTGTTGATCATCCATCACCAGGTCCAGTTTCAAGATGGCCGTTTCAACGCGGGTAGAAACCACAGTCTTTTTCCTCAACAAATCCACAAAAATAATCTCTCCAGCCTGAACATGAAAGGAAATAATACATCCTTAAAAAAAATATATGAATATGTTTACTGACCTACTGACCCTAAATATAGGGAATGTGGAAATACAAACTCAAACACAGAGAGTTTTAATTACCACTGTGCCTGATATTCACATTTCTGGAAAACGAAAAGCAAATTGTTGCCCTGACTGAGCTAAAATGACTCAAGTCAAAAAAGGACGAGAATCTGTACTTTGCTCAGAAAGTGTTATCCCAAATATAACATTTGTTACGTTTGACCACTTTCTAAATGGCATTGTGTGTTCGTATTCACTACACTGGAACTGGCAGGGTATGACTTTGTTCCCATGTGAAAACTAAATCACCAATGTGATTACAAACCCCGGCCACGGCCCCCAGCCACGTCATACCAAAAGATGTTAACAGATGGCACTTGTTGTTACCCTGTCTGGCGCTCAGCATTAAAGGGCTAAAACAAGAAGTGATCTTCTTGGAGTCAGTATAGTGTGTCTGAGTGGGGTATTTATATTAAACTGCAGCATGGTATCTCAGTGGGATAAAACTATAAATCGCTATCAGTACAGACTATTACAAGCAGCCAGAAACCCATTAGTCTGGACTAGTACAAGCAGTCACCCACCCACACAAACCCACACATCGCTATATATGCGCAATAATCTTCAACATGACATTAAACCCCATTTCACATCACCTCACTAAAGTGGTAAATGTCTAAAACCTATAACACCCTCAGCTGTCTTCCCACACCAAGCTGACATGCCCTGATATCCCTGACAGACACTTGAAGTGGTGGTGAACCACTCACTCACTGGCTGTGTTAAACTAACGTTTGTAGCGCAAACGTCACTTTGTCAAACAGAACCCTGTCTCTAGTACAGGAGAAACACGTACCCTAGTTCCAATGACAGCAACCTGTTGGTCGTCTAAAGTGTGCCACCAGCTCACCACACACACGTCACCTGTAGAACACGTCACTGGATGAGTGAGGAACTGGGCGAGGTCTAAAGCGATTCTATAACACACTTTCTGATTTATGTTATTGCTATTTTTCCATGTCCAAAGTCATGATTTTATTTTTACCCATCACCCCACAAATGTTGGGAGAGAAATCATCTGCACATATATCAATGTATTCAGACATTTCTCAAGAAAAACACTTGTCATAATGCAGGTCCTGGTATTTCTCTCTCCTAATAATTTCTATGAAATTCTAAAATTAACATTTTTTGTGAGTGAGTGAGTTTGGTTTAACACCGCTTTTAACAGTATTCCAGTTATATCACGGCGTGTCAGCTTAATGTGGGAGGAAAGCCCGAAGTGATGCAGGTCACAGACGTTTACCACTTCGGTGAAACCCACGAGCAAGGGTATGGTGCTGACAAACCTAGAAACATAATCAGGGCGAACCGGGATTCGAACCCACAATCATAGGTTTCTGGCGTGCCCAAGGGATGCAACTCTGCACAGCGAATCGCGGCGCCTTAGACGACTTGGCCACCTGTGCCCCCCCAAACATTTTGTGACACTATCTCTTGTATATATCCTGTGAGAGTAGTAACCTGTCCTTGGGCAGTGGTCAGTGGTAATGTCCAAACCATGGGGAGTGTTGTGTTTATCTGCATTGCCCAGCTACATCTATGAGGAACAACTCACTAGACACTCCCCTCTCATATATAACCTCTTCCAATATACGACGTCATCCAGTTGCGAGCTCATGTTCGCATCTCCAGAAATGATGTCATGATGGAACAATGTTTTATCGTGATATAAATAACACTTCGTTAGTCATTGTTCTTTGCGTTTTATTGTGTAGCTATCTTATATTTCAGAATAAATGAGTTTGTTTACAAACGAGAGAAAAGTCTGGTCATGTGATATGCCTACACCCGCGGTGTGGTCACTGGAGCAGAAACTTCCCTTGCTGAATAAGGCGAGCAGAGCTGAGTAAGCTCTGGGGTTATTGTTTGTAAACAATGCCTCAGAACGGTTAATGTACTGTCCCTATTCCACCTTTCAGACAAAAAAGAACACAAAAAGAACACAAAAAAATCATATGTATGATATGATGATGAATATATGAGACAAATGACGGCCTTGATTACCCTTAGGCTGCTGAAGTTTGATGTGTGTGACGTCGTCTGTGTTCCACAGCTGGTTTACTCGTGCCTTGGGTTCCTGAAAAAATCCCACATAATTCTTTCACAATGCTCTAAACAACAGAAAATGTTTGATTTTGAATATGGAGCATGTCAGGTTAATCAGCCCTTTTGTTTCCTGAGTGAGTGAGTGAGTATGGTTTTACGCCGCTTTTAGCAATATTCCAGCAAAAATGCCAGGGACACCAGAAATGGGTTTCACACATTGTACCATGTCGGGAATCGAACCTGGGCAAAGGCTTTAACCACTAGGCTACCCCATCGCCCCCTGACAGATACTCACCATGAGGGAGAAGGCTGGCACCAGGTAGATGTCTGGTTCGTGGGTCAAGATGAGAAGCCAGGTCACTGTTGGGTCAAAACACATCGCCACAATTGTCTTGTTTGGTATCCAAGACAACTGTTTAATAAGTGGAGGTTTTCCAGCAATGCTGTACCGCAACACAATTTGATCTGAAATCATCAGCAAATACTTAAACCATATATATACAAATAATATGGATCTGAAGATAATCAAATCCCAGATGTTCACAGGGCCATGAAAACAGGTCCCCAATCATAAAAACAGGTCCCAGTATGGCCACTGTGACAACAACATCTAAAACATAAACCAGACGTAAAGCATGAAATTAATCATAGATGGGGATTTCTATGTTGTAATTTGTATAAAATTACCTCTGAAAACATTGGACAATTCGACGCGGGACAGTCTGATTTAATTGTAATCTGGGTCACATTACACAAAATGCTTTAAGCTCTAAGACAATGGTTACTTCCATACTTTACATAGGCCACAGACAAGTGTAGCTCTAAGACTGCTTGATCTAGCTCTACATACCATTTGAGCAAGCCAGTGCAAGCAGGTTGACCTCGCCTTCCTCCTTCCAGGCATACTGTGTGATGGAGGTCTTGGACTTGACGCTGCCGCGTGTCTCCTGACTCAGTGACAACAGCCGGGACAGCTCAAACAATGAGTGCTGCATTGTGCCGGATACAACTTGTATAGGTGCTGCAGCCAAGTGGTCTTTCTCCTCAACTACATGACTTATCTTCCTCTCAAATGCTGTTCTTGCATATTCATCTTCAAATCTATCCCATCCTAGGTCTGTCTTGGTTCACAAGCATATTAAAGCTGAAAACACAGACTGACTTTCAAAAAACATCTGAACATGATGAAGGGCTATGGCCATGGATATTGCGTAAGGAATTAAAAAAAGACTTCTTTCATGTAATGATACTAGATAAATATTTCTACATAAAATGCAATATCCATAGAATCAGATCTTTTACACTGATACAATTCCTCTCTGCATGAAGATCATAGGTAGGGCTGGGAAGAATCAAAATTTACACCCAGGTACCTACCCCACTATTACCTGACCCTAACGGGTATCCGCTGTAGATCTCAAGAGACAGGTACAAACTGTGCGATTGGGAATAGCAGAGCTCCAGAAAAGCTTTAGGTGTTGTGGGTATTTTACCCATGCATTTTAAAATCATTGGGTATCAGTAATTCTATCTGCGTATTCAAATTTATGTTACCCACTAGTTTTTACACCTGTGGGTATTTAAGTTAAATATTTAAAAACACTATTCATCTAGTCCCTGCAAACTGGTGTCGTGTGGGTTCGAGAGCTTTATAGGACTCAAAAATACCACGATACTTCCACAAGAAAGTGTGATGGCAAATGGTCATGATGTAACTGTCATCGTGGAGTTTGGCAAGGTTGACGGAATGCCCGTTTATGATTTAAAAATATGTTGCTGATTTGCTAATCGAATACGCAGGGTTACTTCACAATATTTTGATGATACGCACAAGTTTTATTTTTGTAGCGTATCTGTAATGTTCGTTGCGTATTTGATACGCTTGGATTATATTTTACTGTGTATTTCTGCATTTCTGATGCGAATTTCACGCAGATACGCAGCTTATCTGGAGCTCTGGGAATAGTCAACTGTAACCCTGGAAAATTGTATTTAGATGTACACGTATAAATTAAACAATCTGGTCATACATACACTGAAGTTGACTGAAGCTTTATCTTTATTCAAACACATGTAAGTTGGAAGGAATGTGTGCATAGTCAGAAAGAAATGTGAAGTTTCGAGACTTGTTGAGTAACCATGGAATTCTAGATAATTTTGTCATTAAACACTATCACGCGACTAACCACGGGTACAGGTAGTCTTGTGGGTACATGAATCCTACCCAGTACCCATCCAACCCTTGTACCCGTCCCAGCCCCAATCTGAGGATACGTCCAAAGGTCATGTCATGGCATCTTTCTAATCAGCTAATCAGCACAGAGGTACTAAATTCTTTGGATGAGTGATCAAAAGGGTGCATGCATTATTGAGGGTATATTTGTGTTCTGCAGTGGTTTTCTTGTGATAGGTGAGTGAGTGAGTGAGTGAGTTGGGTTTAACGCCGCTTTTAACAGTATTCCAGTTATATCGCGGCATGTCAGCTTAATGTGGGAGGAAAGCCCGAAGTGATGCAGGTCTCAGACGTTTACCACTTCGGTGAAACCCACGAGCACGGGTATGGTGCTGACAAACCTAGAAACATAATCAGGGTGAACCGGGATTCGAACCCACAATGATAGGTTTCTGGCGTGCCCAAGGGACGCAACTCTGCACAGCGAATAGCGGCGCCTCAGACGACTGGGACACCCGTGCCCCCTCTTGTGATAGGATTGAAATTTCTGCATCAAGGTGGAAAACAAATGAAGCTGAATCAGTTTAGAAAGCTTACATCTGATTGGCTCAAGAACCCAATCATCCTTCGTGTACACAGGGCAGTCAAAGTTCGCTAAGTGTTTACTAAAAACAATCTTCCATGGATATATCCTCAGATCTTCATGAAGAGAGGTATCTTTCAGGTGCAAAAGATTTGATTTGAATGAGATTGTATCAAATATCCTGATGATGCAATAAGTATTTCCATTTTCTCATTACTCATTTTTTCTTTATCCAGATTATACGATATTCTTGTCACTGAATGCTCCTAGGGACTGGTAATTTATCAGGGGGCATGGGGGATTTGCTCTTAGGCTGTATCATATTTTGCTGACCTCCCCCTTCCCCAACCCAAAATAAAACTACATGTAACAAGTTTTCATGACCCCCCTTCCTATAGTAAATGACCAGTCACTACATATATACAGATAGTGTTCAAATATATATGTTTTCTATTTAAAACATAGAACTTTATAGGAATAGTATAAGCATGGTCAAAATGGGTGCAGGCTATAACAGCCCCTCAGCAAAACGTCACCGATTTATCTGGCGAAAAGGGCAACGCATTTGGCGAAAACAGACACTATGTATCGGGCGAAAACGGCACCTCTATTTTTAATTACAACGATTTTTGTAGTAATATATATGGTTTATTTACATGGTATTTTATATATTTACATGTCATTTGATGTATGTGATGTATTTACATTGTATTTCCTGTTTTCACAGATAGTAAGTGAGTGAGTGAGTATGGTTTTACGCCGCTTTTAGCAATATTCCAGCAATATCACGGCGGGGGACACCAGAAATGGGTTTCACACATTGTACCCATGTCGGGAATCGAACCCAGGTCTTCGGCGTGACGAGTGAACGCTTTAACCACTAGGCGACCCGACCGCCCGTTTTCACAGATAAGTAAATATGTTTGTATATACAGTTTTGTGGCATGTCCATCTTCATCCTGTTCACAATATTGGCCCATGTACAACCGAACATTGTCAGAGTACTTGGGTCAGGGAGGGATCTCCATCCTTGTATCGTGGTCATATGACGAAGATCTCCTCTTGACGAGATGTGGAAGATTTGCGTATAGTGTTTTCACAATAAGTTAACTGCACCTCCCAATCAGAGTCGGTGAGTAAATTGGAGTAGGGGGCTAATGTCTTACTTGTTTTATTTCACAATTATTTGTGTTTGTAAGAGACGATGTGAGTTCAATTTCTATTATTTTTCTTCAAAGCATATTATGTTTTCACAATAAGTTGAGTTGCATATAAGCTAAGTTGGATTATAGTTGGAGTAGAGGCTAATTTCTAATGTAAACTTGTTTTTAACATCTCACAATTGGTGTTTGCAAGTTACAATGTAAGTTTAATATCATTTATTTGACCAAGGTAACAAATAAAATAAGGTGCCGTTTTCTGTTGAGTCGAGGTGCCGTTTTCGCCCGGTGACGTTTTGCAGAGGTGCGGTTTCGCTATAACCCTTCAAAACATAGTGTAATAATATATTTTCTCCAACCATATATATGTATTGTCAAGGAAGAAAAAAACAACTGACACACGTCATATTCCTACCATGTTTCCTTCATTTGCAAAACCTGTTCACATCACTTTTAATGACAACTTCAAAACAGAAGCAGATATAACCCCTGCAGCACTGTTCAGGCTAAATGTTTCATTGATACTGGGGTAGTTAGGATATATTTATACTCGTGGTATTGTTTCGTTAATCTACCATCACGGTAGTGTAGAAAAGAAACAAATCGTGTATTGCTGTGTATTGGATTAGACGTCAGAGAGACAATATTTTCAGACTTTATGGAAGAATGCGGATGCTGGATAATGTGAATAAGTGATTACGCGTTCTACTGGAAAGCCTCTATGACTACATACATGTACAGTTGATAAAACAAATCGGAATTTGATCAGTATTTCTAAAAAAAACATAAGTAGACCCAGCTGATTGACCATTGTTTTACAGTGAATTATGTTGAAAATGCAGGGCTGCGATTACACATGTGGATCTAGAATAACTGTTTTACGTTCAGCATTGTGAGTCCACTGTGAGCCATACCCTAACAATCTACCTCAGCACAAGTAAATGTCAACAAATGAAAAATTTACATGTAAAACACACCTCTTGTTTACATGTCACATGTACCGGAAGTAGTATAACTGTAGGAAAAGGCTTTAGAGTTATTTCCCTTGCTTGCCGCCTGCACAAGCTCCTTCCCAGCGCGTGACACCTTCGTTATAGTACCGAGAGCTCCGCGAACGGGATATCGCTGTGAGGAGCTTGCCACCTGCAATGTATTTATTTATTGTATCCTTTTTTTTCTCAGTAATGAATTTGTGTTAAAACAATATTCTTACTCTTTTTTGAATGCCTTTCAGTACTTTACAGACCACTTCATTACTAATGGCGCTTATGTTATGTTTGCACAATGACCGCCATACGCCCAGCTGGTAACGATATCATTACTTGAATCAGAGACCATATCATAGATCTTTCGTCACCACTCGCCCCTTTCCGTCACCTGCAAGAAAGCTTGTCCCGGAATAACACGAGTTGGTCACGAATGATAATAGATATATGGTCTCTGCTTTAATATAGCATCGCAACATAGCTCTAGATGGAATGAATATTCGTGAGTGCAGAGATAAGCATGAAACAATCAATCAGTAAATGGTGTATTGGTATTGGTATGTGGGATTTTAGGTAAATTGTAAGGGAAACGCCTTCACCAAACCATGTGCCGGAAAAAAAAAACACTTTGGCGAGGGATAAAATATTTGTATGAAAACTTCCCCGACTGGGATTCTATCGAAGGTAATCTATGAAGGTCTTTGAAAGGCATTTAGAATTGATACACTGATAGGTGAAAGAATGGACATAGCAAGGGGCAAATAGAGGCCAGCTAGGTAATTAGCCCCGACAAAGATCGAAGCAGTAAGTCCCAAGCACTGGGCAGATAGGTTCCCTGGTCACGGTTCATGGCTGGCTGGTGTCTCCTCATTTCAATGGCTTCTTGTAGTTTCCTTTGTCGCCAATTGTTGTTGGTGTTGGACAGGACTTTGGTGGCTTCCCACATGATGTTATGGTTTTCGTTCTTCAGGATGTGTTCGGAAACAGCGGATTCGGATCGAGTTTGTTAACAGAGGTTCTGGGTCTTGTTTGACTTGAATCTTTTGGTGAGGGGTCTAAGGGTTTCTCCAATGTACTGGCGGCCACAGTTGCAAGGTATCTGGTATATACATCCCGGGGGTTGGGACTTGCGCTGCTTGTTCCTCTGCTATTTGCTTGTAGATGGGTCTTGATTGACTTGCCGCTAGAGAAGGTGACATATATGTTGGCTTAATTACTTAACAATAAATTAACTAGGTTGTGTGTATTTAGGTAATTTATTATGCGTTGAGAGATTGAGAGATGTTGGTTTTGTTCTTGTTGTGGCGGGAAATCTGATGAGTGAGTGACAGGGCCTTGGTAGGGTATGGTGATTCTGATGGGCGATGGAGCTGGTTTGGGTCTGGGGTCGGAGTTCTTGAGGGTCTTGCGGATGGTTTTGGAGACTAGGTGGACAGGATAGTTGTTGAGGGACGTGAAGGTTTCCTTGAGATGGTCCAGTTTACTGCTGAGGGCACCAGGGGGGCAAATGGATTTGACCCGGGACTTTAGCTCACCTAAATGTGTAGTTTAAAATATCAACAAAGACAGCGTCTCAACAACAGCTGCTTTCAGAATTGCTATTCATGAAATATTAAAAACAACATGACACAAACAACTAAATTGCCGGAATGGCAAGAGGGATGATTTCGGTCTTCCAATAGTCAACTCACCCTTAATAATAAATATTCCAGCCACCAACCCTTGAGGTACAAACGAGCATGTTCTTTCAAAGATCATTCGACTCAGTTCAAAAGGTATTTGATCAAGGTCACAACATTCAAGGCCTCAGCAAAACTTTCAAAACGTTTTATCGTAGACATCTGGAGGACATTTCCAAATGTTACGAAACAGGGCAAAAATATAATGCACGATGTAATTCCCTATTTTGATTTGTCACATATTTTTCCGTGTCTTTTTGTTCAGGTGAACAATTAACTTGTGTGTGCAAGTGTTTGTGACGGAGCGACCAGTGGGGCAAGATACGCTCACATTTCGCGAACACCTGATATGATCACTATTTGATAGGGGCCGGTAGGTAGCCGAGTGATTAAAGCGTTTGCTCGTCACGCCGAAGACCCGGGTTCGATTACGGCGGGGGACACCACAAATGGTCTCCACACAATGTGTGGAGACCATTTGTGGTGTCCCCCGCCGTAATATTGCTAAAAGCAGCATAAAACCATACTCACTTACTCACTATTTGATAGTGATTCATAAACACATGCTCATGATGTAGTCAATATCGTACAATCGACTCGAATCGATAACTTTCTCGTTAATTTGTATTTACTTTTACAGGTGGCATCCGGAGATTCGGGGAGATGTGCCCTTGGCTCTCCGTGTAGTTTTTCAGCTCAGTTTTCTTTATGGGATAAACACTGAATAGATTCGCTTATTGATATTGTAATTTTCAGGGATGTGAAATCTCCGCGGAAACGCGGAAAATCGCGTTTTTTAAAACTGTAGTGCTCGGAAAAAATCATCTTCCGTGTAAAAATATAATTAATGTTTTTAAAAAACACTCCGAAAAAGGTTATCGAAAACCGAACAACCGTGGCAGATTGTCCTGTTTTCGATCAGAGCTTTCAGCATCATAGGTTTTCGGACATCATACATTTTCTATCACAAATACTTGCATCATAACGTGGGGTCTCTTATCGGGAAAACCTGCTCACATCCCTGAATTTTCGACGCAACGCCATTTTGGTTCCGATTTTTTTCACAAAACACCAACAATGTCCTCCCGCACATGTCCAACGAAATGTCACTCCAATGAATGCTAAACTGTGTCGCAAATTGATGTAAGAAATGGCGTTCAAATCAACAACCAAAAAACTCAGATTGTTCTTTACCGTAATCCCTCCTCGGTACAGTCATCGTTTTATTTTACACGTGGGAATGAACAAATAGAACTGCTACATTCCTACAAATGTTTCGGCCTCTGGTAACAGGAAAATATAGATTTGAATTACGCGGCAAAGGAAATCGCTAAAACGAATTATGAAGTTATTAACATTCTATGTAATAATTTGGCCCAACCAGGTTTTATCATATGGTTCGGCAATCTGGGTTACAATGAATTTAGCTGCATTAATGCTGAACAGAACAGAACCTATCGTTTCTTTTTTGAGTTCAATTTGGGTAATAAAACTCACGGGTGGCCCAGTTGGCCCAGTCGTCTAAGGCGCCGCGACTCGCTGTGCAGGGTTGCG
Source organism: Haliotis cracherodii (assembly GCF_022045235.1). Lineage (NCBI taxonomy): Eukaryota > Metazoa > Mollusca > Gastropoda > Lepetellida > Haliotidae > Haliotis > Haliotis cracherodii. Next base: position 52,570,945 of record NW_027266319.1, on the reverse strand, counting down.
CCCCTTGGGCACGCCAGAAAACTATGATTGTGGGTTCGAATCCCGGTTCGCCCCGATTATGTTTCTAGGTTTGTCAGCACCATACCCGTGCTCGTGGGTTTCACCGAAGTGGTAAACGTCTGAGACCTGCATCACTTCGGGCTTTCCTCCCACATTAAGCTGACACGATATAACTGGAATACTGTTAAAAGCGGCGTTAAACCCAACTCACTCACTCACTCTGACATGGGGTAAATGTTTCACCATACGATGCCTTAATGGCCTTCCAATTACGTCCTTAGTGTACACAGAGTTAAGATGAAGATAAGGTTGCGTTAAGACTAAGATTACATTGTTAGTTGACTCTTACTACACGCTTTAGCATCTGAGGACCTTTTCATCCTCGTAATGTCCACGGGTACATTATTTACACAACCAGCACGTTTAAAACATACTCATCATATGACTATATGTTTTAAAGGTGAACTGAACTCAACCCAAACCTATCTCAAACAGATTACATAGGACTATCGGAATAAAAAAGTTGTTTCATGTGGTTGCAACCTTCACAAGGTTTACTTGAGTGTTTTTTCTCTGTGATTTCTTCTGCTATCTCAATGATTGACACAATAATGCATAGGCTCCGCGAAGTCACCAAGAGAAGATGTCTTTGATGTCGCCAAACCGCGACACTCACAATATACGAGGGGTGTTCATTAAAGATTTCTCCTGACCCACTTCCGATGGACCTAGTTGAATGAAACTTGGCATAGGTATTAGTCTTTCTCCACATAGGAACCACCAAGAGTTACACACTTCTCCCATCGTTTTATGCAACTATGGAGACCTCGCTTGTAAAAGCCCTCATTTTGCGTCTCAAACCAGGACTTGACTTCAGAAATCAGCTTAAGCTTGATAGCGTCCCGCAATTTCCGCAGCCGTGAAGCATAATAAGCTCCTGTAATTGTGGTACCCTTTGCCAAGAAATCCATCATCGCTACTCCGTGCTAGTCCCAAAACATGACCTTGCCTGCAGAGGGTTGGACACGTACCTTCTTTGGGGGTGGTGACTCCACAGTTATACGTCGGTCTGCCAAAATGGCGGTCTCCACTTGATGGATAGTGTCCTCATCAATGGCTGAATGGGGGCGACCAGGAATGGCAGCTGTTTCCACAGATGTCCGACCACACTTGAACTGGCGATGCCAGTGTTTAACAACGTCATATGATGGGGCATCTTCCCCATAAGTTGCTTTCATTTCATCGAAAGTTTATTTTAGTATGCGACCTTTCAAATATGAAAACCTAATCACTGCTCGGTATTCTACTGGCTCCATTGTCACACCCTACTCGATCATAACACCTGTAAAAGTGGTAAGATTAATAGTTCGGTGCTGCAAATTCAGACATAACTCATAGATACATGTTTCATTACACATGTGAAATTTCAACCAAATATGATAACCCTAAGTGGTTTAGGGGAAATCTTTAATGAACACCCCTCGTAAAATCATGAAACAACCATCAGATACTCATTGGCTGCTAGATGCCTCTGCCAAAGCAAAGGAAACTGAATCGATTCAGCACGGCATCTTTAGAGGAAACAGACGCAGCTTGTTATAAACCATTCCACTGCTTCTAGGAGAATTCCGCTTGCGACTTGGTTTAACAATGCATTGAGTTGTAATAGTATGCTGTTGCTACTGATTCTTATATCTTTGGTCTACTTCTCATCGCCTATTATAATTTCTGGACATGGAGTGAGTGTGAGTGAGTTTAAGTTTAACGTCACATCGGCAATATTTCAGCCATATCGTGACGAAACAAAAGTTGACATGAACAATATATTTTAAACTGCATACAATTCTGCCGACGAAGGGCAGTATAATAACTAGAATATCACAGATGTACATAAAACTAGTCAGAGAGCATGTAAAAAGAGATTAACATTTTACAACACAACATAAAAACAGGCTATAGATCACCAACAACTGAAGGTAGATCACCACGCCAGGGTCCATGGGGACTTACAGTACTTTTGCTACCTGCATGGACCCCAGTGGGATTTACATCATCCCTTCAGTGGTTGGCGATTATTGGCAGAGTTAGCCTCACGTCTTAAAATGACACATATTCTACGATTAAAAACACGGTAGTACTAAATTTACCTTGAAAGAAGTGGAACTTATGTACCCTCTCAGGAGGACAATAATTTTACAGTACTTTAACCCCCCTCGAGGATACAGCCACTAACATTCTCAGTTGCTAATTTAATCTACCAATCATAAAACATTTATATTTCACAAAACACAATCAAAATTTTGCACACAACTCTATTTCTTTTAAAAAACCAATGATTAAACGAGAATCGATACTGCTAAAAAGATCCTTAATAGATGACGATTTGAAATATTTATCCCTTGTGATAGAAAAATCAACACAATCAAGCAGGACATGCTTGACGGTGATTCTCTCATCACAAGGGATACAAAATGGAGGATCCTCACCTTTTAAAAGATATTCGTGTGTATACCTGCTATGGCCAATACGACATCGTCGCATAATGACCTCTTCAAATCTGGACTGACAGCCCAAGTAGGTGTAACCAATATTTGGTTTAATTTCATGTAATTTATTCATACCTACTTGGGAGTCCCACTTCTTTTGCATCAGATCACAAATATAAGATCTGATTACAGGTTTAAAATCAGTGTATGGGATAAGAAGTGGTGTCACAGATTTGTTGAGTGCTGCTTTTGCAGCAGCATCAGCCATTGAGTTGCCTTTGATGCCCACATGACTGGGCAACCAACAAAAGACGATGTCGTATTGGCCAGTAGCAAGTTCATTAAATAATTCAATAATTTTGATTAAAAGTGGATGTTGACATGAGATGTTATGGATAGCCTGCAAGCAAGAAAGAGAATCGGAAAATAGGATAAACTTATGATATTTTGACTGTTTACTGATATACTGTAAAGCTGTTAAAATGGCATTGGCCTCAGCTGTGAAAATAGAACTAGTATCGGGTAATCTGGAGGAGATAGTCCTGGATCCAATGACAGTGGCGCTAGCAACAGCGCCACTATCCTTGGATCCATCAGTAAATATAGATTTGTAAGTATTATATGTGTTTCTTAATTCATTATATTTTTGTTGATAAATAAGTGGATTTGTTTCCGATTTCTTTAATTTAGTTAATGACAGATCCACCTCTGGCTTTACTAACTGCCAAGGTGGAGAAGACAAAAGCTGCGTGGGGGCTATAGCATCAAGATTAATTTTAGCGGCAGAAATATCAGATTGAAGTCTTATTCCAAGTGGGGGGAGAACCGATGATTTTTTATTATAGAGATTTTCATAAAGTGGGTTAAAAACACAGTCATATGCAGGATTCGAGTTATTAGAGCGTAATTTAGTGACATATTGTAAGGATAATTTAATTCGGCGTTGTTTGAGGGATGGTTCATCAGCCTCAACGTACAGACTGTCAATAGGAGAAGTTCGGAAAGATCCAAGACAGAGTCTCAGACCTTGATGGTGGATAGAGTCCAAAAGTTTAAGATTACTTTTGCAGGCTCCACCATAGATGATGGAGCCATAATCAAGTTTAGAGCGAATAAGTGCTCTGTACAGTTGAAGGAGGGTTTTCTGATCCCCTCCCCACTTGGAATTTGAAACAACTTTTAGGAGATCAAGGGCCTTCAGGCATTTATTTTTCAAATATTTTATGTGAGGTAAAAACGTTAAATGTTGGTCAAACATAAGACCCAAGAACTTAGCCTCTTTTACTACTTTAATCGGAGTGCTATCTAAAATTAAATCAGGGTCTTTATGGGGTTTGTATTTCCTACAAAAGTGGATACAATTTGTTTTGGATTTTGAAAATTTAAAACCATTTTCTAAACACCATTTATTTATCTTATTTAGACATAATTGTAATTGTCTTTCGATAGTATGCATGTTTTTACCACGACATGATATGTTAAAATCATCCACGAATAAAGATCCATCAATGGAGTCATTTAAAACCTTAGAGAGACTATTTATCTTAATACTAAATAGTGTAACAGACAAAATACTGCCCTGTGGGACACCCTGATCCTGATGATAATGATCAGACAGGGTTGAGCCCACACGGACTTGAAATTGTCTGTCAGTTAAAAATCTGGATATGAATTGAGGCAAACGGCCTCTCAATCCAAAATCATGTAAATCTTTTAAAATCCCGTGTTTCCAGGTAGTGTCATACGCCTTTTCCAAGTCGAAAAAGATAGACACTGCATGCTGGTTATTAATTATTGCATTTTTTACAAATGACTCTAACCGAACTAAATGGTCAACAGTACTTCGATTCTTTCTAAAACCACACTGAATATTTGTAAGTAAATTATTAGATTCCAAGTACCATGTTAATCTATTGTTGACCATACGTTCCATGGTTTTGCAAACACAGCTGGTCAGTGAAATGGGTCTATAATTTGATGGATCAGTATGATCTCGTCCAGGTTTTGGTATGGGTACAACTATGGCATCACGCCAGGAAGAAGGAAACTCACCTGAAGTCCAGATATCATCAAAAATTAACAGAAGGGTTTCTAGACACGGTTCTGGTAAATGCTTCAGGAGTTGATAGTGTATACCATCAGCTCCTGTAGCAGTATCGTGAGCCTGATCAAGAGCAGTATGAAGCTCATGGATTGAAAATACTTCATTATAATCTTCCCCATTATCTGATTTAAAATTAATAGTTTTCTTTTCCTGCTGTTTTTGGTATATTTGGAATTTAGGTACATAGTTTGAGGAGGAAGAATGTTTTGCTAACGTTGCACCAAGTTTATTTGCAATATCCGATTTGTCAGTTAATAGGTCATCCCCATTCTTAAGGTGGTGGACGCTAGATTTGGAACCCTTACCTTTAATTTTCTGTATCATATTCCATACCTTAGACATGGGCGTCCGTGAATTTATTTTTGAAACATAATCACGCCAAGATTGGCGTTTATTATGTTTAAAAGTACGCCTGGCTTTAGCATTTGAAATTTTAAATTGATTCAAATTATGGACCATCGGATGGCGACGGAAATAACGCTCAGCCTTTTTCCGTGCCTTCCTAGCTTGCCTGCAGTCATTGTTAAACCATGGTTTACGGATGTGTGCATTTGCAGAGGACTTTGGAATACAATCATCAGCTATTTTGTACAGTTCATCAGTGAACACCGTAATAGAATCAGGAACATCAACAAAAAGGCCAGGATGTAATTTGCTCGTACACAGTAATTGGAACAAAGGCCAGTTAGCCTTTGAGAAGTTCCATCGTGATGATGGAGGAACGTCAGTTGGAATTATTGTTTGAAGAATAGTCGGGAAATGGTCACTTCCACAAAGGTCGTCGTGGACTGACCATTCGAATTCATTCAACAGATCGGAGTTGGTAAGTGATAAATCAAGAGAAGAATATGTGCCTGTTCCAGGATGTAAATAAGTTTTAGAGTTATCATTAAAGATGCATAAATCATTGTTCGAAATGAAATCTTCTAATATCTTACCTTTACTGTTCGTGTCAGCACTACCCCAAAGTGGATTATGCCCATTCAAATCGCCCATAATGATACAGGGCTTGGGGAGCTGGTCATAGAGTGCCTGAAGATCAGTTTGGTGAAGAGTAGAAGATGGAGGTACATAAAGCGAACACAATGTGAAAACAATGTTGAGGCTTAAACGGACTGCAACAGCTTGAAGTGGAGTATTAAGTGGAACAGGGCTATGTATGACACCCTGCCTCACCAACACTGACGATCCTCCAGTAGCCCTAGGTCCTGGAGGAGAAAAGAAGTTATATGCATCATATTGCCTCAAATTGATTTGATCATTATCTTTAAAATACGTTTCTTGTAAACAAAATGCTGATGGTTTAAAATCCTGTATCAATAACTGTAAATCATTAAAATTATTCTTTAGTCCCCTGCAATTCCACTGAATAAGAGTATTGGAGCCATTCATGGAGGCTCAACTGGAGTTCTTGAGTGAGAGGGAGGTCCACTCCCACGAACCGGGAGTGAGGGACTGACCTCCATCGCTAGAGGCTCAAATGGATTATGAACCTCTACTGTGGTGTCAGCAAGAGAAGGCAATTCCAAGTGCTGGAGAGCCCTTATCTTTTTTAACTTCTTTTTTTCTGTTTTAGTCAGATGGGCTTCGCCCTGAATGTTTTTGGTGATTTTCACATGGCTGGGTTCTGATGGAGTTACCGTTTTCTGAGTTTGCTGAATCTGAGGTGCTGATGGTAGATGGTCTGTCTGGGAAGCTGAAGTAGATTTCATAGATTGAGATGTCTGTGCATCGTCGATGGTAAACTGGTCTTCTTTTACCCAAGAGATCAAAGTCTGGCAGGATGTAGAGGCTGTAGTAACTTTGAGAACTGGCGGCGGAGAAGAGACTGCAGCTGAATAAGTGATATTTGTGGGTGATTTTGATGGAAGTTGTACCAATTGTTTGGCAGCAGAGTAAGAAATATTTTGCGTGTGCTTCAGTTTTAAGATCTGTGATTCTGATACGAACACTGGACATGATTTGGATGAGGCCACATGCTCCCCGTCGCAGTTGGCACACTTGACATCATCTGTGCACTCGGAACCTTCGTGAATTCCACTGCAACGGAAGCATCTGGCCTTGCGAGTGCAAGTTTTTGCCCCGTGTCCAAACTGTTGACACTTGTAACACCGGAGAGGATTTGGAACATAAACCTCCACTCCGATGTTAAAGTAACCGGCTTTAATGGAATTTGGTATTTTAGCAAGACAAAAAGTAAAAAGATACGTGTTAGTGGGGATAAATTTTCCATCTTCTGATTTTCTGCTGAACCGCTTAACAGCAGTGACCCCTTGATGTTTCAATTCAGCAGCAATCTCTTCTTCTGCCATGTCAGAAAGACAGCGTGCGCGGTCCCTGACAATGCCTCTACTTGAATTCAGTGTCCTGTGCACCGAAACAACAACCTGGGTGTTAACAAACTGCTGTAGACCCAGCAGATTGACAGATTGTTGTCTCCGTGCACATTCCACAAGGATGGAACCAGAACGAAGACGTGTAACATTGGTAACTTCTCCACAGGCACTTTGAATGCCTTTCGAGATAGCGAAAGGATTTAGTTTTAAAGGATTGCCATCAGCAGATGCGATGACAATGAATCTCGGCCAAGAATCTGCAATCTCAGTTGATGTTTCTTCTTCGTCAGACGTTATAGAATCGACATGACGACGTTTATTTGTTTTGAAAGAACCAGATAGATTGTGGTGAGCCATGGTGTTATGTAGTGATTCGGCACCCCTGCTCCCCACCCGCCATCGAGTGTCAACAAGGACGATGTCACAGTGGAAGCCAACCTGCAACACCAGGGATACAGAGGTGTTATACTCCAGAAAATATAGACTTGAAAAGCTATGAGATCAAAAAGAATAAGCGTCAGGCTGGTTCGGCCCATAACACTTTCCCCAAGAAACACAGAATTCAGAGGTCTCTATCTCCAGATTGGCCCATGAGCCACCGCCTTCTGGCATACGACTCTAGGCAAACAGGAACAAAACAATGATTTTGATAACAAAGTTTAGCGTGCGATTGTATTCTTAATAATATAGCCATGTATTTCATGCTAGGGCATGACGTGACCAGCCGATTGATAGAATCGGGCCAATTCTACCACCCGTCTAGGCGAAGTAAGGGTCGAAGTGGTGTGTTGGGCAATAGGAACACTTGTTCCTGGCTCCAATGCCCTCAACCACCAGAATCCCGTCCTCCGCCGACACAGGGGCGCAACCCACGGCAAACGGGTTGCCCAATTTGGTCGCCTTTTACGACCAGCAATGGGGTGCTGTGGACAAATTCTACCCCGAGTCCACATGGGGGAAGAGCTATTAGCGTTACCCAGCACTCACCACGGGGAGGTTGCTCTTCACGAGTGCCTCTGGACATGGAACCAAATGGATGACTTTTAAAAATGTGATTGTTAAAAAACCCAGTCATATTAGAAATTCCAAACATTGGAAATAGATTAAGTTGTGTGGGTCTATGTCTCCAGAACGAAGCTTGTGTTTCTGTGTTCTACAGACAGCAACACCAACGGTGTCAGCTCCACGACGTTTTGTTCATGCCCCCCCCCCCCCCCCCCCCATAAATATGTTATTTATGAATATAATCATTTTATTTTGTACAACCTGAACAGTTTGAAGTACATGTTATAAACAGCACAGTTTGCGCGCGTGCGTGCGTGCGTGCGTGCGTGTGTGTATGTGTGTGTGTGTGTGTGTGTACCATGTGTATGTGCTTGTTTTGTTTGTATAATGCCCACACGGGGATATGAAGGAGACTTGTAAACAATCGACTCACTGATTTAATGACCGACGATCCGGCATTCAACAACAACAAAGTTCAACTACCACTGTGGCTGCCAACTATGTCACGGAATTCATGACGAAGGTATACGTTTAGCCCTCTTCACGGCCAACGGTGCATATGTACATTGGCGTTTTGTCAACTTGAGGCGGTGAGGATTTATACGAGTATTGTGTAGGACATCTCTGATTTTATTTGTTTATTCTTCTTAACCCACATACGCCCTCCCTTTTCTTATCCCATATACTCTACATATATCTGTGGTTCTTTAATTCTAGCCCCATTTATGTCCACGACATATCTATGCATACAAAATGAAGATGAAGGGCCACCAGTTTGAATTATGTGTTTAGAAATTTAGGCAACCCAAACTGATCACTGACAGGTGTGTTCAAGGTTGAAAAAGAAAACAGATGATTTTTTTTGTCTACTCAAGATATTTCTCTTTGGGCAAAAATGGAAATTGATCTTTGAAATAAAGTTCTGATTAGAAATTTGTTATACTCTGACAATATAGAGTAGGGTGAAATACTACATGTATGCTGATCAAAATAGAAAGTCGTCCGAAACATAACAAGTGGGGGTCCGGGTAAGAATATAGGTCCCGGTCAACCTATGCTTGTCGTAAGAGGCGACCAGAAGGATCAGTGGTCAGTCTCGGGGATATTTTGTATTGCATGTCATCGTACTTCAAGTGAGCGGGTTGATGTGTATGATGTCAATCACCGGATTGTCAGGTCCAAACTCGATTATTTACAGACCGCCGCCTCATAGCTGGAATATTGCTGAGCGCTGCTTTAAAGAAACAAACAACACCGTCGACATAAGCATTAAACAAACCATGATAAATAAAACAATGTTTCTGTTATTTCGATACATTTGATTACAGGAGTCAAATTCCGATCGAAAACTCCAGTGAATGTGAGTAGGTGAGGGCTTAACGCGGTTAGATTGGGCGTCCATCAAGGTGTTCCTGTGCGTTTGTTGCAGTAGTGATGCATCATTTCTTGTGATCAAATCTAAAAGTGCGTATATTTCAATACTGATATTTGTCTTTAAACAGTTTGGTTACTTGTTACGATAGGAAAACTGTTACAAAATCTTCATCCCCACAGCATTCTTACAGTTAATTAACCCACAGTTAAATGCGGAGTTACGTCCTTGTGGCGTATGCTTACATGTATATCTGCTATATATTTGTTCAATATAGTCTAAATTCGATTTTCTTCATAACATGTTATTTTTCATGTAGAATGTACTACACCCGTGAAGATACGGGGTAGAATAGGTCTTCAGCGACCCATGCTTGTCGTAAGAGGCGACTAACGGGATCGGGTGGTCAGGCTCACTAACTTGGTTGATGCATGCCATCGTATCCCAATTGCGTAGATTGATTCTCATGATGTCAATCTTACCCGTGAAGATCCGGGTAGGAATATGTCTTCAGCAACCCATGCTCGCCGTAAGAGGCGACTAACGGGATTGGGTGGTCAGGCTCACTGACCTGGTTGATGCATGTCATCGTATCCCAACTGCGTAGATCGATGCTCATGAAGTCAATCACTGGATCGTTCGGTCCAGACTCGATTATTTACAGACCGCCGTCATATAGCTGGAATATTGCTGAGTGCAGCGTTAAACAACAAACAAACAAATGCAACCATTCAAGTATTTTGACATGTTGCAATTTTATAAAAATGTTTTCGGCATAAAATGACAGTCAGGTCAGCTGAACATTAACATTGTGAAACATCACATACTTGTTCCCATCCTTGAATTATATTCGAACATGATTTACAATATCTCCGCCCGGGCAATGATATTGAGAACCTTTTTGTGGCCATAACTCATAACATTTTATATAAAATATATAGACATTGGTGTATGTTTAGTTGAGGTGGGTATTGCGACGAGAACAAGTTGATACACATACAATTGAGTCATGAATTCAAAGTTATATTTAAAAGTTGTTAAACATATATGGGGATAACAAAATTATCTACAACCGTTTAAAACACAGGCTGGGCCACCTCGCTGAGGATCATGGGGACTTACGGTGTTCGCTTCCTGCACGATACTCCAGCAGGATTTACCGTCATCACTTTAGCCACTGGTGGTTTTGGAATTCATTTAAAACAAATGCTCAGCAACGAGTTGGCTTAAAACACTGGTTTCAATAATCTTTGTTGATTAAAGCATCACACCAAATTTAAAAATAAGCAATTTGTTATTTACACATATATTTAAAGTTTATTATACAGACCAATTTCTTTAAAGCAGCTAAGAATGTGATGCCCGCTTACACGGGGAAACGTCTTTCAGAGTTACTGTTTGGCAATGTGAATCCCTTGCGATTGCAAGTCCACACAGTCAAGAGTTAGTATTTGGACTATTATAACAATCTATGTTTCGTGTACTGATGAAAACGAATAAGGGAACAATGAAAAAGTATAGAGAAATATGGTTTACTGTCAGTACATTTGAAACAACGGGCATGTCTGAATCGAATGTTGAGATGTGTTTGTGTGCATTGTTTCCAACGCATATTTGGGTGACAAGGCTGTGATAGCATATCATTTTACTGTGTCTAAAACTGAGTGTTCCGTTATTGACGACGGTATATTAAGCTATTGTCTAAATTTTCAGTTGAGCTACATTGCTGTGGCACTGTTTATTTTATCGAGGTGAAATGGGGTTGAATGTCGTGTTCAAGATTATTGCACTTAGATAGCGACGTGTTTGCACGTGTGTCTGCATGTGTGGGTGTTTTTACTTGTCCGGACTTATACTGATTTTATAGTACCAGCTCACTGAGATGCACTGCCGCAGTTCAACTTAAATGCCCCACACAGGCACAGTTAGTGCCTCCGAGCCGACCAGTCCCTCAATGCCGAGCTCCAAGAAGGGTGAGTGAGTGAGTGAGTGAGTTAAGTTTTAAGTCACATGGGCAATATTTCAGCCATAACGTGACTATCAAAGGTTTAAAATTATAAATACTTTGAAAACGTATAAAAAAACTGCCAACGATGGGCAGTAAAATAACTAGACTTATCACAGAGAAATATTTAAAACTAGTATGGAGTCATAAAATTGATATTACTATACATAACAATACATTATAAAAACAGGCTATGATCTCCAACAACTGAAGGTAGATCACCACACTGGGGACCATGGGGACTTACAGTACTTTTGCTACCTGCATGGACCCCAGCTGGATTTACATCATCCCTTCAGGTGTTGGCGATTATTGACAAATGTAGCCAGAATAAAAGAACATATATACTACGATTAAAATTGTGGTGAAAAAACATTACTTTGAATGACGTGGTCTGACAAACCCTCTCTGGGGGACAATCATTTTACACTACTTCAACCCCCATCAAGGGTAAAGCCACGAACAATCTCAGTTAACAAGTTTTCCGCTACCAATACTAAAATATATATTATTTACAGAACATATCATCAAAATTTATGTAATAATTCTATTTCTTTTAAAAAACCAATAATTAAATGACTACTTACGTGATTAAAAAGATCCTTTAGCGATGAAACTGTGAAATAGTTATCCCTTGTGATGGAAAAATCAATACAGTCAAGCAGGACATGCTTGACCGTGATTCTTTCATCACAAGGGATACAGAATGGAGGATCCTCACCTTTAAGTAAATATTCATGAGTATAACGTGAGTGACCAATACGACATCGTCTTAATACAACCTCTTCAAATCTGGACGGACAGCCCAAGTAGGTGTAACCAGTATTTGGTTTTATTTCATGTAATTTATTTATACCTACTTGGGTGTCCCACTTCTTTTGCATCAGATCACGGATGTAAGATCTAATTATAGGTTTATAATCACTGTATGGTAAAAGAAGTGGTGTCACAGATTTGTTGAGTGCTGCTTTTGCGGCAGCGTCAGCCAGTGTGTTACCAACAATCCCAACATGGCTTGGTAACCAACAAAAGACGATGTCATATTGGCCAGTCGCAAGATCATTAAATAACTCAAGAATTTCAATTAAAAATGGATGTTTACATGACATATTTTTAATAGCCTGAAGGCACGAAAGTGAGTCTGAAAAAATAATGAATTCTTTATATTTAGATTTGTTCTTGATATATTTTAGTGCCGTTAAAATGGCGTGTGCTTCTGCTGTGAATATGGAACTATTATCGGGTAATCTTGAAGATACTGTTCTGGATCCAATGACAGTGGCACTAGCAACTGCGCCACCATCCTTGGATCCATCTGTAAATATAGATTTATATGTGTCATAATTGTTTCGTAATTGATTGTATTCTTGTTGATAAATAAGTGGGTTTGTATCAGATTTCTTAAGACTAGTTAATGTGAGATCTACAGTTGGTCTTACCATTTGCCAAGGAGGTGTTGAAAAAAGTTGTGTGGGAGCTATATCTTGAAAGTTAATGCTCGCAGCAAAAACGACTGATTTTATTCTTATTCCAAGAGGTGGAACAAGAGATGATTTCTTATTGTAAAGATCTTCGTAGAGAGGATTAAATACGCAATTAAAAGCTGGATTTGACTGATTTGAATATAATTTAGTGATGTATTGTAATGATAATTTCAGACGGCGTTGTTTAAGAGAAGGCTCATCCGCTTCAACAGACAGACTTGGAATAGGAGAAGTGCGAAAGGCACCAAGGCAAAGCCTCAGACCTTGGTGATGGATAGTATCTAGTTTTTTTAGATTACTTTTACATGCTCCACCATAGACGATGGAGCCGTAATCAAGTTTAGAACGGATCAGTGATCGATATAAGTGTAAGAGGGTTGTCTGATCCCCTCCCCACTTTGAATTAGAAACAACTTTCAAGAGATCGAGTGCCTTCAGGCATTTAGATTTAAGGTATTTAATATGTGGGAGGAAAGTTAAGTGGCTATCAAAAATAAGTCCCAAGAACTTGGCCTCCTTAACAACTTTGATAGGAGTGCCATTCAGAAATAGTTCAGGGTCCTTATGTGGCTTATATTTTCTGCAGAAATGTATGCAATTAGTTTTTGATTTGGAAAATTTAAACCCGTTTTCTAGACACCACTTGTTAATTTTATTGAGACATAATTGTAATTGCCTTTCTATTGTGTGCATATTTTTACCACGGCAAGATAGATTAAAATCATCCACAAAAAGTGATCCATCAACTGAATCATTTAAAACTTTTGACAAACTGTTAATTTTGATACTAAATAAAGTGACAGACAAAATACTGCCTTGTGGGACACCCTGATCCTGATTATAATGATCAGACAGGGTTGTACCCACTCGGACTTGAAATTGCCTGTCTGTTAAAAACTGGGATATAAAATGAGGCAGACGGCCTCTTAATCCAAAATCATGAAGATCTTTTAAAATACCATGTTTCCATGTTGTATCGTAAGCTTTTTCTAAATCGAAAAAGATCGATACAGCATGTTGTCTATTTACAATGGAATTTTTAATGAACGATTCTAAACGCACTAAATGATCGATAGTACTTCTGTTCTTCCGGAAACCACATTGTATATTGGTAAGAAGATTATTTGTTTCCAAGTACCACACTAATCGATTATTTACCATGCGTTCCATCGTTTTACAAACACAGCTAGTTAGTGAGATAGGTCGGTAATTTGATGGATCAGAATGATCCCGCCCAGGTTTGGGTATTGGTATAACAATGGCATTATGCCATGAAGGTGGAAACGTCCCAGATGTCCAAATGTCATCAAATATAGTCAACAAAGTTGCAAGGCATGATTCGGGCAAGTGTTTCAGTAGCTGATAATGAATATTATCAGCGCCTGCTGCTGTATCATGAGCTTGCCCTAAGGCAGTATATAGCTCATGTAGTGAAAATACCTCATTGTAATCTTCACCATTATCAGATGTAAAATTTACTTTTTTCTTTTCCTGTTGGAGCTGATATTTTTGAAATTCAGGAACGTAATTTGATGAAGACGAATGTTGAGATAACGTTTTCCCAAGGCTATTGGCAATATCAGACTTATTCGTTAGCAAAGTATCGCCATCCTTTAGATGGTTTACTGTAGAATTTGATCCCTTGCCTTTGATCTTTTTGATCATGTTCCATACCTTGGACATGGGGGTACGAGAGTTAATTTTTGAGACATAATTCTGCCAGGATTGACGTTTATTTTGTTTGAATAGACGCCTCGCCTTAGCATTTGAAATTTTGACAGTGTTTAAATTATGGACAGTGGGATGTTTACGGAAGTATTTCTCCGCCTTCTTACGACATTTCCTAGCTTGTTTGCAAGAGTCATCAAACCACAGTTTACGAACATGTGGGTTGACGGAGGACTTAGGAATTGATTCATCAGCAATTTTATTCAGTTGATCTGAGAACAACTGAATCGGGTCATTAACATTCTGAAAGGACGTAGGTTGTAATTTATCTTTGCATAAAGATTGAAATAAAGGCCAATCAGCCTTCACAAAATTCCATCGAGGTGAAGGTGGATCATCAGCGGGATTAATGGGTTTAAGCACCGTGGGGAAATGGTCACTCCCACATAGGTCATCATGGACAAACCATGAAAATTCATTCAACAAAACTGAATCCGTCAATGACAGATCTAATGATGAATACGTACCAGTTGCAGGGTGTAAGTAGGTGTCCGAGTCATCGTTAAAGATGCAGAGGTCATTATCAGAAACAAAATCCTCAATGACTTTACCCTTTTGATTAATGATAGAGCCTCCCCATAAAGTATTATGCCCATTTAGATCACCCATGATGAGACAGGGCTTTGGGAGCTGGTCGTACAGTTTTTGGAGATCATTACGCTGAAGATTTGAGGATGGAGGAATGTATAAGGAGCAAAGTGTGAAGGCAATATGCAGTGTAAGTCTAACTGCAACTGCTTGCAAATTCGTGTCAAGCGGAACAGGACTGTGAACAACGCCCCGCCGCACCAAAATAGAAGCACCTCCAGTAGCTTTATCTCCCGGAGGAGAAAAAGAATGATAGGAACTATACTGCCTTAATTCAAATTTATCAGTATTTTTCAGGTACGTCTCTTGTAAACAAATTGCTGATGGAATAAAATCAGTTGTTAATAACTGTAGTTCGTTAAAATTGTGCCTAAGCCCTCTGCAATTCCATTGAAGTACATTTGAATGATTCATGGCGGTTCCACAGGAGATCGCTCACGTGAACGTGAAGAGGAGTCACAACTGTTGGTGTGATGTGAGGATGGAGTAACATCCATCTCTAAAGGTTCAAAGAAGTTGTGAACATCTACAGATGTTTCAGTAGGAGTCGGGATCTTTGTTGTAATTTTCCTGTTTTGTTTTTTCTTTTGTTTTCTTGACGTGTCAGCTGATGTTTGTACAGTAGCTGACATTTCTGGAGCTGCTAAAGATTGAGTCAAAGTTTCACTCATAATCTTAGATGGTGGAGAATTGTCACATGCTGTAGTAGCTAATTGAGGTGTCTGGCTTTCAGATGTTGTCGTAATAGGCATTGGATGGTCTGAATTTGTCCATGTCAAATCTGTTTGACATTTTATTGATCTAGTTGTGGAAGGGCGAGAGACAGCTGCAGCATAGGTTTGTGTTGATGGAGGAGACCGGCTGGCAACAAGTTTTTTAGCATCTAGATAAGACAAATTATTTTGACATTTGACAGTCAAAATATCCTTTTCCAGTTTCCACAGTGGACAGAATTTGGAAGAAGCAACATGTCGGCCATTACAATTAACACATTTGAGTTCAGCTGTACAATCAGAACCGTCATGATTGCTACCACAGCGGAAACAAACAGACGATCGATTGCATGTCTTGGACCCATGTCCAAACTTCTGACACTTATAACATCGGAGTGGATTGGGGACATACACCTCCACTCCGATGTTGAAATAGCCTGCCTTTATTGATTGGGGTATGGTTGAAAGGGAGAAGGTGAACAAATATGTGTTCGTAGGAACGAAGGTCTCACCGTCTTTTCTTGAGAAACGTTTCACTGACGTGACATGTTGTTCCTGTAATTCATCAAGTATCTCGTCCTCTGACATCTCAGCCAGACAACGGGCTCTGTCGCGGATGATACCTCGACTTGAATTTAGCGTTCTGTGCTCAGAGACAACTACTGCAGTGTTTGCAAACATTGTACACTTCAAAAGATTGATAGCTTGCTGTCTCCGTGCACACTCCACCAAAAGAGAGCCGCCCCGGAGCCGTGAAACATTTTTTACCTCTCCGCAAATACCTTCAATGGCTTTGCAAATTGCAAATGGATTCATTTTTAAAGGATGATCAGTTCCAGATTCAACTACAAGAAATCGTGACCAATTAGAATTTTGTTGAACAGAAGCAGCGTCAGATGAGAAAGTCTCAGCTTCTAAACGTCTTTTCTTTTCGTTGCGGTTTGAACCAGAGAGATTGTTTGCCATGGTGAAAGTAAATTATTCAGCACCTCTGCTCCCCACCCACCATGGAGTGCTACAAAGAGCGATGTTATATTGCACCGGATCTCCAACATGCAAACATCAGTGATACAGAGGTGGTATACTCCAGTAAGAACAACATGAATAGCTGTATTTGTCTATCAAATAAAATGCCAGGCTGGTTCGGCCCATGACAGGAAATTGAAGACATACAGAACTCAGAGGTCGAAAGTACCAGATTGGCCCATGAGCCACCGCCTTCTGGCGTAAGACTCTAGGCAATTTATTCAATCCAAAATTGATAATATACACAAGATATGCACGGCCAAGACCGAAATATACATTAGAATACAACACATGTGTGCATATACATTATTACGCACAGGGCCTGGCATGACCAGCCGATTGATAAGACCGGGCCCATCTTACCACCCGTCTAGGCGAAGTAAGGGTCGAAGTAGTGTGTTGGGCAAAGGAACACAGTTCCAGGAACCAGTGCCCTCAACTACCAGACTCCCGTCCTCCGCCGACACAGGGACGCAACCCACGGCAAACGGGCTGCCCACTTTGGTCGCCTCTTACGACCAGCAATGGGGTGCTGTGGAAATATTCTACCCCGGTTCCACACGGGGGAAGAGCTATTAGCGCTACCCAGCACTCACCACGAGGAGGTTGCTCTTCACGAGTGCCCCAAGAAGGGTAACAAGAACCGCCTTTTAACGTCCATTGGCATGAATAGCTTCCGCTATTCAGACGGACGCTCCACCACTTGATCACGGAAGCGCTCGAACCTGTTTAGGAGCTTAATATAATGCGCGTTAGAAAGAATACACTATACCCGGAGTGCCAGGTGTAACATGAAATGGTCTAAATATGTCCTTTCCAGGTTGATGTCCCTCGACGTATGTCCACAACCGAATTCTTAACATCTGCTACCAGATTCATCTGAGCGCAACGACCCTTGCCATCGGCGTGGAGGACTGTAACTCCAGAGGGGAACACTTCATTGTCATTGGCAGTGACGACAAGAACATACACGTATTCAAGCAAGTCAGCTCCTCCTCCGGTTAGTACTGTACCAACAACCATCCATTACCATGATATCATAAACATGTTCCCTCTGTACATATTTAGCCAATTAGTATCCATTGCTTGTTTAACTGACCCTTCGGTTTAGTGATTACTGAAGTGTTTTTTTTAACTGTTTTTTTAGTTCACCTGCCAGGAAAGGTCAGGTGATTTCAAAGCACTTCCAAAACGAGGTTGTGAAATGGTCACTATATGTAGTTTCAAGTATGTTTGGTGCGTATCTTGATCGGAAATTAAATGGCTCCGATGAAAAATCATTGATTCATCATCCGTCAGTATGTTCTGTTTTTCCATATTCATTGTTTTGATCTTGATTTGGACGATGCTTTAAAATTCTCCCACAATACATCCCCTGGCACAGTAAACATATAATCTCCTCAGAGGTGAGGTGAGGTGAAATTGGGTTTTACGTCGCGTCCAAGATTATTGCACTTGTATAGCTAATTGCATGCGCGCGCGTGTGTGTGGCTGCTAGTTCTAGTCTGGACTGATGCCGATGTATAGTGCTAGCACACTGAGATACCATGCCGCAGTTTAACATGGATACCCCACTCAGACACAGTATACTGACTCCGATCCGACCAGTCCTTGTTTAAGCCCCTTAATGCCGAGCGACAGACAGGGTAACAACAAGTAAGATCTTTTAACGTCTTTTGGTATGACGCGGCCGGGGATCGAACCCCGGACCTTCCGCTCTCCGGGCGGACGCTCTACCACTAGACCACGGAGGCGGTCGCAGTTCAAGGCATATCTTTGATATCTGTTCCCATAAGTATGAGTAATGCTATATGTAAGTAGTTACTTACTTATCCGTAGCGTTCCTTCATGGACGAATATGACTGACAAAATGCCCCACGACCCTTTTAGTTCCCTTTTCCGTACAAAGGAATAATAATCAACACCATAAAGATGTTGACTCACATTGACAACTTATCCCACCGGGTACCCATTCACCGCTGCGCGAACAGATGCGTAAAACATGATAATTAAAATAATGCAGAAGATTGCAATCAAGCAACAATTTTGTGCCTGAATCGCCTTTCCTACGTACATGGGACATAATCAATGTGTATTAACACGTGGCATTATCGGTAATTATTTCAGTCTGATCGATATGGTACGCGAACATAAGGCAAATCGTTTATTTACTCGCCGTGTTGGTGACTGAAGAAAGACGACATTCTTTGCGCAATGGAGGATGGTTTTATTACATTCTTACTGACTTATTTTGTCACCGGTGATTCTCCTACAGTCAAGTCCGGCTTTGGAAACAAGTGGGAAAGGTTCACAAATATTATAATAGCAACTGACATCCTCTCTGAAGTTTCTGACATTTAAAGCAGAGTGCGTGTGTGTCACTGTGCCTCCAGAACGAGGCGTGTGTGTCTCTGTGCCCCCAGAACGAGGCGTGTGTGTCTCTGTGCCCCCAGAACGAGGCGTGTGTGTCTCTGTGCCCCCAGAACGAGGCGTGTGTGTCTCTGTGCCTCCAGAACGAGGCGTGTGTGTCTGTGTTCTACGGACAGCAACACCGGCGGTGTCAGCTCCACGACGTGGTGTTTCTGTCGCCCCAGGACGGACAACAGGAAGCAGGCACCGTGTACTACAGCCTTACTGCGGGTAATTTAGTTTTACATTCTTCGCCAACTCGAATTCCAATTTGATTATCAAATTTATAGAGATTGAGAGTGACGACGACAGTGACTACTGGGTCTATGAGGACGAGGACGACGACCACCAAGAGGTTCATCCTCTGAGGAAGGCACTGAGGAGAGTGGCTGCCTTCTGGAGGAGAATCTTCTTGAGAATTCTCATCCAGTGGGCGTGCGTGCATTTGGGCATGTGATTTAGTGTAAGTGTATGTGGGTGATCAGAATGTGTATTGCGTGCATGTGAGTGTGTTTGGGTGATGAAGATGTGTTTTGCTTGCATGTTCGGGTGTAAGTGATTTTGTGTGAGAGGATGTGTTTTGGTGCTCGTCTTATAAACTATTCCCCCTTTTGGTCTGTTTTGGCTACATCCTTTTTGCTTATTTTTGGACTCACTCTTTCAATCTAATATGTTTTGGCATACCCTTTGGCTAACATTTCCAAGTTTATTTGTCTTCTAATCAGAGGACTGTTCTTCCTTTTTGGTCCTGATTCAGATACTTTCTTTTGGCACATGCCATTCTATTTCTTGATTATATCTAAATAAATATTGATGAATGGTATACACAAGAGTCTGTTTTCCTTCCTTCCTTGGATCTAATAACGAAAAGATGACAGCAACACAGCAGGAGAGGCGGCTGAACCGACTCTGGTCTTAAGATATCTTGAAAAAGTTGTTATACAGAGTAAACTAATTAACAAATACAGATATTTAGGGGGTCATTTGCCCTATCCCGCTGTGTTGCTGTCTTCTAGCCGAGAGTATTCTACAAGCCGTCTGTGATGGCAAACCCGAAGTTAATAGATCAACAAGGGTTGCCATAGCTACGAAGTTGATGTCGGAACACTGGTTATTTTACGATCACTTCACTTACTATAAGTTTGATGAAAACGTGAATGATCGAGAGTAGTCTCCCTTCGCTGTTTGTGACTGATTTACCGTTACCGATTCTTTAGATATTTAGATATATTTTAAGAATAAAAGGGGGCTTTTGCTCCTCGACTAGCGCTATTTTTCAGTCCAGGTATAGACGTAGTAGTTAGTACCTTGTATGAGACTGGGACAATTAGGGTACTCATGAACTCTTAGATAGATATAGGCTACATACAATTCGATCAAGCAAACAAAGTTATGTTTGAAAAACTTGAACCAAACTGACAAGGACTGCCAATTTGACCAGGTCTAGTCTCCCCTTGAATGTTTAGACACGAAAATCCCAATATATCCCCATGCATATGCACGTCCATGAATCCAAGTGAATGAGTATGGTTTTAGCAATATTTCAACCATCTCACGGCGAGGGACACCAGAAATGGGCTCCACACATTGTACCAATGTAGGGAATCGAACCCGGGTCTCGGCGTTACGAGCGAACGCTTTAACCACTAGGCTACCACACTGCCCCCCGTGACTCCAAAGTCAATAATTTGGTGAGTGAGTATCGTTCGCTTCCCCCATGTCGCGGCAGGGAGGCACAAATAATGGACTTCTCACGTTTTATTCATCATGTATGTTCATCTTGAACATTGAGTGGGAACAGAAGGGACACGTTACTTCTATGTCGACCTGGGAGATTTACAGCGTGTAGCTGTATATTGGACGGAACAACCTAATAATTTAAACAGTAGTAGTAATAGTAATTGTGGTGGTGGTAGTAGTAGTAGTGGTATAAATATACGGCCTACCTATAATCATGTTTGGTTTAAAAAGTAGGGAAGCTTAAAATCAAAGTGAGGCGTTTAATCTTGACCAGAGGGTAGATCAGGACAATACATGCACGGACAACAATGATGAATGTCAAAACAGGTCACTCATTACGAGCAGGTGAACACGTACTTTGCCTTACAATTAAAGAGGCTGTCAACCCCCTTTTGGTACGCGGGATTCAGGGGTTCATTTAAAGGGTATTAGGGATTCAGCAGTGTGGTACGCGGGTAGCTAATACAATCGCATTTGGTACGCAGATTTAACATTTAAATAAAAATATTGGTGCAAGTAAATATTTCCTTTATATTTTAAATTTGTTATCGATATTCTTTTAGCAAGTAAACCTTATGCTACACCCTTTTGCCAATGCCTTTGAGATTTGTGTTAAGTACTTGGTATTCGGGATTCAGGGTTGAGCAATGAGACTCGGGATTCAGGGGAGTGGGGCTTGGCACTCTCGTTAAACAGCCGGGACCCTGCCTTGGCATTTGGATGAGTGGTAATACAGCTGGAAATAGCATGTAGAGGCGGCGTTACATTCTTAAACGAATCATGAATACAATATACAAAGTGATGCCACAGGCAAGTTAATTAGCTTGTATCTCCTGTGTATTTGTGGGGAATGGATGGACGGGTCCCTTATCCAGCTTCTTCTCGACCAATGAGCAAAGGGAGACCACTCTTGTCGGCTTAATAGTACGAGTTAAGTGGTTACACACAACCAAATGTTTTCCCACAGACTTCTATAATAATGTTATATTTTTAAACAATAAAATAATAATTAAGCATTCAACAGCTATTACCTGTACGCATGTGCAAAGTCTGGCCTTAGAGCAGCAATATTTTTATTTTTTTAAAATGACTTGCTTAGCCAGCTCCTTTCCCGAGTACAGGAAGCTAAACACACCATCCCCAGTTCCGCGCCAAATGTCACTTTACTTGAAAATATCTGTGGTCACATCAAACATAAGTCATCATGTTGAAAAAGTACTAAATACAGAAAAACACGGTCAGTTTTAATAACTGGATGAATGTACATTAAAATGACATACAAATCTTCCACAATATCATCCAAGCACAGCCTGCAGATATCTCTCGATCTGCATTGAAGACTCCCTACCAAAACGGCACAGTCACACCTGGTTCTGATTGGCTGGAGCAGACCCTACTGGCAAAGAGTTTTCAAGACCAATTGCGCAGCTTGTCTGTCTGCAGCAATTAGTGCAGCTACCGGCAACCTTAAACGTACATCACGAGCTACACACCAGCAGACCGTTCCCAGGTCGGATGAATTGTCTTTGCCAGCAATTACATACGTTCCCCAGTTAGCCAGTTAATACTCACGGTCAAAACAAACACAACCTGGCCTTCATTTTATCACCGACGGAAACCATGACAACGGCCGTCTAACCAGGATCATCTGCTTCCTTTTATTTAGTCGTTTGATTCTGCGTCGACAGTTTAGGACTTTCTTCCCGTCTTTATCACAACAAAAGGCCCCGTCCAGAAATCTTATCCTCTATATTTCAGCATCATGTAAATAGGGTTAATAACGAACTATAATTGGCCATTATAATCGGGACTGCAAGTGTATAGACTGCAACGTCTGTTTCTTATATAAACAGCTATGAAATAGCGAAAAAAAGGAATCGGAAGGCACAGATCTTTCCAACTGAAAACGAATCCTAAACTTTTCTTCTTGGTACAAATCTTAACACGGCTTTAGAGAGTGAATTGTATGTTTTTAACAGCTAACAGGCACGACTTGGTGGTGAACTACCATATATCCGGCGTTTGAGTATATAGGCAAAGGTTTGAAACCTAAAAGTCGCCAAGTGTTTGGCTCCATGGCATGTAGCTACACCTGGCTGTTTGACGTTGCCGGAAATGGACGATGACGCCTCGTTCTGACTTCGTCTCCATAACATAGTAACCGTTGTCGTTGCCAACGTCCCCTTCTGTTTTTAACAGACTCACTATCGCTCTTGCTTGCTATCGCTCTGCATTTCGTTGACTACAACATGGTTTCGAGGACTTCTACTAACAAGATGTTTACTAGGCTGCATATTCAAGGTATTTAAGAAGACAGTTATTGTATTTTAAAGTGTTAGTATGTAGATTTACACTGCAATTGGCCGTTGTTCACCAGCAGGATCGGTGGGGATGACTCTGGCCGCCATTTGCAATTTGTGAAAATTCAGAAATCTGTATCTTGTCAATGTCTTTTCTGCGACTGAAATGAGAGCTGTTGGTATTTACATATGACGGACGATGTTCTTAAATTTCTGCAGATGTTTTTTTCATATATATAAGACTTAACCTTTGTACATTTATATTTGTAAACTTCTCTTTCAAACGTGCGGCCTATTACTGAAAGATGCACTGTGTATCAACACAACGATTAAATGCCCGTTTTATTTCCTTGAAGGCATTCTCGTGGCCTATACGTGTCCCCAAAAGGTCTCTATAAACCCTAGGGTCTATATTATCGGAATCTGCTATCCTTCAGACGGCCCCCAAATAGTTTTGCTTCCATTGTACACGCCATGTATGTAACGTGCATTTAAATGTGTTGTTTTTGTTTTTTTTCAGCACGGGAAGATATGATCCGGTATCATGTCACTCCTGCTGCGAGTTTGTGGCCGTCGCTGGATGAGGAATCCGACTGTGTATGTATCTTATCTACCTGTTCTTCAGATTCAACCGAATTGCTTGCTTCTTTTGTCCTTGTATCGATGTCCTCTTACGCATACTAGTGACATTATATTATATTTCCACCGTTATGGTGTGCTGAAAATGAGTCCCAGGGTACCCCTCTCCCATTTACACAATAACAGTCTATCAACTTGTTTGTCGTGGGCTACCGTCTCATAGCATGTGTAACCAGGGGCATTGCACTCTGACTTTCTCTTGCAATTTGTCTTTGAAAACCTCCTTAAAACCTCGCCCAATGACCCTCCTTTCTCCCTCCCTCCCCCATCACTGATGTAGCGTCCCCAGGCTGCGTCCCCGACCCCCGTTCCCAATCCTCTGAGTGTTTTCACCCCGTTCTGGGCCCGCCCTGACCACGGCGAGACGCTCCCAGCCCCAGTCACCATCACCTTCGTCGATTATTACCCTGCCCCTAGTGACGACGACAGTGACTACTGGGTCTATGAGGATGAGGACGACGACAGCTTCGTGGAGGACCGAGAGGTTCATCCTCTGAGGAAGGCACTGAGGAGAGTTGCTGCCTTCTGGAGGAGAATCTTCTCGTAGATTTCTCATCCAGTGTGCTTGTGTGTGCGTCCGTGCGTGCGTGCGTGCGTGCGTGCGTGCGTGCGCGTGCGATAGGGTGTTTTTATGCATGTGTGATTGGATGTAAGTGTGTATATGTGTGAGGGTGCGTTTTGTCTGATTGGATGTTCATGTGAGAGGATGTGTTTTGCATGAGTGATTGGGTGGAAGTGTGTTTTAGTGAGAGGATGGATTTTGCATGTGCGATTGCATGGGTGTGCATGTGAGAGGGTTTGTTTTGCATGATTGTGTGTGCATGTGAGAGGGTTTGTTTTGCATGTGTGATTGTGTATGCATGTGAGAGAATGTATTTTGCATGTGTGATTGTTTGTGCATGTGAGAGGGTGTGTTTTGCATGTGTGATTGTTTGTGCATGTGAGAGGGTGTGTTTTGCATGTGTGATTGTTTGTGCATGTGAGAGTGTGTGTTTTGCATGGGTGATTGTTTGTGCATGTGAGAGGGTGTGTTTTGGATGTGTGATTGTGTGTGAGTGTGTATGGGTGATGAAGATGTGTTTTGCGTGCATGTTCGGGTGTAAGTGGTTTTGTAAGGATGTGTTTTGGTGCTCGTCTAATAAACTATTCCCCCTTTTGGTCTATTTTGGCTGCATCCTTTTGGCTTATTTTTGGACTCACTCTTTCGATCTAGTATGTTTTGGCATACCCTTTGGCTAACATTTCCAAGTATATTTGTCTTCTAATCAGAGCACTGTTCTTCCTTTTTGGTCCTGATTCAGATACTTTCTTTTGGCACATGCCATTCTATTTCTTGATTATATCTAAATAAATATTAATGAATGGTATACACAAGAGTCTGTTTTCCTTCCTTCCTTGGATCTAATAACGAAAAGATGACAGCAACACAGCAGGAGAGGCGGCTGAACCGACTCTGGTCTTAAGATATCTTGAAGAAGTTGTTATACAGAGTAAACTAATTAACAAATACAGATATTTAGGGGGTCATTTGCCCTATCCCGCTGTGTTGCTGTCTTCTAGCCGAGAGTATTCTACAAGCCGTCTGTGATGGCAAACCCGAAGTTAATAGATCAACAAGGGTTGCCATAGCTACGAAGTTGATGTCGGAACACTGGTTATTTTACGATCACTTCACTTACTATAAGTTTGATGAAAACGTGAATGATCGAGAGTAGTCTCCCTTCGCTGTTTGTGACTGATTTACCGTTACCGAGTCTTTAGATATTTAGATATATTTTAAGAATAAAAGGGGCTTTTGCTCCTCGACTAGCGCTTATTTTCAGTCCAGGTATAGACGTAGTAATTAGCGCCTTGTATGAGACTGGGACAATTAGGGTACTCAAGAACTCTTAGTTAGATATAGGCTACATACAATTCGATCAAGCAAACAAAGTTATGTTTGAAAAACTTGAACCAAACCGACAAGGACTGCCAATTTGACCAGGTCTAGTCTCCCCTTGAATATTTAGACACGAAAATCCCAATACATCCCCATGCATATGCACGTCCATAAATCCAAGTGAATGAGTATGGTTTTAGCAATATTTCAACCATATCACGGCGGGGGACACCAGAAATGGGCTCCACACATTGTACCCATGTAGGGAATCGAACCCGGGTCTCGGCGTTACGAGCGAACGCTTTAACCACTAGGCTACCACACTGACCCCCGTGACTCCAAAGTCAATAATTTGGTGAGTGAGTATCGTTCGCTTCCCCCATGTCGCGGCAGGGAGGCACAAATAATGGACTTATCACGTTTTATTCATCATGTATGTTCATCTTGAACACTGAGTGGGAACAGAAGGGACACGTTACTTCTATGTCGACCTGGGAGATTTACAGCGTGTAGCTGTATATTGGACGGAACAACCTAATAATTTAAACAGTAGTAGTAATAGTAATTGTGGTGGTGGTAGTAGTAGTAGTGGTATAAATATACGGCCTACCTATAATCATGTTTGGTTTCAAAAGTAGGGTAGCTTAAAATCAAAGTGAGGCGTTTAATCTTGACCAGAGGGTAGATCAGGTTGACTGACCAAATACATGCACGGACAACAATGATGAATGTCAAAACAGGTCACTCATTACGAGCAGGTGAACACGTACTTTGCCTTACAATTAAAGAGGCTGTCAACCCCCTTTTGGTACGCGGGTTCAGGGGTTCCCTTTTGGTACGCTACACCCTTTTGCCAATGCCTTTGAGTGAGTGAGTGAATATTTATAGTCACATCGGCAATATTTCAGCCATATAGTGACTAAATCAAGTTATACAGAAATAATACATTCACATAGATATTAAAATCTGTCAACAAAGGACAGTAAAAGTACTAGTCTATCACAGATACAGATTTAAAACTAGCATGTTACAATAAAAATGTGACTACTCTGAACAATACATTATAAAAATGGGCTAGAGATCACCAGCAACCAAACTTTGGACACCATACTAGGGACCATGGGGACTTACGGTACATCTGCTTCCTACATGGGACCCCAGCAGGATTTACACCGTCCCTTTGGCTACTGGTGAGAGTTAGACAGTTGAAGCCAAAATATTTAAAACTAACAAGCATACTACGATTAAAATCCAGGAAAATGAAACATACTTTGAAGGAAGTGGGACTTACGTACCCTCTCAGGAGGACAATCATTTTACGATACTTTAACCCCCTTTGAAGGTACAGCCACAAACAATCACAGTTATCGAATCATTCTACCAAATTAAAACCACTTATTTTTACAATAAATACAATCAAAATTTATCTATTAACTCAATTTCTCTTAAAAAACCAAGAATTAAATGAGTACTGACATTATTAAAAAGATCCTTTAATGAAGATGAATGATAATATTTATCCCTTGTGAGAGAGAAATCGACACAATCAAGCAAAACATGCTTGACGGTGATTCTCTCATCACAAGGCATACAGAATGGAGGATCTTCAGCTTTTAACAAATATTCGTGTGTATAACGAGAATGGCCAATACGACATCGTCGCAGAATGACCTCTTCAAATCTGGACTGACAACCCAAGTAAGTGTAACCGATGGTTTGTTTTATTGCATGTAGCTTATTTACACCTACTTGGGTGTCCCACTTCTTTTGCATAAGGTCCCTGATGTAACATCTAATAACAGGTTTAATATCACTGTATGGAATAAGAAGTGGCGTCACAGATTTGTTGAGTGCTGCCTTTGCAGCAGCATCAGCCATTGTGTTACCCACAATGCCGACATGGCTGGGCAACCAACAGAAGACAATGTCGTATTGGCCAGTGGCAAGGTCATTGTATATTTCTAAGATATCCAAGATGAATGGATGACCCGAAGACCCATTTTTAATCGCCTGAAGACAAGACAGTGAATCAGAAAATATTATAAATTGTTTGTGGATGGACTGCTGTTGAATGTATTCCAAAGCTGTGAGTATTGCCTTAGATTCGGCTGTGAATATAGAGCTATTGTCGGGTAATCGGGAAGAGATAGTTTTTGATCCAATGACAGTGGCACTAGACACATTGCCACCGTCCTTGGATCCGTCAGTGAAAATAGAACGGTGAGAATCATAATTGCTCCTCAACTGTAGGTAATCCTGTTGATAGTGTAAGTCATTAGTGTCTGATTTTTTGTTATTAGCAAGCGTTAGATCCACTGTCGGTCGAACCAATTGCCATGGAGGAGATGATAAAAGTCTGTGTGGAGATACGGTATCAAGTTCTATCCTGGCAGCAGTAATATGGGATTTCATCCGAACCCCAAGAGGTGGAATATGTTTGGGTTTCTTCTGAAACAGTTCTTCATATTGTGGATGAAAAACTGTATCATAAGCAGGATTTGATAGATTTGAACGCAGTTTTGCAATATACTGAAGAGACAATTTAATACGTCGTTGTTGAAGAGAAGGCTCATCAGCTTCGACATAAAGGCTATCAATAGGAGATGTCCTGAAGGCGCCAAGACAGAGTCTCAGGCCTTGATGGTGGACTGTATCTAATTTTTCGAGATTACTCTTACAGGCTCCACCATATACAATCGAGCCATAATCTAATTTGGAGCGAATAAGAGATCTGTATAAGTGGAGGAGGGTTGTCTGATCCCCTCCCCACTTAGAATTTGATACGACTTTCAGTAGATCTAAGGCCTTCAGGCATTTATTCTTCAGATACTTAATATGAGGCAAATAGGTCAAATGATGGTCAAAAACAAGTCCCAAAAATTTGGCCTCCTCAACAACCTTGATTGGAGTATAGTCAAGAAACAATTCAGGATCTTTATGAGGTTTATAACTTCGACAAAAATGAATACAATTTGTTTTGGATTTTGAAAATTTGAAACCATTTTTTTCACACCAATTCTGAATTTTATTTAAGCAAAGCTGCAATTGTCTTTCAATAGTGCGCATATTTTTTCCACGACACGAAATGTTAAAATCGTCAACAAATAATGACCCATCAATCGAGTCATTTAATACAGTTGCTAAACTGTTAATCTTAATACTAAACAAAGTGACAGACAATATACTGCCCTGTGGGACACCCTGATCCTGATTATAATGATCAGACAGGGTAGAGCCCACGCGGACTTGAAATTGCCTGTCAGTTAAAAACTTTGATACAAATTGAGGCAAACGGCCTCTCAAACCAAAGTCATGTAAATCAGTCAAAATACCATGTTTCCATGTGGTATCATATGCCTTTTCCAAGTCAAAAAAGATTGATACCGCGTGTTGTTTATTTACAATGGCATTTTTTATAAACGAATCCAAACGTACTAAATGGTCGATGGTACTTCTGTTTTTTCGGAAACCACATTGAATGTTAGTGATTAAATTGTTGGTTTCCAAGTACCAGACTAATCTATTGTTGACCATACGTTCCATGGTTTTACAGACACAGCTAGTTAATGATATCGGTCGATAATTTGAAGGATCTGAATGATCCCGGCCAGGCTTTGGTATAGGTATGACAATGGCATTATGCCAAGAAGATGGAAAATTCCCTGAAGTCCAAATTTCATCAAAGATACAAAGCAGAACTTCTAAACATGATTCAGGCAAGTGTTTTAGAAGTTGATAATGGATGTTATCAGCACCCGTTGCAGTATCATGGGCCTGTCCAAGTGCAGTATTTAGCTCATGAATCGAAAATATTTCGTTATAATCTTCACCATTGTCGGAACTAAAATTAATACTTTTCTTTTCTTGTTGTTGTTTGTATTTTTGAAATTTAGGTACGTAATTAGATGATGAAGAGTGTTTGGCCAAAGTTTCGCCCAGTTTATTTGCAATGTCAGTCTTATCAGTCAGTAATCTATCTCCATCTTCAAGATGATGAACAGCAGACTTTGAACCTTTACCTTTGATTTTTTGTATCATGTTCCACACCTTTGAAATCGGAGTTCGAGAATTGATTTTTGATACATATCTTCTCCATGATTGGCGTTTTGTTTGTTTAAATGTACGCCGTGCCTTGGCGTTTGTTATTTTAACATTATTCAGATTATGTACCGTAGGATGTCGACGGAAATACTTTTCCGCCTTCTTTCTAATCTTTCTGGCCTGTTTACAATCTGTATCAAACCATGGTTTACGAATGTGGGGTATTACAGAGGACTTAGGAATAGCTTCGTCAGCAATTTCATTCAGTTTATCAGAGAACACCTGAATCGGATCAGGGACATTTATTAAAATGTCAGTTGTCAACATTTCCTCACATAATGATTTATATAAAGGCCAATTTGCCTTTGAAAAATTCCATCTCGTTGAAGGTGGCTCATCAGCTGGGTTGTTGGCAGTAAGAAGAGAAGGGAAGTGGTCACTCCCACACATGTCATCATGGACTGACCATGTAAATTCGGTTAACAGATTTGAATCTGAGATTGAAAGATCCAAAACAGAATAAGAACCACTAGCAGGATGTAAATAAGTTTTTGTGCCATCATTAAATATACAGAGATTATTATCAGTGATAAAATCTTCAATGACTTTACCCTTAGAATTTGTGCTATCACTTCCCCATAGAGGATTATGACCATTCAGGTCGCCCATGATGATACAGGGTTTCGGGAGCTGGTCATATAACGATTGTAGGTCAGATCGCTGAAGAGCTGAAGAGGGTGGAATATACAATGAGCACAAAGTAACAACAACGTGCAGTGTGAGTCGAACTGCAACAGCCTGTAGATTGACATTCAGAGGAACAGGATTGTGGATCACATCCTGCCTCACCAAAATAGAACATCCCCCAGAAGCCTTAACACTGGGAGGAGAAAAGAAATGATGCGAAAAGTATTTTCGCAAGTCGAACTTATCTGTAGGCTTGAGATATGTCTCCTGAAGACAGAATGCTGACGGCTGAAAATCCTGTACTAATAACTGTAGTTCATTAAAATTTGACCTAAGTCCTCTGCAATTCCATTGTATCAGATTAAGAGCTCTGTTCATGGAGGTTCAACCGGCGAACGTGAGCGTGTGGAGGGGGCATTCCCATGATCTAGGAGGGAAGGAGAGACCTCCATGTTTAATGGTTCAAAATGATTTTGAACCGTCACAGTGGTGTCAGAAGAGGAGGGCACAGTCAGATGCTGAAGTGCCCTTGCCTTCTTCTTCAACTTTTTTTTCTCTGTTTTTGTAAGATGTGCATCACCCTGGGCTATATCTTGTGATGGTTCAGGTGTTGAATCATCAGTTTGACAAGCGGAAGATGTTTTAAAAGTTGGAGGTACTTCCTCTAGTAATCTTTGCATGTTATTTATCCAAGATATGTCTGTTTGACAGGATATAGAAGCTGTGTGAGGTCTTTTAACAGAAACTGGAGAAGAAGAAACTGCAGCCGAATATGAAACAGACGGATTTGGATTTGATTGAACCGGAACTAATTTTTTTGCTTCAAAATAGGAAATATTTTGTGTGCATTTGATTTTCATAATTTTTGTTTCATAGTCAAATGTGGGACAAGATTTTGATGATGCTAAATGTTCACCATTGCAATTTGCACACTTGATGTCACGTGTGCAATCATTGCTCTCATGAGCTTCACCGCAACGGGAACATTTAGTTTTGCCATGGCAAGATTTTGCACCATGTCCAAACTTTTGACAATTAAAACAACGGAGAGGATTTGGCACATATACCTCCACTCCGATGTTGCAGTATCCGGCTTTAATAGATTTGGGTAGAGTTGTCAATCCAAAGGTAAACAGGTACGTATTAGTGTTGATGATGTCTGATCCTTGTTTCCTAGTAAACCGTTTCACAACAGTGACACCTTGAGATTTCAACTCGTCTGCAATTTCTCCTTCTGACATGTCAGAAAGACAGCGTGACCAGTCCCTGACAATGCCTCTACAAGAGTTAAGTGTCTTGTGCTCTGAGACAACAACCTGGGTGTTTACAAACTGCTGTAGACCCAGCAGATTGACAGATTGCTGCCTCCTTACACATTCCACTAAAAGAGAACCACCTCTGAGTCGAGTGACATTTTGTACGTCTCCGCAGACACCTTGGATGCCCTTGGAGACAGCAAATGGATTAAGTTTCAATGGACTTCCGTCCGCAGCTTCAATAACCAAGAATTTTGGCCAGGAATCAGACATAAAAGAGGATACTTCTTCATCTGACGAAGAAGAAAGATGTCTTCTTTTATTTGCTTTAACAGAACCAGAGTGTAATGTATTAGCCATGGTAGAGTGATGCGTTTCAGCAACCCTGCTCCCCACCCGCCACCGAGTGTCAACAAGGACGATGTTGCAGCGGAAACCAGGCTGCAACATCAGGGTTACAGGGGTGGTATACTCCAGAAATACAGATGTGTATAGCTGAGAGATCTGAAAGAAGAAACGCCAGGCTGGTTCGACCTGAGACATTTTTCTTGAGAAACTCAGAATACAGAGGTCCATATCACCAGATTGGCCCATGAGCCACCGCCTTCTGGCATAAGACTCTAGGCAAACATTTACATAATAATTTGGGATGTCAAACACGTAATACATGACCAAGACCAAATAATACATTAATATAAATCACATTTGTGCAAACACAATATTATGCACAGGGCCTGGCATGACCAGCCGATTGATAAGACCGGGCCCATCTTACCACCCGTCTAGGCGAAGTAAGGGTCAAAGTAGTGTGTTGGGCAAAGGAACACAGTTCCAGGAACCAGTGCCCTCAACTACCAGAATCCCGTCCTCCGCCGACACAGGGACGCAACCCACGGCAAACAGGTTGCCCATTTTAGTCGCCTCATACGACCAGCAATGGGGGGCTGTGGAAATATTCTGCCCCGGTTCCACACGGGGGAAGAGCTATTAGCGTTACCCAGCACTCACCACGAGGAGGTTGCTCTTCACGAGTGCCTTGTGTTAAGTACTTGGTATTCGGGATTCAGGGTTGAGCAATGAGACTCAGAGTGAAAAATTAGATGGTTTTCGGGATTCAGGGGAGTGGAGCTTGGCACTCGTTAAACAGCCGGGACCCTGCCTTGGCATTTGGATGAGTGGTAATACAGCTGGAAATAGCATGTAGAGGCGGCGTTAAATTTTTAAACGAATCATGAATACAATAAAAAAGTGATGCCACAGGCAAGTTAATTAGCTTATATCTCCTGTTTATTTGTGGGGAATGGATGGACCGGTCCCTTATCCAATGAACAAAGGGAGACCACTCTTGTCGGCTTAATAGTACGAGTTTAGTGGTTACACACAACCAAATGTTTTCCCACAGACTTCTATAATAATGTTATATTTTTAAACAATAAAATAATAATTAAGCATTCAACAGCTATTACCTGTACGCATGTGCAAAGTCTGGCCTTAGAGCAGCAATATTTTTATTTTTTTAAAATGACTTGCTTAGCCAGCTCCTTTTCCGAGTACAGGAAGCTAAACACACCATCCCCAGTTCCGCGCCAAATGTCACTTTACTTGAAAATATCTGTGGTCACATCAAACATAAGTCATCATGTTGAAAAAGTACTAAATACAGAAAAACATGGCCAGTTTTAATAACTGGATGAATGTACATTAAAATGACATACAAATCTTCCACAATATCATCCAAGCACAGCCTGCAGATATCTCTCGATCTGCATTGAAGACTCCCTACCAAAACGGCACAGTCACACCTGGATCTGATTGGCTGGAGCAGACCCTACTGGCAAAGAGTTTTCAAGACCAATTGCGCAGCTTGTCTGTCTGCAGCAATTAGTGCAGCTACCGGCAACCTTAAACGTACATCACGAGCTACACACCAGCAGACCGTTCCCAGGTCGGATGAATTGTCTTTGCCAGCAATTACATACGTTCCCCAGTTAGCCAGTTAATACTCACGGTCAAAACAAACACAACCTGGCCTTCATTTTATCACCGACGGAAACCATGACAACGGCCGTCTAACCAGGATCATCTGCTTCCTTTTATTTAGTCGTTTGATTCTGCGTCGACAGTTTAGGACTTTCTTCCCGTCTTTATCACAACAAAAGGCCCCGTCCAGAAATCTTATCCTCTATATTTCAGCATCATGTAAATAGGGTTAATAACGAACTATAATTGGCCATTATAATCGGGACTGCAAGTGTATAGACTGCAACGTCTGTTTCTTATATAAACAGCTATGAAATAGCGAAAAAAAGGAATCGGAAGGCACAGATCTTTCCAACTGAAAACGAATCCTAAACTTTTCTTCTTGGTACAAATCTTAACACGGCTTTAGAGAGTGAATTGTATGTTTTTAACAGCTAACAGGCACGACTTGGTGGTGAACTACCATATATCCGGTGTTGCGCAGTGGAACTGAATATTTGAGCGTGGTTTAACTTAAATGAAAACTAATGTAAAATTTGTATGACTTACCTTTTTTGTGGTATCCAGGAACTAAACGTGATAACCTGTTATAAAACTATGAAGACCTATAAGGAACTAAACGTGATAACCTGTTATAAAACTATGAAGACCTATAAGGAACTAAACGTGATTACTGTTATAAAACTATGAAGATCTATGAGGAACTAAACGTGATTACCTGTTATTATATGAAGGAAAGATGAATCAACCTCAAATGAAAGAAACTAAATGCTAATTCTAACAGTTACTCCTAAGGGAGTCTTAACACTGTCTAACACTGTCTAACCAACGAACTCTCTAACGAACTCTGGCAAACTGTCTAACCATCTAACCAACCATCTAGCGAACTCTAACCAGCTCTCTAGCGAACTATGACCAACTCTCTAGCGAACTATGACCCACTCTCTAGCGAACTATGACCAACTAACTAACTGATGCGCGCTACCGCCTTATATTTGCTCACATCCTCACATTTCACGTGCAGTCACAGCCATACGTTGGTGTGTTCAGGCGATGCGATCGGTATGCATCGTGTGTGTTTTGGAGAACAGATTCCTTTTTAAAACTAACACGAGTGCACGTGAAGCGCGATCTATAGGCTCCGGGTGCGTTATGGAGCACACTTTTAATGAACGAACATGTCTTCAGAACATGCCCCCCTCCATGATAGATCCATGTCTATCATGAAAACCGACTAAACTTAGAAGAAACTGAAAGGAAACTGAATCTATGAGTATGTACATTTGTTGCTGTTATCCAATTTGACAATTTCAGAACTCAACTCCATTCAAGAGGGCAGACCTTCGTGATAGGTCTTTTCAAGACTGTTTTGCCAACTTGAACATCAAGGACGCGCACGTGATCATCCTTTCCAGGATACGTTTTGAGAACTCTCCCAAGAGGCCAAACTCCACGAGGAGTATCTGGAGATACCACAATGACAACGTCATCGACCTGTATATCTCTGGATGGTGTAAACCATTTCTTTCTAATGTTGAGAGTCGGGAGCCACTCCCTCATCCATCGTTTCCACACATGTCTGATGAGTTCTTGAACTCTCCTCCATCGCTTCTTTGGGCTGAACGAGGTAGAGTCTAACTCTGGTGCGAAATCTCCACCCACCTGACCATGTAGGAAATGGTTGGGCGTAAGAGGCACATCATCCTGTGGATGTGCACTTTGATAGGTCAAAGGCCTAGAATTCAGAAGAGCTTCAGCTCCTGTAAAGGCTGTCATCAGCTCTTCATCACTGACGTCACCTGAACTCAGTATAGCATAGATAGCCCGTTTTGCTGACTTCACTAAAGACTCGAAAACACCTCCAAAATATGGTGCGTGTGGAGGATTAAACAACCACTTCACACTTTTGTTTGCCAAGGTTGACTTAATCACATCCGAGTTTAGTCCAGAAATGAGCTGCTTCAGCTCCTTTGCAGCACCAACAAAGTTGGTTCCATTATCCGAGATTACCTCCTTTGGCATACCTCGTCTGTGAGCCATACGAAACAGGGCATTCAGAAAGGAATCCGTGTCTAAACCGAATGCCATTTCTAAATGAACCGCTCGGGTTGACAAACATGTGAAAAGGCAGAGATAACGTTTCTGTCGACTCTTGCCTCGACCCTGTACAGTGAAAAAGGGACCTGCATAGTCCACACCTGTTGTCACAAATGCTTTCATTGTACACCTCACTCTGATCTTCGGTAGGTCTGCCATTATCTGATGCGCTGGTTTGGCTTTTTGTCGTCTACACCAAGAACATTCTCTTTCCCACTGACGGATTTCCTCTCTAGCTGAAATAATCCAAAACCTAGATGAAACTGCTGATAACGTACTGTTCGTACCTGTGTGATTGACCTGCTCATGGTAAAACTTGACAATCAGTTTGGTGACCCAACTATGTCTAGGGAGTATAATTGGAAATCTGGCACTGAATGACAATATGTCAGCAAATCTGAGTCTCCCTCCTGTCCTCATCAACCCATTTTTATCAACGTAAGGCTGTAAGCCAAACAACTTGCTGTTTGAAGTCAAGTTTGATTTCCTCATCAGTGACGAGTAGTCATCAGAAAATTCTTCTCTTTGAGTCCTGACCATAATTGTAGTTTCGGCGTCCTCAATTTCTTCAGGATCAAGTTCACCCTTTTTCCTAAGTGAATATGGAACCCTAGCGTTGTTCAGAAATCTAAAGATCCATGCCGACACTCTACACAATCTCTTCCAACTAGAAAATCTAGCTGGCGCTAATCTCCAAGAGATTGGATCAGACTTAGTAAACATGGCGATGTTTACTTGAGAAGAAGGCTTCTTCAGTTCTGATGTCTCAGTATTGTCCATGTCAATGGTCTGCTTCGGCCATTCGGTTTCATCATGTGTCATAAATTCAGGTCCATTCAGCCATTTCTCTGTCAAAAGTGCTTCAGCGTCTACACCTCTACTAAGAATGTCTGCAGCATTCAGTTTGGATGGTACGTATTTCCACTGACTGATGTTTGTATGCTCCTGTATGTATCCAATCCTATTTGCTACAAATGGCTTAAAACACCGACTCTGTCTTTTGATCCACCACAGTACGTTCTGGCTGTCTGACCATAGCGTTGCACGCTGCGAAGGTAATTCTAATGCCTTTGTTATAGCCAGTAACAGTCTTACACCCAGAACTGCCGCAAGCAGCTCCAATCGAGGCATACTAACTGCCTTGAGGGGAGCAACGTGGCACTTGGAAGCAACTAGATAACTCGACTTTGTGTCATCTTCACGAGTGGTTACTAAATATACCACAGCTCCAAATGCTGCCTCTGAAGCATCTACAAATGCGTGTAACTTCATCTTTGAAGTATCTAAGCTAACCTCAAGCCCCCTTGGAATTTTAACAGAACACAACTTTTCAATTTCAAGGTACCAAGACCATGCTTTTTGTTCCAGATCTGGACTGAGGGTTTCATCCCAGTTAACACCGGATATCCACATTTCTTGCAGAAGAACCCTTGCCCTAATGATGAATGGACCTAAGAACCCAAGAGGATCAAACAGCTTAGCAGTTTCTTTCAAGAAGTTCCTCTTAGTCATCTTGATATCCTGCTTTAAGTACATGAAAGAAAATCTAAACTCATCTGATTCTGCATTCCAGAGTAAGCCCAGTGCTTTTACAGATGGCAATTCACTCATTTGAATATTAATCTCTTTCAGTCTATCTTCTTCTGGTATTTCTTGGAGAACTTGCACGGAATTGGAAACCCACTTACGAGCGTGCATACCTGCTGTACTCCAGAGCTGTTGCAGCTGTTTGTAAAGCTCTATAGCTTTGCTATTTGTGTCAACGGAATCCATATTGTCATCCATATATGTTGACTTTTCCACGGTTGCTGCAGCCAGTGGAAGTTCTTTCTCCATGGACTTAGCATGTTCTTGAGTGATATACTGAGCTAAAAAGGGGGAACAATTTAGTCCAAACACAACCTTTGAGAACTCAAACACATCTGGCTTTTTGTTCAGATCCATAGACCTCCAAAGAAACCTTAGATATGGACGGTCATCCTGAGCGACTTCAATTTGAAGGTACATTTCAGCAATATCGCAAATGATTGCAACAGGATGTTTGCGAAAACGAAGCAAGATCTCAAATAGATCATTCTGGAGTTTTGGTCCTTGATGAATGACATCATTTAAAGACATGCCTTTATTCTTTGCAGATGCGTCAAATACGATTCTTACCTTTGTTGTACTTCTGTCTGGTTTAATGACTGGAAAATGTGGTAAGTACCATTTACTTTGATCTATTTCTGTTTCAGGTACCTTTCTGATGTAACCTTTTTTCAGGTATTGTTCTATGACTTCATTGTAGGCTCCCGAAATCGTTTGATCCTTTGACAACTTCCTTTCTAAATTAAGAAGACGATTGTATGCCATGTCATAATTGTTTTTCAGATTCTCATGACCCTCCTTCCATGGAATGCCAACCTGATATTTGTCTGCTTTGTAAACAAGGGACTGTTCTACAGCCTTAACTGCATCATTCTCATCAATGCTTCTAATCGATGTCAAACCTGAAATGCTTTCAGACTCCCAAAATGAGTGAATCAAAGATTCAATATCTGTATCTGCGATTGCTTCTATTTCTGTATTTCTGATGAAGAAGGAACCTGCTACATGTGTTTTGTCTGAACCTGATACAGCACCAACACAGGTCCAACCTAAGGGTGTCAACCGAGCCACAGGCTCTCCTTGAGCTCCACGGACCTCTTTAAGAGAGGAATGCAGCTCTAAATAATCCATACCTAACAGGATGTCAACTCTTGGACGAGAACTTACCTTTGGAAATTTTATTTTCATCAAATGTGGCCATTCCTTGGCATGTTTTCGCCAATCAATGACTTCCATTCTACCTGTTACTTTGGTAGTTGTCAAAGCTGTGATGTTCATGTCAACTGAACCATCAGTACTTTCTAAGCCGATATCAATTAGCATACTATCAAATATTTCCTGTTTGTCATTGAGGACATTGACTGACACTTGATGTGTCTGACCTTGAACACCAAGTTCTGCAGCTACATCCTCGTTGATGTAAGTATGCGTGCTGGCATCATCCAGCAAGGCATTAACCATCATTCTGTGCTGACCATTTTTCAGGATAACAGGAACTGTCCTAAGTGAAAGGTAATGACCTTCCTGCTTAGAAGTTGCCATGGTGATTGTTTCTGACCTACCTGCTTGTGGTGTTCTTGTTGTGGTATGTTTGATCTCTACATTACCACTGACGGCCCTAGCACTGCTTGTAACTTTGGTTTGATCATGAAGTAACCTGTTATGATTTGCTTTACAACCATCAATCCCACACTTCAAAACTCTGCTACACGATCTTCCCAGATGACCGATATCAAGGCAACGAAAGCATAAACCTAACTGTTTTGCCCTTTCCCAGCGTTTAGGCAAGCCAATAGATTTAAACTCTGTGCAATCTGAAGTGTCATGATCTGCTTCATGACACACATGACATTGCCTTGCCCTAGTTTTATTGTGTGTGGTTGCATATGTTCCTTTCTTAGAACTATCTCTCTTGTCTGTTGTCTTTGACCTATCAGCTATTCCATGTTTTACCTCTGAAGCTATCGTTTGGAACTCTGCTTCTTGCAGAATCCATTCCCTAAGCGTCTCAACAGACTCTTGTCTTTGGTGCTCAAATAACCATCTGTGGAACTGAGTTATCATAGGCTCATTCATTTTCTTAACCAGTAGTGAATACAAGCATCCACTACCAAGTTCCTCTATTTTATCAGATTCCCTCAGACTGACTACAGCTACATCAAGCATGTCCGCAAATCTGTCCATATCCTTAGCATTCCCTAATCGTATTGGCTTGAAATTGTATATTTCGTCCAATTGTAATGCTACCTGGCGTCTCTTGCCGCCATATTTTCTGTCCAATCTCTCCAAGGCTACGTCATAGACCGAAGCACTGTGACCTAGCCTTGCAACTATGTGTGCTGCTTCTCCGGAAAGGTACTGCTTCAATTGCAGAAGTTTATATTCATTGGTGGCTGGAGCTTTATCAACACATGCCATAAAAGCAGACTTCCAGCCTTCATATTCTCTGACATCGCCATAAAATACTGGAATGGAAACTCTCTTCAATTGTTTCCACATGTCTTCACCTAAATTGTGTTGCCTAGATGACTTACCTGAAGTTGTATAACACCCTTTTGTGTTATCTGGGACTGGTGTCCGTTTCATATCCATATTTGACCTTTGTTGAAAATGGCCTAAATTGAACGCAGCATGTTTGTAACCTTGGTTACTGATTTGTCCAGTGCCATCACTGTCCAAGTCTGCATCATGCAACAAACCTTTACAGCTGTCATGCGACCGATTCGCATCGAATTGACGAGACCTTAACATTTCTGACTGAATGCTTTTTACGTCCGAACTATCATGTGATCTGTTCTTAAGAAATGCTTCAGCCTTATCAATGGCAAGTTCAATTTCATCTTCAACAGTTTCTATCTCCTTACTAGTTTTCTGAACTTTCTCTAGGTCACCAGCCCAGTTGTAAGCTTCTAGTAACTCAACTATGAGACCTATAGCTTTGCTCTGCAGAAAACTTACCTGATCAATTAGACTCCGTATTGTCTTACGATCTGGTGACTCAAGTTCAACTAAATTCAACAATTTGTTCTTTGATT
The DNA here is from genome assembly GCF_022045235.1 of Haliotis cracherodii. Classification (NCBI taxonomy): domain Eukaryota; kingdom Metazoa; phylum Mollusca; class Gastropoda; order Lepetellida; family Haliotidae; genus Haliotis; species Haliotis cracherodii. Next base: position 52,530,448 of record NW_027266319.1, on the reverse strand, counting down.
TTGTCAAAGCTGACTTTGTAATGGTTTTCTGATGCTTAAGTCTAGCTATTTTTAGCTCAAGCTCAGAAGTGTTCTGTTTTAGTCCAACGTCTGAAGAAGTGTACTGTTTCAGCGCTACGTCTGAAGAAGTATCCTTTTCTATTTCCGCCTTACTCGCAGACCCTAACTGCGACATACTGCTTGCATGTTACAATCAGCTATACCTAATGCTAAACTAACGAAAGCCTAATACAAAACTAAAATATTCTAACCAGAGAAACCACGCTCTGCTACCAAATGTTGCGCAGTGGAACTGAATATTTGAGCGTGGTTTAACTTAAATGAAAACTAATGTAAAATTTGTATGACTTACCTTTTTTGTGGTATCCAGGAACTAAACGTGATAACCTGTTATAAAACTATGAAGACCTATAAGGAACTAAACGTGATAACCTGTTATAAAACTATGAAGACCTATAAGGAACTAAACGTGATTACTGTTATAAAACTATGAAGATCTATGAGGAACTAAACGTGATTACCTGTTATTATATGAAGGAAAGATGAATCAACCTCAAATGAAAGAAACTAAATGCTAATTCTAACAGTTACTCCTAAGGGAGTCTTAACACTGTCTAACACTGTCTAACCAACGAACTCTCTAACGAACTCTGGCAAACTGTCTAACCATCTAACCAACCATCTAGCGAACTCTAACCAGCTCTCTAGCGAACTATGACCAACTCTCTAGCGAACTATGACCAACTCTCTAGCGAACTATGACCCACTCTCTAGCGAACTATGACCCACTCTCTAGCGAACTATGACCAACTAACTAACTGATGCGCGCTACCGCCTTATATTTGCTCACATCCTCACATTTCACGTGCAGTCACAGCCATACGTTGGTGTGTTCAGGCGATGCGATCGGTATGCATCGTGTGTGTTTTGGAGAACAGATTCCTTTTTAAAACTAACACGAGTGCACGTGAAGCGCGATCTATAGGCTCCGGGTGCGTTATGGAGCACACTTTTAATGAACGAACATGTCTTCAGAACATCCGGCGTTTGAGTATATAGGCAAATTCAACTTGACCCAATCGCTGATCTGAGTGGTACCCCTCAGCGGTGGCTTTTCTCTAAAGCTGACTGGTCTGCGTTTACTGCTTTGTGCTCTGACACAATCACGCCTGCTCTAAACTCAATTGATATGGAGCAGTTTTCCAAATGCTTAGTCTCTAACATTATTGATGCTGCCAATAGATTTATAGGCAGAAGTTCTGGTACACGTCCGCTTAAACCGCCTGTTTGTTGGTGGACTGATAAATGTCAATCAGCACATGATGCCAGGAAGAGGGCAAAGAAAATTGTTGAAAGATCGGCTTTGCCTTGTGATTTAATTGAGTATAGGCACACTTCCGCATTACTGAAAAGAACTGTTATTGAAGCAAAACGTTTGTCATGGTCCAATTACACCAGTTCTATAAATAACAATACACCTCTATCCCAAGTATGGAGGAAAGTGAAAAAGATTTCTGGTAGTTCAAGTTCACATCGTGCTCTTCCGTCTATTGGTAAAGTCACGCCTGCAACATCAAATATAGACAAGAGTAATGCACTGGCTAAGTCATTTCAAAAAGTATCGAGTACAGATAACTTTAACTCCGATTTTCTCCGCTATAAAGAAACACTTGAATCTGAATTCTCGGACATCTTACATTGTCCAACATTTCATATTGCTGATTACAACTCCTTATTTAGTTTCCAGGAATTAAAGAATGCTATTTCTGGACGGAAAAATACTTCTCCAGGAGATGATTCATTATGCTATGATATGTTTAAACATCTTCCCCGTATCAGCCTTGACACCATGCTTTTACTGTTTAATAATATTTGGTTTGAAGGCAAACTTCCCTCTTCTTGGAAAAAAGCAATTGTAGTTCCAATTCCAAAGCCTGGTAAAGATCCTACTGAAGCCACATCCTACAGACCTATTGCTCTTACCTCTAACATGTGTAAAATAATGGAAAGAATGGTAAATAATCGGCTGGTGTACTTCATGGAAAAGAACCATCTGTTTTCAGAAGTTCAATCAGGATTTAGAAAAAATAGATCTTGTGCTGATCATTTAGTCCGACTTGAAACTGACATTAAAAAGGCATTAGGTAGCACTGAATATTTAATGGCTGTTTTCATGGACATTGAAAAAGCATATGACATGTTGTGGAGGGAAGGTTTGGTAATTAAACTGTATAACCTTGGAGTTTGTGGACGTATGCTTGATTGGATAAAAGCTTTCTTAACGGGTAGAACTATACAAGTTCGCATTGGAACGTCACTGTCAGATATTTATATTTTAGAGAATGGAACTCCTCAAGGAAGTGTGATCAGCCCAACATTATTTAACGTCATGATAAATGATTTGTTTGAGAATATTAATATCCTGGTTGAAACATCACAGTTTGCCGATGATGGAGCTTTGTGGAAAAGGTCCGGTAATTTTGACACTGTCTTCAAAGTCGTTCAACAATCTCTCTATCTTGTACAGAATTGGTGTGTTCATTGGGGTTTTAAGATTTCAGCTTCTAAATCTTCTGCTATCATTTTTACTCGTAAAAAGATTCCTCACGATTCCAAATTAGTCTTGTGCGGTTCTGAATTGGAGTTTGTCGACAAAGTCAAGTTTTTAGGTCTCTGGTTTGATAAGAGGCTCACCTGGAAACCACATATTGACTATCTGATTCAGAAATGCAATAAAGTCCTGAACCTTCTGAGAAGCATTTCCAGTACCAAATGGGGTGCAGACAGGAAGTGTATGTTAATGTTATATAGAGCCCTCATTAGATCTCGACTTGATTTCGGTTGCCAGGGCTATGGATCTGCATGTGCTACACAAAAAGCAAGACTTGATGTTGTTCAGTCGAAAGCCCTAAGATTATGTCTTGGTGCGTTCCGGACCACATCTGTTGAGGCTTTACAGGTTGAATCTGGTGAAATGCCTTTAGATCTCAGGCGTGAAATGTTAGACGTTAGATATATGTTAAAATTGAAATCTTTTGGGAAAAAACACTCAACGTCAACTGTGTTGAATGATTGTATAGAATATTTTCATGACACTTGGAAAAATGGTATGGGGCCTTATGGGATGCGATCTCAGAGAACGGCTTTCAATCATACTGTGCGTGATGTTCCAATAGATGACCCTACTGTTCTGCCTGAAAAGCCACCATGGCTGCTTGGACTACCATCAGTATATTTTGATGTCCTGGAGCAGGTAAATAAATGTGAGCCAGCTCCTCGAGTTAAAGCTATAGCTGAGGAACATATCCGAAGTCTACAATGGTTGAATGCTATGCAGATTTACACTGATGGCTCTAAGTGCCCAGTGTCTGGTCGTGTTGGTGCTGGTATATTCATTGTTAATGAAAAGAGAGAACTTTCTGTCCGATTGGCTGATCACTTATCAGTATTTTCTGCTGAACTAGGAGCAATCATTGAAGCATTGCGTTGGATTACTTTTTTAAGGCCTGTTTCAGCTGTAATTTTCAGTGACTCTGTCAGTGCATTACAAGCAATTCGGGTAGGTGCTTCCTCAGCGAGACAGGACTTGATCAACATTATTCTCGTCCTTTATAATGACTTAAGTAAAGATCTGTTAGATGTTGAATTTTCATGGATCCCCGCTCATATTGGATTATTTGGAAATGAAAAAGCTGATAAATTGGCTAAAGCTGCACTAGACTTTGATGACTCCGAACTGGATGACGCAATTTTACCTTCTCCTGCAGAGTTAGGCACCGTCAGTATGGCCCATGCTAAAACAAAATGGCAGCAGAGATGGGCATCATCCTTAAAAGGACGGCATCTCTTTGGCATCGATCCTGTTATCACTAAATTACACATATCTAGAAATAATCGGAGAGAGGAGGTTCTCTTAACCAGACTTCGTCTTGGGCATTGTGGTCTTGGAGCCTATCTAAATGTTATTAATAAAGCCGTTTCTGCACATTGTACAGTGTGTAATCAGCTTGACAATGTAGCTCATTTTTTATTGCATTGCCAAAAGTATGTTAATCAGCGTAAGGTCATGGTGGAGGCACTAACAGTTTTCAATATTGACTTCTCATTGTCTGGTATTTTCTGTTCTAGGAATATTGTTCACCATGATGTTCAGAATGTCATTCTCGCTTATATTAAAGCGTGTGGCAGTTTTGATACTTTATAAAATATCCAGGTACTTCGCAAACCTTTATTATGGGCAAGGTGTAAATGGGCCTAGTTGCCCGAACACCTATAAAATATTTTACTAATCAATCAATCAATATATAGGCAAAGGTTTGAAACCTAAAAGTCGCCAAGTGTTTGGCTCCATGGCATGTAGCTACACCTGGCTGTTTGACGTTGCCGGAAATGGACGATGACGCCTCGTTCTGACTTCGTCTCCATAACATAGTAACCGTTGTCGTTGCCAACGTCCCCTTCTGTTTTTAACAGACTCACTATCGCTCTTGCTTGCTATCGCTCTGCATTTCGTTGACTACAACATGGTTTCGAGGACTTCTACTAACAAGATGTTTACTAGGCTGCATATTCAAGGTATTTAAGAAGACAGTTATTGTATTTTAAAGTGTTAGTATGTAGATTTACACTGCAATTGGCCGTTGTTCACCAGCAGGATCGGTGGGGATGACTCTGGCCGCCATTTGCAATTTGTGAAAATTCAGAAATCTGTATCTTGTCAATGTCTTTTCTGCGACTGAAATGAGAGCTGTTGGTATTTACATATGACGGACGATGTTCTTAAATTTCTGCAGATGTTTTTTTCATATATATAAGACTTAACCTTTGTACATTTATATTTGTAAACTTCTCTTTCAAACGTGCGGCCTATTACTGAAAGATGCACTGTGTATCAACACAACGATTAAATGCCCGTTTTATTTCCTTGAAGGCATTCTCGTGGCCTATACGTGTCCCCAAAAGGTCTCTATAAACCCTAGGGTCTATATTATCGGAATCTGCTATCCTTCAGACGGCCCCCAAATAGTTTTGCTTCCATTGTACACGCCATGTATGTAACGTGCATTTAAATGTGTTGTTTTTGTTTTTTTTCAGCACGGGAAGATATGATCCGGTATCATGTCACTCCTGCTGCGAGTTTGTGGCCGTCGCTGGATGAGGAATCCGACTGTGTATGTATCTTATCTACCTGTTCTTCAGATTCAACCGAATTGCTTGCTTCTTTTGTCCTTGTATCGATGTCCTCTTACGCATACTAGTGACATTATATTATATTTCCACCGTTATGGTGTGCTGAAAATGAGTCCCGGGGCACCCCTCTCCCATTTATACAATAACATTTCTTTCTAACAGTCTATCAACTTGTTTGTCGTGGGCTACCGTCTCATAGCATGTGTAACCAGGGGCATTGCACTCTGACTTTCTCTTGCAATTTGTCTTTGAAAATCTCCTTAAAACCTCGCCCAATGACCCTCCTTTCTCCCTCCCTCCCCCATCACTGATGTAGCGTCCCAAGGCTGCGTCCCCGACCCCCGTTCCCAATCCTCTGAGTGTTTTCACCCCGTTCTGGGCCCGCCCTGACCACGGCGAGACGCTCCCAGCCCCAGTCACCATCACCTTCGTCGATTATTACCCTGCCCCTAGTGACGACGACAGTGACTACTGGGTCTATGAGGATGAGGACGACGACAGCTTCGTGGAGGACCGAGAGGTTCATCCTCTGAGGAAGGCACTGAGGAGAGTTGCTGCCTTCTGGAGGAGAATCTTCTCGTAGATTTCTCATCCAGTGTGCTTGTGCATGCGTGCGTGCGTGCGTGCGCGCGTGCGATAGGGTGTTTTTATGCATGTGTGATTGGATGTAAGTGTGTATATGTGTGAGGGTGCGTTTTGTCTGATTGGATGTTCATGTGAGAGGATGTGTTTTGCATGAGTGATTGGGTGGAAGTGTGTTTTAGTGAGAGGATGGATTTTGCATGTGCGATTGCATGGGTGTGCATGTGAGAGGGTTTGTTTTGCATGATTGTGTGATTGTGTGTGCATGTGAGAGGGTTTGTTTTGCATGTGTGATTGTGTATGCATGTGAGAGAATGTATTTTGCATGTGTGATTGTTTGTGCATGTGAGAGGGTGTGTTTTGCATGTGTGATTGTTTGTGCATGTGAGAGGGTGTGTTTTGCATGTGTGATTGTTTGTGCATGTGAGAGGGTGTGTTTTGCATGGGTGATTGTTTGTGCATGTGAGAGGGTGTGTTTTGGATGTGTGATTGTGTGTGAGTGTGTATGGGTGATGAAGATGTGTTTTGCGTGCATGTTCGGGTGTAAGTGGTTTTGTAAGGATGTGTTTTGGTGCTCGTCTAATAAACTATTCCCCCTTTTGGTCTATTTTGGCTGCATCCTTTTGGCTTATTTTTGGACTCACTCTTTCGATCTAGTATGTTTTGGCATACCCTTTGGCTAACATTTCCAAGTATATTTGTCTTCTAATCAGAGCACTGTTCTTCCTTTTTGGTCCTGATTCAGATACTTTCTTTTGGCACATGCCATTCTATTTCTTGATTATATCTAAATAAATATTAATGAATGGTATACACAAGAGTCTGTTTTCCTTCCTTCCTTGGATCTAATAACGAAAAGATGACAGCAACACAGCAGGAGAGGCGGCTGAACCGACTCTGGTCTTAAGATATCTTGAAGAAGTTGTTATACAGAGTAAACTAATTAACAAATACAGATATTTAGGGGGTCATTTGCCCTATCCCGCTGTGTTGCTGTCTTCTAGCCGAGAGTATTCTACAAGCCGTCTGTGATGGCAAACCCGAAGTTAATAGATCAACAAGGGTTGCCATAGCTACGAAGTTGATGTCGGAACACTGGTTATTTTACGATCACTTCACTTACTATAAGTTTGATGAAAACGTGAATGATCGAGAGTAGTCTCCCTTCGCTGTTTGTGACTGATTTACCGTTACCGAGTCTTTAGATATTTAGATATATTTTAAGAATAAAAGGGGCTTTTGCTCCTCGACTAGCGCTTATTTTCAGTCCAGGTATAGACGTAGTAATTAGCGCCTTGTATGAGACTGGGACAATTAGGGTACTCAAGAACTCTTAGTTAGATATAGGCTACATACAATTCGATCAAGCAAACAAAGTTATGTTTGAAAAACTTGAACCAAACCGACAAGGACTGCCAATTTGACCAGGTCTAGTCTCCCCTTGAATGTTTAGACACGAAAATCCCAATACATCCCCATGCATATGCACGTCCATAAATCCAAGTGAATGAGTGTGGTTTTAGCAATATTTCAACCATATCACGGCGGGGGACACCAGAAATGGGCTCCACACATTGTACCCATGTAGGGAATCGAACCCGGGTCTCGGCGTTACGAGCGAACGCTTTAACCACTAGGCTACCACACTGACCCCCGTGACTCCAAAGTCAATAATTTGGTGAGTGAGTATCGTTCGCTTCCCCCATGTCGCGGCAGGGAGGCACAAATAATGGACTTATCACGTTTTATTCATCATGTATGTTCATCTTGAACACTGAGTGGGAACAGAAGGGACACGTTACTTCTATGTCGACCTGGGAGATTTACAGCGTGTAGCTGTATATTGGACGGAACAACCTAATAATTTAAACAGTAGTAGTAATAGTAATTGTGGTGGTGGTAGTAGTAGTAGTGGTATAAATATACGGCCTACCTATAATCATGTTTGGTTTCAAAAGTAGGGTAGCTTAAAATCAAAGTGAGGCGTTTAATCTTGACCAGAGGGTAGATCAGGTTGACTGACCAAATACATGCACGGACAACAATGATGAATGTCAAAACAGGTCACTCATTACGAGCAGGTGAACACGTACTTTGCCTTACAATTAAAGAGGCTGTCAACCCCCTTTTGGTACGCGGGTTCAGGGGTTCCCTTTTGGTACGCTACACCCTTTTGCCAATGCCTTTGAGATTTGTGTTAAGTACTTGGTATTCGGGATTCAGGGTTGAGCAATGAGACTCAGAGTGAAAAATTAGATGGTTTTCGGGATTCAGGGGAGTGGGGCTTGGCACTCGTTAAACAGCCGGGACCCTGCCTTGGCATTTGGATGAGTGGTAATACAGCTGGAAATAGCATGTAGAGGCGGCGTTAAATTTTTAAACGAATCATGAATACAATAAAAAAGTGATGCCACAGGCAAGTTAATTAGCTTATATCTCCTGTTTATTTGTGGGGAATGGATGGACCGGTCCCTTATCCAATGAACAAAGGGAGACCACTCTTGTCGGCTTAATAGTACGAGTTTAGTGGTTACACACAACCAAATGTTTTCCCACAGACTTCTATAATAATGTTATATTTTTAAACAATAAAATAATAATTAAGCATTCAACAGCTATTACCTGTACGCATGTGCAAAGTCTGGCCTTAGAGCAGCAATATTTTTATTTTTTTAAAATGACTTGCTTAGCCAGCTCCTTTTCCGAGTACAGGAAGCTAAACACACCATCCCCAGTTCCGCGCCAAATGTCACTTTACTTGAAAATATCTGTGGTCACATCAAACATAAGTCATGTTGAAAAAGTACTAAATACAGAAAAACATGGCCAGTTTTAATAACTGGATGAATGTACATTAAAATGACATACAAATCTTCCACAATATCATCCAAGCACAGCCTGCAGATATCTCTCGATCTGCATTGAAGACTCCCTACCAAAACGGCACAGTCACACCTGGATCTGATTGGCTGGAGCAGACCCTACTGGCAAAGAGTTTTCAAGACCAATTGCGCAGCTTGTCTGTCTGCAGCAATTAGTGCAGCTACCGGCAACCTTAAACGTACATCACGAGCTACACACCAGCAGACCGTTCCCAGGTCGGATGAATTGTCTTTGCCAGCAATTACATACGTTCCCCAGTTAGCCAGTTAATACTCACGGTCAAAACAAACACAACCTGGCCTTCATTTTATCACCGACGGAAACCATGACAACGGCCGTCTAACCAGGATCATCTGCTTCCTTTTATTTAGTCGTTTGATTCTGCGTCGACAGTTTAGGACTTTCTTCCCGTCTTTATCACAACAAAAGGCCCCGTCCAGAAATCTTATCCTCTATATTTCAGCATCATGTAAATAGGGTTAATAACGAACTATAATTGGCCATTATAATCGGGACTGCAAGTGTATAGACTGCAACGTCTGTTTCTTATATAAACAGCTATGAAATAGCGAAAAAAAGGAATCGGAAGGCACAGATCTTTCCAACTGAAAACGAATCCTAAACTTTTCTTCTTGGTACAAATCTTAACACGGCTTTAGAGAGTGAATTGTATGTTTTTAACAGCTAACAGGCACGACTTGGTGGTGAACTACCATATATCCGGCGTTTGAGTATATAGGCAAAGGTTTGAAACCTAAGAGTCGCCAAGTGTTTGGCTCCATGGCATGTAGCTACACCTGGCTGTTTGACGTTGCCGGAAATGGACGATGACGCCTCGTTCTGACTTCGTCTCCATAACATAGTAACCGTTGTCGTTGCCAACGTCCCCTTCTGTTTTTAACAGACTCACTATCGCTCTTGCTTGCTATCGCTCTGCATTTCGTTGACTACAACATGGTTTCGAGGACTTCTACTAACAAGATGTTTACTAGGCTGCATATTCAAGGTATTTAAGAAGACAGTTATTGTATTTTAAAGTGTTAGTATGTAGATTTACACTGCAATTGGCCGTTGTTCACCAGCAGGATCGGTGGGGATGACTCTGGCCGCCATTTGCAATTTGTGAAAATTCAGAAATCTGTATCTTGTCAATGTCTTTTCTGCGACTGAAATGAGAGCTGTTGGTATTTACATATGACGGACGATGTTCTTAAATTTCTGCAGATGTTTTTTTCATATATATAAGACTTAACCTTTGTACATTTATATTTGTAAACTTCTCTTTCAAACGTGCGGCCTATTACTGAAAGATGCACTGTGTATCAACACAACGATTAAATGCCCGTTTTATTTCCTTGAAGGCATTCTCGTGGCCTATACGTGTCCCCAAAAGGTCTCTATAAACCCTAGGGTCTATATTATCGGAATCTGCTATCCTTCAGACGGCCCCCAAATAGTTTTGCTTCCATTGTACACGCCATGTATGTAACGTGCATTTAAATGTGTTGTTTTTGTTTTTTTTCAGCACGGGAAGATATGATCCGGTATCATGTCACTCCTGCTGCGAGTTTGTGGCCGTCGCTGGATGAGGAATCCGACTGTGTATGTATCTTATCTACCTGTTCTTCAGATTCAACCGAATTGCTTGCTTCTTTTGTCCTTGTATCGATGTCCTCTTACGCATACTAGTGACATTATATTATATTTCCACCGTTATGGTGTGCTGAAAATGAGTCCCGGGGCACCCCTCTCCCATTTATACAATAACATTTCTTTCTAACAGTCTATCAACTTGTTTGTCGTGGGCTACCGTCTCATAGCATGTGTAACCAGGGGCATTGCACTCTGACTTTCTCTTGCAATTTGTCTTTGAAAACCTCCTTAAAACCTCGCCCAATGACCCTCCTTTCTCCCTCCCTCCCCCATCACTGATGTAGCGTCCCCAGGCTGCGTCCCCGACCCCCGTTCCCAATCCTCTGAGTGTTTTCACCCCGTTCTGGGCCCGCCCTGACCACGGCGAGACGCTCCCAGCCCCAGTCACCATCACCTTCGTCGATTATTACCCTGCCCCTAGTGACGACGACAGTGACTACTGGGTCTATGAGGATGAGGACGACGACAGCTTCGTGGAGGACCGAGAGGTTCATCCTCTGAGGAAGGCACTGAGGAGAGTTGCTGCCTTCTGGAGGAGAATCTTCTCGTAGATTTCTCATCCAGTGTGCTTGTGTGTGCGTGCGTGCGTGCGTGCGTGCGTGCGTGCGTGCGTGCGTGCGTGTGTGTGTGTGTGTGTGTGTGTGTGTGTGTGTGTGTGTGTGTGTGTGTGTGCGTGCGTGCGCGTGCGATAGGGTGTTTTTTTGCATGTGTGATTGGATGTAAGTGTGTATATGTGTGAGGGTGCGTTTTGTCTGATTGGATGTTCATGTGAGAGGATGTGTTTTGCATGAGTGATTGGGTGGAAGTGTGTTTTAGTGAGAGGATGGATTTTGCATGTGCGATTGCATGGGTGTGCATGTGAGAGGGTTTGTTTTGCATGATTGTGTGATTGTGTGTGCATGTGAGAGGGTTTGTTTTGCATGATTGTGTGATTGTGTGTGCATGTGAGAGGGTTTGTTTTGCATGTGTGATTGTGTATGCATGTGAGAGAATGTATTTTGCATGTGTGATTGTTTGTGCATGTGAGAGGGTGTGTTTTGCATGTGTGATTGTTTGTGCATGTGAGAGGGTGTGTTTTGCATGTGTGATTGTTTGTGCATGTGAGAGGGTGTGTTTTGCATGGGTGATTGTTTGTGCATGTGAGAGGGTGTGTTTTGGATGTGTGATTGTGTGTGAGTGTGTATGGGTGATGAAGATGTGTTTTGCGTGCATGTTCGGGTGTAAGTGGTTTTGTAAGGATGTGTTTTGGTGCTCGTCTAATAAACTATTCCCCCTTTTGGTCTATTTTGGCTGCATCCTTTTGGCTTATTTTTGGACTCACTCTTTCGATCTAGTATGTTTTGGCATACCCTTTGGCTAACATTTCCAAGTATATTTGTCTTCTAATCAGAGCACTGTTCTTCCTTTTTGGTCCTGATTCAGATACTTTCTTTTGGCACATGCCATTCTATTTCTTGATTATATCTAAATAAATATTAATGAATGGTATACACAAGAGTCTGTTTTCCTTCCTTCCTTGGATCTAATAACGAAAAGATGACAGCAACACAGCAGGAGAGGCGGCTGAACCGACTCTGGTCTTAAGATATCTTGAAGAAGTTGTTATACAGAGTAAACTAATTAACAAATACAGATATTTAGGGGGTCATTTGCCCTATCCCGCTGTGTTGCTGTCTTCTAGCCGAGAGTATTCTACAAGCCGTCTGTGATGGCAAACCCGAAGTTAATAGATCAACAAGGGTTGCCATAGCTACGAAGTTGATGTCGGAACACTGGTTATTTTACGATCACTTCACTTACTATAAGTTTGATGAAAACGTGAATGATCGAGAGTAGTCTCCCTTCGCTGTTTGTGACTGATTTACCGTTACCGAGTCTTTAGATATTTAGATATATTTTAAGAATAAAAGGGGCTTTTGCTCCTCGACTAGCGCTTATTTTCAGTCCAGGTATAGACGTAGTAATTAGCGCCTTGTATGAGACTGGGACAATTAGGGTACTCAAGAACTCTTAGTTAGATATAGGCTACATACAATTCGATCAAGCAAACAAAGTTATGTTTGAAAAACTTGAACCAAACCGACAAGGACTGCCAATTTGACCAGGTCTAGTCTCCCCTTGAATGTTTAGACACGAAAATCCCAATACATCCCCATGCATATGCACGTCCATAAATCCAAGTGAATGAGTATGGTTTTAGCAATATTTCAACCATATCACGGCGGGGGACACCAGAAATGGGCTCCACACATTGTACCCATGTAGGGAATCGAACCCGGGTCTCGGCGTTACGAGCGAACGCTTTAACCACTAGGCTACCACACTGACCCCCGTGACTCCAAAGTCAATAATTTGGTGAGTGAGTATCGTTCGCTTCCCCCATGTCGCGGCAGGGAGGCACAAATAATGGACTTATCACGTTTTATTCATCATGTATGTTCATCTTGAACACTGAGTGGGAACAGAAGGGACACGTTACTTCTATGTCGACCTGGGAGATTTACAGCGTGTAGCTGTATATTGGACGGAACAACCTAATAATTTAAACAGTAGTAGTAATAGTAATTGTGGTGGTGGTAGTAGTAGTAGTGGTATAAATATACGGCCTACCTATAATCATGTTTGGTTTCAAAAGTAGGGTAGCTTAAAATCAAAGTGAGGCGTTTAATCTTGACCAGAGGGTAGATCAGGTTGACTGACCAAATACATGCACGGACAACAATGATGAATGTCAAAACAGGTCACTCATTACGAGCAGGTGAACACGTACTTTGCCTTACAATTAAAGAGGCTGTCAACCCCCTTTTGGTACGCGGGTTCAGGGGTTCCCTTTTGGTACGCTACACCCTTTTGCCAATGCCTTTGAGATTTGTGTTAAGTACTTGGTATTCGGGATTCAGGGTTGAGCAATGAGACTCAGAGTGAAAAATTAGATGGTTTTCGGGATTCAGGGGAGTGGGGCTTGGCACTCGTTAAACAGCCGGGACCCTGCCTTGGCATTTGGATGAGTGGTAATACAGCTGGAAATAGCATGTAGAGGCGGCGTTAAATTTTTAAACGAATCATGAATACAATAAAAAAGTGATGCCACAGGCAAGTTAATTAGCTTATATCTCCTGTTTATTTGTGGGGAATGGATGGACCGGTCCCTTATCCAATGAACAAAGGGAGACCACTCTTGTCGGCTTAATAGTACGAGTTAAGTGGTTACACACAACCAAATGTTTTCCCACAGACTTCTATAATAATGTTATATTTTTAAACAATAAAATAATAATTAAGCATTCAACAGCTATTACCTGTACGCATGTGCAAAGTCTGGCCTTAGAGCAGCAATATTTTTATTTTTTTAAAATGACTTGCTTAGCCAGCTCCTTTTCCGAGTACAGGAAGCTAAACACACCATCCCCAGTTCCGCGCCAAATGTCACTTTACTTGAAAATATCTGTGGTCACATCAAACATAAGTCATCATGTTGAAAAAGTACTAAATACAGAAAAACATGGCCAGTTTTAATAACTGGATGAATGTACATTAAAATGACATACAAATCTTCCACAATATCATCCAAGCACAGCCTGCAGATATCTCTCGATCTGCATTGAAGACTCCCTACCAAAACGGCACAGTCACACCTGGATCTGATTGGCTGGAGCAGACCCTACTGGCAAAGAGTTTTCAAGACCAATTGCGCAGCTTGTCTGTCTGCAGCAATTAGTGCAGCTACCGGCAACCTTAAACGTACATCACGAGCTACACACCAGCAGACCGTTCCCAGGTCGGATGAATTGTCTTTGCCAGCAATTACATACGTTCCCCAGTTAGCCAGTTAATACTCACGGTCAAAACAAACACAACCTGGCCTTCATTTTATCACCGACGGAAACCATGACAACGGCCGTCTAACCAGGATCATCTGCTTCCTTTTATTTAGTCGTTTGATTCTGCGTCGACAGTTTAGGACTTTCTTCCCGTCTTTATCACAACAAAAGGCCCCGTCCAGAAATCTTATCCTCTATATTTCAGCATCATGTAAATAGGGTTAATAACGAACTATAATTGGCCATTATAATCGGGACTGCAAGTGTATAGACTGCAACGTCTGTTTCTTATATAAACAGCTATGAAATAGCGAAAAAAAGGAATCGGAAGGCACAGATCTTTCCAACTGAAAACGAATCCTAAACTTTTCTTCTTGGTACAAATCTTAACACGGCTTTAGAGAGTGAATTGTATGTTTTTAACAGCTAACAGGCACGACTTGGTGGTGAACTACCATATATCCGGCGTTTGAGTATATAGGCAAAGGTTTGAAACCTAAGAGTCGCCAAGTGTTTGGCTCCATGGCATGTAGCTACACCTGGCTGTTTGACGTTGCCGGAAATGGACGATGACGCCTCGTTCTGACTTCGTCTCCATAACATAGTAACCGTTGTCGTTGCCAACGTCCCCTTCTGTTTTTAACAGACTCACTATCGCTCTTGCTTGCTATCGCTCTGCATTTCGTTGACTACAACATGGTTTCGAGGACTTCTACTAACAAGATGTTTACTAGGCTGCATATTCAAGGTATTTAAGAAGACAGTTATTGTATTTTAAAGTGTTAGTATGTAGATTTACACTGCAATTGGCCGTTGTTCACCAGCAGGATCGGTGGGGATGACTCTGGCCGCCATTTGCAATTTGTGAAAATTCAGAAATCTGTATCTTGTCAATGTCTTTTCTGCGACTGAAATGAGAGCTGTTGGTATTTACATATGACGGACGATGTTCTTAAATTTCTGCAGATGTTTTTTTCATATATATAAGACTTAACCTTTGTACATTTATATTTGTAAACTTCTCTTTCAAACGTGCGGCCTATTACTGAAAGATGCACTGTGTATCAACACAACGATTAAATGCCCGTTTTATTTCCTTGAAGGCATTCTCGTGGCCTATACGTGTCCCCAAAAGGTCTCTATAAACCCTAGGGTCTATATTATCGGAATCTGCTATCCTTCAGACGGCCCCCAAATAGTTTTGCTTCCATTGTACACGCCATGTATGTAACGTGCATTTAAATGTGTTGTTTTTGTTTTTTTTCAGCACGGGAAGATATGATCCGGTATCATGTCACTCCTGCTGCGAGTTTGTGGCCGTCGCTGGATGAGGAATCCGACTGTGTATGTATCTTATCTACCTGTTCTTCAGATTCAACCGAATTGCTTGCTTCTTTTGTCCTTGTATCGATGTCCTCTTACGCATACTAGTGACATTATATTATATTTCCACCGTTATGGTGTGCTGAAAATGAGTCCCGGGGCACCCCTCTCCCATTTATACAATAACATTTCTTTCTAACAGTCTATCAACTTGTTTGTTGTGGGCTACCGTCTCATAGCATGTGTAACCAGGGGCATTGCACTCTGACTTTCTCTTGCAATTTGTCTTTGAAAATCTCCTTAAAACCTCGCCCAATGACCCTCCTTTCTCCCTCCCTCCCCCATCACTGATGTAGCGTCCCCAGGCTGCGTCCCCGACCCCCGTTCCCAATCCTCTGAGTGTTTTCACCCCGTTCTGGGCCCGCCCTGACCACGGCGAGACGCTCCCAGCCCCAGTCACCATCACCTTCGTCGATTATTACCCTGCCCCTAGTGACGACGACAGTGACTACTGGGTCTATGAGGATGAGGACGACGACAGCTTCGTGGAGGACCGAGAGGTTCATCCTCTGAGGAAGGCACTGAGGAGAGTTGCTGCCTTCTGGAGGAGAATCTTCTCGTAGATTTCTCATCCAGTGTGCTTGTGTGTGCGTGCGTGCGTGCGTGCGTGCGTGCGTGCGTGCGTGCGTGCGTGTGTGTGTGTGTGTGTGTGTGTGTGTGCGTGCGTGCGCGTGCGATAGGGTGTTTTTTTGCATGTGTGATTGGATGTAAGTGTGTATATGTGTGAGGGTGCGTTTTGTCTGATTGGATGTTCATGTGAGAGGATGTGTTTTGCATGAGTGATTGGGTGGAAGTGTGTTTTAGTGAGAGGATGGATTTTGCATGTGCGATTGCATGGGTGTGCATGTGAGAGGGTTTGTTTTGCATGATTGTGTGATTGTGTGTGCATGTGAGAGGGTTTGTTTTGCATGATTGTGTGATTGTGTGTGCATGTGAGAGGGTTTGTTTTGCATGTGTGATTGTGTATGCATGTGAGAGAATGTATTTTGCATGTGTGATTGTTTGTGCATGTGAGAGGGTGTGTTTTGCATGTGTGATTGTTTGTGCATGTGAGAGGGTGTGTTTTGCATGTGTGATTGTTTGTGCATGTGAGAGGGTGTGTTTTGCATGGGTGATTGTTTGTGCATGTGAGAGGGTGTGTTTTGGATGTGTGATTGTGTGTGAGTGTGTATGGGTGATGAAGATGTGTTTTGCGTGCATGTTCGGGTGTAAGTGGTTTTGTAAGGATGTGTTTTGGTGCTCGTCTAATAAACTATTCCCCCTTTTGGTCTATTTTGGCTGCATCCTTTTGGCTTATTTTTGGACTCACTCTTTCGATCTAGTATGTTTTGGCATACCCTTTGGCTAACATTTCCAAGTATATTTGTCTTCTAATCAGAGCACTGTTCTTCCTTTTTGGTCCTGATTCAGATACTTTCTTTTGGCACATGCCATTCTATTTCTTGATTATATCTAAATACATATTAATGAATGGTATACACAAGAGTCTGTTTTCCTTCCTTCCTTGGATCTAATAACGAAAAGATGACAGCAACACAGCAGGAGAGGCGGCTGAACCGACTCTGGTCTTAAGATATCTTGAAGAAGTTGTTATACAGAGTAAACTAATTAACAAATACAGATATTTAGGGGGTCATTTGCCCTATCCCGCTGTGTTGCTGTCTTCTAGCCGAGAGTATTCTACAAGCCGTCTGTGATGGCAAACCCGAAGTTAATAGATCAACAAGGGTTGCCATAGCTACGAAGTTGATGTCGGAACACTGGTTATTTTACGATCACTTCACTTACTATAAGTTTGATGAAAACGTGAATGATCGAGAGTAGTCTCCCTTCGCTGTTTGTGACTGATTTACCGTTACCGAGTCTTTAGATATTTAGATATATTTTAAGAATAAAAGGGGCTTTTGCTCCTCGACTAGCGCTTATTTTCAGTCCAGGTATAGACGTAGTAATTAGCGCCTTGTATGAGACTGGGACAATTAGGGTACTCAAGAACTCTTAGTTAGATATAGGCTACATACAATTCGATCAAGCAAACAAAGTTATGTTTGAAAAACTTGAACCAAACCGACAAGGACTGCCAATTTGACCAGGTCTAGTCTCCCCTTGAATGTTTAGACACGAAAATCCCAATACATCCCCATGCATATGCACGTCCATAAATCCAAGTGAATGAGTATGGTTTTAGCAATATTTCAACCATATCACGGCGGGGGACACCAGAAATGGGCTCCACACATTGTACCCATGTAGGGAATCGAACCCGGGTCTCGGCGTTACGAGCGAACGCTTTAACCACTAGGCTACCACACTGACCCCCGTGACTCCAAAGTCAATAATTTGGTGAGTGAGTATCGTTCGCTTCCCCCATGTCGCGGCAGGGAGGCACAAATAATGGACTTATCACGTTTTATTCATCATGTATGTTCATCTTGAACACTGAGTGGGAACAGAAGGGACACGTTACTTCTATGTCGACCTGGGAGATTTACAGCGTGTAGCTGTATATTGGACGGAACAACCTAATAATTTAAACAGTAGTAGTAATAGTAATTGTGGTGGTGGTAGTAGTAGTAGTGGTATAAATATACGGCCTACCTATAATCATGTTTGGTTTCAAAAGTAGGGTAGCTTAAAATCAAAGTGAGGCGTTTAATCTTGACCAGAGGGTAGATCAGGTTGACTGACCAAATACATGCACGGACAACAATGATGAATGTCAAAACAGGTCACTCATTACGAGCAGGTGAACACGTACTTTGCCTTACAATTAAAGAGGCTGTCAACCCCCTTTTGGTACGCGGGTTCAGGGGTTCCCTTTTGGTACGCTACACCCTTTTGCCAATGCCTTTGAGATTTGTGTTAAGTACTTGGTATTCGGGATTCAGGGTTGAGCAATGAGACTCAGAGTGAAAAATTAGATGGTTTTCGGGATTCAGGGGAGTGGGGCTTGGCACTCGTTAAACAGCCGGGACCCTGCCTTGGCATTTGGATGAGTGGTAATACAGCTGGAAATAGCATGTAGAGGCGGCGTTAAATTTTTAAACGAATCATGAATACAATAAAAAAGTGATGCCACAGGCAAGTTAATTAGCTTATATCTCCTGTTTATTTGTGGGGAATGGATGGACCGGTCCCTTATCCAATGAACAAAGGGAGACCACTCTTGTCGGCTTAATAGTACGAGTTTAGTGGTTACACACAACCAAATGTTTTCCCACAGACTTCTATAATAATGTTATATTTTTAAACAATAAAATAATAATTAAGCATTCAACAGCTATTACCTGTACGCATGTGCAAAGTCTGGCCTTAGAGCAGCAATATTTTTATTTTTTTAAAATGACTTGCTTAGCCAGCTCCTTTTCCGAGTACAGGAAGCTAAACACACCATCCCCAGTTCCGCGCCAAATGTCACTTTACTTGAAAATATCTGTGGTCACATCAAACATAAGTCATCATGTTGAAAAAGTACTAAATACAGAAAAACATGGCCAGTTTTAATAACTGGATGAATGTACATTAAAATGACATACAAATCTTCCACAATATCATCCAAGCACAGCCTGCAGATATCTCTCGATCTGCATTGAAGACTCCCTACCAAAACGGCACAGTCACACCTGGTTCTGATTGGCTGGAGCAGACCCTACTGGCAAAGAGTTTTCAAGACCAATTGCGCAGCTTGTCTGTCTGCAGCAATTAGTGCAGCTACCGGCAACCTTAAACGTACATCACGAGCTACACACCAGCAGACCGTTCCCAGGTCGGATGAATTGTCTTTGCCAGCAATTACATACGTTCCCCAGTTAGCCAGTTAATACTCACGGTCAAAACAAACACAACCTGGCCTTCATTTTATCACCGACGGAAACCATGACAACGGCCGTCTAACCAGGATCATCTGCTTCCTTTTATTTAGTCGTTTGATTCTGCGTCGACAGTTTAGGACTTTCTTCCCGTCTTTATCACAACAAAAGGCCCCGTCCAGAAATCTTATCCTCTATATTTCAGCATCATGTAAATAGGGTTAATAACGAACTATAATTGGCCATTATAATCGGGACTGCAAGTGTATAGACTGCAACGTCTGTTTCTTATATAAACAGCTATGAAATAGCGAAAAAAAGGAATCGGAAGGCACAGATCTTTCCAACTGAAAACGAATCCTAAACTTTTCTTCTTGGTACAAATCTTAACACGGCTTTAGAGAGTGAATTGTATGTTTTTAACAGCTAACAGGCACGACTTGGTGGTGAACTACCATATATCCGGCGTTTGAGTATATAGGCAAAGGTTTGAAACCTAAGAGTCGCCAAGTGTTTGGCTCCATGGCATGTAGCTACACCTGGCTGTTTGACGTTGCCGGAAATGGACGATGACGCCTCGTTCTGACTTCGTCTCCATAACATAGTAACCGTTGTCGTTGCCAACGTCCCCTTCTGTTTTTAACAGACTCACTATCGCTCTTGCTTGCTATCGCTCTGCATTTCGTTGACTACAACATGGTTTCGAGGACTTCTACTAACAAGATGTTTACTAGGCTGCATATTCAAGGTATTTAAGAAGACAGTTATTGTATTTTAAAGTGTTAGTATGTAGATTTACACTGCAATTGGCCGTTGTTCACCAGCAGGATCGGTGGGGATGACTCTGGCCGCCATTTGCAATTTGTGAAAATTCAGAAATCTGTATCTTGTCAATGTCTTTTCTGCGACTGAAATGAGAGCTGTTGGTATTTACATATGACGGACGATGTTCTTAAATTTCTGCAGATGTTTTTTTCATATATATAAGACTTAACCTTTGTACATTTATATTTGTAAACTTCTCTTTCAAACGTGCGGCCTATTACTGAAAGATGCACTGTGTATCAACACAACGATTAAATGCCCGTTTTATTTCCTTGAAGGCATTCTCGTGGCCTATACGTGTCCCCAAAAGGTCTCTATAAACCCTAGGGTCTATATTATCGGAATCTGCTATCCTTCAGACGGCCCCCAAATAGTTTTGCTTCCATTGTACACGCCATGTATGTAACGTGCATTTAAATGTGTTGTTTTTGTTTTTTTTCAGCACGGGAAGATATGATCCGGTATCATGTCACTCCTGCTGCGAGTTTGTGGCCGTCGCTGGATGAGGAATCCGACTGTGTATGTATCTTATCTACCTGTTCTTCAGATTCAACCGAATTGCTTGCTTCTTTTGTCCTTGTATCGATGTCCTCTTACGCATACTAGTGACATTATATTATATTTCCACCGTTATGGTGTGCTGAAAATGAGTCCCGGGGCACCCCTCTCCCATTTATACAATAACATTTCTTTCTAACAGTCTATCAACTTGTTTGTTGTGGGCTACCGTCTCATAGCATGTGTAACCAGGGGCATTGCACTCTGACTTTCTCTTGCAATTTGTCTTTGAAAACCTCCTTAAAACCTCGCCCAATGACCCTCCTTTCTCCCTCCCTCCCCCATCACTGATGTAGCGTCCCCAGGCTGCGTCCCCGACCCCCGTTCCCAATCCTCTGAGTGTTTTCACCCCGTTCTGGGCCCGCCCTGACCACGGCGAGACGCTCCCAGCCCCAGTCACCATCACCTTCGTCGATTATTACCCTGCCCCTAGTGACGACGACAGTGACTACTGGGTCTATGAGGATGAGGACGACGACAGCTTCGTGGAGGACCGACAGGTTCATCCTCTGAGGAAGGCACTGAGGAGAGTTGCTGCCTTCTGGAGGAGAATCTTCTCGTAGATTTCTCATCCAGTGTGCTTGTGTGTGCGTGCGTGCGTGCGTGCGTGCGTGCGTGCGTGCGTGCGTGCGTGCGTGCGTGCGTGTGTGTGTGTGTGTGTGTGTGTGTGTGTGTGTGTGTGTGTGCGTGCGTGCGCGTGCGATAGGGTGTTTTTTTGCATGTGTGATTGGATGTAAGTGTGTATATGTGTGAGGGTGCGTTTTGTCTGATTGGATGTTCATGTGAGAGGATGTGTTTTGCATGAGTGATTGGGTGGAAGTGTGTTTTAGTGAGAGGATGGATTTTGCATGTGCGATTGCATGGGTGTGCATGTGAGAGGGTTTGTTTTGCATGATTGTGTGATTGTGTGTGCATGTGAGAGGGTTTGTTTTGCATGATTGTGTGATTGTGTGTGCATGTGAGAGGGTTTGTTTTGCATGTGTGATTGTGTATGCATGTGAGAGAATGTATTTTGCATGTGTGATTGTTTGTGCATGTGAGAGGGTGTGTTTTGCATGTGTGATTGTTTGTGCATGTGAGAGGGTGTGTTTTGCATGTGTGATTGTTTGTGCATGTGAGAGGGTGTGTTTTGCATGGGTGATTGTTTGTGCATGTGAGAGGGTGTGTTTTGGATGTGTGATTGTGTGTGAGTGTGTATGGGTGATGAAGATGTGTTTTGCGTGCATGTTCGGGTGTAAGTGGTTTTGTAAGGATGTGTTTTGGTGCTCGTCTAATAAACTATTCCCCCTTTTGGTCTATTTTGGCTGCATCCTTTTGGCTTATTTTTGGACTCACTCTTTCGATCTAGTATGTTTTGGCATACCCTTTGGCTAACATTTCCAAGTATATTTGTCTTCTAATCAGAGCACTGTTCTTCCTTTTTGGTCCTGATTCAGATACTTTCTTTTGGCACATGCCATTCTATTTCTTGATTATATCTAAATAAATATTAATGAATGGTATACACAAGAGTCTGTTTTCCTTCCTTCCTTGGATCTAATAACGAAAAGATGACAGCAACACAGCAGGAGAGGCGGCTGAACCGACTCTGGTCTTAAGATATCTTGAAGAAGTTGTTATACAGAGTAAACTAATTAACAAATACAGATATTTAGGGGGTCATTTGCCCTATCCCGCTGTGTTGCTGTCTTCTAGCCGAGAGTATTCTACAAGCCGTCTGTGATGGCAAACCCGAAGTTAATAGATCAACAAGGGTTGCCATAGCTACGAAGTTGATGTCGGAACACTGGTTATTTTACGATCACTTCACTTACTATAAGTTTGATGAAAACGTGAATGATCGAGAGTAGTCTCCCTTCGCTGTTTGTGACTGATTTACCGTTACCGAGTCTTTAGATATTTAGATATATTTTAAGAATAAAAGGGGCTTTTGCTCCTCGACTAGCGCTTATTTTCAGTCCAGGTATAGACGTAGTAATTAGCGCCTTGTATGAGACTGGGACAATTAGGGTACTCAAGAACTCTTAGTTAGATATAGGCTACATACAATTCGATCAAGCAAACAAAGTTATGTTTGAAAAACTTGAACCAAACCGACAAGGACTGCCAATTTGACCAGGTCTAGTCTCCCCTTGAATGTTTAGACACGAAAATCCCAATACATCCCCATGCATATGCACGTCCATAAATCCAAGTGAATGAGTATGGTTTTAGCAATATTTCAACCATATCACGGCGGGGGACACCAGAAATGGGCTCCACACATTGTACCCATGTAGGGAATCGAACCCGGGTCTCGGCGTTACGAGCGAACGCTTTAACCACTAGGCTACCACACTGACCCCCGTGACTCCAAAGTCAATAATTTGGTGAGTGAGTATCGTTCGCTTCCCCCATGTCGCGGCAGGGAGGCACAAATAATGGACTTATCACGTTTTATTCATCATGTATGTTCATCTTGAACACTGAGTGGGAACAGAAGGGACACGTTACTTCTATGTCGACCTGGGAGATTTACAGCGTGTAGCTGTATATTGGACGGAACAACCTAATAATTTAAACAGTAGTAGTAATAGTAATTGTGGTGGTGGTAGTAGTAGTAGTGGTATAAATATACGGCCTACCTATAATCATGTTTGGTTTCAAAAGTAGGGTAGCTTAAAATCAAAGTGAGGCGTTTAATCTTGACCAGAGGGTAGATCAGGTTGACTGACCAAATACATGCACGGACAACAATGATGAATGTCAAAACAGGTCACTCATTACGAGCAGGTGAACACGTACTTTGCCTTACAATTAAAGAGGCTGTCAACCCCCTTTTGGTACGCGGGTTCAGGGGTTCCCTTTTGGTACGCTACACCCTTTTGCCAATGCCTTTGAGATTTGTGTTAAGTACTTGGTATTCGGGATTCAGGGTTGAGCAATGAGACTCAGAGTGAAAAATTAGATGGTTTTCGGGATTCAGGGGAGTGGGGCTTGGCACTCGTTAAACAGCCGGGACCCTGCCTTGGCATTTGGATGAGTGGTAATACAGCTGGAAATAGCATGTAGAGGCGGCGTTAAATTTTTAAACGAATCATGAATACAATAAAAAAGTGATGCCACAGGCAAGTTAATTAGCTTATATCTCCTGTTTATTTGTGGGGAATGGATGGACCGGTCCCTTATCCAATGAACAAAGGGAGACCACTCTTGTCGGCTTAATAGTACGAGTTTAGTGGTTACACACAACCAAATGTTTTCCCACAGACTTCTATAATAATGTTATATTTTTAAACAATAAAATAATAATTAAGCATTCAACAGCTATTACCTGTACGCATGTGCAAAGTCTGGCCTTAGAGCAGCAATATTTTTATTTTTTTAAAATGACTTGCTTAGCCAGCTCCTTTTCCGAGTACAGGAAGCTAAACACACCATCCCCAGTTCCGCGCCAAATGTCACTTTACTTGAAAATATCTGTGGTCACATCAAACATAAGTCATCATGTTGAAAAAGTACTAAATACAGAAAAACATGGCCAGTTTTAATAACTGGATGAATGTACATTAAAATGACATACAAATCTTCCACAATATCATCCAAGCACAGCCTGCAGATATCTCTCGATCTGCATTGAAGACTCCCTACCAAAACGGCACAGTCACACCTGGTTCTGATTGGCTGGAGCAGACCCTACTGGCAAAGAGTTTTCAAGACCAATTGCGCAGCTTGTCTGTCTGCAGCAATTAGTGCAGCTACCGGCAACCTTAAACGTACATCACGAGCTACACACCAGCAGACCGTTCCCAGGTCGGATGAATTGTCTTTGCCAGCAATTACATACGTTCCCCAGTTAGCCAGTTAATACTCACGGTCAAAACAAACACAACCTGGCCTTCATTTTATCACCGACGGAAACCATGACAACGGCCGTCTAACCAGGATCATCTGCTTCCTTTTATTTAGTCGTTTGATTCTGCGTCGACAGTTTAGGACTTTCTTCCAGTCTTTATCACAACAAAAGGCCCCGTCCAGAAATCTTATCCTCTATATTTCAGCATCATGTAAATAGGGTTAATAACGAACTATAATTGGCCATTATAATCGGGACTGCAAGTGTATAGACTGCAACGTCTGTTTCTTATATAAACAGCTATGAAATAGCGAAAAAAAGGAATCGGAAGGCACAGATCTTTCCAACTGAAAACGAATCCTAAACTTTTCTTCTTGGTACAAATCTTAACACGGCTTTAGAGAGTGAATTGTATGTTTTTAACAGCTAACAGGCACGACTTGGTGGTGAACTACCATATATCCGGCGTTTGAGTATATAGGCAAAGGTTTGAAACCTAAGAGTCGCCAAGTGTTTGGCTCCATGGCATGTAGCTACACCTGGCTGTTTGACGTTGCCGGAAATGGACGATGACGCCTCGTTCTGACTTCGTCTCCATAACATAGTAACCGTTGTCGTTGCCAACGTCCCCTTCTGTTTTTAACAGACTCACTATCGCTCTTGCTTGCTATCGCTCTGCATTTCGTTGACTACAACATGGTTTCGAGGACTTCTACTAACAAGATGTTTACTAGGCTGCATATTCAAGGTATTTAAGAAGACAGTTATTGTATTTTAAAGTGTTAGTATGTAGATTTACACTGCAATTGGCCGTTGTTCACCAGCAGGATCGGTGGGGATGACTCTGGCCGCCATTTGCAATTTGTGAAAATTCAGAAATCTGTATCTTGTCAATGTCTTTTCTGCGACTGAAATGAGAGCTGTTGGTATTTACATATGACGGACGATGTTCTTAAATTTCTGCAGATGTTTTTTTCATATATATAAGACTTAACCTTTGTACATTTATATTTGTAAACTTCTCTTTCAAACGTGCGGCCTATTACTGAAAGATGCACTGTGTATCAACACAACGATTAAATGCCCGTTTTATTTCCTTGAAGGCATTCTCGTGGCCTATACGTGTCCCCAAAAGGTCTCTATAAACCCTAGGGTCTATATTATCGGAATCTGCTATCCTTCAGACGGCCCCCAAATAGTTTTGCTTCCATTGTACACGCCATGTATGTAACGTGCATTTAAATGTGTTGTTTTTGTTTTTTTTCAGCACGGGAAGATATGATCCGGTATCATGTCACTCCTGCTGCGAGTTTGTGGCCGTCGCTGGATGAGGAATCCGACTGTGTATGTATCTTATCTACCTGTTCTTCAGATTCAACCGAATTGCTTGCTTCTTTTGTCCTTGTATCGATGTCCTCTTACGCATACTAGTGACATTATATTATATTTCCACCGTTATGGTGTGCTGAAAATGAGTCCCGGGGCACCCCTCTCCCATTTATACAATAACATTTCTTTCTAACAGTCTATCAACTTGTTTGTTGTGTGCTACCGTCTCATAGCATGTGTAACCAGGGGCATTGCACTCTGACTTTCTCTTGCAATTTGTCTTTGAAAACCTCCTTAAAACCTCGCCCAATGACCCTCCTTTCTCCCTCCCTCCCCCATCACTGATGTAGCGTCCCCAGGCTGCGTCCCCGACCCCCGTTCCCAATCCTCTGAGTGTTTTCACCCCGTTCTGGGCCCGCCCTGACCATGGCGAGACGCTCCCAGCCCCAGTCACCATCACCTTCGTCGATTATTACCCTGCCCCTAGTGACGACGACAGTGACTACTGGGTCTATGAGGATGAGGACGACGACAGCTTCGTGGAGGACCGACAGGTTCATCCTCTGAGGAAGGCACTGAGGAGAGTTGCTGCCTTCTGGAGGAGAATCTTCTCGTAGATTTCTCATCCAGTGTGCTTGTGTGTGCGTGCGTGCGTGCGTGCGTGCGTGCGTGCGTGCTTGCGTGCGTGCGTGCGTGCGTGCGTGCGTGCGTGTGTGTGTGTGTTTGTGTGTGTGTGTGTGTGTGTGCGTGCGTGCGCGTGCGATAGGGTGTTTTTTTGCATGTGTGATTGGATGTAAGTGTGTATATGTGTGAGGGTGCGTTTTGTCTGATTGGATGTTCATGTGAGAGGATGTGTTTTGCATGAGTGATTGGGTGGAAGTGTGTTTTAGTGAGAGGATGGATTTTGCATGTGCGATTGCATGGGTGTGCATGTGAGAGGGTTTGTTTTGCATTATTGTGTGATTGTGTGTGCATGTGAGAGGGTTTGTTTTGCATGATTGTGTGATTGTGTGTGCATGTGAGAGGGTTTGTTTTGCATGTGTGATTGTGTATGCATGTGAGAGAATGTATTTTGCATGTGTGATTGTTTGTGCATGTGAGAGGGTGTGTTTTGCATGTGTGATTGTTTGTGCATGTGAGAGGGTGTGTTTTGCATGTGTGATTGTTTGTGCATGTGAGAGGGTGTGTTTTGCATGGGTGATTGTTTGTGCATGTGAGAGGGTGTGTTTTGGATGTGTGATTGTGTGTGAGTGTGTATGGGTGATGAAGATGTGTTTTGCGTGCATGTTCGGGTGTAAGTGGTTTTGTAAGGATGTGTTTTGGTGCTCGTCTAATAAACTATTCCCCCTTTTGGTCTATTTTGGCTGCATCCTTTTGGCTTATTTTTGGACTCACTCTTTCGATCTAGTATGTTTTGGCATACCCTTTGGCTAACATTTCCAAGTATATTTGTCTTCTAATCAGAGCACTGTTCTTCCTTTTTGGTCCTGATTCAGATACTTTCTTTTGGCACATGCCATTCTATTTCTTGATTATATCTAAATAAATATTAATGAATGGTATACACAAGAGTCTGTTTTCCTTCCTTCCTTGGATCTAATAACGAAAAGATGACAGCAACACAGCAGGAGAGGCGGCTGAACCGACTCTGGTCTTAAGATATCTTGAAGAAGTTGTTATACAGAGTAAACTAATTAACAAATACAGATATTTAGGGGGTCATTTGCCCTATCCCGCTGTGTTGCTGTCTTCTAGCCGAGAGTATTCTACAAGCCGTCTGTGATGGCAAACCCGAAGTTAATAGATCAACAAGGGTTGCCATAGCTACGAAGTTGATGTCGGAACACTGGTTATTTTACGATCACTTCACTTACTATAAGTTTGATGAAAACGTGAATGATCGAGAGTAGTCTCCCTTCGCTGTTTGTGACTGATTTACCGTTACCGAGTCTTTAGATATTTAGATATATTTTAAGAATAAAAGGGGCTTTTGCTCCTCGACTAGCGCTTATTTTCAGTCCAGGTATAGACGTAGTAATTAGCGCCTTGTATGAGACTGGGACAATTAGGGTACTCAAGAACTCTTAGTTAGATATAGGCTACATACAATTCGATCAAGCAAACAAAGTTATGTTTGAAAAACTTGAACCAAACCGACAAGGACTGCCAATTTGACCAGGTCTAGTCTCCCCTTGAATGTTTAGACACGAAAATCCCAATACATCCCCATGCATATGCACGTCCATAAATCCAAGTGAATGAGTATGGTTTTAGCAATATTTCAACCATATCACGGCGGGGGACACCAGAAATGGGCTCCACACATTGTACCCATGTAGGGAATCGAACCCGGGTCTCGGCGTTACGAGCGAACGCTTTAACCACTAGGCTACCACACTGACCCCCGTGACTCCAAAGTCAATAATTTGGTGAGTGAGTATCGTTCGCTTCCCCCATGTCGCGGCAGGGAGGCACAAATAATGGACTTATCACGTTTTATTCATCATGTATGTTCATCTTGAACACTGAGTGGGAACAGAAGGGACACGTTACTTCTATGTCGACCTGGGAGATTTACAGCGTGTAGCTGTATATTGGACGGAACAACCTAATAATTTAAACAGTAGTAGTAATAGTAATTGTGGTGGTGGTAGTAGTAGTAGTGGTATAAATATACGGCCTACCTATAATCATGTTTGGTTTCAAAAGTAGGGTAGCTTAAAATCAAAGTGAGGCGTTTAATCTTGACCAGAGGGTAGATCAGGTTGACTGACCAAATACATGCACGGACAACAATGATGAATGTCAAAACAGGTCACTCATTACGAGCAGGTGAACACGTACTTTGCCTTACAATTAAAGAGGCTGTCAACCCCCTTTTGGTACGCGGGTTCAGGGGTTCCCTTTTGGTACGCTACACCCTTTTGCCAATGCCTTTGAGATTTGTGTTAAGTACTTGGTATTCGGGATTCAGGGTTGAGCAATGAGACTCAGAGTGAAAAATTAGATGGTTTTCGGGATTCAGGGGAGTGGGGCTTGGCACTCGTTAAACAGCCGGGACCCTGCCTTGGCATTTGGATGAGTGGTAATACAGCTGGAAATAGCATGTAGAGGCGGCGTTAAATTTTTAAACGAATCATGAATACAATAAAAAAGTGATGCCACAGGCAAGTTAATTAGCTTATATCTCCTGTTTATTTGTGGGGAATGGATGGACCGGTCCCTTATCCAATGAACAAAGGGAGACCACTCTTGTCGGCTTAATAGTACGAGTTTAGTGGTTACACACAACCAAATGTTTTCCCACAGACTTCTATAATAATGTTATATTTTTAAACAATAAAATAATAATTAAGCATTCAACAGCTATTACCTGTACGCATGTGCAAAGTTTGGCCTTAGAGCAGCAATATTTTTATTTTTTTAAAATGACTTGCTTAGCCAGCTCCTTTTCCGAGTACAGGAAGCTAAACACACCATCCCCAGTTCCGCGCCAAATGTCACTTTACTTGAAAATATCTGTGGTCACATCAAACATAAGTCATCATGTTGAAAAAGTACTAAATACAGAAAAACATGGCCAGTTTTAATAACTGGATGAATGTACATTAAAATGACATACAAATCTTCCACAATATCATCCAAGCACAGCCTGCAGATATCTCTCGATCTGCATTGAAGACTCCCTACCAAAACGGCACAGTCACACCTGGTTCTGATTGGCTGGAGCAGACCCTACTGGCAAAGAGTTTTCAAGACCAATTGCGCAGCTTGTCTGTCTGCAGCAATTAGTGCAGCTACCGGCAACCTTAAACGTACATCACGAGCTACACACCAGCAGACCGTTCCCAGGTCGGATGAATTGTCTTTGCCAGCAATTACATACGTTCCCCAGTTAGCCAGTTAATACTCACGGTCAAAACAAACACAACCTGGCCTTCATTTTATCACCGACGGAAACCATGACAACGGCCGTCTAACCAGGATCATCTGCTTCCTTTTATTTAGTCGTTTGATTCTGCGTCGACAGTTTAGGACTTTCTTCCCGTCTTTATCACAACAAAAGGCCCCGTCCAGAAATCTTATCCTCTATATTTCAGCATCATGTAAATAGGGTTAATAACGAACTATAATTGGCCATTATAATCGGGACTGCAAGTGTATAGACTGCAACGTCTGTTTCTTATATAAACAGCTATGAAATAGCGAAAAAAAGGAATCGGAAGGCACAGATCTTTCCAACTGAACACGAATCCTAAACTTTTCTTCTTGGTACAAATCTTAACACGGCTTTAGAGAGTGAATTGTATGTTTTTAACAGCTAACAGGCACGACTTGGTGGTGAACTACCATATATCCGGCGTTTGAGTATATAGGCAAAGGTTTGAAACCTAAAAGTCGCCAAGTGTTTGGCTCCATGGCATGTAGCTACACCTGGCTGTTTGACGTTGCCGGAAATGGACGATGACGCCTCGTTCTGACTTCGTCTTCATAACATAGTAACCGTTGTCGTTGCCAACGTCCCCTTCTGTTTTTAACAGACTCACTATCGCTCTTGCTTGCTATCGCTCTGCATTTCGTTGACTACAACATGGTTTCGAGGACTTCTACTAACAAGATGTTTACTAGGCTGCATATTCAAGGTATTTAAGAAGACAGTTATTGTATTTTAAAGTGTTAGTATGTAGATTTACACTGCAATTGGCCGTTGTTCACCAGCAGGATCGGTGGGGATGACTCTGGCCGCCATTTGCAATTTGTGAAAATTCAGAAATCTGTATCTTGTCAATGTCTTTTCTGCGACTGAAATGAGAGCTGTTGGTATTTACATATGACGGACGATGTTCTTAAATTTCTGCAGATGTTTTTTTCATATATATAAGACTTAACCTTTGTACATTTATATTTGTAAACTTCTCTTTCAAACGTGCGGCCTATTACTGAAAGATGCACTGTGTATCAACACAACGATTAAATGCCCGTTTTATTTCCTTGAAGGCATTCTCGTGGCCTATACGTGTCCCCAAAAGGTCTCTATAAACCCTAGGGTCTATATTATCGGAATCTGCTATCCTTCAGACGGCCCCCAAATAGTTTTGCTTCCATTGTACACGCCATGTATGTAACGTGCATTTAAATGTGTTGTTTTTGTTTTTTTTCAGCACGGGAAGATATGATCCGGTATCATGTCACTCCTGCTGCGAGTTTGTGGCCGTCGCTGGATGAGGAATCCGACTGTGTATGTATCTTATCTACCTGTTCTTCAGATTCAACCGAATTGCTTGCTTCTTTTGTCCTTGTATCGATGTCCTCTTACGCATACTAGTGACATTATATTATATTTCCACCGTTATGGTGTGCTGAAAATGAGTCCCGGGGCACCCCTCTCCCATTTATACAATAACATTTCTTTCTAACAGTCTATCAACTTGTTTGTCGTGGGCTACCGTCTCATAGCATGTGTAACCAGGGGCATTGCACTCTGACTTTCTCTTGCAATTTGTCTTTGAAAACCTCCTTAAAACCTCGCCCAATGACCCTCCTTTCTCCCTCCCTCCCCCATCACTGATGTAGCGTCCCCAGGCTGCGTCCCCGACCCCCGTTCCCAATCCTCTGAGTGTTTTCACCCCGTTCTGGGCCCGCCCTGACCACGGCGAGACGCTCCCAGCCCCAGTCACCATCACCTTCGTCGATTATTACCCTGCCCCTAGTGACGACGACAGTGACTACTGGGTCTATGAGGATGAGGACGACGACAGCTTCGTGGAGGACCGAGAGGTTCATCCTCTGAGGAAGGCACTGAGGAGAGTTGCTGCCTTCTGGAGGAGAATCTTCTCGTAGATTTCTCATCCAGTGTGCTTGTGTGTGCGTGCGTGCGTGCGTGCGTGCGTACGTGCGTGCGTGCGTGCGTGTGTGTGTGTGTGTGTGTGTGTGTGTGTGTGTGTGTGTGTGTGTGCGTGCGTGCGCGTGCGATAGGGTGTTTTTTTGCATGTGTGATTGGATGTAAGTGTGTATATGTGTGAGGGTGCGTTTTGTCTGATTGGATGTTCATGTGAGAGGATGTGTTTTGCATGAGTGATTGGGTGGAAGTGTGTTTTAGTGAGAGGATGGATTTTGCATGTGCGATTGCATGGGTGTGCATGTGAGAGGGTTTGTTTTGCATGATTGTGTGATTGTGTGTGCATGTGAGAGGGTTTGTTTTGCATGTGTGATTGTGTATGCATGTGAGAGAATGTATTTTGCATGTGTGATTGTTTGTGCATGTGAGAGGGTGTGTTTTGCATGGGTGATTGTTTGTGCATGTGAGAGGGTGTGTTTTGGATGTGTGATTGTGTGTGAGTGTGTATGGGTGATGAAGATGTGTTTTGCGTGCATGTTCGGGTGTAAGTGGTTTTGTAAGGATGTGTTTTGGTGCTCGTCTAATAAACTATTCCCCCTTTTGGTCTATTTTGGCTGCATCCTTTTGGCTTATTTTTGGACTCACTCTTTCGATCTAGTATGTTTTGGCATACCCTTTGACTAACATTTCCAAGTATATTTGTCTTCTAATCAGAGCACTGTTCTTCCTTTTTGGTCCTGATTCAGATACTTTCTTTTGGCACATGCCATTCTATTTCTTGATTATATCTAAATAAATATTAATGAATGGTATACACAAGAGTCTGTTTTCCTTCCTTCCTTGGATCTAATAACGAAAAGATGACAGCAACACAGCAGGAGAGGCGGCTGAACCGACTCTGGTCTTAAGATATCTTGAAGAAGTTGTTATACAGAGTAAACTAATTAACAAATACAGATATTTAGGGGGTCATTTGCCCTATCCCGCTGTGTTGCTGTCTTCTAGCCGAGAGTATTCTACAAGCCGTCTGTGATGGCAAACCCGAAGTTAATAGATCAACAAGGGTTGCCATAGCTACGAAGTTGATGTCGGAACACTGGTTATTTTACGATCACTTCACTTACTATAAGTTTGATGAAAACGTGAATGATCGAGAGTAGTCTCCCTTCGCTGTTTGTGACTGATTTACCGTTACCGAGTCTTTAGATATTTAGATATATTTTAAGAATAAAAGGGGCTTTTGCTCCTCGACTAGCGCTTATTTTCAGTCCAGGTATAGACGTAGTAATTAGCGCCTTGTATGAGACTGGGACAATTAGGGTACTCAAGAACTCTTAGTTAGATATAGGCTACATACAATTCGATCAAGCAAACAAAGTTATGTTTGAAAAACTTGAACCAAACCGACAAGGACTGCCAATTTGACCAGGTCTAGTCTCCCCTTGAATGTTTAGACACGAAAATCCCAATAAATCCCCATGCATATGCACGTCCATAAATCCAAGTGAATGAGTATGGTTTTAGCAATATTTCAACCATATCACGGCGGGGGACACCAGAAATGGGCTCCACACATTGTACCCATGTAGGGAATCGAACCCGGGTCTCGGCGTTACGAGCGAACGCTTTAACCACTAGGCTACCACACTGACCCCCGTGACTCCAAAGTCAATAATTTGGTGAGTGAGTATCGTTCGCTTCCCCCATGTCGCGGCAGGGAGGCACAAATAATGGACTTATCACGTTTTATTCATCATGTATGTTCATCTTGAACACTGAGTGGGAACAGAAGGGACACGTTACTTCTATGTCGACCTGGGAGATTTACAGCGTGTAGCTGTATATTGGACGGAACAACCTAATAATTTAAACAGTAGTAGTAATAGTAATTGTGGTGGTGGTAGTAGTAGTAGTGGTATAAATATACGGCCTACCTATAATCATGTTTGGTTTCAAAAGTAGGGTAGCTTAAAATCAAAGTGAGGCGTTTAATCTTGACCAGAGGGTAGATCAGGTTGACTGACCAAATACATGCACGGACAACAATGATGAATGTCAAAACAGGTCACTCATTACGAGCAGGTGAACACGTACTTTGCCTTACAATTAAAGAGGCTGTCAACCCCCTTTTGGTACGCGGGTTCAGGGGTTCCCTTTTGGTACGCTACACCCTTTTGCCAATGCCTTTGAGATTTGTGTTAAGTACTTGGTATTCGGGATTCAGGGTTGAGCAATGAGACTCAGAGTGAAAAATTAGATGGTTTTCGGGATTCAGGGGAGTGGGGCTTGGCACTCGTTAAACAGCCGGGACCCTGCCTTGGCATTTGGATGAGTGGTAATACAGCTGGAAATAGCATGTAGAGGCGGCGTTAAATTTTTAAACGAATCATGAATACAATAAAAAAGTGATGCCACAGGCAAGTTAATTAGCTTATATCTCCTGTTTATTTGTGGGGAATGGATGGACCGGTCCCTTATCCAATGAACAAAGGGAGACCACTCTTGTCGGCTTAATAGTAGGAGTTTAGTGGTTACACACAACCAAATGTTTTCCCACAGACTTCTATAATAATGTTATATTTTTAAACAATAAAATAATAATTAAGCATTCAACAGCTATTACCTGTACGCATGTGCAAAGTCTGGCCTTAGAGCAGCAATATTTTTATTTTTTTAAAATGACTTGCTTAGCCAGCTCCTTTTCCGAGTACAGGAAGCTAAACACACCATCCCCAGTTCCGCGCCAAATGTCACTTTACTTGAAAATATCTGTGGTCACATCAAACATAAGTCATCATGTTGAAAAAGTACTAAATACAGAAAAACATGGCCAGTTTTAATAACTGGATGAATGTACATTAAAATGACATACAAATCTTCCACAATATCATCCAAGCACAGCCTGCAGATATCTCTCGATCTGCATTGAAGACTCCCTACCAAAACGGCACAGTCACACCTGGTTCTGATTGGCTGGAGCAGACCCTACTGGCAAAGAGTTTTCAAGACCAATTGCGCAGCTTGTCTGTCTGCAGCAATTAGTGCAGCTACCGGCAACCTTAAACGTACATCACGAGCTACACACCAGCAGACCGTTCCCAGGTCGGATGAATTGTCTTTGCCAGCAATTACATACGTTCCCCAGTTAGCCAGTTAATACTCACGGTCAAAACAAACACAACCTGGCCTTCATTTTATCACCGACGGAAACCATGACAACGGCCGTCTAACCAGGATCATCTGCTTCCTTTTATTTAGTCGTTTGATTCTGCGTCGACAGTTTAGGACTTTCTTCCCGTCTTTATCACAACAAAAGGCCCCGTCCAGAAATCTTATCCTCTATATTTCAGCATCATGTAAATAGGGTTAATAACGAACTATAATTGGCCATTATAATCGGGACTGCAAGTGTATAGACTGCAACGTCTGTTTCTTATATAAACAGCTATGAAATAGCGAAAAAAAGGAATCGGAAGGCACAGATCTTTCCAACTGAACACGAATCCTAAACTTTTCTTCTTGGTACAAATCTTAACACGGCTTTAGAGAGTGAATTGTATGTTTTTAACAGCTAACAGGCACGACTTGGTGGTGAACTACCATATATCCGGCGTTTGAGTATATAGGCAAAGGTTTGAAACCTAAAAGTCGCCAAGTGTTTGGCTCCATGGCATGTAGCTACACCTGGCTGTTTGACGTTGCCGGAAATGGACGATGACGCCTCGTTCTGACTTCGTCTTCATAACATAGTAACCGTTGTCGTTGCCAACGTCCCCTTCTGTTTTTAACAGACTCACTATCGCTCTTGCTTGCTATCGCTCTGCATTTCGTTGACTACAACATGGTTTCGAGGACTTCTACTAACAAGATGTTTACTAGGCTGCATATTCAAGGTATTTAAGAAGACAGTTATTGTATTTTAAAGTGTTAGTATGTAGATTTACACTGCAATTGGCCGTTGTTCACCAGCAGGATCGGTGGGGATGACTCTGGCCGCCATTTGCAATTTGTGAAAATTCAGAAATCTGTATCTTGTCAATGTCTTTTCTGCGACTGAAATGAGAGCTGTTGGTATTTACATATGACGGACGATGTTCTTAAATTTCTGCAGATGTTTTTTTTCATATATATAAGACTTAACCTTTGTACATTTATATTTGTAAACTTCTCTTTCAAACGTGCGGCCTATTACTGAAAGATGCACTGTGTATCAACACAACGATTAAATGCCCGTTTTATTTCCTTGAAGGCATTCTCGTGGCCTATACGTGTCCCCAAAAGGTCTCTATAAACCCTAGGGTCTATATTATCGGAATCTGCTATCCTTCAGACGGCCCCCAAATAGTTTTGCTTCCATTGTACACGCCATGTATGTAACGTGCATTTAAATGTGTTGTTTTTGTTTTTTTTCAGCACGGGAAGATATGATCCGGTATCATGTCACTCCTGCTGCGAGTTTGTGGCCGTCGCTGGATGAGGAATCCGACTGTGTATGTATCTTATCTACCTGTTCTTCAGATTCAACCGAATTGCTTGCTTCTTTTGTCCTTGTATCGATGTCCTCTTACGCATACTAGTGACATTATATTATATTTCCACCGTTATGGTGTGCTGAAAATGAGTCCCGGGGCACCCCTCTCCCATTTATACAATAACATTTCTTTCTAACAGTCTATCAACTTGTTTGTCGTGGGCTACCGTCTCATAGCATGTGTAACCAGGGGCATTGCACTCTGACTTTCTCTTGCAATTTGTCTTTGAAAACCTCCTTAAAACCTCGCCCAATGACCCTCCTTTCTCCCTCCCTCCCCCATCACTGATGTAGCGTCCCCAGGCTGCGTCCCCGACCCCCGTTCCCAATCCTCTGAGTGTTTTCACCCCGTTCTGGGCCCGCCCTGACCACGGCGAGACGCTCCCAGTCCCAGTCACCATCACCTTCGTCGATTATTACCCTGCCCCTAGTGACGACGACAGTGACTACTGGGTCTATGAGGATGAGGACGACGACAGCTTCGTGGAGGACCGAGAGGTTCATCCTCTGAGGAAGGCACTGAGGAGAGTTGCTGCCTTCTGGAGGAGAATCTTCTCGTAGATTTCTCATCCAGTGTGCTTGTGTGTGCGTGCGTGCGTGCGTGCGTGCGTGCGTGCGTGCGTGTGTGTGTGTGTGTGTGTGTGTGTGCGTGCGTGCGCGTGCGATAGGGTGTTTTTTTGCATGTGTGATTGGATGTAAGTGTGTATATGTGTGAGGGTGCGTTTTGTCTGATTGGATGTTCATGTGAGAGGATGTGTTTTGCATGAGTGATTGGGTGGAAGTGTGTTTTAGTGAGAGGATGGATTTTGCATGTGCGATTGCATGGGTGTGCATGTGAGAGGGTTTGTTTTGCATGATTGTGTGATTGTGTGTGCATGTGAGAGGGTTTGTTTTGCATGATTGTGTGATTGTGTGTGCATGTGAGAGGGTTTGTTTTGCATGTGTGATTGTGTATGCATGTGAGAGAATGTATTTTGCATGTGTGATTGTTTGTGCATGTGAGAGGGTGTGTTTTGCATGTGTGATTGTTTGTGCATGTGAGAGGGTGTGTTTTGCATGTGTGATTGTTTGTGCATGTGAGAGGGTGTGTTTTGCATGGGTGATTGTTTGTGCATGTGAGAGGGTGTGTTTTGGATGTGTGATTGTGTGTGAGTGTGTATGGGTGATGAAGATGTGTTTTGCGTGCATGTTCGGGTGTAAGTGGTTTTGTAAGGATGTGTTTTGGTGCTCGTCTAATAAACTATTCCCCCTTTTGGTCTATTTTGGCTGCATCCTTTTGGCTTATTTTTGGACTCACTCTTTCGATCTAGTATGTTTTGGCATACCCTTTGGCTAACATTTCCAAGTATATTTGTCTTCTAATCAGAGCACTGTTCTTCCTTTTTGGTCCTGATTCAGATACTTTCTTTTGGCACATGCCATTCTATTTCTTGATTATATCTAAATAAATATTAATGAATGGTATACACAAGAGTCTGTTTTCCTTCCTTCCTTGGATCTAATAACGAAAAGATGACAGCAACACAGCAGGAGAGGCGGCTGAACCGACTCTGGTCTTAAGATATCTTGAAGAAGTTGTTATACAGAGTAAACTAATTAACAAATACAGATATTTAGGGGGTCATTTGCCCTATCCCGCTGTGTTGCTGTCTTCTAGCCGAGAGTATTCTACAAGCCGTCTGTGATGGCAAACCCGAAGTTAATAGATCAACAAGGGTTGCCATAGCTACGAAGTTGATGTCGGAACACTGGTTATTTTACGATCACTTCACTTACTATAAGTTTGATGAAAACGTGAATGATCGAGAGTAGTCTCCCTTCGCTGTTTGTGACTGATTTACCGTTACCGAGTCTTTAGATATTTAGATATATTTTAAGAATAAAAGGGGCTTTTGCTCCTCGACTAGCGCTTATTTTCAGTCCAGGTATAGACGTAGTAATTAGCGCCTTGTATGAGACTGGGACAATTAGGGTACTCAAGAACTCTTAGTTAGATATAGGCTACATACAATTCGATCAAGCAAACAAAGTTATGTTTGAAAAACTTGAACCAAACCGACAAGGACTGCCAATTTGACCAGGTCTAGTCTCCCCTTGAATGTTTAGACACGAAAATCCCAATACATCCCCATGCATATGCACGTCCATAAATCCAAGTGAATGAGTATGGTTTTAGCAATATTTCAACCATATCACGGCGGGGGACACCAGAAATGGGCTCCACACATTGTACCCATGTAGGGAATCGAACCCGGGTCTCGGCGTTACGAGCGAACGCTTTAACCACTAGGCTACCACACTGACCCCCGTGACTCCAAAGTCAATAATTTGGTGAGTGAGTATCGTTCGCTTCCCCCATGTCGCGGCAGGGAGGCACAAATAATGGACTTATCACGTTTTATTCATCATGTATGTTCATCTTGAACACTGAGTGGGAACAGAAGGGACACGTTACTTCTATGTCGACCTGGGAGATTTACAGCGTGTAGCTGTATATTGGACGGAACAACCTAATAATTTAAACAGTAGTAGTAATAGTAATTGTGGTGGTGGTAGTAGTAGTAGTGGTATAAATATACGGCCTACCTATAATCATGTTTGGTTTCAAAAGTAGGGTAGCTTAAAATCAAAGTGAGGCGTTTAATCTTGACCAGAGGGTAGATCAGGTTGACTGACCAAATACATGCACGGACAACAATGATGAATGTCAAAACAGGTCACTCATTACGAGCAGGTGAACACGTACTTTGCCTTACAATTAAAGAGGCTGTCAACCCCCTTTTGGTACGCGGGATTCAGGGGTTCATTAAAAGGGTATTAGGGATTCAGCAGTGTGGTACGCGGGTAGCTAATACAATCGCATTTGGTACGCAGATTTTACATTTAAATAAAAATATTGGTGCAAGTAAATATTTCCTTTATATTTTAAATTTGTTATCGATATTTTTTTAGCAAGTAAACCTTATGCTACACCCTTTTGCCAATGCCTTTGAGATTTGTGTTAAGTACTTGGTATTCGGGATTCAGGGTTGAGCAATGAGACTCAGAGTGAAAAATTAGATGGTTTTCGGGATTCAGGGGAGTGGGGCTTGGCACTCGTTAAACAGCCGGGACCCTGCCTTGGCATTTGGATGAGTGGTAATACAGCTGGAAATAGCATGTAGAGGCGGCGTTAAATTTTTAAACGAATCATGAATACAATAAAAAAGTGATGCCACAGGCAAGTTAATTAGCTTATATCTCCTGTTTATTTGTGGGGAATGGATGGACCGGTCCCTTATCCAATGAACAAAGGGAGACCACTCTTGTCGGCTTAATAGTAGGAGTTTAGTGGTTACACACAACCAAATGTTTTCCCACAGACTTCTATAATAATGTTATATTTTTAAACAATAAAATAATAATTAAGCATTCAACAGCTATTACCTGTACGCATGTGCAAAGTCTGGCCTTAGAGCAGCAATATTTTTATTTTTTTAAAATGACTTGCTTAGCCAGCTCCTTTTCCGAGTACAGGAAGCTAAACACACCATCCCCAGTTCCGCGCCAAATGTCACTTTACTTGAAAATATCTGTGGTCACATCAAACATAAGTCATCATGTTGAAAAAGTACTAAATACAGAAAAACATGGCCAGTTTTAATAACTGGATGAATGTACATTAAAATGACATACAAATCTTCCACAATATCATCCAAGCACAGCCTGCAGATATCTCTCGATCTGCATTGAAGACTCCCTACCAAAACGGCACAGTCACACCTGGTTCTGATTGGCTGGAGCAGACCCTACTGGCAAAGAGTTTTCAAGACCAATTGCGCAGCTTGTCTGTCTGCAGCAATTAGTGCAGCTACCGGCAACCTTAAACGTACATCACGAGCTACACACCAGCAGACCGTTCCCAGGTCGGATGAATTGTCTTTGCCAGCAATTACATACGTTCCCCAGTTAGCCAGTTAATACTCACGGTCAAAACAAACACAACCTGGCCTTCATTTTATCACCGACGGAAACCATGACAACGGCCGTCTAACCAGGATCATCTGCTTCCTTTTATTTAGTCGTTTGATTCTGCGTCGACAGTTTAGGACTTTCTTCCCGTCTTTATCACAACAAAAGGCCCCGTCCAGAAATCTTATCCTCTATATTTCAGCATCATGTAAATAGGGTTAATAACGAACTATAATTGGCCATTATAATCGGGACTGCAAGTGTATAGACTGCAACGTCTGTTTCTTATATAAACAGCTATGAAATAGCGAAAAAAAGGAATCGGAAGGCACAGATCTTTCCAACTGAACACGAATCCTAAACTTTTCTTCTTGGTACAAATCTTAACACGGCTTTAGAGAGTGAATTGTATGTTTTTAACAGCTAACAGGCACGACTTGGTGGTGAACTACCATATATCCGGCGTTTGAGTATATAGGCAAAGGTTTGAAACCTAAAAGTCGCCAAGTGTTTGGCTCCATGGCATGTAGCTACACCTGGCTGTTTGACGTTGCCGGAAATGGACGATGACGCCTCGTTCTGACTTCGTCTCCATAACATAGTAACCGTTGTCGTTGCCAACGTCCCCTTCTGTTTTTAACAGACTCACTATCGCTCTTGCTTGCTATCGCTCTGCATTTCGTTGACTACAACATGGTTTCGAGGACTTCTACTAACAAGATGTTTACTAGGCTGCATATTCAAGGTATTTAAGAAGACAGTTATTGTATTTTAAAGTGTTAGTATGTAGATTTACACTGCAATTGGCCGTTGTTCACCAGCAGGATCGGTGGGGATGACTCTGGCCGCCATTTGCAATTTGTGAAAATTCAGAAATCTGTATCTTCTCAATGTCTTTTCTGCGACTGAAATGAGAGCTGTTGGTATTTACATATGACGGACGATGTTCTTAAATTTCTGCAGATGTTTTTTTCATATATATAAGACTTAACCTTTGTACATTTATATTTGTAAACTTCTCTTTCAAACGTGCGGCCTATTACTGAAAGATGCACTGTGTATCAACACAACGATTAAATGCCCGTTTTATTTCCTTGAAGGCATTCTCGTGGCCTATACGTGTCCCCAAAAGGTCTCTATAAACCCTAGGGTCTATATTATCGGAATCTGCTATCCTTCAGACGGCCCCCAAATAGTTTTGCTTCCATTGTACACGCCATGTATGTAACGTGCATTTAAATGTGTTGTTTTTGTTTTTTTTCAGCACGGGAAGATATGATCCGGTATCATGTCACTCCTGCTGCGAGTTTGTGGCCGTCGCTGGATGAGGAATCCGACTGTGTATGTATCTTATCTACCTGTTCTTCAGATTCAACCGAATTGCTTGCTTCTTTTGTCCTTGTATCGATGTCCTCTTACGCATACTAGTGACATTATATTATATTTCCACCGTTATGGTGTGCTGAAAATGAGTCCCGGGGCACCCCTCTCCCATTTATACAATAACATTTCTTTCTAACAGTCTATCAACTTGTTTGTCGTGGGCTACCGTCTCATAGCATGTGTAACCAGGGGCATTGCACTCTGACTTTCTCTTGCAATTTGTCTTTGAAAACCTCCTTAAAACCTCGCCCAATGACCCTCCTTTCTCCCTCCCTCCCCCATCACTGATGTAGCGTCCCCAGGCTGCGTCCCCGACCCCCGTTCCCAATCCTCTGAGTGTTTTCACCCCGTTCTGGGCCCGCCCTGACCACGGCGAGACGCTCCCAGCCCCAGTCACCATCACCTTCGTCGATTATTACCCTGCCCCTAGTGACGACGACAGTGACTACTGGGTCTATGAGGATGAGGACGACGACAGCTTCGTGGAGGACCGAGAGGTTCATCCTCTGAGGAAGGCACTGAGGAGAGTTGCTGCCTTCTGGAGGAGAATCTTCTCGTAGATTTCTCATCCAGTGTGCTTGTGTGTGCGTGCGTGCGTGCGTGCGTGCGTGCGTGCGTGCGTGCGTGCGTGCGTGCGTGTGTGTGTGTGTGTGTGTGCGTGCGTGCGCGTGCGATAGGGTGTTTTTTTGCATGTGT
The DNA here is from genome assembly GCF_022045235.1 of Haliotis cracherodii. Lineage (NCBI taxonomy): Eukaryota > Metazoa > Mollusca > Gastropoda > Lepetellida > Haliotidae > Haliotis > Haliotis cracherodii. The sequence continues at coordinate 52,488,180 of NW_027266319.1, read as the reverse complement.
GATTGGATGTAAGTGTGTATATGTGTGAGGGTGCGTTTTGTCTGATTGGATGTTCATGTGAGAGGATGTGTTTTGCATGAGTGATTGGGTGGAAGTGTGTTTTAGTGAGAGGATGGATTTTGCATGTGCGATTGCATGGGTGTGCATGTGAGAGGGTTTGTTTTGCATGATTGTGTGATTGTGTGTGCATGTGAGAGGGTTTGTTTTGCATGATTGTGTGATTGTGTGTGCATGTGAGAGGGTTTGTTTTGCATGTGTGATTGTGTATGCATGTGAGAGAATGTATTTTGCATGTGTGATTGTTTGTGCATGTGAGAGGGTGTGTTTTGCATGTGTGATTGTTTGTGCATGTGAGAGGGTGTGTTTTGCATGTGTGATTGTTTGTGCATGTGAGAGGGTGTGTTTTGCATGGGTGATTGTTTGTGCATGTGAGAGGGTGTGTTTTGGATGTGTGATTGTGTGTGAGTGTGTATGGGTGATGAAGATGTGTTTTGCGTGCATGTTCGGGTGTAAGTGGTTTTGTAAGGATGTGTTTTGGTGCTCGTCTAATAAACTATTCCCCCTTTTGGTCTATTTTGGCTGCATCCTTTTGGCTTATTTTTGGACTCACTCTTTCGATCTAGTATGTTTTGGCATACCCTTTGGCTAACATTTCCAAGTATATTTGTCTTCTAATCAGAGCACTGTTCTTCCTTTTTGGTCCTGATTCAGATACTTTCTTTTGGCACATGCCATTCTATTTCTTGATTATATCTAAATAAATATTAATGAATGGTATACACAAGAGTCTGTTTTCCTTCCTTCCTTGGATCTAATAACGAAAAGATGACAGCAACACAGCAGGAGAGGCGGCTGAACCGACTCTGGTCTTAAGATATCTTGAAGAAGTTGTTATACAGAGTAAACTAATTAACAAATACAGATATTTAGGGGGTCATTTGCCCTATCCCGCTGTGTTGCTGTCTTCTAGCCGAGAGTATTCTACAAGCCGTCTGTGATGGCAAACCCGAAGTTAATAGATCAACAAGGGTTGCCATAGCTACGAAGTTGATGTCGGAACACTGGTTATTTTACGATCACTTCACTTACTATAAGTTTGATGAAAACGTGAATGATCGAGAGTAGTCTCCCTTCGCTGTTTGTGACTGATTTACCGTTACCGAGTCTTTAGATATTTAGATATATTTTAAGAATAAAAGGGGCTTTTGCTCCTCGACTAGCGCTTATTTTCAGTCCAGGTATAGACGTAGTAATTAGCGCCTTGTATGAGACTGGGACAATTAGGGTACTCAAGAACTCTTAGTTAGATATAGGCTACATACAATTCGATCAAGCAAACAAAGTTATGTTTGAAAAACTTGAACCAAACCGACAAGGACTGCCAATTTGACCAGGTCTAGTCTCCCCTTGAATGTTTAGACACGAAAATCCCAATACATCCCCATGCATATGCACGTCCATAAATCCAAGTGAATGAGTATGGTTTTAGCAATATTTCAACCATATCACGGCGGGGGACACCAGAAATGGGCTCCACACATTGTACCCATGTAGGGAATCGAACCCGGGTCTCGGCGTTACGAGCGAACGCTTTAACCACTAGGCTACCACACTGACCCCCGTGACTCCAAAGTCAATAATTTGGTGAGTGAGTATCGTTCGCTTCCCCCATGTCGCGGCAGGGAGGCACAAATAATGGACTTATCACGTTTTATTCATCATGTATGTTCATCTTGAACACTGAGTGGGAACAGAAGGGACACATTACTTCTATGTCGACCTGGGAGATTTACAGCGTGTAGCTGTATATTGGACGGAACAACCTAATAATTTAAACAGTAGTAGTAATAGTAATTGTGGTGGTGGTAGTAGTAGTAGTGGTATAAATATACGGCCTACCTATAATCATGTTTGGTTTCAAAAGTAGGGTAGCTTAAAATCAAAGTGAGGCGTTTAATCTTGACCAGAGGGTAGATCAGGTTGACTGACCAAATACATGCACGGACAACAATGATGAATGTCAAAACAGGTCACTCATTACGAGCAGGTGAACACGTACTTTGCCTTACAATTAAAGAGGCTGTCAACCCCCTTTTGGTACGCGGGATTCAGGGGTTCATTAAAAGGGTATTAGGGATTCAGCAGTGTGGTACGCGGGTAGCTAATACAATCGCATTTGGTACGCAGATTTTACATTTAAATAAAAATATTGGTGCAAGTAAATATTTCCTTTATATTTTAAATTTGTTATCGATATTTTTTTAGCAAGTAAACCTTATGCTACACCCTTTTGCCAATGCCTTTGAGATTTGTGTTAAGTACTTGGTATTCGGGATTCAGGGTTGAGCAATGAGACTCAGAGTGAAAAATTAGATGGTTTTCGGGATTCAGGGGAGTGGGGCTTGGCACTCGTTAAACAGCCGGGACCCTGCCTTGGCATTTGGATGAGTGGTAATACAGCTGGAAATAGCATGTAGAGGCGGCGTTAAATTTTTAAACGAATCATGAATACAATAAAAAAGTGATGCCACAGGCAAGTTAATTAGCTTATATCTCCTGTTTATTTGTGGGGAATGGATGGACCGGTCCCTTGTCCAATGAACAAAGGGAGACCACTCTTGTCGGCTTAATAGTAGGAGTTTAGTGGTTACACACAACCAAATGTTTTCCCACAGACTTCTATAATAATGTTATATTTTTAAACAATAAAATAATAATTAAGCATTCAACAGCTATTACCTGTACGCATGTGCAAAGTCTGGCCTTAGAGCAGCAATATTTTTATTTTTTTAAAATGACTTGCTTAGCCAGCTCCTTTTCCGAGTACAGGAAGCTAAACACACCATCCCCAGTTCCGCGCCAAATGTCACTTTACTTGAAAATATCTGTGGTCACATCAAACATAAGTCATCATGTTGAAAAAGTACTAAATACAGAAAAACATGGCCAGTTTTAATAACTGGATGAATGTACATTAAAATGACATACAAATCTTCCACAATATCATCCAAGCACAGCCTGCAGATATCTCTCGATCTGCATTGAAGACTCCCTACCAAAACGGCACAGTCACACCTGGTTCTGATTGGCTGGAGCAGACCCTACTGGCAAAGAGTTTTCAAGACCAATTGCGCAGCTTGTCTGTCTGCAGCAATTAGTGCAGCTACCGGCAACCTTAAACGTACATCACGAGCTACACACCAGCAGACCGTTCCCAGGTCGGATGAATTGTCTTTGCCAGCAATTACATACGTTCCCCAGTTAGCCAGTTAATACTCACGGTCAAAACAAACACAACCTGGCCTTCATTTTATCACCGACGGAAACCATGACAACGGCCGTCTAACCAGGATCATCTGCTTCCTTTTATTTAGTCGTTTGATTCTGCGTCGACAGTTTAGGACTTTCTTCCCGTCTTTATCACAACAAAAGGCCCCGTCCAGAAATCTTATCCTCTATATTTCAGCATCATGTAAATAGGGTTAATAACGAACTATAATTGGCCATTATAATCGGGACTGCAAGTGTATAGACTGCAACGTCTGTTTCTTATATAAACAGCTATGAAATAGCGAAAAAAAGGAATCGGAAGGCACAGATCTTTCCAACTGAACACGAATCCTAAACTTTTCTTCTTGGTACAAATCTTAACACGGCTTTAGAGAGTGAATTGTATGTTTTTAACAGCTAACAGGCACGACTTGGTGGTGAACTACCATATATCCGGCGTTTGAGTATATAGGCAAAGGTTTGAAACCTAAAAGTCGCCAAGTGTTTGGCTCCATGGCATGTAGCTACACCTGGCTGTTTGACGTTGCCGGAAATGGACGATGACGCCTCGTTCTGACTTCGTCTTCATAACATAGTAACCGTTGTCGTTGCCAACGTCCCCTTCTGTTTTTAACAGACTCACTATCGCTCTTGCTTGCTATCGCTCTGCATTTCGTTGACTACAACATGGTTTCGAGGACTTCTACTAACAAGATGTTTACTAGGCTGCATATTCAAGGTATTTAAGAAGACAGTTATTGTATTTTAAAGTGTTAGTATGTAGATTTACACTGCAATTGGCCGTTGTTCACCAGCAGGATCGGTGGGGATGACTCTGGCCGCCATTTGCAATTTGTGAAAATTCAGAAATCTGTATCTTGTCAATGTCTTTTCTGCGACTGAAATGAGAGCTGTTGGTATTTACATATGACGGACGATGTTCTTAAATTTCTGCAGATGTTTTTTTCATATATATAAGACTTAACCTTTGTACATTTATATTTGTAAACTTCTCTTTCAAACGTGCGGCCTATTACTGAAAGATGCACTGTGTATCAACACAACGATTAAATGCCCGTTTTATTTCCTTGAAGGCATTCTCGTGGCCTATACGTGTCCCCAAAAGGTCTCTATAAACCCTAGGGTCTATATTATCGGAATCTGCTATCCTTCAGACGGCCCCCAAATAGTTTTGCTTCCATTGTACACGCCATGTATGTAACGTGCATTTAAATGTGTTGTTTTTGTTTTTTTTCAGCACGGGAAGATATGATCCGGTATCATGTCACTCCTGCTGCGAGTTTGTGGCCGTCGCTGGATGAGGAATCCGACTGTGTATGTATCTTATCTACCTGTTCTTCAGATTCAACCGAATTGCTTGCTTCTTTTGTCCTTGTATCGATGTCCTCTTACGCATACTAGTGACATTATATTATATTTCCACCGTTATGGTGTGCTGAAAATGAGTCCCGGGGCACCCCTCTCCCATTTATACAATAACATTTCTTTCTAACAGTCTATCAACTTGTTTGTCGTGGGCTACCGTCTCATAGCATGTGTAACCAGGGGCATTGCACTCTGACTTTCTCTTGCAATTTGTCTTTGAAAACCTCCTTAAAACCTCGCCCAATGACCCTCCTTTCTCCCTCCCTCCCCCATCACTGATGTAGCGTCCCCAGGCTGCGTCCCCGACCCCCGTTCCCAATCCTCTGAGTGTTTTCACCCCGTTCTGGGCCCGCCCTGACCACGGCGAGACGCTCCCAGCCCCAGTCACCATCACCTTCGTCGATTATTACCCTGCCCCTAGTGACGACGACAGTGACTACTGGGTCTATGAGGATGAGGACGACGACAGCTTCGTGGAGGACCGAGAGGTTCATCCTCTGAGGAAGGCACTGAGGAGAGTTGCTGCCTTCTGGAGGAGAATCTTCTCGTAGATTTCTCATCCAGTGTGCTTGTGTGTGCGTGCGTGCGTGCGTGCGTGCGTGCGTGCGTGCGTGCGTGCGTGCGTGCGTGCGTGCGTGTGTGTGTGTGTGTGTGTGTGTGTGTGTGTGTGTGTGTGTGTGTGTGTGTGTGTGTGTGCGTGCGTGCGCGTGCGATAGGGTGTTTTTTTGCATGTGTGATTGGATGTAAGTGTGTATATGTGTGAGGGTGCGTTTTGTCTGATTGGATGTTCATGTGAGAGGATGTGTTTTGCATGAGTGATTGGGTGGAAGTGTGTTTTAGTGAGAGGATGGATTTTGCATGTGCGATTGCATGGGTGTGCATGTGAGAGGGTTTGTTTTGCATGATTGTGTGATTGTGTGTGCATGTGAGAGGGTTTGTTTTGCATGTGTGATTGTGTATGCATGTGAGAGAATGTATTTTGCATGTGTGATTGTTTGTGCATGTGAGAGGGTGTGTTTTGCATGTGTGATTGTTTGTGCATGTGAGAGGGTGTGTTTTGCATGGGTGATTGTTTGTGCATGTGAGAGGGTGTGTTTTGGATGTGTGATTGTGTGTGAGTGTGTATGGGTGATGAAGATGTGTTTTGCGTGCATGTTCGGGTGTAAGTGGTTTTGTAAGGATGTGTTTTGGTGCTCGTCTAATAAACTATTCCCCCTTTTGGTCTATTTTGGCTGCATCCTTTTGGCTTATTTTTGGACTCACTCTTTCGATCTAGTATGTTTTGGCATACCCTTTGGCTAACATTTCCAAGTATATTTGTCTTCTAATCAGAGCACTGTTCTTCCTTTTTGGTCCTGATTCAGATACTTTCTTTTGGCACATGCCATTCTATTTCTTGATTATATCTAAATAAATATTAATGAATGGTATACACAAGAGTCTGTTTTCCTTCCTTCCTTGGATCTAATAACGAAAAGATGACAGCAACACAGCAGGAGAGGCGGCTGAACCGACTCTGGTCTTAAGATATCTTGAAGAAGTTGTTATACAGAGTAAACTAATTAACAAATACAGATATTTAGGGGGTCATTTGCCCTATCCCGCTGTGTTGCTGTCTTCTAGCCGAGAGTATTCTACAAGCCGTCTGTGATGGCAAACCCGAAGTTAATAGATCAACAAGGGTTGCCATAGCTACGAAGTTGATGTCGGAACACTGGTTATTTTACGATCACTTCACTTACTATAAGTTTGATGAAAACGTGAATGATCGAGAGTAGTCTCCCTTCGCTGTTTGTGACTGATTTACCGTTACCGAGTCTTTAGATATTTAGATATATTTTAAGAATAAAAGGGGCTTTTGCTCCTCGACTAGCGCTTATTTTCAGTCCAGGTATAGACGTAGTAATTAGCGCCTTGTATGAGACTGGGACAATTAGGGTACTCAAGAACTCTTAGTTAGATATAGGCTACATACAATTCGATCAAGCAAACAAAGTTATGTTTGAAAAACTTGAACCAAACCGACAAGGACTGCCAATTTGACCAGGTCTAGTCTCCCCTTGAATGTTTAGACACGAAAATCCCAATACATCCCCATGCATATGCACGTCCATAAATCCAAGTGAATGAGTTTGGTTTTAGCAATATTTCAACCATATCACGGCGGGGGACACCAGAAATGGGCTCCACACATTGTACCCATGTAGGGAATCGAACCCGGGTCTCGGCGTTACGAGCGAACGCTTTAACCACTAGGCTACCACACTGACCCCTGTGACTCCAAAGTCAATAATTTGGTGAGTGAGTATCGTTCGCTTCCCCCATGTCGCGGCAGGGAGGCACAAATAATGGACTTATCACGTTTTATTCATCATGTATGTTCATCTTGAACACTGAGTGGGAACAGAAGGGACACGTTACTTCTATGTCGACCTGGGAGATTTACAGCGTGTAGCTGTATATTGGACGGAACAACCTAATAATTTAAACAGTAGTAGTAATAGTAATTGTGGTGGTGGTAGTAGTAGTAGTGGTATAAATATACGGCCTACCTATAATCATGTTTGGTTTCAAAAGTAGGGTAGCTTAAAATCAAAGTGAGGCGTTTAATCTTGACCAGAGGGTAGATCAGGTTGACTGACCAAATACATGCACGGACAACAATGATGAATGTCAAATAGGTCACTCATTACGAGCAGGTGAACACGTACTTTGCCTTACAATTAAAGAGGCTGTCAACCCCCTTTTGGTACGCGGGTTCAGGGGTTCCCTTTTGGTACGCTACACCCTTTTGCCAATGCCTTTGAGATTTGTGTTAAGTACTTGGTATTCGGGATTCAGGGTTGAGCAATGAGACTCAGAGTGAAAAATTAGATGGTTTTCGGGATTCAGGGGAGTGGGGCTTGGCACTCGTTAAACAGCCGGGACCCTGCCTTGGCATTTGGATGAGTGGTAATACAGCTGGAAATAGCATGTAGAGGCGGCGTTAAATTTTTAAACGAATCATGAATACAATAAAAAAGTGATGCCACAGGCAAGTTAATTAGCTTATATCTCCTGTTTATTTGTGGGGAATGGATGGACCGGTCCCTTATCCAATGAACAAAGGGAGACCACTCTTGTCGGCTTAATAGTAGGAGTTTAGTGGTTACACACAACCAAATGTTTTCCCACAGACTTCTATAATAATGTTATATTTTTAAACAATAAAATAATAATTAAGCATTCAACAGCTATTACCTGTACGCATGTGCAAAGTCTGGCCTTAGAGCAGCAATATTTTTATTTTTTTAAAATGACTTGCTTAGCCAGCTCCTTTTCCGAGTACAGGAAGCTAAACACACCATCCCCAGTTCCGCGCCAAATGTCACTTTACTTGAAAATATCTGTGGTCACATCAAACATAAGTCATCATGTTGAAAAAGTACTAAATACAGAAAAACATGGCCAGTTTTAATAACTGGATGAATGTACATTAAAATGACATACAAATCTTCCACAATATCATCCAAGCACAGCCTGCAGATATCTCTCGATCTGCATTGAAGACTCCCTACCAAAACGGCACAGTCACACCTGGTTCTTATTGGCTGGAGCAGACCCTACTGGCAAAGAGTTTTCAAGACCAATTGCGCAGCTTGTCTGTCTGCAGCAATTAGTGCAGCTACCGGCAACCTTAAACGTACATCACGAGCTACACACCAGCAGACCGTTCCCAGGTCGGATGAATTGTCTTTGCCAGCAATTACATACGTTCCCCAGTTAGCCAGTTAATACTCACGGTCAAAACAAACACAACCTGGCCTTCATTTTATCACCGACGGAAACCATGACAACGGCCGTCTAACCAGGATCATCTGCTTCCTTTTATTTAGTCGTTTGATTCTGCGTCGACAGTTTAGGACTTTCTTCCAGTCTTTATCACAACAAAAGGCCCCGTCCAGAAATCTTATCCTCTATATTTCAGCATCATGTAAATAGGGTTAATAACGAACTATAATTGGCCATTATAATCGGGACTGCAAGTGTATAGACTGCAACGTCTGTTTCTTATATAAACAGCTATGAAATAGCGAAAAAAAGGAATCGGAAGGCACAGATCTTTCCAACTGAAAACGAATCCTAAACTTTTCTTCTTGGTACAAATCTTAACACGGCTTTAGAGAGTGAATTGTATGTTTTTAACAGCTAACAGGCACGACTTGGTGGTGAACTACCATATATCCGGCGTTTGAGTATATAGGCAAAGGTTTGAAACCTAAAAGTCGCCAAGTGTTTGGCTCCATGGCATGTAGCTACACCTGGCTGTTTGACGTTGCCGGAAATGGACGATGACGCCTCGTTCTGACTTCGTCTCCATAACATAGTAACCGTTGTCGTTGCCAACGTCCCCTTCTGTTTTTAACAGACTCACTATCGCTCTTGCTTGCTATCGCTCTGCATTTCGTTGACTACAACATGGTTTCGAGGACTTCTACTAACAAGATGTTTACTAGGCTGCATATTCAAGGTATTTAAGAAGACAGTTATTGTATTTTAAAGTGTTAGTATGTAGATTTACACTGCAATTGGCCGTTGTTCACCAGCAGGATCGGTGGGGATGACTCTGGCCGCCATTTGCAATTTGTGAAAATTCAGAAATCTGTATCTTCTCAATGTCTTTTCTGCGACTGAAATGAGAGCTGTTGGTATTTACATATGACGGACGATGTTCTTAAATTTCTGCAGATGTTTTTTTCATATATATAAGACTTAACCTTTGTACATTTATATTTGTAAACTTCTCTTTCAAACGTGCGGCCTATTACTGAAAGATGCACTGTGTATCAACACAACGATTAAATGCCCGTTTTATTTCCTTGAAGGCATTCTCGTGGCCTATACGTGTCCCCAAAAGGTCTCTATAAACCCTAGGGTCTATATTATCGGAATCTGCTATCCTTCAGACGGCCCCCAAATAGTTTTGCTTCCATTGTACACGCCATGTATGTAACGTGCATTTAAATGTGTTGTTTTTGTTTTTTTTCAGCACGGGAAGATATGATCCGGTATCATGTCACTCCTGCTGCGAGTTTGTGGCCGTCGCTGGATGAGGAATCCGACTGTGTATGTATCTTATCTACCTGTTCTTCAGATTCAACCGAATTGCTTGCTTCTTTTGTCCTTGTATCGATGTCCTCTTACGCATACTAGTGACATTATATTATATTTCCAACGTTATGGTGTGCTGAAAATGAGTCCCGGGGCACCCCTCTCCCATTTATACAATAACATTTCTTTCTAACAGTCTATCAACTTGTTTGTTGTGGGCTACCGTCTCATAGCATGTGTAACCAGGGGCATTGCACTCTGACTTTCTCTTGCAATTTGTCTTTGAAAACCTCCTTAAAACCTCGCCCAATGACCCTCCTTTCTCCCTCCCTCCCCCATCACTGATGTAGCGTCCCCAGGCTGCGTCCCCGACCCCCGTTCCCAATCCTCTGAGTGTTTTCACCCCGTTCTGGGCCCGCCCTGACCACGGCGAGACGCTCCCAGCCCCAGTCACCATCACCTTCGTCGATTATTACCCTGCCCCTAGTGACGACGACAGTGACTACTGGGTCTATGAGGATGAGGACGACGACAGCTTCGTGGAGGACCGAGAGGTTCATCCTCTGAGGAAGGCACTGAGGAGAGTTGCTGCCTTCTGGAGGAGAATCTTCTCGTAGATTTCTCATCCAGTGTGCTTGTGTGTGCGTGCGTGCGTGCGTGCGTGCGTGCGTGCGTGCGTGCGTGCGTGCGTGCGTGTGTGTGTGTGTGTGTGTGTGTGTGTGTGTGTGTGTGTGTGTGTGTGTGTGTGCGTGCGTGCGCGTGCGATAGGGTGTTTTTTTGCATGTGTGATTGGATGTAAGTGTGTATATGTGTGAGGGTGCGTTTTGTCTGATTGGATGTTCATGTGAGAGGATGTGTTTTGCATGAGTGATTGGGTGGAAGTGTGTTTTAGTGAGAGGATGGATTTTGCATGTGCGATTGCATGGGTGTGCATGTGAGAGGGTTTGTTTTGCATGATTGTGTGATTGTGTGTGCATGTGAGAGGGTTTGTTTTGCATGTGTGATTGTGTATGCATGTGAGAGAATGTATTTTGCATGTGTGATTGTTTCTGCATGTGAGAGGGTGTGTTTTGCATGTGTGATTGTTTGTGCATGTGAGAGGGTGTGTTTTGCATGGGTGATTGTTTGTGCATGTGAGAGGGTGTGTTTTGGATGTGTGATTGTGTGTGAGTGTGTATGGGTGATGAAGATGTGTTTTGCGTGCATGTTCGGGTGTAAGTGGTTTTGTAAGGATGTGTTTTGGTGCTCGTCTAATAAACTATTCCCCCTTTTGGTCTATTTTGGCTGCATCCTTTTGGCTTATTTTTGGACTCACTCTTTCGATCTAGTATGTTTTGGCATACCCTTTGGCTAACATTTCCAAGTATATTTGTCTTCTAATCAGAGCACTGTTCTTCCTTTTTGGTCCTGATTCAGATACTTTCTTTTGGCACATGCCATTCTATTTCTTGATTATATCTAAATAAATATTAATGAATGGTATACACAAGAGTCTGTTTTCCTTCCTTCCTTGGATCTAATAACGAAAAGATGACAGCAACACAGCAGGAGAGGCGGCTGAACCGACTCTGGTCTTAAGATATCTTGAAGAAGTTGTTATACAGAGTAAACTAATTAACAAATACAGATATTTAGGGGGTCATTTGCCCTATCCCGCTGTGTTGCTGTCTTCTAGCCGAGAGTATTCTACAAGCCGTCTGTGATGGCAAACCCGAAGTTAATAGATCAACAAGGGTTGCCATAGCTACGAAGTTGATGTCGGAACACTGGTTATTTTACGATCACTTCACTTACTATAAGTTTGATGAAAACGTGAATGATCGAGAGTAGTCTCCCTTCGCTGTTTGTGACTGATTTACCGTTACCGAGTCTTTAGATATTTAGATATATTTTAAGAATAAAAGGGGCTTTTGCTCCTCGACTAGCGCTTATTTTCAGTCCAGGTATAGACGTAGTAATTAGCGCCTTGTATGAGACTGGGACAATTAGGGTACTCAAGAACTCTTAGTTAGATATAGGCTACATACAATTCGATCAAGCAAACAAAGTTATGTTTGAAAAACTTGAACCAAACCGACAAGGACTGCCAATTTGACCAGGTCTAGTCTCCCCTTGAATGTTTAGACACGAAAATCCCAATACATCCCCATGCATATGCACGTCCATAAATCCAAGTGAATGAGTATGGTTTTAGCAATATTTCAACCATATCACGGCGGGGGACACCAGAAATGGGCTCCACACATTGTACCCATGTAGGGAATCGAACCCGGGTCTCGGCGTTACGAGCGAACGCTTTAACCACTAGGCTACCACACTGACCCCTGTGACTCCAAAGTCAATAATTTGGTGAGTGAGTATCGTTCGCTTCCCCCATGTCGCGGCAGGGAGGCACAAATAATGGACTTATCACGTTTTATTCATCATGTATGTTCATCTTGAACACTGAGTGGGAACAGAAGGGACACGTTACTTCTATGTCGACCTGGGAGATTTACAGCGTGTAGCTGTATATTGGACGGAACAACCTAATAATTTAAACAGTAGTAGTAATAGTAATTGTGGTGGTGGTAGTAGTAGTAGTGGTATAAATATACGGCCTACCTATAATCATGTTTGGTTTCAAAAGTAGGGTAGCTTAAAATCAAAGTGAGGCGTTTAATCTTGACCAGAGGGTAGATCAGGTTGACTGACCAAATACATGCACGGACAACAATGATGAATGTCAAATAGGTCACTCATTACGAGCAGGTGAACACGTACTTTGCCTTACAATTAAAGAGGCTGTCAACCCCCTTTTGGTACGCGGGTTCAGGGGTTCCCTTTTGGTACGCTACACCCTTTTGCCAATGCCTTTGAGATTTGTGTTAAGTACTTGGTATTCGGGATTCAGGGTTGAGCAATGAGACTCAGAGTGAAAAATTAGATGGTTTTCGGGATTCAGGGGAGTGGGGCTTGGCACTCGTTAAACAGCCGGGACCCTGCCTTGGCATTTGGATGAGTGGTAATACAGCTGGAAATAGCATGTAGAGGCGGCGTTAAATTTTTAAACGAATCATGAATACAATAAAAAAGTGATGCCACAGGCAAGTTAATTAGCTTATATCTCCTGTTTATTTGTGGGGAATGGATGGACCGGTCCCTTATCCAATGAACAAAGGGAGACCACTCTTGTCGGCTTAATAGTAGGAGTTTAGTGGTTACACACAACCAAATGTTTTCCCACAGACTTCTATAATAATGTTATATTTTTAAACAATAAAATAATAATTAAGCATTCAACAGCTATTACCTGTACGCATGTGCAAAGTCTGGCCTTAGAGCAGCAATATTTTTATTTTTTTAAAATGACTTGCTTAGCCAGCTCCTTTTCCGAGTACAGGAAGCTAAACACACCATCCCCAGTTCCGCGCCAAATGTCACTTTACTTGAAAATATCTGTGGTCACATCAAACATAAGTCATCATGTTGAAAAAGTACTAAATACAGAAAAACATGGCCAGTTTTAATAACTGGATGAATGTACATTAAAATGACATACAAATCTTCCACAATATCATCCAAGCACAGCCTGCAGATATCTCTCGATCTGCATTGAAGACTCCCTACCAAAACGGCACAGTCACACCTGGTTCTTATTGGCTGGAGCAGACCCTACTGGCAAAGAGTTTTCAAGACCAATTGCGCAGCTTGTCTGTCTGCAGCAATTAGTGCAGCTACCGGCAACCTTAAACGTACATCACGAGCTACACACCAGCAGACCGTTCCCAGGTCGGATGAATTGTCTTTGCCAGCAATTACATACGTTCCCCAGTTAGCCAGTTAATACTCACGGTCAAAACAAACACAACCTGGCCTTCATTTTATCACCGACGGAAACCATGACAACGGCCGTCTAACCAGGATCATCTGCTTCCTTTTATTTAGTCGTTTGATTCTGCGTCGACAGTTTAGGACTTTCTTCCAGTCTTTATCACAACAAAAGGCCCCGTCCAGAAATCTTATCCTCTATATTTCAGCATCATGTAAATAGGGTTAATAACGAACTATAATTGGCCATTATAATCGGGACTGCAAGTGTATAGACTGCAACGTCTGTTTCTTATATAAACAGCTATGAAATAGCGAAAAAAAGGAATCGGAAGGCACAGATCTTTCCAACTGAAAACGAATCCTAAACTTTTCTTCTTGGTACAAATCTTAACACGGCTTTAGAGAGTGAATTGTATGTTTTTAACAGCTAACAGGCACGACTTGGTGGTGAACTACCATATATCCGGCGTTTGAGTATATAGGCAAAGGTTTGAAACCTAAAAGTCGCCAAGTGTTTGGCTCCATGGCATGTAGCTACACCTGGCTGTTTGACGTTGCCGGAAATGGACGATGACGCCTCGTTCTGACTTCGTCTCCATAACATAGTAACCGTTGTCGTTGCCAACGTCCCCTTCTGTTTTTAACAGACTCACTATCGCTCTTGCTTGCTATCGCTCTGCATTTCGTTGACTACAACATGGTTTCGAGGACTTCTACTAACAAGATGTTTACTAGGCTGCATATTCAAGGTATTTAAGAAGACAGTTATTGTATTTTAAAGTGTTAGTATGTAGATTTACACTGCAATTGGCCGTTGTTCACCAGCAGGATCGGTGGGGATGACTCTGGCCGCCATTTGCAATTTGTGAAAATTCAGAAATCTGTATCTTCTCAATGTCTTTTCTGCGACTGAAATGAGAGCTGTTGGTATTTACATATGACGGACGATGTTCTTAAATTTCTGCAGATGTTTTTTTCATATATATAAGACTTAACCTTTGTACATTTATATTTGTAAACTTCTCTTTCAAACGTGCGGCCTATTACTGAAAGATGCACTGTGTATCAACACAACGATTAAATGCCCGTTTTATTTCCTTGAAGGCATTCTCGTGGCCTATACGTGTCCCCAAAAGGTCTCTATAAACCCTAGGGTCTATATTATCGGAATCTGCTATCCTTCAGACGGCCCCCAAATAGTTTTGCTTCCATTGTACACGCCATGTATGTAACGTGCATTTAAATGTGTTGTTTTTGTTTTTTTTCAGCACGGGAAGATATGATCCGGTATCATGTCACTCCTGCTGCGAGTTTGTGGCCGTCGCTGGATGAGGAATCCGACTGTGTATGTATCTTATCTACCTGTTCTTCAGATTCAACCGAATTGCTTGCTTCTTTTGTCCTTGTATCGATGTCCTCTTACGCATACTAGTGACATTATATTATATTTCCAACGTTATGGTGTGCTGAAAATGAGTCCCGGGGCACCCCTCTCCCATTTATACAATAACATTTCTTTCTAACAGTCTATCAACTTGTTTGTTGTGGGCTACCGTCTCATAGCATGTGTAACCAGGGGCATTGCACTCTGACTTTCTCTTGCAATTTGTCTTTGAAAACCTCCTTAAAACCTCGCCCAATGACCCTCCTTTCTCCCTCCCTCCCCCATCACTGATGTAGCGTCCCCAGGCTGCGTCCCCGACCCCCGTTCCCAATCCTCTGAGTGTTTTCACCCCGTTCTGGGCCCGCCCTGACCACGGCGAGACGCTCCCAGCCCCAGTCACCATCACCTTCGTCGATTATTACCCTGCCCCTAGTGACGACGACAGTGACTACTGGGTCTATGAGGATGAGGACGACGACAGCTTCGTGGAGGACCGAGAGGTTCATCCTCTGAGGAAGGCACTGAGGAGAGTTGCTGCCTTCTGGAGGAGAATCTTCTCGTAGATTTCTCATCCAGTGTGCTTGTGTGTGCGTGCGTGCGTGCGTGCGTGCGTGTGTGTGTTTGTGTGTGTGTGTGTGTGTGTGTGTGTGTGCGTGCGTGCGCGTGCGATAGGGTGTTTTTTTGCATGTGTGATTGGATGTAAGTGTGTATATGTGTGAGGGTGCGTTTTGTCTGATTGGATGTTCATGTGAGAGGATGTGTTTTGCATGAGTGATTGGGTGGAAGTGTGTTTTAGTGAGAGGATGGATTTTGCATGTGCGATTGCATGGGTGTGCATGTGAGAGGGTTTGTTTTGCATGATTGTGTGATTGTGTGTGCATGTGAGAGGGTTTGTTTTGCATGATTGTGTGATTGTGTGTGCATGTGAGAGGGTTTGTTTTGCATGTGTGATTGTGTATGCATGTGAGAGAATGTATTTTGCATGTGTGATTGTTTGTGCATGTGAGAGGGTGTGTTTTGCATGTGTGATTGTTTGTGCATGTGAGAGGGTGTGTTTTGCATGGGTGATTGTTTGTGCATGTGAGAGGGTGTGTTTTGGATGTGTGATTGTGTGTGAGTGTGTATGGGTGATGAAGATGTGTTTTGCGTGCATGTTCGGGTGTAAGTGGTTTTGTAAGGATGTGTTTTGGTGCTCGTCTAATAAACTATTCCCCCTTTTGGTCTATTTTGGCTGCATCCTTTTGGCTTATTTTTGGACTCACTCTTTCGATCTAGTATGTTTTGGCATACCCTTTGGCTAACATTTCCAAGTATATTTGTCTTCTAATCAGAGCACTGTTCTTCCTTTTTGGTCCTGATTCAGATACTTTCTTTTGGCACATGCCATTCTATTTCTTGATTATATCTAAATAAATATTAATGAATGGTATACACAAGAGTCTGTTTTCCTTCCTTCCTTGGATCTAATAACGAAAAGATGACAGCAACACAGCAGGAGAGGCGGCTGAACCGACTCTGGTCTTAAGATATCTTGAAGAAGTTGTTATACAGAGTAAACTAATTAACAAATACAGATATTTAGGGGGTCATTTGCCCTATCCCGCTGTGTTGCTGTCTTCTAGCCGAGAGTATTCTACAAGCCGTCTGTGATGGCAAACCCGAAGTTAATAGATCAACAAGGGTTGCCATAGCTACGAAGTTGATGTCGGAACACTGGTTATTTTACGATCACTTCACTTACTATAAGTTTGATGAAAACGTGAATGATCGAGAGTAGTCTCCCTTCGCTGTTTGTGACTGATTTACCGTTACCGAGTCTTTAGATATTTAGATATATTTTAAGAATAAAAGGGGCTTTTGCTCCTCGACTAGCGCTTATTTTCAGTCCAGGTATAGACGTAGTAATTAGCGCCTTGTATGAGACTGGGACAATTAGGGTACTCAAGAACTCTTAGTTAGATATAGGCTACATACAATTCGATCAAGCAAACAAAGTTATGTTTGAAAAACTTGAACCAAACCGACAAGGACTGCCAATTTGACCAGGTCTAGTCTCCCCTTGAATGTTTAGACACGAAAATCCCAATACATCCCCATGCATATGCACGTCCATAAATCCAAGTGAATGAGTATGGTTTTAGCAATATTTCAACCATATCACGGCGGGGGACACCAGAAATGGGCTCCACACATTGTACCCATGTAGGGAATCGAACCCGGGTCTCGGCGTTACGAGCGAACGCTTTAACCACTAGGCTACCACACTGACCCCCGTGACTCCAAAGTCAATAATTTGGTGAGTGAGTATCGTTCGCTTCCCCCATGTCGCGGCAGGGAGGCACAAATAATGGACTTATCACGTTTTATTCATCATGTATGTTCATCTTGAACACTGAGTGGGAACAGAAGGGACACGTTACTTCTATGTCGACCTGGGAGATTTACAGCGTGTAGCTGTATATTGGACGGAACAACCTAATAATTTAAACAGTAGTAGTAATAGTAATTGTGGTGGTGGTAGTAGTAGTAGTGGTATAAATATACGGCCTACCTATAATCATGTTTGGTTTCAAAAGTAGGGTAGCTTAAAATCAAAGTGAGGCGTTTAATCTTGACCAGAGGGTAGATCAGGTTGACTGACCAAATACATGCACGGACAACAATGATGAATGTCAAAACAGGTCACTCATTACGAGCAGGTGAACACGTACTTTGCCTTACAATTAAAGAGGCTGTCAACCCCCTTTTGGTACGCGGGATTCAGGGGTTCATTAAAAGGGTATTAGGGATTCAGCAGTGTGGTACGCGGGTAGCTAATACAATCGCATTTGGTACGCAGATTTTACATTTAAATAAAAATATTGGTGCAAGTAAATATTTCCTTTATATTTTAAATTTGTTATCGATATTTTTTTAGCAAGTAAACCTTATGCTACACCCTTTTGCCAATGCCTTTGAGATTTGTGTTAAGTACTTGGTATTCGGGATTCAGGGTTGAGCAATGAGACTCAGAGTGAAAAATTAGATGGTTTTCGGGATTCAGGGGAGTGGGGCTTGGCACTCGTTAAACAGCCGGGACCCTGCCTTGGCATTTGGATGAGTGGTAATACAGCTGGAAATAGCATGTAGAGGCGGCGTTAAATTTTTAAACGAATCATGAATACAATAAAAAAGTGATGCCACAGGCAAGTTAATTAGCTTATATCTCCTGTTTATTTGTGGGGAATGGATGGACCGGTCCCTTATCCAATGAACAAAGGGAGACCACTCTTGTCGGCTTAATAGTAGGAGTTTAGTGGTTACACACAACCAAATGTTTTCCCACAGACTTCTATAATAATGTTATATTTTTAAACAATAAAATAATAATTAAGCATTCAACAGCTATTACCTGTACGCATGTGCAAAGTCTGGCCTTAGAGCAGCAATATTTTTATTTTTTTAAAATGACTTGCTTAGCCAGCTCCTTTTCCGAGTACAGGAAGCTAAACACACCATCCCCAGTTCCGCGCCAAATGTCACTTTACTTGAAAATATCTGTGGTCACATCAAACATAAGTCATCATGTTGAAAAAGTACTAAATACAGCAAAACACGGTCAGTTTTAATAACTGGATGAATGTACATTAAAATGACATACAAATCTTCCACAATATCATCCAAGCACAGCCTGCAGATATCTCTCGATCTGCATTGAAGACTCCCTACCAAAACGGCACAGTCACACCTGGTTCTGATTGGCTGGAGCAGACCCTAGTAGCAAAGAGTTTTCAAGACCAATTGCGCAGCTTGTCTGTCAGCAGCAATTGCTGCAGCTACCGGCAACCTTAAACGTACATCACGAGCTACACACCAGCAGACCGTTCCCAGGTCGGATGAATAGTCTTTGCCAGCAATTACATACGTTCCCCAGTTAGCCAGTTAATACTAACGGGCAAAACAAACACAACCTGGCCTTCATTTTATCACCGACGGAAACCATGACAACGGCCGTCTAACCAGGATCATCTGCTTCCTTTTATTTAGTCGTTTGATTCTGCGCCGACAGTTTAGGACTTTCTTCCAGTCTTTATCACAATCAAAGGCCCCGTCCAGAAAACTTATCCTCTATATTTCAGCATCATGTAAATAGGGTTAATAACGAACAATAATTGGCCATTATAATCGGGACTGCGAGTGTAAAGACTGGAACGTCTGTTTCTTATATAAACAGCTATGAAATAGCGAAAAAAAGGAATCGGAAGGCTCAGATCTTTCCAACTGAAAACGAATCCTAAACTTTTCTTCTTGGTACAAATCTTAACACTGCTTTAGAGAGTGAATTGTATGTTTTTAACAGCTAACAGGCACGACTTGGTGGTGAACTAGCATATATCCGGCGTTTGAGTATATAGGCAAAGGTTTGAAACCTAAAAGTCGCCAAGCGTTTGGCTCCATGGCATGCAGCTACACCTGGCTGTTTGACGTTGCCGGAAATGGACGATGACGCCTCGTTCTGACTTCGTCTCCATAACATAGTAACCGTTGTCGTTGCCAACGTCCCCTTCTGTTTTTAACAGACTCACTATCGCTCTTGCTTCCTATCGCTCTGCATTTCGTTGACTACAACATGGTTTCGAGGACTTCTACTAATAAGATGTTTACTAGGCTGCATATTCAAGGTATTTAAGAAGACAGTTATTGTATTTTAAAGTGTTAGTATGTAGATTTACACTGCAATTGGCCGTTGTTCACCAGCAGGATCGGTGGGGATGACTCTGGCCGCCATTTGCAATTTGTGAAAATTCAGAAATCTGTATCTTGTCAATGTCTTTTCTGCGACTGAAATGAAGCTGTTGGTATTTACATATGACGGACGATGTTCTTAAATTTCTGCAGATGTTTTTTTCATATATATAAGACTTAACTTTGGTACATTTATATTTGTAAACTTCTCTTTCAAACGTGCGGCCTATTGCTGAAAGATGCACTGTGTATCAACACAACGA
The DNA here is from genome assembly GCF_022045235.1 of Haliotis cracherodii. Classification (NCBI taxonomy): domain Eukaryota; kingdom Metazoa; phylum Mollusca; class Gastropoda; order Lepetellida; family Haliotidae; genus Haliotis; species Haliotis cracherodii. The sequence continues at coordinate 52,468,248 of NW_027266319.1, read as the reverse complement.
TTAAATGCCCGTTTTATTTCCTTGAAGGCATTCTCGTGGCCTATACGTGTCCCCAAAAGGTCTCTATAAACCCTAGGGTGTATATTATCGGAATCTGCTATCCTTCAGACGGCCCCCAAATAGTTTTGCTTCCATTGTACACGCCATGTATGTAACGTGCATTTAAATGTGTTGTTTTTGTTTTTTTTCAGCACGGGAAGATATGATCCGGTATCATGTCACTCCTGCTGCGAGTTTGTGGCCGTCGCTGGATGAGGAATCCGACTGTGTATGTATCTTATCTACCTGTTCTTCAGATTCAACCGAATTGCTTGCTTCTTTTGTCCTTGTATCGATGTCCTCTTACGCATACTAGTGACATTATATTATATTTCCACCGTTATGGTGTGCTGAAAATGAGTCCCGGGGCACCCCTCTCCCATTTATACAATAACATTTCTTTCTAACAGTCTATCAACTTGTTTGTCGTGGGCTACCGTCTCATAGCATGTGTAACCAGGGGCATTGCACTCTGACTTTCTCTTGCAATTTGTCTTTGAAAACCTCCTTAAAACCTCGCCCAATGACCCTCCTTTCTCCCTCCCTCCCCCATCACTGATGTAGCGTCCCCAGGCTGCGTCCCCGACCCCTGTTCCCAATCCTCTGAGTGTTTTCACCCCGTTCTGGGCTCGCCCTGACCACGGCGAGACGCTCCCAGCCCCAGTCACCATCACCTACGTCGATTACTTTCCTGCCCCTAGTGACGACGACAGTGACTACTGGGTCTATGAGGACGAGGACGACGACAGCTTCGTGGAGGACCGAGAGGTTCATCCTCTGAGGAAGGCACTGAGGAGAGTTGCTGCCTTCTGGAGGAGAATCTTCTCGTAGATTTCTCATCCAGTGTGCTTGTGTGTGCGTGCGTGCGTGTCTGTGTGTGTGTGTGTGTGCGCGTGCGTGCGCGTGCGATAGGGTGTTTTTTGCATGTGTGATTGGATGTAAGTGTGTATAAGTGTGAGGGTGCGTTTTGTCTGATTGGATGTTCATGTGAGAGGATGTGTTTTGCATGAGTGATTGGGTGGAAGTGTGTTTTAGTGAGAGGATGGATTTTGCATGTGCGATTGCATGGGTGTGCATGCGAGATGTGTTTTGCATGATTGTGTGTGCATGTGAGAGGGTTTGTTTTGCATGTGTGATTGTGTATGCATGTGAGAGAATGTATTTTGCATGTGTGAATGTTTGTGCATGTGAGAGGCTGTGTTTTGCATGTGTGATTGTTTGTGCACGTGAGAGGGTGTGTTTTGCATGTGTGATTGTGTGTGAGTGTGTATGGGTGATGAAGATGTGTTTTGCGTGCATGTTCTGGTGTAAGTGGTTTTGTAAGGATGTGTTTTGGTGCTCGTCTAATAAACTATTCCCCCTTTTGGTCTATTTTGGCTGCATCCTTTTGGCTTATTTTTGGACTCACTCTTTCGATCTAGTATGTTTTGGCATACCCTTTGGCTAACATTTCCAAGTATATTTGTCTTCTAATCAGAGCACTGTTCTTCCTTTTTGGTCCTGATTCAGATACTTTCTTTTGGCACATGCCATTCTATTTCTTGATTATATCTAAATAAATATTGATGAATGGTATACACAAGAGTCTGTTTTCCTTCCTTCCTTGGATCTAATAACGAAAAGATGACAGCAACACAACAGGAGAGGCGGCTGAACCGACTCTGGTCTTAAGATATCTTGAAGAAGTTGTTATACAGAGTAAACTAATTAACAAATAAAGATATTTAGGGGGTCATTTGCCCTATCCCGCTGTGTTGCTGTCTTCTAGCCGAGAGTATTCTACAAGCCGTCTGTGACGGCAAACCCGAAGTTAATAGATCAACAAGGGTTGCCATAGCTACGAAGTTGATGTCGGAACACTGGTTATTTTACGATCACTTCACTTACTATAAGTTTGATGAAAACGTGAATGATCGAGAGTAGTCTCCCTTCGCTGTTTGTGACTGATTTACCGTTACCGAGTCTTTAGATATTTAGATATATTTTAAGAATAAAAGGGGCTTTTGCTCCTCGACTAGCGCTTATTTTCAGTCCAGGTATAGACGTAGTAATTAGTGCCTTGTATGAGACTGGGACAATTAGGGTACTCATGAACTCTTAGATCGATATAGGCTACATACAATTCGATCAAGCAAACAAAGTTATGTTTGAAAAACTTGAACCAAACCGACAAGGACTGCCAATTTGACCAGGTCTAGTCTCCCCTTGAATGTTTAGACACGAAAATCCCAATATATCCCCATGCATATGCACGTCCATGAATCCAAGTGAATGAGTTTGGTTTTAGCAATATTTCAACCATATCACGGCGGGGGACACCAGAAATGGGCTCCACACATTGTACCCATGTAGGGAATCGAACCCGGGTCTCGGCGTTACGAGCGAACGCTTTAACCACTAGGCTACCACACTGACCCCCGTGACTCCAAAGTCAATAATTTGGTGAGTGAGTATCGTTCGCTTCCCCTATGTCGCGGCAGGGAGGCACAAATAATGGACTTTTCACGTTTTATTCATCATGTATATTCATCTTGAACATTGAGTGGGAACAGAAGGGACACGTTACTTCTATGTCGACCTGGGAGATTTACAGCGTGTAGCTGTATATTGGACGGAACAACCTAATAATTTAAACAGTAGTAGTAATAGTAATTGTGGTGGTGGTAGTAGTAGTAGTAGTGGTATAAATATACGGCCTACCTATAATCATGTATGGTTTAAAAAGTAGGGAAGCTTAAAATCAAAGTGAGGCGTTTTATCTTGACCAGAGGGGAGATCAGGTTGACTGACCAAATACATGCACGGACAACAATGATGAATGTCAAAACAGGTCACTCATTACGAGCAGGTGAACACGTACTTTGCCTTACAATTAAAGAGGCTGCCAACCCCCTTTTGGTACGCGGGATTCAGGGGTTCACTTAAAGGGTATTAGGGATTCAGCAGTGTGGTACGCGGGTAGCTAATACAATCGCATTTGGGACGCAGATTTAACATTTAAATAAAAATATTGGTGCAAGTTAATATTTCCTTTATATTTTAAATTTGTTATCGATATTTTTTTAGCAAGTAAACCTTATGCTACACCCTTTTGCCAATGCCTTTGAGATTTGTGTTAAGTACTTGGTTTTCGGGATTCAGGGGAGTGGGGCTTGGCACTCGTTAAACAGCCGGGACCCTGCCTTGGCATTTGGATGAGTGGTAATACAGCTGGAAATAGCATGTAGAGGCGGCGTTAAATTCTTAAACGAATCATGAATACAATAAACAAAGTGATGCCACAGGCAAGTTAATTAGCTTGTATCTCCTGTGTATTTGTGGGGAATGGATGGACCGGTCCCTTATCCAGCTTCTTCTCGACCAATGAGCAAAGGGAGACCACTCTTGTCGGCTTAATAGTAGGAGTTTAGTGGTTACACACAACCAAATGTTTTCCCACAGACTTCTATAATAATGTTATATTTTTAAACAATAAAATAATAATTAAGCATTCAACAGCTATTACCTGTACGCATGTGCAAAGTCTGGCCTTAGAGCAGCAATATTTTTATTTTTTTAAAATGACTTGCTTAGCCAGCTCCTTTTCCGAGTACAGGAAGCTAAACACACCATCCCCAGTTCCACGCCAAATGTCACTTTACTTGAAAATATCTGTGGTCACATCAAACATAAGTCATCATGTTGAAAAAGTACTAAATACAGCAAAACACGGTCAGTTTTAATAACTGGATGAATGTACATTAAAATGACATACAAATCTTCCACAATATCATCCAAGCACAGCCTGCAGATATCTCTCGATCTGTATTGAAGACTCCCTACCAAAACGGCACAGTCACACCTGGTTCTGATTGGCTGGAGTAGACCCTAGTAGCAAAGAGTTTTCAAGACCAATTGCGCAGCTTGTCTGTCAGCAGCAATCTTTCATGTAAATACCGTTAATAACGAACAATGATTGGCCATTATAATCGAGACTGCGAGTGTATAGAATCGGAAGGCACAGATCTTTCCAACTGAAAACGAATACTTAACTTTTGTTTTTGATAAAAATCTTAACACGGCTTTAGTGAGTGAATAGTATGGTTTTTTTTACAGCTGGCAGACACGACTTGGTGGTGAGGGTGAGGTGAGGTGAGGTGAGGTGAGGTGAATTGGAGATTAACGCCGCGTCCAAGATTATTGCACTTATAAAGCGACGTGCATGTACGTGTGTGTGTTTGTGTGGCTGCTTGTACTCTAGCTCACTGAGATACCATGCCGCAGTTTAACATGAATACCCCACTCAGACACAGTATACCGACTCCGAGCCGACCAGCCGAGCACCAGACAGGGGAACAAGTACCATCTTTTGACGTCTTTGGGTATGACGTGCCGGGGATCGAACCCCGGGCCTTCCGCTCTGCCACTAGACCACGGTCACTTGGTGGTGAACTACCATATGTCCGACGTTTGAGTATATAGGCAAAGGTTTGACATTGCCATGTTTATTTGTCTTCTAATCATAGAACCGTTCTTCCTTTTTGGCCCCGATTCAGATACTTTCTTTTGGTACACGCCATTCTATTTTCCTTCCTTGGATCTAATAGCAACAAGATGACAGTAATACAGGAGGAGAGGCAGCTGAACCGAGACTGGTTTTAAGTTTGTTTGACGCCGCACTCAGTAATATAGCAGCTGTAGGAGGGCGGTCTGTAAATAATCGTGTCTGGACCAGACAATCCAGTGATTGACATCATGAGCAAATGGGAAACGATGAACAGCAGCGACTAAGTCAGCGAGCCTAACACCCCCGATCCTGTTAGTCTCCTTTTTCGCCAAGCATGGGTTACTGAAGACCTATTTTCTACCCGGGTGTGGTCTTTAGATATCCTTTAGTTGTTGTGCTGAGAAAACTAATTATAAAATGAAAACATTCAGGGTATTTGCCGCCCTATCCTGTGGTCCTTTTTGCTTAGCGTCCAGAAGCTGTATTTTCGATGGAAAACCCCGTCTACATACTTGTGTCGCCACAGTTACGAAGCCCCACGAATTTGATGTCCAACGGTGGTACCACCAAGATCACTGATGGGCCCTGGGCCTTAGAGTATGGGTTTTAACGTGGCGTCCAAGATTATCGCACATATGTAGCAACGTGTTTGTGTGTGTGTGTGTGTGTGTGTGTGTGTGTGTGTGTGTGTGCGCGCGTGCGTGCGTGCGTGCGTCTGCTTGTACTAAAGTACTCACGGAAATGAAAAAAACCTGTTCTTTCGACCTCAGATCTTAAATAAATGCAGTTAATATACAAAATATGTAAATATTCAAACAAAAAGTGTGTAAAAATGTGAATAAAACAGACTATTGTGAAACAGGGCATAACCAGGTGTAAGTTGATCAAGGTGACCTATGAAATCATTGACGACAGGTGAGAACAGGTGCATAATGCCTATAGTCTGTTTCTGCTATGTCAATTTGGACTTAGTTTTATTTTTGAATGTTGAAAGTGCCGACAAAATACCTCCTGTAAAGTACATTTTGTATTGTTCACTGAAATCAAACTAGCAAATCCAGACTAGTACTTTTCGAGTTGTTTTGTTATTTCGTATTTACAGCTACGTAACACTTTGTGTCGATTTTTAAATTGAGAAAAACAGGTTTTTTTCATTTCCGTGAGTACTTTAGTCGGGACTGATTATTAGTGCTAGCCCAGTCAGATACCATGCCCCAGTTTAACATGAATACCTCACTCAGACACAGTATTCTGACTCCGAGCTGACCAGTCCTTGTTTTTAGCCCCTTAATGCCGAGCGCCAGACAGGGTACCAACAAGTACCATCTTTAAACGTTTTTTTGTATGCCGCGGGACATCAAACGCGGACCTTCCATCTTTCTCGCGGATGCTCTAACACTAGACCACAGAGGCAGTCGGGCCTTAGAGAGGGTCAGAAAGGGGCTCCAAACGTGATGTTTTCAGTACAAAGATCCCATTGGAACTGGGGTAAGAATATGTCCACAATAAACCATGCATGTCGTCATGAGTGAGTGAAATTGGATAAATTCGAAAATATTTCTGTAATCACCACTTGTCTGCTTGATGGACAAAGAAAGTAGCAAGAGATGCAGGTGATAGACGTTTACCACTTTCGTGATAATATATTGCTGACATTCCAACAGTCTGGGATTTAAATCCACAATCATACATCTCTTGCACTCATAAAGGAAGCAACTCTGCCCAGCCAAGTGTGGCACCTTAGATGAGTGAGTGAGTGAGTGAGAGTGAGTGAGTTGGGTTTAACGCCGCTTTTAACAGTATTTCAGTTATATCACGGTGTGTCAGCTTAATGTGGGAGGAAAGCCTGGAGTGATGCAGGTCTCAGATGTTTACCACTTTGGTGAAACCCATGAGCACGGGTATTGTGCTGACAAACCTAGAAACATAATCGAGGCGAACCTACAATCATAGGTGTCTGGCATGCCCAAGGGACGCAACTCTGCACAGCGAATTGCGGCACCTAAGACGACTGGGCCACCCATGCACCCTAGATTATTGAGCAACCCTTGCCAAATCTACCCTTCAACTGTATGAAACTCTGAAGGTCAAAGATTTGGGCAAAGAGTGACCCAGTAGTTAAGAGTTTGCTTGAGAAAGAAATATTGTTTAAAGACACAATGTTTTTCACTGAGAGAAGGAGCCGGCCGTTTTTCTTTCACTTTGATTCAGGACATCAACTATGTCCACCCAAAGAAACCTATTTTCCAGTTTTTTTCTGGCACAGTTTAAAAAAAAATATCACATATACAACCTGCAACAATTGGGTCATTCCTTTCTCATGAAGCCATATAAATCAGATACTGATCATAATAGCGTTAAATGAAGTCTGGACTCACAAGAATAGAAACGAACATAACACAGCAACATAAATAGAAACCATGATTTCTTAATCTGCAAATTTAATAATCTGGACATTTCTTGCTGGAAACAATCAAAATTGATAAGGTTTTACTGTACATTACGAAAGTTAGCTATAACATTTATAATGATGACATTAATATCATTATTTTATTTTTGCATGTTTATCATGTATTCCTGGGTATATATATATGCTTATTAATGAAAGCAAGCAATGGATTTTTTTACCATGAAAATTTGTAAGCCGAATATTCAGCAGAAGTACATGATTACAAACACAGCACCATAGATTCTAACCATGATCACAAACCATGGACAGTTATTGCCCATTCCTGAAGACATGACTTCAACAAGAATGCTAAATACACTAGATACATTTGTTGTTTGTCAGTATCAATAAAATCAGATCTTTTACAAAGATTTAAAACCTCCTTGCATGAATCCTCCAAAGGAGGCCGCATCAGATGATTGGTTCTAATCAGCCAATCGCCCCTAGTTGAGGCTTCCAAATTCTCAGTAGCATTGAGACCAACAAATTTGATTTTTTATCTTGAAAACAGATAATATCAGGGAATTCTGGATGCAAAAACATCAATCCACACTATTATTTGGTTGTACATATGGAATACATACACTCATTTCTGAGCAACATTGCATCTACGCCCCAAAGGGTTGCAGTAGAGGGACAAATTGTATTCCGTGGTGGTCTTCTTTTTGTGGTGGAAATTTCAGAATCGTGGTGGTAAAGAAATTAAGCTTAATCGTTTCAGAAGTCTGAGATTTAATTGTCTCAAAACCCACACATCCTTCTTTACACTGGGCAGTCAAAGATCACTCAGGTTTCACCTGATGCGACCTTATATGGAGGTGTTGTCAGATCTTCATGCAGAGAGATATCCTATAAAGTAAGAGATGTGATCTCATTGAGATTGGTTGTTTGTTGTACTGTTCTGACATCATATTGCAGCGATAGAAACTAACAGTTTCAGCCCACTAGTCCTTACAATGATAACATATAGCAAAACCTTTAAAAAGGGCACATTTCTACTAGTCCTTGTGACACCCTAACAGTTGGGCAGTTGGCAAGGACTACAGGACGAGTGCCAATTTCTAACGCTGTATTGGACAAAATCCTCCACTTTTCTTTAAAAATTGCCCTTGTCCATTCTAGAGACCATGACCTTGCACAAAACCTAAACAAAGTTCAGATAACTTGATACTTTGTCTCAGACAATGGGTGTGATGGGGACAGTTTCAGAACCATAATGTGGGTCCATATGGGATTCGAACCCATGATCATCAATAGTTGGTATGCCAAAGCGACCCAACTCTGCAAAGAGAATTGCACCTTTGCCACTGGGCCACCCTTGTATCAGAGGGTATGCCATAACAACATTGGCCAAAATATCTGCATAAAACCCTGCTCAGTCACACACATCACAGGCAGTTTAGGGGAAGAACATTACTGAACTGAGACCTAATACTTAGTACAACACAAACACTAAAGAAATCCCTGTCCTCTTTGACATAATCTGGAATAAACATCACATAGTCTGGAAAACCACAATCAATAGTGCCACTAAAATTAATGCTTCACCAACAATATCTGTATGTCCATTACATTCGTCCCAGTATGGCCAATCTTAATGTGATTGGACCCATTTCTGACTAAGCGAAACAGATTATAAGAGTCATTATTCTGCAAGAACTCGTCCAGCGACATTCCCTCCTCAGACAGGATTTGGGTGAAATCCATATCAACCACCGCCCCTGCAGCATCTGTGGGTCCATCAAGTCCATCAGTGCCTGCACTCAGGAAGCAGATCTGACTATACGTCTTGAACACCGAGTCTCCTTTCAGGGCGGCCAGATATGGAGCAATAGCCAGAGCCATCTCCTGGTTCCTCCCTCCAAGTCCACTGCCCTTCACCAGGGTAGTTGTCTCCCCTCCTGCTATAATACAAACCCCTTTCTGCATATTCTTACCTTTCTCCACTAAAGTGACAACCTCGTTCAGCTTATCTTTGCTGATTCCTGTTCGAACCAGATCGACTTCCAGCGTTGCCAACACAGGGTTGTATTCTTTAGAGTTCCGTCTGAATATCAGTAGGACATATTTGGCCAGTTTCCCAAACATGGCTGCAATTTCTCTGGTGTCCCCACTTAAATATGTTGACAAAACTAAGGGGAGGTAACCCAGGTTTCTAGCTGTGCTGCCTGCGGTAGATGTTGCTATGGCATTGTTTCCAACAATGTGGTTCTGAACCCATGCCAAATGTTCAAAATCAGGGCTGTCAACTGTTATGGGCATTTTTTTCACTTTCTTCCGTCGCTCCAAGAATTCTAAGACTGACTTGGGAACCTGGTCTGTAATGTTGAATGTTTTGAAAAGATGCATGCACTGGCTGGCATCAGTGGCACTGCAGAAAGTGGGACCGCTGGCAATGAAGTCAAGGGGGTCTCCAATAACATCGGACAGGATGAGAGATATCACCTGCAACATTCAGAACTATTAATATACCTACATTATACACTAATATTCATAAAATAGATAAAAGCAGATAGTTTGTTTGAAATTAAGTCTGGATGAAACTTACAGTTCCAAAAGAAATTTCATGGGACGTGACGAGCGAACACATTAGCTCAACTAGGATACCCCACCACCCCTATTAGATAAGGAAGGCCATACAGGTGTAACAGCATGTTGATCAATCACACACATCTTCCCGAGGCAAGAGCATTAACTGACTTTACAAGTCCAGTTTCCAACCTTGCAGAACTAGGCTGGAATTCCTGGGCTCGATCGTAACGCCACCAGTGGCTATTACAAGTTATGTCCATTCTATGCCTCTTTCATATGGACAAATCAGATTCCACCTCTTGTATCACATGCATTTGCTTCAAACAAAATGGTGGCGCCCAGTCAAGACGATCTGATCGACCATCAAGATCTATTTTGTGATAAAACAGTTCTTACTTCGCGAAGTACATCAAATCACGTGAGCACCTTGATTTAAAAAATGAAAAGATTTGGAAAATATCTGTTGACGAGTTGACGATGCACATGCTTTGCAAATCCTGCAGTCAACCGAACAGTGGCTACATCCCTCAGATTCAAACTCTCATATTACTTGCATTTGCTTCAAACAAAATGGCAGTGCTTAGTCAAGACAATCTGATTGATAAACAAGATCTATATTGTAATATAACGATTCTTACGCAAAGTGCATCAAACCATTTTTAAATCAAGAAAAGATTTGGAAAATATCTGTCACCCAGTCGACAGAAAACATGCTCTGTGAATACTGTAATCAACCCGGATGTTAAATTTAATTACACAGTATTGATTGGACTAAGTATAGACTCGTTAGGCCAGCCAAACGATAACTCCAGAAGTTGCCTTAGAAACATGTGTTATTGTTGGCTGTACCATATAATTCCTTAATGTTTGAGCATTGTAATAAATGACATCTTCCCGTGGCAAGGGAGTTTCCACCTTAATTTTGTGGCTCAATCATAGCGCCACCAGTGGATATTTTGAGTTATGTCCAGTCTATGTCCTTCCTATTGACCAATCAGATTCTGCTTATGATATTACTTGCATTTGCTTCAAATGAATTGGTTGCGCCCAGTCAAGACAATCAATAATCAAAATCTATATTGTCGCGAAGTGCATCAGATTACTCGAGCACCTTGATTTTAAAAATGAAAAGATTTGGAAAACATTTTTTAAAAAAACTGAGGCAGGTCTAACTATCATGACTTGGGATCTAACCACCATCAAATAGACAACAGATGATGCCTAGACATTGTTTATTTCAAAATACATGTATTATCCAAAGGAGAAAAGAGAAGTGTGTACACAACTCACTGAGGCAGGTCTGGCTTCCAGAGCAAGTCCTCCTCCTTTGAGAACCTCGATGTTGGAGCGGATGAGGTTGAGCTCCTGAATGGTTGCCCCCTTGCTGGCCAGTAGACGTGTCAGCTCCATCTCTTCCCCCAGCGATATAGGGGGACATGGGGTAGGCAGCAGAGCTGATCCGCCACCTAGGGATAGGTGGAGGAAAAATGACCCACTGGGTTAAACATGGCTCATTAAAACTTGAGCCACCAAATGTATGGCCTATTAAGGCCCTTTCATGGCAATAATCACTTTTCAAGGCTAAAAGTCATGTCACACTTGCCTTAAAACTGAAATATTTCACTGTCATTTATCAATATTTATAGATGATTATAGAGCCTGGTGCTTCTTTAACTTAACATTCACAAACAGCAACATTATCCTTACCAATTAATTTTGATAAACAACTGGTTGCGAACCAATCATCAATAATGGTTTACAACCAATTCTCAACACTGCTCATTTGAGTAAAAGAACGCCTTATTTCAATAGTTTATTATTGATAGACATTACGGCAACACATATCAGGCTTATGTATTCACGAGTGATGGAGGAATGACTTGTATACAAACCTCTCAAGTATTGACAACGGTTAAACGGTAAAATCACCTGATACAAGCACAATGAGAATGTCATCTTTTCCCAATGCTGACACCAGTTTGTGGATTTCTTCAGCAGCCTTGAGAGAGTCCTCATCTGGGAGGTTATCCTTGGCTCCCTCGTACACTGTGATCTTACTGCTCGCCTCCAACAGCATGTCACTGGGCAGAGGACACAAATATCACATTTTTGGGCGCTTATTAGAGCGGGGGGCTTATTACGTCGAATACGGTAAGCATGATAAGTAAGGAATATGTATGTTGTGCATAGTAGTTACTATAAATCAGGGGTAGAAACTAACAGTTATAGTCCACTAGTCCTTACAATGATAACATATAGAAAAACCCTTAAAATTGGCAAATTTCAACTAGTCCTTATGATAGCTTAACTATTGGACAGTTTGGCAAGGACTATAGGACTAGTGCTAATTTCTAATGCAGTAAATATGACAGTTGGGGATTCCCCTATCTAGACCAAGTTGAATGACAGTGTTACCTACCAATATGTCCTTCTATAACGTCATGTAATATTGGCATCAGATGTAACAGGTACCAGGGCCCACTTGCACAAATCGATCTTAGCACTAAGATGATCGTAACTCCCATACTTTAAAGGGGCACTGATCTAACGCAATTCCCCGGGACTGGTTGTTGCCTTTGTTATTGTTTTTTCCCAGTGAGTACCCGGATGTATAGCAGAAATCTAGACTAGTTCGCGACCTCTGCTGCGCAATTCGTGAGCGCATCAGTCACTTTTATGGGTAGTAATAAGGGTGTATGGTCACATTGATCAACAAAATGAAATACAGTTTTCGAGATAAAAAGGAAATGTGGGTATCTTTGTGGGTAGCATCGGTAATGGTGACAAAGTTTTGATAAGTCACTTGCTTGGTAATTATGCGATTTTCGTTTAAACTAGTTTGACTTGCAACACAAAGTAAATACTTCACCTGAGCATTGCTTTTTTATAGTGTGTATATTTTTTTACTGCCAAAATGTGTAACATTTTCAAATTTATTCAAACTGATTAAAAAACATTTCCATTTGTATTAGTATGATACCGAATTCCAAACATTTTGATGTTTAATGTCATCACCAAGAGACTGAAAATGTTACGGTGAAAAGTACATTTCTGTGTTGTTTGGCTTCTAATCCTACATAATGATCTGTTGTGATGTTTGTATGCCCTTTTGATCATCTTAATCAATCTGGACAGACTGAAATATTTACACATTTTATAAATTGACTGAGAGAATCACATTTTACAAATTGACTGTAATATATACACGCTTACAAAGGAAAGACATGTGAAAACAACGTCTATCGTGCATTGAAGAATTTCCCAACCAAGACTTAGAGAAACATGAACGAATCGGTTCAAATGAAGGAAAACAAAATGCAAATACCATAATTGCAACCTACCAAATTTATGTGTATAAATTTTAGGAGCTTCCTTGTTCGAGGAATGTATCCGTGAATATCCACACAAAGGAACAATATTCCACTCGTCCGCAGCTGTACAAAGAAACTTATTCGATGTCACGTGTCTCTGTAACAATCAAATATTTTAAATGATATATATCGTTTCGGGATATTATAACCCGTGTTCGTTTCTGAACTGATCACTTGGATTGTTTCAGGTGTTTCACATAGGTGTCAAGTCTCAAGGGTCGGCTGAGAAAGCCCACGTGACAACTATTTTCATAACGTCCACGGTTCATAAAAACTCCATTGAGTGATAGATAACAATGATCAATCAATCAACGTATTATCAGTTAACCCTTTGAACAAAGTATGTTGTTTTTACATCAGCACTTCACGCCATGATATGAGTGTATTCCCTTTGTTTTAGTAAACCTAGACATGTAAACACTCACTTTTGACATATCCACTGTGCAAGATAACAGTAATTAATCAATCAACGTATTTTCTGTCAATCCTTTGATGACCTGGAACGATCCGTTGATTTACAAAAAAAAAGTAAATCAATTGATCATTCACCTCTTGCTGGTCTGCCACGTGCATATTACATAACACACATTTCACCTCACTTCAAACCTGGATTTAGATTGAATAATTACCCCAGACACAATAAATGCCACATGGGAACCTTTGTCAGGTAATCTAAGTGGTGCTACCACTAATTGTACCTGTAATAAATTCATTAACTGAGCATCAAGTGAATGACGACAAATACACAAGTGTAGGTTATACGAGAAAACGTGGATGACAACAAGGGAGTAGTAATCGTATTATCGACGCAATCTGAAATCCGAAAATGCTTTCACTGCATAGATACTTTTTTTAGTATTAAACTATAACCATCTGGGGTATTTCCAAATCCGATTAGCTCCGCCTTTCTTTTTGTCTGTTTGTTTAGGCTGAAGAAATTAATTAACATGCGCCCTTTGTCGAAATCTTTATAGATCACAGTTAACCAATCAGTGTTTATGCAAAAATTCGTAAAACACATATTGCCTCCAGCCTCCAAGTTTATTTAGCTGTCCTTGCAGACGGTAGCCCAGTCTCTGGTCACGCTCAGTTGCGTTGCGTATCATCCGGGTACTCACGGGGGGAAAAACAATAACAAAGGCAACAACCAGTCCGGGGAATTGCATTAGATCAGTGCCCCTTTAACATAGGCTTACAATAGTCGTAGCGCTAAGATCTCTTTGTGCAATGGGCCCAGATGATTAGTAAAGTTTCATGGCTGAGAGGTAGACCTGTTTGTGGTCATTGTCAAATTGTGTTTAATAAATATTATTTTGTTCTCATTAAAATCAGATCTACGACATGACATTTCTCTGTAAAGATCAGATTTTAATGAGAACAAAGCAATACCCATGAAGAGTACTTTGATTTTAATATTTGGACACCATGTCACTAACATGAGCATGATGAGGCATTGATGTTCCAGCGGACTGTTTTGGTATCTTATATGCTTTAAAAGTTGCACACATCTCTGTAAACATGAAAAATGCAAAATATATACCAGAAGTGATACAACAAAACAGTATGAATGTGTCATGATGATTACACATAAGGCTATAGCAGTAATACCCTGTTGGCACATGGGTTAGCAATGCTTGTTACGTTGATAATGATAGTTTGCCTATTCCTGTACACAAGGGGTCCATGAGCGACTCCCAGTAGGAAGTCACCCGTGAAGATCTGGGGTAGAATAGGTCTTCAGCAACCCATGCTTGCCGTAAAAGGCAACTATGCTTGTTGTAAGAGGTGACTAACGGGGTCAGGCTTTGTGACTTGGTAGAGGCATGTCATCGATCCCAGTTGTGTAGATCAATGCTCATGATGTCAACCACTGGATTGTCTTGTCTGGACTTATTTACAGAGTGCCATCATATTGCTGAGTGTGACATTAAACAACAAACAGTAGGAAGTGACAGCATTGAGTTGATAGCTTGCAGCATATACAAATATATACAATATACAGGTAGATATATACAAGAAGCACCATGTGCCGGGTCAGAACATAATAATCGTGGTGATGCTGGTGCCCTGGAGCACATAGCTTAACCCTAGCTAGAATGAGGGTGAGATCTCACTCTCTGTCTATCTGGACCAAGGCTTATATAGCCATGGTCACATGGATTAAGTCATAAATGTAACAGTAATTTATGAGAAGTGACACTGTTGCACAGCTCCTTCAAGCTGACTGACATTAAATGTACAATACAATGGTGATGAGGATTAACGATTAATATAGATTAGCATCTTTCAAGTTATGGCAGTTGAGTGATTCTAGTCACAAACACAATGTATACAATGGTATACGTTCACGTCATGGCGTCATGACAATTAGCCTTTGGAATTAAATGTCCATTCAGACAAAGGTTGTCCTGAATCGGTTGCTATGACAGCAGGGTCATAAATCCAAATACTTTCTTTAATTCTGTCAGCCCATTTTGTCAGACACTTGAAATGGCACCTCGGTGAGAGAAATTGGCACTAGTCCTATAGTCCTTGCCAAACTGCCCGATGGTAAAGGTATCATAAGGACTCGTAGAAATTTGCAATTTTTAAGGGTTTTGCTTTATGTTATCATTATAAGGACTAGTGGACGAAAACTGTTAGTTTCTAACCCTGCACCTATGTCAACTTGCCGACTTTCTAATAAGGATAATATCACTTCACAACAGCGTTAGTGGTCAAATTTAGAAACTTTGCATGGTCAGAAAAATTAGATGACCACTTTGACAACTATTAAATCAGACAATACTCGAAACTGTAAGAAAAGGTATCAATTATTACACATACCCTCTTATATACCATCAATCTCATTAAAATCCAATCTTAGTTCTGGCAACAGTTAACATGGATGGGAGGACATCGCATTACAGCCCATGTCAGAATCTTTCATCCGGTGAATCAGAGCGCTGCTTACCAGATCGGGAAAGGGACAGTCAGAATGTGTTCTCTAATCATGCAACCTTGAAAAGGTTAATACAGGATATTCCGAACTACAGTTACTACGACATATTCTGACTAAATAACCATCTGTCTTTCGCTTCAGTGGATATACTTTTAAAACAGAAGAGACTGTCCACAGCCAGTGGGAATTATTGCCATACAATCTCGTCCAGCTATTAGACCTTGAAGATTTTTTTTCGTTCAGAAGCAAATTTGAATAGATTTTTTTCAAAGCTAACTCCATTGCATCGGGAAGATGCCTGTAAATTGTAATGGGAGGTCTTCAGATCTTTGTTCGGTGAGAAAATGCTTAAATGAGAAATGGTATGAACTGAAAAATGGGCCTGTGTCTGTGACAAGAATATTTTTGTTCAGTGAAATATTTTAACAGACTTGGCAGAAGCAAAAAAACATTTATTCCACATAGGTGAAATTAAGGGTCAGCAGATCCAAAAACCAAGTTATAATTTCTTTTTCAAACTTACTGTTTATTTAACTTCTTTAACTGCTCTGTTGCCCCAATGGGAATGCTTATAATGCCCTTCACGATGTGATCACCCAGCATTTCCTCCACAACTCGTGCCATACCGCTGACCGCTTTACCAAAGCCAACAACAAACACATTCTTCTGCAGCTGATACTCCTTGCCCCCCACACACAGAGTCCTCGTCTCCTTCCTGTACATCACTTCCCTCTCTAGCATCGGCCTCGGCATCACCGACTCAACAGCAGCCTGGAATATTTGTCTCGCATCACCTTCCATTGTTTCTCCTGGATCAGCTTCCATAATTCTTGTCTGATCAAAACTTCGGACAAGCGTTGAAGATACAGTTCTAGTCCTAAGGGCAATATTTGGCTTCAACACAGATCTTGTTTTTGACAGGGTGTCAATATTACGTATTTGGGACACAACGTGTTGTCTAAATGCCTTCCTAGTTAGCAACCTTGTTGAAGAAAATGCAGATCCCCAACTGAAACAGAAATACTTTGGTTATCAGGTTTTAAGGAATAGGTATGCATGACAGCCTGTTGTCTGATAATTAATTATTCAGATAATGTACACTGCCATAATTTCGACACAAACAGAATATGCAGACAAATATACCATCTAGCCATGTGTAGCATACCTGATGACTGCTAATACACTAGACTTCTGTGTGTACAGGCCTATGTGGAGATTTGACCTAACCTAGTTTTAAAGTAAATATCTCTCCAACTGACCCACTATAACCTCCAAATGTTATCAGTCATACTTTTCACCATACAGAGAGCATCGTTTACTAAGATGTATGAATTAGGTTCAACGTTTAACAGTGCACTTCCCTATGTAGAGTTATTTTTTCATGTTTGTGGTTTACAGATTTCTTGTGTGAAATATTCCAGCCTGTAGATGGCAGGAGAAGCAAAACCAAGAAAGACATTTCATATATCTTTGTTTTCTTTGTCCGTTCCATCTCATCAAAATCAGATCTTATGATACCTCTATGAGAGAATGATTTGAGGACACATCCATAGAAAGTCAAGTCAGGTGAAATTACCAAGCATCACAGCTTTTTTATTCTCGGTAAGCGGGAGTTAATCGCTCAAGCTTGCATGTCTGTTGTCTCTACCCCAAAACCAAATATGAATATAAACAGCAAGTTCTGAATGCAAAAAAGTAAACCTGTGATATTATATTGTTCAGGATATTTTATACACCCTGTTGTTTCTGAGTGCAAGGGTTTTGTGTTGTGTTTTTTTATGAATCAAGGTGGTGAGGAAACGCCAAATCATTCTAAAAAGATGATATCTGATTGTCTGCAGAACCCACACATCCTCCATTTATCACTGCCTTCATGTAACATTACCACAAGACAGTTTTATATAAGAAGTATACACCCACAAGGCTCTGTAGCTCACCTGAATTATGAAGAAATATGGTGGCCATGTTTCAAGTTCGATTTGAATTATGTGGGCATCATAGCTGGGATCATTCATACAAAGTTTTAGCTTCATAGGCCTTGTAGTTTCAGAGGAGATGTCAAAAATGCACAATGTAATCCGTCATATATCATCTTGTCATAAAACAAAATCATAATACATATTATTATATTGGGTATTGAAAACCAATTACAAGAGTGAGTTAGTGAGGGAGTGTTGTTTCAGCAACAGTCAGCAACAATCCAGCAACATCGTTGGAGGGTACAAAAGTCTACTGAGACAAATGCCTAAAGTGTTCAATAAACAAATTTATGCACCACTGTTTTTTTTCAGTTACAACCTTCAACCTTGAAATTTAATCTGTATATAGTACTGCTTGGTCTGGTGGACACATGCCTACATTAATATTCTTACACTAAAATGGTTAATATTAAGGATGTTTTTGATATTTTTCATTGTTGTGACATTTTTAGACACACAACAACACACATTCTCAGTCATTAGGATAACTAGTCCATCTTAGTTAAATGTCAGGAAGCAGTAAGGAAGCAGTAAGGAGTCTTCAACCGGCTTGGAACTGGTCTTTCAGACTCGACAGCCTCTGGTGAATCTCATTGTGAGTGTTTGTGTGTGAGTGAGTTTTGTTTTACTGTGCTTTTAGCAGTATTCCAGCAATATCACTGAGGGGGACACGAGAAATGGGCTTCACACATTGAACCCATGTGGAGAATCAAACCCGCATACGGGTCTTTGGCATGACAAGTGAATGCTCTAACCACTAGGCTACCCCACTGCCCATTTGTGTGCCACATCTTACACAGTTCATTCATGTGTTTTTTATCCATTTAATTTGGGACAAGTCTACACATTTACATACACATTACTTTCATTTAGGAAATATCCTAAAACGTGAAAAACTATTTCCATTTGCATATTTATCCTCCATGTGCAGTCACAGACCCACAGAGACCTGTCATACACCTCACTGTCGCAGTTCTCAAAGTATGTCTATATAATTGTGCAAAACAATATGTAAAGCACATGGAAAGACTTGTATTGGGCCCATCTGTTCTTATTTCAGAATAAGTGTGTTTGTTTATGAACAAGTGAACAGTCTGGTCACGTGATAAGCTTATTCCCTGTTTGGAAACAAAAGCCAAAATGAAACAATGCTTCAGAATGGTCAATGTCCTGTCCCTTTAAAGTAGAAGACACCACACCCAAAGATGACTACCAATATTTAAAGCATTCTGAAAGATGAACAATTATCTAGTTGCTGTCTTTTAGTTTTAAAAAGTGGAGTGAAATTCTTTGTCTTTTATTTTCAGAGAAAACCTTGTAAACCTGTTGAATAAGCCTTAGCCCCTCCACCGCCCATCCCACACACATATTGACATATACACATCATAAGCACAAAGTCAATCCAAAAATACAAGAATCTTAATAAGTGCACCCTGTAGAATGTTAATGGCGAGATGGGCGGACGATGGATATTCACCCATCATTGGCATCAAGTCGATCAACGACGTTCACAATGACAATGTCAAGGTGAGGCACCTTATCTCTGAAGCACATGTCTAATGTCGACTTGGCCTATTTTAAATACCAGACAAAGACGATTTGACCAAAAGATGAAAGTGTTATCTTGCCTAAAACTGAAGCTAGGCCTAAATTTTATTTCCATGTCATATTCTCAAAATTGTGTCTAGGTCAAGCTGTTTTGTCTTTATAGCTTTGAAACAACAAACCCTAAACCTAAACAGCAAAATTCCAAAAACAACAATAAGTCAAGGTTGACTTACATGAACATGGTCATTGTGGTCAGTAAATATCCAAACGTGAGATGTCACATTGGTTTATCACGACTATGGTTGTCAACATAGACATGTTCGTCGTCTGCAACTCGCTGACTTCCATATCCAGCCAATATTACTACAACGTGAATGGATAAAGGAGTTACAACACTGTTCACTTCGGGTGTTTCCGTTTAACCCGAGAAATCTGTTGTATTGTAGAGTGTGTGTCGATTGTAAGAGCGTAAAATAATAACTCCGCAGAAAAACGAAACATTTGCATTAGATAAAAATTCCACAATCTCCTTTGTTTTCACCAGAAAAGTATTTAAATCCTATGAAAAAATTACGGACCCACAATATACTGATATTCAGTTTTATGACCTATTTACGTATTGACAGGACAGGTCCGCACTTGTTAGTAGCCCGCCATGCTACCTCGGAAAAATGAAGCTCTCTGATCGTACAGTCATTGATTTCAAAGTAGCAAAGATATTCAGAGAGAATACGGATAGAATAAATAGTGTAGATTTCGCTACTAATGGCGAAACAATAATAACAAGCAGTGACGATGATTCTATTGTCATATATGATTGCTTAAACGGAACGTAAGTGAAGACTGCAAATTGACACCGGCTCTCCCCGAGACAAAACAATAGTCTATTCATTGACTCCCTTATTTACATGTTATTCCCCCTCATCACACGTTAACATTAGATATTTAGTAACGCTTACTGTCCCAGCGACCATGTAATTTCGAGAAGAAAAAGGCAGGCAATGTTGATGCATGCAAAAACAATATTTTAGAAGTGGTTTGGGAACTGTTAAAACGAAAAGTTCACATGACCTTATTGGCTTGTAGCCGACTTTTACTCTCAACATTCGACAGTCCACATCTGTGTATTTCACATAACAGACTCTTTTTATATCCACAGTATCTTCCCCAGTTGTGTTGAAATTAAATTGAGGTGGATATTTATACTGTTTGATAGTAATTTTATGCTATCACTATGAAAATGGTGTGACCTATTTACAAAAAAAGTGTGAATTCTGCCCCTTCCTGTTTCAATAGTTAGAATTTGAGTATTTGCCTCTGTGGTATGGGCTCAAGTAATGGACATGTTTGGATAATATGTTAGACTTAACAGGTGTAAATATATATTTGTAATGAAGGTAATGAAAACAGTATACTGTTATGAATTAGTGCTGGTAAATACAACAGGTCCACCTAAACATGCCCCAGTAGTCAAGATCATTATTTTGGCTTGGTTATAACACATATAAGTGAGCTAGTGTGCATAAAAGACAATCATAACACCAGCTTGAGTTTATATGCACTCACACATCAGCACTACTACATATTTGGGCCCCCATATTTGCTTGAAAAATAGTCAATGAATTATGCTTTAACAAAGATTATGAGGGAAGTGTTTCCATTTCAGACCTAAAAGGACCTTGAACAGCAAAAAATATGGAGTGGACTTGATACGCTATACCCATGCAGTCAATACAGCCTTGCACTGTTCAACCAAAATCGATGGTAAGCAATGCTGATATACTATTTGGAAAGAACTCTGATTCATTTAGTATGGGTGAGGTGAGGTGAAATGGGGTTGAATGTCCCATTAAAAATTATTGCACTTTTATTGTGACGGGCATGCATGCGTGTGTGGCTGCATGTACTAGTCCAGACTAATGGCAGTTTTTCAGTGCTAGCCCACTGAGATACCATGCTGCAGTTTAACATGAATATCCCACATGGACACAGTATACTGACTCCAAGCCGACCAGTCCTTGTTTTATAAAGCCCCTTACTGCCGAATGCAGGCGGGGTAACAAGTACTGTTTTTTAACGTCTTTTGGTATGAAATACCCGGAGATCGAAGCCTGTCCTTCCATTCTTTGGGCAGATGCTCTACCACGAGGCTACAGAGGCGGTCTCATTGTAGTGTCTCCTCCTTGTGCCCCCTCCTACCATAAAATATATCAGGGATTATCCAGGATTGTAATCTTAAGCGTCCCTGTTGAGCAAATTGTTTTTTAGCATTGTATTTGGATATTACATTCAATGCAATAATGTAAAACTAAACATTAAAACCTCTTCCTATGTATTTCTGGTGTCCCCTGTCGTAATATTGCTGGAATATTGCTAAAAACGGCGTAAAACCATACTCAATCACTCACTGTATTAACATGAATTGAGAAATTTTTAATTCCAATGTGGGAAGTTTTAATGACACATTGCTGTATACTTGGGGTCGAATATCAGCCTCTGAGCATGTGTATATAGATCCATGTGCACATTATTAATAAAGATTTGATCAAGTATCCATTTGACTTAATTATTAGTGGCTCAAAGCTGAGGTGGGGCAGTGTTGGATATGCTGCAGAGATGACAGTAATAGGGGTGGGTGCGCTGTTGCATTACTGGGGTAAGCGTAGGTATTCTGTGTGAGAATAGGCCCCCACATTTACCAAAAGGATGAGGTGGTCAGGCTCAGTGACTTGGTTTTGTTGCATGTCTTCATACCCTCATGGTGTGGGTCGTTACTCAGAATATCAATTTCTGCATTGTTTGGTGCAGGCTGACATTTTTGTAGGCAGTGTTTGAAATAATTTTAGAACCCAACAGTTGGGCAAGTTGCCCATAAATGTTACCTGCTCATCTTCAAAGTTTCCTTCCTACACTCAGGCATCATAAATTGCATGTTGACTCAGTTGAAATAATGCTGACAATTATTTGAGAATCTACGAGGAGTTACGATAAAACTGAATATGTAAGTTGGTTTAAAATTTTGTGCCAGAAAGTCGGGCAGATCGAGAATAAAATCTTGCAGCCCGACAGAAAAGTTACCAGCCACGGCCAGGCAGTTATTTCGGACCCTGTTTGTAGGCAGCCATCATATATTGCTGAGTGCTGCATTAAACAACACACACATAGACACACACCTTTTACAGGGTTTGACTATCAGTGACTAATGAAATGCTTGGGTATGTTAAAGTGCTGAGATTTGGAATAGAATGTAGAATTGATGCCATGTATACATTTGAAGATAGTCATAGATGGCAATTTCTTTTTCAGATACCATACGGTATTTATCGTTACATGACAACAAATACATCAGGTATTTTCCGGGGCACACAAAAAAGTAAGTATACAACGTTTTCTTTAAAAAATAACTGAGAGATGATGACTTGCAAGTGTTGCATCCTGGCATGAGCCCAAGGGACTTAATTCCCTCCGACTTACTGCCATCTTTCATATTCCAGCTTGTTATCAATACTTCCCAGGTTTGTTAACACTATGTTCCTGAATCACATGAGAATACATATGCTATGGTTATGCTATATTTAACCAACGAATCAAGTAAAGGCCTGCATCCAGCAAGAGGGAAACCAATGAACGCTCAGCTTTCATGGCACAAAGCCAGTATTTCCTGCTTGATAGTGTGTGTAGCATGTGCCATAGTCTTGTGGTATCTATCTTCCCAAAGCAAGGGAGTTAACTGACCTTAAAAGTCCAGTTTCTGCCCTTGCTGAATTATGTAGTCCTATTTTGGCTGGACTAACAACTCTATGCATAGTCCAGTCAAAACCACATAACAAAATGACATCCGGTTCATTAATAACATGGCAACTGCTATGCCATATTCCTTCGATTGGAGGATTTGCTGAGGATGTGTACTGTCAATTGGTTTTATAGATATTTTCCAAATCTTTTCATGTTTTAATCAAGATGCTCAAGTGATTTGATGCACTTCGCAAGGTAAAACCTGTTTTATAAAGAATTCGATTATTGATCAGATCGTCTTCACTGGGTGCCGTCATTTTGTTTGAAGCAAATACAAGCGATTTTAGAGGTGGAATCTGATTGGTCAGTAGTGGGGACATAGAAGGTACAAAACTCGTAATAGCCACTGTTGCCGCTACGATCGAGCCCAGAAATTCCAGCGTAGCTCGGCAAGGGTGGAAACTGGACATCTAAAGTCAGTTAAAACCCATGTCTGGGGAACATGTGTCATATCAGCTCTACACATTGCTTTAGTGTCTGGCAATGGTAGGCTTCACACAAAGTTCATGCATGGAGCTAGGTTCATTTGACTTCCATGAGTAATAAATGGCCTCATGTCATGAGCTGACTGAAAATAGACATGTGTTACTACTAGTACTACACTGCATAATGGCTATGTATCGATGGGTGATGGAGGAACATAGTGTATACCTTACAACCCTGATTCCAACTCTCATTCTTCTCAGTATTGCTGGGGGCACGGGTGGCCCAGTCGTCTAAGGCGCCGCGATTCGCTGTGCAGAGTTGCGTCCCTTAGGCACGTCAGAAACCTATGATTGAGGCTTCAAATCCCGGTTCGCCCCGATTATGTTTCTAGGTTTGTCAGCACCATGCCCGTGCTTGTGGGTTTCACTGAAGTGGTAAACGTCTGAAGACCTGCATCACATCGGGCTTTCCTCCCACATTAAGCTGACACGCCGCAATATAACTGGAATACTGTTAAAAGCGGCGTTAAATCAAACTCACTCACTCACTCTCAGTATTGCTAATTGTTCTATAACTTAACAAATAAGCCATGTAAATACAAACATGATGAGACCCGGGAAGAT
Organism: Haliotis cracherodii; assembly: GCF_022045235.1. Taxonomy (NCBI): domain Eukaryota; kingdom Metazoa; phylum Mollusca; class Gastropoda; order Lepetellida; family Haliotidae; genus Haliotis; species Haliotis cracherodii. The sequence goes on along the minus strand of NW_027266319.1, from coordinate 52,444,059 downwards.
CTCAGGTAGAATAGGTCTTCAGCAACCCATGCTTGGCTGTAAAAGGCGACTGCGTCTAAGAGGCGACTAACAGGATCGAGTGGTAAGACTCACTGACTTGGTTGTTGCATATCATCGATATAAACTGCTTGGATCGATGCACATGATGTCAATCACTAGATTGTCTGGTCCAGACCTGATTATTTACAGACCGCTGTCATATAGCTGGAATATTGCTGAGTGTGGCGTTAAACAACAAACAAAACAAACATGATGAAGGTCGATCAGTTCTACCAGAATCTGTTAGTCAGATTTATGGACCCTGCTGTTATAGCACTCCAAACCGGATGACAACTGGAATGGTGGTTATGTTTGTTATCTTCTGTTTTCAGAGTTGTGACATTAAACATGTCCCCCATAGACGACACTTTTTTGTCTGGGTCCATGGACAAGACAATCCGTCTGTGGGATCTGCGATCGCAAAATTGTCAGGTAGGTGGCAGCAAACTCCTGTGCATAAGCACTATTGAGCAGGCCCATAAGACTTTGCACATAAAGTGGAGCACCTTTAGAATACAGTAAAAGCAGGTTTAAAACATATTCTGTTATCTACATTAAAAAAGATACAATCCAGAAACAGGGATAGTTCTAGGGTGGGGCCTTGTGCTTTTAGCTCCTAAATTTGAGATTTTTTCACATTTTCAAATACAATGGGTCATTTTAACATTGTGCTGCATGGACGTACCTCTGGAATATATGACATTTTTCACATAAAGGGCCCATGTCAGAAAATTCCTAGAGTGAACCCTGCAGAAATACCACATAAAGAAACACCAAAGTAACACATATTATTCAAGTTATCAACATGATCAAGTTCCTTGCCTCAAAGGTTTTACCAAGTAATTTTGTATTCTGAAAGAACAACTTCCAATACAGGCTGCAAATATCGGGCATGTATCTTTTGTACCTATATCATTATATGCCTAGAGAAATGACTTTGAACTACTCAACATTAAGGAAAGCAAGCGCTGCCCTGACAGGTTGCTGAACTAATTCTCCTGTGGGAATGTACAGCTGCAGTGATAGGCTATCTCACTACAATCTTGTCCTAGTGCTCACTTCTCCTACACAAAGATATCAGAACATCCCCTTGCTGGTCACATCAGAATGATCTTTGATCGACCAATGAAATGATTTAAAAGGAAGTCTGCATTTAAAATTGTTTGCAAATAGTTTTGACGTAGTTCTTGGTTCAAAATTTGGAAACTGAACATCCGGAAATTCTGGAATGTCTAATAGATGGCCGAGATCGTATGGCAATACTTCCCGTGCACTATGGTCAGTATGGAAAGTCTCTTATGTTTCAAATGTTTATCACATTGAAGCGAGAGATGGACAGTGGCTAGTAGGGCTGGGACGGGTAACTCGGGTACCCGGGTCGGGTGGCTAAGTCAACTTCATTGAATGAATGACCAAATTGTTTAATACATGTATGTAAAGACGTTTTCCCAGGGCTATGCTAAAAAAGTTCCCTATGGGACATTTTGAGGCATCCCCTGAGACCCACTGTGGTACCCCTGTAGTAAATTTGGACTCGTCCCAGCCCTAATGGCTAGCATTCAGTATCAGCTGTACAACCTGTTCGGACCGCACCCTTGTAAACCTTTTTGAGGTTGCATGATTAGAGAAGACATTCAGACTTTCATTTTCTCGTTCTGGTAAGAGATGCTCTGGTTGGTCAGATGAAAGTCCAATCACATCGGGGTGGTGGGGTAGCCTAGTGGTTAAAGCGTTAGCTTGTCACGCCGAAGATACGGGTTCAATTCCGGACATGGGTACAATGAGTAAAGCCCATTTCTGGTATCCCCCTCCGTGATATTGCTGGAATATTGCGAAAAGCGGCGTAAAACCATACTCACTCACCAAATCACTTCGTTTTAGATGTTGCGTCCAAGTGCTATTCTTTGTTATCCCACCTTCATAAGATCACACCTTGTTTCAGGGACTGATGCATTTATCTGGGCGACCTGTGGCAGCATTTGACCCAGAAGGATTAATTTTCGCAGCTGGAATTAATTCAGAAAGTGTGAAGTTGTATGATCTTCGCTCATTTGACAAGGTAAGAGAGAACTGAGTGGTGAAGCAACTATTGTATCTCTAGCCATCCTCTATCTCCGGGGCCAGCATATCAGCAACCCTACACTAACCCCTGGATCCGTTCCCATGGATCTTGCCTTTGCAAATTACCTGCCTTTGATTTTCATTAAAATTTTACTGACGTATCAAACATCGACACAAGGGAGAGGGTAAGGGAGGTAACTCATATTACCTAGAATCCAAAGCCATTGCTAGTTTTAAAGGACATGGAGACATCCTTTTATTAAAAAGATGTTTGAGGGCTTTGTTTGTGTGTGTCAGTCAGTTGTTCACTGTTCTCTTTCTCACAAACTCAATCATTATCAATGGGACTGGCCAACCCAACATTGAGGCTGGTTTGTAACTTGCATTCCGATTGGTACGTTAGACCTAGTAGCAGAGCCAATCAAATTAGCAAATCAATTTCGGGTAATTTGACATTAGGAGAACCACAGGAATGCATCCAGGGGTAGTATAGGTTTATGGAAATGCTAGGCCTCGAGATACAGAGGATGATCTTTAGCATGTTAAGCTGATTATACGTGATGAATTTAAATTAGAAGTAAAAGTAACTGAAAAAGGTTGGTTGCCATTTTAGTCTGATATTAAACTCATCTTGACCATTGGGAACGTTTTGAGGAGGTTTGAGAAGGTACCCAATCAATTAAGTTGCCTTTTTGACCTGCATAGGTTGCAGAGGAAACATTCTAAACCGGAATTCCCACAGGATTCACTATCAACTGGCAAAATGGGGCATGATACGAATTGTATGTGGACACTTTATGTTTTTACAGCTGTATCATATGCAACAGTTTGTGTCCAGTAAACCTTGCATTCCAAATTTCTTAAAACCTGTCAAAACATCTTTGACGTGTTTCCAATGCAAGGTTTCTGGTGTGCCCAAGGGACGCAACTCTGCACAGCGAATCGTGGCGCCTTAGATGACTGGGCTACTCGTGCCCCCTTTAATTGTTGAAATTGTCTTCATGCTTGTCATAGGAGGCGACTGACAAAATCGGGTGGTCAGATTCTCTGACTTGGATGATGCATGTCATCATATGAGATAAATGCTCATGCTGTCAATCTGTTGTTATCCTTTCTGGCGCTCAGCATTAAGGGGCTAAAACAAGGACTGGTCGGCTCGGAGTCAGTATACTGTGTCTGAGTGGGGTATTCATGTCAAACTGCGGCATGGTATCTCAGTGTGCTAGCACTATAAATCAGCGTCAGTCCAGACTAGTACAAGCAGCCACACACACACATACACGTGCATGCACAGCGCTATATAAGTGCAACAATCTTGGACGCGACTTTAAACCCCATTTCACTTCACCTCATGATGTCAATCACTGGATTGTCTGGTGCAGACTCGATTGTTTACAGACCGCCATCATACACTGGGAAACTGCTGAGTGCGGCATTAAACAACGAACCAACAAAACAGGCTGTCATTATCATGGAACTGGAATATTGCCAAGTGCTCGTGATATTATCGTGATCTGTGTTGATGTAGATTTGATCTATTTGCAGGGCCCATTCACAACCTTCAGGCTGCCACAAGACAAGGACTGTGATTGGACACAGCTCAAATTTAGCCCTGATGGGAAGCTTATTCTCATCTCAACGAACGGATCTGTACTCCGCTTAATTGATGCATTTCAGGGGGCACCTCTTCAAATATATGCAGTAAGTAATTGCTGTTAAATAACCTGTCTTCTCCAGAGGTATTTTCCTCTTCTTAAATCGTGTTATATTCTGAACTTACTCATTGTATTCTATCAAGATCAGGTGGACCAATCAGATCTCGTCATTCTGACATGGAGGCATGATAATGTCCATGTTTAGTGAGGTAATCAATATGTAATATGAATGGGCTGAAACTATATGGCAAGGTCATGATACAACATATGCTGCAATGCACATTTTTATGCCAAATCACATGGAAACCTCTTGACTTAATATTTCAGAGCAGGTTCCAAAGGAAAAGCTATCTGTAGAGAGAAAAGTCTATGATTGTAGCGAATATTTTTTCTAGTGAACTTGAAAAGCTGATTACAGCACATTTTGCAATATCGCACTGACAAAAACATTGGGGGTGATGAAAATGAATCATATACTGTATCATCGCATGTAAACTCACGATGCACTTGTGCTCCAATGTATCATTTTACCCATATGATATAATGTGCATTTATAAAGTGCCTGACTTACAACTTGGAAAGGTGCTCATCGTTGCTAGACAGTATTACCCATGTAAGTGACTCAGTGTGGATTCAAATTCAAGTTTTGTGTCCCTGGGAGAAGCACGAGAAAGTTTAGTCGCATCACCATGTCATCATACCGGTCATCCACTCACTGCTGGGTGAGAGCAGAGGCAGGTTTTTAAACAAAATCTCTGCAGGCACTACATGTGGTGCAGGACCGAAGCTCTAAAATGTAAAATTTGATTTAGCCATGCGGTCACACATTCACCACGTGACCAACGTTGCTTAAATTTTCCTGATTGTGACTGGTGTTCTGTACACCACAAAATGAGGCTGTGTTTAATGCAGTGAATTCAAATGAGTCCAAGTCTGTGTGTAAGACAAGCAAGTCCTACCACTAGGGATGTCATGTTACAGGCGTCACATGATTCGTTATATATCTCAATACCGAAGCCGTAATCATGGTAATACGATAAATATCTTGATACTGCATATATGATATATTCAACGGAAAACCCAGTCATTAGACTGGGAATAGAGTCCATGAACTCGCTCATAAGGAACTGACATACATGTCTTATGAGTGAACTTAACTATTCTGTATGAGAAAATTAGAAACAGTTTAGGTAGTGTATGATGACATGCAGCAAGAAAAAGATGGTCAGTCTTATCAGGCTAGTGTCGTATCCGAAAGACGACCACAAAAGTTATGAGGAATTTTCAAAAATACCTTGTACTTGCTTATTGATATCGATGCGAGATAAGCATGGACAATCGATATTGGATTAAATGTAAATCGATGCCAAATTAAGTGTATTGGGCATCGTATCGTGAAAAGTTTGCCTGATGCAGCAGTGTAGCGATGAATTGCGACGACTACCTACCATTGCCTGAGATTGAAGCAATGTGCAGACTGTAAAGCCCATTGCATACGCTGCACAAAACAGTATGTATTCACAGGGATGGAGAAACGTATTGTCTTCAAACCTGTGAATTATTGATGATGTATGGAACTGTCAGCTAATTGCTATGTTGTTATTTTCAGGGGATCACCAACCAAAAGGGGGTGCCTTTAGAGGCATCCTTCAGTCCAGACTCGCGCTACGTCTTCTGTGGTAGGTAGCTGTTGTCACATGTCGCAGCCTCAGTCAAAAGTGGCTGCTTTCCAGGTTGAACTTGATTAACAGATTGATTTTCAGTAGGTTCCCCGTAATATATCCACTCTTTTCAGCTTATTTTACAAGCATGGAGTAATTGGCCAAACCTCTGGCTTCTTGTTTGAGTGATTTAGCAAAGTAAAAGATAAATGTTTGTGGTTAGTTAGGTCTCTGTAATCCTGAATGAATATTGCATTAGCATTGGTCCCCAGCAGCCTGTGCAGTTTGAAGGAGCTGACTTAATGGATCAGGTGGTCTGGCCTGGTTGATTGCGGTGGCATGGATCGTTGCTCATTATGTCAATCACTGGATTGTTTAGTCTAGACTTGGCAAAAAAATCCCAAAAGGGAATAAAAAGTTCCTATTTCATGTAAATACAGTCTTAACAAATGTGATGGTTTGGTTGTGGTGTCCACAGGACCAAAAATTAGGAAGAGGCTTATAAGTTTAGATTATTAGATTTAATGTAGTGTTGAAATGCGATCTTAAAATATCTGAAAATAAGAACTTTAAAAACATCCCAATTTTTAGCAAGGTAACATGTTTCTCCCCAGTTTGCCTGCTCAAAGCACTTAGATGTATATCCTAGATATATCACTGAGTCTTGCAGGAAGATAACTGTTCACATGCTGGTACCTGCACTCTTGTCATGCTTACACTGATATATTCCTCCAGAAAAGTCTCACTGGTTTGAGAAATGAGAGATGTCTTGAATATTCTGCAATCTCATTAGAATAAGATCTTTTACTTTAACCCAACATCTCCCTGCTTGAATATACGATAAACTTCCATTGGAGGTCAGGTGAATTGAGTGAACTTTGACCATCGATTCTAAATATAGGATCCCTGAGTTCATGAGCCAATCACAACAGCTTTCAAAAAAGATAATAATTAATTTTTGTACCGCCTCAATCCGGAAATTTTAATCTTATCCTCGTTAGTCGCCCTTTGAGTGAAGAAGCCATGATGCTCAAATAACCATAAAATATCCACATCAATATCCACTTGGAACTTTCTGTTTACATTCATATTTAAAACCTTGATGCTGATTGATTTGAATGTGATTTGAATGTCCTGAAACTGTTTGTGGCCAGGTTCAACGGATGGCAAGATACATTGTTGGAGCACAGAGACAGGGAAGAAGATAGCCGAGCTACTGGGGGATCATCCGGGACCCATCCAACATGTACAGTTCAACCCCAAATACATGATGTTTGCCACAGCTTGTACAAATATGGTGAGTTCTGTGTGCCTGTCAAACTGACTTGTTGATCTACAGGGGGCAACAGTGGTCTAGGGTGTGGCTGTCTGCTGCACAGAGTTGTGTCCCTTCCCTGCCTGGATTTGCTGGGCTTGGGTTTGGGTTTGAATCTTAGATTATGATTGGTATGTCTGCATCATTGGGTTTCATCCAAATAAAATGTCTATGACTAGTGTCACTTTGAGTTTCCTTGTTTGTCAGGCTCAGACCAGACAGGCTGCCGTCATTCAGGAACATGAGGAATATTGCAGAGTGTGACGTTAAACAACAAACAAAACAAAATTGAAGATTTCTTTTGAGGCTTTTCTGCATGAAAACAGTTGGAACTGTTGAGTAAACTGAAGTAATTGAGTAGTATTCCAGTTATGTCATGGTGTGTCAGTTAATGTTGAAGGCAAGCCCTAAGTGATGCAGGTCTCAGGCATTTACCACGAGCACGGTTGTGGTGCTGACAAACCTGGAAACACAATCGGGGCAGACTGAGATGAACTTGCCACCACAGGTGTCACTCTGTGCCTTCTACTATTATTAGACGTGGCAGATCAGTAATTTGTTTTGATTGCTATGATGGAGAACTACATCCTTCTTCAATATGCGTATGACTGTGTTTTCATGCATACTGATCGCGTTAGAATAGGTCCCAAGCTCCCATTGAAACGGGTGGTCCGGCTTCGTGACAAGTTTGATTGGGTCATCGTGACCTGGTGGCATGCAATGTTGCTCATACTATCCACCAGCCTAGGTCCCATTCCACAAAGTCATCGTAGCTTTACACCTGTCGTGAGCCTATGTTAAAGTATTGGCATTTCGATACACTTAGCATTTCGATCGATTTGTGGAATGAGGTCCTTATTTGATTATTTGGTAGCTGGATTATTGCTGACTTTAAACAAAGAAACAAACATACATATATATATATAGCAGAGATCTATCTAGACTTGCTCAGGGGCTACTATTCTGCCCCAAGTCTTCAGCAATTGTCAATTCCAAATTTTAAACTAAACATTTCCCAATTCATGTTGCAATGTATTAATATATATAACTCATAGCTAATTATATGTCTTTGTAGAAGTAACCTGTATTCACATATTGCAAGACCAATAAATAGACCCGTGAACATCCGGGTAGAGAATAGGTCTTCAGTCACTGCGTGGTTACATGTTCATGATGTCAATCAATGGATTGTCTGGTCTGGACTTGATTATTTAGACGGCTATCATATAGCTGGACTATTGCGGAGTTTGGTGTTAAACAACAAACAAACAAATAATAAATAGGAACCGGTTTTAATGCTTTGATTAATATTATTGCATTAAATGCCATCTCAAAATACCTCTGATTTTAAGAAAATATTTAACTTTTACCAAGTCCCAGTTTTGAACAAAATAAGGATTTTTCCAATTTGCCTGCCATGTGCACTTTTAAGAATTCTAGAGAAATCTCTGTATAGGAAATATACTTACAATAAATGCTTTTGAATTTCAGGCATTCTGGTTACCAGTAACTGACGACTGAGCGGTTCACCTAGAGTGTGGACATACATCCAAGTGTGTGTGATAAATGTTGTCATGAGATTTACTGTAGTGTAAAAGGCAGCTGTACTTCAGCCATAATCATCCCCAGTTGCCCGACCAATCAGAACACTAGGATTGATCCTACGCCGCGCTGGGGAACAATCGGCTCGGGCAAACAATCGGCTGTAGAACGGGAGACGCGGATGTCCGCTACACAAAGACTGCACGCCAAGCTCAGGATATGCATCATTCACCCACACAGTACATCTTACATCCATCAGAGTTCTCACCCTATTGTTACCATGGCCGATGGCAGGACAGAATCTCAACACACCCACAGTCATAACCATGATCGCCATGTTTTAGTTACTGGATGAAAAGGGACTGATTCTTTTTCAGTCGCTGCTGTTACAAACCTACCTTTTCATTCCTCGTCCTGTTTATTAGGATACTTTAAGTGGAATTCTTTCAAGCTGTCAGGTGTATTTTTGTTATTTTAATTCTTTGTGAAGGATTTGAGCAACCATATAGCAGGTGTGGAATAGTCTACATCTTAAATCAGTCTAGTCTAGTCTAGTGAAAATATCTTTGGTCTAGTAAGCTTTGCTAAAAATATCTGATATGAATACAATCTGTTGAAATGATGCCGGCAGACTTGTAATTGTACATGAAATGGTTTTTGATGCAGGCTGGGTATTCGTTTATTCATAGGCTTTGCAGTGGTCGAAAATAAGCATAAAGATCAAGGGCCTTTGTCAAAGCCTATTGTTAAAAGTTAAATATTCAAGGGGTCCCTGGATTGAAATACTTAGTTTCAAACACTGCTGCGATGGCCATTGGTCCGAAAGGACCAACAGTGGTGGTCAGCTCTTTATGATCGAGATGCTGTGGCCGGAGTTCGGGTTTTGATCTGCCATGGTTTCTGTGTACCCAAAGTTAACTGAACATACTGAAAGATGTTTGAAATATGTCTCTCTAGTCACATGGGGAGCAAATGACTTTTTTTTTTGTGAACATGAAACTACATCATTATTTCCTGGGTTTGTATACAATGTGTTCCTCCATCACCCACGAATATGTTGAACTGATGTGCGGCATAGTAGTTACGTGTGTCTATTTTCAGTAAGACCTGAAATGAGGCTATTTGAAACGCCCTGCTCTGTACATGAATTTTGTGTGAACCCTAACACTGTCTGACTTGTAGAGCAGGCAGACCCAAGGCTGTGAAACATGTTGCACACATCTCGGGAGATTTATTGCCATTTGTGTGATGTAAGCTAAGCCCGGCATCCCCCTTCATTGAAGCAGGCATCACGGCATCCCTTTGCTTGAACCAGGCATCACGGCATCCCTCTTGCTTGAACCCGGCATCCCTCTTGCTTGAACACGGCATCCCCCTTCCTTGAACCAGGCATCATGGCATCCCCCTTCCTTGAACCAGGCATCACAGCATCCCCCTTCCTTGAACCAGGCATCACGGCATCTCTCTTGCTTGAACCAGGCATCACAGCATTTCTCTTGCTTGAACCCGGCATCCCTCTTGCTTGAACCAGGCATCCCTCTTGCTTGAACCCGGCATCCCTCTTGCTTGAACCAGGCATCCCCCTTCCTTTAACCAAGCATCACGGCATCTCTCTTGCTTGAACCCGGCATCCCTCTTGCTTGAACCAGGCATCCCCCTTCCTTGAACCAGGCATCGCAGCATCCCTCTTGCTTGAAACCGGCATTTCCCTTGCTTGAACAAGGGATCACGGCATCCCTCTTGCTTGAACCCGGCGTCCCTCTTGCTTGAACCCGGCATCCCCCTTCCTTGAACCAGGCATCACGGCATCTCTCTTGCTTGAACCAGGCATCACAGCATCTCTCTTGCTTGAACCCGGCATTCCCCTTGCTTGAACAAGGGATCACGGCATCCCTCTTGCTTGAACCAGGCATCCCTCTTGCTTGAACCCGGCATCCCCCTTCCTTGAACCAGGCATCGCAGCATCCCTCTTGCTTGAACCTGGCATTCCCCTTGCTTGAACAAGGGATCACGGCATCCCTCTTGCTTGAACCCTGCATCCCTCTTGCTTGAACCCGGCATCCCTCTTGCTTGAACCAAGCATAACGGCATCCCTCTTGCTTGAACCAGGCATCCCGGCATCCCTCTTGCTAGATTCGATTGTTTAAAATAGCAGCCGTATGTGTTCATATTTATGGAGAAACATAGTGTATATCAAACCCTTGAAGCGTTGATGATAATAGAAATATGATATGCAGAATAGGTGTCTACTAACACTATACATTGTAATACGTTCACTTAAAGGGCTGATCATCCTTTACAGGTAACATTTGTCCTGGAATGTTGAGAAATGAGACTTGCAACAACTTAAATTGTTTTCTTCAGCGTTATGGCAGGTGAATTTACATTTGCTAATGCAATTCGTTCTTAAACATCTCTGATTGATACCATATGTTATCCATCATGTTCATACTTATGATCAAAATTTGACTTTGACAACGTTCCTTCATCCGTTGTCATGGTTACATTTCACATTGAACAGACATGTTAGACTATAAATGATTTAGTCATGGCTTACAGGTGTAAAGAGATTTACTCATTCCCAGGAAAAGGTTGTTTCTTTTTGTATTCTTTCTAATGTGGTGAAAATGTGTAATTAGGTTAGATGTAACCATGGTAACCCTTTCTAGTTTATGTTTGCATATTTAGTTGAGTCGTGATTGAAGGGGTGGGACCACATTGGAAGTAATTACACATAAGCATTCATTGATCATTCTGTGCAATACAGTAAATCAAGAATATTCTTCCTATCTCACTTTGGTGAGTGCTGGCTGTGATATAACTGCAAATCGTGCTGGGCAGCAGTTAACCATGCTCACTACTAAGGGAGTGCCTCCCACCCACTTTATCATAAGGAACAGATATTGTTTTGCTCGGAATATTCAAAGATAACAAAATTATGGTATGATATAAAATGGTGAATGCTTACGTCTGAATGCTGATTTCCAATTAAAGCGTTAAAGTTACCAAACAATGTTTCTCATGGTGGCTTTTATCAGTCATTTTCTGAGCAGTAATAGTGTTTGATTTTGTCCATTTAAAAATCTGGCCTGGTGTTTGTCATGGTTGTCCAGTTATGGTTATCCAAAAAGAGTTGTCTTTCTTTGCTGCGGCCATGTTGTAACGCCTAAGAAAGTCCTGGTAACCATGTCGATTTGAAAGCATGCTTCTTATGAGAAACATATTTCCCTGACGTAGAGGCGAAGATTACACTACATTGTCAGTGTGTGCACCGAGGGATGTATTATAGATTGGGATAGATTGGCTCAAAGGAGTAATCTGGGTTCTTGGGCTTTGCTAGGGCTGCAACCATACGCTTAGATGTGATGCGATAAATGGAACCTCCAATCTCAACGACTAGAAACCTAAACACACATTTTGGTTAATAAAACAAACCATATTTCTTTAAATTCTATGATACAAGTCATATTTGGTTCCGTAAACTATGACCATATATGGATATTATCGTTCCATATGGATACATGCACCAGTCATATGAGATGCGTACAGCGTCCTGTTTCGTGTATCAAGTATCGTGATACATCGCTACTGTGGTATATGGTTACAGCCTATGTCCATCATACTCGCCTGCATTAAAGCAGTTGATCTGTGTTCCAGACTAAAATGAAACTTTGAGCACCAACTACTGCGGTGTTTCAGTTTAGTACTGAAAGGTCTCCCGCCTGTACTAATGTTTCATATGAAACTGTCTGAAATCTGGTAATTCAGCGTTTCAGTCTGGTTGAAATGATTTCAGATTTGTCCAGATTTGTACTTGATGTACTGAATTCTAATGGACATCTTATTTGCACTTCAGTATTTTTGTTCATTTATAATATACAGTGAAGCCTTGTTAGTCAGTGCCCTCACTGGTTAACTCCTGTTTTTGGATATCAATCTTCTTCTGGATCACAGGATACAGGAGGGATGTGTGGCAGCCAGTTTTCAAGTGCCCTGACCTTGTCATGACCTTGTCATGATCTTGTCATGATCTTGTCATGATCTTGTCATGATCAGATGTGCAGGTGGCCCAGTTGTCTAAGGCACCAAAATTCACTGCAGGGTTTGAAACCTGGTTTGCCCTGGTAATGTTTCTAGGTTTGTCAGCACCATAACCGTGTTTCACCAAAGTGGTAAATGTCATAAATGTGTAAGACCTGCAGCACTTCGTTCTTTCCTCCCACATCAAGCTGACATGCCGTTATATGACTGGAATATTGTTCGAAGCGGCTTTTAACCCAAACTCACTCTTGTTATTTATAGTCAGAACTTTAGTTGCTCCAGATGAATGCCTTGGAAAAGTGCTGTCCAGATTAACATGGTTTCACTGTATTGGAAAATGTCCAAGTGGCCTGTGAAGTAAATTCATGGCTTGAAACATGGAGCAAAATATTATTTGTTCAAATATCTTTACTTTTCAATATGTTCAGTGTCAATATGTAGTTCCACACACTCCACACACTCTGGGGAATACATTTTTATTGGGCAAACAGATACCCATGCAAGAAATCTGATTGGTTCTTATATTTCCTACAGACAGGCAGTGAGTGGTATTCTAGTATAGTGTAATTTGACTTTTTTTTCTTTCATTGAAGATTATATTTTGTGTTCTACCTTATTGCAATGTAAATTCTGTAATATGTTTGATGAAATTTTTATCACAGTACTGTTGATATTTACAAATATTTTAACATAGTGACATTCTTTGCTCTGGTTTTCTGAAATTTTAGAATAGGAAAGTTTGAGGATGGGTCCTTCAGCTTGGCTACGTTGACAGGTTGGAAGGATCTAGAAAATAATCTGTTCCAATACACATGTTTCAAAGTTCATGAATATTGTCATTGGTGGTATGGGTTTGAGGAAACTCGTGGTCTTATTTGAAGCATTCGAGGAAAGCCAGAAATTAGTGTTATGGATTGTGTACATGGTGTATTGTTCAAAATAATTTAGAATTGTTTCGAGTTTATTTTTTTTATTTACTTGTCATTTACATGCTTTCATTATTCCAAATGAGGCGTGTGAGTGACTACATGAATGTCTAAAGCCCACCCATCAATTGAGAAAGACGTTCCACCGTGGTTGGGGCAATGGGTCTGTGATTGCTTGATTGACTAGCCATCTTTACTACACAGTATTTCTGTAAACAGTCCATCTAGAATTCACTTTGAGACTGGACACTGGCACCTAACCCCCCAGTTGCCATGGAAACAGGACTTTGACTAGACGCTGGCACCTGACGTTAAGTATCCAGATATCAACTAGACATTAACAAGAATTCATTTCAAGTCATGATTCTGAACAAAATTTAGTTATTGTTGGATAGCAGTTTTGCATCAATTCCCACATACCCCAGGTTATTTATTCAGATGGAGTAGAAATAAGGGCAGATGAAACCTGCTGCTGTAGACTTGATTGGAGGACGCTTACGGATGTTTCTCTTATTTGCAATATCCTGAGATTGTACTGGTACTTAATGAATTCATGTCAATATTAGTGGCTCACTTGTACAAATCCTTATGCATTAGCATAGACCATTTCTCAATATCACGCTTGATTATCATATCACAGATTGCTGAGGGGAAAATCTACTTAAAGTAATATCAACGATACAATCAGCAGCAGCATCAACATCAACATCAACACTATTCTTTGTATGCTGATTCGTTTTGACATATTCTACATGGTCAGGTCAGGTCAGGTCAGGTCAGGTCAGGTCAGGTCAGGTCAGGTCAGGTCAGGTCAGAGTTGGTTGCAGTAGGGGTCTTGTACTGGTGACAGGGGGTACATGTGGCCCAGCAGCCCATTGAATCAGATCTGTTACTCCTCTGCTGTGGACACCCCTGGCCCGATTGTTTCTAGGTTTGTCAGCACCATACCCATGCTGGTGGGTTTCCCCGAAGTGGTAAACGTCCGAGACCTGCATCACCTCGGGCTTTCCTCACACCTTAAGCTGACATGCCGTGATATAACTGGAATACTGTTAAAAGCGTCATTAAACCCACTCACTCACTCAAAGGAAGGTGTCCTCGTGTATTAACACAGAGATCTTGTATCGGAGTAGAATATCTGACTTGAGATTGTTTATGGGCAGAGTAGGTTCAGATTGGAACTGATACTGTTCTTAGTTGTCACCATACCGTGTCCATTGGTGTCACCGATGTGGTAGACATCTAAGACCTGTTGTCACCTTATGTTTTGCTAATGTTAAACCAAATTCACTTTCTCTCACCTGGTTATTTTAATGAAATACTGTTCAAGGCAGTGATAAATGCAACTTGTCAGCTGAAACGGAACAGGCAGTTTGGTAGCTCGAATGTTCAGGTGTTTGCTTGTCAGGCCAAGGACCAAGTTTGATTCCCCACATGGGTACAGTGTGCAAACCCCTTTGTTGGTGTTCCAGGCAATATTTATTGTTTTCGGCTATTATCCTCAGCAACTTTGGGATATTTATTTTATTGGTTGAAGATCTATTTTCTTGTCAATTTACTTTGTGAATCATCTGGAATTTGTGCATTTTAAAAGAAAAATACCTAAATTTTAATTTTACATATTTTTTCTACACTCTTGTTCTTGCTTCAATCATTTGTTAACAGTTTTGCTGTGGATTTGTGTGAATCAAGCCGCTGGGAACTATTGCAACCTTTCCAGGACCACTCACATAAGATAAATGTTTGTTAATATTCACATTAGTTCATATAAATTTGCTAGTTTGCCTTCAAGGAATGTAAAATACAACAAAGGCATTTTATGAAACTTTTTCCTATTTTCAAATGCCAGATTATAACATAATTGTAAGTAGTTGTATGAGATTAACAGATAGATATGTGTCTCTTATGTGTAGCTACCCTGGTGCAAGCAGTATAAATGACACTTTCTCAGTATTTATGTAATGATACGCAATCGTTAAAAACACCATCTAAAATCCGTTCATATTCTGTGCATTTCCTAACCTTAGTTCATATGGTATTATTGAAAAACTCCATTTTCTTATTTGCCAGCCATTGCTGTTGATTCATTGTTCACTTCACAGCTCATTGAATTGTTCTGTCAGTTTACATAATATCATCAAGTACATGTGATGCACTTCACTCAGTTTTGTAAATATTTGACTAACGTAGTTGTAATGTGCACAGTGAGGCTGCAGGGGATTCACATCCGGGATGCACCTCTGGGTTGCACATCCGGGATGCACGCCCGGGTTGCACATCTTGGATGCACATCCGGAATGCCACAAGTCACGATACACGGCCACAATCTGTCACTGCTCACAGGGGTGAGGTTACATGTACCCTTGAACCAGGCTTCAGATGCAATGTGGGATACACCTAGCCCAGTTAGCTTTGTTAGTCATGCTAAGCCCAGTTGTCCATTTATCCTGTTAAGACCTTGTTTCGATGTCCATAAGCTACATTATGCGTAACTGGTCAAGATCTATGAAGCTCAGGAGGCAAAGTCCAATTGCCTTATTATATCCAACTAGACAGTCCCACTAACACTGTGGGACCACCAGCTTAATTATGTCAAAGTCCTTTGGCCCACTAGAAAGACTATTAGCTCTGAAGAGCTCACTGGACCTAGTCCTTAAGCTAAATGATGCCCACTTGATTATCTGTTAGTTTTGTGAAGCCCAGCTGACCTAGTCCTTTAGCTTTATAAGGCTAAGCGGACCAAGACCCTTAATATTTTAACTCACTTTATGTAGTGATTGTTTATTGTGAATCCCCCATTGCAACTGACATCACAAAATTAACAAGATATGCAGTATATGCAGAATTGTAAGGATGAATGAGTTCGTCCCAATCAGTTCAAAGTAAGTAGCACAATATGAGGTTAGCATCACTGGTTCCTAGGATATGAGGTTAGCATCACCCCTGGCAAGTCTGTTTCTTCTTCCTCATCAACTTGTGTTTTCTTCATCAGCCCTTCATTGACTGCTTATAACTTTCAGCTTACAACTTTCTGCACTTTCTTCCTTTAATCTCTTTGACTTGTGGCCAGGAAGTGTTGGATGGTAGAATGTGTATCTTGACTTGTCACCTATCGGCTTGTATGGTACTGAATTTGTATCAAGGATGTTTGGTCCTAGAGTTTGTGACTGGGAATAGTCCAAGTGAAATCATGTTGAACTTAGGAACAGCTAGACTTGTTTAGATGTTTTCACCCAGAGTGTCCTCAGTCTGGTAATATTTGTACTACTGATTCCCAACTGAAACTGTAGTGATTGTTCATATTGACAATCTGAGTTTTTACACTTTTTCAGTTTTGTGTATAAATGTGTATGTTGTGCATTAATATGTGCTATTTGTATGTGCAAAAGTACACTAAATCCAGTTCAGTTATCTGATTGTATGGTTTTGTTGTTTTTTAATGGATGGGTTTGGGTTGTGGTTGTATGGAAGTGGTGTGATGTGAGCGTTCATCAAGTTGTAAATGGGTACACGGTAGTTGGGGTAGTACAGTGCTTGTGAAATCTCTGAAAGATGGATGTGCCTCTACATCTAAGACCTGCATCACATGAAGCTGACATCCTGTGGTGTAATTGAAATACTGTTCAAATTACCAGTGAAGGTCTCGGGTTAGAATTGGCCTTTAGCAACCCATGCTTGTTGTAAGAGGCAGATCGGGTGGTCAGGCTTTCTGACTTTGTTGATGCATATCATTGTATACCAGTTGCATAGGTCAATGCTCATAATTTCAATCACTGGATTGTCTGGTCCAGACACGATTCTTTACAGGCCACCTCATATAGCTGGATATTGCTGGGTGCAGCCTTAAGCAACACACTAACTGCCCAAAGCAGGTTACCCAAGCTCACTCTCTTGTTTCACCAGCAGTTAATGGGTACCCGGTAGATATTTTAGTACTTGTTTACTCTCAGATTGATTTGATGAGTCAGATTGTAATGTTATCAAACAAACGCATCAGCTTGGTACGGATTATTCTGAATTTCCACGTTACCCATTCTGAGCATATACTGTTCCAGATCTTGAGAATCATCTTACACCCATGAAGGGGATCATGATGTGTGAGTGAGTGAGTGAGTATGGTTTTATGCTGCTTTTAGCAATATTCCAGCAATATCACGGCGGGGGGACACCAGAAATGGGCTTCACACATTTTATCCATGTCGGGAATTGAACCTGGGACTTCGCATGACGAGCGAACACTTAAACCACAAGGCTACCCAACCGCCCCTGATCATGATAAGGTCAGTGCACTTGAGAACTGGCCACCACCCACCCTTTTTTGTATCTTAAAGAAGATCGATGTCTAAAAACAAGAGTGTTCATGAATACACTTATGGATCTCCCCCCTGGGTGTTTTGGGTTTGAATAAGCCTTACACCAGGTGGCTGAATAAATATGGACAGCCAAGGTGATATGATTGATTCGGCCATGTATGGGGCGTTGCTGACTGTACCAATCACTGGTTTGTCTGGTCAAGACTTGATTACTTACAAGCTACAGTGACAGGTGTACTATTGCTGACTGTGGTGTAACAACAAACATCCAAACCTTGATGGTTGAAGAGCAAAACAAATCAGTGGAGGTACATCCTGGTTCACTTTTCAATATGCACATTTTTGTTTGTTTAACGCAGCACTCTGTATTCCATCTGTAAATTATCAAATCTGGACCTGACAATCCAGTGATTGATATGAGCATCGATGAACGCAACTGGAATACGATGACCGCCACTCAAGACATGCATAGTCGCCTCTTACGACAAACGGGGGCACGTGTGGCCCAGTCGTCTAAGGCACAGCGATTCGCTGTGCAGAGATGTGTCCCCTGGACACGCCAGAAACCTATGATTGTGGGTTCGAATCCCGGTTCAACCCAATTATGTTTCTAGGTCTGTCGGCACCATACCCGTGCTCATGGGTTTCACCAAAGTGGTAAACGTCTGAGACCTGCATTACTTCGGGCTTTCCTCCCACATTAAGCTGACACGCCGTGATATATGACCGGAATACTGTTAAAAGCGGCTTTAAACCCAACTCACTCACTCACACTCAAACATAACCAAAAGTAATCGGGGGACAGTGACCACCGTTTTGTTTAAATATTCCTCTTTAGAACTTGCTATGATGAGGTTGGACAGTCCACGCCCTTTTTAAACTTAATATCGAGGACATTATGTTGATTAAAATATGGAATACCAATTATATTTCCTCGGTATCACATTGTAGAAACAAATATGTTCGTATTTAGTTTTTATTGTTTTTCATAATGAGCTTACAAATATGTGATTGAAGCATTATTGTTTTATAATGATATAATTATATATACATTTAATATACGGATGCAAACATGGTGCCGGTAGAGACAATAAATAATACATGCACATGACAAAAAATTCATATTTAAAGGTAGTCATCGTACCCTGTTTTATCCCAGAACGAGACTTATCGTTTTCGCGAACACCTGGTGTCATCACTGATTTTCAGCGATCCATTCATATATTTTTTACCACTATTTTGCCTTTCACGTCCAATGGAACCTATTTCGGCGGGTGGTCCCTTTGGTTGACGTTATATCTTTATATCATGGTCGCACTGGTGTCGTGTGCAGAAATGGGATTCCATTGTGACATATAAACGTCTATATTTAGGTTTTCCTGCCTTTTGATGTCGGTCGATGGCTTCCTTTAATGGAATTTGTCTCCATATTGAAGGTGGATTCACGACGTTGACGATTAGGTCGACGTCATCCATCGTCAACGTCTAATGTCCCTCATGAAGTAACCTATGCTTGTCCAAAAGAGGATCGGGTGGTCCGGCCCTGTGTATTGACTGGCTGCATGTTATCGTATCCCGATGGTGGATTATGCACTGACACAGCTTACCTTTTCCCTTAGGCTCTTTAAAAACTACGAAATATGTTTACGTTAAACGTCGTCAGTTAGATTTTCGATGGGTTATTTTGTGATAGAAACTGAACTGCACTGACAGTTTTTATGTCGTCCATTCTGACGAATGGATATTAGGAGGGGTGTGGGGGTGGGGTGGGGTGTGTGTGTGTGTGTGTGTGTGTGTGACTGAATGCAAACCTTTGACTCCTAATGTTGACATTAAAATGGGTTAAAAAGCAACAGTAAATTGTTAAAAGCTAATGATACTGGAAGTTTAAGATTGGGGTATTCCCCTATGATTGGCCCACACATTCTCCTTCCTGTCATCTACCAAGTGGTAGCAGTTCTCTCGACTCGAAAGTTTGGCAAGTCATATATATTATTACCAAATGTATTACTTCTGACGTTCATTTAATGACGTACTTCACGTGGGTATTTTTAGGTTTCATTGCAAAATACAAGTTTTGATCGGACGTATATACGCATATTTTTATGATTGTTTGGGAGTACCATTAATCTGTTAGTTAACCAAACTACCACTAAGTTAAAGATCCTTAATAATGTAAGGAAGTTTGATACAACCGAATTTGAGGCACATTAATTGGTCGAAGTGTAATGCCACTTTAATTGTCACTATAATTAAAGTTTGATACAACTGGGTACAGACCATAAAAATCACATTTAAAATAATTGAGTTTGGCTTATGGCCGCTTTGAACTGTATCTCAGGGCAGGGTGGAAGGGGGGTGGAGTGTGTGTGTGTGTGTGTGTGGGGGGGGGGGGGGGGGGCACTGTGAGACATTGTTACTGTAATTTGGATAATCATGTTTGTATATTTAACAACTACTTTCCAAACAAAAGTGGTGCTTAATTCAAAAGTGGATGTAATTGTGCCTAATTCTCCTTTCCTTCCTACACACACTACCCTCCTCTTCTCCCCCTCCTTATATCATATTTTCTCCTCTCCTTCTCCCCTCTACCCCCTTTCTTTTCTTCTCCCCTCTTCTTTTCTTTTCTCCCCTTCTTCTTTCTTCCCCCTCCTCCTTCTCTGTCCACATCCTTTCACATCCTCTATTTTCGCCTTTCTCTTCTCCATTCCTTCCCTTTCCTCTTCCTCCCCCACCCCAACCTCCACCTCCACCACCTCGTTACTGCAGGTTTACCCAATCAATTTTCGGATGTGAGCCAACACCGGTCGCTTCGAACAGCAGTTTAGTCCTGTCACGACGTGTAGGGGTGCCGCTAAACTCAGCACCTTTCACTCAAGTCGACTTTAATCTTGAAAACTCGCCGTGAGATTCACATTTCAAATCGTTACTGAAGTTAGTAAAATACAACACACCAATTGTCCATCGTGGATTTTCATCATTCCCGTCTTACTCCCTCCAGCCAGTAACAAAGTCTTGAATCTTGACGGTATATACATGTCCAGGGCTACAGCAATATATACAAGGTGACACAGGTCTGTTATTGCACAGTATCAGGTCCTGTATAACACCCCTATGTGTATTCAGTAAGTAGGGTATAGTGTGACAAGCACCAGAAGACAACGTTGTGGCTTGAGTCGTACAATAGCATTGCACACACGCCTTTGAGCTCATCCTCCAACGCTTATCTTCAATGCGAATATGAGGTATATTTGTATACACGATATTAAGTCTGAGTTATCTCAGGTATACGATTTTTGTGTACAAAAATATCACAACACCGATCTTCAGCACTTCAATTGTGCTTAAAAGTTACAAGCACCTGCTATTGGCATTGTGGAAGGCCTTCTGTTGTTAGAAGATGGCACACCCTTGGGCATTAACGTTGTGAGACCAAAACGACCTATCGTCGTTACCACCATCACCATCACTGTTTCATGGAGGACTGGATTTCATGGCTGTTAAGCTTCGGGAACACTTCCCGTTGTCCACACTGTCCGGAAGAACTAGCATATCTTTGTAAACGTCTCTATGGCCCAGCCACTCCCATCAGAGGCGGGTACCAATCTTCTTGACCCTGTGGTGCAAGGGTATGACAAACGCGGTGATGTCGTCGAATGAGGCGTCCTCGTCGTCGTCCATCCGCCAGCCCTTTTCAGTCACCATGCCCCTGGAGTGGGCTACCAGAGCTTTGGCTGCTATTGTGTACCTGGAGAGAAGGTGAGGTGAGATGAAATTGGGTTTAACGTCGCGTCCAAGATTATTGCACTTATATAGCGACGCGCATGCACGTGTGGGTGTGTGGCTGCTTGTACTAGTCTTGACTGATGCCGATTTATAGTGCAAGCCCACTGAGATAACATGCCGCAGTTTAACATGAATACCCCACTCAGACACAGTATACTGACTCCGAGCCGACCAGTACTTGTTTTAGCTCCTTAATGCCGAGCGCCAGACAGGGTAACAACAAGTACCATCTTTTAACGTCTTTTGGTATGACGCGGCCGGGGATCGAACCCCGGACCTTCTGCTCTCCGGGCGGTCTCGAGAGAAGGAACACCGTAGCACGTGTTTCCCTTGTTGAGAAGGTGTACATCCAAGGTCGCCACAGACTGGGTTAAGAATAGGTTTGATGGTTTGTTTGTTGTTCACCGCCGCACTCAGCAATATTCAAGCTATATGACGGCGGTCTGTAAAAAATCGAGTCTGGATCAGACAATCCAGTGATTGACATCATGAGCATCGATTCACGCAATTGGTATACGGTGACATGTATCAACCAAGTCAGCGAACCTGACCACCCGATCCCTATAGTCGCCTCTTACATGCTTAGTCGCCTTTTACAGCATGCATGGGTTGCTGAGGACCTATTTTACCCCAGATCTTCACGGGTTAAGGATAAGCTTTAGTTAGGGAGCAGTTAGAGAGTTACAAATCTAAATTTCTTAAGTTTGGAGATAGGGGAGGTATTATCATGTTACTAAGATGAGACAAAACGAACGCTTGCAGAAACTTAAAATCTTATATTCCGATCTTGAATGAGCAATATCTAGATATGAACAATATAAAACTTAATTATGATTAGGGAACGAAATGAACATTATAAAACTTAGTTATGTTTAGGGAACGAAATGAGGTTTTCTAGTGATCGTACGATATGTTTTCTAGTGATTGTATTTCATATCTGTCCTAGAATCTGTATTTCCAGTTTAATACCTCAGTGGGTCTTGTGCTGTGTGCTTTTGCAGAACTGCCTTGACGATCCTGACAGCGTCTCGGTTGGACATCACATCCCACAAGCCATCGCTCCCCATGATCAGGACGTCATCCTCAGTCAGAGACATCTTGTTGAAGTTGAAAGTCTTCACCTTTAAGTCAGATTTGAAAACAGCCTCTTTTTAAAGCATTATTAACTGATGCTCGCACACAATATACGTGTCAGGATGCATTTACATCACTAACGAACATGAATAATGCGCAATGTTGTTTCTACTCATACACGATCATCCAAAATAGAGGAGGGTAAGAAATCATAAATGCTTTAAAAAAGTGTTTTGGGTCACCTTCTGCAGTGAATATATGGCTTGTGCACCCATTAATTCAGAAAGAATGCCAAAGACGTACACGATAACACTTATGAATGGCTGTATGACTGACTACATATATATTAACACCTGAATGGTTAGAATTCATAAGAAGAGGTAGTTGTATATCAACAATTGATAGCTTCTCCAGAATAGGGCATTTGACACACTAGTTTTGGTTTAACGCCGCTTTGAACAATATTTCAGTCACGAGGTGGGAGGAGATGCAGGTCGTCGACGTCTACCATTTGAAACCAATAAATAAGGGCATGGTACTGACAAACCTAGAAACATTTAGGTTTCGAACCCACATCCTAGGTTTTCTGCATGCTTCAGGGTGACGGTTCTGCTTAGCGAATTGCAGGGCCTTAGACAACTGAGCCACCCGTGTCACCTGCCCATCTTTAGGTACTTGATTAGGTATTAACAAAAGCCTAGAATCATTATCTGGGTGAGGTGAGGTGAAATAGGGTTTAACGTCGCGTCCAAGATTATTGCACTTATATAGCGACGTTCATGTGTGTGTGTGTGCTGTGGCTGCTTGTACACGTCCGGACTGATGCCGATTTATAGTGCTAGCTCACTGAGATACCATGCCGCAGTTTAACATGAATACCCCATTCAGACACAGTATACTGACTCCGTGCCGACCAGTCCTTGTTTTAACCCCTTAATGCCGAGCGCCAGACAGGGTAACAACAAGTACCATCTTTTAACGTCTTTTGGTATGACACGGCCGGGAATCGAACCTCGGACCTTCCGCTCTACCAATAAACCACGGAGGCCTTTTATCTGGGAGTCGAACCCACGACATGAGGATCCTGGCAGCTAAGGGGCGAGTTGCGTCTCCAAGAAACATGTTGTCAAGGGTCATACCTCTGGATTTGGGATGAGGAATGGCTTGATCCTGATGTCCGTGCCAAACACGAGAAGGTCATGGTCACCCAGACAGCGCGAGACACCGATGGTGTCCATCAGACGTGACTGTTGAAAAAAGCAAATGATTTGAGGTTCGACTCATTTATATTACCCTGTTTCGACACTACTGTGCGTCGCTGTACCGTTATCAATTGATTATGTCCATAACAGTATAGCATGGACATGTCATTCATTTTACAACCCTTTCTTGCTTGTTTTGTTTGACGTCGAAGTCAGAAATATTTCAGCAATATTTCAGCTATATTTCAGCTAAATAATCGAGGTACGAATCCACGCAATCAACCTAGTCACCTTCCTCTATATCTTCAGGGTTCGCATTTCGGTAAACTTACACGAACCCCGGGATCCATTCCCGTGGTACTCGCGATCTCAAATTACCCGCCCGTGAGTTCCATTTGCCATTTGGATTGGCTACGCTACTAGGTCTAACGTTGGATATGCTATCCCTGGAGATATAAAGGATGCCAAGTCCTTGAGAGTGAGCACCGGGCCCATCAAGTCGCATCGTACGACACACATTGGTTGTCTGAAGGTAAAACCAGTTGGATTTTAAGACTGTTTCAGTTATATTAGGACGAGTCTTGGATTCGAACCCACGCTTAACGGGTTCTGTCAAATATAAAGACCGACGTAGCCCCAATGATTACAACAAAGTGTCGCCACGATGCATGAAAACATGATACCTTCTTTCCTTCCCCTCGGATGAGGGGCGACCGGATGTCGTCTGAAGTCACTTCCCGGTATACCCTGAACACACAAAACGGTTAATCAGTTTATCGGACATATCAATCCAGTGTGGCGTTATTATTTTTACATCACAGATCTAGATAATTTGAGATGAGTATATTGTTATGCAAAGTCCTTCTCTTGGACCCAATTCAAAAGACGTTACGACATCGTAGTATATCACTCGTAAACCAGAGCGGCACTCACCAGCCCTGGGACATGGGTTCCCTACAGAAGGAAGTGCAGCACTCACCAGCCCTGGGGCAAGGGTTCCCTACGGAAAGAAGTGCGGCACTCACCAACCCTGGGGCAAGGGTTCCCAACAGAAGGAAGTGCAGCACTCACCAGTCCTGGGGCAAGGGTTCCCTACGGAAAGAAGTGCGGCACTCACCAGCCCTGGGGCAAGGGTTCCCTACAGAAGGAAGTGCGGCACTCACCAGCCCTGGGACAAGGGTTCTCTACAGAAGGAAGAGCGGCACTCACCAGCCCTGGGACAAGGGTTCCCTACAGAAGGAAGAGCGGCTCTCACCAGCCCTGGGACATGGGTTCCCTACAGAAGGAAGAGCGGCACTCACCAGTCCTGGGACATGGGTACCCTACAGAAGGAAGTGCGGCACTCACCAGCCCTGGGGCAAGGGTTCCCTACAGAAGGAAGTGCGGCACTCACCAGCCCTGGGACAAGGGTTCCCTACAGAAGGAAGTGCGGCACTCACCAACCCTGGGACATGGGTTCCCTACAGAAGGAAGTGCGGCACTCACCAGCCCTGGGACAAGGGTTCCCTACAGAAGGAAGTGCGGCACTCACCAGCCCTGGGGCAAGGGTTCCCTACAGAAGGAAGTGCGGCACTCACCAGCCCTGGGGCAAGGGTTCCCAACAGAAGGAAGTGCGGCACTCACCAGCCCTGGGACATGGGTTCCCTGCAGAAGGAAGTGCGGCACTCACCAGTCCTGGGACAAGGGTTCCCTACAGAAGGAAGTGCGGCACTCTCCAGCCCTGGGACATGGGTTCCCTGCAGAAGGAAGTGCGGCACTCACCAGCCCTGGGACATGGGTTCCCTGCAGAAGGAAGTGCGGCACTCACCAGCCCTGGGACATGGGTTCCCTACAAAAGGAAGAGCGGCACTCACCAGCCCTGGGGCAAGGGTTCCCTACAGAAGGAAGAGCGGCACTCACCAGCCCTGGGACAAGGGTTCCCTACAGAAGGAAGAGCGGCACTCACCAGCCCTGGGACATGGGTTCCCTACAAAAGGAAGAGCGGCACTCACCAGCCCTGGGGCAAGGGTTCCCTACAGAAGGAAGAGCGGCACTCACCAGCCCTGGGACATGGGTTCCCCATAGAAGGAAGTGCGGCACTCACCAGCCCTGGGACATGGGTTCCCTACAGAAGAAAGTGCGGCACTCTCCAGCCCTGGGACATGGGTTCCCAACAGAAGGAAGTGCGGCACTCACCAGCCCTGGGACAAGGGTTCCCTGCAGAAGGAAGTGCGGCACTCACCAGCCCTGGGACAAGGGTTCCCTACAGAAGGAAGAGCGGCACTCACCAGCCCTGGGACAAGGGTTCCCTACAGAAGGAAGAGCGGCACTCACCAGCCCTGGGACATGGGTTCCCTACAGAAGGAAGAGCGGCACTCACCAGCCCTGGGACAAGGGTTCCCGACAGAGAACCTTCTTCCCAAGATCCTCCTTCCACACTCGGCGACTGAAGGCTCTGTTACTGAACTCGTTATGCAAAAGGCTGGGATTGGAAAATGCCTGAAAAACATATATTAATTATTTACTAATACTTTGGAACTGGAAAACCCAAAAGATCACACAAAAATTTGCATTAACGACACACTGTTTTGCAGTCTTCGTTATTAGGTTAGAAAAGTTAATCCTGAAATACCAAAAGTCTTAACAGTGTCTTCACTTCACCAAATACGGAATGAGTGAGTATGTCAGATATATCGCCGTCGACAAATGACTTTCCAGGACATCAAATGCCAATAGCATGTAACAGATTTCAGTGCTTATCTCCGAAATACCACTTACCATTGTCTGTAGGCGAAGCATCTCCGCACCCGGACACAGCTCCCTAGACATGGGGATGATGTCATCGTTCACGTGCAGGATGGCCCTGGAAATACACATAGAGCAGGATTGGTGACTGAATGAAAAACGTGAGACGTTTCTTCAGGATTTGCATCTTTTAAACTGTACATAAAATATAAATAAAAATATGTCCACGGAACTGTAGCTCACCTGGATATGTCAAATGGTAAAATGTCTACAAAGACAATCACATTACAAAAACCCTTTTCAAGTGTCATACTTTAAGTGTCATACCTTGAGGTGAGGTGAGGTGAAATGGGGTTTAACGTCGCGTCCTAATTTATCGCACTTATATAGCAACGTGCATGTACGTGTGTGTTTGTGTGTGTGTGTGTGTGTGTGGCTGCTTGTACTAGTCCGGACTGATGCCGATTTATAGTGCTAGCTCACAGAGATACCATGCCGCAGTTTAACATGAATCCCTCACTCAGAAACAGTATACTGACTCCGAGCGGACCAGTCCTTGTTTTAGCTCCTTAATGTCGAGCGCCAGACAGGGTAACATCAAGTACCATCTTTAGGTATCAATACTGGTGGGTACAGTGATTTCTGAGAAGTGATGTTTATGAAGGATGGAACCAAACATTTCTTTTTTATTTCTTTTTTTTTATATGGCTGCTGCCATCCAGACAGCTGGCTTCAGGCTTCTGTGCTGGAGAAGAAGAGTTTTGAAGGTTTTTAAAATAGCTATCTGTCGGCAACATTGAATTTCCAAATTTGATGTAAAAAACATCCCACAAAAGAAATTCCAGTAAAAATGTTTATCGACGTTATCTTACAAAAATAGAACAATATGAGTTTTATCGCAAATATTTTATGTTATCTGATATTGCTTTGTATCCCTGACTCTAGAAAACCCCTCCTGATAACGATCAGAAAAACGACGATCGGTACAAACGGGCGTTATAACGGGGCTCTGCTGTTCTGATAACGTAAATATGATAACATAAAATATATTATCAATATAATTATGAACCTCTCCCTATACCTAATTTGGACGCGTTTAACTGCTCCTAGAGTCAAATGCCTAACACACGGGTGTCAAAGTTATATATGTTTACTTCATGTGTTCGCGTGCAGCATAGTTAGTTTGATGTTCCGAATGCATAAACTGGAATATAGTTACCATAGTTACCACAACCAGTGCAGCTCACATATACTACTTCCACAACAGTAAGGCTAAAGACAATTATTTTGTTTCCTTCCGCGTCAGTTTGAAATCCTGCTGATTCTCGGTCACGCTAGTAGATCGACTCCGATCCACTTAGCTAATTCCGGAGTGGGTGGGTGGGTGAGTGGGTGAGTGAGTGAGTGAGTGAGGGAGGGAGGGAGGGAGGGAGTAAGTGAGTGAGTGTGTGAGTGAGTGAGTGAGTGAGTGAGGTTTTACGCCGCTTTTAGCAATATTCCAGCAATATCACGGCGGGGGACACCAGAAATGGGCTCCACACATTGTACCCATGTCGGGAATCGATCCCGGGTCTTCGGCGTGACGAGCGAACGCCTGAACCACTAGGCTACCGCCTCCACAGTTTACTACCATACACAAAGACAAAAGTACATCGAGTGATGTGTTAAATCAGTGTTAAATCTGAAACGTACCCACATTTCAACACTTTATCATTATCAAGATTTAAAGAGTTTAATCGGTCTCAAGACTGACCCTTATTATCCACTCATTATGATGTTTCAAGACAAGGGACAGCAAAAGGGCAGCCCCCCAACCAATTTAATTTAATTCGGTCAAACGCTTCTGTGTATAGTAACTCCTTTTTGACGCCTTCACACATTGTACCCATGTGTACCAAGCTCTTTGGCATAACAAGCGAACATTTGAACCTGTAAGTAACCCAGCTGTCTACTTGTCTAAGTTGAGGTTCTGGCAAACCTGTGATTCGAAGCTCCGATCGTAAATTTCTGGCAGGCCTAAGGGACGCAACTCTGCACGACCAGATCACATGTAATGTCTCTCGCACTGATTACGACTCCTAGTCTTACATTTATACTGAAAATGGGCATCAGTGGAGTCCTGTGAAAAGTAATGAAAATTCAAGATGCTCATAAATTGTTGTAGCATATGTAAACATCAAACCTATAACTGAACCCACGTACATAATATTAATTCATGACGAAGGTCACATATGATGTTTCATAATTGTGAGATGTCTTAATATAAATCATCGCTTTATAATCAATGGTAAGTTCACACTGTTTTTGTTGCACCAATCCCGATCAATGTTTTTGTGAGTTGGGGTTAACGCCTCTCCGAACAGTATTCCATTTATATCACGTCATGTCAGCCTGATGTGTGAGGAAAGCCGAACTGATTCAGGTCTGGAAAGCCACGAGCACGGGTATGATGCTTACAAACCTAGAAATCAGGGCGAATCTGGGATTCGAACCCCTAATCATAGGTTTCTGTCACGAACAAGAGAAGCAACTCTGCACAGCCTCGGACAGCTGGGTCACCCGTACCCTCGTGACCAATGTGCAATCACACATGCTAGCTTCCAAGCCATCCTGTTTATACTAACCTGCAATCTCCTGCATTCGCCACGTATAAATTATCGAGAAGAAACATGGCCACGAGAGCTGTGCACCCACCGCGAATGGCGTACGTAGTTCTCTCCCTTGCCATCTGTTCATCCTGCAAGGTCAAGGACAACAAACGTTGATGTCGTTACACGAAGACACAACTAAAACTGTTTCATGGGGATTTCTAATCAAAAGTCTAATTTATTTTCGACAACTTTAAGCCATAATCCTATTGTTATAATACAACAAACATACACTATGCAATTGTCACCTGTCCCCATCAAAGTAGTTTATGAATTGCACCTATTGAATTGACGAAAATTGATGTATTTACGTTCCTACAAGCTAAAACCCCTGAATAAATGGTATAAACCCGTTTCAAATGCTATCGTGTTGACTTGTGAAGCATGCCTATGTTCGGGGCTCACCAGCGAGCAGAACGCAGCCTCCATGGCGCCAATGATCAGACTGTCGGCGGTGATGGCTGGGTACAATGACGTCACCATCTCCCCCTCGCCAAGTTCCAGCAGACTTTCTCTCACCTCGGTCAGCTTCTCCTGGAAAACGGATTTAAGTTACCATGGTTACCACAACCAGTGCAGCTCACATGTACAACTTCAACAACAGTAAGGCTAAAAACAATTCTTTTGTTTCCTTCCGCATCAGCTTGAAATCCTGCTTATTCTCGAACGCGACAGAGGTAAGCAACTTAACTAACCAAGGAAATAAGATGCAGAGTGTAACTGTCTCTTTCAGGCAAATGCTGACATCTTGGTCTAGCCTGGTGGTATGTTGTTTACACTTTTAGTAAACATATTAATCTGTAAAGCCACATTGTACATCAGTATTAATTAATAATCATCACAATCATTTCCGAGTGAGTAGTGTTTTACGCCGGTTTTAGCTCTAGAAATGACCATCGTACATAGAACCCACTTGGGAAACGAACCCTGATCCTCAGTTTGAAGCTGTAACCATTAGGCTACCTAACCGCCCCATTAATATAGAGGACCCGTGACGATCCGGGGTAGAATAGGTCTTCAGCAGCCCATGCTTGCCGTAAAATGCGACTGTGCTTGTCGCAAGAGGCGACTAACGGGATCGGGTGGTCAGGTTCGCTGACTAGGTTGATGCATGTCATCGATCCCAATTGCACGGATCGATGTTCATGATGTCAATCACTGGATTGTCTGGTCTAGACTCGATTGTTTACAGACCGCCGTCATATAGCTGGAATATTGCTGAGAGCGGCGTAAAACAACAAACAAACAAACCAACAACCAACATGCTTCCTTAGCTTTGTGGAATTGGCTCGAGTTGGTTTCTACGATGTCGCAAGCGATGTCTCACCTGTAGGTGTGTCTCCAGCAGATGAGATGCCGTGAGTGCCGCCCCCGTCCCCGCGTGGCCGTCAAATATACCCATGTAGGTGACCATCACCTCAGAATACTGGGGAGAAGAAGTATGAATTTATTCACAGGAAAATAACCAGACATTTTGTAAAACTACTGCTTCACACATTGTACCTATGTAGGGATTGGTACCCAGGTAAGATCTGACGGATATTATTGTAAACTCTAAATGTTGTAAATATACTGATGGAAACGAATAATATATGTCATTTTTGTGGCAGGCAATATTTTTTCAACACTCTGAAGCATAATTATTTTTGTAAAGAAGTTTCGGTGACAATATATATTTTCGATAAATTTCCAGGCCCCAACCCTCTACAGAATATCAAATGGTCAACCCCTTACCTGTCCGACATCCGTATTTTGTTTCCTGCAGTACAAGCCTAAAGGGTAATGGTGTCTGACTATTTGTTATAGTCATATGTACCTAGGTAACAGCTCAGGGGTGATTTTACATTTTGAAAAGCAAAACACGACCTAAATGTTAACTGGGTTATTCGACGCCCTGGTTTCCAAACATTGGTAAAGGGTATCTCGAATCATACACAATCACGTGACGAAAGCATATTCTGAAAAGATTCCGGAAAATGTTTTTGAGATGCTTTTACAACATTTTTGTGGGGAATGGTCATGAGATAACGGTGTTACAACGTATTTCATCCTTGTAACAAAGTTATTTCACGTCGGAGTGACAACGTCCATGGTAGTACGTAGAATAACGTTGTAGGGACGCAATATTATAACATAGCCACAACGTAAAATACAATAGTACCAAAACGTAAAATACAACGTTCCCACAACGCAAAATACAACGTTATAACAACGTTGTGACGACGTGACTATGACGTAATATAACGTTAGGCCATGACGTTGTGACAAGATAAATGGGAGCTCACAGAATAACGTTATATGGACGTAATATCCCCAACGTTACCACAACGTAAACACAACGTTATAACAACGTTGTCACAGCGTGAAATTGTTAGCCAGGAAGGGAAAAATGAAAGATACAGGGAAATAAGCTTTACTGTCAGTACATTTGAAATAAAGCGCATACAAAATTCCAAACACGTCGGAATCAAGTGTTGAGATGTGTTTGTGTGCATTGTTTCCGAAACGTATTTGGCAGACAGGCTGGGAACCCATCTAAAACTAATACCCCGTTCACATGCGCCTCTATACATATGTGTGTATATGTGCATACGTGTGTAGAAATACCCCCTCCCCACCCCACCCTACCCCCAAACACCACAACCCTATTTATTTGTAAACAAAACCCCTACCATGAGAACATGTTGAATTGCCTGTTAAATTAAAATTAATAACGGTTTCTTATCACACACACACACCCAACCCCCTCCCCACTAAGGTTACAAATGGCTCAAGCAGTGATATTGCTGTAATGCTTAAATTGGAGCAGAACCATTGTCACTCTCCCACTCAAGCTGCACTTGTGTAAAGAAAGGAATAAGTAAATTCACGGAGTTAATCTCCAGTCCTACCAATTGGCAACCTTTCTAAAACTATTTCCAGCCTTCAGACCAATATGTTATCGTCCTGGGCAATGCAACATCGCATATCTCACAACAACTGAACGTACATGTACAAGCGTGTTGACATATCTAGACACTATTTTGAATATAGACGCGTTATCGACAGCATACTTAGCACGCCCTGGTACGGAGATGCTCATGTTATTGGCACACGCTATTGAATTGATATCGGACGTTATCATACTGGTAAAAAAAACAACAACTGGCGGAGAACACCAGTTCACGTGTGGGAATCGAACCCGGACTTCGCGACCACAAGGCTACCCCATCGTCCCACTACATAATTTAAAGATGGGCCTCGTGAAGATCCGGGTTAGAATTGGTCTTCAGCAACCCAAGCTTGTCGTAAGAGGAGACTAACGGGATCGCTCGCTGACTTGGTTGATGCATGTCATCGTATCTAATTGCGTGGATCGATGCTCATGATGTCAATCATTGTCTGGTCCAGACCCGAATATTTACAGATCGGCGTCATATAATGTTGAGAGCAGTGGTAAACAAAAACAAACAAAGCCGTGCGCACACGAATCAGCTATTATGTCTCGTGCAGCCCGCCCAGCGAGACGTCGGCAGACATGTTATGACAGGTGGCAGAAAATATTAACACCCCATGTGACAACACACTTGTCGTTGTCGGGACATAAATTAGAACACAGCTATATAGACTGGGGCCAGTCCCCGTTTCCAAAAATATCCAAGGGAACATAAAATCAAGATTAATTGTTATAAAAATATATCACTGGATCCGATTGTTTTGCATCCTTGTAAAGCAACATTAAATTTTGTTTTATTTAATTTGAATGTAGCTTTGAACAGCATTTTTATTATTAATAGCATGAAGTGTTTAACGCTTAACGCGTCCTGGACAATTTCATTCATGTAGCGACGTGCATGCGTGCGCGTGTGCTTGTATTAGTCCGGACTAATGCGTATTTTATAGTGCTAGTCCACTGAGATACCATGCCGCAGTTTAACATGGATACCCCACTCAGACATAGTATACTGACTCCGAGCCGTACAATCCTCTTTTCTATGGCGACCAGGGGATCGAACTACCGAACTTCCTCTCTCAGGTCAGACGCTGTACCCACTACACCACGAGGGCGGATCCTTATCGTTTGGACTAATAGGCCAAGAACAACGCGTGTCTCCAAAATCAGCCCAAACAAAATTAGGGCGGGTGGTTTTTGCTTCTGTTTTCCTTTTTCAAGGAAATGTGTATGGTTTTACGCTGCTTTTAGCAATATTCTAGTAATATCACGGTGGGGACACATTGTAACCATGTGGGGAATCGAACCCCGGGCCTTCGGCGAACGAACGAACGAACGAACGCTTTATCCACAAGGCTACCCTGCCGCCATTTTCTTTTTTTGCGAGGTTGACATGCTGTAATGCTGTATGTCAGCAAATACCAGATCTCTGTTGAACTTTACGCTGGTGGCATGACATACAGACAATAGCGTGATGTGTTAAAAGCTATGTGAGACAAAAAAGGTTTTGTTTCGGGGGCTCAGATTGGGGTCGGCGAGAAATCGGAAACATGCTTTTCTTTGGCCTGGTCGAATAAAACGAATTCAGATGATATTGAGTGAAAAATGTTTTAAGTCGCTTTGAGAACAGTAGTTCAGTTCCAACAATATTTTAAGGAGTATGTCATCCATATGAAGGAGGAAAACCCGGGGTGATGCAGTTCTTAGACGATTAATTTTATATAATGGTGCTGAAGAACAAATGATTATAACCAGGACAAATATGAGATTCGAACCTACAGTCATCGGATCACGACAACTCTGCAATGGGAATTTCAGCCCTTTGACGACTCGGCGAGCCGTGCCATACCTCAAAATGTCTCATAATATTTCAGAAGTTACAGCATTTCTTAAAATAAATATAACTTTATTTTAATAGTTTCGATTCTGGCGAGATGTGAGCATACACACGAACAATGTGTGCCTGCCAACAGTCTACACATTATCATGACACAGGTGCGACACACGAATCGCCGCGTCATCCGTCAGACAACAGCGCGGTCGACGCGCCCCGTCTCACACCATACACCTCGACTCAGACGACAATACTCAGATACCCCTACCACCAGCCAGGTATTCATGCTCTGATTGCTGACATAATTGAGTTTATCTACAGCCACGTATGTCGCTATCGGTATTCCACGATCGTTCACTTGCTCCATGACCCACCAGTTTATCTCGGTGATAAACTTGACGACCCCCATGTACACCTGAAGTCCTGATTGTTACACTATTCTCGTGGTCGTACGTTTCTCAGGAACTTATGGCAAAAATAACTTTGTTTTGAATAATCGTTTTGACTTCTTTTACAGCTCGAGTAAACTAGTTTCGTATTCGTAAACTTCTCAGGAATGTATGGTCATATATAATAAACTTGTTTCTGACAAAGCGTTCGGACTTAAGAAAAATAGGAATGCACACGTAAACAAGTGTGGAATTCATATCATGCGATTTTAATTGTTGTGTCCATGATCCCGTTGACAAAGCCCCGGATCTAGAATCCAGGATCCCGTCCCCAGTGATCTTTTCGTAACAGCTGTTGGCTGATAAACCTGTGTTAGGCAATGGCGTCGTGGCGCAATGATCGCTTTGCGGAGGACATATTGTACGACCATATTAGGCATATATCGCAGTTATTCAGGTCGTCGTATGGCACTATCACTCTAATTCCCAAATATAGACATGTTTACGGCGGTACATATCTCCCAAGAATATTCAATGGAAGTCGGGTCAAGTTCGGAGATAAGACAATCCAACTAAGTACCTCCAAGAGGTGTGCCGCACGCCCTCATGCCATGGCTTAGATCTTCCGCAAGGGCAGTCCGCAATATTCAAGCAATAGATCGTAGATAGTTATGATACACAACTGAGTCTGCGTCACGCAAACTAGGGGCTAATAGCATGAGCACACACTAATAATCGGGTCACACACTGTAACCAATCAATTCTCATCGGAATTCTCGTTCAGATTTCATGGCGCTCAGAAACGACGCTGTGTGTAATATATCTTCAACGATATAGGCGCTGTCTTTTTAATTTTGTTTTCGAGATACAGACATCAGATGGGCTGCAGCTGAATGCCTCGCCCTCTCGCACGGAGAATTTAGAAGCCACCACGCTGATTTGCTGATTTGAAAGCTCACCTGACTCCAGTGGAGGTGCCGTCAGATCTTAAGGCAAAGAAGTATCGTCGAGTAATAAATATGATTTGGACACACAAACACCCGACAAACAGACAGTAAACTGACATATACCCGACATACAAACACACGTCCCAATGTGAACGCGGCCCGTACAAATCGAATCCTGAACAGACGAACCAGGGGTTTAAAGTATGAGAAACAACCCGGGCAACAGAGGGACCATTACACCATCAACCATTGGCGGTTTTAATAAACACAAGGAGTGAGTGAGTGAGTATGGTTTTACGCCGCTTTTAGCAATATTCCAGCAATATCAAGGCGGGGGACACCAGAAATGGGCTTCACACATTGTACCCATCTCGGGAATCGAACCCGGGTCTTCGGCGTGGCGAGCTAACGCTTTAAGCACTAGGCTACCAGACCGCCCCAAACACCACAAGGAATTTACTTGAATTAAAACATAAGTTTCTTTTCCATACTTTTTTTTCTTATTGGAATACCCACAGCACAGGATACTGTATTGGTATACACTTTATAAATACTCACAGCACAGGATACTATAAAAATATACCCACAGCACAGGATACTGTATTAGTACCAATATCACATGATACTGTATGAGTGCCCACTGTATAAATACTTACAGCACAGGATACTATAAAAATATACCCACAGCACAGGATACTGTATTAGTACCAATATCACAGGATACTGTATGAGTGCCCACTGTATAAATACTTACAGCACAGGATACTATAAAAATATAACCACAGCACAGGATCCTGTGTTAATACTCACAACACAGGATGCTGTATGAGTACCCACAGCACAGGATACTATAAAAATACCCACAGCACAGGATGCTGTGTTAATACTCACAATACAGGATGCTGTGTTAATACTCACAACACAGGATGCTGTATGAGTACCCACAGCACAGGATACTATAAAAATACCCACAGCACAGGATGCTGTGCTAATACTCACAACACAGGATGCTGTATGAGTACCCACAGCACAGGATACTATAAAAATACCCACAGCACAGGATGCTGGGTTAATACTCACAACACAGGATGCTGTATGAGTACCCACAGCACAGAATACTATAAAAATACCCACAGCACAGGATGCTGTGTTAATACTCACAACACAGGATGCTGTGTTAATATCCACAACACAGGATACACAGAGGGCGGACATATAAACGGTAGGCAAATTGAGTCCACGGGCAGATTCGTGCCCATTTCCTGAGATTCACAAGGATGCTCCAAGCATGACAACGAAAACATATAACCGAGAAACAGATAAAAACTTCACTGTCGGTTACTTCCTTTCATCGTGCAAAGTAAATTTGGTTAAATGTATACATCTGAAGTGTATTCATGTCGTGAAAGGGAATTACCCCTCGTGGCTCTTACAAAAGGGGAAATGCATGGCGTGATACGTATGCAGCTCGCAAATAATTGATAAAATGTATGAACACTTTTTTGCCTTTCCCCTCTTGTCAAGGTCAAATTAAGATTGAAAGCATGTCTTCTTCATACAAAATACATTAGCATGCCTCCTTGTCAGAATGATGAGATCTGATTGGTTCACGTGATCTTGATAAAATACTATGGGGATGGAAAAAAAACATTCTAGGCGGGAGAATAAATCCCCCGCTTCGAAGCAAAAGGCCGCACGCTTCCCCCACGCTTGCAGAATGAAATATGTCGTTAGATTCATTCGTTGCAGCAGTATCACTCGGGGTACTTGTGGTTTTAAACGTTCCGTGGTACAAAATCTAACGCGCGTTACAAGTAACAACTCTCTCCGCATGTCTCGAAGTACGGATAACTCGAAATTCCATGCGGGAGAGTGAACAATACTACGCTAAACTACTCATGATAGGAATACTGTGCTTGTTGACCCGTAGTCTCGAGACAACAACGTATATAAATATTACTTTATGTATTATGAAATGAAGCTTAACATACGTCAGGTCCAGCCAAAAAGTACGGACGCCATCTCGAAACAATCAGTCAGATGTACCCCCACCAGGACAGTCAGGATGCCCCTATCGTTTGTTGAGTAGTATATAGGCTGGGTGGTCATATATATATATCCCTATGTGCACGGGTGGCCCAGTCGTCTAAGGCGTCGCGATTCGCTGTGCAGAGTTGTGTCCCTTGGGCACGCCAGAAACCTATGATTTTTGGGTTCGAATCCCGGTTCACCCCGATTATGTTTCTAGGTTTGTCAGCACCTTACCCGTGCTCGTGGGTTACACCGAAGTGGTAAACGTCTGAGACCTGCATCACTTCGGGCTTTCCTCCAACATTATGCTGACACGCCGTGATATATAGTTCCTGGTTGCATTCAGGAAGCAGTGACTTGGTTGTGACATCGCTAACTGTGCTCAACTGGACAACACGTGGATTCTTTTTTTCAAGATTTTGGGGGAAGTAAGGTGTCCCTAAGGCAATGGTACTGTCAATAAGATTGTTCCATCACGATTCATAGAATCATAGAAAATCATTTGATATCAAACGTATGAACACTCGTCAATATATCAAATATCAATTCGTATTTATCATTCAAAATCATTCTTCCAGCTTTTTTCAGTTTGCACGCAGTATTAATCTGTCTAGCAAATACAGGGCACAATAGAAACAACATTGCAATTTCCAACTGTTGTTTTGCGAAACGTTGCAGTCCTTATCTAGGATGCGAACAGTTGCAGAAACAACATCGGGAATAGAGAACAACGTCGCATGGCTTCCGAATCACCGCAGCTGGAAAAACCTTCACTGCGCAGTGTCGCTGTGTGCTGAAGCCATGGCTCCAATCGACAAACCCCGCCTCTTTCCGGAAGCGCCATTTTCCAATCAGACACACAGTGTTTTAATTGCATGTAACAGCCTTCGCATTTACCACAGTTTACAGGCTTTTGTGACTTATTGAGAATGTTACACGAAATCTAGGAACACGTACATTTATTTAAATTCAATAGTTTTACAGCAACTATTCTGACAATACACATCTGATGATTATGTCAAAATATATCCTCATTGAGAATACAGCACGACTTCATCTAACCCGTACATAATTTATAATAATTTACTTAAAATACCTTATGCTTATGGCTTATATATTTTTACTCATATCTTAAGGAGTGTTTACACTATTTGAAAACTAGATGGGGAAATTTAACAGTTTTTACCCGTGTAGGCTGCCTTCTTGGAGGTTTCTGTTGTAATATATTTCCTTATTTTAAGCTATTTACTTGACGATAAAGTTATTCTTGCTACTGTTGACCATGATTTGTAACAGTTATTACCCAATCAGCAGCAATTATACAAATGTACCCAATTTCCCGTCATTTGAGTGAGTATGGTTTTACGCCGCTTTAGCAATATTCCAGCAATATCATGGCGGAGGGACACATTGTACCCATGTTGGGAATCGAACCTGGGTCATCGGCGTGACGAGCGAACAGTTTAACCGCTAGGCTACCCGACTGCCCCTGCATGTCTCAGACGTTTACCACTTTGGAAAACCCACGCGCACGGGTATGGTGCTGGCAAACGTAATCCGAGCGAACGGGATTCGAACCCACAAACAGGTTTCTGACATGCCCTAGGTTCGCAACTATGCCAGCATCTTCCCGAGGCAAGAGAGTTAACTGACTTTAAAAGTCCAGTTTCCACTCTTGCTGAACTAGGCTGGAATTCCTGGGCTCGATCGTAGCGCCACCAGTGGCTCTTACTAGTTATGTCCCTTCTCAGCCTCTCCCATGGACCAATCAGATTCTACTTCTCGTATCACGTGCAATTGCTTCAAACAAAATGGCGGCGCCCAGTCAGGACGATCTGATCGATAATCAAGATCTATATTGTGGTATAATGGGTCTTACATGAAACGCATCAAATCACGTTAGCTACTTGATTAAAAACCTGAAAACATTTGGAAAATATCTGTCCACAACGAGTTGGCGGCGCACATGCTTTGCAAATCTTACAATCGACCGAAATCTGCATGACACTTTACGTCAGTTCAAGCATCTTATGCGGTTTTTATACGCCCGTGAAGATCCGGGGTAGAACAGGTCTTCAGCAACCCATGCTTGCCGTAAAAGGCGTCTATGCTTGTCGTAAGAGGCGACTAACAGGATCGGGGGGTCAGGCTGGTTGATGCATGTCATCGATCCCAATTGCGTGGATCGATGCTCATGTTGTCAATCACTGTATTGCCTGGTCCAGACTCGATTACTTACAGACCGCCGTCATAAAGCTGGAATATTGCTGAGTGCGGCGTTAAACAACAAAACAAACAAACAAAATTTGTAACCACTCTCACTGGATCTGTACGGTAAAAATGGTATCTCTCATACCGTAAAAGTCCTGCCAGATGGTTAGATTGCCAGTATAAGAACCATACATAAAACGCACTGATCGAAGATATACGTGCGTACCGTATGTACGGTATGAACGTCTCCATGTACGATACTTTAAATGGCAACCAGCTGCCAGAACTTTTACCGTATAACATTACATTTACATACTAAATAATTTAATTCACGCCGTTATGTTGGGCGCATGCCCCCTCCAAACCCCCTGCGTGAGGCGACAAAAGTGGATCATTATACGTATTAATAATTTTGAGTGATTACTTTTTATCCAACATATTTTCATT
This sequence comes from Haliotis cracherodii, assembly GCF_022045235.1. Classification (NCBI taxonomy): domain Eukaryota; kingdom Metazoa; phylum Mollusca; class Gastropoda; order Lepetellida; family Haliotidae; genus Haliotis; species Haliotis cracherodii. The sequence goes on along the minus strand of NW_027266319.1, from coordinate 52,404,281 downwards.
TCATCAAATCGTCGAGAGCCCGGACCAATTGTTTTGACGAAAATAATTCATTTCATGTCATAAAAACGAAAAAATATCATTCATTATTCATAACAAAGTACTCCCCCAAGGTCAAAATCCTTATAAATGTGTAAAATGAGTCCTCGTCAAATATGCAAATGAAGTCTCGATTCCCCATTCCTTGTGTCTGCAGTCTGTGTGACGGGGGCACCCTTCAAACTCATTGTTTGTTCGTTTGTTGGTAAGTTTCCTTCCTCGTGCTCCGATATATTTCCAGTTCCTGTGTTTACTTTATACTAGTACTATTGTCATCAATATGAAACACTTCTTTTGTGCAACGCAGGGATAGAAACATATTTGTTTTTCAAGTGTACCAGTGTAGAAAATAGGTCTCATGCTTGCCGTTAGAGGCGACAAACGGGATCGGGTGGTCAGACTCGCTGAGTGGTTGATGCAGGTCATCGATCCCAATTGCGTAAATCGGTGCTCATAATGTCAATCACTAGATTGTCTGGTCCGGACTCGATTATTTACAGACCAAATATTGCTGAGTGCGGCGTTAAACAACAAACATCAAGTGTACCCCAGGGCATACATAAAGGTGTTTAGTTGTGCCCGTTAGAAATAAAGTGTGCTACTAGATGAATAATAAATGCCATTTCACAAAGACTAGATATTCAATTCTGAATACCAAAATGTCAGTGTTTTTTTATCGTACTGTGCATTAAGCGTGTTCATATGTTCATCATTTTTCATATGATTGTTTTATTTATTTGTGGTTTCATAGAATAAACATTGTCTCAAGGTATTGCCATTAAAACAATACGTTTTCTAAGTGTCTATCAGACCCGGGGAAATTATCGTAATACGTGTCTATCAGACACGGGGAAGTTATCGTAATAAGTGTCAATCGACCGAAATCTGCATGACACTTTACGAACCGGATTTCGATCTTGTTGTGCGATTTTGATTGGACAATGCATAGACTCGTTAGTCCAGCCAAAATGTAACTCCATAATACCATCCAAGTTCGGCAAGGGTGGGAACTGGACTTTTATAGTCAGTTAATTCCCTTGCCTCGGGAAGATGCATTTCAAACAACCTAGACATCGACTGGTTTAAGTCGACCCCTGCATGCACGTCCAGTGAAAAAAAACAGCATTGTACCAAGGAGCCTCAGTAACATCGTCAAAACATATATATTCCGGTCACTATGCAGTGCCTCTCAGTACCGAGTTACGACACAACCAGGTGTGCCTCGGACTAAACTTGCCTGGATGTTATCCCACAGTGCTCTGTTTTACCAGCCCACACCGTCAACACAACACACGAAACCGTAGATATTTTTCAGTCCAGTAATAGTAGTGGTAGTGACTGTAAACGAGGTTTATGGTAACATTCCGTCAAAATATTACAGTAAAAGTGACGTTGTTTGTACGGTAATATTTTACAGTGTATTTTCGAGTACTTTTTCAAAGTTGATGTTTCGATGTTTATGGATCACTTTGATATTCAGTTTCAAGGCTTAACCAAAATAACCATACAATTGCAAGCGGGGTCATATTTTCTGCATATTTTGAACTTTATCGCCCTATTTGTCAAATAGCGATGCTGTCGCGTTCGTCTGTATTAGTAGCATCAAACAAACATGGCGGACAGGTGTCCGGTATAATTCATGCGTACCGATGTGTTTGTCTGTGTGTTTTATGACCCAAGTTATTCTGTGTACCTTGTATATGGGCACTTATTTTACACACACGGACGGTGCCGGCGAAATCGTCCGGATTAACGAATCATATGTGTGGGGTATCGTGTGTTCCTTTGTATAATTTCCGGACAAACGGGTTCCGTACAAACGAGGGTCTAGACTAACGAGGGCCGGACCAACGAGAGTCCTGCCTAACGAAGGTCCATACTAACGAGGGTCCGGACTAACGAGGGACCGGACTTACGAGGGTCAAAATTAACGAGGGTCCAGATTAAGAGGGCCGGACCAACGAGGGTCCTGCCTAACGAAGGTCCAGACTAACGAGGGACCGGACTTACGAGGGTCAAAACTAACGAGGGTCCAGATTAAGAGGGCCGGACCAACAAGGGTCCGGACTATCGAAGTTTCATTGCACAAGCACACATCACGAGTACACAATGCCAACATAACGGGCTGGGGGTTTACCCCATGTAGCAGCTATTTGTAGACATACGACTGCAATACAGTTTAGGGCAAAGGCGAATTACTCACGTGAGCATGAAACCAAGTCATACTGATCAACGCAGATGTTTTTATTTCGTTTAAATTGTGAAACTGACGGAATATTTGAGACAATCGCTTGGCTCAAAGTGTTTTCAGAAAGTAGTTGATAAATCGACTTCCTGCCCTATAAATGAAGTTAAACGCCTCAAATTCTCACTGAGCAACAAGGGAAACACGTGCTGTGGTGTTCCTTCTCTCGAGACCGCCTCCGTGATCTAGTGGTAGAGCGTCCGCCCGGAGAGCGGAAGGTCCGAGGTTCGATCCCCGACCGCGTCATACCAAATGACGTTAAAAGATGGTACTTGATGTTACCCTGTCTGGCGCTCGGCATTAAGGGGCTAAAACAAGGACTGGTCGGCTCGGAGTCAGTATACTGTGTCTGAGTGAGGTATTCATGTTAAACTGCGGCATGGTACCTCAGTGAGCTAGCACTATAAATCGGCATCAGTCCGGACTAGTACAAGCAGCCACACAAACACACATACGCAGATGCAAGTCGCTATATAAGTGCAATAATCTTTGACGCGACGTTAAACCCCATTTCACCTCACCTCACCTCACCTCACTGAGCAACGCTAATTACTTCTACAGGGGTATGTACATGTTATCGTAGATAATAATCCGAGCAACGAAATTTACACAGAAGCGTTCTATATTCGTGAACGCAATATTACAAGCAAAGAGTAGCTTACTTGGGGACTTACTATATAGGTACACTTCCAAACAACGTACATAATCATATTTTTCAGTGATTAGGTAAAATTCCCAACAAAGATAATTACCGGTGGGGCAGAATACGCTCACCTTTTCGTGAACACCTGGTGTCATCACTATTTGATAGTGATTCATAAACACCTGGTGTCACCTCTATTTGATTGTGATTCATAAACACCTGGTGTCATCACTATTTGATAGTGATTCATAAACACCTGGTGTCATCACTATTTGATAGTGATTCATAAACGCATGCCCATTATATACTCGGAAACGTACAGTCGACTTTTTGGTGGTGTTTGATGAATCTGGAAATGGTTTTGTCGCTTTTATTTATACATTGCATTAGAGTATGTTATTGAGCACCAATACTTTTGTGTAACACATGGTCAGACGGGTGAGTGAGTGAGTTGGGTTTAACGCCGCTTTTAACAGTATTCCAGTTATATCACAGCGTGTCAGCTTAATGTGGGAGGAAAGCCCGATGTGATTCATGCTTCAGACGTTTACCACTTCGGTGAAACCCACGAGCACGGGTATGGTGCTGACAAACCTAGAAACATGATCGGGGCGAACCGGGATTCGAACCCTGGTCGGATGAGACTCACCCGAACCATGACCCAGGAGGTAGTTGGGCAGGCGGATGGTTCAGGAGTTCGCATGGAGCTTTATGTGTGTGTTCACATCATGAAAGAACCTTCTGTGGGTGTTCACATTATAAATGAAACGTTCTTTGGGTGTTCACATAATAAATGAAACTATGGGCGTTCACATAAAGAATAGGTATTCTGATGAATGGTCAGATAAGGAAAATGATTTCCACTGGGTGTTCACAAGATGTTCGTGTTGGTGTTCACAGGATGTTCGGGTAGGTGTTCACATCGTGAAGGACGATGAGAACATTTGTCCACACTACATCTAAAAAAAACTGCACTAAAATTAACACCTAATTTGAAGACTTACTAGAAATAATTGTCCTGTACACACAAACTGGCAGGACGAGTGAGTGCACGTGTACCGACATTACACTGCCGCCATGGATGCCTGACCATCATCCAGTGCATCGCCATGCCGCTAACAACAGGCACGGCCCACATTCGTTAAATACCTGTATAGCGTGTCATAATCCCTCAACTCGTCACCAACCACAGAGACGCTATGAACCGGTTCTTATGTATCCCTACCTGCGAGCTTGGAGACTTAGGCCTATTGTTGTTTGTTACGGAACCGTTTGGGGTCTGTTGCCTGCACGTTAAGTAGAACTGACTTGCAGCCGCCTGGTCCTCGTTATAGCGCGACTTGCCGCCATTCACGCACCTGCAATGACAAAAGTAAAATTAACACTTCATATTGTTTGTTTGTTCGTTTGTTGTTGTTGTTGTTTAATGCCCGATATATGACGGCGGTCTGTAAATAATCGAGAATCCAGTGACTGACATCATGAGCATCGATCGACGAAATCGGGATACGATGCCATGCATCAACCGACCCGTAAACATCTGGGAAAGACTACGTCTCCAGCAACCCATGCTTGTCGTAAGAGGCTACTATGCTTCTCGTGAGAGGGACCCATGCTTGTCGTAAGAGGCGACAAACGGGGTCGGGTCGTCAGGCTCGACGACTTGGGAGGGTTTTGTATGTTTTGATATCTTTTTCACCAGATATTTTTTAACTAAACTATTTTTAATTAAATCTATGAGCCTAAATATTTATAAAAAAAATCCAGTCCAGTGATTGACATCATGAGCATAAATCCGAACAAATGGTTGACATGCATCGATGACATGCATCAACCAAGTCAGCGATCTTGACCACCCGATCCCGTTAGTCGCTTCTTACCACAAGCTTAGGTGCCTTTTACCGCAAGCATGGCTTGCTGAAGACCTATTCTACCCCGGATGTTCACGGGTCCGCTGTTAATAGTGTTCTAGTTATATCTCGCCGTGTCAGCTCGAAGTGATGCAGGTCTCAGACATTTACCACTTCGGTGAAACCATGAGCACGGGAATGGTGCTGAGAAACCTAGAAACATGATTGGGTCGAGGTGGGATTCGAACCCACGATCACAGGTTTCTGGCGTGCCCCAGGGACGCAACTCTGAATAGCGATGCCTGGACACCCGTTTGTGAAATATCGTCCCCCATTGGTACTGCCAACAGCTAACTCCGTCTGGTACGGCATCGATGACGAACCATCAACCAGTTCGAACACTGTCACACTCGAGCCTTAAAACTCGGGTCTTACGACAAGCAGATTCAATAGCTTACTGGTAAGCCATGATAAGTTGTGTTGTGACCTGACCCCAAAACCCGTATGACCATGTAGGAGGCCCGCCCACTGGCGCGTACCATTGTGAAGAAAGGGGTAGCAGGTGGTCCACGACAAATATAATGATGGATATGTGCGTTTCCGTCTCGACAAACAACGAGTCCTAGTGGCGAGGGGCGGTCGGTTAGCCTAGTGGTTAAATCATTCGCTCATTACGCCAAAGACAAGGGTTCGATTCCTGACATGGGTACAATGTGTGAAGCCCATTTCTGGTGTCCCCCGCCGTGATATTGCTGGAATATTGCTAAAAGCGGCGTTAAACCATACTCAATCACTCACTCTAGTGGCGAGTTCAACATCACATAACAGTACGTGCTGATGTGAGGTACCCGATGATTGTGAAAACGGCGACAGCATATTTGCACAGAAAACAACAGTTGAGAAGTATCGTGACAATGAAGTGAAATCATTCGCTGTAAAAGTGGAATACTATTTGTTCACCCCAGAGAGCAGACCCGTGAAGACCCGGGGTAGAATTGATCTTCAGCAACCCATGCTTGCCGTAAAAGGCGACTATGCTTGTCGTAGGAGGTGCTAACGGGATCGGGTGGTCAGGCTCGCTGACTTTGTTGATGCATGTCATCGATCCTAATTGCGTGGATCGATGCTCAGGATGTCAGTTACTGGATTGTCTGGCCCAGACTCGATTGTGTATGGGGTTCAGCATACTGCAAACATAGCTGGATATAGTGAGATAACTGGATAATAATAGCATATCAAACGACTTTTATGAGAATTCTTGTATCGACTTGTCACACCGGCCTCTTAATACTATCGTCACCACTCGCCCCTTTCCGTCATCTGCAAGAAGACTCGTCCCATTCGTCACCACTCGCCCCTTTCCGTAAGCTGCAATAAGACTCGTCCCCCTATCGATCAATGTTATGTGCGAAAATACGACAAACCAATCGGAATGCGGGTATGACTTCAAGTACTTCGGTCAAAGAATCCCTCAGGAATATTTTTTTGATTTTACATATGTCTTGCATCTAAAAATATACACCGGAGACACAGTTACATTTACTCAATCACACTGTAAAATTACGCATGTCCCGATGTGCTTTAGATTGCATCTGAAATATATATATATAATATATAGGGCAATATATGTGAACCATTACGCAACGAGTTGACGATTGTTTTAGGTATGCCCGTTTGCGCTAAGACTGAACCCCGTCGCAAAAATGGCCATGAGAGGGACACCAGTCGCTATTCGGCTTGTCTCGGAATAACACGAGTTGGTCACGATTGCTCTTAATAGTCTCATGAGCAACACGTGTGTCTAGGGAGCGTAGTCAATTTTATCGTCATGATATTCACGTGCACAACATGCGCACAACATGCGCACCTCCTCTCTTCCTGTTTGCCCAAATTCTACTTGTCTCAAACGCGTTTTGTGAGTTGTTCAGCGTATCTTAGATTATCAGTAGTACGGATGAACCGTCGGTTAAGGTGAGATTCAGTTGAAAGCTATTACGACAAACATTGAAAAAAACATATGTTTGACTGTGGTCAGTTTGCGACATTTATCCAAAACATTCATCAATGTCACAGCGTGGGACTGTTTGACTGAAGTCGGTTGCGACATTTAAATGACCACTACTAAATTTGACAGCGTGGGAACAAGACAGCACATGTACTATAATCACATGCGATATTTTTAAACAGAAAGTGTATTTTTATAGATCAATTGTCTCCATACAGGACAGAACAGGGTGGAGACGTGTTCTGGGTAGCTCATTCCGGCAATTGGCATTCAGCTCCAGTGATCAAATATTCAATTATAACCTTTATACGAATACAGCATGTTATCAGATGGCTCAGCCAGGCGTAAGGCACACAGAGTGAAAATCACCAAGACGATACCCGAGGCTGATGATTTCAGTTCTCCTGTACCGACTGCCTCGGACCATCCAGTGTATATAACATATATCCATTCTGTTGGTATAAATACCCTCGACCGATTGGCCATAATACCTTCCTTCCGTAAGTGACGTCACCACGTCTGCCTGATAGTATTTTCTGACTTTTTTCGACCACGACTCAATAACATAAAAAACAAGCTATGAAAGAACTTTTAGCTGGAAAAGATATTTTCAATTCAGGGAGGGGTGGTGGTGGTGTGTTGTGTGTGTGGGTGTGTGTGTGGGCGTGCGTGCGTGCGTGCGTGCGTGTGTGTGCGTACGTGCGTGCGTGCGTCTCTGTGTGAGAGTATATTAGGTTGGTGTGAGTGAGTGAGAGTGAATGAGAGAGAGAGAGAGAGAGAGAGAGAGAGAGAGAGAGAGAGAGAGAGATAATATGTTAGGGTGGTGTGTGTGGCATGTGCCTGTGCGTGTGTGTATGTGTATGCGACGTGTGTGTATGTGTATGCGACGTGTGTGTATGTGTATGCGACGTGTGTGTATGTGTATGCGACGTGTGTGTATGCGATGAGTATACTGATGATATCGAAGCATTTGTGGTGCAACGGTGCAAGAATATGTATTGTAATAAAATGGAGAAATATTTCACTTGATGATCGAGATTGGGTATTAGAGAGCCATCAGGAGGGTGTTGAACCCACAATCATAGGTTCCTGGCGTGCCCAAGGGACGCAACACTGCACAGCGACCATCCCTGCACCAGGACATAAATACACAGTGACTCTTATTATTGAAACGTACAACTGGGCACCTAATTGACAACTGAGCAATGACTGTGAAGTAATTAATGACGTTATATGGTTTAGAGTTCAAACGATAAAACATCATGTTCTACAGCTTTTTGGGATACACGCCGTATATTGATACAAATAAACGTGGAACATGAAATATCTGAATGGTACAAGCGGGTACCCATTTAACAGCTTGGAACATGAAATACCGGAATGGTACAAGCGGGTAGCCATTTCACAACGTGGAACATGAAATACCTGAATGGTTCAAGCGGGTAGCCATTTCACAACGTGGAACATGAAATACCTGAATGGTACAAGCGGGTAGCCATTTCACAACGTGGAACATGAAATACCGGAATGGTACAAGCGGGTAGCCATTTCACAACGTGGAACATGAAATACCGGAATGGTTCAAGCGGGTAGCCATTTCACAACGTGGAACATGAAATACCTGAATGGTTCAAGCGGGTAGCCATTTCACAACGTGGAGCATGAAATACCTGAATGGTTCAAGCGGGTAGCCATTTCACAACATGGAACATGAAATACCGGAATGGTACAAGCGGGTAGCCATTTCACAACGTGGAGCATGAGATATCTGAATGGTACAAGCGGGTACCCATATTACAACGTGGAGCATGAAATACCTGAATGGTTCAAGCGGGTAGCCATTTCACAACGTGGAACATGAAATACCCGAATGGTACCACTAGATACCCATGTCACAGCGTGGAACACGTGAACCTCTTGTTACATAAAACTACACATCGAGTACAAACGACAAACGGTTGCAGTGACCTTTATATGTAGTTGGTATTTGTACCTATCGTGTACAATGTTCACACAGTAATTTGATCTGTGTCTCAGTTAAACAGGGAAATGACACGTGGCACAATACAATATTGATTAAAACTAAAATGCACACGCAGTATATCAACTCGTTCGTTTCAGAGTTGACAGTGAAACATCACAAACGCTACAAAACACGGAAGTAGCGTTCAACACTGATGGTGAATCGAAGTAAACAACCACGCCCCCTTTTCCCTGACCATGTTACACAGGTCCAATAACACCAAAAGTATAAATAGAAAACACGATGTCTAAACCCCGTATACTTACTCAGCATACCCACTCCTCCAGGGTAGGACTGTCAGATCGAGGGGGGTGAGGATCGCCCTGACGGAGTGATCTGACCCCAGAGAGTCATCGTCAATGTTTAAAAAGCTAGGCCTTGAATACACAAATTTATCCGGGAGATTAGAAGTATTCAGCTTGTCATAATCCGGCCTGACAATAGTACTGCCTTTGCGGCTTTTAAACGTCGTCCTGAGCCGCGACAACATCGTCGACGCTGTGTCCTCTACGTGGGCATCTTGTGGAAATGAAAGCCGTGTTTACAGGGAAGCTGAAGCCTAGCTAGACCCACGTCATTCGAGTTTCGCGACCGCTTCACTGTAACGATCGCGGACCATGCATGACGAGGTGGTAAGTAGCGATTACTATCCACAGCAAGGCACTGGGGCTGTGTCGATCCTGTGACCCGTACCACGAGAGATAGGTCCGTTCTAGATAGATATACACACATCACCTGCCCCGTCTCACGCAGTCAATCCCATTAATTAAAGATACAGCTGATTATTATATTTTTTTGGATACAATAATTTTATAGCAGTGAAACTTGTGACGTCACAGCGCGTTGGTACACGAGCCAGGCGTACATTACATTTAATCGTTTTGGTGAATAAATTATTTTAAATGACCAATGCGTCCACATCGTTCTGAAACGATTGTTGAGCGCTATGATGCTCGGTGTCGTTATTGTGGTTTTGGTATAACTGTGTCAAACGGTGTTATTTCTAAACGTGATTCAGCGTCATGATCTAGAATGTCTCATTGACCGCGCTATGACTGAAACACCTCGTTATAGAGCAAACTATGGTAATAAAGCTTTTGTTTGTTTGTTGTTTAACGCCGCACTTGGCAATATTCCAGCTAAATGACGCGGTCTGTAAATAATCGAGTCTGGACCAGACAGCCCAGTGATTGACATCATGAGCATCGATCGACGCGATTGGGATCACATGCATCAACCTAGTAAGCGAGCCTGACCACCCGATACCGTTACTCGCATCTTATGGCAAGCATAGTCACCTTTTACAGTAATAGAGGTGATATATATTGTCTTTTAAAGATTAACGTACAGGATTGTTTCCCTTGGCCGTGGCAGGATTCGAGGTCAAACCCGAAATTCGCCCAGGTGACGAGCCATCGTATATATGTGTACCATAACCTGTCCCCTGGCTTATCATGTATGGTAAGTGTCTACGAAATGCGCAAATGGGTCTACACAATACCGACATGTGGCGTAACATGACTAATGTATGCTTTTCAAAACTTGGCGTTGGGGTAGCTTCTTGGTGAAAGCGTTCGCTCGTTACGCCGAAGATTCGGGTTCGATTCCCCACATTAATAGTGTGTGAAGCAATAACGCCGTCGGAGTGCAATGTCACGCTATCAATTATTAACGAAAATAAGTGAGTACGGTTTACGTCGCTTTTAGCAATATTCCAGCAACATCACGACGGGTGACTCCAGAAATGTACCCATATTGGGGAATCAAACCCGGGCCTTAGGTGTGACAAGCGAACGCTTTAACCACTAGGCTACCCCACTACACCATCAATTATAATCAGCTGTACTATGTCCCGGAGCCTGGATCAGTCTGACCACACAATCCAAATCGCCACCTCTTACAACAAGCACACTCTTTAACAGAGGCTTACAATAGTTGTAGCGCTAAGATCGCTTTGTGCAAGTGGGCCGTGGCGGACCTATTTTAACCAGTTTTTTATCCCCAGCTGTTTCGCCACTTCTTTCTACGTCCCAAAACCGTGTGAAATCAATCATCGCCATATGGCCATGTCTGGTAGTGGCTATTTCATATATGTAACAAACATCCGGGTAGAGAATGTCTTCAGCAACCCATGCTTGTCGTAAGAGGCGACTAACGGGATCTGGTGGCCAGGCTCGGTAACTTTGTTGATGCATATCATCGTATCTCAGTTACGTATATCGATGCTCATGACGTCAATCATTTGCTTGTCAGGTCCAGACTCGATTATGGAGCACCGTTATTAAGCTAGTATATTGCTGCTATTCCGGCTGCTTAACTCTATCCCCCCCCCCCCCCCCACCCCACCCCAAACAAACACACACACACAGGCTTGACTTGGTTGATGCATGTCATTGTATCCCAAGTGTGTGGAATAAGCTTGAGGTGACCCTGAACTGACAAGCAGCCTAGAGCGATGTGACAGTGGGCATTATCTATACTACTGTCTGACCGCTGATAGCGTTGCGTGTCACCCTGTCCGGATGTACACTCGTGTTTGGTGTACAACTCTTGCTCCATCAACAGGATAACGTCACCAGCCATGACAGATATTTTACTCCGATAGGGTATGCCCTGAGTGTGTGACTGAATTCGGTTTAACGCCGCTTTTAACAGTATTCCAGTTATATCACGGCGTGTCAGCTTAATGTTGGAGGATAGCCCGAAGTGATGCAGGTCTCAGGCGTTTACCACTTCGATGAAACCCACGGCATGGTGCTGACAAACCTAGAAACATAATCGGGGCGAACCGGGATTCGAACCCACAATCATAGGTTTCTGCCGTGCCCAAGGGACGCAACTCTGCACAGCGTATCGCGCGCCTTAGACGACTGGGCCATCCCTTCCCCCGTGTATGCCGTGTGGTGGGTCCAGGAGGTTGAGGGGGGACTTGATGGAGGGCGCAGTTAACATGCACACATGCGGTCTGGAGCAAACCATGCTTGTCTTAAGAAGCCACTTTGCTTTCGGGTTTCGGGTTTGACCTCGAATCCTGTCACGGCCAAGGGAAACAATCATGTACGTTAATCCATGCTTCAAAAGACCCTATATCACCTTTATTACCGTAAAAGGCGACTAACAGGATCGGGTGGTCAGATTCGGTGACCTGATTGATGCATGTCCCCCTAATTATCCTAATTACGTAGATCGATACTCATTGTGTCAATCACTGGGTTATCTCGTCCAGACTCGAGTATTTACAGACTCCCGTCATATAGCTGTAACATTGCTGCGTTAAACAACAAAGAAATCCATTGTTTCAACAAACAAACACAATACAATGCTAACTCAAGGAAATGTGCGGTCTTATCAAACAAATGTGACATATATTTCAGCGAGAGCCTGGCGGTTAAAGCGTTCGCCCGTCACGCCGAAGACCCGTGTTCGATGTGTGAAGCCGTGATATTGCTGGAATATTGCTAAAAGTGTCGTCAAACCAAACTCACTCACTCGAACATCATTATATCACCTTCGTACTTGTAGCCTGGGGTGCGAAATAAGTGAGTGGACTAGAAGGCGACAAAGGCGCTGAGAAATCACACTGCACAATAACCTCTTTTTTTCAAGAACATGTATGCGACTAAGAGATATTTTACGTCCGTTTCCTAAGGCTCTGGGAAAGATAGTTAGAAACATGAAATTGTTTATATTTTAAATGTTGTTTCAGATCTTTCTGTTGATGTACAAGACAGATGGAACACTCCCCCTCGGGTGTGGTTAAGAATGTACCGCTCGGGCTTTCGGCAGGTGCGGGGCGGGGGCAAGTGGGGTGGGGGAGGGTGTGTGTGTGTGTGTGTGGGGGGGGGGGGGGGGGGGGGGGGTTGTCGCGATGGTGGTATCCAGTTCAAGGTGGCGAGTGTTAAGGTGATGACGTCAAATGGGGTTTAACATTGCTCACGTATGTACATTATATATTTCACTGTACATGCACGTACTTCCGACCGACTTATGCCGGTTTTATAGCTGCTAGCGCATTTGAATACCATGGAGCAGTTTAATATGGATACCTCACTCATACAATTTATACGAACTCCGAGCTTGCCATTACTCGCTCTTGCCCTATATGTCGAGCGTCAGGCAGGGTAACAGCAAATACCATTTTAGCTGTCATGTAATTTTGGAATTACTACTCTGCAATCTCGAACCAATAGTCAGTCGTAAACCTTTTCCCAATTCATAAGAATCGTATTCCCAAAGACACACAAAAATATAAATATCACAACATTTTGGGAAAGAGGGAAAAAATCCAAAAATCTTGTACTGGTGGGCAGTGATGTTACCGGAAGGGAGACCCGTGAAGATCCGGGGTAGAATAGGTCTTCACCAACCCATGCCTGTCTACCCGTGAAGATCCGGGGTAGAATAGGTCTGCAGCAATCCATGCCTGTCTACCCGTGAAGATCCGGGGTAGAATAGGTCTTCACCACCCCAAGCCCGTCTACCCGTGAAGATCCGGGGTAGAATAGGTCTTCACCAACCCATGCTTGTCTACCCGTGAAGATCCTGGGTAGAATAGGTCTTCAGCAACCCATGCCTGTCTACCCGTGAAGATCCGGGGTAGAATAGGTCTTCAGCAACCCATGCCTGTCTACCCGTGAAGATCCGGCGTAGGATAGGTCTTCAGCAAACCATGCCTGTCTACCCGTGAAGATCCGGGGTAGAATAGGTCTTCAGCAACCCATGCCTGTCTACCCGTGAAGATCCGGGGTAGAATAGGTCTTCAGCAACCCATGCCTGTCTACCCGTGAAGATCCGGGGTAGAATAGGTCTTCAGCAACCCATGCCTGTCTACCCGTGAAGATCCGGGGTAGAATAGGTCTTCACCAACCCATGCCTGTCTACCCGTGAAGATCCGGGGTAGAATAGGTCTTCAGCAACCCATGCCTGTCTACCCGTGAAGATCCGGGGTAGAATAGGTCTTCAGCAACCCATGCCTGTCTACCCGTGAAGATCCGGGGTAGAATAGGTCTTCAGCAACCCATGCCTGTCTACCCGTGAAGATCCGGGGTAGAATAGGTCTTCAGCAACCCATGCCTGTCTACCCGTGAAGATCCGGGTAGAATAGGTCTTCAGCAACCCATGCCTGTCTACCCGTGAAGATCCGGGGTAGAATAGGTCTTCACCAACCCATGCTTGTCTACCCGTAAAGATCCGGGGTAGAATAGGTCTTCACCAACCCATGCCTGTCTACCCGTGAAGATCCGGGGTAGAATAGGTCTTCAGCAACCCATGCTTGTCGTAAAAGGCGACTATGCATGTCGTAAAAGGTGACTGACGGGAGCGGGTGGTCATCCCAATTGCGTGGATCGATGCTCATGATGTCACTCACTGGATTGCCTGGTCAAGACTCGATTTTTTACATACCGCCGTCATATAGCTATAATATTGCTGAGTGCGGCGTTAAACCAAAAAAAAAACAAAAAAACAAACAAACAAAAAACTGGGAGGGTAAAGGTGTCAGGCGTTAAGAGCTTGATTGTGGCATATACAACGTTCTCCGTGAACATCGATTGAACACCTGCGCACCTGGTCCTCCGCCGCTCGAGCCCAGGTGTCAAAAATCTATGCGACGTGCTTCTGACACGGCGAGATTGGGCTGAAGAAGCATGATTTGCACGTGCATTTTGTGAACTACGAGAAAAATAACATTCGGCAAATTGTAATGCGAGGATTGCTCAGCCCGTTTTTTCTATTTCTGGTATTCATTGACTTCAGGTGCCAATACATAGTCAATTTACTTTTGCCGTTATCTCATCACTTTTCTGTTATATATGAAAAATAATGATCTCAGTGTTATTTGTGAACGTCAAATAACATTTTGACATGTAGGTGGTATTTACCTTAGAACCACTCGAATAATTTCCTTTTTTAAAAACTGATCCGGACATTTTATACAATTATAGTACAACGGAAGAGCGAATTCGGGAGAATGTTATGGACGGGATATCGTTTACACACAGCATGTCCAACAAACAATTACAATGTTTGGGTTTGCAATCAAATACATATTATGCAAGGCGTTTATGGACGTGAAATAGATTGTGACACTACTTTCATAATTATGTACATGTATAAAAACCTTGGTAGTCACAGCACGAATACAGCTGACGGCAACGCTATAATCGATGTTGTATTTTTGCTGTCTTGTCAGTTTGAACAAAATTGCTTTCCACACAGGACAGGGAGAAATGAGAAAAAAAACCATTCACACGACTGGATTGTCAAGTAGCGTTAGTCTATATTATTCGTTTTGAGAAGGAAAAAAAGTACACGATCTGATTATGAGTAAATCGACAAAAGCATATACCACGCACCAGCGAGTAGTGTTGCATATGCTCTTAGTTCGGCCATTTTGAAATCACTTGGTTCGCGGATATTTTCTACGAAAATTCAGAGTAGGGGGTCGAAATAAAAATAAAATGAAAATAAAAAAATACAAATTATGTTTTGCAATATGCGACTTTTTTTTGTTTGTTTTTAGGTCGGGGTGAAAAAATAATAATATAAGGTCTGTATTCACTACACTGCAAGATGATAGACCTCTTTGTCACTCTGCCATTGAAAACACAAGCAAATACAATACAACTGGTGACTTCATTTAAATATGTTCATCACGTCCAGATAAACGGGTCAGATCGTAAAAGTTTGTTTGTTTGTTGTTTAACGCCGCACTCAGCAATGTGACGGCGGTCTGTAAATAATCGAGTCTGGACTAGACAATCCAGTGATTGACATTATGAGCATCGATCAACGCAGTTGGGATACGACGACATGCATAAACTTGGTAAACGAGCCTGTCCAACCGATCCCGTTAGTTGCCTGTTACGACAAGCATAGTTGCCTTTCACGGAAAGCATAGGTTGTAAAAATTCCGTGGAGCCTTCAAATGATTTTAGCCCTTTTGATAATTATATATTTTGAACTAAATCGAGCTTATGTCATGCACACTCAATAAAACGTTCAATATGTTTAACATTACTTTTGATGTCACTTTGGCATGATAGAGACGAGTCAACACAAGGTGCTTTTCAGCGTGAAAAGGACATTAATATTTCATACCAGCGAACCTTTGTGTCAATATATGCTTTACTGGGCTATCTTAGGATGTGTATCAATGTGTTTTCCGAGATATTTAACAAAACAAAATCATTACGAATTACTGATGGGTGGTTTAACACTGTCCTAAGCTGTCGATTTTCTATGCTTTCTGTCTTGTTGTGTAGCTATTTATCATTTTCAGAGGAATGAAAATCAATTCATATAGATTTTTGGTTATTGAATCTTTTAAAAGACAAATCTGTCAAAAAGACTTCCCTGAACAAGGAAACAAAATAAGTAGGTCTCATGTTTCAGGCACATGGACAACCTAGATAAGTAATATGTCCCTTTTCTATTGTATATATCCGTCTTTTGCTGCCTATTAAAACTTTGTTTATATTTTAACCTTGAATCCCAATTGTATTGTCCCCGAAATATGAAATTTTTTGCTTTTAAGGAAGACAATCTTATGTAATTAGTATGTAAATATTTATATGTCGATATGATTAATTCTCATTCGACAATATGTTTCGCTTCCGTTGATAAATAAAGTTAGTTTCGTTTTGGAAAGGACACAAACATTTGTCACAAGGATATATTACGAATGCTTCACTCATTTTCACACACGGGAACTTCCAGTCGGCCAACATCGCCTCTCTCCGTATCCTACAAGAAGATGATCACAAATAGTGCAGGTGATTTTTCTGTTATAAACTGTTGTCGATTAAATACATAACTGAGGGACACGTGGTGTTTATCCGAACCCTGGTCGCTACACCCGTGTTGGTCGATTCGTGAACAACTCGTGTTATTCCGGGACAAACCGAATAGCGACTCGTGTCCCTCTCATGTCCATTTTGCGACGGGGTTCCGTCTTAGCGCAAACGGGCATACCTAAAACAATCGTCAACTCGTTGCGTAATGGTTCACATATATTTCCCCACATATATATAGATGCAATTTTAAGCACATCGGAACATCGGGACATGCACATTAAACTGTGTCTTGGGTATATTTTTAGATGCAAAACATGTAAAATCAAAAATTATTCCTGAGGGATTCTTTGACGAAGAACTTGAAGTCATACGCGCATTCTGATTGGTTTGTCGTATTTTCGCGCATAACATTCATCGATAGGGGGGACGAGTCTTCTTTCAGGTGACGGAAAGGGGCGAGTGGTGACGAATGGTGTTGGTCACGAATGACAAAGGCAATGCGCAAAGGTTTAAGCGTGACCTCCCCTGAATTCTGTTGAAGGCATGTCGTCGTGTCGTTGTGACCACCATTTGAACAGCTGTTTACATCAACCAACTTCATGCTGGAGAAAGCCCAAACTGTCGCGTCAGTGAACACCATCGCCATAAAAAAACATGAATCAAAATCAGGGCAAATGTATGATTCAAACCAACATCATAGGATACTGGCATGCTAAAGGGGCACAACTCTGCAAAACGTGTTAATGCGCAGTTGGTATCTCAGTTCTTCGGTTGGTAAAGAATGACACAATAAAGGTTAGGATACTCCTGAAGGGGGGTCCTGGGATATGTCACCACGAGAACAACATCACCCAAAGTCTGAAAACAAATTAGGGGCACGGGTGGCCCAGTTGTCTAAGGCGCCGCGATTCGCTGTGCAGAGTTGCGTCACTTCGGGCTTTCCTCCCACATTAAGCTGACACGCCGTGATATAACTGCAATACTGTTAAAAGCGGCGTTAAACCAAACTCACTCACACAAATCCTTTCCTTCAATCATGGATACAATTCAGTTATTATTACCCTTTCATCATATTCCTTTTCAAGTTAAAAAATATCAATATATCCCTACCTCTCGTTTAATCTTAGTCACTCGCACTTACATTGTCAATCATTTCTCTGTTACGCAAGCACCTGAGGTGAAGTGGGGGTTAACGTCGAGTCCAAGATTTTTGCACTTAAATAGCGACGTACATGTGTGTGTGTGTGTGTGTGTGTGTGTGCGCGCGCGCTAGTGCGGGCTAATGCCGATTTTATAGTGCTAACCCACTGAGATACCATGCTGCAGTTTAACATGAATACCCTACTCAGACACAGTATTCTGACTCCGAGCCTACCAGTCCTTGCTTTGGCCCCTGAATACCGAGCGCTAGGCAGGGTAACAACAAAAACGATCTTTTAACGGCTTTTAGTGTGACGCTTCCGGGGATCGAACCCCGGACCTTCCGCTCTCCGGGCGGACGTTCGACCACTAGACCAAGGAGGAGGTCTGTTACGCCAAAAATACACATAGCTGATGCAGTGTGAAGCTCGACGTGTTGGTGTCGGTGTCGGTCGGTGTCGGTAGGTGTCGGTAGGTGTCGGTGTCGGTGTCGGTCGGTGTCGGTAGGTGTCGGTTTCGGTGTCGGTGAAAGTGTCACTTGGTCATGCATCACATCATCCAGCCATCACTGAATGTTTTGTTCAATCTCATTAAAATCAGATCCTAGTTCCCAGTTGTTTAGCTGCAGCGAAAACTTAGACCTGATTTTAATGAGATTAATGTTATTATTTAGAAATATCAAAAGGAAAGTAATATACACCTGCTTTGAATCAGTTGACCACGTGCTCGCGATACGCACGTGCATTTCGAGCGGACAATTCCACTGTGTCACAGGGGTCATTGGTTGTATGTGTGAGCAGATAATGTGTTGCGAAGGAGACGTTTCAAGACAACAGATGGATGGCAATATTTTCAGTCCGCTTCAGCCACTTTCTGCTTAAGCGGCGTACCGCTAAAATGACCCTCACAAAAGTGACGCAAGCTCTGATTCTTCTGAGACTGGTTGTTGAATTCCGTGATGTTGCAATACATTTTTTGCGCAATTCAAACGTTTCGTCAATTAAATAAGTGTTCATTTCTTTCCAACTGGAAACAAAAATATCTAACCCTGCCAAATAACCGCTGCATGCAATCATGGACTTAGCACCCTTAATGTCAAAATGACACTCACTGCTAAATGCCGCCATGTTCTGTAAACATACGCTGTTAATCAAACTAAACTCTTTTTGCACGCGTACTGATTACAGGATTTCGTAGGAAGAAGTTAAATAAATGAGTATCTGTTTGCCTTCTAGATAAATTATATTCACGCCGCTGGAAGGAAAGTAGCATACGTGATTTGGATACTGTTGAGGAAAATCTACACGTGAATCTGACACTGATTAAAATAAGTCGTGCTTTTACATAGAAACGCCTATAACAGGCTGGGTCGGAAATAAAGGCGGGCTCTTTCATGCTAAAGACGATGGCCTGCCAAATAGACTTCGGTGCTCAGACAACTATTTCTTACGTGTAAAAAAGTCCCAAAGCTGTTTATTAGTCTTTCATGCTAAACTAGATGCTGTGTGTGTTTTTTGGTTGCTTTTGAATCCATTTGAAGAATTGAACCCTGGACTTCGGAGCGATGAGCGAAAGCGTTAACCACTGCGCTACCCCACCGCCCCAAATGATACTGAGTAGACGAGAGAGCGAGCGAGTGTAGTGTTAACGACGCTTTTAGCAACATTCAAGCAATATCACGGCGATGGGCACATGAAACGGGTTTCACACTCTCAACTCATGTGAGGAACCGAACCCGAGCCTAAGGAGTGACGAGCGAACGCTTTAACCACTAGACTATACCATGCAGAGCAACAATTCTGATATCAAAATAAGAAAGCTGGAATAATGGTTCCGATAATAATCAATATTTAAACATTGATTAATTTTACAATATTCAAATCTACATATCCATTCATATCATTTCACCTTAAGGGGCCACGGATGACCCAGTCGTCTAAGGCGCCGCGATTTGCTGTGCAGAGTTGCGTCCCTTGGGCACACCAGAAGCCTATGATTATGGGTTCGAATAGAGGTTCGATCCGATTGTGTTTCTAGGTTTGTCAGCACCATACCCGTGCTCGTGGGTTTCACCGAAGTGGTAAATGTCTGAGACCTGCATCACTTCGGGCTTTCCTCCCACATTAAGCTGACACACCGTGATATAACTGGAATACTGTTAAAAGCGGCGTTAAACCAAACTCACTCACTCACTCACTCACTCAAACGTAAGATGGAGATAATTTATCATTTGAAAATTAATATTCTCCCGACATTCAAAGAACGTCTTGTTCCGGCTACAGGAAGATGCGGTGTAGGAAAGTGTACCCCGTTTTTAAATTAATTGAAAATTGAAAGAACTGTTGTTAAGTTTGATTATGTCTATTTATTCATAACTCATTCCTGCAACAGTTTGTAAAAAGTAATTTGTGGCTGAGTAGCTTTGCGTAAAAATATATTGGTTCAATAAAGAAACTGGGGTAAGAAATGATTTTGCAAACACATGACCCCTACCGTGTTTGAAATGATGTAACTTTATTTTCAAAGATAAGATGTCTAAGATACCCATCAGCAGTTGTGTATTATGCGTTTTTTCAATTTAAAAAAAACATCAAAATACATTTTAAAACCTAAAAACCATGGAGAAGTATTCTTGGACTGCTGACAAAGCGTCAGAACAGTTAATGTCTTGGATGTAGCATCGCTATTTAAAATAGTTTCAATTGAAAGCAAACACGTGATAAAATCAACTAAGAGGTATAGGTTTTTTGTCTCCCCCCGCCCCAGATTAGTTAATAACTCCATTTGGGACATTTTTTAAAGTTGAGAAGCATCGATGACAATCTCCAAATCAATATATTATGGTATTATCCAGTGACTTGTAATTAAAAGAATTATGGCGCAAGGCCCCGAGACAGATTTATACGTGGCTACAGCCGATCTGTATGAGATAATACTTTCTGTATTATTAAACCACACCCAAGGCAACGGGGTACTTTATCTGCGAAGCTGTGGCTTCGGGCTCTATGATACAGTGCATACTACGCCGCGGTTGACACAAGGTGAGATGGAAACGTTGGAGTTTAGGTTTAATCTAAATTTGATCAAACCGATGCAAATCATTCTTGTCGGATTTGCCGAAAATAAGGATTGACGTCTTTGTTAATCAGTAAAAACATGACAACGAATGCTTGGAAACACGTGACGTGTTTGACACTGGTCTTTCCCTGTGACAATGAAACTCTATTATTGGTCATTTGTCACACGAAGTTACATCTGTCAAATCTTCGGCATCAGTTTGTGGAAGCCTCCGTGCCGGTGCCTTTACAGATTTATATCTTTACATGAGGTAAATGTTGTCCTCATGGGCAGCCAGTCAACCCACGAGAATAAATCTGAAAACATACACTCCAACATACGCGGTTTCAAGGTGGAGGAAGCTGGATGATGAAGATGGAGATTTAACGAGCGCTTCTGGAGGAATCGATTTCGCACTCTGGGAGGGGCGGTACAGGGATGCGCACACCGTCGTAATGAAGCAAACTAAGCATTGTGCATTAGGAAGTTTTATGGGTGATGATCCAGGTAAAACGTTTTAGAAACAAAAAACACCCCAACTCATTAGGTGATATATTATGAACACTACTAACGAATATTGCCAGGTCACTAACCGCAAACACCCCCCCCAATAAGCTGTATGCGTGTTTGCTTTTTGATGAATAAGTTAGTAAGTTTTTTTCTGTTTTGTAGGCCATCGGAACATGTACACAGTTGATACAACAATATCATATCTATTGGTGACACCCACGAGAACGGGTATGGTACTGATTAAAACGTAATCAGTGCGAGCCTGACCCGACTAAGGGAAGCAACTCTGCATAGTCTCACTTTCCCATTCTCTGCCTGTTAATCATGTCCCCATGAGGGGTCAAGGGGTCAAGTGAGTGAATGAAGGTTAATTTCCACAAATTTGAAATCTTAGCCAGGAATACCAAAGAAGAACATCACAACTAACAACCAGTACGCTAACATGCTCTGCCAGCTCCCACCCTGTACCGACCCGTGAAGATTCCGGGCTAGAATAGGTCTTCAGTAACCCATGCTTGCCGTAAAAAGTGACTAGGCTTGTCGTAAGAGCCGACTAACGGGATCGGGTGGTCAGGCTCGCAGACTTTGTTGATGCATGTCATCGTATCCAAATGGCGCGGATCGATGCTCATGATGTCAATCACTGGATGTCAATCACTGGACCGCCGTCATATACAAGTAGCTAGGATATAGATGAGCGGGGCGTTAAACAACAATCAAACAAAACCTTGAAACCACCGTCTGAATTCGAGACCCATTCCAGTTGTTCGAGGACGTAGCGACGACATCTGGGCCCTGGAACCACGTGCACAAAGCGACATTTAGTAGACTACACGTTACGTTAAGACTTCAACATAGACTTACGACAGTCGTAGCGCTAAGGTCGCTTTGTGCTCGTGGACCCGGCAGCTGCAGAAAGAAAACAACTCATTCCTTCATTTCTAATTTTCGTTCTTTATTACAACTCTACATTTGTACAAAAATATATAAATATGACCGAAAACGCGACATGCATAAATTATGTTACATTGTTGAAGTTTGGCGCCAGCACGATTATACTGCATCCTGGGCTTCCGTCAGACATCAAGGGACGGGTTTACTGTAAAACAGGAGTAGGAACAGGTTAAAACGTATGTGAGTGAGGGAGTTTAGTTGAGTTTGTTTGTTTGTTGTTTAACGCCGCACTCTGCAATATTCCAGCTACTTGACGGATGTCTGTAAATAATCGAGTCTGGGCCAGACAATCCAGTGATTGACATCATGAGCATCGATCCACGCAATTGGGATACGATGACATGCATCAACCACGTCAGCGAGCCTGACCCCGATCCCAATAGTCGCCTCTTACGACAAGCATGGGTTTGCTGAAGACCGAGTGATTTTAGTGCCGCGTTGAACGGGTGAAGTGAAATTGGGGTTAAACGTCGCCTTCAAGATTATTGCACTTTTATAGCGACGTGCAGGCACGCCTTTGTGTGGATTCTTGTATTAGTCCGGTTTTATAGTGCTGGACCACTGAGATACCATGCCGCAGTTTAACATGGATACAACACTGACACCAGGTTTTCTCGACTTCATTGCCGAGAACCAGTCAGTGTAACAAGAAGTAAAATATTTTAACGCCTTTTGGTATCATGTCCAGGGGCTGGACCACCGACCTCCCACTCTCCACTCAGACCCTCTATCCACAAGACCACAGAGGTGGTCGCTTTGAATAGTAGTTCAGAGGGACGAAACTCTGCTCAGCGAATTGCGGTGCCTTTGCCGACAGTGCCACCCGGAAAACTTATGAACTTATCGTTATCAAAGTCTTGAGAGATGTTCATATGATTGAGAACTAAACTTTGTTTTCTTCAATACTTTCATGTTTAGAACTTATAACAACACCAAAACAATAAATAAAAGAGAGACAGGGATGAAATAGGCACACAAGGCTTACTTAATGGTTTCAGGGTGTCTGAGGCCAGCTGATTTTGGCGTTTCGAAGACATCATTTTTCACTCAATTTAGCCATACAAAATTAGCAGTATAAAATGTATATGCTTACGAAATATCAGAATGGCTTGTCCCAAAACGGTGTTCACTTGTAAAATTAACGTGGACTTCAGTTTTCACATCAGGTTTAATCAATTGACGTTTATTTCCTAGACGGTCTTTTCGCGACAGGGTCCATCTCAAAACTTTTTATGGTTGTCCAAATCATACAAAGATTGTGTCTGTAATTCCTCTGTGATCCTGTAAGCATTTCGTTTTATCTTGCCTATGGGTAAGCTGCACATTGTATGTGTGTTCAACTGCTATCAAAACTATTCCGATTTAGTTTAGATTTCATCTCAAATTCACTTTTGCAACGACCCCTACAGGTTCTACTACACCAAATCAGAACTAGTTTGGACAGTGCGGTTTTCGTAGCCTTCAGTGCAGATCGAGAGATATCTGCAGGCTGTGATTGGAGGATATTCTGAAAGATTTTTATGTCTTTCAAATGTACATCCATCCAGTTATTAAAACTGACCACGTTTTTCTATATATAGTTCTGTCTTTTTCAACATGATGACTTATGCTGAATGTGACCACAGCTATTTTCAAGTAGGTGACATTTGGTGCGAAACTGGGGGTGGTGTGTTTAGCTTCCTGTTCTCGGAAAAGAAGCTGGCTAAGCTAGTCATTTTTTATTTTTTATTGCTGCTCTAAGGCCAAACTGTGCACACACGTACAGGTAATAGCTGTTGAATGCTTAGTTATCTAAAAAATATATAACGCTACCATATAAGTCCATGGGAAAACATTTGGTTGCGTGTAACCTACATTGACCAACGAAACCAAATGTTGTCACGAAATGTTTAAACAATTATCAATGCCTATGATGCTATGACACTTTATGCTGAAACTAACTGAACATATATTTAGTATTAATTATAGTTAATTGGTTACATCAGGCTATCTGAAAAAATAAAAGTTTGTTTCCATATATTTATTACCCGAAATTAATATTTTTTTATTGCACTGACAAAACTTCACGAATTTTCCTCCTGCAAAGTGGCAGTATAAAAAAACACTCTCACCTAATTACCTCAAACAATATTTGTGGATATTTTTAATTCCCACCACTTTGATTTGAAACGAGAAAATTTTTTTTTTTCTATTTTCGACACTACTTTTTAAAGGGGCACTGATCTAACGCCATTCCCCGGACTGGTTGTTGCCTTTGTTATTGTTTTTTCCCCCGTGAGTACCCGGATGATACGCAACGCAACTGAGCGTGACCAGAGACTGGGCTACCGTCTGCAAGGACAGCTAAATAAACTTGGAGGCTGGAGGCAATATTTGTTTTACGCATTTTTGAATAAACACTGATTGGTTAAATGTGATCTATAAAGATTCGACAAAGGGCGCATGTTAATTAATTTCTTCAGCCTAAACAAACAGACAAAAGGAACGGCGGAGCTCATCGGAAGTCGTCATTTGGAAATCCCCCAGATGGTTATAGTTTAATACTAAAAAAAAGTATCCATGCAGTGAAAGCATTTTCGGATTTCGGATTGTGTAATACGATTACTACTCCCTTGTTGTCATCCACGTTTTCTCGTATAACCCTACACTTGTGTATTTGTCGTCATTCACTTGATGCTCAGTTAATGAATTTATTACAGGTACAATTAGTGGTAGCACCACTTAGATTACCTGACAAAGGTTCTCATTTGGCATTTATTGTGTCTGGGGTAATTATTCAATCTAAATCCAGGTTTGAAGTGAGGTGAAATGTGCGTTATGTAATATGCACGTGGCAGCCCAGCAAGAGATGAATGATCAGTTGATTTACTTTTTTAGGTAAATCAACGGATCGTTCCTAGTCATCAAAGGATTAACAGAAAATACGTTGATTGATTAATCACTGTTATCTTGCACAGTGGATATGTCAAAAGTGAGTGTTTACATGTCTAGGTTTACTAAAACAAAGGGAATACACTCATATCATGGCGTGAAGTGCCGATGTAAAAACAACATACTTTGTTCAAAGGGTTAACTGATAATACGTTGATTGGTTGCTCATTGTTATCAAACTCAGTGGATTTTTTAGGAACCGTGGACGTAATGAAAATAGTTGTCACGTGGCCTTTCTCAGCCAACCCTTGAGACTTGACACCTATGTGAAACACCTGAAACAATCCAAGTGATCAGTTGAGAAACGAACACTGGTTATAATATCCCGAAACGATATATATCTTTTAGAATATTTGATAGTTACAGAGACACGTGACATGGAATAAGTTATTTTGTATAGCTGCAGATGAGTGGGACATTATTCCTTTGTGTGGATATTCACGGATACATTCCTCGAACAAGGAAGCTGCCTATTTATACACATAAATTTGGTAAGTTGTAATTATGGTATTTGCATTTTGATTTCCTTCATTTGAACCGATTCGTTCTTGTTTCTCTACGTCTTGGTTGGGAAACTCTTCAATGCGCGATAGACGTTGTTTTCACAGGTCATTTCCTTTGTAAGCGTGTATAGATTACCGTCAATTTGTAAAATGTGATTCTCTCAGGCAATTTATAAAATGTGTAAATATTTCAGTCATTTTGACTAAAAAATCTGTCCAGATTGATTAAGACGATCAAAAGGGCCTACAAACATCACAACAGATTATTATGTAGGATTAGAAGCCAAACAACATAGAAATGTACTTTTCAACGTAACATTTTCAGTCTCTTGGTGATGACATTAAACATCAAAATGTTTGGAATTCGTTATCATAATAATACAGATGGAAATGTTTTTCAGTCACTTTGTAAAATAACTGAATATTTATACGTATAATAAATATGTTACACATTTTGACAGTAAAAAAATATACACACTATAAAAAGGCAATGCTCAGATGAAATATTTACTTTGAGTTGCAAGTCAAAATAGTGTAAACGAAAATTACCAAGCAGTGACTTATCAAAACTTCGTCACCATTACCGATGCTACCCACAAAGATACCTACATTTCCTTATTATCTCGAAAACTGTATTTCATTTTGTTGATCAATGTGGCCATACGCCCTTATTACTACCGGTATCCATAAAAGTGACTAATGCGCTTACGAATGGCGCAACAGAGGTCGCGAGCTAGTCTAGATTTCTGCTCTACATCCGGGTACTCACTGGGAAAAAACAATAACAAAGGCAACAACCAGTCCCGGGGAATTGCGTTAGATCAGTGCCCCTTTAAATCAAACCATAAGCCCCAACCTTGAAAGTGATGAAAACAAAAAGAGGTAGCTGTCAATCATACGAACAAGTCCAATCGGTTTCCTAACATGTTGAAGCCTTGCGTGGGTGAAAAAGGTCTCATCATATTAAAGCTGTACACAGAGAAAACCCAATTACCAAAATCAAACCGGAAAGTTTCAAGCAGTAATTGTAGAGACAGAAAACATTAGGTGTAAAATATTGTCTTAAAAATAAAGTGATAAAGCAAATGCTCCAAATATTAATATCACACATACTCCTACTTACTTTGATAAAACGTATATCGAGTCATTCCGCATATGTTGCTTGTGCTCTGAAAAGAGAAAAATCCATTTTAATTATATAAAAAATACAGGTAACTTAATGCCACAAGAAATATTGGTTTTTAGTTATCCAGTGATCGGTTTAACTCATTCCTGACCAAGTCGTGTTACTCTGGATCAAGCCGAATAGCAACTCGTGCCCCTCTCGTGGCCATTTTTTCGACCGGGTTCCGTCTTAGCGCAAACGGGCATACCTAAAACAATTGTCAACTCGTTGCGCAATAGGTCACATATATTTCCCCATTTATCAGGTATATTTCAGATGCAATTTAAAGCACATCGGGACATGCGGAATTATACGGTATGATTGGACAAATTTCACTGTGTCGTGTGTAAATTTTCAGATGCAAGACATATGTAAAATCAAACATTATTCCTGAGGGTTCTTTGACGAAGAACTTGAAATCATACGCGCATTCTGATTGGTTTGTCGTATTTCCGCACATAACAGGGGGACGAGTCTTCTTGCACGTACGGAAAGGGGCGAGTGGTCACGAATGCGGTTTACCTGCCAAACAAAGTTACGGAAACCTACGAGCTGACCCGAACCCGGTATTTGCATAATCCGTGCAGGCGATAACAGCAGTGGCGAAACGTTTGCTGGTTGGATAGTCGACGTGGCGCATTGGCGAATACGCGGAGAGCATGAACTCCACGTGCACATCACACGCCATCGCAACCACTTGTTTGTGGAGAAGGCGTCTTTCCTTGCCCACGGAACACTCGGTGTTCGTGGGTTTTCTTGGGAGGAGCAGCAATTACAGGACACTTATATGGGTTCAGATCAATGCGTCTGTGATCGACATTCGATGTCCCCAGCCAGATATTGATGGACTTAGTGTGTGCGCTGGGTTGGTTCTCAAGCAACCAAACACTGGTTTGTCTGGCCCAGAATCGATTATTTAAGAGCATCGTGATGCAGATTAAATATTGCTGACGTCGGTGAAAAACAATATTCACTCACGCATTTAATGTTGGATTAAGACCCAAAGTTAAACGGTCATAGAAGTTAACCACAAACCAATAATAATAATAATCAGGGCGAATCGGGTATTCAAACCCACAATCAACGGATCCTGTCTGACCTAAGGGAAGCAACTCTACACAGCGAATTGTAGCGCCTTAGACGACTGGGGTCCTCATTTACATGAGTTAGCAAGTGAAATTTGTTCCATATAATAATAATTTGGATTCAAACCCACAATCAGCGGATCCTAGCACAATTAAGAGAGGTAACTCTGCATTCTGAATTGCAGCGGCTTTCCGTGACCCAGACATTCTGATATGCGGTGTCACCTTGCCCTGACTGAATTGTACGTATTCACTGAAACGTCCAACCACGTGTAACTCAGTAATACACAAGTCAACCTGGATAAGATATAACAAGAGCTGTCATCTTTGAATTTGTTTCTTCAATTGTATTTATGCAGTTATCGAATTTTCCAAACAGGCTCGAGCTCATAAAGAATATTTCAATCAAAAGTGACATCGATTCCCGTCAAAGAAAGATGAATCTCCTAAAAAAACTGCTTCCATTTGGGAAAGAAATATATTTCAATCAAAATCTCCCTCTTCTGTTTCAGCACCTGAGGGGTTTTGTGAGTGAACCACCGTGTTTTATCGTACTTCCCTTAATTGATATTAGCAAGTGTGAGTTAGTTTCGTTTAACGCCGCGTTGAACATTATTTTATTTATATCACAGCGTCGGAGGAAAGCCCAACGTGATACCAGTCTTAGACGCTTACCACTTTTGTGAAACCTACATTAGGGTATGTGGGATTCGAACCTACAATTTCTGCCACGCTTAAAGGACATAACTCTGAACAACACATTTCGACGCCGCTTTATCAGAGTTGGCGGGTACCCGGTAGGTTATGTTGTCGTCAACCATCAGCGTCGTGAAAACTGGCAGTTATGTTTGTTGTTTAACACAGCACTCAGCAATATTCCAGCTATATGACGGCGGTCTGTTAATAATCGAGTCTGGACCGGCCAATCCAGTGATTGATATCATGAGCATCGATCCACACAATTGGCAGACGATGACATGCATCAACCAAGTCAGCGAGCCTGACCATCCGATCCCGTTAGTCGTCTCTCTCTCTCCCTCTCTCCCGCTCTCTCTCTCTCTCTCTCTATCTATCTCTCTCTCTCTAACTCCCTCTCTCTGTTTATCTCATCTGTCTAGTATCTCATCAAACAGTATAAGTGTATATGTGTCTTCGAGTGGGGATGCTAATTGGTAACGGAGAGGTTGTAGAACAGTATCAAAAGAGTACCAAGCAGCTTCAGTCAGTGTAAAGCTGATATCCTACCGTTCCTGGATGGTTGATATTTGTACGAATCACTCTGTTGTTTATCGGCATGATGGGACGGTTGTTGTTGGCCACGGTGTTGCTGGGGTCGTCGTTTATACCTTGCTGGAGACGCCGCAATGACGTTAGCTGCAACAAACAAAATATATGAATATATCAACGCGTTAGATTAATTGAAAATAGCGACAACAGACAACAAATGCTTATCATAGAAGGCAGACTTTAACGGTGATCGCATGTCCACAATATGATTGATACTTGCACTTTCCACTGGGTTGTTGAACCAGATTCAGCAACCCGTGCAAGCAGCCGTGATGACGATAAACAATTACAATGGCTGTTTACTCTCTCCATCACTCATTCTTCTCATACCAATTCCTTCACTCTCTTCACGGGGGTCGTCGAAGGCGCCGCGATTCGCTGTGCAGAGCTGATTCACTCGGGCACACCAGAAACCTATGATTGTGGGTTCGAATCCCGGTTCGCCTCGATTATGTTTCTAGGTTTGTCAGCACCATACCCGTGCTCATGGGTTTCATCGAAGTGGTAAACGTCTGTTATCTGCATCACTTTGGACTTTCCTCCCACATCAAGCTGACACGCCGTGATATAACTGAAATACTGTTAAAAGCGGCGTTAAACCCAACTCATTCACTCACACTATTACGAATGACTGAACACACCAGGCTGTGAGCACAAAAAATATGCTGGGATTTTGTATCGAAATTAGATACCTTTCCAGCTACAGCTACAAAACCAGATAAGTCTTATTTGAAATGATGAGCCTGAATTGTATTTAAGAAAAACACCATGCATCAATCTAATTTTTGTGGCAAGAATTCTTTTTTTTAACACAGTGAAGCATAATTATTTTTTTCACGAATTTTCGGTGACAATATATTTTTTCCCGATAAAACCAAGGTGAACTCATTGTTGATTTCTGAAACTTCAATATCGACTTTCCCAGCACTCGGTAGTCAACAGGGTTTATTGGACGCAATGAAAAGCTTACGGCGACTGTTGGCGACTGTTGCCGTCTTCGTGGAGGAAAGTAACCAAAAAAGAACAAATTATTGATAAATTCAAGGTCCTCAGAATATATCAGCGTGTCAGTTTTGTCCAGATAAATGCCAAATCAATAGACCTGGCTGGAAACATATCGAGTCTTTAGAAGAGTTCGTTCACATTCTCAATATGCCATCGTATTTGACATCGCCATCGACTGTTGATATCCGCTGTGCCTCTCACTGTTAAATGTCAAGTGTATATCGATATGGTCGTGGCTGGTATTCTTTACCTCATCGCCAGGGCAAGGTGTGACATACACACTCAGCCAAAATGCCACATCAAGTCTTCACCGAATGATAAATAAGTTCAAAATACTCAACAAAGACGGTCGACTTTTAAAGTATTGCGCGTGGCATGTAGCTTACCTAGCTTCAACTTAATATTTCCTCGAGGGTTCGACTCCCGACAAGGGTACAATGTGTGAAGCCCAATCAAATTACCCCTATGAGCGAAAGAACGTCTGTGCCAGTTACTGATACGAGAAATTGAGGTGACGAAACTGTGGTGATGATTGATCATAACAGAATGGACACGTTATACACTGGATCCTCGTTAAGACAAGGAAAGATAACTCTTTCTGTCTCTGTCTATGACAACACAAGGGCGCAGGTCAAAAGGAGACAGTCTTAAATCTTCACGTCCCCCCACCCCCCCACCCCACCCCCA
Organism: Haliotis cracherodii; assembly: GCF_022045235.1. Lineage (NCBI taxonomy): Eukaryota > Metazoa > Mollusca > Gastropoda > Lepetellida > Haliotidae > Haliotis > Haliotis cracherodii. Next base: position 52,373,362 of record NW_027266319.1, on the reverse strand, counting down.
CCCCCCAAACCAAGGAGCAATCCAGTGACTGACGTCAGGAGCATCGAACTACGCAACTGTGATATGATGACATGCATTAGCAAAGTCAGAGAATAAGAGAACAATTAAGATATATTTATTGTCTTTGGTGGTAATTTATACAGAAATAAAGATTTTTTTCGAAATAAAAAGGGGTGGTGGGGTGGTGACTATCTGCCCTCAAGATAACACGTAACCGTGGAAGTTAACAAATATATAAAGTAATATTCTTACCATATCTTTTGAAATGTATATGGGCTTGTTGAATATAACCCACGTGACGGTCTCATAACATCCGGGTTGTGTGAGCGACCCCTCGTACGTGACGTAATAGTTGGTGTTGGGGAAGAGGGCCTTGGCGGGGATCGTCTCCACCCGAGTCGACTGGCCTGGGAACAGATAAACGTCGATATTTAAGAACAAAATACTTTGCTGCCGAAAATACAAAAAAGACTTTTATACAAAATATTTCACAAAAAAACAACATTTTGGCTAAATATGCAGGAGATGCTGTAAAAAGTGTTCTTTTCTGCATGTTTTGAAACAGTGACAGAAATGAAGGTATAGTCAAAATAAAAAATTCCAACCACCATCTGACCCCTCCACCCATCTTCCCACCCCCCACATCTGCATTTGTTTTAATTTTTATGGGGGTGTGGTCACATTCGTACTTGCCGATTTTACGCACGGCTAACCAAACATGGTACATATAAGGAACAACAAAATTTAGGGATCATAAATATATATTAGGACATTTTTTTTTCAGAGAAAAGTGATTTTACAGTTTCATAAAAATACCCACAATACCATTCATGGTCCCTAACCTTTTTGTTCAGTATAGATTCGTACCGCAATTTTTGGCCGCTTCATTGACTTCAAGCGAGAAACTAGTAGCGCAAACCAACAGTAGAACCAGTCAATGCATTTACAAGACTTGAGATGTACTCCACGTGAGGTGAAATTGCGTTTAACGTCGAGTCCAAGATTATTGCACTTATATAGCGACGTGCATGCACGTGTGTGTGTTTGTGTGGCTGCTTGTACTAGTCCGGACTGATGCCGATTTATAGTGCTAGCCCACTGAGATACCATGCCGCAGTTTAACATGAATACCACACTCAGACACAGTATACTGACTCCGAGCCGACCAGTCCTTGTTTTAGCCCCTTAATGCCGAGCACCAGACAGGGTAACAACAAGTACCATCTTTAAACGTCTTTTGGTAAGACGCGGCCGGGGATCGAACCCCGGACCTTCCGCTCTCTGGGCGGACGCTCTACCACTACACCACGCAGGCGGTCTTACTCCACGTGATCAAATGACGACTTTTCATTGGACCAGCCTTGAACAGTGCTTTAAAACAGGGAGAAATCGGAACTATGTTACACTGTGATGGGTAAAGGAAGTGAGTAAGATTCTACGTCAATTTTAGCAATATTCACAGCCGTATCACAGCAGAGGAGATCACGTATAGGCTTCACATACATAGAACCAATGTGAGGAATCAAACCATTGCTCCAGCGTGATGAGCAACAACTTTACCCGCTACACTATCCCACCGCCTGGAAGTAGTACATGTTGAAACATGAATGTTTAAACATATAACATAAATGATTGTTTAACGCCTCAATCAGCAATATTCCAGCTATATGACAACGGTCTGGAAATAATCGAGTCTGTATCAACCAAGTCAGCGAGCCTGACCACCCGATCCGTTTAGTTAGTTGCCTCTTACGGCAAGCATTGGTTGCTGAAGACCTATTCTACCCCGGATCTTCACGGGTCTATTGTGCCTCAAAAATGCTGAAACACTGGTTATAAGGCGTAAAGTAGCACACGACTATAGGGGACAAAGCACTACCATACTTAAAATTACATAATGAGGAACATGTTATTTACGGATGTCTAGTTAAATAAAGTTTCACAAATGGTAAAATCTGCTTGTGAACAGATATCCAAGTCCTATCTAATGGCCTCATGTCTCAGTGATCGGATGTCCCAGGGGACCATATTACGACGGGACCTAATTTCACGCTACGACGGCCTGTGTTTCAACCAACTTCATCAACCTCCTACGGCGACGTGAGAAACTAGCAGATCATTGTTTCCACAAAGCATGAAATGTAAACCTGCAGCTGATCTGTTACGTTAGACAAAGCACGATAAAACATGTCCACACACATAAACACATAACAGGAATGTCGTGACACAGTGAGGCTGTTGCATTAAGCATTGCCGTATCTGTAGAGGTGTGAACGTGCGGAGGGAGAATAACTTCGCCCTGTTAGAGGCCGATTATTTGATATTCTGGTGGGTGGAGAAGTTATTTTAAAACAAAATAAACACCCCCAGTCATCCGAAGAATATCAAACGACCGATTCTTTAAGCCCTTCATTTACCTATTGCAGGACTGAAGCCGCACGCACACACGCACGCACGTACGCACGCATGTCCTGACTTGCGACTTGGTGTAAATTCGGACCATTATGTTAGTGATATCGGTGAATGGTCACGCACGTTCAACTCCGGTTACAACCAAGTCGGGTTTTTTTTATCGAGATATCGGTTATTATGAACTCCGTGCTAATCCTAGTGCTGTTTTACTTAACATGCTGTTTTAATTAACATATGATGTTTTATTGTTAATGCCAATAACATGCGTCTTATTCCAGGCATATTGCACCCACAGGTGAAAGATCTCAGTACACCACACACACGATTAGGAAGTGCACGCTGTTGGGCGATAGATTCTATAACCAATATAATTTGATCCTGTTTAGGTAAGTGAGTGAGTTGAGTTTAACGCCACTATGAACAGTACTTCAGTATCTAGCATATGCCGGCGCGTCAGTTTGATTTGGAAGGAAAGCCTCGCTGCATATGTTAGGCGTTAATAACTTTCATACCAAAGAATACGGGTATAGTGCTGACAGAAACATAATCAAGGCGAATCAAGGTTTCGAGCCCAGTATCATCGTGTGCTGGTACGCCTAAGGGACGCAACTCACAGCAAACCGGGTGGCACGGGTGGCCCAGTCGTCTAAGGCGCCGCGATTCGCTGTGCAGAGTTGCGTCCCCTGGACACGCCAGAAACCTATGATTGTCGGTTCGAATCCCGGTTCGCCCCGATTATGTTTCTAGGTTTGTCAGCACCATACCCGGGCTCGTGGGTTTCACCGAAGTGGTAAACGTCTGAGGCCTGCATCACTTCGGGCCTTCCTCCCACATTAAGCTGACACGCCGTGATATAACTGGAATAATGTTAACAGCGGCGTTAAACCCAACTCACTCACTTACTCACTCACTCACAGCAAACCGCGGCGCCTCGGACGGCTGGGCAACATGTGCCTCCTGATTCTGCTTAAAAACGATTTCTAAGGAATATAGATGTTGGATTAAAAGAAATCACAAATAGCCCAAACATAAAATTACATCGCATATACCACAACAATACAGTCATTCTCTGACCATGTTGTATTACTGGGAGCATATTTCATATTTAACAACATATCAGTTTAACAAGAACAGTCAAACTAAAGCGCAACGTTGTTCCAACTCCAGATGGACGGTCGATAAACCTCATCCGTTTCTACTACTGAATTCGAAAGGATATAACGGTCCGACTGAAAAACAGTGTGATCTTAATCATAACTTCTTCAATTTTCATCTAAATTCCAGCTTAAAAGCTACTAAAATCCCATTTCCAATTCAGAAAATGTCAATGGATTTCCTTCAACAGATTACATCAAGAAAGACGACGATTGAAATTATGTGCTCTTTATTACAGCTGATGTTTGATTCGTTCGTATTTTAATTTCATGTGAGTGAATGTTGTTTAACGCCGCGGGCATCAGTATTGAGCGGTTTCACGGATATCATAGGTAGGCTGCCCCATGCTTAAGTACATGTTACATGTGACCCGTGAGGATCCGGGGTAGAATAGGTCTTCAGCAGCCCATGCTTGCCGTAAAACGCGACTATGCTTGTCGTAAAAGGCGACTAACGGGATCGGGTGTTAAGGCTCGCTGACTTGGTTGATGCATGTCATCGATCCCACATTGCGAGGATCGATGCTCATGATATCAATCACTGGATTGTCTGGTCCAGACCCGATTATTTACAGACCGCCGTCATATAGCTGGAATATTGCTGAGTGCGGCGTTAAACAACAAACCAACCAATCAACATGTGGTGTCTCCTTAGGCCAGGACCTTTGCTCGAGACAGGCCTTTGTTCACTCAGCAGTCAATGGGTACCAGCTAGGATGAGAATTCAATGCGACAGCTTACCTTCTAGAGCCTCACAGGCAGCTTGGGTTGTATAGTACCAAGGAAGATGAGAAGGAAAAGAACAGTGTCGCGCTTTGAGCAGAGTGGGTGATTAGTTTGTTTTAACGTGACAGAAATCCATATATATATATATATATATATATATATATATATATATATATCAATATATATATATATATCAATATATATATATATATATATATATATATATATATATATATATATATATATATATATATATATATATCAACAAGCCCAGTTAGTGTATTATCGAGTATGATTTGAAGTCAGTTTTAGTATTATCGGAAACATATTGAGAATCGAACCGGGATCATCCCGTGACCCGCCAACGCTTAACCACTGGACTAACCAACCGCCTCTTCATTTATACAGACTCTGTAACATCAACGTTACAAGCTCAGCTCCAAAATTCCCCAACACTAGTTCAAATTTTAAACACGCTAAAAAAAACCTGACATACTGCGGAATATAATGGCGGAAAATCTGGGATAATAAAACCCTTGAAGCGGATCCTGGTGTGGGTAAGGGAAGAAACGCTTCACATCTAATTGCGGCGCCAGAGACCATTCTGCCTCACATTTCTGCTCTATAATAAGAGACAGAAAAAGACTCGATAAAAAATTAATAGGATAATAGCTGAAGTAAAATGTCAAAGGACTGCAGCAACACCAGATAAAAGCCATGTCTGCAGTGGAACCGCTTATCTCCGGATGTTTTAATGTACATTCCAAGTTATAATCATCGCATCGATACAGCTATACAGAAATAACGTCAAAAAACAGATATCCTAAAGTTCACAAAGTCAATCACGGTTTTCTTTCGTAAATGATAGACGGAAGATATTTCATTTTAAGAGAAAAAGCTTGCTTAAAGAGATTGAGTTGCTTGAATAACCCATCTCTTGTCAGATGTAAATACAACATCAGTTATATTTTTTGTCATTATGTTGTCATGTTTCCTTATTCTGCCTCACAGCCGAGCGTGCGCACCAACACCACACACCAGTCCGTTAACTAACGGTTAATAGGCAAAGTGCTGTGGTTTACCCATTTCGCTGGGCAGAGTTACGTCCCTGCCTGCCAGGATCCACTGATTTCGTGATCGAATCCCAGATTCGCCCCGAATATAACTTTTTTTTCTTTCTCGGAACCACATCTGTGGCCGTGGTTTTTCACAAGCGTTGTAAATATCTAAATTCTTAGTCATTGTTGGTCTTCAACCGAAATGAAGCTGCCACGCCGTGATAAATGTGGTATCGGCGTAACACCCAACTCACTCTCACTCAGACAGGACATCCTGATGTGAAAAAGTATCATTTGATAGACATGCATCAGTAATAAACCACACGGATCTATCCGATACGAGACCCTGTTGCGTCGAAAATACAGAGCATCATTAAACTGGCCGTCACTTGTACGTTTTTTTCATCAGATTAACGATCTAACATCGCCCCTAAAACACTGACAGTGTCTTAATCTGTTTCAGTTTATGGCATTTCAGCATACATGTTTTACATTATTGGAGAGAAACTTGACATCCCCCCCCCCCCCACCCCCTAATTTGTACTGAAGCTAACTTCCTACCCCACACACAGCAAACCGAGCGCGCTCAGTCTCGTGAGGTCCCACTGGTGACTCGATCTGGTCTATGCGGGCGGGCCTTGACTGTGATATGTATTCCCGACCCCTAGGGATCACTAGGGTTTCCTCCACACAGCCAAGAGTATTTACCCACCGCAGGGGAGATACATTAGCTGTCATATCTGAGTCTACTCCAGGAAGTCACTCCGACAGGGAAATATCATTATACGTTTCTTGTAACGGGAATAGAAACGTAAACCCATCTGACTGACGTCAAGTTTCAGGTTCAGTCAAGTTATAGACACAAATTAAGTTTTTAACTCCAGATGGGCGACGCGCTTTTTCACGGAAATACGAAGCATTTTTTAAATGCCTCATACGTGAATCTTTTTAAATTTCTTTAGCCTGAAACGTCCGCGCCGTTGCAAAAAGATCTGTTCCCGGTGAAGATGATACCAAGAACGTCAGTGGTAAGAGAGTGAGGATTGTTTTGCGCCGCCTTTAGCAATATTCTAGAAATTTCCACGTGACGATCGAACGCTTTAACCACCAGGTTACCCACCCGCCCCGACGTCAATAGTAGACATTTTCACACCTCTGCAGTATGGTACTATTTGGTATATTACGACACCTCACACATGCGGCATTTTGGCGATACAATCGTGAAACTGTTGCGATTAGCGACAATCGGGAAATGTCATCCCTACAGCAGTGGCAAGGGTGTATGTTTGTCAAGACCCATCTGATTCGTGAGTGCGTGAGATTTAACGGCGTGTCAGCCTGATATTTGGGGAAAGCCTGAAGTGATGAAGTGATATTTACCACTTTGATGATTGAGTGAGTGAGTTGGGTTTCACGCCGCTTTTAACAGTATTCCAGTTATATCACGGCGTGTCAGCTTAATGTGGGAGGAAAGCCCGAAGTGATGCGGGTCTCAGACGTTTACCACTTCGGTGAAACTCACGAGCATGGGTATGGTGCTGACACGCCTAGAAACATAATCGGGGAGAACCGGGATTTGAACCGACAATCCTAGGTTTCTGGCGTGCCCAAGTGACGTAACCCTGCACAGCGAATCGCGGCGCCTTAGTCGACTGGGCCACCCGTGGCCCCTCTTCCCTATAGCAGTGCCAATGGTGTATGTTTGTAATAGCGTTCACTCAAGACCCATCTGATTCATGAACATAGCACCAAGTGGACACAATCAAGACTCGACAGGAAGATAATACAGACATTCAGAATATAAGATGATGCATGCTGAAACTAAGGATGAGAAATGCTTCTTACAAGAAACAGAAGCTGCAGCCCCTGGTTATGCAGCCACACTTTAGCGTGCAAATAAGTTAACCCAAAAATCCAGTGCTCGTCAACAAATTTTGATCAAATCAGATTTTAAAAAAAAATATTCCCGAATTGTACGTGATCGTATTTCTAACTTTGCTTTACGCCTTGACGATTAAAAAACCTGTAATTTTTAAAGCATAACTTTAGTGGGGGAAACAATGCTTCGATGCGGGATTTGTGTATTAACACTGGCGAGTGGGCAGGACCAAAGGTAAACTTTGGGTGAATTTTCAATTTTACAACACTTGATATTTGCATGTTATCAAACATAAAATCTTTCTAATGTAATGCATAATTTATATGTTTGCGTTTATTTCATGGAATTGAGTAATAAAATGTTGGAAGAGATTATAAATGCGTGCATGTTGTGCAGTGGAATGATATTGAATATTGAATGCTATTAAAGACATCAGGAAACCGCAAAGTGCAAACGTTCCCTGGGTCGAGTTCATTGAACCGACTAAAGATGGATTGCCCTGGTACCTTGGATGAGAGAGAGAGAGAGAGAGAGAGAGAGAGAGAGAGAGAGAGAGAGGTGTAGTTGTGTGCATGTGTGTAAAAACAACCTTCACTAGTTCAAGAGAGACAGAAAAGTGTAAAAGGAAAACAATATGGCAGCCGACACAAAAAGACCATCGATTATTGTTTTCTTCGTCATATTTAGATATTAAAATTATTTTATTCATTCGAAGTTGTAGGTTGTAAAGCCTACAGCGCCAATCGGCAGACATTTCTAACGTGACGGACGATCCGTGGCCCCTGCAGTGTCACGCAGCAACACTGACACTAAAATATGACCGGATGAAGGGCCACGGTGACCACAGCCTCGCATCTCCCGTAGACACGCACGTGATTTCATCGTCGGTTCAGCATCTCTATGAACGCAGCAACGAAACTTGTTTTAATATCTGACGACTGCGACGATTTTACAGCAGTTTGGGGAATTGATGAAGTGGACGCTCTCCTTCTAACGGGATGTCAGCCATTGCCTTCTTTAATTATCGAGAACGTCATCAGAACAAACCTAACAATTCAATCATCGCGTTGACAGAATGACGGCAAATAAAAGGCCCCTTAAAAGAACTCACGTCACAAAGTACATGCTTTATAGAATACGAACAGCAGCGAGAGATTGCCTCATCAGCTGCTAACACACTTCCAAGGCATAACATAGTAATTAAAATCTTGCAATCTCTCTCAGGGTATTGAAACACATCTGCTTGGGTAAAGGTTTATTTAATCCTTTGGGTGCTCTTATATTTGTTCCTTCTACTGCGCATGTGCGTATCAACATTCGTCGTGTCCCGGATATTGAGTGGCAAGAGTTGGTAGTCCGTCTGATGACGCCATACACGCCAAATAATTATTGTATATCACAATCACACCACTCCCCTTTGGCAAGCTTTGGTGTCATGTGGTTCTGACCATGTCGTCGTGGTTACAAGTCTCGTGAAGTTGAGGACTGACTGGGTTCTGTCTAGCTGAACGACTAGACAGGTTTTGGTTGATTTCTCACAGGCTGCGACACAGCGACACTTAACCTAGCATTCATTGGTCCTCGATGTCTAATAAAAATAAATAGCACAAAACCTGAAGTTTGTTTGTGAAGAGTGAGTGAGTGAGTGAGTGAGTTGGGTTTAACGCCACTTTTAACAGTATTCCAGTTATATCGCGGCGTGTCAGCTTAATGTGGGAGGAAAGCCCGAAGTGATGCAGGTCTCAGACGTTTACCACTTCGGTGAAACCCACGAACATGGGTATAGTGCTGACAAACCTAGAAACATAATCGGGGCGAACCGGGATTCGAACCCACAATCATAGGTTTCTGACGTGCCCAAGGGACGCAATTCTGCACAGCGAATCGCGGCGCCTTAGACGACTGGGCCACCCGTACCCCCTGTTTGTGAAGAAAACAAGTGTATTATTATATCAAGGTACGAACAAGACACCTTTTACAATTATTGATGGTGAGGTTTATTGTCACGTTCAAGATTATTACACAGTTGAACAAGGATACCCCATTTAGACACTGTATACTGACTCTGAGCCGACAGTTCTTGTTTTATCCCCTTAATGCTAAGCGCCAGGCAGGATAACAACAATTACCATCATTTTACTTCTTTTTGGTATGACGCAGCCGGGTGTCGAACCTTCCGAGCTTATGCTATCCGGGATGACGCTTTATTAGCTAGTACACGGAGGCAGCCATTATTGATCGGTAGCTCGAAAAACTTAGTTTTTTTATATACACAGACAAACAGTCATTCACTTAACAGATTCAATAAATGAATAAATTTGTCTCCGTAAACGTGATGAATGTAACTTAATATAAGCCGGCCGCCATGATCCCGCGGCAAGGGAGTTAACTACTGGACTTTTATAGTCAGTTAACTTCCTTGCCTCGGGAAGATGGCGGGCCACACGTGTCGTCCGCCACCGTTGCCGCCGTTTGGATATTTCCTTTCTTTACAACGCTTCAACAACTGGAGCCAGTGTAGCTGCCATATTTTATTATATCACTTACCGGTAAAGATCCAAGGGAATAGTGAGACACATACACTTGCTTCATTATACATACATAATGATCTGCCACGGGAACGCGAGTTGCGGTGACACACTATTGATCTTCAGACAGGCAAGCATATTCAGAATATAAGTCCTTATTGGTAGATGGTATTAGGTGAGCTTCATTGACTTTTGTCCTGCTCTTGATGGACGGACGATGGACAAAATGCCATGGTATGTTCTCACACGAATATAAAGGTGACCTAAAACAAATCGCGGCAGCGTCATAAAGAACGTATAGATACTACAGAGCCTCGCGTTTCTTGCAAACTATCTGACTGATGACATGCTGTCGCTGGTTTCTAATAAATGGTTCCTGATATTAGCCTGGCTAGCGCGTCATCCAGAAGCTGAGTGAGTGAGTGTGTGAGTTGGGTTTAACGCCGCTTTTAACAGTATTCCAGTTATATCACGGCGTGTCAGCTTAATGTGGGAGGAAAGCCCGAAGTGATGCAGGTCTCAGACGTTTTCTAATTCGATGAAACCCACGAGCACGGGTATGGTGCTGACAAACTTAGTCCTTTGGGTGACAAACATAATCGGGGAGTACCGGGATTCGAACCCATAATTATAGGTTTCTGACGTGCCCAAGGGACGCAACTCTGCTCTGCGCCTTAGACGACTGGGCCACCCGTGGCCCCGCCAGAAGCTGATAACAGGCTCGGCAGGGCAAGAGTGAAGCGAAGTGTAAGTGAGTGAGTTGGGTTTAACACCGCTTTAAACAGTATGTCAATGATATCATGAGGCCAGCTTGATGTGGGAGGAAAGCCGAAGTGAGGCAGGTCTCGGACGTTTACCACTTTGGTGACATCGTCGAGCACGGGTTTTGTGCTGACAAACCTAGAAACATAATCGGGGCGAATCAGGATTCAAACTTCTGATCAAAGGTGTCTGGTATGCCCACAGCGATCTGCTGCACTTCAGACGACATGGTCACTGACGACCCTCTGAAGCACAGGTGCGTTGAGTTGAGTTGAGTTGAGTTGAGTTTAGGTTAACGTCGCGTAAATATTATTGACGGGTGTGTTGCTGCTTGTACTTGTCCAGACTTCAGCCATTTTCATAGCGCATGCCGCAGTTTAACATAGATACTCCACACAGACGGAGTGCACGACTCCGAGACGACCAGTACTGGTTTTATCCCCTCAATGCCAAGCGCCAGATAGAATAACAATAACCATCTGTTAACGTCTTTTGGTATGACGGGGCCGGGGATTGAAGAGATCTTGTAGGATGCCCTGCGAGAGGCAAATGATGAAGTGACTGTCACACAACATAGAGCCTGGTTTGAGAATACATAAACCCGCACGAGAGACGCACGAGACGTATCATAATTGGAGATTTATATATGAGACAGATCTCTCAAGAAATATGTTAAGGGGACATCGGGTGGTTTGAAACATACTTTGATGGAGAGTACATTAATCCTGCAAAACGAAGGACTGCGACAATTGGTCTATAAAGTGAAGTCACGTATGGTTTGGCATACATAGCGATGTTGTCCGAGATTTGGTAGGTCAGACGAGATTTGGCAGGCAAAACAAGATCTGGTCTTAAGACGAAGCACCACAGCATTTAGTAGGTTAGGTTATCACAACCGGAATTTGACAACGCATATGAAGAATATTTGGAAATAAATCGAAACACGAGAAAGTATCATGAGGAATAAAAACAAATCAGGAAAAAAAACCTTTTATAAAGGCGAAACACGTTGTTAGTATTTAAGAGAAGCCCCATCGTATCTGAACAACATGATGTAACGTCAACGAATAATAATATCTTTAATAACTTCAAGTTGTCTCCCAACGAGAGATTAGACCGAAAGCTTCTGTGACTAGCATAGTGTTATATTGATTTCCGACACTTAATAAACTCTAAAACCTCTCACTGGAGTCCATGAGCTCAGATAACGTGAATTCAAAACCCATTTAGACATCTCTGTTTGTTCCATTGGTAACGGGCCAGTCCAACTGTTAAATTAGACACTTGTATCAATTGACGTCATCGCCACAGACCTATCCGCTTCCCTAGCATGGAGATAAATACTGCTCAATATGGCTACAGATTAAGGAGAAATAAATTCCTCTAACATTTAATCACCTCGTTAGAAACTAATTGCTGCTTATCACGAGTAATGACATTGGTATTTAATGAGTATTTAGTGGGAGATTTTGTTTCTGAACATGGGGGCGAGGTAGACGCCTTGTTTAAGTGTTCACTCGTCACACTACGGGCGGAGGGGTAGCCAAGTAGTAGAAGCATTCGCTCGTCACGCCGAGAGCACAGGTTCGATTCCCCACATGGGTACAATATGTGAAGCCCATTTCTGTTGTCGACCGTCTCCGTGGTCTAGTGGTTAAGCGTCCGCCTGGAAAGCGGAAGGTAGGGGTTTGGATCCCCGGCCGAGGGAGGAGAGGGTAGTTGTGTGCATGTGTGTACAAACAGCCTTCACTAGTTCAATAGAGACAGAAAAGTGTACAAGGAAAACAATATGGCAGCCGACACAAAAAAGACCATCGATTATTGTTTTCTTCAAAGTTCACATATACGTATTTGGAGGTAAATGATTAAGGAGTAGATTCATATTTAGATACTAAAACTAATTTATCCATTCAAAGTTGTAGGTTGTAAAGCCTACAGCGCCAATCGGCAGACATTTCTAACGTGACGGACGATCCGTGGCCCCTGCAGTGTCACGCAGCAACACTGACACTTTCACCCCAAGTTGTCCTTTAAATAACTGGCTACGACCAAATATAGTTTATTTATGGTGACTGCCTGGCGTCTTGAATGAATAATAACATCTTGATTCTGCACCATTCGTGTGTGATTCTTGATGAATCGAGAAACCAGGTTTATCGTCTTGGTGCTATTCTAGGGACATATAAAAAAAAAGAAAACGCAAATACACATAAAAATGTGCTTTTTCCTACTCTGGTGACGCCAAGCTGTTTTAAGCAAACGCAATCAGTATAATATGATAAAGGAAAATCGTCCATCAGATCGTATTTCAAATGTCGTCAGCTAGACGGTTTCAAGTGTAAATTGTACTTTATCTGAAAACATTCAATATTTTTTGCTTTCTATATAAGATTGATAAACAGTTTCCAAACTGTGTTTGCGCATCATAATGAACCAGCATCAAACCGTTCTTCCGTTTTATGACTAGGGAGGCACCGGTGGCCTAGGAATCTAAGGCGCTGCAATTCGCTGTGCGTCCCCAGTTGCGAACCCGTGAAGATCTGGGTTAGACTAGGTCTTCAGCAACCCATGCTTGCCGTAAGAGGCGCCTGTGCTTGTCGTAAGAGGCGACTAACGGGATCGGGTGGTCAGGCTCGCTGACTTGGTTGATGCATGTCATCGTATCCCAATGGCGTGGATCGATGTTCATGATATCAATCACTGGATTATCTGGTCCAGACTCGATTATTTACAGACCGCCGTCATATAGCTGGAATATTGCTGAGTGCGGCGTTAAACAACAAACCAACCAACCAGTTGCGAACAAACCGTTTCACTGCATAGTCAACAACCGTTTCCCCTCGCATTATGACAAACCTGATCCATTAATCACGATCAAAATGTTATCCCGCTCTTAACCAAACCCAACCCCTTCGTGATAACCGATGTCGTGATAACCGATGTCGTGATAACCAATGTCGAACCCTCCCCTCCATCCCCGCCCAGACTTTCCCACGCAATGTGCCCAAATCACCCACCACCCATCCCACTGTGACCATCCTAGTTGCTTTGCAATCTAAACTGGTTCCTCTGTTTGGTTTGCGCAGTAGGTTTAACGCTATGAGCTACCCATTGCCAACTCATGTTATTCCGGAACAAGCCGAAAAGCGACTCGTGCCCGTCTTGTGGCCAATTTTTGCAACTGGGTTCCGTCTGAGCGCAAACGGGCATAGCTAAAAGAATTGTCAACTCGTTACGTAATGATACACATATATTTTCCCCAAATATATATTTTTCAGATGCTATTTAAAACACATAGTAACTTATGGTATTATACAGAATTATACACATTTAACTGTGTCTTATAGATGCAAGGCATATATAAAGTAAAACATGATTCCTGAAGAATTCTTTGACCGAAGTACTTGAGGTCATACCCGGGGTTTGATTGCTTTGTCGTATTTTCGAACATAACTTTCATCCATAGGGGGGCGAGTCTTCTTGCAGGTTACGGAAAGGAGCGAGTGGTGACGAATGTAGGCTACCAGGGTACCGTCAAAACATGTGGTAACCGCTGTCCCATATCTGGTTATAGGTGCGCATGCGTAGCACGAATGTAAATACACATGGAGACTCTCTCTCCACCAACAAACTGTTCTGCTTGTGTAAGTTTGGGCGAGAGCAAGTTTACTTCACAAAGACATTTTAAGTAGTCCACTATTTGCTTTCATTCGATACCAAGAATCAATGAATGCCATGTTTAGTGTCCCACAATCGTAGCCGTGAAATCGACCACTGTCAAATCGTCAGGTGGAGAGTATCCCAGTAAAGATCAAATCATTCCCTGCATTGAAACAAACCCATTCGCCTTAAACTAAACCGTTCCCCGACATCTGTTCCTCTACTTATCACCTTGAGTATTCCAACACATATACCTACCAAGGACGCTCCGTCATGGGGTAGTTTCAGTTAAAAAGACTGATTACTTCTGTAGAGAACAGTAATGATCATTTAGATGAAAAAATGTGATTTACCTTTCCACAATATCCGTTGCGCAAAGGTTGCCATGGTTTTAAAGGCTTCGTTCACAGGCTGACCAATCTGCGAGAAATCAAGGACATTGATTAAAGATAACTCGGCTGCTGTAACAGATTTATAGTTATCTTGGGTGATCTTTCCGTCTCCCCCATAAAGCACGGGTAATACGGGTGACAGGGTGAGGGACATTGTTCATATCTTTCAGGGATGGAGGTGGAGAAATTGTCAATGCTACAGCGTTTGGCTGAGACATTTATCTCCATACGCCATCAGTTGTGGAGATGATGGTGTCATGGACGTCCACGTTCAATTGGATGCAGTCCATGGCTATTGCGTTATAAGTTATAACGTCTGGCTATTGTCACGCGAATCGGCCATTGTTACGGTAATGGTTCAATATTGTGATGTGTGGACTGGCGAGATGCGTCGCACAGTGATAGATGTAGCTGTCACGGATTTCTGGCAGGAGAAGTTGGAGAATCAGCGATATTTGAAACCATTGCGTGCCGTATTGCAGTTTCCAAGTGTCGCCCAGAGGAACAGAACAACACAGGACAAAACATAACTTAATTAATGTTTAGAGCTGATGAATTGTTTCTTTAGCTGTTCAGAGCATTATATCTCCATTCTATTTGATGGATACCCGACCTAGACCAATACGTTGCCACACTCGCAGCAATTGTGTCGTTTTGATCCGAGTCAAACATCACGATGTTAAAAGTAGCTGTCCGAATATGAGGAATTGTGTGCTAGGTCAGAGAGTGAGTGAGTTGGGTTTATCGCCGTTTTTAACAATATTCCAGTTATATCACAGCTTAATGTGAGAGGAAAGCCCGAAGTGATGCAGTTCTCAGACGTTTACCACTTCGGTGAAACCCACGAGCACGGGTATGGTGCTGACAAACCTAGAAACATAATCGGGGCGTACCGGGATTTGAACCCACAATCATAGATTTCTGGCGTGCCCAAGGGACGCAACTCTGCACAGCGAATCGCGGCGTCTTAGACGACTGGGCAATCCCTCCGAAAACAATAGATGACGTCATCGGAGGTTTCAAATGAGGGTTACTCCCGTTCCATATTTACACGTTACATACCTCTGCGAACACTGACACGATTGCAATGCCATATGGAGCTTGTAGCGCCTCTCGGAACGAGGAGTAGATATCAGTGTTGTAAGCCACAAGTTGAATCTGTAAATGTAATATAATAATATCAGAAAAACACCTTGAAGTAATATAGTTCTTATTGACCCTCGTAGGAAGTCTAATACAGAATAGATTCCTAGTGATCTGTGCTTGTAAGAGCCGACTGAAATAGGGATTTCGTGGTAACTATAACTGGCCAGGTTGATTTTGTTTAAATCGTAACATGAGTGAGTTAGTTGGGTTTAACGCCGCTTTTAACAGTATTCCAGTTATATCGCGGCGTGTCAGCTTAATGTGGGAGGAAAGCCCGAAGTGATGCAGGTCTCAGACGTTTACCACTTCGGTGAAACCCACGAGCACGGGTATGGTGCTGACAAACCTAGAAACATAATCGGGGCGAACCGGGATTCGAACCCACAATCATAGGTTTCTAGCGTGCCCAAGGGACGCAACTCTGCACAGCGAATCGCGTCGCCTTAGACGACTGGGCCACCCGTGCCCCCGTAACACGTGGGTAGTGGTTCAAAGCCATGCTTAAGCTATCAAAGGGGCAGCGACGAACACAGTTCTTATTTACAGCACTGACACGTCGCATAGGAGACCGGCTCCGCTTCCAAACGATTGTACAGTAAGGAGGCCATTCCTAGTGATCACCGCCGTTATATGGTTATATATGTAGGAGAAACCATGTCTCCGAGGGATTACTAGAGATTGTAAACCCGCACATGAGGAACGTTCCCGAATGTGAGGGTTTACAATCTCTAGTAATCTCGAGGAGACATGGTTTGTCCAACTTATATACCGACTCATCGCATAGACAACGTTTTTAATGAAATAACTAGTAATAAAAATTCTCAAATGTATAACCTGTATCGGAGATGAAATATCGCCTGCAGTCGTGAACTCGGTTCAATGAAACCGGTGATCTCAGCACGTCGGTTTCGCAACGGTGCGACATCTGCACGTGCGTCTCGCAATGGCACGAAATCTGCACGTGCGTCTCGTAGGCTGAGACTATCACACGTTTTGCTTTGACTGACGCTCATTCATTGCACAGCCTGTTGCTGGCGTACGGGTCTTGAAAAGGACATTCTAAAAAGCAAAGCTACTTATCAACACATCTGTAGCCTTGTGGTATACTCACTGGGCTACAGATGTGGAGGTTCCCGATCCTTGGGAATATACAGAAAACATTTAAGGATTGACTGTTGTTTTTTTTCGGTTCATTGAGGTATGAATCGAAAAACCGATAGGCAAACTGTATGAATCCGCGTAGCGGATTCTTACTAAAGTTTGCACGTCGGTTTTTCGATTCATACCTCAATGAACCGAAAAAAATATACAGTCAATGCTTATAATTAAATTCGACAACGTAAACCATGTTTTATCTACAAAAGTTTAACCCAAAACAGTTGCATATATCAAAACAGAAAAAAATGACGACATTGATAAACATTCCAGGTGTAGGAATACATACAGTGGTGTGACATAAATCAGGTGATCGTTTAATTTATGCACATAACTTGACACGCCTACACAGTCAGTAGCCAATCAACGGAGAGTGGGATTAAAACAAAATTCATTGGACCTGTCAATTAAGGCAAGAGGCGAAAAGAACTGCAACAGTCAAACTGTAACGAACCGGAAGAAATGTGTCCGAGAGAAGGCGGCTGTTTCAAATAACATGGTCATTTAACGCGTGCCTCAAACATTTCTTCCCTGATTACGGTAAAACACAGTTGGAGAAATGCTAGTTAGAAATGCAACCCGAAGACACGAAAGTTGAACCGAGGCGAGCGGGAAAAAAACAGGCGAGCGAGCCTGCACGATTGCTGTTTCATTCATTCTCGGCCTTCGGTTTCAAAGGGTAGTTTAGACAATGAATATGCATGAAAGTCGCTAAATGTCCTGTGCATGACGATACACGTGAGCAGAAAGGGAATTCCCTCGACTGTAATATTGGGATTCCCCGACATTCCGCGATAATAAAAGTAGTGCGCCGCGGTGGGCGTGGCTTAATCTTTTACATTCATTGGGAAATGAATGCAATAACACGTGACCAATTCAGCTAATCAGAATGCAGGAATTTCCATGAACACAACGAAAATTTAATTATTTGTCATTTGATTTTACATTTCATTACATGTTATAATCGTTGTAATAACTCCTACGAGGTGTTACCACAATTTCAAAAACTCCATTTCAAACAGCAAGTAGGTTTATATTGATACAAGTAGCGCAAATCAACACCTCACTCACATCGTTCATGAAACTCGGTCAAGGCTACAAGTCAGGCGGGTCGTACTGGTTGGGCATATGACACGGCACTGTCATAGACACCAGAAATGGTTCAGCGTAAATTTGTGTAAATTTGATATCGTTGACTTCTAAAAACTGATTGATGGACAGTTGCATTTTTTAATTAAATTAGTTCTCATTACATATGACGGCTTGAGGGATATTGAACTTGAGAGCTTTTTTCCCTTTTGTCGCCTTGGGGCTGCTGTCAGTGTAGATGACAATCAAAAATACATGGTAACCTGAAGACAACATCGGCCAATGGAAAACGTTTGTTTGTTTTATAAGAAAACGTCTTTGAGAAACTATTTCATAAATTTCATAATTGAAAAATAGACGCGAGTCTTATGTTGGTCATGTCATGGACATGCCAATACAGTGAATGACATTATGAGCAACGATGTGAGTATGGTTTTACGCCACTTTTAGAAATATTCCAGCAATATCACAGCGGAGGACACGAGACATGTGCTTTACAGATTCTACCCAAGTGGGGAATCGAACACCGTCTTCGGCGTGACGAGCGAACGCTTAAACAAACCACAAAGGCTACTCATCGCCCCCTTTTAGACAGACGAGGTATGGTATGTCCCTCAGAGATTCCGGGCATCAATAAATCCCAAGTAGTCCTGTTTGTCGTTAGTTTAACGCCGTACCTAGCAATGTTCCAGCTATATATCACGGCCGCATACAAACAGATTATTGCTATCATTAGGAATACTTCAGTTTATGAGCCAACAATAGCGAGCTGGAGACCTATCCTTGGTCGCCTCATGGGTGCTTATCATTCGGGCACTCAGGCTTATGACAGTCGGGTAGTGACAGTTGTGTACAGTCCTACTTTGCGTGGCTCAGATACAGATTGTTCACATGGTGCCGTGATATAGCTAGAATGTGACGACTGTGGTTTATCAACGCTCACTAACTGAAATACAGTATACTACTGTTCAAAGGAAACTACCACTTGTTGGCGATAGGGTGACGAATATAGCTAGAATGTGACGAGTGTGGTTTATCAACGCTCACTAACTGAAATATAGTATACTACTGTTCAAAGGAAACTACCACTCGTTGGCGATAGGGTGACGAATACCTCGCGCTCCCTCGCGTCTTTGTGCTGTAGATCATTTAGTTGTCAAAATAAATGAATATTCCCTCGAACGCGACAAGGGCGCGACATTATCATGCTTTGTTCGGTGGAAACTTGTATGAAAGAAGTGTTGTCAAACCATGACAACAAAGAACTAATTAAAATGCATAATCCAAAATAATTTCATTATGCAAGAAAGATGGAGGTCACAGAAATTCTGCAGGGGAAAAATCTGCTGGGAGGAGTATCTCTGCTAGGAGTTGGTCCAAATGGCTTTGAAGAGAAGCTGGGGTAATATAAATATTTGAGCGCGCAACAGAACACACGGACCGTTCTTCCACCATTCACTTCCATTACAACTTCAGTGCCGAAATCTTAACAACCCCACAATACTCACAAGACAGATTTCTACTCGAGTTGAAAGAAACCCCACAAGCCATGTATGTACTCGTTAGTCACAAATGCATCATAAACGTATGTATCATCCAAATATGTTTCTGAAAATCAAATTATCCTTTCAAAACATATTTGAGCTACTTGTTACCGCATTTCAGTATTCAGTATTTGATTCAATTTGTTATTGCAGTTTGAAGGAACAGATATGATGGTTAACTCACAGTAGTGTGTACTTTTAGTACATTAGCTCTGTTTGGAAAATCCCCCGTGGATTTTCCGGGGCAAAATTGGTCCCCAGTGCTTGCTCTAAAAGCCGACGAGAAGGATGTAATTGTCCGTTGATGTAAAGTAGTTTTTCGATGGTTTCGCAGTCGAATAAAAATAAAGCCACAAGGCGCTGTAGTTCACCTGAACTTCTCTGAATCATTATTTTAGATAGCATCTATACACATATTTATCCTGGGATAAACAACACGAAAATATGTAAACAACTGTCTGATTAAACGGTAACTGTTGAAATTGTGTCAAATTTCAAATCGTCAGTCGCCTTATTTCTCACTTAACTTAATTACTTCATATGCAATTTCATGAACATACATTCAGAAATGGCTGAGTTAGGGTCACAAATCGTAATTACAATATGGTATAATACAATATGGTGGCCATGTTGAATTTGTTGGAGCAAGTATGAGTTTTACATCTGATGGGGCCATCATTGCACAGTTTCAGCTAAATTTTGGCTCAGTAGTTTCACATGTGTGGAAAATAGCAACGAGCTGCGATTGAACTGGATCCAAGGCCCCGTTTCACAAAGAGACCTCAGCGGTAAGACAACCGTCACACCCACACCTTAACATACTATTCAGATTTACAATTGCCGTAGCGCTAAGACCGCTTTGTGGAACGGGGCCCTGATATATACGGTAAACTAACCTACACTGATGCTTTGAAAGAGACTCTGGTACACATGGTACAAGCGGTATAATGCTCCCTATTACCCCAGGCGTGTCGTAAGGGCAGACAAACTGAGGTGGTCACACTATGTGTCCTGGTTGACCGTGTGTTATCGTACCCCGACTGCGTTCGTCATTGTTCGAAATAAAACCAGGTTTGCCTGACTGATAAACGATCATTTATAGGCCGTCGTCAGTTGTTGTTGTATTACGGTATTAAGCCACTCACTCCTTACGGCCGACATGTTAAATCTTGCCACCGTTACGTTAAGCTGCTAATGAATTGTTTTACACAGTTGCAAAAATAGTAGAGCAGAATTTTATTATTATTATTATTATTATTATTATTTAGTTTTACTGTCGTAAGCAACACTGATCAAACTAATCGGTAATCAAACTAAGCGCAAAAGGGCATTTAGTTTGAATATTTATAAGCATTCCCCATTTAATAGCCTATACTCAGTCATGGGCGCATTATGTGCATAGTTAAGTACGACGAAAGGACGTTCTGGAAAAATAGGTTTTACATTTGGGGTATTAGACAGATTGTCCTAGATTCAGGATCTACGTGTACTGATTCTTTGGATGGTATTTTCACTTCCTGATTGCCAACACAAATGAATTCCTCACAAATAATATATGACATGCTTTTCGTAAAAGTACATTTAGTATAGCAAACATATTAAGCTTTAAACCTAACGTCGACTCATCTAGAATTTGGAAATTCCAAGGTAGCATTTAATAATTTAATGGATATCGGTTTCAGTTTGAAAACCAGTGATACTCTGTGCTTTGAGACCAGCATTGTTTTCATGCTTAGGAGCTCACTTACCTAAAACAAATACTGTAAATAAATAACTGTATTCCTTTGACATTCGCCTGCATGTGACTATTTTTGTGACTATATTCAACTTGCGGTATGGTATCTCAGTGGTCTAGCACTATAAAACCGGCAGAAGTCCTGAACTTGTGTGAACAGCAATACACATGCATGCACGTCGCTAACATAAGTGCAATAATCTTGATCACCACGTCTGTTTGTTGTTTAACGCCGCGCTTGGGAATATTCCATCTATATGACGGCGGTTTGTAAATAATCGAGTCTGGACTAGACATTCTACTGACGTCATGAACATCTATTACACAACTGGGATACGATGACGTGCATCAACCATGATAGACCACCCGACCCTATTACGCCTTTGTCGCCTATTACGATAAGCATGGGTTGCTGAAGATGGTAATGAGTGAGTGAGTGAGTGAGTGAGAGTATGGTTTAACGCCGCTTTTAGCAATATTCCAGCAATATCACGGCAGGGACATCAGATATGGGCTTCACACATTGTACCCATGTCGGAGATAGAACCCGGGTCTTCGGCGTGACGAGCGAATGCTTTTACCACTAGGCTACCCGACCGCCCAATGAGTACAATGAGTTGAGTGAGTACAGGTATGGTGGTGACGGACCACGTGTTACAATCAGTAAAAAATGTGGGATTCGAACCCACGTAGGGAAGGCCCAAGCATTAAGAACTGAAACCTTTGTCATCGTATCCCAATTGCGTGGGTCGATGCTCATAATGTCAATCACTGGATTTGGATGAAATCCAATAGATACAAAACGGGGATCCCGGATTCTTAAAAGGATGGGGTCACATTTCTGTTAGTTTTGAGGAGGAGATTAAAGGGGTCCATATGAATCATTTTTTATTTCAAAAGGAGAGGTGCACTGAACATCAAGCCATGTTCAGACACTTGCACTGATACTAAAGTAAGTCCCCGCCATACATCTAACATGCTTTGTTTGTTTGTTTGTTTAACGCCGCACGATAATTTCGATATTTCTTTATTCATTTCGCACTGTGGGCCTTCGGCCCACTGTACATTTAGATAGTCAGGTCCACAATGGACATTAACGAGCTTCTGATATTCATGGCATGGCCAATATATATAATGAGAGGTTTTTCATGGTTTCAGCATGGCATGGTGACAACAATATGTTAAATTTATGTAATGTAGGATGGACAGAATATTTTCCCGGATTATACTTGTTTCTAAGATTGTTATATGTTTTACAAATTAACAGAAAATGCTATTCGTTTTCGATAAGACCAATGTTACAGAGGTTACAAAGTCTTTGGTCTCTTGGGACATTATGATATCTACCCACTTCAATATGGAGAACTACAACGAGGGGAAAAGCGCAGTACGACATTTATCAATATTGATGTTAAGAAGATACGGTTCAACACAAAAAAATAATCTAAATAAAGAATAGGTATGCATTTTCGGTCTACTAACAATATCTGAATGTCATTCTTGTCCATACATATATTTTTATCGGGATACAAATTCCAATACAAAGGGTTTTGGATAAGGTTTGGTTTTCCCGAACACAGCCGAAAACAAATTTATATAAGGTATTTTTAACCTTGGATACCCTATTAATCTTGCTAGCTTCTTTAAACAACAGATTATAGCTCTTTCTTGGATAACGACTATTAGGCATAGATATAATCTTACACCAGTAAGTAATACAACGCTTATATGCTGAAATGTACAAAGGATATCGACCGCACTCGCCTCTTACGACATGATCTTGTCTCGAAGACTTAACGCCAAAAAAATGTTTGCATGCTAACAAATGGATCTGTTCAATTTCTTTGTACACTGCACTCAGTATTATTCCAGCTGTTTGACGGCGGTCTGTAAATAACCGAGTCTGGACCAGACAATCCAGTGATTATCATGAGCATTGATCAACGCAATATGGGGTCGATGACATGCATCAACCAAGTTAGCAAGCCTGACCACCCGATCCCGTTAGTCGCCTCTTACGACAAGCATATATAGTCGCCTTTTACAGCAAGCATGGGTGGCTGAAGACCTATTCTAGCCCGGATCTTCACGGATCCACCTGACATGTACCTAACGTGCTAATTACTACCCTTCCTCCCTTGAACGTAATGACCTATGCCTCTCATGAATATTCATCAGGTTCAGTCGTCAGATCGAGGTTTTCTATCCAGTGTTTACCGGTAGTGACACAGCTCTGGATCGCCCGCTGTCGCTATTCCATGTTGTAATTTGATAAAGACCTATTCCTATGTGAATTCCATCACGTAGCCTCCTTGTTAAATTTGCTGATTATGCAGAACTATTAATTTGTGATAACACTTTAAGAACCCCAAGAGTCCCGTTCTGCAATGCGACTGTCAAAACTCCCATCTTAAACATACACTTTGGGTATCGAATCTCTCAGCCGGCTTCGTGAGAAGGGTTTGATCTGTTCCCTGACAGCGTTTCGGCACACGCGAGTATGCTTTAAAAACTGCTGCTGTCACGTCAATTCAGGAGTGGCAATTCTAACCAATCAAGAAAACAGTTAAAACAAAAGAAAAGGTGTCAGTTGCGTCAATTGAATACATGTCAATTACGACACGGTGGAAACTGCGCCTTGCTTAACAAGTATCACAGAGTCGATGCCGCACTACTGAGACAAACACGGCGATACCTGCCCTGGACCGTTACGCGCGGTTGACAGGTATTCGACAGGTACTCGATACCTCTTCAGAACATGATTGCCACTTTTACTCATAAAAAATATATTCGAAAATTGCGAAAATCTAATTTCAAGCCCTGTCAATCAAATGTCCCTTGATAAAATCGGCAATTTTAGATCGAATTTGTTTGTGAATAATTGCATCGTTGTCTGTGACTCCGCTATTGAAGCATGTTTATATATAGAAGTAAGGATGAAGTTCTTGTGTTCAGAACCATCAGGGGGCACGGGTGGCCCAGTCGTCTAAGGCGCCGCGATTCGCTGTGCAGAGTTGCGTCCCTTGGGCACGCCAGAAACCTATGATTGTGGGTTCGAATCCCGGTTCGCCCCGATTATGTTTCTAGGTTTGTCAGCACCATACCCGTGCTCGTGGGTTTCACCGAAGTGGTAAACGTCTGAGACCTGCATCACTTCGGGCTTTCCTCCCACATTAAGCTGACACGCCGTGATGTAACTGGAATACTGTTAAAAGCGGCGTTAAACCCAACTCACTCACTCACTCAGAACCATCAAGAACTAATTAATAAAAACAAAGGCCCCTGAGGATTCAGGGTAGAATAGGTCTTCAGCAATTCATGCTCATCGAAAGAGTTGACTAACGGGTTCGGGTGATCAGGTTCGTTGACTTAATTGATGCATGTCAGCGTATCTCAATTTCGTATTGGATGCTCATTACATCAACCACTAATTTATCTTGTCCAAACTCGATTATTAATAGATTGCGGTCACATACATGTGTAGGTGGAATATTAAACTACATAATAAGGGCCTTTTTGGCCAAAAGGATACGCGTATGAGGAAAAACCTTGACAAATAATTTGTCTCAACAGATTTGTTTACATCAATGAGAACTTAATTTTGTTCTTTTCAACAGTTGCATGTTTTGGAATCATAATAACCCTAATCGTATAGGTAAGCTAAAGGCTAAAATATTTTTAAAAGGCTGATTTTCGAGGTTTTCGGGAAGCGTTTTTCTGTTCCTATGGAAACAATAGCAAGATTTTGACCCAAGCTGATTTTCCTTGCATTTCTGTCTTACGCTTAGTAATTCTCTAAAATTTCGAAAACTCACCCAATTGCACACAGTTCTGCCATACATATGAATTTCATAACATCAGACGTTTTTCTTTTGTTTGTTTGTTGTTTAACGCCTCACTCAGCAATATTCCAGCTATATGACGGCGGTCTATGAATACTCGAGTCTGGAACAGACAATCCAGTTATTACATTATGAGCATCGATCAACGCAACTGAGATATGAAGAATGAGTGAGAATGATTTTACGCCGCTTTTAGCACTATTCAAACAATATCACGGCGGGGGACACCAGAAATGGGCTTCACACAATGTACCCATGTCGGGAATCGAGCCCGGGTCTTCGGCGTGACGAGTGAACGCTTTAACCACTAAGCTACCCGACCGCCCCGAGATATGAAGGCAAGTCAGCAAGTCTGACCACCGATCCCGTCAGTCAGTTCTTGCGACAAGCATGGGTTGCTGAAGACCAAGCAGTTGACCTTGCTGTTATGCAGATGAAGACAGGAAAAGCGGCTGGGTTAGACGGTATACCGGCAGAAGTACTACGAAATCCTCATTGTATTAACTTACTTCACCATAATTATTATTAATTATTATTTTGAACATTCAGTGTCGCCGTCTAAGTGGGGAGCAGGACTAATAACTCCTATTCCTATGGACAAAAGTACCTTGTCAGATCCTTTGTCTTACAGGGGCATTACTCTCATATCAATACCATGTAAAGTCTACACGTGTATACTGAACTGCAGGATACAGAAGTGGTTGGAGTGAAATAATATTCTTGTAGAAGAGCAAAATGGTTTTAGACCTAAGAGAAACCGTACTGATAATTTATATGCACTTTATAATATTGTTAATAACCGCAAAGCCTCTAAACGATCTACGTATGCCTGTTTTGTTGATATTAAGAAGGCGTTTGATAGGGTTAATCGCAATTGCCTTTGGTACAAGCTTATGTCTACAAGCTATACAAGCCCTATATATGGACGTAACGTGTGCAGTTAAGCTCAATGGTTTTATCACTGAATCTTTTAATGAAACCTTTGGCGTTAAACAAGGGTGCAAGTTATCGCCAACGTTATTTACTTTTTATATTAATGATTTGGTGTTAGAAATTAATAAGTTAAACTGTGGCATACCTATTGAAAGTTCTGTGTTATCAGTTCTGTTGTATGCTGATGATGTAGCCTTGTTAGCCGAAGACGAAAACACGTTACAGAAAATGTTAAATGTTTTAAATATATGGTGTCAAAAATGGCGTTTGGATATTAATGCAGACAAAACCAAAATCATGCATTTCAGAAACAAATCTGTGGCTAGATCTGAGTGAGTATTTGTATGCGACAAATCTATTATTGATTATGAAAGCTCTTACAAATATCTTGGTTTAACTTTTAATGAGCATTTAGATATGCACAAAACAGTCCAGGTGTTGTGTAAATCGGCTAGCAGAGCTCTTTCTGCGTTGTATTCAAAGTTTAAACACGCGGGTGGCATTTCCTACGAAGTATTTAACAAGCTTTATAAAGCTCTTGTAGAACCTGTTCTATTTGATGGTGCTGGCATTTGGGGTTTGAATAAGTATAAGGAAGTAGAAATAATTCAAAATAAGGCTTGTCGTTTGTTTCTAGGCGTAAGAAAAAATGGCCCAGTTACTGCTATTAGGGGGGACATGGGCTGGTGTTCTGTTAAAGTGTCACAGCATGTTGAATGCTTTAGATTATATTTCAGAATTCAGAATATGCAGGCCCATCATCTTCCTCTTATCATTCAAAATTGGTCCAAAATCCGATCACAATCCTGGGATAAAAAAATCGTAAATATTTTAGCTCACTATAATTTGTCATTTTTACCTTATTGTGGATACAGGCATTAAACAGTGTGTTGACCGTGTAAAGTGTTTCTTAACTGCTGAGGATTGTGATATGTGGTATACTGCGCTTTGGAATGACAAGAATAATCCAAATGGCAATAAATTACGCACATACAGAATGTACAAAACATTACCTATTGCTGAGCCTTATTTATGTCATGTACGCTTTAGAGATCATCGAAGACTTTTAGCATCGTTTCGATGTGGTATTTTACCTTTACATGTTGAGACCGGCCGTTACGCCAAGCCACCTACCCCACTGTTTGATAGGACTTGTAAATATTGTCACGCCAATCCTATTAATGATCATGTAAATTATGTTGAAGATGAATGTCACTTTTTAAAAGAATGTCCATTTTATGATGATTTAAGATACAACTTAGCTAAAGAAGCAATTTCAGTTGATAATGCATTTCATTATATGAGTAGTTTAGAATTTATTTTTTTATTATGAACGAAGAATCGCTTCAATGTATTTTAGCCAAATCAATTTACAACACGGTTAAAAGAAGGCAATTTCATTTTTAAGCCAAGTATGTATGTATGACTTGTATGACTGTTATGTATGTGTGTGTGTGTGCGTGCGTGCGTGCGTGCATGCATGTATGTATGTATGTTTGTATGTATGTATGTATGTATGTATGTATGTATGTATGTATGTATGTATGTATGTATGTATGTATGTATGTACAGTTATTACATTATGAGCATCGATCACCGCAACTGAGATATGAAGACTGAGTGAGTATAGTTTAACGCCGCTTTTAGTACCGTTCCAGCAATATCACACATTCTACCCATGTCGGGAATCGAGCCCGGGGCTTCGGCATGACGAGCGAACGCTTTATCCACTAAGCTACCCAACCGCCCCGAGATATGAAGACAAGTCAGCAAGTCTGACCACCGATCCCGTCAGTCAGTTCTTGCGACAAGCATGGGTTGCTGAAGACCAAGCAGTTGACCTTGCTGTTATGCAGATGAAGACAGGAAAAGCGGCTGGGGTAGACGGTATACCGGCAGAAGTACTACGAAATCCTCATTGTATTAACTTACTTCACCATATTATTAATTATTGTTTTGAACATTCAGTGTCGCCGTTGCTGAAGACCAATTCTAACCTGGATCCTCGCGGGTCTTATATCAGAAGTCTAAAGGTCGAACGTGTAAGAAGGAGAAAAGACTAGCGGTCAGCCATCTGAACACATCTGATAATTTTCATCTGAACATGTCAAGTAGGCCCAAAGGGGTCTCAGCCAAGCGCCTCCTGTACATGCATACGAGAGTTGATGATACAGGTTGAAAAATCACATCTTCTTGTTCCACTCAAGAGACCGGTGCCTATTAGAATAAAGTATTGATATTGGCAAGGGAGTTTAAGACATCACGTTATTCTAATTGAAGATGTGAAATCCATTATAAGGTGCCATTATTCAGACTAACTGTAGCATGTTCTGTTAATACCCTCTTTACTCTTATTACGTTATCAACTGTAATTGGTTAGGCTCGTCACATGACCCTAGCTTCCTGTCTGGTTATTCACACACACGCGCAGTCCTATACCTAACGACCACGTCTTCAGTAGTTACCGTACACGACCATAGTGCGGACAAAACAAAATCAGCTGCGCGTAAAAACGACATGAAAATTGATCAATAAAAGATACGAATAAAATTCAGCAGCACAGTTTCTTTGGAAGCCTCGTGTGTCCCGTGTTTCAAGTATCACACGTGATGGGAATCCGATGAGATGAAGCGCCAATGCTACCATGGTTATAAGAGAAAGTATTAACTTCTTTATGAATTTCCCCCTAACACCGAACCCCGTTCTTCCTATCTGCCGAACTGCGGGACAATACTCCCCGCGTAACTTGGATTTATATTTTCAGCTATTTCCAGGATAATTAGGTTAGGAGAATTTGATGGGTAGTTACTCCTTGGCAGATGCAATTTGCACGGACATTTTGTGCATGGAATTCCACGGCCTGTATTATTTAGACATAAATAGCGATGGAAGGGTCGCGGATTGACAGGTTCATTGTAACCCAAGGAGCGTTATTACCCGTCTCAGTGGTGGAGCTGTTGCCGTTACCGAGGTTGGGACAGCTTCATATATTAACCGGGATGCGTGGACGGTGAAAGTGTTGCCGGGATCATCATCGCCCTTTAAAACAGCTTCCCAAGGCTGCGTCTTCATTTTGTATAGAAAATGGGTCGCCGAGTTGTCTCCCCTGCAGATATACTGCGTTTTACTTGCCGCTTAATCCTCTCCAGTCCGATCATAAAAATGAAGTAAATCACTTCAAGAGGATGTTGTTCCACCACGTTTAAAGTTTACATCAATATTTATGCTTAAAGAACTAACGGTAAAACTCGGTTAGATTGGCAGCTCATTATAATGGTAACACGACCTCTAGGGATGGTTTATTAATGCATTTGATCTGAAATATAAAACCTGACCCAAAATGGATTTTTTTCGTAATTTAGTATGACAAGTAGGTTATGTTAATAACAAGCAGGGCAGATATGGATTTGTTATTATCATGTTCTTTCCGATGAGGACCCTGCTTTGTCTTAATTTCAGCCGTAATGTTTTGCACACTTTAACCTCCTGAAGATAACTGCCCATTACGATCTCTGATGGAAATAGCTAGGTGATTAGCGACGGCTTAAAACTCAAAAACTAGTTACGTGAGGCGACCAAATCAGTCATCAAAACAATTTTGAATAGAAATTGGCTATCAGCATGAGCAAGACGTGATAACAATATGTTTATTGATCTCACCCGAGTTGGCAGGGAAGCGAAACGTTAACACAGTCGCCGATAACCCCATCTTGGTTAAATAAGGCGACTTTGTGTGGTGAACCGTTGACACGAAGGACGTTCGGGTGAATGAGTTTGGGCGAGTGTGTTTATGGGTGGTTGAAGAGTGAATAAGTGAGGGGCGAGTAAGGACTAGAGATGATTGATGAGAGAGTTGGTGAGGTGCGAGTGAGACATTGAGATGATTGATGAGAGAGTTGGTGAGATGAGAGTGAGACATTGAGATGATTGATGAGAGAGTTGGTGAGGTGCGAGTGAGACACTGAGATGATTGATGAAGGAGTTGGTGAGGTGCGGGTGAGACACTGAGATGATTGATAAGAGAGTTGGTGAGGTGCGAGTGAGATATTGAGATGATTGATGAGAGAGTTTGTGAGGAGCGAGTTGGCGATTGTGATGATTGATGAGTGAGCTGGTGAAGGGCGAGTGAGGTGCGAGTTGGCGAGTGTGATGAATGATGAGTGACTTGGTGAGATGCGAGTTGGCGACTGTGATGATTGATGAGTGACTTAGTGAGATGCGAGTTGGCGATTGTGATGATTGATGAGTGGGTTGGTGAAGGGCGAGTGAGATGCGAGTTGGCGAGTGTGATGATTGATGAGTGAGCTGGTGAAGGGCGAGTGAGGTGCGAGTTGGCGAGTGTGATGAATGATGAGTGACTTGGTGAGATGCGAGTTGGCGACTGTGATGATTGATGAGTGACTTAGTGAGATGCGAGTTGGCGATTGTGATGATTGATGAGTGGGTTGGTGAAGGGCGAGTGAGATGCGAGTTGGCGAGTGTGATGATTGATGAGTGAGCTGGTGAAGGGCGAGTGAGGTGCGAGTTGGCGAGTGTGATGAATGATGAGTGACTTGGTGAGATGCGAGTTGGCGACTGTGATGATTGATGAGTGACTTAGTGAGATGCGAGTTGGCGAGTGTGATGATTGATGAGTGAGTTGGTGAAGGGCGAGTGAGGTGCGAGTTGGCGAGTGTGATGATTGATGAGTGGGTTGGTGAAGGGCGAGTGAGATGCGAGTTGGCGAGTGTGATGAATGATGAGTGACTTGGTGAGATGCGAGTTTGCGACTGTGATGATTGATGAGTGACTTAGTGAGATGCGAGTTGGCGATTGTGATGATTGATGAGTGAGCTGGTGAAGGGCGAGTGAGGTGCGAGTTGGCGAGTGTGATGATTGATGAGTGGGTTGGTGAAGGGCGAGTGAGATGCGAGTTGGCGAGTGTGATGAATGATGAGTGACTTGGTGAGATGCGAGTTGGCGACTGTGATGATTGATGAGTGACTTCGTGAGATGCGAGTTGGCGAATGTGATGATTGATGAGTGAGCTGGTTAAGGGCGAGTGAGGTGCGAGTTGGCGAGTGTGATGAATGATGAGTGACTTGATGAGATGCGAGTTGGCGAGTGTGATGATTGATGAGTGACTTAGTGAGGTGCGAGTTGGCGAGTGTGATGATTGATGAGTGAGTTGGTGAAGGGCGAGTGAGGTGCGAGTTGGCGAGTCTGATGATTTATGAGTGGGTTGGTGAAGGGCGAGTGAGATGCGAGTTGGCGAGTGTGATGAATGATGAGTGAGTTGGTGAGATGCGAGTTGGCGAGTGTGATGATTGATGAGTGAGCTGGTGAAGGGCGAGTGAGGCGCGAGTTGGCGAGTGTCATGATTGATGAGTGAGTTGGTTAAGGGCGAGTGAGGTGCGAGTTGGCGAGTGTGATGAATGATGAGTGAGTTGGTGAGATGCGAGTTGGCGAGTGTGATGATTGATGAGTGAGCTGGTGAAGGGCGAGTGAGGCGCGAGTTGGCGAGTGTCATGATTGATGAGTGAGTTGGTTAAGGGCGAGTGAGGTGCGAGTTGGCGAGTGTGATGATTAATGAGTGAGTTGGTGAGATGCGAGTTGGCGAGTGTGATGATTGATGAGTGAGCTGGTGAAGGGCGAGTGAGGTGCGAGTTGGCGAGTGTGATGATTGATGAGTGAGCTGGTGAAGGGCGAGTGAGATGCGAGTTGGCGAGTGTGATGAATGATGAGTGAGTTGGTGAGATGCGAGTTGGCGAGTGTGATGATTGATGAGTGAGCTGGTGAAGGGCGAGTGAGGCGCGAGTTGGCGAGTGTCATGATTGATGAGTGAGCTGGTGAAGGGCGAGTGAGGTGCGAGTTGGCGAGTGTGATGATTGATGAGTGAGCTGGTGAAGGGCGAGTTGGCGAGTGTGATGATTGATGAGTGAGCTGGTGAAGGGCGAGTGAGGTGCGAGTTGGCGAGTCTGATGATTGATGAGTGAGTTGGTTAAGGGCGAGTGAGGTGCGAATGTTTTAGATGACTGATAAGCGGTGGGATGTTGATTGATTGAGAAGAAACAAAGAGCGAACGACGAGTGAGTTACATGTTTTGAGATGATTGATTAACGAGGAGTGAGTATTTGAGATGATTGATTAACGAGGGGAGAGTAAGTATTTGAGATGATTGATTAATGAGGGGAGACTGAGAGTTCGAGATGATTATTTAATGAGATAGTGAGCGACGATTAATATGATTGATTAGCGATTGATTGATTGGCTTTTCATATTTTAGTATTGTGTCATAAATTCTTCGCTGTCACAAACTACAAGCAACGTAGACGAAGAAGAACTGAAGACAGTACATACTTCCTACGTCTGTCTGATACCGAACATTATATTAGTCAGCGCTTCACGACGTACACTCTTCTTGCTGCAGGAGAAACCGACAACATATATTCTTACTAACAACACATCATTCTTTCAGATCACCCAACACCTCCAGTGAACGCTATTCGTTTTGGCAGCATTATCGACTGCAGTTTATTGTTTTATATAAGATAGCTACAGGATAACTCGTAAAAAACAATAAAGAACGAAGCGTGGTTTATTTACCGGTAAATCATTGTTCTATCATGACTCTGGAAATTGGAACATGCGCTCGCAACTTGATGACGTCGTTAATTGGGGGGCTTACTCCACCCATTTTGTGAATCGATCCCGGTTTTAGGTCTAGACGAACTAAAGCTTTAACTGGCATTATTGCTCTAATTGCATAATAAAAGATAGAGCATCGTAAGGTTGGCTGCTGTGGTTAGCGTTATTTCTAATCTTGTAAAATAAAGCGACATAGTCGTTGCTATATCCAATAAAAGTCTCTTCATAAAACAGTCAATTGTACGATTCCGACTATATCATGAGCATGCATCACTATCAAAAGTAAAGATACCAGGTGTTCGCGAAAAGGTGAGCGTATCCTGCCCCACCGGTGTTAACGGTCACAAACACATGCAAAGGCAAGTCAATTGTTCACCGGAAAAAAACACGGGGACATCTAGTACAAGTCAAAATAGGGAATTGCTAGTGCTAGCTCACTGAGATACCATGCCGCAGTTTAACATGAATACCCCACTCAGACACAGTATACTGACTCCGAGCCGACAGTCCTTGTTATAGCCCCTTAATGCCGAGCACCAGACAGGGTAACAACAAATACCATTTTTTAACGTATTTGGTATGACGCAGCCGGGGATCGAACCCCGGACCTTCCGCTCTCCGGGCGGACGCTCTACCTCTAGGCCGCGGAGGCGGTCCTGTATGCATAGATCTTAATATGAAACAGATGAGGCGGTCTCACTAGTCTCCTTTATTTCTAGTTCAGGAGAAGGGAAATGGCTAATTGATTGTTATTGAACGATATCAGATCATGTCTTTTCAAATCAGGACAAGGACATGGACTAACTTACACAAACGTGATAACACTTCCTCTCTTAGGGCAAAACGTCGAGCGATTCTGAAGTTCTTGTAATAATATATTATTCATAATTTCGTGGATTTATGACTGTTATTAAGGTATATGTATGCTCATGTCAAAGATTGGTAGATTCTTGCTCTCACCTCTGCTGAAAATGGCGTCCCTTCAATCGTATGTTCTGAGCCGTGGTCATCCTCGCTACCGAAGTGTAGTTTTATTTGCGCCACCCTGTAGTGATACATCAGAGGGCCGTCGCTGATGTTGAGGGAGCTGTAGCTGGACTCGTCCACAACCAGGGTAACGTCGCGCCCTGTGTTCACCAGCGTCCCGTGAATCTGGAAGCAGGATGTCGAGTGTAAGGGTATGCTTCAGCCGTAGCTCATTACGGTATAGTTCGTTTTTTTGTTACCATATTCGACGTAATAAGCGCCCCGCTCTAATAAGCGCCCACGGCGATATTTGCTAATATACTGGCTAATGAACAATCCCAATTAGCACCCCTTCCGATTGATAAATGTACACAAGACTGTTTATTCGTTCATAATACATTTGTTATATGCACCCTTAATTATGGGCAATTAAATTCTGGAAAATATATCTACGATACGCTTTAAGCAATAGTCCAGGGTGAACACCCAAAAATGAGCTTCACACAGTGTACCCATTTGGGGAAACGAACCTGGGCCTTCGGCGTGACGAGCTAACGCTTTAACCATAAGACTACTAACCGTCCACCGATCACATATTGGTAACTAAATCACCATACCAACCAGCAATTACACATCGTAAGAAGAAACCAGTTTCATTTATGTCTTAATTAAGATGACATCAACTCTGGGCTGCATGTAGTCACTACGATAAAACCATTGCTGCCTACCTCCACGAGACTCCATGGTAACAGAAAAACATTCAAATATTGATACCCTGGTCAAGCTCAACAACTGCTCGAAGATGTTCGTACACGATACCGTGGGGGTCTCATCCTGCAACTATTATAGTGTGTCTTAACTGGATTCGACACAATCCTGTAATCATACGTATTGTAAATATACGCACAAAAACTACAAGTAACAAGAACAGGCGAAACATACAGATGAAAGAACTCGGATCGCATTCGGTTGCTGATGACCGACAGAGAACCAGACATGAGTTACACAGCGTCCACTGGGGCTGTCATATGTACGCTCAGGAAAAGCTAATTACTCTCAAAGGAGCGTATTTGCTTAGAAAAACCTGTAATTTATTCAATAATTGGCATAGAACGACGTAATCCTCAAACAGGCGGCTATATAATTGTGCTTCAGATTGCCAAACGGGAGATGTGCGCTGCCATAATCAATTACACTATAAAGCACCAAGGCTTTTTCTTAAAGGATTCCTCGAAAAGACGCCCAGCGATGCTCAGAGTAAAGTTTTGACGTCCTTGCCTTTGATCATTATCATCATAAGAAAACACAAAGCTTTGGCCAAAACGAATATTCCAAGAGTTTGCTTTGACGATAGTTTTTTTCCAGGCCGAACAGGTCGATAGATTGTAATAAGGTTTTGACTTCTCTCGAAATAAATGTCCAATCGTTTCATTTTACTATGAAATTTTGTCATTATGTTTGAAAAAATAATGTCCGTTTGATGTGTTTTTGAAACATTGAATCGTGTTTGTGAACAAAACCCTTTGCATGATTTAGATGGAACGAGATGTTCCTTGACTTACAAAGAAGTTGTATGTGCAGTAATGTGATTGACTGTTCTGTCTGCAACACAACAGGGGTTTTTTCATCACCAGGAACATGATGCTTAAGAACATGAAGTGCGCAATGGTGAAGTCTGGAAATAACTGTCGCACACGTAGTCACTGTGTTGAGTTGCGTCCCTTGGGCAGTCCAGGAACCTATGATGGTGAGTTCTAATCCCTGTTCGCCCTGATTATGTTTTGAGGTTTTGTCAGCACCATACCCATGGCCGTCGTTTCACAACACTGGTAAATGTCTAAATCCTGCATCACTTTGGGCTTTCCGCTCATAGCGGCGTTGAACCAAACGCATTCACTCTATTGCAGTTGGTGTACGTCAAACACTGAAGAACCTATTTAACAAATGGCCTATACCTTCTGCTGACATAATTCTCAGAACATGATTAGGAACTCTGAACAAAATGAAGACTAGAAAAAAGGCAAGTCGTTGATATGATGATATACGGTGGAATAAAAAACTCAGATTGAAAGGGAAGAAGAAGTTGAGTCCAGCCTTCTTCAGTGGGTCGTAATTCTGTGTTAAAAGAAATCGGTTCAAAGAAGACTGGGGTAAGAAATTAATTTACAAACACATGACCCCAAGCATGTTCGAAATGTAAATTTCTGCTGAAAAAAAGTCGAATTGATAAAGTTTCAAAGATAAAATGTCCAATATAGCTTTCAGCCGTTGTGTATAATGCAAACTGTTTTAGAATTTTTAAAATGCTGTTTTAATCAAATTTTATTTTTAAAAAGTTATTTTTTGAGTGTTGACTAAGCGTCAGTACAGTTCTTTTTTTGGATATTATATGCTAATTTTAAGATATTTTCTAAACGATATGTAACTCAACACTGTGAGGAAGTGAAGTAAAAGTTAATTAAATATGTACTTGTATACATTGTAAAAACAGTGTACTATTACGTCACTGTAATAGAAACACGATTCTTTTAACATATATATCAAAATATATCTTAAAAGAAGGCATACTCAATACTGGTGATACTTTCATATTTAATTCAAGTACTGTACCTTTCGTGACGGCATGGAAAGGCTGGAATTGTTTACATTAGTGTGATTTCCTTTATCCGCAACACATCAGCCACAATCTAGTTATTCACGGAACCAGACATTGTAAAATCCGCGTGACGTTCGCTTGATTAGCTTCTCTGTCAGCTTCAATGAAATAGCCTGATATACGTTGGCATATATATAGAACACAAACGTGCTTGTGTCCACTGTATCAAATGCCAAAATGACCACAGTAATTACACCATTCATCATCGAGGCATGTTTCCGTAAGATCCTCGCAGTACTCCGATTGTCAGTACCATACCCATGGTCGCCGTTTCACAACACTGGTAAATGTCTAAATCCTGCATCACTTTGGGCTCTCCTCTCACAGCGGCGTTGAACCAAACGCATCCACTCTATTGCAGTTGATGTACGACAAACACTGAAGAGCCTATTTAACAAATGGCCTATACCTTCTGCTGATATGATTCTCAGTACATGATTAGGAACCCTGTATGGCAGAAAAATGAAGGCTAGAAAAAAGACAAGTCGTTGATATGTTGACATACGGTGGATAACCTCAGATTGAAAGCCTGGGAAGAAGTAGTTGAGTCCAGCCTTCTTCAGTGGGTCGAAATTTTGTGTCTTAGAATGACAGGGCCATTAAATCTCTGATCTATTTATTGCCAGTGACAACAGCTAACCCCAACCCCAGCTGCGTTGTAATATAACGTGGAACAGGATTCTTGACACAGACGAGCTAAACACGAAACCAACTACCAGAGAGAAACCTGTATTACCTTCCCCAAAGTAGCCACTGTCATAAACCAATTGCAGTAAAATCGTTCATCAAAGGATCGGTTATGATTGAGATGGGTACCAACTAACATACCGCTATTTTGTTCTGTACGTACATGAAGCTCTATTAGACTTCAACCTACGCAAAACATAAAAGTTCCAGCTCAAAGCTGATGAATCAGTAATGTTTTTGGTAGTGTACTTGGGAACTTTAGCATTCGTTTGTGGAGTTATCATTTGGTCAATGCAACATTTAGCTTAATAGGATGAAGATGGTGAAAGTCAAAGTGGCATATTGATTACAAGAGCATCATTGAAAGGATGGCATTTCACAAGGTAAAGTTCACGGCTTATCAAAGAATAAACGTTAGGTGACCTGAAAGCGGTGTAGGTTAGATGAAGTGATGATGGTTTTAAGGTCGCATTCAATATTATTGCACTTCTACAGAGACGTGTATATCTCTGTATGCGTAACTGCTTATACTAGTCCAGACTTAAGCTAGCCCACTGATAGCCATACCGCAGTTTAACATGGATACCCCACTCAGACACAGTGTACTAACTTGTATTTGTTTATCCCCTAATGACAAACGCCAGACAGGGTAACAACGAATACCGTCTTTTAACCCCATTTGGAATGACGTGACCAGGGGAGTGAACCACCGACACTCTACTATGCTCCTTCAAATGTCATCATACCGTTGAGGACTGAGTGGGTGAGTTTGGACTCGTGAAGCTTAGAAGACTATTTCAGGATGTGACTGCGTGTGGAAAAAACAACCCTCAGTAGTGAGTGTTTACTACAAGCGTGCTTACCACTTTGATGAAACCCAAGACTAAAGGTTTGGTTCTGACAAACCGAAAAACATATCAGGATGAATGTTAATTGGATGTGAAGCCACCGCCACAAGTTTCTGGCGCACCTATGAGATGTACAGCAGTCACTGATCTAGTGATCTGATTGAGTAAGTTGGATTTTACATCTCTCTTTTAGCAATATTTCAGCAATATCACGGCGGGGACATCGAAAAAAGCTTCAAACATTGTACCCAAGAGGGGAATCGAACCTGGGCCTTCGGCGTGAAGAGCGAACACCTTAACCACAAGACTACCCAACCTTCCACTGATCAAGTAATAGAAATTAAATCACCATACCAACCAGCATTCACCCATAGTAAGTAGAAACCAGTTATATTTATCTCTTAATTTAGACGACATCAACGCTTGGCTGCAAGCAGCCACTACGATATGTTCATCGCTGCATACCTTAACGCGAGACGGGGACACGTGTGGCCCAGCCCTCTGAGGCGCCGCAATTCGATGTGTAGATTTGCGTCCCTTGGGCACGCCAGAAATTTATGATTGTAGGTTCGAATCCCGGCTCGCCCCGATTATGTTTCTAGGTTTGTCAGCACCATACCTGTGCTCGTGGGTTTCACCGAAGTGGTAAACGTCTAAGACCTGCATCACTTCGGGCGTTAAGCACAAGTCACTCACTTAACGCGAGACTGCATAACTGCTTGACATAATTAAAACGATGATTCCATTGTCAAGCTCAACAATTACTCCAAGATGTTCGTTCACGATACCATGGAAGTCTTCCCCGGCAACTATTATTTCTTGTCTTAACTGGACTCGACACAATCCTGTAATCATACACGTTGTAAATATACGCACAAAAACTACTAAGTAATAGCAATAAGCGAATCATACCGATGAAAGACCTCGGATCGTTAAACGTGATCGCATTTGATTGCAGATGATGCAGGAATTTCGCGCAGCGAGGACAGAGAACCAGATATGAGTTACACAGCGTCTGCCGAGGCTTGAATATGTAAGATCAGGAAACGATAATTACTCTCAAAGGACCGTATTTGCTTCGAAAAACCTGTAAACAGACGGTTATGTAATTGTGCTCCAGATTGAACTGGAGATGTGCGGTCCACATATCACAATATACTACATACACTACTATATATTACAATATCAAGCATCAGGGTTTTTTCTTAAAAGATTCACTTAAAAGACGCCCAGCGTGGTTCGGAGTCAAGTTGTGACGTTCTTCCTTTGAACATTATCGTCACAAGAAAACACAAGGCTTTGGCTTTGACGAAAACCTTTTCTTCTCAAACAGGTCGATAGATCGTAATGAGGTTTTGGCTTCTGTCGAAATAAATGTCCAGTCGTTTCATTTCACAATGACAATTTTGTCATTATGTTTGCAAACATGATGTCAGTTAAATCCGTTTTTGAAACACTGAATCGTGTTTATGGGGGGATCCCTTTGCATGATTTAGATGGAACGAGATGTTCCCTGACTTACAAAGAAACCGGTATGTGCAGTAATATAATTGCCTGTTTTGTCTACAACACAACATAGATTTTTTATCAAACATTACATGGTGTTCAAGAACACGAGGAATGCAATGGTGAAGTCTGGAAATAACTGCTTCCCATTTGAGACTGTCCCAAGTCGCTGTGTTATTGGCTGTGGTGAGTTACGTCCCTTGGGAATATAGCATCATGTTTTAAGGCGATAACCTTACGAACTTCTCCTCATGTAAATCTGGTGTGAGACAAGGAAAAAACTTATGTCTGGTTTTGTTTTCTATGTTTGTAAATGCCCTTGAAACAATACTTTATGAGGATGTTTGTGCTGGTGTGAAATTACATCCTAGTGATTACCATAACTGTCTGGAAAAATTGATAGCTTTTTTTCCATTGTTATATACGGACGATACGTCTCTATTATTCTACGATCCTACTGATTCCCAGAATATGTTAGATTCATTCCATAGGTATAGTGTTAGTTGGAAGCTTAACACCAATTCTTTGAAGATAATGATATTTGGCGGGACTAAAATGGATTATGTGCAAGCCCCCAAAATTGGTAATGATTTTGAAGATAATGTTGACTATTCTCAATACCTTAGACGTCACCTTTCATAAAACTAACAAATTTACTAACTAAGCAAATACGAAATGAAAAATGGAACCAAAGCTATGCTTTTCGTTTTAAGCAAAGGTAGATAACTGAATCTGTCTGTTGGCTGTTTTTAAATAACTCCGTTTCTTCGTTATGGTTCGAAAGTATGTGGTTTTGAAAATATATCTCATGTTGAAAATATACATGTAGGATTCCTTAAATATTTATGTTTACACAGGAAAGGTACTCGTATTTTATAATTAATGGAGAACTTGGTAGATACACACTTGTAAACCTAGTTTTTAGCAGAAATATTAAACTCTTAACTTTAAAAGCCTCCAAATGATCTCTGTTAGTGTATAAGCTTATACATAAGGACACTATTTGGGGGAAATATAATCATAAAAATCGATAACTTGCATAATATATCCATAAGTAAACATGGATAGCAACTTCTAGAAAATTCTTCGAAAGGGGTAACAGATAAAATTATGAAATCTCCAGATATAAAATGTGAGTAGTACTTATTGTATTTGCAAGAACCTAACTGGAAAATCTTATTAAAATTCAGGACGTCAAATAACTATCTGCCGGTTGAGACCGGAAGATGGAAAAATATCCTTGTAATTGATGGGAAATGTAACCTATGCAATCTCAATGATGTCGGAGATGAATTTTACTACCGATTTGTATGCCAGTCATTGGAACATGACTGGAAATGTTTTGTTCATGAATATGTTACACCAAATGTAAACAAAATGACTTATCTCTCTAATAGCTTAAACTTGAGAATACCGAGAAAACTGTATAAGTTTTGCAATAAACTTATGGCTACATTCAGAAAACACCGTACTACTCTATATTCTAAGACAAAATTGTTATGGATGAGC
Source organism: Haliotis cracherodii (assembly GCF_022045235.1). Taxonomy (NCBI): domain Eukaryota; kingdom Metazoa; phylum Mollusca; class Gastropoda; order Lepetellida; family Haliotidae; genus Haliotis; species Haliotis cracherodii. The sequence continues at coordinate 52,332,548 of NW_027266319.1, read as the reverse complement.
AACTTCTTTATTACAATTGGGCGACGTTTCGGTGTAGATTCTAACACCGTTGTCAAGCAAATGAGAAGTTGCTCATCCATAACAATTTTTTCTTAGTTACCATTCTAACTTCTAAATGCCACTCAAAGAAGTTATACTCTATATTCTGTATGTATTTTGTATGTATATATTTGTCGCCGCCAAGCGCAGAACTACACATGTATATGACTTGTACATAATGTAGTTTATCATAGCATTGTACATATTGTACCTCTTATGCTACAGACAGGCCTGAGTGTAATAAAGGTCAGTACAGTTCAGGAAAAACAGAATATTCCTAGCCATAAGTTCGGGACCATTTTCATTGACGATACTTTTTTTTAAGGATGAACAGGTCGATAGATTGTAATAAGGTTTCGGCTTCTGTCGAAATAAAAGTCCAGTCGTTTCAATTTACTATGAAATTTTGTCATTATCTTTGAAAAAATCATGTCCGTTTGATGTGTTTTTGAAACTTTGAATCGTGTTTGTGAACAAAACCCTGTGCATGATTTAGATGGAACGAGATGCTCCTTGACTTACACAGAAGTTGTATGTGCCGTTATGTGTTTGCTCCTTGACTTACACAGAAGTTGGATGTGCGGTAATGTGTTTGCTCCTTGACTTACACAGAAGTTGGATGTGCCGTTATGTGTTTGCTCCTTGACTTACACAGAAGTTGGATGTGCGGTAATGTGTTTGCTCCTTGACTTACACAGAAGTTGGATGTGCGGTAATGTGTTTGCTCCTTGACTTACACAGAAGTTGGATGTGCCGTTATGTGTTTGCTCCTTGACTTACACAGAAGTTGGATGTGCGGTAATGTGTTTGCTCCTTGACTTACACAGAAGTTGGATGTGCCGTTATGTGTTTGCTCCTTGACTTACACAGAAGTTGGATGTGCGGTAATGTGTTTGCTCCTTGACTTACACAGAAGTTGGATGTGCCGTTATGTGTTTGCTCCTTGACTTACACAGAAGTTGGATGTGCGGTAATGTGTTTGCTCCTTGACTTACACAGAAGTTGGATGTGCGGTAATGTGTTTGCTCCTTGACTTACACAGAAGTTGTATGTGCGGTAATGTAATTGACTGTTCTGTCTGCATCACAACAGGGTTTTTTTCATCAACAGGAACATGATGCTTTAGAACACGAAGGGTGCAATGGTACTCTCACATTCAATTCAAGTACCTTTTTTGATGACATAGAAAGGCTAGGATTGTTTACACCAGTTAGATTTCCTTATCTGAATACGGCAACACATCAACCACAATCTAGCTATTCGCAAACCCAGATATTGTAAAAACCGCGTGACGTTCGCTTGATTAGTTCCTCGGTAAGCTACAATGAAATAACCTGATAAATCTATGTACGTTCTTGTGTCCGCTGTATCAAATACCTAACTGACTGCAGTACTTATACCATTCATCATCAAGGCATCGGAGTACTCTGAGGCATGTTTCCGTAAGATCCTTGCAATCCTCCGATTGTCCCTGAATGACATTGGTGCTTCCGCATGCACTGAGTACAATACACCAAACACGGTTTAATTCTGCATCTTACATAACACTCACCTGCATTAACAGTTAGAGAGTTGAAAAAAACATTTAACATTGCATCAGAATCTCATTGGTTGACTGTGATTGGAACCGTTGGTGCCTACTAGTCGGGCCGCCCAGGTAGAAGAATGACACGGCCATTAAATATCTGATCTATTTATTGCCAGTGACAACAGCTAACCCCAACCCCAGCTGCGTTGTAATATAACGTGGAACAGGATGCTTGAAACAGAAGAGCTAAACACGAAACCAACTACCAGAGAGCAACCTGTATTACCTTCCCCAAAGTAGCCACTGTCATAAACCGATTGCAGTAAAATCGTTGATCAAAGGATCGGTTATGATTGAGATGGGTATCAACTAACATACCACTGTTTTGTTCTGTACGTACATAAAGCTCTATTAGACTTCAACCTACGCAAAACATAAAAGTTCCAGCTCAAAGCTGATGAATCAGTAATGTTTTGGTAGTGTGCTTGGGAACATTAGCATTCGTTTGTGGAGTTATCATTTGGTTAATGCAACATTTAGCTTAATAGGATGAAGATGGTGAAAGTCAAAGTGGCATATTGATTTCAAGAGCATCATTGAAAGGATGGCATTTCTCAAGGTAAAGTTCACGGCTTATCAAAAAATAAACGTTAGGTGACCTAAAAGCGTCATCTGAAAGGGTTTAAGATCGCGTTCCAGATTATTGCACTTCTACAGCGAAGTGCAAGTCTGCGTGTGTGTATATAACTGTTTATACTAGTCCGTAGTTATAGTGCCAGCTCACTGAGATGCCATGCTACAGTTTAACATTTATACCCCACTCAGACACTGTATGCTGACTTGTATATGATTTATCACTTTAATGCCGAACGCCAGGTAGGTAAACAACAAGTACCATCTTTTAGCGTCTCATAGTATGACGCGGCTAGGGGATCGAACCACCGACATTCCACTGTCCACTGAGTTTTGTTTAGCGCAGCTCTGAAGATCATTTCAGCATATCACGGCAAAGCGGAACAACATGAAGTGGTATGGATGTAAGACGTTTACTACTTGGATGAAACCCAAGACCACGGTTATAGTGCTAACTGATCTAGTAATAGTAATTTAATTACGATGCAAATTAGGAATCACCCATAGAAATACGAAACACGTTTCATTTATGTCTTTATTAAGATGGCATCAACTCTAGGCTACATGTAGTCACTACGATAAAACCATCGCTGCGTACTTCAACACGAGACTCCATGGTAACTGAAAGACATTCAAACAATGATACCCTGGTCAAGCTCAACAACTGCTTAAAGATGTTCGTACACGATACCAAGGGGGTCTCAACCTGCAACTATTATAGCGTGTCTTAACTGGATTCGACACAATCCTGTAATCATACGTATTGTAAATATACGCACAAAAACTACAAGTAACAAGAATAGGCGAAACATACAGATGAAACAACTCGGATCGTTAAACAAGATCGCATTCGGTTGCAGATGAAGCAGGAATTTTGCGCAGAGTGGACAGAGAACCAGACTAGAGGTACGCAGCGTCCACTGGGGCTGGCACATGTACGCGCAGGAAACAGTAATTACTCTCAAAGGAGCGTATTTGCTTAGAAAAACCTGTAATTTATTCAGTAATTGGCATGGAACGACGTAATCCTCAAACAGGCGGCTATGTAATTGTGCTTCAGATTGCCAAACGGGAGATGTGCGCTGCCATAATCAATTACAATATGAAGCTTCATAGCTTTTTCTTAAAGGATTCCTCGGAAAGACGCCCAGCGATGCTCGGGGTTTAGTTTTGACATCCTTGCCTTTGATCATTATCGTCATAAGAAAACAAAAGGCTTTGGCAAAAACGAATATTAAAACCATAAGTTCAGAGTTTGCTTTGACGATAAGTTTTTTTCAGGCCGAACAGGTCGATAGATTGTAATAAGGTTTTGGCTTTTGTCAAAATAAATCCAGTCGTTTCATTTTACAATGCGATTTTGTCATTATTTTTTCAAAAATAATGTCAGTTTATTGTGTTTTGGAAACATTGAATCGTATTTGTGAACAAAACCCTTTGCATGATTTAGATGGAACGAGATGCTCCTTGACTTACAAAGAAGTTGTATGTGCGGTAATGTAATTGACTGTTCTGTCTGCATCACAACAGGGGTTTTTCATCACCAGGAACATGATGCTTAAGAACATGAAATGGTGAAGTCTGGAAATAACTGTCGCATACGAGGCTACTGTGTTGAGTTGCGTCCCTTGGGCACTCAAGGAACCTATGATGGTGAGTTCTAATTCCTGTTCGCCCTGATTATGATTTGAGGTTCGTCAGCACCATACCCATGCACGTTTCACAACACTGGTAAATGTCTAAATCCTCTATAACTTTGGGCTTTCCTCTCATAGCGGCGTTGAACCAAACGCATTCACTCTAATGCAGTTGGTGTACGAAAAACACAGAAGAACCTATTTAACAAATGGCCTATACCTTCTGCTGACATAATTCCCGTATATGATGATATACGGTGGAATAACCTCAGATTGAAAGGGAAGAAGAAGTTGAGTCCAGCCTTCTTCAGTGGGTCGTAATTTTGTGTTAAAAGAAATCGGTTCAAAGAAGACTGGGGTAAGAAATTAATTTACAAACACATGACCCCAAGCATGTTCGAAATGTTAATTTGTGCTGAAAAAAAGTCGAATTGATGAAGTTTCAAAGATAAAATGTCCAATATACTTTCAGCCGCTGTGTATAATGCAAACTGTTTTAGAGTTTTTTAAATGCTGTTTTAATCAAATTTTATTCAAAAAAGTTATTTTTTGAGTGTTGACTAAGCGTCAGTACAGTTCAGTTTTTGGATATTATATGCTAATTTTAAGATATTTTCTAAACGATATGTAACTCCACACTGTGAGGAAGTGAAGTAAAAGTTTATTAAATATGTACTTGTATACATTGTCAAAACAGTGTACAATTATGTCACTGTAATAGAAACACGATTCTTTTAACATATATATCAAAATATATCTTAAAAGAAGGCATACTCAATACTGGTGATACTTTCACATTTAATTCAAGTACTGTACCTTTCGTGACGGCATGAAAAGGCTGAAATTGTTTACATTAGTGTGATTTCCTTGTCCGCAACACATCAGCCACAATCTAGTTATTCACGGAACCAGACATTGTAAAATCCGCGTGACGTTCGCTTGATTAGCTTCTTTGTCAGCTTCAGTGAAATAGCCTGATATACGTTGGCATATATATAGAACACAAACGTGCTTGTGTCCACTGTATCAAATGCCAAAATGACCGCAGTAATTACACCATTCATCATCGAGGCATGTTTCCGTAAGATCTTCGCAGTACTCCGATTGTCCCTGAATGACACTGGTGCTTCCGCATGCACTGAGTACAATACACCAAACACGGATTAATTCTGCATCTTACATAACACACACCTGCATTAACAGGCATCGATTTCTCATTAAGTTAGACAATTATTGGCCGTATCAACTAACAGCGTAACAAGCCTTTAGAAGAGTTAGAGAGTTGAAAATACCATGATTTAACATTGCATCAGAATCTCATTGGTTGACGGTGATGGGAACCGTTGGTGCCTACCAGTCGGGCCACCCAGGTAGAAGAATGACAGGGCCATTAAATATCTGATCTATTTATTGCCAGTGACAACAGCTAACCCCAACCCCAGCTGCGTTGTAATATAAGTGGAACAGGATTCTTGACACAGACGAGCTAAACACGAAACCAACTACCAGAGGGCAACCTGTATTACCTTCCCCAAAGTAGCCACTGTCATAAACCGATTGCAGTAAAATCGTTGATCAAAGGATTGGTTATGATTGAGATGGGTATCAACTAACATACGGCTATTTTGTTCTGTACGTACATAACGCTCTATTAGACTTCAACCTACGCAAAACATAAAAGTGCCAGCTCAAAGTTGATGAATCAGTCGTGTTTTTGGTAGTGTGCTTGGGAACATTAGCATTCGTTTGTGGAGTTGTCATTTGGTTAATGCAACATTTAGCTTAATAGGATTAAGATGGTGAAAGTCAAAGTGGCATGTTGATTACAAGAGCATCATTGAAAGGATGGCATTTCTCAAGGTAAAGTTCATGGCTTATCAAAGAATAAACGTTAGGTGATCTAAAAGCGTCATCTGAACAACATGAAGTGGTATGGATGTAAGACGTTTACTACTTGGATGAAACCCAAGACCACGGGTATAGTGCTAACTGATCTAGTAATAGTAATTTAATTACGATGCAAATTAGGAATCGCCCATAGAAATACGAAATACGTTTTATTTATGTCTTAATTAAGATGACATCAACTCTAGGCTGCATGTAGTCACTACGATATAATCATCGCTGCGTACCCCCAACACGAGACTCCATGGTAACTGAAAGACATTCAAACAATGATACCCTGGTCAAGCTCAACAACTGCTTAAAGATGTTCGTACACGATACCAAGGGGGTCTCACCCTGCAACTATTATTTCGTGTTTTAGTTGGATTGGACATAATCCTGTAATCATACGTATTGTAAATATACGCAAAAAAAACACACTACAAGTAACAAGAATAGGCGAAACATACAGATGAAAGAACTCAGATCGTTAAACAAGATCGCATTCGTTTGCAGATGACGCAGGAATTTTGCGCAGAGTGGACATAGAACCAGACTAGAGGTACGCAGCGTCCACTGGGGCTGGCACATGTACGCGCAGGAAACAGTAATTACTCTCAAAGGAGCGTATTTGCTTAGAAAAACCTGTAATTTATTCAGTAATTGGCATGGAACGACGTAATCCTCAAACAGGCGGCAATGTAATTGTGCTTCAGATTGCCAAACGGGAGATGTGCGCTGCCATAATCAATTACACTATACAGCATCATAGCTTTTTCTTAAAGGATTCCTCGGAAAGACGCCCAGCGATGCTCGGAGTTTAGTTTTGACATCCTTGCCTTTGATCATTATCTTCATAAGAAAACAAAAGGCTTTGGCAAAAACGAATATTAAAACCATAAGTTCAGAGTTTGCTTTGACGATAAGTTTTTTTCAGGCCGAACAGGTCGATAGATTGTAATAAGGTTTTGGCTTTTGTCAAAATAAATCCAGTCGTTTCATTTTACAATGCGATTTTGTCATTATTTTTTCAAAAATAATGTCAGTTTATTGTGTTTTTGAAAGATTGAGTCGTGTTTGTGAACAAAACCCTTTGCATGATTTAGATGGAACGAGATGCTCCTTGACTTACAAAGAAGATGTATGTGCGGTAATGTGATTGACTGTTCTGTCTGCAACACAACAGGGGTTTTTCATCACCAGGAACATGATGCTTAAGAACACGAAGTGCGCAATGGTGAAGTCTGGAAATAACTGTCGCATACGAGGTCACTGTGTTGAGTTGCGGCCCTTGGGCACTCAAGGAACCTATGATGGTGAGTTCTAATCCCTGTTCGCCCTGATTATGTTTTGAGGTTTGTCAGCACCAAACCCATGTCCGTTTCCCAACACTGGTAAATGTCTAAATCCTCTATAACTTTGGGCTTTCCTCTCACAGCGGCGTTGAAAAAACAAACGCATTCACTCTATTGCAGTTGATGTACGTCAAACACTGAAGAACCTATTTAACAAATGGCCTATACCTTCTGCTGACATAATTCTCAGAACATGATTAGGAACTCTGAACAAAATGAAGACTAGAAAAAAGGCAAGTCGTTGATATGTTGATATACGGTGGAATAACCTCAGATTGAAAGGGAAGAAGAAGTTGAGTCCAGCCTTCTTCGGTGGGTCGTAATTCTGTGTTTAAAGAAATCGGTTCAAAGAAGACTGGGGTAAGAAATTAATTTACAAATACATGACCCCAAGCATGTTCGAAATGTAAATTTGTGCTGAAAAAAGTCGAATTGATGAATTTTCAAAGATAAAATGCTATCAGCCGTTGTGTATAATCCAAACTGTTTTAGAGTTTTTAAAATGCTGTTTTAATCACATTTTTTTTTAAAAAAAAGTTATTCTTTGAGTGTTGACTAAGCGTCAGTACAGTTCAGTTTTTGGATATTATATGCTAATTATTTTCTAAACGATATGTAACTCAACACTGTGAGGAAGTGAAGTAAAAGTTTATTAAATATGTACTTGTATACATTGTCAAAACAGTGTACAATTACGTCACTGTAATAGAAACACGATTCTTTTTACACATATATCAAAATATATCTTAAAAGAAGGCGTACTCAATACTGGTGATACTTTCACATTTAATTCAAGTACAGTACCTTTCGTGACGGCATGAAAAGGCTGGAATTGTTTACATTAGTGTGATTTCCTTGTCCGCAACACATCAGCCACAATCTAGTTATTCACGGAACCAGACATTGTAAAATCTGCATGACGTTCGCTTGATTATCTCATCAGTCAGCTTCAATGAAATAGCTGATATACGTTGGCATATATATAGAACACAAACGTGCTTGTGTCCACTGTATCAAATGCCAAAATGACCGCAGTAATTACACCATTCATCATCGCGGCATGTTTCCGTAAGATCCTTGCAATCCTCCGACTGTCCCTGAATGACACTGGTGCTTCCGAATGCACTGAGTACAATACATCAAACACGGATTAATTCTGCATCTTACATAACACTCACCTGCATTAACAGGCATCGATTTCTCATTAAGTTAGACAATTATTGGCCGTATCAACTAACAGCGTAACAAGCCTTTAGAAGAGTTAGAAAGTTGAAAATACCATTTAACATTGCATCAGAATCTCATTGGTTGACGGTGATGGGAACCGTTGGTGCCTACCAGTCCGGCCGCCCAGGTAGAAGAATGACAGGGCCATTAAATCTCTGATCTATTTATTGCCAGTGACAACAGCTAACCCCAACCCCAGCTGCGTTGTAATATAACGTGGAACAGGATTCTTGACACAGACGAGCTAAACACGAAACCAACTACCAGAGAGCAACCTGTATTACCTTCCCCAAAGTAGCCACTGTCATAAACCGATTGCAGTAAAATCGTTGATCAAAGGATCGGTTATGATTGAGATGGGTACCAACTAACACACCGCTATTTTGTTCTGTACGTACATAAAGCTCTATTAGACTTCAACCTACGCAAAACATAAAAGTTCCAGCTCAAAGCTGATGAATCAGTAATGTTTTTGGTAGTGTGCTTGGGAACTTTAGCTTTCGTTTGTGGAGTTATCATTTGGTTAATGCAACATTAAGCTAAATAGGATGAAGATGGTGAAAGTCAAAGTGGCATATTGATTACAAGAGCATCATTGAAAGGATGGCATTTCTCAAGGTAAAGTTCACGGCTTATCAAAAAATAAACGTTAGGTGACCTAAAAGCGTCATCTGAAAGGGTTTAAGATCACGTTCCAGATTATTGCACTTCTACAGCGAAGTGCAAGTCTGCGTGTGTGTGTATATAACTGTTTATACTAGTCCGTAGTTATAGTGCCAGCTCACTGAGATGCCATGCTACAGTTTAACATTTATACCCCACTCAGACACTGTATGCTGACTTGTATATGTTTTATCACTTTAATGCCGAACGCAAGGTAGGTAAACAACAAGTACCATCTTTTAGCGTCTCATAGTATGACGCGGCTAGGGGATCGAACCACCGACATTCCACTGTCCACTGAGTTTTGTTTAGCGCAGCTCTGAAGATCATTTCAGCATATCACGGCAAAGCGGAACAACATGAAGTGGTATGGATGTAAGACGTTTACTACTTGGATGAAACCCAAGACCACGGTTATAGTGCTAACTGATCTAGTAATAGTAATTTAATTACGATGCAAATTAGGAATCGCCCATAGAAATACGAAACACGTTTCATTTATGTCTTGATTAAGATGGCATCAACTCTAGGCTGCATGTAGTCACTACGATATAATCATCGCTGCGTACCTCAACACGAGACTCCATGGTAACTGAAAGACATTCAAACAATGATACCCTGGTCAAGCTCAACAATTACTCCAAGTTGTTTGTACACGATACCAAGGGGGTCTCACCCTGCAACTATTATAGCGTGTCTTAACTGGATTCGACACAATCCTGTAATCATACGTATTGTAAATATACGCACAAAAACTACAAGTAACAAGAATAGGCGAAACATACAGATGAAAGAACTCGGATCGTTAAACAAGATCGCATTCGGTTGCAAATGACGCAGGAATTTTGCGCAGAGTGGACATAGAACCAGACTAGAGGTACGCAGCGTCCACTGGGGCTGGCACATGTACGCGCAGGAAACAGTAATTACTCTCAAAGGAGCGTATTTGCTTAGAAAAACCTGTAATTTATTCAGTAATTGGCATGGAACGACGTAATCCTCAAACAGGCGGCTATGTAATTGTGCTTCAGATTGCCAAACGGGAGATGTGCGCTGCCATAATCAATTACACTATAAAGCATCATAGCTTTTTCTTAAAGGATTCCTCGAAAAGACGCCCAGCGATGCTCGGAGTTTAGTTTTGACATCCTTGCCTTTGATCATTATCGTCATAAGAAAACAAAAGGCTTTGGCAAAAACGAATATTCAAACCAAAAGTTCAGAGTTTGCTTTGACAATAAGTTTTTTTCAGGCCGAACAGGTCGATAGATTGTAATAAGGTTTTGGCTTTTGTCAAAATAAATCCAGTCGTTTCATTTTACAATGCGATTTTGTCATTATTTTTTCAAAAATAATGTCAGTTTATTGTGTTTTTGAAAGATTGAGTCGTGTATGTGAACAAAACCCTTTGCATGATTTAGATGGAACGAGATGCTCCTTGACTTACAAAGAAGTTGTATGTGCGGTAATGTGATTGACTGTTCTGTCTGCAACACAACAGGGGTTTTTCATTACCAGGAACATGATGCTTAAGAACACGAAGTGCGCAATGGTGAAGTCTGGAAATAACTGTCGCATACGAGGTCACTGTGTTGAGTTGCGGCCCTTGGGCACTCAAGGAACCTATGATGGTGACTTCTAATTCCTGTTCGCCCTGATTATGTTTTGAAGTTTGTCAGCACCATACCCATGATCGCCGTTTCACAACACTGGTAAATGTCTAAATCCTGCATCACTTTGGGCTTTCCTCTCATAGCGGCGTTGAACCAAACGCATTCACTCTATTGCAGTTGGTGTACGACAAACACTGAAGAACCTATTTAACAAATGGCCTGTACCTTCTGCTGACATAATTCTCAGAACATGATTAGGAAATCTGAACAAAATGAAGACTAGAAAAAAGGCAAGTCGTTGATATGATGATATACGGTGGAATAACCTCAGATTGAAAGGGAAGAAGAAGTTGAGTCCAGCCTTCTTCAGTGGGTCGTAATTTTGTGTTAAAAGAAATCGGTTAAAAGAATACTGGGGTAAGAAATTAATTTACAAACACATGACCCCAAGCATGTTCGAAATGTAAATTTGTGCAGAAAAAAAGTCGAATTGATGAAGTTTCAAAGATAAAATGTCCAATATAGCTATCAGCCGTTGTGTATAATGCAAACTGTTTTAGAGTTTTTAAAATGCTGTTTTAATCACATTTTATTTAAAAAAAGTTATTCTTTGAGTGTTGACTAAGCGTCAGTACAGTTCAGTTTTTGATATTATATGCTAATTTCAAGATATTTTCTAAACGATATGTAACTCAACACTGTGAGGAAGTGAAGTAAAAGTTTATTAAATATTTACTTGTATACATTTGTAGCATGTAGCAGTATGCTTGTAAATAGAATATTGTTAGATTTTAAAGTATCATCATAGTAACCAAACATGAATTAAATTAATAAGCTAACCTAAATATTTAACATTTATGTTCCTAAATACTTGTGTTAACTTCAGCACTTGCACAAATCTACTAATTCACAGGTAAGCTAGTTCTGTATATAGCTTGGGTAGTTCAGACATTTCTTTCTTGGCTATTGTCAATGGGTTGGTCACAGGCTTGGCCTGTGATTAGGTGCTCTTTGTGATCTAGCTTTGTTGCATGTTCTCTGCAATTATGTGGGGACACTGATCACACTTCTACTGGTCAGTCAACACCTATTTTCTCAACACGTTCTCTACACTGAATCATATAGGGTAAGTTCATTTAATTATTACTTTATTTATCTGGGAGCTTAGGTTATGTATTTTAATCATGGTTGTTGGATATAGTATTTTAGCTAGCATTGTATTATGACATTGTAATGTATTCTTTATTCAACTTAACTGTGTATTTGACTGAGGTAATAGCCAAATGTACATTTATATATAAAATAGGTTTAAATTGGTTAGAAGTGATATATGTATATGTATCATGTATATATGTATAGTATTTTGTAGAATTTATAATGCTCGTATTCCATACATGCTAGTGTAACTGTGGCTATGTGATATATTTATAAGTAGTATACATGTACTTATATGTAGTATACTTATTTGTGCAGGGCTATTTCACTGCACGTCTCCATAAGAGAGTTTCCAGCCTGCGTCCCTGAGACGAGGTATGCTATTTATGTTTTATTAATTATGCATTATTAATTGTATATATATATAGAGTGTAATTTGTTTTATGTGGAAGGATTTGTTAATATATATATATGCCAAAAGTAAGGAATTATAGATTGAAATGTATAATTAGTATTGTTGTTATATAGTGCCTTTATAATGATACCCATGATATTTATATCAAGTTATGTATGTTTTAGGGCAGATCCGGACTACCGTGTAGTTCTCTACGCCCATTGAAAATAAATCCCTTGAACCCAACAAGTACTCTCTTATCTTTGAGAGGACCAGAGTACCGCTGTTACAATGGCATCCCCGGTGGGATCTTGATTTTCAATGGAGCCAGGAGAGTGAGAGGAACATCAGCAGCAGCCCCTGCAGTGATAGTGTATGAAGTTGTGCCCGACACTATTATCAAGTGAACATGTGTAAATATGTGTACATGAACTGTCCCTATTTGTGATCAGAGACACTTGCGTCTGTATACAGGCTATTGACACAGGATATCCTTAATATTTACAGCTGTATTTCATATTTTTGATAATTCTTTGGTGCCATTATTATTTAACAGACATGTTGGTGTTGTTGTTTTTTTCACCCATGTTGTTTATGTGAGCATGAGAATGGGTATGTTTTTTTGTGCAGCCATATTGAGCTCTGCTGCGGTGATTGTACATAATTAGTATTATGGGCCCTTAGTTTAGTTTGTATTAGTTAGTTTAGTTTAATTAGTTTTAGATAGTCTACTTTGTTCATACATTTTACTGTAATTAACTGATTCATTACTTGGTTTAATAGTTGACATCTTTTGCAAGAACACAGACCTAATGATTGCACTGTTAGGTAGTGTTATTATCTAAGATTTAGCTAATCTTGGCATATACCATAAAAGAGTATATTGTTAAGTTACTGTTCAGTTGTGTTGTCACTGTGTCTCAGCATTTAATTAATATTATACATAGTTAATTAATATTATATAAGGTAGGTTTGCACTACACCTCTTTCAGCACACCTGTCCTATCCTGTTTGTGTGGTCTTGTGGTCAGTTGTATGAGTACAGTATGGATTAATTTGTCAGGTAAATGTTACTAACCCACAACACTTGGTAAACTAAACTAATTTTGTTATCTAACTAAACCTAAACCATTACTATCGTAAACTTGATAGTTGATAAAGCAAAACTAAACTATAAACTCTTAACCCTTAAGTTGTATACAGGATTACCTTTACGTTAATTATGCATTGTTTCTCCATGTAGGTCTTATAAGCTTTACATTTTTGTGTTCGTGTTCATTTAAGGTAAAGCTATTACCTTCACTTCGGATTCATTCGTAATTGTATCCCTACATTATCATCATGTCCCAATTATCTTCTGATGAGTTGGCTTCTTTTCTTGCGGGATTTGAGAAGCTAGGTGTTACACCAAAAGGTAAGACTGAGGACGAGCTCAGGGATTGGGTAGCAGGTATGGTAGCAATACAGGAGTTGCAGGGCGCTACTGGTAGTCCACAGTTTAAATCTGAGGAGTCAGAGCATCATGCAATTCCATCAACCCAAAGTTTGCCCAGTTCGTTTAGTTTTAAACAAGCACCTCGTTTTTCTTGTTTTTCTGGTGATCCAATGGCCAAAGGTGAAACTTCATTTGATGTGTGGCACTACGAGGTTGAAAGTTTCGTTTGCAGTAAGACTCATTCTGAGGAGGAGATCTTACAGGCGCTCAGGAGAGCCCTTAGGGGTGAAGCTGCCCGTGTCATAATGAGGTTAGGTCACACTGCATCACTCACTTCAGTTCTTAATAAACTGAAAAGTGTATTCAGTCCATCAGTCATGGAGCAAGGTGAAGTCCTTATGGCCCAGTTTTATGGTGCACGCCAAGGGGAAAAGGAGGATGCTACAACATGGGGTTGCAGACTTGAGGACATGTTAGACAGGCTTGTCTTACAAGGTTTCATCCAACAGGATAGATCAAGCTCTGTTCTCAGGACAGTCTTCTGGTCAGGACTCAGGCAGGAACTGAAGGACTCAACAGGACACAAATTTGACACCATACAGGATTTCGACCAGCTCCGAGTCGCTATTAGGAGAATTGAATATGACCAGGAGCAAAGGAAACTGGAAGTACAGAAGAAACCTGTACCAGCCAAGGTCATGGCTTCACTTCAACCAACCTCTGAAGTATCAGCGTTGATGGGAGTCATTGACAAGCTGTCATCCAAGATTGATAATCTGGAGGCAAGGATGAATCAGTTCACTCCTACCGCATCCCAGGCACAACACAAGGGACAATATCATTATCAACATCATCATGGTAATCCTGATAACCCTGCACAACTACCTCATGATTTTGAACTACAGTCTGGAGTCCAGTGCTATAGGTGTGGACAATATGGTCACCTTATGAGAGGCTGTCGTGTCAACATAGATCATATGAGGCGTGGACCTTTAAATGGCAGAGGACCAATGTCAAGGGGCAGACATTAGGTTCTTTCAGACAGAGCTCCACTGAAGTCGTCCATTCCAAGATACCAGCTGGATTGATTGGAACAGCTAACGAGACAAATGTCATCATCAATGGTGTTTCACATAAGGCCCTCCTAGATACAGGATCATCAGTGTCAACTATCCCGGAAAGTTTCCATAAGGAGTGTTTATCATCATTGGAGATTAAGACCTTAGGTGATTTCATTCGTATTGAATGTGCTGATGGTGAGGCATTGCCTTATATGGGATATGTGGAAGTTCCAGTTGAAACTACTGGGTTATCTCCAGGTCTCAAAAGTAATTGTTTATTGTTAGTCATCCCAGACAGTGAGTACAACAAGAGTGTACCTGTTTTACTGGGGACTAATTACCTTATCCCAGCTCTTGAGAGCTGCAGGGAGGCAACTGGACCTAACTTTCTTCAAGTCAGCAAAATGCACACACCTTGGTATCTTGCCTTTAGGAGTATCATTTTGCAGGACAAGGAACTTAAAAGGAAAGATGGGACCCTTGGACTTATGCGTAGCTGTGAGGTGTCAAAAGTAGTTGTACCTCCCAACAGAACTGTAACAGTCAAGTGTTCACTCTACAAGGAACTGCCTTATAGAGAAACTTGTGTTATGCTTCATCCAGCCAAGAAGACATGTATATCACCGGGGATAGAGATAACTCCTGCATTATTCCGCTACCAGTACAAGCGATCACTACAAGTTCCTGTTCAATTGTCAAACCTGACCAACCAGACCATAGTTGTTTCCCCTAGGACAATCATCTGTGAGATACAACCAGTCCAAATTGAGAAAGTTGCACCCATCAACTTGGAACAGATTGCCACTGAAGTAAAACAGCACCCACTGGACAAGGTGAACATATCTCATAAAGTTACTGA
Source organism: Haliotis cracherodii (assembly GCF_022045235.1). Taxonomy (NCBI): domain Eukaryota; kingdom Metazoa; phylum Mollusca; class Gastropoda; order Lepetellida; family Haliotidae; genus Haliotis; species Haliotis cracherodii. Next base: position 52,317,065 of record NW_027266319.1, on the reverse strand, counting down.
TGAACAGAAGAAGATGGGTGAAGAGTTAATTCAGAAATACAGCGATGTATTTTCAACAGGAGATTTAGATGTTGGCCACTACACTGATGTGAAACATCGGATTGAGTTGACAGACCCTACACCATTCAAGGAAAGACATCGACGCATACCGCCATCTATGTTTCAAGAGGTGAAGGACCATCTCCAACAGTTACTTGCTTGTGGAATCATCAGACGTTCTTATAGCCCATGGGCATCTAATGTAGTCCTTGTACGCAAGGCTGATGGATCTCTGCGTATGTGTATAGATTTTAGATCACTCAACCGTTGCACGGTTAAAGATGCCTACGCTTTACCACGCGCAGAAGAAATCTTTGACAGACTTGCAGGATCCAAGTTTTTCACTGTTATGGACATGAAGTCGGGCTACCATCAGATAGAAATAGAGGAAGGTCACAAAGCAAGAACAGCCTTTACAGTTGGACCTCTTGGGTTTTATGAGTACAATCGCTTGCCTTTTGGACTCGTAAATGCTCCAGCTACATATCAACGCCAGATGGAACATATGTTAGGAGATCTTCATTTGGAAATTTGCATGATATACCTGGATGATCTCATCGTGTTTTCTGATACTTTTGAAGAGCATCTCATTCGATTAGAAAGGATTTTCCAACGTCTGAGGAAAAGTGGAATAAAGTTGGCACCCAAGAAGTGTAACTTCTTACAAGAACAAGCAAAGTTTGTCGGCCACATTGTATCAGCAAATGGAGTTCAAACTGACCCTGCAAAGATTGAGAAGGTACTGAATTGGCCAACTCCTAAGAGTCCAGAGGAAGTTCGTCAATTCCTTGGGTTTGCCGGATACTACAGAAAATTTGTTAAGAATTTCTCTAATATCGCTTGGCCTCTCTCACAGTTGCTCCCTCCAACTGTGAAGAATAATCGCTTCAAGAAGAAAACAGACTTGAAAGTTAAATGGACTTGGGGTCAGGATCAGGAATCAGCCTTCAAGCAACTGAAAGATGCTTTGTCAAAGCCACCTATTCTTGGATATGCAAATTATGGTCTTCCTTTTGAAGTTCATACAGATGCAAGTTCACTCGGATTAGGTGCCATTCTCTACCAAGAACAAGAAGGACAAAAGAGAGTCATCGCCTATGCCAGCAGAGGTCTGAATAAAGCAGAGAGGAACTACCCAGCACACAAGTTGGAGTTCCTAGCATTAAAATGGGCAGTATCGGAGAAATTTTATGACTATCTCTACGGAAATCAGTTCACTGTACTGACGGACAACAACCCTCTCACATACGTTTTGACTACAGCCAAATTGGATGCTACTGGACACAGGTGGATTGCAGCTCTTTCCGCATTCAACTTTGATATTAAGTATCGTCCAGGAAAAGGTAACATAGATGCTGATGCGCTCTCAAGGTTGCCACAAGAAGAAGAGACAGATACTATAGCTACTACATCTGTAAAGGCGATCTGCAATAGTTGTCAGACATCTAACTACATTGAGAGTTTATGCTTTGCAGCTGAAGTTATTGCAGATGACGACGTTGAATACAGGAACAACATATCTAGCTTCACTCTAAGGGATTGGAGGAAAGCACAAGACAGGGATCCAGTACTCAACAGAGTCATTGACGGACTACATCACCACACGATACCAGAGGATATTCCTACTGGTCTTCTCAGAGAATTCAGTCATCTCCAATTACAACAGGGAGTGTTGTACAGAATTACTACCATGGATGGAGAAGAAAGGAAGCAACTTGTTCTCCCAGCAGAATTCATCAAAAGAACACTAAACGGACTTCATGATGAGATTGGACATCTCGGCCGAGATCGGACTCTAGCTCTCTGCAGGGACAGATTTTACTGGCCTGGAATGGCTAAAGATGTGGATCAGTGGATAAAAAACTGTGACAGATGCTTCAGAAGAACACCAGCAGAAGCCAGAGCTCCTCTTCTCTCCATCACTACCAGCCAGCTCTTGAGTTAGTTTGCGTCGACTTCCTTACACTGGAGATGTCAAAGGGAGGATATCAACATATTCTTGTTCTGACTGACCATTTTACAAGATATGCTCAGGCCTACCCTACTAGGAACATGACTGCGAAGACCACTGCAGAAGTCCTATTTAACAACTTCTTTGTACACTATGGCTTCCCACAAAGACTACATGCAGATCAAGGCGCCAACTTTGAGAGTAACCTAATCAAGGAACTATGTAAGCTGGCGGGAATAAAAAAAAGCAGGACCACACCTTACCACCCACAAGGAAATGGAATGACAGAAAGATTCAATCGGACACTGATAAGTATGTTAGGTTCTTTGCAACCATCCCAGAAGACCAACTGGAAGTCATATGTAGCACCACTCGTTCATGCTTACAATGCAACACGACATGAATCGACCGGAGAAAGTCCTTTTTTTTCTTATGTTTGGCAGACAGCCACGTTTACCTGTTGACATTGCATTTGGAATAGGTTCTCCACAAGGTAGACAATCTAAGACCACCTACATCAAAGATCTGCGCCAACGGCTTGCTGACTCCTACAAGTTTGCAACAGCTGCTGCACATAGAGCCAGGGAGAGACAGAAGAGTAGGTATGACATCAAGATCAGAGGAGCCATTCTCAACATTGGAGACAGAGTCTTAGTGAAGCAGCTTGCATTTGATGGAAAGCACAAACTGGCAGACAAGTGGGAAGAAAGCACATATGTTGTGAGGGACCAGCCCAACCCAGAAATCCCAGTGTACTGTGTACAAAAGGAAGATGGAGATGGACGGCTAAGGACGCTTCATCGAAACTTGTTGCTGCCAGTGGGTTCACTAGAGATCAACACTGACATGAATAGGACGGTTCCCGTTCCAAAGCCAAGAACGAAGTACCTGGGACCAATAGTGAAGGAACAAGAGTCGACCCAATCACTATCAGACAGCGAGTCTGACGATGATCCCATAGTACTGGTTGAGTCACAACCTGTGGACCTGAGTGATGTGTCTTCAGTGGTTAGCATTCCGTCAAATGCTGCCCCACAAGCTGAAGCAGATGGACATGAAACCTATGTAGATGTGGAATTAGAAGATTCCACTGCTGCAATGGTTCAAGAGGGGGAAGAAGGAGGTAATTCCACAGCTGGTGATAGTCCTCAACTGGAAGCTGAGGAAGAAGGAGCGGCAAAGCCGGAACAGGAACCAGAACCAGAGCCAGAACAGGAACCAGAACCAGAACCAGATCCAAAAACAGATCCAGAACCAGATCCAGAACCTATTAGGGTGCCTAAGAGAGTTCTACCAACTCTACCACCTAGGCGATCTACAAGACAGCGTCAGCCGCCAGCCTGGATGGGAAGAGGAGAGTTTTGTATGAGTCAAGCACCAACATTGTTGACAGACTGGAAAACAAGAGCATCATTTCTTAAGACTCTAGCTGAAGGCAGACTTTTGCAGGACCTCCCAGAAGACGCCTACAAGGCTATGCTATTTCTGATAACTGGTTCTGCTGTAACATAGAATATATTTCGGGACGCCATTTTCTGTGGCAGGGGAGAATGTAGCAGTATGCTTGTAAATAGAATATTGTTAGATTTTAAAGTATCATCATAGTAACCAAACATGAATTAAATTAATAAGCTAACCTAAATATTTAACATTTATGTTCCTAAATACTTGTGTTAACTTCAGCACTTGCACAAATCTACTAATTCACAGGTAAGCTAGTTCTGTATATAGCTTGGGTAGTTCAGACATTTCTTTCTTGGCTATTGTCAATGGGTTGGTCACAGGCTTGGCCTGTGATTAGGTGCTCTTTGTGATCTAGCTTTGTTGCATGTTCTCTGCAATTATGTGGGGACACTGATCACACTTCTACTGGTCAGTCAACACCTATTTTCTCAACACGTTCTCTACACTGAATCATATAGGGTAAGTTCATTTAATTATTACTTTATTTATCTGGGAGCTTAGGTTATGTATTTTAATCATGGTTGTTGGATATAGTATTTTAGCTAGCATTGTATTATGACATTGTAGTGTATTCTTTATTCAACTTAACTGTGTATTTGACTGAGGTAATAGCCAAATGTACATTTATATATAAAATAGGTTTAAATTGGTTAGAAGTGATATATGTATATGTATCATGTATATATGTATAGTATTTTGTAGAATTTATAATGCTCGTATTCCATACATGCTAGTGTAACTGTGGCTATGTGATATATTTATAAGTAGTATACATGTACTTATATGTAGTATACTTATTTGTGCAGGGCTATTTCACTGCACGTCTCCATAAGAGAGTTTCCAGCCTGCGTCCCTGAGACGAGGTATGCTATTTATGTTTTATTAATTATGCATTATTAATTGTATATATATATAGAGTGTAATTTGTTTTATGTGGAAGGATTTGTTAATATATATATATGCCAAAAGTAAGGAATTATAGATTGAAATGTATAATTAGTATTGTTGTTATATAGTGCCTTTATAATGATACCCATGATATTTATATCAAGTTATGTATGTTTTAGGGCAGATCCGGACTACCGTGTAGTTCTCTACGCCCATTGAAAATAAATCCCTTGAACCCAACAAGTACTCTCTTATCTTTGAGAGGACCAGAGTACCGCTGTTACACATTGTCAAAACAGTGTACAATTATGTCACTGTAATAGAAACACGATTCTTTTAACATATATATCAAAATATATCTTAAAAGAAGGCATACTCAATACTGGTGATACTTTCACATTTAATTCAAGTACTGTACCTTTCGTGACGGCATGGAAAGGCTGGAATTGTTTACATTAGTGTGATTTCCTTGTCCGCAACACATCAGCCACAATCTAGTTATTCACGGAACCAGACATTGTAAAATCCGCGTGACGTTCGCTTGATTATCTCATCGGTCAGCTTCAATGAAATAGCCTGATATACGTTGGCATATATATAGAACACAAACGTGCTTGTGTCCACTGTATCAAATGCCAAAATGACCGCAGTAATTACACCATTCATCATCGAGGCATGTTTCCGTAAGATCCTCGCAGTACTCCGATTGTCCCTGAATGACATTGGTGCTTCCGCATGCACTGAGTACAATACACCAAACACGGTTTAATTCTGCTTCTTACATAACACTCACCTGCATTAACAGGCATCGATTTCTCATTAAGTTAGACAATTATTGGCCGTATCAACGAACAGCGTAACAAGCCTTTAGAAGAGTTACAGAGTTGAAAATACCATGATTTAACATTGCATCAGAATCTCATTGGTTGACGGTGATGGGAACCGTTGGTGCCTACCAGTCGGGCCACCCAGGTAGAAGAATGACACGGCCATTAAATATCTGATCTATTTATTGCCAATGACAACAGCTAACCCCAACCCCAGCTGCGTTGTAACATAAGTGGAACAGGATTCTTGACACAGACGAGCTAAACACGAAATCAACTACCAAAGAGCAACCTGTATTACCTTCCCCAAAGTAGCCACTGTCATAAACCGATTGCAGTAAAATCGTTGATCAAAGGATCGGTTATGATTGAGATGGGTATCAACTAACATACCGCTATTTTGTTCTGAACGTACATAAAGCTCTATTAGACTTCAACCTACGCAAAATATAAAAGTTCCAGCTCAAAGCTGATGAATCAGTAATGTTTTTGGTAGTGTGCTTGGGAACATTAGCATTCGTTTGTGGAGTTATCATTTGGTTAATGCAACATTAAGCTAAATAGGATGAAGATAGTGAAAGTCAAAGTGGCATATTGATTACAAGAGCATTATTGAAAGGATGGCATTTCACAAGGGCAAGTTCACTGCTTATCAAAGAATAAACGTTAGGTGACCTAAAAGCGTCATCTGAAAGGGTTTAAGATCACGTTCCAGATTATTGCACTTCTACAGCGAAGTGCAAGTCTGCGTGTGTGTATATAACTGTTTATACTAGTCCGTAGTTATAGTGCCAGCTCACTGAGATGCCATGCTACAGTTTAACATGTATACCCCACTCAGACACTGTATGCTGACTTGTATATGTTTTATCACTTTAATGCCGAACGCCAGGTAGGTAAACAACAAGTACCATCTTTTAGCGTCTCATAGTATGACGCGGCTAGGGGATCGAACCACCGACATTCCACTGTCCACTGAGTTTTGTTTAGCGCAGCTCTGAAGATCATTTCAGCATATCACGGCAACACGGAACAACATGAAGTGGTATGGATGTAAGACGTTTACTACTTGGATGAAACACAAGACCACGGTTATAGTGCTAACTGATCTAGTAATAGTAATTTAATTACGATGCAAATTAGGAATCACCCATAGAAATACGAAACACGTTTCATTTATGTCTTGATTAAGATGGCATCAACTCTAGGCTGCATGTAGTCACTACGATAAAACCATCGCTGCGTACCTCAACACGAGACTCCATGATAACTGAAATACATTCAAATATTGATACCCTGGTCAAGCTCAACAACTGCTTAAAGATGTTCGTACACGATACCAAGGGGGTCTCACCCTGCAACTATTATAGCGTGTCTTAATTGGATTCGACACAATCCTGTAATCATACGTATTGTAAATATACGCACAAAAACTACAAGTAACAAGAATAGGCGAAACATACAGATGAAAGAACTCGGATCGTTAAACAAGATCGCATTCGGTTGCAGATGACGCAGGAATTTTGCGCAGAGTGGACAGAGAACCAGACTTGAGGTACGCAGCGTCCACTGGGGCTGGCACATGTACGCGCAGGAAACAGTAATTACTCTAAAGGAGCGTATTTGCTTAGAAAAACCTGTAATTTATTCAGTAATTGGCATAGAACGACGTAATCCTCAAACAGGCGGCTATGTAATTGTGCTTCAGATTGCCAAACGGGAGATGTGCACTGCCATAATCAATTACAATATAAAGCATCAGGGTTTTTTCTTAAAGGATTCCTCGAAAAGACGCCCAGCGATGCTCGGAGTTTAGTTTTGACGTCCTTGCCTTTGATCATTATCGTCATAAGAAAACACAAGGCTTTGGCAAAAACGAATATTCCAACCATAAGTTCAGAGTTTGCTTTGACGATAAGTTTTTTTCAGGCCGAACAGGTCGATAGATTGTAATAAGGTTTTGGCTTTTGTCAAAATAAATCCAGTCGTTTCATTTTACAATGCGATTTTGTCATTATTTTTGAAAAAATAATGTCAGTTTATTGTGTTTTGGAAAGATTGAATCGTGTTTGTGAACAAAACCCTTTGCATGATTTAGATGGAACGAGATGCTCCTTGACTTACAAAGAAGTTGTATGTGCGGTAATGTAATTGACTGTTCTGTCTGCATCACAACAGGGGTTTTTCATCACCAGGAACATGATGCTTAAGAACATGAAGTGCGCAATGGTGAAGTCTGGAAATAACTGTCGCATACGAGGCTACTGTGTTGAGTTGCGGCCCTTGGGCACTCAAGGAACCTATGATGGTGAGTTCTAATCCCGGTTCGCCCTGATTATGTTTTGAGGTTCGTCAGCACCATACCTATGCACGTTTCACAACACTGGTAAATGTCTAAATCCTCTATAACTTTGGGCTTTCCTCTCATAGCGGCGTTGAACCAAACGCATTCACTCTATTGCAGTTGATGTACGTCAAACACTGAAGAACCTATTTAACAAATGGCCTATACCTTCTGCTGACATAATTCTCAGAACATGATTAGGAAATCTGAACAAAATGAAGACTAGAAAAAAGGCAAGTCGTTGATATGTTGATATACGGTGGCATAACCTCAGATTGAAAGGGAAGAAGAAGTTGAGTCCAGCCTTCTTCAGTGGGTCGTAATTTTGTGTTAAAAGAAATCGGTTAAAAGAAGACTGGGGTAAGAAATTAATTTACAAACACTTGACCCCCAGCATGTTCCAAATGTAAATTTGTGCTGAAAAAAGTCGAATTGATGAATTTTCAAAGATCAAATGTCAGCCGTTGTGTATAATGCAAACTGTTTTAGAATTTTTAAAATGCTGTTTTAATCAAATTTTATTTAAAAAAGTTATTCTTTGAGTGTTGACTAAGCGTCAGTACAGTTCAGTTTTTGGATATTATATGCTAATTTCAAGATTAAATATATCTTAAAAGAAGACGTACTCAATACTGGTGATACTTTCACATTTAATTCAAGTACTGTACCTTTCGTGACGGCATGGAAAGGCTGGAATTGTTTACATTAGTGTGATTTCCTTCTCCGCAACACATCAGCCACAATCTAGTTATTCACGGAACCAGACATTGTAAAATCCGCGTGACGTTCGCTTGATTAGCTTCTCGGTCAGCTTCAATGAAATAGCCTGATATACGTTGGCATATATATAGAACACAAACGTGCTAGTGTCCACTGTATCAAATGCCAAAATGACCACAGTAATTACACCATTCATCATCGAGGCATGTTTCCGTAAGATCCTCGCAGTACTCCGATTGTCCCTGAATGACATTGGTGCTTCCGCATGCACCGAGTACAATACACCAAACACGGATTAATTCTGCATCTTACATAACACTCACCTGCATTAACAGGCATCGATTTCTCATTAAGTTAGACAATTATTGGCCGTATCAACGAACAGCGTAACAAGCCATTAGTTCAGTTAGTGAGTAAAAAAATACCATTTAACATTGCATCAGAATCTCATTGGTTGACGGTGATGGGAACCGTTGGTGCCTACCAGTCGGGCCACCCAGGTAGAAGAATGACACGGCCATTAAATATCTGATCTATTTATTGCCAATGACAACAGCTAACCCCAACCCCAGCTGCGTTGTAACATAAGTGGAACAGGATTCTTGACACAGACGAGCTAAACACGAAATCAACTACCAAAGAGCAACCTGTATTACCTTCCCCAAAGTAGCCACTGTCATAAACCGATTGCAGTAAAATCGTTGATCAAAGGATCGGTTATGATTGAGATGGGTATCAACTAACATACCGCTATTTTGTTCTGAACGTACATAAAGCTCTATTAGACTTCAACCTACGCAAAATATAAAAGTTCCAGCTCAAAGCTGATGAATCAGTAATGTTTTTGGTAGTGTGCTTGGGAACATTAGCATTCGTTTGTGGAGTTATCATTTGGTTAATGCAACATTAAGCTAAATAGGATGAAGATAGTGAAAGTCAAAGTGGCATATTGATTACAAGAGCATTATTGAAAGGATGGCATTTCACAAGGGCAAGTTCACTGCTTATCAAAGAATAAACGTTAGGTGACCTAAAAGCGTCATCTGAAAGGGTTTAAGATCACGTTCCAGATTATTGCACTTCTACAGCGAAGTGCAAGTCTGCGTGTGTGTATATAACTGTTTATACTAGTCCGTAGTTATAGTGCCAGCTCACTGAGATGCCATGCTACAGTTTAACATGTATACCCCACTCAGACACTGTATGCTGACTTGTATATGTTTTATCACTTTAATGCCGAACGCCAGGTAGGTAAACAACAAGTACCATCTTTTAGCGTCTCATAGTATGACGCGGCTAGGGGATCGAACCACCGACATTCCACTGTCCACTGAGTTTTGTTTAGCGCAGCTCTGAAGATCATTTCAGCATATCACGGCAACACGGAACAACATGAAGTGGTATGGATGTAAGACGTTTACTACTTGGATGAAACACAAGACCACGGTTATAGTGCTAACTGATCTAGTAATAGTAATTTAATTACGATGCAAATTAGGAATCACCCATAGAAATACGAAACACGTTTCATTTATGTCTTGATTAAGATGGCATCAACTCTAGGCTGCATGTAGTCACTACGATAAAACCATCGCTGCGTACCTCAACACGAGACTCCATGATAACTGAAATACATTCAAATATTGATACCCTGGTCAAGCTCAACAACTGCTTAAAGATGTTCGTACACGATACCAAGGGGGTCTCACCCTGCAACTATTATAGCGTGTCTTAATTGGATTCGACACAATCCTGTAATCATACGTATTGTAAATATACGCACAAAAACTACAAGTAACAAGAATAGGCGAAACATACAGATGAAAGAACTCGGATCGTTAAACAAGATCGCATTCGGTTGCAGATGACGCAGGAATTTTGCGCAGAGTGGACAGAGAACCAGACTTGAGGTACGCAGCGTCCACTGGGGCTGGCACATGTACGCGCAGGAAACAGTAATTACTCTAAAGGAGCGTATTTGCTTAGAAAAACCTGTAATTTATTCAGTAATTGGCATAGAACGACGTAATCCTCAAACAGGCGGCTATGTAATTGTGCTTCAGATTGCCAAACGGGAGATGTGCACTGCCATAATCAATTACAATATAAAGCATCAGGGTTTTTTCTTAAAGGATTCCTCGAAAAGACGCCCAGCGATGCTCGGAGTTTAGTTTTGACGTCCTTGCCTTTGATCATTATCGTCATAAGAAAACACAAGGCTTTGGCAAAAACGAATATTCCAACCATAAGTTCAGAGTTTGCTTTGACGATAAGTTTTTTTCAGGCCGAACAGGTCGATAGATTGTAATAAGGTTTTGGCTTTTGTCAAAATAAATCCAGTCGTTTCATTTTACAATGCGATTTTGTCATTATTTTTGAAAAAATAATGTCAGTTTATTGTGTTTTGGAAAGATTGAATCGTGTTTGTGAACAAAACCCTTTGCATGATTTAGATGGAACGAGATGCTCCTTGACTTACAAAGAAGTTGTATGTGCGGTAATGTAATTGACTGTTCTGTCTGCATCACAACAGGGGTTTTTCATCACCAGGAACATGATGCTTAAGAACATGAAGTGCGCAATGGTGAAGTCTGGAAATAACTGTCGCATACGAGGCTACTGTGTTGAGTTGCGGCCCTTGGGCACTCAAGGAACCTATGATGGTGAGTTCTAATCCCGGTTCGCCCTGATTATGTTTTGAGGTTCGTCAGCACCATACCTATGCACGTTTCACAACACTGGTAAATGTCTAAATCCTCTATAACTTTGGGCTTTCCTCTCATAGCGGCGTTGAACCAAACGCATTCACTCTATTGCAGTTGATGTACGTCAAACACTGAAGAACCTATTTAACAAATGGCCTATACCTTCTGCTGACATAATTCTCAGAACATGATTAGGAAATCTGAACAAAATGAAGACTAGAAAAAAGGCAAGTCGTTGATATGTTGATATACGGTGGCATAACCTCAGATTGAAAGGGAAGAAGAAGTTGAGTCCAGCCTTCTTCAGTGGGTCGTAATTTTGTGTTAAAAGAAATCGGTTAAAAGAAGACTGGGGTAAGAAATTAATTTACAAACACTTGACCCCCAGCATGTTCCAAATGTAAATTTGTGCTGAAAAAAGTCGAATTGATGAATTTTCAAAGATCAAATGTCAGCCGTTGTGTATAATGCAAACTGTTTTAGAATTTTTAAAATGCTGTTTTAATCAAATTTTATTTAAAAAAGTTATTCTTTGAGTGTTGACTAAGCGTCAGTACAGTTCAGTTTTTGGATATTATATGCTAATTTCAAGATTAAATATATCTTAAAAGAAGACGTACTCAATACTGGTGATACTTTCACATTTAATTCAAGTACTGTACCTTTCGTGACGGCATGGAAAGGCTGGAATTGTTTACATTAGTGTGATTTCCTTCTCCGCAACACATCAGCCACAATCTAGTTATTCACGGAACCAGACATTGTAAAATCCGCGTGACGTTCGCTTGATTAGCTTCTCGGTCAGCTTCAATGAAATAGCCTGATATACGTTGGCATATATATAGAACACAAACGTGCTAGTGTCCACTGTATCAAATGCCAAAATGACCACAGTAATTACACCATTCATCATCGAGGCATGTTTCCGTAAGATCCTCGCAGTACTCCGATTGTCCCTGAATGACATTGGTGCTTCCGCATGCACCGAGTACAATACACCAAACACGGATTAATTCTGCATCTTACATAACACTCACCTGCATTAACAGGCATCGATTTCTCATTAAGTTAGACAATTATTGGCCGTATCAACGAACAGCGTAACAAGCCATTAGTTCAGTTAGTGAGTAAAAAAATACCATTTAACATTGCATCAGAATCTCATTGGTTGACGGTGATGGGAACCGTTGGTGCCTACCAGTCGGGCCACCCAGGTAGAAGAATGACAGGGCCATTAAATATCTGATCTATTTATTGCCAATGACAACAGCTAACCCCAACCCCAGCTGCGTTGTAATATAACGTGGAACAGGATTCTTGACACAGACGAGCTAAACACGAAACCAACTACCAGAGAGCAACCTGTATTACCTTCCCCAAAGTAGCCACTGTCATAAACCGATTGCAGTAAAATCGTTGATCAAAGGATCGGTTATGATTGAGATGGGTATCAACTAACATACCGCTATTTTGTTCTGTACGTACATAAAGCTCTATTAGACTTCAACCTACGCAAAACATAAAAGTTCCAGCTCAAAGCTGATGAATCAGGAATGTTTTTGGTAGTGTGCTTGGGAACATTCGTTTGTGGAGTTATCATTTGGTTAATGCAACATTAAGCTTAATAGGATGATGATGGTGAAAGTCAAAGTGGCACATTGATTTCAAGAGCATCATTGAAAGGATGGCATTTCACAAGGGGAAGTTCACGGCTTATCAAAGAATAAACGTTAGGTGACCTGAAAGCGTTGTAGGTTTGATGAAGTGAACTTGGGCTTGAGGTCGCTTACAGGACTATTGGGCTTCTACAGAGACGTGTATGTGCATGTGCGTGTGTGTGTGCGTGCGTGCGTGCGTGCGTGCGTGCGTGTGTGTGTGTTTATGTGGGTGTGCTTATACTAGCCCGGACACGTGATTCCCCACTGAGATGCCATACTGCAATTTAGCATGGATACCCCACTGAGATGCCATACTGCAATTTAGCATGGATACCCCACTGAGATGCCATACTGCAATTTAGCATGGATACCCCACTGAGATGCCATACTGCAATTTAACATGGATACCCCACTCAGACACAGTATATGTTTTAGCCCGTCAATGCCGAATGCCAGACAAGGAAACAATAAGCACAATCTCTTAACGTTTTTGGTATGATGCGGTCAGGGGATCGAACCACAGACATTTCACTCTCCGGGCAAATGTTTTTTCAACGATGTGGTATTAAATCGTTGAAGAGGTCAATATGGAATCTTCAAATATGGTTAAAAAACAAACCCCAAAAACGAGATTTAATCTTTCACAAAAAAACACACAATATCCTGAAAGTACTTCTGGTTCATATAAATAACATATTTAACAATCAGCACACCCAGGTACTATTTCTTCATCAGACGATGTCTCTAATGTCTATACCGTATTCGACGTAATAAGCACCCCGCTCTAATAATCGCCGACGGCGATATTTGCTGATATATTGGCAAGTGAACAATCCCAATTAGCACCCCTTCTGATTTATCAATGTACACAAGACCTATTTATTCGTGTATAAAACGCACTCGTGTGTTATATGTACTCTTAATTATGGGCAATTAAATTCTGGAAAAAAAATATCTGTCGTATATAAACAGTCAGGCCGTCAGCATAAACCACGAAATTTATCTTTCAACTCTGTTTTTTCCACACAAAAAATATTCTAATTAGAGCCCTATATTTCTAATTTTGGGCGCTTATTACGTCGAATACGGTATCAATCTGACACAGTGACTTAAGTTCTAAACTTTGTTTCGTGTTAAAAAATCCAAGGATATCCTTGGCTGTTACCCAGTGTTTAAACAGTGTAAAAAAATCTTGAGTAGATAATCAATTACTACGAACCGTTATTGGTATTTCTATAGTGAGCCGACGAAGACTGGGATCGAAGAGAAGGGCACGTGGTTTAATATCGATCGGTGATTGGTACTTTCCTGTTGCGCATAAGGACCAATCAGGGCTGAGATTCCCCCAGAAGCGCGGACCTGAAAGAAAACAACCATCTATTACATCATACAGCTTTCATTTTGTACCGAGAAATTAAAACCACATTAAGCCTAAACCAGAAGAAGCTAAATCAATTAACGAACGCTGGTCGGCAATACGCAAAATAGAAAACTCAAGTCCAGATATGGCATCAGTCAATAGAGGGACAGTTTTTGTCGCAAATGGATAAACTTTTTAGACTCTAGTGTTTGCAAAATGAAGAGAAGGGGCATAAAAACTAGAGCAAGATTTATGGGATAATCAATAACCCACAAGGAATCCAGACGGCCAATAGTTCCTGGTATCAAACGAAGCCTTACCTTACTGGTTATGATTAAATTCATGAAATAGGACCGACTCGGAGAAATTGAATCTCGAAAGATTTATTCGGGCATTGCCACATCAATAATAGGATATTTTTATCTAGCTTACGTGTTTTGACACTGAGGATCAATCGCAGAAAGACGGATTCTATGCTCGATATCGCACGCAGTCCCAGTGTCTGATAGTTAAAGCGTGTTTCGTGTAAAGCTAGAATTGCTATCTACTGGTGGAACTATATTTTAAGACACGATCACCTACTGAAATGAACTCGCTTATTGAAAATGTCGTTGTCAATATCCTAGAATGCGGTTCGTATTAACTTAGAACCATAAAAATGGTTTGGCATAAATGTTTTCACTTCTATTTACGCAAGGGTTATAAATATAGAAATTACGACCTTAGATATTCTAGATTTTACTGGGTCGTGAAAGCTTGGCATGTTTGAGCAGATTTAGGGTGCAATACAACAGTCGGTGTCGGTTTTGGGGTAGGGACTGACGGGTTTGAAAGTTCCCAAGAGGCAAAATAAACTTTTCAAGGTTTTTACAGTTGAGCCAAATGAATAAAAACCAGCTTTTTATTGTTATATTTTTACTCTAAAATGAACATCATAACTATCGTAGATAAAACAAGAAGAAAAACAAAACGATTGTGCCTGTTCAAAAACAGATGTAGGTGTGTTGGTTGTGTTTCGTTAGTTCTGTTGATAAATAGTTTACTTTGGTATCGTGATTTCTGTATTATTTGTTTTTCAAATGTCATTGAGGATTGTCATCATTTTCATATATGCCACTTTTGGAGAGTTTGTGGGAGTATGCCGCACACGTCATTTATTCGATTGTCCCTTCGTGGGTGGTGATTGTGGCTTTAGCAGCATAGCTGCAATATTTGCGTTAGTATGGTTTTACACCTTTTTTGGGCAATATTCCAGCTATATCATGACCGGACAATCAATTAGATTCACACATACCCAAAAGCGTACAAACACCTTCACCACTAGACTACCCTACTTCCACAGCGATATTTAAGTTAGTGAGTGAGTATGGCTTTACGCCGCTTTTAGCACTATTCAAGCAATACCACGGCGGATTTAAGTTACGAGACAATGAATTGAACTCTAACTAATAGTCTATCCCACAGCCAGTGAGTATTGAAATGTATACCCTTGTTCCCATTGTTAAAATATTGCTAACATGGAATTCTGAAATAACAAAGCATGATCAGAAGATTGTTGAGATGGGATTTAACGGGGGGCCGCCAGATATTGGCTCCACACATTGTACCCATGTGAGGAATCGAACTGGGTAATCTAAGTTGCCACAATGCGCTGTGCGGAATTGCGTCTCCTTGGCATGCCCGAGACCCTTTAAAAAAATCTTTCGTTCCTGTCCCAGTTTCGCCCTGATTATGTTTCGTGGTAAAAGTCTGCGACCTGCATCACTTCGGGCTTTCCTCCCACATTAAGCTGACACGCCGCGATATAACTGGAATAATGTTAAAAGCGGCGTTAAACCCATCTCACTCACTCACTCACTCGTATAAATGCATTTTCCTAGCTCACACAAATCTGGCTTTGGGTTTCGTTTTTTGAAGAGTATATTTCTATTTCGTGCGAAATACTGACTTTCCAGTCTGTTTCCATTTCTGTGTTCGAGAAGATTTACGAGCATACTGCGATGTGCGAGATTTGTCCTGTATTTACAGGGTTCTAGTCGCATATCTCCGCCCCAGCATATTTATCAACCTCATAATTCATCCCGAGTCTTGCAACAAGCACGATATTCCGATCGAATCGATCTTCGGTTACGTTAACCGAAGGAAGAATCTCCTTCTTTGGTATTCCGCAATTATTGTGAAAATGTTTAGATAGAATAATAACCTTATTGAATATGCTAGGCGATAACCCTTCACCGTTGGAACGTATTCTAATGGCGGGTTCGGGGATTGACGGATCCATTGATCTTCACTGCTGTATTTGTAGTAGGAATCGGCAAATATCGGTAAATATTCATTCCTCTATAACATCCGTGATCAATACTGTCGCTATTAATGTAAGCTTGGTGCCAAGCACAGGTTAAATGCTGGTGTCCCCGCTAAATGGACATGAGCGAATTACTGCCTCCATTGTAATGGCTTACTGGTGTGCGAAATAACCTCAGTGAATTCCCTACAGCGTCTCAAAGAAAAAGCAATGCCGTAGAGTATGAGGAGGCCAACTTAATCGCTCTATATTTTCCCTAAACATGTTTTTCAAATCAATATTGCTTTTCCCGTTACGGTGTGAACAACTTTGGTTTTGTCGTTGGAACGGAACTGTCAGGTTTTTAATCAAAGAACGTCGGTTTTTTAAAAGCTTGACTAAATCAACATAAGTGTCCGATGGAAAGCTTCACGTATAATCAATTGTGGCGGTGAAAGGAAGCGGTTGTTAGCAATAGCCGTCGTAGATAGCCGTGTTTTTGATGTTCTTGTGTTTTTTTGTATAACTGACATGATGGATATGTGGTTCAGAGGATAATTACCCGTGTAGAAAATGTGAATATTCATTCTGATATTGCAAGAGTGTCATTTTGCGAATTCCCAGTATTAACCGATATGTTATCACGCCCTAGAGAGCACATCCGGGCTCTTCCACGCGCCAACGATTGACCTACTTGTTATTGCCCGAACGTGAGAAGCCGCGGAACGAATTTATTTGGAATGTTTTAAATAACATTTTTCATTTGTGTCTCATATAACCTTAAATATATGTCCAAGGGACAGTAATAATACTGTTTGTAGATCAGTGAGTGAGTTGGTGAGTTGAGTTCAACGGCGCCTTAAGTTATGTCACGGCGTGTCAGTCTGATATTGGGGGAAAGCCTGAAGTGATGAAGTGATATTTACCACTTTGATGATTGAGTGAGTGAGTTGGGTTTAACGCCGCTTTTAACAGTATTCCAGTTTTATCACGGTGTGTCAGCTTAATGTGGGAGGAAAGCCCGAAGTGATGCAGGTCTCAAACGTTTACCACTTCGGTGAAACCCACGAGCACGGGTATGGTGCTTACAAACCTAGAAACATAATCGGGGCGAACCGGGATTCGAACCCATGATCATAGGTTTCTGGTGTGCCCAAGGGACGCAACTCTGCACAGCGTATCGCGGCACCTTAGGCGACTGGGCCACCCGTTCCCCCGCATTTATACGAGGAACCTACAAAATATTGAGCTATAATGTTGTGGAGAGAACACTTGGTGATTGTAGTCATCTCAGTTATCGGTACATAGGAAAAGTCCAAGGTGAAGGTCAGCTACCATCAATAACGTGTATGTATCCCGTTGGAATTGGCAGCGGCCTGACATATCCTGCCCATGGAACAGACGAGTATGCGAATCACATCCTTGGGAATGGTAGCCCACTCGGCCTGAAACGCGAAAGCCAACTGCTGCAACGTCTGGGGTTGTGGTTGACGTCGGCGTAGCAGTCTATCCAATTCATCCCACAGGTGCTCTATTGGGTTCAAATCCGGGGATCTGGAGGGCCAGGGGAGAACATCAACGTTGTTGTTGTGTAGACCGTCTCTTGTGATCCGTGCTGTATGCGGTTCGAGCGTTGTCCTGCTGGAATACACCGTTATCGTTGGCAGGCAATCGTTAGGACGTGTGGTAGGAGAATTTCGTTAATGAATCGTTGAGCCGTACGATTGCCCTGGAAATGGACCAAACCTGTCCTGCCAAGATGAGAAATAGCCGCCCACATCATAACGGCTACCCTCACCAAACCTGTCCACTTCCTGTACGCTGTTTCCGGCGTAACATCCTCCCCGACGTCTGAAGACCCGTGCTCTTCCATCCCCTCGACAGATGAGAAATCTTGATTCGTCACTGAACCAGACATCTCTCCATCGCAGTTGAGGCCACCCCCTGTGTTGACGACACCAATGCAGTCGTTGTTGATGATGCTGTCGACTCAATATGACGCGTCGAACAGGGCGTCTTGCTCGTAGACCTGCTGCTCTTAAACGGTTTCGTACGGTCTGGTCGGTGATTCTGCGCAGTCCGGGTATTTGGGATGCGGTTGGGGTGGCTGTGGTCGTCCTTTCACGTAGGTGGCGCAGTCGGATGAAGCGATCTTGGGCGGGGATGGTTACTCTTGGTTGTCCCGACCTTGGCCGTTGACCCATGCCGTTGAAACCGATCCCATAGCCTTGTGATGGTGCTGGGCGCTTCATTGAATACCCTGGCTATAGCTGATCGGGATTCCCCTGCCCGCAAGCGTCCTATGACGTTGTTTCTTTGCACTTCTGTTAATCTTGGCACGTTGTTGAACTGTCACTGTTCGATTGACAGGCATTCACACTCCCTGAACTTTAATACCATTAATAGTGCTGCTGCATGGCCCTTTTGTTCCGAATCGTACGTATTTCCCGACTAATTGTTTGCATGTCCTTGTTGTGATCATTTTTATCCTGGAAATTTGGCACTGATACAAAACCACATTAGACCTCTTCATTTTGCACCTCTTGGTCGGCTAATTTGGCTCTAAGGCCATAAATAACCTTTTTTGCGTTCCATTTTTGAAGAGTATATATAACTGTAATATTAAAGTACCTTTAATTTTGTACAATTTAATTTTGTATTTAACAATGTAATATGTTTCATAACGATATAATAACATGCGTCGTTTTTTTTCTAATCTATATTAATCAAAATAGAGGGATTCATGTTGAGAATTGAATTGCAGGGAACCTTGTCAGTCTATCTAAAACTGAAGCATCTTTTACTTTGCCGTAATCTCATCTTTTGATTCAATAATCAAAACACTCAAAGACAGACATGTATCTTATTACATGTCTCTCATACTAAAGATACATAGCTATGATCTTATCGTTATCGCTCATGCTACATCAAATGGCATGATCAATATTTCATGTTTTTTGTTTGTTGTTTAACGCCAACTCAGCAAAATTCCAGCTATATGACGGCGGTCTGTAAGTAATCGAGTCTGGACCATGTATTCTAGTGACTGAAATCATGAGCATCGATTTGGGATGACATGCATCAGGGAGTCTGATCTCCTGATCCCGTTAGTCGTCTAGCATGCGTTGCTGAAAAAGATGGTACTTATTGTTACCCTGCTCGGCCTTCAGAGGCTAAAACCAGGACTGGTAGGCTCGGAGTCAGTAATCTGTGTCTGATGATATCTCAGTGGATTAGCACTATAAATCGGCTTCAGTCCGGATTAGTACAAGCAGCCACACACACAAATCCCAAATATAGCGAATTTTCAAAATGACAGCGAAACATATTTGTTGTCACAATTGGATGATTATTTTGCTCTATTATTCATATCAGAATAATCGCGGAGAAAAACTGCATTTATAAGTAGCTATAAAAGAAATATTAATTGTTGTCAAACTTAAACCAAAGACAATTATCGTCAGCAATGGCAACATTTAAACCTGAATAATTTAGGTGAACAGTTTTTAATTATACCATTACCTGGAACAAAACCCTAACACAACACCATGTTCATGTTGAACAACGGACGAAGCCGTCTGAGAAAAGCGGAATGTGAAGACACGAGCTGCCACAATGGTTACCTTAGTGAGTGAGTGAGTGAGTGAGTGAGTGAGTGAGTTGGATTTAACACCGATTTGAAAAATAATCCAGTTATATCGCGGCGTGTCAGCTTAATGTGGGAGGAAAGCTCAAAGTGATGCAGGTCTCAGACGTTTACCACGAGTACAGGTTTGGTGCTGACAAACCTAGAATTGGGATTCGAACCCACGATCATTGGTTTGTTTCTATAAACCCGTACTCAGCAATATTCCAGCTATATGACGGCAGTCTGAAAAAATCGAGTCTGGACAAGACAATCCAGTGACTGATATCATGAGCATCGATCTGCGCAACTGGGATACATGCATGAACCAATCCCGTCAGTCGCCTCTTACGACAAGCAAAGTCACCCTTTAAGACAAGCATAGGTTGCTGAAGATAAATTCTAACCCGGATCTTCACAGGTCCTACGCGTATGTACCCAAACGCGGATAGTGTTTATAAAAGGAGGTGTACATTTTGTATCATGCATTCATAAGTGTTGGTTGAATGCAAATGATCATAGTTGCTTATCATTCTTACAATTTAGTTTAAAAACATAGTTTGACCAAATGACTTAGTTATGGTGCCATTCAGTACGTTAAGCCTCTGCATATCAGTTCTCCTATAAAACGTCCATAAATAAAACGCTCAGACAAGGATGGGTGCTAAGCCCAGCACACTTCAGACCACAACCCTCTAAACCTTCAACCCGCGTGTGGTTCCAAGAGCTATCATATAAAACAAAGAATATATATTAGGGAATCTCACTCGAGAATCTTGTCATATAAAATATATCAACGCAAGTAGATAAAAAAATTATGGACGAGTGTTGATGTGATATCTCTAGTTGAAGGAGTGGGTGAGTGAGTGAGTTTGGTTAACGCCGCTTTTAACAGTATTCAAGTTATATCACGGAGTGTCAGCTTAATGTGTGAGGAAATCCCGAAGTGATGCAGGTCTCAGACGTTTATCACTTCGGTGAAACCCACGAGCACGGGTATGGTGCTGACAAACCTAGAAACATCATCGGGGCGAACTGGGTTTCGAACCCACAATCATAGGTTTCTGGCGTGCCCAAGGGACGCAACTCTGCACAGCGAATCGCGGCGCCTTAGACGACTGGGCCACCCGTGCCACCTCTTTTTGAAGGAAGCAAGTTAATCAGCATATGAACTGCATATTTGTTTGTTCGCCTTCTAGACCAACCAATGAAATGACAGAAAATGCCAAAATGGAATGCGATGTGTTTATACAGAAGTATTTAAATCATATCGCCATTACAGTTTAAAGAGCACACTCTTTTAACGTTTGACTGAATGACATTGGGGGAACGGGTACCGCAACTCGCTGTGAAGTGTAGCGTCCATTAGGCCAGAAACCTGTGATTGTGGGTTCGAATCCCGGTTCACCCTGATTATATTTCTAAATGTGTCACCACCTTACCGGTGATTGTGGGTTTCACCAAAGTGGTAAACGTCTGAGACCTGCATCACTTCTGGCTTTCCTCCCACATTAAACTGACACACGCGAATCACCGGAATACTGTTAAAAGGGGCGTTAGACCCAACTCACTCATGCGAAGACATTATCAGTGACCCCGACCTACGTGAAACAGAATGGGAAAGGTAGCGGTATTCACCATTCATTCAAATGAAACAAAATGGATATTAGTAAAGTTCAAGGGGGGTGACTTCTGGTGGCCTTTCTTGAATATCATCCCACATTTACTCAAATCAAAACGCACCAGTAGTTAAACAAAGCGCGTGGTTGCCTATTTACTCCCATGACACATCACCTGTGTATGCCCGACAAAGTCATCAAGGTCTCAGGGGTAAAATATAACAAGCCTACCATCTCTGACATTTGATGAAATCATAAGCTTGTGGCGTTCAAACCAAAATCACCAGCCATGGTCACTGGCCAGCAGAGTACGCATTCAACGGAAATAAAATCGATAAAGCCCTTTCCAAAATCATTGTACAATTCCGACTATACCACAATTACATGAAAAACTCAAATGATGACACGGTAAAGAAAAGTTACTGATCGGGTAATCGTGAAATGGTAACATGGTATCTTGCAATAACAACCTTCTTCAACAGAAGGGCGTTGATGTTGACGTTGAAACTGCCGTTGGCGTTGAAAGTGACGTTGGCAGTGACGTATCTGATCAGGGGACGTCCCCATTGGCTCTGGATTTGTATCACGACGATATGCCATACAATACCGCATGCGTGTCAGGGACCGACCGTTTAATATTCTTGGCCAACGTTCAATGTTTCTCTCTCCTAAATTTGGAGCCTTATATGTTTTTTCTCCTTACCCATTCCTGAATATCGAATACAACGGTCGGTATCCAAAGCTCATAGCATCGTTTGTGTAATTTGAGTGTGCGTCACAGTGAGATTCCCTTCAAGAAGATTCCGTGACCTTGAGAGGTCGTAGATCCTGTTCGCGTTAAGTCGAACTCTGTCGTAAAACAATAAAGTTGATTCATGAACCAGTCTCAGAAGCGGTAGGGACATCAGCCGATGCCATCTCTTAAACAAAATCAAATCAATTAGATGGACACATAACGAGCAGCCTACCCCGCTAGCTCTTGTGAATCGTGACCAAAACGATTTTACCCAACCTGATTTCCATGCCGTTACGTTTCTCGCGGCATTCAATTTCACATTGCACTGCCTCAGTCTGGAATCAACTGGCAGAACCGACATTCAAAACGAGGTCCTTCATCAACCGTCATTCGCGTTTAAACCCTTGACAGACGGCAGAGGGAACACAAATTATTCCGAGTGACAATATTGTCCTCCAGAATATTGATTAAGTCTTCACGAAAGTAATCAGTGAACAAAAATCAGCTTGTCCAGAGGCACCGACTTGGAAACTCGGGTCTGCCAGGCCTCAATAAACTTACAATTAAGAATCAAATGAAAGAGTATTATATCCGGAAAGTTACGAAACGTTGGTAGTTTGCTTGCTAACCTTTGTTGATGGTGTAAATACAGATTAAGCTTGCAGTTTGCTTGGGAGGTTTTGATGGTGTAAATACAAAATTAGCATGTAGTTTGCTTGAAAGGTTTTGTTGTTGGCGTAAATACAGACTAGGCTTGTAGGTTGCTTGCAAGCCTTTATTAATGGTGTAAATACAGACTAGGCTTGTAGTTTGCTTGAAAGGCTTTGTTGATGGGTAAATACAGACTAAGCTTGTAGTTTGCTTGCAAGGCTTTGTTGATGGGTAAATACAGACTAAGCTTGTAGTTTGCTTGAAAGGTTTTGTTGATGGGTAAATACAGACTAGGCTTGTAGTTTGCTTGCAAGATTTTGTTGATGATGTAAATGCAGACTAAGCTTGTAGTTTGCTTGCAAGGTTTTGTTGATGGGTAAATACAGACTAGGCTTGTAGTTTGCTTGCAAGGTTTTGTTGATGGTGTACATACAGACTAAGCTTGTAGTTTGCTTGAAAGGTTTTGTTGATGGGTAAATACAGACTAGGCTTGTAGTTTGCTTGCAAGGTTTTGTTGATGGGTAAATACAGACTAAGCTTGTAGTTTGCTTGCAAGGTTTTGTTGATGGTGTACATACAGACTAAGCTTGTAGTTTGCTTGCAAGGCTTTGTTGATGGTGTAAATGCAGACTGAGCTTGTAGTTTGCTTGAAAGGTTGTGTTAATTGTGTAAATACAGATTATGTTCGTATGTTGATAATTGCTTGATTAATTTGCTTTTGAGGCGCATTTGTTAATGTTGCAAATACAGACTTAGTTCGTAGTTTGCTTTCGGCGGTTTTGTTGATAGTCCGGCAGAGAGGACAAAATCCAAGAATTGGGGGATAAAGTTTTTTTTATTGCTGGATTTGTTTAAGTACACATTCTAGGTTATGAAATTGACTGATGACACTCTGTCATCTTTGGGCATTTTAAAATATTCAAGATGGCCGCCAAGATGGCCGCTAAAACATGAAAATATCTCTTCCGTGCTAATTGTATGGAATATGGGACTACTTTTGGTGCATATCACTATTGTTTTGCCATCAACATATTAGAATATGTTATTCTTAATGAAATAGTTTCATTTGGAAATGTAATTAATCAAAATAATAGGCAATATTGTCTATGAAAAACCCCAAATCAGTATATATCGTTATATATACATTTGTTATTATATTATTCAGTGTCAACTGGGATGCTTGTGGATTTTCTAACGATTGTTAATGTTCTATAGTTACAAAATAAGATAAATTCCCACTGCATTTTGAAATGAAATTATAAAAAACAATAAAGATAAATAAAAATAATAGTAACCTCAAAAGAGGTGCAAATAAAGCAAAACCTATTATGTCTGTTATACACATGGTTGTATTAAATTGTGTTAAACACTTTTAAGAAATTCATGCCAAAACAAACTGGGCCAAAAAAGATTGGGCCAACTTTTTTGGAAAAAAAGAATGGAACAATTAATGACTGGTCCCTTTCAATGGCTGCCTCAAAGCTTGAACTTGACATCTCAGCATGCACTGCAAACACGAAAACGACGTTTTTTTCCGTATATGGTCATTGGACGGAAAAACGACTAAAAAATTGCTGATAAGTCAGTTTTAGGATATGTAACATGTTAATGGAATTCAGACACGTGCCAAGAAGTCAAACCAAACCATGCTACCAAGTTTATTGAGATAACATATCCCTCCGCTATGAACAGTTACCTCTATCGGATAATGGGTTGTGTTTCATTTGGTTATAACAGTAACTAATTTTGTAATGTGAAGTTTACACGATATACGGCTTTTCCATGGGACGAGAGGTGGGTCACATGACGTTTATCAGGTGAATGTATTCTTGAAATTACGTAAACACTGACTACTTCCACATTCCTGGGGAAAACCCTGGGAATTCCCAAGTAAGAATTCATACAGAAGCGGTTTTTTTCATCATTTAGACAATTTAATTTTGAACGTAGCGTCTTAGCATACTCTGGGATAAGTCATACAGTTTGGTTGCATGCCGTTCAAGGATACCCATCCTAGAGAAAAAAAACAACCCAAAAATCCAAACTATCGTAGTGACAATCTACAGCAATCTATGAATTTACCTTAGTATCTATTTGACACATCTTTACAATCACCTTTCAATGATCGGCCAATTGATCAGTGATGACAAAGGCTTGAAATCGTCATAGGTTAATTAACAACTTCGGAAATATCTCCCGTCACGTTTATCGTGTCGGCCATTTTGTACTTGATGTAAATGTATTACAACGCTCTGTCATTGTGATTGACTTACTGAGGTAGTTCTTAATGGACCTTCTCATCTAATGAGGGTATTTTTTGGAATACATTTCTTGTAAACAAACTAAAACAGATGTTCTTCGCATTTGGGGGGAACTATTTTATTCCGGAATGGCCTATTAAAGCTAATAGTAAGTCAAGGCACCATGCGTGTATATGATCTGTTATTATATGTGTTTAACAAATACGGTTTTGGGCGTTAATAAAATACACTGACGCAAGTATATTCTAATCAAATCAATTGGATAATTGAATATGCTTTATTTTACATATTACATAATATCACTACACAAAATTTGGACAGTTGCAGTAACACACTACGGTGATCGCATTAAACACCACTTTGAACAGTATTTTAGTTATATCACGGTGTATCAGACTGATGTGGGATAAAAATCCGAAGTGGTTCAGGCCATCCAACGGGTGTTCGCGAAAGGTGAGCACGGAAACACACAATGATGCCCGTCCTCACTATTACCGAGCATGTATATTATATTGTCCGTCAAAAATATGGACGAGTATAAATATATGTTCCTACAGGTAATACATGTCATACATTTGACAAAATGTATTGGCTCAGAGCATTATTGTTCATCACAGCGTATAGACTCGGCATGCAGATGAACTCATCAGCGCATTTTTACACTTTATCTTTTAACTGGCATGTTAAACTTCTATTTCATAACTCAGTTTTATTTGCACGGATCACTATGGAATCTTGGAAGGGACATTGTCGCGTTGTCGTATTGCCGCATTGACGCCTTTACAAAAACAAGCAAAATGTGTCGAAATTAACCAAAGCACGACAATTCGACAACGCGATATTTTGGCAATTTGTCGCATTGTCGCGTTGTCGCATTGTCGCTCTTTGAATAATCTTTTTCTATATTTTACAAAAGGGCGACAATGCCGTAACGCGACATTTTTCATTGTCAAAATATGTCTCGCTGTCGCATTGTCGCCCCATCACAAATATGTATAAAAGGCGTAATGTTCAGTTAATGTTACAGTTAGGAAGCGGTAACCAAGTTATAGCTGTCGTAGAAGTTCAACTTGATACATGTACGTCTTGAACTGAAAACACAAGTCCGTCCGCGAGTCCATAACGTTTTATGGTGAGCTCTTCTCTATAAGTGTTTGTGTTCAACTCCCAGTTTCAAACACGTTGTACCTCATCAACAATCCACATTCCTCTAGTGCTGTGATAGTCCGGAAGATCTTACTCTTGACCGTATCAGACAACTGACGAGTGCACGCCTGACCTGTGACCTCATTACACCCCCCATGAGGTGTTTGCCGAAGGGAGAGGGGCAGGAAATGTGTGCTCCAGCCCAGCGCGGAGCTCGCGACACACTGTATACTGCATGTTGTATACAGTAAATTGCAGTTGATATACTGTATACTGCATGTCATACTGATTTGCGGAAAAGCTGCAACTTTCAAGATTCAAGATTCAATTTGCATTTATTTCATATACAACAGGCTGCCGTCATATATCACTGGAATGCTGCTGAGAGCGGCGTTAAAACAACTTGTTTTCATAATGGAGCGCTGCAGTCATTTAAAATGGAACCGTATACATGTGTTGTACCAACTCAATCACTCTGTTTCGAATATTCAGCAGCAAAAATATGATAACCAGCTGTGAGGAGAGATATAAGATTTTTATAAGCAGTCAAATATGGATGATAAAGGACCCCTCACTGATTAGGTTCTTGTTTACTTAAGAGCAGAGTTGGACATGTTAGATGATATAACGGTGTCCTCCCAGATCGCCTATTTTCTCCCCACAAGGTACCAAAATACAATTAGGTGATGTGGGTATGCCATGCCTGGATGAGATTTATAATTAGGTAATGTGGGTAGTTGGAATAGTCCACTTTACTGATTGAAGGGATGACAATACAGCCAGAGATACATAGTTTTACATATTTTAATCAACAATATAGTATAACAAGTAGCCTCTATCAAAAACTATGTGTCTCTGTGTTTCTTGTTGAATTAGCATCAGATAAGGTTGAGAAATAATTTGGAAAGTGTGTCGTCTCCTACCCCAGCTGGCGCCATCGCAAATCGTCAATCACCCACTGACCCATAGCCCCGACAGCTGCTATTTTTCACAAATTAAACTACCAGCTGCGGTATTGATTTAAACATATTTAATTTCGGAAAACCAAATGGATTAGGCACAAGTGACACACTTACGAGGCCTTCTCCTATTACGTTGTAGCTCCAGTGTCTGCTTCAACCAACTCACTAACCATGTTGTTGATGATGATTGTATGTATGTGAAGAAAACCTTGAGCCAATATTCATTTTTGAAAGTTCAGAATTATCCTTAAAAAGAATGCCGTGCTTGTTGACTTTATAATGTTTCGACAGGCATTTTGCCAGTTATCTTGCTTATTTAAGAATCAAATTATGTTTTAAATGATACCAGTTCATTTAGAATACCATATTCTAATTAGTTGAAATCAAAATATTAGTGATTTGCTCCAAAAGTGGTATCATATTCCATACTGTTAGCAAGGAAGCGATATTTTCATGTTTTGGCGGCCATCTTGTCGGCCATCTTGAATATTTCAAAATGCCCAAAGATGACAGAGTGTCATCAGTCAGTTTCATAATCTAAAGTACATCATTAAACAAATCCAGCAATAAAAAAAACTTTATCCCCTAATTCTGGGTTGTGGGAAAATATTCATTTCTCTGCCGGACTATGATGGAGTATTTTGTTTTGGTAAGAGCGGAATATGTTTCGGTCATCGCTTCAAGATGTACATTTGTGTCTCTGACAGAAGACGCCGAACAATTGTTTTTCACAAGACACGTTTTCAAGATGCCCAGCATGTCCATACAACAATTGATTTCTTTCGTAAAACCTGAGGCAAATTGTTTTCCACGTAATTTAAATCCACGAACAAGGGTGTTATGTTGATAGATCCAAATAGGGATGAATTGGGTATCCGAACCAATGGCCACTGGATGCTAGTGACAACAGAACCACTGGGCGCTCTGAGCACCGTACGTTACGAGGAGCGACAACTGACAGAGACGACTGACTACACGGCGTATTGTCTGATATACTTCATGATAAATATACATTGTCACTCCAAGGGAACAACGGGTCTAGATTATCCGCCAAAACAGATTCCATCTGGCGTAAAGAGCGAAATAGCTGTGAAAATTATATGAATGGACCACTGAAAATCAGTGTGTTTTAGAAAAGGGTGATCATATCATGCCCTATCGGTAGCACCGACCATTCATATAATTCGCATTGGAAAGTAAGCATTTATTGCCTGCACACCAAGAACTCCTGCCATGCGCCTGTAAACAAACCAGACCGACGAACCCAAAACTCCATTTAATTATTCTATCGAAACTAAAAAAAACGATATGCTAATTTTGAATTACGTCTCATTCACTCTAAAAAAAACTGTAGACAAACATATTATAAAAATATCCAAGTTAAAATTAACTGGGTCCACATTTTAAATATGAGAGATAGATACGTACAGGATAGAGACGCAATGGAATCACATAAATACATTACTTTGAGTAAAAACATAATCTACCCATTCGTCTTATTCATAAACGTTTCGTGTTCCGACTTGGTGACATTTACAGATTCAAAATTGTTCTAATCTCGGAAAATTGCAAGGATTGTATAGAGTTACCTCCCCATGAAACGTAATAGCCAGATATACAGTTAGTTAACTTGTGATTCAAACATGTGGAAATGTTCTTACAAGATACAGTTGTTATGTTATGTTTCAAAGGTATAATGTAGCAAGTGATACTGAAGGAAGCTTAATAAAGCAACTGGATACACAATGGTTACTTTCCAAGTAACACCATATCAAAGCCTATAACAACGATGCAGGTGAATTTTGATATCCTCGAAAATGTAAGAAGTAAGCATGAGTTGATTAAAAGTTATACTTACATTTATGACATGACGTACACAGTACATATGGATCCTAGCCACTTTGCTTTTTAAAACGAAAAGACAGAGATCACATTTCCTCACGTAACGAGAGCAGTTAGTTTCTCGAGAATGTTCATGTGACGCAATCTGGCAATGGTTTCGTAAGAGATAAACTCCCCATACAAGGTTATTTCAAAAGTCGAGATGAGTGAACTCACTACAGTCGTCACCACTCGACCCTTTCCGTAACCAGCAGGAAAATTCGTCCCCCTACCGATCAATGTTTGCCACGCAATTGGTACTCGATGACATGCATCAACGGAAGTCAGAGAGCTTGACCGCCCGATGCCGTTGGTCGCCTCTTACTACAAACATAGTCGCCACTTACGGCAAGCATTGGTTGCTGAAGACCTATTCTAACCCGGATCTTCACCCATAATGAATAACACTTGTTGTAAATGGCGACCATCTTATATTTAGAAAATGTCCAAGTAAACTGAAAAACAGGACGGGTTTGGAACAGGTTGATTAGTCTTCTCTATAACCATTACTGGAAAGACGACACCAATGGCCACTAGCTGTTATTTGCTTATTCGGGGGCATGGGTGGCCTTATCGTCTAAGGCGCCGCGATTCGCTGTGCAGAGTTGCGTATCATAGGACGCGCCAGAAACCTATGATTGTGGGTTCGAATCCCGATTCACGCCGATTATGTTTCTAGGTTTGTCAGCACCATACCCATGCTCGTGGGTTTCACCGAAGTGGTAAACATCTGAGACCTGCATCACTTCGGGCTTTCCTCACACATTAAGCTGACAAGCCGCGATATAACTGGAATACTGTTAAAAGCGGCGTTAAACCCAACTCACTCACTCACTATCTGCTTATCACTATCTCACTATCTGCCATGTTTTTGTGCAGTGAAACTGCCATTACAAACCCATCACTGCATCAAATTAGGAGATAACACCATGTTTTCAATGTACAGCTTGGTTACCTGTAGATTTAACCGCGCTAAATTGAATTTCGAACCGCGCGCGCAGATAGAGGGGGCTGTATTGTGATTTGAAACCTCTGTTTGACACATCACGCTGTCAGTTCGGTTCCAAGTTCAATTTAGCGCGGTTAAATCTACAGGTTACCTAGCTCTATATTGTAAACACAGTTTGTTTAAATCCTAATTACTCTAGTTGATGTCATGTGACGCATTAACTAATATGAAAGAATCGGGTCGTCCTTGACTTCTTTTGAGAAATATTACCGATGCATCTAACGTATTTCCAATGTCATCAGTAAGTAGTTTTTCGGGAAGAACACTAATTAATTTATAATGACAAGAACGCGTTATTCTTGGAGCAAGACACAAATGACCAGACTGGATGAACGTATTTCGAGACTGAAGGTGGAACCTCTGCGACAAGGCTAACTTGAGCTGACATGTACAGACTCGTGTCAGCTCTCGCTGCCTTAGTAAATCAGCATAACGATCCCTATAATTACACCAGTATATGAGGGCAAATTACTATATGTACAGACGGTGCGTTTTCGCCTAATGATTCCGTAGAATGACCACTCGATAACGTCAACGTCACAAACACCGTTCATGGAGCCTACTCATACAGGCAGAAATTCCTAATCACCAACCCTTCATGATTTACGCCCAGTCGGGGCTGAATGGCTGAAATATACTCGCCCTGTTCGCGCCAACTAAACATGAGATATAGTTAGGAAACACTTTTGCCCTGAAGCGTTTTCTTATGGCGCCATGGCGAACAAAATCGACTGCAGGCATTATCTTAATGACGCTCAATTTGTTACTTAATATCAGCCAATGTTGTCATATTACATTAAGCGAGAGGACAATCATTCTTATGACCGATGGACTATATATTGATTAGCTAGTGTTAAACCCAATCGATAACAGAATTTCTGCCGAAACTAGTAAATCTACATGCAATCGTATATTTCTGAGAACTAATTGGTGTAAACGGTTCTATTGTGGGTTCATCATGTTCGTTCGAGAAGGTTTGTAGGCTAAACGTGTTCTAAACGTTAGAGCCAAAGCAAACTTTGAGCTATGTCAAAGTCACAGACGGAGTGATTAAAGAAGCACGACCTTAGTTTAATTCTCTTTGGACATATTTGCATGTTAACCACTCCGATGACGGGTAGCGAAACATTTGCATATTTCAATTTCCGGTCCATCGCTAAGCATACCCGCTATTAATGTTGAAAGGAAGCAGAGAATTGACACAATTGATTCTGCTGTCCTGCGCTTTGAACCTTGAACAATCTCCATATTTATTAGACTTTGCATTTGGTTTTATCAATTGTCTCAATATTATTTGACTCAACACATGTGTTTGAGAAGGCATGCTGGACTCGTACAGACAGCGGCGTGATGTTATCATCTTTAACACCACCGGACGTCTCAGGTCTACGTCATTAGGGACCATTCCATGTAATGTTCAGAGGGCTGCTTGGATTTTAGGTAGCGACAGGATATTTATTCAGTCACAGCTTCAAAATATTTTTAGGGTGTGTGCGAGAGAAGCCGAAGAATTTCATTGTTTTTCATTTTTTCTGAAAAATATTTGTTAATTATTTTTTGCTGTATTTGTCTTCCAACAAAAACCCGAGGCCCCCGATATATTAAATGGACTATCCCTAACTGGAACCCTATGCCTCAGACTAATACAGTTTCCTACAAACATATACACAAGGGTCTCTCTCTAGGACTCAATTTAATTCCTTGCTTACGCAATAGGTTCAATTTATTCAGGTGCCTTTAACTATATTAACAAATCCACTTTTACCACACGCGTTCCACTTAGTGCATTATTGGGTTTCCTTCTTGGCGTTTTATATTGATGAATTGCGTGAGTAAGTCATATTATTTTACGGCGTACCTATTTACGTCATTTCGATAAAAACTGTTGAGTCCGTATGACACTGATCCTGGAATAGACACACTAGTGGTCTATAGGTAGACAACAACCAACCAGGGGTCCCTACTGGGAAAATAAACCAACTAACCAGTGGTCGATAGTTGGACGACGATCCATCCAGTGATCGATAGTAGAACAAAGACCCAACCAGTGGTCGATAGTGGGACAACGACCCAACCAGTGTTCGATAGTGCATTGACGAACAAACTGGCGGTCGATAGTGGAACAACGACCTATCAAGAGGTCGATAGTGGGACAACGACCCAACCAGTGTTTGACAGTGAAATGACGAACCAACTAGTGGTCGGCAGTGGGACAACGACCTGTCAAGAGGTCGATAGTGGGACAACGAACCAACCAGTGGTCCAACCACGCTCATGGAAAGGAAGTTTAGTTGAAGTGAAGAATAATCCCAATACTTAACCTGCAAACGGATATACGTGGTTACTCATTACTAACTTAATCGTCATCTATAAGAAAACGACAATAATTTCTGTTGAATCGATCGCGAGATACAACCATGTCGTAATTATGTTGTGTGTTTTCGTTCGCTTACGTGATGTTTGGATACAATTTGTATCGTATTTGAAAACACCGTCTCTTTCAGGATAGGATACGCACTGTTTCGAAACGGGTTATGTTCATAGGAAGATGGCTGCTACTCACTGCTTTGAAGTATACTATTCGACATTAACTTTTGTAAACCTTCTTCACTTTCCAACAGAATGTACATATCCCTTACATCAGCATTCGGGGCGGTGGGGTAGCCTAGTGGTTAAAGCGTTCGCTCGTCACGCCGAAGACCCGGGTTCGATTCCCCAATTGGGTACAATGTGTGAAGCCCACTTCTGGTGTGGCCCGCTGTATTATTGCTGGAATATTGCTAAAAGCGGCGTAAATCCATACTCACTCACTCACTTACTTACATCAGCATTGTATACAAATTGTGCCCTATGTTTCCACGAAGACAAGCTTAAAGTGTAAATTGTTCAGATGGTGACAAAAAGTGGTGCACTTGCGCCATACACCTTTGCCTTTTTGGCTATTTTAATAATGCAACAGGCAAGAACAAGGTCGGCTAGTTCGTGATTTCTGGTTCACAACATTAAACATTCACATGATATTCTTCAACGCAAACATGAACAACGTTGGTTGGTGAATGAGTGAGTGAGTTGGGTTTAACGCCGCTTTTCCAGTTTTCCAGTTATATCACGGCGTGTCAGCTTAATGTGGGAGGAAAGCCCGAAGTGATGCAGGTCTCAGACGTTTACTACTTCGGTGAAACCAACGAGCTCGGGTGTGTGCCGAGAAACCTAGAAACATAATCGGGGCGAACCGGGATTCGAACCCACAAACATAGATTTCTGGCGTGGCCAAGGGACGCAACACTGCACAGCGAATCGCGGCGCCTTAGACGACTGGGCCACCCGTGCCCCATGTTGGTGAGAAGCAACATGACGTTAAACAGACGCTAAAAGAAAGTTCCTTTGTAATTGATTCCTAAATATGTACAAGCAGCCAACAGCTCTCCGGTAGTTTAAGCAGAGCAGTTCCAATCAAAGATTACATCGATGTGTCCTCTAAAGTTTGGAGACTTGTTTCCCACTCAAAAAGATCTTTGTAAGTTATTCCATATCATGTTGATAGTGTGTGTAACTTACCCGCTGACTTTGTACATCAGAAAAGTCTACCATGCGAAGTGCGAATCAAAGAATTACTCATCGCTTGACTGTGATCACAAGAAACCAAGATCGTTGTGCCTATTGTGTATGGAAGACGTTTCTGGTCAGCCCTTTTTTACACATTAAAACGATGAGGATAAAATACAACCAAGTTACGTATTTGGATCAATAGTAAAATCTGGAAACCTGCCATAAACACAGGCTTTCACAGCATCGGATCATCCTCGTCTGGTTCATGCAAGCATTTAGCAGCAATACCGTCTGGATAGAAATGCGTTGGCGCCGTGCTTGGCTAGCAAGGGAACTGTCTAATTGGGCGGCATTGTCCACACAGATAGAACCATCTAAGCCAAGGAGATCCAACAAATCAGCCCATCAATCTAAATAATTGAATAAGTGATGTAATTTTCCCCAGCAGTTAGAAGAGAATGGTCTATTTGGTTTGTTGGAGAGCAGTCCCTCGCACGAAGACGTCACCAGCGAGGACAGAGTAAGAAGATCTGTCAACATGCATTGTGTTGGACCATTCAACGATCCCAGAGACTTCCTCTAGGGATAAGAAGGTCTTTCTGGGGCGTTTTACCACGTCGGATAAAATCCAATAAAGGCTAAAAATATCTCTTTTCTTAGAGTCTGATGTATAAAGTTGAAATTTGGGCAACCGGCGTCTTTCGTAAGCTTGACGTAGAAACACGGATAGCTTGTTTTAACGCAGTGTGAAATCGATGTGTACATGGACAATAATTGTATTATTTGAGCGTTAAGTGTGTATTATTTGTGCACGGGGAATAAAACATCTGAAGAAAATCAGACAATCGCAATTCCAATGTGTTGAGCCTCTTGTAATGAAGAGAAAAACGTGAGGAATTCAAGTTTCAAGTTTCATTGAATAGTTCTTATATCAGCAGAACAGTACTTTATTTACAAGTTTGAAACTTCTTTCATTCGCTCCCGTGAGCCGTCAATTTGTATCAAGACGATGCTGAAGTCGTTTTTTATCTGTAATCTGAGTCGACCGTTGGTGTAACTGCGACTAGGCTGCATCCCAAGACATGATCTCGAGCAAACAATCGTCGCTATCATCTTCCGTTAGGAAGGTTAAATTGAATGAAACACGTGACTGCTCTGCCACCCTCGGTCATTCCCGCGGGCCACTGTTTCGAAAGCGCTTTACCATGCTATGTGTTCTCTTGACCGATCGCTGTCTCTGCGGCGTCTACGGCCTGGCTCGCGACCTCTCTACGAGGACTCAATGCGAAGTCGATACAGCCACTTTGTTCATTGTGTAGACATCGATATTATCTGCGTGTGTTGATAGTGTCTCCAGTTTGAGATTAAAGATAGTTGTAGTGTGAGTGCGTTTTGTTTAACGCCGCATTGAACATCATTTCAGTTATATCACGGCGTGCCAGATTAATGTAGGAGGAAAGACCGTGATGCAGGTCTCAGACGGTTACCACTTCGGTTAAACCCAAGATCACGGGTTTGGTGCTGGCATATTTGGAGCGAACCGGGATTCGAACACACAATCAAACGTTTCTGGCGTCCCATGGGGACGCAACTCTGCACAGCGAATCGCGGCGCTTAGACGACTGGGCCACCCGTGCCTCCCCACTTTGATGAAACAGACAAGCACTGTCATCACACCTAGAAACATAATCAAGTTCACGTGTATGGTGCTGGCAAATCAAGAAATATAATCTTGACGAACCAGGATTCGAACCTACATAGGTATCTGGCCTGCCAAAGCTGAAAATATAATTCATCTCGCATCAAAATCGCATATATTTAGATCTATGCATAAAGATTCACGGTGGCTAAAAACTATCCATATGGCAAAAGGGCTGACTTTCAAGTAGTCAACTTTCCCTTCATTTCCAGCTAACGGACTCATTTCACACCTGTTGAAATACAATCGAGCATGTTGTTTCAACGAAGATTTCAAAGAGCATCAGGGGGCACGGGTGGCCCAGTCGTCTAAGGCGCCGCGATTAGCTGTGCAGAGTTGCTTCCCTTGAACATGCCAGAAACCTAGGATTGTGGGTTCTAATTCCGGTTCGCCCCGATGATGTTTCTAGGTTTGTCAGCACAATACCCGTGCTCGTGGGTTTCCCCGAAGTGGTAAACGTCTGAGACCTGCATCACTTCAGGTTTTCCTCCCACATAAAGCTGACATGCTGTGATATAACTGGAATACTGTTAAAAGCGGCGTTAAACCCAACTCACTCACTCTCTCAAAGAGCGTCATACAACTCTTGCCCAAAAGTGGACTTGTACCATATGTTCCAGTGTTTTTTTCAGGTGAACAATTGACTTGTCTTTGCATGAATTTGTGACTACCACAAGTGTTCACCGTCTAGCGAACACATGATACACCACTATTTCATAGTGATTCATAAACACATGCTTACGATAAAGTTTGAAACGTACATGGACTCCGCTTTTAGCAGAGATGCCATATGATTAGAGAAAATATAGGGTTTTATCTGGAACGGTTGCAAAACCACAAATTAATTTGATTCTGCACTCAAGTCACGTAGACAGACACGCGAAACTTCCTGATATCAAACGAGTTTTCAGTTCATTTTGGAAAATTGGAAGTCACGAACGCCGTTGAATACGCAAAATGAAACAAAATACCTGACTGGTGTAATATTACAGTAATAAATACAAAAGGAACAGAACTGGACGCGTGCAAGAGGATAAGTAGCGTATAACATATCTTAAACACGAGTATTGCGAAGTACAATATTGATCGTCCTCTCTCACGCTGTCAACCTTTGTTTTTTTTGGTTTAGTTCTCTTTTACGCCATACTCAGAAATATTCCAGCTGTATGACGGCAGCCTGGAAATAGTACAGTGTGGAACAGACAATCCAGTGATTGATCCTATGACCCATACCGTGGGTTAGTTGGTTTGTTGTTTTACGCCGCACTCAGCAATATTCCAGCAATACGACGTCGGTCTGTAAATAATTAAGTATTGACCAGACAATCCAGTGATTGCCATCATGAACATCAATCCACGCAATTGGGATCAATGTCATGCATGAACCAAGTCAGCGAGCCTGACCACCCGATACTGTTAGTCGCCTTTTACAACAAGCATAGTCGCCTTTTACGGCAAGCATGGTCCATACCGTGGGGGTAAGAAACTTTAACCCAGTCTGACCACTCGCCTTTTACGACCAGCATGGGTTGCTGGGGACATATCTAGCCCGCTGTCACCCGGGGGTCAACCATCAGTGCCCACGTGTCAGCGATTTACTACAGAGGCGTGCGTGAGTGTGAGCCATATATTGTATGGATGTTGTGTATTATCTCAAATCTCAGGTAACGTGTCAGCAAAGCCAATAGACACCGCCAATACATAAAGCTTTTAAAGTTGTAATAACATTTCAGTCATCGCAATGCGTTCATTTATCACATTCTCCCCACACCACCCCCTTCTCATCGTCCCAAGCAGCAGTACGCTAGATTACGCGTTAATGTTACATCCGCATTCAGAACCTTCTCCTGCACGTATGTGTGAAAGATCTGTGACTCGTAGCACTATCTGCATCCGACATGACACCTCCATTCCATTACGGCGTCTCCGGGGACCGCTTGCCATCTCTGAATACAGCAAAGAGGATTACCACTGAGCTTCAGTCCGGCATTTCCCGGCAGATAGCACGCTGACTCGGAAGTCAGTTGGAATACTCAATTGCTCCATGAGACCACTAACAAAAGACTCAGTGTTCGCCATATACGTACATAGTTGCACCAGACGTCATGAAGATGGCGTCACGTTGAAACCCGGGACTAAATACATGTACCAGGAGTAAACGCGACCACGAACTTTCAGTTTCAACGTATTTTAGTCCAAAAAATGATTTATTTGATTTGTTTTTGAACTGCTTTAATATAAAGACCGCACAAATTAAGTTCAGCGTTCGTTTACACGCACAGTGGCACCAGGGGGTGGGACGATGGCGTCACGTTATAACGGGGGACGAATTACTTGTCGCAAGGAGTAAAAGTGAATACGAAATTTCACTTCCTATATATCGAATATTTTTATCCATAAATATTTGTTTTTGAACATAATATTTCGTCATATTCTTTGTTTGTTTAAAGATAGCGTCACGTTGGGAGTAAAAGTGACTACGAACTTTGAGTTCTTATTCAGCGAAATTATTTTTTTCCATAAATTGTCTAATGACAGTGTTTTTCATCAAATCATTTGTTTTGTGGTTGTTTATCGCCACACTGTGCAATATTCAAGCTATATGAGAGCGGTCTGTATACACGAGTCGGCGAGGGTGAACAAACGCATGAGTCACCAAAATAGAGTTCCCACAACAGACTACTGCAGTCCCGACCATTAATCAAGAAAGCCAATTCCAGAGCAGCACTTGACCAAACGAGCTTGACACAGTCTGTGTGATCTGAACTTGACATACATGGACCATATCCAAGACGAGTGTGGTAACGTGAGGTGACATGGGGTGAAATGCCGCGTTTAAGATCATGGCACTTATTTTGCGACGTGGAGGCACCTGTGTGTGTGTGTGTGTGTGTGTGTGTGTGTGTGTGTGTGCGTGTGTGTTTGTGTGTGTGTGCGTGCGTGCGTGCGTGCGTGCGTGTGCGTGTGCGCGCGTGTGTGTGTGATGTGTGCGCGTGTGGTTTGTGTGTGTGTGAGTGCGCGCGCATGTGTGTGTGTGTGTGCGTGCGCATGTGTGTGTGGTGTGTCTGTGTGCGTGTGTGTGTGTGTGTGTACTGGTACGGACTGATGTCGGATTTATAGCGCTAGCCCACAGAGCCATGCCGCAGTTTAACATGTTTTGCCCCTCTCAGACACAGTATACTGACTCCGATCCGAGTAGCATGGGATCAAACCACAGGCCTTCGCTCTCCAGGCAAATACTCTATTCACTAGGCCATGGAGGTGATCAGTGTGGTTACACAGAATAGGCGAGCAGGCACTGGCAGGCCTGTTGCCAGTTCGAACGGGACACGAAGCAATTCTAGATAGTTGCATCTTTGAAAACTATGTCCACAATATATATTTAACCTATCTACTGTCTATTGTCCATCAACCGTCATAAATATTGAACCTATCTACTGACTATTGTCCACCAACCGTCATAAATATTTAACCTATCTACTGTCTATTGTCCACCAACCGTCATAAATATTGAACCTATCTACTGACTATTGTCCACCAACCGTCATAAATATGGAACCTATCTACTGACTATTGTCCACTGCGGATCATAAGTATAGAACAAATGAAAAAGCAGACTCACTGGCGAAGGTAGCTCTAGACAAAGCGGATATACAGCCTATTCCCTTTAGTAAACTAGAGATAAAAAGCAAAAAAATCAAAATCAAAGACTCCATAGCAGAAAGATGGCAAGCCCAATGGAACGCAAGGAAGATCGGCAGATGGCTATACAAAATTCAACCCAAGGTCCAACAAAAGCCAAACTCATATACTCAAATGAAAGGAAAATTGAAATTGCTATCTCACGCCTCAGACTTGGTCACAAAAAGCACTATGACAAGGTTTGTTCATCTTGCAATCAGGCTGAAACCATTGACCACGTGTTACTAGAATGTCAAGACCATGCCCCAGCCCGGGCTAGGTTAAAACAAGAATCGCAGTTAGATCCGCTATCTGTCATATATCTCCTAAAGCCAAGAGATGCAATAGCGAAGGCCAAACTAACTCTATCTATGAGAGATGGACAGCTACTCGAACGTATATAAACAGAGCAGCCAAGGATAAAAATGAAATCATATCAATATAAGAAAATAGAAATCATATCAATGCAAAAACAGAAATTATGTGAACACCGAACTCACAATAGATATGTGTACCCTTCTCACACACAGGAGTCCCAAAGAGGGACAGGTCAGCCGAAATTGCCTAGGCAGAAGGCGACCTCTTAAACACTTAATGCAACAACAACAACAACTTGTCAACCATACACTGTACATAATTTGCTTGATAACGGTGTTAGAACCTACACCGTAACGTCGTTCCTAATTGTAATAAAAAGTTGTTCATCCATATGTCTTATCCTTACTTATGATAAAACAAATAGAATGTTCTTTGCGGTTTATCGCGTAGCTTTCATATATACAGGCATAATTAGATATAAGCCAAGCATTATCAGATATAACCACGAGATAAGCAGATATAACCACGGCCTGTACGAGGCATACGGCAATATTAGAACAGCATAAGTAGAGGTAAGCAAGGCATAAGCAGATATAAGCAATGTAAAGAAGCCCATCGCAAAGATAGGTTGCCGAGACAGGGATGCACTTGTATCACAATAAGTCATCTCCCTAAACACACATACTGAAGAGTCGTGACATGTCAGGCTGTTGAGGCAAGTGCACAAAGAGCCAATGCGTGTTACAACCCCAAGATGACTGCAAAACTGCTAAAAGCTTTTTCAGTAAGGGAATAAACCTTGTTTATTTGCCTTTTCTCACGTCCATTGTAAGCCTTCGATTTTGTACATGGCTTCTTTCCAAATCCAATTTTCTTGTTTCTTGACTCCTACAGTTGAAAGCCAGGTACATTGTCCAACTGTTAGACTCGTATTAAGTGAACCTTGATCTAGCAAGTGAGCGGGTGAGTTGGGTTTGCTGACAAATCTAGAAACACGATCTGGGTCCACTTGCACAAAGCTATGTTGATTTTAACTCCGATACTCTAAAATAGCTTTACGCTAATCGCAGCGCTATGATCGCTTTGTGAAAGTGGCCCAGGGCGAGTATGGGATTCGAAAAACACAATCATTGGATTCTGGCATAGTCATGGGATACAACTCTGCAAGGCGAATTGGGGCGTCTTAGACCTTGCCATTGAATATTTTCGCAATCTTGGAAAAAGTAACAGGAGAGTAACATTATTGTTATAGTTGGTTCATAATGCTATTGGGGAGCGATACAAAGGTTCGATGGCAATTAAATTACTGAATTCATTAAGTTATCAGACAAACATTAAGGAATTAATATTTTTATCAGGAATTCGAACGGAGCCCTTAATCGAAAAACACATGGTTTGTCTGTAAACCTACATGTACACCCTTCACAAAAGGATTGAGTGAGTTGGGTTTAACGCCGCTTTTAACAATATTCCAGTTATATCGCAGCGTGTCAGCTTAATATGGGAGGAAAGCCCGAAGTGATGCAGGTCTCAGACGTTTACCACTTCGGTGAAACCCACGAGCACGGATATGGTGCTGACAAACCTAGAAACATAATTGGGGCGAACCGGGATTCGAACCCACAATCCTAGGTTTCTGGCGTGCCCAAGGGACGCAACTCTGCACAGCGAATCGCGGCGCCTTAGACGACTGGGCCACCCGTGCCCCTCTTCACAAAAGGAAACGCATTGGAGATAATGAGAATGTTGATTTTGATTATTCATGAAACATTCAATACAAATGCAATACTTTTGATTGAACGATGTTAGTCACATGTTCGTTAACTGGTGTAGTGCACAAACGCAACCGTTTTAAACTAAGCATTTTTCAGAATCTTTTATAAGACTGCACAAAAAAGACATGGAAAGGAAATCACGAGTAGAGTACACGTGCAAATTGTGACAATCATGTGCAGTGATAATGATTATAAAAGGTCAAACGTCAGTCAACATTTTGTCATACGCTTGCCGGGGCGGTTAAAGCACTCGCTCGTCACACCGAAGACCCGGGTTCGATTCCCGACGTGGGTGCAAATGCGTGAAGCCCGTTTGGTTTAAACATATTTTTATTTCAAAAGAAATCTGGATCGGTAAACAAGCAAAACTTGCTTATGTAAATAACTCTCCAGGTAATAATTTTACAACAGCTGGTTATATATAAGATCCCATTTCTGGTGTCCCCCGCCGTGATATTGGTGGAATATTGCTAGGAGCGGCATAAAACCATACTCACTCACTCATACGCTTGTCGACTTATTGAACGTTGGAACATGCTGAAACAGAATGCTGCCAATCGCAATACCGCCATAGGACGTCTTTAAGCTGGAGAGTCCCAATCTGCTTTTGCACGTCATTTCAATGTACACAAGAGCACCATTTCTCGTTTATGTCACGGTACACCTGCCTCAATTCAACCCAAGATCGCCCGAGAAGCGGTGGACCAAGGGATACCGTCCCTGCACAAGATCCGGGTCTTTCACCTACGTCATCGACATGCTGCTGCTACTGAGACGGCAGGATATGTGTCTGGTTTGAGGAGGGTATCAGACGAAAAACATCAGGAATCGTCCGCGAGAGGTAGGAAAACCCGGTATTTGTCCCTGTCTTGAGACGTTTGCGTCGACGACAACGTATGCGATGGAGCTACACCGTACAGGCATGGACTCGAGTTGCACCGGACTGCGTTCGACAGGTCATATCCCCCACACAGAGATCTGACTTGGTGGTGGGATCTGACCGCGAATCGGTACACCGATCAAAATCTTCAAAGTCACCTTTCTTCTGATTATCAACCGACAGAGAGAGAGAGAGCTGTTTAACCTGACAACGTTATACCACGCACAGCTCGTGTAACTCGTGACGTTCTTCATGATTCAAACGTCAATGTCTTGCCATGGCCTTCCAGATCTCAGGATCAGAACCCGATAGAGCATCTGTGGGATGGGCTCGATAGACGTGTATGTCAACGTCAGCATACGCCACAGACACTTGCACAAATGGCCAACGCATTGAAGAAAAATGGAGGAGAACTCCACAGGACACAATCCGTAAACTTACTCAATCTGTACCAAGGAGGTGGTATTTGAGTGAGTGA
This sequence comes from Haliotis cracherodii, assembly GCF_022045235.1. Classification (NCBI taxonomy): domain Eukaryota; kingdom Metazoa; phylum Mollusca; class Gastropoda; order Lepetellida; family Haliotidae; genus Haliotis; species Haliotis cracherodii. Next base: position 52,274,555 of record NW_027266319.1, on the reverse strand, counting down.
GTTTCACGACGCTTTTAGCAATATTTCAGCAATATCACGGCGGGGGGCACCAGAAGTGGGCACCAGACATTGTACCCATGTTGGGAGTCGAACCCGGTCTCCGGCGCGACGAGCGAACGCTTAAACCACTAGGCTACCCCCCACCCCCTACCCCAAAGGGGTGGAGAGCAGTGATAACAGCACACGGTGGTCACTCCCGATCCCCCCAGTTAGCCTATGCGCTTCTTTAATACAAATGTAAATCCAAATTACAGATTGAAATTTATAATTTTGCAATTATCTCTGTAATAATCGTATCTTAATCTCTAACAGTACATAGGGGCGGTGGGGGTAGCCTAGTGGTTAAAGCGTTCGCTCGTCACGCCGAAGACCCGGGTTCGATTCCCGACATGGGTACAATGTGTGAAGCCCATTTCTGGTGTCGCCCGCGGTGATATAGCTGGAATATTGCCAAAAGCGGTGTAAAACCATACACACTCAGTCTACTAGTACACAACACGCTTAGCGATAACTTGTCAGTGAAGACGGTTGGCTTTCTGGTAAATTGTCCGCACTGACGTGGCCAATATGTAGAGATTATTAGCCGAGTGTGTTTATGTATCGTAAATATCAAGGGTCCGCATTAAGAGGGAGTTGATGAGGCTTAACTTCGATCAAATATGATATTCACGATCCACGAGGCCCATACTTCATGGACATGTGCGTGGCAAGCTGTTTTGCAGGAAATACCTATTAGAGACCATGTAAAATAACTGTTTGTTCAAGTCTTAACTATGAAAACCCTATTGATCGCCGAAATAATACAACCAGCCTTTCAATAACGCGTGAAATCAGAAGCCGATGCTTTGCGTGTTAACACCTATCCGTTAGTGAAATAATTATGTTTATTTTATCCTAAACTATCAAAATCCTCGAAAAGGAAAACTGACTGATGGGGGGCCTAAGTGCACGTGAAAGGAAACAAAACCACATTAATGTTGAAAGTTACGTTTAGATTGTTTCCTTCGTAAAGTGAACCGTTTCTAATTTCAGCGTATTAATGACTGAAAAACTTCCCAGCTTCCGCTTTCGCCGGCAAAGTTGAGAGCAACAAAATCGCATTTGGGAACATTTTCAAGTTTGCCATTAATGGAAGACATTCTGTTGAAACGTTTATGTCTGCGGTTCAAGAATTAAACCCGAAATACTTAAAGAAATGACTTCAGGGGATAGAACCAAGAAACTACGTTTCCTGAAATTGTTTTATGTTTGTTGGGATTAATCACTGTACAAATGCTTCAGCGCCAGGACAAACATGGGCGTGAAATGGTTACTGTACCTTTCAAGCAGCATCCGAATGATTCAGAATCAGAATAATTGTGATTGATAGCTATCTGTTAAGAAAAAATGTTTCCATAACAATTCACAGGATGTGCTTAGCAAGCAAACGCGTTCTTCTCTTGAGATTTGTATTATGAATCATTCGCATCCCTCTGCATAGTGAATGACTGCACATTTTGATGGAATTTGCATGTGAATATTTTGGAATATTAAATGTATCATCTCTCCATTCTATTACAATAATTACACAATATAATGGATATAGTATCCTGGATACTCGGGGATGGTATGTGAACGGAGTTTGTATTTTCGCATTATAGCTGATTTTTGGATAAAATCGTAAATTTGAAATGACGTCCATTAATGACTCTAATATAGATAGAATGAGTACACCAGTATGGCTTTCTCCGGGTCTCTAGGGTGTCTAGGCTAGATATATTGGGGTACATATCGGGGTATCTCGGGAAGCGTCTAATCTTGTGGTATCTCGGTTGGGTATACATGTATTGTTGTAGAGTATATCGGTGGACACATCGCCGCGTATGTCGGGATATATCGGTCGAGTATATCGTTGTGGTTTCGCAGCATGATTATTTGTATTCATCTCCGCGGTGTATAGATATGTGGGGTCGGTGGATATGCCCTATATTGTTGTGGTATCGGCGTAGGTTATTTCGATGGAGTATACAGCGGGTACCTTGATGGGGTATATAGGCGGGTACCTTGATGGAGTTATATAGGCGGGTACCTTGATGGGGTATATAGGCGGGTACCTTGATGGAGTTTATAGGCGGGTACCTTGATGGGGTATATAGGCGGGTACCTTGAGGGAGTATATAGGCGGGTACCTTGATAGGGTATTTAGGGGTACCTTGATGGGGTATATAGGCGGGTACCTTGATGGAGTATATAGGCGGGTACCTTGATGGAGTATATAGGCGGGTACCTTGATGGAGTATATAGGCGGGTACCTTGATAGGGTATTTAGGGGTACCTTGATGGGGTATATAGGCGGGTACCTTGATGGAGTATATATGCGGGTACCTTGATGGAGTATATAGGCGGGTACCTTGATGGGGTATATAGGTGAAGGGGCCCTGGGAGTGTATCTTGACTAGTTCATAGAGGCCGGTGAGGTGTCTCGGGTGGTATTCAAAACCAGTGCTCGGTTTGAAAAAATATTTATTTTGTCAGAACAATCTCCATTTTATTATAATAGTATGTAAGTAATGTTTCAAATACCTTGATACTAGCAAACAACGAAATGCACCTAATAATATATTTTGAAACATTGTTAAAAAAAGTTGTGAAATAGTCTGTTGCGAGGTCAATTTATGCACTCGGAACACACCAGGCACATGCAAAAATATATCTCGGATTTTTTCAATTATTGTTTAAATTGATATTGAAACAGGAACTGCTTCCAGTCTATGTGGGCATAAACGCCCAACAAACCGAACCGATAATTCTTCGATCACTATTTCTAACTTTCCATTAACAACACTGGACTTAAACCAGACATGACCCCCAACAATGGCGATACTGAACCTATTTCAGAACACCACCGTCTGAGAATTTCTTCCAAAGATTATTTCAAAGGCCCACCAACATGTTTCTATTTTCATAATTCCTACAGAAGCCAACCGTGTTTTAAACTAGTTTTACTCCTTTCATCCCCAGACGCCCCTCGGCTGTTCTTTGATATAGGGTTCTATGTAAATCAATCAGGTTATTGTACACGAGGGGAGCGGGATCCCAGTTTGTAAAATCATTTCCGACAGTATTCTTTTTCCCAGCGGCCATTAGCAGAATACCAAAACTTTTGTACAAATGAGGAATACTGTCGAGATGTATTTTGTTTCATTGTGGTTTGTTATTAGGTTTTTCACGTGGGTGTGTAAAAAACGAGTTGTCATAAATGGCTCTTATCTTGTTTAATAATTTCGGTTTCGTTTGGAAAGTGTTAAGTTAAGAAAACTTTCTGTACTTCATTCAACTATTCAGTTAATAACTGCCGTACTGCATATTTTCTTCGTGCATTCACATGAACTTTTACGAAAGCGTATTTTCTTTTTCTGTCTAGGGTTTTGTCACAATCACCGCAATTGTGATGTGTGATGTCGCTTCTATGGTGTGTTCTAGAGTTCACAGCTGATTACACATTGAGCTTAATCAGATTTACCTTGACCAACAAAACTAGGGATCTAGGGACCCCCAATGACTAATTTCAAGGGTCCTTACTGGAATAATGAGGGTCCTGTAAAGTAATGAAATCGTGAACTGTGCTGACAGATTTGATAATTACAGGACCTTTATATTTCTTATTAATTATTGTGCTTCGGGACGCAATATTTATTTCTGCATCAATTCTACTAGACACATGTGCGTACTGGACGCACATTACTGCGTCGCGTAAAACCATGACTTAATTAATGTAGCATATGAATATGGCCTGAGTGAGTGAGTGAGTGAGCAAGGATATATTTTTCCCTTACCCCGGCTCTATGTATACTCTTCAAAAAAAGAAACTTGACATAGATGTAAAACCATTTTTTGCCAAATATCTAAAATAATTACATTAAATGAGAACGAAATAAGTCAAACAGAAAGATGATGTGTCTATAATTCGCGAAAACACATGCAAAGCACATAAACGTAGCGTTTGGGGATCAATTTTACAGCTTCATCCAAACACAACCGCCTGTAAAAAACGTGCAGCACAGGATCCTGCATTTAGGCATGCAGGCCCCACTGCTGAATGGGTATAAAAATCCACATCAACGGCTGTTCATACAGTCCTTATAACGGCAATAGAGGCGGTGACAGAATGCCAAGACTGAATGCGGCTCAACGTAACAACGCCATTGGGAGATTACAAGCTGGAGCAACTCAGCAAGAAGTGGCCAGACAGACAATCTCCGAACTGTGGACTCGATACAACAACACCAACAGAGTTGACGACTGACCAAGGGTGACAACCCAAGCACAAGATCGATATACATCCGACTGCGACACCTCCGAGACCGCACTACCACAGCCACGACTACAACCACACAGATCCCTTGGGTACGCAGAATATCAGATCAAACGGTACGCAACAGACTGAGGGAGGCTGGACTTTTTGCACGAAGTCCTGTTCGACGTCGTGTATTGACCCCACGTCATCTGGCGGACCGTCTGCTTTGGTGCCAACAGAGGGTTAGAGGGGCACGTGCAAGGTGGAGAAATGTACTGTTTACTGACGAGTCCCGTTTCCTACTCACACGTGTTGATTGGCGCGCACGTGTCTACAGACGTCGGGGTGAACGTTACGCCCCAAGCTGTGTGCAGCAGGTTGTCCCATTTGGCGGCGGGAGTGTCATGGTATGGGCCGGAATTCATCACGGTGGTAGGACGCCTCTCGTGCATCCGGCAGGTGCATTGACAGGTGTGCGTTACAGAGACTTGATCCTTCAGCTTTACGTTCTTCCTCGCGTCAACGTTCATGGCGGACAGTTCCTGCAGGACAACGCTCGACCGCATATTGCACGTGTTTGTCTGGACTTCTTACAGCACAACAACATCCAGACATAACCTTGGCCAGCCCGGTCATCAGATTTGTCCCCGATTGAGCATCTGTGGGACGAGTTGGATCGACGCGTTCGCAGAAGGAATCCACCGCCCCAAACACTTCCGGCGCTTCTTGATGCCCTTCAGCATGAATGGCAGCACATCCAACAGCGTGTTATTGACAACTTGATTGCATCTATGGGTCGTCGGTGTCAAGCGGTGATTGATGCACGTGGTGGGCACAAGCGATACTGACATTTTATGTACCCCAGTGACATTAACTGTATCGTGTACGTGTGTCTGTCTAGGTGACACGATTAATATTTTGAACAGTGTTTCAATTATGGTTTCTGTGTCCTATTTTGAAACAATCGCATTATATTACATTTTGAAAGTCAGTGTCAAGTTTCTTTTTTTGAAGAGTATATTAACGTGTATTTATTCATCATCGGCATCAAATACGATTATATCCCACTAAGATCAGAAATTAAGTCAATGTGTGTGACATCATTCACATTTTCCCAATTTGACCCTCACTGGCCGCAGTAATTGCACTATCGTGTCACTTGATTATCAGGTTCATCGATCACTTGATTGTCTGGTTTGTTTTCAGTGATCCATTCATATAATTTTCACCGCTATTTTGCCCTTTACGCCAAATTTAAATCTGTTTTGGCGGATAATCTAGACTGGTTATTTTCTTGCATTGACAATCTATATTTACATTACATATCAAGGATCGCACTGTGGACCAGCTGTTAATCATATATCAGAGAATCAGCCTAACAGATATTCTATTGAAGGATTAAATGTATTGAAATGAACGAATCAACAAAAGCACAAAAGGAATTAACACTGTGCATATTGTCTGAAGGCAAAACATCACTGGTTAAAAAGGGCGTATGAATACAGAATAGGTACCTTGTACGTCGCCTGTCAACCATTTTTGTGCGACCTAACAATAAGTGCGTAGTTATTTTTCGAGATAAGCGATAACAGTGCAACGCCCATGCAGTATTAAATAACATTTTGATAAAGTGCAAAAACAAGTATAATCAATTGGGAAACATCTGCATTCAAAGGGGAAAATCTAGCGTCCTCATATTAAACTCGGCGAGTGTTTTCGGGGCGTGAACTCGAGGGACGAGTCATGGCATGTGGCAGTGAGCTATTTGTTTTCACACGCGCCAGCAGATGGTTTGAAACTTTTGAAATATTGTTGCAATTACCGTTACAGTAACACCGCGGTATTGAACAACGAGATAGCGTTGCATCGAGTGGCACTGATTAATGACACGGCGGAGTTTCCAGACTGTCCACTTGATCTTGTGAATGAAAGGAACGGAAACCCTTAAACAATAAACGTTTTTCTTTCAAGCGATGTGGTTAACAGAAGAGCACAGATTTCACTCTATACCTAGGAGTTATTGCTGCATGTTCTTCCATGTATGACCTGATGTTATTACTACAGTTTCTTCTCTATATATTTATTATATTATCAGATTTTCTATAGTTTGCACTGTATATTGCACTAGGAATTTGGCTTGTTTATTCTACATACTACCTTAGGTTTTTTAAAGTTTCTTTTATATATGACCCTTGGATTTTCTATAGTTTCTTCTATATATTACCCTTGGATTTTGTATAGTTTCTTCTATATATTAACCTTGGATTTTGTATAGTTTCTTCTATATATTACCCTAGGATTTTGTATAGTTTCTTCTATATATTACCCTTGGATTTTATATAGTTTCTTCTACATATAACCCTTTGATTTTGTATAGTTTCTTCTATATATTAACCTTGGATTTTGTATAGTTTCTTCTATATATTACCCTAGGATTTTGTATAGTTTCTTCTATATATTACCCTTGGATTTTTTATAGTTTCTTCTACATATAACCTTTGGATTTTGAATATAGTTTCTTCTATTCCTTTACCCTTGGATTTTGTATAGTTTCTTCTACATATAACCCTTTGATTTTGTATAGTTTCTTCTATATATTACCCTTGGACTTTGTATAGTTTCTGATCTATATTACCATTTGATTTTATATAGTTTCTTCTACATATAACCCTTGGATTTTGTATAGTTTCTCTATATATTACCCTAGGATTTTGTATAGTTTCTTCTATATATTACCCTTGGATTTTGTATAGTTTCTTCTATATATTACCCTTGGATTTTGTATAGTTTCTCTATATATTACCCTAGGATTTTGTATAGTTTCTTCTATATATAACCCTTGGATTTTGTATAGTTTCTTCTTTATATTACCTTAGGATTTTGTATAGTTTCTTCTATATATTACCCTAGGATTTTGTATAGTTTCTTCGATATATTACCCTACAATTTTGTACATAGTACATATATATTATATACATATATATTATATATATAAGCAGCGTTACACCAAACTCACACACTCTTCACAATATTACCCCGGCTAATCAGTGTCGTTCCTCACTACCGTACCCAAGTTTACCTTTATCTTATAACTGTCAGACTATGAACAACCTGACAGTGAGGAAATAAGTAACAGTTCCCATAAAATTCTCGTCTATCGCAACATAACAGATCTTGATAGTGATTAATTGACCCAAATAGAGTGAACTTCAGTACCATCGGATTCTAATTCCGTAATTGTCTGGATTCCAGTTTTATCTCACGCCTGAAGACTCTGTCCAGTCCGCTTCTTGCTCTCGTGAGGGTAATATAAAAGCTACACCCCTCGCCCCAAGCTTTATATTGAATGACCCCACTTTGTGTCCACAGAGTGTTGGGGGTAAGCTGGGAGTTTTCAGACTGAGCAAATCTCAGAATAAATGACGTGGTTGTCGCGAGTGGAGAGTCGATCTAGCACGGTCGACGGCTGATCTTCCCAAATGACTAATAATCTATGATCACTGACAGCGTCCATAAGCGAATCTGTTTACTCTACAGTGGATGGTGCCAAAAGGTTAATACCTCTAGCAGCAGACAGAGCTTCTTAAGCCGTTTACCGCTACCGTACCTAGACTCGAACTGACCCTTAAACCCCGGTATCATAAATCCTGTTATCTTAGACTGGTGCGTAATGGGAAAATACAAATTTAAAGCTCCATGCAATCATTTTCGCATCGTCATGGGACTCGATAATCACCGCGTTTGAATTTGATCAGTAAAATGAAACTCATAACGTTTGTGATTTATCCTTTCTCACGCTTTGGGTTTATCGCATTCACACATCATCAACGTATATAGCCTCGGCGCCACTTGAACAATTTACAACATGACGCTGAAATCCTGTGCCTACCTGCCTGTCCAGTATACGTCCACCAGCGTGACCACAGGGCGTCCGAACCTGGCGAGATAAAGACAAGCCGTTTAGTAAAGCTCTCAGAAAAGAAAAGACAAATTACTTCTCAACGGGAGAATGCCTGGCTCGGATCAAAGGTATAAGGACCCCATTAAGAACGGGAAATGAACATGACACACATTGGCTTCGAGAGTAGCAATTCCAGGGGGCGTCTGAAATGAACTTCCGGTCATCAGAAGGGTTGCCGTGCTTCTTTCATGCTTTTTCTGCAGTTGGCGAGTTGATTACGATTGAAATTATCGAAGAATATTTTGAATAAAGTTTTGTGAGCTTGAAACTTTTTATAAGAACTTTTCCCATGATGTCTAAAATCTTGCACTACTGACTTTTCATGAGAAGACCACGATTTGGTCAAAGAGAGTTTGGTTTTACACAGCTTTTAGCAATATTTCTGCGATATCACGACGGGGGACACCAGAAATGGGCTTCAAACATGTGGGTCTTTGGCGAACGCTTTAACCACTGGGCTAACCAATCGCCCCATTATGTCAAAGACGACAAAAAAGCCGTTTTCTTGAAAAACTGGTTTAATGCCTGGCTGACAAATTTTCTTTATGCGAATGCTGAATATTGCCCTTGACTCTCAGGGAGGGAATGCCGAGTCAGTGGTTGGCAGACAAAACGTCGTTGTGGCGCCATGATCTGGTACAGTCGGGCAGGTTTCTAATTGAAACACACCGATAAACAGTTAGTTTAAAGAGAATATTACCATTGTTTCATACTGTCGCTTTTACTCTTAAACACATGTTCATATAGTGAGTGAGTATGGTTTTCAAACGCTTTTTACACCATTCCGCCAATATCACAGCGGGGGACAACAGAAATTGGTCTCACACATTGCACCCATGTGGGAAATCCAACCCGGGTCTTAGGCGTGACGAGCGAAAGCTTTAATCACAAGGCAACCCTACCGCCCCCTTTATCGCTATTTATATAGATAAATAATACGTACGTGGAGTAATTGTACTCTTTTCAGTGTTATTAATATTAACTTTACATTTCATAGGAATGTAATATCGGATCCACAACGTAGATCTTTCAAATGGGGTTCTCATTCGGATACAAATGCGCCAAGAAAAGGGGTGGAATTAAAAATATTGTCTTTTCACTAAATATCATCAGGTGATAAAGTACTTGAGAATATCAAATGAAATACCATTATTAGGTGTTTTGATGTCACGGCGTTGCAGGTTAATTGATAGTTGGGGGTTAATTGATAGTTGGGGAAAGAGAGAAAAGATGCAGGATGTAGATGTCTGCAACTGGTGAAAATTGTTGAAACAATGGTGGAAAACTGGTGAAACCCAGTAGCACAGGTATGGTGCTGTCTGGCCAAGGATCATACGGAAGGATCAGAGGATCCTGGCTCGATAAAGGGACGCTACTCTACACAGAGGATTGGGCCACGTGTACTCCCAAGGATGGAGAAGTCATACCCAGGACGAACATCACCTGTCTGAAATGACTTGTTGCAAGGTAACAGTATCACATCCTAAAAAACCCAGAACGCACACCTACAAACCAACCACAGCCACACCTACACCTACCACCCAGCCACACCCACCACTGAGCCACCAACACCTTCCTCTAACACGCAACCACACCCACACCTTAGCACCTAGCCACACCCACACCTATCACCCATCCACACCGACATCTACACTCCAGCCAGCATACAAATACCTACCACCCAACCACACCGACATCTACACCCCAGCCAGCATACAAATACCTACCGCACAACCACACCGACATCTACACTCCAGCCAGCATACAAATACCTACCACCCAACCACACCGACATCTACACCCCAGCCAGCATACAAATACCTACCACACAACCACACCGACATCTACACTCCAGCCAGCATACAAATACCTACCACCCAACCACACCGACATCTACACCCCAGCCAGCATACAAATACCTATCACCCAATCACAACGACATCTACACTCTAGCCAGCATACAAATACCTAGAACCCAACCACAACGACATCTACACCCCATTCAGCATACAAATACCTACCACCCAACCACACCGACATCTACACCCCAGCCAGCATACAAATACCTACCACCCAACTACACCCACAAACTACTTGTTAATCAAACGCCAAAGAGTAGACATATAAACAAGACTTAGTTATCAAGTTGCCCGAAATCTAATCCTCCAAAAGACAAGTACAGCAGGTGCCGGGTTGTAACCAAATTTAAGCATATCCGTTTTTTTCTCATAATCATAGCAATCAAAACTGCCCAAACCTCTCCCATCTCATTGAACATAGCGGCCAAAACAGTGTCTCAGTACCAAAACATTCTGCTTCCCGCTATAGGCTTCATAGTTCCAGGAAAAACATGACAAAAACCTGTTAAACACTCAGCATGACGCTAGCTGTAAAGGAGCGTTAGATAATGCATGAAATCCCTGCTATAAAATGCGTGTGTTCTACACAGTGAAAAGCCACACATCGTTTTTCAACACGCGGTACATTCATAACGCCATTCTTGGCACTAAGGGAACACCCAGATGGCCTCATTCCAGAGGGCTGTTACAGCACTAGACTCTCGTAATCTTAAGTCCCGTCAACGTAAATAAAAAACAGATTCCATTTAATACAATATCACTCATGCAGTCGCTTCAGCCTGTTGTAACGGTATTTTTTGTCCTTATTACAAAGCATGTTGCAAATGGCGAGATTGGGGTGGGGAGAGGGAAGGGGGATAGATCTTCGGTGCAATCACATTTAGAGGACTGCGGGAAGCTGCGGCATCTCAAATCTGATAAAGTGACAGATTGAGATGTTTAAATTAATCTAAAAAAACAAACATCAGTTTTTTCATGGTGTTAAAGCATGTCTCCTTAAAATGGAAATTTTAGCCGGCTAGTCAGCATCCTTGTTACTATACATTACATGTTTCCCTACCAGAGCCGGGCTGCTAGTTTCAAATGAGTGAGTATGGTTTTACGCCTCTATTAGCAATATTCCAGCAATATCACGGCGGGGAACATCTTAATATTGAAACTTTCTAGCTTGGGATACTGACCAGCTTTCCCCATTTAACCTGGCATCCATGTTTTTTGTTCTTTATCTGAGTTCTCAGTAAGTGAGTGTTGTTTGTTTGTTGTCTAACGCCGCACTCGGCATTATTCCAGCTATATGACGGCGGTCTGTACATAATCGAGTCTGGACCAGACAATCCAGTTATTAATATCATGAGCATCGATCCACGTAGTTGGGATCAATGACATGTATCAACTATGTCAACGAGCCTGACCACCTGATCCCGTAAGTCACCTCTTACGACAAGCATGGGTTGCTGAAGGCCTTTTCTATCCCGTTCTTCACGGCATTTCTAGTGTCCCACGCAGAGATATTTCTGGAATATTGTAAGCAGTAGCGTAAAACTCTACTAAGAAGGACCATACGAAAAGAAACCTTTATTGGCTATTACACTAAATAATAATATCCAAGCTACTTGAAAATAACGCACTCTCAGCGGTACGTCGTGTAACAGATTTAATTTTGAGAGATGTATAATAAAACGCTGACTTGCAATAACATATTTACTAAAACACTAATATTCCTCTAAGGCACAAATTGAAAGAAGTAAAGCCACGAAAAGGCGAGTGGTAATTTTGCGTTACCCTGATTTTAATTATACCATGGTGAAACAGATGTGATAAAGCCCAAACCGCCAAAGAGCAAAGTCTCCAGAGAAATAAATATTATTTCCGGGGAATGGTTTTAATATCCGCCTTTTACGCTGAGCAACCGACACGGCTAGAAAGACCAGGAAATTGTAATCCATGGGATAGACCTTGGACCAGGCCACTGCTTGCTCAACCATCACAAGCTGGCCATTGTTCTCTAAAGCGGCAAAAATACCATCGACAAGAACTAATCACTTAATTCCCTAGGAAAAGGTTTCTCATCTATCAGTCTTGACAATGATCAATTAAATGGACTCAGTTTTTATTGTTTGCTTTTAGCGGTGTACATGTATGTGGTATCTAGTATCGTTAATAATACCCTGACAGAGTTCTATGTGTCGTTAACACGTGTCTGAAAATTATACTTAAGCTGCAAACGGTTTGGACATATGTGCGCATTGGTAGACACAGCGCAACAGAAATGTTTTTAACCAAACGGGCGGCATACCCAATATGAATTAATACCATACAATCATGCTGTGCATAGATTAGACTAGACTTACCCTTTGTCTCTGAATATGAAATATCAACAATTTTTGAGAGAAACCAGCAACTACTTATAAACTGACAAATGTGCCCCAGTGAGATGGGAGATTGAGAACCTTAAGACAATCAGTATAGGGAATTACCGCAAGGGCAAGGATAAATGGTATGGTTGAAAGACTGAGACAGACTTGTTCGTTTCTACTACTAGTATTAGTTGAAGTAGTAGCAGTAGTAGTAGTAGTAGTAGTAGTAGTAGTAGTAGTAGTAGAAGTAGTAGTAGTAGTAGTAGTAGTAGTAGTAGTAGAAGTAGTAGTAGTAGTAGTAGCAGCAGTTGTATACTTTGTTTGTTGTTTAACGCCGCACTCAGCAATATTCCAGCAATATGACGGCGGTCTGTAAATAATCGAGTCTGGACCAGACAATCCAGTGATTGACAGCATGAGCATCGATCAACGCCATTGGGAAACGATGACATGCATCAAACAAAGTCAGCGAGCCTGACCACCCGATCCCGTTAGTCGCCTCTTACGACAAGCATAGTCACCTTTTACGGCAAGCGTGGGTTGCTGAAGATCAATTCTACCCCGGAACTTCGCGGGTCGGTTTAAAGACTTAGACAGACTCACGATTATAAGAGCGTTAGGATATGTATGAATAAACATGTGTTACGTAATAAGTTTCGTGAAACTACTTATTCCTATTCATCAGACTGATTTATGATCCAATGCAATGCAGGTAATCACTATGCAGACCACTATGGTGACTTCCGACGACAATATATGTGTCGGAAACTTCCCCATCGTCTTTTGATCGTGGCTTTGGGCTGTAATATTGAAGACGCATCCAGTTAAAGAAATATGGCACGTGTAATCTGGGATGGCTGCGTTGGGCAATCACGACGTCTGGTGGATTAACATCGCTAGTGCAGGTGACAGTTTCAGGAAGCGCCATACTGTAGATAGAGTTTGACGTTCAAGATTCATCCTTTGTATCATGTTAATCCTTTATCATGTAGTACCATGGACATGTATGGCTGTACCGTACTATTTATGGTAAGACAGGATGCATGGCTTATATTTCATTATTTCAAGTCACTTGATATGATTTGATTTTCATGAAGTTTGTCAAATGAATTCTGTCGTATTTTGTTGCTTTTGATTGAATTTCTCAAACTTCTTATAAGTTAGGGAACACGAGAACACTATAAATTTACCCACTCATTTGATTGTTATAACATACAGATATACTTATACTGCTAAACTTCCGAGCAAAAGAAATTGTACGCCCATGCTTGATGGTTGATGGTGGCTAAAAATGAAACAAAAAAATGGCTATTCGAGTGACTGAGTGAGTTGGGTTTAACGCCGCTTTTAACAGTATTCCAGTTATATCGCGGGGTGTCAGCTTAATGTGGGAGGAAAGCCCGAAGTGATGCAGGTCTCAGACGTTTACCACTTCGGTGAAACCCACGAGCAGGGGTATAGTGCTGACAAACCTAGAAACATAATCGGGGCTAACCGGGGTTCGAACCCACAATCATAGGTTTCTGGCGTGCCCAAGGGACGCAACTCTGCACGGCGAATCGCGGCGACATAGACGACTGGGCCATCCGTGCTCCCAGTGGTGATTCGATTGTGGATTATTTGATACAGGTATCAAAGTTGTGTTTCGGCGACTTTTCCACCCTACTAATATAACATTTCGATAACGTTTGTAATTTATTCGCAAAATCCAAGTATTAAGTGTATACTTTGTTTTGTCCTGCAGGATATATATCCACGTGAAGATCCGGGATAGAATTGATCTTCAGCATGCTTGTCGTAAGAGCGTCTTAGCACAACGACCTCCCAAGACCACGCCGTAAACTAAATCAGAACTTAGATTGCAAAGAGATATGATGTTAAGTTGGGGTATGAATATGGACATCATTTCTGATGACCCCCGTGAAGATGCGGGTGGGGATGGATCTTCAGCAACCTATGCTTGTCGTGAGAGGCGACTAACGGCATCGGACTCACTGACTTGGTTGATGAATGTCATCGTATCCCAATTGTGCTCATTGTTCAATCACTGGATTGTCTGGTCCAGACTCGATTATTTACCAACCGCTGTTATATAGCTGGAATATTGCTGAGTGCGGCGTTAAACAACAAACAAAGTATACAACTGCTGCTGCTACTACTACTACTACTACTACTACTACTGCTACTACTACTACTGCTACTACTTCAACTACTACTAGTAGAAGTAGTAGTAATATTAGCACAACTGCTAATACTAACACTAATAATAATCATAATACAAATGATGATGATGATGATGATGATGATGATGATGATGATGATGATGAAAATGACTTTAAGGCTTTACAGTATGATCGAGATTATAATTGTACAACAAACCACACGTAAAGACGTCGACAGATACGGTAGCTTGGCGTTTAATGCGTGGTGTTCCAAAGTTCACAAAGTTTCAAATTCCCTTCTTTTTCGTATTGTTGTACATTTCTAATTGGGAATGAACATTACCAGTCATTGCGAAACAATTTCTGTAGAGAGCACACTGGAAAAGAAAACGGCAAGCCAAAATTGACATTTTGAATTTTCATTTTGTTCGAATTTTAATTCAAATCCTATGGGATCCATTTTCAACCTAATTAAAGTTAATTAACTTCAATCTTCCGAGACAAAATAAGGACCTCTGAGTTGTGTGTTTTTAGACATTCACAGAATGACACATAAAACAGGATGACAGTTACTTATTTGTTTGAATTAATATTTATTGACCGAGTGTTCAAACTCTGGATGCTGTGGGGTAGCCCAGTGGTTATTGCACTGGCTCGCCACGTAGAAGACCCGGGTTTGATTCTACCCATTATTAGCATTATTTTGGTCATATCGCAGCGAGACGCCACGAACACACTTCACACGCTGTTGGAAATCGAACCCAGTACTTCGCCGTCACAGCGAGTGAGTGAGTTGTGTTTAACGCCGCTTTTAGCATTATTCCAGTTATATCACGGCGTGTCAGCTTAATGTGGAGGAAGGCCCGAAGTGTCGCTGTCACAAGGCATGTTCAAACGATTAGGATACCCAGACCCAACTTCAAACCAACATACGTGTACCGACCATTATCGCTAAAGTGTGTGCGCTGATTACGCATCAAAATATAGAGTTACCTTGGAAAAGCGTTTATTTGATTATCACGCCAGCGAAATATTCCTTCTATATGACGGTGGTCACATCATAATAAGTAAAAAAAAGTCTGGGCTGGAAAAGCCAATGAATAACATTTTGAGCAACGCCCAACACCGTCCGAGTACAAACCACGGAAAACCCCGAAGCCGACCAAATGAACCAATGAGTCGGCTAATCCGTTGCAGGGGACCAAGGAAAATAACGGTACATACAAAGCGCGTGAGTTGAGTTTAACGCCGCTTTCAACAGTATTCCAGTTATAACACTATAAACTAACCCACTCATCTGATTGTTATAACATACAGATATACTTATACTACTAAACTCCTATATACGCCCATGTTTGATGGTTGCTGCAAATGAGACAAACAAGTGGTTATTCGAGTGAGTGAGTGAGTTGGGTTTAACGCCGCTTATAACAGTATTCCAGTTATATCACGGTGTGTCAGCTTAATGTGTGAGGAAAGCCCGAGGTGATGCAGGTCTCAGACGTTTACCACTTCGGTGAAACCCACGAGCACGGGTATGGTGCTGACAAACCAAGAAACATAATCGGAACAAACCGGGATTCGAACCCACGATCTTAGGTTCCTGGCGTGCTCAAGGGATAGAACTCACAGCGAATTGCGACCCCCGTGCCTCCGTTAAAGACATATACGATTATACGACAATAGGGCCGTGCTAGCATCGTGCTGAGACGGACTTGCCACCGAGACGTATCCCACAACGAAATGGATACCACATAAATATTCTACTATCTACTCCTGATCAGCATATGGAAGCTGGGGAATAGTGTCCCGTTCATACGTTCAGATCAGATTCGGGAATTAGGTCTAAGCCCGAACAGAAGCCTATCGCGTGTGTGATTGATTCTACAACCGATGCCTGGCATCTGACAGTAATGAATGGGAGCTGGAGATTGTACGTGGATTGTTACTTGTGTGATACACGGAACACAGGGCAGCTCGCAGACAGGCGTTCAGCAGCCCGTGAGAAACGTGGAATGTCACGTTCTGTTTAAAGGGGGCTACACTCAACCGTCTGATGCTCATATCTCGTTAAACTCCGGACGTTGTAGTTACTGCTTCGTGTGAAACTGAAACATTTTCACTGCGTGATAAAGGCTGCCGATATTTGCTAGACTGAAATGCATCATAAAATGATCTATTCAGACAACCCAAACATTTCGTACTTCCCCATATTTGAACCTTGTAATCTTGAAGTTGTACGAGTGAGTGAGTATGGTTTTACGCCGCTTTTAGCAATATACCAGCAATATCACGGCGGGGGGACACCAGAAATGGGCTTCACACATTGTACCCATGTCGAGAATCGAACCCGGGTCTTCGGCGTGATGAGCGAACGCTTTAACCACAAGGCTACCCGACCGTCCAAGCATGGCCCAAACGACCAATCACAGGTATTATGAAACTACAACAGACCAATCACAAGACATGTTACACGTGGTCCCTTTTCCGCTGGCCCTCGGGTCCATTCGGCTTCATCCGTTAGCTACTGCATGATAGGTGATGATGCATGAATTCGCTTTAAACCGTGTACCTCCAGATACTTTCAATAACATAACGCTCGTTTTGAAGACATGTTATTCTCATTTTCCAGTGGCAAATGCAAGGGAGTTACTGACAATAAAAGTCCAGTTTCTACCCTCGCCGAACCAGGCTGGGACTTCGGAGTTCTGTTTTGGGTGTAGTTACGAGTCTATGCATAGTCAAATAAAAATCGCCTAACAAAATCGACATCCGGTTCGTAAACTGCCGCGCAGATTTAGGTCAATTGCAGGACTTGCAAAGCTTGTGTAACGTTAACAGATATTATCATTTCATGTTTTCATTGAAAGTGCACAAGAAATTTGATGCACTTCGCGAGATAAGACCCGTTTTATAACGATATAGATCTTGATTATCGATCAGATCGTCTAGAATGGGCGCCGTCATTTTGTGTGAAGAAAATGCAAGTAATATAATACGATAGGTTGAATCTGATTGGAAAATAGAAGGGACATAGATGGGACATGACCTCGAAATAGCCACTGGTGACGCTACGATCGAGTCACTAAATTCAAGCCTACTTCGGCAAAGGCGGAAGCTGAATTTTTAAAGTCAGTTATAAGATGTGTTATTCTGTTCATAAAAGAGATGATGTATTATACACTTTGATTTGAAGACAAAAGCTAACGGAAGCAAGTTGAACAGTTTGTAAGGATCACGGCTGCCGTAAGGTTGTCTTGCATCGTGTGATAGACACATGCATAAAACTGCTTTATATATGGATCCTCGACAGTGAGTCAAACAACGTGTCCCGCGGCCTTTGTGTACAGTTACATGCACCTACATGCACCTACATGCACCTAAATTCACCTACAACATTACGTGTTATTATTCAGCCGAAAAACACATTGGGTTGGTCAGCTTCGCGAAAAAGTAACCTCACAAAAACACGCCAAACTCTGAGACGACTCGTTTTCATTGTTATTTTCATTTAAAAAAACAGTTCATATTATGTTCCCCACTTTGGCTAGGATACTCCAGATGTGCTTGTTTTCGGTCACTTCTTTGAAAAAGCCTGTTTGGCAAGGCCGACAACTGCAGCTAAACTGGGTCAGGCGTTCCTCAGAGTGTGGGATCAAGTGCTTATGGCCTTCATCAAAGGCCTCATCCATTCCATGTATCGACGTTGCACGGCAGTCATCAATGCACCTGGCGGACACACGAGATACTGACTTGTGACTCTGACTCTCAGAGACTAGTGTTGTGTTTCACTTTAAACATTTGACACTTTAATTTCAACCTTGATGATCAGTTTTGCCAAATTTCACCTTTTTAATATGTCTCAAAATATGCTAACTGGTTTGGAAAAATAAGGTTTCTCATATATCTTTCCATGGTGACGTTTCTTTAGCGGTTCAGTATATTACGCATATATGCACTTGGAAAAGGTTAGGCACCACATGCTTCATTTGTATTGCACATGAAAAAAATGTGAAATTATTTGATATGTTGGTTTTATCTACCTCAAACAAATAAAACGCATTTCATGTATTTACCCATTTGGTTGGAATCATACACTCGCTCACATATACTTTCATCTCACAAAAAACTTCTTTGTTTAAGGTACGTAATTACTGTCTCATGCTATTTGATATATAGTCTGAAGAAGTACGTCACTAGTATAAAAGTAGAACTATTAAAGGATAACCTTGCTAAAGGACATTTTATTTTTCATTTTAACTGTCATTGTTATTACAGGTAAACAGAAGACATTTGATTTAATTCCGTGACGATAACCTTTCAGTTACTTAATTTTATTTTTCATTACGTTTTCCATACAAATAAACATATCAAGGTCTGTGTTGTCCTACACACTAAAACTTCAAGATACTTGGCCAGAAAAAAACTCGAAAGAAAGTCACGTTCGTTGTGACTGGCGTGACATGCGCAAAACGCCATCGGCTGGACGATAACTGATGCGGCTTCTCTTAGTGTTTCTAATAAACCCCAGGTGTGTTAGTGAGTGAGTGAGTGAATGAGTGAATTGGGCTAAACATCGCTTTGAACAGTATCTCCGCATCACGGTGTGTCGTTGTTGTTGTCATTGTTTGTTGTTTAACACCACAATCGGCATTATTCCAGCTATATGACAGCGGTCTGTAAATAATCAAGTCTAGACCAGACAATCCCGTGAATGACATAATAAGCATCGATCCACGCAATTGGGATACGATGACATGCATCAACCAAGACAGCGAGCCTGACCACCCGATCCCGTTATTCACCTCTTACGACAAGCATAGTCGCCTTTTACAGCAAGCATGGGTTGCTGAAGACCTATTCTACCCCGGATCTTCACGGCGTGTCATCTTGATGTGGAAATACTGATGCAGGTCGTAGACGTTTACCACATGGGTGCTGAAGAGGGAGTGGGTGAGTGAGTATCTTTTTTCGCTTCTTTTAGCAATATTCCGGCAATATCACGACGAGGGACACCAGAAATGGACTTCACACATTGTACCCATGTGGGGAACCGAATCCGGGTCTTCGGCGTGACGAGCGAACCACTGGGCTACCTCAAAGCCCCTGGTGCTAACGAACCTAGAAACTTAATCTAGGCGAACTTTTTCAACGTATTCCATGTTTTTTTCAACATTAAGCAGTATTCAACGTATTACACGATCATAGGTTTCTGGCTTCCGGTGAGGTGAGGTGAAATTGGGCTTAAAGTCTCGTTCAAGATTATTGCACTTATATACATGCACGCGTGCGTGCGTGCGTGCGTGCGTGCGTGCGTGCGTGTGTGTGTCTGATTGTGCTAATCAAGACTAGCTCGGTTTCTGGCACAATTTGTGGCGCCTAAGTCGATCGATGGGCCACCCGTGCGCACACTTTCAAAATTGGGGAATATATCAATTCAAAAATGACGTGATGGAGACTCAATCTCATTAAAATTGGATGTCTTACTTCGATACGCTACCTGAAGACCTCCTTAATAGGTCGCCTCAGGTGAACGTTCTGATCTGTCAGTCAGCGTCGATACTTCAGAATTCTCAGCACAAGTGAATGAAGCATACTGACAAACATATCTCATTTCTGTATGTCGAAAACGAATACAATCGGGGAGTTCCGAAAACAAACGCATAAAGCGCAATTATATTGTTGTGGATATCTTATGTATCCTGCATCTGAGCGCCATGGAATCTACACTCTTTGTGTTCTGTTGTGTTTTTAGCTAAATTCGAAATTTATTGTTTTGGAAAGCTGACAACTGATTGGTTCAGAATCCCTGGGATCCTTGATCTAGATTGGACGGTCAAAGTTCGTATTGAGGTGTCCACAGGTGTTTACGCAGAGAAGTTTCGTATCGGGACAAAAAGTCTGAATTGACTTAGATTGGAAGGAGACTGAGCCTATATTACCCAAAAGGAAATAATCCAAAGACTTTCTTCAAAATAAAACTCAATTAACTAATGCAACCTTGAACTTCCGTATTTTCAACCAACTTTAAATCTCACGAATAATCAATCTGTACTTGTTATAACTGATCCAAATGTTATAACATTACTTATCTCGTAAAACGTGTAGAACACACCATAGTAAAGTTACCATAGGATTAGGAGTGTCTTGCTACAACGTGGAACAAACGATGCATTTTCAGACGAAACATACTTTATATCTGATCTGATTTCCTTAAGTTTTATATTCGAGTCGTATTGTCTGATTTGTTGAGGGAGAGGTTTATAAGGCCCTTGTAGGAAACAGGATCGGTGAAAACAAATCACGTCTCGACTCCCTCCGTTATTTCTAGGATATCTAGCCATTGAGTACTTTTAGATCATGTACGATGTGTTAATGAGTCATCGGGTATGGTTTACCGACGTTTAGAACTGTATTTCATTTGTATCTCGGCTCGTCAACTTCTTTGGTGGGAAAGCCCAAAGTGATACAGGACTTTGGGAAAACACGACTATGCTTTTGACAAACCTAGAAACATAATCAAGAGGAATCTGATAAACTTACACTGGTATACCTAAGCCTACTTCGATTATCTCTATCGCCGCAGACTGCTTGCTAACAGTCTGGGGTAAAGAGCGGTAAGGAAACGCGAGTCTAGAGACAACCGAGATTTCAAATGGAGCCTCTGAAGCGATTCGACTCCGGAATATAGTGGATCCTCGTTCATATCTACAAGGGTACCACGTGACCGGGACAGCATTCCGACGTTAAATAGGACTAGATAGCTATTAGGCTAGCGACAACGAAAACATCACAGCCAAATCCTCAAGGACTCCTTTGAAGTTAGGCCTTGGATGAAAATCGAAGGGTATCAGCAGATCCGGCGATATAGCACTTCAGCGACATGGTGACGAGTGGGAGATTGCTTCGCTCAGTAACCAGCCTTGTCCCATTGTCTGCCTCGGGGGTAACCCGATCTCACCCCGTGTGTAAACAGAAGAGGAATAATTAAATTGAGGGGTTAGTGTTAGATCAAAGTAAACCATATGAGTTCTACTTCAACAGGGAGGAGATTTTGTTTTGGTAGAGTCGTCGGACAAATATGGCGTTCATGTTTAAAATTGTCTCCTAGGGACAAAGTTGTATAAGTAAATGTAGCTATTGGAGACATTTATAGCTGACTGTGCAGTTTCTCCAGGTTCTTTGTGGGGAGGTTCTGTGAGGATTACTAGAACTGGGCTAGACAGGACTCTGACTCTGACTTAAAAAATATGGTGGATCTTTACAATTTGGACCTTTTCACATTGGGAGTTCTTTTCTTAGGAATGTGTTTTGTGGGCGAGTTGTCTTTTTACTGGTGCAAAAATAAGGGACCGGCCACAAGTTATACTGGGAAGAAGACGGAATTTGTCCAAGAAAAACACTGGCCTCAGCTCTAACCCAAAAAATAATTCAATAGACCGTTCCTCCATAAAGAGAATTTATTTGATGTCTTGATTGGTTTGGTTTGTTTGTTGTTTAACGCCGCACTCAGCAATATTCCAGATATATGACGGCGGTCTGTAATCTGGTCTGGACCAGACAATCCAGTGATTGACATCATGAGCATCCATCTGCGCAATTGGGGTACGATGACATGCATCAACCAAGTCAGCGAGCCTGATCACTGGATTGTTTGGTCCAGACTCGATTACTTACAGACCGCCGTCATACATCTAGAATAATACTGAGCGGGGCGTTAAACAACAAACAAACAAACAAAACTCCTAGTTTCAAAGGCATGTTTATGAAACAGGGGAGTTAATGCTTGAGAAAGTTGTTCAGATGTATTTTACTCAACCCACTTTCTGAGTCAGACGGATGATAAAAGCTGAAGAAAAGGTCGACATGCAAAGTTTTTGCGTTGACATTTAGAGGTCTGAGTAATAACTAAGGTAATGCCATTGATCTAAATAAGCAAAAACATAAATATCCATCTGTGACTCATAAACGACTCTCGCATTGACCGCTGCATATAGCTGCTTAACCTTTACCGTTCCTCAAGACAGAGGTGATGCAGGAGACTAAGTGCGACAGACTGATGCTTTCTTCAGCAACGAGTCTCTGAGCCCATAATACCGGCTTCACACTACGGCTGTGGTATATTTGATAATTGACGTCAATAAAACAAAACTGCATTTATGGAAATTGAACGTTTATGCCGGTGAACACAAAAGAGTGAAATAACAAAATTAACAATAATTACTCCCCGGATTGTGTATGTAGTCATTAACATAAAAAATGCAGAGCTGTACGAAATCATTGACATCTCCCAGCGCAAAGACGACCACTCTATTATCAGGCAGTTAGGAAACCGTAATCTTATAGTGAGCGTGGTCTGTTTTTCGCACGTCATGCATGTTTATGCACAGATAAAGACACTGCAACCGAATTGTGCACGCGATGAGATCCGACGAGTTGAAAATAGGTGCAGCACTTATTTTTGACGCATAGCAGATGTATACTCATGGGGAATTTCATTTCAAGTATTTTTTATAATAACGTTCAGTAGTTTCTGTCTGGCTTATTTAAAAGTCACGCTCACCGTAATTGTACGCATTACCAATCGGTTACCTAAAGATTACGTCAATGAATTCCCTAACGATTACGGTGATGGGTTTCCTAGCGATTACGGTGATGGGTGACCTAACGATTACGGTGATGGGTAACCTAACGATTACGGTTATGGACAGTGGGTAACCTAAAGGTTACTGTGATGGGTTACCTAACGATTACGGTGATGGGTAACCTAACGATTACAGTGATGGGTAACCTAACGATTACGGTGATGGGTAACCTTACGATTACGGTGATGTGGAATCTAACGATTACGGTGATGGGTAACCTAAAGATTACGGTGATGGGTGACCTAACGATTACGGTGATGGGTGACCTAACGATTACGGTGATGGGTAACCTAACGATTAAGGTGATGGGTTTCCTAACGATTACGGTGATGGGTTACCTAATGATTACGGTGATAGGTGACCTAATGATTACGGTGATGGTTGACCTAACGATTACGGCAGTGGGTAACCTAACAGTTCTTGTAATGGGAAACCTAACGATTATGGTGATGGTAACCTAACGGTTACTGTAATGGGTAAACCCAACGATTACGGTGATGGGTAACCTATGATGACGAGGGAGTGGTAACACAACAAGCAACATAACGTAGGGGTCAGAAGATCGAAACTAGAATCTTAACGCAGAACGCAGTAGCATAATGATGAGTAAGTTCCACAATATTGATATCGGCATGTCTAACATGCCAGTTCTTTTACAGCCATTCACAAACATAGTCGCAGTGTTTGATCTTGTCTGGCGCAAACTTACATAATAATTATAACATTTGACGTATTTACTGTCTTTGAAGACACGGTATTAATATCGTATTTACTCCTGCCATTCTATAGTCAGTTCAAAGACTACCCCCAAATCATCGAAATGACACATTAATTACACCAATGTACGCTCAATATGTATTAGGTCTGTTTACCGAAATAACCGATTCTGGAGCGATTGGTAACTGCGAGTGAGTGGGTGTGTTTGGGGTTAACGTGACTTTATTTTTATCACATCCCGGCTCTAAGTTAAATATTGGAGTGAGTGAGTTGGGTTTAACTCCGCTTTTAACAGTATTTTAGTTATATCGCGGTGTTAGATATTAAAGATGTGTCACAGAAAGTAGGGTTCTGACCAAGGAGTATAATCGGGGCGAATCAGGGATTCGAACCCGCGACCAACAGATCCTGTCACCAAAGGGACAAAACTCTTCACTGCGCAGAGCTGATGAAAGGCCATCCGTGCCCATTGAACAGAACATTTCTCAACATCCAAACTGTATTGTGACGACAATCATACATATCAAACAATTATTGTTATATTCTAACGGGCAACACAACGGGGCAATGCATTGTCGAGTCATACAACGTATTACGTTGGTAAAGGGTAATGCAATGATTAGGGATTATCAATGTATGAATGATTAAAGTGTGAGAAGTGATGCAGGTCTCAAACGTTTACCACTTTTGTGAAACCCGCGAGTACGGGTATGATGCTAGAAACATAATCGGGGAGAACCGGGATTCGAACCCACAATCATAGGTTTCTGGCGTTCCCAAGAGACGCCACTCTGCACAGCGAATCGCGGCGCCTTAGACTACTGGGCCACCCGTGTCCCCGAATGATTAAAGCAAGAGGTAACAGCAAGAGGCTATCCAGTGCGTGTGGGGGTAGGGGTGGTTAGGGTAGAGTGGTGGTGTTCTCTACGGACAGGGGATAACAGACAGGGGGACCTAATAACCTTCATGTATCAATCCCTGACGTACTGGAGCAGTGTGAAGAATTTATATGTCTGGCTTCGATCTGTTAGTGGGTTGCACTGAATTCAGATCTATGGCACTACTGTCGTGAGAGCTTAGTGGATTTCCGATAAACTGTCATCCGTGTACAATTTCATGAAACATAATTTGTGATGTAAGGCGTTGAAAAAGGTCACATGTAATCAGCAAGCAGGGTTAGATTATATACCAACCAAAGAAAGAAAATAAGAAATGGCTTGTCTATCAGGTCTTTGAAAGGTATTTAGAAGTGACACACATTAGGAAGACTGGTTGTTGGTTGGTTTATTGTTTAACGCCGCACTCAGCAATATTCCAACTATATGACGGCGGTGTGTAAATAATCGAGTCTGGAACAAACAATCCACTGATTGATATCATGAGCATCCATCCACGCAATTTGGATCGATGACATGTATCAACCAAGTCAGCGAGTCTGACCACTCGTCCCGTTAGTCGCATTTTACGACAAGCATGGGTTGCTGAAGACCTATTCTAACCCGGATCTTCACGGGTACATAAGGATGAGAATATATGGATGTCAACTTCTTTATTATTGTCTATTGTCAATCACCTATCAGCACCAATCATCTGTTGTTAGTTTCTACCCTTTGTTAATATTTTCCACCTTTTGTTATTAATTTTGTTGTCCTTACATGTACATATATATGCTCTCTGCCTCTAGTGGTAGAGCGTCCACCCGGAGAGCGGAAGATCCGGGGTTCGATCCCCGACCGCGTCATACCAAAAGACGATAAAAGATGGTACTTGTTGCTACTCTGTCTGGCGCTCGGCATTCAGGGGCTAAAACAAGGACTGGTCGGCTCGGAGTCAGTATACTGTGTCTGAGTGGGGCATTCATGTTAAACTGTGGCATGGTATCTCAGTGAGCTAGCACTATAAATCGGCATCAGTCCGGACTAGCACAAGCAGCCACACACACACACACGTACATGTACGTCGCTATATAAGTGCAATAATCTTGGACGCGACGTTAAACCCCATTTCACCTCACCTCACATCTGCCTCATGGCATTCATTCACCTCCGAAACGTTGTGTTCCTCATAATAAAGAAGTTGACATCAATATATTCTCTCACTTATGGCTTGTCTATGTTGCACACTAAAGTATCGACTAGCAGAAATATGCGTACTTTTTGCACACTACAACTTTTCGCTGGGTTGAGTTCGACAATGTTCGACAATGTTCGACAATATTTTCAGTAAACGAGGAGTCAGCTGGAATGCATACCGTCTCATAGTTCTGCTAGTGGATACAGTAAACTACGGTTATAACGAACACGCTTATAACGAACTGACGGATATAACGAACTTACTATTTTGGTCCCGACCATTTGCTGTAGTTACGCTGTATATATGCTTATAACGAACTACGGTTATAACGAACTAAAATTAGTAGTCCCTTTGAGTTCGTTATAACCGTACTTTACTGTAATTCAGTGTGCAAATAACAAACACATTTCTATGTTTGGAACTCACGTTTCCTTTGATAAGCCTTGGTAGTATGTTCACAATCTACTTGTTCAATAATCACACTAAACAAAACATTTAATAATGGCATACATTTTTCAAATTTAACCCAGATCTTCACGGGTCATAAAATGAGGTCACCTAGGAACTACTTTTAATCCCAATACATCGATGCAATGTCTGCTTGATCAATATATTATTGACTGACATTCCAAACATGTTTTGATACGGGTTTCCCGAAATGTGTGTTTTTCTGTAGACAAGTATGGCTGCTAATATTATGGAACTACATTATATATGAGGCGGTTCACTCAAACATTGTATTCATACACAGTTTCTCAATTTTTTTCATTTGAGTAAACAGGTTTAAAACATGCCAACGGTAAAGTCGGAATCATACAGTGGATCGTACTCTCTTCTTAGCATTAGATTTATCTAAATTTAAGTCGCCACATTCCATTGCAGCTATTTCACGACCATGTTCTTAACATGGGTTGGGTTGTCAGGTAGCCTAGTGGTTAAAGCGTTCGCTCGTCACGCCGAAGACCCGGGTTTGATTCCCGACATGGGTACAATGTGTGAAGCTCATTTCTGATGTCCCCCGTCGTGATATTGCTGGAATGTTGCTAAAAGCGGCGTTAAACCATACTCACTCACTCTTAACATGGGTACAACGTGTGAAGCCCCAACCGTAATATTGCTGGAATAATTGCGTAAATCCTGTCTCACTCATTCACAATCGCGTTGTACACCGCTGTGTATTTTACTTCACGTGATATGCATGCAGGCACTGACCTAGGGAAAATGAAAATCCTCTCAACACCTCTACTGCCAGAAAGCTAACCCAAATGATTAAATAGTAAGAACCTGACTTGAAGTTAAAGCTGAACGATTAATACGAGGATCAAAAAGTTTTCAAAACGAGCAGCGTCAGAGCTCAGCGCTGTCAAAGCGAAATTCTATACTGAACAAAGCGAGATCGATGAGACACTAATGCCGGGCTTAATTTGAAAACAGATTTCTTGAAGAGAATCTGCTACCAAACTCCTTACTGGGATTGTGAGCGGGCTCCGGATGATCAAAATTACTGGCAAAGATTGATTTCAGTTTTGTTTTGTTTATACTCAGCCTGTTACTGTGAGATCTTAACCAGACCCATTGTTACAAAAACAAGCAAAACAATCATCATCATCTTGTTACACCTATTGCTGGGGGTGACACGATGAGATCTTAACAAGACCCAATGTTACAAAAACAAGCAAAACAATCATCATCATCTGTGCATCAACACTGTGCATGTAGTGATTCTTATTATAAATATTGTTGTTGTTGGAAAAACAACAACATTCGTATTTCTTTCGATTCAAACCTCCTATAACATTATCAATTGTCTACCGGTCACAAGTCTTAAACCTCACAAAGACACGTCTGCACCTTAAGAAGGACGCATCTTATGCTTTTGCACCTTACAAAAGGGCACATTAAAATGTCTTTCACCTTATAAAGGACACATCTTATGCTTTTGCACCTTACGAAAGGGCACATTAAAATGTCTTGCACCTTACGAAGGACACTTATGCTTTTGCCCCTTACGAAAGGGCACATACAATGTCTTGCACCTTACGAAGGGCACATCTTACGCTTTTGCACCTAACGAAGGGCACATCTTATGCTTTTGCACCTAACGAAGGACACATCTTATGCTTTTGCACCTAACGAAGGACACATCTTATGCTTTTGCACCTAACGAAGGGCACATCTTATGCTTTTGCACCTAACGAAGGGCACATCTTATGCTTTTGCACCTAACCAAGGACACATCTTATGCTTTTGCACCTAACCAAGGACACATCTTATACTTTTGCACCTAACCAAGGACACATCTTATGCTTTTGCACCTAACGAAGGACACATCTTATACTTTTGCACCTAACGAAGGACACATCTTATGCTTTTGCACCTAACGAAGGGCACATCTTATGCTTTTGCACCTTACGAAAGGGCACATATTATGTCTTGCACCTTACGAACGACCCATCCTAATTATTACACACCACGAAATCCACCTTCTAAGTAATAAACACCGCCTAGGCCACCTCTAATATAAAGTCTTGCAGTCTACAAAGACACATTTTAAGCCTCGCACCTTACGAAGAACGCATCTTAAGTCTCACACATCAAGCTATAAAGGCAATTTGTATTAAATTGCACCGTATACTGGGAGTCAGTTGAACACACTGCACATTACAAATCCCTAACCCTCCATCATTGCACACGTTGGCACATTGCACACTTACAAAGGAGATCTAACACTTTTAACACAAAATGATTCAAACATAACACATGTTGCCTATAATACCAGGAAACGCAAAACGATTTTAAAACAAATTATTAATATTTTCCATACTATCGATATGCTTTATGCATAAACGACACTCGACCTCGAAGGTTTGACATTGAGACAGCTGTTCCTTACACCTAATCCATCAATCTCAACTAAATAATTAATTTCCGTATTTTCACACAAAAACCGTCATCTGCACCATCTGCATGCGCGAACATAACCATCGAAGATAACACGGCCCCTAAACTGACGAGGTAATGAGCTCGCTCTGTAAGACATGCCACTGGATTCTGATCGTCTTAGGCTTGAATGGGGTCCCTTACGTTCACTGCCGCCATTACTTCCGATGTCTCCCAAGGCGCACCTCAAAGAGTTGCTTCTCCCCATTCTGGAATTCCATGGCCGTCACATTGTAATCTGTGGCAGAGATCGCCCGAACTCGTCAACTGAAGAGATCCCTAATTCAGACCGTGATTTCCTCTGTGCCCGTCAGATCAACGCTCCTCCACCTCAGGAACCTGTTGAAATGTTGTCACTTCTACCCCAGGATGAATTGCGCGGGTTGGTCACTAAGCAGTTACTTCCCCTGTCTATATTTACCGCTCAGTAAACTTTGTTGGCACAAATCAGGCACTCATCTATATCCCCGAGATGAACTAAATGTCCACAATATTTAACTGATGTTAAATGAATTTTTACTATTCAGTTAGTAGCCAGCATAACCACCCAATCACCTTTTACCATCAATATATTGATAGCGGAAGGTGACGGATGACAAAGTGGACACAATTTATTGATAACAACTTCTTTAATATACTAGTATAGCGACGTTTCTGTATAGATCCATATACCATTGTCAAGCGAAGACTGATAATATACATGAAAGAGATTAACATGAATGGGTTAACAATAACCTAAGAGGGAAGATATAATACAAATAATTACTCTTCACGAGGTCAATATCCTAAACCGTCATCTGTTTCATTACACCGTCAGGAACCTAGCTGCTAACCGTAAATTGTTAGTATACCAGACGCCATCTTGTTTTCTAGCAGACGCGTCATTATTCATAACGTGTCCGGTCAATACTGGTCATGTGACGGGTCAATATTTGAGGTCAGTGTCAGTCACATCATTTTGGGGGTCAACATTGAAATCATTTTATGTATTGTTTCGTCACGTGGCACGGATTAACCAATGGAATTGCATTATTCTTAATAGAGGCATAACAATGAAACATGATGGACAGAGAACATATGACGAAGAAGCCAATCAAACAGAATTAAGTAGACCCAGGTGGGATTATGTGTAAAGGAGATGGGGCTATTGTTTTATGAGAATATAAGGGTCTATACCGAGACGTCGCTATAATAAATGGTATATTAATGAAGTTGTTACCCATAAACTGATTCTTCTTTGAGTGAGTGAGTGAGTGAGTATGGTTTTACGCCGCTTTTAGCAATATACCAGCAATATCACGGCGGGGGACACCAGAAATGGGCTTCACACATTGTACCCATGTCGGGAATCGAACGCGGGTCTTCGGCGTGACGAGCGAACGCTTTAACCACTAGGCTACCCGACCGCCCCGTGAAATCCACGAGTGGTGCTGAAATACTAAGGATCGTATACATAATCCATGTGTCAAAATGTACGTGTTGTTCCCTGGGCTTTCCCGCCACACGCCATCTTCCCGAGGCAAGGGCGTATACTGACTATTACAGTTCCGTTTCCACCCTTGCCGAACTAAACTGAAATTTCCAGACTCGATCCTGGCGCCACAAGTGACTATTAGTAGTTATGTCCCCTCTATATCCCTACTATTGACCAATCATATTCCATCTCACATATCACTTGCATTTGCTTCAAACAAAATGGCAGCGCCCAGTCAAGACGATCTGATTTTAAATGTACTAAAACGGGGCTGACCCAGCAAAGTTCACCAAATCACTTGAGCACCTTGATTTAAAACATGAAAAGATTTACAAAATACCTGTCGACGCCCCGTTAGCTGTACATATGCTTTGCAAATCCTGCAGTCGACCGAAAACAGCACTTGAAATCCATGTTGTTTACGAACCGGATGTCTAGATCGTTACACATTTTTATTGGACTATGCATAGACTCGTTAGTCCAGTCAATATCAAACTCAAGTCTTGTTCGGCAAGGGTGGAAATTGGACTTTCATAGTCAGTTAAACGCCCTGCCTCGGGAAGATGACCACACGATTAAAGTGAACTATTGTTCCAAGGGTCGTTAAACACAACTCACTCACCCACTGACTGTCCAACAATGACGTCATGGGCTACGCAAGCTGCACATATAACCGACATGGCATGACCAATGTTATTACAACCTCAACCCGTACACAACATGTAGACATGCTCAACGATCATTTATTTATCGTTGATTTAAAATTGATGCCAGGCTCTCCTATCTAGTTTTCTTCTAAAGTATACAAGACAGAAAATTAAGACAGAGAAAGCGAGGTTTATTGTAGTTAGGCATGCCGATAGCAAACGCATAGCATATATCAATATATCCATTTTCCGAAGAAAATATCACGTTGATCAACGCCAGCGTTATTTTACCGAACCGCCAACGGATTATAGATGAAGGTAAGACACGCTATACGTGCAAATTACATGACTGTCTTGTACTCTGGTTGTCAAAGTTTGCGAACTACCCTAATCTTATCGACGTGAATGAGTAATAGATAGATAATATAGATTATATATATAATAATCGGACTACAAGAAGGACACGCATTGGGCCTGTTACGTCCAACTAAAGCATGAGGGATTGACATGGGCCACGTGAGTATGTACATTAACACAAACGTCCACATCAATATCTATTCCCTGGGAGACTTCCTTAATCATGGAGCATTATCTTCGAATGATTAATATCAAATAAAACAAAACACTTTATTGACTCTCTTGAAGCCCATGGGAGTTCGGTAATTTCTATAATTTGCTTCGTTGTTGAAACGGAGGGTTGTGTTGACATTATTGGCGTTGGGTTCCTGTTGCCCACAGAGCCAATAGAAGCTCTTAGCTGAAGCAGCTTTTTTGTGATTGACTTCATCCGGTGACAATTGGGCGTTATCCAGAGCAAATATTACATGTGGAAAAAGTTTCCCATTTTCAGAGTATATTTGTGTAGACCTTAATTAAATATTTGGAAATCTTGGTAACGTGATTTTCGAGCTCCTGTCAAGGATCGGGTTTGCTTTTTTCCATATGTTTCGAGTAGGATGTAATGGTGAAATGTGTTACAAACTGTACTGGTCACTACGATGAGCGTTCCAGAGAGGGTGAGTTTGGTTTAATGCCGCTTTGAACAGTATTTGAAATATATTACGGCATGTCAGTTTGAAGTGGCAGAAATGATGGCTGTTTCAGACGTTTATCACCTTCCTGAAACCCGTAATGAGGGAATGGAAATGACATGTCTGGAAACATAATCACGGCGAACTGAGGTTCGAAGTCATATGGTGCTGGCACTTCAAAGGGACACAACTCTGTATAGCGAATTGTGGTGGCTTAGACAAGCGGGCCCCCGAACCCCCTAAGCGTTCAAATATCAGACAAAGGGAGGACTCATCAGACCAACAGTCGTCACATCATTTCAACATTCAGCCGCGGGTCGATAATCTTATAAAAGATTTACAATGCTCCATCTAGGGAGTAACCATCGTGAAAATCCTTTTTAGGTCTGCTTCTCGTAAGGCGTGTTCCGCTTATATATTATTCATCCCAAGTTGCGTAATGACGTGAAAGGGCAGAGTCTTGATAACCTTACAGCTCGACTTTCACATGCCATCAGTATTTTTAATCTTCTTGTATCACCCTTACAATGTTTCTGTAAACAAACAAATGCCATCATCGTGATGCCTGTTCTCAGAAGGTTGTGTATGACCTGAAATAACTGCAATCAGAAACGAACAAGTTGCTTCCACAGACACCTCTGTGTCGCATCGATTGTCTCCCTTGCGGAACTGCATGTACAATTCCTGCTACACGGAACACTTTTCTTTGGTATTGGCGGCACCACTAAACAGTTTTCGTGCCGCCATTCTGTAAGTTGCTTTGTAAACAAGGCCCTAATGTTATATTGATCGTGGTTTGTAATGGATGGAAAATAGAAACTGGACGAATCACAATTTATTTCTGGCTTATATAACATGTATTATTAAAGAGCATCGTCCACTCGGGAATAGCGTTTAGGTTTAATCCTGTTACAAACACCAAACATCTTATACGGCGGATTCCTATAGGACAACGCTTCACAAACTTGAACACTGTGAGATCGCCAACAACGGTATAGCTTTTCATCCGGGTTTGACAGATCGTGAATAATTAACATTCTCATCGGCTTTCGAGAACAGCCAGCATACCATATGCGTCTCCATCATGTTGTCATTTTCCAAACCTACTAAAGCACAATATACACAAAAGATATATTTCTTATCAAAATGACCCGGGGTGGAAGGAAATCGGAGCTTTCCCATCTCATTTGCTGTGAAAACGGCCCTATTCTTATAAATTATTAATTCGAAGGCTCTGATTCAGCACGACTAAACCACAGACCGAAAGTGTGACCTTGAACAACACTACAAGGTCATCTTAATCTTTATGTTACCTTTTTTACAAATGGCTAGAGTTAAAGTTTCTACCGTATTAATTCGGCTTAAGAACGTGTTTGTTTTCCTTGTCCATATATGCTAAGGTTCACTTAATCGGATTGTTCATATTTGCCCCAGCGCAAAATAATGCACATCTGACTTGCAAAAAGATGTAGTTTCATTTACGGATGTGATGTATCATTACCATAGGAGGTTAAACATATATACCTTAGGTGAGATAAGAGCTATAACATCACTTCATTACCAGTTGTCAATATCTTATATCAATAAGGCTTTTCAGGTTAGCATCAGTGTCAATATCAGTGTCACTTATCTCGGAGCCCGTCCAGCTAACAGCTAGATATTCTTTGATTGACACCAATATCTTCTGAATTTGCCATGTATCGCATTATAGCGCCATCATTAAGCACGTTATTTACCGATCCGCAACTGTCTTCACCGTACTTCTGCTTTTATAATACGGCCGTTTCGCAAACATGAACGTATTTCCTTTGGAGTATGTGAGGGGTCAGTTTAAATCAGGGAGATGGATATGACTCATTTTACCTACGGGTGGTAGTGAACCCAAGCTTTTGGCGTGAAGAGCGAACAACGTAGCCACTAGGCTACCCCATAACCTCTATTTCAGGTCAAAACAACCTAAAACCTCCCAAACGGGTTCATATTACTTAAACTGATGAGTTTGAAATTGTTTTCGGGAACACCTGGTGTCATCCTAATTTTCACTGATCCGTTCATATGATTGTCACCGCCATTTTGCCTTTTACGCTCAATGGAATTGTTTTCGTCAGATCTTTCTCTGGCGTTGACGTTTTATATTTTCACGACAACTAGCAATATTCTAACTTTATCATTGCCACCTTCATGTAATCGAGGCTGTGCGAGGATAACTAGTGGTTGATTGAATGCACAATGTTCCGCGCCATCGTGACTCAATTATACAGGTATATTTTTGTAGCCACCGAATCATCGGTTTCGTCGGCCTGTACACACCAGGGGTTCCAGGGACTAATTCAGACACGGAGTCCTGTACCGTTCAATAATTTCAACGAGCCATGGTAATAGCAGTACTTTTAATTTTGTGTGTTGTCTTTGTAGCGTCAATCTGATGTCGGTCCTCGGTGTTACCCTGTTTGTTATGTGACGCCGCACTCAGCAATATTACAGACAAAATGATGACAGTCTGTAACTAGTTGAATATAGATATCCAGTGATTGACATCATGACCATCTTTCTTCGCAAATGGGATACGATGACATGCATCAACCAAGCCAGCTAGCCTGACCATCCGATCCCGTTAGTCGAGGCAGGCATGCTTTGGCGAAGACTAATTCTAAACCGGATCTTCAGGGGGTTATCAACCCCTTAACCGATGGAGCTACAGAGGCAAAATATATATTTAGACTGATCACGTTGTCTTGATTGAACTGCCCTGAAGCGGAAAAACACTCTACCACTAAATATTCTTTGAAAGCTTTTACCAGGAAAACATTTGTATTGCTTACATACATTGATCTCACCTACTTGATGTTGTTTATAACAAAAAGAGTTGGGGCGGTGGGATAGCCTAGTGGTTAAAGCGTTTGCTAATCACACGGAAGAACCAGGTTCGATTCCCCATATGGGTACAACGTGTGAAGCCCATTTCTGGTGTCCCCCGTCGTGATATTGCTGGATATTGCTAAAAGCTGCGCAAGACCATACTCACTCACTCACTCACTCATCTAGGCAGGTTTTGATAACATTAACGCAGGCATTCCGCAGTCAAGGTGCAGGGCTGTTCTGCTGGAATATTGCTTAAAGCGGAGTAAAACAATAATCACCCACTACAAAAGAAAAATGGTGTACCTGGAAAAGGTCTTGTCGCTTTTATTTGTAACATATTCATATACGGGTTAAAGTTGGGGTCGTACAAAAAAAAAATTATTTTTTTTAAAACAACCTTCAATACAAACATCAACGCGTCTGTGTTAAAAGTCTCAGTGAGTCAGTTTGGTTTAACCACGCTTTGAACAGTATTTCAGATATATCACATCGTGTCAGTTTGATGACCGAAATTACGTCAGAGACCAACAAACACGGCTATGGGCATGGCAAACGTAGAAACAATCAACGCGAAATGGGGTTCGAATTCACGATCATAGGTTCCTGGCACGCCCAAGGGACGCAACTCTGCACATCAATTAGCGGTACCTTAGACGACTGGGCACCTGTACGCCCTTCAGAGACGCTAAGTTTGCAACCGTTCTTCTGATTATGTGTCATTACACTCGATATTTCATCGTACGGGTAGTACCCGTGGCATTTGGTTGAAGTATTTGATAAACAACCTCTTTGTTCTCAGTGTGAATGAGTTCACATAGGCCTGGCGTAAACAAAGCATCGAGCCACACTGTCGGAGTACAATACCACCTAAGGCAGTGTTCGGTCCTGCGTCACGAGGGTTCTTACTCCCCAGGGGGCACGGGTGGCCCAGTCGTCTAAGGCGCCGCGATTCGCTGTACAGAGTTGCGTCCCTTGGGCACGCCAGAAACCTATGATTGTGGGTTCGAATCCCCGCCCCGATTATGTTTCTATGTTTGTCAGCATGCCCGTGCTCGTGGGTTTCACCGAAGTGGTAAACGTCTGAGACCTGCATCACTTCGGGCTTTCCTCCCACATTAAGCTGACACGCCGTGATATAACTGGAATACTGTTAAAAGCGGCGTTAAACCCAACTCACTCACTCACTCTTACTCCCCATACATTAACATAGACCGCTTCCGTGGTGTGGTGGATAGAGGTGGGGGATTCGATGATGAAGGTATTTGTTGTTTCCCTGCCTGGCTATATGAGTGAAATAATCTTGAATGCGACCCTTTAAGCAAATTTCACATCACCTAAACATGACGTCAGCGTAAAGACACATCTGTAGACCAGGTAGGGCGTCTGTTGGGGTCAGTACTGGTCATTCGGCATCTGGACTGGACGCTTCATCATCCCCATGGTAATCGTCATCACGGGTACCAAAGAGGTACGGTAACTCACATCGGCTCTTGGGACCCGGGTTCGATTCCCGACATGAGTACAATGTGTGAAGCCCGTTTCTGATGTCCCCCGCCGTGATATTGCTGGTATATTGCTAAAAGCGGCGTAAAACCATACTCACTCACATCGGCTCGTAAAGACATTAAGTTTCTGAGCACTTCCCATTTACTTGTCACACGAACCTATTTCAGAAAGATATTGATCTTTTCCACTACTTTTCACAATGACAAAGCCAACTGCCACTAATAGGTTGTTCAGTGCCATTTAAACACACATGTGACTACAGCCTACGCATGCGCTTAAGAACAATCATTCCAGCAGTTTTATGTGCACATTTTCTTTGACAATATAAAAACTTCAAAATAATAACCTATACTTTAAAAGGCAAAACTTACTGTGATCATATAAAATAAATGATGGCGGCAAATAAATGTTAACGATGATTTGAACTATATGGCTTTATCGATTGCGAACCGTCCATGTACATAAAAAAAAAATCTTCAAAGAAAATCCGTCTGTATCTTTTAAACTGCTGTAAAGACCAAATGTGTTTAAAAAATAAACAGACATTTTAACAGTACATTGTTGACAGAACACAAACATTCAAGTCTCAATATGAATGTGAAAGTTTGAACTTGTTCAAATTTAATTAAACAAAATTGATATTCCTTGGGCAGATCATTGGTTCCTTTGCGGTCCACTTAAACAAGCGTACAATTTCAACATTCTTTGATTAAAATCCGAGAAATGACAATATGATTAATAAGAACACGACCACAGTCACTTTAGCCTGTGAGTGTTTATTTACTAACACCGTTAGTAATCAGGGACTTTTCTTCTGAGTGAAGTATTTCATTCCTGTAGGCATTCTATCACCATCAGAAATCATCAGATCTCTCAACATGATACATGATACTGGTTAGACTCAGACTAAATCTGGTCTGTTTTACCGTCACACTAACATGTAGTAAAAGCTTTTATTGCGCCATAAACATATTTGTTGAACTTAGTTAGTCTGCTGCTGATACCAAGCTAGGCTTGTCATGTAGGTTGGTTTTGATTACATCAAACGCAGGCATTCCACAGTCAGGAAGCAGGGCTGTACTGCGGTCTGGGGTGTGAGTGAGCTAGGTTCTACGCCACTTTCAGCAATATTCAAGCAATATCACAGGGAAAGGTTTTCTCACGCTGTATCATGTATGAGTCGAACACGGTGTTCAGCAAGACAAGCAAATACTTTAACCACATGACTCCACCACCGCTTCATCACCCTGTAGCCTTTTTCCTATGTAATTGTTCAGTATGTTTATAAAGAATTCCATGACGTCACCAGAGGTAGCTTCTACGCCACCTCAACAATATTCCGGCTGTATCAAGGAGGACGACATCAAGAATAGGCTTCACACGTTATATCATATGGGGGATCGAACCCGGTATGTCGGCAAGACGAGCAAGCGCTTTTGACCACTACGCTGCTCTACCGTTACTGGAGCCAAGGACGAACCCTAGTGCGTGTAGCTGTTCAGTGCGTTTTTAACTCTGTGATGAAATATTTTTCAAATGTTAAATTCCAAGACCATATGAGCTCAACCTGCTATTGATTATTTTCACCTTGCCACAAAAACTACTAATTTCTTAACAAAATTCTGAATTATCCTCCCAAATGAATATTTGAGTCAGGGATCATTATTACATTACGTTCTATAGAACGATGCGTAGGCAACATCATTACCTGGTATCCGCCGTGGATTGCCGTTGTTTGTACATCATTAAAACACGCAAATGTCGCTGCTGTTGATATGCTGCAATCACTATAATATGCAGCTGTGGCGATATCGCATAACAGTACTCGCACGTCATAATTAACAGACACACTCCTATTGATTAACCGAACAAAACCTTTTTGCATTGTATTTAATTTGCAGACCACAACACAACACGCTGCAAACATGAAGGTTTAGTTGTCAAGTCACCGTGACATTCGGCAGTACGAATGGTATTTGTGAATGTAGATAAGGTTAAAATATGCATTAAGAATAATTTTGTACAAAGCA
Organism: Haliotis cracherodii; assembly: GCF_022045235.1. Lineage (NCBI taxonomy): Eukaryota > Metazoa > Mollusca > Gastropoda > Lepetellida > Haliotidae > Haliotis > Haliotis cracherodii. Next base: position 52,236,015 of record NW_027266319.1, on the reverse strand, counting down.
GATAATTTGTGTTAAATTATTTATATAACCTCAACAAAACTTTATCTTTACATGTAGTCTTGTAGTCATTAGCGCTATTCACACTCGTATCACTGGTGGCCCAGTCGTCTGAGGCGCCGCAATTCATTGTTCAGAGTTACGCCCCTTAAGCGTACCAGAATCCTATGATCGCCCCTCTGATTGTGTTTCATTTGATGGATGAAGCCAACAAGAACGGTGATGATCATTAACATATGCGAATCTAACCCACGATTATGGGATCCTGGTATGCCTAAGGGACGCAACTGTGTACAGCGAACTGTGGTGCCTTACACGACCCTCCACCCCGTGCCTCGGATTTAATCTCGATATTAGATATTTTTCACCTACAGCTCCAAACCGAAATATTTTTTATTTAAAACTATGAGCTTGAATTTTCTTTTTAAAAAATCCTCGCTACAGTGTTTTTTTATGAGGGGCAATTTCTTCTTGTTTTCAACTGTCTTTTTGCATAATTTTCGGGAGAACTTATTTCGTTTCGTTAAAATCCGATAATTTTTTGCTGTATTGAAGAACATTAACAAAAAGGCCATAGAAACAGCATTTGCTATCAAATTTGTTAAATGTCTGTACGAGTTAGCATTACCGAAGGAGCGATGAGTGAATGAGTGGGTGAGTAAGGTTTTATGTCGCTCCGAGCAATATTCCAGCAATATCACTATGAGGGACAACAAGAGGGCTTCACACATTGTACCCATGTCGGGAATCGAACCCGGGTCTTCGGTGTGACGAGTGAACGCTTTAACCACTAGGCTGTCCTCCACCCTGAAGGAAAGAATAAAAATATATAACAAATTATAAACCATCCACTCAACACGTCCCCAGCGCCTTGTCTTGACCAGACTCGAATATTCACAAGCCGCTGAGGATTGCTGACTGCCCTAAGCAGTATTCACCCACACTTAACCTATAGGAACCTCCATTCTAACAGGTTTCATTCAAGATAGTTTAGTGCAATTAGCCTCCGTCCATAAATTTCAACCCGTGTGTTACCTAAACACTTTTCATTACAATGTACACACACAAACGGGCCATAAGACAAATGGACATTTAATCAACACGCACAATTTCACAGAGATAACTGATTTAGAATTGATGACCATTCAATTCTTAACACATCAAAACCTTCAGATCAAAAAGAGCTTTCTCGCACTCTGTATCCATTTTACATTCCACGCCCGCATTTACACCCAAATCAATATAAACCCATCCTGACAACTGATTGAAAGGTTGTTTTTTTTGTGAGATCAAACCGAAAAGAGAATTTCAACGCAAACGGATCACGCAGTATCGGGTATGCTCCGCTAATATTAGTTTAAGCCATGAACATTGTCCGTACGATACACCTGTCTCGGTGTACATTACACCTTGTTTGCAATCCAGCGGTGATGTACATGAAAAACCGTTACATATTATTAGCAAAAAGATCGATTACACATGTTTAGGTAGTCAAATACAATACCACGAGACCACCACGTAGGACTCTTCTTCAGTAATTAATTGACTATGTACAAGCAAATGTTCCCGCTGCGTCTAATGCATCCGATATAACGATCAAATCGCGAAGCTTTAAGCAGTGTATGACATTTCTATCATGCTAAATTCTCATTTGACCTTATATCTGTGAGTGAATGGTATGTAGCTAAGTACAATTACCTCTAGGCGATGTACAGTGTCATGTTCTGTTTATGCTAATGGCATTGGTGCAATTTATATTTTTTTAAAGAACAAAACATTTCAATTAAGAAAACGTTTTTTCAGCTCCTGTTTCATTTACTAAAGGAGTCCTTAAGAATGCAGGGATGTACCTCAATACATGGTTTATTCAAGTATACACATTCACTGAGTGCGTGGATACACAACTTATACCTCCCAGGCATATTTATGTTTGATTTACACGAGGGAACATGAGGCTTTGTCGTGCACCAGCCTTGTATTTTGAAAATCGAACATTATATAGTGCAGGACGAAAGGACCCGCTCACCTCCCGGCTACCCAATCGACAAGACCTCCCATGTGTATTAAAGTGTAGAATATCGCCCACATCCTTGTAGTGAAAGCGATCTGTGATTACAGCTAGTTGGCTAAATAGGGCGCGGGCCCCACCCTTGGATAGATGTCCCGGAAGTCAACTGAATCAAGGACCGTTTGTTTGACTTGGTTGGGTGATTACCACATTAAACCGTCATGGAATGATTTCATGTTGCTGAAAAAGTTAATACAATTGAACCCAAGGATAATCACAGGTGGCTCAATACTTTGAAACAAATTGGTACTATGTGCTGACTTTAACGAAAGCGTGTTGCGAGCGAATGTGCACGCGTTGCGATCGCATAGGAGCGCGCTGAGGTCGTATCAGAACTCGTGGAGAGCAAATAGAAACGCGCTGAGATCGAATGGGAATGAGAGCGTGAGTGAGTTGGGTTTACCGCCGAATTTAACAGTATTCCAGTTATATCGCGGCGTGTCAGCTTAATGTGGGAGGGAAGCCCGAAGTGATGCAGGTCTCAGACGTTTACCACTTCGGTGAAACCCACGAGCAGTTTATGGGGCTGACAAACCTAGAATCATAATCGGGGCTAACCAAAATCATAGGTTTGTGGCGTGCCCAAGGGCGCCTTAGACGACTGAGCCACCCGTGCCCCCTTCGAATGGGAATGCTTAGTAAAGGAGTTGCGGGTGAAAAGAAAAGAGTCGCGAACGAGCAGGTTAAGCGCGAAGCGTTCAGAGCGAAAGTTCTAAATTGCTTCCTGAATATGTGCGTAGAATGTATAGTTTCAAGGTTAGCGTCTAAATAAGTCTAACAGTATTGTGACAACTGAGGTTAGCCGATATTGAAGTATCAAAGCGCTTTACCAAGGGGAGACCCGAGCGCGTGAGGGATAGATGCAACAAAGACCCAATCGATTGGCCGAGAGAAGACATAGATCTAAGTGATGGCCAAGATGAAACTCTACAACAACGGAACATTAGATCAGGGGCGGAGAGGGCATCTATTATGCATGCGTCCACACACTCGGTAAGCGATATTTATCAGCAAACACACAAAATAGTGACGCCTTTAATGAAATAAGGTTGAAAATAGGAATTATGCTACTCGCGTCACGCGAACTTCATATATATCTGAGTATGAAACATCATTACCGCGGTCCATGGCTAGTGTATGAATTGATATGTGCCAAGGGATATCAATATTTAATGGAAGCTCATCTGGGTCAAGCTTAGTCGAATCTGTGATGACCTTCTTGGCGGAATTTGCAGCTGTGTTTTTAATAACTAAACAAGATGCATCAAACGTAATTTATGCTATTGTTCATGTAATTTTAAGGAATTTCGTTCGGGTGGAGATTTATAGACACCAAGAAACATCATTACTTGAACAGACAAACGCGATTATCCACTGTATAAAACCCGTGAAGATGCGGGGTAGAATAGGTCTTCAGCAACCCATGCTTGCCGTAAAAGACGACTATGCTTGCCGTCATATAGCTGGAATATTGTTCAGTGCGGCGTTAAACAACAAACAAACAATAAATAGAATACGGTTTGAAGATCCTCTGTTGGGTTATCAGTGCGGGTCCACAGTTGGTCTCGCTAAGTTCATCCTTTAACTGAACGCGTGGCCTAAGCAAATTTGTTTAAGTACTGAACACGTGTATTGACACATTTACTGAACATTTACTTAACGCTTGTCTTGACACATTTACTGAACGCCCGTCTTGACACATTTACGTAACGCCCGTCTTGACACATTTACTGAACGCTTAACATGACACATTTACTGAACGCCCGTCTTGACACATTTACTGAACGCCCGTCTTGACACATTTACTGAACGCTTAACATGACACATTTGCAGAACATTTACTGAACGCTCGTCTTGACACATTTACAGAACGCTTGTCATGACACATTTACTGAACGCCCGTCTTGACACATTTACAGAACGCTTGTCATGACACATTTACTGAACGCCCGTCTTGACACATTTACTGAACGCCCGTCTTGACACATTTACTGAACGCTTAACATGACACATTTGCAGAACATTTACTGAACGCTCGTCTTGACACATTTACAGAACGCTTGTCATGACACATTTACTGAACGCCCGTCTTGACACATTTACAGAACGCTTGTCATGACACATTTACTGAACGCCCGTCATGATACATTTACTGAACGCTTAACATGACACATTTACTGAACATTTACTGAACGCTCGTCTTGACACATTTACTGAACGCCCGTCTTGACACATTTACTGAACGCCCGTCTTGACACATTTACTGAACGCTTGTCTTGACACATTTACTGAACGCTTGTCTTGACACATTTACTGAACGCTTGTCTTGACACATTTACTGAACGCTTAGCATGACACATTTACTGAACATTTACTGAACGCTCGTCTTGACACATTTACTGAACGCCCGTCTTGACACATTTACTGAACGCCCGTCTTGACACATTTACTGAACGCCCGTCTTGACACATTTAATGAACGCCCGTCATGACACATTTACAGAACATTTACTGAACGCTCGTCTTGACACATTTACTGAACGCCCGTCTTGACACATTTACTGAACGCCCGTCTTGACACATTTACAGAACGCTTGTCATGACACATTTACTGAACGCCCGTCTTGACACATTTACTGAACGCCCGTCATGACACATTTACAGAACATTTACTGAACGCTCGTCTTGACACATTTACTGAACGCCCGTCTTGACACATTTACTGAACGCCCGTCTTGACACATTTACAGAACGCTTGTCATGACACATTTACTGAACGCCCGTCATGATACATTTACTGAACGCTTAACATGACACATTTACAGAACATTTACTGAACGCTCGTCTTGACACATTTACTGAACGCCCGTCTTGACACATTTACTGAACGCCCGTCTTGACACATTTACAGAACGCTTGTCATGACACATTTACTGAACGCCCGTCTTGACACATTTACTGAACGCCCGTCATGACACATTTACAGAACATTTACTGAACGCTCGTCTTGACACATTTACTGAACGCCCGTCTTGACACATTTACTGAACGCCCGTCTTGACACATTTACAGAACGCTTGTCATGACACATTTACTGAACGCCCGTCATGATACATTTACTGAACGCTTAACATGACACATTTACTGAACATTTACTGAAAGCTCGTCTTGACACATTTACTGAACGCCCGTCTTGACACATTTACTGAACGCTTGTCTTGACACATTTACTGAACGCTTGTCATGACACATTTACTGAACGCCCGTCTTGACACATTTACTGAACGCTTGTCTTGACACATTTACTGAACGCTTAACATGACACATTTACAGAACGCTTGTCATGACACATTTACTGAACGCCCGTCATGACACATTTACTGAGCGCGTGTATTGACACATTTACTGAACGCGTGTATTGACACATTTACTGAACGCCCGTCTTGACACATTTACTGAACTCGTCTTGACACATTTACTGAACTCGTCTCGACACATTTACTGAACGCCCGTCTTGAGACATTTACTGAACGCCCGTCTTGAGACATTTACTGAACGCCCGTCATGACACATTTACTGAACGCCCGTCTTGACACATTTACTGAACGCTTGTCATGACACATTTACTGAACGCCCGTCTTGACACATTTACTGAGCGCGTGTATTGACGCATTCACTGAACGCCTGTATTGACATATTTACTGAACGCCCGTCTTGACACATTTACTGAGCGCATGTATTGACATATTTACTGAACGCCCGTCTTGACACATTTACTGAACACATTTCTTGACACATTCACTGAACGCGAACGTTGATTGACAAGATTACAGAACAGTATACATCCTTGCTCTTCGACAACAGAGCAAACTCTAATGGACCAGCATTGAAGGTGACATGGCCATTGCAGACCGAATTTGAAAGAACGAATATTTTACCGACTGGCTATCTACATCCGCCGTTCCACAACATCCTCTTCAAAAGTAATATTTTATTTTCTCACCTACAAGGTATCATAGTTCATACCCGGCGATATTCTACAGTCATATTGTTATTCTGTATAATATACATTAGTTAAAACCCACAACATTCTGAGGTGTATAACAAAAGTACGTTTTTACACTGATCTGTGCCAATTTAAACACCAATAGTGTTGAACTTTACTCATGTTTCTGTAGGGATTCCTGCTAATAGGAAATACCAAAAGCGTCCATCCAGACTCCAGTCAGAGGGATTTACATATCAAATAAGAGAAAATAGTTTTGCTAACATTCACTCAGACATTGTTCTACAGGGGTGCAACAGTAAAGGTATCATCCATCTCTTTCAAAGCACTGCCAGACGATATTCATACAAGCGACACCAGTGGAAGCAGTGTTGGCGGACATACAACAGAGATGAGTGGTGCCATACTGCGTATGAAATCAGAGCACTTAAATCCAACTAACTCCAGAGATTAATAGAACCTCTGCCAATAAAATCAGTCTAACCAACACAGACCATATTCATCCGGTCAACAGAGAATTACATAACCCATTCCTCTCTTTAATGTTCTTTCCGACGGACTTAATCTGTCTGGGTCTATGAGCGTCCCCTTGTAGTGGTTCGCGGTGGTGTAGACTTCCATCGTCGACGATGGCGTGAAACGCCGTGAATTACTAATACCCGGATAGCTGCAAGCCGCTGAAACGTTTCAATAATCAGTCGGCGAGATACATGACTGCCACTTTAGGATGAGTATAATCAATTTCTGAGACTATTGCAGGCAAATTTATCAATTAAACGTAGTCGGAGTGATGAGAAATAGGATTCTCTATAGCGTGTACACATGGAGTAAGCGCACCGACAACGATCGTCAGTGTTGGAATCTAAGAGACAGGTCGATATGGTTTCTCTTGTGAAAAGGGACTTTTGCAACATTTGCTGAAGTTAAACGAGTGTAAGTAAACGCTGCACTGGTGCGACGTGGTTTCGACGTCACGGTCATCAACCGCATATAATGTGCCGTAGGGCGACAAATGGAGACAGGGAAAATATAAAATTGGGACAGGAGGGTGCATTACGTGTTGTGGATTAAATAGAAAATAGATTTATGCCTGGTCGATATGGGATGTTCGTTGTGATTAATTGTAGTTTATGTTACAGACGGAATGTCAAGGTGAAATTGATCTACTCTCCATGCAACTTTACAAAGATAATTATATACTTTGTCAGTTCGTATGCTGTACTGATTTAGAGTCTTTGTCGAACCGGCCGATTCGATTGACATCCTACAATAGCTCAGCAGTAAGTATATGAGAGATAGACGGCGCACGACGTAGGTTCTAATCTCAATCTGTCCGCCTCCGTGGTGTAGTGGAGATCGGAAGGTCGATGTTCGATCCCACAGCTAAGAGATGGTACTTGTTGTTACCCTTCCTGACGCTCGTTATCAAGGTGATAAAACAAAGACTGTTTGTATCGAAGTCAGTATACAATGAATGAGTGGGTCATCCATGTTCAACTGCGGCATGGTATCTCAGTGGGCTAGCACTATAAGTCTGGCATTATTCCGGACTGGTACAAGCAGACACACACACACACACACACACACACGCACGCACGCGCGCACGCACGCAGGCGCTACAATAGTGTAATAACATTGAACGCGACGTTAAACCCATATTTCACCTCTACCCTAATCTCAATCTCCCTGCGATTATGACCCTTGGTTAGGTGGTTCACGAAGGTGGTGAACGCCCAAGCGACGAGTCGCGTCTCTTCCAACCACAACATCACACGAGTTATACAAAAGAAATTATGTCACTTACATGTATCATACTTGAATTATACATGGGTACAATGTGTGAAGTCCATTTCTGGGGTACCCCGCCGTGATATTGCTGGAATATTGCCAAAAGCGGCGTAAAACCATACTCACTCACTCACTCAACTAGACGACGTCTGAAAATGTATAATGCGTAGTGTATAAAAATATAAATTGTCGTCAAGAGCACACCAGGCAACATGACGACAAACAAACGCTCAGGATTTCAATCTCCGTTTGAATATGTTGGTAAATCATAAACATGGCGGTACGATCAATTCGCAGTAGGCTTATGGCTCATGGAATACGGTTTGAACCCGTGAAAATCTGGGTTAGAATAGGTCTTCAGCAACCCTTGCCTGTCGTAAGAGGTGACTAACCGGATTGGGTGGACAGGTTCGCTGGCTTGGCTTGTATGTTATCTTATCCCAATTGTGTTGATCGATGCTCATGATGTCAGTCACTGGATTGACTGGTTCAGACTCGATTACTTACAGACTGCCGTCATATAGCTGGAATATTGCATCGATGCTCATGATGTCAATCACTGGATTGTCTGGCCCAGACTCGATTACTTACAGACCGCCGTCATATAGCTGGAATATTGCTGAGTGCGGCGTTGAACAAACAAACAATAAATAAATAGAATACGGTTTGAAGACCCTCTGTTGGGTTATCGGATCGGGTGCACGCCCATACATGGGGTACATCCGACCGTATTCATCTGGTGATAAGCCTAAAACTGATCTACTTTTAATTGGGAGTCAGTTGGTAAATAGTGTTTCACGCCGCTTTTCAGCAATATTCCGGCAAAAACACGCCAGGAACACCATCATCTGGTTTGACACATTGTACCCATGTTGGGATTCGAACCCAGGTCTTCGGCGTGACGAGCGAACGCTTTCACAACGGGGCCACATCCTTGCCCGTTAATGGTGATACACTCATGCAATAGAGTGATAAATAATCTTTGTTACCTTGAGTTAACGATATCCGGTGGCCACAAACCACTTGACATGGAATGAATGGGTAAATGGTAAATGGTACATGTTTTTCAGCCTCCTTGTAATAACTATTCTGACTGTATCCATCTAAAAAGCTGAGCAGTCTTAGTGCTACTCTCTGTTGAAACTCTTATAACTTAACATAGTCTTAACGATTTATTATTTTTCTAGTGCAAGCACAGATCAGAATTTTAGTCGCACAACAACAACAAAATGTCCCACTTTGAACAGTATTTCAGTTACATCAAAGTGTATTAATTGATATGGACCGCCCAAGATTAGGAGGGCTAAGTGAGTGAGTGACTTGGGTTTAACGCCGTTTTTAACAGTATTTTAGTTATATCACGGCGTGTCAGCTTAATGTGGGAGGAAAGCCGAAGTGATGCAGGTCTCAGACGTTTACCACTTCGGTGAAACCCACGAGCAAGGGTATGGTGCTGACAAACCTAGAAACATAATCGGGGCGAACCAGGATCCGAACCCACAATCATAGGTTTCTGGCGTGCCCAAGGGACGCAACTCTGCACAGCGAATCGCGGTGCCTTAGACGACTAGGCCACGCGTGCCCCCCAGAAGGGCTTAGACAATTACCACATTAGTGAATTTATACGAGCTGAGGAATGAAACTGACACACCTAGGAACATGATAAGGCAGAATCTGGATTCGAACCAACTAGCATAGGTTCCTGGCATGTCTAAGGGACGCAACTCTTCACAGCTTATTGTGGTACATTAGACGACTGGGCCACCCGTGCCTAAAAACTAAAGCGAACAAAACACAACTGGAGATCGTCTCGCATAGTTAGATCCAGCTCAAACCAATAGTTCAGAACAGACGTTTTTGAAAATAATATTCATACACGGAAATTCGTGCCTAAACTAAAGCGAACAAAACACAACCGGAGATCGTCTGGCATTGTTAGATCCAGCTCAAACCAATAGTTCAGAACAGATGTTTTTGAAAATAATATTCTTACACAGAAATTCGATTTTCCAAATATGTTTTCGTCAGCCGCCATCACACAAAAGGCCTAATGACATAACGTTGCTGTGGACATACACACGATCCGTAGACTGAATAAGTAGCTATTTTGCCATGGTAGTCTACTAAAGCCAGATGGGTGAAACCAGTGGTAACAATCACCGTCTATATTACCTGAGTGAAGAGCATTGGCATTGATTAGTCATTTGGGATGAAACAACTGTCGTTAGGTTTCTATCAGAAATGAGAAAGTCACCCAGGTCAATCCCTAAGAATACCTTATACGCTTTCTGCATGACATGACGCTGCCACTCAGGCTGAGAGCTCATTTAGGGAATTGACAGTTACCTTTGAAGGTACTTTGTTGTATTGAGTAGAAGAGCCATCCCACATGTAGACTGAGAACCTTGTAACGAGCAGAGCTACTAAGCTACTGTGGCAACTGAAACTAGACTTATGGATATGGTTCATCACAAGGTGCTGTGTCGCATTATTTTATCGGATGAGTATATTTGATCAGCATGCCAACTACAGTTTAGAGACTGTGATTGTATTTAACGTGTGAGTGAGTAAAATACAGTAAATTACGGTTATAACGAACTCAAAGGGACCACTAACTTTAGTTTGATATAACCGTAGTTCGTTATAAGCATTTATACAGCATAACCATAGCAAATAGTCGGGAGAAAAAAATCAGTTCGTTATATCCGTCAGTTCGTTATAAGCGTGTTTGTTATAAACGTACTTTACTGTAATCGAAACGTGTCAAAATGGACGTGTACATGTAGATCAAGCGCAGCGACAATGAGTGTCAAGGTTGGAATCTAAGAGACAGGTCGATATGGTTTCTCTAGTGAAAAGGGACTTTTACAACATTTGCTGAAGTTAAAAGAGTGTAAGGAACGTTGCACTGGAGCGACGTGGTTTCGACGTTACGGTCATCAACCGCACATAATGTGCTGTAAGGCGACAAATGGAGACAGGGGAAATACATAATTGTGACAGCAGGACGTATTACGCGGTGTAGAATAAATAGAAAATAGATCTATGCCTTGTCGATATGGGATGTTCGTTGTGGTTAATTGTAGTTTATGTTACAGACGGAACTTCAAGATAAAATTACTCCACTCCATTATAAAACTTTACAAAGACAATTATAAACTGTCCGAGTTCGGGTGATTTAAAGTCTGTGTCGAACCTACGATTTGACTGATATTCTTCAATAGTTCAGCATTAATTAGTGTCATATATATGCAAAATAATTCGTAGGTTCTAATCTTGATCTGACCGCCTCCCTGGTGTACTGGATAGAGCGTTTGGTCGGTGAACGGAAGGTCGGTGGTTCGATCCAGCTGTTAAAAAGTGGTACTTGTTGTTACCCTGCCTGAGTCTGTTACGGACATGACGCTGCCATTCAGGTTGATATTGTATTATGAGAATTAACAATTACCTATTCAGGCACTGTGTTGTGTTGAGTTGAAGAGACAACCGGAATCGTTGTCACGAAGAGAGCTACTCCGATACTTTAAAGCTACTATGGCTACTAAAACCAGAATCTTCGTTGATCACACTGCTGTGTCAGATTACGTTGAGACAGGTATTGTATTCAACATACGGGGTGGTTGCATAGCTTACTGGTTAAAGTGTTCGCCCGTCAGGCTGAAGACCCGGGTTCGATATATGAATCCTATTTTGGTGTCCCCCACTATGATATTGCTGGAATATTCCTAAAAGCGGCGTAAAGCCATACTCACTCACTCACTGTTCAACACATTGTACTATTGGCCTCATGGCCATATATACGAAATAATTCTGTTTGTCAGTCTGTCTAAAGATTGGCCACAGAGGTGTGGAACGTTATGTATCAATACTATTGGGGCCATCAACTGAGGCTGTGGGGATACGGCTGTGTTGTGTAATAGTCACTGTATCACGTGGCAAGCATAAACGGATTGAGTATACAGAATGGGGTTAATAGGAAGACGACTACGTCAAGAAATCAGTCTGTTATAGCCAATGTAAGACGGTATGGTTTATGACGTTGGAAAAATAGCTCAGCAATATCATAGTGTTACACTAATAGTGGCGTTAAACGCAACTCAGCCTATCAAGAACGGAAGCCCTGGGTGGCACGGGTTGTGTCTTATTATTTGGTGCAACCCATGAACTTGGTGTTCACCCCAAGGATCACTATCGGGATTATTTCTGACCCACGCCACCATTGACACTGTGGACTCCGGCCCTCCCAGACAAGCGAAATGATTGATTCAAAACAGGGTGCCCTCCTGACATCGTCAATCCTGTGTTTAGTTTAAATTATTTCACAAAATATGAATATGCCACGGTTTGGAGGTAGCAGAGTCGCATGTCCTGAGGCTCACGCGGAGAGGTGCGGTGAGGTGAAATGGGGTTTAACGTCACGGTCAAGATTATTGCACTTACATAGCGACGTGCATGCTTGGCTGCACGTGTGGCTGCTTGTACTAGTCCGGCCTAATGCCGATGTGCTAGCCCACTTGGATACCATGTCGCGGGCAGGGTAACAACAAGTACAATATTTTAATGTCTTGCGGTATGACGCGGCCTGGGATCGAACCTACGACCTGCCGCTCTCCGGGCGGACGCTCTACCACTGGACAACGAAGGCGGTCTCACGCGGAGAGACAACACCTCACATTGTCATTCCTAAAGCAGAACTGACTACGGAGAGACAGTCTAACAATGTAATGGGTTACACACGGAGGCATCACACAGCAGAACTGACTAACAGAGATAAAAAACAATTAAATGTCTCCCTAGACGGGTACCCGGGGGTAATATGCTGAGAAACCACAGCAGATCAGAAGAAGAACCAGCGTTATCCCCTCCTAAGAAATCTAAAGGTTATGGACTCCAAAGCAAAGCATTGCCTTAAAGTCGGACCGGGTCGGGGCGGGCCGGGCCATGACGGGCCAAAGTGTTATTGGCTAATCAATTAAATGAGCAAAACTATACGTTTGTGGACATTTGAGATCTGCCTCGATATGCACGTTTCGTTTTAATATTCTGCAATCCATTTTTAGTATTACCCGCTGGCCCGGCCCGGTCCGGCTTTTCTTGGCCCGACTTTTAGGCAATCCCCCAAAGCAACGACTCGCAATTTGGTATGATCACAGCAAGAGCCATCCTTCATTCTATGTGTATAAGAGACTCACGGAGTTGCTATGCTAAACTGGTGATGAACTATCAGAAGGCGCTAATACGCCTTCATTCGTTCAACAAAACAAATATTCAGGAGCCATACTCACGTCATATGTGACGCAGAAGGTTTGATCATGGGAGTAATCTTGAATGTCAAATGCGCAGGATGGAAATCCGCCAGAGCCTCATCAAGTGATGCGCAAGAGCCTCACGGAGAGGCGCGTCAAATGAGTACACAAAGAGAAATGGTACTATTGCGTGACCACACACAGCCAGAACCACAGTGAGTAGCTGGTTATCAGAAAATAACACATAGGCTGTGGAGATGCAGTGACTATTACACAACACAGCCGTATTATGTGGCAGGCACAAAGGGATTGAGAAAACAGAATAGGGTTAATAGGAAGACGTAGTCAAGAGATCAGTCTGTTATAGCCAGTGCAAGAGGGTATGGTTTATGACGATTGAAAAAAGCTCAGCGATACCATAGTGGTACATTAATAGTGGGCTATCCTATCGATCCTTTGCCTTTTATAACCGTTAAGATTTGGGGTAGAATAGGTCTTCAGCAACACATGCTTGCCGTAAAAGGTGACTGCGCTTGTCACAACAGGCGACTAACGGGATCGGGTGGTCAGACTCGCTGATTTGGTTGTTGCATGTCATCGATCCCAATTGCGTGGATCGATGCTCGTGATGTCAATCACTGGATTGTCTGGTCCAGACTTGATTAATTACAGACCGCCGTCATATAGCTGAAATATTGCCGAGTGCGGCGTTAAACAACAAACAAACAAACAATTGTGGTGAAATCCAAAAGCACGGGTATGGTGCAGACAAACAATGAATCGAATTCGAATCCGCAATAGAATACATGGACGTGTAGCTTTAATACCTCATTACATAGTGGTTTGTTTTAACACAGAGACAGAAAGGCCTGTACACCACCTTAATGGCGTTCCCTCGTGGTATCTATGGTAACCCTTCAGGACATATGCATATTCCATATCGACCAAATTTCCTTTTTCCTAAGGAAATTATGACATCGACGTTTCAATAACATTAAAAACCCCACCAAAAACAATCATCTTTCACCCGTAAGCATGGAACGACAAATAACCTGGTATAATCTTTCTGTCTGACATGCAAATTTCTTGTGACTCTGGCGTTTCTGTACAATTAGAAAACGTTCAATCCACTGTCCTAAGACAGATTTCGCAATCGTCTGGAGTACGAATGACCCTGTAGTCGTAATTTGATGCGTGGACTTGCGTCCCTTAGTTGTGCCGGCATCTACTGAGTTTGGGTTTGATTCTCAAGTGTTCCCCGCCTATGATCCTTGGTCTGTCAGCACCATACCCCTGATTGATGCTTTTCAATCGTCTGGAGTACGAATGACCCTGTGTTCGTAATTTTGATGCATGGACTTGCGTCCCTTAGCCGTGCCAGGATCTGCTGAGTTTGGGTTTGAATCTCAAATATGCCTCGCCTATGATCCTTGGTCTGTCAGCACCATGCCCCTGCTTGTGGCTTTGCAACAATGGAGGCAGCGTTCATTGCCAACGAACTCCTTCACTTCCGGCTTTACTCTGACAATCCACTATATAACTGAAATGATGTCGGAAAGCAGTGATAAACCTAACTCAACCAGTCAAAGAATCAGAGGAGGTAGGATAGCATTCGTCGCACTGAATGCCCGGGTTCGACTACCCATGTGGTACAATGTGTTAAGTCCGCTTCTGGTGTCCCTCCCTTGATATTGCTTGAGTGTTACTAAACGAAAGCAGGCCCGTGAAGATCCGGGGTAGAATAGGTCTTCAGCAACTCATGCTTGCCGTAACAAGTGACCATGCTTGTCGTAAGAGGCGACTAACGGGATCGGGTGGTCAGGCTCGTTTGATTTGGTTGATGCATGTCATTGTATCCCAAATGCGTGGATCGATGCTCATAATGTCAATCACTGGATTGTCTGGCCCAGACTCGATTATTTACAGACAGCCGTCATATAGTTGGAATATTGCCGAGTACGGCGTTAAACAACAAACAAACAAATAAAAGAAAGCTCTTTCTCAGTTACATCACTGAAAACAGCAATATTTCATAGTTTGAACGGGGGCACGGGTGGCCCAGTCGTCTAAGGCGCCGCGATTCGCTGTGCAGAGTTGCGTCCCTTGGGCACGCAAGAAACCTATGATTGTGGGTTCGAATCCCAGTTCGCCCCGATTATGTTTCTAGGTTTGTCAGCACCATACCCGTGCTCGTGGGTTTCACCGTAGTGGTAAACGTCTTAGACCTGCATCACTTCGGGCTTTCCTCCCAAATTAAGCTGACACGCCGTGATATAACTGGAATACTGTTAAAAGCGGCGTTAAACCCAACTCACTCACTCATTCACACATAGTTTGAACGACCTTGCAAGTATAGGTTTCACTCACTCATCCACCCAATCACTCACTCACCCACTCACTCACTCCCTCACTGCAAACAGCAATATTTCATTAAAAGTCTTATTGACCTTGCAGGCAGAGCTCTCGCTGATCGGCATCTGAGAACGGCTGGATTAGCGTTTTATGTGTGTGTCACGAAGCGTGAAGAGCCGCAGCTGATTGGCAAGATCGTGCCGGTATTCAGCAGGACTACACGCGAGTACTGGAACTACATATACAGAATATAGCATAATGAGATATTTCTCCGTTGGGATGGCGTTTAGAGTCTAATGGATCTGCACATGGGGGTGCAATGAAATACAACATCACTGACGACCGTTGTTCTAATTTGTCCAAGGTTTATACATTACAATGGCCTTCTATAACCAAAGTTTATAGCTTCTGGTGTTTCACGTCTTTTAGGTGAACTCATTGATTTGCCTCCGTAATCCACTTTGACCAATGATTTCTCATTAGGATTTCATAAAATCCACCAAAGTGTCAAACTGGAGTTCAGGTCTAGCTTAATCTGCTAATACCAGGCCATTCTGTTCACCTCATCTTCAAAGTACATTCATATAATAATGAATATATGCAATTGACTTCCAAGTAATTAGTTTCCCAAAATCACTGCTGCACACGGTTCACGCCAGTTGTGACGTATTTCCACCAGCGCTTGTGAAATACCCCACTTTTCTTATTCAGATTGCCAATTAACCGTATCAATTATGGATAAAAAGCTGCCCCCATTGAGTTTAATGTACGTTCGTGCCTGAATGCATCTACAGAAAGTCTTGTCAGAGATAATTAATAAGTCAATCAAGATATTCGCTGCCCTGCGAGACATGATTATTGAAGGGAATGATTGGCCGAGTGGGGAAATGCGCTTTGAGTATGTGATGGGCAGGTAGATTAGGTACCGGCAGTTGTATTCTGTTGGATGACAATGTCGGGCTGTTGTTGCTGATGGCGCAGGGGAATGATGCAAACTACGCTGACTGTGACATTATTAATCCATCAACACGTACTATAACTATACTCACGGTGAAGATCGGGACGGCAATTTAATCACGAGTGGAGTTAGCTCATGGCATTTGTCTACGTTATTTCCATGAACATATGTTGTATTGCTGCAATATTTCACGGAGTGTATATTCTTACAACGTGTCTGTGTCGCCGTGGATGAAGTTTACATGAAGTTATGCGCTAGCTTTATGAAATAATTATTTATTTCTTGAAAAGAACCATTTTCGGTTTATATTGAAAGGAGGAGTTCCACTAGAATTTATAATCAGTGACAGGTTATTGCATTTTCGTTTTGTGAAAAGGCTTTCAAAATGTTTGAAACCTCAAACGTCTCTCAAAAGTCAGGCTGACAAAATGTGTCACTGATGGCATTTAATCGCCTCATTCAACATATTAACACCTTCCATTGGAACATACCAAACCTTATATTCAGTCGAAGAGAAGAAGGCCCGGGGTTCGATCCCCAGCCGTGTCATACCAAAATACGTCAAAAGATGGTACTTGTTGTTACCCTGCCTGGTGTTCGGCATTAAGTGGATAAAACAAGACTCGTTTCGGAGTCTGTATACTGTGTCTGAGTGGGGTATTCATGTTAAACTGCGGCGTGTTATCTCAGGGGCTAGCACTATAAAACTGGCATCAGTCCTGACTAGTGCGACCCGTGAAGATCCGGGGTAGAATAGGTCTTTAGCATTCCATGCTTGCCGTAAAAAGCGACTATGCTTGTCGTAAGAGGCGACCAACGGGATCGGGTGGTCAGGCTCGCTGACTTGGTTGATGCATGTCATCGATCCAAATTGTGTGGATCGATGCTCATGATATTAATCACTGGATTGCCGTCCAGACTCGTTTTGGTACAGACCTCCGCCATATAGCTGGAATATTGCTAGGTGCGGCGTTAAACAACCAACCAACCATCCTGACTTGTGCAAGCAGCCACATGCACCTCACCTCACCTCACCTCACCTCACCTCACCTCACCTCACCGCACCTCACCTTATTTCAGTCTCTAAGAAATCGGGTAGGCATTTCAGAAGACGTAAGTCACGCTCTGGATCTCAAAGTCAGGTTTACACGTTGTTATTAGTGCAATTTGTGAAATTGAGACATTATCTGTGCCATCAGTGTCATCTCAAACTTCTAGATTGATCTACACCTGACAATTTGAGTTCGCAGACACACAGATAGGTTTTGCTCAAAAGCGCGGACAAAACACACTCATATTACACTGGAGTAATGAGGCGCAGTTGTCAAGCGAAAAAGCTTTAAGTCTTGACTCGAAAATATCAAGTGATGGGGCTATTTGGAGGGAAATTGAGACCATTTGATTTACAATTGAGTCTCATAAGTACTGATTAAATTGGTGAGCCTTACATTCTCCATTATCCAGCCTACCATCTTGCAATTTAATTCTGATAAATAGCATGATCATGGCATGTTAGATCATTCACTGGGTAATTGAATACTATGGTATAATAAATGCTAATGCGCATATTAAATGACTGGAAATGGATACATATGAAATATTGAAAGTTCTAAAAGGCCGCAGCGACTGATGTTGATTTTGTGATTGATATGGAACCTCCAAGCGTCAGACAACTCTCCTTCATCATCAGCCCCATCTTCCAACTGTTGTAAAATATTCATGGTTTCAAATCGAGATAGCCGGTTTCAGATGTCATATGAGAGTTTTCACTATTTCAAGCATGAACCTGGCGGGGATTGGGTACTGTGCGGAGCGACTGCAGCATCACTGATGCTGTAAAGCCGCATCACAACACAGGTAAACCTGAGGTGTACCAAACCTTTCGATGAAATGATTCTGTATGTTGTGGGCGCGATATCAATAAGCTTTTGTGCTAAGTTCTACAGATTAATCGATTATGATATTTTTTATAATATGCCAATAGCATGTAAAAAAACTTCCGCACTGATAATTTTATATGGGAGGGTTGAGATTAAGGGGTCATGAAAAATGAGGGGGATCGCCTGTATATTAAAACTGTATTCATGATTATTCTATTATTCAAGTAAATAAGGTGTTAATTCGAAAATTGTTTAGGGACTGGTCAATTAACATAATATAACGTGTGTGTTGGAAGGAGGGGTGCCTAATGAATGGTATGGTTAAACATGGGGCCCTTTTTAGGATTCAGTTGCTTCCAGTCCTCACGATAAGGGGTGAAGGGTTGGAGATGCATACCTTTTCTTAAAGATGATTTGCCTCTTACTTTGATTGCTGCATAAGATTTAATTTGTTGAGGTGTTCGGAAAAGTATCATTGAAAGACTGATGTTGGAGAGAGCAAGGTTAAGTTGAGTGAGTGTTGTGTAACGCCGCACTCAGTAATGTTCCAGCTCTATCACGACCGTCTGTATATAATCGAGGGTGGACCAGATACACCTGTGATTGATTGGTCGCAATTGAAACACGACGACATGCAGTCAGCTAAATCACAAATCTGACCACCCGATCTTTATTTAGACGGCTCTTGTGCTTGTTTTTTTTTTAACGCAGCACACATCAATATTCCAGCTATATGACGGCGGTCTGTAAATTATCCGAGTAAGAAGAGGTCTTCGGCACCCATGCTTGCCGTAACAGGTGACTATGCTTGTCGTGAGAGGCGACTAACGGGATCGGGTGGTCAGTCTCGCTGACTTGAATGATGCATGTCATCGTATCCCAGTTACGTAGATCGATGCTTATGATGTCAATCACTGGATTATCTGGCCCAGACTCGATTATTTACAGACAGCCGTCATATAGGTGGAATATTGGTGGGTGTGGTGTCAAACAACAAACAAACAAACTAAATCAATAAGTGAGTGAGTATGAGTTAAATTCAAAGTCACAACAGCAATATTTCGGCCATATCGTGACTTTTAAAGGTTAAACATATCAGAAACATTTTAACTAGCCTGTCAACAAAGAACAATAAAAAAAATAGATTTATCATAGATTGATATTTAAACGTAGCATGTAACCATAAAATTACATCACATTACAAAACAATACATCATAAAAATGAGCTTTAGATCGCCAGCAGTCCAAGTTTGGCGACCATGTTAAGTGCGGTGGGGATTAACGATACTTCCTCTACCTGCGCGGTTACCCAGTAGGATTTACACTATTCCTTCGACCCGTGAAGATCCGGGGTGGAATAGGTCTTCAGCAACCCATGCCGTAAAAGGCGACTATGCTTGTTGTTAGAGGCGACTAATGGGATCGGTTGGTCAGGCTTGCTGACTTGGTTGATGGATGTCATGGTATCCCAAGTGTGTGGATCGATGCTCATGTCAATCACTGGATTGTCTGGTCCAGACTCGATTATTTACAGACTGTCGTCATATAGCTGGAATATTGCTGAGTGCGGCGTTAAACATCAAACAAAAACAACAACAATATTCCTTCAGCCTGTGGTTAAACATTAAGATGACAAATATTCTACGTTTAAGACAATGGTAGATACAGAGATGCTTTGACTGACTTGGACTTACGATACCTTCTCAATAATATTACGCTTCTTAAACCCCCCATCGAGGGCACAGCCACTAAATCAATTAGTACTGCAACACCTAGCGTCATCAATTTAAATAATTTAGGTAAATGTTTGAGTGCACAGTCCGCACCTCCACACACACTGTTTAGATGCTTCTTAGACAATGACTGACAGGTATTTGATTGTTATAGTTTTCAAGTTATCCCAAATCATGTTGCATAGACATGGAAGCAATATACGAACATCTAAGCTTAGTGCGAGCTGGTTTCTTGCGCCGCATTTAGCAATATTACAAAAGGCGACTATGCTTGTCGTAAGAGGCGACTAACGGGATCGGGTAGTCAGGCTTGCTGACTTGGTTGATACATTCATCGTTCCCAATTGCTTGGATCGATGCTCATGATATCAATCATGGGTTGTCTGGTCCAGACTCGATTATTTACAGATCGCCGTCATACAGCTGGAATACTGTTGAGAGCGGCGTTAAACAACAACCAAACAAAACAAACAATTATAACAGCTTTATCGCGACAAGGGACATCAGAAAGGAGCTTCAAACATTGTGTCCACGAGGGCAATCGAACTCGGGCCTTGGGCGTGAAGAGCGAACGCTTTAACCGCTAGGCTATCATACTCACCCCCTCTTCCAAGCTTGGACTCCAGCAATGACTTAATAATGCCTTCAGATTGGTTATCATACAGCCATGTTAACTGTCTATGAGCTTTTTCTGTCAGTACTTTTAGAGTGTAAGATGACTGTTTCAATTTCCTAACTGGACACGTGAGGTGTGTGTGTGTGTGTGTGTGTGTGTGTGTTTGAAAACAAGGGGCACCTACCTGATGACTGGTTAGTTGTCCGAAGCGATAAAAATATGAACACAAGAGAAACTCCAAATGTCAGAAATGCGTCCATGGTTCCTCGTGTCTGTCAGTCCATACGATCAACTGGTCCGCCAGTTCACTACTCCACAGTCGAGTTAATCGTCTGCAACACGCCGCGCACTCTGACCTCTGCGCGCGAGTCAATACTGGATGTGTCCCGCTCGGCTATTGGTTCAATTCTTCGGGAAGTCAGATGAACAACTGTCAGTCAAATACTGATAGAGTTCTCCTGTTTAAGAGATAGCGAGGGCGACTCGTGGCTCTGTCCGACTGATGACATCGTTGTCCACGATTCCTGAATCTGGAATCAGCGTGGTAACTATGAACGTTGACTTAAAACCGGCATTGATCAATGCGACGCTGCGATGGTCCACTTCCAGCTCTGATGTGCAGCGGTAGAGTGCACGTCCGAATATTCCCGAACAGGCGGGTAATAAATGAAAAAAAAAAGATTCTTGTCTCGTTTAGGGATGGTTTTAACTTGGCAGAGAAATTGATTCAAATATGCACCCAAGACATATAAATGAATAATTCACAGTGTTATTATTCTTGTCAAATAAATGATTTTCCCGGCTTCTGGATTCTGTCAGAGATATTTTTTATTCAGTTTTCGTTTACTCAAGGACAATAGGAAAACGTTCGTTCGTAATTTACAAATTACACAGCTTTGGGAGACAGGTTTGTAACATGATACTTGCTATGTTTTATCAAACGACATGCAATCTTATGTTATTGATTTCAGATGGCGGGGTTGCTGCAGAAACAAAAAATATTGAATTTAAAATTACGAAAGGCATCACTTCTAGAGTGTCGGTGTTTTCCCAGCATTGGAAGGCTTTAAGCACAGCGTGTTGTAACGTCGTTGCCATGGTGTCTCGCGCATGTGGGTACATAGGTACTTTGTATGCATAGACACCGGGTTATTTCCACACAAAAACAATGTATCAAATTGAAATATCAGTTTCAGACGTTAAACTCATGCGGTGGTAATAGATATATAACGTTTCCTTGGCGCCATCAGGAAACAACACATGTATGGCGTTCGTGCTATAAATTGGACTACACTCCCTGTGAGGAATCTGCTCAACAGGGATACGACATAAAGTGTTAACATTTATGATGCGGTAGATTTGGATGGGAGTTCGCCATGGTAGATGTTGAGGAAATGGTAGAATAGGGGTAGGAATTGGTTTATTTTGAATCAATGGTAGAATTGGAGTAAATCATGATAGCTATTGAAGATGTTATGGTGGAATTTGAGGATGTGGTAGATCCTGAAGGTGCTATAGTAGAATTGGAGGGTAGGGTAGATATTAAGGTACTATGGTAGAAATGGAGGATATGGTAGATATTGAAGGTGCTATAGTAGAATTTGAGGGTATGGTAGATATTGAAGGTGCTATTGTAGAAATGGAGGATATGGTAGATATTGCAGGTGCTATAGTAGAAATGGAGAATATGATAGATATTGAAGGTGCTATTGTAGAAATGGAGGATATGGTAGATATTGCAGGTGCTATAGTAGAATTGGAGGGTATGGTAGATATTGAAGGTGCTATGGTAGAATTGGAGGATATGGTAGAAATTGAATGTGCTATGGTAAAATTGGAGGGTAAGGTAACTACTGAAGGTCCTATGGTACAATTGAAGATAGTAGATATTGCAGTGCTATGGTAGAATTGGTGGGTTTGGTAGATCCTGAAGGTGCTATGGTAGAATTGGAGGATATGGTAGATATTGAAGGTGCTGTGGTAGAATTGGAGGATATGGTAGATGTTGAAGGTGTTGTGGTAGAATTGGATGATACGGTAGATATTGAAGGTGCTATGGTAGAATAGGAGGATATGTTAGATATTGAAGGTGCTGTGGTAGAATTTGAGGGTACGGTAGATATTGAAGATGCTATGGTAGAATTGGAGAATATGATAGATATTGGAGGTGCTATGGTAGAATTGGGGGATACGGTAGATATTGCAGGTGCTATAGTAGAATTGTAGGGTATGGTAGATATTGAAGGTGCTATGGTAGAATTGGAGGATATGGTAGAAATTGAATGTGCTATGGTAAAATTGGAGGGTAAGGTAGCTACTGAAGGTGCTATGGTACAATTGAAGATAGTAGATATTGCAGGTGCTATGGTAGAATTGTTGGGTTTGGTAGATCCTGAAGGTGCTATGGTAGAATTGGAGGATATGGTAGATATTGAAGATAATATGGTAGAATTGGAGGATATGGTGGATATTGAAGGTGCTGTGGTAGAATTGGAGGATATGGTAGATGTTGAAGGTGCTGTGGTAGAATTGGATGATACGGTAGATATTGAAGGTGCTATGGTATAATTGGAGAGGATGGTAGATATTATAGGTGCTATGGTAGAATAGGAGGATATGTTAGATATTGAAGGTGCTGTGGTAGAATTGGAGGATACGGTAGATATTGGAGGTGAAGGTGCTGTGGTAGAATTGGAGGTTAATGTAGATATTGAAGGTGCTATGGTAGAATTGGAGGATATGGTAGATATTGAAGGTGCTATGATAGAATTGGAGGATATGGTAGATATTGAAGGTGATATGGTAGAATTGGAAAGTATTGTAGATATTATAGGTGCTTTGGTAAAATTGGAGGATATGGTAGATATTGAAGGTGCTGTGGTAGAATTTCAGGGTACGGTACATATTGAAGATGCTATGGTAGAATTGGAGGATACGGTAGATATTGAAGGTGCTAGAATGGTAGATGTTGAAGATAATATCTTAGAATTGGTGGGTATGGTAGATCCTGAAGGTGCTTTGGTAGAATTGCAGGATATGGTAGATATTGAAGGTGCTATGGAAGAATTGGAGGGTATGGTAGATCCTGAAGGTGCTGTGGTAGAATTGGATGATAGCAGATATTAATGATAGATATTGACTATGCCAATGTGGGGAATGCTTTAACAACTAGGCTACCCGACCGCCCCAGCAGATTAAGCCATGGCAGAATTGGAGTCACTCATGCAGATTTGGAGACAGCCGTGGTAGATAGTACACACACACTGGCACTATCAGGAACTACGAGGAGCTCCCTGGGGAGTGTCGCGATATCTAGAACGTCATGACTCAACGACATGGAGCTGAATTCGAGAACGACATGCTTAACGATAGAGTTTCTGGACGACCATGGCAGGTTACATCACAAGTAATATGGAAATTCCATTTGAATGCGCACATGTGCTTCATAACTGAAGACATATTGAATGATCAACCCTTTCATGTTGTGATGAGGCAACGACAAACGATTTTTACCGACAGTTACCATGGCAAGATTAATATTAATACATTAAAGCATCCAGTCGTCTTTTCTCCTTACAGCTACTGTTAATTCTACTTCTCTGTCTCTCTCTATCTGATTATGATAACAATTGCATCGAAATAAACAAGATTTAGAAACCTCCCAATCAGCGAAGCTAAGTCAACCAAATAGAAATATCAATCCCGTAACCTTGTTACAGAATTCTTCTAATCTGTTCCACGCCAATCATTTTACCAATAAACTAAATCAGGAAATATTCCTTATAAATTCGGTTTTAGTGGGATTCGCTGAAATCCCTCCAACAGCGTATCAAAGGCCACTGTTCTCAGTAATGAGAATTTCCATCCCACACGTTAAACATGTAACTGGCCGCGTGTTGAACAATTGGATTACATTGATTTCATATGGTCCACTGCTGATTGTATTGATTGCTTGTAATTGTACCATTTGAGCCAGCAATCTGTATCAAGCGACGTCGAGATACTTGGAGATGGGAAATTGGTTTCCACTTAATAAATATACACCTTGAAAATATTAAAGTATCGCTTACTATATATTTCCATATCACATAGATAGTTTTGATAACGCATCCTTTTGTTATTTTTCTGATGAAACACATCAGTGTTTTGGTTAGAAGTGACATGCTCACATAGAAATAAAGAAATATATATTTCAGTTGATGACATCTTTTGTCTTTTTTGGCATCCTTTCAACTGCTTCGTCTTGTTTGGGTACGGGTGGCCCAGTCGTCTAAGGCGCCGCAATTGCGCCGCTCGTACACGTCCGAAACCTATGATTTTGGGTTGGAATCCCGGTTCGCCCCGATTATGTTTCTAGGTTTGCCAGCACCATACCCGTCCTCGGGGGTTTCAACAAAGTGGTGAAGTCTGAGAACTGCATCATTTCCTCCCGACAGCAAGGTGGCACGCTGTCATGTAACTGGAATATGGTTAAGAGGGGCGTTACATCCAACTCACTCACTCACCCTTGGTCAGTATGATACCACGGCATAATTGGAATAATTCAAAGTCAGTTACACCGTATCAATCCTGCTCTTTGGACAACGACACGCTGACACTACTAGCCCTGTGTGTGTTGGTCAACGCTGTCTGGTTACGATCACACACTGAGGACAGTGAGGACATTGTGCCTTGCCTCCTCACGGGGGTACAGACAGCTGAGGACATTGTGCCTTGCCTTCTCACGGGGTTACAGACAGCAGAGGACATTGTGCCTTGCCTCTTTACGGGATACAGGCAGATGAGGACATTGTGCCTTGCCTCCTTACGAGGATACAGACAGCTGAGGACATTGTGCCTTGCCTTCTTATGGGGATACAGACAGATGAGGACATTCGCCCTACCTCCTTACGGGGATACAGTCAGCAGAGGACATTGTGCCCTACCTCCTTACGGGGATACAGACAGCCGAGGACATTGTGCATTGCCTCCTTACGGGGATACAGACAGCCGAGGACATTGTGCCTTACCTCCTTACGAGGATACAGACAGCTGAGGACATTGTGCCCTACCTCCTTACGGGGGTACAGACAGCTGAGGACATTGTGCCCTACCTCCTTAGAGGGATACAGACAGCAGAGGACATTGTGCTCTACCTCCTTACGGGGGTACAGACAGCTGAGGACAATGTGCCCTACCTCTTTACGGGGATACAGACAGCTGAGGACGGTGTGCCCTACCTCCTTACAGGGATACAGACAGCTGAGGACA
Organism: Haliotis cracherodii; assembly: GCF_022045235.1. Lineage (NCBI taxonomy): Eukaryota > Metazoa > Mollusca > Gastropoda > Lepetellida > Haliotidae > Haliotis > Haliotis cracherodii. The sequence continues at coordinate 52,210,122 of NW_027266319.1, read as the reverse complement.
TTTGCCCTACCTCCTTAGAGGGATACAGACAGCAGAGGACATTGTGCCCTACCTCCTTACGCGGATACAGACAGCTGAGGACGATGTGTCCCGCCTCCTTACGAGGATACAGACAGCTGAGGACATTGTGCCCTGCCTCCTTACGGGGATACAGACAGCTGAGGACATTGTCCCTTGCCTCCTTAGAAAGGTACAGACAGATTAGGGCATTGTGCCCTGCCTCCTTACAGGGGTACAGACAGATGAGGATATTGTACCTTGTGTCTTTCAGGCAGCGTTTGACAAAGAAATGGGACACGTGCACACAGTCTAGACAGCAGTTCAGACGTGTTCGAGGCAGGGCTGGAAGGAGTCCCTTTGAAGCATTTTGTCCGTCTGCAGTTTTACTATATACCGGTCAACCTCTCCGATCAGAACAATAAAGTGGAACTATCACTCTGTGAGTCCTTTGAACTGTGAAATTGTTGCGGGCTACTCAATTAGGCTTATCGGGGGTGATTAGTTTTAGACAGTGACTCAGGGAAAGGAAAAGATTGCTTCCGTTCTTGACTTATTCCCAGAGAAGCAGTTGCCGGAAATTTCGGCGGGTTTATTTTAAGATACGTCAAGGTCACAGAAATGGTGGTCATGTGCCATTTTAGATAATATGTTTTTGTGTCTTTTGACGGTGTGTCCGAATTCGGGAAGACCTGGAGCTCAAATCTGTATTAGGCGTTTTAATTAATGACACGAGTGAAGTTGTGACATTGTCTGTGTCATCATAGTCTCGTGGATTGCTGCATCATACAGGGGGAGGTTGTTTGTTTGTCGTTTAACGCCACATTCACCAATATTCCAGCTATATGTCTGGACCAGATAATCCAGTGAGTGATATCATGAGCACCGAACCACGCAATCAACCAAGTCAGCGAACCTGACCACCCGATCCCGTTAGTCGCCTCTTACGACAAGCATAGTCACCTTTTACGGCAAGCATGGGTTGCTGAAGACCTATTCTACCCCGGATCTTTACGGGTCTCATACAGATGGAGACAAGAAAGACCAAGTGGATTTTGAATGACTTGAATTGAACTGATTTTAGAACAAAAAACATCACGTCTTTCAGAGTTTAATTTAATATTTCTTCCATATCGTGACTTTTAAAGGTTATACATAACAGTTACATTTAAACTAGAAGCCTGTCAACACCAGACATTAAAATATCTAGATTTATCACAGATTGATATGTAAAACTAGCATGTTCCATGAAAATACATCACTATACATTACACGGCATTATATTTGTTTGTTTGTTGTTTAACGCCGCACTCAGCAATATTCCAGCGAGATGACGGCGGTCTGTAAATAATGGAGTCTGGACCAGACAATCCAGTGATTGACTTCATGTGCATCGATCCACGCAATTGGGTAAGCGAGCCTGACCACCTAATCTCGTTAATCGCCTCTTACAAGCATTGTCGCCTTTTAGGGCAAGCATGGATTGCTGAAGACCTATTCTATCCCGGATCTTCGCGGGTCGACAATGCATTATACAAAAAAAGGTATAGATCGCCAGCAACCAAAGTTAGGCCACCATATTAAGGGCAGTGGGGACTTACGATACTTGTGTTACCTGCGCGATAGCAATGTTACAACTAAATGACGGCGGTCTGTAAATAATCGAGTATAGACCTGACAATCCAGTGATTGTCATCATGAGCATCGATCGACGCAATTGGGATACAATGACATGCATCAACCAAGTCAGCGAGCCTGACCACCCCATCCCGTTAGTCGCCTTTTACGACAAGCATAATCGACATTACGGGAAGCATGGTCACGTCTTACGACGTCGATTTATGAGTGAAATAATCTGAAAGCAACGTTAAGCCTCATCTCACCACGTCATACGTTTCTGAAACCTCAGACCACTAGCCCACCCCAGGCGCTTTAAATGTAACTGTTCAATCGTTCTTGTGCACGTTAGTTAAGCGTCACTATCATGTGTCCGTGTCACGTGATCATCATGGCTTCATCTGTATTTACTGATGTAAAAGGTCATAAAACAGAAACGTATCTCCCGTCAAACACACGACAGGAATACCTACACGCATTCGAACTTCAAACGGATCGACATCAAAAGTAGTATGTGTGCTGACCAGATGCACAACACTAGTTACACGTTCCTGTCTTTGATAGATAATTGGAGTTTATGGGCATGTCAGCGTCCCTTTGATGTAAAACACGGCGTTTTCGGTATATCTTTACCCCTACATCGATCAGCTGTCTTATTGTATCTGGATGTATTTGTGCTAGACAAATCTAAACATTCTATCCCTTGAAGTCATTTAAGGGAAACTTGCGGGCCAACCTTTTTTCGAGTAAGGGGTAGATTTATTTATTTTGAATGTTTTTGATTTTACTTTTAAAAGGCTTGTCCTAGTAGAACGTAACAAATGTTATATTTGGGATAACCCTTTTTTAGTTAAGTACAAATTCTAGAGTTAAGTGGGATTCGAACCCACACCCTCAGATTTGGGCACCTAATCGCCAGCGCACAAAGTCAGCGTTCCAACCAACTCAGCCACGAAGCTATATATTATAATAGCATGTCACCATGCAATGATTCACGTCACATACAATGATTCACGTCACATGCAATGATTCACGTCACATGCAAAGATTCACGTCACATGCGATGATTTACGTCACGAAGGGTCATAAGAAAAAAGTCAATATATATTTCAATATGTTTATCGATTATAACCATGTTTTGTTTTTGTTGTTTAACGCCGCAGCAATATCCCAGCTTTTTGACTACGGTATGTAAATAATAAAGGACCAGACAATCCAGTGACTGATATCGAGAGCGACGATCCACGTCGTCGGGGAACAATGACGTTCCAGTCACCGAGCCCGACCACCAGATCCAGTAAGTCGAGTATCGAGTATCACGACCAGTTGATGTAGCTGGAAACCAATTCTAACCCGTGGGTTGTTAATGAAAGAGAACACGTGGGACACTGACTCGTAAGGGTGAAACAAACTAAACTGTCGGAAACAATAGAAAATATCACTACAGTCCATCAGTACAGTACAGTTATACAATCACTCATCGCTACATCATCCCTCATCTCATCAGGACAGTATCTTCAAATTATCACTTGTCTCTCATCATCACTTCATTATCAGTACATCGTCACTACAACATCATCATTTAATCATCACTACATCATCAGTTCATCATCAGTTCATCATCACTATATCATCACTATATCATCACTACATCATCACTACATCATCACTACACTTCCTCACTCATCACTGCATCATCACCACATCATCAGTACATCATCACTACATCATCACCACATCATCACTACATCATCACTACATCATCACTACAACATTTTACTTCCTCACGCATCACTACATCATCACCACATCATCACCACATCATCACTACATCACCGCTATATCATCACTACATCATCACCACATCATCAGTACATCATCAGTACATCATTACCACATCATTACCACATCATCAGTACATCATCACTACATAATTACACTTCCTCACGCATCACCACATCATCACTGCATCATCACCACATCATCACTACATCATTGCCACGTCATCACTTCATCATCAGTACATTACCACATCATCACTACATCATCACCACATCATCACTACATCATTACCACATCATTACCACATCATCACTACATCATTACACTTCCCCACTCATCACCACATCATCAGTACATCATCGCCACATCATCAGTACATCATCAGTACATCATTACCACATCATCACTACATCATCACTACATCATTACCACATCCTCACTTCATCATCACTACATCATTACCACATCATCAGTACATCATCGCTACATCATCAGTACATCATGAGTACATCATTACCACATCATCACTACATCATCACTACATCATCACCACATCATCACTTCATCATCAGTACATCATCACTTCATCATCACCACATCATCAGTACATCATCGCCACATCATTAGTACATCATCAGTACATCATTACCACATCATCACTACATCATCACTACATCATCACTACATCATCACTTCATCGTCACTACATCATCACTTCATCATCACCACATCATCAGTACATCATCGCCACATCATCACTACATCATCACTTCATCATCACTTCATCATCACTTCATCATCACCACATCATCAGTACATCATCGCCACATCATCAGTACATCATCAGTACATCATTACCACATCATCACTACATCATCACTACATCATCACTACATCATTACCACATCATTACCACATCATCACTACATCATCACTACAGCATTACACTTCCTACATCATCACTATATCATCACCCAGTCATCACCCAGTCATCACCACATCACCTCTACATCATTACACTTCCTCACTCATCACTACATCATCGCTATATCATCAGTACATCATCGGTACATCATCACTACATCATCACTATATCATCACTACATCATTACCACATCATCACTACATCACTACATCACTACATCATCACTACATCATTACACTTCCTCACTCATCACTACATCATCACTACATCATCGCCACATCATCACCACATCATCACTACATCATCACTACATCACTACATCATTACACTTCCTAACTCATCACTACATCATCAGCAGTACATCATCACTACATAATCACTACATCATCATCACTACATCATCACTACATCATCGCCACATCATCACCACATTAGCAGTACATCATCACTACATAATCACTTCATCATCATCACTACATCATCACTACATCATTACTACATAATCACCCAATCATCACCACATCATCACTACATCATTACACTTCCTCACTCATCACTGCATCATCACCACATCATCACTGCATCATCACCACATCATCACTACATCATCACTCATCATCAGTTCATCATCACTACACCATCACAGAATCAGACTCAAACATAGCATGTATCAACAGAGAGCTAAGAATCAAATGCTGACATTTGTTTTGTTAAAGTTATTCTTGTCATCCTTTTTATAGCAATAAATTTCTAGATTGAATATATGTTTTTAAATAGTTTTAAAAGTATCTAATTTCGGTTTGGTTCCTTTAATTCCACTTACATGAATATGCCTTTTTCACAATAAAACTATATGCTTGATTAAAGTTAGACCCAAACCAAATAAGATATTTTGTCAATTTAATTGTTTGTGAAAGATAATTATTTAGCCAAAGTTTATTCCCAAATTGTTAGTTTCATTACATTCCCAAAAAACATGGCTGATGTCTTCATTGACAGCATTACAAAAGCTACAAACACTGTTGTCTACATGATTCATTGTTAATAGTCCTTCTTCGTGTAGATAATTTCATGTAGAAATCTGTACTGAAAATCTAAAAGTGTTACATCCTATAAACCGTAAATATCGTTTTCCAATTAAAATCACAGTGAAAAATTGATTGCCGTTTATCACAAACTTAACACTTTCATTTGATATCAATTTATCATAAAGGTTTCTAGTACCTTTAATAGGCTTCATCAGATCACTTAAACAACTGTTTATATACAAATTCTGTAAAATTATTTTTCTAGTTTCAGGATTGTTGTTTTCCATGATTCTGGTATATAGAAGATTAGATACCTATAGTCTCGGATATTTTAGTTTCAGTTCTTGAAATGACATCAATCCGTTTTCATTGCATATATCTTTAATTGAGTAAATTCCAATATTAGCCCATTGCTTAATGTAGTATCTTGCCTGTTTGAAGTTGTGATTAAGCCATAATGGTTGGGACAAACCTTCTTCTATATTATCAACATTGATATATATTTCTTTACAAAAGTTGTTCCAAGCTTTCAATATTAATAAACTTTCCAGTGGAGTTTTTTAAAAAAAGATTGCTTGTCAACGTTAGCACCCAAAGAGTGTATATCTTTATTTTGGATATTACAAGGGCTACTATATGTTGGTTTTTTTTACAATATAATCTGAGCGAAGAGAGTTTTAGTGCGTCAATAAAGGCTCTAATGTTAACCATGCATAATCCACCTTCCTCATATTTTCTTGTCAAAGTGGTCCTTTTGATTCGGTCTTTTTTATTATTCCAGATAAAATTGTACAATATTTTGTCAAGTGATACGACAAAGTCCTCAGGAGGGTTAGGTAGTGTCGAAAATATATGAACTAGTTTTGACAATGCTGAAGTTTTTATGACTGTATCATTTCCTATTAGCGTTAGATTTCTTTTTCTCCAATTTGCAAGCAATCTCTTTATTTCTTCTAGCTTCCTTTTTGTATTGATTACCAAGAGTTCACTTAAGTTTGGATTAAACATAATTCCTAATACTTCAAATTCCTTATTGTGCCATTCTATTTGTGATTCTTGACATAAACGATCATTGCTACCCCATTTTGGGCCTATCCATATTGCTTTTGTCTTGTCTACATTAATTTTTAAGCCAGACATTTTGTAGAATTTATTTAGTGTTTCTATAGCTAGAAATAGGCTTTCATCTTTGCCATTTATAAATAATTCAGTATCATCAGCATACTGCCCAAGTTTGTATTCTTTGTCATTGACTGTAATCCCTTCATTTTTACTATTATTTCTAATCATACATCCCAGATTCCAGCTACTAGGAGGATAATATATGGCGACAATAGGTCTCCTTGTCGACAGCCTCTTTCGTTTATAGAAAATTCTGATATATGCCCCTTTTGTATTATGCTTGATGCGGTATCGTTAGTAAGTATATTTATCCACCTTATCATTTCTGGTCCAAATCCATATTTCTGTAAAACTTTATTTATAAATTATTTTGATACTGTATCAAATGCCTTTTCAAAATCGATGAGCAGAAGTCATTCTCGTTTATTTTGTCTTTTTGATTCAAAGATAATATCATATAACAACCTTGTGTTTCTGAAATAGATCTTCCTGGAATAAATCCTGTTTGATTATTTAAATTTCACTTATCACTTCATCATTTCTACATTATCACTCACCAACACCATCATTTAACACTATATCCCCGATACATTATCACTCAGCACAACATCATCACTTATCACTATATCCCCGATACATTATCACGTATGAATCCTGTAAGTTATATGCTATAATCCCACAGCGGTAGTTGTTCACGGTGGAGCACGATATGCCTCTATCACGCCAAGGCTTTCAGGATGACTAGCTGAGTTATGCATAATACATGAACTATCAATTACTCTTATCATTTCACCAGATACTCATTATAATGCATTTCCCGTCTACCTTATCATTTCCTACAATAATTTCAATATTAATATTTAATGTTATTTCTAAAAAGGACATAAAAACAACAGGGAATACTTTATTCAGTGGGAGAGTTTTACATCCCTCATAGCAAATTGAAAAAGGCGAAAAATCACAAAGACACAAAGAATGGACTTCGCTCATTAAACCAACGTGGGACATCGAACCCATGTCCTCGGTTTGCCTTGTATTATCTTACTATAACTATGCAGAGGGATATTGATATTGTTCCGGTTTGCAGGTTACGTTCGTCGATTGTTCATTAGCAGCTAAGACAATACCGCAGTTCTATGCCGGATACTTTACGTTCAGCCAATGTATGGACAGCAGTGCGCCAGGGTAGCAAAGTCTTCACAAGGGCACACTGTGTTTATATTTCACCCACAATTCCATGTTCAGATTTCACCCACAATACCGTGTTCATAGTTCACCCACAATACCGTGTTCACAGTTCACCCACAATAACGTGTTCATAGTTCACCACAATACCGTGTTCATAGTTCACCACAACAACGTGTTCATAGTTCACTCACAACTCCATGTTCGTAGTTCACCCACAATACCGTGTTCATAGTTCACCCACAATACCGTGTTCATAGTTCACCCACAATACCGTGTTCACAGTACACCCACAATAACGTGTTCATAGTTCACCACAATACCGTGTTCATAGTTCACCACAATAACGTGTTCATAGTTCACTCACAACTCCATGTTCGTAGTTCACCCACAATACTGTGTTCATAGTTCACCCACAATAACGTGTTCGTAGTTCACCCACAATATTGTGTTCATATTTCACCCCGAATACCGTATTCATATTTCACCCACAACTCCGTGTTCGTAGTTCACCCACAATACCCGTGTTCATAGTTCACTCACAATACCCGTGTTCGTAGTTCACCCACAATTCCGTGTTCATAGATCACCCACAATACCGTGTTCATAGTTCACCCACAATATTGTGTTCATATTTCACCCCGAATACCGTATTCATATTTCACCCACAATACCATGTCCATATTTCACCCACAATACCGTGTTCATAGTTCACCCACAGTACCGTGTTCATAGTTCACCAACGATACCGTGTTCATAGTTCACCCACAATACCGTGTTCACAGTTCACCCACAATACAGTGTTCACAGTTCACCAACAATACCGTGTTCATAGTTCACCACAATACCGTGTTCATAGTTCACCCACAATACCGTGTTCATAGTTCACCCACAATACCGTGTTCATAGTTCACCCACAATACCGTGTTCATAGTTCACCACAGTACCGTGTTCATATTTCACCCACAATACCTTGTTCCTAGTTCACCCACAATACCGTGTTCATAGTTCACCCACAATACCGTGTTCATAGTTCACCACAATATTCCAGTTCATTGTCGAGTATTTCAGTGCATATTTGTCTTTCATCCTCGGGGGGGGAATTCCACCAAATCACTTTTGTGGACGCGTGTCTGTCTTCGACTCAACCCCATTTTTTAAAGCACTGCAAACACTTCCCCGTGTTTTAACTGATACAAAACTTTCTTTCAACAAAGTCCGTTAGTTTTACATTAATCCTCTATTAGGAAACATCAAAACGCTGGAGAAGACTCTCAGTCTGGCGCTTGAAGACCACGCACCGTACACTTCCGAAGCATCGGGGACACCGGATTATAACAGTCGATAAAGTGTTAGCGGGATATATTTACAGCCCCTTATTTACGGAGGCGCCGTATGTGTCTCCTTGTTAAGATCCAAAATTCTGAAATCGTAAGCTGATATTGTAGAATTCCTTCAGGCGACACAGGATGAGCGGAAAGGTAGAGAAAGGAGATGGGAAAGAAATAAGAAGCAGATTAGAAAAAAAGTAGAAAGAGGAAAGTGAGATAGCTGTCAGAAAGAGAGAAGGTGAGAGGAGGGTATGAGAAGGAGGGAAAGAAAGTCCTGGGTAAAGTTTTTGAGAATGAGAGTAAAAGAGAGTGAAAGAAAGAAAGAGAGATGTACACAGAAAAGGAAAATCGAATCGAGGGAAAGAGATGAGGTAGAAAATAAAATAAGAAAAAGTAGGGAAAGAAAGGCGTTACGGTCAGAGGAAGTCTACACGATGCGGCATGTGTGACAAGTGTGGACATGTATGACTTGTGTGGATGTGCGTGACAAGTGTGGACATGTGTGACGGGTGTGGACATGTGTGACGGGTGTGTGATAAGTGTGGAAGGTGTGGACATGTATGACTTGTGTGGATGTGCGTGACAAGTGTGGACATGTGTGATGGGTGTGGACATGTGTGACGGGTGTGTGATAAGTGTGAAGGGCGTGGACATGTGTGACGGGTGTGTGATAAGTGTGGAGGGTGTGGACATGTGTGACGGGTGTGTGATAAGTGTGGTGTGTGTTGACATGTGTGACGGGTGTGGACATGTGTGACGGGTGGGGGATAGGTGTGGAGGGTGTGGACACGTGTGACGAGTGTGTGATAAGTGTGGAAGGTGTGGACATGTGTGACGGGTGGGGGATAAGTGTGGAGGGTGTGGACACGTGTGACGGGTGGGGGATAAGTGTGGAAGGTGTGGACATGTCTGACGTGTGGGGGATAAGTGTGGAGGGTGTTGACATGTGTGACGGGTGGGGGATAAGTGTGGAGGGTGTGGACACGTGTGACGGGTGGGGGATAAGTGTGGAGGGTGTTGACATGAGTGACGGGTGGGGGATAAGTGTTGAGGGTGTGGACATGTGTGACGGGTGTGGGATAAGTGTGGAGGGTGTGGACATGTGTGACGGGTGGGGGATAAGTGTGGAGGGTGTTGACATGTGTGACGGGTGTAGGATAAGTGTGGAGGGTGTGGACACGTGTGACGGGTGGGGGATAAGTGTGGAGGGTGTGGACATGTGTGACGGGTGGGGGATAAGTATGGAGGGTGTGGACATGTGTGACGGGTGTGTGATAAGTGTGGAGGGTGTGGACATGTGTGACGGGTGGGGGATAAGTGTGGAGGGTGTTGACACGTGTGACGGGTGTGGGATAAGTGTGGAGGGTGTTGACATGTGTGACGGGTGTAGGATAAGTGTGGAGGGTGTGGACATGTGTGACGGGTGGGGGATAAGTGTGGAGGGTGTTGACATGTGTGACGGGTGTAGGATAAGTGTGGAGGGTGTGGACACGTGTGACGGGTGTGTGATAAGTGTGGAGTGTGTTGACATGTGTGAAGGGTGTGGACATGTGTGACGGGTGGGGGATAAGTGTGGAGGGTGTTGACATGTGTGACGGGTGGGGGATAAGTGTGGAGGGTGTGGACATGTGTGACGGATGTGTGACTGGTCTTAACATGTGTGACCAGTGTCGGAGAATCATTGTTTGCATTGAAGAAGTGACAGAAAATTGTTTTTGTTCCTGACTAAAGAAACTGGTCCCCAACTAATACAAATCGGCAATTTCTAATGTTGGGACCCTAAACAGAGCGGCGGTGTAGATAAATGGTCAGAGAATTTACTGTCACAGAGAGGGTCCTGGTTCGATTCTTCATGTGGGTCAAATCTGTGAACCCCATCCTGGTGTCGACATCAGTAAACAGTTGGATTCGAGGCCCTTTAGACGACAAAATTCTTCGTCATGTCACTGTAATTGATACCATTACCAGTGGGAGATTTACCATGTTAAATATTTAATATCTCTACAAAAGCCAAGAAAATACGTGTGTATCAATACGCTTCGTTAAAATTGAATTAAGCGCATGTATTTTTGCACTGTCATATCTACATTCATTTGTGTTTGTAACAGAACAGATATTTAATATTTCTACAAAAAGACTATAAATATAACCGTGTTTATCAATCACCGTGTTTATCACACACCCGTCACACGTGTCCACACTTGCAACACACATCCCCACTTTCACACGCCTGTCAACAGGCGTCACACACAAATACACATCCATCACATTGGTCCACACTTATCACACACCCGTCACACGTGTCCACACTTGTAACACACGTCCCCACTTTCACACGCCTGTCAACAGGCGTCACGCATATACACATCCATCACATTGGTCCACACTTATCACACACCCGTCACACGTGTCCACACTTGTAACACACGTCCCCACTTTCACACGCCTGTCAACAGGCGTCACGCATATACACATCCATCACATTGGTCCACACTTATCACACACCCGTCACACGTGTCCACACTTGTAACACACGTCCCCACTTTCACACGCCTGTCAACAGGCGTCACGCATATACACATCCATCACATTGGTCCACACTTATCACACACCCGTCACACGTGTCCACACTTGTAACACACGTCCCCACTTTCACACGCCTGTCAACAGGCGTCACACACATATACACATCCATCACATTGGTCCACACTTATCACACACCCGTCACATGTGTCCACACTTGTAACACACGTCCCCACTTTCACACGCCTGTCAACAGGCGTCACACACATATACACATCCATCACATTGGTCCACACTTATCACACACCCGTCACACGTGTCCACACTTGTAACACACGTCCCCACTTTCACACGCCTGTCAACAGGCGTCACACACATATACACATCCATCACACTGGTCCACACTTATCACACACCCGTCACACGTGTCCACACTTGTAACACACGTCCCCACTTTCACACGCCTGTCAACAGGCGTCACACACATATACACATCCATCACACTGGTCCACACTTATCACACACCCGTCACATGTGTCCACACTTGTAACACATCCGTCACACTTGTCCATACTTGTCACACATGTACACACCCATGACACTAGTCCAAATTTTTCACACACCCGTCACACATGTCCACACCCGTCACTAAGGGTGAAACGATACACCGATATTCCGATGCATCGCGATACTTGACCCACGATACGATATACGATAAACGTGGGCCCATTTATCGATACGCCACGATACGGAACGCAAATCTCAAGTACAGCGTTTCCTCGCTATTGTGCCTTTCAATAAACCGCAAACTTGGTTATAGCGCGCGGTAACGCATGGCTCCCAAAAACGTACTTACATTTTTAATAAGCTCAGGTTTTACACCGACAGATGTTTTTCCCCCATCTCATTAAACATTATCAGCTGATCATCGCAAGCACATAACAATGGAAATACAAGTCAGCAAGTCCGAACTGAAGTACGCAATTCAATACCATTATTATACTATCTTGTTATTAAAACGTGTTCATTATATATCTGGACTTGTGTTTGTAGTATATTTTATTAATTTAACTCAAAATTTCATTTAATATTGTTTTCATTAAGTTAGGTGAAATCGTGTGTGAAGAGATACAGCAACCACGGTCAGATTACCGCTTTTGACGCATTGAAACGAACTTTAGTTGCTAGAGAATGGATACATATATGAAAAAGGCCCTACTTTGACTCGTCAAAAGTCATATTTGTGGCAATTTGGCTAATATATGTCAACATAACGTTTTCGCAATCGAAATACATGTAGCACGGGAAGTCCCTAGGGTGACTGGTCAAATTGTTCCATACGTAAAAATATCCTGCAACAGCAATCACCAGTACCAAAATGCTACACTTGTGGTTCTTATAATTTTAAATATATATATAGTAAAAGCTGCAACTAAGGTAACACGATATTGAATATATTATTCCTGATAAAACAAAAAATTCAGATACAATTTCTTCGACCATTGCATCAAAATTCTTTGACGTTGTATCACTGGTGGAGCACATTAATTTTTTTCTGGTGTTTGAACTTTGAATTGTTTTTAAGGACAGTTAGAGAAAGTTCCACTTCGAAGCTGAACAACTTCAGTAGTCTTGTTATTATAAAATAATTTTGACTGTTCCAAAATCATGAAAGGTTCAAACTTGACATGCTTTAAAGTCTTGTTTTTTTATCATTGCGTATCGATACATATCGTATCGTGACCAGAATATCGAGATGCGTATCGTATCGTGACCTTCCTGTATCGTTGCAGCCCTACCCGTCACATATGTCCACTTTTGTCACACATGTCACAAACAACTAAGCTTGTCACATAATCGTAGGAGACATGGAAACATTCACGCATTCTGTCATTTTGGCTTCATGTCAAAGACTTCATACATGTGTGTAAAACCTCGTTAAAGGTTAAAACGGACGTTCTCACCAAAACATAAATATTGCTGAAATGGTTTTGGTTTTGTATAGAAAAATAACCAACTACCGCAAAAAATTATTTGTAAAGTGATCATTTGGATCTTGCCGACTATTTGAGTTACCTGTATATTAACACCTGCTGAAAGGAAATAATTATTCCGTTTTTAAAAATATATGCCCCAAAAAAGATTGTCCTGTCGCCGACATTGTCGTCTGTTCAAGACTTGCCCCAAAACAAGTGCTTATGTAAACTGACAATACGTATCTCGAAAAAAAAACATTTATATGATTCACAATTGTTTATTTGTTCACATTCAGCAATATTCCAGCAATATGACGGCGGCCTGTAAATGATCGAGCCTAAACAAGACCATCTATCGATGGTTACTGTTCAAAGCGGAATTGAAACACTCATAAGCATGAGAACTGGAATACTCAAATGGATGTTATGCAAATTTCCAGCTATATATGTGTATATGCGCTGCGTGAAGTTGATTGTGTGAAGGTGCCGCAATTCGCTTTGCAGAGTTGTATCCCTTTAGCATTCCAGAAACCTATAATTGTGGGTTCGAATCCCGGTTCGCCCCGATTATGTTTGTAGGTTTGTCAGCACCATGCCCGTGCTCGTGGGTTTCACCGAAGTGGAAAATGTCTGAAACCTGCATCACTTCGGGCTTTCCTCCCACTTTAAGCTTACATGCCGTGACATAACTGGAAATAGTGTTCAAATCGGCGTTAAAGCAAAGTAACTCACTCAATTGTGTGGATCGATGCTCATGACGTCAGTCAATGGGTTGTCTGGTCCAGACTCGATTATTTACAGACGGCCGTCATATAGCTGAAATACTGCTGAATGCGGCGTAAAACAACAAACAAACACTCACCCACTCACTCACTCTCAGATCCAACCCGTGAAGATCCGGGTAGAATAGGTCTTCAGCGACTCATCCTTGCCGTAATAGGTGACTATGCTTGTCGTAAGAGGCAACTAACGGGATCGGGTGATCAGGCTCTCTGACTTTGTTGATGCATGTCATCGTATCCCAAATGCGTGGGTCGATGCTAGTGATGTAAATCACTGGATTGTCTGGTCTAGCCAGACTCGATTATCTACAGACCGCCGTCATATAACTGGGATATTGCTGTCTGCGGCGTTAAACAACAAACAAACAAACAAACAAACTCTCAGATCATCAATAAAAATGTTGCAAAACTCGGAAATGTTTTTGCACCTTTAAACATGGACAAATTGCATTCCCACGCTTCTCTCCTAACAAATCGTTGTTGCTGAATTGGGAAAGCTGTTGTTCTTTGTTGTCTGTAAAATAAATTTATTTTGAACATGGGGACTTTTTTATTGGCACTGGGCAATTGTTTTGTAGCACATCAGTTCACTCTAAGTGCAAGTTAAACACAAACACTTCACACATTCACATTCATTACTGTTTTGAAAGCGGTATTATCAACATATTTACCGCGGAGTATTTCCTTCGGAAATACAAGATTACCGGGGCAACTTTCAATTAAATAACGATGGTGATTGATTCCTGCTGATGTGTTGAGTATGTGTTGTCGTTGTTAATGATGATGATGATGATGATGATGATGATGATGATGAACGACGGTGGTTGTGGACAAGTGTTAATATGCCGATGGTGTTGGTGTTAGATAAATATATATTATCATATAATGGATAGGTTGCTCGGCAGGATATAAAGCCAACGGATAAAAACAATATCCGTTGGGGTCATATGCGGATAGAGATGCAAATATCAAAGGTCAAGTAGGGACTACTTTCAGTGTTTATAAACAAACATGGCGTTGCCCTCGTCATTCGGCGATCGAGTCAGAATTAACCATCGGGAATCTGGATAAACTACAGGGATAATTGCTATCATTATCAAAAGAACAGTCTAATATACTGAAAATCAGTGTCTAACTGTGACGTAGCTAAGGCATTTTATAAGTTTTGGCAATTATGGAGATATAAATTTCGACATAATTTTGCGAGGGCACGAGGCCAAGCCAAGCCGGATCAGTAGCCATATCTGGGCTTGTAGACCTCTGCGGCTTGAAACCTTCTCCACAAATAAAAATAGTTGGATTTGGCCGAAATATGTTTGCATCGTTACCTTCGTTTCGTTTTGTCGCTGTGTGTACATCTGACTACACTTCTTAACGTTATGACAGGACAGACCGACTGTCAACGTCTGACCGTGGCCGTGACGTCTCATAGACTAGGGTTAGAGTAGCTTCCCTTTGACAAAGGGCAGTTACTCTACTGGACAGACTGATGGATTGCCGCGAAAGACAATTTAAAAACAACTGTTGTTTTCCGTATATGTTGCTTCGCCACTGTATTAGAAACAGATTGTAACAGTTGGAACTATATTGGCTACTGTCACTGTCACATCACTTACTCTGTGACGTAATGAATATTAATGCGCGCATTCCAGGAAAACTCGCAATATTTCGGTAATGTTTGTGAGAGAGGGAAAGCGATTTTAAAGCACAGAATTAAAGAGTGACATTATATGATAAAGAGGTTATCACGCTTGTGTGTTTGGGGATGGCTCGCTAAATACAATGTTTATTCCTAATGCAGGATATTTACCATCCCCGAACACACTCGCGTGATAACTTCTATATAATCATAGATTCTGATGGTGGCGATGATGATGATGATGATTATGCTGCTGCTGATGATGATGATGATGATGATGAACGACAATGGATGTGGACAAGTGTTAATATGCCGATGATGTTGGTGTTAGATAAATATATAATAATGATAGATTCTAATGAAGGCGATGAAGATGATTGATGAGGATTGTTAAAGATGATGACAGACGGACGTCAATAATCTAAGTTACCCTAACTAAATCATAGAAACTTATAGTTTTCCCCTTTTCCAAAACAAAATCCCTGTCGCGACAAATAAGCCCGAACATATCTCCAAAAAATCCCTGTCGCGACAAATAAGCCCGAACATATCTCCAAAGAAAAGTCCGTTCGCCTCTGATCACATCTAACAATAGCGGAATGGACGTGACTTGTAGACAAAGTTGATTTTCTCCACAACTCTAATCCTCTTTGGCAGCTGTTATTAAGATACAGCGGACGCTGATAAATCACGCGAAAATGAAAATAATACACACGTTCGATGAATTCGAAAGCCCTCTTTTTCCAAGCAGCCATCAAAGAGTATTCGAACAATAAAAACGCCATCTTCCGCAGAATCACGTCGGGCATTTCGCTAGACACGGAAGGATTCAAACAAAAATATCATCATTACAGAGCTGATATAATCTTCATACGTGCACTACAACTATATTATCGGGTCTTTCTTTTATTCGCTTGTATTAAAAAAATGTAGTAATCACTAAACAGCGCACGGGATGGCGGGGAGGCAACACGCAAGCCTGTTCATATCATTGATCAGCTGGTGATGTACTTGAGAAATATCGGACTAAGTCCTAATAGGGTGTAGGTTCCCCTGTCGACCGTTATGCAAAAGTGTGGCGCAATTCATTAGGGCAAGATGTTTTTTTATTCCTTTTTTTATCGAATTTCATTCTTTTCTCTGCCGGTTTAATCATTACTTGGAACATTGTGCTGAGTACTGAAATCATTTTTACGCAATTAATATGTGTGCAATTAAAGTAAAGTGAAGTAATGTTTTTAATATATTTTTCAGCTTTGACGAGAAATGATTGATATAAGACTGAGTGTTCATGCAGCGTACTTAAATGATAACACTTATATTGCGCTAGCCTCGGTACAATCTGTGCATGCTCAAAGCGCTGATATCAATGATTCAGTGTGCACTCGATTTTCATTCTCAGCTCTCTGGATAAGTCACATTATCATCTCATTCTACCGGGTACCCATTTTTACTGCTGTGTGTGTGTGTGTGTGGGGGGGGGGAAGCATATTTGAAGTCACTTGCCCGAGGAGACACCACATGTGCATGTGAAACTGGGTTTAATGTCATGTTCAAGATTAATCCACTTATGTAGCGCCGTTCATGCACGTGTAGGGGCGGTCGGGTAGCCTAGTGGTTAAAGCGTTCGCTCGTCACGCCGAAGACCCGGGTTCGATTCCCGACATGGGTACAATGTGTGAAGCCCATTTCTGGTGTCCCCCGCCGTGATATTACTGGAATATTGCTAAAAGCGGCGTAAAACCAAACTCACTCACTCACTCATGCACGTGTATGTGTGTGTGTGTGTGTGTGTGTGTGTGTGTGTGTGTGTGTGTTCTTTACTAGTCCCTACATCTACATTCCTAGCCCACTGAGACACCATGCCCTAGCCCACGCTCACACACAGTGTACCGATCAGTCCTTATACTTATCCCCTAATTCAGAACGGCCAGCCGACCCGTGAAGATCCGGGGTCGATTAAGTGTTCAGCAACCTATGCTTGCCGTAAGAAGCGACTAACGACATCGGATGGTCAATCTCGTTAACTTGGTTCAGGCATGTCATCGTATCCCAATTACGATCGATGCTCATGATGTCAATCACTGGATGTCTGGTCCAACCTCGATTATTTACAGGCCGCCGTCATATAGATGGCATATTGCCGAGTTCGGCGTTAAACAACAACAACAAACAAACTGTTCATGGTACCCCCGTACATGATGTGCATGACAATTTATCTCTTCCGATCGGTGACTCAACAGGAACAGGTTGCGCCTGACCTTGACCTCGCGTGGATGAACTCTCGGGCACTCGGGCACGTGCAATGCCAGTTCTCGAGTCAGTTATTGCTGTATACTACTAAAAATAACTTAAATAACACTTTGACTACAGTTAATCTGTCATCGTGTATCATATGAAATAATATCGGGTGTTTCTTAACTTCTGCTGTGTAGTATTGTAGTATGGTCCTTCGACACACGCACAGCAGCTGTTCTCGTATGCGAAATGATTGTAAACGATTAGCTGTCTTCTTCTGCTCAGAAAATAATCACAGATTTGTTAGTTTCACAGAAATCGTCTACGGAAGTAATAGAAATGCCAAACTCTAAATTATGAAAAATACATCAAGTTGCGTCTGAGGCGTTGAAATATCAAGCCATTTTTTTAAAGGCGCCTGATTTCCAGCGCTTATGTTATAGTCGTCGCTACTGGAAATAGAATCTCGAAATATCGCGATGATTAAGTAATTACTGAAGATATCTCAATGATAATGTTTATTGCTAAGATAATGGACAATTCTTGAAAAGCGCACTTTACAATTTATGTCATAACGGTATGTAATATTCCTAATCGGTCGAATGGCTTGTTTTTAACGTTATAGGTACAAGCACACATGTTGCTATCTTCGTTCATTATTCATTGCGGTATTTCGTGATTCTACTTCAAGCGGCGAGGATCAGTTTGTGGTGTGTGCGTGCGCACCCAAGTAACTAAGATCGGAGTAGACGGTTACCATGACCACGGGGGCTGACGCCAAGGTCCTTAAGTTGTTACGTCTGTTGTTAATCTGTAACCAGTGAAATGCACCTGCAAATCGTGCAATTTTTACTTATTTGCAAGAAACTGTGACATGCCCGTGCAATTCATGCGTCTTCTTAGCCACTCTGCACGAACTGCTCGTGGTGCTCGAGACAGAGCATACGTCTATATCGTCTGAGCAGAGAACACAGTTCTTCAATAGATCGCGAAAACACGCATGACTGTGGAAACATACTTTGATATGCCCCGTTGAGATAGAAAAAATGTATAATGCTATTTGCCAAAAGACCAAACGGAAGAATGGGACGCACAAGATTATTCACCAAGATAGGGTTTTATTTTTTTACGAGGCATCTGTCACCATTAAATTGTGTTTGATACATCCGTTGTTATTACCTTCTCACGATTGTCAACGCCACGATAGTTTTTTTCTTCAGACTCATGGCAACAAACTGTTTCACCGACCTATAATATTGATGTGAAGAAAGAAAGTATTTCGAGAAATGTCTCGACATGTATTTTTGTGAAGAGGTCGCTATTTTTGTCTGTGAACGCTTCTCATTTGTCTCCCTTAAACACTTCCACCCGTGCCTCGCTGCGTGTGCACTGCCGCCGCTGTCAATCACTGGATTGTCTTGTGCAAACTCGTTTAATTACAGACCATCGCCATGTAGGTGGAATACTGCTGAGTGTTTGTTATTTTATAACAACACACAAACGAAAAACTGTCGCCGCTACCGTGCATCCTTTGTATTAATATCCGTCGTAGCAATTGCAAAAAAATGTTTCACTGTGATGAGATTAGATAATTTACGGAATGGTTTAAAGAAAACTACTTGTTTTTACATGTTTGTTTGTTTGTTGTTTAACGCTGCACTCTGCAATATTCCAGCTATATGACGGCGGTCTGTAAATAATCGAGCCTGGACCAGACAATCTAGTGATTGACATCATAAGCATCGATCCACTCAATTGGGATACGATGACATACATCAACCAAGTCAGCGAGCTTGACCTTCCGATCCCGTTAGTCGCCTCTTACGACAAGCATCGTCACCTTTACGGCAAGCATGGGGGTTGAAGACCTATTCTATCCCGGATCTTCACTGGTCGCCTGGTGTTCTGACTTAAGGTGATAAAACATGGACTGGTCGGTACACTGTCTGTGGGTGGTGGGTGAGTTGGGTTTAACGCCGCTTTTAACAGTATTCCAGTTATATCACGGCGTTTAATTTCAGCTTAATGTGGGAGGAAAAGCCCGAAGTGATGCAGGTCTCAGACGTACGCTGTCTGTGAGCTTTTACTAGGGCAAGATGTCTCAGTGGGCTAAGACTATAGATATCTGTATGTAGTAAAGAACACGCACGCACGCACGCGCTTGCATCACAGCGCTTCATAAGTGGATTAAACCCAATTTCACATGCACATGTGGTGTCTCCTCGGACAAGTGACTTCAAATATGCTTCTGCCCCCCCCCCCCCCCCCCAGTAAAAATGGGTACCCGGTAGGATGTGATAGAGATGTGACTTAACCTTCTAGCTCCTGACAATCGCCTTGTGTCTGGATGACCGATTCTACCCTTCTACTCATCCTTCCAGGCAATGATGACCCTTCAGCGGTGCTGAATTAAACCACCGGCAAAAGAAAGTATACATCGATCCATGTTTCAGGGTGGCTCGAATGAAACGAACAAGAAATCGTTATTCGATGGCGATGTATTTATACCGATATCATAATTATGTTTGGGAACTTAAGTTTGCAGTATTTCGGCGACGTTTGGGTCACGTACATGTATGTAATTGTTTTGTCGAATCTAATTTTCAAGTTTAACTTTCTTTTGCCCGCCAGTTAAGTTTTCAAGCAGACAATTATCAGAACGAAACACGGAAGGTTCCAACGCGGCGCCAAATCAATATTGAAATGGTAATCTTTCTGTGTAATATGCAGACATATTGTGTAAAAATGCAAACAGCATGTTTATCGAAAGCAAAATGGATATTTCTTGAAAAGTGCGCTTTATAAGCATAACATACATGCTGCCATCTTCGTTAAATCATAATCGCTCTATTCAAGATTCTGTTTGAAGTAGCGACGACTACAACATAAGCGCTGGAAATAATCGCCTTAAAAATGGACTTGATATTTCAACGCCACAGACGCAACTTGATGTGGTTTTGTTAATTTAGAGTTTGACTTTTCTATGTCATCGTATCCCAATTGCGTGGATCAATGCTCATGATGTCAATCACTGGATTGTCTGGTTCAGACTCGATTATTTTCAGACTGCCGTCATAACGCTGGAATACTGCTGAGTGTAGCGTTAAACAACAAACAAAAACAAACTTCCGAAGACGATTTCTGTGAAACAAACAAATCTGTGATTATTTTTTCTTGCAGTGGAAGACTAATCGTTTAAAATCATTTCGCAGAAGAGGGCAGCTGCAATTGTGTATCGAATCGACGTGGCGCGATGACGAATACACATAGAGCATGAACTGCACGTGCACAACATCACACTCCACCGGAGTCCCCTTTTCAGTGGAAATGGACTCTTCCGTGCACGAGGAACGCCTGCTGTCGAGAAACATTGGGGGGCGGTCGGGTAGCCTAGTGGTTAAAGCATTCGCTCGTCACGCCGAAGACCCGGGTTCGATTCCCGGCATGGGTACAATGTGTGAAGCCCATTTCTGGTGTCCCCCGCCGTGGTATTGCTGGAATATTGCTAAAAGTGGCGTAAAACCATATAAACTCACTCACTTGAGAAACATTGCGAAAACATCGGTCCTCCTTGGGATGGTCCATCTGTGAGTGAGAATGGGTTCACGCCAATTTTAGCTCTATACCTGCAATATCACGGCGGAGCATATCAGAAGCAGGTTTCGCATATTGTACCGATGTGGGAATCGAACCTGGACATGACAAGCGAATGCTGGTGACTGACCTTTTTCATCAGTATTCACTGGTATAATGTTCATCTGCATTGCATATCTTCAGCAACCCATGCTTACCGTGGCATGGTATCTCAGTGGGCTAACATTATGAAATCGGCCTCAGCTTGGAGTGGTACAAGCGCGCACGTGCACACACACACACACACACACACACACACACACACACACACACACGTGCATGAGTGAGTGAGTGAGTTTGGTTTTACGCCGCTTTTAGCAATATTCCAGTAATATCACGGCGGGGGACACCAGAAATGGGCTTCACACATTGTACGTGTCTATTTAAGTGCAGTAATCTTACACTCGACGTTTCACCTCACCTCACCTCACCTCACCTCACCTCACCGCACCGCACCGCACCGCACCGCACCTCAAGACTCGATTATTCAAAAACCGCAGTCGAACAGCTGGAATTTTGCCGAGTTCAGCGTTTAACAACAAACAAAAATAAGCTGTATGGGACAAAATATGGTATTTTACAGGCGCTTCGGCATATAACGTTTGTCGTTAAGGTACCATTGTCGTCTCGGGTGGCATAAAAGGGAATCAGAGAAACAAATGAATGTTTGTTTGTTTGTTTGTTCAACGTCGCATTCAGCAATATTCCAGCTATACGACGGCGGTCTTTAAATATTCGAGTCTCGACCAGACAATCCAGTGATTGATGTCATGAGCCATGCGTTGGAACCTCGCGTCAGGAGTGTTTTGTTCTGATAATTGAAAACCTAACTGATGGGCAAAAGAAAGTTTAATCTTGAAAATTGGATTTGAGAAAACAATTATAAACGTCGTCCAAACGTCGTCCAAACGTCGTCCAAACGTCGCCGTAACTCTGCAAAGGCAGGTTTCCAAACACTACCATGATACACGAATCAAATACATCATACATCATACATCACCACTGAATAACCATTTCGTTTTCGTTTCGTTTTCTTTCATTTTAGCCAACCTAAAACATTGAACGAGTTTAACGCCGCACTCAGCAATATTCTAGCTATTTGACGGCGGTCTGTAAATAATCCAGTCTGGACCAGACAATCCAGTGGTGGATGTCATGAGCTGATCCACGCAATTGGAATCGATGACATGCATCAACCAAGTCAGCGAGCCTGACCACCCGATCCCGTTAGTCGCCTCTTACGACAAGCAAAGTCGGCTTTCACTGGAACAATTGACTAAGTATGTGTAGGTGTACCAGCTGTGAAGGATTCATCTCGGCTGCAACGCGGCTGACAGGGTCATTGTTCGTCGACATCATATGGAAATCGGAAGCCTACAGAACTAAGGGTGTTGGTGAAGTTTAACGCCCCTTTTAGCAATATTCTAGCTTTATCACAGCAGGGACACCAGAAATGGATTTCACACATTGTCTTCATGTGGAGAATTCACCCCGGGCCTTCGGCGTGACGAGTGAACACTTTAACCACCAGGCTACCGCAACGCCTCCCTAAAGGACTAAATCGTTTGTACATAGTGCATGGAAAAAGACCAGTAAAACAATAGTCTTCTGAGGAGGCATTAACACAGTGCCAGCCTGCGTGTGTTGTCATGGTAGTCTGGAAACCAGGAATGGGCTTCTCCCATGAAGATGATGATGATGATGATGATGATAATACAGTGCCAGCCTGCGCGTGTTGTCATGGCAATCTGTAAACCAGGAATGGGCTTCTCCCATCACGATGATGATGATGATGATGATGATAATACAGTGCCAGCCTGCGCGTGTTGTCATAGCAAACTGTAAACCAGGAATGGGCTTCTCCCATCACGATGATGATGATGATGATGATGATGATAATACAGTGCCAGCCTGCGTGTGTTGTCATGGCAATCTGTAGACGAGGAATGGGCTTCTCCCATGATGATGATGATGATGATGATGATAATACAGTGCCAGCCTGCGCGTGTTGTCATGGCAATCTGTAGACGAGGAATGGGCTTCTCCCATGATGATGATGATGATGATGATGATGATGACGATAATACAGTGCCAGCCTGCGCGTGTTGTCATGGTAATCTGTAAACGAGGAATGGGCTTCAACCATGATGATGATGATTATTATTATTTAATCTATAAACCTGTACGAACATATTTTCGAGATAACGTAACGAAATGTGTATATCATGGCTGGACCAGACCATCCAGTGACTGATATATATCGTGTCATAAAGTCCACGATGACACTCTATCAACCAAATCACCCAGCCTGATCCATTGTGTCATCTCTTACTGGAACCACAGATTGCTGCTACCTATGCAATGCTTTGTTTGAGTGAGTGGGTGAACTCTGTGAGTTAACGCGGCGGATATTAGATAACAACATCAATGGCTATTTGTGTTGCCAAATACGTTTATCTCATCGTGTGACCTGACAAAGTTCATATTTCATGAGAGTCGCAGAAGAAATTACATATCTTCTAATTATAATGTATTTTACTACTTATCGGCACGATTTCCTCTGAAAACGACAGTGTCATTAGGCATTCGTCACCACTCGCCCCTTTCCGTGACCTGTATTCGGCTTGTCTCGGAATAACACGATTTTGTCACGAATGTGTCATTAGGCAGACTGAAAGTAGGCCCGGCATAAACTGTTATTTCACTATACTGAGATATCGATTTTATATTTTGAGATAAATTCAGTACATCCCTTAAAACTTAAACACCATTTTATGTCGTTATTGGACGACGCATACATTGCTATTACTATCCAATATTTTCTGATCGAAACGACAAACCAGCTCACTGTTAAGTTGAGACCCTTGAGCCGCAACCCATCAAATAAATATTTTTTTAAGCATTTTCGGGAACAAATTTTATTCCCCCCAAAATCAAAAATTAAATGAGAGTCCTCTTATATTACTCCAAACATATTCCGCCCTATTATCCCCGGAAGATGTATTCTGTGCAGACAGCCTCTGGTCGCCACCCACAGCGACGGGTCGGAGACAGACAGTCCTTCAGTCAATGGCGCCTCTTCAAACACTTCATCACAAGTTGTTTCAGAAACAGTTTCACTCTACTGGATCTTCCAGACTGAGTCAACAGACGGGATCGGGTAGTCAGGCTCGCTGACTTGGTTGATGCATGTCAACATATCCCAATAGCGTAGATCCATGATCATATCAATCACTGGATTGTCTGGTCCAAACTCGGGTATTTACAGCTCGCCGTCATATAGCTGAAATATTGTTGAGCGCTGCGTTAGACAACAAACAACAGTCATCTTGGTTCGACACGTCACGGTCTTTTGAAATTACCTTTACAAAGACATAGCGTACCAATCACTTTTAAACTACTCACCTACATAACTTCAAAGAAACGTTCAGGATGTACATCCCATTATTATTGATAGAATAAGTATGGCGGGTGAGGAAATGTTTACAGTGATATATTGCAGATTGATTGACGTTTCTGGTAATGAGCATGTGTTTGGTGGCTTAAATGTGTCGGCATCAATGTTTTCTTGTGGTTGTAGATTATACGTCCGCGTTTGTTACTCCCGCCGACCGACGTGCACGGTATGACACATCTTGCTGCCAGTGAACGACAAACAACGTTTGTTTGTTGTTTAACGCCGTACTCAGCAATATTACAGCTATATGACGGCGGTCTGTAAATAATGGAGTCTGGGCCAAACAATCCAGCGATTGATATTATGAGCATCGATCCCCGCAATTTGGATTCGATGACATGCATCAACCAAGTCAGCGAGCCTGACCACCCGATCCCGTTAGTCGCCTCTTACGACAAGCATAGTCGCCTTTTACGACAAAAATGGGTTGCTGAAGACCTATTCTACCCCAGATCTTCACGGGTTCTGAGGATAGTGAGTGAATCTTGTTGTAAGGCTGACTATTGACCTCTTTCGATCTCCCATGCACTGCTAAATATAACCGCTCGCAGTCAACTTACTGCTGATCCACATCAAAACAACTCAAAATGGATTATTCTTGAAAAGCGCACTGTGCAGTTTTTAGTCATTACTGTAAGTAACATTCCTGTATGGATCGATGCTCTAATATTAATCACTGGATTGTCTGGTCCAGACTCGGTTATTTACAGACCGCCGTCATATAGCTGGAATATTGCTGAGTGCGGCGTAAAACAACAAACCAACCAACCAACCTTATCGCCGGAATGCCTTGTTTTCCCGTCTTCATTAATTAGTTAATTAATAATGGCGATGTTTAGTGACGGGGACTATATAGACATTTGCCGCTTTGGTGAAAGCCACGAGCACGGGGATGGTGCCGACAAAAAGAAAGCAGGGCTAATCTCTCACCGTTGAAGATATAGATCGATTCCTACTCAGATATCGGAATATGGTGTGCATGCACAAGACGCCCATACGTACTGCATGGCCATTGACGTTTATGTAACCCATGCGACCCAACCCAACCCAACGCACACCTCACCACCCACCCAATCATCCACCCCCTCACTCATTCACTCCTTTCGTCAAGGACTTTTGCCATTCACCATTTTATGGTGTGTTCAAGTCATAATGAACACTGTCACACAATCTACCAGTTGGTTCTAGTGAGTGCATGGAAGCGAACCAACCAAGTCGGAGACCTCTATATCACTATCTAGCGCATTCGTCACCACTCGCCCCTTTCCGTAACCTGCAAGAAGACTCGTGCCCCTATCGATGACTGTTACGTGCGAAAATACGACAAACCAATCAGAATGCGCGTATGATTTCAAGTTCTTCGTCAAAGAATCCCTAAGAAATAATTTTTGATTTTACATGTCTTGCATCTAAAAATATATCCAAGGCACAGTTAAATGTGTTCAATCATACTGTATAATTCTGCACTTCCCGATGTGCTTTAAGTTGAATCTGAAAATATATAATAATTATATGGGGAAATATATGTGAACCATTACGCAACGAGTTGACGATTGTTTTAGGTATGCCCGTATGTATGTATCTAAGGGACGTGTGCAAACCTCGCAAACAATGTCACTGCGCATGATAAGTTTGTGCACTATTTTACTTGATTTGGCGTTTTGTTTTAAACACATAAAGCAACCCAATCGTGTTTTAATTGCGAGATGTTGGGCGTCACAAACGAATTTATCAATCAGGAATAGTGTTACGTTCATTAAAATCTTACTACAGTAGACGGATCTTTCTGTATACACGAGATCTGGAATGTTCCGAAAGGTAAGTGTGAACGTTAAGCTATATTAATGTTCTCTAGGTCTTTTTCCCCTATGAAACGTTTAACGTTGAACTACAAACAGGATCGAGATTGAGTCTCGAGATTTCCAACTTCCGAAATACTGAAATATGTGATTTATTTCAAGCAGCCTCATCCTGTGACTGACATAGTAGGAATACTCTCGCGTCCGCTGTGTTGAGATAACAGATAACAGCCTTGTGTTGAGACAACAGATAAAAGCCTTGTGTTGAGACAACAGATAACAGCCGTGTGCGTAAAGCGTTAAACTTTGCTCTTCCGACCGAAAACGTGTTTGATTCCCCTTGCGTGAAGCCCGTTACTGGTGGTCCTTTCACACCTGTCCATCTCTCGTGTTACACCTGTCCATCTCTTGTGTTACACCTTTCCATCTCTCGTGTTACACCTGTCCATCTCTCGTGTTACACCTGTCCATCTCTTGTGTTACACATGTCCATCTCTAGTGTTACACCTGTCCATCTCTAGTGTTACACCTGTCCATCTCTTGTGTTACACATGTCCATCTCTCGTGTTACACCTGTCCATCTCTAGTGTTACACCTGTCCATCTCTAGTGTTACAACTGTCCATCTCTTGTGTTACACATGTCCATCTCTTGTGTTACACCTGTCCATCTCTAGTGTAACACCTGTCCATCTCTCGTGTTACACCTGTCCATCTCTCGTGTTACACCTTTCCATCTCTAGTGTTACACCTGTCCATCTCTAGTGTAACACATGTCCATCTCTTGTGTTACACCTGTCCATCTCTAGTGTTACACATGTCCATCTCTTGTGTTACACCTGTCCATCTCTCGTGTTACACCTTTCCATCTCTAGTGTTACACCTGTCCATCTCTAGTGTAACACATGTCCATCTCTTGTGTTACACCTGTCCATCTCTTGTGTTACACCTGTCCATCTCTAGTGTTACACATGTCCATCTCTTGTGTTACACATGTCCATCTCTTGTGTTACACATGTCCATCTCTAGTGTTACACCTGTCCATCTCTAGTGTAACACATGTCCATCTCTAGTGTTACACCTGTCCATCTCTAGTGTAACACATGTCCATCTCTTGTGTCACACCTGTCCATCTCTAGTGTTACACATGTCCATCTCTTGTGTTACACATGTCCATCTCTAGTGTTACACATGTCCATCTCTCGTGTTACACCTGTCCATCTCTAGTGTTACAACTGTCCATCTCTAGT
Source organism: Haliotis cracherodii (assembly GCF_022045235.1). Classification (NCBI taxonomy): domain Eukaryota; kingdom Metazoa; phylum Mollusca; class Gastropoda; order Lepetellida; family Haliotidae; genus Haliotis; species Haliotis cracherodii. The sequence continues at coordinate 52,181,840 of NW_027266319.1, read as the reverse complement.
GTTCCACATGTCCATCTCTCGTGTTACACCTGTCCATCTCTCGTGTTACACCTGTCCATCTCTCGTGTTACACATGTCCATCTCTAGTGTTACACCTGTCTATCTCTAGTGTTACACATGTCCATCTCTCGTGTTACACCTGTCCATCTCTAGTGTTACAACTGTCCATCTCTAGTGTTCCACATGTCCATCTCTCGTGTTACACCTGTCCATCTCTCGTGTTACACCTGTCCATCTCTCGTGTTACACATGTCCATCTCTAGTGTTACACCTGTCTATCTCTAGTGTCACACCTGTCCATCTCTCGTGTTACACCTGTCCATCTCTCGTGTTACACTTTTCCATCTCTCGTGTTACACATGTCCATCTCTCGTGTTACACCTGTCCATCTCTTGTGTTACACATGTCCATCTCTCGTGTTACACATGTCCATCTCTTGTGTTACACATGTCCATCTCTCGTGTTACACATGTCCATCTCTTGTGTTACACTTTTCCATCTCTTGTGTTACACATGTCCATCTCTCGTGTTACACCTGTCCATCTCTCGTGTTACACCTGTCCATCTCTCGTGTTACACATGTCCATCTCTCGTGTTCAACCTGTCCATCTCTTGTGTTACACCTGTCCATCTTCCGTGTTACACCTGTCCATCTCTCGTGTTACACCTGTCCATCCCTCGTGTTACACATGTCCATCTGTCGTGTTACACCTGTCCATCTCTTGTGTTATACCTGTCCATCTCTCGTGTCACACCTGTCCATCTGTCGTGTTCCACCTGTCCATCTGTCGTGTTACACCTGTCCGTCTCTCGTGCCACACCTGTCTATCTGTAGGGACCACACATCTCCATCTCCCCGTGAGTAAAATAGGCCCCAATCATTCCACTAATGTACAAGTGCGAACTGGCTGATTGTATTCCTCATCCCCGATGGCAGTGATCATGCCACAGGCAACTGATCTGCCTCTCCCAGATACAATTATGCTTGTCGTAAGAATAGGTCTTCGGCAACCCATGCTTGTCGTAAAAGGATTATTACAATTTGCTGCAAGTATTACAATTTACCTTTTTATTACAATTTACGTCGTAACAAGGCGACTGACGGGATCGGGTGCGCATAGTCAGGCTCGTTGACATGGTAAGAGGCGACTATGCCTTTTGTTAGAGACGACTAACGGGATCTGGTGGTCAGTCTCGCTGACTTGGTTGATGCACATCATCGTAACCAAATTGCGTAGATTGATGCTCATGATGTCAACCACTGGTTTGTCTGGTCCAGACTCGATTATTTACAGACCGCGGTCATATAGCTGGAATATTGTTGAGTGCGGCGTAAAACACCAAACAACAATCATTTACGATTTTCAGAATCTTCAAATGATTTCAAGCTGATTTCGGCGACAGCTATAACAACTAGATGAAGTTAAGTGGTATGTTTTTATTCACAGTGATGTCAAGTTAATAATAAACAAGTCTCCCCTGAAGATAACAATCCTTTGACCGTAACAAACAATACAGAGTCTTTTCGCACATCTCGTTAACCTGAGCACACACTCCCAAGTTCACCTCCCTCACTGACTCAGGTAACCGAGATAGCACCCCCTGGAGTGCGTCAGAGCTCCCATAGGCCCCGGGGGTCAAGTGGGACCGATAAGAGGGAGGGGCGTCCAACGGCAGGGTCAAGCGGAGCTGATAAGGAACCCCGGTGGTACATATTTCGGCGTGGGGTAGGGTTATAGCATGTAGATAAGATGCCTGGGCTGGTCACTCACTGGAGGCTGAAGGGGAAGAGGAGAGAAAAGATGGATGAAGCAAGTTAAACACGACAGCTGGGGCGCGGCCATTTAAGGTGGAAGGGGGTATTATAGACTAACATTTAGTCTCTGTGGAATAGAGCTAGCTTGAGCTGGCTAGACTTGCTTTTGTATGCATTTCTAGTTTATTTTTTTTCATAAAATAAATATATTCCACGATCATGGTGCAGGACTAGGGGTATTATTGTTAGAGAGAGACTATTGTTTTAGGTCACTGTTCCAAGTTATATGGTTTTTTTCATCATATGATGCAAAAAAGCTGAGAAAAGCAGTCGTCTAAGGCCAGAAACCTATGATTGTGAGTTCGAGTCCCAGTTCGCCCCGATTATGTTTCTAGGTTTGTCAGCACCATACCCGTGCTCGTGGGTTTCACCGAAGTGGTAAACGCCTGAGACCTGCATCACTTCGGGCTTTCCTCCCACATTAAGCTGACACGCCATGATAGAACTGGAATACTGTTAAAAGCGGCGTTAAACCCAACTCACTCACTCATCTTCCCGAGGCAAGGGAGTTATCTTACTGTAAAGTCCAGTTTACACCCTTGCCGAACCAGGATGGATTTTCTGGGCTCGATCGTAGCGAGATGCATCAGATCACGTGAGCACATTGATTAAAAACATGAAAAGATTTGGAAAATATCTTTCAACGCCCAGTTGACGGTACACGTGCTCTGCAAATCATGCAGGTGACCGATATCTGCACGGCAGTTTGGCGATTTCGTTTGGCGATTTTGATTGGGCTATACATAGACTCGTTTGTTCAGCAAATATAACTCCATAATCGCATCCTAGTTCAGCAAGGGTGGAAACTAGACTATTTTTTAGCGAGTTAACGCCCTTGCCGCGGGAAGATTGTAGTAATTAAGCTGTGCTCAACTTTCTTCCAACAAAGTACAGAAATTACTGGTGACAAACTGATTACTCTTATTGTTGGTCATGTCTACATATAACTGACGAAGAAGCATGTCACTAAAATGTCAAATAAAAGTGTATTTTATTATATCAATGTGATAAAAAATCTCCCTTTTTGAAGCTTTATATTATTTAACAAACTGACATCAAAATATTTAAATAATGCTATTTAATGGCAAATTATATTGTATCAAGCACTATATATAACAGTATTAACAAATGGCCACCACTATTGGGGTAAATACGAAATAATTCGGGATAATATGGGATTATGCGAAATACTGCGAGATAATATGATAACAATACGAGGTGATACAAGATAATTCGAGAATAATTGTGGTGCTTCTTCCTTTTCCTCTTGGAGGCAAGGGTGGCCCAGTCGCCTAAGGCGCCGCGATTCGCTGTGCAGAGTTGCGTCCCTTGGGCGCGACGGAAACCTATGATAGTGGGTTCGAGTCCCGGTTCGCTCCGATTATGTTTCTAGGTTTGTCAGCACCATGCCCGTGCTCGTAGGTTTCACCGAAGTGGTAAACGTCTGAGACCTGCATCACTTCGGGCTTTCCTCCCACATTAAGCTGACACGCCGCGATATAACTGGAATACTGATAATGCGGCGCAAAACCCGACCCACTCACTCACTCCATTTCCTCTTTCGACACAAAGAAATAACAAAACATTATTCAACACATCGTGTTTTCTTCGTTTATTAGGTAAACAGACAAGATATTATATAATAGTTGTTAGAAAATATAAAGTAAGTAGTTAGAGTTGTTTAACAGAGATGTGAATTTACAGAAATTGGGTTTGACATGGTAATATTCAGGTAAATACTTAGCCCTTAATGTTGCATAAAATGGGCATATGGGAAGCAAGTACAAGTGATATTCATCTTCAATCATTTAGGGCGCACAAGTGACAAATGCGTTCTTCTCTTTTAATATCCGTGTAACGTCCAGTTTCAATAAATATATCATGTGAACAACATCGAAATCTCGCTAAGGAAACCCGGAATTGTTTTACACTTAAACAAGGTAAATAGTGTTCGGGATATGAATCATTTTTTACCATTTTGTATTCAATACATTTGTTTGATTCAGATACTGGTTGAGACCAATTTTGTAAATATATATCTTCTAGTCTTTGGGTTAATGATCTAATGAAATAAGAACGACATTGTAGATTTGGTTCACACCATACATAGCCATAACCAACGAAAAACAGCAAGTCTTTTACGTCTATTACCCAGTTTCGTTTTCCATTTTTATCAAAGAGTACCATCATATTATAACATTTTTTCGGGAACCTATAAGATGGCATATTCAATAATCTTAACAAATATTTAATAACCTTTAAATATTAATATATATACATTGGAAATATGAAACAATCACCATGTACCATAACACTTTGTGTATTAACCTTAACACCAAGGAATTTCTTGCAGGCATATAAATGTACTTTTTCTATTTGTTCAAGCTTACTGAGTCCCCATCTCTGCTCCATATAGCAATATCGGACTTATCTTTAAATCAAATATCTTGAAGAAAGACTTGTAACTATCCCCAAGAGTATAGATTTGTTTTAACACACTAATTAATATTATATACCTTTTTGAGCTTGCATAGATGCTTGCTCTGCGTGCGTAGACCAACTAAGATGATTTGTAAAACATACACCTAAATATTTTGTAGAAAGAGGTAGTTTCTAGGCGTTCCAATCATAGGTGGGAATATTATTCCTAGATGCATGCTTTTTATTTACACTTTTGAGGATAGGCCAAAATCTTTTAGAATCGTATATGCTTTTTTCCAAACACTGTTGCTTTTGTTTATAAAATGTATCTCTCTTTTGTCTTCATGTAGCATTATACTTATTTCTAATGCAATTGTACTCATCTAGCGAAATGGTGTCTTTGTTTTCTAAACTTATTTAGAAGTTTTCATCTTTCCCTTTTCAATCGCTCACACTCAGCGTCAAACCATTTATTAACAATAACATCTGATTTTACACTACGGATTTGTCCTTTCATATCGGCACCAGCCATATATTCTACACTGCTATCAATATTGTTAAACGCTATTTCGTCAGATTTATTGAGTATTTTTGGACACTAACTGTTAAAAAGTTTTGTCGAAAGAGCTCTTGTTTGTAATAATCCCATCTTTGAAACAAACACAGATCAAATTTCAACGTAAATAATCTAGAACTATCTACTCCAAAAAGTAGATATACACAGTAGTCCGTGTTTAGACAGGCAGAGAAGTGAAAGAGAGAGAGGGGAGTGAAAGAGAGAGAAGTGAAAGAGAGAGAGAGGAGTGAAAGAGAGAGAGAGACAGAGAGGGGTGAAATAAGTGAAAGTGAGAGGGCCGCGGAGAGGAGTGAAAGAGAGAGGGGGTGAAAGAGAGAGAGGCAGAGAAGTGAAAGAGTGAGAGAGAGGAGGGAAAGAGAGACACAGAGAGGACTGAAAGAGAGAATGAAAGAGGAAGAGACAGAGAGAGGACATAAAGAGAAACAGAGGAATGAAAGAGAGAGAAGAGTGAAGGAGAGAGAGACAGAGAGATGGAGGAGTGAAAGAGAGAGTAGTGGTGAAAGAGAGAGGGAGGGGTGAACGGGCGAGACAGAGATGGCGGAGTGAAAGAGAGAGAGAGACAGAGAGAGAGAGGAGTGAAAGAGAGACAGAGGGAGACAGAGAGAGGGGGGAGTGAAAGAAAGAGAGAGAGAGACAGAGATAGAGAGAATAGTGAAAGAGAGACAGAGGGAGACAGAGAGACGGAGGAGTGAAAGAGAGAGAGAGAGGAGTGAAAGAGAGACAGAGGGAGACAGAGAGAGGGGGAGTGAAAGAAAGAGAGAGAGAGACAGAGATAGAGAGAATAGTGAAAGAGAGACAGGGGGAGACAGAGAGATGGAGGAGTGAAAGAGAGAGAGAGAGGAGTGAAAGAGACAGAGGGAGACAGAGAGAGGGGGAGTGAAAGAAAGAGAGAGAGACAGAGATAGAGAGAATAGTGAAAGAGAGACAGAGGGAGACAGAGAGATGGAGGAGTGAAAGAAAGAGAGAGAGAGACGGAGAGAGAGGAGAAAGAGAGACAGAGGGAGACAGAGAGAGGGAGGAGTGAAAGAAAGGGAGAGAGAGAGAGACACACAGAGAGAGGAGTGAAAGAGAGACAGGGAGACAGAGAGATGGGGGAGTGAAAGAGAGAGGGAGGGATGAACGGGCGAGACAGAAGGAGACAGAGAGATGGAGGAGTGAAAGAGAGAGGGAGGGGTGAACGGGCGAGACAGAGGGAGACAGAGAGATGGAGGAGTGAAAGAGAGTGAGAAAGCGATCCAAGGATACATAACAGGGACAATGGGGGCAAAGATCTGTTTCCCGTAGTTAGCCCTCTGGTACACTGACAGTTTAACGTGCACTATATCGCCTCTACACGATTATGTACGTTAATCTAGAGATAAGTAAAGTTTGAATAATGAAACACATGTCCGAATGAATTTGAATACTTTGTCAAGTTATTTATCGACTCATAAAACAAGAATCAGTTTTATCTAAGGGCATTTACATGCTTCGCTAATTAATATCCCGTCGATTCGTCATGCTTTGGAGCATAAATCATGGCGAGATACAAGCTTTGTCAATATTCCGTATAGCCAGTTTCAGATGATGGGTGTTACTGATTTTATATAACGCAACATGGCCATATATGATGGATTTTACTGATATTATATAGCGCGACATAAAACATATTTACTGCTTGACTAAGTATTCCGTCATCGGTGATATAGCACGGATACAGCCCTCAGTATAAGGACATCTTCAGGCGACGTCGTTGTCAGGTGAAGCCAAACATCGCTTATAACGTACACAGATATGGCTCAGAAATTATTTTAGTGAATGATCACAGGATTATTTCATATTAGTCGGGTGATGCTTAACCTCTTTTGAGTTGTATATTATAAAATCTATATAATCTATATATAATCCCTGTGGATCAATTATCCCATTTTCAGACAAATAACAAGTTAACAAATTAATGTTCTGAAACTGGCCTCCATCAACTTCATACACATCGACTGCACCGAATCGAAATTAAGAAAAAAAAACGTTTTCACAAAATATATCCTTTTGTATTGGTAATAACAAACCCGGATCCATTTAAAACATGGCCTAGAATTCGCACAAACTTAGTCGGCTATTCCAGAAACTTGGTTACAATGCATTAGAGCTGGGACGAACCCATCTTTACTACCCCGGGTACCCACCCCGGGTACCTACCCGCCCTATTACCCGACCCTACCCGGGTACCCACTGTAGCTCTCAGGTGATGTCTCAAAATGTCTGATTGGGAACGTGTTTAGATTGCCCTTGCAAAACGTATGTAGATACATGTATCAAACAATCTGGTCATTCATACACTCAAGTTATATCTTTATTCAACTCTATGAAAAATCAGAAGGAATGGGTGCACAGTCAGAAAGAAACATTTGTAACTTGTAGTGTAACCATAGAGTTCTAGATAATTTTTGTCATTAAACAATATAACACGTGACTAACCAAGGGCCCGGGTAGTCCTGTGGGTACCCGGGTCCTACTCAGTACCCACGTGCACCCGAACCGTGTACCCGAGTTACCTGTCCCAGCCCTCCATTGTATCACCGTGATAAAGCTCGAATACTGTTCAAAACGACGTTACACCAAAATCACTCACTCACTCACTCACTCACACAACATGTTTATCCGTACATACGTATTCCTCCTCTCAATACGGACAACTCACGCTATCAGGTACCGGATATCTCGAACAGTTCAACTTCACTCTTCAAAAAAAGAAACGCAAAGGTAGATTTTTAGTAAATATATTGTACCTAATACAGTCGATATATTTAATTTAATATCACAGATACAAATATGAAACTTTGGAGCTCGATAGTCACATGTTGTCGTTGTACAAAGGCATTGAAAACTGTTCATTGTCATGTCACATAAGGCCACAAGGTTGCGCTGAACTCAGTATCTCGTGTGACCGCCCCGGGCAGCAATCACGGCTCTGCATCTCCTTGGCACTGACTGGATACGTGTACGAATTCTGTCCTGCGGAATTCTGCTTGTAATGCGTTGGCCAGTTGTGGGAGTGTCCGCGGCGTGTTCTGACGATGACGTACACGAGAGGTGTTCGATTGGGTTGATATCTGGAGATCTCGACGCCAAGGGCAAGTCGTTGATGTTGGCATTATGAAGGTAGTCTACGTACCGTGACACGAGCTGTGTTTGGTGTAGCGTTGTCCTGTTGAAACAGCTCCCTCTGGCTGTCAATGATTGGAAGAAGGTGAGGTTGAAGAATTTGATTCATGTAGCGATTTGCTGTCAAATCTCCCTGAACCACAACCAAGTCAGATCTCGTGGTGTAAGATAAGGCCCCCCCACACCATGACACTACCGCCACCGAATTTGTCGAATTCACGTACACAATCTGGGTCAAAACGCTCATTTCGACGACGATAAACACATTGTCTTCCATCTCGCCGGTAAAGAAGAAATCGTGATTCATCGCTAAACCACACTCGTCTCCAGATTCTCAAATTCCAAGGCTGTAAGGTATGGCATCAATGCTAGCGTCACTGTCGATGGATCTGTTGGAAAACATGGACGACAACTGGTCTTCCGGGTCGGATTCCAGCCTCGCGAAGATGGTTCCTGACAGCCTGGTCCGATATCCTCCTCAAACCAGGGATGCGTCCTGCAGTCTCCGTAGCTGTGGCATTGCGATGACGTAGGCGGGACAGTCGAATGTGGCGATCCTTTGCAGGGGTGGTAACTCTTGGTCGGCCGGTTCTCGGACGGTCTGCAGTGGAATTGAACTGTGTGTATCGGTCCCAAAGGCGGCAAATGGTGCTGTGGTGGACGTTGAAGTGGCGTGCAACAGAAGACTGCGATTCCCCTCTTTAGATACGTCCTATGGCGATGTTTCGATCGGCAGCGCTGGGTCTCGGCATTTTCGACCTTGAAAAATGTTGACAATTGAATGACAAATTATTGGCTTATGCTTGCCTTTTTATAGCGACTACCATGAGTTACGAATTCCAAAGGTTGCACGTACATTTTGTTTTACTGTTTCCTCCATGACATTTTCGAACAAATGTGAAAACAATGCTGTTTAAGACATTGCAAATCGACAATGACTGCGTTTTGAGGCACCGTTTGTCGAATATCAGGCCACCAACATTTTCAAATAACATATATCCAATTTATATACCGGATTTTTTGTGTAGTCAGGTTCAATGAACAACATACAGCCTGTGCGGTTGTTTTTTTTAAAGAGTGTATTTCTACCGCATGATTCAGGTTTATCTATCTCGAAACAACGGTTAACTCGAAATGCTCCATGTTACCATGACAATACTGGACAATTTATGTAGCTAACTCGATCAACAGACTTGACAGATAACTCGAAGTCCAAGGTTGAATATAAGTCGTGTTAACCGTGGGCCGAAGTGTGACAATTTGACTTTGGGTTTAAGTTTTTAAACTTTTGTTCCAGAAAATACAACTTTTAAAAAATGGTGTGAAAAAAATGTGATAAGAAATACACGTCGGCTCTTCCTATCAGAGAAGACATGAAGCAGCGACCAACTATAGCCCGATCACGCAGGCTCCTTATTACTCATCACATACAGAGTAACTAATTTTATGAAACAGACTTTAATATTACGTGACCCAAATCCCGATAACACTGTTGCTAAATTGCCAAACAAAATTAACAAACGACAAAGTCAGCTATTATGCCACTGGTGCGCAAGTTAACGATTAAGCGTTTCTAAATACCGACATATTAAGTCAATGGCACAGTTGGGTGTATATTTGACTCTGTTAATCTCGGGCTTGCCAACATTGCTATCCTGGGGCCAACAACGCTGACCTGCGCATTGTCAAAAATTGTGTGAGTGAGCTGCCTTTAACGCCACTTTAAACAGTATTTCAACAAGAGGAACCCTGCCCTTTACCATTGTGAAACCTGCAATTGGTATGGTGCTGACAGAACGAGTGTCAAAATCAGGATGGATGTAGGAGCTGAAACCACGACCAGCGGATCCTGGCACAATAAGGGACGCAACTTGCTGTTCAGAAACGACTCGACAAACTTCCTCTGCCACATTGTAAGTACATGTACAGTAAACCTCGGTTATAACGAACTCAAAGGGACTTCTAATTTTAGTTCGTTATAACCGTAGTTCGTTATGAGCATATATACAGCATAACTACAGCAAAAAGTCGGGACCAAAAAGTAAGTTCGTTATATCCGTCAGTTCGTTATAAGCGTGTTCGTTATAACCGTAGTTGACTGTAGTTTACTCTTGCGGGTTGTTATGTGAAATAAACATGTTTTCATGTAAATAATATGTGAACTCAGTCTGGATCGATCAAAATAACCATTTAAAATGGAACGCTGCAAAATCAGATTTCTATAAGAATCAGCATGGTCGGAAAATAATTTAATGTAGTGGTATGCATAACACCCTATTTCATTGACGCACGCCACCAGTCGTGACGACACGGGTTTGCTTTCCTTGAGTAAGTTAATACAAGAGTGACGCGTTTCTTGAAAGAGGTTCGACCAACAGGATACATATGCGTACATATTAGTGCACAGAGCGAAACCGAATTACCATACTTCATATATTAGAGGCTCGATGTTTATTCTGTTTAATGCTGGCACAGTTGCTCAATCAAACAAATTGTACATTTTGCAGGAAATTAATTATCAATCACCAGCATATCACATTATAAATGTGATAGGGATCATTAAATTCTTAAATGCATCAAATGAAGGACTCGGCATCTAGTAGAGGCCCGGCTTCTATGTTTTGGACAGAGCGGGGAATCATGCATGCGTCAGTTAGAATACGGCGCCTAATAGAGGAAATACGGTAACCTTAACAATTCCGTTTTCAGTATTATCGTCCGGATTAACAAACTCCGGGTTAACGGATCAAAAGTTCGTGGTGATGTAAAGACAACAATAATCGTCCGGAAAGCAGAGTTTCCGGACTAACGAGGTCCTGGCTGGCCAAACACTCACACCGACTGAGACTGTAGCAATCAGATCTAAAGTAACCAGGTTGACGGAGGAGTGTGACGTCAGAGCCTTGTAAGAAGGCGGATATTCAAAATTATAAGCTTCCTGTTCTTCATAAACCAGTGTTGATCAGAGGGCGGGAGTTTCAGACGCAAACTTGACTAATTGCCGGACATACAGGGCTGCTAGCTTCCATAACGCGCACGTGACGAGAGGAGGAACAACATTTTCGTAAACATGTGTCTTCTGCTCGGGAATCTTTAACTGAAACAAATCAAACTCTTTGACTCCGCTTGAGGTCCTCCAGGTTGGTGATGAGCGAAGTGACATTCTTTAATCCACTGCTTTGAAATATGTGAGCATTGTTTTGAAATACTTGCTGGTGTGGTATCATAAATAATACTGTATTGGAGTTAACCCATGTGGATGTTTGGAATTCCGTGCCCACCTTTGTGCCGCCTGCCGAAATGACATCAGGCGAGCAGGAACGCCTACAGTTCAGATAGCCTTCAGACGCGTCATATTGTTTTATGAGCGCTAATTGTGCAGGCCTGTTGTGGATGACCCTCCCCCCTCTTCCTCCACCCCCACCCATCGCTTCCTCCTCCCTCCCGGCATTCTCTGGACGAAGCAGAGGAATTTGGGCAGCTCCGGTAACACGAGACTGTGCACCGTCGCCCTTTCGCTGTTGAGGATGACGACAATCTAGCTGATAACAAGCCCGCTTAATGATCCTTTGTGTTCCTCGTGATTGTCTTCTTGGGAACACCTTCGGGAGGGACACAGGCCGTTAAAATTCCACTCAAAACTCTTGTATTTCGAAATAATTTCGTTGGAACACTTTCAGCTTGGATAGTTGATATTTCATACCTGGATTCCTGTCGAGCAGATTGTGTCCTTTTGGAATTATTTGTGTCGTCTGCGAGTGTTGTAGGCGGGCGACGCCATGAGGTCAACTGTTTTTCTTCTGCTTATCGTCCTACAGATTGGTAAGTGTTAGGTTTCAAGAATTTCAACTGCTCTGAATACGTAAGGCTGGCTTTGGTTGTATATATATATACAGTGTATCAGTTTACTTATGTAACGCACGGTGCAGGGTAACGCGCAGTTACGTGTGCCGCTTTGCATTTCTTACCGGTTTACGTAGAAAGGCTTAATGTCTTGTATCGATATCCTTGATGTAGGTTTAAAGGCGTGTAATGTCTTATTGTAATAAGTATAGGGTCTTCTGTCTATTTTATTCTTACCGTAAATGGGTAGAGAATGTGATTCATGTTTAACAAGTGATTGAGTCAATGCGTAACACTGTATGCATTACTTTAACAATCGATTTCAGTTTTTCCGCGGAATAATGTCAATGTTTAGTGTTTGTTCTTTAATATTTCCTTCCTAGAAGTCGAAATTGAATTAATCAGATGTCGATAAAAACATTGAGATCACAGTTATTACGCATTATAAGCGAATTATGCGATGGTATTTTGAAAACCTGAGTCAATATTAACGCCGTAATATCCTTGATACTGATTTCATTCTACTAATTGATATACCTTTACGGTTCGAATACGTATCGGTCTGTAAACAAATATAATGTTTGATGCAGAAACGTTTTATTTGATGCTGTATGAAAACTTGGCATTTTGAGAAAATGACCCTGTTGTCACAATTAAATCTGTAGTGTGGTGTGTAGTACCTCCACTGAAGGAAAATATCTTCAGGTAAAACTAAACATGTGCGTACCAAATGTTTATTTTTACCTGAAGATAATGATAGTGATTGACCTCTAATGTGATTTTTTAAAATTATTTCTTAATAATATTTTTGGTAAAGCCACGTGTTCTTGTGTCTCATTTCAATATTTCCCACGATGTTCCTTGCACCTGTTTGATTATTGTTATTTTAGATTTATCCCTTTTTCATGCCCCAGTCGCTGTTATAACATGTTTCAATAGTGTTTTAATTTGCGTATTTTTCTCTCGAATCGTTTCTGTGAAATTTGAAGTGAGTGAAAAATTACTGCTCACCACGTGGTTTCTTGCCTTTAGCAATCTGAACAATCCCCCTTGAAGATCCGGGTTAGAATTGGTCTTCAGCAAACCATGCTTGTCTTAGGGGGCAACTAAAGGGATCGGCCGTCAGGCTCGCTGACTTGGTTGATGCATGTCATCGTATCCCAGTATTGATCGATGCTCATGATGTCAATCACTGGATTGTCTGGTCCAGATTTGATTATTTACAAACAAACTGAAAAGTAATCTAGTTATTTACATATTAGGAACTGACCATTTATATTATTAGGGTGGGGACTGGTTTCTTTTTTGGTGTTTTTTTGTAGGCGACAGAATATTTGTCAGACAATGCTTCAAGAAATACACATTTTTGTCTGAAAGAAGGAACCGAAATATTTTTTGGCAACACATTTTTTCAGGACATCCATCGTGTACTTCGTGTAAAACCTAAAGCAAAATAAATATTGTCCAGTACTTTCAACTTTAAAACAACCAGCCTCCCACCCATAATATCACAAGATTGGTCCCTTCTTACTTTAGTATCAGTAGATTTGTGGAATCGTACTACAGCAATGGTACAGTAGTCTAAAAGTACATTTGGGCGGGAGCTGGGATGGGCGGGAAAGCGTTGCGAAAGTCATGCGGATATATCAAGGACTTGCGTTTCCACTGATTAAAAATACATCCTGGTCATGTGTTCACAGCGATGTCCATATTAAATTAACTTGTAAACAAATTATTATCTGTTGTCAAGTTATGTAATTGGTCACAGTAATGCCCTTGAATGTTGATGGGCCGTCTCATACCAGCGAACGTAAAAAGAGATATTTATAACTTTTTAAGTGTCTCTACTTCAGTATGGTTATTTATATTGTGACCACTACACAGAGATATTACTTTTGAAAATCATTTTTTCTTTCCATACAACCATGGCAATTATATTAATTATTGTGATAGCTTAATTTAAAAAGCATAGTTGTAAAATATTTGACGTTTATAAAGATTAAAAATAATAAATTAATTATAAGGGTACTATATTAATTCCTTAAAGTGTGTATTTAATTATGGAACTCACCACACCATAACCGAAGAATAAAAATATCAGCCGAGGTTCTCATAGATAACTTATAAGTAAAATAATATAGCTAAGGAGTGGAGGCGAGAATATCCGCCTGCAGCGGCAGTGTCGTTATTTTGCTATTCTAATCTTAGTCTCAATACAAGCGGTCTCCCTGTACCGTCTCCGCTTTCAAAGCCTAATGATGATATTGTTGCTCAAATTAGAGTTAATGTCCAACGGTCGACGTGGGAAGGGAAATAGGAGGTATGCAGTCTGCATGCTCGATCTGGGCGTGACCCGGATGTGAGGCGTGTATGGTCGCAATAGATAGCTCGTCGAGGCGTAACATCGCATTGTGCGCTGCACGTGAATCCGTGCAAAATGTAAAATTTGACTGTATTTCATTAAATTGACAACAGTGCGTTATGTTGAAAAGATATTTAGAAAGGAAACACGTCATCGAAGAATTATTTTTTAATTAGTCGACAATACCTTTCTTAATAAGACTATTCGCATGTTTTACTGGATGTTCTCACGTAATTCCTGTTGCATGGATTGCACGTGCAGCATACATTATGACTCCTATCAAACGAATTGTCTTGAGTTTATGTTCCACGTGTTCATTTGATCAAATTACGATATCTCATTGGACAAAACCTTTACTTGAACTTTGAGGATATCCGGGTGTTACAATTTACTGCAATATGGCCGTGGAGGTAAATCGTCTTGAAGAACGGGCGACGTTTAAGTTCTGGATTTTGTATTGAGACCAGATAATTTTTTCAGCTGCGGCTACAAAAGCAGACGTGTTTTTCATAAAAACTATGATCCGTTATATGTTTTTTCTTCTAAAAAAACAGGGGGCACGGGTGGCCCAGTCGTCTGAGGCGCCGCGATTCGCTGTGCAGAGTTGCGTCCCTTGGGTACGACAGAAACCTATGATTGTGGGTTTGAATCCCGGTTCGCCCCTAATATGTTTCTAGTTTGTCAGCACCATACCCGTGCTCGTGGGTTTCACCGAAGTGGTAAACGTCTGGGACCTGCATCACTTCGGGCTTTCTCCCACATAAAGCTGACACGCCGTGATATAACTGCAATACTGTTAAATGCGGGGATAAACCCAAATCACTCTCTTACTCTAAAATACACATTGCAAGAAAGTAATTATATTTCTTTTAAGAATTATATATTTGTAAATATATGAAATACCATACTCTGACAGTGTTGTTAAGCGTTGTTAATTAAACAATTAGCAAGAAAAAGAGTCGATAGTAATAATATACAACGATGTGTCGAAGTCTGATATAGCGAAATATTGTATAAAACGAACAATCATTTTAGTCCCTAAGCAGCCACTTTAACGGTAGTGTCCGCGTGCATAGCGATACCAAATCATTATAATCTCAATGATAACAATGATAATAATGATGTGAAACCTGAACACGAACAGCCCCGGAACACATATAGACCTATCACCGACTTCAGTGAGTGAGTGAGTCAGTGAGTATGGTTTTACGCTTCTTTTAGCAATATCACGGTGGGGGATACCAGAAATGGGCTTCACACATTGTACCCATGTCGGGAATCGAACCCGGGCCTTAAGCGTGACGAGCGAACGCTTTAACCACCAGGCTACCCGACCGCCCCTCGACCTATCCGAAGTTCGAGACAACGGGAATTCCGATTTGAAATGATGGTGCCGCTACGTACGCCTTGTGCCAGCATCACGAAGGTCAATCTTCTTAAACGATATATCGAATTAATATATTTTGAGATATATTTCAAAATCAAACAATTATTTTTTATTTCGGGACTACAAAGTTCAAGAAATCAATCTTAAACTGGGGATATGTCGAAAATTCAATATTCGGTCATCGCCAACCCGTTAAACCACACAGCCATTATCCAAGTGCTCAGATAAACAAAGGCCCCTGCACCGACAAAAAAGAGAGCATTCGTCACCACTCGCCCTTTTCCGTCGCCTGCAAGAAGATTCGTCCCCCTGTGGATGAATGTTATGTGCGAAAATACGACAAACCAATCAGACTGCGCGTATGACTTCAAGTATTTCAGGAATTATTTTTTTAATTTACATATGTCTTGCATCTAAAAATATACTCAACATCCAGTTAAATGTGTTCAAACATGCTGTATAATACCGTAAGTCCAGATGTGTTTTAAATAGCATCTGAAAAAAAATATATACATGGGGGAAATATACATGCATCATTACGCAACGAGTTGACAATTTTTTTAGCTATGCGCGTTTGCGCTCAGACGGAACCTAGTTGCAAAAAATGGCCGCGACGAGAGGAGTCGCTATTCGGCTTGTCGCGTAATAACACGAGTTAGTCACGATTGAAAAAAAAAATTAAAATAATTTTAGCCATGACAGTCCCGTGGATGTCTGATTCATTAGCGTCCCATAGGGTGTGTCTATGATGTCACTGTTGATGATATCACGTTTGACAGCTTGCTAGTGATGGCATTGTTTAAAATGTCAACATGGATGGAATTGGGGAAAACAAACATATGCAATTTGACCTCCAGCGCCCTCTGACCCCTCGTGTGGAAACCTCTTGTCTGTCAATGCTGTGGCCAAACAATTCATTATAGTGGGAGCGGCTGTGTTGACTGTCGATATAAGTGCACTCCAATTAACAGTTTAAAGTGTATTGAAGTTCGCAGTTTCATGGGCGTTTGTATCAAAACAAATTGACCAGGGAATATGGGGAAATGTTTATGTATTGAACGAAATCTGCATTTTGTTTAGTAAATAATATGCAGCTCACACGTACGGAAGCCTTTTAGGGATATCTTTGTTTTAATTTTTGCCTTGAAATTTCAAGTTAGTTTCTTGAAAGTTTAGGATGTTATGTTGATATTTCAAGATACATACAAAGTTGAAATTTTAAGTGAGTGAGTGAGTGAGGTTTTACGCCGCTTTTATCAATATTCCAGCAATATCACCGCGGGGGACACCAGAAATGGGCTTCACACATTGTACCCATGTCGGGAATCGAACCCGGGTCTTCCGCGTGACGAGCTAACGCTTTAACCACTAGGCTACCCGACCGCTTTGAAATTTTAAGATACGTAATAATTTCAATTTCGTTAAAATTTCAAGTTAATGTCTTGAAATTTCAACTTAATATCTTGAAATTTCAACTTATTATCTTGCAATGTCAAGATCATTATCTTAAAATTTCAACTTATGTATCTTGAATTTAAACATAGCATCTTGTAATTTCAACTAAGTATTTTGAAATTTCAAGATACTAAGTTGAAATTTCAAGATACTAAGTTGAAATTTCAAGATACTAAGTTGAAATTTCAAGTTATATTTTCAAAATGTCAACTTATTAACTTAAAAATTCAAGATCGTTATCTTGAAATTTCAACTTAGTATGTATATCTTGAAACTTCAACTTAGTATCTTGAAATTTCAAGAAAATGATAAAAAAAATAAGAATGGCCCTAAAAGGCTTCCGTCCACATGGCCACATTGGGATATGCTTATTTCTGCTTAATTAGACCGGACACTGGTGCCTCAGTCGTCCACGTTACACACAACCCATAGACTTCTATAGTAACCTTATATTCAACAACCATTACATGTACATGTAGGCACACTCTAGCCTTAAGGCTGCAATAAAAACACACATTTTGGCTAGCTTAGCCAGCTCCTTTTCCGAGTACAGGAAGCTAAACACACCAATGCTAGTTCCGCACCAAATGTCACCTACTTGAAAATATCTGTTCCCACATTCAGCACACGTCATCTTGTTAAAAAAAGACAGCGCCAAATTTTGAAACACATGGTCAGTTTTAATTATTGGATGGATGTACATTAAAATAACATAAAGAGCTTACATAATACCATACAATTACAGCTGCCAGATATCTAAAAGCTCAGGCACAACTGATTCTGATATGGTGTAGTAGAACCCGCAAGGCTCCGCAATTCGCTGGCAGAGTTACGTCCCTTTGGCGTGCAAGCGAACCATCATGAACATTCACCATGTTGGTTGTTCCAGATCAGCCAACACTTACCAATGTTCGTAGGTTTTACCAAAGTGGTGAACGGCTAAGAACTTCATTCCTTCAATCTTTACTCCCACACACCGTGATCTTCCTGGGATACTGTTCAAAGCGGCGGTAAACCAGACTTACTCACTCTAAATGAGGTTTACGCCACCATTTGCAATATTCCACGGCGAGGAACTCAATGAATTGGCTCTCTGCGAGGTAAACATGTGGGAAATCGAATCCGTGTCTTCGACGAGCCAACGCCTTAACCTTTTGGCTACCTGTGTCCTGTTTCTATTGGACTTTTACAGTCAGTTAACTTCCTTGCTTCGAGAAGATGATAAAAGACGGGCGAGCACTCAACCATTAGGCTACTTCATTTCATATATAACGTGCATGTTCTGCCGAGCTAACACGGGGCTGTGGGATGGCCAAGTGGTTAAAGCGTTCGCTCGTTACCCGGAAGGCCCGTGTTCGATTACCCAACATGGGTACAATGTGTGAAGCCCATTTCTGGTGCTCCCTGCCGTTATATTGGTAAAGCCATATCCACTCACTCACTCACTCACTCACTCACTCACTCCGAGCTGACCCATCACCGAAGTAGAGCGTGGAAAGCGACGGCCTACATTCCATATCAGTTGAGGCACATGTGGTCAGTTCAAGACTTCTCAATTTCATGAACATAGTTGCGTCCCTTAGTCGTACCAGGATCCGTTGATTGTGGGCTTGAATAAGATTTATCTAAAAAAGGTTATTGTTGCACGTTGCTTTGAAAGGTATCCACACAACCAAGTCTCGTTAATCCGACATCATTGGTTGCAGATGATTGTGTCGGATTAACGAGTATGTCGGATTAACAAAATTAAGTGATTTGTGATCGAAAATCGGACGTCTTCACGATAGATAATAACCCTGTGTACCTTGTAATAAAATCATTAAAAACGAAATATTTATATTGTTATGTTGTGTATTCATGTTGGAAAATGCAAATAGTATTTAGAAAGATTATTTACACAAGAGGACAACGATGACCTTGACTTATTCTGCAAGCTATTATTACCGTTTCTTGTATACGACTATGTCATTAAATCATGACTGTGTTTTCATCTGTCGCTTTTATATGTATTCGCAACAAATAATATAATTGTACATACAATTGGCGTTTAGAATGTTGTGTGCGTGGCTCACTCGGCAATATTCCAGATGGACCAGATAATCTAGTGATTTTGTACTGCACAAGAATTATAGATTTGAACAATGCCATTGCACAGAGACAGGCATCGTAGTACAATTTTATATCTGAGTTTATTCGGTCTCATTCCTAAATGATTTTGGTCAGTATTTGAGAAAATGTGATCACAAGGAAGACTTATTATCCTACATCCTGAGAACATGCTGAATATATTACTTACAATTCGAAATAGAAGATGGTTCCCTAGGCAGGGGAGTTAACTGACTATAAAAGTCCAGTTTCCACCCTTGCCGAACTAGGCTGCAATTATAATTTAGCTGGACTAACGAGTCTTTGCACAGTCCGATCAAAATCGACATCCGGTTCGTAAACAACATGGATTTCAACGTGCAGATTTCAGTCGACTGCAGGGTTTGCGAAAGATGTGTACCATCAAATGGGCGTCGACAGATACGAGGGGCGCTCAGTAAGTTTTGCAACTTCAATGCAAGACCAAGTCGCAGAATATCTTTTTCACTTTTATTTTGAATATAATCTCCATTCACCTCAATACACTTATTCCATTTGTCCTTCAGGCTTTTAATACCACTTTTATAGAAATCAGCAGATTGGCCCTCTAACCACGCCTCTGTGGCAGCCTTTATGTCCTCGTCATCCTGGAAGCGTCTTCTACGTAGGGCAGATTTCATTTGCTGGAACAGGAAATAGTCACAGGGGGCTAAGTCTGGCCTGTAGGGTGGGTGATTTAACTGTAGGGCCCTGTCTTAGCCCCCAGTGACTATTTTGAAAAATAAAAGTGCAAAAGATATTCTGCCACTTGGTCTGATCTTGAAGTTGCAAAACTTATTGAACGCCCCTCGTATATTTCAAATATGTTCACGTGATTTGATGCACTTCGCGAGGCAAGACCCGTTTTATTACAATTTATATCTTGATCATCAATCGGATCATCTCGACTGGGGGCCGCCATTTTGTTTGCAGCAAATGCAAGTGAGGGGCATAGAATGGGGCATAGAATTGGCATAACTCGTAATAGCCACAGGTGGCGCTACGATCGAGCCAAGAAAATCGAGCCTAGTTCGGCAAGGATGGAAACTGGACTTTTACAGTCAGTTAACGCCCTTGCCTGAGGAAGATGAAATGAAACAATCCAATGAATGTTAAGGCGTTCACTGTCCCTATTTAGCTAAAACTTCCTTGTTTTGATGATACCACTTGAAACGAGACGACTGTAGACATGTTCCAAGGTCAGCGACATGGCGTTATCGCTCATCCGAAATCAGGGCCAAATACCAGGAAATCCACTATGATGCTCCTTCAGCATAAAATCGCGGCGGCATTGCAATATTTTACATCCACTTCACATATATGTTTCAGTGAATGGGGATCTCGTGGACAAGACGACATTACCTAACCTTGACCCCACACAGTCAGGTCAGTATGTGATTGTATGCTGTTTCTTTATAATAGGATGCAAAAAGTGAGTGAGTGAGTTGAGTGTAACGCCGCTTTTAACAGTATTCCGGTTATATCACGGCATGTCAGCTTCATGTGGGATGAAAGCCTAAAGTGAAGCAGGTCTCAGACGTTTACCACTTCGGTGAAACCCACGAGCACGGGTATGGTGCTGACAAACCAAGAAACATGATCAGGGCGAACCGGGATTCGAACCCACAATCATAGGTTTCTGGCGTGTCTAAGGGACGCAACTCTGCACAGCGCCTTAGACGACTGGGCCCCTTGCCCCCTCAGCATCAGAATACATCAATATCGGACAGTGTAATCCATACGAGCATGTTACTGTGTGCGAATGACGAACTTATAACAATACATCATGTATCATGTTGAATCAGGGGTTCAAATGTCGGTCATAGCTAAGGGACGTAACTCTGTACAGAAAATTAGGGCGCCTTAAACTACAGGGCTCCCAGGGTCCTCTTTTTAATTGCGTATTGCCTATGTTGCAGATCCCTGCACAACCAGCCATGAGATCGCCTCAGCTGACCGAGTTGTCAGCAGCGACGTCACCACCGGCAGATGCGACGACAACCTCAACGGCGGCTGGTACAGATTCACCGTCAACGACGTTCCTGCCACATTGCCAACGGTCTGCCTCAGGGTGAGATGCTCTATCCTGCATTATCCATAACAGCTTTTATTTTATGTTTTCATTACTTGTAGATTTACTTAGCTCAACAAAACATAACAACATTGTGTATCGTCAGAATTTATCGTTTGTCAGAATTGCCCAGGGGTCCGTTACACCATGGACCCCCATGGACCCTTAATACGCTCTTATACTTAGGGTCCATGGTTCCACAAGGAGATCGTAGCGCAAAGTCTATCGTAACTCTACTCTGACGTAGACTTAGGACTGGCGTGACGCTACGAACGCTTTGGGGGACGGGACCACGGGGTTGTGCTCTCATACCGTCATATTGCATGAAGGTCCAGTCCCTGTAATATACACTTGGAACAAGTTATCTACCTATTACTATATATTACTCTATTACGTAACCATGTTTTGAAATTATATCTTGTTTTAATTTTCAGCCTGTTTTAGGTTTCGTCACCGCCACCATTTTGTCTAATGTCTACTAAACAAAGATCACTGCCATCAGAGATTGTGCATGATCATGGAAGTATTTGGGCACATGCAGTGAAAAGTATATAGGTCAAGGTCGCCGCTGTCAGTTTCTGGGACAATAATACATAAGTTGTACACCTTCTACTTCCGTGTATCGTGTATCCTAAACTTAACGAGTGAGTGAGTGAGTGAGTGAGTTGGGTTTAACGCCGCTTTTAACAGTATTCCAGTTATATCGCCGCGTGTCAGCTTAATGTGGGAGGAAAGCCCGAAGTGATGCAGGTCTCAGACATTTACCACTTTGGTGAAACCCACGAGCACGGGTATGGTGCTGACAAACCTAGAAACATAATCGGGGCGAACCGGGATTCGATCCCACAATCATAGGTTTCTGGCGTGCCCAAGGGACGCAACTCTGCACAGCGAATCGCGGCGCCTCAGACGACTGGGCCACCCGTGCCCCCCTAACACTTAACGACATGACATGACGGTGGCATGTCTTTCATAGGTCAAGGTCACATTTGTGGTGAGGTCATGGTTGCGTCACTCATTGCAAGTACTATGGCACTTTACTTGTACAATCAGGAGATTTGGCAATTTTGGGATGAATTTGTCTTCATTAAGGTCAAGGTCTGGAAGCACCGTTATCCGACCGGAAGTGTGTGGAGCATATGTTACGATATGACAAGAGTGGTCACGAAAGACTCTGATCTGTTTCAGCCCGGGGCCTGTGGGGGCGCCGTGTCCTTGAGGATTGACCTTGGTGACCAACCTCTCCCGGACGTGGGGAAGGAGGTGGAGGCGTGGTCGTGCGGGGCATACGACATCCTCGGCAAGTTCGACTGCTGCGTTCTCCGACAACCCGCCAAGATAAGAAACTGCAGCAGCTTCTTGACGTACCAGCTACAGAAGCCAGACCGGTGCGACGTGGCCTACTGCGTGGAACGTAAGATTCTTACACTACTTCACCAAAAAGGTTGCCTCGAACGCAAATGTCGCGTTTGTTGGGATGTCTGAATGTACAGTAGTAAAAGTCACAAACAGACGCTCCTCTGACTTTTCATTATGTGAGGCCCATTTCTGGTGTCCCCCGCTAAAAGCGGCGCAAAACCATACTCACTCACTCTTCCACTGAAAGCTCGAAAATCATCCTATTTTAGTCCTTTATCCACGAGTGTTGCGAGTTGGGGGGTGGGGGTATGTAATACTATTGTTGAAAGCGGCGTTAAACCACTCGCTCACCTGGGTGTCAAAAAGTATGTGCTTCACAAAACGGGTGCGACAATGTTAACATCCAAAGGTTCTCAATACTGTGCGACCCGTGAAGATCCGGGGTAGAGTAGGTCTTCAGCAACACATGCTTGCCCTAAAAGCCGACTATGCTTGTCGTAAGAGGCGATAAACGGGATTGGGTGGTCAGGCTCGATGACTTGGTTGATGCATGTCATCGATCCCATTTGCGTGGATGGATGCTCATTATGTCTGTCACTGGATTGTCTGGTCCAAACTCGGATATTTACAGACCGCCGTCACATAGCCGGAATATTGCTGGGTGCGGCGTTAAACAACAAACAAACAAACATACAACACTGTGCGTTTCAGACCCAAGAGAGAGGATTCCCTCGAATATCCTCAGAAAGTATGGAGAAGACGTCTCCCCTCAAAGTGACGCCACAACCACGCCATCGTCATCGACACCATCGACAACTCAAGACTTCATTAACCGTGAGTCGTGTCCCTCTCCTGTTAATTCTATCCAAATCATAATGAGAACTGGAACTTCGCCATCTACATATCGATAAAAGCAATGTGCTTAACGACAGGCTTCAGGCCGATAAGTCCTGTGAAAGTTATTGTGGGAGATTCCAGATGATATTTTTTTTCCAATTATGAGAAATCCTTGAACAAGGGAACAACCATTTGATATAATCGGGGAGTAGGGTGGTGGTGGTTCTTTTGTCTTTTGTAATAGTTTGTACCTGAATTTTTTAATTTTTTTAAAATAATCACCATAATTTGACCTCAAGACCACCAATACAAATGGAAAGCTTAATTAATGAAAAATATTAAATATTTGAAATTAATAAATAGATAATAATAACAATTCGGCCGACCACACCCCAGAATATTAAATGGTTGGTTCCTAATATGTATCAAATATGCAGCATCAATTCTCTCACCTCATGTCTCATTTCTTCCTGTTGATGTATTTCTGTATGTTCTCTCCTGGTGAATAGTACATATATTGTATTACTACGTCTGTTCTATAGTGATACCCTTCCAATTCACGAACATTGTTGTTACCGTAGTTCCTGTGATAAATATCAAAGTTTTCTTGGGTTGAGGAACCGCAACCAGTCTGTGGGGATTCTGGGTTAGAATAAACCATTAACAACCAATACCCATCTTAAAAAGCAGCTTAATGGATCGGGTGATCAGGCTGTGGGACTTGGTTGATTGCGTGTATCCGGACGGTGTTGATTGTTGCTCACAATATCAATCACTGGTTTGTCTGGTCCTGATTCCATTATTTACAGACCGTCTTCATATATATGGATTACGTTGTGTGCGGCGTTAACAAACAAACAAACAAACAAACTAGTAACCAGTCAACAATACCGGTTGAAAAACATGAAGAAAAAACAATTCATGACATACATTGCAGGAACTACGGTACCAGCTTGCATGATATAGCATACGCTATTTACATTGTATTAGACGTGAAATGTGGTTCCGATCATCCGAATTTCTCTTAACAGAATATAGTTATAATACCCTAGACGATCGAGAATGTGTTCAAAGCGGCTAAAACCATGCTTACACACTCATTTTAAACGCTAGCTGTTAATGCCAGTTGTTTTGGGGAGGTGAATCTCTATGCAGTGAAGTTTTGTTACAGCCAACTGGTGCAATGAAGGTATGGTCTGGTGCACGAGGGGAGCGCCACGCTGTATGTCTTACGAGGAATGTTTGGGTGAGGGGAACGTCATCTAAATATATTCATAAACAGAAATTTGTTTTTGTGGTTAACGGTTCCTCTGTAATATGAGATGAGAAAACACTCGGTAACTGAAACACAACGATTTATCCTGGTACTCAGATTGTAAATGTTAACATTGATGTTACGTAGATGTTTATTATTAAAACATATTTTTTTTAAACAAAAACAAAAAACACAAAGTAGTGGAGATATGATAAAGGTGTAGACTATTTCGAAATCTTTGTACGGGCATTGGTCCTATGGTTGAACATTCAGACACAATAGATAATTTCAATAGATTCATTTTCACCCCGAGTCGGCAAATAACGTGGCGGCAAAACAAAATGGCGGCAAGCATCGCGCTTCGCCTCTGTAGGTCTAGAATGTCACGCAGACCCTAGAGAATAAATTAAAAAAGGAGTCCAACTCAAGTTTAGATTGATTTGGCAAGTCTAGATTGCCTCACCTCAAGGAAGTTAAGGAATGTTCTAGGCTCCATTTGGATTTTATTTTTTTTGTTTTCTATTTCTGGGACTAAATGTCAGACCAAAACAGTTGTTTGTTGGCTGCCTTTTTTTACAACATAAATGCGATAAATAGAAGTATGAATGGCTACGCTGCTACAGCATATATAGTAAGAATTGCCGTTTCATTCGCACTTATAAAGATCTGCGGAAAGAAAGGAACTTTTCTTTCTTAAACTGTTTTTGTCGACACAACTGGACACGAAGAACACCTTCGTGACATAGCTATAAAAGTTTAGGTCGGAATAACATTTACCAATCTGGTATATTCGCCATATTTTCTGTATATAATCGCGCCACCCTTTGTCATGAACCCCCCCTTAACTTGATGTGGATTCTACCACTTCGAGGTGAGTGACTCCTCGTATTTCACATCATTACTCCTGTCTATGTATGTTGTATGTAATCCTATGTATGGGAAATCAAGAATCTGCCTTTTCTGCTTCGTGCAGACTATAGTCTACGAATGGTTTCGTTGTCGCACTGCAGTGGAACCTCGTTAAACTGGACACCGTAACCCTGATCAAGGGGGGTGGGGTGCAAGCGGGCACGGAACTGCTCCCCATCGACCCTTTTCAGACACCTTATGTGCCAACCTGTTCACTTCGTGATTTGGTCTTGGGTGGAACCACCCTTTTAAAAATATTGGATTCGACTTGCAAGCTTATCATTTGACCTTACCGCCAGTACATTCTAACTGTCTATGCCAAGCCTTTATACGTATGAAGAAACGCTTGCGGTGCTACGCACTGACCTCAACGTCGTTAGACAATGACGTCAACGTCGAAACGACGTAAACGTATTTCTTTATATCATGGTTAAAACGCTCTGCTAAAATCTTAAAACCTGCTGAATTCGATACATATCGTCCATATTAACGAGGTTTCACCGTATAGAGATGAGTGTATATAGAAACCGTTAGTCTGTATCTGTCTATATCCCTATCAAAGTATTTAAGTATACGTTTCCTTTTCTTTCCCGTATGTATCCTCGTTCTTCCTATCTTGCATTACGTATATGTAACTTATAATATTAACAATATATCTCTATCAACCTCAACTATATTCTGCCATTAGCTATACCCCTCACCACCACCAGTTCGAGCGACATCACGACGGAGACGAGCCAGGGTAATTAGTTTCATATTCTAATCTTACATGCAAGTCCTGTTTTGTAAGATCCAGTCGTCAAAGGCGCCGCAATTTGATGTGGAGAGTTGCGTCCCTTAGTCCTGCAAAGTTCCTATGTTTCCGGGTTTGAATCACATATCATGATCATTGGTTTGTCAGAACCGTACACCGACCTGTGAAGACCCGGGTTAGAATAGGTCTTCAGAAACCCATGCTTGCCGTGTAAGGCGAGTACGCTTGTCGTAAAAGGCCACTAAAGGGATCGGATGGTCAGACTCGCTGACTTGGTTGATGCATGCCATCGTATCCCGTGGATAGATGCTCATGATATCAATGACTGAACTGAGTGGTCCAGACTCTATTATTTACAGACCGCCGTCATAAAACAAAAACAAACCGTCCCCGTGGGTTTCACCAATTTTGTTAACGTCTGTGACCTGTATCACTTCGGGCCATTCCCCCCTCCCCGACCCGTGAAGATTCCGGGGTAGAATAGGTCTTCAGCAACCCATGCTTGCCGTAAAAGATGCCTATCCTTGTCGTAAGAGGCGACGAACGGGATCGGGTGGTCAGGCTTGCTGACTTGGTTGATGCATGTCATCGATCCCAATTGCGTAGATCGATGCTCATGATATTAATCACTGGATTGTCTGGACAAGATTCGATTATTTACAGACCGCCGTCATATAGCTGGAATATTGCTGAATGCGGCGTTAAACAACCAACTAACCAACCCTTTCCATATTTTATAATGTAGTATTATATGCACGGGATGGTGAAAAAGGTTTCATTTTGATTATATTCCTCCTTTAAGTTTTTTTGTTTTCAATTCTTTCACCTGCCCTTACAGCCACGACAGCACCAACTGTAACCACGGAAACCACACCAGAGAGCGATGTCACAAGTACGTCTTCACAAACTTCTCTTTAACAAATTGTTGCATTCTTGCAAAACTACTAACCGAAGAACCACACCAAATAATGATCACTCACGACACAGACACCGGGTGTTTTGAAAGTCACTCACGACACAGTCACCTGGTGTTTTGAAAGTCACTCACGACACAGACACCGGGTGTTTTGAAAGTCACTCACGACACAGACACCGGGTGTTTTGAAAGTCACTCACGACACAGACACCGGGTGTTTTGAAAGTCACTCACGACACAGACACCGGGTGTTTTGAAAGTCACTCACGACACAGACACCGGGTGTTTTGAAAGTCAACTCTGGATATGGTGGAATTATATACAGTGAAATCTTGTAAAGCGGACCCCGATAATCAAGAAACCTCGTTATACCGATAAGTGTATGACGAGTATTACGCATTGACATTGATGCTTAAATCCGGATATTTGTTAAGCCGGACGAATTAACATAATCCCTTAAGTATAATCGGATTAACGGGGTTTCAATGCGTAGGAAACGTAATAACTGCTGAAATTGTGCGTATTCGTAATATGCCCTTAAACAGGCGAAACCTCATCCAAATTACGTCATTTTGCAAAATATTATTCATTTATAAATGCTATCTTAACATCATAATAATCATATCCGAAGTTCTCTCAACCTGATTGTTTACCGACACAGTATTGTTTCACAAACAGTGCATTTTGAGATCCTTGTGGGTTCGAATCCTACATTTACTCCAACTCGGATCAATGGTTTTCGTGCACCATACCATGCTCGTGAGTTTACCATAGTTGCAACCTTAACCTGCATTTTGGGTTTTCCTCCCATCTCACGAAACTGACCGCCACGATATATGTGAAATTCTGTTGAAAGTGGCGTTAAACTCACCCACTCACTCACTTCACAGTATTTTTCGTACACCCTTAGATATCAACTGTTGTTAGATGATTGGTCTGGGCTCTGTGTGAAGAGCTTACTTAGCAAACGTAAGAAGTTCGTCTGGATGACTGTGAACCATGCAACTCCGAACACTCTTTTTTTGCAGCTGAAAAAACAACAGTTGACAGCGACGCCACAACAAGCCCTAATATAGGTAGTTATTATATATTTTATGATGAAACGTTTGTATGAAACTATTTCACTCGAGTGAAAGTGTGCTTTATATCGTAATTGTGCTTCTTGACACTAAGATCGCGAAGAACAGTGGAGAACACACGTTATACACAGAACATATGAACGTATCGACGTCATCGACTGACCTGACACACTGATATATCATTGAGGTCTCTCGACAAGAACAGACAAATATATTTCATAAACATACAATTTTTAAGCTTTCTAATATCAATGTTTCACTGTTATCTAAAACATTTTCTCCGAAATATATTTTACCGTATTTCCTCGTTTAAACAACGGATAATTTTATGCACGGAATTCCCCTCACTATTATCTTTGCGCTTTAACATCGGGGGTAAAGAGTGTCTGAAATAAATATAATCCAGTCGTTTACTCGAGGAAGTACGGCAATCTATGGTTTTATACAAATTCGCTTGAACATAATTATACTCTGTTCAAGGTTTGATGGTGATTTTACTGCAATCTTGATTAAGACTCAACCCCTCTTTTTACAGCTGAGAAAACAACATCTGACAATGACATCACGACATCCCCAAATATAGGTATACAAGTGACATTATAATTGATAAATTGGTAATAATTGTACCGCAATTCCATCTAAGCTTGTATTCCATAATTTTTTGTTGCGAAAGAACTGTGACGACTTAGTGGCAATGTTACTGTTATACCCATACTTTCCGAGGTGTCACGACCACTGCAGAGGGTGCCAAGCCCCTTTAATTACACCGGATGCCGAGCCCTGTTAAGTGGTATTCCGGATGCCGCGCTGCCTTACTTACTTACTTACTTACTTACTTACTTACTTTGGAGATTTAACGTGCGCTTTCCGACTGATGCGTATTTCGAACACGGTGCCTTACGCTGAATGCCATTAAATAGGGCCCCGTCCACAAAGCGATCGTAGCGCCAAGACGAAGGTAACTCCCATACTTTTACATAGACTTACGACAGTCATAGTGCTAATATCGCTTTATGGAACGGGGCCCTGGTACACCGCTGCAAGTATATGTTGAAAATTTTTTTTCGGGTGTTTTTTAAAGAGTGACCAATAAATAAATTATATAGCCTAAGCGTATGAGTATGCATGGTCGTGCATACTACATGTATGTGAAATATCAGTCTAATTTACTTGTTCTTAATTGGATGTCCGGACAAATTTATGAAGTACGTTGGATACCTCGAGTTGGGTTGGCGCCTTCAATGCTGTCAATGCACCAATGCAACATCCGACTGTGGAGATCATTCGTCACCACTCGCATACATTCGGCTTGTCCCGGAATGGGACGAGTTGTCACGAATATGACATAAGTTGGGAACGCACGAAGCGTTGGTGTAACTTTTAACCCACTCCTCCCACTGAACATTTTCAAAACTTCACTACGATGTGTGTTGTTAACCCATTACAAAGATCACAAAAGTAAATGAAACGGACGTAAAATATTCGCAAACCGTTCCCCAGCGATAAATAGTTTCTGAATGCTTCCTGCACCACTCATGCCACTGGCTTCTTTAAAGGGGCACTGATCTAACGCAATTCCCCGGGACTGGTTGTTGCCTTTGTTATTGTTTTTTCCCAGTGAGTACCCGGATGTAGAGCAGAAATCTAGACTAGCTCGCGACCTCTGTTGCGCCATTCGTAAGCGCATTAGTCACTTTTATGGATACCGGTAGTAATAAGAGCGTATGGTCACATTGATCAACAAAATGAAATACAGTTTTCGAGATAATAAGGAAATGTAGGCATCTTTGTGGGTAGCATCGGTAATGGTGACGAAGTTTTGATAAGTCACTTGCTTGGTAATTTTGCGATTTTCGTTTACACTATCTTGACTTGCAACACAAAGTAAATATTTCACCTGAGCATTGCTTTTTTATAGTGTGTATATTTTTTTACTGTCAAAATGTGTAACATATCTATTAAACGTCTAAATATTCAGTTATTTTACAAAGTGACTGAAAAACATTTCCATCTGTATTATTATAATAACGAATTCCAAACATTTTGATGTTTAATGTCATCACCAAGAGACTGAAAATGTTACGTTGAAAAGTACATTTCTATGTTGTTTGGCTTCTAATCCTACATAATAATCTGTTGTGATGTTTGTAGGCCCTTTTGATCGTCTTAATCAATCTGGACAGATTTTTTAGTCAAAATGACTGAAATATTTACACATTTTAAAAATTGCCTGAGAGAATCACATTTTACAAATTGACGGTAATCTATACATGCTTACAAAGGATTGAAGAATTTCCCAACCAAGACGTAGAAAAACAAGAACGAATCGGTTCAAATGAAGGAAAACAAAATGCAAATACCATAATTACAACTTACCAAATTTATGTGTATAAATAGGCAGCTTCCTTATTCGAGGAATGTATCCGTGAATATCCACACAAAGGAATAATATCCCACTCGTCTGCAGCTATACAAAATAACTTATTCGATGTCACGTGTCTCTGTAACTATCAAATATTCTAAAAGATATATATCGTTTCGGGTGTCAAGTCTCAAGGGTCGGCTGAGAAAGGCCACGTGACAACTATTTTCATTACGTCGACGGTTCCTAAAAAATCCATTGAGTTTGATAACAATGAGCAACAAATCAACGTATTATCAGTTAACCCTTTGAACAAATTGTGTGTTGTTTTTACATCGGCACTTCACGCCATGATATGAGTGTATTCCCTTTGTTTTAGTAAACCTAGACATGTAAACACTCACTTTTGACATATCCACTGTGCAAGATTACAGTGATTAATCAATCAACGTATTTTCTGTTAATCCTTTGATGACTAGGAACGATCCGTTGATTTACAAAAAAAAAGTAAATCAACTGATCATTCATCTCTTGCTGGGCTGCCACGTGCATATTACATAACCTCACTTCAAACCTGGATTTAGATTGAATAATTACCCCAGACACAATAAATGCCAAATGGGAACCTTTGTCAGGTAATCTAAGTGGTGCTACCACTAATTGTACCTGTAATAAATTCATTAACTGAGCATCAAGTGAATGACGACAAATACACAAGTGTAGGGTTATACGAGAAAACGTGTATGACAACAAGGGAGTAGTAATCGTATTACACAATCCGAAATCCGAAAATGCTTTCACTGCATGGATACTTTTTTTTAGTATTAAACTATAACCATCTGGGGTATTTCCAAATGACGACTTCCGATGAGCTCCGCCGTTCTTTTTGTCTGTTTGTTTAGGCTGAAGAAATTATTTAACATGCGCCCTTTGTCGAATCTTTATAGATCACAGTTAACCAATCAGTGTTTATGCAAAAATGCGTAAAACAAATATTGCCTCCAGCCTCCAAGTTTATTTAGCTGTCCTTGCAGACGGTAGCCCAGTCTCTGGTCACGCTCAGTTGCGTTGCGTATCATCCGGGTACTCACGGGGGAAAAAACAATAACAAAGGCAACAACCAGTCCGGAGAATGGCGTTAGATCAGTGCCCCTTTAAGTCCTCGGTCAGCACTGACAGGAACCCATTATTGGAACTCGTTTGGGCGCATGGTGATCACGTGACACAACCACCTGGCGGCAAGTCCTGAACCTCATACACATGTTTCAATTATTTCCGTGGCACGGGTGCAGAGTTGCGTCCCCTGCCAGAAACCTATGATTGTGGGTTCGAACCTCGGTTCGCCTTGATTTTGTTTCTGTTTTGTTGGCACCATGCCCGTGCTCGTGGGTTTCACCAAAGTGGTAAACTTCTAAGACCTGCATCACTTCGGACATTGCTCCCACGTTGAGCTGACTCGCTGTGATATAACTGGAATATTGTTCAAAGTGGCATTGTAATAAACTCATTCACTCCAATTTATTTTTGCCTTCAAATTAAAGTACATAATTTCTGTTAAGCATAGAATAACCTGTTATCCGAGAGGCCGTCGTGTTATACCATCTAGCTTCGCACAATCCCGATTTTTAGTTCATCGTACTCCATTGCTGCTCGAGGTTTAACGTATTTAACGGAATAAGCCGAGATGATCTGACTGAACTCCCCCTGTGGCAAAGCTTAACGTCGTTCGTGACCAACCCGTGGCTTTCCGGGACAAGCCGAATGTAGGTTAGGGAAAGGTGCGAGTGTTGACCAATGGTCAGTGGTTTTGACAGTCATGTATTCGGAGTTGGTAGCATAATAAAAGTGTACCGTATTATTCACTTCTTAGAGAAAAGGGTGAGTTAAACTTATTGTCACGTCGGCAGTAAAAAGAACATATGGATATGTCGATACATATCGGTTAAAACAAATTAATAATGGCAACCGGAAGTGGAAGAACGGAGGCCGGAAGCGGTTCGTTAAAATATGATAAAACACTGCAATACCTGTTTGAGTTTGTTGTATACATTAAGCTTAAAGTTGCCGATCAAGTGTGACATCGATTATGTTTATGATTATGACTCTGAAATGTTTATAAAAAACATCGGTAACAACGCTTTCGCTGTTTCTTCAGCTGGCGAAACAACGCTGGGCAGTGACGTCACAACAACACCAAATATAGGTATATGCAAAACTGATATTTTCATGAATATATAATAGATAAATAAAATGTATTGTTTATCTTTTGAAATCTGAATTAAAATCATCAAAATGAAAAGAAATTTTCCAAACATTAGAAAGATTGCAGAAAGTTCGGAGTCTGCTATAAAGCATAATTCTACTTTGACAGTATTTTTCTGACCTGATGTATATATTGAGGTCCTTAACCGACAAATACCTTTGTTTCAGCCGAGAAAACAACATTTGATAGTGATGCCACAACGCCTCCATATATAGGTATAAACATTCACATACTGTTTTTCGTGATAGCTAAATATACCGTTTCCAGTATAATTGACCTCTGAGTAGCGATTAATGGGTATAATTTCTGATTTTTTATGTGGTTATTTTTGTGTGTGGATCCCCAAGATGTAGGGGATACAAATTTGTTCTTTTACTCTTTTAAACAAAGGTAAAAGGACATGTATAGTCAAAAAGCCATCACAATGATATCACGTCTGCTATAGAACCAGATAATTATATAAGTATGTGAAATGTACATGTAAATTCTACAAGTATGTGAGATGTAAATGTAAATTCTATTAGTATGTGAGATGTAAATGTAAATTCTATAAGTATGTGAGATGTAAATGTAAATTCTATAAGTATGTGAGATGTAAAAGTTAAATTCTATAAGTATGTGAGATGTAAATGTAAATTCTATAAGTATGTGAGATGTAAAAGTAAATTCTATAAGTATGTGAGATGTAAATGTAAATTCTATAAGTATGTGAGATGTAAATGTAAATTCTATAAGTATGTGAGATGTAAATGTAAATTCAGTGTGTCATTATACAAATTTCAGTGTAAATTTTAGACGTCGATGTGAAAAAAGGGACGTTGAAATTGGTATCTGTAAAACTGCCATTTAGGAAAGATTGAGGATGAATTTCATGTTTTATTAGTATGTTATAAGTATGAACATCTCAGAGAAAAATATATTCCGATGTTTAACAATAGGCATAAAACAAGATGATAATTATCAGTCTTATACAATCCAACAACTCTGCTGTTCTTTAGCCACATTGTTGAAACATATATTCTCTGTCATATAGCTTATTTATAGATCATGTATATCACGTGACTGAAAAAAATGAAACTGAAAATGTCAACTGTACATTGGGCTATGTGGCATTAACTACCGAATAAAAAATCGGATCTGATAATATCTGAATTGAGAACATGATATTGAACACAAAGTACGAAATGTCTCCCTAAGAAGAAATACCTTTGTTTCAGCTGAGAAAACAACACGTGATAGTGATACTACAACGCCACCAAATATAGGTATAAACATATCTTTATTTTCGTGACAGCTAAATATACCGTTTCAGTTGATTGTCTTCTGATTAGCGATCAATAGGTATAATTTCTGAATTGAGAACAATATTCAACATTAACTACAAAACGTCCCCCTAAGCCAAAATACCTTTGTTTCAGCTGAGAAAACAACACCTGACCGTGACGATACAACAACCCCAAACATAGGTACCTGTTGTTAGAAAGTTTAGGATTTTAATGTTTTTACCCCTAGAATATATTTGAACATGTTTTTAATTGTCTATCTTGTTGACATTTTTAAACTGATGTTTCCCTAGCTAGGTGAGCTGCAGTACCATGGCATTATATTTATTACACTTCAGTT
The DNA here is from genome assembly GCF_022045235.1 of Haliotis cracherodii. Lineage (NCBI taxonomy): Eukaryota > Metazoa > Mollusca > Gastropoda > Lepetellida > Haliotidae > Haliotis > Haliotis cracherodii. The sequence continues at coordinate 52,147,283 of NW_027266319.1, read as the reverse complement.
CGTATTCTTTTATGTATAGTATGCTAAAAAATTGATTTTATGTTTGAAGGCACTCCTCCAGAACCATAAATTCAAAGATAAAGTTTATTTTATAAATATCCCTGCTTCGTTTGAAAGACTTTCTCTGAGGAGTTCTTCTGTGCTGAAATGAAATATAACTTTTTGCAATTTTAAAACGCCTTACAGATATATATACTACTAAATTCATCTGGTGCCTTATCTTCCGAGTTTAGTCTGTTACTTTAAACATATAATCGCTGAAAGATACCAGTCGTGGTGGCCATTACGAGTTATGTCCCTTTAATTGACCAATCAGATTCCACCTCTCACAATCACATGCATCTGCTTCAAACAAAATGGCGGCGCACAGTCAAGACGATCTGCCATTCCTGCAGTCAGATCAAAATCTCCATGTTGAAATTCATGCAGATTACGAACCGTATGTCTAGTTCGTCGCGCTATTTTGATTGGACTATGCATAGGCTCGTTTGTACAGCCAGAATGTAACTCCAGAATTCTAGCCTAGTTCCGGCAAGGTTCGACACTGGACGTATACAGTCAGTTAACTCCATTGCCTCGAGAAGATGTGGGCCACATTGCTACCATAACTTCGTTTTAGCAGTATTCCCAAGAAACGTCACTAATAATAGTCACCAAAACAGGAACAAGAAAAGTCCCGTGCTAAGTCAGTGATAAAGGGAGAAAGGTGATGACGTCACTTCCGAAACTTCCAAACGAGAAATGATATACATGTCATAGTATCCTAACAACGTAGAGTGATGCTAATGTCAATACAATGCATTATAAGCAGACCGCCGTCATATAGCTTGAATATTGCTGAGTGCAGGTCAAACAACAAACAAGGCAAACAAATGAAATACATGAAACTGGATATCCGAGGATAAGTGACTTGATAGTTTCTCAGTGTGTTAAAGGGGCACTAGACTCGAGCAAGCTTATTTCCAGTTTGTTCAAACACAATTATGTTTGATTGATGAATATTTAACAGTTCATGAGTACTTAGGTCTAGATACAATCTCAAAATAGGCAAATCGTTTTGTGCCTTAATTAAAAGGCCATACTTAATAGATTATTTGGACTGTTGGGTGTTCTTTTAGCAACAACATATCTTCTTGTGAAAAACACAGACGTTAATAGTTCTTACCGAAGATTATCGTGTACCTTATTAACAGACAGTGCAATTTTACATCTCCCATGAATATGTGGTTCACATAGATTGGCGTATTTTTTGCTTTGAGTTTTTTACTTCCACTTTTCATTTTATACTTTTTTTAATTTAGTATCTAAGTATGGACATACGACCTTCAGAATACGGTGTCCTAGTCGTCAAGACACCGCAAAATTTGATGTCAGTTGCGTCCCCTATGCCTGTATCACTGTGTTTTGTTCCTCCAATGTGACATTGAATAAAAGGGAACTAGCCAATAATGTATTTGCCTTTGGTAATGTATTTGTTCCGCGTATCAAAATCACTGGTAGCACGCTGTTAGGAGTTCGAATGTGTCATGGAAAAGAGATCGTCAGAACGAGTACTGCGGTGATAATGAATAGTCTTGTAAGATGAACCATCATGTTATTGACTGTCCTGACAATCTCCTTACAGCTGGAACCACGACTGATTCTGGCGTAACAAATACAGGTATTGTTCTCCCTGACCATCGAGAGTTCGGAGTTAGCCGGTTCATATTTTTGTTCATGCATGGTATTATACAGTCAAAGCACACCAAGCATGTCACTGCATAAATATATACACATCATGTCATGTGCACACCTCTCATTGGTGTTTATGTAAGTAAGATTTTCAAATGATTATTATTATTATTATTATTATTATTTAGATATTAAAATAAAAAAAAGCAGCTAAAAGAGTTTGGGTGATCCTGGTACATTAATATTATTATTATTGTTGTTGTTGTTGTTATACGCATGTTAAAAGTCATGGCTATGTGCAACAGATGGGTTATTAGTCGTGTCTTAAACTTGTATTTGGAAGATGACGTCCTCATTGATAGAGGCAGAGAGCTCAAGTATGGGCAGGTGTTTTCGTCGTTATGGACAAGAAGCAGAATCTCAAATTGAGTCCGTTGTTTGACAGACAGATAGTGGATGTTTTTTTTTATGACTTATGTCAGAAGATTAACATGGGAAGGGAAGGGAAGGGAAGGGAACTCTTCAGGGTCGCGCGATTAATGAACGGAGCTGCAGGTTTCCATAAGTTTTTTTCTATTTAACCATATGAACATACTTTCAAGAGATTTACTTTTGTTTCTATATCTGTTTAGACCACGAAATCTATTGTTGTAATAGTAATTAAAAAGGGTAAACTCTTATTGTAAGCCAAGATAGGTTCGTCAGTGATATGTGTTATTTTATGATATTTTTTTCAAATACAGTTAATACACTGTTAACCTCTATCGACTCTACTTTACCGCTACAGAAGCTGAAGAAACAACGACGTCGTCTTCGCCGTCACCAGATACGACGGTGTTACGGGGTCTTTTTCCGTTTACCGCAACACTTTCCCCAAATGATGACTCGGTCACTACAGAGGAGTCTACAGCTCCTGGTCCCTCTCCTACAGCGTCAGTGACGACAAGTGGTGACTACTGGACGACAGGCAGCACTGGCGGAATGTCTGGTCATCCTAATAATGTTCCAAGAACTGATGCCACATCCACTGAAGGTGATGCCAGCAGCACTGCCAGGACGACCGAAGCCGCTCCGGTTCAGACATCGGGTTCTTCTTCCACCTTTTCTTCCTCGAGTACAGCTGCAGCTGCAGGGGGTCACGTGGACAGATCCACCAATCAGGAAACGACATCCAGTATCAGCTCTACATCAGCGGCTTCTTCGTCCTCAACTATGGCGTCTACAACTTCATCATCTTCAGCCACACAGTCAACGTCACCCGTTCATTCGACAGAAGGTTCTTCCTCTGGATCTCCCGGTTCTTCCTCCACCGAGTCCGCAGTCTTCACCACTGAGGCTGGATCTACCAAAGCAACCAGCGCATCCCCTCCAGGTTCATTTGACGGGCGGATTGTGCTCGAGTTTGCAACTGACGTAAGTAGCATCATCTCCCAGAGGGATTACCCCTAATTGGGACAAAGGTTAGAATAGGTCCCAACCCACCACCACCCCCACCCCCCCACCCCTGCTGGTCCTATGATGACCCCGTGTTTTCAGGCTCTGCGACGTGGCTGACCACCATCCTCCCGTGAGGATTCTGAGTTAGAATTGGTCTTTAGCAAAGCATGCTTGTTGCAAGGGGCGACTAACGGGATCGGGTGGTCAGGCTCGTTGACTTGGTTGATGCTTGTCATCGTATCCTAATTAGGGGTCACGGGTGGCCCAGTCGTCTAAGGCGTCGCAATTCGCTGTGCAGAGTTGCAAACCTATGATTGTAGGTTCGAATCCCGGTTTGCCCCGATTATGTTTCTAGGTTTGTCAGCACCATACCCGTGCTCGTGGGTTTCACCGAAGTGGTTAACGTCTAAAACCTGCATCACTTCGGGCTTTCCTCCCACATTAAGCTGACACGCCGTGATATAACTGGAATACTGTTAAAAGCGGCGTTAAACCCAACTCACTCACACTATTTTATGGATGGCAACGTCTTTATTCTAATGTGATGCGCTATTTCGGTATAGATCCTTATATTGTTGTCCAACAAGAGTGAATGACTCACTCACTCACCCGTATCCCAATTACGTACATCGATGCTCACTATGTCAATCACTGAATTGTCTGGTCCAGACTCGATTAAACAACAAACAGTGGAGGATCGAACTGCCCGGTTTTTTGTCCGATTTTGGACCTCTGTACCAATGCTGTGCAATTCTGTGAGTAAGCAGTTTCCACCATGTTAAACACACGATACATCGTTCCAAGTTGATTGCGTAACCAATGGTTTTGGGGATATGTTTTACCATAAGATAGCATGTTATTGAAACATATAAGGTCAACGCCTGAGAAAAAGCAGTCCTGATTTTCCTTTGGGCGTGAAATACATATGGATGGATCGCTGAAAATGGCATGGCACCATGGGTCCGCGAATGCCTACCGACAGCACTCGTAACTCATACAGTTTGCATAGAACGGTGTTTGTTGCCTGACGCCCACAGCAGTACCCTCGCCTTGCAACGGCGGTTCGTAAGCAAACCAGACAATCAAGTGATGGCAAAAAGACAAATAAAAACATATGCTTTGAAATATATACTTGAATATGAAACTCAACTTCAAAAATCATGTCTGGTGAACTGAAATAAGAGAGTGTTATTGCAATGAGGTGAGGTGAAATGGGAATTTAAGTAGGGGGGGGGGGGGGGCGTGTGTGTCTGCTTGTACTAGTCCCGGGTAATGCCGATTTATGGTGCTAGCCCCTTAGACATCATGCCTCAGTTTAACATGAATACCCACTGAGACACAGTATACTGACTCCGAGCCGACAACTTTTTATTTTAGCCCCTTAATGCCGATCGCCAGGCAGGGAAACAACAAGTACTATTTTCTAACGTCTTTTGGTATGACGGAGCCAGGGATCGAACCCCCGGCCTTACGCCCTCCGGGCAGACGCTCACGGAGGCGGTCTTATTGAAATGAACAGTGGTTCCAACTCCATGAAAGCATTTTTGTTTAACTCTCTTCCAGACTAACGTAAATTATACTGCGAGTGTCAAGCAGTGCATGTCGGAGCTACTGAACACCTATGACGAGACGGGACGTAAGACTGCACACACCTTCAATGCCGGCGATGTCAACGTGATGACAGTGGATACGTCCTCGACGACAGCGACCATAGTCCTGAGAGTTGTTTTCGACGAATCAGTGGGGAGAGGTGTGTATAGAGGCTAAATCCTGAGGTGAGGTGAGGTGAGGTGAAATTGGGTTTAACGTCGCGTCCAAGATTATTGCACTTATATAGCGACGTGCATGCACGTGTGTGTGTGTGTGTGTGGCTGCTTGTACTAGTCCGGACTGATGCCGACTTATAGTGCTAGCTCACTGAGATACCATGCCGCAGTTTAACATGAATACCCCATTCAGACACAGTATACTGACTCCGAGCCGACCAGTCCTTGTTTTAACCCCGTAATGCCGAGCGCCAAAAAACAGGGTAACAACAAGTACCATCTTTTAACTTTTGGTATGACGCGGCCGGGGATCGAACCCCGGACCTTCTGCTCTCCGGGCGGACGCTCTACCACTTGACCACGGAGCTATATCCTCCGTATATATGAGTCCGGTCATTTGATGTTCGGTCAATAATAATATTATTATTGTGGTCATGAGTGATGCCACTTGATCCAAAACACTGTAATACATTTTAAAAGAAATCTGTAAACTGGAACCCAATTTTTGCTTCTTGCATCTTGCTTCTTGCTTCTAACTCTGGTGCCCCGTGCTGACCATGGGAACAATGTGCCCCCATCACCATATTACTGGTCTTCAGGGGTGAGAAAACTGGAAACCGGTTGGGATTTCGGGTTAGAAGCGGTCCCTAGCAACCTATACTGGTCGTTCTTGGCGACTTGGATTGCGTGATCAGGTTGGATGGCTTGGTCGTGTCATTGAACCCGGCGGGGATCGTTGCTCACAATACCCCTGGATTGTCTGATCCAGAGTCGATTATTTACATGCTGCCATTATATAACTGTAATATTGTTGAGTGCACCGTCATAAAGCAAACAAACAAACACTTCGTTACACTGTATCCGCTTCACGATGTTGCAGTTGTAATGGCAGCTGGGGATCTCATCAACATGCTGAAATATCTTCAGAAAGAGAACAGACTGAACACCCAACAGTGTACGCGTCATGTAAGTATACAGTATGTCCAAAATAAAGTGTATCCACATCTATGACCTCGAATTTCAAGGACAACTGCACGAGCTACAGTTTAATCAACTTTGGTCTAATGCAGAAATACAAACAAGAGTGAGTGTGAGTGATTTTGATTTTACGCCGCTTTTAGCAATATTCCAGCAATATCACGGCGGGGGACTCCAGAAATGGGCTTCACACCTAGTACCCATGTCGGGAATCGAACCCGGGTCTTCGGCGTGACGAGCGAACGCTTTAACCACTAGGCTACCCGACCGCCCCTACAAACAAGAGGAATCTGCCTAGAATGTATAATGGCCAGTATTGTTAGGACCGACATTTGGTATTCTGGACCCTGGCTTTTGTATCGAGATTAGATTTTTTCAGCTGCAGCTGCAAAACCAGAAAATTATTATTTAAAACTATTAAAATAAAAAAAATAATCTTGGAACAATGTCATTTTTGTGTCCGGCAAGTTATTTTTTTTCAACAATTTTCTGAGACATTTATGTTCAGATAAGATACCCTAGAATATCAAATAGTCAGTCAACCCGAGAAGATCCGGGGTATAATAGGTCCTCAGCAACCCATGCTTGCCGTAAAAAGCGACTATGCTTGTCGTAAGAGGCGACTGACGGGATCGGGTGGTCAGGCTCGCTGACTTGGTTAATGCATGTCATCGTATCCCAATTGCGTGGATCGATGCACATGTTGTCAATCACTAGATAGTCTGGTCCAGACTCGATTATTTACAGTCATATAGCTGGAATATTGCTGAGTGCGGCGTTAAACAACAAACAAACAAATGGTCAGCCTCCATCTATTATTTACAGGACGCAGAGAACTAACAATGAACCAATTTCGTTTATGCCTGCATGTTTCATTTCTAACTGTTGACTGTATTGGTTTTGCTGCGTAACGAGATGTCTCTGGTTCCAGTTGGGGACGATGAGGGACTTCTACAGATATGGAGAACAGCCAACCACGCCACCTCCAAAGTCTAGGCGCAGCTACTCGCTGTTCTATGACAAGCTACCTCTATTCATCGCCATCATTGTCATGGTAACGGTGTGCTTCCTCATCCTGATCTTCGGCATCGTTTACCTCCGCTTCTTCCACCACCATAGGAAGTGGGACAGGACTAAGGACATGGTGAGCTCTCTCTCTCTCTCTCTCTCTCCCTCTCTCTCTGTGCCCCTCTCTCTCTCTCTCTCTCTCTCTCCCTCTCTCTCTCTGTGCCCCTCTCTCTCTCTCCCTCTCTCTCTCTCTCTCTCTGTGCCCCCCCTCTCTCTCTCTCTCTGTGCCCCCCTCTCTCTCTCTCTCTCTCTCTCTGTGCCTCTCTCTCTCCCTCTCTCTCTGTGTGTATGTCTCTCTCTCTCTGTCTCTATCTCTCTCTCTCTCTCTCACTCTCTTTCTCTCTCTCTCTCTCTCTCTCTCTCTCTCTCTGTAATGTTACAATAGAGTGTAGGTTTTACACTTTGTGAGACTTAGTGACTTTTTTGTATAATCAGATATGTTAAAACCAAATATATGATTTGTATTCACCCACTTGCATAACATCATCATTTAACTGACCTATGCATCGCCATTAAGACAAAACAATTTTATTTATTTTTTATTGTATGTATGGGCAGTAGGAATGTGGGTTGTGTTCCAAGGTTCGGCGGGCGGCCTGGATTCGATTCACAAAACAGGCACGGCCCATCATGCTTTGTGCTCCCTTGGTGACCGGGGAGGATATTGTTAAAGTGAGTGAGTTGTGTTTAACGCCGCTTTTAACATTAGTCCAGTTATATCGCGGCGTGTCAGCTCAATGTGGGAGGAAAGCCCGAAGTGATGCAGGTCTCAGACGTTAACCACTTCGGTGAAACCCACGAGCACGGGTATGGTGCTGACAAACCTAGAAACAAAATTGGGGCGAACCGGGATTCGAACCCACAATCATAGGTTTCTGGCGTGCCCAAGGGACGCAACTCTGCACAGCGAAAGCCGCGCCTTAGACGCCTGGGCCACCCGTGCCCCCGGATATTGTTAAAAACGCTGTATAGAGATGAGTACCTCCAGTAATATCCAGAGATTTGTATCCGAGTCGTTTAAACAATGTCTAAAGGTAGAGTTATCTCCCCTAGGAGCGGGCCAAGTTGAAGGACACCAAGGAGCATCAAGGGCTAGAGAACCCAGTACCTGACTCTGAAATGATGAAAGACGAGGCGGTGTTGACCGAGACGTCACTCACCGTCAATGGCTCCCACCCCCAGCATTCCGTCCCCCTCGACGATGACAAGGGTTGGGTCATACCGATAGATCAAGCACCAGAGACTCAGTTCCAGGTAGCACTGAAATCAGAAGATACGCAGTTATAGGAATTAGTGCAGTGAGAAATCCAGCATTCAGGGCGAAAACAGTTGACTTTCTACACAATCTGATCAAACATTTACTCAAAAACGATACCTCTGAGGAAGATCTGAGGACACTTTTGATCAGCCAATCAGTGACGAGGCTTCTAAATTCTCTGTACGAAAGAGCGAAACATTCAGACAAGCATGTCGGACTTCTCTATCTCGTAAACAAATAAAAATGGGGAATTCCGAATGCAAAAATATTAAACTATTAAATTCTTATCGGTATTTTACATATACAGTCGTTTCTGAGCGTCATGGCATCTACGTAGAAAAAGTGCACTATCGGTGACATGGGGCAGTCTTCCTCTGCTAAGATGATAATTTCCGAATCGAGTTGCTAACGAAATGAAACCGAAACTCGTTTTAGAAAGCTGACATCTGATTGGCTCAAGACCTCATGCGTCTTTCATTTAGACTGCGCTGTCTAAGATCTCTTAGAGTACACCTGACGCGACATTCTAAGGAGATATTGACGTAGAGGGGTTTCGTGTTAGAGAAAACGATCTGATTTTAATGAGATTGCTGTCAACACTTCTGCACAGTGTCAGTGGAGGGATTTATATGTGTGTGTCCTAAATTGAAACCCCTATTTAGCTTAAAATAACTGAAATGTGTCATATTAATATGATTTTTAATTTTTTTAAAACAATGCAAAATTGGTCCATGACGTCATCCGTACACAACATTACTGTACTAAGAGATTAGTGTGGTTTGATGCACAAACCAGAGACCATATACCAATATATGGTCTCTGCACAAACGAACATGCTAGTTTGTTATATGAAACGACGCTCATGAACGCATCATTTGTGACGTCATAGATCCATGACTCGACATTTGACTCGCACCATTTGTCTCATGCAAGATTCGCGTGTAAAGTTTGGAAATCACGTGCAGCCATCGCGATAGGAATAAAGACACCGTGGAACACTTAACTGATTGAATGTTAGTTTTGTCATTAATTGGTACAGAGAAACATCTTCTCAATATGTTTCTTGTGAGTATTGTATAAGTAACAATAAATATATATTTTGCTCTCCCAAGGTTGACACAATACAATTTGTATTACTATATGATTTTTACAAAACGGAAACACACTCTTCTAAATATAATCTCGATGTCGTAAGGAAACAGCAGGCTGCAGATGCTTATTGTGGAATTCACAAATCAACTTAATGTCTTCATTGTAATATTTATGTATAATCGAAGTCACGGGCAGAAATGCCGTTCATCGCAGCATTATGTATATATTCACCATTCGTTTCATTTTAAATTATCATATATTAAATGCCTAGCGATGTTTGAAAGAATATGGACTGTTTTATAAATAAAAAGATATATAGATATATAGATATATATTATATTTAAGCTTGTTGGTATGCATGCTCCAAAAAGAGATATCTCTGGTCATTCTGACATTCAATATCATAATCATTCTTGTCTGCACTATAGCACTAGTTAAAGTATATAGCATCCTGTAACATATTAATGTGTATTTCGTTTGTAACATGTCACACGTGAGCTATTGAGACTGCTGTAAATAAAGTAGTGCATTCATTCCTTGGGCTTTTCGTTGTTTATTTGCCGCACTCAGAAATGTTCCAGCTATATATTTGTTACCCTGTCTGGCGCTCGGCATTAAGGGACTAAAACAAGGACTGGTCGGCTCGGAGTCAGTATACTGTGTCTGAGTGGGGTATTCATGTTAAACTGCGCCATGGTATCCCAGTGAGCTAGCACTATAAATCGGCATCAGTCCGGACTAGTACAAGCAGCCACACAAACACACACACGTACATGCACGTCGCTATATAAGTGCAATAATCTTGGACGCGACGTTAAACCCGATTTCACCTCACCTCCAGCTATATATGACGGCGGTCTGTAATCGAGACTGGACAGGTTAATCCAGGGATTGATATCATGAGCATCGATCCTCGCAATTGGGAATCGATTACATGCAGGCTAAATTCTGACCCGGTCTATTTTCGTTGTCATTGTGTTGCATGAGTTGTGATTGAAATTTACTGACAAAAACATCATGGTTACATAGGTACCGTATTTTCTTGAGTATAGTGCGCACTTTTTGTCTAAAAACACAGCTGTGTAGAAGGGGGTGCGCATTATACACGAATTAATGAGTTTTGATGTTTTTTCCCCCAGGGAAAGACATTACCGCGAGCACGTAACACCGGAAATACCATGTCAACAAATCCGTACAGAAGTACGCAATTTAGTCATGTAATTACACTGTCTGCCTATAAAAAGTGTTTTTTGTATATCTTCTTGACATGACACGTGAAACAGATCAGTAGCGGGTATAACCGCCACGTGCCCGGACGACGCATTCCACCCTACGTCTCATGCCTCAAGTCAGACGATGGATCTGTTGGTGGGTCAACAACAACCACTCCTGATGCAATGCTGCTTCCAATTGGCGTAAATCTGGTACAAGAGGATCTCGTGCCTGTAATTGCCGCCCCAGAATATCCCAAACATGTTCAAGCGGGTTCAAATCTCGGGTCATTGCTGGCCAGGGTAGAGTCGTTATTGCATTGGCCCTCATGTAATCCACGACTGCATGCGAACGATGAGGCCTGGCATTGTTATCCATGTACTGAGGTCGAGTAGCAAGAGGGTGGTTGTCAAAATGAGGAACGACGACTGGCCTCAAAACGTCCCGGATGTATTGAGCCCCTGTTAAGCTGCCCCGTATGGTGACTAAATCCAACCTGCAATCAAATACACACCCAAACCATTACCGAGCCCCCGCCGTATGCAACAGTCGGTTTAATGTTCCTGGGGGTGTAGTCTGTGTTCCGGTGCCTCCAAACTCTCCTTCTTCCATCAGTGACGTGGAGCAGATAGCGACTTTCGTCTGACCAATGGATCCGTCTCCAAGTTCTCAGATTCCAGCTCTATCGCGCAATACACCATGCTAAACGAGCAGCTTTTTGGTTATCTCTCAACAAGGGACGCTTTATGACTCGTCCAGCCCTCAGTCCTGCTGCTTTCAGTCGGTTCTTGAAGGTTCTGGTGCTGAAACGTCGATTGGGCAACCACAGCTGTTTCAAACGAGTATTTGTTAAAAAGGGTTCACGGCGTATGAGACGAAGAAGGTCCCCTCTTTGCGATGTGTCGTCAAGGGAGGTCTTGCGGATCTGGGACGGTCCTGTACATCACCGGTCTGAGCATGTTTCTCGACTAAACGGCTTACGACAGTGTGATTATACCCCTAATTCCGACCAATGGCATTACAAGACATTCCTGCGTTATGCATGCCGATTATTTGCCATCTTGTGGCGTTTGATAATCGCCTTCGTGCCATGGTCACACAATGTCATGGAATAACTGTTTAAAACCGAAAGTTTTTTTTAAAGCAATGTTAGCGTTTGGATATGCTGCTTTTAGAGATAGTCGAGGGTAGTATGCTGCACGGGCATACCATGCATGGCACGTGAGCTTTCGTCAAGTTTCTGTCAGGGGCATAGTTTCTGTACTTGTATTGAGATTTGTTATCAATCTTGTGTGTTTTATAGTGAGTTTGATATTCACCTGAAGTGTTTTACTGTGCGGCTTTTAATAAGTAAAGTGTTCGTCTCCAGGACATGAAATATTAACCCACTCACTCTCGTTGTTGAGTTCACATAATTCTCGTAAATGACTGAGTATGGTTTCATGCCACTTATAGCAATATTCCAGCAAAGCCAGACAGGTGAAACCAGACAATGAACTCATGAGGGGGGTCGAACACGGCCTTCGGGGTGATTAGCAAATGCATTAATCACTAGGCTACCACACCGACCCTAATTATGTAATGGACTACAGGAATCTTCATACGATCTACATTCATAAGAGTGCACAACCAGCAAAACAGGTGAGGTGAAATGGGGTTTAACGTCGCGTCCAAGATTATTGCACATATATAGCGACGTGCATGCACGTGTGTGTGTGTGGCTGCTTGTACTAGTCCGGACTGATGCTGATTTACAGTGCTAGCACACTGAGATACCATGCCGCAGTTTAACATGAATACCCCATTCAGACACAGTATACTGACTCCGAGCCGACCAGTCCTTGTTTTAGCCCCTTAATGCCGAGCGCCAGACAGGGTAACAACAAGTACCATCTTTTAACGTCTTTTTGGTATTACGCGGCTAGGAATTGAACCCCGGACCTCCCACTCTCCAGGCGGACGCTCTACCTCTAGGCCACGGAGGCGGTCTCCAGCAAAACAGACTTGGATACCAAGACTCACAGGTTCACTTGAACCTGAATGGGAAATTAAGCTCGGATTCTTTACAGGGCTGTTGGCAGTAAATGCTTGCTCAGGAACAAAACCCATTAAGTCTGGTCCAGACATTTCTCAGTCAGGCGTTGCCAGGAAGCCATCGAGCAATACCCAAAGGCTGGAAGACCCAATACTGAAATTATGGGCCATGTCCTATGCTGTTGCGGGACCAGTCATTTGTCATATGTGTGTGGTTGTGTTTCAACACCCAACTCAATATTCCTAGTCTGTCATACAGACCCTGCAACAAATATATCCAATGCAGCCATGCAAGTCTGTAACAGTTGGCAAGTCTAGACAATATTCCAGCATCTTGTAAATAATTATATTGTCAGCAAAGACCAATACAGTTGGGGTATGATGATACTTTCTCAATCAAGTCATCAAGCCTTGCCATCTGATCCACTCTGTTGCCTCACAACACAATCATAGGTCGCTGCCCATCAATTCTAAAAATTTAACCCTGATCCCTTAACCCATCTTCCTGAAGCAAGGGAGTTAACAGACTATATAAGTCCAGTTTCCACCCTTGCCGAACTAGGCTGGAATTTCTGGGTGCAGCCACCCGTGACTATTATGAGTTATGTCTCTTCTATTGACCAATCATCTATCATATCTCTTGCATTTGCTTCAAACAAAATGGCGGCACCCTCTAAAGACGATCCCAGAGATAATCAAGATCTATCTTGTAACAAAACAGGTATTACCCTGCGCAATGCATCAAATCACCTGAACACATTGATAAAAAAACATGAAAAGATTTGAAAAATATCTGTCGACTCCCAGTTGACGGTACACATGTTTTGCAAATCCTGCAGTCGATTGAAATCTGCATGTTGAAATCCATGTTGTTTATGAATCGGATGTCCAGTTCATTTCAAAAATTTTGATTGGGCTATGCATAGACTCGTTAGTCCAGCCAAAATGTAACTCGGTGATTCCAGCCTAGTTCGTCAAAGGTAAAAACTGGACTTATAAAGTCAGTTTACTCCCTTGCTCCAGAAAGACGCTCTTCACCATACACCAGCAATCAAGCCAACGAGTCTGAGTATCTGAGCACCTGTTCTGTTTAGTTGCCTCTGGTGACAAACAATCTGTCTGGAACCACCACCAGATCCAGTACATAGTACCTGCATGCTCTCCCCTGCTGTAGGCTGGGATTCAAAACCTGTTGTAAGGAGGCAGACATGGAAGATGGTGTCACAAACGCTACCACAGAAAGCACAACCATTTTCAGCTATTGCTTGTTTATTTACAAGAATATGAAACATGTCTATGAGGTCAGTGATGTCACAATGATTGACTAGATCTACAACATGAATTGATTTTGTAAATAAAATGCACAATTATTCATTACAGCTTTCATAGCACCTGAAACAACTTAATGGAAATGACTTTATCACAAAAAACAAAACTGAAACGACAGAAATTAATAATGGTCATAATTTGAACCGAGAACACTATCTCAGACAGCAACCAGAAAATCAGTGACTTTGTACTTCCTGTGAAAGTGAAAGTGAAAGAATTGAGGAAAAGAACAGTTTACTTTTACTCAGATACTGAAACATTATCACCATAATAACAAGATTGCAGTTAATAGTTTTGAAAAAAAAGTGGGGTGGCACTACTAAAGTCATATTGTGATTGAGTGAGGTATTAAATGCAGTTTTCTGTAGTATATCAGATATTTCAGTTTTTCATGTAATGTTTGAAGAGAGCCCGAAGAGATGAGTGAGTGAGTGAGTTGGGTTTAACGCTGCTTTTAACAATATTCCAGTTATATAATGGCGTGTCAGCTTAATGTGGGAGTGAGTGAGTGAATATTGCTTAACGCCGCATCAGCAATTTTGCAGCTATTCGCGGCGAGCAGCTTAATGTGGGAGGAAAGCCCGAAGTGATGCAGGTCTCAGACCTTTACCACTTCGGTGAAACCCACGAGCACGGGTATGGTGCTGACAAACCTAGAAACATAATCGGGGCGAACCGGGATTCGAACCCACAATCATAGGTTTCTAGCGTGGCCAAGGGACTGGGCCACCCGTGCCCCTCCGAAGAGATGAAAGTCTTCGATGTTTACTACTAAAGTTAACCTAACGATACAGGTATGACGCTGAGAATTCAAGAATCATGATCTGTGTGACTCTGGAACTGAACCCGTAATCCTGAATCTAAGGGAGGCAACTCTAAACTGCTAATTGTGGTCCTTCAAACCACTGAGTGGGGGCCACCCCTGCCCCCTGATGAATACCGAGTGACAGCCCTGCTGGTGCAATGTGCACAACTGTATGTCGGGCATCTGGCATTAGATTAATAAAATGCATTCACAAAAAAGATCCACAATCTAATAAAAACTTTTTTATCGAACTCTGTCCAAATATTTGTAAAAAAAATCACCAAAAACAAGGAACAGAAGTGATTGTAAAATATTCAGCTGTCCTTTGATACCAATTCAACACAATATCTTTTGGCAATGTTCACCAATTACACCTGTCAACCTCACAACATCCACCATGAGTGCTTCCACACAGGGCCAAACTACAACCACCACACAAAACACAGAAATATCTCCCCTGGTTTAACAAAATCTTGTTTGTCAAAATATAATCAAACAAACAAATTATTGTCATCATTCTGGATAATGGCACTTTCCCAAAGTTTCAGTACAAAACACAGGCCTCGATTTAAATATTTGTTAAAAGACACACACTGTATGTGTGGTAGTTGAAATAAAATAAGTATAAAACAAGTTTGTTAAAAGTATTTTCTTAAAAGTACTTATAGGTTGTGTGGAAAACAACAACAACAAAAAACAACCTGAAAATGTCAAAGGTTCCCCACCCATTATGACCTTTTTAATTTTCACGGGAAAGAAAAGAGAGACAGGTTTCAAAATATTTGTGGATGTGTAAGCCAAGTAATTCAATGCCACAAAATGATTTAATCCAACTTATATACAAATACACTTCCATGTAACATGTACATCTACATCAGGGGATAAACACGGCAGGCCTGCAAGTGGTGTTTTGGTGTCAGGGTTTGAAGAAGATTTGACCAGGAGGGAAGTATTTCCTGTCCTCATCTCCACATCCATCACACAGGTACACACAGTTTCCTTGCCACATACAGACATTCTTGAGCTTTGACTCACAAATTGCTTGACACAGAGATATCCATGAACTTTTACCCACACAGACACATTCCTTGACATATACATGAATTATCCACACATTCACATATATATCATCAAGGATCCACACATTCACATATATATCAAGTATCCACACATATATCATCAAGTATCCACACATTCACATATATATCATCAGGGATCCACACATTCACATTATACATCGTCAAGGATCCACACATTCACATATATATGAATTATCCACACATTCACATATATATCATCATGGATCCACACATTCACATGTATATCATCAAGTATCCACACATTCACATATATATCATCAAGGATCCACACATTCACACATATATCAAGGATCCAAACATTCACATATATATCATCAAGTATCCACACATTCACATATATATCATCAAGTATCCACACATTCACATATATATCAAGGATCCAAATATTCACATATATATCATCAAGTATCCACACATTCACATACATACGAATTATCCACACATTCACATATATATCATTAAGTATCCACACATTCACATACATACGAATTATCCACACATTCACATATACATCATCAAGTATCCACACATTCACATATATATGAATTATCCACACATTCACATATATATCATCAAGTATCCACACATTCACATATATATGAATTATCCACACATTCACATATATATCATCAAGTATCCACACATTCACATACATACGAATTATCCACACATTCACATATATATCATCAAGTATCCACACATTCACATATATATCATCAAGTATCCCCACATTCACATACATATGAATTATCCACACATTCACATATATCATCAAGGATCCACACATTCACATATATCATCAAGTATCCACACATTCACATATATATCATCAAGTATCCACACATTCACATATATATCATCAAGTATCCCCACATTCACATATATATGAATTATCCACACATTCACATATATATCATCAAGTATCCAAACATTCACATATATATGAATTATCCACACATTCACATATATATCATCAAGTATCCACACATTCACATATATATCATCAAGTATCCACACATTCACATATATATCATCAGGTATCCACACATTCACATATATCATCAAGTATCCACACATTCACATATATATCATCAAGTATCCCCACATTCACATATATATGAATTATTCACACATATATCATCAAGGATCCACACATTCACATATATCATCAAGTATCCACACATTCACATATATATCATCAAGTATCCACACATTCACATATATATGAATTATCCACACATTCACATATATATCATCAAGTATCCACACATTCACATATATATCATCAAGTATCCACACATTCACATATATATGAATTATTCACACATTCACATATATATCATCAAGTATCCACACATTCACATATATATGAATTATCCACACATTCACATATATATCATCATATATCCACACATTCACATACATACGAATTATCCACACATTCACATATATATCATCAAGTATCCACACATTCACATACATACGAATTATCCACACATTCACATATATCATCAAGGATCCACACATTCACACATATATATCAAGTATCCACACATATATATCATCAAGTATCCACACATTCACATATATATCATCAAGGATCCACACAACTTGTAATATTTGTTATTAATCTCACATGGATCTAATACTGTTACATTTCTGATGAATGTTTGCCTCTCTCCAAAACAAACTACGAAGGAAGCAGACCACAAACTAGGTACCCCCCTCCCCCCACCAACCCCACCCCCCAAACTATTTTCATTTCAAATGTATCCACAGATAACGTTTGGTAGAGAACACTTATCACTGGCTTTGTGTATGAGCCCCTGTACAGTCATATGAATTGTTTGGTTCCTGCATATTTGGTCCGACTGGGAAGACATCTTGGCATAAAAATGTCTGAAGGCTCCTGTCTGTACAGAGCGCTGACAACCCTCTTGTGGTATGAAATGTCTATTAAGAAGGTATTCAGGACATAATTCAACTTCAAATCCAAACTTTCATGACACAGGAACATGTTCTATAGGTTTGCGTCTGTCAATCAATATATACTCACCGCCAAAAGAAACGCAAACTATAGAAACATATGGAGAAGTACTTTAAGAAGAGATATTTCAAATGTGTACCAATTAATGACAAAACTAACAATCAGTCAAGTGTTACCACAGAGTGTCTTTATTCTTATCATGATACGCTGCATGTGATTTCCAAACTTTACACGCTCATCCTGCATTAGACAAATGGTGATCTCGAGTCATGGATCTATGACATCACATGTGATGCACTCAATTCTTCATATATTAACCAACATGTATGGTAATAGCGTTTCATTTGTCGGTGAGTGTAGTTAAAAATCCTGCTACGCACATCAAATGTTACACAACATGTGAAGCAGGGCTTTTAACTAATCAACGTGGAGTATTAACCCAAAATCATTAAGAGCATTAAAGCTATGGACAGTATTGTTGATAATGAGGGTGGGAAGGTCAGCATCTGTGTTGGGTGCCTATCAATGAGGTCTTAACCTTCAGGTGTTGCTTTGTTTACTATCAGTGTCGTTATTGCCATAGAATCGTGCCATATTATTTCTTACATGACCACAACACCATGGGGGTTACATGAACAACCTTGTCTTATCCTGTGATAATCACAGTTATACCATCACCATAACCAACAGCTGCTACCATGTGACCTACACATTGTGTGATTAACGAGATTGCACAGGTTTTGTTTCGCTACTTAGGCCTTATATATGTTTATAATTACCATATTCGACGTAATAAGCGCCCAGGGCATCTCAAAATTAGAAATAGGGAGTTCTCATTAGAATATTATTTTGGTGAAAAACAACAGGATTAAAAGATCGTAAATTTCGTGGTTTATGCCGACAGCCTGAAATGTTTATAAACAACAGATATATTTTTCCAGGATTTAATTTCCCACAATTAAGGATGCATATAACACACGTATTATACACGAATAAATAAGTCTTGTGTACAAAAGGGGTGCTAATTGGGATTGTTCACAAGCCAATATATTAGCAAATATCGCTGTGGGCACTTATTAGAGTGGTGTGCTTATTACGTCGAATACGGTAGTTTATGAGACCGACCAAATCAAAACCTGATCATAAAAAATATTTTTTTGTCAATATTTTGTATTTGCTGATTCTGTATTCTTATAAAAAAATTCAAAAAAAATTAATCAATTATCTTTTAGTAAATGCCAAAACATGTTTGTTTTTTCACTGGTAGCAGTACCAACCAGGAAATTCTTTTCAACCATGTACACTGAATTTTTTAAACCATTAAGTGAAACTAAATGCTGATGGAGATGACTCCTTGCCCTTCACCTGTTGTTAACCAGGCACAAAAGTGATGGGTGAGTTTCCTCGGGGTTGAACTTTGACCGGCAGTTCAACAAGAGGTCGCTGAGCGTGTTTAGCTTTCACTAGCTCCTCTGCGATGTTGATGTCGATGTTTCCTGTAGTGTCGTACAGATCCACGTGTAGACAGCCACTCCACGATCTGGAAAAAATCCCAACAATAGAACACCAAGGCTGTGTAGCTCACCTGAATTATGAATCATTAATATTACTCCACCAGATTCTGTTAGTATTTGTAGGGATCGTTAATACAAAGTTACTCATTCATGCGCCATCTTGAAGTTTGTCCATTTTTCCAAGGCCGCAGACCCCTTCTTAAATTACTGACTTGGTACAACAAAACAATTAGCTAAGTTGACTCAAGTTTTTGTGGATATACCTCTGTGACATCATGTACCGGTCACAACAAAAGATTTCACTCTATACGCAATTCTTTCTATGTGAGGCTTAGATGTTAGATGTAACGATATGTTGAGAACCAATAGCAAAAAAGTTGACATCAGACAGATAGAGGACAATGGACAACACTCTACGACAAAAGTTCACATGGCTTTCATCCAGCTGAGCAAAAAAAGAATGTTATTAATGGGTGAACGAGTGGGACCTAACATCACTTTGAAAAAGTATTTTGTTATTAACAGCTGGCAGATGGAAGTCAAAAGTGGCGCAGCTCGTTGGCATTTACACTTTTGATGAAATGAGTGACCATGGGGATGGTGAAGGACGATGATGAAGGCAAACATGGGACCCGAACCCTGGGTGGATTGTGAAGTTTTTTATTACAGATAAAACTCATGATGGGTACGAAAACTCACTTCATCCTGATCAGGGCTACCAATGTCTTCCCATCAACAAGGTCGCGGAAACAGGTCCTGCAACAACAAATGACAACTGAAGCTGGAAGTTATTGTCACACAGGCTGAAGGGATTGTTATTACAGGTATACAGTACAGGGTTTCAGATGGCCGTCGGTCACAGGTCATTGACCGATAAAATTTCAATTTGACCGATGGTTTGTTTCAGTTGTCGGACTTTTGTCCGATAGAAATGCTAAGCAAGGGGTCACACATGTCATAATTTCATGATTAAAAAGTAAATAGTAAGGAGTATTCCCACTTATGGTAACGATTTTAATGACCAATGAAATGCTCTCATAAACTTCGGTGTCAATCGAGAGAATGACCAGTACACATATAGTCCTGTTTTCGATCAGAGCTTTCAGCATCATATATGACTTTAATATTATTCATGACAATGCAATTATCGTCGGATCACAGGTTTTCAGACATCTGATGATCACACGTTTTCTATCAGGAACATTTACACTATGATGAGAGGTGTGGAGTCACACAGAAATTGTAAATACCCAGATGATGGCTTGTTTTTAAGATGAAGTTGTCCTATATGAGTGAATGAGATGTTTTACGGGTAGCCGGGTGACTGAAACTATGCCCCAATTTTTTAAAAGTACTGATTTTACTTCATACGCCATCTTTGTTTATTTGACTTATTGACATTTCTTAGGTCCAAGTCTTTGACCTGTATGCAGCCTCTTGTGTCAAAATCACTGCAGTAGGCAGTACTACAGATCGGAATACACAAATATACCCAAGCTTGGCGATGTGCAACACTGAAGCCAGCCTGTGTCTATTCTACACTGCCTGAAAACAGTTCCGTTTTACACCTTGGAGTCTTCACTCCCTAAACCTTTCCACATACAGTAGAACATGGATATAAGGCCCGGAGGACCGGAGAAATCAGTTCGTAATATACCTTTCCGCTCGGAAACGTCTGCCATCTTGGCTAAAGCAAAACACAATACACATACACATTAATACACGTTTCCTCCCACATCTACCAGTGATTAAAGTTAAAAAGTACCCAATGATGCAACTTCAAAACATTTGGATCCAATGGTAGGATCAATGTTTGTTTTACAGAGAAGATTGGTCAAAATTACATGGACAGGTAAGATTTACATAATGCAAGTTTAACAAGGTCAAATTGTCACCAGTGATTCGCCGCGATTGTGTTGATTGGCCGCTGATTGCTTACAGCCAATAGTCAGTGACAGTTGACACAGAGTGAGATTTCTCAGTTTGCTATACACGTCACTAATTAGTGGTATTTTGGCTTATCGGGGATCAGATATCAGTTCTCTGTATCCATTAGTTCGCTTTAGAGAGTTCGTTATGTACGTAAATTTTATATGATAATATATAGGCGATAAATCGGGGATTTTTTAACAGTTGTTGTATCCGTTTGTTCACTCTGTTTGTGTTCTGTCGTGTTCTACTGTATTGTAGAACAGTCACCTCGTGCGAAGGATCTATGCCAAGTTAAGGTGCATTTGTTTGTTTCAGATAGGTAGTTGGGGTCCACGTTTGTGGTATCCTGCATGACACCAACCCCTTCTGTGTCACTGATATGAATTCATTACTATCAATAAGGTCTGCTTATAGCATGTGGGACATGGGAACTAACATGATTGGTGGAAAAAACTGTACTGTTCCCCTATCTCACCTGTACTCAACACTACATAATGTCCTGACTCACCTGTACTCAACACGACACAATGTCCCGACACACCTGTACTCAACACTACACAATGTCCTGACTCACCTGTACTCAACACAATGTCCTGACTCACCTGTACTCAACACTACACAATGTCCTGACACACCTGTACTCAACACTACACAATGTCCTGACACACCTGTACTCAACACAATGTCCTGACTCACCTGTACTCAACACTACACAATGTCCTGACACACCTGTACTCAACACTACACAATGTCCTGACACACCTGTACTCAACACTACACAATGTCCTGACACACCTGTACTCAACACTACACAATGTCCTGACACACCTGTACTCAACACTACACAATGTCCTGACACACCTGTACTCAACACTACACAATGTCCTGACACACCTGTACTCAACACTACACAATGTCCGGACACACCTGTACTTAACACTACACAATGTCCTGACACACCTGTACTCAACACTACACAATGTCCAGACTCACCTGGATTCCTCCGTCCACTGTCCCTCCTGTCCTGCTGGGTCTGTGTCGACCAGGAGGCACTCGATGGCCTGGGGGGTGAGGTGGAGGTACTGGTCCTCCAGAGTTTGGATGTCGCGTTCCCTCACCCACTCCGTATGGCCGAAGTCAACGAAGAACACCTGCACAAACACCAACACTAAACTTAACAACTCTTTCCACCAAGGGGCGGTCGGGTAGCCTAGTGGTTAAAGCGTTCGCTCGTCACGCCGAAGACCCGGGTTCGATTCCCGACATGGGTACAATGTGTGAAGCCCATTTCTGGTGTCCCCCACCGTGAAATTGCTGGAATATTGATAAAAGCGCGTAAAACCATACTCACTCACTCACTTTCTACCAATAACCTCATCTCAGTGGTAATGTGAGGTGAATAGGGTTTAACAGTCATGATTATTGTGCTTATATAGCAATGAGCATGTGTGTGTGTGTGTGTGTGTGTGTGTGTGTGTGTGTGTGTCTGCTTGTACTAGATGCTTCGGCTGACAAATGGTGGCTTCATAGCAAACCATGCTGCAGATTACCATGGATACCCCATGAAACACAGCGTACTGACACCGAGTCTCACGCCATGATTTAACTGGAATACTGTTAAAAGATCAAAGCTCGCTCACGAAAAATTGACAACTAATTGGATCGGGTGGTCAGGCTCACTGACTGGGTAGATGCATGCCATATCCCAATGGTGTGGATCGATGCTCATGATATCAATCACTGGATTGCCTGGTCCAGATTGATTATTTACACACTGGAGTGAGGACGGGGGACACCAGAAATGGGCTTCACACATTGTACCCATGTCGGGAATCGAACCCGGGTCTTCGGCGTGACGAGCGAACGCTTTAACCACTAGGCTACCCGACCGCCCGCTACACACTGGAATATTGGTGAGCGCGGCATTAAAGAACAAAGAAAGCTAACAGCAAGGACAATGAATACCATAGCATGTACTACACAAAATAAGAACATATGATTCTTTCATGTTACTATAGTTAACCACAGTAATATGAATAATATACTATTAATAATTAGAAAAGTTCGACTCTTCCTGCTTGGCGTGCGATCCACGGTCCACGACATACATAAGCATGGTCAGCTGTGTCTATACTGTCTATTTTCACTGTTTACATTCGCAGTGTTTTGCCTTTAATGATAAGCTTGTCATAAAATTTGGTCAATTTGAGTCAACCAACTTGACACGGTACCGACACAGAAACACCAGCTCTAGCACAGTTAAATTGTTTATTGGACTCTTAGTCAGGTAATTTATGTGCATCGACTGATGTGACAATAGACCCCAGGAAGTTCAGACAAATGAAATGCCACAGCACTATTGCTCAGTTGGATATGTTTTCCACAGATTTAGAAAGTTCAGCCATTTTACAAAGTTGGTGTCAGCATTGATATTCAAATACATATTTCTGCATAAATATTTTGAGGACAATACACTTACATTAAAATCCTTGATTGGCACCAAATATGACGTCATCATGTGAAGAGTGAGTGAGTGAGTATAGTTTTACGCCGCTTTTAGCAATATTCCAGCAATATCACAGCGGGGGACACCACAAATGGGCTTCACACGTTGTACCCATGTCGGGATTCAAACCTGGGTCTTCGGCGTGACAAGCGAATGCCTTAACCAGTAGGCTACCCGACCGCCCCTTATCATGTAAAGAATGATGCCTATTTCAGCATCCTCAGTCTGGCAAGAATATGGAGTCAAATATGCATAAAATATGCAATTTATGAACATTGCCAAAATACAAACTTCAAAGTCTAAATAATTGCAAGAAATGGAACAATTGTCTTTTCAGGTGAACATGCTCATGATGGACGTCAGTCAATGGACAAACACATGAACCACAGATGTCTCACCTTATCAACGCAAACCTTTTTTTTTATTAATTTCATGATTTACAGTATACATTAGTAGCACAATTATTTGCAATATCCAAAAGGAACAAACCTCTACTTTTTCATCTTCCGGTGAGGTGTCGGTGACCTTTGCCCGGTACCAGCCGATCACATCTCCATTGTTAAACTTGGCTGCAACGGCCTGGCCTGGCGCCAGAAGCGTGATGTCCCGGTCATTGAATGATTTGTTCATGTAATTGGCACTGGATCATGAAAGAAATGATTCAGGGTGCATTTCTTAAAACAGTGATCAATGGACACTTCAAAGTATGGATGTCAATAGTTTTTGGGTTTTTTATCCACTCCATTGTACAAAATTGACAGATAAGTGTTCAGTTGTAATATCAATATAGTGATAGTGATAAGAAACCAATATCTCAGATATACACGAATCACAAACCTATTTAGTTTAGAAGCTCATTGTCCTGTCATATCATCTTTCTCACAGACTTTCATACCTGAGACTTAAAGTTAACCTGACTTGATGCTTTAATGCTATCTGGTACAGGATCTGATTGATGCAAACAATCTAAGTGTTTACCTGGAATCTAAGTTCTTACCTGGAATTTCACAAATTGTTGAGAATCCAACCCTGATCTTTACACCATGTCCCTCACAACACTACACCATGTCCCTCACAACACTACACTATGTCCATCACAACACTACACCATGTCCATCACAACACTACACTACACTATGTCCCTCACAACACTACACCATGTCCCTCACAACCCTACACAATGTCCCTCACAACACTACACCATGTCCCTCACAACACTACACCATGTCCCTCACAACACTACACCATGTCCCTCACAACACTACACCATGTCCCTCACAACCCTACACAATGTCCCTCACAACACTACACCATGTCCCTCACAATACTACACTATATCCCTCACAACACTACACCATGTCCATCACACCACTACACCATGTCCCTCACAACACTACACCATGTCCCTCACAACACTACACCATGTCCCTCACAACACTACACCATGTCCCTCACAACACTACACCATGTCCATCACAACACTACACCATGTCCATCACAACACTACACCATGTCCATCACAACACTACGCCATGTCCCTCACAACACTACACCATGTCCCTCACAACACTACACCATGTCCCTCACAACACTACACCATGTCACTCACAACACTACACCATGTCCATCACAACACTACACCATGTCACTCACAACACTACGCCATGTCCCTCACAACACTACACCATGTCACTCACAACACTACACCATGTCCCTCACAACACTACACCATGTCACTCACAACACTACGCCATGTCCCTCACAACACTACACTATGTCCCTCACAACACTACACTATGTCCCTCACAACACTACACCATGTCCATCACAACACTACACCATGTCCATCACAACACTACACCATGTCCATCACAACACTACACCATGTCACTCACAACACTACACCATGTCCCTCACAACACTACACCATGTCCCTCACAACACTACACCATGTCCCTCACAACACTACACCATGTCCATCACAACACTACACCATGTCACTCACAACACTACACCATGTCACTCACAACACTACATCATGTCCCTCACAACACTACACTATGTCCCTCACAACACTACAGTATGTCCATCACAACACTACACCATGTCCATCACAACACTACACCATGTCCCTCACAACACTACACCATGTCCCTCACAACACTACACCATGTCCCTCACAACACTACACCATGTCCATCACAACACTACACTATGTCCATCACAACACTACACCATGTCACTCACAACACTACACTATGTCCCTCACAACACTATACTATGTCCCTCACAACACTACACCATGTCCCTCACAACACTCACTGGACAAAATATCATCCATTCCAAACAATCCAAAACTTGGAAATATGACCATTCCAAAATTTGTCAAGGTCATATTTCTAAGCTTGGATTTGTTTTGATATGTTTGGATACAACATGTCACAATCATATCTGTTAAACGTTGTACAACGTTTGACCTTATGTGAGATAAGTAATGACATGAAAGTAAATAATTAAGAGTATTTTGGCACTATTTACCACGAAAAGACCAAATCATGAGCAAATTTAACTGATGTTACTTGACCAGTAGATGACACCTGTCAACTCAAAGTGCCCCTGGTCCTCCACCCACCATGTGTAATACTTTAGCACACTTGATTGTTTTATTTGCGGTTATATCACTGTTAGGCTGAGTGATGAGAGAATACATTTTGTTGTTTTTGTTAACGATCGTTTCCATTTTCAACGTGGTAACCTTAAAAGTGACTAACTTTTTTATCATGATGAAATGAAACATATTAAAATAATCAGAGGGATCGACGATCGCATTTTTTGCATAAATGTCATGCTCGCATTAATTTCATGATTTACTGAAGATAGATTTGAACATTTCTGAGCAACGATCGTGTTTGGGTAAGGGAAGTAATCTCGTCTCCGCTTGCAATTGGATTCAATCGGGCGAGCAGTACCAAGATCGCAGCTTGACTGTTCGGTTGACTGTTGTTCACGCTCCGCTAATCACGGAGCCTCATTTGTCTGTATTCTGCTTATGAGCCGGGATGCCCATGAAATACGGGTGTCAAAAACAATATAGTTACCATATGTATGGTCAATTAGCCAGTTCAAGAGACAATACCCTGGTTCTACCACCTTTAGGTGTAATTACGTCGCATGCCCCTGGTTCACGGTTCGTCCGATCTCCCGTCATAAAACCACATTTATTTACCTCAGACAGCGCCGACTTCCTGTGTACATGTACGTACATGGCAATAAAAGGTTTGACAGTTGTTTGATGGAATCAGTCAATAATTATTGACACAGTGATGTAATTAAAATTTGATTTTTCTATTGTTCAGCTGTATTTTTGATCAGTTTTATGTGTATAAAAAATCTTCTCTAGTATTCATATACCAAACCTAAAAACAATATATAAGAACAATTGTGTTTTTGAAACGTAACTTTTCTATTAAAACAACCATGCAAGTAAGATTTCAGCCATACAATTACTTTAGTTACTCCACAGATTACACATCTTATATGCTGCAAACACAGCGAATGTAATGCTACTACGTCAGAGCTGCCTCGGTAATTAAGGGCTGGAATGTTTTTGTGAAGGCAGTTAGAGAAGACGAATGTGGTGAAACTGATACCTCATTGATTTGATAATCGGGACTTGGAAATCACAGTCTGTCATTAAATTGATATTAAAATATATGGTTTTGACTGTAGTACTTCCAGACATGATAATATTATGTTGTAAACGACTTATCTTATGTTATGTAAAACAATTATTGATAACTTCCTGAATTCCAATTGTTCAATGAACAGAATTATTCACAGCTCTGGCGTGAGACAACAATAAATTAGATGTACCAAAGATTGTCCATTTTATGATCTTAGGCACATGTCGGCGCACTTACCTGTGAGCCGTCTAGACGACTGTCTGTTTTGTAATTAAATGGCAGCTGCCATTCAGCCGAATACTTAATCTTGAGACCTATTATTGTCTTGTCGAGTAAAGTGCGGGTATCTCTCTCACCTTAGGGAGAATGCAACTGTAAAAGCCCTCACAATACTACACCATGTCCCTCACAACACTACACTATGTCACCACACCAGTGAGTTTCCTAGGATGCACTTACTTCATGCTTCTGATGAGGTCCTCCAAGGTTTCCTCGTAGTCTTCATCATCAACTGTGACCAAACGGACATGGTAGTTACAGATGAGTGATGTTACAATACAAAACACAGCACACAAAATATTTCGACCAGACATCTGTGTCCTTCCTATATTTATTATGTGATGTGACCTGTAGACACTTTATGATGCTAAGTTGAATTTTGAACAAAACATGAAGCATGAGGTTACAATTGATGGCACTATCAAGACTACTTCGTAAGCAGACAGTAAGTAAACAAGCCATAATAAACAAATATGAAGCGTATCATGCATGGCACACCACACATATAACTGACATTGGAGGTCTGAGCATAGCATCACAATAAATATGATGTACAGGAATATCAACATTTCACGCTCGCTCCTAACCATTTTGTCAACTACATTTGTTACATTTTTTTATTTGAAACTAAATTATCTATCAATTGACAATGATTAAGAAAGAATGTCTTTACATAAATATTAGCTTCCAGGGTGATGTGAATTTCAATGGGGGTTGTTATTGTGATTTGAAACCTCTGATCTACCAATCTGAATTGAGTATTTTTAAAAGTGATGGTAGAATTATGCAAAATTTAATTGTTATAATTCTAAAGACATAGCCCACCTCCTTTTGGTTGTTCTTTTAGCTGTTCAATAGGTTTGCTGCCGAAGGGAAGTGTGAGGTAGAAGTGACGTGGACTGAGGATGCTGGTGACCTCCACAGCAACCATGGACCCCTCGTCTGGCAGCAGTTCTATCTGGTCCTCCTCCAAGACGACCACGGCCTCCTGGTCCTGGGTGATGCCTGGAACAAGCAGAGAGTTGGTCATAGAGTCAAGATGTAGTCAACAAGTTTGTAAAGGAGTGAGTCAAGGAGACAGTGGTTCAAGTAGAGTCAAGGTGATTGTGGTTCAGAGAGTCAAGCAGACAGTGGTTCAAGTAGAGTCAAGGTGACAGTGGTTCAGAGAGTCAAGGAGATGGTGGTTCAGAGAGTCAAGCAGACAGTGTTCAAGGAGAGTCAAAGAGATGGTGGTTCAGAGAGTCAAGGAGATGGTGGTTCAAGGAGATTCAAGGAGACAATGGTTTAGAGAGTCATGGACACAGTGGTTCAAGGAGACAGTGGTTCAGAGAGTCAAGGAGACAGTGTTTCAAGGAGAGTCAAGGAGATGGTGGTTCAAGGAGAGTCAAGGAGATGGTGGTTCAAGGAGAGTCAAGGAGACAATGGTTTAGAGAGTCATAGAAACAGTGGTTGAAGGAGACAGTGGTTCAGAGAGTCAAGTAGGCAGTGGTTCAGAGAGTCAAGTAGGCAGTGGTTCAGAGAGTCAAAGAGACAGTGGTTAAAGGCAAGTCAAGGAGACAGTTGTTCAGAGAGTCAAGGAGACAGTGGTTCAAGGAGAGTCAAGGAGACAGTGGTTCAGAGAGTCAAGTAGGCAGTGGTTCAGAGAGTCAAAGAGACATTGGTTAAAGGCAAGTCAAGGAGACAGTGGTTCAGAGAGTCAAGGAGACAGTGGTTCAAGGAGAGTCAAGGAGACAGTGGTTCAGAGAGTCAAGTAGGCAGTGGTTCAGAGAGTCAAAGAGACAGTGGTTCAAGGACAGTCAAGGAGACAGTGGTTCAGAGAGTCAAAAGCGACTGTGGTTCAAGGAGATTCAAGGAGACAGTGGTTCAGAGAGTCAAGGAGACGGTGGTTCAAGGAGAGTCAAGGAGATGGTGGTTCAAGGAGAGTCAAGGAGATGGTGGTTCAAGGAGAGTTAAGGAGACAATGGTTTAGAGAGTCATGGACACAGTGGTTCAGAGAGTCAAGCAGACAGTGGTTCAGAGAGTCAAGGAGACAGTGGTTCAAGGAGAGCCAAGGAGACAGTGGTTCAAGGAGAGTCAAGGAGACAGTGGATCAGAGAGTCAAGGAGATGGTGGTTCAGAAAGTCAAGGAGACGGTGGTTCAGAAAATCAAGGAGACAGTGGTTCAGAGAGTCAAGGAGATGGTGGTTCAGAGAATCAAGGAGACAGTGGTTCAGAGAGTCAAGGAGACAGTGGTTCAGAAAGTCAAGGAGACGGTGGTTCAGAAAATCAAGGATACAGTGGTTCAGAGAGTCAGGGAGATGGTGGTTCAGAGAATCAAGGAGACAGTGGTTCAGAGAGTCAAGGAGACAGTGGTTCAGAGAGTCAAGGAGATGGTGGTTCAGAAAGTCAAGGAGACGGTGGTTCAGAAAATCAAGGAGACAGTGGTTCAGAGAGTCAAGGAGATGGTGGTTCAGAGAATCAAGGAGACAGTGGTTCAGAGAGTCAAGGAGACAGTGGTTCAGAAAGTCAAGGAGACAGTGGTTCAAGGACAGTCAAGGAGACAGTGGTTCAGAGAGTCAAAAGCGACTGTGGTTCAAGGAGATTCAAGGAGACAGTGGTTCAGAGAGTCAAGGAGACGGTGGTTCAAGGAGAGTCAAGGAGATGGTGGTTCAAGGAGAGTCAAGGAGATGGTGGTTCAAGGAGAGTCATGGACACAGTGGTTCAGAGAGTCAAGGAGACAGTGGTTCAAGAAGAATCAAGGAGACAGTAGTTCAAGGAGAGTCAGGGAGACAGTGGTTCAGGAGAGTCAAGGAGACAACGATGATTGTCACGGCGATTGTGTACTAAAGACATGGTGGTTCAGAAAGTCAAGGAGACGGTGGTTCAGAAAATCAAGGATACAGTGGTTCAGAGAGTCAGGGAGATGGTGGTTCAGAGAATCAAGGAGACAGTGGTTCAGAGAGTCAAGGAGACAGTGGTTCAGAGAGTCAAGGAGATGGTGGTTCAGAGAGTCAAGGAGACAGTGGATCAGAGAGTCAAGGAGATGGTGGTTTAGAAAGTCAAGGAGACAGTGGTTCAGAGAATCAAGGAGACAGTGGTTCAGAGAGTCAAGGAGATGGTGGTTCAGAGAATCAAGGAGACAGTGGTTCAGAGAGTCAATGAGACAGTGGTTCAAGGAGAGTCATGGACACAGTGGTTCAGAGAGTCAAGGAGACAGTGGTTCAAGAAGAATCAAGGAGACAGTGGTTCAAGGAGAGTCAGGGAGACAGTGGTTCAGGAGAGTCAAGGAGACAACGATGATTGTCACGGCGATTGTGTACTAAAGACATGGTGGTTCAGAAAGTCAAGGAGACGGTGGTTCAGAAAATCAAGGATACAGTGGTTCAGAGAGTCAGGGAGATGGTGGTTCAGAGAATCAAGGAGACAGTGGTTCAGAGAGTCAAGGAGACAGTGGTTCAGAGAGTCAAGGAGATGGTGGTTCAGAGAGTCAAGGAGACAGTGGATCAGAGAGTCAAGGAGATGGTGGTTTAGAAAGTCAAGGAGACAGTGGTTCAGAGAATCAAGGAGACAGTGGTTCAGAGAGTCAAGGAGATGGTGGTTCAGAGAATCAAGGAGACAGTGGTTCAGAGAGTCAATGAGACAGTGGTTCAAGGAGAGTCATGGACACAGTGGTTCAGAGAGTCAAGGAGACAGTGGTTCAAGAAGAATAAAGGAGACAGTGGTTCAAGGAGAGTCAGGGAGACAGTGGTTCAGGAGAGTCAAGGAGACAACGATGATTGTCAAGGCGATTGTGTACTAAAGACATGGTGGTTCAGAAAGTCAAGGAGACGGTGGTTCAGAAAATCAAGGATACAGTGGTTCAGAGAGTCAGGGAGATGGTGGTTCAGAGAATCAAGGAGACAGTGGTTCAGAGAGTCAAGGAGACAGTGGTTCAGAGAGTCAAGGAGATGGTGGTTCAGAGAATCAAGGAGATGGTGGTTCAGAGAGTCAAGGAGATGGTGGTTCAGAGAATCAAGGAGACAGTGGTTCAAGGAGAGTCATGGACACAGTGGTTCAGAGAGTCAAGGAGACAGAGGTTCACAGAGTCAAGGAGACTGTGGTTCAGAGAATCAAGGAGACAGTGGTAGAGGAGAGTCAAGGAGACAACGATGATTGTCACGGCGATTGTGTACTAAAGACAATCCCGGGGAAGTGAACAGTGGTAGTAGTCAGTATGGGAGCAGTAGTCAGGATAAGAAGATGCATAAGTGTAGCCATGCATTGGATGAAACAGATCCATATGCTATATGCAACAATCCCAACTGCTTCACGAGAGTGTTGATCCCGTGTGCGGCGATCTGGCGAACATGAACGGCAATCCTGGAAAGTCGAACCTTAGAGGAGTGGTCCTAAGAGCCTTGATCCCCTGATCATTGATCCTTGGAATGGCGATACGTGGTAGAAGCGCCAATCCTTGTGCCAAGTTGAGGACAAACGCGGGTCACTATCCTGGGCCAATGTTGAAACAGTCACAGCTGATTTAGGGGTGACTGTATTCTTAGGCGAAGAGGAGCGTTTGATAATGACAGGAACTTCCTTTTAAGGAGCGGGGACAGAAAATCACTGGGAGGGTCGACCAGTGACTGGCTGAGATGTGTTGTCCGTAGATAGGACCATGGGGACGTCTGAGGAGGCATAGACACCCTGGGGACATACCATTGAACCAGGATGGTAGGGAACCCGTGAAGATCTGGGGTAGAATAGGTCTTGAGCAACTTTTGCTTGCCGTAAAAGGCGACTATGCTTATTGTAAGAGGCAATTAACGGTATCGGGTGGTCGGACTCGCTGATTTGGTTGTTGCATGTCATCGGATCCCAATTGCGTGGATCAATGCTCATGATGTCAATCACTGGATTGTCTGGTCCAGACTTGATTATTTCCAGACCGCCGTCATATAGCTGGAATTTTGGTGAGTGCAGTGTCAAAGAACATACCAACAAAAGATGGTAGGGACGTCGACCGTAAGGAAGCTATCTGAGACATTATCCTCAGCCACTGACAGTGCAGGTAGTTGCTTGTGGTTTGGTGCCAGAAACGGAGGATGGGACAACCAGCTTGGTGTCCCTCTTAGGTTTCGTTGCAGGGGACAGTCTGCGTTCAATGTCTTTGGACTTCGGACGCTTGTCTACGTCTTGCTTCTGGCACTTGCATTAATTGTAACGGATTTATCCGTGTGATGGGAGCATGGGAGATCACCGTCCACAACATAAATTGTGAGGATCCAAGGTGGAGAAAGTTTGTCTGCACTTGAGACATGCCGGGTGATTTTCATGTTCAGTACTCATTGTAATTCCAACTGGTTGATACAATACTGGAGGGAAATCCGAACAAAAACACAACAAACAGTAATCTCTAAGAACCACGTCTCTACAGGGGGTATGTAATAGCCATGGTCACGGTTGATTGACGGTTGAAGCCACAAGCTAGAACCACCAGGAGCAGTGTACCACATTCCGTGCAGTTGTGGACAAGCTTACATAGGTGAAACATGTAGGCCCCTCAAAACCTGAATTAAAGAACATCAAAGCCCAGTCTCCAAAGATGACTCTAAATCAGCTCTCTCAGACCACATCCTTGACAACCCAAGCCACAGCATCCAGTGGGATAAAATCAAAGCCCTCACCACCAACCTCAAAGACATCAAAATCAGAAAACTACAAGAAGCCATCAACATTCCTCATTCCGTCTTGCTTGAGAACGGTATAAGGATCTATACCAAAATTTCACTTTTTACAATATCAAAGAAGCTGTTATCCATAAATTGTGTCTACCTTGTCACCTGTCAACTTCTAAAAAATGCCTATCAAACAATTTGACCCCAATCAGCTTACTTACTTACTTACTTTGGAGATTTAACGTGCGCTTTCCGACTGATGTGTATTTCGCACACGGGCCCGGCCAGGCCATTTAATGTGTTTCCGAAAGGGGTGAAAGTGGTGTGTGCAACCCAAGAGGGGGCTTTAGGGGTTGCTTATATAGAATTTGGGAATTTTGAGATCTGGAATAGATGTCGATGGGGTTGGGGATGAGAACTAAGGGAGCTTGGTATGGTGGATGTTTGTTTGTTTATGTAATTTTGATTTGGTAGATTATAGTGTTTTTAGATGCGTTTTATTAGTTCCGTTTTGATTAAGAATATGCCTAAGGCCTTGAAGTTTTCTAGTTTATTTTGAGGGTTTAGTATTGCTTCTAGAGTGAGAGCCTTGTTTAGATTGAGGGTGGTTTGTAATGCGGTTCGATGTGTTAGGTAGTGTGTGCAGTGGATGAGTGCGTGTTCTGGGGTTTCTAGTTGTTTGCAGTGTGGGCAGTTACCTGTAGTATGTTTTTTTAATTTTTATTTAGGTGGTTATTTAGGTTGGTGTGTCCTGTTTGGAGTTTAGTGATTACTCTGTGGATTTTTTTGATGGATGGAGAATTTTTGGTTTGGTTAGTGGTTTGCTGAGTACTTTTTGAATTTGGCTATTTGAGTTTAGATATAGGGTATGCCATTTTTTGGTGATTTTTTGCTTGTTTACGCTTTTAATTTCTGATTTTGAGATGGGTAAGTTTAAGCTTATTTCTGGGATTTTGAGGGATAGTTTAGCTGCCTTATCAGCGTTTTCATTTAAGAATTGACCTTCACTTTGTGTGAGTTCATTGGAGTATGAACCTGCATAGAGTGAGGGCCGAACTGTATGAACATTGGAGCTTGCGATTTTTTTATAACAATTTCTTTCCTCAAAGGACGTAGGCCAAGATCTAAACACAATTTTATTTAGTATGTGTGACTTCATGTTTACACTGACAGCCAAACAACAACCAGCTATATCGCGGAATAAAATAGATCCCCCAAAAGAGAGGTCACATGAGTGTATGGATGCAGAACTTGCTCTTCAGAAATATCTTCCGCAACACATGTGTTCATATAATATCCCCATTAGATGAGAAAGGTCTGTAATGAACTACCTCAGTAAGTCAGTCACAATGACAGCGCGTCATAATACATAAATTACATCAAGTACAAGACGTCACAATGGCCGACACGATAAACGTGACGGGAGGATTTCCGAAGTTGTTAATGAACCTGTGGCGGTTACAAGTGTTAGTCATAATTGATCAACTGACCAATTATTGAAAGGTGATTAAAGATGCGTCAAAGACACCAAGGTAAATTCGTAGATTGCTGGAGACGGTTTGTACATTAGGATGGGCCGTAGCGAGGAAATTCGTGAACAATCATGCAGTCAAGGTCTCTTACGTTTCTCAATGTATACTGAAATACTGAGACCAAGATAAAATGTTCTAAATGATCAGAAATAATGCTTATGTATGTTTTCGTGCTAGGGAATTCCCAGGGGTTTCCCCAGGAATGTGGAAGTAGTCCGTCAGTGTTTACGTCATTTCAAGAACACGGTCTCGTGAAAAACGTATGAACGTCAAATTGTGTCGTTCATACACTTATGAACGTCAACTTCGCGGTCATGTGACTGACCTCTCGTCCAATGGAAAAGCCATATGTCGTGTAAATGTCAAATTAAAAAATTATTACCGTATATTCCTACGTGGGCGGGTATCCACACGAAGGTTATCTGTTTGCCTGCCTTAGTTAGGTCGTTGGAGCTTTTAAGTAACTGATTTATTAATTTAGGTCGGTTTTTGGTATTTTTGTTTTGGAGGGCTTGCAGTCCACTTAGGGAGTCGGTAAGTATTAGGATTTTTTTGTGTTTTTTTTATTCTTGATTATGGAGGGCTGAGGCCATGCCCATTAGTTCTGCCGTGAATATTGATTGGTTGTTTGGGAGTCGGAGGGATTGTGTGGTTTTAGTTGGTTGTGTGGTATGGACTCCGGCCAATCAGCTATAATCCTGTAGTTTATATAACTGACATCGCCCTTTGTTTATGTCACTGACTTCACCGATAATTGTCGTTACTATACCCTAGTGTGTACATAACAGGCTTCTCCACTCCAGTATAAATACATCTGACATCTACTCTACTGTATAAACACTGCCTCCTACCTGTATATATACTTGTCAACCATACCCTGTATATCGCTTGCTTGATAATGGTGTTAGAACCTGGCTACACCGAAACGTCGCTCTTAGCTCTTAATTGTAATGAAGAAGTTGCTCATCCATAAATTCTTATCCTTACTAAATATTACTTGTAACATTAGTATTAACAACGCGTGTCTGTCTGACGTTGATTAATGAATAATTTGCATACTCATATATGCAAGGGGCCGACATATGGTTCTCAGTAGGAAGTGACAACTTGGAGACGATGGCTTGCGGTATAAACAGTTGTACTTTATACATGTAGATAAATACATACAAAAGACACTTTGTGCCAGGTCAGCACATAGTGGTTGTGGTTGTTGTCTTGGTGCCCCGGAGCACCCAGCCTAACCCTAGCTAGGCTAAGGGTAAGACCTTGCTTTTCTCCTCCTCTCCTTTTTTTCCCCTCTCTGGACCAAGGCTTATGCAGTCAAGTCCCGTTAATCCGACATCGATGGTTGCATATGATTGTGTCGGATTAACGAGTATGTCGGATAAACGAAATTTAGTAGTATCAACGTTCGTGATCGAAAATCGGACAACTACACGATAGATAAGGATTCAAACACGTTATAAAAAATATGAAATATATATTCATATTGTTATGTTAAATTATTGGTGGAATATGTTTTCTAATCATTCAACCTCTAAAGTTTAACACAAAACAACTGTTACGGACTGTTTGACAGATTCAAAATACTTTAAAAAGCATAGTCTTGAATGGAAGTCGCAACTTTGAAACTGGTACCCAAAGCTTAAGAAAGCTGCTTTCTAAGTGGCTAACGTCGACTTCCTGTTGGTCATTTCATTGGTAGGTCATAGTTCGCGAAAGGTTGTTCTGACATGACTTGTAATGGGATGTCCTCGTCGATAGCGAGAACTTGTATCTGATTTTAATAAGATTGAGGTAATCTAAGCATGTGAATTATCCTGTTTTCTTTATTTAAAGCATTAATTGTTTATTGTTAAGCAAGTTTATCGCTGCAGCTTTGTAATATGCAGCTACCAGCCGACTCGCCTCGCATCAAAACACTGGCTGTGTACTCGTGGGCAGATGACCACGGAGTACGCTGATCACTGTGTCGGATTAACGAGACTGATTAATGAGTGATTTCGGTATTTCGCTGCAAATTAGGTGTGTCGGAGTCGGAGTGCGAGACTGTCGGATTAACGGGTCTAAATAGCACTGATTTAATCG
Organism: Haliotis cracherodii; assembly: GCF_022045235.1. NCBI lineage: Eukaryota > Metazoa > Mollusca > Gastropoda > Lepetellida > Haliotidae > Haliotis > Haliotis cracherodii. Next base: position 52,110,379 of record NW_027266319.1, on the reverse strand, counting down.
GTTCCCATCATTAGTGTCGGATAAAGCCGATTGTCGGATTAACGAGTGTCGGATTAACGAGACTTGACTGTATATAGCCATGGTCACCTGACATTTAGCAAGTAATAAATATAAATATAAACAGTAATTCATTAGCAGGATGGCAGACAGTCGATGTACACAAAGATGGGGATTAACAATTAGGATTAGCATCTTATAAATAACAGCAATTAAGTGTTTCAAGGCATGGCTCCAGGGTAATGAGCCTTTGCAATTAAATGTTCTTCAGACAATGGGTGTTGTAAATCAGTCGCTATGACAGTATTCACAATGTCAAGCTCAAAGGTTTCACACATTTGTATGCAATGTTGTTATCTCGTCAGTGCTGAGGCCACTTTGTCGGCAACATAATTGCGAAAATTTCTCTGGCAGCCAGTTGAGTTGTTTTACCAACAAAAAACTTTATCCTTTCATCATGGACAGACAAATAGGACGGAATGTGATGAAAGCAAACATTACAGGATCTGGTAACTGTAGACTTGGTACAATTTCCGGCAACACATGCGTTTACCATTTTAGCATGATAATCATACAAAATCAACAGTCCATGAAAAATAGAACGGATGCATAGCTGCTTCGCATCACAAGATAGGTTATATAGTAGACACTGCAATAAAATCTATGTACCAGCCATTGAAAATATTTGGTAGCTTTCAACCATGTCCCCAAAAAGGTTTGTTTCAGAGGGTGATTTGGGCACGTGAGATTTTAACACAATCACTTGGACATTTAAATAATGTCGATGAATGTTATGAATTTTTCTCTTGGAAATTGACAAAATCTAAATGTTACTTTAAGTCAAGCTTGATGAGAGAATCTCTATCTAATCTGTCTGTATACAAGAGTAGTTATTGAGCTATCAAAACAATACCATGGAATAGCAATTTGGAACTTTGTAATTCTGTGTCAGGTACACATCAATGTGAGTTAGTGTCAAACTTACTGCAATGGAAAGGAAAAAATATCAACATGAAAAAAATCCCAAAATAGCAAAAGGCACCAATTGACAACCTGGTCTTTGTGTGTGCAAAGTTTATATGTAAGAATACCCATCAGATTCAGAGATATGGTCAGACAAACACACCACTATGAACAGAATCAAGTCAAACTTGTTGCCATGGAAACATTCTAAAAATAGCTTATGATCCCACTTTATCCCCTGATTAATACATCTACCAAGTTTTGTGGATGAATCTTGAATAGTTTTTTCGCTGTGCTCCGAAAGAGTGGAGAGAGTCATGAACAGGCGTGTAATTCCTTGCACCACCACACATTCATACAAAATAATCCCTGTCACTGATTATTTTCAGGCTTAAATTCTGGTGTTTTCACATTGCATTTAATGCAATAATGATAAACGTAGCCTGAAAGCCTCTTCCCCTTAATGGAGCTGTGATTAGTGAAATACAACTCACCTCTATAAGGCCATCACGTTAGCAATATATTAATCATATCAATATATATTGGGACATTTTTAATTCCAATATGGGAATTCTACTGACGTATGCTGCAGAAATGGGGCCAAGTATACCTGTCAGGGATAGATAAATCACTGGAACCTCATTGATTGAATTGAACCATTAGTAGATAGCATCAGCATTAATCCATGCCATGGGGCAAAGTGTCACACATATCTATCTGCCAGGTCAGATATTGGAGGGCTCCACACTAATCTTGGGGACAGATCTGCCCTGGGATTCTGCCCTGAAAATTTCCAATGGGACTTTCTGGTCAGGACATCCCCGAAAGAAAGTGAAGTGAAATCAGTGCTGGAGCAGGCAAATATCAGAGTATGATATTTCTGTTACTGCATTAAATTCATCTTCTTGTCCCCTGTACCATTCCAAGTCTTTTATTCCTTATTATCTCGTACAAGAAGCATGGTCTCTGTCAATCTCATTCAAATCTCCCTGTGTGAAGATCTGACAAGTCATTTATAGGTCACACAGGTGGAGTTTCTACTCAGTGTCAAGGCTTCTAAATTATCGGCACTAGATTTGACGAGTTTAATCAGGTTAATTAACAACTTGAACAGTATTTCATGTTGATGCACGTACCACAACCAGATGTATCTTAAAATAAAATAGTCCTCAAAAGAGAGGTGACATAAGTGTATGTGTGCTCAACGTGCTCAGTAGCATCTTTGTAGTTTGGTTACCACAAATAAATTCAAGTAATATCATCATGAGATGAGGAAGGCCTGTGAAGAACTATCTCAGTATGTCAGTCTCAGTGAGTGCATCGTAATACATTTACATCAAGTACAGAACGTCGAAATGGCCGACACGATAAACGTGATGGGTCAGATCTAAAAATATGTTGTTAATGAACCTGTGGCCATCACAAGGGTATCTCATCATTGATCTTAACTGGCTGATCATTAAAACGTCATAATGAAGAGGTAAATTCATAAATTGCTGTAAACTGTCAGTGTCAGTCTAGACACGTTTCAAGTCGATAGTTTGGATGTGCATTTCTTCATGAGGATGTGTCGTTGCTAGGATAATTGTGCACAAGCATTCAGTCAAATATTTTTCCACTGTATACAGAAACACTCAGTTCAAGATTAAAGTGTCTTAATGATTGGAAATAGGGCTGGGAATTTACTACCTGGGTACCCACCCTACTATTACCCGACCCTACCCGGGTACCCACCCCACTATTACCCCACCCTAGCCGCATACCCACCCCACTATTACCCGACACTACCCGGGTACCCACCCTACTATTACCCGACCCTACCCGGGTACCCACCCTACTATTACCCGACCCTACCTGGGTGCCCACTCCACTATTACTCGACCCTATCCGGGTACCCACCCTACTATTACCCGACCCTACCCGGGTACCCACCCTACTATTACCCGACCCTACCCGGGTACCCACCCCACTTTTACCCGACCCTACCCGGGTACCCACCCCACTATTACCCGACCCTACCCGGGTATCCACCCCACTATTACCCGACCCTACCCGGGTACCCACCATACTATTACCCGACCCTACCCATGTACCCACCCCACTATTGACCGACCCTACCCGGGTACCCACCCCACTATAACCCGACCCTATCCGGGTACCCACCCCACTATTACCCGACCCTACCCGGGTACCCACCCCACTATTACGCGACCCTATCCGGGGACCCACCCCACTATTACCCGACCCTACCCGGGTACCCACCCTACTATTACCCGACCCAACCCGGGTACCCACCCCAGTATTACCCGACCCTACCCGGGTACCCATGCCACTATTACCCGACCCTACCTGGGTACCCACCCCACTACTACCCGACCCTACCCGGGTACCCACCCTACTATTACCCGACCCAACCCGGGTACCCGGTTTTGGTCTCAAGAGATAGGTACAAATGTCCAATTGGGAATAGTTTGACCGAAGCCTGGCAAAATGTATTTAGATACTCAAATAAAACGATCTGGTCATGCCTACACTGAAGTTGACTGAAGCTCTATCTATATTCAAACATATAAAGTCAGAAGGAATGTGTGCATAGTCAGAAAGAAATGCGGACACTAGTCACTTATAGTGCAACTGTGAAAGTTCTAGATAATCTTTGCTATTAACAATATATCACGTGACTAACCACAGGTCCGGGTAGTACTTTGGGCACTCGGGTCCTACAGGACCCACCCGGCCCGAGTACCCAAGTTACCCGTCCCAGCCCTAATTGGAAACAATGCTCATGTACTTTATTCGTGCTGGGGAATTCCAAGCGGTTTCCCTGACGAGATAACAAAGTAGTACATGAGTGTTTGTCATTTCAAAAATCCAGTCTTGTGAAAAACATAAGAATGTCAAAATGTGTGTTTCATACATTTATGAATGTCCGTTTCGAGGTCATGTGACTGATGTCTCATCCAATGGAAAAGCCATAAATCTAGCAAACTTCACATAAAAAATTATGAGTACAAGATCCACTCCATCTGGGCACAATGACATGTATTATTTAAGCCAGTTCCAGACGAAATCAGCGATAATTTATTTTTCTTTAAAAAATTCAATCTCTTGCATATACGTTCTAGATAGAACAGCTTTTCAACATTCTGTATACATAAAGCTTGAACATTTCACCCCTCAAACAGCTGAAACATTTCCTGTCTTCGATGGTTAAGCGTTGATAAGCTCTGGTTTTTGTGACAAATACATCCATGTTATCATTTTGATAAATACCAACTGACAACTGCCCAATGATATGATTAGACTGGTAGCAGGCGAATTATGATTCTTAAATAACTCGGCAATGTAAGAGTGCAACAACTCGCTGTCGAAAAGTTGAATCAAATAAACAAAATAATTCCAAAAATGGTCATTATAAACGGTTATCATAAGACAAAATATTATGCAAATAAGTATGCATACCGTAACTGATAAACATTTATGGTCAGATAATAACATTGTTCATGTAGTCATAATATCACAAGAATATGTAAAATATGTTGAAGTGCAAAATTTGATAGAAAAGCTTGAAAATAATGAAGAATTAGTGTATTGATAGATAAAAATACGCAAATTCCATAATTTTTCTGCAATTCTGTGTCAAGTTACATTTTCTGTAAATCGTTACGTCATCACAGAATTGCAGAATTTGTCTGGGACTGACAAGCCAAAACATAGATCCTGACTGACCTATTCTTCCAGGAATATCCAAGGGATTGTCCACAAAGCAGAAGAAGACAAAAAGGTTATGGCGCCGCTTTTAACAATACTCAAGCAAACTCACAGCAGGGGACAGAAATCTTGTACCCATGCATGTTGGGAATTGATCCCAGGTCTTTGGTCTTTGCCCTGTCCACTAAAGACTACATCATTAAAGTGTTCTTCTCTCACCTGAGGTGTGCTGGACATGTCTGTATGGGCAATATGTTCCGCGCCAACATTTGCCTGGAGTGTTGAAGTACCTGCAGATCCTCCGCTCGTCCCTAGCCTCTGAAAACACAAACTGTCATAGTCACTTCACAAGTTCAATACTGTTCCTTGTCAATCATAAAGGTAAACACAATTACAAACAAAACGAAAAAAAGCAAAATGAAGGACAGTTCATGAAAGCTGTCATGGAGTTAAAGAGACACCTGTCAATCAAGCAACTTGAGTGACCAATCAGAAAGTCTGATTTTGTTTCTTTGTTTGTTGTTTAACGCCTCACTCAGTAATATTCCAGCTATTTGACTGCGGTCTGTAAATAATCGAGTCCGGACCAGACAATCTAGTGATTGATATCATGAGCATCAATCCACGCAATTGGGATCGATGACATGCATCAACCAAGACAGAGAGCTGGAAAGTCTGATGTTGTTGTCAGATAATTTTAACAACTTTTCATTATATATTGTAGAAGAACATACAGGTTAAAACATGTGTTTGTGGAAGCATGTGATGGGCTCTGGCAAAAGGTTAATTAGATACACAGACTTGAACTACTTGCTGACATGTCGAAAACTAAAACCTGGACTGTCCTTGATAATGTCATTTGTGTAATCTTTTGATCCACTTGTTTGTTTGTTTGTTTGTTGTTTAACGACACACTCAGCAATATTCCAGGTGTAAGATGGCGGTCTGTAAATAATCGAGTCTGGACCAGACGATTCTGTCAGTTGCCTCTTACGATAAGCATCATAGGTTAGTTAGTCCCAATCCCGTTAGTCACATTTATGACCCACACTTGTCACAACACACCATAAGCGTTCCCCATTGCTATCTTTCCAGAATGACCCAAACATTAATAAAGCACCCAATATACTGAACACAAATAGTTAGGGCTCATTAATACTTTGGGGGATATTTTTATGAAATTGTGTCTCCAGTTTTCACTTCAAAATATATCCTCAAATATATTCATGATCCCTACCTTTTTTCGTTCAGTATGGATAGATATATTAATAACGAATCATAAAATACTTAGGTAAAGCAGCTTCTGAAATATTTCTCAGGTCTACACAAAATAATGGACATGCTGGATGTTCTCAAAAATAATAATGGGCCACCCAGGAATTCCTCGGCTTCTTTCAGAGAAAAAAACAATGTATGAACAAGAGAATTTATGGATGTCAACTTCTTTATTATGAGGAACACAATGTTTCGGAGTATGTGCTTACTCCTTCATCCTTCTGAGTACGTGCTTACTCCTTCATCCATCTGAGTATGTGCTTACTCCTTCATCCAAACAATGTATGAACAAGAGAATTTATGGATGTCAACTTCTTTATTATGAGGAACACAATGTTTCGGAGTATGTGCTTACTCCTTCATCCTTCGGAGTATGTGCTTACTCCTTCATCCTTCAGAGTATGTGTTTACTCCTTTATCCTTTGGAGTATGTGCTTACTCCTTCATCCTTTGGAGTATGTGTTTACTCCTTCATCCTTCAGAGTATGCGTTTACTCCTTCATCCTTCAGAGTATGTGCTTACTCCTTCATCCTTCAGAGTATGCGTTTACTCCTTCATCCTTCGGAGTATGTGCTTACTCCTTCATCCTTTGGAGTATGTGCTTACTCCTTCATCCTTCAGAGTATGCGTTTACTCCTTCATCCTTCAGAGTATGTGCTTACTCCTTCATCCTTCAGAGTATGCGTTTACTCCTTCATCCTTCAGTGTATGCGTTTACTCCTTCATCCTTCGGAGTATGTGCTTACTCCTTCATCCTTCGGAGTATGTGTTTACTCCTTCATCCTTCGGAGTATGTGCTTACTCCTTCATCCTTTGGAGTATGTGCTTACTCCTTCATCCTTCGGAGTATGTGCTTACTCCTTCATCCTTCGGAGTATGTGCTTACTCCTTCATCCTTTGGAGTATGTGCTTACTCCTTCATCCTTCGGAGTATGTGCTTACTCCTTCATCCTTTGGAGTATGTGCTTACTCCTTCATCCTTCGGAGTATGTGCTTACTCCTTCATCCTTTGAAGTATGTGCTTACTCCTTCATCCTACAGAGTATGTGCTTACTCCTTTATCCTTCAGAGTATGTGCTTACTCCTTCATCCTTTGGAGTATGTGCTTCCTTATGTGTATCACTTCTAAATGCCTTTAAAAGACTTTAAACAATCAGCAATCAGTCGAATTAATAAGACCATGAATTTCAGTGATCAATTCCCATAATTTCCCCAACAATTCCCCTTTATAAGCCCAATAGAATCTGTTTCAGGGGACAATCAAGACTGGTCGATGATGTTTTATATTTACAAATACTTACTTTCTTTTAAATAGGTCAAATTTTAAAAAAAAACATTGATTTTTTATTTCAGATAACCCAGATAACCCAAGTTTACAAAATATTTTACAATTCATCACCAATCTATCGTAGAGAAGACGAAAAACTGCAACTCATTCCATCTGCTCGTACCTTATGTAAACAGTGTTTGTCTAACATGACACAGACACTATCCCAAATGTCTGCCACTATTTGACTATCATTGATATACTATCGAAAACCCATAAACTATATTCACGAGCTCACAGGATGGTGCTCTTGTCTTCCTCATGTGCACATAGAGCCCTAGTGATTGACTGTTACTACGGTTACATCATGACGGCTTGTTAATATCAGTGTCCCTGTTGGGAGAACACCTGTCATATTGATGTCTGATGCTGAGTGGAGCTACTAGCAATTTTACACCAAGGAGACAGGAACATGACATATGCCACTATATATGACATAGGGACATGTATGTGAGTGTCATATCCATATGATTTGTATGTCGGACGGATAACAACGTGACGTGCCAGACAGATGTTGATGAGAAACGGTCCTACGTACTTATACCTTGTCAGCTGATTCTGCTGAAACCTTGACAGGCTGTTGGATAATCTCTGATAATGAACATGTTTTCATGTTGGATAATCAGGACAACTAAAACCATTATAATCTCAAGCTATCAAATATCATGAAAGCTTGTGGAGCTGTGCTCAGCTGGTAGGTTATGTAGTGTGTGAATTCCTTGAAACTGAATGAGTGAGTGATTGAGTATGGTTTTACGCTGCTTTTAGCAATATCACAGCGGGGGACACCAGAAATGGGCTTCAAACATTGTACCCATGTTGGGAATCGAACCCGGGTCTTCGGCGTGACGAGCGAACGCTTTAACCACTAGGCTACCCGACCCCCCAACCCCCCCCGTTGAAACTGAAACCTGTGGTCAGTAATATTCCAGCTTTATCGTGGAAGCTTGTAAATAGTCTCGACTAGATTGGTCTTAGGACTGTATCATATTTTGCCAATCCTAATTTAATGTAACATTTTTTCATGAACACCCTCCCCGACAATTATCAGTCTCTAAATGCTGTTCAAATTAATATTTAGGCCCCACAACTAACTATCTGGGTGCCGTTGTACAAAGTGATCTTAGCGCTGAGGTAATCGTAACTCCCATACCTGAACAATTATAGACTTACGACTGTCGTAGTGCTAATGTTGTTTTGTACAACAGTACCCAGTATGCCAAATTTCAATACACTTTCAACAAGATGGCCGATTAAGAGCAAGTATTTTCCTTCACAGAGGTGCTCATTATTCAAGTATTTGTTAAGTTACTAAATGTCTCATTAACTTTAAACTTCAAACTTTTAAGTCTGTCATGTTTATATATTTTAAAGAATTATCTGAGTCCCTAAATACTGTTCAAATTGATATTTGTATTAATTGGAAGAAAACAGAACTGTGTCACTTTTTGAACGACCAGTCTCTTGTATGTCTGTTGTCTCCTGTTGCAGTCAAGATAAAGTTTTCCAAGTGTGCACCAACTTTGATTTGTATTTCTCAGGACAGCATTTTCACATTGGTGACACCAAGTGAAAAGCTTGAATCCAGTTCCAAACTCACGACATAACCTTGCCGAAAATGGAACCTAAACATGTCTAAGGCCTCACTACTAACTACTTAAAGTATGCCAAATTTCAATACACTTTCAAAAAAGGTGGCCGATTAAGAACAAGTATTTTCCTGCACAGAGGTGCTCATTATTCAAGTATTTGTTAAGTTACCAAATGTCTCATTATCTTTAAACTTCAAACTTTTAAGTCTGTAATTTTTTTATGTTTCAATTGACACAGGGCAAAACTTGTAATTAAGCCCAGGGCTAAAATTTGAAGAATATATTACTCAGTAAGAATGGGCAAAACTTATAATTAAGCCCAGGGCTAAAATACAACAAACTCCAATCAAGTAGAAAATGAAATCATGGTTATCCGATTCAACGGATCACACTGAAAAGGATGTTTTGGCTTTCAAGATGAAAATCAATGTCTTGCTGATAATTATGGATTAGTATAATTCTTTCTCACTGCAATTAGATCTTGGACTCAGATTCAGCCATAGCACAGGAACATTATTAGCTGGTGACATTGTTGATTGTCTGTTATATCCTATCGATGCATTTGGACAATTAAAAATAAGAAAGCTCTGCCACTTATCGAGGTATGAACCAACAGGATGATGTTGCAGGTTTTCACTGTTTTATGATGATACAAGCTGTGTGGTATAGGAACTACCATATTTGACGTAATATGCGCCCAGGGCGCTCTCAAAATTAGAAACAGGGGGCTCTTATTAGAGTATTATTTTACTGAAAGAAACGAGTTAAAAGATAAATTCTGTGGTTTATGCTGACAGCCTGAAATGTTTATGTACGACAGATATATTTTTCAAGAATTTAATTGCCTATAATTAAGTGTGCATATAACATATGAGTGCGTATTATACGCGAATAAATAAGTCTTGTGTACATTGATCAATCGGAAGGGGTGCTAATTAGGATTGTTCACTGGCCAATATATTAGCAAATATCGCCGTGGGCGCTTATTTGAGTGGGGTGCTTATTACATCGAATACGGTATGTGTGTAAAATGTGCATCTGCATGACACCTTGCTTAGCACCTGTCACTCAATGCGTCAAGTGTGCAGCCTGAGGTAAGATTGATGTCAATATCAAATGATGTTTTTTTAGTAATGATTTTCTAAACAAATATAGATTAATGTCACATTTATTGAGTGTGTTCAACTATTACCGTGTTTAACGTAATAAGCGCCCAGGTCGCTCTCAAAATTAGAAATAGGGGTCTCTTATTAAAATATTATTTTGGTGAGAAAAAAAACACAGAGTTGAAAGATCGTAAAAATGAAATGTTTATATATGTATACAACAGATATATTTTCCAGATTTTAATTGTCCATAATTAAGTGAGTGAGTGAGTTTGGTTTTACGCCCCTTTTAGCAATATTCCAGCAATATCATGACGGGGGACACCAGAAATGGGCTTCACACATTGTACCCGGAGGGAATCGAACCCGGGTCTTCGGCGTGACAAGCGAACGCTTTAACCACTAGGCTACCCTACCGCCCCCATAATTAAGGGTGCATATAACACACAAGTGCATATTCTACACGAATGAAAAAGACTTGTGTACATTGATAAAACGGAAGGGGTGCTAATTGGGATTGTTCACTAGCCAATATATTAGCAAATATCGCGCTTATTAGAGCGGGGCACTTATTATGTTGAATATGGTATTCCATTTGTTTAAGTAATATTTGATTAAATCTGATTCAGACAGTTTGAAATGAATAATTAGTTGAATGCCCCTTCTACCATGGCATGTTCACAGATTATTTAACAAACACAATGTGCAAATAATTCAATAGTCCATTGAATTTTTTTATTGAATTTTTTATATTTTTTATTGAAAAGGTCATGTCTCAGAAATGTTTGACATTTACTTCGAAAAACGAACCCCTGATCAGATGGTACACCAAGGAGACTGCATGTCTTCGAAAGGAAAAACTGGTAATACTCAGTACTGTTTTTTGCAATATACATGAAGATAAAGATCACAAGAAACAAACCCGACCAGTGACACTTCCTTGTAGTAACAGTACATCTGAAGCTCTTAGAATGGATCCACCTTATTAACATCAGATCTCTTACTCTGATAGGAATCTTGCCTCTCTGTGTAGATCTGAGGACACCTCCATCAGAGGTCACAATTAGAATTATCCAATCAGTTATATCATCATCAAAGCTTCGAAAGTTTCAGAAAGAGCGAGCGGGGAACCAGGACTGCACGTTTTTATACTCCCTCATTATTTAGCCCATGTGCTTAAAACTGGAAAAATAAAACCACTTTATGCCCATGTGCTTACATTTAGTTGAAAAATATCCCTTACCGGATGTGCTTCAGCACGGTAGGTAGCACCTTTCTATAATATGGCCAATTTGCACCAATATTTCACCTTACAACTGTTAGAGTGAGTGAGTGAGTTGGGTTTAACGCCGCTTTTAACAGTATTCCAGTTATATCGTGGCGTGTCAGCTTAATGTGGGAGGAAAGCCTGAAGTGATGCAGGTCTCAGACGTTTACCACTTCGGTGAAACCCACGAGCACGGGTATGGTGCTGACAAACCTAGAAACATAATCGGGGTGAACTGGGATTCGAACCCACAATCATACGTTTCTGGCGTGCCCAAGGGTCGCAACTCTGCACAGCAAATCGCGGCGCCTTTGACGACTGGGCCACCCGTGCCCCTATCACTGTTAGAGGTTCATACATTTACAAGCCCCAAACATGTGATATTCTGGGTCCTCAGTGTGGCATTTTATATGCATATGACCAATATACATGATTGTGATAGTGGTTTGTTGTTACTTTTTTGACAGCTGTCATTTCCATTTTGAACGTGTTCTTGACTCATAACATTCAAGTTGAAAGAGAAACATGTTAATGTATTGCTCTCCCATTCCATTTGTGAGCATTGTTTTATTAATTTTGAGATAATCATCCTTTCGATAATGTTTTGGTCCCTTTTTTGTTTTTAAGCCCTGGGCTTAAATTTGAATATGTTACACTATTAAAATCTGTATTTAAGCCTGGGACTTAAAAACATGCAGTTCCGGCATTCAGAAACAAAAAAACGACAAGTTCCGACAGTAGAAAGTATATATTCATTGTGGATTGTTCTGTCTTATCTGAGCGGTGTCACATGTACACCCAAATCGGGTAACGATCAAAGAAATATTTGCATTCTGTGAAGGTTTTCATTTGTACAAACTGAAAGTTAAGAATCAAGGTAGTAAAAGAAATGAAGCCAAATCTTGTAGAAAGCTGACAGATGGCTCAGGAACTTACACAGGTTTCATTTAAATTGGGTGGTCAAAGTTCACTCAGGGCTCATCTGATGCTTTTTTGGTTTGGTTTGTTGTTTTACGCCACACTCAGCAATATTCCAGCTATATGACAGCGATATGTAAATAATTGAGTCTGGACGAGACAATCCAGGGATCATCATGAGCATCGATCGGGGCAATTGGGATCTATGACATGCATCAACCAAGTCAGCAAGCCTGACAACCCGTTAGTCGCCTCCTACGACAAGCATAGTCGCCTTTTCAGGCAAGTATGGGTTGCTGAAGACCTATTCTACCCCAAATCTTCACGGGTCTCATCTGATGCTACCTTCTGTGGAAGAGTCATCATATCTTAATCTGGGGGGTCAGAGTAAAAGATCTGATTTCAATGAGACTGAGAATGTGCTAAACTTCCTTTACATGTCAACATAACCATTGAATCTAACAGCAAAGACAAGGAACGGAGTGAGTGAGTGAGTATGGTTTTACGCCACTTTAAGTAATATTCCAGCAATATCATGGCAGGGGACACTAGAAATGGGCTTCACACATTGTATCCACATGGGGATTCGAAAACAGGTCTTCAGCGTGATGAGCGAATGCTTTAACCTCTTACCCTAGTCTACTCTACCACCTGATAAGGAATAGAAGGTTGCAGATAACATAATATTAACATGTCAATACAACGTTTTAAACATCTTCCCGTCGTGAGGCAAGGATGGTAACTGACTATATAAGTACAGTTTCCACACTTGCTGAACTAGGCTCGAATTAAGGAGTTATACTTTGGCTGGACTATCGAGTTTATGCATAGTCTAATCAAAATCTGGAAACGAAAAAATTGACATCCGGTTCATAAACTGCCTAGCAGATTTTGGTCAATTACAGGATCTGCAAAACATGTACTGCCAACTCAGAATCAACGGACATTTCCCACATCTTTTCATGTCTTTAATCAAGGTGCTCATTTGATTTGATTTGATCTGTTTGATATATCTGCAAAGTTGTGTTGAAGGTTTGAGCTGTGCTCCAGAAATCAAATCCACCCGCTGATGAGACTAAGTACATAATGTTTCCATGGAAATCGAGAAAAATTAAAAAGCCAAAAATCTGTATATAGCAAAAGGCACCACTTCAGGATCAGTTTGATATATCTGCCACGTTTTGTTGAAACATATTGAACGGTTTTCGTGTTACGCTCTGGAAACAAAATAATTACAGATAAAAGAGGTATATCCCCCACATTATGTGCCAGGGTATAACAATCTGGACAACAAAAACGCTGTCCCATCCCAGATGATGGAGCTGCAAGTTCAAGTACCAGTTCAACCCCATGTTGAGCTCTCATCGTCTGACATTCTATAACGCCACACTTTCCATATTGTATGGTTTACAGATATTTTGCATGTCAAAAGGGTCCAATTGAAAATAGAAACAAAATTGTGCGGCTCAATATTTTTTAAAATATGATATGTTGCACAAATTTGTTTGGATAACTTGGTCTATTTGTAATGATTTACGCAAATTCTGATTAGAGTGCTTTCTGTTTCATAACTCAACAGTAAGAACTGTGGCTCTGATCTGTAAAAATGGTGTTGGCAGTGGCTAAAGACTATGCATTTGGTCAAGTTTACTTGAAAAAAATATTAGATATTAAATTTCAGTAGTTGTATCTTTTCCTTGAAATTCATCAACAAATATTGAATAGTTGTCAGTTACAGTCAAATATTTTCATCAGGGCTGGGACGAGTCCAAATTAATGACCTAGGTACCTATCCCGTATTACCCAACTCTACCCTGGTACCCGCTGTAGGTCTCAGGGGATGTCTCAAAATATGCAATTTTTTTACCACAGCCCTGGCGAAACGTATTTAGATACATGTATTAAACAATCTTGTCATGCATACACTGAAGTTTACTTAAGTGAGTATATATCTTTATTCAACCATATGAAAAGTCAGAAGGAATGGGTGCCTAGTCAGAAAGAAATGTGAACATAAGTGACTTGTAGTGTAACCATAGGGTTCAAGATCATTTTTTTCATAAAACAATATAGCATGTACCATATACCACGGGTCTATGTATAGTCCTGTGGGTACCCTGATCATACTCAGGGCCAACTCGACCCGGGTACCCGACCCCCCCCCCGTCCCAGCCCTCATGCTAATTGTAATTTCTGATTGTGGCTCCTAGTTCCAGTCGGTTGAATCAGTAAAGTGTATCTCAATACATGTGCTGGGGGTGATTATACAAAAATTACATTTCGGGTGCGTGTTTAGTTCCAAATCCAATTTAGCGGGGTTAAATCTATAGGTAACCTAGCTCTACATTGAAAACACAGTATGTTTATCTCCATTCTACCATGACTAAGTAAAACGCGAACTCTTTGGTGTTAGCAAATATACTGAGTGAAGCGGCATGGGTTGAGTTCAGTGTTTTGAGTGGGTTATCGATCTGAGTTACTGAATCACTAAACAAAATATGGCGCTGTATATACTCAAGCAGTTTGTTTACACCGTAATACTTCACTCGAACATATGACAGGCATTGAAAGCATATAAGCACGGCAACTTGGTAAGCTAACATGAGGCGGGCATCCCTTAAGAAAACAAAGCAAGATTTGCAAGGCTTTCGCTCTACAGCGCACATCACCATTATGACATCATATCGCTCATTGTGACGTAAAATATATGACGTCACAGTCGTACATAGAAAGGCACCAAAATTCCAAGCTCTCTGTTGTCTCCAAAACGTTAATACATTCCCTTTGAAAATTGCTATCGTGTCTTTTGCACGAAATGTATTGCCACTCATCCTTTGAATATTGTTTATATATAGTAACCGCGTCTGTGCATTTTGTAACCTGTAATTGTAGATATGATTATTTAAATATGCCTACCGACAATGACTGAAAAAAGAACTATTATATGAATATAAGCTTCCGCGGTGATGTAGTCGTCAAACCTGCTGTTTCAATCAGAGGGGGTATATCTTATAGCCTCTGATTGACCAATCAGAATCAAGTAAATTCAAAATTCATGGTAGAATATTCAATATCTATAATAGACTGACAGGAGTCTAATGATGATATTTTCTTCACGTCAGCTGATACTAATGACTTTATTGTCTTCATTAGTTTCAAACCAATGCCCTTTACAAACAACAATTGATTACAGTCACACGGCCATGTGATGGCCTGTTTTGCACCGAGATGTCTTTCCTATATTTTGGAAGCATGAAGCTCATCAAGGAAAAGTATTGATCCTTTGACAAGAACAATTCTTCATTCCTTGGTGTTGTGATGATTGAATGTCGATAATTAGCTCTTATGGAAATTTTCAAACATAATGTGTTCCAACGACTAGGTTTCTTCATCGTTAATGTTCTGTAAATGACCATCGATGGGCTGACCTAAGATGTCCACAAAATGAAGGATGGGCTATGATCAAAGCAGACATATATATGATATAAACTGGTACTGAAAACAATTAATAGAAAAATATAAACAGTTAAAAATGTCTGTCAATAGGAGAGCCTAATATTTTTTTTGAAGAAAATAAAAGCAAAAATATTTTTTTGAATAACAATCTTGTATTTTTTGGGTCAGACAATTTCTTCGGAAACATTACTATTTTTTAAGCATTTTTTCCGACTATTATTTTTTTAGACAAAATCCCTTAAAATAATTCTTATTCTGCCTGATGCAAATTACATGGTGACTACAAAAGACTTGTACACAAGAATCAAGTTTTATGACCAACAAGACTGGTTTTCGTAAATACTGCATATAAGTCACCATTTTCAGATAACTTTTAGATAAAAAAAACCCATCTAACATGTCTTGTATGTTTTTCCCACACCCATTCACCAAAGAATCCATATAAGAAGAAGTGTAACAGTCAAACCATAACAATCAGACATGATTACGTGGTCCAAATTGCTTCAAGAGCCCAACACAATGATCTCACAAGTGAAACTTCGGCCCACTACAGCAACTTCCTTGTTGCCCTCCGAGAACACGATACCTCATTAACATGAACTCAATATATCACTGCTGACCTTGGTATTGACTTTGGTATTGACCTTGTGGTCACGAACAGTCTTATTTAATTACTACATCATTTTTTATCCCTGAACAGAATTTAGATCAAGTGGTATATCAGAATAGTTAATTAGGAGATATACATACTGTTGTTAGCGTAGAGCTAAGTTACCGGTAGATTTGACCATGTTAGAGATTAATATGACAGAGACAGGGAGAACGAGAACTCTCAGTGAAGGGTGAACTGATCTCACTGTCAGCCGACCCTAACAGTGGAACACCCTTGTTAATCCTTCCATTGTTCTCCGCCTGGCTTGACATGTTATGACAAATGTTGGGTCATTCATTACCTGTGTGCTATTTGTATTATACGTATACTGTACATTTGACTTCATTCAATTAACCGTATCATTCTTGTTATCTATTACCTGTTGTGTGGTAATCTGCTGCTTAAAATATCAAAACATGCGGGATTCACTCCAGGAATTTTCTGACATGGGCCCTTTATGTGTTTTGTTTGTTTGTTTATTGCTTAACGCTGCACAAAGCTATATTCCAGCTATATGACGGCCGTCTGTACATAATCAAGTCTGGACTGGACAATCCAGTGATTGAT
Source organism: Haliotis cracherodii (assembly GCF_022045235.1). Taxonomy (NCBI): domain Eukaryota; kingdom Metazoa; phylum Mollusca; class Gastropoda; order Lepetellida; family Haliotidae; genus Haliotis; species Haliotis cracherodii. The sequence goes on along the minus strand of NW_027266319.1, from coordinate 52,093,547 downwards.
ATCTTGAGCATCGATCCACACAATTAGGATACAATGACATGCATCAACCAAGTTAGCAAGTCTGACCATCAGATCTTGTTAATCGCCTCTTACGACCAGCATGGGTTGCTGAAGACCTATTCTAACCCGTGTTTTCATGGGTCGGACTGTATGTGAAATTTCAAATATTCCAGAGGTACACCACACTTGCACAAACAGCACAATGTAAAAAATGCTCCATTGTATTTGAAAATGTGGGCCTATTTTTCAAATTCAGAGGCTAAAAGCACAAGGTCCCACAGAATTTATAATCCCTGAACATGTAAGCATAGATACCTCTCATCACTTCAGGGGGCACGGGTGGCCCAGTCGTCTAAGGCGCCGCGATTCGCTGTGCAGAGTTGCATCCCTTGGGCACGCTAGAAACCTATGATTGTGGGTTCGAATCTGGTTCGCCCCGATTGTTTCTAGGTTTGTCAGCACCATACCCGTGCTCGTGGGTTTCACTGAAGTGGTATACGTCTGAGACCTGCATCACTTCGGGCTTTCCTCCCACATTAAGCTGACACGCCGCGATATAACTGGAATACTGTTAAAAGCGGCGTTAAACCCAACTCACTCACTCTCATCACTTCAAAACGATGTAACAATCTACATCGAAATGTCGCTATATGCAATAAAGCAGAATGTTGTTATCCATAGAGTTGTATGTTTTCTTACTAACTCACTAACTTCTAAATGCCAATCAAACAGTAAAAGCTGTATGCCATCCTCGTGTTGATCAGTTTGCACCTTGTGACCCCCTGTGTCTATATGTAACTTGGTAAATAATAACACAGTGAGTCTCCATCACTTGGGGCCCATAACGCTGATCTACATCACTCAACATTACATGTGGGCAATCAATTCCACTAACAGATCCGGGTGGGGGACAACAGCCGTATTACATTCGGAGCTTTCAAGCAATTGTTTCAGTGTAATGCAAAAATAGATACCGGGGATCAACATAACAGGTCAGTAAACACTCAATCGTGGATCAATATTGATCATATCTCTTCACAAAGCACAGTTACATCCAGCCTAAACACTTTAACACGTAATTCAGCGACGCTAAACATTCGCCTGTTATGTTGCATGGTGACAAAAGTGACAAGTTTTAATGGTGAAATATTTATGTTTCGGGTGGAATGTCCTGAACAGAAATAGGTGTATGTTTGTAGATAAATGTGCAGGAGAACTATTAATGTTCAAAAAAATGTTTGTTTGGTGTTTATGAGTGAGTGAGTGAGTGAGTTAGTGAGTGAGTATGGTTTTACGCCACTTTTAGCAATATTCCAGCAATATCACGGCTGGGGACACCAAAAATGGGCTTCACACATTGTACCCATGTCGGGAATCCAACCCGGGTCTTTGGTGTGACGAGCGAACGCTTTAACCACTAGGCTACCCGACCGCCCCTTGTTGTTTATGACTATAGCAATGAAGAGATGATAAAACTTAAGCATCGCAAGTGAAATCCCATGGTGTTCAAAGTTCTGGAAAGACCTTCTTCAGCTGGCTGATCTGATGAGTAACAAATCACGCCTTCAGGGTTATATCGGCACTATGAAATAGAGGTCTCTCAACATGCTTCATTAAGTTTGTGATCCGTGAAGATCCGGGGTAGAATAGGTCTTCAGCAACCCATGCTTGCCGTAAAAGGCGACTATGCTTGTCATAAAGAGGCGACTAACAGGATCGGGTGGTCAGGCTCGCTGACATGGTTGTCATCATATCCCAATTGCGTAGGTCGATGCTCATGATGTCAATCACTGGATCGTCTGGTCCAGACTCGATTAATTACAGACCACCGTCAGCAGTATTGCGGAGTGCAGCTTTTAACAACAAACAGTTTGTTTGTAAATTTATTTATTTTCAAACATCTCACTCAGCAATATTCCAGCTATATGACAGCAGTCTTTAACTCTTTCAACACCGCATGCCGGAACACCGTCCAACACATCACGAGTCCTCTAGACACTGCAGGCTGATAAACAAGCCAGGCCATAGCCTCATCTAAATAACATTATCAACCCAGCTCTTATATCATACATTTATTAAAAATATCACTTTTAACAATGTCTGAAATACATATTTTATTTCAATTTATCATATTTATTACTACACATGTCCTCCAGTTGTCATAATTTGCAGAGTTTGTGGAGTTTCGAATAACATTACATTTATTCATTCAAAATTGCATTCCATTATCAGTGAGAGAGTGAGTGAGTGAGTTGGGTTTAACGCTGCTTTTAACAGTATTCCAGTCATATCAGAGTGTGTCAGCTTAATGTTGGAGGAAAGCCCGAAGTGATGCAGGTCTCAAACGTTTACCACTTCGGTGAAACCCACGAGCACGAGTATGGTGCAGACAAACCTAGAAACATTATCCGGGCGAACCAGGATTACAGGATTGATTGGCTACAATAGGTCTGCTCTTGAATTTGACTAATTACGATTATTAGAAACCAATTTCTATCCAATAAAATCGCATGTTACAGCTACGAAAATACTCCGAACTTTCTCATGTTACTGAGCGGAAAGCCATTGTTATCAGGAAATGGGTGATGACAGATAATCTTTAAAATTCTTTTTAAAATAATTTTCCGATAATGTAAACAATGGAAATTAAAAAGAAACTGGAAATTGATATTACGAAATCTTACAATTACCGAAAATTGTCTAATTTTCACTTCCATGATGCTTAATCTGGACTTTAATAAGTTGTTCGCTAACATTTTTTTATTCAAAACAAACTTAATTAAGTTGTAAATGCATTGTAACAATTTTATGGATAACAACTTCTTTAATACTGTAAAAAGCAAAGTTTCGGTCTGGATCCTTATACCATTGTCAAACAAGACTGAATGTGGGACATAGTACATGTAAGTGCATTACTTAAACAAAGTGAGTGAGTGAGTTGGGTTTAACGCCGCTTTTAACAGTATTCCAGTTATATGTGGGAGGAAAGCCCGAAGTGATGCAGGTCTCAGACGTTTACCACTTCGGTGAAACCCACGAGCACGGGTATGGTGCTGACAAACCTAGAAACATAATCGGGGCAAACCGGGATTCGAACCCACAATCATAGGTTTCTGGCGTGCTCAAGGGCTGCAACTCTGCACAGACGACTGGGCCACCCATGTCCCCAACTTAAACAGAAGTTTCATATTTATAAACAGTATGTTTAGACCTTTCAAATGGTGTATAACATGTAGTTGCAAAGATATTTTGCAAGCAAATAATTCCTTGATAAATGTTGGTTTCATCTATCACCCAGAGTCTCTGGGAACTCACTGCAATAATAAAAGCTTCTGGTTGACTGATGTTGAAAGAGCTAAATAACTGAGTCTTGACCACTCAGACAATCTGGTGACTGACATCCTAATCATCGATTTGGGGGGGGGGGGGGGGGGGCGCTACCTTATCACTGTACTTCTTGATGGGCAGGCTGACCCCCACCTAACAATGTTGTCCGTCACGATGCATTTTGAGCGCATATCTGAAAAAACGTTCACTATTTTTTTAAGAAACTTTGCAGGTCTGTCAAGTACATGCTGAACTAGTACCTTTTGCTATTTACAAATTTTAGAAATTATTATTTTTTACAATTTCCACGACAAGTTCCACCTCGGTTAAAAAAGGTTAGGGTTTGTTTAGATTTAATTATGTCATAAATTCTGCAACAGGGGCGGGGGATATAGCCACACTAGTGGCAAACTCTTGGTGTATTTAGGGTGCCTCTGATCATTGTACTCAATGGTGGGCAGGCTGACCCACATAGTTGTATTTAGGGTGCCTCTGATCATTGTACTCAATGGTGGGCAGGCTGACCCACACAGTTGTATTTAGGGCGCCTCTGATCATTGTACTCAATGGTGGGCAGGCTGACCCACATAGTTGTATTTAGGGCGCCTCTGATCATTGTACTCAATGGTGGGCTACACACATAAAGATATCGGGCGCCTCTGATCATTGTACTCAATGGTGGGCTACACACATGGAGATATAGGGCGCCTCTGATCATTGTACTCAATGGTGGGCTACACACATAAAGATATAGGGCGCCTTATCATGGTGCTCCATCAATCTCCAAGAGTCAAGCATTTCAGTTCTAGGCCTTCACTGTCTTCTGGTCGAGAGAACATCTCTCTGGCTTCTGTCTCTAGAAATAAGTTGAGTTAATTATTTTCTTATTACACATGATTGAGTCCCGGAAACATGACCTGAAATCAATTGAGCCACATACACGTCCATTATCAGCGCTTAACATTCTGGGGAATGCACGTTATTGGGAGAAAATAGGTCCCCAGTTACCTGTGCTAATCATAATTTTCAGGCATGGTTGATTGCACATCATCGTATACTGACGACAACATAGGACGTGGCTCATATCAATGCCCTAAAAAAAAACAAAAAAAAAACTTCCCATTCATGCATTCAGGAGCCTTAAAGGTTATCAAAATACCTTAAGCAAAATGTTTTTGAACACTGTAACTACATGTATATCATTTGGTGATCTATTTTTTAAATTACACATTTACCAAATGAAACCTGCCAAATCACAAAACACATCCTCCTTTTCCAAAAGTCTGTATCCACGATTGAGCCAAGACTAGTTTGGGCATATCTTGGTGTTATTTTTATAAATATTCAAAACAAACCCTTACTGTAATACCAACTTTTTGAGCAAATGCATTCATTTCGGTGTGTGAGGAAAGTTTAGTTGATTTCTGGAAGTACCACAATGAGAGGCAATCAAAATGGTAGAAATACAACCATTCTGTTGACTTACCGTACCACTGCCATCACCATTGGCACATCAAGGTGAACGCATGGCTCTCTTGTGTGTAATCTCAGGTTTAACATTCATGTTGATCACAATTTGTTGTCTGACATCTGGGGAAAACCCAAATGGATCCACACATGCTTACCCAAAATAATTTACTACCAATCTCCAGATAAACAACATTTTGAGGTTTTAGGTATGGAATTCAGAACAAACGACTTTTGTATTCTTATATTTGGGAAGACATGATGGACAGATTACGGAAGAGAATATATGGATGTCAACTTCTTTATTATGAGAAACAGAATGTTTCGGAGTATATGCTTACTCCACTCTACTTTACCACTTTGGTGAAACCCACGAGCACGGGTATGGTGCAGACAAACCTAGAAATATAATCAGGGCGAACCGGGATTCGCACCCACAATCGTAGGTTTCTGGCGTGCCCAAGGGACGCAACTCTGCACAGCGAATCGCGGCATCTCAGATGACTCTGGGCCACCCTTGCCCCCTGGATTGTTAGAATATGATATGCTTAACATGTTAGATGAATTAACGTTGTTGTCCAATGCAATTCCCTATGTTGACGTGTACTATGTGTTCTTGTGGGTTGTTTTTTTCAGGCTAACAATTGACATGCCTTTGAATGTGTTTGTGATGGGTGCTTCCCATGGGGCAGGATACACTCATCTTTTCGCAAACAACGGGTATCATCACTATTTGATAGTGATTCACGAACACTTGTGATATATATTCGGAATTGTACAATTGACGTTTATGATTATGTTTTTTGTGTGTTTCCAATAAAACAACTTTTTCCAATGGGATAACAGCTACTCATTTTTATGTGTTTCCAATGGAATAACAGCTTTTCATTAATAACATCTTTTCCAAAGGGATACCAGCCATTCATTTCTAACATATTTTCAAATGGGATAACAGCTATTCATTTATAACATATTTTCAAATGGGATAACAGCTATACATGTATTACATCTGTTCCAAAGGGATAACAGCTATTCATTTATAACAGCATTTCCAATGAAATAACAGCTTTTCATTAATAACATATTTTCAAATGGGATAACAGCTATTCATTTATTACATCTGTTCCAATGGGATAACAGCTTTTCATTAATAACATCTTTTCCAATGGGATAATAGCTATTCATTTATTACATTTGTTTCAATGGGATAACAGCTATTCATTTATTACATCTTTTCCAATGGGATAACAGCTTTTCATTAATAACATCTTTTCAAATGGGATAATAGCTTTTTATTTATTACATCTGTTCCAATGGGATAACAGCTTATCATTAATAACATGTTTTCAAATGGGATAATAGCTATTCATTTATTACATCTTTTCCAATGGGATAACAGCTATTCATTTATTACATCTTTTCCAAAGGGATAACAGCCATTCATTTATAACATGTTTTCAAAGGGGATAACAGCTTTTCATTAATAACATCTTTTCAAATGGGATAATAGCTAATCATTTATTACATTTGTTCCAATGGGATAACAGCTATTCATTTATTACATCTGTTCCAATGGGATAACAGCTATTCATTTATTACATCTGTTCCAATGAGATAACAGCTGCTCATTTATCACAGCGTTTCCAATGGGATAACAGGTATTCATTTAACAACTTTTCCAATGGAAGATTGGTATTACCATTGGGTAACAACTTTTTGAGAACATGAATGTTAACCATTTATTTCATTCTATGCGTTGAACTCATGCTTTAAATTCACAGAACCAATTCTTTGATTACTCATTTATTTAGTTCATTCGGTGCAACTTTATGTCATACACAATGATAAACACACACAGATAAACACTTTTATCAAAATTTTGCAAACCTATTTCATGAAAAATCTCTAGAAAAAAACATGAGTAATCTGCTTTGATTTAGTCATAATTGTTTAACGCATGAACATACTATATAATTGACATTATGAAAATATCACGAAAATCCGGATGTATTTACATGATTATCTCGATAAAAAACAATCTATCACAAATCAATACTGATATCATCCGTTAAAGGTCAAAGGTTAGTACAAGGTCAAGGACAAATGTCTGGTTCACTATGACCTACAACCTGGTCAAGTCACTTGTGATGACTTCAACTTCTTGTGTGCTATTCACAGTACTATACAATGTCATCTGGGACGAGATGACCTCGATGTCATCGCTCACCATGCTACGCGTTGTAGACTGCGTTAATTCTGCGTTAGACTGGTGGGTTTCCTGCACCTGGCTTTCTTCATTACAGTTATTGTTCTGTCCATTAGAAATCACGCTCACAGCTTTCCGACTCCTTTTACGCGAACTATGAACAATCCTTGAGAAACTGCGAGAAAACCTGGTCATGACTTCATGAATCTGAGCTGTTCTGTATCCATGGACTATGCCGCTGATGAAAGATTTTGTCAGGAATACTGGAATAAAATACACAATGTATCTCTCAGCAACAAGCCTGTCCCTGAAATAACACACATCACAGTAAACACCCAGGTAGACGAAGAATGGCAGATAACACAATACCCACAGAACCATGTCAATAACGGCCGTTATAACCAACGTGTGATATTTCTGAAACTTGGTACTATTTGGGGACAGGAAGCTACGATGTGACTGGATAAGCGTGATCTTCTTCCTCATGTACATCGTGATGAGGATGTTCGACACAAATATCACTATCAACATGAGTGAGAAGAACAGAAGATAATGCCAGGGATGGAAGACAAAGAATCGCAACACGTGGATCTTCCCGTTTGTCTGACTCCATCCCATCTGCGGAAGAAACCCGACAACGAAGGACAAGTTCCACAGCATCACCATCACAGTGATCACATTCTTCTTGTCCATTGGATGTCCTAGGTTCAAGGGTTCTGCAAGCTTCATGCAGCTGTCTATGTTGAGGGACAGAAGAGACAATCCTGAAGCAAAGGATGCTGTGAAAAACAAGCTCTCAGCCAGGAAGAAGTTGACAAGAAGCTTGTCCAGACACATATACATCGCAATTTTGAAGAGCCCGTAAATTCCAATCAAAGAATCACTGACACACAAGCTTCTGATGAACACAAGGGTTGGACTTTTGCCTCCGCTTGTGAACTTGGATGCAATGAGAACTATGAGATTACACATGGTTGTAATGATGGCAGCAGTCAGGATCAAACTCAGTTCAACATTGGGGATTTGGGGAAAGGGTTCTGTTGTATTTTGAGTTGAGTTTAGGGCTGAGTTGACGGTGGTCAGATCGCGAAGCAGTGTCGAGCTGGAACTGTTTCCAGCCAAGGTTGATGTCTGTAGGGTTTCTGGAGAAGTAGTTTTAGCTGTTGCATTAATGACTGGTTCGACTGTAACGTCAGTTGGTGTTTCCCTGGCGTAACAGCTGGTATCGATTCCACATTGCATGTCTTGGAGGAAGGCACAAGGGGATGAACTCAGTATGGATATATCATGTATCGCACTGTTTCATGGACAGAATAAAATGCAATCTCATTGAGACTATTCCCCTAAAGATCCAAGGGGATACATAGACTTCTTCTTACAACTATCATTGCATGCATGAGTCATCACATCTGAACACAACATTAGAACTTTCCCTGCAGTTACATTCAGTATATTCACTTCTTCACAAGATACAGTTTTGTAAAAAAATTAAAATTTGTCAATAACATCTAGGATATCAAACAATAATATTTGGGGGGGAAAAATCCCAAAATGACCTTTATTTACATCATATCCTCATCCTATATCCTCAAATGAATCTTTCCACAATGTTGAATAATGGCACGTACATATCAATGGCAATATGACGATCGACACAGGCACATATATACCAATGTAAAAAAATATTCAATATGCCAATATCACAAACACACATCAATTTCCAGAAAATAGGTTTCATGAGCATGCTATTAGCGAATCCCTGCTCGTACTGACAACAGACAGTCCATCAGCGCCAGAGGAAGGATCTCACCAACAGACATCAGACAGGCATTAAGACACTAATCCAGATTACATCAAATGATCCTACCATTGATTCTCTTAGCCATTACCACAAGGCTTCTGCAACACTTACTCCAATAACACCACACTTACATGCATCATATGCTATGTCCTGCTACAGAGACAACAGCGCACATGCCTCTCATTTGGCCGACATTAGTTTTCCTTACATAAATGATGGGGTTTCTTCAAAATTACATTCCCGAAAAGGATGATGAATATTTGTCTCAAGCTGAAATCTCACGGCAAGGTACAAAAGTTTGTACAGGAAAACTCATTTGGAAAATCGGTCATCGTGGTTTTGGTTGCATGTGTAGGTATTTATTGAACATGGCCTCAGACAAATCGGATTTACTGCAACCTGAAATGGAAGCAAGTGTTGTCAACAATCTACCTATTTACTGACAGAATAATTCCAACTGATATTCTCAAATAGGATCACAAGGGTCATCATGAACTATACCAATATTTTACGAGAAAATAAAAACCCTGATGACCATGTTTTTCTTATTCTAACAAAAGGTGAAAAAAAACAAAAATAATAAATTTAAGAAAAAATTAATCCTTTGTGTTTGATTCATCTAGTTGTCACACTATAGATAATTTACTATTACATCTTGTAAACAGACATTGTAAGTCATCAAAGCCTGTTTCCACTGCCTCAAGCTCCTAACACTGAAGTATGAGTATGGCACCTTCTCCTGTTTTTTCATTGATGTTGAGCTCCATACAATGACGTCTAGTTGTGAACGACTCAAAATAAAGCTTGAGGTACAAGTGAAAATGCTCCTCACAGTGCAGGCTAATGTTACTGAAATACACGATAAAACCTAAGGAATAAAACTTACTGGGACATTTGTGCTTAAGGTCATTTGCACTTATAATATCAATAGGGCTACTCAGTAGAACATCAGCCTCAGAACATATATCCAGCTGTAGACAGCAGTATGTTATTCAACAGAACCAATGACCTAGATCTACACAACCAATGACCTAGATCTCCTCACAGGGAAGTAACGTTCCAAGACAAGGGAGTACTATTCCCTTTCATGAAAAAAAAGTCAAAACCGAGTAACCCATGCCACACAACAGTCTCTTGTAACAAAGTTGGAGTCATATCAAATCCTCCTATTGGCCAGGTGCTGAACTCCAAACATCATCTTTGTGACAATACTGCTGTATAATGACATATACAAGAGATATCATCTACCAGAAACACTTCACAAACAGCTCAATATATCACAACAAATTACATTCATCCTGATGTCCGTGTTAGTTGTTTCATTAGTTTGCGTCCTATGTTAAAATGACTTCTGCATATATTTGCACATCTGGTATCAAGGGATCCTCAGGCTATCATAAATGAACATCCGCTGAATCTATAGTTGATACCTTTCAGTCACCGTCCTCACTGGCCTCCGGGCAATTTTGTTTTGTTCTACTTCAAGCTTGTGAGTCTTTGTTTGTCTTCTTGGGAGGACAGTCACAAAATGTCCTGGGACCACTTAATAAGTATTTAAACATTAATATTGCAAAACTTCAAGCTGGGCAAGAAACATCACAACCGGAGACGACTGTATCGAATATGAATAATTGAAACTGTCAACTCACAATGTACAATCTGTAAGGGTTTCTCTATATTTCAGAAATTCAGCATTCCTTTTATTGTGTTCAAATAGGATCTTGGCACTCATCTGTTAACACTGTGTCACTCAAAGATAATATTTTCTATATTTGGTATAGTCACATCTAAACCACAAGCTTCCTTGAACAAATCCTTGATTGACTTGATCACCAGTGACACATATAACTCAAACGTTATTGCTTTCTAAAGCTGTTCGCATCGTGACATAAGCTTTCCTGATTTACCCAAATCTGTATCCACATTGGTGTTGTGTAGACATAATATACAGAAGAACAGGCAGCATCTGTGATGAAACATAAACAGAGATATATCTCAAATAAGTTGAGAGTGTCGGGCAGTCCCTCCAGCAACACTCACAGAATAGGGCTGTGTTACTCCTGGTTCCTCCAGAACAAAGTCTTCAGAACTTCAGATACACAGCAGAACTTGCCCAGAACAATTGTGAACAGTGACAAAAATCTTCCTCTTTGTTGAGTGTTCAAAGTTTGGCAAATCTTCCTGCAACACTCACCGTATGAGATTATGTCCAGAACAGGGTCAAGAGAACAGAACTTGTTCAGAACAATTGTGAACAGTGACAAAAATCTTCCTCTTTGTTGAGTGTTCAAAGTTTGGCAAATCTTCCTGCAACACTCACCGTATGAGATTATGTCCAGAACAGGGTCAAGAGAACAGAACTTGCTCAGAACAATTGTGAACAGTGACAAAAATCTTCCACTTTGTTGAGTGTTTGGCAAATCTTCCAGCAACACTGAAAGTTTTAGACTGCGTTTCATTAGTATTCACCTTGGACCTCCAGATCTGCACAGATAGAACTCGCCCCAAATGTGAACCACTTGAAACTTACACACGGAACACTCTATTGACAAGCCGTCTCTCCATCATGGCAGAAGTTCTTGACAGTTTGATATTTATAACACTTGAAACAAACACTGTCAGCCTGTTGTGAAACTGGCCCAGTCTGACACATGTTCACTGGCCCAGTGTGTGTTCATCGCAATCCCACCTGTCCGCTTGCGCTAATGACAATACACTGCCTCCGACAATCACACTCTAAACCTGTGTCCCTTTGGCCCTGGACCAATCAATACATGGCCAGGTCTGCCAATCGACAGCCAGATAGCAGTGTCGACAGTTGTGGAGTGTAGAAAGGTGTAATTAGGAAACTGCATGGCAGATGATCAGTGTAGTGTCTCATTAAATGCTTCATGATCACACTGGCTTGTCTCATCACTGTATCCTTTATTGCTAAACACTGACATACTGAGATGACTGTCCCCCACCAGTTGACACTATTCAATGGACACGGAAAGGTAGTGGTAGCTGATGACGGATTAATAAACTAGATATTTCACAGATTATCATTTTATACCTATATATATCAGATAATCAAGATATGTCTTACTAGATTTAGAATTAATACATGGTATCAGAGAAATATTGCCATGTGATTAATAAATAAATGAGAGTATGGTAAACGCTGCTTTAAGCAATATTCCAGCAACATCACGGTTGGGGACACCAGAAATGGGCTTCACATATTGTACCCATGTGGGGAATCTAACCCGGGTCTTTGGAATGACAAGCAAATGCTTTAACCACTAAGCTACCCCACTGCCCCAATTAATAAATAAATATGTTACTGTGAAATTCTGATTCTTTGTTGTATATAATTATATTTTGTACAGAATACCAGGTTCAGGATCAACACCCGACCTTCCGCGGTACCATGAGACTATGGAGGCGGTCGTCTTGTTACGAGAGTTCTTCACACATTGTACCAATGTCGGGAATTGAACCCAGGTCTTCGGCGTGACGAACGAACACTTTAACCACTATGCTATCCATAACCATTCTTTGATTTGTTTATGAAAATGTGTAGACTTGTCAAACATGAAAAGGATGAAAAGCATATGCAATATCTTGAATGGACTGTGCAAGATGTGACGAATCGTCACATGGCGCTGGCCTGTTGCAGAGCAATGTCATTAAAATCAGATCTTCTCACTGACGCTAAACAAAGATCTGAGGACATCCCATTACGGGTCACGTCAGACCGACCTTTCGCAAACTCTGACCGACCAATGGAATTAACGACAAGAAGTCGACATTAGCCAATCAGGATGCAGCTTTCTCATGCTTTATAGCACTAATTCCAAATTGGCAACTACACTTCGAAACATATTTTGACAAATTCTCGTTTAAAAATTTGAAACCTAAACAAAATAACGTTCTAGAATGGCTAATATATAGTCTGGATTGTATAGATTCAATCGTTAAGGCCATAACTATCGTTCGGAATACCCTGTTTTAACGTTTTCGAAGCTGCATGATTAGAAATCACATTCCGACTGTCGCTTTCATGATTTGGTAAGCGATGCTCTGAATGGTCGGATGAAAGGTCGTTCAGACATGACCCCTCAGATCTTTGTTTAGCAGTATCGAGAACTAAGATTGGTCGCAGAGCTATTATGCCATCTTCCTGAGGCAAGAGGTGTTAATTGACTTTAAAAGTCCAGTTTCCACCCTTGCCGAACTAGGCTGGAATTACTGGGCTCGATCGTAGCGTCACCAGTGGCTATTACCAGTTATGTCTCTTGTAAGCCTCTCCTATGGACCAATCAGATTTCACCTCTCGTATCACTTGCATTTGCTTCACACAAAATAGTGGCGCCCGGTCAGGTGAGGTGAGGTGAAATGGGGTTTAACGTCGCGTCCAAGATTATTGCACTTATATAGCGACGTGCATGTATGTGTGTGTGTTTGTGTGGCTGCTTGTACTAGTCCGGACTGATGCCGATTTATAGTGCTAGCTCACTGAGATACCATGCCGCAGTTTAACATGAATACCCCACTCAGACACAGTATACTGACTCCGAGCCGACCAGTCCTTGTTTTAGCCCCTTAATGCCGAGCGCAAGACAGAGTAACAACAAGTACCATCTTTTAACGTCTTTTGATATGACGAACCCCGGACCTTCCGCTCTCCGGGCGGACACTCTGAGCATCTGCATGGAACTCTGGGTAGGAGAGTGGATATTGACATATTATAGCTGGCATTCAAACCAGAAAACACAGCCAATGAGGCGGAGTGAGCGTCTGACTGTGACTGAATAAAAGAGCGTGGCTGAAAAAGTGCGGAGTGAGTGAGTGGAGGAGTGAGTGGAGGAGTATTTGGAGTGAGTGAGTGAATGAGTTTGTCCTAGATCCTCGCCTTACTTAGCTCTGACAGCAAGCTAAGGGCAATCAATTAGCAATGAGCAGTACATGACAGCCGAACTAAGAGCAGTGATAAACCCCATCCAAATGAATCCAATTGATGTAATACATACATCCAAGATGACAACTGAAAGCTTCAGACATGTCGTGATGATTGAATGCTGCGTCAGGCAGGAACTCGCCATTAAATGATGTCCCCGGAGTCAACTCCCAAACGTCCTCATTCGTCTGCATGTTTTTTAAGTTTCGTGTCCTGTGTATGACAGCATGGATATTCTTCCACTGACAACAAACATATTATTGACAGAAAATGCTGATTTATCATTACAAAGCTTTTATCAGTCGGAAAAGAATTATCACTGTTTAGTCAATCCCTTTTCAATCAGTAATTTATTGATTACTGACACAACTTACATGACTGATGTTGTGTTTTCTCCTGATGAGTGCTCAGCGGATGGTCATACTTAACAGGAAATTGTTTTTTTCCACTTGACAACAGCGAAAAAGTAAGTGATTGAATTTGTGAGTGGTGAGTTAGGCTGAAGGGTCTATGTACCACAGGGACCTTGCTGTTTTGATTTTTGGTTTGTTTGTTGTGTAACGCCACACTCAGAAATATTCCAGCTATATGACGGAGGTCTGTAAATAATCGAGTCTGGACCAGATAATCCAGTGATTGATAACATAAGCATCGATCCATGCAAACTGGATTGATGGCATGCATCAACTAAGTCAGCGAGTCTGACCACCCGATCCTGTTAGTCGCCTCTTACGACAAGCATAGTCACCTTTTACGGCAAGCATGGGCGGCTGAAGACCAATTCTATCCCAGATCTTCCCGAATCGGAACCTTTCTGTATCTCCCTGTAATCGTCAAGCACCCTGTACCCTGACTTCCTAGTGCATGGCACCAATGCAACTTGGTGAGTCCATTGAAGGGAGACCAATTAAACAAAGATCTGCATTAGTCTGTCCAGTGATAAGTGCCCATCACGTAGACTTATCTGCCATCACAGGTGCTGAGTCATCCTTTTGTTTAACCACATTCTGATACTCATGGGAAAGAGAAAAAAATTATTTTAACCAATGAAAATTTATACATTGACAGTGAGTGAGTGAGTGAGTGAGTGAGTGAGTGAGTGAGTTGGGTTTAATGCCACTTTTAACAGTATTCCAATTTATCACTGCGTGTCAGCTTAATGTGGGAGGAAAGCCCGACGTGATGCAGGTCTCAGACGTTTACCACTTCAGTGAAACCCACGAGCTGACAAACCTAGAAACATAATTGGGGCGAACCGGGATTCCAACTCACAATCATAGGTTTCTGGCGTGCCCAAGGGACGCAACTCTGCACAGTGAATCACAGCGCCTTAGACCACTGGGCTACCTGTACCCCCTATACAATGACAGAGATTTGATGCATTTCAAGGAGAGTGAGTGAGCATTGTTTTACGCCGCTTTTAGTAATATTCCAGCACTATCATGGCGGGGTCTCCAGAAATCTGGGCTCTACACATTGTACCCTTGTGGGGAACCGAACCCGGGTCTTCAGTGTAACAAACAAACACTAGGCTATGTCGAATACGGTATTTCACTTTTTCTTAAACTGCCACTGAATTATTAAAACTGAAATTGGCCTCTTCGTCTGGAACAACTGATGTCCCTATGAACTGTAACATTAACATTTACGGAGCTACAGATAAGCAGCGTATTTGCGTAAAATACCCTCCCAAAAATATTCAAAACCCAATTACTTTCAATTAACTTGCATACAGAAACGCATGCATTAAATGAAAAACTGAAATGTATAAAAAACGCTAATGTTAAAAAACCAATGAAGCTCTTTCAGCATGCGTACAAAGGAGCTTATTTCCTAAACACAATTACTAGCTAATTTCCTTTCTTTCTGAGTTAAGCCTATATCCATTTCGAACAGTTATATACATCTAAACCCTTATTTCATTTTATTTAATTTGTTAAATGTTCACTAATTTTGGGAAAAAAACAATACAATGATAAATAGATGAGTGAAAAATTATTGGTCACCCAATGAAAAATGTAATAACACAATTGAAATAGAAACCCTACAGTAAAAACTCAATTGCCAAAACGTTATCTGGAGCTCTGCATTTATTCAATTAATACAAGTTCAATAGCATCATTTGGCCAATCCTGATGCATGTGATCGAACCATCTGTTCTGCCTGTGGCTGGTCCAGATAAGTCCTTTTCTGTGTGAGGCCATTAGCAGGGGGAGGGCAGCTGCGAGATTGTTGAACAAATGGCACAATGTAAATTTAAACAGAGTTAATTGGCCACGTAATTTCTGAAAGAGAAACCCATTGTCTCCTCTATACAGTTTATTAGCAATGCTATTTGTATGGGTACCTATAATACCAGGCCACCATAATGTTATGGAGGTCGGTCACAAAAAGCACTATGACAAGGTCTGTCCATCTTGCAATCAACCTGAATCCATTGCTCATTTGTTACTGGAATGTCAAGACCATGCCCCAGCTAGGCTAAAACAAGAATTGAAGTTAGATCCGCTATCTGTCGTAGATCTCCTAAAGCCAAGAGATGCAGTAGCAAAGGCCAAACTAACTCTATTTCTGAGAGATGGACAGCTACTCGAACATACATAAACATCTAAAGATAAAAATGAAATAATATCAATATACAAAAATAGAAATCATATCAATATCAAACAGAAATTCTATGAATACCAAAACTTGCAACAGATATGTGTACCCTACTCGCACACATGAGTCCCAAAGAGGGAGAGATCAGCCGAAATTGCTAAGACAGAAGGCGACCCCTTAAAAACTTAAAGGGGCGGTCGAGTAGCCTAGTGGTTAAAGCGTTCACTCGTCACACTGAAGGCCGGGGTTCGATTCCTGACAGGTACACTGTGTGAAACCCATTTCTGGTGTCCCCTGCCGTGATATTGCTGGAATATTGCCAAAAGCGGCATAAAACCATACTCACTCACTCACTAAAAACAACAACAACAACAACAACAACAAAATGAAGGGCCTGGTTTTACCAGGAGGATAAGTGGATCAGATGTTCTTACAACTAAAAATTGTAAATTAACACTACAAGCGATTGAGACTAATATTCGTCAGACATAGATGGAGTTTACTCAGGTATGACTCCTATTTCGTTTTATCTTGTGTTAAGTTTTATAAAGCTTTTGATACGGAAGTTGAATATGTGAGATGTTATGTATTTTACACTCTTAACAATACATAAATGTATATGTATCTTGTATGTCCATTGATTCAATTACTACGCCGTTACTGTCAATAACGATGAATAATACAAGTAATGTTGGTCAGTTATTTCATTTTCTCTGTGTGTCACATATTTCCGAATTATTCAATCTTCATGACAAATGTTTGTTTGTTCGTTGTTTAACATTACACTCAACAATATTCCAGCTCTATGGCAGCGGTCTGTAAATAATCAAATCTGGACCAGACAATCCAATTATTTGTCATCATGAACATCAATCCACGCAATTGGGATACAATGACATGCATCAACCATGTCCACGAGTCTGACCATCTGATCCCGTTAGTTGCCTCTTACTTACGACAAGCATATTCCCTTCTTACAGCAAACATGGGTTGCTGAAGGCTCATCAATCAGCATCCAGGGTTCTAAGTTCTCAGTATGGATGAAAGCCATACATTCAGAGCTTCAGAGCTGCATATCTAAGTTCTGTATCTTGAAACAATTAAATTTAACCGGCATTAACATTTTGAGTGAGTGAGTTGGGTTGAACAGGTTTAAACAGTATTCCAGTTATATCACAGTGTGTCAGCTTAATGTGGGAGGTAATCCCGAAGTGATGCAGGTCTCAGACTTTTGTGAAACCCACGGGTTTGGTAAACGTTCTGAACATTGTTTGTTTGTTGTTTAACGCCACACTCAGCAATATTCCAGCTATATGACGGCAGTCTGTAAATAATCAAATCTGGAACAAACAATCCAGTGATTGATATCATGAGCATCGATCCATGCAATTGGAATATGATGACACGCATCAACCAAGTCAGCAAGCCTGACCACCCAATTCTGTCAGTTGCCTCTTACGACAAGCATCATGGTTGCTGCAGACCTATTCTAACCTGGATCTTCACGGGTTGAGAGAGATTCAGAGGTTGGGATGAAGCTGTTGGTATTCCCACACCAGCTTTCAGCACCACCCTACTCCTTCAAGGTTGACCCTGTTGGTTATACTGTAGGCATCAAGGTCAACTTTGAAGGAGAGAGATTCAGAGGTTGGGATGAAGCTGTTGGTATTCCCACACCAGCTTTCAGCACCACCCTACTCCTTCAAGGTTGACCATGTCAGTTATACTGTAGGCATCAAGGTCAACTTTGAAGGAGAGAGATTCAGAGGTTGGGATGAAGCTGTTGGTATTCCCACACCAGCATTCAGCACCACCCTACTCCTTCAAGGTTGACCCTGTCAGTTATACTGTAGGCATCAAGGTCAACTTTGAAGGAGAGAGATTCAGAGGTTGGGATGAAGCTGTTGGTATTCCCACACCAGCTTTCAGCACAACCCTACCCCTTCAAGGTTGACCCTGTCAGTTATACTGTAGGCGTCAAGGTCAACTTTGAAGGAGAGAGATTCAGAGGTTGGGATGAAGCTGTTGGTATTCCCACACCAGCATTCAGCACCACCCTACTCCTTCAAGGTTGACCCTGTCAGTTATACTGTAGGCATCAAGGTCAACTTTGAAGGAGAGAGATTCAGAGGTTGGGATGAAGCTGTTGGTATTCCCACACCAGCTTTCAGCACAACCCTACTCCTTCAAGGTTGACCCTGTCAGTTATACTGTAGGCGTCAAGGTCAACTTTGAAGGAGAGAGATTCAGAGGTTGGGATGAAGCTGTTGGTATTCCCACACCAGCTTTCAGAACCACCCTACCCCTTCAAGGTTGACCCTGTCAGTTATACTGTAGGCATCAAGGTCAACTTTGAAGGAGAGAGATTCAGAGGTTGGGATGAAGCTGTTGGTATTCCCACACCAGCATTCAGCACCACCCTACTCCTTCAAGGTTGACCCTGTCAGTTATACTGTAGGCATCAAGGTCAACTTTGAAGGAGAGAGATTCAGAGGTTGGGATGAAGCTGTTGGTATTCCCACACCAGCATTCAGCACCACCCTACCCCTTCAAGGTTGACCCTGTCAGTTATACTGTAGGCATCAAGGTCAACTTTGAAGGAGAGAGATTCAGAGGTTGGGATGAAGCTTATAATTGGCCATACTACATCAGCTCTCATCATACTGGCCCCACAGCTGTGATCATAAATAGCTTGAGATGCACATAATGGCAGAAAGGTAATATCTCTTCAGCAGCCATTATGGTTTGGTGATACGCACCGTTTCAATAGAGAATTTGAATAACTGACTATTTAGCCAGATTGGTTAAACGGGTATGGAGTTTTCTCAAATAATAGGCTGGAGTACTTGCTATTTGGACTAACGAGTCTGTGCATAGTCCAATCAATATCAGGTAACGAAATTGACATCTGGGTCATAAACTCCGGCATCAACACATATTTTTTTCTAAATCTTTTCATGTTTTTAATTAAGGTCCTCATGTGATTTGATGCACTTCACAATGTAAGACCTTGACTGTAATTTCGCTTGAAGCAAACGCAAGTGATATGAGAAGTGGAATCTGACTGGTCAATAGGAGAGGCATAGAAGGGATATAACTCGTAATAGCCAGTAGTAGCGCTACGAGCCCAGAAAATCCAGCCTCGTTTGACAAGGGTGGAAACTGGACTTTTATAGTCAGTTAACTCCCTTGCCTCGGGAAGATGGCGGGACCTTAAAATTAAAGGTCTTTTCAAGCCTTATTACATCAAAACATCCTTAACATCTAGTACAAGACAGGTCACGAATGCTTCTCAAATTAATTTAATCTTGAAAACCAACCAAAGCTTCTATCATCAAATGTTCCAAGCCTTTTCTTCAGATTATAATAAGACATCTTAATGCTTGTTTCTCACTTCTAGCTAATTGTCTAAATGATAAATTTTCTAAAGAACATTGTTGGTAGCTTTTGGAAGAAAACAATCGATAGGATTCAACCACCCATCCACTCTCTTACACACACAGCCACTCTTAGCATGACCATACATAATTGGCAAAGTTTTATTCTTGTCTACAAACATCCAATTAGGAACAACTCTGCCCTAAACAACTAAACAAACATTCTACTCTCGCTCATAATGAAGGCTCTCGGTTGTTACTGCTTAAAGTTTCTTCTGCCTTTAACCAACAAGTCACATGCAAACACACAAGAATGGCTAAATTACCGCATTAGTATTGATTATGCAGCCATAATATTTCCATACTTGCATAACGATGTGCGTGCGTGCAACGGAGTATTTAGTTCTCCTGTATTACTGCAAAGGATCATTGACTGGAATAATGATCAATAAGCAAGGATCGCTCTGGGCAGACGATGTTGTCAAACACCAGACATTTACACAGTCCTCGCAAACATGGCATGACAAATTATGTAAAAGTAGTCTGGTGTTTAGACCAACCATAGCTAGACCAGATCTGTTTGTCCAATGTTCTGGAAAAAACAGATTGGACTTTTACTCATTAACTCAACCACTATATGACTTACTTACCAACACTACAACTTCTTGTGTACTCACTCACTCACTCACCCATCCACTATCTTACTTACTTACCAACACTACAACTTCTTGTGCACTCACTCACCCACCCACCCACCCACTCTCTTACTTACTTACCAACACTACAACTTCTTGTGCACTCACTCACTCACCCACCCACCCTCTAACTTACCAACACTACAACTTCTTGAGCACTCACTCACTCACCCATCCACTATCTTACTTACTTACCAACACTACAACTTCTTGTGTACTCACTCACTCACCCACCCACTCTCTTACTTACTTACCAACACTACAACTTCTTGGACACTCACTCACCCATCCACTATCTTACTTATTTACCAATACTACAACTTCTTGAGCACTCACTCACTCACCCACCCACTCTCTTACTTACTTACCAACACTACAACTTCTTGAGCACTCACTCACTCACCCACCCACTCTCTTACTTACCAACACTACAACTTCTTGTGCACTCACTCACTCACCCACCCACTCTCTTACTTACTTACCAACACTACAACTTCTTGAACACTCACTCACTCACCCACCCACTCTCTTACTTACTTACCAACACTACAACTTCTTGAGCACTCACTCACTCACCCACCCACTCTCTTACTTACTTACCAACACTACAACTTCTTGAACACTCACTCACTCACCCACCCACTCTCTTACTTACTTACCAACACTACAACTTCTTGAGCACTCACTCACTCACCCACCCACTCTCTTACTTACCAACACTACAACTTCTTGTGCACTCACTCACTCACCCACCCACTCTCTTACTTACTTACCAACACTACAACTTCTTGAACACTCACTCACTCACCCACCCACTCTCTTACTTACTTACCAACACTACAACTTCTTGAGCACTCACTCACTCACCCACCCACTCTCTTACTTACTTACCAACACTACAACTTCTTGAACACTCACTCACTCACCCACCCACTCTCTTACTTACTTACCAACACTACAACTTCTTGAGCACTCACTCACTCACCCACCCACTCTCTTACTTACTTACCAACACTACAACTTCTTGAGCACTCACTCACCCACCCACCCACTCTCTTACTTACCAACACTACAACTTCTTGAGCACTCACTCACTCACCCACCCACTCTCTTACTTATTTACCAACACTACAACTTCTTGAACACTCACTCACCCACCCACCCACTCTCTTACTTACCAACACTACAACTTCTTGTGCACTCACTCACTCACCCACCCACTCTCTTACTTACTTACCAACACTACAACTTCTTGAGCACTCACTCACTCACCCACCCACTATCTTACTTACTTACCAACACTTCAACTTCTTGTGCACTCACTCACTCACCCACCCACTCTCTTACTTACTTACCAACACTACAACTTCTTGTGCACTCACTCACTCACCCACCCACTCTCTTACTTACTTACCAACACTACAACTTCTTGTGCACTCACTCACTCACCCACCCACTCTCTTACTTACCAACACTACAACTTCTTGTGCACTCACTCACTCACCCACCCACTCTCTTACTTACTTACCAACACTACAACTTCTTGAGAACTCACTCACTCACCCACCCACTCTCTTACTTACTTACCAACACTACAACTTCTTGAGCACTCACTCACTCACCCACCCACCCTCTTACTTACTTACCAACACTACAACTTCTTGAGCACTCACTCACTCACCCACCCACTATCTTACTTACTTACCAACACTACAACTTCTTGTGCACTCACTCACTCACCCACCCACTATCTTACTTACTTACCAACACTACAACTTCTTGTGTACTCACTCACTCACTCACCCACTCTCTTACTTACTTACCAACACTACACCTTCTTGTGTACTCACTCACTCACTCACCCACCCACTCTCTTACTTACTTACCAACACTACAACTTCTTGTGTACTCACCCACCCACTATCTTACTTACCAACACCTTACATAGCACCAAGACTCTTTTGGTCCATGTTAAGGTATGGGACTTATTACTGTTGTAGCACCAAGACTCTTTTAGTCCATGTTTAGGTATGGGAGTTACCATAGTGAGAAAGTCTCTGGAGTTTTGCTACATTAATCGCCTAATGTTGATATATATATTTGATATCAATAGACAATCTCTCCAAATATTAATAGCCTCAATTGTTCTGCTCTGTCTCTCCATAAAATCAACATGAAATTGAAATCAAAGCTTTTTCTTCAATGTCATAAATGACTCTTGGAAGTAAATCAGACTTTTTGCAATACATTTTCCAAGACGTGATTCTCACTAAAGAAACATCAAAACTTCAAAAGTTGAAAGCTTTTACAAACAACAGTGTTTGTAACTACTTGCAAAAAACAGAACAGTCCATTCCTCAAGTTATGCTCCCAAAACATTATTCTGTGAACTTCCATTCCTAAAACATTAATTCCAGACCTTTGCCAGAATCAAGACAACTTCATAGATCCAGCAATTACCAAATCTCAAGGTTGTATAAGTAAAAGTGCAACAGCAACTGGTGTCGAATGCCATGTTTCATAATGACCCCCAAAATGACCTTGACCCCCCAAATGACCTTGACCCATGATAGACATGCCCTCAACACTTCATACGGCAGGACATGTAAAGATAGATCCAAATATTTAGTTTTATACTTGTCGAGGTAACCATACCTCCAGGACCGACAACCATGTTTCACGTCCAGCTTAATGCTGACCTTGACCTTTGACTTATTCTGACCAAAACCTTTCCAAAGCAGGGCCCCATATTACTAAAGGAAGTGTTTGGTTGTTTTTTAGTTGTTTAACGATGCACTCAGCATTATTCCAGCCATCAAAACTTTAAAGCATTTCCACTCCACGGTGCTGCTAAGTACACAATGTCATACAAGACCAATGTCCATCTTATGGTTGTGTCAATAAACGAACTGACTTGATCATGCAGCGGTTTATTTATAGACATTCTCTTTTCCTGGATTCAATTCAAGATTACCGGTACCCAAACAGAATATAATCCATGACATCCTTCCTTATAAGTCATCGAACTAATCAATGCTAATTAGGAGATAAACATACTGTGTTTTCAATGTAGAGCTAGGTTACCTGTAGATTTAACCCCGCTAAATTGAATTTGGAACTGAACGCGGTTAAATCTACAGGTAACCTAGCTCCACATTGAAAACACAGTATGTTTATCTCCATTCTACCATGACTAAATAAAATGCGAACTCTTTAGTGTTAGCAAATATACTGAGTGAAGCGGCATGGGTTGAGTTCAGTGTTTTTTAGTGAGTTATCGATCTAAATTACGGAATCACCGAACAAAATATGGTGCTGTATATACTCTGGTAGTTTGTTTACATCATAATACTTCACTCGAACATATGACAGGCATTGAAAGCATATAAGCACGGCAACTTGGTAAGCTAACAGAGGTGAGCATCCCTAAAGAAAACAAAGCAAGCTTTGCAAGGCTTTCGCTCTACATCGCGCGTCACCATTATGACGTCATATCGCTCATTGTGATGCAAAAGATATGACGTCACAGTCGTATATAGAAAAGCGCCAAAATTTCAAGCTCTCTGTTGTCTCCAAAACGTAAATACATTCCCTTTGTTGATTTCTGTCGTGTTTTTCTGCACGAAATGTATTGCCACACAGCCTTTGAATATTGTAGTAACCGTATCTGTGCATTTTGTAACCTGTAATTGTAGATATAGTTATTTAAATATGCCTACCGACAATGACTGAAAATAGTACTATTCTATGAATATTAGCTTCCGCGGTGATGCGGCGGTCAAACCAGCTGTTTCAATCAGAGGGGGTTTATTGTGATTTAATAGCCTCTGATTGACCAATCAGAATCGAGTAAATTCCAAATTCATGGTAGAATAAATAGCAAATGCGCATAATGTTTCGCATGTACTTCAGCTGTAAACTTCAATATAAGGCCAAGGCTACAACATAAAGCTTGGATCTAAATATTTCCTAACGACACTTCCCGAACAAATATTGACAAAATCGATCTTTCTTAAGGGACAATTCTAGTCAACATAGCAATTTTACAGATTTTAAAACTTTAAGGGATGCTTAATCACAAATGCTTAACCGAAATTAAATTTTAAAAACCCAGATATAGCAAAAGACAAGACAATAAATAATGATTGGCTCAATCGCCACTAAATCCGCCACTGGGGTTAGAACAGCTTCCATTTTGTCAAGCAGTGTAATTTCAACAATCAAGATGGCGCCCTGTCTGCCAGCTTTCGCATCTGACTTTTTAATCACATTACTGGGCTTTTCTGTCTGCCCATCAGTCTGATTTCAATGTCCACAACTTATGCCATGAATTAGTATCAACATAGAACATGTCTTCATTGTCTGCTCAGGAGATTAAAACATTCATAGAAGTGATTTGATTAGATGGGATGTAATCTCTAATCTCCGTGGGTAGCAGGTGGTTTATTGGACCCAAAGAGGATATTAATCATGAAAAGCTAGTGACAGATCTTTTCTTTTTTAATTGTGACGCACGCGCCAGGAGAAAAAGTCCCTTATGGGTGCAAGGATACAATTGTGCCGTGACGTTATAAATATAGAATACCAAACAAGCTCCCGTGTAATATCAATTTCATGAAAGGAGTGAATAGTTGTGGTATCTGAGGGAGTTTCATAAAATTGGTTTCACTTGGGAGCGAGTTTAGTATTTCATTTATTACTTGCATTTATAACGTTTTTAGAATTACACTGTTGTGTGTGAAGAGGCTGACACCTACACGTTCCACGGCATAATATCCAATTGAGTTTTACAGAATGATACTTTAAACACATCAAACTTTGAAACAAAGTAACTTACTACCATACAACAGTCCACCTTTAGAATTTAGGCATCCATTCCATAAAGTTATCGTAGTGCTCAGGTTATCACAACTCACATAGTTTAACATAGATTTACGACAGTCGTCGCGCTACGTACGATCTTCTTGTGGAACTGGGCTCTGAACCACAAAGTTTACAATCACTTAACAATACCCGATGACGTAATTTTGTGGAATTTTGTTGCAAGATCCATTGAATAAACAATGCCATGTGACGTCAGCCTAGCAACAAGGTTGCTGGGGTCATCGAGTGTGCATAAGCTCCTCTCAGTGATTTATCATCTCCACACGCAATGTCGTTGCATATGCCAAGGGATGTTGAGAGCTTTCAATATTTGTTCGTAAAACGTGTTCCGAGAGTACATAAGCACGCGTTTTGGTATTACACAATGTGTAATACAGCTGTATGTTTATTAAATGGGTGATCTCTTCACGGGCAAGTAATAAAGAAAGATGCTTGACGTCAACTTTCTTCCGTAAATATCGCGATGTGTGCAGACTGTGAAAAAGGTACAGTAAACTATGGTTATAACGAACACGCTTATAACGAACTAACGGATATAACGAACTAACTTGTTAGTCCCGACTATTTGATGTAGTTATACTGTATATATGCTTATAACGAATTATGGTTATAACGAACTAAAATTAGTTGTCCCTTTGAGTTCTTTATAGCCGTAGTTTACTGTATGATACTTATCTCTCGTAAGTTTGTAATGTAATAGAAAAATTATTTCAACGCATTTCAGCATACATGTCTATTTTCAAATAATGAGACATTATATCTAAAAACTGCAATTATTACATAAACAGTAATACCGTATTTTCTTGAGTGCGGGCCAATGTATAATGCGCACCCCCCTCTAGCTGATTCAATATTTTGGCAAAAAAGAATTTTGAATATTATGCGCAGAAAAAAAGCCTGAAAATGGGAATTTACAGAAAATGAGTCCAACTGTTTGCAGCGTTGGTACTCGGTAATAAATATGAATTGATGTTGATCAAATGTATTTTTGAGGTCCTACAATACTGTAGT
This sequence comes from Haliotis cracherodii, assembly GCF_022045235.1. NCBI lineage: Eukaryota > Metazoa > Mollusca > Gastropoda > Lepetellida > Haliotidae > Haliotis > Haliotis cracherodii. The sequence continues at coordinate 52,067,236 of NW_027266319.1, read as the reverse complement.
TTTAAAATATATTAAGGAGTCAAAATGTAATTTTTCACCCATGAGGTCCTTGTCTCATGGTTGGTCACAATTGTTATTTTCATAATTCACAATGTCAAGCAAATAAATGTGTGCAATATGTTATTTTTGTAAGATCAACAGAAACAGCAACACTTTTAGACTTGCTCTTGACTGATGTTTGAGTTGTGGCTGACAGCTTCCTGACTCTAGGGAGACATCAATCAGAGCAGACATGTGAAGATCCCGGGTAGAAAAGGTCTTCAGCAACCCATTTTTGCTGTAAAAGGTGACTATGCTTGTTGTAAGAGGCGAATAATGGGATCAGGAGGTCAGGCTCAGTGACTTGGTTAATGCATGTCATCGTATCCCAATTGCATGGATCGATGTTCATGATATCAATCACTGGATTGTGATTCGGGTCACAAGGTCAGGTCACATGATAAGCGGTGTGGTCACATGATAAGCAGTGTGGTCACATGATAAGCGGTGTGGTCACATGATAAGCCTACACCTGCGTGTGGTCACTGGAGCAGAAAACTTTCTTGCGGAATATGACAAGCAGAGCCAAGTAAGCTTGGAGGTTATCTGCTATTGCTTAAAAGAACAACATGCATATAGTTGACAAGTCATCTATATCCCCCGCCCATTTTAACACGTTATGGTCCCAAACCAGGTAACTGACCCAACATTTCTCTTAGCCCATGTTAAAATATATATATAGACATGCAATGTTTGGCAAGGAAATATTTAACAGTTTATTTGTTATACTCCTTAAGTAAACCAATCCTATATTAAAACTTAAATCCAACTTGTTGTCATGGAAACATAAACAATAACAATTTCCAAAAGTGCTATATATCAAAAGGCACCAGTTCAGTATGTGCCTGGTAGCCATGCAAAGTTTTGTAAGAAAGTATTTAACGGTTTTTGAGTTACACTCTGGAAACAAACACCACACTCTGGAAACGAACACCACCCCTGTAGAACCTAAGTCCAACTTATTGCCATGGAAACGTGAAAAATAAAAAATTCTAAAATTCCTAAATAGCAAGAGGCACCAGTCCAGTATGTGTCTGGTAGACATGCAATGTTTTTGATGGAAAGTATTGAATGGGTTTTGAGTTATGCTACGGAAACAAACTCTACCCTATAGAACATAAGTCCAACTTGTTGCAATGGAAACGTAAAAAATAAAAATTTATAAAATTCTTAAATAGCAAAAGGCACCAGTTCAGAAAGAGTCTGATAGACATGCAAAGTTAGTTTCGTAGAGAAATATTTAACGGTTCCTCAGTTATGCTCCGGAAACGATTTCGGGACGCACACACGCACACGCACACACACACGCACACACGCACGGATAGAACCCATTTCTATATCCCCCGCCAACTTCGTTGGGGCGTGGGATAACAAACTTCAGAACAGTCAACGTCCTGTCCCTTTAATTATGTGCACAGCATTGTTTTACTCATGTGGTATCTGGCTACTTAAACTGGACTGGACAAAAATATGGCAGAGATATTTCCAATGTGACTTACCGGTAACATTTTTAACATTTTTTAACTAGTCGGACAAATGACAGTTTTACAGTGCTACCCCGTTGAGATACCATGCCGCAGTTGAACATGGATACCCCACTCAGATACATTATACCGAAGCATTAGACTGGCCAGTCCCTGTTTTATCCCCTTAAAGCGAGTATTGTAAGTTTATGTATGATGTGGGCCGAGGATCAAACAACTGACATTCTGCTGTACCCAGTACACCATTAAGACGGTTCAATGTGAGCTAACAAATGTCACTTCCCTCAATACCCTGATAGCACAATTAGGGTTGGGAGTGTGATAATAGAACACACCAGTGTATAGCCTCACAAACTACTGCAATTCAAGGTATATGCGACATAGAAATGTATTTGTTTTGAAGTGTGCCACAAGGAGGTCATATGGATGTTTTAACTCTGCCTGTGTGTCTGAGTGAGTGAGTCACCTGGGTTTAACACTGGTTTGAACAGTGTACCAGTTATATCACTGCGTGTCAACTTATGTGGGAGGAAAGCCCGAAGCGATGCAGGTCTCAGACAGTTAACACTTAAAACCCACGAGCACAGGGGTGGTGCTTACAAGCCTAGAAACATAATCAGATCAACATGGAATTTGAACCCACAAACACAGCTTCCTGGCATGCCCAAGGGATGCAACTCTACATGCAAAATTGTGGCACCATAAACGACAGGGCTACCCGTGCTCCATGTGCCCTTCAGCATTTAAGTGTGCCAGCAAGAAGAATACTTTGGATTCATCCTCGAACTCATTGAGTGTTAAGATCAGGGGTAGAATAGGTCTTCAGCAACCGATGCTTGCTGTAAAAGGCGACTGTGCTTGTCGTAAGAGGCGACTAATGATATCAGGTGGTCAGGTTCGCTGACTTGGTTGATGCATGTCATCGTATCTCAATTGCGTAGATCGATGCTCATGATGTCAATCACTGGTGTAATTGGTCCAGACTCGATTATTTCCAGACCGCCGTCATATAGCTGGAATATTGTTGAGTGCGGCGTAAAACAACAAACAAAAAAACAAACAAACAAGCAATGAATGTTAGGAAGCAGGTGCAAACAAGAGTTTGCCACTAACGTGGCTATATCCCCCCGCCCCTGTTGCAGAATTTATGACATAATTAAATTGAAACAACCTTTTTCAACCAAGGTGGAACTTGTCATGGACTTTGTACAAAAAAGAAGAGTTTGCCACTAACATGGCTAAGTCTCCTGCCCAGCAAATGAAGTGTATATTATGTCAACAACAGTGAAATTTGATCACACAAACAAATACATTTGAGTGAGTGAGTGAGTGGGTGAGTGAGTGAGTTGGGTTTAACGCCGCTTTTAACAATATTCAAGTTATATCACGGCATGTCAGCTTAATGTGGGAGGAAAGCCCGAAGTGATGCATGTCTCAGACGCTTACCACTTCGGTGAAACCCACGAGCACGGGTATGGTGCTGACAAACCTAGAAACATAATTGGGGCGAACCGGGATTCGCACCCACAATCATAGGTTTCTGGCGTGCCCAAGGGACACAACTCTGCACAGCGAATCACGGTGCCTTAGACGACTGGGCCACCCCTGCCCCCAAATACATTTGAAAATATTCAAAATTTTGTAAGGAGTAAAAGGCAGCAGGGGAGCATCTACTTGATGTAAATGCAAAATATCCTGAAGAAACAAAATATAATGCTAGCAAAACACAATTTCTATGAAGTTCAAGAAAAAAATAAAACCTTCTCCACAAAAACATGATGGAAGTACAAACTGACAAAACCAGTTACTACATTTTCTACTGAATTCATTAGGGTGGGAGAAAGAAAAAACATTACAAGTCACATTTTGACTCGTAATAATATCTTCATGGAATATTTCTTAAGAAACATAAATGGTATTAGTCCGTGATATGTGACTATGGTCATTACCAGTTCAAACCCAAGATGTTGCTTTGGACATAGTAGACTAAATGGAAAATATTAAGATTAAAAAAGTTCAGTTCATTACCACATTGATTAACATGCAAAGAAATGATGATAGTCACTTCAATATACTACACCTATTCCGTCACACCCCACACAAGATGATGTATGTGTATGGAACTGGAAAGACTCCTGTTGAGATGGGCTTATTACAGAAGATCAAGTCTAGTGTACCCCCAAGGGTGTGGGTTGGTTTGCTGATATACTGGGCGAATGTAAACTGCTCCACGAGTTTAGATAGTGCATTGTTGTCACGGGCAGACTGGTCCATATTGAAGTCCCCAGTGATAACAATCCTATACTGATTGAGTTTCGGGCATTTAAAAGAAGAATTCATAAATTTCTAAAAGTTCAACTTGTTGCCATGAAAAAAATTTAAAAAGATTTTTTTCCAAAATTCTTAAATATCAAAAGGCACCAATTGAACATGTACCTTACAGACCTGCAAAGTTTCATGAAAAAATATTGAACGGTTTCTGAGTTATGCTCCGGAAACGAACATGACGGACAGACGGACGGACAGAGCCCGTTTCTATATCCCCTGCCAACTTTGTTGGGCGGGGGAAAAATACAAAAATGATTACTATTTGAACACACTTTTTGCAGATACATACACAAATTATACCTATGGATTCAGAAATTGAAAAGGGTAAATATCAATCTCAATGAAAAGGAAGGAAGAAAAGTGGTAATTATCCCCCACCCAACGAAGTTGGCGGTGGATATAGAAACATAACAAAAGAGAAGAATTAGAACTGTCATCGATCAAATCAGTGTGTTTATTGTAAAACAGACTCATATTTAATTCATAAATTCCTGGAACAGGACTTTATCTAGGATTCTAAATTTAATGCCCATTATTATGTTGTTGAAAATTGGAATATTTTTAAAGTTCTTTCTAGGGCTGTTACGATTCACTCTTGTATTTGGTGAATCGAACCGTATCCATTCATGAATTGAATTCATTATTCGTGGTCAATAGAGTCAAATATTTACATACCTTGTCGCTTAAAATATCCCTAAAAATATATTATATACACAGATTTCTTTAAAGACAACACTCTTGTATTTTTAATTTGACGGTATTTGACTAGTCATTTTTACTTTGGAGCAAATACTGGGACCTGTATAAGTGCAGTATATAGAATGTATAATAAATAAATCATTAACAAACTATGTCAAATAATTTATGTTGTTATCGTTTCACTGAATATAATAAATAATACATCAACTGCTGACTTATGTTATTGTTAATGTGAATAAATATTCGTATTCGTTACCCTATATTCGTGATGCGAGTGGTATTTGCCTCATAGTGTATTCGTTGCACCCCTAGTTCTTACTTTCCTAATTTCTGAGATGTTTTAACATTGAATTCAGTGCAATAACGTAAAACTAATCACTAAAGCGTCTTGCTGTATGTTGGTCCTCTTATCAGTGATACAAATTACCCTTACAAAGCCATAACATCAATTACAACTACCTTTACATGAATTGGGAACTTTTTAATTCCAATTAGGGAATTTTTATTGACATTTGCTTGAGGCTTAGGGCTGTATAGGGCCTGTGACAGGTCTGGATAAACTCCTACAGGAAGACTTAAAGTAATATCTGCCTGTACATGCAACAGCCTCAGATATTAGATAGAAAACTATTCAATGATGACATAGAAGGTATAAATTTTAGTCCTTGTCGGAGATTCCTGATCCTCCTGTGTGGCTGAACGTGGGCTACATGTCAACGAGTACCTGTTCAACAGTTGGGATATTAATTGCACCAGGTAGATGTTATGTGAGAGGAAAGGGATTGTCGTTGTTGAGGCCGAAACAACATTCATCGATCATATATCATACATGCACATTGATTTCTGTTCAAGCTGCTCGTCTACTATGACATGTATAACACTTCCTGGAGTTGACAGCCAGGGATCGTTATCAGGGATCGTTATCGGGGAGTGTTGTGATGTGATGGGAGCGTCGTGATGGGAGCAGGAGACTGGATATTTACAAACGTAAAGTAGATATTAAATCAGTTTTGTGGTGGGCGAGGACAGAGATAGGAGTGGGTGTTGGCACCATAGGGGTGGGTGTTGGCACCATAGGGGTGGGTGTTGGCACCAAAGGGTGGGTGTTGGCACCATAGGGGTGGGTGTTGGCACCATAGGGGTGGGTGTTGGCACCATAGGAGTGGGTGTTGGCACCATAGGGGTGGGTGTTGGCACCAAAGGGGTGGGTGTTGGCACCATAGGGGTGGGTGTTGGCACCATAGGAGTGGGTGTTGGCACCATAGGGGTGGGTGTTGGCACCAAAGGGGTGGGTGTTGGCACCATAGGGGTGGGTGTTGGCACCATAGGGGTGGGTGTTGGCACCATAGGGTGGGTGTTGGCACCATAGGGGTGGGTGTTGGCACCAAAGGGGTGGGTTTTGGCACCATAGGGGTGGGTGTTGGCACCATAGGGGTGGGTGTTGGCACCATAGGGTGGGTGTTGGCACCATAGGGGTGGGTGTTGGCACCAAAGGGGTGGGTGTTGGCACCATAGGGGTGGGTGTGGATGTGATAGGGGTGGATGAAGATGTGATAGGGGTGGGTGAGGATGTGATAGGGTTGGGTGTGGATGTGATAGGGGTGGGTGTGGATGTGATAGTGGTGGGTGTGGATTTGATAGGGGTGGGTGAGGATGTGATAGGGGTGGGTGTGGATGTGATAGGGGTGGGTGTGGATGTGATAGGGGTGGGTGTGGATTTGATAGGGGTGGGTGAGGATGTGATTGGGGTGGGTGTGGATGTGATAGGGGTGGGTGTGGATGTGATAGTGGATGTGATAGGGGTGGGTGTGTATGTGATAGGGGTGGATGAAGATGTGATAGGGGTGGGTGAGGATGTGATAGGGTTGGGTGTGGATGTGATAGGGGTGGGTGTGGATGTGATAGGGGTGGGTGTGGATGTGATAGGGGTGGGTGAGGATGTGATAGGGGTGGGTGTGGATGTGATAGGGGTGGATGAAGATGTGATAGGGGTGGGTGAGGATGTGATAGGGGTGGGTGAGGATGTGATAGGGGTGGGTGTTGATGTGACTGATAGGGGTGGGTGTGGACAACATAGGCAAGAGAGCGGGATTGAGCTTCAAGTCATATTGGTGTACTTACTGTATCCGATGGCAGCAACACCTGCATCATCAATGTCAATGTTGTAACTGTTACGTAGCGACATGAAGTCCTCCACACGGGGATCTTCTCTCCACTCCTCATCCACCGGGTCCTCAGCAGCTTCAAACTCCAACGAATCTGAAACAAAGACCACGTTGGAGATGGGAAACAAACACCACGTGGGAGTTAGGAAACAAAGACCACGTCTGAGATAGGAAACATACACCACGCCTTAGATAGGAAACAAAGACCACGTCTTAGATAGGAAACAAAGACCATGTCTTAGGTAGGAAACAAACACTACGTGGGAGTTAGGAAACAAAGACCACGTGGGACTTCTTTGAGTGGCATTTAGAAGTTGGAATGGTAACTAAGACAAAATTGTTATGGATGAGCAACTTCTTTATTACAATTGGGCAAATTGTAATAAAGAAGTTGCTGATCCATAACAAGTTTGTCTTAGTCAATACATGGAAGTTAGGAAACAAAGACCGCGTCTGGGATAGGAAACATACACCACGCCTGAGATAGGAAACAAACACTATGTGGGAGATAGGAAACAAACTCTACGGGTGAAATAGGAAAGAAACGCTAAGTGGATGATAGGAAACAAACACGTCTGAAATAGGGAAACAAACATGTCTGAGACAGGAAACAAACACTATGTAGGAGAAAGGAAACAAACACTACGTGGGAGATAGGAAACAAACACGTCTGAGATAGGAAACAAACACTATGTGGGAGATAGGAAACAAACACGTCTGAGATAGGAAAGAAACACTACGCGGGAGATAGGAAACAAACATGTCTGAGATAGGAAACAAACACTATGTGGGAGATAGGAAACAAATATGTCTGAGATATGAAACAAACACTATGTGGGAGATAGGAAGCAAACACGTCTGAGATAGGAAACAAACACTACTTGGGAGATAGGAAACAAACACTTCTGAGATAGGAAACAAACACTATGTGGGAGATAGGAAACAAACACTACGCGTGAGATAGGAAAAAAACATGTCTGAGATAGGAAACAAACACTATGTGGGAGGTGGGAGATAGGAAACAAACATGTCTGAGATAGGAAACAAACACTACGTGGGAGATGGGAAACAAACACTACGCGTGAGATAGGAAACAAACATGTCTGAGATAGGAAACAAACACTACGCGGGAGATGGGAAACAAACACTACGTGGGAGATAGGAAACAAACATGTCTGAGATAGGAAACAAACACTACGTGGGAGATAGGAAACAAACACGTCTGAAATAGGAAACAAACACTACGCGGGAGATGGGAAACAAACACTACGTGGGAGATAGGAAACAAACACGTCTGAGATAGGAAACAAACACTACGCGGGAGATAGGAAACAAACAAGTCTGAGATAGGAAACAAACACTACGCGGGAGATAGGAAACAAACACGTCAGATAGGAAACAAACACTACGCGGGAGATAGGAAACAAACACGTCTGAGATAGGAAAGAAACACTACGTGGGAGATAGGAAACAAACACGTCTGAGATAGGAAACAAACACTATGTGGGAGATAGGAAACAAACACTACGTGGGAGACAGGAAACAAACATGTCTGAGATAGGAAACAAACACTACGTGGGAGATAGGAAACAAACATGTCTGAGATAGGAAAGAAACACTACGTGGGAGATAGGAAACAAACACGTCTGAGATAGGAAACAAACACTATGTGGGAGATGGGAAACAAACACTACGTGGGAGATAGGAAACAAACACGTCTGAGATAGGAAACAAACACTACGCGGGAGATAGGAAACAAACCAGTCCGAGATAGGAAACAAACACTACGCGGGAGATAGGAAACAAACACGTCAGATAGGAAACAAACACTAAGCTGGAGATAGGAAACAAACATGTCTGAGATAGGAAAGAAACACTACGTGGGAGATAGGAAACAAACACGTCTGAGATAGGAAACAAACACTATGTGGGAGATAGGAAACAAACACGTCTGAGATAGGAAACAAACACTACGTGGGAGATAGGAAACAAACACTACGTGGGAGATAGGAAACAAACACGTCTGAGATAGGAAACAAACACTACGTGGGAGATGGGAAACAAACACGTCTGAGATAGGAAACAAACACTACGTGGGAGATAGGAAACAAACACGTCTGAGATAGGAAACAAACACGTCTGAGATAGGAAACAAACAGTATGTGGGAGATAGGAAACAAACACGTCTGAGATAGGAAACAAACATGTTTGAGATAGGAAACAAACACTACGTGGGAAATAGGAAACAAACACGTCTGAGATAGGAAACAAACACTACATGGGAGATAGGAAACAAACTAAAGCAAGCCTAAGTCAGGAAACACGAGCTCACGTGGGTCAAAGTTAGGAAACAAGCTCAAGTAGATCTAAATTAGGAAACAAACTTAAGGGATGAGATCGGAAACAAACTTCAGTGGGTCTGGACCCATGCAGTTGGAAGACCAAAAACAATTTTTACCAACAAAATCCCACTGTGAAACAGTTGGTCCCAAATTAGTGGGGTTATCTACTTTATTTGATGAGGGACAAATAATCTGTTATTGATTGGGTTTATGAGGTTATTCTCAATATTACCAACAGCATTTTGTTCTGAAAAAAAATGACAAAATGAGGGTTTTCTGATCACAACTAATGATATTATCTCATTCAAACTAATGTTAGACCTACGTCCCATAAAACTGTACATGAAGGTATGAATAATCCTGAATTATTTGTGACAATATAATCACATGACAACACAATGCTTTGGAAACAATAAATGCAATTGAAAAAATAGTGTAATCTAGGCAGCAAGCAAAAGGGATAATTCACAGGGTGAATTACAGAATATAATTACACTTTGGGTAATATGTAGAGAACGTAATCTGCCACTGGTATCCCTGCCACTGTGGGTAATATATATAAAATGTAATCTATCACTGGTATACCTGCCCCTGTGTGTAATGAATAGAGAATGTAATCTGTCACTGGTATCCCTGCCCCTGTGAGTAATATATAGAGAATGTAATCTGTCACTGGTATCCCTGCCACTGTGGGTAATATATAGAAAATGTAATCTATCACTGGTATCCTTGCCCCTGTGAGTAATATATAGAGAATGTAATCTATCACTGGTATCCCTGCCCCTGTGAGTAATATATAGAGAATGTAATCTGTCACTATTAACCCTGCCACTGTGGGTAATAAATAGAGAATGTAATCTATCACTATTAACCCTGCCACTGTGGGTAATAAATAGAGAATGTAATCTATCACTATTAACCCTGCCACTGTGGGTAATATATAGAGAATGTAATCTATCACTGGTATCCCTGCCCCTGTGGGTACTATATAGAGAATGTAATCTATCACTGGTATCCCTGCCCCTGTGAGTAATATATAGAGAATGTAATCTGTCACTATTAACCCTGCCACTGTGGGTAATAAATAGAGAATGTAATCTGTCACTGGTATCCTTGCCCCTGTGAGTAATATATAGAGAATGTAATCTATCACTATTAACCCTGCCACTGTGGGTAATAAATAGAGAATGTAATCTATCACTATTAACCCTGCCCCTGTGGGTAATATATAGAGAATGTAATCCATCACTATTAACCCTGCCCCTGTGAGTAATATATAGAGAATGTAATCTGTCACTGGTATCCCTGCCCCTGTGGGTAATATATAGAGAATGTAATCTGTCACTGGTATCCTTGCCCCTGTGAGTAATATATAGAGAATGTAATCTATCACTGGTATCCCTGCCCCTGTGGGTAATATATAGAGAATGTAATCTGTCACTGGTATCCTTGCCCCTGTGAGTAATATATAGAGAATGTAATCTATCACTGGTATCCTTGCCCCTGTGAGTAATATATAGAGAATGTAATCTGTCACTGGTATCCTTGCCCCTGTGGGTAATATATAGAGAATGTAATCTATCACTGGTATCCTTGCCCCTGTGAGTAATATATAGAGAATGTAATCTATCACTGGTATCCCTGCCCCTGTGGGTAATATATAGAGAATGTAATCTATCACTGGTATCCTTGCCCCTGTGAGTAATATATAGAGAATGTAATCTATCACTGGTATCCCTGCCCCTGTGGGTAATAAATAGAGAATGTAATCTATCACTGGTAACCCTGCCCCTGTGGGTAATATATAGAGAATGTAATCTATCACTGGTATCCTTGCCCCTGTGAGTAATATATAGAGAATGTAATCTATCACTGGTATCCCTGCCCCTGTGGGTAATAAATAGAGAATGTAATCTATCACTGGTAACCCTGCCCCTGTGGGTAATATATAGAGAATGTAATCTATCACTGGTATCCTTGCCCCTGTGAGTAATATATAGAGAATGTAATCTATCACTGGTATCCCTGCCCCTGTGGGTAATAAATAGAGAATGTAATCTATCACTATTAACCCTGCCACTGTGGGTAATATATAGAGACCTTATTGGTTCACATGACATTGATAAAATATTAATTACCCTGCCTGGGAGGGAAATTAATTTCTGAGCATGAGATAAACTCCCTTATACCCTGCCATGAAGACAGGCTGCACTAGCATTTCTGAGTGAAAGAATACATCCCTTATGCCCCTCTCGAAACAAAAGACCACATGGTTTTTCCGAGTCAATGAGAGTCACGTGACATAGCACAAGTTTAGCTCAGCTCAATCGAACAGCTGTTTTCTATCCATTTCAAATGTTTTAATTCTCTTACAATGGCAGATTAAACATGTTGTTAAGATAAATTCACTGCAGCGGTATCCCGAGGGGTACATGTTGTTTTAGGCATCCCTCGTTAGGTGTTATACCACTTGCATCTGGTTCGATGGTCAAATCTGGATTAAATTTGCTTAAACTAGTGGATGACTGATCGTCATGTGACCTTCACCTTGTTACCAATGACCCATTCAGGGCTTTTGAACTTGTGACCCGTCTTGTATAAATTATGGACACGATATATCAATATTTTCATCCAGATGCCAGTCCCAGGCAAGAAAAAAGCCATTGTCAGTGACTTGTTGATAGTGACCATTATTGTTAACTTTGACCTTTACCTATCTGTATAATTTGATGAATATTTGTTGAAATATCATCCTGAAAGAAATCAATACCAGGTTGTACCTTCTCACCTGGTCATGTGACTTTAGCCTGTGACCTTTGACCTGTGACCTTTGATCTTTTTAAACAAACTGATTTGTCTGGCTATGGACCTTCAAGGTCTTCATTAAACATGACAAGGGACCATATAAACACCAAAATTGGTCATATAATTTATTATCTGTCAAAATGACCGACTGAGGCAAGAAGAAGACCCGAATTCAGATTCATTTGGAAAAAATGTGAAAAGTGAAAAACAGGAGGAAAGGAAAGTGCAGGTATAATGAAACATTCACCTCGAGGAGCTTGGGTGACGATCAGTGAGGCATGGCCTAGACTCATGAGCTCGAGGTTGATGCATATCTCCTCCTCCGAGTTGACCAAGTCCACCAGGAACACCTGCAGGGGGGACGACTGCACCACACACACGCTGCAACACCAGTACACACAGGAACCTCACGAGGTGGTCTTCACGTGATGCTAGGGACAGTTTAAGGTTTTTCCCCGGATCAGATCCGGATTTGAATATAGGCAGGGTTAAAGGCCGGACAAGCTGGAGTCGGCAGTTATGTCAGCGGAGGTTGGCTGTGGCACTGCGGTGCATCATGAAATTCAGAGTATTTGTGGCAATAGGGGCCATGAAACTTTGTGAGTATATACACAATATGTGTCATTAAACTGTCTTTCTGTTGTGAGGGATAGGTTTGTATGGTTAGGACTTCTTCATGCTAAATTTATTGTTTATTTGATATAACTGTAGGGCACGTGCATTGGTGTCACCTATTTTCCTGACATACTGGTAAATACCTTATACACTTAGTACTTTGCTAACATGAATATTTAATGAAATATCAGTAAATGTGTCATTGAATAAGCAGTTTGAGATATTGGGAAAACTATCTTGAGGCTGCTTTATTTTGTATTCAGCTTGAACCGTTTCAACGTTTCAACTTTCAACGTTTCAAAGTACAACGCATGTGATGATATGTGTTCAAGTGTAAGAACCAGGACAAGAGAATGAACGAGTGCAAGATAAACGCCCCTTTTGTTAACCTTACATTAATTCGGAGCAAACAGAGGAAACACAGCAATCTGACAGCAGTGTTCAGGACCCAGCAGTGGATGGGTACCCAGGGTCACATCGTGTGCTCTTTAATCATTACTTTGGGGATGTATTTTAGAAGGGGTAGATGTCATCCGTAATACCGTAACAGGTCGCCCAAACACACCATTTTGACATGTGAAAAGCATGCGTTTTGCCTCTGACCTTATTATATACAGCCATGTCATAGCAGTTTGACAGTTGATCTTTCACTGTCGTGAGACCTGGCCAGGAGAAAGGCTTTTGTGATTATAATATTGTGTTATTTTGAGGGTTAATATGTGGAATGGTTACTTCGTGTTTAATTGTACTTAGTTTGCTTTGCCAAAAAGATTGTCCATCATGGAAATATAGCCTGTTATATATATTTTCAATGTTCTTGACTTCTTGTATTGTAAAACATGATAGTTGTCACCTGGTAGTTACTCATTTTGATGATTTCAGGCCTGAGGGTGATTGCTCCTACTTGTGATCCCTAACTCGGACATTCGACACGGACCTTTAAATGGGACACATGAACATGAGGAAAAAAGGACATTTGAATGCTATGACGGAATTCTATTTTAGTGTGGAATGTTATGTTCATGTTTGGATCCTATACTGCTTGTCTGTGTAAAACAACTCTTAACAATTATCTTTTGTAATATAATGCCATTTAACCTGATGAGAAATATTGCTGACTGTAATAAATGTAATCAACCTAAAGTATTTTTCTTTTTCGTTTGTAATAATGTGTGCTGTATATACTTAGTTCTACTTTTGATTTGTGAAACCCGGTAGGATAAGATGGTTATGTTACTGGGGACCTTCCAGAGCCTCTCAGGTTGCATACTCCCCAGGGAGATGAGAATGAAAATGGAGAGCACACTGATCAATATAATGGTACATTGCATGCGGAGTATGTGTACAGGCCCTTAATATTACAAGTGTCAGAAATGAGCTATCCTATTATCAATCATATAATTGGTAGGTTTCTCAGCAGGATAAAGCTTACGGATAAAAACGATATCCATTGGGGTCATATGCGGATAGAGATGCAAATATCAAAGGTCAAGTAGGGACTACTTTCAGTGTTTATAAACAAACATGGTGTCGCACTCATTCGGCAATTGAGTCAGAATTAACCATCGGGAATCTGGATAAACTACAGAGATAATTGCTATCAGTATCAAAAGAACAGTCTAATGTACTTAAAATCAGTGTCTAACGGTGACGTCGCTAAGGCATTTTATAAGTTTTGGCAACTTTGGAGATATAAATTTCGAAACAAATTTGCGAGGACACTAGGCCTAGCCAAGCGGGATCAGTAGCCATATCTGTGCTTGTAGATTTTCAAGTGTATCATATCTCCTGTGTATTATGATTAATACCTGGACCATTCGCTACCATAGTTTTGATTCGGAAGTGGTGTCACCATCTTTATCTTAGGATTTTTCTTGCTAATGAATGTAATTCCAGTTGCTGGATATTGTAAGCCTCATATCAACCCAAAAGGGCCTAAACCAAAGCCATATAGCTGGAATTTTGCTGAGTGCGGCGTTAAACAACAAATGAACGAATGAAGGGATAGGCATTGCCATGCATCTGTTAGTACGAGAAAAGTAGTGAAAATCCAGAGGGACATTTTGTTTTGTATCAAACTTGTTATTTTACATAATCCAGTAGTCCAAAATGAGCTGCGGACTAGGTTGAATTGACCACCATTGTCTATTCCTGCATATAATGCAGAAGGGCTGCAGAATGTTGACACATGAACACAAAGTGTTAACACATAAACAACAAATAGAAAGCCTATTTCTTCACCTGTTAGAGTCTGGCAGGTGTCCCTCTGTCACAACCAACGACAACCGCTTCTCACCCCCTGCCAGCCGATGGAAGTCCCGAAGACTCTCCTCCGTCCAGTCCCTCTCCACAGGTAGAACGTGAGCCAGCGAGCACCACATCGTCAGCGGCGGGAACATCGAAAACTCCTCCGGCAATGGGAACACTTTACTCCTCGGCAACCACTCCTCATCCCCAAAGTCAACGAAGAAAACATGGATCTTACCAATTCTGTCATTTTCAGGTCTAGAATCTGGATTGTCTATCTCTGCCACCTCTATTATCTGTGCCCTGTAGAAACAGTTGTCCTGTGAGAACTGTGCACAACATAAGCTTCTAAACTGAGGGGAAAAGCTACGGTAAAGTTTGTATAAATTGTTTCGGGACATTCGTTCGAAATGGAGATTCAGATCTTTCATCAGCCTGTCCAAAGTCTTCCCTACATCTTCGGTTATCTTGTGGACGAAGAAGTCGTTCGGGGAGTTGATGTGGGCCGCCATTACCTCATATTCCTCAGTCTGAGCACTGGATAAATCAACAGATAACGGATTCAGACTCAGGTCAGTCACGCCAGAAGAAGTTGTCTCCCCTTCCAAACAGCTTGATGTCAGTGACTTGGTCGGAGACTCATTGCCAGATTTGTCGTTGGTGGGATTAATAGATAGCAGGTCTGAAGGTGAAGATTTTTCCTGAGTTGGTTTGGAATGATTCTTCTTGGAATATTTCCTAGAGTCTGACTTGGATGGAATAGAGAAATCTCCCCCAGGAGACTGCGGCACGGATTTACCTTTTCTTCTCGTTCTCTTACTACCTGCAACATCAGAGCATTTCTGTTGGACAGGGCCTTCTATAGACTCATCTACACCACATTCCTCTGTTTTTGCTGCATCACCAGAGCTGGAATTATGTATTAAATCAAGATTCACAACACTACTGCTCTCTACAATCACATCCGGCTCCTTCTCTTCTGGAACCTTTGCCTCCTGTTCCTTCTTAATCGGTTTCTGTGGCGACGATTGCTTGGACCCTGGAATGGGAAGGTCACCAAAGAGGTTCTGTAACTTAGCGATCTGTTCTGACACAGGGATGGGTCTGGCAAGGTTCTGTTTCACCAGCAGAGCTGCTAGATTGAGCTGACTGAGGAGCACGGCGCCGTCTCGGTCTGTCTGTGGGATGGTGAGCTGCAGTTCCACGAGGTGGGGGAAGGACAGAGTCTGGTAGGGGCTGACGAATGTCGCCTTACAGTTCAGC
Organism: Haliotis cracherodii; assembly: GCF_022045235.1. Taxonomy (NCBI): domain Eukaryota; kingdom Metazoa; phylum Mollusca; class Gastropoda; order Lepetellida; family Haliotidae; genus Haliotis; species Haliotis cracherodii. The sequence continues at coordinate 52,051,249 of NW_027266319.1, read as the reverse complement.
TGCTGACCACTCACAAACTGGCGGAAACCGTTCACTTCATCTTCCGTCCACACACCCAGCTTGTTTACCGGGCACAGCTGAAACAACATACAGTCAAGTCTCGTTAATCCGACAGTCGTTAATCCAACAATCCGCTTTATCCGACACTTATGATGGGAACCAATTAAATCAGTGCTATTTAGAGCCATTAATCCGACAGTCTCGCACCCCGACTCCGACACAACTAATTTGCAGCGACTTACCGAAATCACTCATTAATCAGTCTCGTTAATCCGACAGTGATCAGCGCACTCCGTGGTCATCTGCCCGCAAATTGTCATACAGTTGTTTTGTGTTGAGCTTTAGAGGTTGCAAGATTAGAAAACATATTCCACTAACAATGTAACATAATACTATGAATATTTCATTTTTATTTTGATATTACGTGACTGTATCGTTATCTATCGTGTATTTGTCCGATTTCTGATTATGAACATTGATATTACTTAATTTCGTTTATCCGACATACTCGTTAATCCGACATAATCATATGCAAACAACCATGTCGGATTAACGGGACTTGACTGTATATGTATTAACATTCTTAAGAAAAGAAGGAAATAAGAAACTGACAACAGGCAATACACTTACCGTATTCAACGTAATAAGCATCTGGGGCGCTCTCAAAATTAGAAATAGGGCACTCTTTTAGAAAATAATTTTGGTGAGAGAAAAAACAGTTGAGAGATTGAAAGATTGTAAATTTTGTAGTTTATGCTGACAGCCTGAAATGATACAAAACAAAAGTATGTGTGTATCACACACGATATATTTTCCAGAAATTAATTGCTCATAATTAAGGGTGAATATAACACACGAGTGCGTATTATACACGAATAAGTCTTGTGCACATTGATCAATCGGAAGGGGTGCTAACTGGGAGTGTCACCAGCCAATATATTAGCAAGCGCCATGGGCGCTTATTAGAGCGGGGCGTTTATTTCGTCGAATACGGTAATAACTTTCATTGAAATAGTCACAGAAATAAGGCTGAAGATGAGGACTACAAGGGTGCCATGATTCGTCCACCTCATATTTCAGTCTGGGACTTTAGCACCTGCTTCGAACCAGTCTAGTAACATCCTGTTTGGTCTAGTAAGCTCAGCTAATAAAGAGCATATGACAACACTTAAATGTTCCAAAAAAGATGCGAAGAGCTAAGTTCAGGCCTGTAGACTCGAATGTTTTTGGCACAGACTGGATTTCGATACATATCGCAACACACACACACGACATCATACTGATGGGGATACTTAACTTTTTGCATGAAATTCCCATTTACCATGTGGTCCAGCTACACACAGTCATGCCAGACCCTAAACAAATGTTGTATTTCAGCCCACCCCAAATTGGTGTACAGTCGTGCCTCGTTTATACGGACACTTGCGTCATTTCACAATTCGTCCGTATAAACGAATTTCCGTATAACTGAAACCAGCTTCTTAATGGAAGAGTTACTTCCCTTCAATTATGCAACTCATGACAAAATTCCTTATACATATTGTTTTTATTAATTTCGGCAATATCGTGTGTGAAGCGATCGGAAGATCGCACAACTCACCGTTATTAACAGCAACCACGGTCAGAATACCGCTATTGACGCCTTGAAACGAACTTTAGTTGACAGAGAATGGATACATATATCATAAATGACATATTTAGACTCGTTAAAAGTCATATTTGTTTTTGTTTGACGATTCTATGTCAACATGAAATTCTCGCGATCACGTGCGCGTGAGCCTTGACGGTGACTGGTCAGACTGGTTCCATGTAAAAAATAATACCCGAGAATAGCGATCAGCTGCTTCGCTTAGGGTTATTATTATTTTAAATATGTTTAGTAAAGGCTGCATATAATTAAGAAAATAATGGAATATATTATTCCTGATAAAAAAAAAAAGTTTCAGATACAATTGTTGTCGATCCTTGCATTAAAAATCCTATAAAGTTATATCATTGGGTGTGTCTTTACCGAATCACCGGTCGATTCCAAGAAAACGTGTGTACAGCTGATTGCTGTTTCCGGCTTAGTTTACGAGAAAATACACAAGGTAATCTTAATCCCTAGATATAAAACAATGCCTCGTAATGTTCTCGTAATACGTAATGAAGTTCAACTTTGACCTCTGACCTCCACAGACGCCATATTTATCGAAGGGGATTACATGTACAATAAACAAGATCGTCTCAAACGTAACTCAGTGTCACTGGTAAATTGACTTCTCACGAATCAAAGATATTACCACCAGCGGAAGTGTACTGTCCGGATAAGTGAGACAATTTTGAGTGCATTTCAGTGTTTTGTGTATGAAAATGACCGTCCGGTTCCGGAAACTGAATTTCCGGATATACGGGTAAATTTATATAGTAATTATTTCGTTTTGAAAGAAAATCGTCCGGGAACCGAGGTTTCCGGATATCTGAAGTCCGTATAAGCGGGGCACGACTGTATCTGGTTCTCTCAGTAATCAGTCCTTGTATTGGACATTGGGTCCAATACCTCTAAAGTTTATTTATCATACTACATCAGTAATCCCTGAGTTATGCGTAATTTGTCACAATTTCTTGGGCTAGAAAAAAGACATCATCGAACAGTGGATTTAAGATTATGTGCACATGTTTCTACCGTATTCGACGTAATAAGCGCCCTGCTCTAATAAGCGCCCACGGCGATAATTGCTCATATATTGGCTAGTGAACAATTCCAATTAGCACCCCTTCCGATTGATCATTGTACACAAGACTTATTTATTCGCTTATAATACGCACTCGTGTGTTATATGCACCCTTAATTATGGGCAATTAAATTCTGAAAAAATATATCTGTCGTATATAAACATTTCAGGCTGTCAACATCAACCACGAAATTTATCTTTCAACTCTGTTTTTTCCACCAAAATTATATTCTAATAAGAGCCCCCTATTTCTAATTTTGAGAGCGCCCTGGGCGCTTATTACGTCGAATACGGTATTACATTTTACAGCAATGCATCATTTATCTATGTGACACTAGCAGCTGTGTTTCAACTTTGATACATTTACTGGACTTGGATGCAACCTGGTTTTGTCTGGAGCAACTTGGTTTTCATGGCAACATGCACCTGGTGCAAGTTGATTCAAGTTCTGTAAATCAAGCACCTTGAGACATGAGTCAATTTTGATTGGGTTTAACGTTGGTTGGTTGGTTGGTTTACGCCGCACACAGCAATATTCCAGCTATATGACGGTGGTCTGTAAATAATCGAGTATGGACCAGACAATCCAGTGATTGATATCATGAGCATCGATCAACGCAATTGGGATCGATGACATGCTTCAACCAAGTCAGCAAGTCTGATCCCGATGCCGTTAGTCGCCTCTTACGATAAGTATAGTCACCTTATTACGACAAGCATGGGTTGCTGAAGACCTATTCGTCACGGGTCGATTGGGTTTAACAATTTAAACAGCCATACTTTTAGCATCCCTCAGGACTCACAGTGTCAATCATTTGCACACATTCCCTATGTGTAAGTGTACAGGACTCAATATTGTGTGTCCAGCGAACCGTGCACCTACCCCAGAGAGAGAGCAGAAGATGGCCTGTGATGGCAGGATGGCCAGGCTGGCTGGCAGCTGCAGCAGCGAGGACGACTTGACACACTCGTAGTTGCCGTAGTCCACGTAGATGACGTTGCAGTCCATGTCGACCTCATTTACTGCAATATAGGAGCACAAGACAAAATTGAGGAGAGGTGAGGTGAGGTGAGGTGAGGTGAGGTGAGGTGAGGATATGAAGACATGCATCAACCAAGTCACAGTGCCTGACCAATCGGCCCTGTTAGGCGCCTCTTACAACAAGCATGGGTTGCTGATGATCAATTCTACCCGGAATTTTCATGGGTCTATATATACTGACTACGACCCAACTAGTCCTTGTTTTATCCCTTCATGCCAAGTGCCAGGCAGGGTAACAACAAGTATCTTTTCACAATTTTTGGTATGATGTGGCCGGAGATGGACTCAACGTCCATCTGCTCTAACAAAATTTAAATATGAACCTCTATCCTTCAATTAATCACTGGATGGTCTGGTCCAGACTCCATTATTTACAGACCGCCATCATATAGCTGAAATATTGCTGAGTGCAGCGTTAAACAACCAACCAACCAACCAACCAACCAACCTCTATCCTTCACCCATTACCCTTACACATGGCTAATGGAAGGAGAGAGATTCAGTTTGTTTGTTTGTTTGTTGTTTATCGCAACACTCAGTATCATTCAAGCTTTATGATGTCAGCCTGTAAATAATCAAGTGAGTGAGTGAGTTGGGTATAACGCCGCTTTTAACAGTATTCCAGTTATATCGCGGTGTGTCAACTTAATGTGGGAGGAAAGCCCGAACTGATGCAGGTCTCAGACGTCTACAACTTCGGTGAAACCCACGAGCACAGGTATGGTGCTGACAAACCTAGAATTGGGGCGAACTGGGATTTGAACCCACAATCATAGGTTCTTGGCGGGCCAAAGGGATGCAACTCTGCACAGTGAATCGCGGCGCCTTAGACGACTGGGCCAACCGTGTCCCCTGTAAATAATCAAGTCTTGACCTGACACTCCAGTGACTGACAACATGAGCATCAACATACGCAATTGGGATTCGATTACATGCATGAAACAAATCACCAAATTGCATTTGTCACCTTTTCGGCAAGCATAGTCGCCTCATACGACAAACACTGTCGCCCCTTACGACAAACACTGTCGCCCCTTACGACAAGCACAGTCTCTGTGATTTACAATTTAGCTTTTGAAACAGTGATTAAATATTTACAGCAATTCACAGGATTTGATATGGATTTTTCAACCTAAATTTATACCCGAGACAGGGACCATCAACCCTCAAATTTACCGGTCCAGGTCATATTGTACTGGTCAATCTACCATGACATTGATGAATGCTTGATTCTGACTGGATTAAAAGAGGTTTCCTTTTCAAATATATTAAGCCTTTTCACAAAACAAAACGCGCGTATAAATACACAGATAGCCTACATATCGATTCATAGAAAATGTCTGCCGATCAATTACCCCCCTATGAACTGTAAAACGTATCTATATTTCCTCTAATACACGCTGGGTCTCTAATACCAGCCAGGTCTCTAATACACGCCGAGTCAAGGGCTCTCGCGAAATTAACAGACGACATAGCATCAAATACAGGAAATACGGTAGTTTGATATAAAATTTTAAGGCGTTGACTAGGCCGCAACCCTGACTGCTTCGATGATGACATTAAAAGATTTAACGAAGGCATATCATTTGCATACAGATGAAATGTTTCTGAAACTGTAAGGGAAAGTTCTATGGTGACCAGAATCAGAACAATTTCAGCTATTTCCTCAGTGAAACAACAGACAATGAAAGTAAAACATAATATTATAAAAATTGTTTGAAAAAACTATATTCATGACAACATGTTGTTTACAAACAGCTTTAGGGATTTTGTTATATAGTTTGTTTACAGGTTATTTTGCTCAAAAAATAACCATAAGGGTTGGCGATATAAGTAAAAAGATATATATTAAAATTCAAGTAGTCACTATATAGTATACAGCTGCCACACTGTGATATAACAGAAATTCTGCTAGAAAACTCACACTGTATTATACACAAAGAAAGGAGTCATGAAAGGATTCATGAAAGGAGTCATGAAAGGAGTCATGAAAGGAGTCATGAAAGGATTCATGAAAGGATTCATGAAAGGAGTCATGTTTCAACACTGAGGAAAAATCAGACATAGTGTGGAAGTTAATTTAAGGTACTGACGTTTACTACAATATCTGAAAAACCATTGGACCTACTCCAGTCAAAGTTTGTATGAGATTATGAAACAGTCATACATAACTGGATATTACATTTAAAGACAATTAGTGCTGAATAAAAAATCTGTCTATTTAGCTATGACTATATTTCATACGCCTAACGCTAACACGGTATTCGTGCGTGCGTGATTCCCGTGCACCCTTACAAGTTGAGTTGATTGGTTCAACTGTGTCATATGGCCCTGTGACGCAGGGGTAGCATTATGCAGAAGGCTGTTTCAATGAATGCTCGTTTCACCCGAGACGAACAGGTCTGGTTGTTGATGCAATATAGTGATAGCTAAATAGACAGATTTTTTATTCATGCACCGATTGTCTTTATATGTAATATCCAGTTATGTATGACTGTTTAATAATCTCATACCAACTTTGACTGGAGGTCCGATAGTTTTTCAGATATTGTAGTAAACGTTGGTACCTTAAATTACCTTCCAGACTATAAATCCTAGAGAAATAAAGTGTACCTCGGACTTCTATAACTTTGGCTCTGTAGTAGAACTTGTCAATTGAGAACTGACTGAGGCATAGCATGCCTGTCTGAGGATCACTGAGAGTTGCCTCCCCTTGCTGCAGTTGGGAAATGTAATGGCTGGAAGGGGAAAGATCGTAAGTCCAATATAATGTATCAGATTTTATTCAAAGGATGGCCAAATACCTGGCTGACTAACAATTTACTATTGGCATTATAAGACGACGGTCTGTAAATAATTGAGTCTGGACCAGACATTCCAGTGAATAAAATCATGAGCATCATTCCACGCAATTGGGATTGATGACATACTTCAACCAAGTCAGCCAGTCTGACCACCCGATCCCATTAGTCGCCTCTTACGACAAGCATAGTCGCCTCTTACTGCAAGAAAGGGTTGCCGGATCTTCACGGGACTCACTAAGTTAATAAAAAAGGCACTACTATATTTAACCCCTGTCAAAGGATCAGAGTGCACTCAAATTTCATTCTCAACCCCCTGGGGAGTACACAAACCAAGCTGCTTTATCAGGTGCTAGAAGGTTTACAGACACATTGCCATCTCATCCTACTGGGTACCCATTCCCTGCTGGGTGAACAGAGGCATAATTGCAACAAAGTCTCGTGCCAAAGGAGACACCACATGTATGTAACCTGTGTTTAGATGAATTGGGCTAGAGTCCTGCAACAGATGGTAATCAAAGGCATTAATCCAGCCTTGGTCTTTCATTCAGACCCTGAAGCACATCCAAAACTGCAAACAAGTCTTGTTTTGTAAGAAAGTATTTAACTTTTTTGAGTTACACTCTGGAAACGAACACCACCCCTGTAGAACCTAAGTCCAACTTATTGCCATGGAAACGTAAAAAATAAAAATTTCTAAAATTCCTAAATAGCAAGAGGCACCAGTCCAGTATGTGTGTGGTAAACATGAAAGTTTTTGTTGGAAAGTATTGAATGGGTTTTGAGTTATGCCCCGGAAACAAACTCTAACCTATAGAACCTAAGTCCAACTTGTTGCAATGGAAACGTAAAAAATAAAAATTTATAAAATTCCTAAATAGCAAAAGACACCAGTTCAGTATGTGCCTAGTAGACATGCAAAGTTTTGTAAGAAAGTATTTAACAGTTTTTGAATTATGCTCCGGAACGAACACCACCCTTAGAGAACCTAAGTCCAACTTGTTGCCATGGAAACATGAAAAATAAAAATTCGTTGGGGCGGGGGATAAAAATAAGTCAACAATAACAACTCTACAGTTTCCTTATTTAATCAATAACACAGCAAAACCTGTGGACAACAATACATTATCAGGGGCATTATTCAGGGCCCACTTGCAAAAAGCGATCTTTGTGCTAAGACTATCGTAAGCTATGTTAAAGTATGGGAGTTACGATCATCTTAGATAGCTTTGTGCAAGTGGGCCCAGCACACCAATGCAACACAAGCCTTGCCCTATCAAGAAACAGTAGTTTGCTAGCGGGCAAGGGGTATTTAGTGTTTTAGGTTTATAAAAACAAGGGGGCACGGGTGGCCCAGTTGTCTAAGGCGCCGCGATTCGCTGTGCAGAGTTGCGTCCCTTGGGCACGCCAGAAACCTATGATTGTGGGTTCGAATCCCGGTTCGCCCAAATTATGTTTCTAGGTTTGTCAGCACCATAGCCGTGCTCGTAGGTTTCACCGAAGTGGTAAACGTCTGAGACCTGCATCACTTCGGGCTTTCCTCTGACTTTAAGCCGTGATATAACTGGAATACTGTTAAAAGCAGTATTAAACCCAACTCACTCACTCACTTTTAAAACAAAGCCCATTTATCTTTTTTAATTGCTTGGTTAGCCATAGAATCACTTGCAGCAATTATTTTTTAAAAAAATGTTTTGATCAAAGCAACTCTTACTTGATATCCATCCTCAGCCTTTCAAGTGCACAGCCATATTGCTGGACATAGAATGACCAGGGCGTCCCTATCTCGCTGACCATGACGGGGATGACCGGTCCGACAGTCAGTGTACAGTGGGAGATTGTCGGGCCAAGGCCGTAGTCAAATGATGCTCCCCCAACAACTGACTTGGATAGTGTGTTGGGGGTGAAGGCACTTGGCGAGCTTTTGTCAAGCTCATTCTCTGGTACATCTGGAGCTGTGAAAAGCATTCATAAATTTAATTGATATATAATAAAAAGATCAAATTTCTACATGGTCTAAACAATATGAATCTTAAAAATATGGATTTTATACATTTTGCCTAATGTACCACTGATGTAAGGGAGGTAACTCAAGCATAGAAATGTCAAGTCTACAGATACATCAATCTCATTAAAATCAGATCTAAGTTCTCGCTGCCGCTAAACAAAGATCTGAGGACATCCCATTACAGGTCACATCAAAACGACCTTTTGCGAACTTTGACCGACCACTGAAACGAATAACAAGAAGTAGATATCAGCCAATGAGAAAGCAGCTCTCTTGAGCTTTACGGCACTCGTTTCAACCTGGCCACTTCCATTTCAGACTACGCTTGAAAAATATGTTCACAATTCTCGATTAAAATTTTGAAAACTGAACAAAAGAACAATCCGGAATGTCTAATATATGGTTATGATTGTATGGCAGTGGTGAGGTGAAATGGGGTTTAACGTCGCGTCCAAGATTATTGCACTTATATAGCTACGTGCATGCACGTGTGTGTGTTTGTGTGTGTGGCTGCTTGTACTAGTCCGGACTGATGCCGATTTATAGTGCTAGCCCACTGAGATACCATGCGGCAGTTTAACATGAATATCCCACTCAGACACAGTATATTGACTCCGAGCCGACCAGTCCTTGTTTTAGCCCCTTAATGCCGAGCGCCAGACAGGGTAACAACAAGTACCATCTTTTAACGTCTTTTGGTATGACGCGGCCGGGGATCGAACCCCGGACCTTCCGCTCTCCGGGCGGACGGTCTACCACAAGACCACGGAGGCGGTCTTGTATGGCAGTGCTTCCCACATACTTTGCAACGCCTCCTCCGTTCAAATGTTTATCCGACAGAAGCGAGAGATAGACGATAATTTTGACGGAATCAGTCGTCCGGGCCGTAACTGTTTCGGAATACCCCGTTTTAACGTTTTCGAGGTTGCATGTTTACAAAACACATTCCAACTGTCACTTTCATGATCTGGTAAGCGACGCTTAGATTGGTCGGATGAAAGGTCGTTCTGACGTGACTCGTAATGGGATGTCCTCAGATCTTTGTTCAGCGATAGCGAGAACTAATATCTGATTTTAAAGAGATTTACAGTTACAAGCATATGCTTACAATATTGTCCAGACAACTTTTTGAGTCACCGAGTAACTTCCCACAAATTATCATTCACAAGGAGTTTTGTTAGTTTTCTTTGGGTATGCAATATGTTGTTTTTACACAAATGAGCAGATATTTTTAAAACTAATTCTGCTTAAAATGCTGTTTCAAGTGACTTCTAATTTGTATCTGTTCATGTGCTGTGCCCAATGTGTAACATGCCGTATAAGAGGGTCTGGATGGGGGGTATTGCAAGTCAGTTGTCATTAGTTTTGGGGCTTAGCCGTTCAAAAGACTCTTAAATTGAGGATTAAATTGTCAAGTTGAATCTAAAATGCATTATCATTTCTGTGCAAATGCGGATCACATGTCTGGCTGTAGCTAAACATTAGGATAGCTGGCTCAGCTTTTTTCATTACAGCAATTATTATAAGATTTTAGCATGCTTACAACCATTAACAGTAAAAATTTAATTTACTCAAAGCAGCTTTGTATGGACATTCAACATAAATCTTTTACAATCTGACTTTAAAAAATTGACTCATCTTATGTTTACAATCATTTTTTTTTGTTTCTATATGCAAAACAGTATACACCATTAGGACCCTAACGCACGTCTAAACAAATTACATCATCAACTTACAGTATGTCCTACCTTCAGCTCTAGGAACTGTTGCCTGATCACCAGCTTGGTCTAAAGACCTCTCATCAGCAACATGTCCCACTTGTGATAACGAATCTGACTGATGAAAATCCCCATCACATGACATCTCCATGGCAACATTGTGGCCACCACCATCACCACATCCAGCCTGTTGTGTGCTGTAACCAACAGAGTTGTCTCCCCTATTCTCAAAGGCTACAGAGTTACCTCCCTTGGTCTGCCCATGTTCCTCATAAGTCGCCCCATCAATTTCCAAAACCGATTCCTCCAGTACCCAAGCATGGGGCTGGGTGGGCAGTAATGAGGTCGGTGAGTTGGACGGAAGGTCAGTGTCAAGGGACCTTTCAGCTGACCTCCTTGGCTCTATGTCATTATCACTTTCTACATCCTTGGAAGGCTTGGAGGCAGAATGAGCATCTTGGTCCCGTGAAGGTCCTTTGGATTCAAACGATGACTTGGCTTTGGACCTAGACTCTTCATGGGCAGCTGTCTCGTCATCGCTGGTTGTGTTTTCTGTGTAGGCAACAATACAGAATCATTGACATCATTCAGTGCAACAATCAAACACAAGCCACGCCCATTCTATCAACAGACAAATAGCAAACAGTAGTCCGTTAGTGGGCGTGGCCGAACTTTTTACAGTTTATAGAAACAAATGCAAAAACAATTGTTTGGACTATTCTTCTCTGTTCGGGGTGGTCGGGTAGCCTAGTGATTTAGGCGTTCGTTTGTCACTCCGAAGACCCGGGTTCGATTCCCGACATGGGTACAATGTGTGAAGCCCATTTCTGGTGTCCTCCGCCGTGATATTGCTGGAATATTGCAAAAAACAGAGTAAAACCATACTCACTCTTCACTGTTCTTGCTACTCTTGGTTAGCCAATTAAATTCCACGGCATCACTTAAGATTTAAGAAATACACATTGAAAGAAAAAGTTATATCACTGTCTTCATTGATAGAACACCTTTCAATTTCCATTTACAGAAAAGAACATTTTCATCTTAACAGTGGCACTTTTGCATTAGTAGTTCATAAACATCCTGGTTAAATGTTGGGTCTTCATTTCTGGTGTCCCCTGCTGTGATATTGCTGGAATATTGTTAAAAGCGACGTAAAACCATACTCATTCATCCACAAACATGCTCCATCATACTCCTCCCTGGGAAGTGGGGTCTTCGCATGCAGCCCCCCCCAACTCACCGATCATGTCCTCCGCAGTGGCTGTGAGCAGTGTGCAGGTGTTGAGGCATCGGTCCAGGTCCTGCATCACGTCAACGTACCGCTCCATGAACAGGTGTGGGTCCGATATCGACAACAGGTGCTCCGCTGACGACTCCGCCTGCAACCCACATCAAAGCTGTCGGGGATGGAAATATAGCTGCCTTCAAGTACCACAGGCCACAGATGACGAAGTTTGGAGTTAGGGTTCTAATAACAAGAGGTGTATGGGGCAGCCTTGTGGAAAAAGCTTTGCTCATCATGCCGAAGACAATGGGTACAATGTGTGAAGCCCATTTCTGGCGTCCCCTGCCGAGATATTGCTGGAACATTGCCAAAAGCACTGTAAAAACATGCTCAGTCATTCTAAGAAGAAGAACTTTTGAACCATCGACATGCCGTGGATCGAACCACTGACCTTCCGCTTTCCTGGCTGTCCTCCCAAATCTCAGACATCCCATTTGTCAGACAGCTTATACCAGGATTAGTCAAGGGTGGTTTAGTAACAGTTACCTGTTTACCTCTGTTTAAAGTGGAACAGACCAAAAAACACACATTTTGAAGAATTCACAGGAGAGGTTTATTATGCGCTTTTAATCATCAAATCATACCAGAAATCACACTTTTTGAAGCATTCATTACTTTATTACAAAGACACTATATACACAAGACACACTGATCACAGTTCAGTACAACGACTGTTTTCAGCTCAGCTTCACCAAATGTCATACAGCATCCAAGAATGGAAGAGGTGTCTTCTTTCCACTGACCTTGCTTCTTCCCTGGCCTGCTTCCTCACAGTACTGACAAACCTGACAGGAGTCTGATCTCTAGGTGGGTGGCAGTGGTCCGAGACATCTTTAAAGAAGTCTCCAACAGTGGAACATTTCCCGCGGTAGGTCTTAATGATACATCTCCAGTGTGTGGTCTTGCCTCTGTTTCGATTCTTAGAGTAAATGAACCCATCAAGGAATACTTTGTTTGAAACTCGTCCCCAGAACAATAATATTGCCTGCTTTCTTTGTTTCAATGGGAGTTCTCCTGTTTCTACTTGTAGTGCTTCTAGTGAAGTGCCTGTTGCTGCGCCTGTGGTCTTTGTAATGTATTCTGTCGACAGAATTTGATGCTGAGTGAAAGGCCTCACAACCATAGTCTATTTTTGATCTGATAAATGATTTGTAGAGGTCCAGCTGAGTGTCCCTCGATGTGCCCCTAGATGTGCCTAATATTGACCGTAATACGTTCAGGTCTTTTTGACATCTGTTTTCTACATATTCTATATGTTGCACGAAGTGAGGTGTTGATCAAGGACAGGCCTCAAAGTTACAACTAAAACAGTCGCCAATGCAGCCTAAATTTCAGTTTGTCTACTATCGAAAATTCAGAGGTAGCCAAATGACTACTTGAAAAATATCTTGTGGCAACTAAATTATATTGCTACACATCTGTAGAAACAAAAATACATAACAGCTGATTTTGGAAAACACGTCTGCTAATAATTGTACTTGCAAATAATTCATCCAAAAGTCGACAATGAACCGAAATACATAAATATTATTGTAATTAGTACTTTATTTTAGTTGACAATCCCCATTGGATAAGCAAGGATATACCTGTATAATCTAGTAACATAATTGCATCATTGTTCGTCAGGTTCGAGTAACAAGTAACAAAAAACAAGTACAGCTTCCACTAATATACAATTCCAGGACATTTATAATAGTTATTTGATAAAATATCATTTCATATTCTTTTGGCTACCTACACAATTGGCTTGACCTCTTGATTTTACCACTGGCTACCTGGGAAAAAATACTTGTAGCCATATGGCTACTTGGTAAAAATTTAAACTTTGAGGCCTGAAAGACCAAGAAATATTGCAGATTTTTCGAATTTGTTTGGTTTTCCTTTTATGGAGACACAGGGTATCATAGCATCATTCCCCCTGCATTTGAACAGAACTCCAACAGTTTTTTCACTTGAAAGGGTAAACCCCCATTTACTGCCCCATTGATCTACTCCGTCCTCAGCTGACTGTTATTTTTTTTTTATTTGTGAAATTTCTTTGTGCTTTACCAATATTGCTCCGTCATCAGCGAACTTAGAAGTTTGGGTAGGACAGTTGACATGGTCAAAAAGATCATTGATCATGATGGTTGGGCTTATAATGCTACCTTGTGGCGGCCATTGTCCAGTGCCATAGGATCAGATTGATTGTTCCCTATTTTAACTGATAGCGACCTGTCTTGCAGGAAGCTGTCTATGAAGTTTGCCATGTTCCCTTCTTCCTTACTGACTTAGACTTACATAATGATAGTGTAATATCGTACGGTATCTCTAGTACATGTGAGATTAGACTCAGGTTATGGAGAAGTTTAAAATAATGTGCTCTTATTCTACCTAACATTGTATTTAACATTGTTTGTTAATCTTCAGTAAAAAAATAAAACACACGCAACACGAAACAGGTCAAACACAACTTATAAACACAATCATAATCTGAGTTGAAGTAGCATACTCTGCCCACAGTTGGAGCAGCTCATTAACTAGTAGGTTAGACCAGGCGGTGACACTGGTCACACTTGACTGGTCTGTCTGACGATTGGGTCATATGACAAATGGGATGTCTGACAATTGGGAGTGAACCCTCCACACAGCTGCTCTATTCACTAGACCATAAAGGCGGTCAGACAACTACAAGACTACCCACCACCCCTATGATGTAAAGATGAACAGGTCTGAGTTTGGGTGCTGGAGAAGGATACAGCAAGGACAAGACTACCCACCACCCCTATGATGTAAAGATGAACAGGTCTGAGTCCTGGTGCTGGAGAAGGATACAGCAAGGACAAGACTACCCACCACCCCTATGATGTAAAGATGAACAGGTCTGAGTCCTGGTGCTGGAGAAGGATACAGCAAGGATAAATCAGCAAGACTACCCACCACCCCTATGATGTAAAGATGAACAGGTCTGAGTCCCGGTGCTGGAGGAGGATACAGCAAGGACAAGACTACCCACCACCCCTATGATGTAAAGATGAACAGGTCTGTGTCCTGGTGCTGGAGGAGGATACAGCAAGGACAAGACTACCCACCACCCCTATGATGTAAAGATGAACAGGTCTGAGTTTGGGTGCTGGAGGAGGATACAGCAAGGACATGACTACCCACCACCCCTATGATGTAAAGATGGACAGGTCTGAGTCCTGGTGCTGGAGGAGGATACAGCAAGGACAAGACTACCCACCACCCCTATGATGTAAAGATGGACAGGTCTGGTCCTGGTGCTGGAGGAGGATACAGCAAGGATAAATCAGCAAGACTACCCACCACCCCTATGATGTAAAGATGAACAGGTCTGAGTCCTGGTGCTGGAGGAGGATACAGCAAGGATAAATCAGCAAAAGGTGTGGAGTTAACTTCAAGAAAATACACAGAGCAGTTTTGTTTGTATCATTCAATCCCTCATTATGTCCTCGAGCTGATTTTGGAAACATTTTTGCTCACCTGGAAGATCACAATATACATTTAGATTCCATGTACAAGCATAAAGATGCTGGGAACCTATTCCTAATCAGAATCCCCTGTAGGAAGTATTAAGATTGCTTTGACA
This sequence comes from Haliotis cracherodii, assembly GCF_022045235.1. Lineage (NCBI taxonomy): Eukaryota > Metazoa > Mollusca > Gastropoda > Lepetellida > Haliotidae > Haliotis > Haliotis cracherodii. Next base: position 52,036,092 of record NW_027266319.1, on the reverse strand, counting down.
AAAGGTACCAAGCCCTCCCAGGAAAAACAATGACTGCTGCCTGTCGTCTGCTCCTCTGACCTGTGACACACAGTGCAATAGAGACGATCTTATCTCAAAGATGGCGGAGTCCTCCCACACACAATGACGGCTGCCTGTTCTCTCCACCACTCATCTGTGCCAGACAGGGGCTTATCTCTAAAATTGCTGAGTCCTCTCATTCACAATAACTGCTCCCTATCATCTACACCTATGCAATGGTGGACGGTCCTATCTCTAACACTGGGGAGTCCTGCCTCGCACAATGAATGCTCCCTGTCATCTGCACCTGTTCCAGGCACTGTGCAATGGTGGACAGTCCTATCTCTGACACTGGGGAGTCCTGCCACACACAATGACTGCTCCCTGTCATCTGCACAGTACCCCCCCATTTATCATACATGCCGTTTGTCCCACATAGAGGAGGACAGTTGTCTGTGTGGCAAAGCCCGGTTTTATGTGACACACAAATTAGCATCCAGTACGCACAAATGAAGAGAATGAAGAGAATGGATGCAGAAAAAAATATCCTGTGCACAACAATATTCAATGTAGCTACAGTGCATCAAAAGCAGTTATGGGTGTCTGTTATTTCATCCATCAATAATGACCACTGTCCATCATTGATTCATTACAGGCTCTAAAGTAATTATCGAGATGTATTGAACACTACACCATGTCATTACTTTACAGGACCCTCGTATTGCCCTTAAGAGTAATTATTTTATCTTGTAAGTCAAGGTAAAACCCTGCAAAGCCTCGTCCTCTTACCTGACTGTTAGAACAGAAAGCTTCAGGCAGCACAACACACACCAGAATGTGTAGAGCATATTTATATGAGTTTTAATTCATCAATATCAGTGTTCCCGCTGGCTTTTGAAACGTCCAGTCCTGGTGGACTGACAACACTACAAATTACCAGTCCCCCCTAATTTTTGTCAGTCCCAACTTTCCAAAATAAATAAACATATGAAAATTACCTGGCTTTAATTCTTTCGACATTATGCTCGATTGCAAAGACACCATCTCTGAAGCAACCTAGTTAGATCTACTTGTCATTCATACAAAGTTCAGTCACAATTTACTCTTCTTTTTTGGGATATTACTGGACGATGTCGCTACGAAGATATACTTAACCTCAAACCAAAGCAAAATGTTATTTTCTTGTACCAAAAATGGACAATGGGAAATGCTGATGGTAACAAACAAGCTGACATCGATAAAAAATATACTTATTTGAATATCGCCAGTGATTTGCTCAACATAAAAAATTTATTAGGTACTTTATTTGCCAGTCCACAGGGACTGGCAGTCAAATGAATTACCAGTCCAAGTCTAATCTTACCAGTAGAAAATTGGTAAATACCAGTCAACGGTAACACTGCAATATTCCTTCACAGTCTTGTTTACACATCTGCAGTGCTGACATGGCAGATAGTGGCCTTGTTCCCATCAAGCAAAACTATTTTCTAGTTACGTTAACAGCAGGGCTCAATTTAAGGAGCTTGATATAACATGCACCAGGTGTATGTTGACATATAAACCTGTTTGAAACCTGGTACCTAGTCCTGCACCATGATTGTGGAATGTATTTATTTCATGAATTTTTTTTATCTAGATATGTATACAAAAGCAAGTCTAGAAAGCTCTAGCTAGCTCTATTCCACATAGGAAATCAGTATCGGGAAAATTATTTGTTTAATTTTAGAGTCAAGAAGGGTATTGTGTAATATGAGATTTCATAGACTAAATGTTAGTCTACCTGGTTCCATAAATTTATCAAAGTTGAAATGTGCACATAATCTTGAAGTACCTACAGCTTGATCACATCAAGCCCCCCCAAAAGCATGAAAAAATACACATAGCATGGAGATTATTGAAGTTGTACGGTAATTAAAGCTTAAATTGGTTCAACTGATGTAACTACAAGCGTGAGTCAAGGGAAGTTTTTATCAAGCGAATACTTACTTGTGTCCTGCCACAGACAATAACTGCTCCCTGTCGTCTGGCACACTCACCTGTGAGACATACTGTGCGATGGAGGACTGAAGGATGTCCCGCTGTTCCCGGAGTGCCTCCATTTTCTCCCCAACCTTCCTCTGCAGCAGCAGCAGGTGCTTCTGTTTCACCTTTGATCCCATCTTCACTGCAAAGACATCACAAGACACACATATTTTACAAACAATGTAAATTCAAGTTGTGGTGGTCTATAAGAGGTATCGTTGGCAGCGATAGAAATTGGCACTTGTCCTGGTCCTTGCCAAACTGCCCAATAGTTAAAGTATCATAAGACTTGCATCTTCCCGAGGCAAGGGCGTTAACTGACTATAAAAGTCCAGTTTTCACTCTAGGCTGGAATTCCAGAGTTACATATTGGCTGGACTAACCAGTCTATGCCTAGTCCAACCAAATCGCATCTAACGAAGGGTTTGTAAACAACATGGATTTCAACGTGCAGATTTCGGCTGACTGCAGGATTTGCAAAAGATGTGTACTGTCAACTGGGTGTCGACACACTTTTTCCAAAGGTTTTCATGTTTTTAATCAAGGTGCTCAAGTGATCCGACGCGCTTTGCGTAATAAGACCTGTTTGATTACAATACAGATCTTGATTATCGATCAGATCGTCTTGACTAAGGGCCACCATTTTGTTTGAAGCAAATGCAAGTGACATGAAAGGTGGAATCTGAATGGTCGATAGGAGAGGCATAGAAGGGACGTAAGTCGTAATAGCCACTGGTGGTGCTATTGACAAGCCACAAAATTCCAACCTAGTGCTGAAAGGGTGGAAACTGGACTTTTACAGTCAGTTAACGCCATTGCCTCAGGAAGATGAAGGACTTGTAGAAATTATAAGGACTAGTGGACAAGTCCACTAGTTGGGGTCAGGATAAGTCACGCATCCTGATACTATGGGCACAAAACAATTCACATCCTGATACAATACGTTTATTTCACAAATTGACATTCTTTCTTTTTGCAGGTGAATCACAACCCTGAATCATTGTTTGTAAACTTCAGAGACTGAAGCTGAGATGTAGGGCTGAAAATATGGGCTAAAGGGCACTGTGAATGTTATGATATGAATAACCAACCGGGAAATACTTCAGAAAGTGCATAAGCTGGTTGTTGAAGTTTCGTTTAGCATTTTAAATCTGTTATAGTTCATCTGGCATTTTTTGTGTCTTTTTGCGTACCTGTAGATGTTATTTTGAACGACTAGGGTTTTTTTCTAGGCACCCTTAAATTGCTACTTTGTAGGGTTTATTCAGGCCTACCAGAGAAAACCAGCAGAGAGCTACCAAACTATGGAATATGTACACACTGTAAAGGGATATAGCCATACAAGTCACGAACAAGAAACAATCCCCATAATGTTAACATGCACTGTGGTGTGTAAACGTCTGAGATCTGCATCACTTCAGGCTTTCCTCCCACACTAAGCTGACACGCCGTGATATGACTGGAATACTGTTAAAAGCGCCGTTAAACCTCACTCACTCAAAGACACCAAACACAGAAATTCATGCAGCATGTTGGTTGGTTGGTTGGTTTGTTGTTTAATGCCGCACTCAGCAATATTCCAGCTAGGCCTATATGACGGCAGTCTGTAAATAATCAAGTCTGGACCAGACAATCCAGTGATAAATATCATGAGTATCGATCGACGCAATTGGGATTGATGACATGCATCAACAAAGTCAGCGAGCCTGACCACCCGATCCCGTTAGTCGCCTTTTACGACAAGCATAGTCACCTTTTACGGCAAGCATGGGTTGCTGAAGACCTATTCTACCCCGGAATCTTCACGGGTCTCATGCAGCATGTAAACTTTTGTTGTGGTCAACATGATATACTGTGTTGGGTTTCATTGAAAATGTGCCAGTTTCTTTTCTTTTATATGCAAACTTTATGAGAATTATGTCTTGTTTGTATCGTCTATGCAAAGTGTTCAGATATCTCAGAGTTTGGTGGGTCTATGCTGGTTTTCATTGGTAGGCTTCTTCATGATGCTCAAATTCGAGGCGAGAATAGACTGCTGTGGCGAGTGTGTGGTGTTGATATGATGGATATTGTGGACAGTTGCATGAGTTGTCAAGTAGCTACTAAATGCCTCTCAAAGAAGTCATAAACACTGCGTATGACGATTCACGGGAAAGCGAAAAAAAGGCACGTAAAGAAATGGCCTTTCACTGAAAAATAATAATGCTGTTATGCACCTTATTTAACTAATTGCCGAAAAAATCAACATTTCTTTAACTTTCGTTGTTGACAGGTTATATCTGTGATTCCCGCCAGCGTGGTTCAATGACATGTGCACCCGGCATTTGTTGACATGGTGTGTTGCTGAAGCTCCTCACAGTGACAATGAAACCGGAACAAGCTCCACACAGCGATATCCCGTTCGCGGAGCCCCCTATACCGAGAGTGTTACGAAGGTGTCATGCGCTGGGAAGGAGCTTGATACCGGCAGGCCATTCGTGACCCACTCGTGTTATTCCGGGTCAAGCCGAATCTTCTTGCAGGTTGCGGAAAGGGGCAAGTAGTGAATGGACGGTTACGGAAAGGGACGAGGCTCGCAAAAACAACAACGATGACGTAACTTTATTAGCTGCAAACTGGTAACCGCTGTTCTTTTCGTGTAGACAGTTACCGATTTGCTGAGAAATGGAGAGTGTGTGCATCGCTTTTGCAGTAAGGACATGTGCCAGGAATACACGTAGTTATAGGTCCTTGGCTTCAGCCATTCTTCTGTTTAATTCTTGGATTAAAAAAAGAAATAAAAAATGCAATGTTCCCAAACCCATGCCCTGCTGATTTTAAACGATTGGTAACGCTAAAGAAGCATTTGATAGGCAAGCTAAGCAATATGTTGCGAAAAAATGTTAGGTCACTCCCACTAGCAGACCTTTGTCCCGATTGGTATATGGTCTCTGGTTAAACGATGTCAATTGGTGCCCATGCACATGGAGTGAGTGAGTGAGTATGGTTTTTACGCCGCTTTTAGCAATATTCCAGCAATATCACGGCGGGGGACACCAGAAATGGGCTTCACACATTGTACCCATGTCGGGAATCGAACCCGGGTCTTCGGCGTCACGAACGAACGCTTTAACCACTAGGCTACCCGACCGCCCCCCATGTACATGGAGATACCTACTTCTTTTTTGCCGATATGGCTAACCCTCAAATTTTACATGGCTGTTATTAATGTGGAGGTGGCGGTCTTGCTGGGGCTGCCAGTTTTCCCAAACCTGGTTCCTCTTTAAGTCTATAGACACATACTAATAGCAACCCACGTAACAAAGGAAATGGGAGATAATATAGGCTTTAAATCTGCATGCATGCAGGAAATCTGATACAAAGATGAAATGAACATATCGCACAGAAAAAAAACAGTTGTTCAGTTATCTTAATAAAAATATAATAAAAAGGGAGCCCAGTGATTCTCTTCATTTTCAGATACTGCAGTAACCTAGACTTGTCAAACATTATAGACTTGCATGGGCTGTAGTTGATATATTTGTAACAGGGTCTGTAAGACAGACTGTGTGTGGGTAGAATAGGTCTTCAGCAACCCATGCTTGCCGTAAAAGGCGACTAACGGGATCGGGTGGTCAGGCTCGCTGACTTGGTTGAAACATGTCATCGACCCCAATCGCGTGGATCGATGCTCATGATGTCAACCATTGGATTCTCTGGTCCAGACTCGATTATTTTACAGACTGCCGTCATATAGCTGGAATATTGCTGAGTGCGGCGTTAAACAACAAACCAACCAACCAATCAAGTTGATAAAAGAGGAAAAACTCCCAGTGTTATCTAAGATACAAGGGTGATATTTTATTCACCATCCAACATCATTCTGCCAACTTTTTCAGTTTGTAGACAGTATTAAGCAATACTGTCTATAAACTGAAAAAGTGTCGTAAGTGTAAAAAGTACCGCTAACAGCTTCAGTAGCCGAGCCATTAATGATGTCATTTGATCGTCCGATCGTGTTCGGAGTAAGCGTCGGGCGGCGCAGTGACTGGAACCAGTGTACAGCATGACAAGTAATATGAGAGACGGGGCCCAGTTTAAGCGGTATATTGCACACGCTGTGGAGGAGCGCGTGAACCAAGCTCCCATTCGCGAGCTCCACTACCGAGAGTGTAACGAAGGTGTCACGCGCTGGGAAGGAGCTTGCGTTGAACAAGCTATGATACTATTTCCTGTAAGACATATTACTATTATGAATGGATGGTTGGTCTGCTTCTGACGTTGAACATGATATCCCCCAAAATACACGCAACTCTTTCGAAATATCAATTAACAGACATGAGATAGGGATTGTGTGCTCTGAGTCAATAATATAAAGGAATTCAACGTAGAACAAATACTCAGGCCAACAGCTATATCGACTACACCTTAACCGTTTGAATAAATTTTACATACATTTTGGATATTTTAACAGCAGTTTACTACTTGCTATGTTTCCCGATAAAAGGGAATCTACACGGAAACGACAGCAGAAGTTGATCAGTCATGCTACCTTGTCGTTAGAATATTTAGCAGAATAAGTTGAACACAAACTCTTTTCGATTTTCGCATTATTGATGACGATTTCAACAAAACAACCAAGCTCCTCACAGTGATAATCTGTTCGCGGGGCTGTCCATACTAAGTCACGCGCTGGGAAGGAGTTTGCAAAACAACCTGAATCAATAAAGCATGCAGAACGACCTTATTGATGGTGGAATTAGGTACGTAATTATCCAACAAAATTATTTATGGATCATGATTTTCTACATAATGTGAATTATATTCTTTCGAAAATGTCATGATTTGAGGGTGTGAGTAAGTTATGATCATGATGAATATACATTACACACCTTCCTGCCCGGGCGCCGCCCATGTCAGATGGTGCAAAGGCGCTCGTACATTCTTGGACTCTTACGTGCACGTGGCCAAATTTGACCATTGATTATCTCCACGTGAACTTTAACATTTTTTATCATAACATGATGCATGATTCAGTGAAAATAAATGTTTTTAGTGTCCTACCTTTCGGTTTTAACAGGTATATTCTAGTAATTGCAACTGTTGATAAAGTGCACGTGTTATTTTACAATATTATCGCTTTGTCATTTCCTTACAAAGTGCAAACTTAGTACCATCAGTGCTATCGGCTAAAATAGATTCAAATGGTTAGATTGGAAAGCAAATGGCATGCCACATTAACATGTTACTGTCACAAACTGGTGTAACCGATGGTTCAGACGACCAGGAATCTGTGTCAGGATGTGCAACTTGGAAGTTTTAATCCAACATTGGCCCTGGTTATGATATTTAGTATGGTTGTTGTAAGTCACTGAACGTTCAAGAGCAAGTACTGTATTCACATGGTAGAGCGTCCACCCAGAGAGCGGAAGGTCCTAAAGACGTTAAAAGATTGTACTTGTTGTAACTCTGTAATACCAGAGGGGGCACGGGTGGCCCAGTCCTCTAAGGTACTGCGATTCGCTGTGCAGAGTTTTGTCCCTTGGACACGCCAGAAACCTATGATTGTGGGTTCGAATCCAGGTCCGCCCCAATTATGTTTCTAGGTTTGTCAGCACCATACCCGTGCTTGTGGGTTTCACCGAAGTGGTAAACGTCTGAGACCTGCATCACTTCGTGCTTTCCTCCCACATTAAGCTGACACGCCGCGATATAACTGGTATAGTGTTAAAAGCGGCGTTAAACCCAACTCACTCACACTATATCAAATGGTTATCATGGGTATATTGTTCTGGTTTTGATGCATATCAAGAATAATGACAGTTTTACAGTAGTGGTTTGCAGGTAAATTTCGGTTAATCTTTGCATCAAAGTAATGAAGGTAGGCACAGTTGTTCAGAGCTGCAGATAAGCAGCATATTTGTGTAAAATACCCCCCCCCCAAATATTCAGAACCCACTTACTTTCAGTTAACTTGGGTACAGAAAAGCTTGCATCAAAGGAAAAAATCAAATGTATAAAAAATTCTCGCGTAAAGCTAATTTCTGAAACACAATTACGAGCTAATTTACTTTCCGGGTCAAGCCTATTTACTTAGAACAGTTATATACATCATGTACATCTGAAACATTATTTCATATTTCTTTAAATCTTTAAATATTCACTGGTGAGGTGAGGTGAAATGGGGTTTAACGTCGCGTCCAAGATTATTGCACTTATATAGCGATGTGCATGTATGTGTGTGTGTTTGTGTGGCTGCTTGTACTAGTCCAGACTGAAGCCGATTTATAGTGCTAGCTCACTGAGATACCATGCCGCAGTTTAACATGAATACCCCACTCAGACACAGTATACTGACTCCGAGCCGACCAGTCCTTGTTTTTGCCCCTTAATGCCGAGCGCCAGACAGGGTAACAACAAGTACCATCTTTAAACGTCTTTTGGTATGACACGGCCGGGGATCAAACCCCGGACCTTCCTCTCTCTGGGCAGACGCTCTACCATTAGACCACGGAGGCGGTCTAAAATATTTTATATGTATAAAAACCCAATAGTGATGAATAAATGAGTGAAAAAATATTGATTACCCAATGAAAAAAGTAATAACCCAATTCAAATAGAAACCCTAGAGTAACAACTCAATTTCTCAAAAAGTTATCTGGAGCTCTTGTTGTTTACTGATTCACTGGAGTGCACAAAAATAAAGGTTATCATACAAGAAAATCACACACAACAATATTGATGGCAGCATTTAAGAAATACTTAAAATTAGGGATGTGCAGTTTTATCGGTATACTGGTATATTGCAATACAAATTCATCATGATACGTATCGCGATACGTTTTTGGCGTATCAGTTTTTCCCTCATTATTCAAACTGTGACTGACATGTATATGCCATGATGTATAGTCTTACCTTATTAAATCAAAACAAAGACAAAACAAATGCTTCATACTCTATATTTGATTGTAGATAAAAATAATAGTACAATTTATTAAAATTGGTTCATAATTTTGACCAAATTGTTAACATTGCAGCTTTCATATTAATATTTGTCAAAGGGATATGAAAAAAAGCTTTTCTCTTGGTAGAAGTTATTTCCCAATATATTGCAATAATATTGCAATATGTTTTTGAAATATTGCAATATATCGCAATACACTTTTTGGTCCAGTTCCCAACCCTACTTAAAATACCACAGATACAATCAAAGTTGTCAATCTCCTGGTCTACTATTATAGCAGTATACTCGGACCCCATGGTACCGCGGCATTCATCGTATCGCGGCATTTGTGATTTCCGATAGTTCACGCGGGACACGCCTCTTAGCGGCTGTCTATTAATGCAAATCAGTAGCCAGGAAGTGGTCACTTCGTAAACAATTTCAATTTCCTCGGAATGTTCCGTCTGCTGTAAGTAAGGAGTTATTAATCCGTTGATACATATTTCTGGCATCTGTTGTAATATTGCCTTACCCCCATCTATCAATGGCCAACGATATAACCCGCAGTTCCCCAAGTAAACTTTCTCTATCGACCTGAACTAGATCATCTGCATATTCATGGCGACTAATGAGGTAACGGAAGTTACGTAGTCCGCACATTTTTTCCCGCTCTGTGCCCAGAATCTATTGGGAGATCATAAGGGCCATAATGCCAAACTTAGAAATACGTTCTTCACTAGTAACCAAAAGATAAATACATACTTTGGGCATACTAGGAATGCTTTTTATATATTTATTGTTGACATTTAACATTTTTCCATTTTGTGACAAATTATTGTCATCCAATTATTTTTAAACAATCTTAAAATATCATTTCTGATATTTTGATGTTGACTTAAAAAAAATATTTTTCTCTTACTTTTCGGTAAATATGCATTGAATACCTATTGCTGATAACACATTTAGAATTTTACTTGTGCTGTCTTTGCACTTGTCTGGACAAATCACTGATGTCTGGCATGATCATACCAAGTGGTTGGTAGAATTATGTCCTCTTTTTGTCCAATTCGGACCTCCATACACAACTTTTCTCTGTACCGCGATACGATGGAGTTCTCTCCCTTGTCAGACAGAGCGCGAGGCCCGGCTTTTACTCGGAGCTACTAATGTAAATAATGAACTTTTATCAGTAAAATATGCATTGTTTGATAACATGAATGATATCTGATACAGAGAACACGAATAAACATAAAGGTTAGTGAGTGCATTTTGTTCCGTTTAGCGTACATGACAAGTACCGCGATACCCCGAGGTTGCAGGCTATTACTTTTGTTTCTCCTACCCCATCTATGACAGTGAGTGACTTAAAATTTAGTATCATGTCGGCAGTATTTCAGCCATATTGTGACAGCTATGACAGAAAATGTAACTGGTGTTTGATTTTAAGAAGCACCCCCCCCCCCCCCTTGAATTTTCTAAGCAAATACAAGATTTGTACCTACGCTAATCTTACACCTTACATATTCCAGTGGACACATCATTGAAACACACTGAAATTAATGGACTATGCTTGGCGTAAGAGGCGACTAACAGGATCAGGTGGTCAGCCTTGCTGACTTGGTTAATGCATGTTATCGTATTACAATTTTGTGGATCGATGCTCATGATGTCAATCACTGGATTGTCTTGTCCAGACTCGATTATTTACAGACTGCCGTCATACAGCTGGAATGTTGCTGAGTGCGTCGTTAAACAACAAACAAACAAACAAACAAATTCACACCTATTATTGCCTTTTCCAGATAAACTTCTATGATGACACTTCACGATGGTGACATAAAGGCATCTGGAGACAAACAAGCCCTTTTGGAATGATGCTGAGAGATGACAGGATGTCCTCTACTATAAGGCCACGGAAGTGGCTTATTTTGTGTATATTTATAACAATCCCTTTGCTGGGGTATTTGTGGTTTTACCCCTCATGCCATGGCTTCCACACAGCGACCTCCTTCACAACGGACAGCGTGTACTCTGTGTGGCCACAGTTCACAACGGAGACAGTGTTCACTCAGGTACTAGGTTATGAGTGAGTGGGCTGGGTTTAACACTGCTTCATGTATCAGCTTACAAACACAGTGACATAGCGCTGAAGGTGTCGTCATTTTGACTTCAGAAACATCCTGGCAGAAATTGGAATTCACAAATTTATACACCTTGGCTTGGAAATAGTATTGTTATTTTCCTTAAGTATTAATGACAAGAATGCTCTATGTGTGATTTTTTTTTTCTCATTCACAACCAATTATTATTATATGATACTTTTTTTTATTTGATGCTTTTTTTTCAAACATATGGTCAATGTTTATGTTTTGACCAATTAGTAGTCAAGAGAATGCAGAGGTGTATATATAGTGTTCTGTTCCTGGTGTCATGTAAGAAATGGTTTGTTTATGTAAATATGTTTTATATTTTAGGAATATTTTGATGAGCGTTGCTTCCGTATGACAGATATGTCAATAGCGAAGTTGGATTCCTTTGTAAAGGAGTGGGGACAATCTTCAAAGTCTGAATGCAGGTATGGTGCTTGTAACCACAGTGTTATATTTGTTCTTTGGTTCATTAAAACATTATATATCAAGACAACATAGTTATTAACTTGTCTGTCGTGTTTAACGTTATGACTACCGCACCAAATTCACACTTCACTGTACTGAGATTCAGGTGTACTTCCAGACTGGCAGTATTTCACCATGTTGTCAGTTTGAGTTAAAAGGGATACATTTGTATATGCATAGGATTCCATGCAGGCAAATTTGGGAAAATCGTTATCGTGTTCAAAATTATAATTTTTTTAAAGTTATCATTTTCCTAAATTCATAGATATTTTAACATTGAAATGTAACATTGCTTTCAATGTAATAATGTTAAGCTAAGCATAATAAACATTAAAGGGAAATTACACTCCAACTTTGAAAGTATTCTTCGTGGATTCAAAATTTGCTATTATGGACTATAATCTTGACTGGTTTGACTTGTGTCTGGTGCTATTCTTGTTGCGCTGTTGAAGCCTTTTCCCCAATGTTGGTGTCCTTTTATCAGTAAAGTACTATTCACCTAAAAAAAGCCACAACCTTGATTAACTATAACAGCATAAAATTGGAAATATTTCATTCAAAGTTGTTAATTTTTACTGACACTTGCTGCAGAGTATCAGCCTTTGAGCCAATCAGATGAATCCCTGGTTTAGCAGACAAATTCCCACCAGCCGACAGTGAATTACAGTTTCAGTGTCCTTGAACTGCAGTGTCAGTGTCCTTGAACTGAAGTTTAAGTGTCCTTGAACTGCAGTGTCAGTGTCCTTGAACTGAAGTTTCAGTGTCCTTGAACTGCAGTGTCAGTGTCCTTGAACTTCATTATCAGTGTCCTTGAACTGCAGTGTCAGTGTCCTTGAACTTTAGTGTCAAAGGTATTAATTATCTGTACTATGTAAGATGATGATATATTAATAGTGTCCACAAGAATATAACATTTGAATAAGAATTTCATATAGTCACATGCAACCAGGCCAATTTAAGTACTTGTTTCATAGTTTTTTCTTCCCCCAAATACCTGAAGGCAAACAAAAACAAGCCACAAGTACAAATCTCTCTTTGAATATATTTTTAAATATCAAAATTTATTACTTCTTTGTGTTTATTTCAGTATGTTCTTGTGCATAATACAACCTCATCATATCTTGTTTATCTGAAGTGCGTGGGCGAGAAAATACTTGAACTATTGACTATTAATCATGAGTAAGACACAAAACTAGACACTTATTTCCAATTACAGATATCTTTTAGTTTTGATGCGGAAAGGGAGAGAGGGAACGGTGGGGAGGGGCGATTCGGCATTTGGGAAATTGGGGGAAAAGTGAATGCTGGATCTGTGAATTAGGTAATTAAGTTGGTTTAATACATGATGGACAATGTACCAAAAGTATCTGAAGACCAGTGGCGTGTTATTGTTGTTCGTCTCATTTTTCCCCCAGGGATCTATACCAACGCTTTGCAGCTATGTTCTCTGTGTCAAAGAGACAGACGCCACTTATTTTGCCAAATCCATTCAAAGCCAAGGTGAAGAATTGGCTTGGCAACAATGAAGAGCTCTTCCAGCAGGTGTATAAGCAGGTATACTGGGTGTAATAGAGTACACATGAATATTTCATCATCAATACTTCAGGGTAGGAGAGATTAGCTCTATGTCTTGTGAAACATAGGCCATAGCCTTGTGGCCCCTACTCTACACACTGCTTCAATGTCAGGCAATGGTAGGGTTCACACAAAGTTACTGCATGGAGCTAGGCTCATTTGACTTCCTTGAGTGCATCTTCCTGAGGCAAGGGAGTTAACTGACTATAAAAGTCTGGTTTCCACCGTTGCTGAACTAGGCTGGAAATATGGAGTTACATTTTATTTGGACTGTTTGTCTAATCAAAATGGCATGGCGAAATCGACATCCGGTTTGTAAACTACCTTGCACATTTTGGTTGATTGCAGGATTCGCAAAGCATGTGTACCGCCGACTTGACGTCAACAGATATTTTCTAAATCTTTTCATGTTTTTGTGCTCACAGGATTTGATACACTTTGCGAAGTAAGACATGTATTGATCACATCTTCTTGACTGTGTGCCACTATTTTGTTTGAGCCAAATGCAAGTGATATGAAAGGTGGAATCTGATTGGTCAATAGGCGGGACATAGAAGGGACATAATTCGTAATAGCCACTGATGGAGCTACAATTGGGGTCAGAAATTCCAGCCTAGTTCAGCAAGGGTGGAAACTGGACTTTGACTGTCAGTTAACTCTCTTGCCGCGGGAAGACACCTTGCGTTACTCACCACCTCATTTAATTACCAGACTGAAAATAAACCAGTGGACAGGAATATTTACCGACCGCCATCATATAGCTGGAATATTGCTGAGTGCGACCTTAAACAACCAACAAACCTTTTTTTCCAACATACTGAATACCCCAAAGGGGTTTGGCACTGTAAGAAGATCTGGGCCCACTTGCACCAAGCGAACTTAGCGTTAAGATGATCGTAACTCCCATACTTTAACATAGGCTTACAATAGACGTAGCGCTAAGATTGCTTTGTGCAAGTTGGCCCCAGTAAACTGGATCAGGTGTGTAGGCTCAGGGTCTCATCATACCCCAGGATGAGGGATGGTGCTCATATCAATCACGTTGTTTATAAGCATCCATGATATAGCTAGAATGTTGCTGATTACAGCGTAAAACAACAAAGAAAAAATGTGCTTATTTGTTTTCGCAGGAAGTGACTCATGTTTTCAATCGGGTTACACGGGAATACAACATCTTCAACCCACTGAGGGATAAACGGCCCATGAAAACACCCGCTGAGCCGGAGAGACAATAGTAATGTGGTTTTTATATTGTTTGACTTACAGATTTCATTCCTTTCATAAGAGAAAGAAAAAAATAGTTTGATGTCATTCTTGTCTTAATGCCATCCCGAACAGTATTTTTGGGGGGGAATGGAAGTCTTGAAGATTGTTGTTGACATTGCTAAAATTACTGAACAGGAAGACGTAAATATTTGTCAATTTCAATTTTATTTTATTTTTGAGAAACCAACTGTTTGCGTCTTCAAGTCTGTCGAACTATCTGATGATAGCACACAGTTGTGTTCAGACCTACTCTCCGTCCCTGGAGTGAACGTATCCAGACGGTGTGCAGACGCCTGCATGATTTTAGTCTCCATGCTAAAAGAGCATTCACAGGGAGTCCACTGACATCGAAGCGTGCACGTCTTCAATGGACACAGCAACATGTCCTTTGGACCATCCGGGACTGGACGCCAGTACTTTTTACTGACCAGTCCAGGTTTTGTGTGGATCATACAGGTGATTGAGCTTGGGTGTGGAGGCAATGTGGGGATCGGGTTCAGGATGCCGACATCACTGAATATGACCGATATGGCGTCTGTTCACTGATGGTTTGGGACCGAGTCAGCTGGGATGGAAGAACGGATCTGCATGTGCGCCGCCGAGGTACCATGACTGGTCTGAGGTACTGAGGTGAAGTCCTTAACATATGTGTCTGACCCTGTGTCTGACCCTGTGATGGTGCTATACATAGGACATACGTAGGCTTTATTCTGATGGAAGATAGCGCCTGACCTCATCATGCTCATCGTGTCTGTGACTGGCCAGCATGTTCTCCGCATCTTCATACAACAGAACATGTTTTGGACTTGTTGCAGGTTTCCATATCGAACATCCTCTTCAGCCACAAAGTCTACAGGATATTACATAACCTTGATTGAGCAGTGGAAGTCTTAGACACAGGTCTTTTAACAGTATTTCAGTTATATCATGGCGTGTCAGCTTCATGTGGGAGGAAAGCCTGAAGTGATGCACGTCTCAGACGTTAACCACTTTGGTGAAACCAATGGGCACGGGTATGGTGCTGACATACCTAGAAACATAATCGGGGTTAACCGGGATTTGAACCCACAATCATAGGTTTCTGGCGTGCCCAAGTGACGCAACTCTGCACAGCAAATTACAGTGCCTTAGACGATTGGGCCCCATGTCCCCCCCCATCAGCAAATCCAAAGACATAGAGACATAGACATTGTTTCCCAGCCGTTTATCAGGCTAGGGACTCTCACACACAGCCTACTGATGCTATTTCTTTGCATGTTTGGACATTGCATCAGTTAAGCATGGTTTTTATGGGTGTCCCAATGCTGTAAACTGTTAATTTTAATGTCGTCAACTGTTTACCCATGCAATTATACCATTAAATGATTGATGTTATAACTCGTACATTTATGTTTCATTGACAGAGTACTGTCTCATAGTCATGTTTCAGGTTGCCTGTCCTGTGACTTGGGGGTGGGGCGGAGATTTTGAGAATTTGACATCTCTTATATAGATAAATGGAGGGTGTTACTGTATGTTATAGCTATTCAGGCAAGTGCACGTTCTTGGTTACGTTCTAGACAGTGTTATATTTTTGTTTCAGTGTCGAAAGACTGATTGTGAACAGTAGGGAATCCTGTGATTTCTGCAATTATAAAAAGTAAGTACTGAGGGATTATGACAGCAAAAAATGAGGAAACATTATTTTCATTTAAGATTCTTGAAGGTTTTCGCACTGTGTTCAGAGCTACCTCCTCCCCAAGAAACAGTGTTACAGTAGAATGTGAGGAGGGTCAACAAAATTTGATACTCCCCTAACACCAATCTCACTGGGCCACCACCCTTCACATAAATGACCAGTCCCTTGGTACTTTAAGACAAAATAATACTTAGGCTTAAAAAAAATAAAAGAATTGGTTCTCGGGCAATGTTTTTTGAAAATTTAGTGCGGGCAGGCAATGGTTTTTTTGGGTGGAGGGGTAGTTGAAACTAAATGGAACCAAATAAACAGTTGTGTACAATCAACCAGGGAAAGGACCTCCTTACATAAATGTATTCCTTGATGAGTGAAATACTGGAATACAGTATTTGACCACCGTTGGACTGGGAATATTTAAGGATTTTTTTTTTAATTGAAATAATAACGAAACAAGCGGCAAACTTTATGATTATGCGGGTGGTGCTTAAAAACCAAGACTATTATTTTTCGTAGCCTTATTATTTATTTTTGTGTGTGTTTAAACAGTTTGGCAAAATGTTCAAATATTTTGCAAGTTCACCCGATGGAACGGGCACATGGGTTTTAGGTCCGGAAAAGACCTTAGAGCCATGACTGTCATAGGTATATGTCACACAGAAAGTTATGATGATCATGATGCTAGAATCTAGAAACTCCGATTCCAGTGACAATCCACGAAACAATGCCGTTATGTTCCCAGTTTTACAGCTGAGCATGAGACTCACCGCCTGGAGTCCTCCATGTCCTACACAGCGTCCAACACCTTCAAAATGGAGAAGTGGCATGCCCTGTTCATGTTCAAGAAACATCACCCGCTCAACTGGAACAGGGAGGAGTTCATCGACCTCATGAAACTCTCGCAAAAGTGGTAGGTCGTTGACACTAATGACGTTGATGCCCCTACCGTCACGCCATTCGTCACCACTCGTCCCTTTCCGTAACCTACAAGAAAACTCATCCCCCTATCGATGAATGTTATGTGCGAAAATACGACAAACCAATCAGAATGCGCGTATGATTTCAAGTTCTTCGTCAAAGAATCCCTCAGAAATAATTTTTGAATTTACATATGTCTTGCATCTAAAAATATACCAAAGACACAGTTAAATGTGTTCAATCATACTGTATAATTTCGCAAGTCCCGATGTGGATTAAATTGCATTTAAAATAGAGATAATATATGGGGAAATGTAAGTGAACCATTACGCAACGAGTTGACAATTGTTTTAGGTATGCCTGTTTGCGCTAAGACGGAACCCGGTCGCAAAAATGGCCATGAGTGGGGCACGAGTCGCTATTCGGCTTGCCCCGGAATAACACGAGTTGGTCACGAATGCCGTCACGCAGTACCCCTTTCATATAGATCTCCACTACTCAAACATGTTAAAGAAATGAAGCCACATTGTTTTTGAAAGCTAGTTGACAGTTGGTTCAAGAACCTGATGCCCTTTATTTAGATTGGGTGGTCAAATGTTCTAAGGGTTCACCTGACACGACCTGCTCTGGAGGGCTTTTCAGATCTACACACAGCAAAATGATGATTGGAGTCAAAGATCTGATTTTAATGAAATTTCATCCCAAAATAACTTGCCACACTCTATTAGCAGGGCTCGATTCAAGGAACTTGATTTAACTTGCACCTGGTGCATATTGACACAATGGTTAAATTGACACAGTTTGTCCCCTGCCTTGTTGACATCGCTATGTGTATCATGTGCTATCTGGGCGGACAGGTAGCCTAGTGGTTAAAGCGTTCGCTCGTCATGCCGAGGACCCGGGTTCGATTCCCGACATGGGTACAATGTGTGGAGCCCATTTCTGGTGTCCCCCGCCGTGATATTGCTGGAATATTGCTAAAAGCGGCGTAAAACCATACTCACTCACTCACTCACATGTGCTATCCAGCCTTCACCTTCTGCCCTCCAAGCCTCGCTTTCAAACCGGATGTAGCGAAGTGTGAAAAAGGTCAATATGACAGCGATTGTTACTTTGTGAAATGTGAGGCCAAATCAATTTATTTCCTTTTCCTAACAGTCATTTTTTTAAGAGTCAGCCCCCCCTCCAGAATGTGAGATGGTCAGTCCCTAATGCTGTTTGATTGTCCAGGTTCCATGTGGCCCACAAGCGTGACCCTGCTGCTAAGTACCGGGTGATGGTGTGGGACATATTCCCCCACGCAGGGGCCAGCCAGATCCACCCCCATGTACACGGATTCCTCAGTCCACACCTATACCACGGTCAGTAACGTCTGTCCCCACGCAGGGGCCAGACAGATCCCCCCCCCCATGTACACAGATTCCTCAGTCCACACATATACCACGGTCAGTAACGTCTGTCCCCACGCAGGGGCAAGCCAGATCCACCCCCATGTACACAGATTCCTCAGTCCACACATATACCATGGTCAGCAACGTCTGTCCCCAGACAGGTGATCAAGATGACTGCAAGGGAAAACTAATACCAATATGTCAAAAGTGGTTCAGGCGACCTACGGGATCAGGCTCACTGACTTGGTTGATGCATGTCATCATATCCCAATTTCCTAGATAGATGCTCATAACATCAATCACTGGATGGTCTGTCCAGCCTCGATTATTTACAGACTGTCGTCATATAGCTGAAATATTGTTGAGTGCGGCATTAAACAACAACTTTTCAGGCATTTCAGGCTTTCCTCCCCTAATAAGCTGACACTAGTAGATACTGTTTCTGTACTGTACCCAGTAGTGTTGAAAACAACTCACTCACAGCTACACTGTACCATTTCACCGCTCATCAGACGTAACACGCACAGGTAGCCCAGTTTGCTATACAGAGTTGCATTCCCATTGCATGGTAAACATCGAAAAGTGGCACTTGGGGCTTTTAACCCACATAAGCTGACACATGGTAATATGTCTGAAATACTGTTTAAAGCGGAGTTCAACCAAACCCACTCACTGACTAAACTGATCAGGGAAGTTTAAAACATGGTTAACTGTGCGGAGAGTCTCCAGTAATCCCATATATTCCAAATGAGTGTGAACTGAAGGCAGCTTTAAGCTATACTGACCTACTGAAGCTGTGACCCCCTCCTCTTGTATACAGGTGTGGTCGAGGCGTGGAGGGAGGGGGCGGAGGAGTACTACCGCAGGTACAACAACAACTACTTCACCGACCTCGTCTCCGTGTACAGCGCGATGGGGCTGACAGTCACGCATGGGGCAGCTGTGGCAATTGCTAGTATAGTGAGTATAACATCAGCTGATAATGTTTTCTGAGATGGGGGAAAACATCGTGTCATTGGAAAACTTGAGTTTATTGAAAATGTTTGTAAATTTTGGGAGCCATGCTTAACTGCGCACTATAACCGAGTTAGCGCTATATTGAAGGGCGCAATAACGAGGGAACACTGTACATATCTGTTATTAAGGACTTTACCTCAGGACCTGGAGCTCTTAGAACCCCCATGGTAATGACAAACTTCAGGAATCTTGGTCCTGTCAGCATGCACCGCTAGCTGGGCATTGCGTGCTGAGATTTGGCTGCTGGTGGCACCAGCAACCCATGCTTGTCGTAAGAGTTGACTATGCTTGTCGTAAGAGTTGACTATGCTTGTCACAAGAGGCAACTAACAGGACCATCTGGTCAGGCTTGCGTGGACCGATGCTCATGATGTCTGGATATAAAGTCTCTGAAAATGAGGAAGGAATGGTGCTTTACTTTATCCAAGTGTATATCTCAAGTTGTTAAATACGCATACAGTGACACCCCTTGTTTAGGCTTAAAAAAATAACAGAATTGGTTCTCAGGCAATGGCTTTTGAAAATATAGTGCGGGCGGATTGTTGTTTAAACTTCTAAGTTTATGAAACAAATACACATCATCACATCTGGTCATGTTTTATCAGAAATTATATGTTTTCATTGACCAAATTTGCAAACGGCAAAACAAGCACACAACTATTGCCGTCATGACCATAGCATATAACACAAGATGCGCAGTGCATCAGTGCGCATGTAAAGGGAAGTAACTGCATGCTATATTGGATTGTGTTGTTTTTAAGTGTTGTAGCATTTCACTGCTGGGGTCATGTGTGTTCAAGATGCGTAATTTTTTATTTACTTTTGTTTGTTTGAAATTTGAAATAAAAACGAAACATGCGGCTGACTGTGTGATGGTTTGGCAGTGCCTGAGAACCAAGTTTTTTTTTAGCCTTTAACAGTTCTTTTGAAATTTTCTACATCATCAACCTTATTACAAAGGAGCTGAAGATATAAAATTCTTGGGAATAGGGTATATTCGACATGGTCAGTCCCTAAGTACAACATTTATCAGCGAGCATAGGTGGATCCAGAGGGTCCTCCACCAATCTCATTAAAATTAGATCTGAGTTATCGCTGCTGCTAGGCAAAGATCTCAGGACATCCCATTACTGGTCATGTCAGAACGACCTTTCGTGAACTTTGACCGGCCACTGAAATGACTTAAAAGATGTCAGCCTATTAGAAAGAAGCTATCTCGAACTTTACAACACTCGTTTCAACCTGGCGACTTCCATTTCAGATTCCTCTTGAGAGATTTGTTGACACAGTTCTCAATTAAAATTTTGAAAACTGAACAAACAAACATTCCAGACTGTCTAATATATGGTTGAGATTGTATGGCAGTCCTTCCCACGTACTGTGCAACGCCTCCTCCGTTCAAAATATTTATCCCACGGAAGCGAGAAATAGACGATAATTTTGACGGAATCATTCGTAGCTGTAGCCGTAGCTGTCGTTTAGAATACCTTGTGTTAACGTTTTCGAGTTTGCATGATTAGACAACACATTCAGACCATCACTTTCATGATCTGGTAAGCGACGCTTTGATTGGTCGGATGAAAGGTCGTTCTGATGTGACCCATAATGGGATGTCCCGAGATCTGGGGCGGTCGGGTAGCCTAGTCGTTAAAGCGTTTGCTCGTCACGCCGAGGACCCGGGTTCGATTCCCGACATGGGTACAATGTGTGAAGCCCATTTCTGGTGTCCCCCGCCGTGATATTGCTGGAATATTGCTAAAAGCGGCGTGAAACCATACTCACTCACTCACTCCCGAGATCTTTGTTGAACGATAGCGAGAACTAAGATCTGATTTTAATGAGATTGGTCCGCCACCACCCTCACCAAGAGAGAGGATTTGGTTATTTTGGACCCCTCCCTTTAAAAAATGCTGGATCAGCCCTTGGTGACAGGATAACGTTTTGGGAGGCATAATAGAATGTATTATTCCTGATGAAATAATAGTATAAGATACAGTTCTTCCGATCATTGCATCAAAATTCCTTTAAAGTTAACTATTGATGATTTTTAACCAAATTGACCAGTAGATTGGGAGAAACCGCGTGTACAGCTGATTGCTGTTTCTGGCTCTGTTTATGAGAAAATACACAAGGTAATCTTAATCTCTGCATATAAATTAATGCCTAGCAGAACAGGAAATACAATTTAAATGGTAAATCATCATGTCTAGTGATGTTTTATCTCAAATTTGTATTGATAAAGTTTGTTATCACCTGGTCATTTACGTGAATTTTTTTAAGGGAAAAGTATGGAAGACAAACACGTTTTTATTGCTGATGTAGAGATTGTGTATGAGCTGGTGATGATGATGTGCTTCGTTCCGGACAGTCTATATAAATTGGCATTGATTTTGAAGGTTTTTAGAGGTGTGTGTCAAGGGACAGGTTGGCTGTGTGGGGTCGCCTCATAGGCCGGGTCACTTTACAGACTGCAATATATGGTATTATTTTCCTGGCTTGTTGCAGGTACCTAAGAAGGACCATGAAGTCATCATCCTCAGCCCCACACCTGGGGACAGTTTCTTCCAACTCATCTACTACACCCTGAGAGGTCAGTTGGCCAGGCTTGCCAAGAGGGGTTGTGCCCATTCATTGACCTACCGATGCATTGCTATCGGTGGGGTAGCCCAGTGGTTAAAGTGTTTGCTTGTGACCACTGAAGACCCAGGTTTGATTCCCCACATTGGCACAATGTGTGAAGCCCGTTTCTGGTGTCCCCGGTTGTGATATTGCTGGAATATTGCTAAAATCGATGTAAAACATCCTCACTCACTCTTGTCAATGGCCCGATAAGTTAATAATCAGTAATAACCCCATCAATGCTGGCCTGCACTACTGTATATTGAAACTCTCTGTGGTTCTGGCCAAAATGTATTGCCATGCATACTTTGAAGATTGTAGTGACAGTAAATCTAACTATTTAAAACTGCCAACCATCAAGGGCCAGGAAAGAAGTACCTGTTTATAAAAAATTATTTCCATGGTGATGTACACTTTCAATCAGAATGTGCTGTTTTAATCAGAGGTGGTTATTGTGATTTGATACTTCTGATTGACCAATCAGAATATTGTTCCATTCTATGCATTAGAGTACACATTTTGTCTCTGTAACGGTCTTCTTTATGTTGCAGCCTTCATTGATGATATAGACAAGCTCTGCTTCAGTATGGGTATAGGGCTTCCCCCTTTGGTAAGTACACGTGAAGATCTAGGTTAGAATAGGTCTTCAGCAACCCATGCTTGCTGTAAAAGGCTGACCCATGAAGAGCCAGGGTAGAATAGGTCTTCAGCAACCCATGCTTGCTGTAAAAGGCTGACCTGTGAAGAACCGGGATAGAATAGGTCTTCAGCAAACCCATGCTTGCCATAAAAGGCTGATCTGTGAAGAGCTGGGGTAGAATAGGTCTTCAGCAACCCATGCTTGCTGTAAAAGGCTGACCCATGAAGAGCCAGGATAGAATAGGTCTTCAGCAACCCATGCTTGCTGTAAAAGGCTGACCCGTGAAGAGCGGGGTTAGAATAGGTCTTCAGCAACCCATGCTTGCCGTAAAAGGCTGACCTGTGAAGAACCAGGGTGGAATAGGTCTTCAGCAACCAATGCTTGCCGTAAAAGGGTGACCTGTGAAGAGCCGGGATAGAATAGGTCTTCAGCAACCCATGCTTACCGTAAAAGCCTGACCCATGAAGAGCCAGGATAGAATAGGTCTTCAGCAACCCATGCTTGCTGTAAAAGGTTGACCTGTGAAGAACCGGGGTAGAATAGGTCTTCAGCAACCCATGCTTGCTGTAAAAGGTTGACCTGTGAAGAGCCGGGATAGAATAGGTCTTCAGCAACCCATGCTTGCTGTAAAAGGTTGACCTGTGAAGAACCGGGGTAGAATAGGTCTTCAGCAACCCATGCTTGCTGTAAAAGGTTGACCTGTGAAGAACCGGGGTAGAATAGGTCTTCAGCAACCCATGCTTGCTGTAAAAGGTTGACCTGTGAAGAACCGGGGTAGAATAGGTCTTCAGCAACCCATGCTTGCTGTAAAAGACTGACTCGTGAAGAGCTGGGGTAGAATAGGTCTTCAGCAACCCATGCTTGCTGTAAAAGACTGACTCGTGAAGAGCTGGGGTAGAATAGATCTTCAGCAACCCATGCTTGCTGTAAAAGGTTGACCTGTGAAGAACCGGGGTAGAATAGGTCTTCAGCAACCCATGCTTGCTGTAAAAGGCTGACCTGTGAAGAACCGGGGTAGAATAGGTCTTCAGCAACCCATGCTTGCTGTAAAAGGTTGACCTGTGAAGAACCGGGGTAGAATAGGTCTTCAGCAACCCATGCTTGCTGTAAAAGGTTGACCTGTGAAGAACCGGGGTAGAATAGGTCTTCAGCAACCCATGCTTGCCGTTTTAAGTGACAGACAAATGTGAGCCTAGTATGCACAAATGTAGAGAATGGACGCAGAAAAAAATATATGGTGTCCCGAGGGATGCACATTAATAGTCATTATCATACCTTCATGTCAGAAGGAAGAGATCTGATTGGTTCATGTCATCTTGATAAAGTACTATGTATCCCGCCTTGGAGGGAAATATATTTCTCAGTGGGAGGATAAATCCCTTATACCCCGCTTCGAAGCAAAAGGCTCCATGCTATTTCCGAGTCAGTATAAGTCATAGAACAAATTATCCTCAGCTCTATCGAACAGCTGTTTTCTATCAATTTTTTATTTTAATATCATTTATTCATTTGAGGCTCCAAAGTTATCAAAACGTACAGTACACATCACCGTTTTTTATTACTTTACAGCAACCTCATATTGCTTGCAAGGATCCATAAAATTAATTATTTTGGGTCCCCCAAAGCCCACTATAACAACAGGAATTGGGAAATCTTTATTTCCAATTTAGGAATTTTTTATGATATTTACTTCAATTTGAGGCAGAATATGGCCTCTGAGCAGGTCAAGGTAAAACCCCTGTATTTTCTGAGCTTTGTGGTGCAAATCTTTTCATAATATGAACATACTGACTGCCTTTCTTTAGTTTTTTAGGTTTTTATGTCATATTACTGAATGATTGTTGCCATTTCCAGGGTTCTGACTTAGGCAGTATTCCAGCATATGCCCGTATCGTGACACGGGGGGCCGTGGCGGATGTCAGGACAGACATGAGCTCCCTTGAGCTGTTTGCTGTGAGTAGTCTGTCTTGTCTTGGAGCCTAGGGAAGAATAAGGGACAGCATTTATTATAGGCTTGGAGGGGGAGGATCATAAAACATAGTACACATATTTGTTGGAGGGGATGTTAAAACGATTGAAATCTTATAATCTCTCTCTGTCTCTCTCTCTCACTCTCTTATGTGATAATTTTTACATTTAAAGGTTTACATTCAATCCTGATATATGTCTTATCAATGTATAATGTTGTCTCGTCACGATATGGCTGAAATATTGCCGATGTGATGTTAAGTTTGTAATCCCCCACTCACTCACTCACTCACTCACTCACTCACTCACTCACTCGGGGAATGGTTGCAATGGCATGATGGTGGTGGTGGACATGTATATAAGGGGAGGTATGAAATATTCTAATATTATTTCATTTGGTTTTTTTCAGGGTACAAATGTGAATATTGATCCCTATAAGGTGATCAAACTGGTACATGCCTCTGTCCAAAGTCGCCATACTGGCTAGTGGTCATACTCAGTGCATCATGGGATATATGTGGAGTCACCATCCGAGATAGTGCTGACAGTGCATCATGGGATATATGTGGAGTCACTATACAGGATAGTGCTGACAGGTCATCATGGGATATATGTGGTGTTACTATAAAGGATAGTGCTGACAGTGCATCATGGGATATATGTGGATTTACTATCTGAGATAGTGCTGACTGTGCATCATGGGATATATGTGGAGTCACTATACAGGATAGTGCTGACAGGTCATCATGGGATATATGTGGTGTTACTATACAGGATAGTGCTGACAGTGCATGATGGGATATATGTGGAGTCACTATCCGAGATAGTGCTGACAGTGCATGATGGGATATATGTGGAGTCACTATACAGGATAGTGCTGACAGTGCATGATGGGATATATGTGGAGTCACTATACAGGATAGTGCTGACAGTGCATGATGGGATATATGTGGAGTCACTATACAGGATAGTGCTGACAGTGCATGATGGGATATATGTGGAGTCACTATCCGAGATAGTGCTGACAGTGCATGATGGGATATATGTGGAGTCACTATACAGGATAGTGCTGACAGTGCATGATGGGATATATGTGATGTCACTATACAGGATAGTGCTGACAGTGCATGATGGGATATATGTGGAGTCACTATACAGGATAGTGCTGACAGTGCATGATGGGATATATGTGGAGTCACTATCCTTGATAGTGCTGACTGTGCATCATGGGATATATGTGATGTCACTATACAGGATAGTGCTGACAGTGCATGATGGGATATATGTGATGTCACTATACAGGATAGTGCTGACAGTGCATGATGGGATATATGTGGAGTCACTATACAGGATAGTGCTGACAGTGCATCATGGGATATATGTGGAGTCACTATCCTTGATAGTGCTGACTGTGCATCATGGGATATATGTGATGTCACTATACAGGATAGTGCTGACAGGTCATCATGGGATATATGTGGTGTTACTATAAAGGATAGTGCTGACAGTGCATCATGGGATATATGTGGAGTCACTATCCAAGATAGGGGTATCTATCATGGGGTATTTGTTGAGTCACTATCCTTGATAGTGCTCACAGTGCATCATGGGAACATACCTAAACTGGAGAAACATACGTGAAATGTGAACTAAGTGGTCCATGTACATGTCAAGCCATGTTACTGTTACTGTTTAGATGTGAGTGATTGGTTCGTTTGAACTTTATGTCAAGAGTCTTACAATTATGCCGATTTCTTGCAAAAATATTTTTTTATTAATAGGACTTTTTGAGACCTATCTCTATTTTAATGTGAAAATGGGTGATACTTTGAGGTGAAAGTTTCCTTTTTTATGAAATAAGGCAGAGGTGTACTCGTATTTACTCGTTCTGTAAAAGTTTCCTTTTGGTGTGTTTTTGTAATGTGAGAAACAACGTGATGATTTTAGGCTCAGGTGTCCTAGAAGCAGGAGAGAGCAGTTATATTATTTTCACAAGAATAATCTTAACAATGTTTTCTGGTATGGCATTGTAATCACTCCACATCTCTATGAAACAAGATGTGGTTGGTTTGTTGTTTAACGCCGCACTCAGCAATATTCCAGCTATATGACGGCAGTCTGTAAACAATCGAGTCTGGACCAGACAATCCAGTGATTGATATCATGAGCATCGATCCACGCAATTGGGATTGATGGAAACATGATTGACTTACTGTCCTATTTATGACATGTCATGATTAAGAAATTGTGGGAAATATATATACATGTGCAATAACACTAGTATATATAATAATATCATAATGTTCCCTTACAGATACCTTCTAGATATAGATAGTTTTAGTAGTTAAATACTATTAAGTCCCTATTATGAAAAACTATGAACATTATAAATGATTACCCTATATGTCAATAGTAAAGGGAAAGCCTGGTGGTTAAAGCTTTTGCTTGTCTTGCCAAAGACCTGGGTTCGATTCCCCACATGGGTACAAGGTGTGAAGCCGATCTCTGGTGCCCCCCGTGATATTGCTGGAATATTGCTGAAAGCAGCCAACTCATAATGTTTAGCTCTAGTTTCACATAGTTGACAACAATAAGATGCACATAAGCAGCCTTCCCTTCTTTTTGGGGGGCACGGGTTGCCCAGTCGTCTAAGGCGCCGTGATTCGCTGTGCAGAGTTGTGTCCCTTGGGCACGCCAGAAACCTATGATTGTGGGTTCGAATCCCGGATCGCCCCGATTATGTTTCTAGGTTTGTCAGCACCATAGCTGTGCTCGTGGGTTTCACCGAAGTGGTAAACGTCTGAGACCTGCATCACTTCGGGCTTTCCTCCCACATTCACCTGACACGCTGCGATATAACTGGAATATTGTTAAAAGCGGCGTTAAACCCAACTCACTCACTCACTCACTCCCTTCTTTTTGCATTTTGACTGTTAAATTAAGAATTTCTTAGCTATTTTCAGAAAAAGTTCAATGCTCCTTTAAGGACCAGCAGACTTAAATTATCTCAGCTCTGTTTCCCCATCATCATGATCATGCACTGATCCCTGGGAAGTGTGCACTGCATCAGGTGAGCTTCAGTACCTTTGTTAAGATGTGTGTGAAGTGTCTTTGTGTTAAGCTGGTGAGTGGCTAGTATGCATAGGCCGTGAACTGAGCTGCAGTGTTGAACAAGTGAACATTGAACATATCCCATGTATAAGGCGACCCCCCCCCTGTACAAGCCTTCAAATTCAATGCTAATTTATATACCCTGTCTATATATAAAGCGAATCAAAATGAAGCAGGTCACCAGCACATACACAATCCCTACATTTGCAATTAAAAACGTCTTTGTCTTCTTCAGAAAAAAGGGGCGGTCGGGTAGCCTAGTGGTTAAAGCGTTCGCTCGTCACGCTGAAGACCCGGGTTCGATTCCCGACATGGGTACAATGTGTGAAGCCCATTTCTGGTGTCCCCCGCCGTGATATTGCTGGAATATTGCATAAAGCGGCGTAAAACCGTACCCACTCACTCTTCAGAAAAAAATCCATTGTATACCTTCAGCAAAATCAGCAAAACTCAGTGAAACTCAGTGATGAAGCTAAGGTCTGTCTTGGCATATGTACAACTAGCAAAATTGCAGATACAAATGCAATTAAATTAGAAAGCATACTAATACCGTCATAAATAATGAATTAGGTCTACTGTTTACTTTTGGCTGTATCTTTCACATTTATTAAATATCGGTCTTCAAAATATATACACACTGTCATTTTACACGGTCTAGGTAAACATTGATATGTATGGGGATTCTGTGGTGTTATACGGGTATTCCAAATGCTTGGCTAATTGTTAAGCAGCTAATGTGTTTTCTTTTAACTGATTGGCCAATATTCTTTCACGATAACTCTCGCCTCGTGTTGTGACGGAGCTATTTAATCTAATCGTTTCATGCCAAAAATGTCGAAGCAACTGTCAACATGGTCAATTAAGGATTTCTTTTGCGAAGCTGATGTGCCCCAAACTACAGTCGCCTTTGGGGTTGTCTACCATATGAGGGATGGTTGTTGGGTTTATAAATGAGCAGACATAGTCACACTGGGGAAAACAAACTTCAAGACCATTTTGGAAAAATTGTGGCAACAGTTATCACCATGATTAGGAATTGTTAGTGATTAAACAACAGGTTCATGTTAGTTTTTCCGCATATTTTCATGTTATTGTAGATAGGAAAATAAACGTAATATTTAAACTAACTCTACCTGTTCAGATGAGATATGTGTGAAAGTGACAGAGTGTCACGCTGTGTTATGTTTACACAAAAGTGTAACTCTATTTCTGAATTCTACCATGAATTTGGAAATTGCTCGATTCTGATTGGTCAATCATAGGTTGTCAAATCACAATAGACCCCCTCTAATTGAATTAGCCGATTTAATGACCGCTTCACCATGGAAGCTAATATTCATGGAATAGTACGTTTTTGTGGTGTGTTTGTCCGGACCATATCTCTATAACTAATAGGTACTCTTTCTTGAAACTGTGCACACACAAAGACCAGGTTGTCAACTGGTGCCTTTTGCTATTTAAAAATTTATATTTTTTTGCATTTCCATGGCAACAAGTTTGTCTTTGACTCTGTTCATAATGGTGTGCACTTGACATAAAAATACAAAGTTCTGATTCCCAAATCCATGGTAGTGTTTTGATTGCTCAGTAGCTACCCTGGTATACGGACAGCCAGATTAGATGGAAATTCTCTCATCAAGTTGAACTTAAAGTAACAGTCAGATAATTTGTTCTATTGAACTTGTGGGGGTCCGGGGGGATTTGACATCTGTTCTCTACATTAAAGTTAACCAACAATGTTTGAGCATGTTGAGTGTTTTCAGCTCTCCAATCACACGTTTAAGGACTATCTACTCCTGAAGTTGAAAAATTATCTGGAGCACTGTAGGTTGAAATAAGAATAAAAATATATATTTGTGGCTTAACATTAAATGACATGAAGGTTCTTTACTCAGTGCAGTGAGAAGCATAATCTCTGATTCTGTTTTAAGAGCAGCATCTTTTATGATTATTTTTACAGTA
The DNA here is from genome assembly GCF_022045235.1 of Haliotis cracherodii. Lineage (NCBI taxonomy): Eukaryota > Metazoa > Mollusca > Gastropoda > Lepetellida > Haliotidae > Haliotis > Haliotis cracherodii. The sequence continues at coordinate 52,006,391 of NW_027266319.1, read as the reverse complement.
ACCATGTGGTAACCATGGTAACAGTTACTTCTCCATTGATGTACGTGTATATACTTTTGTCATAGAAAGATTTGTCCTATTTTTGTTTGTTAACTTTGTTTACAAGTTAGTCATATTTTTATTTATATTTTTATTTTATTTTTTACTTTGGGGGGGCTCTGGTTGGTAAAATCTGTAAACTATAAAGCACTGATGGCAAAGAGATGATCTCGTTACAGTCTTATGTTCTACACCAATATGATACCTTTCTGTGCCAACATCTGACAACCAATGCAATAAGTAACTTTCTATAAGCCAGTCATCAGCATTAAGGACTCTAAATTGTTGGTACTGAGCAAAGCATATCAGATTGCTGTATCTCGAAAAAGCAGTTAATCAGTCAGTTCTAAATGTAAATGATAAAGGCCATGCCTTTATCATGTTTATATTGTTGTGGATATTTTATCCACCCTATCATTTCTTCACCCAACAGGGAGTACCTCGGAAGGAACATTTGTGTTACCAGCTATATATATTTATATATATATGTATATGGGTTTCTTCTGTACCAATTATTGTTTAGAAATTGGGTGGTAATAAAGTGAAACCAAATACATTTTAAAAAGTTAACATCTGATCCACTCAAGAACCCAGGCATTTTTTATTTGGATTGTGCAGTGAAAGTTGGCTCAGGGTTCACCGGACTCAACCTTTTCATGGGTATCACACAGGGTAACTCATCAGAGCCAAAGATCTGATTTTATTGAGACTGACCAATGAGCCTACCATGCTTGACTTGTTGCCTGTGTTGTGTGACTGATATCATTGACATTAAACAACAAAGACCTTTCTCACCAACACTGTCACTCCCGTTTTCAGAAAAATGTGACACATATGTCTTCCACTAGTGCATAATTATTTTTCCTGTTTATGTTTTGTACCAGAAAGAACCTCATGTATATCTTTCAGCTAGTGTCTCACTCTCAACATTACTCAAGCGGATCTTCCACGGTGCATATTTCTGTTAGCGAAAGGATTTAATCATTTTTGGAACCAATATTTTTCAATCTTGTTGCAAAGAGACGATTGAAATGATCATTCAGTATGTAAGGGATTGGTCACTTGTAATTCAGGATGGTGGTGCCATGATAGCCACAGAATATTTAAAGAATAATCTTTTAATTACTGATTATCTGTCCCAAGTGTATTATTATTTTCTAAGTGTCTGAGCCATGCCGAAGAACACATTAATTAGAGGGAGAGATCAATCTCATTAAAATCGGATCTTAGTTCTCACTACAACTTGACAAAGATCTAAGGACATCTCATTACGGGTCACGGGTCACGGGTCACGGGTTGTGTCAGACAGAACTTTTGCGAACTTTGACCGACCAATGGAATAACTAACAAAAGTCAGCAATAGCCAATCAGAAGGCAGCTTAATTGAGATTTAAGGGACTAGTTTCATACTGGCGACTACGCTTCGAAACATTTTGACATATGCTCGATTAAAAACTGAACAAAAGAACATTCTGGAATGGCTAATAGATGGTCTATATTGTGTGAATACAGACATAAAGCCTATAATTGTCGTTCGGAATATCCTTGGGTTTTTTTCGAGGTTGCACAATACAAAAATCACATTCCATCTGTCACTTTCAAGATCTGCATGAATAAACCATTGTAACGCCCAGTGAGAATCACTGAAAATAATTACACCGATATCATTGTAGGTAAGGGTAATAACGTCTACAGGGGGCACTGGTGGCCCAGTTGTCTAAGGCGCCGCTATTTGCTGTAATTTGCTGTGCAGAGTTGCATCCCTTGGGCACGCCAGGAACCTATGATTGTGGGTTAGACTCCTGGTTCGCCCTGATTATGTTTCTAGGTTTGTCAGCAGCATACCGATGCTCGTTGGTTTCACCGAAGTTTTACATACTGATGCTCGTGGGTTTCACCGAAGTTTTACGTTTGAGACATGCATCACTTCAGGCTTTCCTTCCACATTAAGCTGACACGCCGTGATATAACTGGAATACTGTTAAAAGCAGCGTTAAACCCAACTCATTCACTCACTCACTAATAAGGTCTACACTATCCCTGAAAAAGTAGGTAAACAGAACAAGGGAAGTAACCCTTTGTTTCATTGATTAATGAATTTTCTTATATTCGCCTCAGGAAATGTTCTTTTGTGTGTGCAACTGGTGGAAAAAAGTAAGGATGAAATTATGCATGCCATCTCCATCAATGAGTGACCAGTTCCTAAGGTACATGTTACTTTATGTGTTGAGTATGTGTTGAGTATGTGTTAACTAGCTGTTCAAGTTTTTTCTGTTTTTGAACAATATCATTCAAAAACAAATCTTGTAATACTTTTAGAAAATGGAATAAAACGCCATAATCATGCCAACCAATTATGTTTCTTTTTTCAAATCTTTGTTTGTTGTTTGTTTGTTTAATGCCGTATTCCAGCAAAATATGACAGCATCTGTAAATAATGGAGTGTGGACCAGACAATGCAGTGATAGATATTGTGAGCAATGATCCTTGACATGGGGATCTGTTGTCGTGCAGTTAACCACATCAAAGAGTCTGACCACAAGATCTTTTTATTCATATTTTACAACCAGCATAGATAGCTGAAAACAGTATTCTCACCCAGATTCCCCACAAAATTGTTGCATGATGACCCAGCTGTCTATGTTGCTGTAATTTGTTTTGTGAATGTGTTGGTCCTGGTTTGAACCCATATTCATCAGATTATGATCTTTGGTCCGTCAACACCATACCCCTGCTTTATAATTTACTCCCTTTTGGTACATGACTACTGTTGAAAACATCACTCATTATTTTCTCTTCATTGCGTTTGGGGTAATGTGGTTGGTGGTTGGGGCCATTGGGATAAAGAAGTCATTAGTGCTGTATTAATAAGGCCACCTCTTCGAACACTGTGACACCCATGAAGATCCGGGGTAGAATAGATCTTCACCTTGCCGTAAAAGACCACTATGCTTGTTTTTAGAGGCGACTAACGGGATCGTGTTGTCAGGCTCGCTGACTTGGTTGAAGCTGCATGTCATTGATCCCAGGGGCGGTCGGGTAGCCTTGTGGTTAAAGCGTTCGCTCGTCACGCGGAAGACCCAGGTTTGATTCCCGACATGGGTACAATGTGTGAAGCCCATTTCTGGTGTCCCCCGCAGTGATATTGCTGGAATATTGCTAAAAGCGGCATAAAACCATACTCACTCACTCACTCACTCATTGATCCAGATTGCCTGATCACTGGATTGTCTGGTCCAGACTCGATTATTTACAGACCGACGTCACATAGCTGGAACATCGAGTGCGGAGTAAAACAACCAACCAACCAACCAACACTATGATCATGTGTATATTGAAGTAGAATTTTCTGGCTGTCCGCAATGTACAGATTTCTTCTAGCCTTAGAGCAGCAATAAAAACGAAAAAAAGTACTTCCTTTTCCAGCTCCTTTTCCGAGTACAGGAAGCTAAACACACCACCCCCAGTTCCGCGCCAAATGTCACCTACTTGAAAATATCCGTGGTCACATCAAAAATAAGTCATCATGTTGAAACACGGTCAGTTTTAATAACTGGATGAATGTACATTAAAATGACATACAAATCTTCCACAATATCATCCAATCACAGCCTGCAGATATCTCTCGATCTGCATTTAAGACTCCCTACCAAAACGGCACAGTCACACCTGGTTCTGATTGGCTGGAGCAGACCCTAGTAGCAAAGAGTTTTCAAGACCAATTGCGCAGCTTCTCTGTCAGCAGCAATTAGGGAAGCTACCGGCAACCTTAAACGTACATCACGAGCTACACACCAGCAGGCCGTTCCCTGGTCGGATGAATTGTCTTTGCCAGTAATTACATACGTTCTCCAGTTAGCCAGTTAATACTCACGCTCAAAACAAACACAACCTGGCCTTCATTCTATCACCGACGGAAACCATGACAACGGCCGTCTAACCAGGATCATCTGCTTCCTTTTATTTAATCGTTTGATTCTGCGCCGACAGTTTAGGACTTTCTTCCCGTCTTTATCACAACAAAAGGCCCCGTCCAGAAATCTTATCCACTATATTTCAGCATCATGTAAATACCGTTAATAACGAACTATAATTGGCCATTATAATCGGGACTGAAAGTGTATAGACTGCAACGTCTGTTTCTTATATAAACAGCTATGAAATAGCGAAAACAAAAGGAATCGGAAGGCACAGATCTTTCAAACTGAAAACGAATCCTAAACTTTTCTTATTGGTACAAATCTTAACACGGCTTTAGAGAGTGAATTGTATGTTTTTAACAGCTAACAGGCACGACTTGGTGGTGAACTACCATAGATCCGCCGTTTGAGTATATAGGCAAAGGTTTGAAACCTAAAAGTCGCCAAGTGTTTGGCCCCATGGCATGCAGCTACACCTGGCTGTTTGACGTTGCCGGAAATGGACGATGACGCCTCGTTCTGACTTCGTCTCCATAACATAGTAACCGTTGTCGTTGCCAACGTCCCCTTCTGTTTTTAACAGATTCACTATCGCTCTTGCTTGCTATCGCTCTGCATTTCATTGACTACAACATGGTTTCGAGGACTTCTACTAACAAGATGTTTACAAGGCTGCATATTCAAGGTATTTAAGAAGACAGTTATTGTATTTTAAAGTGTTAATATGTAGATTTACACTGAAATTGGACGTTGTTCACCAGCAGGATCCTTGAGGATGACTGGCCGCCATTTGCAATTTGTGAAAATTCAGAAATCTGTATCTTGTCAATGTCATTTCTGCGACTGAAATGAGAGCTGTTGGTATTTACATCTGACGGACGATGTTGTTAAATTGCTACATATGTTTTTTTCATATATATAAGACATAACTTTGGTACATTTATATTTGTAAACTTCTCTTTCAAACGTGCGGGCTATTACTTAAAGATGCACTGTGTATCAACACAACGATTAAATGCCCATTTATTTCCTTGGACGCATTCGTGGCCTATACGTGTCCCCAAAAGGTTTCTATTAACCCAAGGGTGTTTATTATCGGAATCTGATTGACTCGCTATCCTTCAGACGGCCCCCAAATCATTTTGCCTCCATTGTTCACGTCATGTATGTAGAGTGCATTTAAATGTGTTGTTTTGGTGATTTTCAGCACGGGAAGATATGATCCGGTATCATGTCACTCCTGCTGCGAGTTTATGGCCGTCGCTGGATGAGGAATCCGACTGTGTATGTATTTTATCTACCTGTTCTTCAGATTCGACCGAATAGCTTGCTTCTTTTGTCCTTGTACCGATGTCCTCTTACGCATACCAGTGACATGTTATCATATTTCCACCGTTATGGTGTGCTGAAAATGAGTCCCAGGGTACCCCTCTCCCATTTACACAATAACAGTCTATCAACTTGTTTCTCGTGGGCTACCGTCTCATAGCATGTGTAACCAGGGGCATTGTACTCTGACTTTCTCTTGCAATTTGTCTTTGAAAACCTCCTTAAAACCTCGCACAATGACCCTCCTTTCTCCCTCCCTCCCCCATCACTGATGTAGCGTCCCCAGGCTGCGTCCCCGACTCCCTCTCCCAATCCTCTGAGTGTTTTCACCCCGTTCTGGGCCCGCCCTGACCACGGCGAGACGCTCCCCGCCCCAGTCACCATCACATACGTCGATTATTACCCTGCCCCTAGTGACGACGACAGTGACTACTGGGTCTATGAGGATGAGGACGACGACAGCTTCGTGGAGGACCGAGAGGTTCATCCTCTGAGGAAGGCACTGAGGAGAGTGGCTGCCTTCTGGAGGAGAATCTTCTCGTAGATTTCTCATCCAGTGTGCTTGTGTGTGTGCGTGCATGTGTATATGTATGTGAGTAAGTGTGCGCGCGCGTGCGAGAGGGCGTGTTTTGCATGTGTGATTGGATGTAAGTGTGTATGTGTGTGAGGGTGCGTTTTGTCTGATTTGGTGTGCGTGTGAGAGGATGAGTTTTGCATGAGTGATTGGGTGGAAGTGTGTTTTAGTATGGTGGATTTTGCATGTGTGATTGCATGGTGGTGTATGCGAGATGTATTTTGCATGATTGTGTGATTGTGTGTGCACATGAGAGGGTGTGTTTTGCATGTGTGATTGTGTGTGCATGTGAGAGGGTGTGTTTTGCATGTGTGATTGTGTGTGCATGTGAGAGGGTTTGTTTTGCATGTGTAATTGTATTCTGCATGTGAGAGTGTGTGTTTTTGCATGTGTGATTGTATTCTGCATGTGAGAGGGTGTGTTTTGCATGTGTGATTGTGTGTGCATGTGAGAGGGTGTGTTTTGCATGTCTAATAAATTGTATTCTGCATGTGAGAGGGTGTGTTTTGCATGTGTAATTGTATTCTGCATGTGAGGGTGTGTTTTGCATGCGTGCTTGTGTGTGCATGTGAGAGGGTGTGTTTTGCATGTGTGATTGTGTGTACATGTGAGAGGGTGTGTTTTGCATGTGTAATTGTATTCTGCATGTGAGAGGTTGTGTTTTGCATGTGTAATTGTATTCTGCATGTGAGGGTGTGTTTTGCATGCGTGCTTGTGTGTGCATGTGAGAGGGTGTGTTTTGCATGTGTGATTGTGTGTACATGTGAGAGGGTGTGTTTTGCATGTGTAATTGTATTCTGCATGTGAGAGGGTGTGTTTTGTATGCGTGATTGTGTATGCATGTGAGAGGGTGTGTTTTGCATGTGTGATTTAGTGTGAGTGTGTATGGGTGATGTAGATGTGTTTTGCGTGCATGTTCGGGTTTAAATGATTTTGTGTGAGAGGATGTTTTTTTGTGCTCGTCTAATAAACTGTTCCCCCTTTTGATCTATTTTGGCTACATCCTTTTGGCTTATTTATGGACTCACTCTTTCGATCTAGTATGTTTTGGCATACCCTTTGGCTGACATTTCCAAGTTTATTTGTCTTCTAACAAGAGGACTGTTCTTCCTTTTTGGCCCCGATTCAGATACTTTCTTTTGGCACTTGCCATTCTATTTCTTGATAATATCTAAATAAATATTAATGAATGGTATACACAAGAGTCTGTTTTCCTTCCTTCCTTGGATCTAATAACGACAAGATGACAGCAACACAGCAGGAGAGGCGGCTGAAACGACTCTGGTCTTAAGATATCTTGAAGTTGTTATACATGGTAAACTAATTAACAAATGAAGAAATTAAGGGGGTCATTTGCCCTATCCCGCTGTGTTGCTGTCTTCTAGCCAAGTGTATTCTACTAGAAGTCTGTGATGGCAAACCCGAAGTTGCCCTAGCTACGAAGTTGATGTCAGAACACTGGTTATTTTACGATCACTTCACTTACTATAAGTTTCACGAAAACGTGAATGATCGAGAATAGTCTCCCTTCGCTGTTTGTGACTGTTTTACCGCTACCGTCTTTAGATATTTAGATATATTTTAAGACTGAAAGAGGTCCCGTGACTCCAAAGTCAATAAGTGGCTGAGTGAGTATCGTTCGCTTCCCCCATGTCGCGGCAGGGAGGCACAAATAATGGACTTCTCACGTTTTATTCATCATGTATGTTCTTTTTGAACATTGAGTGGGAACAGAAGGGACACGTTACTTCTATGTCGACCTGGGAGATTTACAGCGTGTAGCTGTATATTGGACGGAACAACCTAGTAAATTAAATCCCTTTTGGTACGCGGGATTCAGGGGTCCCTTTAGAGGGTATTAGGGATTCAGCAGTGTGGTACGCGGGACCCGAATAAAATCGCATTTGGTACGCAGATTTAACATTTAAATAAAAAATAATGGTGCACGTAAATATTTCCTTTATATATATATATATATATATATATATATATATATATATATATATATATATATATATATATTAGATATTGTTTTAGCAAGTAAACCTCAAGCCACACACTTGTGTCAATGCTTTTGAGATTTGTGTTAAGTAGTTGGTATTCGGGATACAGGGTTGAGCAATGAGACTCAGAGTGAGAAATTAGATGGTTTTCGGGATTCAGGGGAGTGGGGCTTGGCAGTCTCGTTAAACAGCCGGGACCCTGCCTTGGCATTTGGATGAGCGGTAATACAGCTGGAAATAGCATGTAGAGGCGGCGTTAAATTCATAAACGAATCATGTATACAAAAAACAAAGTAATGCCACAGGCAAGTTAATAAGCTTATATCTCCTGTGTATTTGTGGGGAATGGATGGACCGGTCCCTTATCCAGCTTCTTCCCGGCCAATGAGCAAGGGGAGACCACTCCTGTCGGCTTATTAGTGCGAGTTTTGTGGTTCAACAGCTATTACCTGTACGTGTGTGCACAGTCTGGCCATGACTTGCTTAGCCAGCTCCTTTTCCAAGTACAGGAAGCTAAACACACCACCCCCAGTTCCGCGCCAAATGTCACCTACTTGAAAATATCTGTGGTCACATCAAACATAAGTCATCACGTTGAAAAAGACAGTACTAAATATAGAAAAACATGGCCAGTTTTAATAACTGGATGGATGTACATTGCAAAGACATCAAAATCTTACACAATATCATCCAAGCACAGCCTGCAGATATCTCTCGATCTGCATTGAAGACTCCCTACCAAAACGGCACAGTCACACCTGGTTCTGATTGGCTGGAGTAGACCCTAGTAGCAAAGAGTTTTCAAGACCAATTGCGCAGCTTGTCTTTCAGCATCAATTAGTGCAGCTACCGGTAACCTTAAACGTACATAACGAGCTACACACCAGCAGACCGTTCCCAGGTCGGATGAATTGTCTTTGCCAGCAATAACATACGTTCTCCAGTTAGCCAGTTAATACTCACGTTCAAAACAAACACAACCTGGCCTTCATTTTATCACCGACGGAAACCATGACAACGGCCGTCTAACCAGGATCATTTAGCCGTTTGCTTCTGCGCCGACAGTTTAGGACTTTCTTCCAGTCTTTATCACAATCAAAGGCTCCGTCCAGAAAACTTATCCTCTATATTTCAGCATCATGTAAATACTGTTAATAACGAACTATAATTGGCCATTATAATCGGGACTGCAAGTGTATAGACTGCAACGTCTGTTTCTTATATAAACGTCTATGAAATAGCGAAAAAAGAATCGGAAGGCACAGATTTTTCCAACTGAAAACGAATTCTAAACTTTTCTTATTGGTACAAATCTTATCCCGGCTTTAGAGAGTGAATAGTTTCTTTTCAACAGCTAACAGGCACGACTTGGTGGTGAACTACCATATATCCGCCGTTTGAGTATATAGGCAAAGGTTTGAAACCTAAAAGTCGCCAAGTGTTTGGCCCCATGGCATGTAGCTACACCTGGCTCTTTGACGTTGCCGGAAATGGACGATGACGCCTCGTTCTGACTTCGTCTCCATAACATAGTAACCGTTGTCGTTGCCAACGTCCCCTTCTGTTTTTAACAGATTCACTATCGCTCTTGCTTGCTATCGCTCTGCATTTCATTGACTACAACATGGTTTCGAGGACTTCTACTAACAAGATGTTTACAAGGCTGCATATTCAAGGTATTTAAGAAGACAGTTATTGTATTTTAAAGTGTTAATATGTAGATTTACATTGAAATTGGACGTTGTTCACCAGCAGGATCGGTGAGGATGACTGGCCGCCATTTGCAATTTGTGAAAATTCAGAAATCTGTATCTTGTCAATGTCATTTCTGCGACTGAAATGAGAGCTGTTGGTATTTACATCTGACGGACGATGTTGTTAAATTGCTACAGATGTTTTTTTCATATATATGACTTAACTTTGGTACATTTATATTTGTAAACTTCTCTTTCAAACGTGCGGGCTATTACTTAAAGATGCACTGTGTATCAACACAACGATTAAATGCCCGTTTTATTTCCTTGAACGCATTCGTGGCCTATACGTGTCCCCAAAAGGTTTCTATTAACCCAAGGGTGTTTATTATCGGAATCCGATTGACTCGCTATCCTTCAGACGGCCCCCAAATCATTTTGCCTCCATTGTTCACGTCATGTATATGTAAAGTGCATTTAAATGTGTTGTTTTGGTGATTTTCAGCACGGGAAGATATGATCCGGTATCATGTCACTCCTGCTGCGAGTTTATGGCCGTCGCTGGATGAGGAATCCGACTGTGTATGTATTTTATCTACCTGTTCTTCAGATTCGACCGAATAGCTTGCTTCTTTTGTCCTTGTACCGATGTCCTCTTACGCATACCAGTGACATGTTATCATATTTCCACCGTTATGGTATGCTGAAAATGAGTCCCAGGGTACCCCTCTCCCATTTACACAATAACAGTCTATCAACTTGTTTCTCGTGGGCTACCGTCTCATAGCATGTGTAACCAGGGGCATTTCACTCTGACTTTCTCTTGCAATTTGTCTTTGAAAACCTCCTTAAAACCTCGCCCAATGACCCTCCTTTCTCCCTCCCTCCCCCATCACTGATGTAGCGTCCCCAGGCTGCGTCCCCGACTCCCTCTCCCAATCCTCTGAATGTTTTCACCCCGTTCTGGGCCCGCCCTGACCACGGCGAGACGCTCCCCGCCCCAGTCACCATCACATACGTCGATTATTACCCTGCCCCTAGTGACGACGACAGTGACTACTGGGTCTATGAGGATGAGGACGACGACAGCTTCGTGGAGGACCGAGAGGTTCATCCTCTGAGGAAGGCACTGAGGAGAGTGGCTGCCTTCTGGAGGAGAATCTTCTCGTAGATTTCTCATCCAGTGTGCTTGTGTCTGTGCGTGCATGTGTATATGTATGTGTGTATGTGTGTGCGCGCGCGTGCGAGAGGGCGTGTTTTGCATGTGTGATTGGATGTAAGTGTGTATGTGTGTGAGGGTGCGTTTTGTCTGATTTGTTGTGCTTGTGAAAGCATGAGTTTTGCATGAGTGATTGGGTGGAAGTGTGTTTTAGTATGGTGGATTTTGCATGTGTGATTGCATGGTGGTGTATGCGAGATGTGTTTTGCATGATTGTGTGATTGTGTGTGCACATGAGAGGGTGTGTTTTGCATGTGTGATTGTGTGTGCATGTGAGAGGGTGTGTTTTGCATGTGTAATTGTGTGTGCATGTGAGAGGATAGGTTTTGCATGTGTGGTTGTGTGTGCATGTGAGAGGGTTTGTTTTGCATGTGTAATTGTATTCTGCATTTGAGAGTGTGTGTTTTTGCATGTGTTATTGTATTCTGCATGTGAGAGGGTGTGTTTTGCATGTGTGATTGTGTGTGCATGTGAGAGGGTTTGTTTTGCATGTGTGATAAATTGTATTCTGCATGTGAGAGGGTGTGTTTTGCATGTGTAATTGTATTCTGCATGTGAGAGGGTGTGTTTTGCATGCGTGCTTGTGTGTGCATGTGAGAGGGTGTGTTTTGCATGTTTGATTGTGTGTGCATGTGAGAGGGTGTGTTTTGCATGTGTAATTGTATTCTGCATGTGAGAGGGTGTGTTTTGCATGTGTAATTGTATTCTGCATGTGAGAGGGTGTGTTTTGTATGCGTGATTGTGTATGCATGTGAGAGGGTGTGTTTTGCATGTGTGATTTAGTGTGAGTGTGTATGGGTGATGTAGATGTGTTTTGCGTGCATGTTCGGGTTTAAATGATTTTGTGTGAGAGGATGTTTTTTGGTGCTCGTCTAATAAACTGTTCTCCCTTTTGATCTATTTTGGCTACATCCTTTTGGCTTATTTATGGACTCACTCTTTCGATCTAGTATGTTTTGGCATACCCTTTGGCTGACATTTCTAAGTTTATTTGTCTTCTAACAAGAGGACTGTTCTTCCTTTTTGGCCCCGATTCAGATACTTTCTTTTGGCACTTGCCATTCTATTTCTTGATAATATCTAAATAAATATTAATGAATGGTATACACAAGAGTCTGTTTTCCTTCCTTCCTTGGATCTAATAACGACAAGATGACAGCAACACAGCAGGAGAGGCGGCTGAAACGACTCTGGTCTTAAGATATCTTGAAGTTGTTATACATGGTAAACTAATTAACAAATGAAGAAATTAAGGGGGTCATTTGCCCTATCCCGCTGTGTTGCTGTCTTCTAGCCAAGTGTATTCTACTAGAAGTCTGTGATGGCAAACCCGAAGTTGCCCTAGCTACGAAGTTGATGTCAAAACACTGGTTATTTTACGATCACTTCACTTACTATAAGTTTCATGAAAACGTGAATGATCGAGAATAGTCTCCCTTCGCTGTTTGTGACTGTTTTACCGCTACCGTCTTTAGATATTTAGATATATTTTAAGACTGAAAGAGGTCCCGTGACTCCAAAGTCAATAAGTGGCTGAGTGAGTATCGTTCGCTTCCCCCATGTCGCGGCAGGGAGGCACAAATAATGGACTTCTCACGTTTTATTCATCATGTATGTTCTTTTTGAACATTGAGTGGGAACAGAAGGGACACGTTACTTCTATGTCGACCTGGGAGATTTACAGCGTGTAGCTGTATATTGGACGGAACAACCTAGTAAATTAAATCCCTTTTGGTACGCGGGATTCAGGGGTCCCTTTAGAGGGTATTAGGGATTCAGCAGTGTGGTACGCGGGACCCGAATAAAATCGCATTTGGTACGCAGATTTAACATTTAAATAAAAAATAATGGTGCACGTAAATATTTCCTTTATATATATATATATATATATATATATATATATATATATAGTTTTTTTTAGATATTGTTTTAGCAAGTAAACCTCAAGCCACACACTTGTGTCAATGCTTTTGAGATTTGTGTTAAGTAGTTGGTATTCGGGATACAGGGTTGAGCAATGAGACTCAGAGTGAGAAATTAAATGGTTTTCGGGATTCAGGGGAGTGGGGCTTGGCAGTCTCGTTAAACAGCCGGGACCCTGCCTTGGCATTTGGATGAGCGGTAATACAGCTGGAAATAGCATGTAGAGGCGGCGTTAAATTCATAAACGAATCATGTATACAAAAAACAAAGTAATGCCACAGGCAAGTTAATAAGCTTATATCTCCTGTGTATTTGTGGGGAATGGATGGACCGGTCCCTTATCCAGCTTCTTCTGGACCAATGAGCAAGGGGAGACCACTCCTGTCGGCTTATTAGTGCGAGTTTTGTGGTTACACACAACCAAATGTTTTCCCACAGACTTCTATAATAACGTTATATTTAAAAAATAATAATTAAGCATTCAACAGCTATTACCTGTACGTGTGTGCACAGTCTGGCCATGACTTGCTTAGCCAGCTCCTTTTCCAAGTACAGGAAGCTAAACACACCACCCCCAGTTCCGCGCCAAATGTCACCTACTTGAAAATATCTGTGGTCACATCAAACATAAGTCATCATGTTGAAAAAGACAGTACTAAATATAGAAAAACATGGCCAGTTTTAATAACTGGATGGATGTACATTGCAAAGACATAAACATCTTACACAATATCATCCAAGCACAGCCTGCAGATATCTCTCGATCTGCATTGAAGACTCCCTACCAATAGGCACAGTCGCAACTGGTTCTGATTGGCTGGAGTAGAACCTAGTAGACGAACTGCGCAGCTTGTCTTCCAGCAGCAATTAGTGCAGCTACCGGCAACCTTAAACGTACATCACGAGCTACGCACCAGTAGACCGTTCCCAGGTCGGATGAATTGTCTTTGCCAGAAATAAGATACGTTCCCCAGTTAGCCAGTTGATACTCGGGGTCAAAACAAACGCAACCTGGCCTTCATTCTATCACCGACGGAAACCATGACAACGGCTGTCTAACCAGGATCATCTGCTTCCTTTTATTTAGTCGTTTGCTTCTGCGCCGACAGTTTAGGACTTTCTTCCAGTCTTCATCATAACAAATGGCCACGTCCAGTAATCTTATCCTCTATATTTCAGCATCATGTAAATACCGTTAATAACGAACTATAACTGGCCATTATAATCGGGACTGCAAGTGTATAGACTGCAACGTCTGTTTCTTATATAAACGTCTATGAAATAGCGAAAAAAAAGAATCGGAAGGCACAGATCTTTCAAACTGAAAACGAATCCTAAACTTTTCTTATTGGTACAAATCTTATCCCGGCTTTAGAGAGTGAATAGTTTCTTTTAAACAGCTAACAGGTACGACTTGGTGGTGAACTACCATATATCCGCCGTTTGAGTATATAGGCAAAGGTTTGAAACCTAAAAGTCGCCAAGTGTTTGGCCCCATGGCATGCAGCTACACCTGGCTCTTTGACGTTGCCGGAAATGGACGATGACGCCTCGTTCTGACTTCGTCTCCATAACATAGTAACCGTTGTCGTTGCCAACGTCCCCTTCTGTTTTTAACAGATTCACAATCGCTCTTGCTATCGCTCTGCATTTCATTGACTAGAACATGGTTTCGAGGACTTCTACTAACAAGATGTTTACAAGGCTGCATATTCAAGGTATTTAAGAAGACAGTTATTGTATTTTAAAGTGTTAATATGTAGATTTACACTGAAATTGGACGTTGTTCACCAGCAGGATCGGTGAGGATGACTGGCCGCCATTTGCAATTTGTGAAAATTCAGAAATCTGTATCTTGTCAATGTCATTTCTGCGACTGAAATGAGAGCTGTTGGTATTTACATCTGACGGACGATGTTGTTAAATTGCTACAGATGTTTTTTTCATATATATAAGACTTAACTTTGGTACATTTATATTTGTAAACTTCTCTTTCAAACGTGCGGGTTATTACTTAAAGATGCACTGTGTATCAACACAACGATTAAATGCCCGTTTTATTTCCTTGAACGCATTCGTGGCCTATACGTGTCCCCAAAAGGTTTCTATTAACCCAAGGGTGTTTATTATCGGAATCTGATTGACTCGCTATCCTTCAGACGGCCCCCAAATCATTTTGCCTCCATTGTTCACGTCATGTATATGTAAAGTGCATTTAAATGTGTTGTTTTGGTGATTTTCAGCACGGGAAGATATGATTCGGTATCATGTCACTCCTGCTGCGAGTTTATGGCCGTCGCTGGATGAGGAATCCGACTGTGTATGTATTTTATCTACCTGTTCTTCAGATTCGACAGAATAGCTTGCTTCTTTTGTCCTTGTACCGATGTCCTCTTACGCATACCAGTGACATGTTATCATATTTCCACCGTTACGGTGTGCTGAAAATGAGTCCCAGGGTACCCCTCTCCCATTTACACAATAACAGTCTATCAACTTGTTTCTCGTGGGCTACCGTCTCATAGCATGTGTAACCAGGGGCATTGCACTCTGACTTTCTCTTGCAATTTGTCTTTGAAAACCTCCTTAAAACCTCGCCCAATGACCCTCCTTTCTCCCTCCCTCCCCCATCACTGATGTAGCGTCCCCAGGCTGCGTCCCCGACTCCCTCTCCCAATCCTCTGAGTGTTTTCACCCCGTTCTGGGCCCGCCCTGACCACGGCGAGACGCTCCCCGCCCCAGTCACCATCACATACGTCGATTATTACCCTGCCCCTAGTGACGACGACAGTGACTACTGGGTCTATGAGGATGAGGACGACAACAGCTTCGTGGAGGACCGAGAGGTTCATCCTCTGAGGAAGGCACTGAGGAGAGTGGCTGCCTTCTGGAGGAGAATCTTCTCGTAGATTTCTCATCCAGTGTGCTTGTGTGTGTGCGTGCATGTGTATATGTATGTGTGTAAGTGTGTGTGCGCGCGTGCGAGAGGGCGTGTTTTGCATGTGTGATTGGATGTAAGTGTGTATGTGTGTGAGGGTGCGTTTTGTCTGATTTGGTGTGCGTGTGAGAGGATGAGTTTTGCATGAGTGATTGGGTGGAAGTGTGTTTTAGTATGGTGGATTTTGCATGTGTGATTGCATGGTGGTGTATGCGAGATGTGTTTTGCATGATTGTGTGATTGTGTGTGCACATGAGAGGGTGTGTTTTGCATGTGTGATTGTGTGTGCATGTGAGAGGGTGTGTTTTGCATGTGTGATTGTGTGTGCATGTGAGAGGGTTTGTTTTGCATGTGTAATTGTATTCTGCATGTGAGAGTGTGTGTTTTTGCATGTGTTATTGTATTCTGCATGTGAGAGGGTGTGTTTTGCATGTGTGATTGTGTGTGCATGTGAGAGGGTTTGTTTTGCATGTGTAATAAATTGTATTCTGCATGTGAGAGGGTGTGTTTTGCATGTGTAATTGTATTCTGCATGTGAGAGGGTGTGTTTTGCATGCGTGCTTGTGTGTGCATGTGAGAGGGTGTGTTTTGCATGTGTGATTTAGTGTGAGTGTGTATGGGTGATGTAGATGTGTTTTGCGTGCATGTTCGGGTTTAAATGATTTTGTGTGAGAGGATGTTTTTTGGTGCTCGTCTAATAAACTGTTCCCCCTTTTGATCTATTTTGGCTACATCCTTTTGGCTTATTTATGGACTCACTCTTTCGATCTAGTATGTTTTGGCATACCCTTTGGCTGACATTTCCAAGTTTATTTGTCTTCTAACAAGAGGACTGTTCTTCCTTTTTGGCCCCGATTCAGATACTTTCTTTTGGCACTTGCCATTCTATTTCTTGATAATATCTAAATAAATATTAATGAATGGTATACACAAGAGTCTGTTTTCCTTCCTTCCTTGGATCTAATAACGACAAGATGACAGCAACACAGCAGGAGAGGCGGCTGAAACGACTCTGGTCTTAAGATATCTTGAAGTTGTTATACATGGTAAACTAATTAACAAATGAAGAAATTAAGGGGGTCATTTGCCCTATCCCGCTGTGTTGCTGTCTTCTAGCCAAGTGTATTCTACTAGAAGTCTGTGATGGCAAACCCGAAGTTGCCCTAGCTACGAAGTTGATGTCAGAACACTGGTTATTTTACGATCACTTCACTTACTATAAGTTTCACGAAAACGTGAATGATCGAGAATAGTCTCCCTTCGCTGTTTGTGACTGTTTTACCGCTACCGTCTTTAGATATTTAGATATATTTTAAGACTGAAAGAGGTCCCGTGACTCCAAAGTCAATAAGTGGCTGAGTGAGTATCGTTCGCTTCCCCCATGTCGCGGCAGGGAGGCACAAATAATGGACTTCTCACGTTTTATTCATCATGTATGTTCTTTTTGAACATTGAGTGGGAACAGAAGGGACACGTTACTTCTATGTCGACCTGGGAGATTTACAGCGTGTAGCTGTATATTGGACGGAACAACCTAGTAAATTAAATCCCTTTTGGTACGCGGGATTCAGGGGTCCCTTTAGAGGGTATTAGGGATTCAGCAGTGTGGTACGCGGGACCCGAATAAAATCGCATTTGGTACGCAGATTTAACATTTAAATAAAAAATAATGGTGCACGTAAATATTTCCTTTATATATATATATATATATATATATATATATATATATATATATATATATATATATATATATATATTTAGATATTGTTTTAGCAAGTAAACCTCAAGCCACACACTTGTGTCAATGCTTTTGAGATTTGTGTTAAGTAGTTGGTATTCGGGATACAGGGTTGAGCAATGAGACTCAGAGTGAGAAATTAGATGGTTTTCGGGATTCAGGGGAGTGGGGCTTGGCAGTCTCGTTAAACAGCCGGGACCCTGCCTTGGCATTTGGATGAGCGGTAATACAGCTGGAAATAGCATGTAGAGGCGGCGTTAAATTCATAAACGAATCATGTATACAAAAAACAAAGTAATGCCACAGGCAAGTTAATAAGCTTATATCTCCTGTGTATTTGTGGGGAATGGATGGACCGGTCCCTTATCCAGCTTCTTCCCGGCCAATGAGCAAGGGGAGACCACTCCTATCGGCTTATTAGTGCGAGTTTTGTGGTTCAACAGCTATTACCTGTACGTGTGTGCACAGTCTGGCCATGACTTGCTTAGCCAGCTCCTTTTCCAAGTACAGGAAGCTAAACACACCACCCCCAGTTCCGCGCCAAATGTCACCTACTTGAAAATATCTGTGGTCACATCAAACATAAGTCATCACGTTGAAAAAGACAGTACTAAATATAGAAAAACATGGCCAGTTTTAATAACTGGATGGATGTACATTGCAAAGACATCAAAATCTTACACAATATCATCCAAGCACAGCCTGCAGATATCTCTCGATCTGCATTGAAGACTCCCTACCAAAACGGCACAGTCACACCTGGTTCTGATTGGCTGGAGTAGACCCTAGTAGCAAAGAGTTTTCAAGACCAATTGCGCAGCTTGTCTTTCAGCATCAATTAGTGCAGCTACCGGTAACCTTAAACGTACATAACGAGCTACACACCAGCAGACCGTTCCCAGGTCGGATGAATTGTCTTTGCCAGCAATAACATACGTTCTCCAGTTAGCCAGTTAATACTCACGTTCAAAACAAACACAACCTGGCCTTCATTTTATCACCGACGGAAACCATGACAACGGCCGTCTAACCAGGATCATTTAGCCGTTTGCTTCTGCGCCGACAGTTTAGGACTTTCTTCCAGTCTTTATCACAATCAAAGGCTCCGTCCAGAAAACTTATCCTCTATATTTCAGCATCATGTAAATACTGTTAATAACGAACTATAATTGGCCATTATAATCGGGACTGCAAGTGTATAGACTGCAACGTCTGTTTCTTATATAAACGTCTATGAAATAGCGAAAAAAGAATCGGAAGGCACAGATTTTTCCAACTGAAAACGAATTCTAAACTTTTCTTATTGGTACAAATCTTATCCCGGCTTTAGAGAGTGAATAGTTTCTTTTCAACAGCTAACAGGCACGACTTGGTGGTGAACTACCATATATCCGCCGTTTGAGTATATAGGCAAAGGTTTGAAACCTAAAAGTCGCCAAGTGTTTGGCCCCATGGCATGTAGCTACACCTGGCTCTTTGACGTTGCCGGAAATGGACGATGACGCCTCGTTCTGACTTCGTCTCCATAACATAGTAACCGTTGTCGTTGCCAACGTCCCCTTCTGTTTTTAACAGATTCACTATCGCTCTTGCTTGCTATCGCTCTGCATTTCATTGACTACAACATGGTTTCGAGGACTTCTACTAACAAGATGTTTACAAGGCTGCATATTCAAGGTATTTAAGAAGACAGTTATTGTATTTTAAAGTGTTAATATGTAGATTTACATTGAAATTGGACGTTGTTCACCAGCAGGATCGGTGAGGATGACTGGCCGCCATTTGCAATTTGTGAAAATTCAGAAATCTGTATCTTGTCAATGTCATTTCTGCGACTGAAATGAGAGCTGTTGGTATTTACATCTGACGGACGATGTTGTTAAATTGCTACAGATGTTTTTTTCATATATATAACTTAACTTTGGTACATTTATATTTGTAAACTTCTCTTTCAAACGTGCGGGCTATTACTTAAAGATGCACTGTGTATCAACACAACGATTAAATGCCCGTTTTATTTCCTTGAACGCATTCGTGGCCTATACGTGTCCCCAAAAGGTTTCTATTAACCCAAGGGTGTTTATTATCGGAATCCGATTGACTCGCTATCCTTCAGACGGCCCCCAAATCATTTTGCCTCCATTGTTCACGTCATGTATATGTAAAGTGCATTTAAATGTGTTGTTTTGGTGATTTTCAGCACGGGAAGATATGATCCGGTATCATGTCACTCCTGCTGCGAGTTTATGGCCGTCGCTGGATGAGGAATCCGACTGTGTATGTATTTTATCTACCTGTTCTTCAGATTCGACCGAATAGCTTGCTTCTTTTGTCCTTGTACCGATGTCCTCTTACGCATACCAGTGACATGTTATCATATTTCCACCGTTATGGTATGCTGAAAATGAGTCCCAGGGTACCCCTCTCCCATTTACACAATAACAGTCTATCAACTTGTTTCTCGTGGGCTACCGTCTCATAGCATGTGTAACCAGGGGCATTTCACTCTGACTTTCTCTTGCAATTTGTCTTTGAAAACCTCCTTAAAACCTCGCCCAATGACCCTCCTTTCTCCCTCCCTCCCCCATCACTGATGTAGCGTCCCCAGGCTGCGTCCCCGACTCCCTCTCCCAATCCTCTGAATGTTTTCACCCCGTTCTGGGCCCGCCCTGACCACGGCGAGACGCTCCCCGCCCCAGTCACCATCACATACGTCGATTATTACCCTGCCCCTAGTGACGACGACAGTGACTACTGGGTCTATGAGGATGAGGACGACGACAGCTTCGTGGAGGACCGAGAGGTTCATCCTCTGAGGAAGGCACTGAGGAGAGTGGCTGCCTTCTGGAGGAGAATCTTCTCGTAGATTTCACGTTACTTCTATGTCGACCTGGGAGATTTACAGCGTGTAGCTGTATATTGGACGGAACAACCTAGTAAATTAAATCCCTTTTGGTACGCGGGATTCAGGGGTCCCTTTAGAGGGTATTAGGGATTCAGCAGTGTGGTACGCGGGACCCGAATAAAATCGCATTTGGTACGCAGATTTAACATTTAAATAAAAAATAATGGTGCACGTAAATATTTCCTTTATATATATATATATATATATATATATATATATATATATATATATAGTTTTTTTTAGATATTGTTTTAGCAAGTAAACCTCAAGCCACACACTTGTGTCAATGCTTTTGAGATTTGTGTTAAGTAGTTGGTATTCGGGATACAGGGTTGAGCAATGAGACTCAGAGTGAGAAATTAAATGGTTTTCGGGATTCAGGGGAGTGGGGCTTGGCAGTCTCGTTAAACAGCCGGGACCCTGCCTTGGCATTTGGATGAGCGGTAATACAGCTGGAAATAGCATGTAGAGGCGGCGTTAAATTCATAAACGAATCATGTATACAAAAAACAAAGTAATGCCACAGGCAAGTTAATAAGCTTATATCTCCTGTGTATTTGTGGGGAATGGATGGACCGGTCCCTTATCCAGCTTCTTCTCGGCCAATGAGCAAGGGGAGACCACTCCTGTCGGCTTATTAGTGCGAGTTTTGTGGTTACACACAACCAAATGTTTTCCCACAGACTTCTATAATAACGTTATATTTAAAAAATAATAATTAAGCATTCAACAGCTATTACCTGTACGTGTGTGCACAGTCTGGCCATGACTTGCTTAGCCAGCTCCTTTTCCAAGTACAGGAAGCTAAACACACCACCCCCAGTTCCGCGCCAAATGTCACCTACTTGAAAATATCTGTGGTCACATCAAACATAAGTCATCACGTTGAAAAAGACAGTACTAAATATAGAAAAACATGGCCAGTTTTAATAACTGGATGGATGTACATTGCAAAGACATCAAAATCTTCCACAATATCATCCAAGCACAGCCTGCAGATATCTCTCGATCTGCATTGAAGACTCCCTACCAAAACGGCACAGTCACACCTGGTTCTGATTGGCTGGAGTAGACCCTAGTAGCAAAGAGTTTTCAAGACCAATTGCGCAGCTTGTCTTTCAGCATCAATTAGTGCAGCTACCGGTAACCTTAAACGTACATAACGAGCTACACACCAGCAGACCGTTCCCAGGTCGGATGAATTGTCTTTGCCGGCAATAACATACGTTCTCCAGTTAGCCAGTTAATACTCACGTTCAAAACAAACACAACCTGGCCTTCATTTTATCACCGACGGAAACCATGACAACGGCCGTCTAACCAGGATCATTTAGCCGTTTGCTTCTGCGCCGACAGTTTAGGACTTTCTTCCAGTCTTTATCACAATCAAAGGCTCCGTCCAGAAAACTTATCCTCTATATTTCAGCATCATGTAAATACTGTTAATAACGAACTATAATTGGCCATTATAATCGGGACTGCAAGTGTATAGACTGCAACGTCTATACACCGTATATCCGCCGTTTGAGTATATAGGCAAAGGTTTGAAACCTAAAAGTCGCCAAGTGTTTGGCCCCATGGCATGTAGCTACACCTGGCTCTTTGACGTTGCCGGAAATGGACGATGACGCCTCGTTCTGACTTCGTCTCCATAACATAGTAACCGTTGTCGTTGCCAACGTCCCCTTCTGTTTTTAACAGATTCACTATCGCTCTTGCTTGCTATCGCTCTGCATTTCATTGACTACAACATGGTTTCGAGGACTTCTACTAACAAGATGTTTACAAGGCTGCATATTCAAGGTATTTAAGAAGACAGTTATTGTATTTTAAAGTGTTAATATGTAGATTTACATTGAAATTGGACGTTGTTCACCAGCAGGATCGGTGAGGATGACTGGCCGCCATTTGCAATTTGTGAAAATTCAGAAATCTGTATCTTGTCAATGTCATTTCTGCGACTGAAATGAGAGCTGTTGGTATTTACATCTGACGGACGATGTTGTTAAATTGCTACAGATGTTTTTTTCATATATATGACTTAACTTTGGTACATTTATATTTGTAAACTTCTCTTTCAAACGTGCGGGCTATTACTTAAAGATGCACTGTGTATCAACACAACGATTAAATGCCCGTTTTATTTCCTTGAACGCATTCGTGGCCTATACGTGTCCCCAAAAGGTTTCTATTAACCCAAGGGTGTTTATTATCGGAATCCGATTGACTCGCTATCCTTCAGACGGCCCCCAAATCATTTTGCCTCCATTGTTCACGTCATGTATATGTAAAGTGCATTTAAATGTGTTGTTTTGGTGATTTTCAGCACGGGAAGATATGATCCGGTATCATGTCACTCCTGCTGCGAGTTTATGGCCGTCGCTGGATGAGGAATCCGACTGTGTATGTATTTTATCTACCTGTTCTTCAGATTCGACCGAATAGCTTGCTTCTTTTGTCCTTGTACCGATGTCCTCTTACGCATACCAGTGACATGTTATCATATTTCCACCGTTATGGTATGCTGAAAATGAGTCCCAGGGTACCCCTCTCCCATTTACACAATAACAGTCTATCAACTTGTTTCTCGTGGGCTACCGTCTCATAGCATGTGTAACCAGGGGCATTTCACTCTGACTTTCTCTTGCAATTTGTCTTTGAAAACCTCCTTAAAACCTCGCCCAATGACCCTCCTTTCTCCCTCCCTCCCCCATCACTGATGTAGCGTCCCCAGGCTGCGTCCCCGACTCCCTCTCCCAATCCTCTGAATGTTTTCACCCCGTTCTGGGCCCGCCCTGACCACGGCGAGACGCTCCCCGCCCCAGTCACCATCACATACGTCGATTATTACCCTGCCCCTAGTGACGACGACAGTGACTACTGGGTCTATGAGGATGAGGACGACGACAGCTTCGTGGAGGACCGAGAGGTTCATCCTCTGAGGAAGGCACTGAGGAGAGTGGCTGCCTTCTGGAGGAGAATCTTCTCGTAGATTTCTCATCCAGTGTGCTTGTGTGTGTGCGTGCATGTGTATATGTATGTGTGTATGTGTGTGCGCGCGCGTGCGAGAGGGCGTGTTTTGCATGTGTGATTGGATGTAAGTGTGTATGTGTGTGAGGGTGCGTTTTGTCTGATTTGTTGTGCTTGTGAAAGCATGAGTTTTGCATGAGTGATTGGGTGGAAGTGTGTTTTAGTATGGTGGATTTTGCATGTGTGATTGCATGGTGGTGTATGCGAGATGTGTTTTGCATGATTGTGTGATTGTGTGTGCACATGAGAGGGTGTGTTTTGCATGTGTGATTGTGTGTGCATGTGAGAGGGTGTGTTTTGCATGTGTAATTGTGTGTGCATGTGAGAGGATAGGTTTTGCATGTGTGGTTGTGTGTGCATGTGAGAGGGTTTGTTTTGCATGTGTAATTGTATTCTGCATTTGAGAGTGTGTGTTTTTGCATGTGTTATTGTATTCTGCATGTGAGAGGGTGTGTTTTGCATGTGTGATTGTGTGTGCATGTGAGAGGGTTTGTTTTGCATGTGTGATAAATTGTATTCTGCATGTGAGAGGGTGTGTTTTGCATGTGTAATTGTATTCTGCATGTGAGAGGGTGTGTTTTGCATGCGTGCTTGTGTGTGCATGTGAGAGGGTGTGTTTTGCATGTTTGATTGTGTGTGCATGTGAGAGGGTGTGTTTTGCATGTGTAATTGTATTCTGCATGTGAGAGGGTGTGTTTTGCATGTGTTATTGTATTCTGCATGTGAGAGGGTGTGTTTTGTATGCGTGATTGTGTATGCATGTGAGAGGGTGTGTTTTGCATGTGTGATTTAGTGTGAGTGTGTATGGGTGATGTAGATGTGTTTTGCGTGCATGTTCGGGTTTAAATGATTTTGTGTGAGAGGATGTTTTTTGGTGCTCGTCTAATAAACTGTTCCCCCTTTTGATCTATTTTGGCTACATCCTTTTGGCTTATTTATGGACTCACTCTTTCGATCTAGTATGTTTTGGCATACCCTTTGGCTGACATTTCTAAGTTTATTTGTCTTCTAACAAGAGGACTGTTCTTCCTTTTTGGCCCCGATTCAGATACTTTCTTTTGGCACTTGCCATTCTATTTCTTGATAATATCTAAATAAATATTAATGAATGGTATACACAAGAGTCTGTTTTCCTTCCTTCCTTGGATCTAATAACGACAAGATGACAGCAACACAGCAGGAGAGGCGGCTGAAACGACTCTGGTCTTAAGATATCTTGAAGTTGTTATACATGGTAAACTAATTAACAAATGAAGAAATTAAGGGGGTCATTTGCCCTATCCCGCTGTGTTGCTGTCTTCTAGCCAAGTGTATTCTACTAGAAGTCTGTGATGGCAAACCCGAAGTTGCCCTAGCTACGAAGTTGATGTCAAAACACTGGTTATTTCACGATCACTTCACTTACTATAAGTTTCATGAAAACGTGAATGATCGAGAATAGTCTCCCTTCGCTGTTTGTGACTGTTTTACCGCTACCGTCTTTAGATATTTAGATATATTTTAAGACTGAAAGAGGTCCCGTGACTCCAAAGTCAATAAGTGGCTGAGTGAGTATCGTTCGCTTCCCCCATGTCGCGGCAGGGAGGCACAAATAATGGACTTCTCACGTTTTATTCATCATGTATGTTCTTTTTGAACATTGAGTGGGAACAGAAGGGACACGTTACTTCTATGTCGACCTGGGAGATTTACAGCGTGTAGCTGTATATTGGACGGAACAACCTAGTAAATTAAATCCCTTTTGGTACGCGGGATTCAGGGGTCCCTTTAGAGGGTATTAGGGATTCAGCAGTGTGGTACGCGGGACCCGAATAAAATCGCATTTGGTACGCAGATTTAACATTTAAATAAAAAATAATGGTGCACGTAAATATTTCCTTTATATATATATATATATATATATATATATATAGTTTTTTTTAGATATTGTTTTAGCAAGTAAACCTCAAGCCACACACTTGTGTCAATGCTTTTGAGATTTGTGTTAAGTAGTTGGTATTCGGGATACAGGGTTGAGCAATGAGACTCAGAGTGAGAAATTAAATGGTTTTCGGGATTCAGGGGAGTGGGGCTTGGCAGTCTCGTTAAACAGCCGGGACCCTGCCTTGGCATTTGGATGAGCGGTAATACAGCTGGAAATAGCATGTAGAGGCGGCGTTAAATTCATAAACGAATCATGTATACAAAAAACAAAGTAATGCCACAGGCAAGTTAATAAGCTTATATCTCCTGTGTATTTGTGGGGAATGGATGGACCGGTCCCTTATCCAGCTTCTTCTCGGCCAATGAGCAAGGGGAGACCACTCCTGTCGGCTTATTAGTGCGAGTTTTGTGGTTACACACAACCAAATGTTTTCCCACAGACTTCTATAATAACGTTATATTTAAAAAATAATAATTAAGCATTCAACAGCTATTACCTGTACGTGTGTGCACAGTCTGGCCATGACTTGCTTAGCCAGCTCCTTTTCCAAGTACAGGAAGCTAAACACACCACCCCCAGTTCCGCGCCAAATGTCACCTACTTGAAAATATCTGTGGTCACATCAAACATAAGTCATCACGTTGAAAAAGACAGTACTAAATATAGAAAAACATGGCCAGTTTTAATAACTGGATGGATGTACATTGCAAAGACATAAAAATCTTACACAATATCATCCAAGCACAGCCTGCAGATATCTCTCGATCTGCATTGAAGACTCCCTACCAAAACGGCACAGTCACACCTGGTTCTGATTGGCTGGAGTAGACCCTAGTAGCAAAGAGTTTTCAAGACCAATTGCGCAGCTTGTCTTTCAGCATCAATTAGTGCAGCTACCGGTAACCTTAAACGTACATAACGAGCTACACACCAGCAGACCGTTCCCAGGTCGGATGAATTGTCTTTGCCAGCAATAACATACGTTCTCCAGTTAGCCAGTTAATACTCACGTTCAAAACAAACACAACCTGGCCTTCATTTTATCACCGACGGAAACCATGACAACGGCCGTCTAACCAGGATCATTTAGCCGTTTGCTTCTGCGCCGACAGTTTAGGACTTTCTTCCAGTCTTTATCACAATCAAAGGCTCCGTCCAGAAAACTTATCCTCTATATTTCAGCATCATGTAAATACTGTTAATAACGAACTATAATTGGCCATTATAATCGGGACTGCAAGTGTATAGACTGCAACGTCTGTTTCTTATATAAACGTCTATGAAATAGCGAAAAAAGAATCGGAAGGCACAGATTTTTCCAACTGAAAACGAATTCTAAACTTTTCTTATTGGTACAAATCTTATCCCGGCTTTAGAGAGTGAATAGTTTCTTTTCAACAGCTAACAGGCACGACTTGGTGGTGAACTACCATATATCCGCCGTTTGAGTATATAGGCAAAGGTTTGAAACCTAAAAGTCGCCAAGTGTTTGGCCCCATGGCATGTAGCTACACCTGGCTCTTTGACGTTGCCGGAAATGGACGATGACGCCTCGTTCTGACTTCGTCTCCATAACATAGTAACCGTTGTCGTTGCCAACGTCCCCTTCTGTTTTTAACAGATTCACTATCGCTCTTGCTTGCTATCGCTCTGCATTTCATTGACTACAACATGGTTTCGAGGACTTCTACTAACAAGATGTTTACAAGGCTGCATATTCAAGGTATTTAAGAAGACAGTTATTGTATTTTAAAGTGTTAATATGTAGATTTACATTGAAATTGGACGTTGTTCACCAGCAGGATCGGTGAGGATGACTGGCCGCCATTTGCAATTTGTGAAAATTCAGAAATCTGTATCTTGTCAATGTCATTTCTGCGACTGAAATGAGAGCTGTTGGTATTTACATCTGACGGACGATGTTGTTAAATTGCTACAGATGTTTTTTTCATATATATGACTTAACTTTGGTACATTTATATTTGTAAACTTCTCTTTCAAACGTGCGGGCTATTACTTAAAGATGCACTGTGTATCAACACAACGATTAAATGCCCGTTTTATTTCCTTGAACGCATTCGTGGCCTATACGTGTCCCCAAAAGGTTTCTATTAACCCAAGGGTGTTTATTATCGGAATCCGATTGACTAGCTATCCTTCAGACGGCCCCCAAATCATTTTGCCTCCATTGTTCACGTCATGTATATGTAAAGTGCATTTAAATGTGTTGTTTTGGTGATTTTCAGCACGGGAAGATATGATCCGGTATCATGTCACTCCTGCTGCGAGTTTATGGCCGTCGCTGGATGAGGAATCCGACTGTGTATGTATTTTATCTACCTGTTCTTCAGATTCGACCGAATAGCTTGCTTCTTTTGTCCTTGTACCGATGTCCTCTTACGCATACCAGTGACATGTTATCATATTTCCACCGTTATGGTATGCTGAAAATGAGTCCCAGGGTACCCCTCTCCCATTTACACAATAACAGTCTATCAACTTGTTTCTCGTGGGCTACCGTCTCATAGCATGTGTAACCAGGGGCATTTCACTCTGACTTTCTCTTGCAATTTGTCTTTGAAAACCTCCTTAAAACCTCGCCCAATGACCCTCCTTTCTCCCTCCCTCCCCCATCACTGATGTAGCGTCCCCAGGCTGCGTCCCCGACTCCCTCTCCCAATCCTCTGAGTGTTTTCACCCCGTTCTGGGCCCGCCCTGACCACGGCGAGACGCTCCCCGCCCCAGTCACCATCACCTACGTCGATTATTACCCTGCCCCTAGTGACGACGACAGTGACTACTGGGTCTATGAGGATGAGGACGACGACAGCTTCGTGGAGGACCGAGAGGTTCATCCTCTGAGGAAGGCACTGAGGAGAGTTGCTGCCTTCTGGAGGAGAATCTTCTCGTAGATTTCTCATCCAGTGTGCTTGTGTCTGTGCGTGCATGTGTATATGTATGTGTGTATGTGTGTGCGCGCGCGTGCGAGAGGGCGTGTTTTGCATGTGTGATTGGATGTAAGTGTGTATGTGTGTGAGGGTGCGTTTTGTCTGATTTGTTGTGCTTGTGAAAGCATGAGTTTTGCATGAGTGATTGGGTGGAAGTGTGTTTTAGTATGGTGGATTTTGCATGTGTGATTGCATGGTGGTGTATGCGAGATGTGTTTTGCATGATTGTGTGATTGTGTGTGCACATGAGAGGGTGTGTTTTGCATGTGTGATTGTGTGTGCATGTGAGAGGGTGTGTTTTGCATGTGTAATTGTGTGTGCATGTGAGAGGATAGGTTTTGCATGTGTGGTTGTGTGTGCATGTGAGAGGGTTTGTTTTGCATGTGTGATTGTATTCTGCATGTGAGAGTGTGTGTTTTTGCATGTGTTATTGTATTCTGCATGTGAGAGGGTGTGTTTTGCATGTGTGATTGTGTGTGCATGTGAGAGGGTTTGTTTTGCATGTGTAATAAATTGTATTCTGCATGTGAGAGGGTGTGTTTTGCATGTGTAATTGTATTCTGCATGTGAGAGGGTGTGTTTTGCATGCGTGCTTGTGTGTGCATGTGAGAGGGTGTGTTTTGCATGTTTGATTGTGTGTACATGTGAGAGGGTGTGTTTTGCATGTGTAATTGTATTCTGCATGTGAGAGGGTGTGTTTTGCATGTGTAATTGTATTCTGCATGTGAGAGGGTGTGTTTTGTATGCGTGATTGTGTATGCATGTGAGAGGGTGTGTTTTGCATGTGTGATTTAGTGTGAGTGTGTATGGGTGATGTAGATGTGTTTTGCGTGCATGTTCGGGTTTAAATGATTTTGTGTGAGAGGATGTTTTTTGGTGCTCGTCTAATAAACTGTTCCCCCTTTTGATCTATTTTGGCTACATCCTTTTGGCTTATTTATGGACTCACTCTTTCGATCTAGTATGTTTTGGCATACCCTTTGGCTGACATTTCTAAGTTTATTTGTCTTCTAACAAGAGGACTGTTCTTCCTTTTTGGCCCCGATTCAGATACTTTCTTTTGGCACTTGCCATTCTATTTCTTGATAATATCTAAATAAATATTAATGAATGGTATACACAAGAGTCTGTTTTCCTTCCTTCCTTGGATCTAATAACGACAAGATGACAGCAACACAGCAGGAGAGGCGGCTGAAACGACTCTGGTCTTAAGATATCTTGAAGTTGTTATACATGGTAAACTAATTAACAAATGAAGAAATTAAGGGGGTCATTTGCCCTATCCCGCTGTGTTGCTGTCTTCTAGCCAAGTGTATTCTACTAGAAGTCTGTGATGGCAAACCCGAAGTTGCCCTAGCTACGAAGTTGATGTCAAAACACTGGTTATTTTACGATCACTTCACTTACTATAAGTTTCATGAAAACGTGAATGATCGAGAATAGTCTCCCTTCGCTGTTTGTGACTGTTTTACCGCTACCGTCTTTAGATATTTAGATATATTTTAAGACTGAAAGAGGTCCCGTGACTCCAAAGTCAATAAGTGGCTGAGTGAGTATCGTTCGCTTCCCCCATGTCGCGGCAGGGAGGCACAAATAATGGACTTCTCACGTTTTATTCATCATGTATGTTCTTTTTGAACATTGAGTGGGAACAGAAGGGACACGTTACTTCTATGTCGACCTGGGAGATTTACAGCGTGTAGCTGTATATTGGACGGAACAACCTAGTAAATTAAATCCCTTTTGGTACGCGGGATTCAGGGGTCCCTTTAGAGGGTATTAGGGATTCAGCAGTGTGGTACGCGGGACCCGAATAAAATCGCATTTGGTACGCAGATTTAACATTTAAATAAAAAATAATGGTGCACGTAAATATTTCCTTTATATATATATATATATATATATATATATATATATATATATATATATATAGTTTTTTTTAGATATTGTTTTAGCAAGTAAACCTCAAGCCACACACTTGTGTCAATGCTTTTGAGATTTGTGTTAAGTAGTTGGTATTCGGGATACAGGGTTGAGCAATGAGACTCAGAGTGAGAAATTAGATGGTTTTCGGGATTCAGGGGAGTGGGGCTTGGCAGTCTCGTTAAACAGCCGGGACCCTGCCTTGGCATTTGGATGAGCGGTAATACAGCTGGAAATAGCATGTAGAGGCGGCGTTAAATTCATAAACGAATCATGTATACAAAAAACAAAGTAATGCCACAGGCAAGTTAATAAGCTTATATCTCCTGTGTATTTGTGGGGAATGGATGGACCGGTCCCTTATCCAGCTTCTTCTCGGCCAATGAGCAAGGGGAGACCACTCCTGTCGGCTTATTAGTGCGAGTTTTGTGGTTACACACAACCAAATGTTTTCCCACAGACTTCTATAATAACGTTATATTTAAAAAATAATAATTAAGCATTCAACAGCTATTACCTGTACGTGTGTGCACAGTCTGGCCATGACTTGCTTAGCCAGCTCCTTTTCCAAGTACAGGAAGCTAAACACACCACCCCCAGTTCCGCGCCAAATGTCACCTACTTGAAAATATCTGTGGTCACATCAAACATAAGTCATCATGTTGAAAAAGACAGTACTAAATATAGAAAAACATGGCCAGTTTTAATAACTGGATGGATGTACATTGCAAAGACATAAAAATCTTACACAATATCATCCAAGCACAGCCTGCAGATATCTCTCGATCTGCATTGAAGACTCCCTACCAAAACGGCACAGTCACACCTGGTTCTGATTGGCTGGAGTAGACCCTAGTAGCAAAGAGTTTTCAAGACCAATTGCGCAGCTTGTCTTTTAGCATCAATTAGTGCAGCTACCGGTAACCTTAAACGTACATCACGAGCTACACACCAGCAGACCGTTCCCTGGTCGGATGAATTGTCTTTGCCAGCAATTACATACGTTCTCCAGTTAGCCAGTTAATACTCACGCTCAAAACAAACACAACCTGGCCTTCATTTTATCACCGACGGAAACCATGACAACGACCGTCTAACCAGGATCATCTGCTTCCTTTTATTTAGTCGTTTGCTTCTGCGCCAAAAGTTTAGTACTTTCTTCCCGTCTTTATCACAACAAAAGGCCTCGTCCAGAAATCTTATCCTCTATATTTCAGCATCATGTAAATACCGTTAATAACGAACTATAATTGGCCATTATAATCGGGACTGCAAGTGTATAGACTGCAACGTCTGTTTCTTATATAAACAGCTATGAAATAGCGAAAAAAAAGAATCGGAAGGCACAGATCTTTCCAACTGAAAACGAATCCTAAACTTTTCTTATTGGTACAAAACTTAACACGGATTTAGAGAGTGAATAATGTGTTATTAACAGCTAACAGGCACGACTTGGTGGTGAACTACCATATATCCGCCGTTTGGGTATATAGGCAAAGGTTTGAAACCTAAAAGTCGCCAAGTGTTTGGCTCCATGGCATGCAGCTACACCTGGCTGTTTGACGTTGCCGGAAATGGACGATGACGCCTCGTTCTGACTTCGTCTCCATAACATAGTAACCGTTGTCGTTGCCAACGTCCCCTTCTGTTTTTAACAGATTCACTATCGCTCTTGCTTGCTATCGCTCTGCATTTCATTGACTACAACATGGTTTCGAGGACTTCTACTAACAAGATGTTTACAAGGCTGCATATTCAAGGTATTTAAGAAGACAGTTATTGTATTTTAAAGTGTTAATATGTAGATTTACACTGAAATTGGACGTTGTTCACCAGCAGGATCGGTGAGGATGACTGGCCGCCATTTGCAATTTGTGAAAATTCAGAAATCTGTATCTTGTCAATGTCATTTCTGCGACTGAAATGAGAGCTGTTGGTATTTACATCTGACGGACGATGTTGTTAAATTGCTACAGATGTTTTTTTCATATATATGACTTAACTTTGGTACATTTATATTTGTAAACTTCTCTTTCAAACGTGCGGGCTATTACTTAAAGATGCACTGTGTATCAACACAACGATTAAATGCCCGTTTTATTTCCTTGAACGCATTCGTGGCCTATACGTGTCCCCAAAAGGTTTCTATTAACCCAAGGGTGTTTATTATCGGAATCTGATTGACTCGCTATCCTTCAGACGGCCCCCAAATCATTTTGCCTCCATTGTTCACGTCATGTATATGTAAAGTGCATTTAAATGTGTTGTTTTGGTGATTTTCAGCACGGGAAGATATGATCCGGTATCATGTCACTCCTGCTGCGAGTTTATGGCCGTCGCTGGATGAGGAATCCGACTGTGTATGTATTTTATCTACCTGTTCTTCAGATTCGACCGAATAGCTTGCTTATTTTGTCCTTGTACCGATGTCCTCTTACGCATACCAGTGACATGTTATCATATTTCCACCGTTATGGTGTGCTGAAAATGAGTCCCAGGGTACCCCTCTCCCATTTACACAATAACAGTCTATCAACTTGTTTCTCGTGGGCTACCGTCTCATAGCATGTGTAACCAGGGGCATTTCACTCTGACTTTCTCTTGCAATTTGTCTTTGAAAACCTCCTTAAAACCTCGCCCAATGACCCTCCTTTCTCCCTCCCTCCCCCATCACTGATGTAGCGTCCCCAGGCTGCGTCCCCGACCCCCTCTCCCAATCCTCTGAGTGTTTTCACCCCGTTCTGGGCCCGCCCTGACCACGGCGAGACGCTCCCCGCCCCAGTCACCATCACATACGTCGATTATTACCCTGCCCCTAGTGACGACGACAGTGACTACTGGGTCTATGAGGATGAGGACGACGACAGCTTCGTGGAGGACCGAGAGGTTCATCCTCTGAGGAAGGCACTGAGGAGAGTGGCTGCCTTCTGGAGGAGAATCTTCTCGTAGATTTCTCATCCAGTGTGCTTGTGTCTGTGCGTGCATGTGTATATGTATGTGTGTATGTGTGTGCGCGCGCGTGCGAGAGGGCGTGTTTTGCATGTGTGATTGGATGTAAGTGTGTATGTGTGTGAGGGTGCGTTTTGTCTGATTTGTTGTGCTTGTGAGAGCATGAGTTTTGCATGAGTGATTGGGTGGAAGTGTGTTTTAGTATGGTGGATTTTGCATGTGTGATTGCATGGTGGTGTATGCGAGATGTGTTTTGCATGATTGTGTGATTGTGTGTGCACATGAGAGGGTGTGTTTTGCATGTGTGATTGTGTGTGCATGTGAGAGGGTGTGTTTTGCATGTGTAATAAATTGTATTCTGCATGTGAGAGGGTGTGTTTTGTATGTGTAATTGTATTCTGCATGTGAGAGGGTGTGTTTTGCATGTGTAATTGTGTGTACATGTGAGAGGGTGTGTTTTGCATGTGTAATTGTATTCTGCATGTGAGAGGGTGTGTTTTGCATGTGTAATTGTATTCTGCATGTGAGAGGGTGTGTTTTGCATGTGTAATTGTATTCTGCATGTGAGAGGATGTGTTTTGCATGTGTTATTGTATTCTGCATGTGAGAGGGTGTGTTTTGCATGCGTGATTGTGTATGCATGTGAGAGGGTGTGTTTTGCATGTGTGATTTTGTGTGAGTGTGTATGGGTGATGTAGATGTGTTTTGCGTGCATGTTCGGGTTTAAATGATTTTGTGTGAGAGGATGTTTTTTGGTGCTCGTCTAATAAACTGTTCCCCCTTTTGATCTATTTTGGCTACATCCTTTTGGCTTATTTATGGACTCACTCTTTCGATCTAGTATGTTTTGGCATACCCTTTGGCTGACATTTCCAAGTTTATTTGTCTTCTAACAAGAGGACTGTTCTTCCTTTTTGGTCCTGATTCAGATACTTTCTTTTGGCACTTGCCATTCTATTTCTTGGTAATATCTAAATAAATATTAATGAATGGTATACACAAGAGTCTGTTTTCCTTCCTTCCTTGGATCTAATAACGACAAGATGACAGCAACACAGCAGGAGAGGCGGCTGAACCGAGTCTGGTCTTAAGATATCTTGAAGTTGTTATACAGAGTAAACTAATTAACAAATGAAGAAATTAAGGGGGTCATTTGCCCTATCCCGCTGTGTTGCTGTCTTCTAGCCAAGTGTATACTACCAGAAGTCAGTGATGGCAAACCCGAAGTTGCCCTTGCTACGAAGTTGATGTCAGAACACTGGTTATTTTACGATCACTTCACTTACTATAAGTTTCACGAAAACGTGAATGATCGAGAGTAGTCTCCCTTCGCTGTTTGTGACTGTTTTACCGCTAGCGTCTTTAGATATTTAGATATATTTTAAGACTGAAAGAGGTCTTGTGCTCCTCGACAAGCGCTTATTTTCAGTCCAGGTATAGACGTAGTAATTAGTGCCTTGTATGAGACTGGGACAATTAGGGTACTCATGAACTCTTAGATAGATATAGGCTACATACAATTCGATCAAGCAAACCAAAATTATGTTTGAAAAACTTGAACCCAACCGACTAGGACTGCCAATTTGACCAGGTCTAATCTCCCCTTGAATGTTTAGAAACGAAAATCCCAATATCCCCATGCATATGCACGTCCATGACTCCAAGTGAGTGAGTATGGTTTTACGCCGGTTTTAGCAATATTTCAATGGCGGGGGACACCAGAAATGGCCTTCACACACTGTACTACTAGTATGGGGAATCGAGCCCGGGTCTTTGGCGTGACGAGCGAACGCTTTAACCACCAGGCTACCCAACCGCCCCCCGTGACTCCAAAGTCAATAAGTGGCTGAGTGAGTATCGTTCGCTCCTAATAGCAACACTTCCCCCATGTCGCGGCAGGGAGGCACAACTAATGTACTTCTCACGTTTTATTCATCATGTATGTTCATCTTGAACATTGAGTGGGAACAGAAGGGACACGTTACTTCCATGTCGACCTGGGAGAATTACAGCGTGTAGCTGTATATTGGACGGAACAACCTAATAAATTAAATCCCTTTTGGTACGCAGGATTCAGGGGTCCCTTTAGAGGGAATTAGGGATTCAGCAGTGTGGTACGCGGGACCCGAATAAAATCGCATTTGGTACGCAGATTTAACATTTAAATAAAAAATAATGGTGCACGTAAATATTTCCTTTATATATATATATATAGTTTTTTTTAGATATTTTTTTAGCAAGTAAACCTCAAGCCACACCCTTGTGTCAATGCTTTTGAGATTTGTGTTAAGTAGTTGGTATTCGGGATACAGGGTTGAGCAATGAGACTCAGAGTGAGAAATGAGATGGTTTTCGGGATTCAGGGGAGTGGGGCTTGGCAGTCTCGTTAAACAGCCGGGACCCTGCCTTGGCATTTGGATGAGCGGTAATACAGCTGGAAATAGCATGTAGAGGCGGCGTTAAATTCATAAACGAATCATGTATACAAAAAAGAGAGTAATGCCACAGGCAAGTTAATAAGCTTATATCTCCTGTGTATTTGTGGGGAATGGATGGACCGGTCCCTTATCCAGCTTCTTCTGGACCAATGAGCAAGGGGAGACCACTCCTGTCGGCTTATTAGTGCGAGTTTTGTGGTTACACACAACCAAATGTTTTCCCACAGACTTCTATAATAACGTTATATTTAAAAAATAATAATTAAGCATTCAACAGCTATTACCTGTACGTGTGTGCACAGTCTGGCCATGACTTGCTTAGCCAGCTCCTTTTCCAAGTACAGGAAGCTAAACACACCACCCCCAGTTCCGCGCCAAATGTCACCTACTTGAAAATATCTGTGGCCACATCAAACATAAGTCATCATGTTGAAAAAGACAGTACTAAATATAGAAAAACATGGTCAGTTTTAATAAGTGGATGGATGTACATTGCAAAGTCATAAAAATCTTCCACAATATCATCCAAGCACAGCCTGCAGATATCTCTCGATCTGCATTGAAGACTCCCTACCAATAGGCACAGTCGCAACTGGTTCTGATTGGCTGGAGTAGAACCTAGTAGACGAACTGCGCAGCTTGTCTTCCAGCAGCAATTAGTGCAGCTACCGGCAACCTTAAACGTACATCACGAGCTACACACCAGTAGACCGTTCCCTGGTCGGATGAATTGTCTTTGCCAGCAATTACATACGTTCTCCAGTTAGCCAGTTAATACTCACGCTCAAAACAAACACAACCTGGCCTTCATTTTATCCCCGACGGAAACCATGACAACGGCTGTCTAACCAGGATCATCTGCTTCCTTTTATTTAGTCGTTTGTTTCTGCGCCGACAGTTTAGGACTTTCTTCCAGTCTTTATCACAATCAAAGGCCCCGTCCAGAAATCTTATCCTCTATATTTCAGCATCATGTAAATACCGTTAATAACGAACTATAATTGGCCATTATAATCGGGACTGCAAGTGTATAGACTGTAACGTCTGTTTCTTATATAAACGTCTAAGAAATAGGGAAAAAAAAAGAATCGGAAGGCACAGATCTTTCCAACTGAAAACGAATCCTAAACTTTTCTTATTGGTACAAAACTTAACACGGATTTAGAGAGTGAATAATGTGTTTTTAACAGCTAACAGGCACGACTTGGTGGTGAACTACCATATATCCGGCGTTTGGGTATATAGGCAAAGGTTTGAAACCTAAAAGCCGCCAAGTGTTTGGCCCATGGCATGCAGCTACACCTGGCTGTTTGACGTTGCCGGAAATGGACGATGACGCCTCGTTCTGACTTCGTCTCCATAACATAGTAACCGTTGTCGTTGCCAACGTCCCCTTCTGTTTTTAACAGATTCACTATCGCTCTTGCTTGCTATCGCTCTGCATTTCATTGACTACAACATGGTTTCGAGGACTTCTACTAACAAGATGTTTACAAGGCTGCATATTCAAGGTATTTAAGAAGACAGTTATTGTATTTTAAAGTGTTAATATGTAGATTTACACTGAAATTGGACGTTGTTCACCAGCAGGATCGGTGAGGATGACTGGCCGCCATTTGCAATTTGTGAAAATTCAGAAATCTGTATCTTGTCAATGTCATTTCTGCGACTGAAATGAGAGCTGTTGGTATTTACATCTGACGGACGATGTTGTTAAATTGCTACAGATGTTTTTTTCATATATATAAGACTTAACTTTGGTACATTTATATTTGTAAACTTCTCTTTCAAACGTGCGGGCTATTACTTAAAGATGCACTGTGTATCAACACAACGATTAAATGCCCGTTTTATTTCCTTGAACGCATTCGTGGCCTATACGTGTCCCCAAAAGGTTTCTATTAACCTAAGGGTGTTTATTATCGGAATCTGATTGACTCGCTATCCTTCAGACGGCCCCCAAATCATTTTGCCTCCATTGTTCACGTCATGTATATGTAAAGTGCATTTAAATGTGTTGTTTTGGTGATTTTCAGCACGGGAAGATATGATCCGGTATCATGTCACTCCTGCTGCGAGTTTATGGCCGTCGCTGGATGAGGAATCCGACTGTGTATGTATTTTATCTACCTGTTCTTCAGATTCGACCGAATAGCTTGCTTATTTTGTCCTTGTACCGATGTCCTCTTACGCATACCAGTGACATGTTATCATATTTCCACCGTTATGGTGTGCTGAAAATGAGTCCCAGGGTACCCCTCTCCCATTTACACAATAACAGTCTATCCACTTGTTTCTCGTGGGCTACCGTCTCATAGCATGTGTAACCAGGGGCATTGCACTCTGACTTTCTCTTGCAATTTGTCTTTGAAAACCTCCTTAAAACCTCGCCCAATGACCCTCCTTTCTCCCTCCCTCCCCCATCACTGATGTAGCGTCCCCAGGCTGCGTCCCCGACTCCCTCTCCCAATCCTCTGAGTGTTTTCACCCCGTTCTGGGCCCGCCCTGACCACGGCGAGACGCTCCCCGCCCCAGTCACCATCACATACGTCGATTATTACCCTGCCCCTAGTGACGACGACAGTGACTACTGGGTCTATGAGGATGAGGACGACGACAGCTTCGTGGAGGACCGAGAGGTTCATCCTCTGAGGAAGGCACTGAGGAGAGTGGCTGCCTTCTGGAGGAGAATCTTCTCGTAGATTTCTCATCCAGTGTGCTTGTGTCTGTGCGTGCATGTGTATATGTATGTGTGTATGTGTGTGCGCGCGCGTGCGAGAGGGCGTGTTTTGCATGTGTGATTGGATGTAAGTGTGTATGTGTGTGAGGGTGCGTTTTGTCTGATTTGGTGTGCGTGTGAGAGGATGAGTTTTAAATGAGTGATTGGGTGGAAGTGTGTTTTAGTATGGTGGATTTTGCATGTGTGATTGCATGTTGGTGTATGCGAGATGTGTTTTGCATGATTGTGTGATTGTGTGTGCACATGAGAGGGTGTGTTTTGCATGTGTGATTGTGTGTGCATGTGAGAGGGCCTGTTTTGCATGTGTAATTGTGTGTGCATGTGAGAGGATAGGTTTTGCATGTGTGATTGTGTGTGCATGTGAGAGTGTGTGTTTTTGCATGTGTTATTGTATTCTGCATGTGAGAGGGTGTGTTTTGCATGTGTGATTGTGTGTGCATGTGAGTGGGTTTGTTTTGCATGTGTAATAAATTGTATTCTGCATGTGAGAGGGTGTGTTTTGCATGTGTAATTGTATTCTGCATGTGAGAGGATGTGTTTTGTATGCGTGATTGTGTATGCATGTGAGAGGGTGTGTTTTGCATGTGTGATTTAGTGTGAGTGTGTATGGGTGATGTAGATGTGTTTTGCGTGCATGTTCGGGTTTAAATGATTTTGTGTGAGAGGATGTTTTTTGGTGCTCGTCTAATAAACTGTTCTCCCTTTTGATCTATTTTGGCTACATCCTTTTGGCTTATTTATGGACTCACTCTTTCGATCTAGTATGTTTTGGCATACCCTTTGGCTGACATTTCCAAGTTTATTTGTCTTCTAACAAGAGGACTGTTCTTCCTTTTTGGCCCCGATTCAGATACTTTCTTTTGGCACTTGCCATTCTATTTCTTGATAATATCTAAATAAATATTAATGAATGGTATACACAAGAGTCTGTTTTCCTTCCTTCCTTGGATCTAATAACGACAAGATGACAGCAACACAGCAGGAGAGGCGGCTGAACCGAGTCTGGTCTTAAGATATCTTGAAGTTGTTATACATGGTAAACTAATTAACAAATGAAGAAATTAAGGGGGTCATTTGCCCTATCCCGCTGTGTTGCTGTCTTCTAGCCAAGTGTATACTACTAGAAGTCTGTGATGGCAAACCCGAAGTTGCCCTAGCTACGAAGTTGATGTCAGAACACTGGTTATTTTACGATCACTTCACTTACTATAAGTTTCATGAAAACGTGAATGATCGAGAGTAGTCTCCCTTCGCTGTTTGTGACTGTTTTACCGCTAGCGTCTTTAGATATTTAGATATATTTTAAGACTGAAAGAGGTCTTGTGCTCCTCGACAAGCGCTTATTTTCAGTCCAGGTATAGACGTAGTAATTAGTGCCTTGTATGAGACAGGGACAATTAGGGTACTCATGAACTCTTAGATAGATATGGGCTACATACAATTCGATCAAGCAAACCAAAATTATGTTTGAAAAACTTGAACCCAACCGACTAGGACTGCCAATTTGACCAGGTCTAATCTCCCCTTGAATGTTTAGAAACGAAAATCCCAATATCCCCATGCATATGCACGTCCATGACTCCAAGTGAGTGAGTATGGTTTTACGCCGGTTTTAGCAATATTTCAATGGCGGGGGACACCAGAAATGGCCTTCACACACTGTACTACTAGTATGGGGAATCGAGCCCGGGTCTTTGGCGTGACGAGCGAACGCTTTAACCACCAGGCTACCCAACCGCCCCCCGTGACTCCAAAGTCAATAAGTGGCTGAGTGAGTATCGTTCGCTCCTAATAGCAACACGTCCCCCATGTCGCGACAGGGAGGCACAAATAATGTACTTCTCACGTTTTATTCATCATGTATGTTCATCTTGAACATTGAGTGGGAACAGAAGGGACACGTTACTTCCATGTCGACCTGGGAAATTTACACCTTGTAGCTGTATATCGGCCGTATATTGGACGAAACAACCTAATAAATTAAATACCTTTTGGTACGCGGGATTCAGCGGTCCCTTTAGAGGGTATTAGGGATTCAGCAGTGTGGTACGCGGGACCCGAATAAAATCGCATTTGGTACGCAGATTTAACATTTAAATAAAAAATAATGGTGCACGTAAATATTTCCTTTATATATATATATAGTTTATTTTAGATATTTTTTAGCAAGTAAACCTCAAGCCACACCCTTGTGTCAATGCTTTTGAGATTTGTGTTAAGTAGTTGGTATTCGGGATACAGGCTTGAGCAATGAGACTCAGAGTGAGAAATGAGATGGTTTTCGGGATTCAGGGGAGTGGGGCTTGGCACTCTCGTTAAACAGCCGGGACCCTGCCTTGGCATTTGGATGAGTGGTAATACAGCTGGAAATAGCATGTAGAGGCGGCGTTAAATTCTTAAACGAATCAGGAATACAAAAAACAAAGTAATGCCACAGGCAAGTTAATTAGCTTGTATCTCCTGTGTATTTGTGGGGAATGGATGGACCGGTCCCTTATCCAGCTTCTTCTCGACCAATGAGCAAGGGGAGACCACTCCTGTCGGCTTATTAGTGCGAGTTTTGTGGTTACACACAACCAAATGTTTTCCCACAGACTTCTATAATAACGTTATATTTAAAAAATAATAATTACGCATTCAACAGCTATTACCTGTGCACAGTCTGGCCATGACTTGCTTAGCCAGCTCCTTTTCCAAGTACAGGAAGCTAAACACACCACCCCCAGTTCCGCGCCAAATGTCACCTACTTGAAAATAGCTGTGGCCACATCAAACATAAGTCATCATGTTAAAAAAGACAGTACTAAATATAGAAAAACATGGTCAGTTTTAATAACTGGATGGATGTACATTTAAATGACATACAAATCTTCCACAATATCATCCAAGCACAGCCTGCAGATATCTCTCGATCTGCATTGAAGACTCCCTACCAATAGGCACAGTCGCAACTGGTTCTGATTGGCTGGAGTAGAACCTAGTAGACGAACTGCGCAGCTTGTCTTCCAGCAGCAATTAGTGCAGCTACCGGCAACCTTAAACGTACATCACGAGCTACACACCAGTAGACCGTTCCCAGGTCGGATGAATTGTCTTTGCCAGAAATAAGATACGTTCCCCAGTTAGCCAGTTGATACTCGGGGTCAAAACAAACACAACCTGGCCTTCATTCTATCACCGACTGAAACCATGACAACGGCTGTCTAACCAGGATCATCTGCTTCCTTTTATTTAGTCGTTTGCTTCTGCGCCGACAGTTTAGGACTTTCTTCCCGTCTTTATCACAACAAAAGGCCCCGTCCAGAAAACTTATCCTCTATATTTCAGCATCATGTAAATACCGTTAATAACGAACAATAATTGGCCATTATAATCGGGACTGCAAGTGTATAGACTGCAACGTCTGTTTCTTATATAAACGTCTATGAAATAGCGAAAAAAAAGAATCGGAAGGCACAGATCTTTCCAACTGAAAACGAATCCTAAACTTTTCTTATTGGTACAAAACTTAACACGGATTTAGAGAGTGAATAGTTTCTTTTCAACAGCTAACAGGCACGACTTGGTAGTGAACTACCATATATCCGCCGTTTGAGTATATAGGCAAAGGTTTGAAACCTAAAAGTCGCCAAGTGTTTGGCCCCATGGCATGCAGCTACACCTGGCTCTTTGACGTTGCCGGAAATGGACGATGACGCCTCGTTCTGACTTCGTCTCCATAACATAGTAACCGTTGTCGTTGCCAACGTCCCCTTCTGTTTTTAACAGATTCACTATCGCTCTTGCTTGCTATCGCTCTGCATTTCATTGACTACAACATGGTTTCGAGGACTTCTACTAACAAGATGTTTACAAGGCTGCATATTCAAGGTATTTAAGAAGACAGTTATTGTATTTTAAAGTGTTAATATGTAGATTTACACTGAAATTGGACGTTGTTCACCAGCAGGATCGGTGAGGATGACTGGCCGCCATTTGCAATTTGTGAAAATTCAGAAATCTGTATCTTGTCAATGTCTTTTCTGCGGCTGAAATGAGAGCTGTTGGTATTTACATCTGACGGACGATGTTGTTAAATTGCTACAGATGTTTTTTCATATATATAAGACTTAACTTTGGTACATTTATATTTGTAAACTTCTCTTTCAAACGTGCGGGCTATTACTTAAAGATGCACTGTGTATCAACACAACGATTAAATGCCTGTTTTATTTCCTTGAACGCATTCGTGGCCTATACGTGTCCCCAAAAGGTTTCTATTAACCCAAGGGTGTTTATTATCGGAATCTGCTTGACTCGCTATCCTTCAGACGCCCCCCAAATCATTTTGCCTCCATTGTTCACGTCATGTATATGTAAAGTGCATTTAAATGTGTTGTTTTGGTGATTTTCAGCACGGGAAGATATGATCCGGTATCATGTCACTCCTGCTGCGAGTTTATGGCCGTCGCTGGATGAGGAATCCGACTGTGTATGTATTTTATCTACCTGTTCTTCAGATTCGACCGAATAGCTTGCTTCTTTTGTCCTTGTACCGATGTCCTCTTACGCATACCAGTGACATGTTATCATATTTCCACCGTTATGGTGTGCTGAAAATGAGTCCCAGGGTACCCCTCTCCCATTTACACAATAACAGTCTATCAACTTGTTTCTCGTGGGCTACCGTCTCATAACATGTGTAACAAGGGGCATTGCACTCTGACTTTCTCTTGCAATTTGTCTTTGAAAACCTCCTTAAAACCTCGCCCAATGACCCTCCTTTCTCCCTCCCTCCCCCATCACTGATGTAGCGTCCCCAGGCTGCGTCCCCGACTCCCTCTCCCAATCCTCTGAGTGTTTTCACCCCGTTCTGGGCCCGCCCTGACCACGGCGAGACGCTCCCCGCCCCAGTCACCATCACATACGTCGATTATTACCCTGCCCCTAGTGACGACGACAGTGACTACTGGGTCTATGAGGATGAGGACGACGACAGCTTCGTGGAGGACCGAGAGGTTCATCCTCTGAGGAAGGCACTGAGGAGAGTGGCTGCCTTCTGGAGGAGAATCTTCTCGTAGATTTCTCATCCAGTGTGCTTGTGTCTGTGCGTGCATGTGTATATGTATGTGTGTATGTGTGTGCGCGCGCGTGCGAGAGGGCGTGTTTTGCATGTGTGATTGGATGTAAGTGTGTATGTGTGTGAGGGTGCGTTTTGTCTGATTTGGTGTGCGTGTGAGAGGATGAGTTTTAAATGAGTGATTGGGTGGAAGTGTGTTTTAGTATGGTGGATTTTGCATGTGTGATTGCATGTTGGTGTATGCGAGATGTGTTTTGCATGATTGTGTGATTGTGTGTGCACATGAGAGGGTGTGTTTTGCATGTGTGATTGTGTGTGCATGTGAGAGGGTGTGTTTTGCATGTGTAATTGTGTGTGCATGTGAGAGGATAGGTTTTGCATGTGTGATTGTGTGTGCATGTGAGAGGGTTTGTTTTGCATGTGTAATTGTATTCTGCATGTGAGAGTGTGTGTTTTTGCATGTGTTATTGTATTCTGCATGTGAGAGGGTGTGTTTTGCATGTGTGATTGTGTGTGCATGTGAGAGGGTGTGTTTTGCATGTGTAATAAATTGCATTCTGCATGTGAGAGGGTGTGTTTTGCATGTGTAATTGTATTCTGCATGTGAGAGGGTGTGTTTTGCATGTGTAATTGTATTCTGCATGTGAGAGGGTGTGTTTTGTATGCGTGATTGTGTATGCATGTGAGAGGGTGTGTTTTGCATGTGTGATTTAGTGTGAGTGTGTATGGGTGATGTAGATGTGTTTTGCGTGCATGTTCGGGTTTAAATGATTTTGTGTGAGAGGATGTTTTTTGGTGCTCGTCTAATAAACTGTTCCCCCTTTTGGTCTATTTTGGCTGCATCCTTTTGGCTTATTTATGGACTCACTCTTTCGATCTAGTATGTTTTGGCATACCCTTTGGCTAACATTTCCAAGTTTATTTGTCTTCTAACAAGAGGACTGTTCTTCCTTTTTGGCCCCGATTCAGATACTTTCTTTTGGCACTTGCCATTCTATTTCTTGATAATATCTAAATAAATATTAATGAATGGTATACACAAGAGTCTGTTTTCCTTCCTTCCTTGGATCTAATAACGACAAGATGACAGCAACACAGCAGGAGAGGCGGCTGAACCGACTCTTGTCTTAAGATATCTTGAAGAAGTTGTTATACATGGTAAACTAATTAACAAATAAAGATATTTAGGGGGTCATTTGCCCTTTCCCGCTGTGTTGCTGTCTTCTAGCCGAGAGTATTCTACAAGCCGTCTGTGATGGCAAACCCGAAGTTAATAGATCAACAAGGGTTGCCATA
This sequence comes from Haliotis cracherodii, assembly GCF_022045235.1. Lineage (NCBI taxonomy): Eukaryota > Metazoa > Mollusca > Gastropoda > Lepetellida > Haliotidae > Haliotis > Haliotis cracherodii. The sequence continues at coordinate 51,961,802 of NW_027266319.1, read as the reverse complement.
GCTACGAAGTTGATGTCAGAACACTGGTTATTTTACGATCACTTCACTTACTATAAGTTTCACGAAAACGTGAATGATTGAGAGTAGTCTCCCTTCGCTGTTTGTGACTGTTTTACCGCTAGCGTCTTTAGATATTTAGATATATTTTAAGACTGAAAGAGGTCTTGTGCTCCTCCTCGACAAGCGCTTATTTTCAGTCCAGGTATAGACGTAGTAATTAGTGCCTTGTATGAGACTGGGACAATTAGGGTACTCATGAACTCTTAGATAGATATAGGCTACATACAATTCGATCAAGCAAACCAAAATTATGTTTGAAAAACTTGAACCCAACCGACTAGGACTGCCAATTTGACCAGGTCTAGTCTCCCCTTGAATGTTTAAACACGAAAATCCCAATATCCCCATGCATATGCACGTCCATGACTCCAAGTGAGTGAGTATGGTTTTACGCCGGTTTTAGCAATATTTCAATGGCGGGGGACACCAGAAATGGCCTTCACACACTGTACTACTAGTATGGGGAATCGAGCCCGGGTCTTTGGCGTGACGAGCGAACGCTTTAACCACTAGGCTACCCAACCGCCCCCCGTGACTCCAAAGTCAATAAGTGGCTGAGTGAGTATCGTTCGCTCCTAATAGCAACACGTCCCCCATGTCGCGACAGGGAGGCACAAATAATGTACTTCTCACGTTTTATTCATCATGTATGTTCTTCTTGAACATTGAGTGGGAACAGAAGGGACACGTTACTTCCATGTCGACCTGGGAGATTTACACCTTGGAGCTGTATATCGGCCGTATATTGGACGGAACAACCTAGTAAATTAAATCCCTTTTGGTACGCGGGATTCAGGGGTCCCTTTAGAGGGTATTAGGGATTCAGCAGTGTGGTACGCGGGACCCGAATAAAATCGCATTTGGTACGCAGATTTAACATTTAAATAAAAAATAATGGTGCACGTAAATATTTCCTTTATATATATATATATAGTTTATTTTAGATATTTTTTAGCAAGTAAACCTCAAGCCACACCCTTGTGTCAATGCTTTTGAGATTTGTGTTAAGTAGTTGGTATTCGGGATACAGGCTTGAGCAATGAGACTCAGAGTGAGAAATGAGATGGTTTTCGGGATTCAGGGGAGTGGGGCTTGGCAGTCTCGTTAAACAGCCGGGACCCTGCCTTGGCATTTGGATGAGTGGTAATACAGCAGGAAATATTATGTAGAGGCGGCGTTACATTCTTAAACGAATCAGGAATACAATAAACAAAGTAATGCCACAGGCAAGTTAATTAGCTTGTATCTCCTGTGTATTTGTGAATGGATGGAACGGGCCCTTATCCAGCTTCTTCTCGACCAATGAGCAAGGGGAGACCACTCCTGTCGGCTTATTAGTGCGAGTTTTGTGGTTACACACAACCAAATGTTTTCCCACAGACTTCTATAATAACGTTATATTTAAAAAATAATAATTACGCATTCAACAGCTATTACCTGTGCACAGTCTGGCTATGACTTGCTTAGCCAGCTCCTTTTCCAAGTACAGGAAGCTAAACACACCACCCCCAGTTCCGCGCCAAATGTCACCTACTTGAAAATATCTGTGGCCACATCAAACATAAGTCATCATGTTAAAAAAGACAGTACTAAATATAGAAAAACATGGTCAGTTTTAATAACTGGATGGATGTACATTTAAATGACATACAAATCTTCCACAATATCATCCAAGCACAGCCTGCAGATAGCTCTCGATCTGCATTGAAGACTACCTACCAAAACGGCACAGTCACAACTGGTTCTGATTGGCTGGAGTAGAACCTAGTAGACGAACTGCGCAGCTTGTCTTCCAGCAGCAATTAGTGCAGCTAACGGCAACCTTAAACGTACATCACGAGCTACACACCAGTAGACCGTTCCCAGGTCGGATGAATTGTCTTTGCCAGAAATGAGATACGTTCCCCAGTTAGCCAGTTGATACTCGGGGTCAAAACAAACACAACCTGGCCTTCATTCTATCACCGACGGAAACCATGACAACGGCCGTCTAACCAGGATCATCTGCTTCCTTTTATTTAGTCGTTTGCTTCTGCGCCGACAGTTTAGGACTTTCTTCCCGTTTTTATCACAACAAAAGGCCCCGTCCAGAAATCTTATCCTCTATATTTCAGCATCATGTAAATACCGTTAATAACGAAGTATAATTGGCCATTATAATCGAGACTGCAAGTGTATAGACTGCAACGTCTGTTTCTTATATAAACAGCTATGACATAGCGAAAACAAAAGGAATCGGAAGGCACAGATCTTTCAAACTGAAAACGAATTCTAAACTTTTCTTATTGCCAACGTCCCCTTCTGTTTTTAACAGATTCACTATCGCTCTTGCTTGCTATCGCTCTGCATTTCGTTGACTACAACATGGTTTCGAGGACTTCTACTAACAAGATGTTTACAAGGCTGCATATTCAAGGTATTTAAGAAGACAGTTATTGTATTTTAAAGTGTTAATATGTAGATTTACACTGAAATTGGACGTTGTTCACCAGCAGGATCGGTGAGTATGACTGGCCGCCATTTGCAATTTGTGAAAATTCAGAAATCTGTATCTTGTCAATGTCTTTTACTCGACTGAAATGAGAGCTGTTGGTAATTACATATGACGGACGATGTTGTTAAATTACTACAGATGTTTCTTTCATATGCCCGTTTTATTTCCTTGAACGCATTCTCGTGGCCCTAACGTGTCCCCAAAAGGTCTCTATAAACCCTAGGGTCTATATTATCGGAATCTGCTTGACTCGCTATCCATCAGACGCGCCCCCCCCCCCCCCCCCCCCCCCCAATAGTTTTGCTTCCATTGTACACGCCACGTATGTAGAGTGCATTTAAAATGTGTTGTTTTGGTGATTTTCAGCACGGGAAGATATGATCCGGTATCATGTCACTCCTGCTGCGAGTTTATGGCCGTCGCTGGATGAGGAATCCGACTGTGTATGTATCTTATCTACCTGTTCTTCAGATTCAACCGAATTGCTTGCTTCTTTTGTCCTTGTATCGATGTCCTCGTACGCATACCAGTGACATGATATTATATTTCCACCATTATGGTGTGCTGAAAATGAGTCCCAGGGTACACCTCTCCCATTTACACAATAACATTTCTTTCTAACAGTCTATCAACTTGTTTGTCGTGGGCTACCGTCTCATAGCATGTGTAACCAGGGGCATAGCACTCTGACTTTCTTTTGCAATTTGTCTTTGAAAACCTCCTTAAAACCTCGCCCAATGACCCTCCTTTCTCCCTCCCTCCCCCATCACTGATGTAGCGTCCCCAGGCTGCGTCCCCGACTCCCTCTCCCAATCCTCTGAGTGTTTTCACCCCGTTCTGGGCCCGCCCTGACCACGGCGAGACGCTCCCCGCCCCAGTCACCATCACATACGTCGATTATTACCCTGCCCCTAGTGACGACGACAGTGACTACTGGGTCTATGAGGATGAGGACGACGACAGCTTCGTGGAGGACCGAGAGGTTCATCCTCTGAGGAAGGCACTGAGGAGAGTTGCTGCCTTCTGGAGGAGAATCTTCTCGTAGATTTCTCATCCAGTGTGCTTGTGTGTGCGTGCGTGTGTATATTTATATGTGTATGTGTGTGCGCACTCGTGCGAGAGAGCATGTTTTGCATGTGTGATTGGATGTAAGTGTGTATGTGTGTGAGGGTGCGTTTTGTCTGATTTGGTGTGCGTGTGAGAGGATGAGTTTTGCATGAGTGATTGGGTGGAAGTGTGTTTTAGTATGGTGGATTTTGCATGTGTGATTGCATGAGTGTGCATGCGAGATGTGTTTTGCATGATTGTGTGATTATGTGTGCACATGAGAGGGTGTGTTTTGCATGTGTGATTGTGTGTGCATGTAAGAGGGTGTGTTTTGCATGTGTGATTGTGTGTGCATGTGAGAGTGTGTGTTTTGCATGTGTGATTGTGTGTGCATGTGAGAGGGTTTGTTTTGGATGTGTAATTGTATTCTGCATGTGAGAGTGTGTGTTTTGCATGTGTTATTGTATTCTGCATGTGAGATTGTGTGTTTTGCATGTGTGATTGTGTGTGCATGTGAGAGGGTTTGTTTTGCATGTGTGATTGTGTATGCAAGTGATAGTGTGTGTTTTGCATGTGTGATTGTGTGTGCATGTGAGAGGGTTTGTTTTGCATGTGTAATTGTATTCTGCATGTGAGAGGGTGTGTTTTGCATGTGTAATAAATTGTATTCTGCATTTGAGAGGGTGTGTTTTGCATATGCAATTGTATTCTGCATGTGAGAGGGTGTGTTTTGTATGTGTTATTGTATTCTGCATGTGAGAGGGTGTGTTTTGCATGTGTTATTGTACTCTGCATGTGAGAGTGTGTGTTTTGCATGTGTGATTGTGTGCATGTGAGAGGGTTTGTTTTGCATGTGTGATTGTATTCTGCATGTGAGAGGGTGTGTTTTGCATGTGTGATTGTGTGTGCATGTGAGAGGGTGTGTTTTGCATGTGTAATTGTATTCTGCATGTGAGAGGGTGTGTTTGGCATGTGTAATTGTATTCTGCATGTGAGAGGGTGTGTTTTGTATGCGTGATTGTGTATGCATGTGAGAGGGTGTGTTTTGCATGTGTGATTTAGTGTGAGTGTGTATGGGTGATGTAGATGTGTTTTGTGTGCATGTTCGGGTGTAAGTGATTTTGTGTGAAATAATGTTTTTTGGTGCTCGTCTAATAAACTATTCTCCCTTTTGGTCTATTTTGGCTACATCCTTTTGGCTTATTTATGGACTCACTCTTTCGATCTAGTATGTTTTGGCATACCCTTTGGCTAACATTTCCAAGTTTATTTGTCTTCTAACAAGAGGACTGTTCTTCCTTTTTGGCCCCGATTCAGATACTTTCTTTTGGCACTTGCCATTCTATTTCTTGATTATATCTAAATAAATATTAATGAATGGTATACACAAGAGTCTGTTTTCCTTCCTTCCTTGGATCTAATAACGAAAAGATGACAGCAACACAGCAGGAGAGGCGGCTGAACCGACTCTGGTCTTAAGATATCTTGAAGAAGTTGTTATACAGAGTAAACTAATTAACAAATGAAGAAATTAAGGGGGTCATTTGCCCTATCCCGCGTTGTTGCTTTCTCTAGCCAAGAGTATTCTACTAGAAGTCTGTGATGGCAAACCCGAAGTTGCCCTAGCTACGAAGTTGATGTCAGAACACTGGTTATTTTACGATCACTTCACTTACTATAAGTTTCACGAAAACGTGAATGATCGAGAGTAGTCTCCCTTCGCTGTTTGTGACTGTTTTACCGCTAGCGTCTTTAGATATTTAGATATATTTTAAGACTGAAAGAGGTCTTGTGCTCCTCCTCGACAAGCGCTTATTTTCAGTCCAGGTATAGACGTAGTAATTAGTGCCTTGTATGAGACTGGGACAATTAGGGTACTCATGAACTCTTAGATAGATATAGGCTACATACAATTCGATCAAGCAAACAAAGTTATGTTTGAAAAACTTGAACCCAACCGACTAGGACTGCCAATTTGACCAGGTCTAGTCTCCCCTTGAATGTTTAAACACGAAAATCCCAATATCCCCATGCATATGCACGTCCATGAATCCAAGTGAGTGAGTTTGGTTTTACACCGGTTTTAGCAATATTTCAATGGCAGGGGACACCAGAAATGGCCTTCACACGTTGTACCCATTTTGGGAATCGAGCCCGGGTCTTTGGCGTGACGAGCGAACGCTTTAACCACTAGGCTACCCAACCGCCCCCCGTGACTCCAAAGTCAATAAGTGGCTGAGTGAGTATCGTTCGCTCCTAATAGCAACACTTCCCCCATGTCGCGGCAGAGAGGCACAAATAATGTACTTCTCACGTTTTATTCATCATGTATGTTCATCTTGAACATTGAGTGGGAACAGAAGGGACACGTTACTTCTATGTCGACCTGGGAGATTTACAGCGTGTAGCTGTACATTGGCCGGAACAACCTAATAATTACACAGTAGTAGTAGTAGTAGTAGTAGTAGTAGTAGTAGTAGTAGTAGTAGTAGTAGTAGTAGTAGTAGTAGTAGTAGTAGCAGCAGCAGCAGCATCTTCCCAAGGGAAGTGAGTTAACTCACTATAAAAGTCCAGTTTCCACCCTTGACGAACTAGGCTGGTATTATGGAGATACATTTTGGCTGGACTAACGAGTCTATGCATAGTTCAATCAAAATCGCGCACTGAAATCGAAATCCGGTTCGTAAAGTGTCATGTAGATTTCGGTCGACTGCAGGATTTGCAAAGCATGTGCACCGCTAACTCGTTGTCAACAGATATTTTCTAAATCTTTTCATGTTTTTAATCAAGGGAATCACGTGATTTGATGCACTTCGCGATGTAAGACTCGTTTTATCACAATATAGATATTGATTATCGATCAGATCGTCTCTTGACTGGGCGCCACCGTTTTGTTTGAAGCAAATGCAAGTGATACGAGAGGTTGAATCTGATTGGTCAATAGGAGAGGCATAGTAAGGACATAACTCGTACTAGCCAGTGGTGACGCTACGATCGAGCCCAGGAATTCCAGCCAAGTTCGGCAAGGGTGGAAACTGGACTTTTATACTCAGTTAACTCACTTGCCTCGGGAAGATGAATGATGACATGCATCAACTAAGTCAGCAAGCCTGACCAGGTGGTCCTGTTAGTCGCCTCTTATGACAAGCATTGTCAACTCATACGACAAGCATAGTCAACTCTTACGACAAGCATAGTCAACTCTTACGACAAGCATTGTCAACTCTTAAGACAAGCATAGTCAACTCATAGACAAGCATAGTCAACTCTTAAGATAAGCATTGTCAACTCATACGACAAGCATAGTCAACTCTTACGACAAGCATAGTCAACTCATACGACAAGCATAGTCAACTCTTAAGACAAGCATAGTCAACTCATACGACAAGCATAGTCAACTCTAAGACAAGCATAGTCAACTCATACGACAAGCATAGACAACTCTTACGACAAGCATTGTCAACTCTTACGACAAGCATAGTCAACTCTTATGACAAGCATAGTCAACTCTTATGACAAGCATAGTCAACTCTTATGACATGCATAGTAAACTCTTCCGACAAGCATAGTCAACTCTTATGACAAGCATAGTCAACTCTTATGTCAAGCATAGTCAACTCATACGACAAACATAGTCAACTCTTATGACAAGCATAGTCAACTCTTATGTCAAGCATAGTCAACTTTTACGACAAGCATAGTCAACTCTTACGACAAACATAGTCAACTCTTACGACTAGCATAGTCAACTCTTATGACAAGCATAGTCAACTCATACGACAAGCATAGTCAACTCTTATGACAAGCATAGTCAACTCTTATGTCAAGCATAGTCAACTTTTACGACAAGCATAGTCAACTCTTACGACAAACATAGTCAACTCTTACGACAAGCATAGTCAACTCTTACGACAAGCATAGTTAACTCTTACGACAAACATAGTCAACTCTTACGACAAGCATAGTCAACTATTATGACTAGCATAGTCAACTCTTACGACAAGCATAGTCAACTCTTACGACAAACATAGTCAACTCTTACGACTAGCATAGTCAACTATTATGACTAGCATAGTCAACTCTTACGACAAGCATAGTCAACTCTTACGACAAGCATAGTCAACTCTTACGACAAGCATAGTCAACTTTTACGACAAGCATAGTCAACTCATACGACAAGCATAGTCAACTCTTATGACAAGCATAGTCAACTCTTACAACAAGCATACTCAACTCTTACGACAAGCATAGACAACTCTTACGACAAGCATTGTCAACTCTTACGACAAGCATAGTCAACTCTTACAACAAACATAGTCAACTCTTACGACAAGCATTGTCAACTCTTACAACAAACATAGTCAACTGTTACGACAAGCATAGTCAACTCTTACGACAAGCATAGTCAACTTTTACGACAAGCATATTCAACTCTTACAACAAACATAGTCAACTCTTACGACAAGCATTGTCAACTATATGACAAACATAGTCAACTCTTACGACAAGCATAGTCAACTCTTACGACAAGCATATTCAACTCTTACGACAAGCATATTCAACTCTTACGACAAGCATAGTCAACTCTTACGACCAGCATAGTCAACGCTTACGATAAGCATAGTCAACTCTTACGACAAGCAGAGTCAACTTTTACGACAAGCATATTCAACTCTTGCGACAAGCATATTCAACTCTTACGACAAGCATAGTCAACTCTTGTGTTCAAGCATATTCAACTCTTACGACAAGCATAGTCAACTCTTACTACTGGCATAGTCAACTCTTACGACAAGCATAGTCAACTCTTACGACAAGCATAGTCAACTCTAACGACAAGCATGGGTTGCTGGTGCCACCAGCAGCCAAACCTCAGCACGCAATGTCCAGCTAGCGGTGCATGCTGACAGGACCAGGATTCCTGGTGTTTGTTATTACCATGGGGGTTCTAAGAGCTCCAGGTCCTGAGCCAAAGTGCTTAATAATAGATATGTATGGTATACTCACTATACTAGCAATTTCCACAGCTGCCCCATGTGTGACTGTCAGCCCCATCGCGCTGTACACGGAGACGAGGTCGGTGAAGTAGTTGTTGTTGTACCTGCGGTAGTACTCCTCCGCACCCTCCCTCCACGCCTCGACCACACCTGTATACAAGAGGAGGGGGTCACAGCTTCAGCAAGTCAGTATAGCTCGTAGTAGAGCTGCTTTCAGTTCACACTCAGTTGGAATATATCGGATTACTGGAGACTCTCCGCACAGTTGGGTTTGGTTGAACTCCGCTTTAAACAGTATTTCGGACATATTACGATGTGTCAGCTTATGTGGGTGAAAAGCCCCGAGTCCCGCTTTTCGATGTTTACCATGCACTTTGGAGTAACCATGGGAATGCAGCTCTGTATAGCAAACTGGGCTACCTGTGTGTGTTACGTCTGAGCGGTGAAATGGTACAGTGTAGCTGTGAGTGAGTTGGTTTCAACACTACTGGGTACAGTACAGAAACAGTATCTACTAGTGTCAGCTTATTAGGGGAGGAAAGCCTGAAATGCCTGAAAAGTTGTTGTTTAATGCCGCACTCAACAATATTTCAGCTAAATGACGACAGTCTGTAAATAATCGAGGCTGGACAGACCATCCAGTGTTTGATGTTATGAGCATCTATCTAGGAAATTGCGATATGATGACATTCATCAACAAAGTCAGTGAGCCTGACCACCCGATCCCATTGGTCGCCTCTTACGACAAGCATAGTCGCCTGTTATTGCTAGCATGGTTGCTGAAGACCTATTCTAACACGGATTTTCATAGGTCACCACTATGTTCAATGGTTGGTGAGTGCGGTGATGAGAAACCAAGAACAATAATCTGGGATTTGAACCCTCTGTCATCGGATCATGGCACACCTAAGGGACACAACTCTGCATAGCAACTTTGGCACCTTAGACATCCGGGCCACCCTCCACAGTATTACATTGGAGATTACTGCATACGGAAGGGGTATTACAAGGAACGTCGTTTTGGAAAGCCAAGTCTAGTTATGTCTCAAATGAACGGTAATCGTAATCAGGTAAGCCGCTTCCTGAATGTAAACAAACGCGGGTGAACATTTGAATCTGTCATCCAACACAGCCCTACAAGTGAGTGAGTATGGTTTTACGCCGCTTTTAGCAATATTCCAGCAATATCACGGCGGGGACACCAGAAATGGGCTTCACACATTGTACACATGTCGGGAATCGAACCCGGGTCTTCGGCGTGACGAGCGAACGCTTTAAACACTAGGCTACCCGACCGCCCCTCCCTACAAGTGAAAACATAAATATGTATAACGCTTGTGTGACCCTATACACTGCGGTGTAGAACTGTCAATGTACATTTTCCCAAATTTTTAATAAACGCATATTGCCAAAATTAATTTGAATAATCGGGATGATATTGATCGAAGTACCACCCATATCCTGACGCGCATTCTGATTGGCTTGCGCCGTTTTGACGCTTTGTGGCCATTCGTCATCACTCGCCCCTTTCCGTAACCTGCAAGAAGACTCGTCCCCCTATCGATGAATGTTATGTGCGAAAATACGACAAACCAATCAGAATGCACGTATGATTTCAAGTTCTTTGTCAAAGAATCCGTCAGATATAATTTTTGATTTTACATATGTCTTGCATCTAAAAATATACCCAAGACACAGTTAAATGTGTTCAGTCATACTGTATAACTTCGCATGTCCCGATGTGCTTTAAATTGCATCTGAAATATATATAATATATGTGGAAAATGTGTGAACCATTACGCAACGAGTTGACAATTGTTTTAGGTATGTCCCTTTGCGCTAAGACGGAACCCGGTCCCAAAAAATGGACATGAGAGGGACACGAGTCGCTATTTGGCTTGCCCCGGAATAACACGAGTTGGTCACGGATGGCTTTGCGGCCTTTGAGATCGTGGGTTACGGAAAGATGCGAGAGGTGACGAATTTAAACAAAGATGATGTCATTAATTACAGTAGCTTCCCTTTGATAAAAGGGCGACTACTCTAGCAGGGGGGCACTGAAAAAGTCGAAAGATGATGTGTTGACAATTATCTTTTTGCCAATATGTATAACGCCAGTGTTTAAAAATAGGTTTCTCTTGGAACAATATTAACTGCTGTCAATGTGCGAGTGATTAATCACCGACTTTGTGACGTAATATATTGATGCAAACATTCCAGAAAAATACTTGCAATATTTAGTCAGGTTTGTGAGAGTTGGGGAATAGTTTTTTTCGACGACAGAATGTTATGAGTGACATGATATGATAAAAAAAGTTATCACGATTTTTATCTCTTAATACAGGTTATGCAATATTTACCGTATTTACACTCGCGTGATAATCTCTATTTAATATCGTTATGGGCCGGTAAGTCTGTGTAGGGTTCTACGATTTTGTTTTTAAGGAGCCAGCCTAAATTTTGGAACATGAAAACAAACGATTCTGTGATTCTCCGGGTCATCGAGTTGACAATAACCCCAAACTGCCAAACAAACAACACATTCAATTATGATGTCAATACCACATTATTTGTTTTACTGTCCAACTGTCCTTCCAGTTTGGGTCAGTTTTTTTAAATGGATAAAAGTGAAAAAAATGAATGACATTTGAAAGGTGCCGAGATGTTTACAATATTATTTGGAGTGAAAAAGAGTGTGTCCACCGACGAAAAGACACTCAATGATCTTCTACTTACGGAACATATTATTTGTACATATGTAGAATTCTTGAAAAAATCTGAAATTCAATAACTATGTAAAGGAGCTAAAGTTCCGTGTACAAATTACTAACAAACATCACAAAATGGTCCATGAAATGATGTAATGACATTGCCCAAGAAATGTCTACTAAGCCTGCACATACTGCAATCCGTTAGACCAGCAGCGTGGTCCTGCAGAGTCTTTGTAAAATCGTGGCACCTAATTTGAAATTTATTAATATATATATTTTAAAATATATATCAGTTAGTTTATTGTATTCTAGGCCACCGGCTCATTCAAGATGTACATGAGTGGAAAATGTGAGCAGTACAGCAATCAACTTGTGCCTATAGTTATTTTGTGAATAGTCGACTGGGACACTGGTGACAAACGCTTCAGACATACGAGAGTGAAAGCCTATTAAACGCTGCACTCAGCAATATTCCACCTACATGACGGCGGTCTGTAAGTAATCGAGTATGGACAAGACAATCAAGCTATTGACATCAACAACATCGATCTGGGCAATTTGGAGAGGATGACATGCATCAATCAGTCAGCGAGCCTGACCACCCGATCCCGTTAGTCGCCTCCTACGACATGCATTGTCGCCTTTTATGGCAAGCATGAGTTGTGGACCACCATCCTAACCAGGTGTGTGTGTGTGTGTGTGTGTGTGCGTGCGTGCGTGCGTGCGTGCGTGCCTAGTGTTACAATACAACGTACACATTAAGACAAAACTTCCAATTGGGATATCATTTGACCCATTAAGAAAGAATAAGGGAGTGGGTGTAGTGTTACGCCGTTTAAGCACTATGACAGTCATTTACTTACTCTAACAATGGGTATACAAGTAATAAATGATATCATCGACTGACTGATTTGATAATGTGTTAAGGTTCCACAATCTGAATTACGGTGGATATTTTGAAGTAAGGATTTTATGAACGCTATTGACATTCGGATGTCACTCGTGTCAAATGGGACCTCGGACAGCAGTGGCAGGAATTCATACTGAAACAAGTTCCGTTCACGTGACTATCACAAGAAAGCACACAAGCTGTCGACAGCCGTAAACATGATACAAATCATACAACTGTTAATTCTTTTTCCCGTTTGCTTTTGTCTTGAGTGAGTGAATATGGTTATACGTCGCTTTTAGTGATAGACCAGTTATATCACGGCGGGGCACACCAGAAATTGACGCACTCATTGTATCTATGTAGGGAATCGAACCCGAGCCTTCGGCATACTTGCGAACGCTTTCACCACATGGCTACCCAACTGTCACTCTTTTGCCTTGAAATAAAAGCGTATACCTAATGTCTGTTAAGCGCAGAATAACCCATCTTGAACAATAGCCATCGTGTTATAGGAACTATATGCTGTGGGATTTGCGATTTACAGTTACCCTTCGCGACTGCGGCCCGCGGTTTTGGCAGTAGCGGAATAAACCGAGTGGACCCGACTGATTCGAGTGCAAGAAAAATTTCAAGGGAGGTAATAATTGTTGGTATCGTGTGTCAAGAGTTGTATCCCTTGCACTGACTTGTGCGAATGAAGATGCTTCCCGAATCAAATATTATGACCCATGCGTCAAGCACATTTGATGGTTGACTACCACCCCGATATCATTTGACCCATTAAGAAAGAATAAGGGAGTGAGGTAGTTTTACGCCGTTTAAGCACTATGACAGTCATTTACTGATGGAAATGAATAAGGGAACACTTAGTTTTAGTTACAGTAAAATGATATGCTTATCATGGGTTCCCAGTCTTGACAACAAAATACGCGTTGGTAACAATGCACACTTACTTACACAACATTTGATTCTGACATGTGTTGAATTTGTCTGCGCGCTATTTCAAAAGTACTGGACCGCCTCCGTGGTCTGGTGGAAGAGCGTCCGCCCGGGGACCGGAAGGTCCGGGGTTCGATCCCCGACCGGGTCATCCCACGCGTATCCTTACGTGTTTGTTAAAATCAAACCGTTTAAACAGCTTTAAGAAACAGTGAACAATGAACCAATATTCTGCTCGTGCCAAACATAACTAGATCCATAAATGTGGAGTAAGTATTTAACATGAGTTGCTCACATCTACCAAATTCATCCAGCTTCTTCATTAACAAATAGCCCTGTCGGGGATATCTGTCATAATTTATTCCAATACGTTTACACGAATATTATACATATTTAATATAATAATTCACATTCAAACCATGTATATGCTCATTGTTTCAATCACTGGATTGCCTGGTCCAGACACGGTTATTTACAGGCCGCCACCATATAGCCGGAATATTACTGAGTACGACAGGTGCGGTCGGGTAGCCTAGTGGTTAAAGCGTTCGCTCGTCACGCCGAAGACCCGGGTTCGATTACCGACATGGGTACAATGTGTGAAGCCCATTTCTGATGTCCCCTGTCGTGATTTTGCTGGAATATTGCTAAAAGCGGCGTAAAACCATACTCACTCACTCACTCACTGAGTACGGCGTTAGGCATCAAATAAACACTTATATAGCGACGTGCATTCACGTCTCTTTGTGCGTGCGTACGTGCGTGCGTACGTGTGTGTGTTTGTCACTAATGCCGGTTCAGTAGTGCTAGCACACTAAGATACCATGCCGTAGTTTAACATAGATACCCATATTCCATTCCGACACATTATACTGACCCCGAGCCGGTTTTAGCCCTGATGTAACAACAAATACCACTGGTGCTGTGGTGGACGTTGAAGTGGCGTGCAACAGAAGACTGCGATACCCCTCTTTGGAGACCGGCAGCGCTCTCTGAGCGCTTTTCGAACTTGAAAAATGTTGACAATAGCATGACGAATTATTGGCTCATGCTTGCCTTTATATACGAATGCCGTAACTTTCACGTGCATTTTGCTTTACTGTTTTCCTCAATGACATGTTTGAACAAGTGTGAAAACAATGCCGCTAAAGACATTTTAAATCGACAATGGCTGCGTTTTGACGCACCGTTTGTCGAATATCATGCCACCAACATTTTCCAATAACATATATTCAATTTATATATCGGATTTTTTGTGCAGTCAGGTTCAATGAACTACTTTCTACCCGTGCGTTTCTTTTTCTTTTTTGAAGAGTGTAAATGACGTAGATAATCGAGTCTGGACCAGTCAGTCCAGCGATTGACATCATGAGTATCAATCCACGCAATTGGAATACGGTGACATGCATCAGGTGAGGTAAAATTGGGTTTAACATCACGTCCAAGATTATTGCACTTATATAGCGACGTGCATCCACGTGTGTGTGTGGCTGCTTGTACTAGTCCGGACTGATGCCGATTTATAGTGCTAGCTCACTGAGATACCATGCCGCAGTTTAACATGAATACCCCATTCAGACACAGTATACTGACTCCGAGCCGACCAGTCCTTGGTTTAGCCCCTTAATGCCGAACGCCAGACAGGATAACAACAAGCACTATCGTTTAACGTATATTGGTATGACTCGGCCGGGGTTCGAACCCCGGACCTTCCGCTCTCCGGGCGGACGCTCTACCACTAGACCACGGAGGTGGTCTGGCATGCTTCAACCAAGTCAGCAAGCTTGACCACCCGATCCCATTAGACGCCTCTTACGTCAAGCGTAGTCGCCTTTACGGCAAGAATAATTTGCTGAAGACCAATTCTACAGGGTCTGGGAAAGCCAGAGCTGATGCAGGTCTCAGGTGTTCACCGCTTTTATTATAGGTTTCTTGCACGTCCCAGGGACGCAACGTGTCCTAATCTTCAAGAGTGCGAGAGTGAATCTTTTTAACGTCACTGTAAAAAAAAACAATTCCTCTTTACAACGCGGCCTGTAAGTAATCGAGATTGGACCAGACAAACCAATGACTGAAAGCATGAACCTTGTTCCACGCCACCGGGTCACGCTGACACACAGCCATGACGTTCTGATTCACCTTCGTCGGCTTCGTCGATACGCACGGGGTACCCCATGGAGCTAATTTCAAGCGACAAATGACGAAAGTAACACTGCCATCTTACAACTCGGACCTCCCCCTACCCTCACGTTTGCTGGGTTGGAAAATGTCTGAGGGGGAGGGGGAAGGGGGTTGATGACATGCCACACGTGCATGACAGATGCCACGTTGTCCCTGTGCAAACGCTGCGAGGGCCATGTTTTGTGTTCATTTGCTCAAGTGATTGGCTTTGGCCTTTGTCCACACTGCTTTGTGTAACTGACCTGAGGTCACTCATGGGTGATATGAAAGTGGTCTATTTTCGTTCCAGTGTCCGTGATTCAAGTTGTTCGATATAAATTCATGAAAGACAGAGGTTGATTCTTCAATGCCTTAAACTGAAAATTTTAAATGGTGTGTTTGTTATGATAGCGATGTTGGATGCAGGCCTAATAGGGATAAATCACATTGGTCAATCTTATTTATTGATGAAGATTATTTATATACGTTTCAGTGCTATTGCTGCAAAGCTAATAATACATAACTAATATTTAATACACTATGAACACATTACCTCCATGCCACATTAAACTGTCAGGCAAAAGAAAGTTTACACCTTGGTCGATGGTGTCTAAAAATGAAACAAACAAGAAATGACTTATGGTGGTGATGTATTTGAAACAGTTATGATGGACGTGTTTTGTGCTATTGTTATTTTGTGTGTGTGTTTTAGTTTTGTTTGTCTTTTCTCTCTTTTTTTAATGGAGGGAGAGGGAGGATGACAAGCTTTCAATATAGTCTCCCCTTATAACTAGCGTTTTAGTGAATTCCGGAGTTACAGTTTGGCTGGACTAACGAGTCTATGCATAGGCCAATCAAACTAAAAAAACATTCGCTTCTTAAACAACATGGACTTCAACGTGCAGATTTCGGCAGGCTTAGCAAGGCATGTGTACCGCCAACACGGCGTCGAGAGATTTTGCAAATGTTTTCATGTTTTGAAATCAAGGTGCTCAAGTGATTTGATGCACTTTGCGAGGTAAGACCCGTTTTATTACATGTGCATTTTATGGTGCAGGACTAAAAGTTAGGTGAAATGTGGTTTAACGTTGTGCGTGCGTGCGTGCGTGCGTGCGTGTTTGCGTGCGTGCTTGCGTGCGTGTGTGTGTCTATTTGTTCTAGTCCCGATGTAATGTCGTTTTCATAGTGCTTACCCACAGAGATACTATGTCGCAATTTAACTATGATACCCCATTCACACATTTTATACTGACTCCGAGCTGGCCGTTCCTTGTTTTATCCCCTTAACGCCGAGCGCCTTTTCGGTCTGACACGGCTAGCAACTGTTAACATTGGCGCTTGAGGATACTTTGTATATAACATTGATGAACACATTCGTCACCACTCGCCCCTTTCCGTAAAATACAAGTAGACTCGTCCCCCTATCGATGAATGTTATTGGCGAAAATACGACAAACCAATCAAAATGCGCGTATGACTTCAAGTTCTTCGGTCAAGGAATCCCTTAAGATTATTTTTTTATTTACACATGTCTTGCATCTAAAAATATACACAAGATACAGTTCTGTCATACAGTATAATACCGCATGTCCCGATGTGCATTAATTGCATCTGAAATATATATAATACATGGGAAAATATACGTGAATCATTACGCAACGAGTTGACAATTCTTTTAGCTATGCGCCTTTGCGCTTAGACGGAACCCCGTCGCAAAAATGGCTACGAGAGGGGCACGAGTCGCTATTCGACTTGTCCCGGAATAACACGAGTTGGTCACAAATGTGATGAACAGTATCAGAGATAGTGATGGAGACGGATCAGTAGATGATGTTTCATCTCAGTGAATGCAGGGCATATAATCTTCTCTTAACTACTGCCAGCTATCGAGCAGACACGCTGCCTCATCCTCGTGTCACAGGGTTATCGTGAGAGTAGGTTGTAATGGGCACTGCTTCCGGCGCATCGTTTCCGGAGAAGGGGTGTCAATTGATATTACACACAGGGGCACGGATGGCCAATGTTGTTTTCAATAATTCTCATTGTGAATTATAATCTGTTTTTTTTATGCTGTTTGCATAGATGCGATGAAGTTATTAACAGTTTGACGTCATAATGACGTACTGTCACAAATATTTGAAAATTACGTCATCAATTGTTGTACCAAACTACCAATTTGTCCGATCCCCTATTGCTCTCGGTACCTTAGGTTTGGTACCTCCCAATCTGTTGACTGACATTGGGAGAGTAACCGGGTTTGCTACGTGCTAGAAATACAGACCTTCTGACAATCTGGGTAATGCACCAGGCAGCAGTGTTGGGGAGTCTTCACACTCTCCGAAAAGTTTTCGATAGGTTCGGCTAGACAGCGCTTCCTGGGAGAAGTCCCATTCGCTGTCTGGGCTGCGTGTAGAGGGGACAAGGGCCCTGAGCTGATGATGAGCCTAACCAGCCTGACTGTGCCACTATCACCAAACCATTTGTTATTTTAATCTGTAAATATTAATAACCCCTGTTAATCCCGACAGCACTTTTTTCAGTGAAAATGTCCAGATGCCAGAGTGATACATATGGTGTAATGTCCTCGGCATGTTTCACATAGTATTCATTTGTAAAGATAAATATACTAAGCATGGACCGTCACTTGTCTTGGTACTAAGATTTATTTGTGCAGGTGGGCCCCGTATCTGATTGACAAAATTTTAATGTCAAAACGGTTTGAGAAAAATTACCCAATCAGTTGTTAACATTTACCAAAGCCGTAGATATACTCATAAGAAAGACGTCATATAAAACCGTACGTATACACTTGTATTGAGAGTAATTTTAATATATATTGAATTCTCCTTTGAAAATCATCACCTAGATATAGGAAAGTAGATGGTATTCCATGCACGACCAAAAGTGACTCACTGTAAGGTTATATTTACACAGTACTGACCCACGTCCGAATGTCCATTATCACCCAATCGAGAGATTCCAGAATACCCATAAACACAGCATTCGTTACAAACATTCTCCCCTCCATGGGGACTCCGGGTTAGAATAGGTCTCCAGCAACCAATTGGGGTCGTACGAGGCGACTTAATGCATCGAGTGGTCTGACTTCGTGACTTGGTTGATGATATCGATCACCGTATTGTCTGGCCCAGACTCGATTATTTACAGACCACCAGTGTATGACTGTAACATTGCTGAGTAAATAATACAATAAGAAACAGAATTCGGTGTTTTAATATTGGTTTCCAATCTGCACTTAGCAAGTAGATGCGACGAAAGGCAGGCCGTTAAAGACCTCGAATCGCATCGCTCTTTTATACGTACAGCAAGCCTTCTGGAAACTGTCCAATCCCGAAACTTCTCGAACGATCAAGACTGTCATGTTTGTCAACAACCAAAGAGGTAACGATTGTCAGACTTAGATCAACTACTATCAAAACAGCGATCTTTAACTGTGTCATTGTTATGTAAAGTCATAATATTTCTGTGGCTGAAATGTGATCTATGGTAAAACCTATCATTGTCTTTTCGCTAAATAAAAACATGCTATGTCAACTAAGGCTTTCTTCAAGTCTGTTCCCAGTCCGTATTGCTTTCTTTTCACGCGTATAGATAACAAAAATTCGAGTGGGTATCAAGTATATGTCTTGTGTATCACAAGGTCAACAAGGAATTATTATGCATAAAAACAGGAGTAAAGGCTACAGAGACTTGTAGACCATCAACACAAGTTCTACAAGACACCATTCTACATGAACACAAGGTCTGCAAGACACCATTTCATGGACACACGATTTACAAAACACCATTCTACATGGACACAAGGTTTACAAAACACCATTCTACATAAACACAAGGTCTACACGGCGCCATTCTACAAGGACACGAGGTCTAGAAGACACTATTCCACATGAACACAAGGTTAACAAAACACTATTCTACATGAACACAAGGTCTACAGGACACAGTTCTACATGAACACAAGGTCTACAAGACACCATTCTACATGGACACAAGGTCTACAAGACACAATTCTACATGGACACAAGGTTTACAAGACACCATTCTACATGAACACAAGGTTTACAAGACACAGTTCTACATGGACACAAGGTTTACAAGACACAGTTCTACATGAACACAAGGTTTACAAAACACCATTCTACATGAACACATGTTCTACACGGCGCCATTCTACATGAACACAAGGTCTACAAGACACCATTCTACATGAACACAAGGTTTACAAGACACCTTTCTACATGAACACAAGGTTTACAAGACACCATTCTACATGAACACAAAGTTTACAAAACACCATTCTACATAAACACAAGGTCTACACGGCGCCATTCTACAAGGACACGAGGTCTAGAAGACACTATTCCACATGAACACAAGGTTAACAAAACACCATTCTACATGAACACAAGGTCTACAGGACACCATTCTACATGGACACAAGGTCTACAAGACACCGTTCTACGGGAACAAGAGGTCTGCAAGATAACATTCGACATGAACACAAGGTCAACGAGACACCATTTTTCATGAACACAAGGTCTACACGTTGCCATTCTACAAGGACACAAGGTCTACAAGACACCGTTCTACGTGAACAAGAGGACTACAAGATAACATTCCACATGAACACAAGGTCTACGAGACAACATTTTTCATGAACACAAGGTTTACAAAACATCAGTCTACATGAACACAAGGTTTACAAAACATCAGTCCACATGAACACAAGGTTTACAAAAAATCATTCTACATGAACACAAGGTCTACACGTCGCCATTCTACAAGGACACAAGGTCTACAAGACACCATTCTACATGAACACAAGGTTTACAAAACATCAGTCTACATGAACACAAGGTTTACAAAACATCAGTCCACATGAACACAAGGTTTACAAAAAATCATTCTACATGAACACAAGGTCTACACGTCGCCATTCTACAAGGACACAAGGTCTACAAGACACCATTCTACATGAACACAAGGTTTACAAAACATCAGTCTACATGAACACAAGGTTTACAAAACATCAGTCCACATGAACACAAGGTTTACAAAAAATCATTCTACATGAACACAAGGTCTACACGTCGCCATTCTACAAGGACACAAGGTCTACAAGATACCATTCTACATGGACACAGGATTTACAAGACACAATTCTACATGAACACAAGGTCTACACGTTGCCATTCTACAAGGACACAAGGTCTACAAGATAACATTCGACATGAACACAAGGGTTACATAACACCACTGTGCATAAACACACTAATACGTAGGATGGTAGTAGTCCTTTAACGCAAGTCGAAAAATCAGATCAATGCATGTGTGTTTAAATTTAATATATATCCCAGTTGGGATTTTATACATAACAGACATAGGACTTAAATTGTGACTCATGCACAGCAGGGAACCTCAATATGAGGCACAAAGCCGCCATGACTCATTTGAAAGATTAACCAACATAAACAATGACGGTTTTTGTGTTGGAGACGGGACAATTTGTACAATTGCTGTGTCAGCATTTCTGCACCTGTAAATTCCAATGTGCTAACTAACCATATTATTTTCGAGCTTGCTATGCTGTCCCTGTCTTTGCTAAAATGCATTCTTCTAGGTATTTTGCGCACTCAGTTGACACTGTGTATAGTTTAAACTGATCTTTATCAACCCTTAAACAAAGCGTTACTTGAGTGAGTGAGTGAGTGATTGAGTGTACGTATGAATGAGTTTGGTTTCATGCCGCTTTAAACGACACGGCGTGTCAGCTTCACGGAGGAGGGAATTCCGAAGCAATACAGGTTTTTAGACGTTAGCTACTTTCCTGAAACCCACGAGCAAGGTTATGGTTATGGAGTTGACAAACAAAGGAACACCGCGCCACTGGACAGTTAAGAGTGAGTGAGTGAGTATGAGTTTACGCCGCTTTTAGCAATATTCCAGCAATATCACGGCGGGGGACACCAGAAATGGGCTTCACACATTGTACCCATGTCGGGAATCGAACCCGGGTCATCGGCATGACGAGCGAACGCTTGGACAGTTAAGAACTTGGCTTACAACAGTGAGCGAGTGAATGTTGTTTAACGCCGAAGTAAGCACTGAAACCCACGAGCACGGTTATAGTTATGGAGTTGACAAACTGAAGAACATTATCAAGACTATTCATGGATTCGAACCGCGCCACTCGACAGTTAAGAACTTTGCTTACAAAAGTGAGCGAGTAAACGTTTTTGTTTTTTTTACGCCGTAGTAAGTACTATTTACAATATCACAGCTGCCTGTATATGATAATGTCTGGCCCAGGCAAACCGACAGTAGATAATATGAGTAACGACCCGCCTCGTCGGTGTACCATGACACACAATCACCAAGATCACTGACTGTAACAACCCGACCTTTCTTATCGAGCGGGGCACGGGTGGCCCAGTCGTCTAAGGCACCGCGATTCGCTGTGCAGAGTTACGTCCCTTGGGCACTCCAGAAACCTGATTGTGGGTCTAGGTTTGTTAGTATCATACCCGTGCTCGTGGGTTTCACCGATGTGGTAAACGTCTCAGACCTGCATCACTTTGGGCTTTCCTCCCACATTAAGCTGACACGCCGTGATATAACTGGAATACTGTTCAAAGCGGCGTTAAACCCAACTCACTCACTCACTCACTTGATGTTGGTGGAGGGAGGGGGCCTTTAAAGAAAACACTTTCTTACAACTAGCTTTGTGACAGATTATCAAGGGTTCGTATTTTACATACCAACTTTTTTGGAGTGAAGTCGTGTTTTAAGACGTTGTCCCATATTTACCATCCTTGACCCGTATAAGGTTCGTCAAACGTTAAGACTCGTTTCACACAGCAGAAAAAACTGCTTTTAATTCACATTATAACTTTACGACTTGGATTGGATATTTTTTATAAAACCCTTAAATTACTTCAAACAATGAGTAATTTGATTTATAGCTGGAATATTTGAAATGTGCGTAATCTAGCTGTTCGGACCCTCCAAAAAAATAAATTCTGTTGACATTAATGTCTCAGTCTTTGCATAACCTTGAGAGCGACTTTGTACATGTTCCATTTTTTCTAAACAATGTATTAACACAAGTGAAGCCGTATTTGCTGGTTTGCGCAGGTTTTCCTATGCAGGGGGTGGTACTGCCCGCTGGTGTCGAGAGTTCAGTGATATCGCCCACTGGTGGCGAGATGACGCGACAAGGTTTTAATATGTTGATACGCCACTGCCATCATCCCCTAAGGTCAAGGTGACCTAGACCGCGCCCACTGATGGCGAGATGACATAAATGGCGCCAACTGTGCCTAGAAATGGTAAAACAATTAAGTCAGTGTGGAACGAAATGTTACATGTGTGAAGACTGTTTAGTGGAAGAGAAAATACAAAAAATATCTGTATATTTGTTGTATATTTTCAAAACACTGTCTGCCTCTTTATACAGCCTTTAATTTCAGTGATTCATTTTTCAACACGATCCGGGAATATCAACCAATCCTTGTGACAAACTGGGGCTGGGCTAAGATTGACGAAGTTATATTTGGTCATGATGAAACCATCCGGTATGCCCATTGTCAGGTTTTAAGGAATTTCACGCTTTCGAGGTCATGGATGTTGTATCCATGATGTTAAAACCCTTGGGTTCTTTTGGGCTTGGGGCGGTCGGGTACCCTAGTGGTTAAAACGTTCTCTCGTCACGCCGAAGACCCGGGTTCGAATCCCGACATGGGTACAATGTGTGAAGCCCATTTCTGGTGTCCCCCGCCGTGATATTGCTGGAATATTGCTAAAAGCGGCGTAAAACCATACTCACTCACTCACTCTTTTGGGTTCTCTTAGACGGTGACATTTGACCTTTAATGAAGCCCTTCCCGTTATCATCACGCCATTTCTCGCCATTTCCACCCCAGGGGGTGCATACACCTGTTAATTGGTATTTCGAAACTGTAAAAGATAATTCAAATAATATCCATCGATTTTAAACTTTTAAACTGGCTTTAAATCAAATAAAGTGCTTGTATATTGTACTGGCTTGCAAGGTTCTGTCAAATCTTCCCAGACCCAAATACAATCTCATTTCAGTCAATATTTATGTAATTAAACATATTAACAACATAACTCGGTTACAGAGGCAGTTTTGAAACTAATGTCACGCAAATGGGCGCTCAATTGTCAAAGTGTTGAATTGTACTTGGATCAGGTGTACTGACAATGAAATTGCTTTAATTGGTTGATTCCTGGAGATGTCCTTCCTGGCTTTCTGGTCAAGTTGGCACGAAGTATGTACGGTATTAGCAGCAACGTGCAACACTCCAAGACCCTTCCTAATGTGCATTTCCTAGCTTTCCTAATAGGAAAACCATAGGCTGATTGTTGATCATGGATATTGTTACTGTTTATATACCGCCAACATTTGCATGGTCAGCTTGGAAGAGTGACGTCTGGCTGTGATGCTGCCAGATGTTTGAGGCGTCATGCCAGAAAGAAAACGTTAAGTGAGAGCCAAAATATTTAAGCTCGTGGTTTTTAATTGAAAAAAATCTATTTGTAGCTGTAACCTAAAATATACCCCCCCTCCCCATCCCCCCAAACCCCCCACCCCCCACCCCGCCATCCTTCTCCAGCAAGTATTACACAACTGTTTTGCCTAGAAACATTTCCTGTATGTTGCACGCACGTTTTACAACTAGTTGTAATATATCATTTACTTACACACTCTTCTAATCTTGTATAAACTTAATGAAGCGTTGAGCACCCAAAAACAGGAATTTAAACTTTACATTGATGTGTAAAACCTGTGAAGGATGTGTTGTAACATGTCTGTTTGAGACAAGTGGTGAAAGTCGTCATGGAATCCGAACTTGATTTGGAAAGTTGCGGTTTTTATTCACAGAGCTTAAAACAAATTGTATGTGCCCTCTTCTGATCAAGAGATAATATTGTACGAGATCTCGAGAGAAACTACGCTGTCACGTGTTCGAATGGCGCATGCACCGCACAAAGTAGTCCGCCCATTTCCGCAGAGCGTGGTATCTGGTCTCGTATCTTTCGAACACCGTGTAGATCCCTTTGGTCTCATACATTCTGATAAAGCGGATATAAAACATCGCTCCTATCTGAAATGGCAGCCCTGCCAGTTTTTCGCATTTGTTCTCCTGGGAGTGCATCGTTGATAGCTCAATCCATTCAGCATATCCTCGTCTCCCGTTTAATGTCGTAATCTTTTCGCCGGTAAATGAGAAAATCGGTCAATGTGTATATATGCGCAAGTTGGGTTTGTTGGTACAAAAATGTGATGAATGCGTTAAAATTATGCTGCCGAAGCACTCTTAGAGCTATAAAACAAGGCATGTTAGTTCGCTCAATGTATCTACCAACCACAAAATCGTATAGCCACCAGAAGCGTATTAGTTGTTTTCGAGAGAGATGAGAAGATGCAGAAAAGATATGTGTCGATATATTTTAAAGAATTATTTATTTTACTGATTTGGCAGATTCCAGGGCATGGTGGGCCCAGTCGCCTAAGTGCTGGAATTCGCTGAAATGTGCGTCCCTCAGGTGTAACAGAAACCTATGCTTCGAAACCTGTCTCGGTTTGTCTGATCCATACCCTTGCTCCTGGGTGTCGCCAAAGTTGTAACAATCTCACACCTGCATCATTTCGGGGGCCCCTCCCCAATCAACCTGACACGATGCGATGTTGTAGAAATATTGTTAAAGCGCTGATATCTTTTGTCGCAAAAGAATGGGCTATAAACAACATCTTTAGGCTATCCATAGTCTCTGATGAACCTCAATGAAGCAGTTGTTTGTCAGGGAACAAAAATGTTTATACAAAATCAAGGGCAAGAATAACGTTAATCCAGTTAATTGTGGCCCCATAACTCGACGTGAACAGCTTTCTCTCTTAACCGCTGGTCGTGAGTTGGAATCCCATATTCCTACATTTCAACGCCGTTCTGTTACACCTGAATTTCATGAAGGTTCTACCCCCTTGTATTGCAGGATCCGACAGTTGTGGGTTCGAATCCCAGAGTCGGCATGGTTATGTTTCGAGGTTTGTTAGCAAATGTCCGTGCTAAGGGTTTCACCAAAGGGGTAAACGCCTAGGATCTGAGTTTCGGGCTTTTCTCCCTAATATGTGAGTGAGTTAGTTGGGTTTAACGCCGCTTTTAACAGTATTTCAGTTATATCGCGGCGTGTCAGCTTCATGTGGGAGGAAAGCCTGAAGTGATGCAGGTCTCAGACGTTTACCACTTCGGTGAAACCCACGAGCACGGGTATGGTGCTGACAAACCTAGAAACATAATTGGGGCGAACCGGGATTCGAACGCACAATCATAGGTTTCTGGCGTGCCCAAGGGACGCAACTCTGCACAGCGAATCGCGGTGCCTTAGATGACTGGGCCACCCGTGCCCCCTTCTCCCTAATTAACCACTGTATAACTGAAATACTGCCGTCTCATTCACTCACTCACAAATGTACACAACCTTCTTTCTTGAATGGGGCACCGGTGGCAAAGTCGTCTAAAGCGCCGCGATTTATTTTCGTTGCGTCCCTTGGGCACGCAAGAAAGCTATGTTCGTTACAAAGGTGGTAAATGTCTTTAAACCTGCATCACTTCTGGCATTCCTCCCGCATGACGCTGACACGCCGTGATATAACTGGAATAATGGTCAAAGCGGCGTTAAACCCAACTTACCCACACTGTGACTGTGTCCCATTGAAACACCCGATCCACAGTTTAGTCGAAGCCATGGGATGCTGGGGACAGATTCTGCTCCGGAATTCCCACGGGGTCGGTTTCAGAAACAAAGAAAAAGTGTTTCTAGTGATTGTATATTGTTGTATTACACAAATATATAGCGTACATGCCCATAGCTTCAGTTATAACATCACAACTACCCCGTCTGTATTCACAAGGTGTATATGTAATAATCTCTTCACATTTAACCACTCTCATCCTGTCTGTGCGCTGCGATTCGTAATCAGGGACAGATGATGTTTTTTGGCCCACTTCGTCCTAACATTCTCTAACCTGTAAAAAAATAAAGTTTAGCAAGTTTACAAAGTGGAGGAAATAAATGACAGTTAGACATATTTACTGTGTAACAGTAAGAGGATGCGAGAGTGTACATTTCACACAGGGATCAGCCTCCGGAGGGAGCGTATCATAACGGTGTCAACTATTAACAAATATGAGTTATTATGAAGTGTGGTGCGAGCGAGTTTAACGTCGCTCTGAACAGTTTTTCAGTTATACCACGGCGTGTCAAATCCATTTTCTGAATAAAAGTTTGACTTTGTGAAAGCCGTTGCTCAAAGATTGCTTTGTGAATATGAACCTATTCATTTGTTTTTTGAATATTGCGAAATGATTTTGAGAGCACCCGTTGCGTAAATTTCGCTTCGAAGTGTCCCGGGTTTTATGCAATAACGAAATTTCTAGGCTAATGTGGCAAAGCCGTCTTGAGCTGTGAGACAACGCTTTGCCTCTTGCTCTACGTCATTTACTGACAAACTAGACCCAGGATCGAGCACGTTTTCAACTATTACCATACTGTTGAAACTATCTGTTATTAGATACACCCAGTAAGGTGGCATCCTTCACTAACACCTAATTCTTCTCCAAATCGTGTTACCTATATTTCCCCTGGGTTCACAAAGACTGCTTTCAAGGCCGCAGTGCCATGTTTTACGTTAAACTGCTAACAAAGCCAGCATATGCCCCAGAACCCGCACTCAAATAACGCGAGATCTATCTAGTCTTCATGCACATTTGACAGCTCAAGAAAAATTTGGACATGTGCCGGGCACGTGCAACAGGTGCTCTAGACGCTGTTTTGCGCCTTGCACGTGCTTGGGGCCGTCGCTGTTATGGTGGCAAGCTCCTTTGAGGATCATCAACATTCTTGTGGCTGCAGCAAGTGTTCAGTCTGGGCTATTGGGACCTACATACGGCTTTCCATGTTGCTGTTTTTTTTGTTATAAATTCCCGCAAGTTTGCACAGCAAGATAATAGCCACCGTCAAAAACTACGTAGATACAATGACTACGTGTATACAGGGATTCTTTTTCGCCTGTGGGTGTCATAATCAATTTGTGTTTTCGGGTGATATTTCTTGAACTCTTGCGCAGCACTGGCCTTAGGCGTGGTTGGCACGAGCAGGTATCTGGAGAAAAAGTAATGTTTCCCTTGAGAGAGAGCAAGGTATCTTAAAACATTCCTCGGATATGTAGCATAACGGCCGATATTTTCAGAACACTGCTAGGAAAGTTTTTACTTTTGACAATTAACATCATTCCAGAGTCGTAACTTTTGGCACTTTTGGTTTTTGTACTTTTAGAGCGTGATGTAATTAAACAATACTGTGTAACCTTGTTTATCCGGAGGGGTGTACAGAATATAGAGTGGGAGCATATAGACGAAGTATCACTGGGCTTTATTGTGTATAGTCTAAAGTTTAACAGGACCCAGGGCGATTAGTTGGTCCAGTGGCTGAAGTGTTTGCGCGTCTTGTCAAAGATCCGGGTTAGATGGCCAACATAGTTGACATTCTTGGTGTGTCGCGTTGGGATATTTTGCTTGCAAACTAGTTAATATTATTTAACGTCAATATTACGTTTAGCTATATCACGTGTACATCCGGGGTAGAATTGGTCTTCAGTTAACAATGCTTGCCGTAAGGGACAAATAACGGGATCGGCTGGTCAGGCTCGCTGACTTGGTTGATGCATGTCATCGTATCCCAATTGCGTGGATCGATGCTCATGATGTCAATCACTTGATTGTGTGGTCGTGACATAATTATTAACAGACCCTCGTCATATAGCTGAAATATTTCAGAGTACGACGTGAAACAACAAACAAATAAACCTAAACGCCGACATGAAAATTATCTAGTCTTGACAAAACAAACCAGTGACTTTAAGCATTAGCAACGATCATGGTCAGGCTCGCTGACTTGGTTGATGCATGGGATAATTGCGTGGACCGATGCCCGTGATGTCAATCACTGGAATGTCAGGTGCAGACTCGATTATCTACAGACCGCCGTCATACAGCTAGAATATTGCTGAGTGCGGCATTAAACAACAAACAAACAAACAAACAATCAAACTACCGTGTAAAATCCGTTCATGAGCACGCATTCGATAAAGCAACCACTCGAAGTCCAAACTGACACTTGTGTGCACGAGCTGCACGAGTTACACGAGTGACACGCGCAGATGAACACCTGCTACCACGAGCTCGTGCTTGACATGCATGTTACAGGCAGATTACCATTACGGAGTGAAGCTCAACTGTTTGACGCAATTAGCCCAAATTACGGTTTATAATCTGTGACAGGCAATGGTGTTTTCACCTTAAAAGTAGTAAACGTGATACGACTATGTCGTCGCACATCCATTACATGTTGAAGCGGGGAAATGGCCGCTTCTGAAAGCTATGGCTGCGAGGAGGGCGGTTTAACGACCCAATAAAATGGTTGCAAAAACCTTGCATTAAGGAAATGTGTTTTTGTACAAGTAGAAAGTGCGGCTACACATGTTTTCACTTGCTTGCAGAGGATGCGGTGAAACTCTATGTGTCTGTATCGCTGCTGGTCCCGCTTCTCTTATCAAGGTGGCGCGTGGCAAGAAGCGATAGTATGCAAGACATGGCGGATGAGGAAATCTACCGCTGATGGCGGCGTTGAATGAACACGTTCATGTGGTTTCTGTATGAAAATTGCAATATTATTCAAAGTTAATTTAACAATTTTGTTATCACAAATGATAACGGTATGTACCTTGGCTGTAATACCGAAAATATATTTTTTGTTTAAATGCCGCACTCCGCAATATTCTAGCTATATGAGCATGGTGACATTGTGAACTATATGTTTTGGCATTTGGGCTGGAATATGTTGTATTCGAGTCTTACAATTATATGAAAAAAGTACACAACGTTTTGGTCCCGAACTTATTATGTTTTGTGTCTCGTTTTCATTGACGTGTGTATGAGGGAATGTTGTTTCAAGCTTCAGTACAAAATTATCACAACACACGTATTGGGGACAAAATTATTGTCCAGAAAATAATCACAGATATATATTTTTTAAGACCCGACGTAAGACAATTTCCCCGTAAAGATAATTAGTCTTCACCAGTCGATACATGTCGTAACAGGGAGACTAGCGGGACCGGGTGATCAGGCTCGCTGACTTGGTTGATGCATCTCATCGTATCCCAATTACGTAGATCGATGCTCATGTTGACAATCACTGGATTTTTGTCCAGATTCGATCATTTACAGACGATCGCCATATAACTGGAATGCTGCTGAGTGCGGCGCAAACAACAAACAATAACGAAAGACAGTTATTAAAATCTTTCAACCAGTTTTGTTCTTTCGCCTTTAACAATGTTTATATAATATCGAGTATATGCACAATATAATTCCCCGCATAACCATTCATATAGTTTACGAATTCGGTGATCATCTTAAAAAATGACGTAAACAGCTGTTGGCTATTACACAGTGTTGTCGCGTGCCAACTTCTTGCGTCGGGTGGTAACAATACATTGCCTTCCACTATGTAATCGCACACAAACTGAAAACTGTCTACTCAGCGGTTCTCGAGATTTTTTAAGGGTCCGGAAATATTTATATTGTACTTCTAGAAATGGGAATAATCATCCGTTGATATTCTTACCACGGTAATAAATCCATAATCGCGACCTCGTAGATCAAGAAACACGGGATCATGATATTGAAAATAGATTTTAAGTGGAATTTTATCTGATAAACAGAATGCAGTATTTAACATGGGCGTTCACAGTATGACCCAGTATAATATATAGAATGCATAAGGTCCTTCCTTGAAGCGACCAAGGACGCTGGTGGTGACACGAACAGAGCTACTATCAACACAACCTGTGTTCTCACACAGTCAAATTCTCGTGGTTTTCCTTTAGACGGATATCTGAGGTTTCGCCCATAGTTGCGTATTGTCCTTATGGAAGCAGTCTCTGATTGGCGGATATGTCGGTCATAACAATATTATGAGTTATCAAATATGGGTGGAGATACTAATAAACAGTGGTGGATCCGATATGATTATGAGCAAAAATTCCAAAGATGAGTGTCTCCGTTTTATTAAAATTCATTTGTATTTTTACAAGTGATAAGTGACCCCCCCCCCCCCCTCTCTCTCTCTCTCTCACACACACACACACACACACACACACACTGCAGTGCAACTTCGGTCAAAGATAAGACCATTTTACAGACATTCTACTCGCATTTTTTTTAAAATTTATCATATAATTAATTATATTCGACATTTTGCAAGAATAATTTAATTATTTTAAGTACATGTAACAATATGAATAGTTGAACAATGTGGGAATTCTAAGGACAGGATACACACTTTTCAAGACTTTCTAGGTTCCATATTTTTGGAATACGTAATAGCAGACACAAATGGTGCTCTGGTATTTAGTCTGATGGCGTGGTTCATTGCCCGTGCTGTCCTCCACACTTTTGTCTGTCCCAGATTCGAGTATTTACATGCCACCGCACTCAGCAATATTCCAGCTATATGACGGCAGTCTGTAAATAATCGAGTCTGGACCAGACAGTCCAGTGACTGACATCATGAGCATCGATCCACGAAATTGGCATACGATGACATGCATCAACCAAGTCAGCGAGTCTGACCACCCGATCCCGTTAGTCGCGTCTTACGACAAGCATAGTCGCCTTTTACGGCAAGCATGGTTTGCTGAAGACCTATTCTACCCCGGATCTTCACGGGCCACCTCTTACGACAAGCATGGGGTTCTGGGGAAGTTTCGGGCTTAACCGCCTGGATGCCAGAGGGACATATATGTCCCTCCTCTTCAACCCATAAGATAGGACATTTTATATTCTGCATCTCTGCGTAATTTTATAGCCGGGGTTAGAAGTGCCGGTTAAAACTGTTGAATGTGTATGGTAATGAGTTCAATTTGGTCCAGTTCCACGGTTGACTGATAGGTGAATAATGAACACAATGTGGCACATCCGGGTATATTCGTAATGCTTTGAATATTTCCCAGGGAGGAACAAACAACTGATGACGTCATGTCGTGAGAGCAACTAATGATATTCACCAGTGTTATGTTGACGTGACTGCGGGAGTCGTAAGGAAGATATTTCCCCAACGATACCACGACACACCTCCTTAGATCATGAACTTCAAAGAACCCTATCTCTAGAACGACATCAAGAACGGTTTGCGGTAGTTTAATCTTGTGGGGACTTCCGCTTTTACAAAGCGACATGCGCCCCACAATGTATATGGTTGACCTTGGACAAGACATGTCTCACGGGACGCGAGCTAAGGTTTGGTGTACATCAAAGGTGTGTACATTCTAGCGAATGGTAAATAGTCGTGGTTTTCCTGGTCAAACAGTTGCAATGGCAGAAGAGAGTTCCCCGGAGACAGGGTAGGAAGTGGCGTTACAATGGCAAGGAGCGCACCCTCATATCCTTTTCATTGTAAGACACTAGATCATACATTCAGCGCAGCCATTCGAACTACTGTTGGATACTTATGGAAGAATTATCAGGTTTTTCAGCGATAACCCAAGCTAAATCGACACTCGGAAACCCCCCGGGATATTCTCATGAAGTCACACGTTTAAGGTACCACTTCCTATGACCCCCCCCCCCCCCCCCACCCATCCCCCCCCCCCCCCCCCCCACACACACACACACACAGCCCTCCCTTCCAACCCAACACTCACCCAACCATGCAATGCACCCCAACCAAACTCAACCACACACACCCATCCTAACCCTAACGAAATCCGTTGCAGTTGGTTCAATAATGAACACATGAACTCTTAATATTTCCAAACTGACCTGGAATATGCACTTCCAACCCAATACGCTGTTATCAAACGTTATTTTTGAACTTCCGACATCAGCAAAAAACATGAGTTAGTTATTTCGACATTCTATTTGTGTTTCATGAAACAACGCCAAATTGATTTCTTACACGTCAAGATACGTTACAGAAAACACCGTGAATGTTCTCTAACCTTGGCTTCAAGAACAACATGGATGTCACAGACTGATACAATCGACATCGTATCAATGACATTCCTGCAGCACGAAGGGCACGAGCGCTGCAGAGCGCGCGTAACATACTTCCCCGAAGACTATTCGAGGATTGAAAAAGTAATCTTCAAGAGACGTCTGATGTATACGATTATCCGAAAACATCGTCCCTAATATCCCAGTCAAGGTGACCCAGCTCTAGCTGTTCACCAGAGGTCGGCATATATGTGATATATCACGTGGATATAGTCTTTTTGTGTTTCTGTACGCTTATGACATGTTGCTGTTAATTTCTTATGCGTGACACTGCAGCGAGAAGTGCACGGATGTCGGTACGGGAGGCTATGGAATCCTGCGAGGGACATTGTCACGTTGTCGCGCTTTTGTTCATAATGTGGATTTTTGTTTTGTTTTATTAGGGATACAACGCAGAAATATCCCTTCTAGAATTCCATAGGATGCAGAATTTATTAAATGGAATCCCTTCACACGGCCCTGTCATGCAATGAGTGAGTGAGTTGGGTTTAACGCCGTTTTTAACAGTATTCCAGTTATATCGCGGCGTGTCAGCTTAATGTGGGAGGAAAGCCCGAAGTGATGCAGGTCTCAGACGTTTACCACTCCGGTGAAACCCACGAGCACGGGTATGGTGCTGACAAACCTAGAAACCAAATCGGGGCGAACCGGGATTCGAACCCACAATCATAGGTTTCTGGCGTGCCCAATGGACGCACCTCAGCACAGCGAATCGCGGCGCCTTAGACGACTGGGCCACCCGTGCCTCTGTCATGCAATAAGTTTGTACTGATCCTAACTGATGAATGAATAGGTAATGCATAACACTGGCTCGCGATCTATAGTGAGTGAGTTGGGTATAGCTCCACTTTGAACACTGTTTCAGTTATAACACGGCGTGTCAGCTTACTCGAAGTGATACAGGGCAAAGACAATTCGCTCTTAAAGAAACCCGAGAGAACAGACAGAGCAAGCATTAAAATCAAGAAGACTATGGGATTCGAACTTCGATCAGCGGATCTTGGAGCGGCAGAAGGACACAACTCTGCAAAGCGAACTGCGACGCCATAGGCCACAGCGCCACCTTTGTCCCGTTATAATTAAGTGTACACACACTGATCTTACCCACGGACTCGATCGTTAACAGACTACCATAACGATAGCTGGAGTGAGTGAGTGACTGAGTTTGATTTGACGCCGCTTTTAGCGGTATTCCAGCAATATCACGGCGGAGGACACCAGAAATGGGCTTCACACACTGTACCCATGTCGGGAATCGAACCCGGGTCTTCGGCGTTGACGAGCGAACTTAACCTCTAGGCTACCCGACCGCCCCTACGATAGCTGGAATACTGCTGACCGTTCACACGCGTTCACTCCTACTGTATCGCATCCACTCCGTCCCGATCCGTAATGTTCCAAGTTAGTATAGGTCTACCGCGACCCTGCTTGTCATAAGAGGCGATAGACTAACATCTAGTCTCTGAAATGAACATATCGTACAGAAAAAAACCCAGTTCAATTATCTTAATAAAAATATAATAAAAGGGAGCCTGGAGACTCTCTTCATTTTAAGATACTGTAGTAATCTAGACTTGCCAAACATAATAGACTTGCATGGGCTGTATTTGATATATATTTGTATCAGGGTCTGTAAGACAGACTAAAGAGGCGACTATGCTGGTCGTAAGAGGCGACTAACGGGATCGGGTGGTCAGGCTCGCTGACTTTGTTGATGCATGTCATCGTATCCCAAATACCTACATCAATGTCCATGATGTCAATCACTGGATTGTCTTGTCCAAACTCGATTATTAACAGACAGCCGTCATACAGCTGGAATATTGCTGAGTGCGGCCTTAAGCAATAAACAAACACACACTTACTCCTCTCATTCACTGTGGCTCCTCAAACTCCGATGATAGCACTTGACCGCTTAAACTCAAAACGTCCACACTGACTCAACGTTAATGACATGAGATGGGACGTCTGGCATCACACATTCGTTACCCAGCTGTGGTGTAGAACATTTAATAAATCCAAAGGTATTTTCGCCTTCTTTGATATATGGACAGTTTCGACATTTCAGTCAGAACTGAGAGATTTATGTGTCATGCCCTGCTTGTGAAATAGAAGACGAAAACCCATTTTTCCAAACGCACACCCTATTAAAACCAGTCGGATACTAGCCATTTCGCTATCAATTCATCACCTGTTTTAGCAGTATCAATAGCACCTATCAGTTCGGACACGACCAATGACCTAGTGACCTAGATCCGTAATGCCCGTGCAGCGATGCGTGCGCAGTTTATCAAATCCCATGTGGCATATATCCGTTACGGGACATAACTCGTCCAAGTTGTATCTAGGCGATAAATCTTTAGTAATGGTCAAGTGTATAATGAGACCTTATGGTTCTATACGGTCTGAGACTTTCATCATTGATCCGAAACGATGTGGTATCAGCTATCGATAGTGAAATCACTCGTGCCTTGCGGTAATGGCAGTTTCCGATGTGATCGTGACTATAAAAAATATTAATGATAATGCTGGGCTTCTGGTCACATTACAAACATTTATATGTTATTTTGACACAGGGTAATGGTTGGGAGGTGATTTGTCTGTTTTCTCCACAGAATGATACTGATGATGAGGAGATCGTAGCCATGGGACTATCCTAATACCCAGACATTAACATTGGCTTTTGACAGACGTAGGGCCTACTTGTCACAAAGAGATCTTAGCCATGGGACTATCCTAACACCCAGACATTAACATTGGCTTTAGACAGACGTAGGGCCTACTTGTATAAAGAGATCGTAGCCATGGAACTATCCTAATACCCAGACATTAACATTGGCTTTTGACAGACGTAGGGCCTACTTGTCACAAAGAGATCTTAGCCATGGGACTATCCTAACACCCAGACATTAACATTGGCTTTAGACAGACGTAGGGCCTACTTGTACAAAGAGATCTTAGCCATGGGACTATCCTAACACCCAGACATTAACATTGGCTTTTGACAGACGTAGGGCCTACTTGTATAAAGAGATCGTAGCCATGGGACTATCCTAACACCCAGACATTAACATTGGCTTTTGACAGACGTAGGGCCTACTTGTACAAAGAGATCTTAGCCATGGGACTATCCTAACACCCAGACATTAACATTGGCTTTTGACAGACGTAGGGCCTACTTGTACAAAGAGATCGTAGCCATGGGACTATCCTAACACCCAGACATTAACATTGGCTTTTGACAGACGTAGGGCCTACTTGTATAAAGAGATCGTAGCCATGGGACTATCCTAACACCCAGACATTGACATTGGCTTTTGACAGACGTAGGGCCTACTTGTCACAAAGAGATCGTAGCCATGGGACTATCCTAATACCCAGACATTAACATTGGCTTTTGACAGACGTAGGCCCTACTTGTACAAAGAGATCGTAGCCATGGGACTATGCTCTCTTTCAATTTGTAACAAATACTTAATACGGACCTTGGCTAGGGGTTTGTTACGACGTAAATTGTAATAACGCGGTAAATTGTAATAAACTGCGGTAAAATGTAATAACACTGCGGTAAAATGTAATTCTGCGGTAAATTGTAATACATACTGCGGTAAATTGTAATAACTTCACTGCGGTAAATTGTAATAAAAACTGCGGCAAATTGTAATAACTTAAACTGCGGTAAATTGTAATAAAACTGCGGTAAATTGTAATAACCACTGCGGTAAATTGTAATAACTTCACTGCGGTAAATTGTAATAAAAACTGCGGCAAATTGTAATAACCACTGCGGTAAATTGTAATAAAGATTATTGATTTGCAAATATACAAAGAAACTTGCATGAAGTATAAAATGTGCGACCAAGCTGTTTGGAAATCCCGTGCGCGAAATACGCATCAGTCGGAAAGCGCACGTTAAATCTCCAAATTAAGTAAGTAAGTAAGTAATGTTTGGAAATCACATTCCGGACTTTGAAATGATTGATTGATAAACACTAATGAACATTAAATTCTGGATATTTGCGTTTACTATGAACCAAATTCAAATTCCATGAACAATTCCAACCTCCAGCATGTTCAAGAAGGAAATTAAAAAAAAGCGATTTTGTTTCAATTTGTATCATGTTTATTGAAACACAGGTTCGTCAAATTGTAACAAACTGCGGCAAATTGTAATACCAAGTGCGGTAAATTGTAATAACATCTCCTAATCCTTCCTTTTTCAAACTGAATTCAAGTTCCAGTGTTTGTTGGACCTTAACATGATCAATTCCAACCTCCAGCATGTTTAAATAAATAAAAAAAGCGATTTTGTTTCAATTTCTATTATGTTTATTGAAACACAGGTTCGGCAAATTGTAACAAACTGCGGCAAATTGTAATACCAAGTGCGGTAAATTGTAATAACATCTCCTAATCCTTCCGATTTCAAACTGAATTCAAGTTCCAGTGTTTGTTGGAACTTAACAAGATCAATTCCAACCTCCAGCATGTTTAAATAAATAAAAAAAGCGATTTTGTTTCAATTTCTATTATGTTTATTGAAACACAGGTTCGGCAAATTGTAACAAACTGCGGCAAATTGTAATACCAAGTGCGGTAAATTGTAATAACATCTCCTAATCCTTCCAATTTCAAACTGAATTCAAGTTCCAGTGTTTGTTGGAACTTAACAAGATCAATTCCAACCTCCAGCATGTTTAAATAAATAAAAAAAGCGATTTTGTTTCAATTTCTATTATGTTTATTGAAACACAGGTTCGGCAAATTGTAACAAACTGCGGCAAATTGTAATACCAAGTGCGGTAAATTGTAATAACATCTCCTAATCCTTCCAATTTCAAACTGAATTCAAGTTCCAGTGTTTGTTGGACCTTAACATGATCAATTCCAACCTCCAGCATGTTTAAATAAATAAAAAAAGCGATTTTGTTTCAATTTCTATTATGTTTATTGAAACACAGGTTCGGCAAATTGTAACAAACTGCGGCAAATTGTAATACCAAGTGCGGTAAATTGTAATAACATCTCCTAATCCTTCCAATTTCAAACTGAATTCAAGTTCCAGTGTTTGTTGGAACTTAACAAGATCAATTCCAACCTCCAGCATGTTTAAATAAATAAAAAAAAGCGATTTTGTTTCAATTTCTATTATGTTTATTGAAACACAGGTTCGGCAAATTGTAACAAACTGCGGCAAATTGTAATACCAAGTGCGGTAAATTGTAATAACATCTCCTAATCCTTCCAATTTCAAACTGAATTCAAGTTCCAGTGTTTGTTGGACCTTAACATGATCAATTCCAACCTCCAGCATGTTTAAATAAATAAAAAAAGCGATTTTGTTTCAATTTCTATTATGTTTATTGAAACACAGGTTCGGCAAATTGTAACAAACTGCGGCAAATTGTAATACCAAGTGCGGTAAATTGTAATAACATCTCCTAATCCTTCCAATTTCAAACTGAATTCAAGTTCCAGTGTTTGTTGGAACTTAACAAGATCAATTCCAACCTCCAGCATGTTTAAATAAATAAAAAAAGCGATTTTGTTTCAATTTCTATCATTTCTATTGAAACACAGGTGCGGCAAATTGTAGTGAGTGAGTGAGTGAGTATGGTTTTACGCCGCTTTTAGCAATATTCCAGCAATATCACGGCGGGGGGACACCAGAAATGGGCTTCACACATTGTACCCATGTCGGGAATCGAACCCGGGTCTTCAGCGTGACGAGCGAACGCTTTAACCACTAGGCTACCCGACCGCCCCGCGGCAAATTGTAACAAACTGCGGCAAATTGTAATACCAAGTGCGGTAAATTGTAATAACATCTCCTAATCCTTCCGATTTCAAACTGAATTCAAGTTCCAGTGTTTGTTGGACCTTAACAAGATCAATTCCAACCTCCAGCATGTTTAAGAAAATATAAAAAAAGCGATTTTGTTTCAATTTCTATCATTTCTATTGAAACACAGGTGCGGCAAATTGTAACAAACTGCGGCAAATTGTAATACCAAGTGCGGTAAATTGTAATAACATCTCCTAATCCTTCCAATTTCAAACTGAATTCAAGTTCCAGTGTTTGTTGGAACTTAACAAGATCAATTCCAACCTCCAGCATGTTTAAATAAATAAAAAAAGCGATTTTGTTTCAATTTCTATTATGTTTATTGAAACACAGGTTCGGCAAATTGTAACAAACTGCGGCAAATTGTAATACCAAGTGCGGTAAATTGTAATAACATCTCCTAATCCTTCCAATTTCAAACTGAATTCAAGTTCCAGTGTTTGTTGGACCTTAACATGATCAATTCCAACCTCCAGCATGTTTAAGAAAATTTAAAAAACCGATTTTGTTTCAATTTCTATCATTTCTATTGAAACACAGGTGTGGCAAATTGTAACAAACTGCGGCAAATTGTAATACTAAGTGCGGTAAATTGTAATAACATCTCCTAATCCTTCCTATTTCAAACTGAATTCAAGTTCCAGTGTTTGTTGGAACTTAACAAGATCAATTCCAACCTCCAGCATGTTTAAGAAAATTAAAAAAAGCGATTTTGTTTCAATTTCTATCATTTCTATTGAAAGACTCAGTCTCGACGACATATTAAAACATTCCAGAATGTTTATAATGTTTTAATGTTTTTAATGTTGAGAACTTTGTCAAAATATTTTTTAAGCGTAGTCTGAAATGAAAGTCACCAGTTTGAACAAAACTCGAGTGAGAAATGGCGATTTCTTGTTATTGGTTTCATTGGTCGGTCAAAGTTGGCGAAAGGACCTTCTGACGACACCCGTAATGTGATGTCCTTAGATCTTTGATGAGCGTTACCGATAAATAAGATCTGATTTTTATGCGGTTAATAATAAACTGTTACATTTTGTATCACTTTGCCATCGATTTTTAATATGCTCGTTGCAATTGTCAAAGTCAAAAACCCTAATGAGATCCTATCTACATGGTCACACCCGGACTGGTGATTGTTAAGAACACAAATCCTATTTACATTCTGACAACATGGCAGTCTACATTCATTTACAATACAACCTTATTATTAGCGGTATCATCCTCTCATTAATTCTTCCAAAACAGATAACGTCTGTAATTTTCAATTAAAGTCAGAAAAATGACACCTGGAATGAAATCAAACTTGGTTGTTTGCAACGTAATATTAGCGGGATCATTACGGTCGTTGTCATGTGATCGACGAAATAAACCAAAGTGCCAAAAAAAACAGATCATGAAACACATGTCGTCTGACGGTTGTCGTGTCGGATAATTATTTATCCTTTGATCGTAATTACAATCAAAGAATCCGTCGGGGTGCGATCGTGCGCTTGGGGTAAATTTGCGTCTCATTCCTTTACCTTTGCCCAGTCCACCTGCATAATTACATCACTAAATACACTTGGAAGGACAACCCTGAATAAACAATGATCAGTGACACTGATTAGTGACAATATCCCATAAATCTGTTGCTGATTGGATAGAGCAACATGTAAAACTCTTTGGGGCACCTTTCGCTACACCATTATTGTGTCAGCCGAAGATTTTACAATTCCCATAGCATACAACCCAGCAACCAGTCAGCCGAAAATTTGATCTCCAGTGATATCATTCTTCATCGGATGTGAGGATTTTCAGTAAGAGATTACCCGTTTGCAGAACAGTTCCTCATAAGGTGTGAGCAACTTTCAGAAAAGGATTACCAATTAGCAGAACAGTTCTTCATCGCACAACACCACGCAGTAAGTCGGCCATCTTTCTGTATATGTAATGGAGTTTTAATATATATTATATTGCTATGTAACGAACTTTGCTTTTCAGTGTACTTTAAAACAAATAATTCGGTATCTTGAGAAATATAGCTTTCTTAATGTTAATAGTAATGCTTTTCTAATATTAATGTGGAATCTGACTGCTAGTTTCTAATCTTTATAATATCTTTTTGTGAGCCACATAAAAATCTGTTTCGGAAAAATGGATGGAGATTGATTATAATCTGGCACTTTGAATGTTGATGATACTGTTTCAAACCTTTAATAACAAAGTGGCCGATCTCCGCTCTAAATATAAGGCTTTTCAAATATCCGCGGCAGCCTTCCTCTATAGAAAAAGTTTTCTAATATCTATGTTTAATGATATTGATAGGTTGCAACTTTTCGCAAAGCGGCAGCCTTCCGCTATAGAAATAGTGATTTTTCTAATATCTGTGTTTAATCATATTGATAGTTTCTAACCTTTAGCAAAGCGGCAGCCTTCCGCTCTAGAAACAGTGCTTTTCTAATATCTATGTTTAATCATATTGATAGTTTCTAACCTTTAGCAAAGCGGCAGCCTTCCGCTATAGAAATAGTGCTTTTCTAATATCAGTGTTTAATCATATTGATAGTTTCTAACCTTTAGCAAAGCGGCA
Source organism: Haliotis cracherodii (assembly GCF_022045235.1). Classification (NCBI taxonomy): domain Eukaryota; kingdom Metazoa; phylum Mollusca; class Gastropoda; order Lepetellida; family Haliotidae; genus Haliotis; species Haliotis cracherodii. Next base: position 51,920,920 of record NW_027266319.1, on the reverse strand, counting down.
GCCTTCCGCTCTAGAAATAGTGCTTTTCTAATATCTGTGTTTAATGATATTGATAGTTTCTAACCTTTAGCAAAGCGGCAGCCTTCCGCTATAGAAATAGTGCTTTTCTAATATCTATGTTTAATCATATTGATAGTTTCTAACCTTTAGCAAAGCGGCAGCCTTCCGCTATAGAAATAGTGCTTTTCTAATATCAGTGTTTAATCATATTGATATTTTCTAACCTTTAGCAAAGCGGCAGCCTTCCGCTCTAGAAATAGTGCTTTTCTAATATCTGTGTTTAATGATATTGATAGTTTCTAACCTTTAGCAAAGCGGCAGCCTTCTGCTATAGAAATAGTGCTTTTTCTAATATCTGTGTTTAATCATATTGATAGTTTCTAACCTTTAGCAAAGCGGCAGCCTTCCGCTATAGAAATAGTGCTTTTCTAATATCAGTGTTTAATCATATTGATAGTTTCTAACCTTTAGCAAAGCGGCAGCCTTCCGCTATAGAAATAGTGCTTTTCTAATATCAGTGTTTAATCAAATTGATAGTTTCTAACCTTTAGCAAAGCGGCAGCCTTCCGCTATAGAAATAGTGCTTTTCTAATATCTGTGTTTAATGATATTGATAGTTTCTAACCTTTAGCAAAGCGGCAGCCTTCCGCTATAGAAATAGTGCTTTTCTAATATCTATGTTTAATCATATTGATAGTTTCTAACCTTTAGCAAAGCGGCAGCCTTCCGCTATAGAAATAGTGCTTTTCTAATATCTATGTTTAATCATATTGATAGTTTCTAACCTTTAGCAAAGCGGCAGCCTTCCGCTCTAGAAATAGTGCTTTTCTAATATCTGTGTTTAATCATATTGATAGTTTCTAACCTTTAGCAAAGCGGCAGCCTTCCGCTATAGAAATAGTGCTTTTCTAATATCTGTGTTTAATGATATTGATAGTTTCTAACCTTTAGCAAAGCGGCAGCCTTCTGCTATAGAAATAGTGCTTTTCTAATATCAGTGATTAATGATATTGATAGTTTCTAACCTTTAGCAAAGCGGCAGCCTTCCGCTCTAGAAACAGTGCTTTTCTAATATCAGTGTTTAATCATATTGATAGTTTCCAACCTTTAGCAAAGCGTCAGCCTTCCGCTATAGAAATAGTGCTTTTCTAATATCAGTGTTTAATCATATTGATAGTTTCTAACCTTTAGCAAAACGGCAGCCTTCCGCTATAGAAATAGTGCTTTTCTAATATCAGTGTTTAATCATATTGATAGTTTCTAACCTTTAGCAAAGCGGCAGCCTTCCGCTATAGAAATAGTGCTTTTCTAATATCAGTGTTTAATCATATTGATAGTTTCTAACCTTTAGCAAAGCGGCAGCCTTCCGCTCTAGAAACAGTGCTTTTCTAATATCAGTGTTTAATGATATTGATAGTTTCTAACCTTTAGCAAAGCGGCAGCCTTCCGCTATAGAAATAGTGCTTTTCTAATATCAGTGTTTAATCATATTGATAGTTTCTAACCTTTAGCAAAGCGGCAGCCTTCCGCTATAGAAATAGTGCTTTTTCTAATATCAGTGTTTAATCATATTGATAGTTTCTAACCTTTAACTAAGCGGCAGCCTTCCGCTATAGAAATAGTGCTTTTCTAATATCTGTGTTTAATGATGCTATAGAAGTCTTCAAATCACTGATGATATCAGGATAATATTCAGCTTTTAATCCTTTCTAACCTTTAGCGGGGGCACGGGTGGCCCAGTCGTCCAAGGCGCCGCGATTCGCTTTGCAGAGTTGCGTCCCTTGGGCACATCAGAAACCTATGATTGTGGGTTCGAATGTTTCCTCCCACATTGAGCTGAAACGCCGTGTTATAACTGTAATAATGTTGAAAGCGGCGTTATACCCAACTCACTCACTCTAACCTCAAGCACAGCGGCAGCCTTTTGCTATATGAATGATGTGACGTTTGTTTTTCATATTGATGTTTTAATGAAACCGAACGTTGCAATCATTTCACATAACCATACATCATAACAATTGGTCTTCTGATATTATCTGAGGGAATAATGTCACTGAAAAATAAAGTAGCTAATACAACACATCCGCTAGTTTAGTATAGTTCAAAGCTTATTTTGCTTGAAACACAGGTTTTATTTAATTTATATCTTTTTCTGTAGCCTAATTCTGAGTATTTCTAACTAATTACAATTAGCTAGATGTATTTGGTCAAGACATTAAATGTTGATTTCTTATAGTATTTGTTATTAATTAAAATCGTGCAATTTTCGCGGCTTGTATTTTCATATGAAGGTTCAATAACAAAGGTTATAAAAACAATGAGATGATTTACTTAATTTGTGATTAAAGTATGTGTCAATATTGCCACTTTTTAGAATCACCAAATCTTGTTCTGGATGTATGTTGGTGTATGAGGTGATGTTGAAAGTGAACCTGTGCCTTCGTTCTCTGTGATAGAACAAAGTCAACTTTCCGCAAACATGCTATGATTGAAAATGTTTGATTAGTTATTAGAAAAAAATATACCAGTATATAACACTATTGTGTCGGAGTAGAGAAGTTATTTTCATCAAACGAACGTCTTTCTTTGATATTATTTATACAGTCAGTCTATACAGACCCAACGCCACTTTTAACAATATTTCAGTTATATGACGGCGTTAAAGTCTATTAAGTCTCCTAGAACTTGTCCATTACCATAGCAAGTAAAAGTTTTGAAAGCAATTTCTACTCCACTGTTTAACAACTGGGGTATCTGACGACAAATGGGGTTTTGACCAATTGGAATATGCCAATGAACCGATGTATAACGAAATATATACAGTACTCTGCATAGACGCCCGTCTGTATTTTGGAAAGTATATGCTTTTGTCTGACTCTGAAAACACTCAGTAAATATTTAGAATAGAATCAGATCAATGCTGACTGTCTTCGTGTTTGTAACTTACTGAACTTTACTCAGTTGATAAATGTAAATTTCATTTATATCAATGTCTGTCCCATCCACTTTACTGATCGGAAATTATCTAGAATTGTCCTATCGCAATATTTCCACGCTTGTCAGGCTGACACTTTCTTGAAATACAATCAAAAGTAGTCTGTGTATTATTGCCTATTGATCCCCTGTTTTATTAACTTATTCTTTACTTTAGTTCTTCAGTCACTATATATTCACTATGATGAATTGCAATTTTCATTGTGTGTATATTTATACACTTGTTTCTCTTTCAACCTCTCTACAGAAGGAAATCAATGTAATAATTATTAGATGAATGAAGTTGGTAGTATATTAATCCAGTAATTCAGTTGAAATATATCCGACCAGATATAACCTGATTTAATCGTTAGGCTCCCAGCAGAGGGCAAGGCGTGAGGCACTAGTTGTTGATAGACATCCGATGGAACAAATGTGTTAGCAAATAGCTTGGTCACCAAATAATTGGTCACCAAACCTGCTTCACCAACCAATATAGAAAACAAGCATTTACTGCATTGTATTACAGAAGGTAAAGTTATTAACTTAGAAGTAGAAGTGGACAGCAAATATTGAATACAGGATGCAATGGTAGGCATTGACTGGATTGTCTGGGGTGAGCGAGTGTAGGCGAGACATCACAGCAGGCAGAGAACACATGATGGAATCTGTAAACGTCATTACGACAATATTGCCTACATCTCTTCTATTATTAGTATAGTAACTTCTTGTACATAGTTTCCATCTTGTTTTATATAATTCTACAAGGTTCTGATCCGAATTACAGCGTCTTGTTTTACTCAATTCTTATGTACTTAAACTTATATATCCGATTTTCTATCGAAATGCTTTTCAATAATTTACAATCTGCAAACATCCCCCCATCCATAAAACCTTAATGTACTTAAAGTTGCTGAGGTTACACATTGCATTTAAAGCAACGCATCTTACAATATATAGAGAGGTTCTGTCATTTTAGTGGCTACACATTCAGTTTCTTTTGCATTAATTTATCCACAAACACACAGACCACGCCTTCTAGCGGGGAGCTTTAGACGCGTGTGTCACATTGCCCTGAAACACTGATTTCGTATCGTTGTCTAAAGTGTTTTTGTGTTTACGATTAAATAAGCAGATTGTGAAGTTATTTTTGTTACTTTTTAAATCAGAATCGACGATGATTTTTACACCCTGTTTTTTCATGTTATTTCCCCCATAAATTATATTCCCTACATAATATCTAAATCACGCGCTGTCTTCTCCGTTTCAATAAATTGTTAAGTTGATGCTTTTTTATGTAAAATTTAGACATTAAATTAAATATTCGACGTTTACTTCTAATTTAACATGACTTTACTTTTACATACATTTGCGTCCATTTGAATTCACAAGTAAGTTGCTACTTTCTTCCAGTGTTGCCAAAGTTGCTCATTGGTGCGCGAAGGATGTCCAACTGACCCCGGCTTTGTTCAAAGGACGTTCACGTACATTTTCAACCATGCATGCACTCGTTGTAGCAGTTCTGTGCTGTTTGACTTTGATTAACTGTAACGCGGCAGAAACGAAACGCAAATATACGCATAGCTTTGATGAAGAAACATATGATACTATTGTGTTACTCGTGTAAGGTAATTTTGAAACACCGGTCGCCGAAAGGACAAGAGTGCAGCGAAATGCCATTGTTAGATACTGGAGAAGAAAACACGACTTCTCTACAGGACCCGAGCCAAGCAACATATTGTACTTTAGAGGAAAACCAGTCTTAAAACGAAAGGAAGTTGCAAAGCTTGTCGAAAATGTATTTCACAACCAGAAATCAGCAGGCTACAGAAAGTTATGGCATTTGGCAGCTGATTCTTTGTCAGGGCTTACAGAGACCGCAGTACGGAACGAACTACGCACGAAAGAGAAATATTCCATTCACTCTGCCAAGTTTACAAATAAAGTTATCATCAGACCAGTGAGAGCAAAGTGTGTCCAATCACACCACCAAGTTGACCTCGTAGATTTTAGCAAAAGTGCTGTTCGGTGGAAAGGGAAAACATATAAATTCGTCCTGTCTCTTGTAGATGTGTTCAGTAGATATATATGGCTTGTGGCATTGCAAACAAAGAAAAGCAAAGGTGTAGCCAGTGCTCTGCGGGTGATCTACGAAGAACATGGACCACCTAACAAGTTACAAATGGACCAGGGTGTCGAATTTAAAGGACATGTAAATGAACTTTGTAAAACCCTAAAAATCAAACCCATACGCAGTAGACCTTACCACCCTCAATCTCAAGGAAAGGTGGAGAGATCCCATAGACAATTGAAAAAGAAAATAATGTATGATTTTGTAACTATGGGCGCCAAGGGCGTCAACTGGGCGTCACATTTGCGAAGATATGCCTCAATACTGAATAACGAAAAGAAAGAATGTTTAGGATGGCAGAGTTCCTTTGAAGTGTATTTCGGAAGAAAATCTAACACGGCTTTAGACGTTGATTCAGATGATTTCAATGCTGATATGATGATTGAAAATATTCATGAGCCTAACGCAAAGGACAGGTTGAAGCAGAGTAAGTATGTTACTCGGACTAGACATCGGGCTGAAGTTGCTACAAAGAAAACCGACAGACTCAGTATACAAAGACAACGAAGACTGCATCCGCCCTCGGTGTACAATGTAGGCGATGATGTTTTATGCAAATATGGTTCCAAGAAGGGAAAACTCGCCCCTAAAAAACAGTACGTTGTAAAAGGAAGGATTCTTGCACGCAGGTTGAAATCGTCTATGTATAAGATTTCATTCACAAATCCTATTACAGGAAAAGAGGACACGCCTGAATGGATTTCAGTTGATAGGTTGTCAAGTACCACAATTGATGAAGAGGTAAAACGAAAACAGAGGGCTTCCTCGAGACTACAGCGCAGACATCATCGAGCAAAGTATCAAATACCATTATTGGACACAGACAGGCCATTTGCATTACAAGGTGACATCGTGTATGACCCTCCGGGAAACGGTAACTGTCAGTTTGCAGCCTTGTGCCATCTTTTATCTAAAATTGGTATATTCAGATCGCCCAGGACACTTCGAGAACAGGTTGTCAGTTACCTCCTTGAACATCCCTACACTTCAGATGGATCCCCCTTGGAACTTTTCGTGGGCGAAGACTGGGATACATACATATCCGGTATGTTAGAGGAAGGTACCTACGGAGATCACATAACACTGCAAGCAGTCTCAGATATGTTTAATGTTGATATTATCGTGCACTCATCGCTTGGCGGTGATGCTACTGTAAACATCGTTCCTACATACAGTGTAGCAACCCAAACAATCAGTCTTGGCCATTTTGCTGAAGAAGAAGGGGAACACTATGTTGCTCTACAACTACATGAAACCCAAAGTGAAGATCAGCCACGAGACGGGGAAGGAAACAGAAACTTGCCAAGACAAGTCTTTGACAGCGCAAATAGCGGCGACGAAGAACACAACTTATCTCGACAGCATCATTCGCAATGTGATGATGATGAGTTTTTAGACATGCAAGGGAACATAAATGAAGGCTTCAACAGAACCAACAGCAGCGATGAAGAACAAGGTCATTCTCCGAGTAAGGATCGAGAGCCATTGGACATGCAGGGGGACCTAAATGAAGGCTTTTACAGTACCAACAGCAGCGATGAAGAAGTATTCCTCTCATGTCGAAAAGACAAGATGCCACAATATGATACGCAGGTTGCATTCACTGATCTGCCAAACGAGGTGGTGCTTCTAATCATCTTTACAGCTAGCCCAGCAGTCGTCTGACAGATTATTGTGCAAGACTGTTACATCTTTCCTGCAAGTGTCCAATCAGTTCCATCAACACACAAGATCATTTCTCCATCTGCGACCACGCATTTATTGCCCACACATTACTATTTCAAGAACCGTTAGTGTGCGTAGAATCATAATGCACTATGGAAAAAGTAGCGGTGTTGCAATAGAACTCAAAAGAATAATTAGCCATAGAAAGTGGATCAACGCATGGCTACTTCTAGAAGAGAATGCGTTCGAATGGTATGCAATAATAGACATATTTTGGAAAAAGTAGTTTTAAAAAGACATTGCCATCATATATTGAGCGAGACTGACGATTTTGAAACACCAGGGTTCGTCGAATTGACATCTCTGGCATCGTTGTCACATGGTTGGTTCATCGTTCATTTTGTCCATCATTCTGTATCTCTCTCTTTTCCGTTATCGAATATTTGGATATCAACAATTTCATTGCCTCTTTTTGAACAGTTCATATGTGAGTTTAATGTCTGGACATGTGTCATTTTAGTCTTTTCAGGGAGGGCTGTTCAAAATTAAATTAAATGGGGACATTATAAATGTATGGGATATTTGAAGGATCGTGTTTCATGTCAAAACATGTAATCTTATATATTTTCGATGGTGGTACCAGTGTGAAGTATAGGAATGTCAGGGTTCGACTTCCATGTAGAATACTTGTACATTTTCAACGCACATACATTCCTTCCGTTCAATTCGCAGCAGTTTTTTGCAGTTTGTAAACTTTTGCCGCATCTGATTAGAATAATAGAAATTGAAGCAAAATCGCTTTGTCTTCTTTTTCTAAAACATGCTGGATGTTGTCATTGATCATGTTAAGGTCCAACAAACACTGGAACTTGAATTCAGTTTGAAAAAGGAAGGATTAGGAGATGTTATTACAATTTACCGCACTTGGTATTACAATTTGCCGCAGTTTGTTACAATTTGCCGCACCTGTGTTTCAATAGAAATGATAGAAATTGAAACAAAATCGCTTTTTTTATATTTTCTTAAACATGCTGGAGGTTGGAATTGATCTTGTTAAGGTCCAACAAACACTGGAACTTGAATTCAGTTTGAAATCGGAAGGATTAGGAGATGTTATTACAATTTACCGCACTTGGTATTACAATTTGCCGCAGTTTGTTACAATTTGCCGCGGGGCAGTCGGGTAGCCTAGTGGTTAAAGCGTTCGCTCGTCACGCTGAAGACCCGGGTTCGATTCCCGACATGGGTACAATGTGTGAAGCCCATTTCTGGTGTCCCCCCGCCGTGATATTGCTGGAATATTGCTAAAAGCGGCGTAAAACCATACTCACTCACTCACTCACTACAATTTGCCGCACCTGTGTTTCAATAGAAATGATAGAAATTGAAACAAAATCGCTTTTTTTATTTATTTAAACATGCTGGAGGTTGGAATTGATCTTGTTAAGTTCCAACAAACACTGGAACTTGAATTCAGTTTGAAATTGGAAGGATTAGGAGATGTTATTACAATTTACCGCACTTGGTATTACAATTTGCCGCAGTTTGTTACAATTTGCCGAACCTGTGTTTCAATAAACATAATAGAAATTGAAACAAAATCGCTTTTTTTATTTATTTAAACATGCTGGAGGTTGGAATTGATCATGTTAAGGTCCAACAAACACTGGAACTTGAATTCAGTTTGAAATTGGAAGGATTAGGAGATGTTATTACAATTTACCGCACTTGGTATTACAATTTGCCGCAGTTTGTTACAATTTGCCGAACCTGTGTTTCAATAAACATAATAGAAATTGAAACAAAATCGCTTTTTTTATTTATTTAAACATGCTGGAGGTTGGAATTGATCTTGTTAAGTTCCAACAAACACTGGAACTTGAATTCAGTTTGAAATTGGAAGGATTAGGAGATGTTATTACAATTTACCGCACTTGGTATTACAATTTGCCGCAGTTTGTTACAATTTGCCGCACCTGTGTTTCAATAGAAATGATAGAAATTGAAACAAAATCGCTTTTTTTATATTTTCTTAAACATGCTGGAGGTTGGAATTGATCTTGTTAAGGTCCAACAAACACTGGAACTTGAATTCAGTTTGAAATTGGAAGGATTAGGAGATGTTATTACAATTTACCGCACTTGGTTTTACAATTTCCCGCAGTTTGTTACAATTTGCCGCGGGGCGGTCGGGTAGCCTAGTGGTTAAAGCGTTCGCTCGTCACGCTGAAGACCCGGGTTCGATTCCCGACATGGGTACAATGTGTGAAGCCCATTTCTGGTGTCCTCCCGCCGTGATATTGCTGGAATATTGCTAAAAGCGGCGTAAAACCATACTCACTCACTCACTCACTACAATTTGCCGCACCTGTGTTTCAATAGAAATGATAGAAATTGAAACAAAATCGCTTTTTTTATTTATTTAAACATGCTGGAGGTTGGAATTGATCTTGTTAAGTTCCAACAAACACTGGAACTTGAATTCAGTTTGAAATTGGAAGGATTAGGAGATGTTATTACAATTTACCGCACTTGGTATTACAATTTGCCGCAGTTTGTTACAATTTGCCGAACCTGTGTTTCAATAGAAATGATAGAAATTGAAACAAAATCGCTTTTTTTATTTATTTAAACATGCTGGAGGTTGGAATTGATCTTGTTAAGTTCCAACAAACACTGGAACTTGAATTCAGTTTGAAATTGGAAGGATTAGGAGATGTTATTACAATTTACCGCACTTGGTATTACAATTTGCCGCAGTTTGTTACAATTTGCCGAACCTGTGTTTCAATAAACATAATAGAAATTGAAACAAAATCGCTTTTTTTATTTATTTAAACATGCTGGAGGTTGGAATTGATCATGTGAAGGTCCAACAAACACTGGAACTTGAATTCAGTTTGAAATTGGAAGGATTAGGAGATGTTATTACAATTTACCGCACTTGGTATTACAATTTGCCGCAGTTTGTTACAATTTGCCGAACCTGTGTTTCAATAAACATAATAGAAATTGAAACAAAATCGCTTTTTTTATTTATTTAAACATGCTGGAGGTTGGAATTGATCTTGTTAAGTTCCAACAAACACTGGAACTTGAATTCAGTTTGAAATTGGAAGGATTAGGAGATGTTATTACAATTTACCGCACTTGGTATTACAATTTGCCGCAGTTTGTTACAATTTGCCGAACCTGTGTTTCAATAAACATAATAGAAATTGAAACAAAATCGCTTTTTTTATTTATTTAAACATGCTGGAGGTTGGAATTGATCTTGTTAAGTTCCAACAAACACTGGAACTTGAATTCAGTTTGAAATCGGAAGGATTAGGAGATGTTATTACAATTTACCGCACTTGGTATTACAATTTGCCGCAGTTTGTTACAATTTGCCACACCTGTGTTTCAATAGAAATGATAGAAATTGAAACAAAATCGCTTTTTTAAATTTTCTTAAACATGCTGGAGGTTGGAATTGATCATGTTAAGGTCCAACAAACACTGGAACTTGAATTCAGTTTGAAATCAGAAGGATTAGGAGATGTTATTACAATTTACCGCACTTGGTATTACAATTTGCCGCAGTTTGTTACAATTTGCCGCACCATTGTTTCAATAGAAATGATAGAAATTGAAACAAAATCGGATTTTTTTATTTTCTTAAACATGCTGGAGGTTGGAATTGATCTTGTTAAGGTCCAACAAACACTGGAACTTGAATTCAGTTTGAAATCGGAAGGATTAGGAGATGTTATTACAATTTACCGCACTTGGTATTACAATTTGCCGCAGTTTGTTACAATTTGCCGCACCTGTGTTTCAATAGAAATGATAAAAATTGAAACAAAATCGGATTTTTTTATTTTCTTAAACATGCTGGAGGTTGGAATTGATCATGTGAAGGTCCAACAAACACTGGAACTTGAATTCAGCTTGAAATTGGAAGGATTAGGAGATGTTATTACAATTTACCGCACTTGGTATTACAATTTGCCGCAGTTTGTTACAATTTGCCGAACCTGTGTTTCAATAGAAATGATAGAAATTGAAACAAAATTGCTTTTTTTTATTTTCTTAAACATGCTGGAGGTTGGAATTGATCTCTGTTAAGGTCCAACAAACACTGGAACTTGAATTCAGTTTGAAATCGGAAGGATTAGGAGATGTTATTACAATTTACCGCACTTGGTATTACAATTTGCCGCAGTTTGTTACAATTTGCCGAACCTGTGTTTCAATAGAAATGATAGAAATTGAACCAAAATCGCTTTTTTGAATTTTCTTAAACATGCTGGAGCTTGGAATTGATCTTGTTAAGTTCCAACAAACACTGGAACTTGAATTCAGTTTGAAATCGGAAGGATTAGGAGATGTTATTACAATTTACCGCACTTGGTATTACAATTTGCCACAGTTTGTTACAATTTGCCGCACCTGTGTTTCAATAGAAATGATAGAAATTGAAACAAAATCGCTTTTTTTATATTTTCTTAAACATGCTGGAGGTTGGAATTGATCATGTTAAGGTCCAACAAACACTGGAACTTGAATTCAGTTTGAAATCGGAAGGATTAGGAGATGTTATTACAATTTACCGCAATGGTTATTACAATTTACCGCAGTTTTATTACAATTTACCGCAGTTTAAGTTATTACAATTTGCCGCAGTTTTTATTACAATTTACCGCAGTGAAGTTATTACAATTTACCGCAGTATGTATTACAATTTACCGCAGAATTACATTTTACCGCAGTGTTATTACATTTTACCGCAGTTTATTACAATTTACCGCGTTATTACAATTTACGTCGTAACAGGGTTGCTTTGTGCAAGTGGACTCAGACACGTACTCAATTAAACAAATTAAAAGAAATATTAATAGGCCTTCGTTATGCAAATATCTTTATATTTTATGTTATTTTTCTCTTTCTGATTTACCATAATTTAGACTATCATATAATTTCTGAAAGAAAGTTATCTATAAATTTAAATAAAAATAATTCCTTGAGGGAACCCCGTGTATTCAGTGAGTGAGTGAGTATGGTTTTACGCCGCGTTTAGCAATATTCCAGCAATATCATGGCGAGGGACACCAGAAATGGGCTTCACACAGTGTACTCGTGTGGGGTATCGAACCCGGGTCTTCGACGTGAGGAGCGAACGCTTAAACCACTTGGCTAACCTACCGCCAAAGGACGGGAAGAGTACTGACTGCCACAGTTGAGAAGGGATAGGATCGGAATTAGGAGAATCTGCTATAATGCTCTAGGATCTGTAAGAGAGACAAGTGTGTGCTTTTAGTAAGAGACAGATTATCTGATCGCCATTGCTGTAAGACATACTTATCTTTGGTTTAAACAAGGATTGGTTTGGTTTGGTTTGTTGTTTAACGCCGCACTCAGCAATATTGCAGCTATATGACGGCAGTCTGTAAATTATCGAGTCTGGACCAGACAACCCAGTGATTAATATCATGAGCATCGATCCACGTAATTGGGATCGATGACATGCACCAACCAAGTCAGCGAGCCTGACCACCCGATCCCTTTAGTCGCCTCTTACGACAAGCACAGTCGCCCTTTACAAATGGCACGGGTTTCTGAAGACCTATTCTACCCCTGATCTTCACGGGTCGTTTAAACAATTAATCATCCAGTGAACATTTGTTTAACCCCCGAGACTTTTTCCAAATTATTTGTTTTGGATATCGAAGGCTCGGGTCCTCGGTAATACGTATTACGTCTACCAAATCCCTGGGTCACAAAGACAATGCTGCTAGGCTACCTGACCCAATATATCTCTCCTCTGCGACACGTGCATCTTGTGTGTGGGACCACCTCTGTGGTGTAGTAGATAGAGTATCTGCCCGATGAGAAAAGATCGGTGGTTCGATCCCCGGCCGCGTCATACTAAAAGACGTTAAAAGATTGTACTTGTTGTTACCCTGCCCGACGCTTGGTATTAAAGGATTTAAACAAGAACTGACGGCTCCTAGTCAGTGTACTATGTCTGATTGGGGTATCCATGTTAAACGGCTGCATGGTGTCTCAGTTGGCTAGCACTATAAAACCGGCATAAGTACGGACTGGTAAAAACAGCCATACACGTGCATGCACGTCGCTACATGAGTGTAGTGCAATAATCCCGCGTTAAACTTCATTTCGCTTCACGTCACTCGTGTATGATTCATTCAATAACCATTTTCACGCCTTTATTTATAGGAGATTTACACGACCAAATCTTGGATGAAATCTCGATGAAACTGCTGATCGTAAAGTTCCTTGAAACGCCCCAAGGGCACAGTCGTAGACATTTGTGTACAACGATTGTCACTGAATAGTGCGTCTAGACAGATAACGTGTTGGGTTGGTTTGTTTTTACAGCCATGCATACTTATGACTAACAATGAGTCGGGTGTGGGTTCCGACCACAGAGGGCGTTAAAGCCACACCGAACAGCGACTCATAGTAAACGACCATTTGATGGGCAAGTCCCCATTTCACAAACACAGTCTGTCCCATCCGTATAATTAATTGTACGCTTGATTTCTTTTCTAAAAACAAAATAATTATGTTTATTGCCGACCTTCACATTGAGTCAGATTTCACTTTGGTCCGGTTGGTCATTTAAGTTCAGGGGTCAGCGAGGTCAGATCAAGTTCAGTGTCCTTGTTGCCCAAGTCGCGCCGTCATGTTTTTCCGAAATAATTTTCATTCGCCCCGTTTCATTTCACCTGATCTGCCCCTTTGGGATTTCGGGTCCCCAAAGGTGTCTAGTACCCTATGTATGTTAAAAGCGTCGAAGAAAATGAGGATTGGGTGGTCACAATGTGTGAGTTTTTTTATTTTCTTCATCTTACCCCGACGGTGTAGTAATGTGCTGGGGCGATCACCCACTGGTGTGCCCAGACAGGCCCAGTTCTGCATGCCGCAGTAATAAGCTGTAATGTTTCTGATGGTAGCTTAAAACAGTGAGTGAGTGAGTTGGGTTTAACGCCGCTTTTAACAGTATTCCGGTTATATCGCGGCGTGTCAGCTTAATGTGGGTGGAAAGCCCGAAGTGATGCAGGTATCAGACGTTACCCACTTCGGTGAAACCCACGAACAGGGATTCGAACCCGCAGTCATAGGTTTCTGGCGTGCCCAAGGGACGCAACTCTCTTCAGCTAATCGCGGCGCCTTAGGCGACTGGGCCACCTGTGCCCCCTGGTAGCGTAAAACAACATTCGCTGGCTCCTCTTCTTGATGTTGGTCTCAGGTGTGAAGCAGATCCTTCCTCTTTGAGTCAAGGTTTGAAACTGCCTACAGCCAGTTCGAATATTTATGAGGGTTTCCTTGGAAGGAGGCATAAGCCACTTTCTGTGGAAACTCGCAGTAAGCCACTTCCTGGGGAAACCCGCAGTAAACCACTTTGTGTGGAAACTCGCAGTGAACCACTTTCTGTGGAAACTCGCAGTAAGCCACTTCCTGGGGAAACCCGCAGTAAACCACTTTCTGTGGAAGCTCGCAGTGAACCACTTTCTGTGGAAACTCGCACTAAACTACTTTCTGTGGAAACTCGCAGTGAGCCACCTTGTGTGGAAACTCGCAGTGAACCACTTTCTGTCGAAACTCGCAGTGAGCCACTTTGAGTAGAAACTCGCAGTAAACCACTTTCTGTGGAAGCTCGCAGTGAACCACTTTCTGTGGAAGCTCGCAGTGAACCACTTTCTGTGGAAACTCGCAGTGAACAAATTTCTGTAGAAACTCGCAGTAAGCCACTTTGTGTGGAAGCTCGCAGCGAACCACTTTCTGTGGAAACTCGCAGTGAGCCACTTTCTGTAGAAACACGCAGTAAGCCATTTTCTGTGGAAACACGCAGTAAGCCACTTTCTGTGGAAACACGCAGTAAGCCATTTTCTGTGGAAACTCGCAGTAAGCCACATTGTGTGGAAACTCGCAGTGAGCCACTTTCTGTGGAAACACGCAGTAAGCCATTTTCAGTGGAAACTCGCAGTAAGCCACATTGTGTGGAAACTCGCAGTAAGCCACTTTGTGTGGAAACTCGCAGTAAACCACTTTGTGTGGAAACTCGCACTAAACTACTTTCTGTGGAAACTTGTGATAAGTGGAATCGCACAGTTAGCCCACTTTCCGTAAAAACTCGCAGCAAGTCTGCTATTTGTTGAAACTCACAGAAGGTTTCTCTCTGAGAGGACAAGGAGACACACGGTAAGTCTACATTCGATGGCGACTCGAATAATAACCCATTGTGTTGGCTAGGCATAAGCTTACTTCTGTTGTGACACATTAAATATACATTTTGTCGATAAAAAACCCAATAAGCTCAAGTCTCAACAGTGACTCGCCTCGGGTTCATAGCTGAAATAGGCAACAAATGACTCGCTGTTTGGTATGTTAACATTAAGCTGGATGCCCCCGGCCGTGGGTTAAATAGAAATAAAATAAAGAACAAGACTAATAAATGCAAATTTTCAAATACCAAAGTATTCGACCCAATCCTGCCAGGCAGTTCACCTTGGCATCTTGTGACAGTGCCTCTCGTCACGATGACGTCATGACGTACAGATGGATAGCGGATAAAGATAGGATAGAATAGGGCAGAACGCATGCGCAGAATGTAAGAGTGCCCTTCAATGGGTAAAGATGACGTGTTGGTGATAAGCATTTACAAGAGCCCCGTTCTACAAACAGATGCTGATGCTACGACGATCGTAAGCCTTTATTAAAGTAAGGGGGTTACGATCACCTTCGTCCCAAGGTCACTTTGTGGAACAGAGCCCGGGCTCGATTTGGAAACCATTTGTATATATTTTGTGTATTCTCGAAATAACCTACGTAGAACCAGTAGAGCACAAGCAGGTCACAAGACAAAGTGTCTATATAGACTCCCTGCTGTTACTTTGGCTAACCCACACCTTTAGTGTTTTACAAATATATCTGGACCCCCTTTACCTGATGCCGCGAATAACTGCTCGATTGCTGACGTGACAATACAGATTATTTACACTAAATCATCTCTAATTAGAGGCTACCGTTCTGGTTGAAAAATTTCAGATAAACAGGTCTCTGTACTCACGAAAAATGGTTACGTACTAATATCCATTTAATTGCACATATCGACATTTCCTCTTAGTTACACATGAACATTTCAATTTAATGACAAATGTACATTTCCCTTTACTATCACATGTACATTTCCCTTTAATGACACATACATTTTCCTTTAATGACACATGGACATTTCCCCTTAATGACACATGGACATTTCCCTTTAATGGCACATGGACAT
Organism: Haliotis cracherodii; assembly: GCF_022045235.1. Taxonomy (NCBI): domain Eukaryota; kingdom Metazoa; phylum Mollusca; class Gastropoda; order Lepetellida; family Haliotidae; genus Haliotis; species Haliotis cracherodii. The sequence goes on along the minus strand of NW_027266319.1, from coordinate 51,904,859 downwards.
TTCCCTTTAATGACACATGGGCATTTCCCTTTACTGAAAACATGGACATTTCCTTTTAATGACACATGGACATTTCCCTTTAATGGCACATGGACATTTCCCTTTGTTGACGCATAGACATTTCCCTTTAATGGCACATGGCCATTTCCCTTTAATGAAACATGGACATTTCCCTTTAATGACACATGGACATTTCCCTTAAATGACACATGGACATTTCACTTTAATGAAAACATGGACATTTCCCTTTGTTGACACATAGACATTTCCCTTTAATGACACATGGACATTTCCCTTTAATGACACATGGACATTTCCCTTGAATGACACATGGACATTTCCCTTTAATGACACATGGACATTTCCCTTTAATGACACATGGACATTTCCCTTAAATGACACGGGTACATTTACAACAGTAATTCCCGGGGGGAATTTGCGGACCAGCGGGGTTTCACTGAATAAAGTTCTTGCAGCTCTTTGTACTACCCGTGTCGTGTCTGGTATCAATAAAGCACCGATATTCTTGTTCATGATGCAAGTTCCGAAAGATAATGCTGCTGTGAGTTAAAAAGTAGTTGGCTTTTCCTTTCAGATAAATTCTTTTTGAAGCCCTGACTGAAAAAATATTCTGTTTGAAGCAAACATTCCCGACAGAGTATATAATTGTCGTCACTAAATATAGTGTTGTAGTGTGACTGTTAGTTGGCTTGTGCCTCACAGGCAGTTTGAATTGTATACTCCCCAGGGAGCTGAGTGCACACTGATCCATTGACAGGGGTAATAATGTATCGCTTTAAGCATGCTTTAGGGTGTGGATTTGGCGCATTATAAATATGGAAATCATCATCATCATCATCATTATTATTATTATCATTTTCATTATCATTATCATTATTATTATTATATAAATAACAAAGCCATATTCATGCTGTGTCTTTAAGATCGCTTTCATTTCTCATCGATTCAGCGTTAGAAAGGTATACTTTGAAAACTGTGACGTCTAGTTTACTCAACTTCAACACCGTGTCCTAAATACCACAATAAACAACACCAGCTACTAAAACCACGTCAATTTACAAACACAGTACCACTTTAACGTCTTTTACGCTCAAACTAAGTCTATTTGTCCAGCTGTAACGTCAATTCTACGTCATTTAACACTGAGAAAGCCTCTCGTGTGTGTTAATTATCTCCCCTGATCAAATGCTCAAATCTGATTGCGTTATGACGTTTGAAATAAGATTCAGTTGACAAATAGCGGCATGCATTGTTGAACGACGGCGAGGTCAAACAGCCACAAGATAAGGGTAGAACGGTAACTACAATGCCTTCTATCACAGCGGGAAGACAGGCCTTGTGATCACCTGGATAAGAAACATACAAACACTTAATACTATTTCTAAAAGCGTCGCTTCAAAGGATAACGTACACATACACTGGGCCTGCAAGAGATAAGTACGACTGTCGATCTACATCGATACAGATATCTATAACGCAGCCAGTTTTGGGAGATAGGGATGGGCGGAGATAAACCTGACACCAACAAGGCGATGGTCCGACCCGATTGACATTGTTGCCCCACCCCAAGATGACCTTGATTCGGTATATAGGCAAGGTCACCATTGTGGACGGTCGGACGCTACCTGGGTGACTCACCTGGTCGGCTCCTTTGATCTTCATCTTTTGTGACGGTCCGAAGTGCGACAGACTCGTCCGGACAATGGCGGGGACGGAAGTCCCGTAATATAGCCCTTTTGATGTAGGCTCTCTTTCGGTGTAAGGCTATTCGTTTTCACTGAAGACACAGCCGACATTTACTTATGCTAATGCACGGTTTTCGAGACGGGAGTTAATTCTTCCGTGCTCATGACAAACTTGTCTTGTTTGTGTTTTCGTCAGTGCCTTGTAAAGAACATGAATTTCCTTTTAACTTTTGTTTAACTAGCCTATGACCCCTTGAACTTTCCCCCTGTCATGAGTCCAGAAATACCCGATTATGTTAATATTGAGCTATAAAGTCAATTTGCTTGTTTGTAATTTACAAACTAGATATTTTTTTAGTTGTTTTTTAAGTCTTGTTTTTATCAACGTTTAATACAGAAGAAACATCAGTGAAAGGATTAATGCTGACGAGCAGACACGAAGTCAGGGGTTTTATTATTACAGAATCGTTTTGAGATGGTCCCCTTTGAGGGAGTCGGTACAAAGTTGTCTCCCCTTAGGTTCAAGTCTCGTCTTCATTACGCGTGATAAACAATGCTGTATTTAATGTGATTGTTTGTTGAAATAGTCTTATCTGCCTCTAATAGCGCTAAAAGGTCAAATTTACTTACGAGTGCTGTTTTCGATAAAAATCGGGGAGAACAAACCTAATTTTGTTTCATCCCGTATGTTCGGCGTCACTGTGAGACTCTGACTTGATAACAGCCCCTTGTTGCAAGCCTAACGCTGAACGAGGCCAGGTGGCTGACTGGATAGTGGATAATTGTATGCACTTTTGTTTCTGGTTGACGTAATCAGCGTACAGTCATGTCCTAAAAAAAACCAAGTCAATTAATATTTGAATCCAATTTGGTGGGCAAGATAGGAGAGGATATTCGCCCTAACGTGATTATAATTAAATTGAATGGTGAATACAATAATCATCACACACCCTCCAATGGTGAACACAATAACCATCGTAAACTCTCCAATGGTGAAAAGAAAACTACCATTACTCCATACAACAGCGAAGAGAATATAGTGGGGCGGTTAAGGCTTAATTGTGCACTTTGGGTTAAAAGCACCAAACTTGGCACACTTATACACTGAACCATTCCGAACATTTTTGGATATGGATCCACCCCAGCAGAGCCCCCTGGTGGTAGAAAATCCAAGATGGCCGCCAACATGGCTGAATTCTCTAATGGTATCAATATATACTCAATATATCATACTTATCTGATCCATTTATACATATATCCATAGTAATGCATGCGGAATGAATTGCAGCTGAGCTGTATATAATTCAAATATAGTTTGCAGCGCCCACTGGTGGTAGAAAAATCCAAGATGGCCGCCAGCATGGCTGAAATCTCTAATGATATCAGTCTAAACTCAACACATTATAGTTACCTGGCCAATTTATACAAATTATCATTGTAATGTATTTAGGAGTAATCACAACAATCCTGTATATACTTCAAACCTAGTATGCAGCATACCCTGGCGGTGACGAAAGTCCAAGATGGCCGCCGACATGGTTTAAATCTGTAATAACTTTAGTCTATACTCATTATATCATAATTATCCTGTCACCCCACTTTTATTTGAATATAATTACCATTAGACCCGCTTATGGTGAATACAATTACCATCAACTGTCTCCAAATGTGAATGAATTTACCATCAACAACAACCATGCTGATATTACCATCAAACATCCTCCTTAAGGGAACATAAGTATTTTCAGTTAACCCCCTCCCATGGTGAATATAATTACCACCAACCTAAACCATAGAGAATATAGTCACACTATAATCAACCCATCTTCAAGGTTATTATAAATACCATCAACCCCAGTTCAAGGTGAGTAAGTATGGTATTACATCGCTTTTAGCAATATTCCAGCTATATCACGTCGTTGGACACTAAAAATAGGTTCACACATTGTACCCATGTGGGGAATCGAACCTGGGCCTTTGGCGTGACGAGCAAACCCTTTACCCACCAGGCTACTCCACCACCCCCATTTCAAGGTGAATATACTTACCATCACATACCCTCCCTGGGTGAAATTAAGCACTATCAACCTCAACGATGGCCAATATCGTTACCATGGAAACCTCTCCACAGGTGGGCAATATAATATCATTACTATCATCCCCTCACCAGATGCAAATAATTACGTTCAGATACCCACCCACCCCACACCCCACAACCCAAAGACCACACCCCTCACATCCTACACCACACCCAACACCCCACACACCACATCACACCACACCACACCACACACACACACACACACACACACACACACACACACACCACACCCCACACCCCACACCCAATGATGAACATTGCCAACCCCCTCCCATGGTGAATATAATTACCGTTAAACCCGTAGCCAACCACAGTCGATAAAGTCCCAATCTGCTCCCTCACAAGGTAGATATAAATACCATCAACCTCTATCATAGTGAATAGAGTCACCATCAAACCAGGTGAATATATTATCATCACACACCTTCTCAATGTGAACAAAAGCACTGTAAGCGTCAACAATGGCTAATACAACTACCATCAAACACTTTCCAAAGGTAATTATGATAATACCATTAAAATCATCCCCTTACAAGATAAAAATAGTTACCTTCACACACCCTCCGATCTCTCCCCATTCCATCCCAACCACCAACCACACCTCGCGCCCCGCGCCCCACCCCTAATGAAATCATCATCCGCTCATTACACCCAGGGTTACAATAATTACCAGTATCCAAAAGTAAATAAATGGGTAATTACCAGTATCCAAAGGTAAATAAATGGGTAATTACCATCCAATAGACAATAAACGAATAAACCATAAAGCGAAAGAGATATAACGACGTTTATTACCTAAATCTAAATTTATAAATCAAGGTATTTCTATTTGATCTATTGAATTTACACCTGTCATTCCCAACGCCTAACCTCACCTCTACCCATGTTAAGAAATTCCTGGAATCGTGATTACATTCTTTATGCATAACTATCAGCGACTTCGATTGTTGTAAAAAGAAACCGAACGTACTTTTTTGTTATCGCGAGACAGTTAAAAGAACCATTCAATCACCCACAGACAGTTTAACAGGAAATTTAAATCGGTTTGATTAACTAACGACGTACCCTTATCCTATTTGCGTAGTTCGATGCTCATGATTTCAATCACTGGATTGTCAGGTCAATACTGGATTATTTACAGACCGCCGTCATATAGCTGGAGTATTGGTGAGTGCGGCGTTAAACAACAAACAAACAAACAAATAGAACACAACGACAAGCAATGACAAATGTTTCCAATACATTACAGTCGGTCTAAGATTAAAGGGATTTCGCATTGTCAATAAATGCTAAGGACAGCCGAATTAACGTCACAGCCTAAATGTATCCCAATACCGCTCCAGCTGAGCAAAGACAGATATATATCTAATAAATAATCATTAATATTGTCTTTCCACTCAATCTCGGTGGTATTGTATATGTTGTAAGAAATGTCAACAGTAACCTTTGATTTGTAAAATAAATTTGGCCTTCTAAAATCCGAGTCAATAAAACGGAGTATTCATTACCCCAGCTGCCATTGACGACACACATCCCGCTGAGCAACAATATGACACGAAACTGTGAATTTCATACCCTGTCAATCAAGTGCATACCTGTCTCTTGTAACTATCGAATAAGCACAAGAAGCTTGTGTCATATCCGAAATACCGACACTATAGATCTAACACACCTGCGTGTGGTCGACTTTATTACCCACGGCCGATTCATAGGAAATATCTAAGATTCGCCGACAGTGAGCGATTGCGGTTTTCTTGAAAAAAAACCCATAACAGTTCTTTTGTTAGCGTTCGTGCTGCTATATCCACATGAGCGCCATACCTGCAACTCACCTGCGAGTTTTACCTGAGATGTATAAGTACTGGCGTGCAGACAATCAACATTCCTTGTAGGAGGAAGCTGGGTGTAGAGGAGCCTTGCTTCGTCAAACTGTTTCACCCCCAACCCGTCAGTCAGTTCTCAAAACGGAATGTGTAAGGCAACTTTAAAACATGTCCTGTTTCTTATCGCCCCGCGACCCTGAAATAGGGAGGCGTCGAGTGTATTTTATTTTATTTTACTATCCAGTTTAGTTGATTTCTTTCCGAACCCGTCATGACCCATAATTTAGAGCTTAGAGCATGTTTTAAACTGTGGATTTGGCGCATTATAAATATGCACACAAATATCATTATTGTTATTCGTATTGTTTAGGTCTGAAATATAAGTAAAACATAAAACTTAACCTACCTTGATTATATATTTGTAAAACGTTACAAGAAAGAAAAAAATATTTTATGCAACGTGCGTTTATAAATATATCATGTCGGTCCGCGCATCAAACACAAAAAAGCTATTTGTGTAACTATATTTGTTTGATACATTTTTAATCATTTTGGAACGATTTCCATCAGGCAGGACAAAGGAACGGTATAATGATTTAAATAATTATGTAAACAACACAGCACGTTATTTTTTAAGCTCGATTGCTGCTCAGCCACGGACACACTTTCGAGGCGCTATTGCTCTCTTGCACGGATTCGTCAACAAAATCTGCTCTAAGAAAGCAGGCTTGGGGCCTGTATCAACACGATAAACTGCTATTTTAAGGGGTATGAAAATAGTGAAGTTTGCAGACACTACGCTGTCAAATCGCAATGACATTTTGTAGCACGGGATGGTGGTGTCCGGGTATGTTGGCATACTTGTGTTAAGCGTGTGAGATAAATATAAAAAACAGATGAGACATATTTTGAGTTGCATGGATCAACATTATATCCAATTTCTGTTTGTGTTTCGTGGACGTGACATTGAAGATGGTACCATTTGAGGAAATGCTTGTTTTTTGTTATATATATTGATGGGTAGCAATATGAAACACCTTCAAATCAGTGAGCAATGTCATTGTAAAAGTGATTATTTCGTTGTGTCTAGACTGTTAGCGAAGACTGGTTTTCAACGGTTGGTATTGAATATTGTTTAACGCCGATTTTTGCAATATTTTAGAAATATCATGACAGAGGACACCAGAATGTGGCTTCACATATTGTACCCATGTGGCTAGTCGAACCCCTGCCTTCGGTGTGACTAGCAAACGCCATACCCACAAGGCTATGCCACGGAAACGTACCACGGTGTTTAGCTTCATGAATGTATGCAATGAACAGATTTGTATACGTGTTAAGGAAGCGATCATTTACTATGGGGGTGGTGGTGGTGTGGGGGTGGGGGTGGGGGTGTGGGTGTGTGTGTGTGTGGGGGGGGGGGGGTTCTGCAGGAGGGTCAACCGGGTAGAAAGTTGGGGACAAAACAGAACAAAAACATATCCTTTCGTCAATTAAACAGGTGTGAAAAGTCATCAAAAGGGAATGAATCTGCATATAGACAGGATATAACTAAGGCGATCGTGTGTTTGTAGTGCGCTCAGTGATTAAAACAGTCTACGCTAGACAAGTGCCTAGACAAAAAACATCAACATTCATTATCACGAAACATGGGATATGTTTATCGATGCAGTCTCGTCGGAGTGGTATCGCACAAGACAGAAACAGCAAATGGTTTGCCTTCGTTGCTGAACGTTCATGAGTACCATTCTTACTCAAATCATGTATCCAGATCAATGGTCAAAAGCACCGCGATTTACTGTGTGGAGCTTCCCTCCGACGTGCCAGGATCTTAAGGACTTGAATCTACGATCCTCCTCGATTAGATTCTTGGACTATAAGAGCTATGGTCGTGCTGTTTGGGGTTCCCATTTTTATGGTGGTAAGTATGGAAGGCCTGCCTCCATCTTCCCGAGGCCTGCCTCCATCTTCCCAAGGCCTGCCTCCATCTTCCCGAGGCCTGCCTCCATCTTCCCAAGGCCTGTCTCCATCTTCCCAAGGGCTGCCTCCATCTTCCCGAGGCCTGCCTCCATCTTCCCAAGGCCTGCCTCCATCTTCCCAAGGCCTGCCTCCATCTTCCCAAGGCCTGCCTCCATCTTCCCGAGGCAAGAGAGTTAACTCACTATGAAAGTCCAGTTTCCACCCTTGCTGAATTAGGCAGGTATAATGGAGTTACATTTTGGATGGACTAACGAGTCTATGCATAGTCCAAACAAAATCGCGAAACGAAATCGAAATCCGGTTAGTAAACTGTCGTGCAGATTTCGAGCGATTGCATGATTTGCAAAGCATGTGCACCGCCAGCTCGTTGTCAACAGATACTTTCCAAGTCATTTCATGTTTTTGATCAAGGTGCTCACGTGATTTGATGCACTTCGCGATGTAAAACCCGTTTTATCACAATATAGTAAACTACGTTTATAACGAACTCAAATGGAGTTGGCTTAGCTCCGCGATGATATAAATCTGTGTTTAAGTATAAGCTGTATAACTAGCACCAAGAAATAGCTCTGTTCCACAGGGTGGCTTAGATTTCCAACTTTCCTCGATGCACGGATGCCCATTCGTCTAATGCGTCTAATTCGCTGTGCAGAGTTGCGTCCCTATGGCGTGCAAAACCTCTACGATCTTGGGTTCGAATCCTATTTTCGCCCTGTTTATAGTTCAAGGTTTGTCTGCGCCATACCGGTGGTACACGTCTAAGACCTGCATTACTTCGTGCTTTACTCACACAGCTTGCCCGGGGCGGTCGGGTAGCCTAGTGGTTAAAGCGTTCGCTCGTCACGCCGAAGACCCGGGCTCGATTCCCGACATGGGTACAATGTGTGAAGCCCATTTCTGGTGTCCCCCGCCGTGATATTGCTGGAATAATGCTAAAAGCGGCGTAAAACCATACTCGCTCACTCACTCTTACTGACCCAGATACAAGTATATCAAATACAGACCATGTAAGTCTATAATGTTTGGCAAATCTAGATTTTTGAAGTATCAGGAAAGAAAAGAGTCTCCTTTTATTATTTTTCTATTATTACAACTATTTTTTTCTGCATGATATGTTCATTTCAGAGACTAGATGTAAGTCTAAGCTTGCTGATACGCCGGAATATAATTGGAAATCTGCTCAAAGCTGCGTTAAGCCAAACTCACTCACATTCGAAATGTATAACTTATACTCGTCACTATATAGTTGCAATATTGCCGACGAGACGTTGAATTGTAACTCACAAATGAAACAAGGGGAAGATAACTTCATACAGGTGGGTCCTGATCTCAGATTAGTGGAACAATTAACCACCGCGACCTTGACCTTCTCGTTACGCTTACGTCGTTCCCTTGTCAACAGTCATCAAATCTCCGTACCTGTGATAATTGTTCGTCACCTGTGGCGTTCGGAGTAGATGGAGTCACATACCACGTGTGTGTTCGTTTTAATCACGACACTGAAGTGCCTACTGACCACGCTAACAAAACAAAGTCTCATACCAGGGCAGGATTCATCTTTGGAATCTGTTTGTCCCTCAAACAGTGGCCTCATGTAAATGAGAATGATTCAAAAGTCAAACAGTTGTAGCACTACCTAGTCCCGCCCTGCCACTGCTGTGGTCAGTCTCGTGTCCACTTGAAGTCTGACCACATAGCTTGTTCCGCTAACGTCAATCGTGTTGTTAGACCAACGCATAGTAGCGACAACGTGTCGAACACTGCCCAACGTGATGTCGGTAGCGAGTGACAGATGTTTGAAATCGTAGCTGCATGTTGTAGAACCATTCCGAACGCGTGGGTTAGTGAGTGAGTTTGGGGTAACGCCGTTGTGGACAATCTTTTATCACGGCGTGTCAACGTAATTTGGAAGGAAGTGATGCATGTTGTTGACACATCCCATACCTTTCTATACATTGTCGTACAGTAAAGCAGAATACCCATTACTTGCCCATGTCCAACAATAAAACATCATACCCAATGACTTGCCTAAGTACTACAGCAAAAAAGCATACCCCGTGCCTTGCCCTAGTTCAACACTAGAGCAGTATACCCCGTGCCTTGCCCCAGTACAACACTAGAGCAGCATATCCCGTGCCTTGCCCCAGTACAACCATAGAGCAGCATATCCCGTGCCTTGCCTCAGTTCAACACTAGAGCAGTATACCCCGTGCCTTGCCCCAGTACAACACTAGAGCAGCATATCCCGTGCCTTGCCCCAGTACAACCATAGAGCAGCATATCCCGTGCCTTGCCTCAGTTCAACACTAGAGCAGTATACCCCGTGCCTTGCCCCAGTACAACACTAGAGCAGCATATCCCGTGCCTTGCCCCAGTACAACCATAGAGCAGCATATCCCGTGCCTTGCCTCAGTTCAACACTAGAGCAGTATACCCCGTGCCTTCCCCCAGTACAACACTAGAGCAGCATACCCCGTGCCTTGCCCCAGTACAACACTAGAGCAGCATATCCCGTGCCTTGCCCCAGTACAACCATAGAGCAGCATATCCCGTGCCTTGCCTCAGTTCAACACTAGAGCAGTATACCCCGTGCCTTCCCCCAGTACAACACTAGAGCAGCATACCCCGTGCCTTGCCCCAGTACAACCATAGAGCAGCATATCCCGTGCCTTGCCCCAGTACAACCCTAGAGCAGCATACCCTGTGCCTTGCCCCAGTACAACACTAGAGCAGCATATCCCGTGCCTTGCCTCAGTACAACACTAGAGCAGCATGCCCTGTGCCTTGCCTCAGTACAACACTAGAGCAGCATGCCCTGTGCCTTGCCTCAGTACAACACTAGAGCAGCATGCCCTGTGCCTTGCCTCAGTACAACACTAGAGCAGCATACCCCGTGCCTTGCCCCAGTACAACACTAGAGCAGCATACCCCGTGCCTTCCCCCAGTACAACACTAGAGGAGCATACCCCGTGCCTTGCCCCAGTACAACCATAGAGCAGCATATCCCGTGCCTTGCCCCAGTACAACCCTAGAGCAGCATACCCTGTGCCTTGCCCCAGTACAACACTAGAGCAGCATATCCCGTGCCTTGCCTCAGTACAACACTAGAGCAGCATGCCCTGTGCCTTGCCTCAGTACAACACTAGAGCAGCATGCCCTGTGCCTTGCCTCAGTACAACACTAGAGCAGCATACCCCGTGCCTTGCCCCAGTACAACACTAGAGCAGCATACCCCGTGCCTTGCCCCAGTACAACACTAGAGCAGCATACCCCTGCCTTGCCCCAGTACAACACTAGAGCAGCATGCCCCGTGCCTTGCCTCAGTACAACACTAGAGCAGCATATCCCGTGCCATGCCCCAGTACAACCCTAGAGCAGCATACACTGTGCCTTGCCCCAGTACAACACTAGAGCAGCATATCCCGTGCCTTGCCTCAGTACAACACTAGAGCAGCATACCCTGTGCCTTGCCCCAGTACAACACTAGAGCAGCATGCCCTGTGCCTTGCCTCAGTACAACACTAGAGCAGCATACCCCGTGCCTTGCCCCAGTACAACACTAGAGCAGCATACCCCGTGCCTTGCCCCAGTACAACACTAGAGCAGCATACCCCTGCCTTGCCCCAGTACAACACTAGAGCAGCATGCCCCGTGCCTTGCCTCAGTACAACACTAGAGCAGCATACCCCGTGCCATGCCCCAGTACAACCCTAGAGCAGCATACACTGTGCCTTGCCCCAGTACAACCCTAGAGCAGCATACCCTGTGCATTGCCCCAGTACAACACTAGAGCAGCATACCCTGTGCCTTGCCCCAGTACAACACTAGAGCAGCATACCCTGTGCCTTGCTCTCCATGTCCAACAAAGAAACAGCATACCCCGTGGGTGAGTGAGTGAGTGAGTTTTGTTTTACGCCGCTTTTAGCAATATTCCAGCAATATCACGGCGGGGGACACCAGAAATGGGCTTCACACATTGTACCCATGTCGGGAATCGATCCCGAGTCTTTGGCGTGACGGGCTAACGCTTTAACCACTGGGCTACCCGACTACCCCCATACCCAATGACGTGTCCATCTCCAACAGCAAAGTAGCATACCCCATGCCTTGGTAAAGGTAGGTGGGTGGAGAACCCAGTACAAGCCTAGTTGACCGACACAAACCTATAAATGCCACTTAGCACCTTCTCCAAGCCTAGTCCCCTAAAGTCTCGTTTAGTCACGGTCGTGGCGAGAAGTGGCATGTTCAATGGTAACTTGATGCCACTTTCATACTTATAAGTGTAGAGTCCCACTTTCTTCTCAACATGTAACACAACCCGCCTTGAAGCAGGTATATTGTGTTTGGGCCACAGCATACAAGTCTGGGGGCACCTGAAGGAGGTGTACACTCATCACAGACACACGTGCCATCAGGCCCACAGTTTCCCAACACATCTATACCTTTCAGTACAGTTCAATATCCGGGTCAGTTGTAACTGGAGATCCCAGTGGATTTTTCACCAATGTGAAAAGTTTGTCAAGCAAATAGAAATAATCAGATGCTTCTGAAATGGGGGACATTTTAACGCCAAATTAACTTAACCAAAGGTAATCTTTTTCACTACAAAACACCGTTAAAGGGATTAAATAGATAATCTCACCAGAGTGTCTTTCGATATCAAATACACCAATACGAGTCAATAACAGTTTAAAACTCCGAGTCTTAGCGAAGAGTTTAAAACAATTATCGACACATATTTGATAAATCTGTTATTAAAAGACCAAAGGGTGAGATCTATTTATCATCCAAAATAATTCTTCCAACTTTATTTTCGGTTTTTAAACAGTAATACCCAGTGTCTTGAGTATAAAAACGTACACAGTAACTGGTGACATCACACTGGCCTATAAAGTACTGTGATGCAAATTCATTGTTGCGTATCTCATTGGAAATATCACTGGATCTGACCAAAGCTATATCTCCTGTGGAAGCCAAGTTTGGATTACATGTTTCCGAGTTCCCGAAAACTGTAGAAATAAATAAATTATATGCCGAGAAGCTACAGGGGGACACTTAAACGATATCTTACGGTATATGTTCCATCAATGTATGGTGACGAGTGACAGTACTTCATCAGGGGATTGGGGCGGTCGGGTAGCCTAGTGGCTAAAGCGTTCGCTCGACACGCCGAAGACCCGGGTTCGATTCCTGACATGGGCACAATGTGTGAATGTGTACAATGGTGTCCCCCGTCGTGATATTGCTGGAATATTGCTAAAAGCGGCGTAAAACCATACCCACTCACTCACCCATCAGGGGATTAGTGGTTCAGTTACGAGGACAAAGCCGAGGCTGATTGTTTTCGTACTTGTTCCTTCTTATCTCAGTGAACCACCGCCACGAGTCTGTCTTAGAGTACAGCCGAACACTCGAGTGATAGAACACAAGTGTGAACACACTTTCCATTTTCTGTTCTGAGCCCACGACCTCAAGACCCAGGCAAAGTGTCAATCTTGAGATACTTTATTATATAAAGTGTATTGGATGGAGCACGTCATTGTGCTAACTGGGGGCGATCGGGTAGCCTAGTGGTTAAAGCGATCCCTCGTCACGCCGAAGACCCGGGCTTGATACCCGACATGGGTTCAATGTGTGAACCACACTCACTCACTCACTATTGTGATAACTACATAATTGTACAACACGTGACCCAAATGACAACCACTCATTGGACAAGAGCCTTCAGCTCTACGTGTTCGAATAACTATCGTTTGTCAAAAAAATATCAAATCCCCCTTCTTAGAAAACGATAAACGTTGTCCACTGTGTCTGCATATCTCAAACTGATCCAAGGAAAAACAAGTTAATTTGTTTTTGCCTACAAAGAAAAAATAATAAAACCTAACCAACTCATAACATTACCTCCATCCGAACAATAAAATGCATCACATCTTTAGGAAATCAAATATTGTGCACGTTTATGATGCAAATAGTCTTGTTTCATACCACGCCAGCGAACGCTGGATAATTACATTCAAAGCCATAGTCCAAACCATCTAGATTGAATCTACACTCTCAGAAGGTTCAGCCTAACATGAAATGATGTTGTATGGCAGTTTTGCTACATACTGAGATATAGCCGGGTATCTGCGTCCTCATCAGGCCACCCATTACCACATAATGTATGGCGTCGACCCCGGGGCTGACATGACACTGTGTGTTGTAATCCCAACACAACCCCACAGCTATTAGATGTGGCCCCTTCCGCATGGGAGCAGGTACCTACAGGGACGTAAGGCCCCCCTCACTCGCCGCGGTCCTGTTATGAAAGGGGCCGTATATCTCATCTTAACCCTCGTCTTTCACGGTAGTGGCTTAAGCCTTGTCATTACCAAACATGAAACCTCTAGTTTTTGAGATCCTGTCAGCCAGTGCTACTCACGTCACTTAAAACCCTTGTCAATTTCTTTACAGCTGATTTTTGAGGACAAGCAGTGGGATCGCGTCGGTTGCTAGGGGATCGGGTTGCAAGGGTTTATTATCTCAATGAAATGTACTTACCTTCGACAAAGACTGGGTTGTATGTACGTGTGACACCAAACAGTGGAAAGCCCCTGTCAACACGGAGGGGGCCCTCGGGTCGGCACCTCGGGGGAGCGGAGTTGTGTGCGTTAGCCTGTAGCTATGGTAACAGGAATAGTATGACGCAAAAGAAATCTCACATAGCGTTTCATAATTGTTATGATAAAGATTCTTGTGATGGTGATACTTGTTGTTGTAATGGTGGTTGTAATGATGATGATGATGATGATGATGATGATGATGAAAAAGATATCGACCATGACAATGATGATGAATGTGATGTGATGACATTGTTATCGACGGTTATTTTGTTGAAAAGGATGATGATGATGATGATGATGATGATTATGAAGATGCTTGTGGAGATGTTAATCTATAGCGGTTAAGACAGACCTTTACCCCACTAACCCCCCCCCCCCCCCTCCACCCAAAAAGACACACACACACACACACACACAATCACACACAATCACACACACAAAAACAAAAACACACACACAAAAACAAACACAAACAAACACACAAATAATCCATTTCATCCCCACCTAAAACACCATTTATATAAGTTGTTCGTCAGTACTCGAGTTTAAAACCCATTTCTCATGGTTCACGTGAGGTGAATTGGATGAGTCACACTGATCTCAAAATATATCCTGGGTGGTAGTTTCAAGTTTATTCCTATTGTCACCACTGTACATAATTTGCAAGGCCATGATCCCAAAGTCTCATTTCATTTAGTTTCGTTATGTAAACACAACATCAGCGTGAATCATACATTCGCGTCTCTCGCGTCACACCAGTCATTACAAGCAAAACGCGCAGTGAAATACATAGCACATCTCCTCTGTTACCCAATAACAATCATAATCAGGGCCATAATTCCATGGCCTTGGTAACAACCATGCGATTCTATTGATAAGAACCTAGCCGGTTAAACCAATAACTCTGACCTGCCCACTGGTCTGTGGCAAGGCGGTCTTCTGCGAGCACCACTATTATCGAATATTGAGTCATCGGCAGAGCATTTGAGGTCAGGAGAGGCCTGATCAAGCCCGGAGCGATCAGAATAATTCTTGAGATTATTAAAACATAAAAGAGAACATGCCAGATGACCGACTGAACCAATTTTTACTTTTGACTTGTGGGCTTCGGTTACATCGTAATCGGATGTTGGCATGCGCAAATTTCCTTTTTGAATTTCCTTTTTTCTTCCGATTACACAAGAGATATTGGCCTAGGAGTAGAAATTATTGCTGCCGCGATGACTTAGCCCATTAGAGGCAGGAAATTGATAGGGAACAATGACTTTGCTTCGCCGACTGAGCATAATCACTGGCTCACCCATGCCGGATAGTTACAGTCGACTATAATACGAGGGAGCATTGGTTTCTTTGAAGTTTAGGCCAAGTAAATAACTTTTCTTGGTTCTCAGTACAAACCGACCCGAAAATTCGGCCCGATACAAGTTTCAGTGTTTTCCCCATTCTAACAGTTTATCCGGTTCCGGATTATTTAGAGTTATTTTCATTGAAGTTGAACTTTTTAATATAATCATTCTCGCCATAGGCAATTCAGTCGGCGATTTTGCATATAAGGTAGCTGTGGTATAGATGTGGAAATAGATATAGAAAAAAATCAGTCCTTCTTAACTAACCTAAAATGTTATGAGAAACGAAAAATCATTATATGGCCTTACACATTTTCACATCTTGCTGTAAGGGAATAGTTGGACTCTTGGAATGTTTTAAATGTTGAATTGTGAATCAGTTCATCTCATCCGGAAATTAATAATAATCCGTTCTTTAGATGTACCGTAAAGGATCTAATTCCAGGAATAGCCATGCATCAGTTAGAGTGAAAGGCAATATGAGTCGGCGCATTCACCCTGGCAACCACAGTCATGCTATTTTTAATATGAGACAGGCGACTTCTATACAGAAGACATAAACAAAGCAAAAGCCATGTATTTTGATAGGATTCATACATCAGGATTCAGGATTATCTGTGTTGAATGAATGATGATATGCATATTTGTAATAAGATTTCGAAAATAGGATTTTCTACATACAGAAATCATAATACTGCATCCATGTTTTAATCTTAAGCAGGGAATGAGATTATTTACATAAAATAGACGATAAAGTGGATGTGGACTCAGAAAAGTAAATTAGTTTTACATAGTTGTAGTGGTAACCATGTTTCATGAGGAATAGGAACGGGGGATTATTGTAGATTCGAATAAATATCAGCAGGTACGATTAACCTATGCTTCATGATCTCGTCCCCATTGTAAGTCTCCATCAAAGACGTTGGAATAAATGACACGTGACACACTGAGACTCGGTTTGTGTGTATTTTGGGTATTCATCAACAAATAGAATCATAAACATAATTTTATATACACGTGCATAATAAAAACATTTAATGCCCTGAATCAATTTTTTAAAACTGCTAATTTCCGAGAGTCTATATGTACACGGCATGAAAAGTTTGCGTTTTCCTCAAATCTTCCAGATACCTGCACATTTTGGTTCTGGAAACCGTCCACGAAAATTGTCAAACATTTGTTAGTGCACTTTGTTCATTCAAGTGTGAAACAATCATTTACTTCTGAAAATTAATGAGAAAATAGAAGGTATCCAGAAGGTATCTGGGTGTAAACCTTCTTCATGTATAATTTCTAGTAGATTAGAACCACCATTGCCCATATAAAACCCATCTGGGGGGCACGGGTGGCCCATTCGTCTAAGGCGCCGCGAGTCGCTGTGCAGAGTTACGTCCCTTGGGCACGCCAGAAACCTATGGTTCGAATCCAGGTTCGCCCCAATTATGTTTCTAGGTTTGTCAGCACCATACCCGTGCTCGTGGGTTTCACCGAAGTGGTAAACGTCAGAGACCTGCATCATTCGGGCTTTCCTACCACATTAAGCTGACACGCCGCGATATAACTGGAATACTGTTAAAAGCGGCGTTAAACCCAACTCACTCACTCACACCCATCTGTGTGATAATAAAATAATTGCTTATGTATCTGTTTCATTATATAGTTCGGAGATGCTAATAGTGCTGGGGTTAGCCTACCGCCCAAACATAATCACAGACAAAAACCAGTCTTATATCTAATATCAATTCGAGCGCGTGGTGCCAGGACCATGAACATCGGGTGTGGTCCTTGCCGTTCAATGACCCTCAAGTGCCCATCTTGTAACAAAACAATTTAAACCCATTCCCACGTTGAACTGAAATCGGGCGAAAACAAAACGTCGCCATGGTTTAAACCAGTCAATAGTAGGTGGGCCCAAGCATGATTAAACTCTTATAATTACTAGGGACGGGGCAGAAAAGCAGATGGACACTGATTATGGAGATTACGATACAAGACACAGGGTTCATCCCCTCATCTCACCAGACAAACCGATTAAGCGTGCGCCCCCGTCCTCCCAGTACCCCCCCCCCCCCCCCCCCCCCCCCTTAATGACCCCAGGGGAGGGGTAACGAGGTAGCACGTGCAGGGAGAGAGGCAAACAATGCATGTGGTTATTTGAAGTACGTGGGTGGCTGGAGACATGTTTTACACGGTAAGTGTCGCAATTATAAAGCGTCAGCCTTGAATATGGACTGGGCTTCACGCTGATCTGGGTTAATAAGATCTTTGTGGCAACAGGTTAAGATAATTAAAATTTAATGAGTTCTGAGCATGCTGAATTTCTTCTTCTGGTGAAAGCGTGAATGAAAGAATGAATTGTTCGGAGTGTCACAAAGACTGAATGGATTATTTATTATCGACATTCGGGTCTTAAAAGAAAGTTTGGTAGCGACAAGTTGGCATATCTCACGGACAAGTTCCTTCGGGCTTAAAAACATAAAAAGATGTTCGTCTGTTTATTTTATATTTCAGAATGGCATTGTCTTGACTGCTCAGTTTGAACAAAAACATGGGAAAGAAATGGCGCATACATCTGTATATTGTTTTTAACGGTGAAGTAAACTAGGGTATTTATATGCCATTTTGTAAAGCAATGTCCAATTTTGGAAAGGATCAGAAAAAGTTTGTGGGGCGATTGGTTAGCTTAGCGGTGTAATCGGTGGCCTCTCGCGCCGAAAACACAGCTCGATTCTCACATAAGATCAATGGGTCTATTCTGGGCATTCCTGTGCCCAGATGCAAGGAAATGTCATTGTGTCTGGATTAGCACAGGGTTAGCATGATGTTACCTATACACCTACTCTGTCTGAGCGAGGTGGGTTTAACGCCGCTTTTAACATTATTCCAGTTATATCACGGCGTGTCAGCTTAATGTGGGAGGAATGCCCGAAGTGATGTAGGTCTCAGACGTTTACCACTTTGGTGAAACCCACTAGCACTGATATATATGGTGATGACAAACCTAGAAACATAATCGGGGAGAACCGGGTTTCGAACCCACGATCATAGGTTTCTGGTGCGCCCAAAGGATGCAACTCTGCACAGTGAAATGAGACGCCTAGACGAATACGCCACCCGCGCCCCTAACAATACGAAAATATGTGGATGGACAAGGCAAACTGTCAAAAGGTCTTCCATACAATTTTTGCGTATACATGGAAAATGTGCGAAATGTACACACTGATTAACTATGCACAGAGGAACAGGGAAGTTTAACGTTTTCTGTAAACTTTGCTCACTAAATTTACAATTCGCAACCACACCACACATCTCGGCCGTAATCTGCGCGTTCAGATAGTTTGAATCAGGTAAACGGACAGGACATCCCGCTCGCCTCATTTCTCAGATTTGCATTAATTCTGGTATTGAGCGAGACATTGACACACTTTATAGCTGTTGCAGGTTGTCATCACATAGCTTTATCTCCACGTCGACCAGCAGCTCGTCTCATCAGCAGAGCGACTGCAGCACGTACACACTGTCCGTGGTCAAAGCCCGTTGTTAGATCCAAATCGCCGCCTGTCGTTGTGATTGGTGGCCCCGCTGATGTTTTGAAGCGCTGATGCGTCTGGAGTGATCTATCTCAGCAAAATGCTTAGACGAAGGGAAGCGAGATGGTAAAGAAAGTAACTGTTTATCATTTGAAAGAGATCAGGGAAGACGTTTGATTTTAGGTAAATTGAAAAGTTGACAGTCGTGATAATTCTCATGGTCTGTTCAGGGGTGTTGGAGTAGCCTAGGTTTGGCTCGTCACGCCGAAGACCCGGTTCAAATCTCCGCGATCGTGATACGCTTGAAATATTGATAAAAGCGTCGTAAAACCTCACTCACTAACTATATAATGTCTGTATAACAATACAACGCATGTCGATAACCGTTGCGTAAAACTCATCACAGACAGGACTCAAAGTGTCCAATATATAGCACTTATTTTCACATAGTATTACTGTTTGTTGGTTGGCTGGTTGGTTAACGCCGTACTCAGCAATATTCTAGTTATATGACGACGGTCTGTAAATAATCGAGTCTGGACCAGGCAATTCAGTGATTGTTATCATGAGCATCGATCCACGCAATTGGGATACGATGACATGCATCAACCAAGTCAGCGAGCCTGACCACCCGATCCCGTTAGTTGTCTCTTACGACAAGCATGGGCTGCCGAAGACCTATTATAACCCGGATCGTCACGGGTACATAGCATTACTGGAATATATTGACATATACTACTAAAAGAAGTATTCTTTCATATTACTATATATTTCTTCAGTCATGCCATGACATGCACTATAGTTATATCAAATAATCGTGGGGTACTTCTTCTGAGTAGTATATTTAATTTGGTCAGTAATCAAGCTATGCCGTCATGTTTCAAAAGAGATAGTATGGTTTTAATCTGTTTCCATCAATCGAAGTGGGACCATCACCCACCCTCTCCACAATGAAATCAAACCGGCGTCTTCTGCGTGATGTAAGAACGAACGCTTTAACCACTGCGCTATTCTGCCCATTTTGATGAGTAATGAATTCAAATAAGATAACTTTACGTATTGTTTTACGACCCTTGAACCATCATTTCCTCAATATCACGACAGGGAAGACCATTTTTTGTTTACTGATTACACGCAGCGAAATCAAACCCAGGCGTGACTAGACTAGCAAACGCTTTAACCGATCGCCACATACGGCGCATTATTGCCCAGCACATTGAATATGTTTAATTTAATTTAATTTGTTTTATTACATTTCTAGGGATGCAAAGTTTTATATAACAGTAACCCACGCTTGTAAGAGTCTAAGGGTGACCAAGCTCTATGAAATATCTGGTTGTATCATCTGACCCGATGGGGTGATATATTACTTATCAATGTCTTAAACAAATACGTTATTGTTGAAAATAATTCCTTATCACGAATTATTAAAAAACATGTTTTCTTTACACATTAACCTCAATACATAACTATTACGATCGATATACTGATTTCAAGATTTTGAGACAACCCCTCATATGAACGCCAAGCTTTTAATACATAAATATATGTATTATAGCTCGGAGTTCATATGAGGGATGGTCTCAAAATCTTGTACGCATAAATACGGTCTGAGATATGTACTATGTTTGGGTCATACGTCTGGTGTATATACCTACATTATGTTCCCAGTGTCAATGCCTACCCTGCGAGAACGCTAGAGTACCCACGTGTCCTCTACCAGACAACGCCAATATTCCTGTTGCTCAATTAAAGCTTGTGAAAGAGGGAGACTACCACTCGACGCTCGGCTAGGACCGCACCGAGAGCAATAAGGGCTATATTATCGAGGAACCACCGCCACTTTCAAGTGACCCTCAAGAAGCGGTATTGTCCCCTCAGCCTGGACGGAGGGGGCTGGTCGTGTTTAGACCCTACCCTCGCGAGTGTTCGAAGTGCTGATTAAGTGGCCACGCTATTGCTTCATATCTCCCTCGTATATTGGTAGAAGTGGTGTTTGGTAGGCTTATGGCGTAGAGGGGTTTGACAGCGTTAGATCCAAATCCGTATTTTAGTCAGAGTGATTGTGTAGTTGCACTTTTTGTGAAATTGTTTGTTTGTTGTTTTATATTCAAGTATATGCCGGTCTGTAAGTAATCAGATAATCAAAAAAATACAAACGTTATCAAAACGTTACAAAACTGGAAAAAGTCGCCAAAACACTGCAAACTTAAGATCCAAAAAACAACTATGATACCCGTATCATATACATCACCATCGACTAAGCATTTCTTATTTGTTTCATTTTTAGCCATCACCAGGCATAGGTGTGTGTGCGTGAACGTTTAATACGAGGGAGATAATATTGAGTGAGTTAGTGTGTATGGTTTTATGCCACTTTTAGCAATATTCCAGCAATATCACGGCAGGGGAGACCTAAAATGGGCTTCACACATTGTACCCATATCGGGAATCGAACACGGGTCTTCGGCGTGACGAGCGAACGCTTTAACCACTAGGCTACCCGACCGCCCCGGAGATGATATTGAATTAACCACGATTGATTATGATTTTGAAAAGAAGCCATCGAGCAACAAATATCATAAACATCTTGTGGGGGAGGGTATTTGTAAATGTTCATGCCGTTGATCCGGGTTTGATTACTTACAAAGCCTGAAGCCTATTTCTGGTGTCCCCTGTCCTCTGAAATCTTGCTATGAACGGCGCTATATCAAACTCATTCATTTCTTTGAAAATGGACACCAGAAGCCTTGTCTCCCTTGTTTACTGATCAAAGAACAATTGTCTTCACAATTTAATCATAATGTCTCTTGTATTAAGTACTGAATTCGATGTCCTAGATACGTAGACTGGCCCCAGTCACGACAGATATCCACTGTGAAGGAGTGCAATGCATAGCAGCGGACAGGAACACTGCTAATTTCCTTTCCGCCCAACTCTTACTGTAATACTATGTCCCTAAATGAAGCAAGTCTAGATTTTCCACAGTTTCAGGTTCTGAATCTGCCATCTCACTGAGGCTCCTTTTCAGTTTAAAGGTAGAACTTGTTGTTTCTATCGAAATTATATTTATTATAGTCTAGGACACACCCTGTACACGCCATTGCTCCAGTTGGTAAAAAACTAATGTCATAACTGTTTGAAATTAGAGTACACCAGGTGCACATGGAGCCGACAGTTACGCAGAGCCCTGTTGCATACGACATTGTACTCGACATGCACTTGTTACGTAAAATTCAGTTGGAGTACATTCATCTACTTCCGATAAGACGTTGTAGCTGGGTTCCGTCTCCTAATGTAAATTAAGGACATTGTTTCAATGGTAACAAAAAAAACCTTCGCGCAAATGAATTACCTCCGTCCGCATAAACTGGGAAGCTTAGGCTGGGTTCCGTCTCTTCATATTAAGACGTTGCTCCAATGGTTAAAACTAATTTTAGAGCTACGTCAAATTAAAGCACATCCGCCCACATCAGATCGGACGTTTATGTTACGTTTTCTGATGTAAAAAGGCATTGCTTGAAAGGTTAGATCTCGTGCAACTTGAGTACAGCCTTTTCCGTGGATCTTTTCTATAGTCTGGAGGAAATATATGTCGCGCTCGAAACCAAAACTGGTGGCTGATAGTATGAGCAGCGTGCCTCCATACACAAGCAACCAAGCCACCGAGCCTAACGTCCTATTCTTACCCGTCTCGTCACGGGGCTTGGGAATGAGCAGGTGAGGATGCAGGTCTTTGGAAAATGAGGGAGCACGGGTGGACCAGTCTTCTAAGGCGCCGCGATTTGCTGTGCAGAGTTGCCTCCCTTGGGCACGCCAGAATCCTATGATTGTGGCTTCGAATCCCGGTTCGCCCAAATTATGTTTCTATGTTTGTCAGCACCATGTCCGTGCTCGTGGGTTTCACCGAAGTGGTAAATGTCAGACCTGCATCACTTCGGGCTTTCCTCCCACATTAAACTGACACGCCGTGATATAACTGGAATACTGTTAAAAGCGGTGTTAAACCCAACTCACTCACTCACTCACTTTGGAAAATGAGAGGTGTATTTATTTGGAAATTTGGTTCAATAACCATGTATTTTTGTAAAAGATAGACCACCAAGTAGGTGCGTCTCGTATCGCGGTCACCGATCACATTTGAGATTGTATAAACGTTTATTTTTCGTGTATTTTAAACATGAGGGTGCACGACCACGTCACATTTGGAAATAATTCCCCTCATCCCCACCACACGATTACACACACACATCCTAAAACACGCGCTCTCTCTCACACACAAACACTCACACACGTACCCTGACACACACAAACACAAACACACACCAATTCGTACCCACGCCACCTACATACAAGCACCACCCACGTACACCCCACCCTCCATCCCTCACCCACTCCCCCAACACACCCTAAAACACACACGCACGCACACTAACACACACGCGCGCACACCCTAACACACACACACACACCCTAATTAACACGCATACACACCATGCTCTTTATACTCTTGTATAGGATAGGATAGGATAAGTTTTATTCCATACTGAAAGGCCTCAGGTCCACAGTACAGTTCTGTTTTCGGGAGTGGTTACAGATCCGTTTAACAGGTCATATTCTAATTAACATAGCACGATGAATGAACACTGATAGATTTTTTAGAGTATCTTTATCAGTTGTTGACATGATCGTTGTAAATCTTTGTATAGTGGGATGTACATAACCAGGCAGATCAATATATTTTCTTCTAAGGTGGTCGTATTTTGGACACACTAACAGAAAATGAAACTGATCTTCAATCACGTTTAAATCACATTGCTCACATATTCTCTTGTGCAGGCTCAAGGCAACTGATGCAGCGACAGAGAGATAGACAGACAAGCTTGAATGGCTTAAGTCATTGGCTGGCTTCTGGCCTCTACATTGCTCTAATTCAATACTGATGCCGAGGATTCTCTCTGTGCATTAGTTAAACTAATATGGCTGTAAAACACAGCTGTACAAATTCAGTTCACAAGTCATTGCCAATAGTTCTGAAGTTTTTAATAAAACTGTTTATCTCTTACAAAGCAAGCGTCGAACCATACGTTTGATAACTTTCTAAGTGTACTTTATTTAATACAAGTGACGAGTTGTACAAATGTTTATAGTGAAGGTCTAACATAATATTATTTTGGGTAATATGTAGGTAACACTGGCGTTTTAAGTGTGCATACAGAGGACACTGTAACAAAGTGAAACTCATCCTCATCCTCCCCAGCCTCCTCATCATACTCTCTATCTAATCTGCTGTCTACCGGTTTCAACGTGTAATGATTGTGATGAAAGTGTGTTCAGTTAAGACATATCTATGTTGATATTTTAATTCGTAATAAATAGTCTTCCAATTTAAAATAATCTATAAATTCTTTTTTCACAAAAGGACGAGACGTAGACTTGTGCATGTCTCCATACCCGTCTGAAATGTAATCTTTAATCATCTTTAATCTTTAAGCCGTTGTGTTAATGACCGAACAAAATTTGGAATATCAGTGCTTATAATGGATCCAGCCACAAGGGAGCAGCCATTTCCGTCTCGGGGGTTGGTGGGAGGGGTAACTTTTGATTTGAAATCCGGTTGTTTTTACCACAAAGAGCTCAATTATACGTTTTAACAAAAACAGGTGCTTAATTATATCTTTTTCTTATGACATGTAGAATAGGGGTCAAGAAAAGTACACATTGTTGTTTCTACCAATGTATATGATAATCGGGTGAGGTGAAGTGAAATGGGGTTTAACGTTACGTTCAAGATTGTTGCGCTTACATAGCGACGTGCGTGCACGTGTGTGTGTGCGTATGTTGCTGCTTGTACTAGTCCGGACTAATGCCGATTCATAGTGCTAGCCAACTGAGATACCATGCCACAGTTTAACATGAATACCCTACTCAGACACGGTATACTGACTCCGAACCGACCTGTCCTTGTTTTAGTACCTTAATGCTGAGCGTCAGACAGGGTAACAACAAGTACCATCTTTATTACGTCTTTTGGTATGACGCGGCCGGGGATCGAACCCCGAACCTTCCGCTGTCTGGGCGGACACTCTACCTCTAGACCACGGAGGCGGTCGTATATGAAAATCAACAAAACAGGGGTTCTAGTATTATTATAGGACAAATCTTTTTTTTTTAAATTTTAATTTTCACTGAAATGTCATTGAAACTAACTTTAACTTTAACCGATCATACAGTCAACGGTAGTCATTATAATACTATGTCTTGTTCATTTAACTCGACGTTTTACCCTTCGCAAAGTCAACATATATTTCATGACCTCAAGTCCTGAATTGCTGCAGAATAAAACAAACAACAAAACGACGCTTCCATGATTTCGAACACTCATCTGCTTTTGATGAAATTCTCATGCACGGCCAACTGAAGATAATTACTGACTGTTCCGGAAACTCGGATAGGTAATAAACATCAAACAGCGCCATCTAGCGTCAGCGTATAAAGATTTTACGCTCATAATTAGAAACATTTGACTGGCCGCACGTCTCTATCTCCCGACCCATACAAGACTGACCAGCGGTCCATCTCATCTCTGTTGACCAGTGCAATCACCTCCTCCACATGAACGCATTAGTCGACAGCAGTTACCCCAGCGTATCAACTCGTCGTTATCTATGTGCCGTTAAACCACTAGATTCAAACACGGTTTTGAAAAGCCCTTGATTTTATCGCAGCTCCCTATCTTCCACTATTTGCACGAGTTTTCTGGTCTCGGCCTGTTCTGCTCAGATCAAAGGATTGGTCAGTCAGGGTCCAGTGTGTTGTAAGTGTCTGAATTGGCTGATGGCCATCTCTCGCTTGTTAACGCCCATTCACGCGAGATGACCACCCGGTCACTCGCGACCATTTTCTGTTTCCGACGATAATAACTCCTTAGCGTAAATGTGAGGAATTTTGAGAGCTCTTCTGTCGCTCTGGTGGGACATTTAGAATAAAAGTCAATCACCACCCACAAGTAGTAACTACACGTGATCCCCGGGCACCGCGTGCACGAAGAAGCGTTAAATGTTTGTTTATTACGACCATGAGACATCTTAAAATGTCTCGAATAAGGTTTAGCACGACTGGAGTTTGTATTTACGTTCAGTTTCATAATATTTTTTGGCGACTTGATTTTTGACATCCGGGAATCGGGGTTCTGCGTATGTCGTAAATCCCATACGCTAATATTGACTTGCGGCAGTCGTAGCCATTTTTGGATGTCTTAATTCCCAGACGTTTACGTAGACTTACAACAAGTCGTAGCTCTACGGATGTCGTAACTTTCATTCTTTACCTTATACGTACGACAGTTGTAGCTCTATGATTGTCGTTAAGGTAGACTAACGACAGTGGAAACGCTATAGGGATGTCGTTTACGCCCATACTTATACTAATACTTACATCCGATGTAGCTCTACGAACGCCGTAACTCCCTTGTGTTAACGTAGACTTACGCACGATAGGTCTTAGCGCTTTGAATGTCGTGGCTGCCATGCTTAGACGTTTACTCACGACAGCCGTAGTGCTCCGAATGTCACTCCCATACTTTAAGGTAATCTTACGACAGCTCTAGTGTTATGCAGTAGGGATAAACCGAACACCGTACATAACGAACAGTTGGGTATACCGAACATTGTCTTTACAACTCGGTTTTGATAGGCGCTGTTGTTAATTTTGTTAAGAACTTCGGATATAACGAACTGATACTGACATCGGTTCACGATTCGATAAGTACGCCATTGAAGTAGCCTGGCAGTAACGGGTGGGGTTCGGATAAAAGAGGTTTCACTGCGTCTTGAACGGATTAATAATTATTGCTTCCATATTGCTTCTTTATTACGAACAGTTAACTGTTTACACCATTTGTTTATGACACGCCTTGTCACGTGGTTTGATAACGAATGCATTTTAAGACATGTAACACTTTCGTTGCTTTCCTCTTCAAAAAACATAATTAAATTAAGTTACCGATACGAGTCTTCAAGGATCAATATGAATGAGATCGTTTATATCAACATGCCATATGGAATTATGAGAAATACATGTAAATACTCTTTATCCAAAGTGGCATATGCATTAAGTTTCAATAGAGCTTCAATAAATTCATTTCAACATGTCTGAGACGGAGAATACTCGGTACACGCTTGTAAAATATTGGCAACCTTAGACTTTCTACGTGACGAGATAATTCAAGGCCAATCATAGCTTGGAGTGATTTGCTGGAAATGATCTTGGGGCATGATGTAATGTAATTGCGTTGAGATTGGGGTTGAAGTGTTGGTTATGCATGTTCTTAATAGAATAGGAATTTAAGGATTTTCTATAAAACCCATTTAATTTGGTTATTTCGTAGGTCTTTGATTCCGCATGAATTGTCAATTTCTGGACCATTATTCCCCGTTTCCTTGGAAGCGTGACTTGTGAAATCACCTGTATTATAAGGAACTATTTGCGTAAAAATACAATTATTTCCAATTATCTTTCCAATATTACCTATTGACTTAAAACATGTAAATAGCGTAAGTACCATTAGCGGAATGATCAAGGTGGGTTAATTAGTTGGATCTGTTTTCTTTGAATGTAAACAATTGGAGACGTTGCCTGAGGGTAACGTCAATGAATTGAACAACGCCTTATCTGTCCTCGGTCATCGCCAATCCCATCTGACCGCTGGTCAGTGATTTCCGAAATCCATTTGGAATTAGACGTGTAATTGGAGCACAAGCACCAGAAGCAGATGTGTCATTAACTTGTACAGGTCATTTGAAAGATTGGCATCTTGATGAATAATTGGTTATGTCAAGATTGAGATTGAGTGAAATTAATTTAGATGAGGGGCGGGATGTGTCGCCTACCGCCGTCCCCGGGGACGACGGTATGTCACAATCGTGTCATCAAACTGATCGTGTATGACGTCATGACCTTGATACAATGTTTAACAAGAGATACCTCTTATATCACCTGCCTTGAGGTGCGATAGAGTGTCATCCTTTTATCAAATGACCATCGTGATTAATTCTATAAACTGAGTGTTTTCTCAGCGTCCACCCCCAGAAACACGATCCAAGGTCGACCGAAGGTTATGGAGATTAAGGATGATTAACTGTAATCTTGATTACAAGAATTGGACAATACTTTGACCCGGCGGACAACAAGAACGCGTTGGTCATTTCGGTCACTCGAACGTTCGGACGCAGCACGTGCCTTTAGACCCCCTGGGTACCGCACGGCAGACTCGCCACTAATTCCCATCGTTCATGCACGTACCAGATTAAATCGGAGTCCATTTAAAAGGTATCAGAGATGGGCCTAAAAGCACCAGACTGACAGGTGTTTGTTATATAGCACTCCTGACGCTCGAAAATGTTCAAGGAAATTGGAGTGAGGACCCCGGAAAGGGAAACGTGTTAATTTCATAAATAAGCACAATTCGCAGGGGTGGAGAGCATCAAAGGAAACGGCTGGCACATACCCGTTTGGAAAATCATATATAGTTATTAAAAATTATTTGAGACGCAGCGTTAATTACATAATAGATAACGATATACTGTGGGAATAGGAATGAGAGTTTTTACTCCAAAACGTGTGTGGCGTCTCCGGATGAAAGGGGTTCAGACTCCAATACCTAACGCTGCCACAGCTGGTGACGGGGTGAGGGAGAAGCAGAGATGGGGGTGGGGGTGGGATACAACTATCATACTTCGTAAGGCTTATGGAACAAAGACTGTTCTACCATATGGAACGTACACAATCTATCGGACACCTATTGTTATACTGGTGAGGTGAGGTGAAATTGGGTTTAACTTCACGTCCGAGATTATTGCACTTATACAGCGACGTGCATGCACGTGCATGCACGTGTGTGTGTGTCTGCTTGTACTAGTCCAAACTGATGCCGATTTATAGTGCTAGCTCAGTGAGATACCATGCCGCAGTTTAACATGAATATCCCACTCAGACACAGTATACTGACTCCGAGCCGACCAGTCCTTGTTTTTTAGACCCTTAATACCGAGCGCCAGACAGGGTGCCATCTTTTAACGTCTTTTGGTATTACGCGGCCGGGACCTTCCGCTCTCCGTCACTGGACCTGCCCGTGAAGATTCCGGGGTAGAATAGGTCTTCAGCAACCCATACTTGCCGTAAAAGGTGACTATGCTTGTCGTAAAAGGCGCCTACCTGAACGGGTGGTCAGGCTCGCTGACTTGGTTGATGCGTGGATCGATGCTCATGATATTAATCACTGGATTGTCTGGTCCAGACTCGATTATTTACAGACCGACGTCATAAAGCTGGAATATTGCTGAGTGCGGCGTTCAACAACAAACCAACCAACCAACCGTCACTGGACCACGGAGGCGGTCTGTCATTATATTGTTTAGATCAGACGATGAAATCATATCGGCAAACGGGAATTCCGGCCATGTTTCTGTTTCAATCACCAAAGACTACAGCACATTAATGACACGTCGCACACCGAGGGAAACCAAATTAATTGACACGGTCCAGAAATACTAATATGCCAGGATTAAACCGCCAATTTTCATTTAGTCAAATCCTGTTGTCAAAGTGCGAAAAAAGCAATAACAAGGCGTGTCAATAACTCCGAGGCAGTCAAGTTGCAAAGCTGCAATACATCCCTGCAGCGCTAAGCCCCGCTTGTTAGAGTGTCATTGGGATGTTTATTGCGTGTCATTTCTATAAAGTGATAACGACTACAGTTACAACCATGTACATATCGTGCACATATCATGTATATTTCGTGTATATATCATTGCGGCCAGACCCGCATCGTGTCACACGAGACGTTGATGAATGTAATACTGTCATACAACTAGTGACAGGATCATTGCCCGGATTAGGGTGGTTCACGCCCAGTGGGATCTGTTTCGGCAGATAATCGAGACTGATTATTCTCCAGCGCTGATGGTTTATGTTGAAGAATTAATTTCATGGCGGTCTGAGAACATGAAACTTTTGAAACGCCCCCCGAAGCAGTGAATGAAAAACGTTGAGCTTTATCAACGAAAACACATTTCTCGCTTGGAAGATATATTAAAAACCAGTTGTATTCATGACTGACGTGGGATACACGTATGGTTTCTTGAGAAATTGATAAACCCTATCGGAATATGGAGATATGCCCAAGAACTGGGGATTAACAATGTTAAAAATATACGATGAAAAAAACTGCCGTGATCCTACAAAAGGGACCTAGTATTAACACCCAATAGCATCAACTTTCGACCGATATATCCAACTTGGACACGATTTCGACATAACGCCTTATTTTGGGCTGGAAATTAGATATGTGAGTTCATTGTGATCCCCGCTTGTCTGTTGACTGAGAAGCGGTGTTCACGATGTAATCTCGCGCTGAATTCGACAAATTGTGTTACTGTTTGTAGGACCGTGATGTTTCGCCAGATTGTGTGGCCAGTTTGTCGCCTGTGTCAAAGTCAATGTCTAGTCGTTACAATGGCGAGGTGAAGGCCAAGTATAACACGGCCAGAAGGTTGCCAGTGGTAATTGAACCATTGTGACCAGTTGTTAGGAAACTAGCCTAAATTGAGCACAGGCCGTGCCGATACTGACACGTGTATTGAACTTACGAAGAAGCAGTGTGCTCATCACATGGTTAATATGAATGTGTTCGTTAATCATTGCACATGTATTATTAAGTATATATGCGTAGATATTCCAGGATGTTTGAGATAAAACTATGATCTTGGAAATGTTTAAGCAACGATGGATAGATATGTATTGCCAAGAGTGTGTGAGTGAGTGTGGTTTTACGCCGTTTTCAGCAATATTCCAGCAATATCACGGCGGGGGACACCAGAAATGGGCTTCACACATTGTACCCATGTCAGGAATCGAACCTGGGTCTTCGGCGTGACGAGCGAACGCTTTAACCACTAGGCTACCCGACCGCCCCTTTACCAAGATGATGAATATTAGGTCTTAGTAATTGTTCCTGTATATAAAGATATAAGAATCAAATATCTGCCTAACTATTATTATTCGTATTCAACACAAAGAACATTTGTACAATTAATGAACCACAAAAATAGCCACATTCTTCTCAGACTTGCAATTTTTTGTCATTAAGATATTTGAAAGAACACGAAACAAGGTTGATAAGACCTTAATGTGTACATCTTTTAAGATCCAATATACAAACACAGTAAAGTACGTTTTATAACGAACACGCTTATAACGAACTGACAGATATAACGAACTGATTTTTCTGTCCCGACTGTTTGCTATAGTTATGTTATATATATGCTTGTAACGAACAGTTAGTGGACCCCTCGAGTTCGTTATAACCGTAGTTTACTGTAGTGCAACACGACGAGTTTTCCTGAACAAAATATCATTGTACTATTGGCCTCGGTGCTAAACATCTGTCTGTCAGTAATGCTATTCTGATTCTTGGAATCCTTGACACGAAGAAGCCCTGAGAGGTCTAAATAAATATACAAACGTACAAGTCATGTATTTCTACTACGGTCAGTATTGCGTCGGGCTCACGTCAAGATTGTGTGTTAGGGCTAGTCTGGAATATCATAACAATAACGTGTTAGCATTACAAACAAATTTAAAAAATCATTATTTTGAAACATTATCACCGTTAGTAGTGTTTACCACTTGCGGATTTCATGGCTGTAGATCAACCAGGGGCGACGTTTCACATGCACACATTTTCAGCCCAATAACGAAAGCGGGTGATTCAAAATGTTGTGTTGGGTAGGTCAGCCTACCAGTGTCACTGGATTTCACACATGGTGGACAATAAATTCAGTCTGTATCACAACCTCGTCAGCATCGGTAAGTTATCTTTAACGCTGACATCATTTTACAAATATTATAGATTTTCAAGGGAAAAGAAACGAGTGCTACAAAGTCTTTTATTTTTTGCAATCGAGACCCTTCGCAGATATATCTCCACACATCTCATCAACTCTACCCTAAACCACACAGGGGCAGTGAGTGGCCAAGTGGTTAAATTAAAGCGTGCGCTCGTCACGCCGAAGACCCGGGTTTGAATCCCCACATTGTGTGAGGCCCATTTCTGGTGTTCCCCGCCGTACTCGTTTACTCACACACTCGCTCACTCACACACTCGCTCACTCACACACTCGCTCACTCACTCACTCACTCACTCCCTGAAGCACACAAAGTAGGGCAGGATAAATATGTATCTGTTTTCATTTTGATAATGTTGAGGATGAACTACATATAATAACATGTGAAAGCTATGTTTCGCTAATCACCAATCCACCAAAAACTGAAACAT
Organism: Haliotis cracherodii; assembly: GCF_022045235.1. Classification (NCBI taxonomy): domain Eukaryota; kingdom Metazoa; phylum Mollusca; class Gastropoda; order Lepetellida; family Haliotidae; genus Haliotis; species Haliotis cracherodii. Next base: position 51,872,432 of record NW_027266319.1, on the reverse strand, counting down.
ATGATAGACTAAAGTCACACGACTTTATCCATATTACTAAATGTTTGGCTATAATTTCTTTGTCAAGTACTAAAAATTAGTGGCAAATCATCCATCGCTGCAAAATAAAGTGTACTGTACTCCGTTTATTCAGCATGTACAATTAATAATATTTTCCATCTTGTTTGTATCATGGTCATTGGACCTAATTTTGTACAGAATAAATTTTGTCTTTTTTATTTTCCACACATGCCTATCAGATGGATATTCAAATATTTAATTGCATAGTTCGGCTATTTTTTCAAGTGAAGGGAGAGCAGGTGATTCTAGACGAAAAACATATATCATATTTACATCTACCGAACAAAAACATAAAATTTTATATGAACCATGTATGCAATGTTACATTTCTGTATCTATGTAAATACATTGTGTACATCATATGGTATCAAATTCGTGCAGGTTTATTTTGCAACTTTTAAATGATTCAATGAATTAATAAATTTAAAATAGTACCAGAAAGGTAAATGTTCGCGTATTAGCCCATCAACTTCGATACACGTGTTATGACACGTGTTTCATTGCCGTTTCTTATTATGCCTGTTTACGCAGTACCACGTGCGTAATAAATAATAACTAGAAAGTATATTTTGTCCGTTTTGTTAAATAACGCATCTATCTCATCCAGTGACCTTTGCAAGTTGACATTTACGCAAAGACGTATATAGATATATAGATATATGGAGGTCTCAAGCATATAGATATGTACGTCTATGATTTATGCAAACAATTTTCGTTTTCACACTTGTCAAAAGTCAAACATCATCTATGTATTACAATGTAATTTTGACAATAGTAATGCTAAAATTATGTGCAAACATGTCCAAAGTTTCGTTCTACGCCACGCTGTAACAAATTACCCATCATCCGTACAACCGTTAGAGCTACAATTTATGTGAGGTCCCGAAACCGGATCCTATCCTTCGACCATGATAAGTATCTTTGTCAATACACTTTACGTATTATTATCATACTGAATAATAATAAAGCTTGTAGAATCGCCGACACTTTGACCAGATCCTGCTTCTTAAATTCCAAGAAGTTGATAACCACAGATGAAGTACACCGTTAATCCGGGCGATAACTGTTTGGAAAGTTTAAATTCACATCCTTTTATTTCGACGTAAGGTGTTCGAGTTAAAGGGGTTGACTATGTATAGGCGTAGGATTTGGTAATGCAGAAATGGGATAACCCGAGTTATTTCAGTGGGAATAACTTCAATCGTGTCAAATTGAGTTTTGACAATATTATCTTTACACTGCACAATGGAACCTGGTCTTTGACATAATTCCTTTCATATTGTATGGAAGACTATAAGTGCTAAAGAAATCAATGTGGATGCGCATATTGGCGAACCACTTCAATTGTGTAGGGATTCCACTCTCTATGACAAGAGGCTCTTCGTGTCAATGTTTGCACATTTCATCGCGTTTTCAGATCATAGAATTAACCTCAAAGGGTCGACCAGCTTTATAAATCGTCTTCAAAAATGCCATTTAGAGATATTTGAGAGATATTCAGCTTTAGATGTTATCGCTGAAAACATTGCTGCTGCTGTCTTAATGGAGGTCTCAAGCATCTCTAGCTTCAGGCGCCAGTTGATGTGCAAATACTTATTGATTTAAGATATTTCAAGAAATTTAAAGCGTTTTTTATGAAGGAATGCGAGAGGATGTGATATTATGGTTGTCATGAATCGGGCCTTTGTCAGAGAAGTGCAATTACTCCAATAGCCGGAAGGATGGAACCTATTCCAATTTATTAATATTAAACCGGGCAAATCTCTTGATATCTGTGTGTCCTGAGGCGACATTTATCGGATCTTGAGGGTTTGGGGACACTGCAACAAAAGCCTCATCAAACGGTTCAAACGGTAGTCACGTACTTTTATTATGATTTATTTTTTCAAATAAATTTCATTTCACACAGTATCGTTATTCAGAGTATGCCTTACAGGCAACCAGGTAGATATAAATTGTGTAAAATTAATCCTGACGCCGAGAGGATCTCTTGATTAAAATGGAATTACTTTGAAACTAAAACCAAGTCAAAGTCTGTATGAGAGGTACCTATAGTTTGTTCTGTATCGCGACCCTCATGGCGGAGACTGTCATCCAACTGCCCAATGTCACGTGATACAAGGGAGATAACCAAACACAAACATGCACTAGAGGAGGACCGCAAACAAATCTGCGGAGGGGATGGCGTCATTCAAGACACTTCAAGGGTATTATTGTTCTCTTAACGTGCTAATTTCAGAAAAAGCCACACAACCTCTTGACCAGAATAACTGACAACTGCCCACTCGACAGTCGTTAGGATCAGCGAGACTCCTCTGAATACACATGGCTTTCGTATGTTATAGACCTACATTAGGGTCCGACCTTTCATATTCTGGAGGAAAAGGATGGGGGGTAATTTTCTCGATCTTCTTCAAAGTATCCAATCAATGTCTCTGTAAGCTGAACAATTTGAATGTATTTTTTAAACGCAATTTTTTCAGGACATCCAACATAGTCGATGAACATTTTGTTTGATAAAACTCGTCAAGTGTTTTTTCCAGTATATTTGGGTCAAATTATTTATCCCCACATACAAAATTGTAAACGGTGGATCCCTTAGTCTGGGTCGTTCCAAAGAATGTTAACGACGTTGGGATATAAGGACACAGGGGCAAGTAGAATTTTAGGAAGCGTACTTCATTTTGGTTTGACATTGTTTTGTCCATAGAAGACAATGTCACAAAAAGAACGACTATTAACACATACCAGTGGAAAGGTGGATTTAATGCCGATATGAACCGCATTTCTGGATGGATGGAAGAACGCACATGTACTGTATGTAGCATTACAAAATTGATCCAGCCACGCACGATTTTCTAAATTCTCAATACATAGGCCGTTTATTTTTTCTGTTTAGATTTGTGTATTTGTGATGATTACAACTCCAAAACAGGGAGATACTAGAACGTCCCAAGACTAAACATGAAAACATCGCAGCTTTACCTTTATCAACAGCTTACAAAATACTTCTTAAGTTACAGTTTCGTGCGGTGTTTAGCAAATCGTTCCACAAGGAAGCAATAAACATTATTATCTTCCATCAATATTTGACTGTTGACGTTTGATACGGCCCCTATCAATTCACCACTTCTCCGCAAACACCCGATATCCGAACCTGTAACGTTAGAATTTGATTGGTTCGGCAATACATCATCATCCAATGAAATTTGAGTTTGACGGCCAAGTTGTATTTGATTGGCTGGCATGCTAATTGAGAGATCTATTCGTGACGGAGACCCCACTGTTACACCCTGGTGACCGGTTTACAATGGTCAGGAACAACACAATCAGGGGATAATCTCCTTCCCTGGACACACCGCAGCGCTGGTCAGTACAAGATTAATGAACACCGACGCTGTCTTTGTCGGGCATCGTGTGAAATTCAAGATTTATAAAGCCTTATCTGTATTCAGAACGTTAAATCCGTGTTGACCTTACCATGGTCAAGTCTTGGTCGCTTTGAAGATCCTCCTCTTCAAGGTTTTACAAACCCGACAAAGCCCGTATCCTGTTTTGACAGTTTGATCTACGGGAGTTCAGAGTAACTTGTGGATGGAGCAATTAAATACATACTTGATTACCAACTGAGCCGGGTCGCAGTGGGGCGTAGTCTGGCACAGCGGTGCTCCAACTGCTGATTTATCTGGCACAGACAGCCTTGGCTATGACACTGTCTTCTTGTGACTCTGCCTGTCAGTATCGCCACGCTGTAAGACATGACGTGTGTCATGATGGCGACACTTCATCCCTTACGTAGGTGTGTTGTCCTGATAACAGTGTTGTTGTCCTGGTGATATTGTTGTTGTCATGGTGACACTGCTGTGTCATGGTGACTGTTGTCTCTGGAACTACATCGTTGCCCTGGTGACAGTGCTGTTGTCATTGTAACAGTGTTGTTGTTCTGGTGATATTGTTGTAGTCATGGTGACACTGCTGTGTCATGGTGACTGTTGTCTTGGGAACTACATCGTTGCCCTGGTGACAGTGGTTTGGGAATTTATGTAATTTAATGTAATTTATTTTCGGGAAGTTGATTTTCGTTGAAGACACCTAAGATGTTTGTCTTCTTTTCGGCGCATACAATTTTCTGTACACATCAAACAAAGGCGGCAGAGATGTTTGTCCACCTCGTTCCATCCCATCCCATCCCATCCCATCCCATCCCATCCCATCCCATTCCATCCCATCTACCAAACCATCAATCCATCACATCCATCCCGCCTGTCAGTTTATGTGCAACTGGAATGTGTTGTTTCATATTTGGGAGGAGGCAACCCATCAGTAACAAAGACCCCCGTACTCTTACTCAACCAAGAACGTCAACACATTACACGGCTTCAGAGTGCAAAGAAACTGTGTTTTTACACAAAACGTAAGGGGTCAAAACACCTCAACATATATCTTTGATAAAGTCGATCAACGCATCTAATTAGCTGACATGTAAAATACATGCATATGGTTCCACAATCTTCTGTAGATTGCACAAACATACCTCAAACTGCTCTTAAATCTTTCCTAAGAAGGTGAAACATATCAAATGCTGCTCTTAGGAAATGGTTTAATTGTGCCCGTCAGCGGAAATCAGATTCAACGATAAGAAGTGAAAGCGGTCATCATTGGGTCATAAACACGGAAGTTGTACCCAAACCGTGTTTATAATTTATAATATGGAAAAATCGGAGCACGTGTTAGTTAAATCAAATTATTCTGCAAGCAGTCACAGGCTCCCAGCACATGTAGCCTGAGGATAACGAATGCGATGCTCACTACTAAAAAACAGAATTGAGACTTATTCCAGTTTTGCACGCATAGTTGAGAGTGGTCCAAATAAAGAGAATAACACCAATACCAAGCACACAAAGTACATACGTCTTTCACACATACGAGAATGCCCTTCAACACTGAGACGTGGAATTAAGTGATTGAGAAATGCATTTACGTCTAACGGTAATCTTGAAAAAATGGACATGTTTGTGTGATATGCCACGAAAAGTTTTACTTCTGCCAAGAGATCCGACATTTATGCGTGAATCGGGTTTCCAGATGGAAATAAAAAGATAATTTTATCTGTACCGGTTGCAGTTACGACCAACGTGGAAGTGATGGAAGCGTTTCTCTACTCTACGTGATAAACGATTTCAAGTGAAAACATTATTTTTTCACCTTGAAAAAAGGTGTCTTATCAGAGGTCATTGACATGATGACGTAGGAATTTATCATTAGCAAGATCTGATGGTTTTTTTCAAATTGTAAGATGTTTTACGATCATTTGAGTTGTATGATATTATCGACGGCATGCCGTTCGTTAGAGGTGTCTGGTGATAATCCATGCACCTCTGTCCTCAAAGTAATATCTCTTAACAAATAAGATAAAATATCAAATGTGGTGATGTCAAACATTTTTTTTAAATATTCCAAACAATCTTTTTCATCTCAACTCTTTGTTTCTTCTATTTTTCTTTTCAATAAAGGGGCGGTCGTGTAGCCTAGTGGTTTAAGCGTTCGCTCGTCACGCTGAAGACCCGGGTTCGATTCCCGTCATGGGTACAATATATAAAGCCCATTTCTGGTGTCCACCGCCGTGACATTGCTGGAATATTGCTAAAAGCGGCGTAAAACCATACTCACTCATGTTTGGATAAAATTACATGAAACCTCGTTAAAACAAATCCGGGGATCATTGTCCGTAGTTCAAGGGTCGTCTGAGACAGAGACAACACAGCGACCATATATATCGGTATATGGTGTCTGTATGAGGACTGGAGATAATTATAAAGGATTTAATTTGACCATATTTCGACGTATACACAAACACATGGCTGATGTGAATTTTTAATCATTCATTTTCATTAAACTGTCGTAAAATAATTCAATCTTTAATTACAAACTCAATTAATCTGTCTTAACAATCAATACAAAAATGCATCTGGCTCGTGCTTGATGTCTCTCAATGCAACTGACAGGCCCTATCTGATCCTGACAAGACCATGACGTTATTCCATCACCCTGTCTGGTGGTGAGGTGAAGATGCCCAGGAAGGTGTGCACTCCGCATCAGCAGCCATCTACAGCTGAGAGGAGGCAAATCAAGGAATCAACTGGCCAAGCTAACCTCTACCTCGCTTTAACGTGGCGGAAATTGGACCTGCCATACTCGTTTCCGCTCCGACGAGATCGAGCAAGGGGCGCGAGATCTGACAATCCCAGAAGACAGGGTTGATGATCTTGAAATTCCAGTCGACAAGTTCCCACTACACTGATGAATCTGAAAGAGATGCGGGGCCTCCCGTTATCGCGGAGGATGCTCCAAAACGATCCAATCTAACGGCTTTGATCGAATCCAGCAAATACAGGAAACTACATGTGAAGGGACGTAGCCAGTGTTTCATGTTTATTCAAACATTGGTGTTCCGGTTTGTGAACCGTTACACAAATTTTAACAACTGGATATTGGAGCAATTAATGTTAACTAATTGATCTATTGTGGCCTCAGCATACCAAATTGTGAATCATGTTTTACCCAGTTGAGGAAGATCTATTCTCTGTTGTCATAGGCAGCCTGCAACCTCGGGGTATCGCGTTACTTGCTATGTACGCTAAACGAAATAAAACGCATTCACTAACATTTATGATCATTCGTGTCCTCTATATCAAATGTGATTTATTTTATCTTACTATGCATATATTAGTGATAAAAGTTCATTATTTACATTAGTCACGGTTATGGTGTATACAAATTATTTTGTTCTGCTCACCATCAACCCAGCTGGATTTAGAATTAGGTGAAATATGTGAGATTTACTTATGTAAGTAAGTATACGACTTTCGCTTTATATTCCTTTATGTATATGTCCACTGTCGACTATAAAGACTGAGTGAGTTGTGTTTATGCCGCATGTGTGTGTATCATCCTTATTCAAGCACTTACAGGCATATAGTACATATCACAGAGGTGCTGCTTAAACTTTTGAATATCATATTAAATTTGGTTCTTTATAACAGTGCGTTGTAAACATACACGGACAAGTTCTGGGTTGTTGATTTATCTAGATTGTTTAACAATTGTCGGAATTTCACAATATTTCGATCATTGAAGTAGTATACAGGAATATATTTTTCTCTCTGTGGAGTAAAATGGACATACAAGTAAAAGTGATATTCATCTTCAATATTTCATATTTTACATAGCTGTTCTGACCTTGGTACTTTTGTATGTCGTCTTCTCTCGATGCACAGATCACGATAGTCCTGCACCATGACCGTGGAATACATTTATTTTATGAAAAAATAATAATCTAGAAATGCATACAAAAGCAAGTCTAGCCAGCTCAAGCTAGCTCTATTCCACAAATCAGCATAGGGAATTTTTTTTAATTTTTCGAGTCAAGAAGGATATTGTGTAATATAAGATTTCACAGACTAAATGTTAGTCTAAGATCACGAGTGAAAGTCGAAATCTTGCCACTGAATTAAGATGTTTCTTTATATTTACATCAAACAGATACTGGTCAGTATGTATATGAAGTTTGAACATAAATGAAATAAATGTTGGATAATGTCAACGAATCATGCAAAGCGGGAATACCGTATTCTGATTGTTCACAGGGGAAATCCATCCTCTATCGGATGCATGGCCTTGTGGTTAAAGCGTTCGCTGCAACGCTGAACAACGAATTTTGATTTCGAAGTTTTTACATTTTGTGAAGATATTTGTACCCCTGTTATATTGATTAGGATAATGGACTTTTTTCGTTTACTTATTTGTTTGTTGTTTGGATATACACGTCTGGACAAAAGAAGGTATAAACCATGTTTGTCAATATCAGATTCAATCGTGGTGAATTCAATACCATTTCACGTCGTAATAAACTTGCGGGCAAGAAAAATTCCATAAACTTGCCGGTGGCTAAAATGATAGAAACAAGAAATGGTTATTCGATGGTGATGTATTTGATACGGGTATCATAGGCGATATTACATTCATCATAACAATGATCATCACAACCATCGACTGTTTTCAGTTTCGTAACATTTAAACGTTTGGCGAAATCCATATGCAGTCGTATACTTTCCATTGCCCTGCAGTTCATACTGAGGTAGACTTACATCTAGTCTCTGAAATTAACATATCGTACAGAAAAAGACAGTTGTTCATTTATCTTAGCAAAAATATAATAAAAGAGAGCCCAGAGACTTTCATCATATTCAGACACTGCAGTAATCTAGAGTTGCCAAACATTATAGACTTGCATGGGCTGTATTTGATATATTTGTATCAGGGTCTGTAAGACAGACTAATACTGAGGGTCAACTTTTGGCTTCTCTCAGGATAGCGCCTCCATGCGCAATGTAATAAAAACAATCTCAATTTAACGGTTATTCCGGTGTGTGCGTATTTCTTCCGCTGACATGCCAATATGGAAACACGCTGTGCATGCATCTCTGCCTCTGACCTCTCCATCGCCATTGTCGTTGTCAATATTCCCTCCCATCTAATTACCAGCCACATCAACCGGCCGCACATCCCCCATGTCAGCAAACACTGCCATTATAAAAAAGAGGGCTATTTGAGCTTTACCAAAACACATATCCAGTCACTGACCGCATGACTGACCACTACACCACGGTCAACAGTTGGTAGTTTTAGTGACCTAGGAAATTCAGTTTACAGAAATGATAAGACGTTGTATAAATCCTAATTGGTAACAGGACACTTTTTTGGATTTGATAAACAGGATGCCTTTTGTTCGTGTTGTCATTTGATGTGAATCCATTTCTGGTCAAGGGCGTTTATTTCACACGATCGATAATGGCATGGGTGTCTTTAAACAGGACTGGGCCCACTGACCACAGTCCAACACTGCCCAGAGTGCTTCTACGGTGTCGAATGTAAGTATCTGATATCTGATCGTAATTTAGATCTCATAAACAAACTAGATGGCAGTAGTTTGTTAGATGTGGACATTCACGATGGTATCTTTGAGTCGGATTGGGGTAAGGTCAAGCTTGGGTTAGAGTATTGAGGTGTGTAGATTTACCAACGGCCATATGTATTGTGTATTATCAATCTTGTTGATCTATTTCATGTCATAGGCATTTTTCATTGTCCTATTTTGGCAGGACATGTCTTATTCTTTCAATTCAACGACACTGAATCACAGCTAACATGGGGGAAGTGTTGCGCACTGTTCTTGTGCGATTCCGACTATATCACAAGCTTTTGTTCATGAATCACTATCAAAAAGCAGGTGTTCGCAAAAAGATGAGCGTCCCTACCCTCCGATGGCACCAGTCACAAACACATGCAAATGCAAGTCAATTGTGCACCTGAAAGAAAACTACAACTACTGACAACGGAGTCGAATATAATCGTAATAATCGTACGTGATTTGTATAACGAATTACTCAATCGCTATGTTTCCTTCAGATTCACAAACTGTACATTAATCAGTATGTACTGTACATATTAACACTAGTCAGTCCCTGAAGCATATTATTTTCGCTTTTCCCAGCCCTGACAGTAAAACTTTAACACTTAACGAAGCAAGTCTAGTTTTTCCACATGAAACTCCCATCTCACTGGGGCTCCTTTTCAATTTAAATTTAAATACATGTATTTGTTTTCATTAAAATTATATATTTTAAGAGACTAAGCGTCTAATATCAAGAACCAACTGTTGTTAGTAGTATATATATCCTTGTGCGTTCACCATGCCGTCAAAATGAACCACTCATCATTTACCACTCAACAAAACATTGTCAGTACCACTACTATACTTGTCGTAAGAGACGACTAACGGGATCGGGTGGTCAGGCTTTCTGACTTGATTGAAGCATGTCATCGTATCCCAGTTGCGTAGATCGATGCTCCTGGTGTAAACTACTGGATTGTCTGGTTCAGACTCGATTATTTACAGATCGTCTTCCTATAGCTGGAATATTGCTGTGTACGGCGTTAAACAAGAAACAAACAAACGTCCTTCACCACTTCTACACTCCCCAGAACCACGGCCACCATATTGCCATTTCCTCGGTTACCACCGCCACCACTTCCATCACCAAGTTGAGAATGGATGAGTAAATGCTGCTAGAGTTGAGAATAGGATAAGTACAGGCTGCTGGAGCTGTGAATCGGGTGAGTATAGACTGCTGGAGTTGAGAATATGATTGGTATAGGCTGCTGGAGCTGAGAATCGGATGAGTATAGACTGCTGGAGTTGAGGATATGATTGGTATAGGCTGCTGGAGTTGAGAATATGATTGGTATAGGCTGCTGGAGCTGAGAATCGGATGAGTATAGACTGCTGGAGCTGAGAATCGGATGAGTATAGACTGCTGAAGTTGAGAATAAGATTGGTATAGGCTGCTGGAGCTGAGAATCGGATGAGTATAGACTTCTGAAGTTGAGAATATGATTGGTATAGGCTGTTGGAGCTGAGAATCGGGTGAGTATAGACTGCTGGAGCTGAGAATCGGGTGAGTATAGACTGCTGGAGCTGAGAATCGGATGAGTATAGGCTGCTGGAGCTGAGAATCGGATGAGTATAGACTGCTGGAGCTGAGAATCGGATGAGTATAGACTGCTGGAGTTGAGAATAAGATTGGTATAGACTGCTGGAGCTGAGCTTGGGATGAGTATAGACTGCTGGAGCAGAGCTTGGGATGAGTATAGACTGCTGGAGCTGAGAATCGGATGAGTATAGACTGCTGGAGCTGAGAATCGGATGAGTATAGACTGCTGGAGCTGAGAATCGGATGAGTATAGACTGCTGGAGCTGAGAATCGGATGAGTATAGACTGCTGGAGCTGAGAATCGGATTAGAATAGACTGCTGAAGTTGAGAATATGATTGGTATAGGCTGCTGGAGCTGAGAATCGGGTGAGTATAGACTGCTGGAGCTGAGAATCGGATGAGTTTAGACTGCTGGGGCTGAGAATCGGATGAGTATAGACTGTTGGAGCTGAGAATCGGATGAGTATAGACTGCTGAAGTTGAGAATATGATTGGTATAGGCTGCTGGAGCTGAGAATCGGATGAGTATAGACTGCTGGAGCTGAGAATCGGATGAGTATAGACTGCTGGAGCTGAGAATCGGATGAGTATAGGCTGCTGGAGTTGAGAATATGATTGGTATAGACTGCTGGAGCTGAGAATCGGATGCGTATAGACTGCTGGAGTTGAGAATATGATTGGTATAGGCTGCTGGAGCTGAGAATCGGATGAGTATAGACTGCTGGAGCTGAGAATCGGATGAGTATAGACTGCTGGAGTTGAGAATAAGATTGGTATAGACTGCTGGAGCTGAGCTTGGGATGAGTATAGGCTGCTGGAGCTGAGAATCGGATGAGTATAGACTGCTGGAGCTGAGAATCGGATGAGTATAGACTGCTGGAGCTGAGAATCGGATGAGTATAGACTGCTGAAGTTGAGAATATGATTGGTATAGGCTGCTGGAGCTGAGAATCGGGTGAGTATAGACTGCTGGAGCTGAGAATCGGATGAGTATAGACTGCTGGAGCTGAGAATCGGATGAGTATAGACTGTTGGAGCTGAGAATCGGATGAGTATAGACTGCTGAAGTTGAGAATATGATTGGTATAGGCTGCTGGAGCTGAGAATCGGATGAGTATAGACTGCTGGAGCTGAGAATCGGATGAGTATAGACTGCTGGAGCTGAGAATCGGATGAGTATAGGCTGCTGGAGTTGAGAATATGATTGGTATAGACTGCTGGAGCTGAGAATCGGATGCGTATAGACTGCTGGAGTTGAGAATATGATTGGTATATGCTGCTGGAGCTGAGAATCGGATGAGTATAGACTGCTGGAGCTGAGAATCGGATGAGTATAGGCTGCTGGAGTTGAGAATATGATTGGTATAGACTGCTGGAGCTGAGAATCGGATGCGTATAGACTGCTGGAGTTGAGAATATGATTGGTATAGGCTGCTGGAGCTGAGAATCGGATGAGTATAGACTGCTGGAGCTGAGAATCGGATGAGTATAGACTGCTGGAGCTGAGAATCGGATGAGTATAGACTGCTGGAGTTGAGAATATGATTGGTATAGGCTGCTGGAGCTGAGAATCGGGTGAGTATAGGCTGCTGGAGCTGAGAATCGGGTGAGTATAGACTGCTGGAGCTGAGAATCGGATGAGTATAGACTGCTGGAGCTGAGAATCGGATGGGTATAGGCTGCTGGAGCTGAGAATCGGATGAGTATAGACTGCTGGAGCTGAGAATCGGATGAGTATAGACTGCTGGAGCTGAGAATCGGGTGAGTATAGGCTGCTGGAGTTGAGAATATGATTGGTATAGTCTGCTGGAGCTGAGAATATGATTGGTATAGGCTGCTGGAGTTGAGAATATGATTGTATAGGCTGCTGGAGCTCAGAATAGGATTGGTATAGGCTGCTATTGTTGAAAAGGGAATGAATACAGGCTGCTGGAGCTGAGAATAGGATTGGTATAGGCTGCTATTGTTGAAAAGAAAATGAATATAGGCTGCTGCAGCTGAGAAGGGGATGAGTGTAAGCTGCTAAAGTTGAGAAAAGGATGAGGATGGAACGAGAGTGATTGTTTTATTCAATATATGCTCTGGCGTCTGTTAGGGAGACAAATGCTCCAGCACTCTGCTCCCTCTGTCACTATCACCTACTACTTCAAAGAACGAGGCCTGACACCATCAGCGTGCGGAGGAATGGCAAGCCACCTGACAAAGCCCGTGTTAATTGATTCCATCGTAATGCCCGTGTTCCTCTTAGACGCCCGTACACACTGCACGCTATTGCAGCAATTATTACGGACCGGTGTCGGTTACCTGCAACATAGCAAGATCGTCCGATTATCTGGAAGAAACACACCCCTTCAATTACACACCATAGTGCTATTGTGACGTCATCGACCAAAGTAGACACATAAATCCTGGCATCTTCCTGCACGAGCACTCTTCAAAGCAGGACGAAACTACAAACATATTATGGAATCCGGTTCCGCTTTAACATACACGGTTTTCATTTTCATTTTCCCCAGATAAAGTGCTAATACTAATGGCATGCTTCCGAAACTGCTTTTGGCCTAGGTTAATTGAATCCTGTGAAATAACCGCAATTAACGAGAAGTTGTTCTTCAAGCGTAAATGTTTTATCAAAAATTAGAATTCCCAATCCGTTAAATGATTTCTCGTGTGATTGATCCAACTGACCGGAAGTTCATAATACATAACTTTGGTAACGTGCTGGTTTACTACTTGTCATACTTCCGCTTCCTGTTAAAAACAACAAAATTAGTCAGGACGCAACCTAGTCGCCGATATTAATAGAATGCCGAACCTATATTTGTCAACACGGAATACACTTCGCATAGAACAAGTATGTCCGGCGTTCCTCGCATATCTTGAAGGCCGAAAGTGTACGTTGAAGGAGTGGAAGGCGGCCCATGCTACTTCTAACAGTGTTTTTATTTTCGTTAAATTATTTCATTTCAAGGTAATCATCGACCGTTCATTCCAATTTCTGCTTAATGCCCAAACGAGCATACAGTATCATGCTATTTTAGTACGTGATAGTCGGTATGCACATTGCTTGCCGACCCGTGAAGACCCGACTTAGAATTGGTCTTTGTCGATTTTGTGAGTGAGTGAGTATGGTTTTACGCCGCTTTTAGCAATATTCCAGCAATATCACGGCGGGGGACACCACAAATGGGCTTCACACATTGTACCCATGTCGGGAATCGAACCCGGGTCTTCGGCGTGACGAGCGAACGCTTTAACCACCAGGCTACCCGACCGCCCCTGGTCTTTAGCAACCCGTGCTTGTCGTAAGAGGCGACTAAAGGAATCGTGTGGTCAGGCTCGCTGACTTGGTTGATGTGTGTCAGTGTATCCTAATTGCGTGGGTCGATGCTCATGATATCAAACGCTGGATTGTCTGGTCAAGACTCGATTATTTACAGACCACCGTCATATCACTGTAATACTGCTGAGTGCGGGGTTAAACAACAAACAAACAAACCATTGATTGTCGTGTGTTTCGAAAAAAAGCTCGACATTCTAGCACTTTTGACTTTTTTCTCTTTCAAAATATCGCTTTTGAATTAAATAAATTGCAGAATATGTTATGAAGTAATCTTTCTCAAAGATTGAACACCATATTTTTAGTACTGTTTACCTGAAACGCTGCTACACCAAAGTGGCACCAAGGGGTAATGATGACCTTTGACTAGAAGATGACATTGATCGCTGATTGGATGCATCAGTCTTTTATTAAATGTGTAGGAACAAAATTGCTTTATGACGTCATTGGCTTCACATATTGGATCCATGAAGGGAATCAAACCATGCAGGGCCTTCGGTGAGACGCGCGAACGCTTTAACCACTAGGCTACCCCTCCATCAGATAATCTGTTCCTCTGGTATCAAGGGCAACTCCTCTGCAGCATTTCTGAGAATATCTTGTCATCAGAATATACAGCTGAAATCTAGAAGGGCACATTTTACAAACCCAGCAAAAACATTTCGCACGATTAGAAATATATCCAGAGGCCTAACTTGGTCTGAGGTCAAAAGTGACATGTAAATTATCTTATAATATGTAAACTCTCTGTCGACACAATATTTGATGTTTTTTCGTACAAAAGCTATTTCAGCCTACGATCACCCTTTCAGACGTACAGAAATACATTTGGAATTTACACTTGGAAACCCGATGTTAGTAGCGTGTATTAAAACCCCGTTAAGACCTGAAAGGAGATGCAAAGCCCTGACCCCACTTCTTCGAAACGTCAACATCGCAACTCCCCACCGTTAACGACCGCGACTTCACCTTATCTCAGTTGCAGTGCCTTCGTAGCGAGAACATAATATTACCGCAGACTAAACACGGGCCGTTGTGCAGGATGGTTGTATGGGTAAAGGGACGATTGCCTCTTATAACAGAAGCGATCACCCACAATCTGGCGATGGAAATAAGATATTCACAACGCATTGCTGACATGGTTGCCGCTGCTCTGTGTAAACACTCGCCAGCATCTTCTCTGGGTGGTGTCTTGCTGCTGGGGGCTATTCTCTGCCGTTGTGTAATAATCCGTGAGAATTGGGGCGTCGAGTATTTTAGCAAGTTTACATTATCGTTGAGAGTATGGAACTACCCTGCTGCAATTGTCTAACAATTCAGACATGCATACAGCCATTCGCCCTACTGTACCCGTCATTGTTGCATTACGAACTCATCAAGAGTGCAGCTCCAACCTTTATGGATGTAGCTCTCACTAATCACAAACTTGGCTTTTAATTAATCACGTATCATCTAGCTCTAATCACAAATGCATCTCAAACTGTTCACGAATGCAGTTCTAATTTATCACGAATGCAGCTCAACGAATCACTTATGCATCTCTTATTAATCAC
This sequence comes from Haliotis cracherodii, assembly GCF_022045235.1. NCBI lineage: Eukaryota > Metazoa > Mollusca > Gastropoda > Lepetellida > Haliotidae > Haliotis > Haliotis cracherodii. Next base: position 51,856,925 of record NW_027266319.1, on the reverse strand, counting down.
GAATGCAGCTCTAACTAATGATGAATGCAGGTCTAGTTCATCACGAATGCAGGCGTAACTATTGACGAATGGAGGTCTGGTGGTTGATACGAATGCAAGTCTGGTTAATCACGATTGCAGCTTTAACAAATGACGAATGCAGGTCTAGTTAGTCACTAATGCAGCTCTTACTAATGACGAATGTTGGTCTGATCAATCACGAATGCAGCTCTCACTAAGGATGAATGAAGGTCCAATTCGTCACGTCTGCAGGTCTAACTAATGACGAATGGAGGTCAAGTAGTTAATCACGAATGCAGGTGTAACTATTGACGAATGAAGGTCTTGTTCATCACTAATGCAGGTGTAACTATTGACGAATGAAGATCTGGTAGTTTCCTCACTTTTGCAGCTCTGACTAATCACGAATGCATCTCTAACTATTAACTAATGACGAATACAGGTCAAGTTCATGACTAATGCAGCTCTTACTAATGACGAATGAAGGTCTAACTCATAACGAGTGGCGGTCTTGTTAATCACGAATGCAGGTGTAACTAATGACAAATGGCGGTCTTGTTAATCACGAATGCAGGTGTTACTAATGAAGAATGGCGGTCTTGTTAATCACGAATGCAGGTCTAACTAATGACAAATGGCGATCTTGTTAATCACGAATGAAGGTCTAACTCATAACGAGTGGCGGTCTTGTTAATCACGAATGCAGGTCTAACTAATGACGAATGAAGGTCTAGTAGTTAATCACTCAAAGCGAGTAATGATCTAACCTATCACCAAGGCAGCTTTACGAATGCAGCTCTAATAAATCACGAATTGTGTCCCAACGCATCGTCAATACAAAAACTGAATAGAACTGAATAGAACTCTGGCTACTGACTAAAAATTCGATTCCTAGCCTAAACTACCGTTATTTAGTTCATTGTGCATCGTGTATGCAACCTACCCTTGATATCCCAGTCGTGATATGCTAGAAACGGCGTAAAACCACGTTCACTCGATTACGGTGGAGTCGAACCTCGATCTTAAACACACTGTCAGTTCAACTACGCATGTATCACTTCTTTTGAAACTGAACGTTTATTGAACCATAGAATGAATGTCAGCATTATTATAGCCTAAACAAGTGACCGATAGCATGAGCAGCGATCAACGCATTCGGTCTCGTGACACAATGAAACCTTTCACACACTGTAACCAACCAATCTCCATTTCCTATAGCTGTTCTGAAAAGCCGGGGATACGGGGGTACTTTATTTTGTCTCGGAATGCTAACGAGTCTTCTGATGATTTTTTCATAAGATGTATAATCGGAGAAAGTGCGAGAAGATCACAATTCACAGACATGTTGCGATTGGAAGCATACTTTAACTTCAAATTAATCAAACCTTTTCCATTGCATTGTAATGTTTATTTGCCAAAACGTTCACAAGAGAAAATATATATTATTTAGAGCTTGGATTTTCGTCCGCCTTCGCGATCTAGTGGATAGAGCGTCTGCCCGGAAGGTAACGGTCCGATCCCCAACCGCGTTATACTAAAAGACGTAAAAAGATGGTACTTGTTGTTACCCTGTCTGGCGCACGGCATTACGGGGCTAAAACAAGGACTGGTCGGCTGGGAGTCAGTATACTGTGTCTGAGAGGTGTATTCATTTAAACTGCGGCATGGTATCTCAGTGGGCTATAATTTTGAACACGATGTTGAACCTCATAGGTAAAGTCTCACACTTCAAGTACCCACCTGCTTCTAATACACATCAAGTACCTGATCGCCATTGTTGAATGCAAGAAAGCAACAGGGACGATCAACAGCATCATGATAACCTTTGGTAGAACGCCGACAACAACGACTGCTGGGCAGCGTCAAAGGCGGTAAACGCCATCTCCCTGACCCCGCCTTAAACAGTTTACTGTTGGCATCTGTCCCTGGCGTTGTTTACCTGACCCCACCTGTGAGCCTTCATAACACTTGAACCCGTGTAGATCTGGGGTAGAATAGGTCTTCAGCAACCCATGCTTGCCGTAAAAGGTGACTATGCTTGTCGTAAGGCGGCTAACGGAATCGGGTGGTCAGGCTCGCTGACTTGGTTGGTGCATGTCATCGTATCCCAATTGCGTGGATCGATGCTCATGATGTCAATCACTGGATTGCCTGGTCCTGACTCGATTATTAACAGACCGTCATACCGCTGGAATATTGCGTTAAAAAAACAAACAAAAAATCATAACACTTGAGGGATGTCGGGTAACCCAGTGGTTTAAGTGTCAGCTCATCACGTCTAGAATCTTGGTTCGATTCCCCATATGGTCAAAGAATGTGAAGTCAAATCTTGGAACCCCTGTCGACACATAAAAGGAAAGTTGTTAAAAGTGGCGTAAAACAATACTTACTCATTTCTGCCCGGAGAGCGGAAGGTCGGGGATTCGATTCTAAACCGTGTCATGCCAAAAGACGTTTCCCTCTTCGTTACCCTGTCTGGCGTTAAGTGTAAAACAAGAACTGGTCGGGTCATAGTCAGTATTCTGTGTCTGAGTGCAGAAATCTTGACAAAAAACTGCGGCATGGTTCTCAGTGGGTGGCAGGGGCGGTCGGGTAGCCTTGTGGTTAAAGCGTTCGCCCGTCACGCTGAAGACCCGGGTTCGATTCCCGACATGGGTACAATGTGTAAAGCTCATTTCTGGTGTCCCCCACCGTGATATTGCTGGAATATTGCTAAAAGCGGCGTAAAACCATACTCACTCACTCACTCAGTGGAAGGCACAACAAACAGCGGCATTAGTCCGGTCTAGTACAAGCGTCGTTAAACCCCATTACACCTCACCTCACTTATATATCTTTACCAATAACCGACGCGTCTTTGTTTTCATCCGACAGAAATATTTTGACCATGGCGCTTGATTGTCAGCATCATGTTATAAAGGTTAGACAGCCCATGCTGCACGCACGTTAATCTTTCTTTTTCTTTTTCTTCTTAGGAAATAAAAATAAAGTGGGTTTCCTGTTCATAAGTGTAGAAGAGGTCTCAACGACCTATGCTTGCCGTAAAAGACGATTATGCTTGTCATAAGAGGCGACTAACGGAATAGGGTGGTCGGGCTCGCTGACTTAGTTGATGCATGTCATCGTATCCCAACTGCGTGGATCATGATCTCAATCACTGGATTGTCTGGTCCAGACTCCATTATTTACAGACCGCCGTAATATAGCTGGAATATTGCTGAGTGCGGCGTTAAACAACAAACAAACAAACGAAGACATCAGTTCTGTCCATCTACTGTTCGCTCGATGTCACCATAAACAACTGTGACATCATGATCAAGGGATGACGTCATCCTCAATTATGTGCGATAGTGCGTTGATATGATGTAACCTTGCTTGACCACAATGGAACAATTAGCATGAATAAGAAAACAGCTTGAAACAGAAACTATTCTGTTCAGTTAGAATTACTGAAAATATTTGTACCAATACCCTTGCATCGACGGGCGACATATAGAGAATATTTTAAGAGCATGTGTGTCATACTAATTTTACGATAAGAGTGACAGCATTCTTGTATTTTCCGAGCGAGAGTGAGGGTAATACAGGATCTTTTACACGAATTTCGCAAACTCAGTATCACACCAGCGATGATAATACTTTCTTTATTAATCACATTCTTCAGCTATGACGCCGTTTCTAGTGTAACATCATTCCGACCTTACGTAACAATCCGATTCGAATGACGTCAACAATGCCGCCCGGATGACGTAACAGTACACTGGTGCGCTTGATGTGATATTTGTACAAGTGCACATACGATTTTTATTAATTCGGCTATTTCTAACCCGATGGATAAAAAAAACAACCATATTTACGTGGTCGAACAAGATTCCATCAATCGTAGCATCATATACGAAGCATTCAGCTGATACTAATTTATCTGTACCAAATCCTAAATTCACTTAAATAGCCAGTACACATTTTTACACCTCATTATAACGCCTTTAATCTGTAAATAGCATCCCGTGCCAATGGCGGTTCAAGTGGGGTTGCACTGATAACGACGATGTCAAGTCGAGGGCATAGATTAATGGAAATTATTTACAACAGTTTACAATATTTCAGTAAACACCCGTGTCAGGTTTTGGCAAGGTGGCAAGAGGTTACATATAAAAAGTAAAAATGTAGTTTCTTACAAAATGACAACTTTACTGAAACAGAATTTAAAATGTTATCTCTTAAAGTTGAATTTAAAATTGTTTGAGGATTATTTGGGTTTTTTATGTGTACACGGTGTGAAAATGATGAGGAACTGTTGTATATTTCCTTACTATCGTGTTTTTGGCATGTTTAACATATGATAACGGATATTTCAAAATGTTTAAGCCGTTATCTGCAATTAGATTTTCAGTTGTCAAACAGTTGCTTACATCTATCACAGACATTAATTTATTCGTGTCAGCCATGGTTTATCATTGATTAGCTCACCTTATCAGCGTGTCTATCCAGATCGCTCGACATAACCAAGAGCGACGAAGGTGATGAGCGTTTGGGCTCGTTCCTCAAAGCGATATTAGCGCTACTTGACTAACATCGAGTCCCCAAAATAAAGTTAAGTGTGAGGTTAAATAAAAAATACATGTAATTCTATAAGGGAGCGTTCGATGACCTCTCGGCTCAGCAGCCGACAGTGAGTGTAGGCTACGAGAGCTGAGAGTGAGTGAGTGAGATTTTATAACAGTATTCCATTTTTTCACAGTGTGTCTGTTTGATGTGGGAGAAAAGCCCGAAGTGATGCAGGTCTCAGACGTTTACCACTTTGGTGGAACCCAAGAGCAGGGGTGTGGTGCTGACAAACCTAGAAACCATACTCGGGGGAAACTGGGATTCGAACCCAGAATCATACGTTCCTGGCATGCCCAAGGTGCGCAACTCTGCAAAGCGAATTGCGGCGCCGTAGACGACTGGGTCACCCATGTCCCCGCTAGTGCCGAGAAAGGGGTGTAAATAGAATGGAGTGTATTTTTTTTAAATTATATGCTCTAGGGTCGGTAAAAGCGACTACTCTACGACTAGCGTAAACCATATAATAATATGGGGTTGCAATGAAAATATCAAATGTCAAATGTACAGAGTAACTGACCGACTGTAATGAGTTTACAGAGGCGAAAATGCGAACAACAATCAAATGTATTTTATTCCGATTTGAAACCTCTGATTAACAATGGCAAGTAAATCTAGGTGTAGTTACCAACAAACAAGTCTATCAATAAGCTTCAGATATCCATGAGCTGTTGTAACGCTAAAGATTTTCAATTAAATCATAGATTTTTTTTAAAACGACCCTATTTCTGCAGGTGTTAAATGACATAATTTGACTTAGGTGTCACATGTCTGTCACGTGACCAAGGGTTTGGCGAAAGCACACTGCCATTGTGCACGTCTGCTTAATAGAAAGTATACACTAAGCCTTGAAAATTGGATTTGACCAGAAAATTACAAACGTTATCAAGACGTTATTTGGCTGAATTAGGTCCAACAGTCGCCGTAACACTGAAAACGTAAGTTCCAAAAGACAACTATGATACCCGTATCAAATACATCACCATCCAACAGCTATTTCTTGTTTGTTTAATTTTTAGCCACTGTCAAGTTTATGAAAGTTTTTTACCCGGAAGTTTATTCCGACGTGAGATGATATTGAATTCACCACGATTGATTCTGATATTGACAAGCAGCCATGTGATTTAGATTTATGCAAAAAGTTTGGATGATAAAAAATCTCATAAATCGTAAATCTCCATGAAATCTTACTAGTTATGAACATCATTGATATAAACCACCCATGGCACATTGATTAGATCATGTTCCGTTTTTATTTCATGGAAAAAAAATTGATGGATCAGGTTGATACATCAAACGCCAATCTCCTGTTTCAGATTGCGCGGCATGTTCATGGCGTTTCATGTTTTAGCATATCCCTTTGAATTTAGAAATATTTATATTGAATAAATGTGCTCACGTATTCTACAAAAGCAGCCGTACGCTTGATTCACACACAGTCTTCGTTATAACGCAGTCGTTGATTAACGTTAACCTTTGACACATAATGTTTTCCAGCTATTCATATCTATGATTTGGGTTATATATATATAGATACTCATTTTTCAAGAAGGTTAAGGGTCAAGGACAGGCGCCATTGAGGCGAAAATTTCTCACAGAGTGTGTGACAACAAAACATCATGTCTCAACGAGGTATCAATTTTAAGAGTACGTGCGCAGTTCCCAATTCCTTCCTCGAGTCTTTGGGGTTTAATGTTCGTCTCAAAAATTATACTCGGAAATCTTATTTCGTTCTTGTAGAAACAGGATTCCACTTTTTTAAACATGTGTTTAAGTTCGGGTCTGATAATGGAACTGACCTCGTGCACACCGGAAGGTTTGACTGCCGTTTTGACTCGTGAAATATCAATAGAGCGGGACCTGTGTCGTTTCGGTACAATATCTTTAAAAAATATGTATTATCGGATTTCGTATTTATGCCTAGGTTCACACTTTTGACATTTCTTTTGTATAAAACGCGAATCAAAACAAAAACGAAAACATAAACACTGCTACTGGCATTTATTTTAAGAAAATATAATTACGCTTTCCTTCATTTTTCTTCATAAAAAGAAGAATATCATTGAAAAATAGAACAATGCTAAACCAGGCCAATACAATAGTGTTGAAATTATGGCTGATGTAATAAATATAAAATAACGCCAAGGAATAGCCAGTCTCGCTTATCCGCCGAAACAGATCCCGTTCGGCGCAAAAGGCAAAAGAGCGATAAAAATTATATGAACGAATCGCCGAAAATCAGCAATTACACCGAGTGTTTGCAAAAGAAGTGCAAGCATCTCCTGCCATTCCGTTAGCACGCCTCTCACACAACTTGCATGCCAAAGAAAGTTTTGCCTGACGCCGCAGATCTGTTCCTGTCATGCGATAGGGGCTGTAAGCAAACCAGATAATTCAGCGACACATTAATATAACACTTACTGACTTTATTAATACCAAAACCGCTCGGTACATTATGAATTATATCTGCTGTCTACAAGTGCAGAGATGGTGATGCGTGTAAGTAAAGAAAGACATTTTAGAAGTATGTTCTTTTTTCAAAACCGTTTTTTTTTTTGGTTCAACGTGCCCTAAGGTCAGTTCTTCTATCAGATACGAAGTCCTAGAAAGCGAGTAAACGTAAATTTAGATTTGCACTTGTTTTGATAAGTATAGCATTTCTTTTCTCTCTTATCTGCTACGAGAGCTATATGCCTATATCATATCTGCCTATATAGATATGTTATTGGCACGTGTTGGTTAACCCCCGGCATTGATGAAAGTACGACCCATTGATACTGTAAAAACTGCCCTGACCCAGAGTTCACCAGTGTACCGCACTACGATAATGGCTGATTAGCTCCTCACAGGTAACACGGACTCGCATTTGTCTCACTTACGGGTGCACCACGACGGGTTCAGGTGATAATAGAGGCTGTTTAAGTGTACGGTTCTTTATTCATTGAAGGTAGCAATCTAACGTTCATTCCAAAAGCTGCATAATAAGAAACGCAGCTATCGTCAGTCGGTTTTTCTACACATGTGTCACAACTTGACGTTGGTGCACGGAAAGGAAATTCATCTGTGACGTATTTAGGTCACGTGTTACTTTAGGTCTTCCAGCCTTTGGGATTTGCTCCCTGGCTTCCTTTAAGTCGCATTATAACTCTTCGTCGTTTTAACCCTAGTACATTATGAGCATATATACGGCAAATAAGCACATGGTCGGGACCAAAAACAGTTTGTTATATCCATCAGTTCGTTATAAGCGTAGTTTGCTGCATTTATAGAGTGTATTGTTTTATATTTGTATTTATGTGAATATTTGTGGTATCTGACGAGCGAAAGTAGTATTCTAGTATTATATATGTGTGTCATTAATATCAACAATTATCAACACGTTGCCATTTACTTTTAAAGAGTCCGAATCTAATAAATATAGGCAGTGATAGGTATGTACTCATTGACCCCTATACATCAAAGATGGCGGCGATAACAACCACAAATCACCCAGACTCCCCTCGGGCCAGTCATCCCTTCAGACATTTACAGCACGTGCTGTATTCACCTCACCCCGGGGGGTAGCCGCATGTCCAGAAAGCGGTCAGTTAGTTGTTATCCCCACGTGGTCATTTTCCATGTTATTGCCATGTATCGCCGCCATCGTACATCAGACACCGTGTAGACTACTAGCATAGCCTGAATATTCAGACCCTCACTCTCTGTAGACACTATTCACTTGCATGCTTTCAAGGATCGATCGCAAGAGATTCGTATTACCCGTTACACTAACATCCAGTCTCCGAAATCAGAGACCAAATACAGTACAATACGTCTATAACGAACACACTTATAACGAACTGACGGATATTACGAACTTAATTGCTGATCCTTGACATTTGCTGTATAGATGTATATATGCTTATAACGGACTACGGTTATAACGAACTACATTTAGTGGTCCACTGGACAGTGTGTGTGTGTGTGTGTGTGTGTGTGTGTGTGTGTGTGTGTGTGTGTGTGTGTGTGTGTGTGTGTGTGTGTGCGCGCGCGCGCGTGCGTGCGTGCTTGCATGTGAGTGAGTGGCTGCTTGTACTTGTCCGGACTGATGCCGATTTATAGTGCTGGCCCACTGAGATACCATGCTGCAATTTAACATGAATACCCCTCTCATACACAGTATACTGACTCCGAGCCGACCAATCCTTGTTTTAGCCCCTTAATGCCGAGCGCGAGGCAGGGTAACAAAAGGTACCACCTTTTAACGTCTTTTGGTATCATGCGGCCGGGGATAGAACCCGGACCTTCCGCTCTACCACTAGACCACGGAGGAGGTCCAACGCCAGAGAGGCAAAGTATCGTATTGAAGCAGGCCAACGACAACAAAAATAACCTAAGTTGTGTTAAAAAACATAGAACTGTGTATGCTATTTGTCTATTCTGCATACAGTCAAACACCGTTGTGTCGATGTTGAAGGGACCTACGTATTTACCGATTGATGAAGAATGAATAACACGAAACATATGACACAAACAAAGAGAAAACAAAATAAGTGTCGACTTATCAGAGTAAATTTGTGACGATACATGTTTGGGACTGGAAAATGACTTCGACACCCGTAAATTCGACACATCAGAGGTTAAATCATCAATAAATAAAGAAGTTATATGCAGGGACCAAGCTTTTACTTCGAGACAACTGTAACTTCGACTGATCAAAATTCTACACAACAGTGTTTGACTATACTAAAATATCGACTAGCAGAAATATGAGCTTGCCGTAGCCTCTAAAACTATTTCGCTTGGCCGACAACGAATTCTAAAAAATTCCACATGCAGTCCAGCTGCTTCTGACTCGTAGTTTTCGACTCTCACTCACCACCGCGAATAGTTTAAGTGTGCAACATATACTCCTACACTTTTCTTTGTCTTTATTTTCTTAGGTAGGCCTGTAAAGATCCCCCATAGGTATGTACAATCGTGCTACGCAGAAGCGCTCCAGTGGTCAGTCTCTCACCGTCGCCTTCAGCAGGCAGCTGGATAGAGTAACCCAGTACAGGGAGATAACTCCCGTGTTTCGGCTAAACTAACAAATGTAATAGATAAGGGGAGATAAAGGCACGTCTCTGTTTTTATTAAGACAGGTTTCTTTGTATCAATACTCTTTCTCTTTGCCCGGGGGGTGCGTTGAGTGAGAAGAGAGCCGCGAGTACTCTCAACAGCTATCGGCTTCCAACATGGACATCGAGACGGCTGCGCATGCGCTAGCGGTTTTTTTGTTGTGTTATCGGGCAGGGTGAAGGGACAAGTGACGCTGACAACGTTAAACATATCGCGATAACGTTCGGTTGAAAACCAGTGGTAATAAATGGTGTTTGTTGAACATTAGATATGAGGTGTGAGCCAGTTCATTACAGAAACTTAATTTGGACTTTGCTTCATTTTCAGGCGTCAGCTTAGTCTTAACGATGTTATTTTTCTTTTTTATGGGGAATGTAATTACGATTCATCATAATAGACCATCCTCATCCCTACTGACACAATGCAAACATAGTAAGCTGGACTTAACGCCATTCAGCAACACTTTAGTTTTTCTGTCAGCTTTATCTGCAAGGAGTGAGTGAATATGGTTTTACGCCGCTTTTAGCAATATTCCAGCAATCTCACGGCGGGGGACACCAGAAATGGGCTTCACATATTGTACCCATGTCGGGAATCGAACCCGGGTCTTCGGCGTGACGAGCGAACGCTTTAACCACTAGGCTACCCGGCCGCCCCTCATCTGCAAGGAAGTGTGGGGGCTAAGACCGAAGTGTTGCCCATGTGTTGGGCGTGTAGATTTTGGATGTAAATAAACGTCAACGCCAGAGAATAACTAGTCTCCATTATCTGACAAATTTTATTCCATTAGTGATGAAAATTATATGCATAAACCCCCGAGCACGGTTATGGTGCTGACAAAATTAGAAACATAATCAGGATGAGTTTTAGATTAATACCCACGATCATAGATTTCTGTCAAGCCTAAAAGAGACACAACTCTGCACAGCGAATTGCGGCGCCTAAGATGACCGAGCCAATACAAAATTAGAAATAAACCATCTGGACGAATAGAGGTGTTTGATCCATGAACCCGTTTTAATTGGCTCCTTATAACCTACAGTTTAACGCGGTTTCACACTAACATGCATGTCAGTAATGACGTCAACCATACAATGGTATCATCACCACAATGCTTTGGATATGGTCCCTGATGTAGGCGACGTATACCTAAACCTGGATTACTATAATGACGTTGATGACTGGGACGCTGGTGTACTGAGGGGCATTGACTTGCACAACACTGGGTGCACTCTGACCTATGACACTATGCACACAGTGTGTGCCTGGCCAAGTACGGTGTAGAAGTGCATGCTGTGTGTTACTGACTAATAGCTTGCCTAGCGATGATGACTTGTCTTGTGTATACGCGCCTCGTGGTAGGCCGCTCCGATTAACCATTTGTTTCATGTATATTTGTATATCAAAGACGGTATCAATGTATTGTATCGTATGAAGTCCTGTTACAATCTTTGCCCAGCATCGGATACTACTCGTGAGAATCGGTTGGACAAAATGTTTGATTTGTGTTTATGTTTTATAGTTATATAAAATATATATTATAGGTGTACGCAATAATCCAGCTATATGACGGCGGTCTGTACAACTAGAGAATGGACCAGACACTCCAATGATTGAAATCATGAGCATCGATCTACGCAATTGGGATACGATGACATCCATCAACGAAGTCACCTAGCCTGACCACCAGATCCATTTGGTCTTCTCTCATAGGGCGGCCGGGTAGCCTAGTGGTTAAAGCGTTCGCTCGTCACGCCGAAAACCCGGGTTCGATTACCGACGTGGGTACAATGTGTGAAGCCCATTTCTGGTGTCCCCCGCCGTGATATTGCTGGAATAGTGCTAAAAACGGCGTAAAACCATACTCACTCACTCACTCTTCTCTCATAACGAGCACATCTTGCTGCGCACCTATTCCAAGCCTGACTATCTGATCCCGTTAGTTTTCTCTTACGGTAAGCATGGGTTGCTGAAGATCACTTCTAACCCTGATCTTCACGGGTGTGACTGACTGTGTCTCATCTTACCCCTTACCATTTGTTTTAAGATACGATGTTTATGCTTTAGTTTTAGAGTTACCGACACCGTAGATCCTAGATCTACGATCAGTAGGTGGAACGTGGCCATGGCAATCTCGAGTCACGTACAACATGCTGATGTAGGCGAACTTAATCGCCTAACGCTGGTCTAAGCTATGACAGACAGATGAGTACACACTAATTCGGTGAGTCACGTCTCACAGGGGCAATGGTAAATAGATGCGTTTCGTTAAGAAATTTATTTATTATGAATTCTAAATGAGATAATTAACAAGTTAATACAGCTCATATCCAGTTATTACATCACGGGTTTGTCTGTCAGCCGCTACTGAGAGAAACCTTTGGTATTCACACTATTCCAAAACATTCATTTACTAGTATATGCACGCAATATGATGTAATATCACATTACGTTTCGTTTTCGGGTCTTCAATCTTAAAAATCCAAATGGTCTCTTTAGCAATATGACAAAACTACATGTGAGATTTGCACCTTTTATGTTTCCTTTGCAAGCTCAGAATTGACGCGCTGGTTGTGATCCAGGGTATCTGTTGATTTTTTGGGATAACAACGAAATCGCTTTTGACTATTTTAAAAAGTAAATATGGACTTTGTGTGATCATTTAACATGTTTTAAGACGTGTTGACTCAATAGATCTCCCTTAAACTTGTGTTGACTTATGTTGAATCCAGTTCACATTAAAGGACCCCCGGGCCGCCTTCGTGGTCTTGTGGTAGAGCGTCCCCCCCTCCCCCCCCCTCCCCCCCCCCCCCACACACACACACCACCCCACACCCGGAGTCCGGAAGGACGGCGGCTCGATCCCCGAGCGCCTTTTACTAAGAGACGTTAAAAGGTGGTACTTGTTCTTATCCTGCCTGGTGCTCGTCATTTAGGGGTTGGAGCAAGGAATGCTTGGCTCGGAGCTAGTATTTTGTGACTGCGGGGGATATTTATGTTACAAGCATGTTGCTAGCACTATATAATCGGCATTAGTCCGGACTAGTACAAGCAGCCACACAAACACAAACTCATACGTGTATGCACGTCGCCTTGTAAGTGCAACAACCTTAACAGGACGTTAAAGGCCTATGGCCTTAATATTGAATAAAGCTATCTAGTTTTTTCATAATCTGAATTTATTACAACCACAATCGTTCTCATGTAAACTATCATGATCCAAAGCCGAGGAATGCAAATCTTGCATGTAATGAGCTCATCACCCCCACTTGAACCTCAAGCACACGGATGCAAACCCCTCCTTCGCCCTCAACATAGCGGTCGTTATACTCTATGCAGGCCAATTAAACGTGTTCCACATGCAGTTATGCACAATATAGAGTCAGCGGTGCAGGGTTTCATCAGTTTAATGGCCTTCGACGTATACGTCAGAGACCGACAACACGAAAACACAGGCACCGTCACAGCCATGTGTCGATGCAAGGTGTGCTTGTCTGAGAAACCCCAGACGTAACTGGTGAGCACCTGCATACACGCATGTATGCTCAGTGTCACATAAAACGCTGCTTTCTCGAACGTCGACGTGCTTCAATAACGCTTTCGGATAATCAGGAGCCTGAATGCGTGTCATTGAACTATATCGTCGACTGTTTTTACATTCGGTTGTCCCGACATTTCCTGTATCTCGAAGTAGTAAGTCACACCAGACCTTCTTGAAATTCCGTTAATGTTCTGTTGGAAAGGGTAGAGCTGGGTTTTGTTCTTAAAATGACGTACAAAAAAATCTGCGTGACAGTCCAATCTACATCCTCTCTATGTCCAAAATACGTCCTGTCTACGTTCAGGCTACACTACGTCTAGCATACGTCTAGTGTTCGCCAAATCTACGCCCAGTCTGCGCCCATACTAGGTCTACGTACAACACAAGTCCAGTTGACATCTAGTCTACGTACAACACAAGTACAGTTTACGTCTAGTCTACGTACAACACAAGTCCAGTTGACATCTTGTCTACGTACAACACAAATCCAGTTGACATCTAGGCTACGTATAGCACACGTCCAGTTTACGTCTAGTCTACGTGCAACACAAGTACAGTTTACGTCTAGTCTACGTACAGCACAAGTCCAGTTGACATCTTGTCTACGTACAACACAAGTCCAGTTGACATCTAGGCTACGTATAACACACGTTCAGTTTACGTCTACTCTACGTGCAACACAAGTTCAGTTGACATTTAGTCGCCGTACAGCACAAGTCCAGTTGACATCTCGTCTACGTACAACACAAGTCCAGTTGACGTCTAGGCTACGCATAGCACACGTCCAGGTTACGTCTAGTCTTCGTACAACACAAGTCCAGTTGACATCTAGTCTACGTACAACACAAGTCCAGTTTACGTCTAGTCTACGTACAACACAAGTCCAGTTTACGTCTAGTCTACGTACAACACAAGTCCAGTTTACGTCTAGTCTACGTACAACACAAATCCAGTTGACATCTAGGCTACGTACAACACAAGTCCAGTTTACGTCTAGTCTACGTACAACACAAATCCAGTTGACATCTAGGCTACGTACAGCACACGTCCAGTTTACGTCTAGTCTACGTACAACACAAATCCAGTTGACATCTAGTCTACGTACAGCACACGTCCAATTTAGGTCGAGTCTACGTATTACGTATAATCTACGCTACAGTCACACACGTCCAGTTTACGTCTAGTCTACGTACAACACAAATCCAGTTGACATCTAGTCTACGTACAACACAAGTCATTTGACATATAGGCTACGTACAGTACAAGTCCAGTTTACGTCTGGTCTACGTACAACACAAGTCCAGTTTACGTAGAGTCTATGTATTACGTACAATCTACGCTACGGCCACACACGTCAAGTTTACGCCGTTGTTACGTCCAGCCTACGCTACGGCCATAAACGTCAAGTCTACGCCCAGTCTGTGCCTAGCCTATCTGCTGGAGGATCTTGCATTGAGTTCAGAAACTGTTTCTGGAAGTTAAGTACATATTGAGTAATGATGTATGGATAATCGAGTTTCTCAGTAAATGAAAGTGCATCCTTCTTCAAGCAAGTATTTTCAATATTTCCCATTATTCCACATCACACCTAAGCTGGCTTCCGTCATGGAAGGCTTGCGATTGTTTTTAGAGGGAAAAAACACTAGTCTCTCAACAAAAACACGCATTAAACAACTTTGTTACGATGCTAGTGGTACAGTCATCTGTCGGGGTCGCAGTGCCAATGCTGTCTATACTGGGATGCAGTTACTAAATATGAATATTACCGTAACGCAAATAATCACAATTTACGTTATGTGCAGAGGCGTCTTCGACAGATTGTAAATGAGACATCCAACAAGTACCCACAGAAATAGCCAACTCTATTCTTCGCTTGCTCCCAGCCCCGAGAAAATGGAGTTCGTACACACACAGCTATTTTGATGGAGAAGCCAGTCCGATAATAAAAGCCAGTGACGTCAGGGTAAAGTACGTCCACGAACCTTACACAACAGCAATAGCTTCATTAGTGTCTTCACCCAGGTGAAGAAGTGCTCCGACAGTAAAGAGCCTTCCATCACCCCCGGGCACCAAGCCCGACCCCCACGGTAAGAGGCGGTACGGTCAGATAACCCCCAGGCGTCAACAGACACAGCTTGTGCCGTCATTAGAGCATCTCTGCACAACCTTCGCCACCTGACGGGACATTTAAGCAGAGATGTCTGTTTTAATCCGTAGAGTAAAAGCAAAGGTGTAGACACCAGATTATAGAGGGCTGGCTCTATCTGGGTAAGTCATTGTTAGGTAATCAGAGATATTTGAGAGTATCTTTAAGACTCGGAGCTCCCGACAGAACGGCTCGGGTTCCCTGTGGTAACAGGTGATTGTTGATATGGAGGTATTTGATGGAGATTTAATTTGAGACGCGGGATTCAAATTGTCTTGACCTGAGATTAACGGTATCTTGACGTGTGAACGCAGTCTATATTGTGGTTCGACAAATTGTTCGGTCGGCAAATGATGACAGATTAAATTCCACGTGGTATAATGTACGTATATTTGGTTGGTTGGTTTGTTGTTTAACGCCACACTCAGCAATATTTCAGCTATATGACGGCGGTCTGTAAAATCTAGTCTGGACTAGACAACCCAGTGATTGACATCATGAGCATCGATCCACGCAATTGGGATCGATGACATGCATCAACCAAGTCAGCGAGTCTGACCATCCGATCCCATATCATCCCATATGTACGTTTATGGATAAAACAGAACAGATTATTGTCCCGTTTGTTCAATAAACTTTTGTTACATAACGTTTCAAATCTTGAAGCGAAATTAATTGCTATCAAAGTTGACGGTGACTGTCTTTGGTTAATGTCATTGGGTGACTATTTAAACGTATTGACACCTGATACAGTTTGACTAGTCCTGCACCATGACCGTGGAATATATTTATTTTATGAAAAAATAATAATCTAGAAATGCATACAAAAGCAAGTCTAGCCAGCTCAAGCTAGCTCTATTCCACAGAGTAAATGTTTGTCTACAGTTTGACTACCATTTCCTATTGTTACTTGGCCCAATGGTCTGTCCGTTCTCCCTGCGCAAAATATCCGCGCGCGCACGCACGCAGGTACACACACACACACACACACACACACACACACACACACACACACACACACACACACACACACACACACTGAAAATCAAGCGGTTGCTCCCTAAGATCGCCTTGTGAAACAGGATTTGATGTTTGAATAACAGTGACAGCCTTAAAAAGCAAACTGCAAGAGTATATACACACACACACTTTTTGTCAAAATCCTGGATTCTTCTCTGAATGTCGTTGCTCGCTTAATGTATTTGTCAATGGTTTAAAGAACCACAATACAAATCATTGTGACATCCTGAGTCACTACGGTCATATCGCCCTACGGGAGCATCGTATGCAGTCTGAGACAAAACAGGTTGTCAGCTGGTCCGTCATACATTCGCGAACACTCGTGTTATTCCGGGAACAAGCCGAATGGCGACTTTCGTGACTTGGTTCCGTCTTCGCGCAAATGGGAAAAGAGAAAAATTGTCGACTTGCTGTTTTCATGGGTCCTTTCTGAATATAATATCTATAACTACCACTTACAATCAGTCAGTTCGTATTATTGTTTATTGGGAAGGGATTCTTTGACCAAAAAACTTATAGTCCTACGCGTAATCTGATGTTTTTTGCGTTTTGCACATTGGAATATATGTGGGCAAGTCTTCTTGCAGGTTACGGAAAGAGGCGGGTGGTGACGAATGTTCCTCATGAAAACGCTCAAACGAAAGCTTCTGAAAAATCCCCAATAATTCCGTAAGTCTAGATTTCTTCAGAATCTGAAAATGAAGAAATTCTCTTTATCATTTATCAAGTTACTTAAAATATTTTACTTTCAGATAATAAATCTAACTAAATGTTAACCCTGTCAGAAGAAACCCATGCTTTTATGCCTCCATCCTAGAAACACCCCTTAGTCCTAACATCGGCCGGGGCGGTCAAGTAGCCTAGTGATTAAAGCGTTCGCTCGTCACGCCGAAGACCCGAGTTCGATTCCCCATATGGGTACAATGTGTGAAGCCCATTTCTGGTGTCCACCGCCGTGATATTGCTGGAATATTGGTAAAACCATACTCACTCACTCACTCACATCAGTCGCTTACAGTATACGGACCCTAACTTCAAACGTGAAGAATAGGTCGCACAATGCCCCATGCTTGTGGAACGTACTACGAACTGAAGAGATTAAAACGAGAACTGGTGACTGCAATATGAGTGATGATGTGCTGCACCTGGTTGCACGTGTACAACGCACGGATCACATATAAGGTAAAATTTAGCAATGTTGGTCGCGGAGAGTAGGTGGATGGGTGACCGTGTACAACTGCCGAGAGTTTCCAGGGCTTCGGCCCAGCCCGACACTGTATGACATGGGGTGTCTCCTAAGGACAGTTTGCCACTGTTCGCCTTACATTATATTGGCACCCGGTAGGAGGAGATGGGAACCTTTACTGTTAACCATCTAGCGCTTCAAAGGCAACTTGGCGTGTATATTCCCCACAGAGATAAGATTGAAATCCGAGTACACACTGATTCATTGACCGGGGTAATATATGTGGCTTTTGGTTGATATCCAGTATGGAAAATAATATTAATGGTCTGCTTTGTGTCAATGTACAACGACGGGACCGCTTCCTTGGTCGAGAGGAAGAGCGTCCACCGGAGAGCAAAATGTCCGGGGTTCGACCCCGGCCGCGTGTTACCAAAAGACGCTAAAAGATGGTGCTTGTTGTTACCCTTCCTGGCGTTCGACATGAAGGGGCTAAAACAAGAACTAGTCGGCTCGGAGTCGGTATACTGTGTATGAGTGGGGTATTCATGTTACACTGCGGGGTGGTATCTCGTAGGGCTAGCAGTATAAAATCGGCATCAGTCCGGACTAGCATAAGCAGCCAAACACACACACACACACACGTGCATGCACGTCGCACGTCGCAATATAAGTGCAATAATCTGGGAAGCGACGTTAACCCAATTTTACCTCATTTCACCTAAGCTACATCAACGGCGTGGGTTCGCCGTGCTCATGCAATTTACTACTGGTTTGTCTTGTACAAGGGGCACGGGTGCAGAGTTGCGTCCCTTGGGCACGCCAGAAACCTATGATCGTGGGTTCGAATCCCGGTTCGGCCCGATTTGTTTCGAGATTTGTCAGCACCATACCCTTGCTCGTGGGTTTCACAGAAGTGGTAAACATCTGAGACCTGCATCACTTCGGGCTTTCCTCCCACATTATGCTGACACGACGTGATATAACTGGAATAATGCCCAAAGCGGCTTTAAACCCAACTCACTCACTCACTCATCTTGTACATACTTTATTATTAACAAATCAACGGGCTGGATATAATGAGACAATTTTTCACAACACATTTCTCAGAACATACATGTCAAACGACAAAATTTATTATATTTCGTAAATATTTTTCTCCAGTATTTTATGGAACCAATTACTCTTTTTTTTCACGAAAATTCTACTTTTCCGAACAATAAAATGAAAAATAAGAAAAGTGTATCTTGCACCTTTAAATATGTTGGTTTAACGCCATCAGTGCGAAGATCACTTTGCTAAAGTGGGCCATGTCGAAGAGACCTGTCATGTTACACTCGTCATATAATCTCATTATCTGTCCGTATGGCCTGTCTCTGTTTCTTATTACGGTAATCAAACTGCTCTGACTATCTTAGCATCTATCCTTTATTCTTTGATGGTTGGCAGCAATATCAAAGCTGCCTCCATCATCTAATGCACTCTGCAACAATCAACTCATCACACTACACATAGCCGGTGCCTAGCCAGCCCTGCTGTAGGTTTACAGAGCGAGGT
This sequence comes from Haliotis cracherodii, assembly GCF_022045235.1. Classification (NCBI taxonomy): domain Eukaryota; kingdom Metazoa; phylum Mollusca; class Gastropoda; order Lepetellida; family Haliotidae; genus Haliotis; species Haliotis cracherodii. The sequence continues at coordinate 51,837,773 of NW_027266319.1, read as the reverse complement.
CATCACGCTAACATATGCAACAGACTGCAATGATTACTGGTTAACAGGGGCACGGGTGGCCCAGTCGTCTAAAAGGCTAATTCGTGCTGCAGTATTACGTCACTTTGGCGTGCCAGAACCCTGTGACGGTAGGTTCGAATCCAAGATTCCTTGATCATGTTTCTAGACTTGTCAGAACCATACCTAGTGCTCGTTGGTTTCATTAAAGTTGTAAACGTTGCAGTGATGTAACCGAAATACCGTTAAACAGTGTTAATATTTAGTCTTTTTTGAAACACGTTTGCATTACCCCTGTCATCCTTAGACAATTATTAAAAGAACTTTCACCTGAATGTATTCCTTCTTTTGAATCTGACCGCCTCCGTGGTCGAGTGGTAGAGCGTCCGCCCGGAGAGCGGAAAGTCCGAGGTTCGATCCCCGGCTGCGTGATACCAAAAGACGTTAAAAGATGATATGTGTTGTTACCCTGTCTGGTGCTTGGCATTAAGGGGCTAAAACAAGGACTGGTCGGCTCGGAGTCAGTATACTGTGTCTGAGTTGGGTTTTCATGTTAAACTGCAGCATGATATCTCAGTGAGCTAGCACTATAAATCGGCATTAGTCCGGACTAGTACAAGCAGCCACCCACAAACCCACCCATGCATGCATGCACGTCACTATCGAAGTGCAATAATCTTGGACGCGACGTTAAACCAAATTTCACCTTCCCCTCTTTGGAGTCTTGAAGCTATGGAATACTGTAAGGGACATTCTTGCGATCTCGCATTCTCGCGATCTCGACCTTTGGAAACGAGGTAAATATGCCCAAAACACGAGTGTGCGAGATCGCGAGAATGCGAGATCGCGAGAATGTCCCTTACTGTATTCCATATGAAGCAAATAAACATTGTATTTATTTTGGGAGAGATGTTTCTGGAGAATTAGTGTTTGATAGAAGTGTTGTTCGCCCAGTGACTTGATCTAAATTGACGGAATTATCAAAACCTGTAAAAGTGCTTGTCAAAGTTATCAGATGTACTCAAGTGAAAGAGCATTAGACTTTATTCATTCCAACACTTTCATGTTTTGTACTTACAACAACAATAACGGGATAAACCCGAGGAGATCAGGTTAGAATTGGTCTTCAGTAACTCATCCTTGTCGTCAGAGGCTACTAACGGGATCGAGTGGTCAGCCTTGCTGACTTGGTTGATGTATATCATCGTATCCTTTTAGCGCAGATCGATGCTCAAGATGTCAATCACTGGATTGTCTGGCCAGACTCGATTATTTACAGACCGCCGTCATATAGCTGGAAAATTGCTGCGTACGGGGTTAAAAAACAAACTAACAAACAAACAAAATGTATGGGTAAAGTTAAAATGTGTTGAAAACGCGTACTTTATAGATTTTCAAAAAGCGTTTACTTCTAATACTTGAACATGAATAAGTCAGATAAAACTAATAGTTATATTTTCTCTTGGATTTCGAAAACTGCCTCATTAATTCATTTTAGCCAATTTCATTACTTTCATTAAGCCAGAAGTGTATGAAAGTCAAAAGGTTAGTTGTCAGCCATTTGGATATGTCTAATCATTTAAATACCAATATTTCAAAGATGTAACTTAAAAATGTCACGTTACCAGTGGGTCAAAATGGCCCTCACCCTACCTCGTCATTCACAACTCTACCTCAGGTTGACACGCCGATGCCTAATAAACCATCCTATCACTCATCACTCGTTACCGCCACGTGTTATCAATACAACTGACTACCTCTGAATCTCTTTAGTTTCACAAAACTGTGCAGGTAATGGACCAACCACTGCATGGATAATATTAGAGAAAAAGTACACTGTAATTTCATTGTCGTGTATATGTTCCGTTGGCACCAGTTTCCGGCACAACTAACCCTTGCCGTTTTCCGGCTTTTTCCAAATGTCGCAATCGTTTCCACAAATCTGCCTCAGGCTACCGTGTTGAATCAGTGTGTTACGCGATGGAAAACACATCCCACGAACACAGACGCATCTGTATAGTCACGGAGCCATCCGTTGTATCCCTGTCTAAATATTGTTGGCGGGTTTATCAATGTCCGCTTGTGTTGCTGGCTTGTGCAAAATGCCACCGACCATCAAGGCCCAACCTATTGCCTTCACGTTGCAAATAACGACACGCCAATGTATTTCACTCCCACAAATGTTACCGATCTGACCCCGATGATCTATGATCTTACCATAATGAAGACTGCGTGGCGTCCGATGAGTGACGTCATCATGGCGTCATCGATGTGAAAGTTCAATAAAGAACCTGGACGATGACGTCAGAGGAATTCCCATCCCCTGTTAAATGACAAGCTCCTCTACAGCCCTGTGTTATGGAAGCCTAGCATTAGCGCCACCTAACGGCGCGGTTGGGGTGCCGAGGTGAATGGCTGTTTCAACACATTGTGTTGAGTGTAGTGCCAGTTACAGACGCCAGATGGCGCTTACGGTGATTCTAAAGAATGTACCGGCATTATTGTTCACGGGGGAAATAAGACAGGTATTTACAAACGTACAAAGATGAGATGGGAGGTCTTTTAAAAACACAGAGAAAACATATTATCAGTTGCAGTTGTTTTTATTGTGATTGAAGGCGAGACATGCCCTGCCCTCCCCACCCAAACGAAACAAAACGTCAGTGTTTGTGTACGCATTTTTGCGAGATTAATGTGCATATCCACTTGCTTGGGGTCAGGTCACGTGAGCAGCTGATCTGAGGGTGGTGAAATTGATTAGCAGGGGAAGTACACAAGAAACCAGAAATACCTGTGCCGGTATTTCCAGCACGCTCGCCACATTATCGGCCAGTTTCTTTTATAATACTCCCAGTTCGTTATTTACTGGACGTGTAATATGTTTTCGTCTTTATAACGTCCATGTGTACAGTTTAAAAAATAAAACTACCGATTTTGATTGATAACGGAACTGTATCAACAGTTGGTCGAAATATGAAACTACTTAAATTGTATTCAAACCGCTCGATTTAAAAAAAAAGAAGTTTATATATCAAATTTCGAACTGAAACTGAATGTGTCGTGCATTCCTATTTGTATCTTTGCAAATGGTCTGTCTCACCGTCCCGGAACCACATTATTTTCCCTTCCGCGCAGCCCTTTCTGACATGCGAAAGTCTTAACTGAAGCAAGTCTAGATTTTCCAAGGTTCAGGTTCTGAATCTCCCATCTCACTGGGGATCCTTTTCAATATGAATCGAGTGATTTGTTTCTATCAACATTTCTTCTCAGCGACTAATCTTGAGTCTACTTTGCACTATTCTTTTCTCGAATGTCCTGCGATCTAAAAACATTCCCCGATGATTGTGAGAATCGTGCTGACATGCGCCGAAGTCGCGCATTTCATCAACGGATCCAGTCGATATGTTGAGAGTGATCAGTGCTCCCAGTCCACCAACCAAAAGCAGATACAGATTTTTGGAAAAAAGTAGGGGTGCGTTTTGTGAATTGACAAATTTCGTATATTAATCGTGGCATTTTGTTGGAAATACCTCTCAGAATATGAATTAATTCGTATTGTGATACATTTACTTCAGTATTCACGACAACCTTTAAAGCTTCCGAATGTATGAATGTTTAGTTTGTTTCAAAAACTGATAACGAAAAACACTTTTTCAAACATCAGGGAGGTGACGAAGAGGCAAGGTGTAACCTAAAATCTTTGTATACACACTACAGAAGTTGGAATACATCATGTGTCTGTGTACCATCAAATGCCAATCAAAGACTCACATTGATATAACCACAACAACCCTTAGATATACACCTAATTTGCCAAACTGTCCTGTAATAGGCAAATAAAAGCGACAAAAACCTGTTCATATGAAGAAATCTCAGCTAGAAGCAAAGTCCATTTTACGTTCCGCGTCTTGAGAATGTGTTTGTGAATAAGCACGTATTTTCAAATGGAGGACGAATCAAATCACTGGCAAAAATGAAATTTCGTTAATACATGCAAACATTCTCACACATACACCAAGAAAAAGGCCTTGTTGGCTCTGCACATCACAGCTACATCTTCATTACAAGGGGATACAGCGAGTCTGCCCTTATTCTACCCCAGCGGGTTCTAGCGAGGGGCGGTCAGGTAGCCTAGTGGTTAAAGCGTTCGCTCGTCACGCCAAAGACCTGGGTTCGATTCCCGACATGGGTACAATGTGTGAAGCCCATTTCTGGTGTCCCCCGCCGTGATGTTGCTGGAATATTGCTAAAAGCGGCGTAAAACCATACTCACCATACTCTAGCGAGTCTGCTACTATTCTACCCCAGTGAAGACGATTCGGATTTCTTACCCAAACAGAGAGATGGACGTGACACATTAAATATATTTTATCGTTTTATCATTTTGTAATAACATCCTGGGACAACTCCACCTCCATACTTACGACTCAAGACTTGAACGTGTACAGTTTTTCGCAGACTTGGTTCATGCTAACTTTCTGTAAGCTAAATGCCTCCCTTGCGACTGCGCGCCCCATGGTGGATCCAGTTTGATAGTACCACATGACGCACAGCAACCTGATAACAATCGTGACCCATACGTGCTCAAATTGTTTCCGTTTGCCTTTTTCTTCAGATAAAAGTGTATATCTAAGTTCTCTTAAACACAGTATAACCCGTCTTCAAGAACAGCCGTCTAGCCTTGCTCCAAGGCTGTACTGAAAGATAAGTCCATGGATGTGTAGTAATTCTCTACTTACTCGTTTATAATAGGCATTTCTAGATAAACGAACAAGGACGCCAATCTTTCAGTGGGTCAACTTGTTCATATTATTTATATAATCTAAAAATTATGATTTAAACTAGTACTTGTTACCTTGGAGACTTGTGGAAGTCTAACGACCGACGTGTTAAACGATCTATATGCACTGGATTTGACGTCACACGTGTCACCACTCTCTATGCTGCCCGAGGTATTCCGACAAGAAACCGAATGGACCCGAGTGATGGCAGGGCAAGTAAACCGAAGACGCGGGTCAGACTGACCGTCGGAGGAGCTCGGTTCAATGGTCAGTCCGATGTGTTCCAGCATTCGTGCGAAGGTGATGAAACAAAGGCTTGGCGAATAACCTTCAAATGACGTCATGGGAAACAGTAACGTCCGAGGTAATAAAGGTCGCGTATGATGCACCTCAATGTTGTTTGACATTTCCGGACATTAATTAAGCAGGATACATTATGCACCACCGCCTCTGCCAAGTTCAACATCATACACATTTATACAGGTGAACGAGTAGAGACTGTTAAATCTGGCTTTGATGAACAAGTTTAGCTGCTAGTTTTACTTTTGACACTATGTAATTACAAGTTCATAAAATCGTTTTTAAATGCATTAGGCTGATGGATGGAGAAGATGCAAGCACTTCATCAGACAATCTGTAGATATGAACACAGACATGCAGATTGGTACATGAGTGGTTGCTATATTGGATTTACGAAACGAGTGTCAGAATTGATATATTTCACAAGCGGGACAAAACGAAATAATTGAATTCTGACCGTGTTTCGTAATCAACCTGAAAAGCTCATGAATATAATCATATATTTTTTTTATCAAAACTCTGTTATTAGTTATCGTTATTGGAAACCGTGTCGAGAGGCTTACAGTGTCAAATTCATTCTCACGGTGAAAAAAGACTGGTTATGCTAGCGCCCTCTGTTGGCTGTGTCAATTTGACGTCAACAATAATATGAAGTGACGTCATCTATTCTGACGTCATTTCTCAAGAATCAATTATATAGAGAGATTACGGGTGTTCAGTGATGTTATTATTCCAGAAAACTTTGGTAAAAAACTTGGTCAAAGAAAACTTTTTCCTGGTCGAAATTGGGCTGTTTACACCCCCGTCAAAGTTTTGGTGGAATTATCTTGCCAAGATGGAGGCTGCTGAGGAAGAATGTTTTGCTGTTGTTATGTGTACTTTGTGTTTCGTCCCGATGAGAATGCGGCCTGAGGGTAGACAAGGGAACGAATTGTCCTGGGATTGGCTGCAGGGGATAGACTGGAGAGATTCCATGTCAACTGTCTCAGAATGAACAGGGAAACGTCCAAGATTCTTCTTGAAAAGGCGAGGACGTACATTCAAAGGTAGGACACAAGACTAAGACTTTCTTGCATTCTGAGTGGCTAAATGACATCAAAGTTTGTTCAAAGATTTATGAGAAATAGGATCGTTTTCTATTCCATTCAGTTTTGGACAATATGTTACACTATCAAAAATGGACTTTGACCAAGTTTTTGATTGTGTAAAGCCCCCGTTACACTATGGAATATAATATTTTTTTTATCCTATTTCTCGTCAAACTTTGATCAAAGTTTGTAACGTCGATTTAATTTTGTCAATCAGAATGCAAGGAAAATATACCCCTTGTCAACCGGAGGTGCATGGAGTTAAGTCAAAATTAGTAAACTATTTTGGACTGACGAGATGTGGGAAGAATTAATCGATTTGGTTCAACAACAAGCAGCCATTCTCGGAACCAAACATGCCCTTGACTACCCGGACGCCGCCTTAGCAACATAGCAATACACAAAACATAAAACAACAGCAAAACATTCTTCGTCAGTAGCATCTATCTTGGCAAGATAATTCCCGCCAAAACTTTGACGGCCTGTCAAAACTTTGATGATTGGAAACAGCCTAACTTTGACCAAGAAAACTTAGGGGTTTGTAACTGGGGCTTTACAGAGACTTGGCACTCGGTTCTAGCATTAGTATGACACATCCACATGTCAATCGTTGTGAACGAAAGTATAAAAAATTACCTCAAATTTTAGTTTTCAAATACATGTTTAAGATAAGTGTGTCTTTCCTTCGACGGGGCGGTCGGGTTGCCTAGTGGTTAAAGCGTTCGCTCGTCACGCCGAAGACCCGGGTTCGATTCCCGACATGGGTACAATGTGTGAAGCCCATTTCTGGTGACCCCCGCCGTAATATATTGCTGGAATATTGCTAAAAGTGGCGTAAAACCATACTCACTCACACACTCTTGGTAATACATATATTTACGTGAAGGATAGGTCGCACAATGCCCCATGCTTGTGGAACGTACTACGAACTGAAAAGATTAAAATTAGAACTGGTGACTACACTCACTCACTCACTCACTCACTCACTCACTTTTCTTCGACGGATTAATAAAAAAAAACCGCGTTGTATTCTAAAGGTAGTCTGACTCCCAAATCCTAGAGAATAAATTAATCCCCCGGAAAAGAATCCAACTCGGATCTGGAATAATGTGGCAAGTCTAGATTACCTCAGCTCATAGATTGAACATTGTTCTTGGTTCCTTTTGGATTTTGTTTTATACTTTTTAGATATATATTTTTAAATAAGATAACTTTATTTCTGGGACGAAGTTTCTATTCTTAGGTCATTGACAGGATTCACATGCAGTGAGACAGAATATGAGAGAAGCCCGTTGAAAGTGAAAATGAAATTAAACTGGAAGGAGCGTAAATAGCATTGGTGGCTATTCGGAAAGACGTACTGGTGTTAAACCTATGACTGAGGGTTGTACCTAATTCAGTCAGACATGAATCAAGGAGCAGTGATGGGAACGTCAGTGTACGGAGCTTGTTGTCTGAAGACGGGCCCCCAAGGTCGTCCGCCATACCCCCTAGATAACACCTGCCGATCCCTCAATGTGGCGAGGGCAATGTAATCCGATGGGGGTGGGGAGTCGCTGTGCAGGGTGAAGTTTATCGGGGACTGGGTGTACACGCTAGGGTTAGCGTTATCGTTGATGAGGAAACTAAACATGGCCGGCGCTGCAAATTGAGCGTTTCACCCCTCCCTGGAGTTGTCGACGCCGCGAGTGACGTTGTAGCCGTCACCGTAACGATACCGCTCCTGATAAACTGGGGAAAGCTTCGCATGCGAGAGAATAATGCATTCAGATACACTCGGCTTTTTCCTGAACCTACATAACACCTCGGGGAGCAATGGAGTAGTGATAGTAGTGAGTGGGTGAGTGAGTGAGTTGGGTTTTACGCCGCTTTTAACAGTATTCCAGTTATATCACGGCGTGGCAGCTTAATGTGGGAGGAAAGCCCGAAGTGATGCAGGTCTCAGACGTTTACCGCTTCAGTGAAACCCACGAGCACGGGTATGGTGCTGACAAACCTAGAAACATAATCGGGGCGAACCGGGAGTAATTTTTTACTTTTACTATGAACGGCATACCGACCAATCCCTCCGCATATAGTTCGTCCATGACAGCAGACTTTTTGTTATTGTTAATAGAAATTGCGCCAGGAATATACATGAAACTAACCACCGACACCAGAGTACGTTGTGTAGCATGATAGTCACGTAAACTAGTGATACTAGAGAATCGACTTCTAAAGTGGATTTCTACCAGTGAGTGAGTGTTGTGTAACGCCGCAGTTGGTAATAATCAAAGTAGTCCAGACAAACCAGTGACGGAAAACATGAGCAACGATTCATGGATTCAACAGACGACGAAACTCAGACAGCAAACCACAGGGCCAGAGTGGGTTCAACTGTGTCGCATCTTGCGACCAACAATGCCGTTCTAACCCTGGCCCCGATTCGATAGAAATGTTGAGTGAATCAACCCGTATATAACACCATTTGACTGACTCGATCGCCGAACGACAAGGGCGACACCATGTTTGTTTATAAACAGTGAAAGTAGTCCCTACTTGACCTTTGAAATTTGCATCTCTATCCGCATATGACCCCAATGGACATCGTTTTTATCCGTTGGCTATCCTGCCGAGAAACCTACCCATTATATGATAAATGGTTATATGCTAAGCTCTTGTATCAAATTTCACTTTATCCTCTTAAAGTAGGATCCGTACACAAAAAGTTTATATATTTCAGGTTATCCAGCAATTCCCATGTACCAGCGTGGACTGTTGGTTTATGTAAATGCTGAATTATGTATCCCGAGGTCCTGCTGCACTGAGACAGTCGAATGATGGTGGAGAGTGGTAAAAGTGGGGTAACATCTCACTCACCCTGACATGCATCTAGACTCACATTGAGTCTCATATATCAATAATAAATAAATCTTATTCAAAAATATGTATCTACAAAATAAAAAACATAATCCGAATGGAGCCCCGGGCCCCGTTTTTCAAAGCAATCTCAGCGCTAAGGTGATACTAAGTCCCATACATTAACATAGGCTTACGATCATCGTAGAGCTCAGGTCGCTTTGAGGAACGGAGCCCTGAACAATGCTTAATTTCAGGAGCTGAGGCAATCTAGACTTGCCACATCATTCTATACTTGAGTTGGATTCACTTGTAAATCTATTCTCTGGGGTCTGGGAGACAGACTGACATGCATCTAACACAACGTCTTAACACAATATCTTAACACAATCGCAGGCTTCTGTGAAAGTGCCTTGAATTGCAGCAATTAAATAAAGGGTTCTTCATAGTTTCGCCTTCGTTTTTGTCAAAGCATGTTATGGCTATGAGTGGCTCGGAGCTGTGTTTTCCCCCGTGGAAGGAAAGAGACTCGTTCGATATGACCCTGTACCAGGCACCAAAGTTGCGGCTGGAGTGTCGCTATACCGCTTATTGTGTCGAGCGATCTCAAACTTATCCTTCCTTGTTAGTGTTGAGTCTGATACAATAACGAGGGAATATTTCAACCGAAATTGTACAATATAACAATATTAAAAAATATTACCTTTTCATAACCTTTTTTAAAACCGGCCGGGTCGGGTTCATCATCATCATCATCATCATCATCATCATCATCATCATCATCATTATTATTCCATGGTAGGTTACACATCTATAAAGCTAAAGTGGAATTTTATATACCATCTCATTCTTTGTGTTGACACACGTTGAATGGCATAGCGTGTGCAAAAAGTCGGAAACCAGTGCAAAAACGAAATTTGAGTTGTAAAAGTTGTAACAGTGGTTCGAGAATATAAAAGGCTTTGCAAATTGGGGGAGGGGCCATGAAGAAATTTACATGCCCTAATTAACTATTCAAATCAGTTCAGTTCTATTCAATGAGAACAACACTGTTTGGTCCACTACCTGTTGTTATCATGCAAGATCTGGTAGTAGGTTTTGGTTTTTGCCATGATATACATATACTATTTGAGTTTGTAAAGACAGTGGCGTTTTAATGACTAACAGCCAAACTTTCAGGGACATTGACTTTTAAGCAGAAATTAGCAAAGGATTCATGACGTTATTCCAGAGCTGACGCATACAGTGATTAACCAGATGGGCAGCAACCGCATGCATCAGAACCTATTCTAATGCGATGACCAGTGTACATGCAGCAAAACACCATGTATCTAATTAGCATGGTTATTAGTTCAATATTATACAGACGGTACGTTTTCTTAAATAAAAATGGTCTAGAGGTAGAGCGTCCGCCTGGAGAGACTACGGTCCAGGGTTCGATTGTACTTTTTGTTACCCTGTCTGGCGCAGCATTAAGGGGCTAAAACAAGGACTGATCGGCTCGGAGTCAGTATACTGTGTCTGAGTGGGGTATTCATGTTAAACTGCGGCATGGTATCTCAGTGGGCTAGCATTATATAATCGGCATCAGTCCGTACGAGTACAAGCAGCCACACACACACACACACACACACACACACACACACACACACACACACACACACGTATACACGTGGATGTATAAGTGCAAGAATCTGCATCAGACCGTACGAGTACAAGCACACACACACACACACACACGTGTATACACGTGGTTTTATAAGTGCAAGAATCTTGGACGCGACGATAAACCCAATTTCACCTCACCTTGAATAAAAATGTCTTGATTTGTTATTTGAATGCTGACAATAAGGACGCCATCACGTCGCGTTGTTGCACTTGTGAGCTACGCTGCAGACTTGCTGCTGATGTTAGGGTCACAGATGCATCTGTAAGAACACTCCCGAAATATAATCACCGGCTAACCTCTCCTCTAATGAATGACTGGTCGCTTGTCAGGACATGCGATAGGAAATGACTCAATGGTTAGCTCCGCGTCGTTTTCTCCTCTTCTTACCATCCATCACACCCGCAGGCTCTGCATCCCCACGCCCATGGTGCTGCATCTCAACATGAAGTCATCACATCCCTTCCTCTGCTCCAAACAAACGGATTTAATCGGTAACGTTATGGGAGAAACCTAACAGCGAATACATATCATGTTATAGAACATGTGCATGCAATGCAGAACCTTCCCATTACATAGTCATTTTCTGAAATGGTGTGGTTGGTTAGGTTTGGTCGTAGGGTGAGATTTGGTTGATCATGCAGTGGTGAGTCATTAAACTGTAATATACTGAAGGGCAAAAGTAACTATACCTCTCGGTTGATTTTATCATATGCCTCTTCAGCCGCAAACATCTTAAGTAAGCGATATTTTATCCAAAAATGAACTGTACTTGCGCTGTCAGCACTTAATGAATTCTTCCACATGGTCACATTTTTAAAAATATAATTTTATTTTTTAAAATTTTAAATAAAAAAATCGCATAATCTGCAACTGTTGATGGGTATCTTAGACATGACAACCTTAAAAATCAATAGTTTTTTTTTAAAAAAAACATGGTAGGGGTCATGTGGTTGACATTTAATTTCTGATCAGTCTTTAATTGGAGCAATACATTTCAACACAAAATAACCCACCTATAGATGCAGGAATGAGTTATGGTTAAATTAGATTTCACAACAATTCTTTCAATTATCAATTAAAAACAAAAAACAAAACTCGGTATACTTTCTGTTGACCCTCTGTCTATCCATTTCTAAGATGGACATGGCAAACCAGTTATCGATACGGTCAGATCCGGTTACTACCGGGAACGCTGCCTCACCAGATCAAAGTTGGAACTTGCTCTGACCAGAATGGCATCCATTGTAAAACCATCCCTTGTAACCAACCGATCCCAATTCAAGTCAACCCTTACCAGGAGTATGCGATACTGGGGGCTGTTCTGGTCATCCTGTTGTTCTGGGTGAGACTAGTCCCCAGCTACCTTGATTGACATAAGTGAGTGAGTATGGTTTTACGCCGCTTTTAGCAATATTCCAGCAATATCACGGCGGGGGACACCGGAAATGGGCTTCACACATTGTACCCATGTCGGGAATCGAACCCGGGTCTTCGGCGTGACGAGCGAACGCTTTAACCACTAGGCTACCCGACCACCCTTGATTGACATAAGATGCGACTCAGCTGGTTTGAAGCTGTGGCTTGGCGACGCTGACCATAATATCAATCACTAGATTATCTGGTCAAGACTTGCTTATTTACAGGTGGCCGTTATAGACCCGGAATAATGTTAAGTGAGAAGTTCGAAAACAACAAATAAACTTTGTGATCAGGGAGTCCAGTTGATATGCTTTGTATGTTTTAGGCCGAATATATTGTGTAGCCTGTGTATGGTTCTGGGAGACGTGGGGGCACGGGTGGCCCAGTCGGCTAAGGCGCCGCAATTCGCTGTGCAGAGTTGCGTCCCTTGGGCACGCCAGAAACCTATGACTGTCGGTCCGAATCCTGGTTCGCCCCGATTATGTTTCAAGGTTTGTCAGCACCATACCCGTGCTCGTGGGTTTCACCGAAGTGGTAAACGTCTGAGACCTGCATCACTTCGGGCTTTCCTCCCACATTAAGCTGACACGCCGTGATATCACTGGAATACTGTTAAAAGCGGCGTTAACTCCCTTACTCACTCACTGTACATAGTTACATCCCTCAGGTGTGCCTGAATCCGACGAGTGTAGGTTTATTTCCCAATTGTAATCCTAGTTTGCTTGCATAATACCGATTCTCGTCTTTTTTTCCATCAAAACCTATTTCGGCTTTTCTCTATAACATTAATCTGTCACGACGTCATAAGACTGAAACATTGGTCAAAGCAGCGCTGAATCCAAATCCCTCAGATTTAATTGACTATTGGATGCTAAGACTCATTCCAGTCGGAATCCCCAGGATTGTTGTTTCAGAAAGAGTGAATAGGTAATGTTTTACGCCGCTTTTGGCAATATTCCAGCAATATCACTTCGGGGGACACCAGAAATGGGCTTCACACATTGTACCCATGTCGGGAATCGAACCCGGGTCTTCTGCGTGACGACTTTAACCACGAGTCTACCCCACCGCCCGTTTCAGAAAGAAGCGCTATTAGTTTCTTTTATAGAACTATGCTCACCATCACGTCAGAATTTGCACGAGTAGGGAGAAAGTGAACGAACGAAATGCATGAAAAACAGTTGCCACTTCCGTAAATGAAGAGGGCAAAAAAACAAAATGCATTACCATTGAAAATACACACTTGACGTGCCCACATTCTCAATGCCGATTATATCTGAAGGGAAGTAGGCAATTAATTCAACAATCCTTTGTCTATGACCGATTTGTGTCGAGTGTTCTTGACTCATTGATCAATTAACACTTGGAGTAAAACCTTTAACACCACATTTGAAAAAATACACAGAACCGTTTTGGGGCAGAACTGTTTACGTTTTACAAAAGTGCCTCTCTGGCATGCCTCTATTCAAAACACACACTCCAATTCCGAAAAGGCCTTGATTCTGCGGAGACATGGGGTCCAAGGTGCCGTAATTCGTTGTGCAGAGTTGCTTTCCTTGAGCACGCCAAAAATGGGCACGCACGCTGTGATTGTGTGTTCGATTCCCGGTTTGCCCCGATTTGTCAGCACCATGCCTATGCTCGTGGGGTTCCGCAAAGTGACAAACGTCTGAGGCCTACATAAATCGGGCTTTCCTCCTACATTGGGCTGACATGCTGTGATATAACTGGAATACTGCTCAAAGCGGCGTTAAACCAAACTCACTCACTTATTCTTGATTATAAATGTTGATCCAGACACGTAAGTCGTGTGTCTGGTGTTGACGCTGTAAACCGCTCACGTGCTCACTCCCACGTGCTTTCTCCCGCCAGATCTCGGCTGTCAATAAAGCAGGGATAGTTGTCTCACTTAGCGTCTCGAGAACACCCGAACCAGAACCTGGCGGATGTTCTCTATCCTGGGACGATCCTATAGTCTGTCTGCTTAATTGGAGGATCTAGGCATCGTGTTGGATCTTCTGTTTGATTACAGTAATTGTCGGTCACTTTCATCCCTCCAGTTGATAAGAGGAATGTATTAGGCGAGCTACCTTCTGATAAGTTAGTTCATTTGCTTGATTTATATCTGTGGTGAATTGCACTCATCAGGATCGTGGTCTTTAATGCTGTTGTTGGCAGACATGTGGGTCTCTTGCTTAAAGTGATTTGCTGTAACAGATACACTAGTAGGCTGCAGTGATGTCTGATCTGAAAAGGCTGGATGTTTGACTTGGAATAGTATTTGGATGGGTGTTCAAAGACACCTTTATCGAGCTCTGAAATGAAATGTATTGCTGCTTCGTAAAGATAATTATCATCACAATCATCATCACAATATTAACTACAAACAGTTTGATCAATTTACTTACAACCCCACCATCATCATCATCATTACAGTAACCATGGTTACCAACTTACCACCTCTTTCATCACAATGATGACTTCATCATCTTCTTCTTCAGCCTCATCAACAACAGCAGCAGCAGTGTGATAACTTAACACCAGTAGAAAACAAACGTTAATAAAAACAGGTGACGTGAAGTGGGATTTAACTCGCGTCCAGGACTGTTGCACAAATATAGCGACGTATATGCACATGTCTGCTTGTACTAACCCGGAGTGATGCCGATTTTATAGTGCTAGCCTACTGAGATACCATGACGCAGTTTAACATGAATACCCCACTCAGATACAGTATATTGACTCTGAGCCGACCAGTCCTTGTTTTATACCCTTAATGCAGGGCGCAATGCATTAAGTAACAAAAGTACCATCTTTAAACGGTTTTTTTGGTATGACACGGCCGGGGTTCGAACTCCGGACATTCCGCTCTGTGGGCGGACGCTCTATCACTAGACCACGGAAGCGGTCAAAATAATTAAGCATAAAAATGCTTATTGAGTTTATCCTGCGTTTTGGATAAACGGTCTATTAAAACGGATTGGGGAGACTAAAATACAGTCTATGAAATCTTTTATCTTATAAATACATTTCTCCTCTCTAAAATTAAAACAGTAATTTTCATGATGCTGATAGCTGGCTAGACTTGATTTCATATTAATCTAGATAGGTTTTTGTTTTCATAAAATACATATTTCCCACTATCATTGTGCAGTACTAGTAACGATACAAACCACCTGTTTGTCTCCTCCTGGCTAGATTATTTACAGACTGCCGTCACATAGATGTAATATTTCTTGCTGAAGCATAAAACAACAAACAAACAGTTTCTTGTAACCTAAGTAAACATAAACGATAAAAAAGGTTTGGAAATATTTTTCATTCAACAATTGTCGGATATGTGGTGGACCAGGAAACGTGGAAATATGGTAACATTCTGACAACACATCTCAATGTGCGGCATGTCCACGTGTTATAAGCTACAGTTACAGCCAAACAAAAACAGGAACGGAGCTTAATGGCGAACAACACAAGCCACCTCTCGAGACCGGTTGTGCCCCGTTGTGTGGAAGTGATCTGGACCTCAATGAAGGCTAGCGTTAGTCAATGCGCGGAAACTGCTGATTAGCATATTAAATAACATGTGCGGCTCAATTGTACGGCAAGTCATGTCAGTGCAGACCGATCGTGTCATACATGTGGCTATTGACTATGGATGGAGACAGGAACTGGATGCTTGCTTGTGGACGACCAGAGTATGCAGTGAGTCCGGTTCTGGGTGTGTTTTTGTTGTTGTCTAGCACCATACTAAGCATTATTCCAGCTATATGATTGGTTGGTTTGTTGTTTAACGCCGCACTCAGCAATATTCCAGCTATATGACAACGGTCTGTAAATAATCGAGTCTGGACCAGACAATCCAGTGATTAATATCATGAGCATCGACCCACGCAATTGGGATCGATGACATGCAGCAACCAAGTCAGCGAGTCTGACCACCTGATCCCGTTAGTTGCCTTTTACGACAAGCAATGTCGCCTTCTACGGCAAGCATGCGTTGCTGAAGACCTACTGTACCCCGGATCTTCACGGCCAGCTATATGACGACGGCCTGTAAATAATCCAGTCCAACCAGTGGTTGATATTATGAGCAGCGTCCTAGGCCTTGGGTTACGACATGTAATTACGAGGTCAGCGGGCCTGTCCAGTGATCCGGTGAGTGGTTTTGTAGAAGTATACGTTGCTGGGGATCAATTCGAACCCGGAATCCCAACGGGGAAGAATAGGTCTTCAGCAACCCATACAGTAAAAGGCGACTATGTTTGTCGTAAGAGGCGACTAACGGGATCGGGTGGTCAGGCTCACTGACTTGGTTGATGCATGTCATCGAATCCCAATTGCGTGGATCGATGCTCATGATGTCAATCCCTTGATTGTCTGGTTCAGACTCGATTATTTAAAGACCGCCGTCATATAGCTGGAATATTGCTGAGTGTGGCGTTAAACAACAAAGACACAAACAGTAAACAGTGCATAATAACACGTGAAGTCAAACTCGAAAATGTAACTCGGTTGTATCCTGTCAGACATTTTGGCCTTATATCGAAATTCCGCCCGTTTGGAACAGTGGATAACTCGACGTACCCTCGCTCGTATTGCTTGAATACTGTGTCGATCCCAGCTTTAGTCGCGTCATGGAATGTATAGAAATAGTCTCACCTTTAAATTTGATATACATATATTTCTCATCATCTGGCAAACAACACCAGTATTTCCAATAATAATAATAATAATAATAATAATAATAATAATAATAATAATAATAATAACACAAGATATAACGATGTTAGGGGATTTCTTATATTGTTATGAAGAAAAGTAACATTTTTACGCGGATCGTTGTCTGTAGCATCGTAGCATTATTTTATCCCTTCCGCCCATCTCTTTCCGTTATTCATAAGCCCTAAATCAGCAAGTCTACATTTTCCCTAGGTTCAGAATCTCCCATTTCACCGGGGCTCCTTTTCAATATAAATATAGTTATTTGATCAAAATTATACATATTCAGAGACTAGGCGTTAGTCAACGCAGAAGGATCTCCACGTTACAACTATTCCTCACGATGCAAAATAATGGGCTATACAATACACCTATGTTGAAAACAAATTGTTCCAGAAAATAATTTCACTGATTTTTTCTCTGGACATGCTGGTTGACTTGAGGGGCGGTCGGGTAGCCTCGTGGTTAAAGCGTTCGCTCGTCACGCCAAAGACCCGGGTTCGATTTCCGACATGGGTAGAATGTGTGAAGCCCATTTCTGGTGTCCCCCACACTGATATTGCTGGAATATTACTAAAAGCGTAAAACCACACTCACTCACTCACTGGTTGACTTGAAATAAATGTGTTGGTAAAACAAAATTGCCTCATTGATCTAAAGCAAACCACTGTATGTCTTGAAGCAGCGGTAACAGAGGACATACCAAACACCCAGATCTTCCACAATCTTTAGGATTTAAAAGTTGGAAAGCTCGAAAACATTAACTCTTGTTTTGAAAGACCAAAATCTCATAACCTCGTTGCTAAGTACTGCTTCGGCTTATGGATTGGAACGTAGAGCTACAATAACACTTTTCTTGCAGAAACCAGCCATATCACGTTGTGGTATCAGCGCTGTTTACAGAAAACTCTCGCGATAATCTCGTGATAATTTCTTATCTTGTGTAGTCTCGCGAGAGTCGGGCATTAGGACAGACAGTACGTGCAGCTCGGTGCATGCTTTTGTCTCCTCGAGATCTGAGAAGCCCATTGTCTGTGGCAGTCTAGACCAGCATCTTCAAGTGAGGGAACGCTCTGGTAATGAAGACATGGGCAGGCTATCATATTTGATTATAATACACGCTGTGTGAAGTTTCGCCAAGTGGTATATACTCTTGCAGTTTGCTTTTTAAGACTGTCACTGTTATTGAAACATCAAATCCTGGGTCACAAGGCGATCTTAGGGAGCAACCGCTTGATTTTCAGTGTGCGTGCGTGCGTGCGTGCATGCATGCGTGCGTGCGTGTGTGTGTGTGTGTGAGGGAGGGAGGACAGGATTTTTTTCTTAAAAATTAATCAAACCCCTGTTTTACTGAAACATATTACATACGCCTCGCAATGCATAAAACCGAAACGTTCCATATATATATATATATATATATATATATATATATATATATATATATATATATATATAAACTGAGCGCCTGTTTACGCAAAAACGCTCGTCGAAAATCAAATGGATGCTCACTCTATGTTACAACTGGCGAAAGTGCTCTGTTTTGACACAGACTTACGACAGTTCTATCAGTTCTAATTGTTCTGTGGTCACTCCGAAACGCATCATACAATTATCGTAACGTTATCGTTATTTATGTTAAGGAACAGGCGTTACGTAGGAGTTCCTTATCGTCTCACGTCACAAAATGAAGACACGAACGGAAGAGCCTTGAGGGATATTTTCTCAGTCTTGTTGCCTGCCATTTCTGTCGTCACTTAAAGGGTATAACACGTAGAGTGGCTAAGATCAGTTTAAGAAACTTTACAAGGAAAGGATTTTATATTGTCAGTACCTCTGAATGAAACAGCCTTTTGGACAGATTCAGAATTTTCTGCTTCTGCTAAGAATCCTTAGCATTGAATTGTGTGCTTGTTGTTTGACGCCGCACTCAGCAATATTCCAACTATATGACGGCGGTCTGTTATTCCACATCCCGTTAGTCGCCTCTGCCTCAAGCATGTGTTGCTGAAGACCAATTCTAACCCGGATCGTTACACGTGTGTAAGAGATGTGGAGGCGTAATGTGAATAACAAGCGATGCTAATGTCACCAGTTACATCAGGACGTTGTGCTACTACGGAGCCGTGTCGTCACAAACTACATCGCAGGTGGTGCTACTACGGAGCCATGACGTCACCAACTACATCCCACGTGGTGCTACTACGGAGCCGTATAGTCACCAACTACATCGTACGTGGTGCTACTACGGAGCCGTGACGTCACCAACTACATCGCACGTGGTGCTACTACGGAGCCGTATAGTCACCAACTACATCGCACGTGGTGCTACTACGGAGCCGTATAGTCACCAACTACATCGCACGTGGTGCTACTACGGAGCCGTATAGTCACAAACTACATCGCACGTGGTGCTACTACGGAGCCGTGACGTCACCAACTACATCGCACGTGGTGCTACTACGGAGCCGTGACGCCACCAACTACATCGCACGTGGTGTTACTACAGAGCCGTGACGTCACCAACTACATCGCACGTGGTGCTACTACGGTCGTGGCTTGTCAATCGGCATTAAGCCAACCAGTCCAACCCAAACCCATTCTCCAACACCCCTACCCCTAGACTCACGACACGTGGCTTGCAAAATCACAAACGTGCTGTCACGTTAATAAAAGACCTCCTTAACCTGTAACCCGAGCTCTGCAGGATGAGGTGAGGCGAGGTGAGACGGGGTTTAACGTTGCGTTCAATAGGATTGCACTTATATAGCGAGATGCATGCACGTGTGCGTGTGGCTGCTGGAACTAGTCTAGACTAATTATTGCCTGTTTCATAGTGCTAGCCCACTGAGATACCATACCGCATGGTTACCCCACTCGATACTGACTTTCACCCTTTATCCCCTTGACAGTCAGGCAGGGAAACATCAAATAACTTTTGTCGTCTTTCGGTAAGACAGGGCCAGGGTTCGAACCAGCGACCTTCCTCTCTCCGGGCAGACCCCGCTTTAACACAGTAGCTTTCGTCATATATTATATATATTTTTAACTTTTGAGACTCACCCTAACGTGTTGAATCCGGCTGACGGGGCTGTTACCGTCGTTCTCGTAAACGCTGTCGGTGATGTTTACAATTTATCACCGTCATGGACGACGTTGTTGGGAGGAAACAGCATCAAAGCCGACTCAAACCACTGAAGATGATGCGGGAGTTAGACGCTGGGATGAAAGAAGGGAGGGTAGGGGCGAGGAGGGACAGTGGGGGTGGGAGAGCGGCGGGGGCAGACGCCCTGGGGTAGTCTAGGCCCTGTATGCTACATTACCGGGCCTCGCAGCCAAACGAGGCCATTAGTTACGGGAGGCTTGACCCCACAGGCAGTCCCCCCATAGTGTGTATTCAAGCTTCTCAAGTCTTCATACCACCTGATCGACTGCCACTGCTATTTTCTTACCGCTACGCCAGTCTCTGACGAGAGAACCGGAGCTCAAACACTCGAGCCGTTCCGGAAATGGCGAGTGGTGACGCTCTAGACGTCTTCTCCGGTCGACGACCTTCACCTTTCGCCAACAGGTTTAAATGTCAACAATGATTTAAACGCCTCCACAGAGACTGCAACAGATGGTTTTCTTGTTACTCATGAGATTCGCTTTGAAGAAGACGATATGGTTGGGCAGGGGGTGTTAAATTGTAAACGAATGTGATATTCATTGAATTACATTACAGTGGGCTGTTTTTACAAAGGGTGATTCCGAAAGTCAAATTAAGTATTTTGTTTTGAAAGATGTATTTTTTTTTTCTTGCATGAGTCTTAGATAAATCACAATAAGCAGTTTCATTTGTCATCCCCTTCTCATAAATTGTTTCGTACACACATTGATGCTGTCGTTAAATATAATGTAAAGGTATTTTTCACGTCATTCAAATTTTAAATTTCATTAAGGGCGGCGTCGGCTTATATTTTTGACGTATTCTTCTGGAGTAATAAAACGTCTAGACACTTGTTTTTCTTTCGAATTTTACGACCATAAAGCAAATTTAATTTAACGCTTGGAAACAGAGATTGAGGGATCACCTATATCTTTGGGTATTACAGCATTCATTTGTATTTCATTAGCTGTTGCTGGCTTTATTTTTTTTTAAATAACCCATATCGCAGTAACCGTTATGCAAATATACCCGTGAGGATCTGGGGTAGAATAGGACTTCAGCAACACATGCTTGCCGTAAAAGACGACTAAGCTTGTCGTAAGAGGAGACTAACGGGATCGGGTGGTCTGGCTCGCTGACTTGGTTGATGCACATCATCGATCCCACATTGCGTGGATCGATGCTCATGATGTCAATCTCTGGATTGTCTGGTCCAGACTCGATTATTTACAGACCGCCGTCATATAGCTGGAATATTGCTGAGTGCGGCGTTAAACAACAAACCAACCAACCGAGCCGACCGGTCAATCCTTAATGCAGAGCGCCAGGTGGACTACATCTTGTCTCTGGAATGAAGGTCTTTTACAGAAAAAAAACAGTTGTACAATTATAGTAATATAATATAATAAAAAGGAGCCCAGAGAATGTTTTTATTTTCTGCAGCAATCTAGACTTGCCAAACATTATAGACTTGCATGGGTCTGTATGCCAGACTAAGCGCCAGGCAGGGCGAACGTTTTAATGTTTTTTGATATTATACCGCCAGGGAAGGAAAGAAACCACCGACCTCCCCTATCCACTAGACCATGCACAAAGGTTCCTTCCCTGGGAATGTGATTATTGTTAAATGGTTGAGTCAGCGTGGCCACTGATCATGTGTCTGGGAAAAGAATCAGCTACCCCACTTGAAACTCGACTCTAGGTCAACGGCCATTGACATAATTTAAAAACAAAGAGCTCGTAGTTTGTTTTTCAGCTTGTGCTGACTGATCACGTGTCAACGTCCCGCTTGATCTCAGGCAAGTGAGTATGGATTTACGCCGCTTTTAGCAATATTCCAGCAATATCACAGCTGGGAACCCCAGAAATGGGCTTCACACATTGTAACCATGTCGAGAATCGATCCCGGGTCTTCGGCGTGACGAGCGAACGCTTTAACCACTAGGCTACCCGACCGCCCCTTCTCAAGCAGGAATTTAGCGGGCGACATTTTGTTTCGACTGGACTTGGTTCCTGTCTCCAACAACGCGTTTGCGCATAAATGGGGCAAACCTGTTCATTCATCCTCCAGTTTCGTCGCTGATCCATTTGTAACCTCCCCAGGAAAGGACGAGTGGCCATTTTGTTCAAACGGAAGCTGCAGATTGAGAGTCAAATATTTGTAATTATGGGACAAGGGCGGACATTAACCTAAAAATCGACTGACTTGAAACCTTTGGTTGTAATTTCAGATTTCTAAAACATGTTTAGTCATGCGACCATCAAAGCCTTCTCAAGACACAGCTGCAAACATACAGATGAATAGACTGAAATTATGCCAACAAGTAAGCCACTTAGCCTACATCGAGTCCTTTTTAAAAAAATTATTTCATTCGACGGCTGATGTTTCCACAAATATAAGAAGAATGTTAGAGCTTCGTCAATTGCTCATGAACACAAGCGGAACCAATGGCAAAAAAAAAACTGAAATAGAAAAAAATAAACTATTAACAATTTTGGTTTTCACAAACTGAGAAAAAGATTTAATAATTTCTTGAAATTAAGGTAATTTGTACACATAAAAAGACACGCCTAGTCGCTGTTTAATCGACTCCATGCTCGTCAATCATTTCAAACTGTCACGGTCTATCATTGAGCCGTGATCATTAAGGGTTTGTACATAACGGATTAATTCTTTTGAACGAAACCAGGCTGTCGGGAGGGCTTTTCATTCCGATCTAAAAACAAGGTTGAAAGTGTTTAATTGGTGCATATTCCCGAAATTATAACAGTAAATATCTACCATTACTCATCGCCATGTTTCAAAGTTAATTAGGTGGGCTGGGAGTAGAGATCGCTGAATTACATTAATGAGAAACAGTTCCCTGATATGATACGATAGCTAGTAATGATGTAGAGTTTTTGTATGTTTACCACAGCATTTCTGAAACAGCCAGCCCCTTGGGTCATCGTGACCGGTGATCGGGACCATGCTTATGTTTGTCCACATTCTGGGGTAGCGAGTTAGTGGTTGTTGTTTTACGCCGCATTCAGCTGTAGCCAAGCTTAAGACCAACTGAAGCAAATAACTGGATCTGGGAAAGCAAACCAGTGGTTGAAAGCATGAGCACCGATCAACGCCGTCGGTATAGCTGACCCATAATTTCCCAGGTCGCTCGCTGTACAACAGGTTTCTAAGTCTAGTCGGTTCTGATGATGAACATCGGGCACAGGGGACTTTTCCTTGCCCCCAAAAAGACAATATTAATTGGAAAATTAATTGAGTGAGTTTTACGCCGCTTTTAGCAATATTCCAGCAATATATTACGGCGGGGGACACCAGAAATGGGCTGCACGCATTGTACCCATGTCGGGACGTCAACAATCGCGACGCCCCAGATTGTGTGTACACTTATGACTCTCCAAATCGCTCTGTTGACAATGTTTATTTGTTTCTTGATTAACGCCACTCCCAGCAATATTGTAGCTGTTCGAGTGGGAGCTGTACATACTTTTCTGGACCACAGAGATCAGTGTTTGATATCATGAGCAACAATCCACGACAACGATGACACACAATGTGTTAATGTGTGTCATCGTAATCCGATACCGTAACTGACAAAAGGTAAGTGTCACTGGCAGTAGAGGGCTGTAACTGACAATAGGTAACTGTTACTGACAATAGAAAACTGTTACTGACAATAGAAAACTGTAACTAACATTAGAGAACTGTAACTAACATTAGAGAACTGTAACTGACAATATTAACCTGTAACTGACAATATGTAACTGTAATTGACAATAAGTAACTGTAACTGACAATAGAAAACTGTTACTGTCAATATAACACTGTAACTAACATTAGAGAATTGTAATTAACATTAGAGAACTGTAAGTGACAATAGAAAACTGTAACTGACAATAGAAAACTGTTACTGACAATAGAAAACTGTAACTAACATGAGAGAACTGTAACTGACAATATTAAACTGTAACTGACAATATGTAACTGTAACTGACAATATGTAACTGTAACTGACAATAGCTAACTGTAACTAACATTAGAGAATTGTAACTGGCACTGGGTAACTGTAACAGGTAAACTTGCCTGACAATCGTTGAGTGCTGTTTCCACACAAAAAACCACACCCAAGCCAACTGATGTCGTAGCCACACTCACAGATCATGGATGTCGCTCTTAGACAAATTGACTGGCTGTGACACGCTGATGCTGAGGCGCTTACGTTTTGACACCATGTCAGCTGAGGCTTCGTGCAGCACGTACACTACTGTAATCACGCTCAGATCGGAACTTAGAGTCGGCTCCGTCAAAACACCGTCTTCCTACAGGATAATGTGGACCTGTTTGTCGTAATAGCCACTGATAACAAACCAATCTCACACACGTCGACTTGCATGGTTCTCCTGGTGCAGCTGTGTGTGTTTTACAACGATACCTTTATTTGTAACCTATATCAGTAACGGCTTCATCTAATGCCACAAAAATCTGATTTTTCCTGGAATATTTTTGGAGGTACCAGGTGGCCCAGTTGTGCCATGATTGTTGGTTCGAAACCCGGTTCGCCCCGATTATGTTTCTAGGTTTGTCAGCACCATACCCGTGCTCGTGGGTTTCACCGAAGTGGTAAACGTCTGAGACCTGCATCACTTCAGGCTTTCCTACCACATTAAGCTGACAAGCCGTGATATAACTGATCACGGCGTTAAACCCAACTCACTCATTCCTGGGATATTTTTAATGAAGAGGAGATGGGGAGGATTACGGAATCCTTTAAGGGCCATTTGTTTTTGTTTTTGTTGTTTGGTTATGTTTGTTTTTGTTTGTTTTGTTTTTGTTGTTATTGGGGGGGGGGGGGGGGGGTTCTTGAAATTTCAAGATACTAAGATGCTATGTTGAAATTTCAAGATACATAAGTTGTAATTTATCGACAATGATCTCAAAATTTCAAGATAATAAGTTGAAATTTCAAGTTGATATATTGAAATTTCAACTTATGTATCTTGAAATTTCAAAAAAGCATCTTGAAATTTCAACATAGCATCTTACTAACTTGAAATTTCAAGATGTCATGTTGCAAGTTCTAGATAATAAGTTGAAATTTCAAGATACGAAGTTGTAATTTCAAGTTATACTTTTAAAATTTCTTCTAATTTTTTTGAAATTTCAAGATCCTAACTTGAAATTTCACGTAAAAAAGCAAAAGCAAATTACCCTAAAAGACTTCCGTAGATGATGTAATGTTTTGTCTTTGTGGTTGGTTTGCATGACACTCGTGTTATTCTAGTTTAATAATAACTGGGCGAATTGGACGAGTAAGGTTTCCCGCGTATCAATTTGCTGCTATTTTCATGATGGAATTCACCAAGAACAGGCTTCATACGTATCAAATAAGATCTCAAACCCGGGTTTTCGGCGTGACGAGCAAACGTTACTACCAAGCTACTGCACGCCTCTGAAGATAAGAAGGTAATACTGATGTTAAATTGTGACGCGAAACTGCCTTAGTATTGAGTTAATTGTAGCCTTGCTCTATATTTTACCAGAAATGTTTTTCGCAAGCATGGTACTGAAATATAATACCTACTCACGAGAAAAACTGTGAGGGACAGACGAAGAACATATAAATACCCTGCTTTGACCTGTCACTGGTTGACTGGGGATGTGTCATGGCGGCCGAACTACGTCTACCTCTGCGCACTTGATACATGAAATCACTACGCGCACGTGGTGGCATAGAGCCATGGAACAAGTGCATTTTGGTTAAACATTTGTGAGTCTATTTTTCTGGTCTATTTTTTCTTTCACCCATGTGGTGTAAGAGTCGTTCCGGTGTACGCAGATGGAGTAGGTCGTTTCCTATAGCATAAAGCACTGACCCGTCAGAGCCTCGCTTCCAATGCGATCGTGATTTCTAGCGTATGTCTTTGTAAAAGTAACGTGGGTTAAAGACGTATTTGACGTTGATGATTATTAGGTGCATATTCCTATATGCAAGGGAGCGGTGGACGGTTCTCGGTAGGAAGTGACAACATCAAGTCGGAAGCTAATTATATACAAGTATTTACTATAGACAGGATATATACAAGAAGCACTGTGTGCCAGGTTAGAAGTAGTTGCTGTGCCCCGGAACACCTAGACTAACTTTGTAGCTGAGTTAAGCGAAAGACCTCAGGACCAAGACCTGCATTGCCAAGGTCACTGACAATGATTAAGTCATAAATATAATCACCATCAACTATGAAGACATTGTTTCCAGCTCGTTCGGGGTGGCTGACCTTTAATGTGGGGATTGGCGTGATTCTAGACATAGACATACATGGTCATTAACCTTTAGAGCTAGATGTTCATGGAGACAGAGGCCATCTGTCCTGAATCGATCGCTTTTTTTCCAAATCCAGAATTCGCCTCCGTGATGGCTGCAATTTCCCAGCCCGGTTTTCTGGGTATGCTGCGCTGGCGCAACACTGGTCGCATAACAAGGGAACCACGCTGCAGTTCTTGGGTTCAGAGTGAGTGAGTATGGTTTTACGCCGCTTTTTAGCAATATTCCAGCAATATCACGGCAGGGGACACCAGAAATGGGCTTCACACATTGTACCCATGTCGGGAATCGAACCCGGGTCTTCGACGTGACGAGCGGACGCTTTAACCACTAGGCTACCCGACCGCCCCCTATTGTTCAGAGGATATGAAGGGTTAACTTGTTACGTAACTCCTGAATAGAGCCTCGTTTTATGGTTTTCTGATAAGCTGGCGGCAATATTTCAGCGGACAGTGACCATAAAGGTCTGTACATGTACATGTATTTTCTGAATAGTGTTTTGTTTGCATTAAGAGTATTTTGGGGTTTCTTTTTGACGTATTGACATGGCCAATTCGGTGTATCAATTCGATGAATCTTTACACCTTTAGTCGAGCCATAGCTGTGATACTGGTAGATACGTATTTGTTTGGTTAAAATGCGACCCGTTATAAAAGTGCACCTTCATAGTGTTATCATCATATGTATGTCTTTCAGTAAATCTAAGATAACACCTGTTAGAAATATTACATTCCGACTTCATCGTTATTGCAAACATCAAACATGTTTGTTTTGCAGTATAATTGAAACCGAATCTTGAAATATACTTTATTTTAGAAATTAAACATATCGTTTTTTAAATTCCGATTTTTTTAATCTTAAGACATTTTGAAGAATTTTCAAGATTAATCTTTTGGCAGAGATGGCAATATTCCTACTCGTAATCTATATTTTCAGAAATCCCATGTTCTGGAAGACATGGGGGCACGGGTGGCCCAGTCGTCTAAGGCGCCGCGATTCGCTGTGCAGACTTGCGTCCCTTGGGCACGCCAGAAACCTATGATTGTCGGTTCGAATCCCGGTTCGCCCCGATTATGTTTCTAGGTTTGTCAGCACCATACCCGTGCCCGTGAGTTTCACCGAAGTGGTAAACGTCTGAGACCTGCATCACTTCGGGCTTTCCTCCCACATTAAGCTGACACGCCGCGATATAACTGGAATACTGTTAAAAAGCGGCGTTAAACCCAACTCACTCACTAACTCTGGAAAACGACGTAACATCACGGAACTGTTCCGAAATGTCCAATTCCTAAACCATAACCCCAGGCTTCATTCGACAAAGAGAATCTGTTTTTGTCTTCATGAGAGAGTGAGTTTAAAACCGCATCGAATAATATTTGAAAAAAACCCATTGTTTCAGGAAAGACCCAAAGGCGCAGTTTGGGGGCTTTTATCTCTTTGGTGAAACCCACAAACAGAGGGTATTGCCTTGACAGAACAACAATTATATTCGGAATTAATTTTGGATTTAAACCAAGAAAAAACGGATCCTGGCACAGCAAAGAAACGTAACCCTGCTCGGCGATTCAAAGTGTCTTTGACCACTGAGAAACCGGGGGCCCTTGACTTCGTGGGCTTTACGACTGTTGTTAGTTTACTAGGAACGCATATATGCTCCGCAAGAACACAAGAACACTAGAACACAAGATCATATATGGTTACTTATATCACCAGCAGACATTTATCTTTCTGTAAGTCCGTTCAGATCCTGCCACGCCGACAGCTTCATTCCTAAATATATCAGTTTTCAGTAAAAACACAAGGTGCCGTCACGAATATCCGAAAACCTGCTAATTTAGAAATTGTGGGAATTGTTTGGCACTTATCAAAGAAATATTGCGGTATATTTCGAGTCATATTATCCTCCGGAATCTGTAGAATTCCTATCCAGTTTTACAGCGTGTTCTCAGCGTACAGAATCCAGAAATATTTTCTGATTAATCCTTTCCCCTCCCGACTGCCATTCTCATGTCATTATAGCAGGGAGCTTCACTCACACAAACTAAATTACCGCTCAAGTTGGAAAAAAGAACCCGGAAATAGACACTTACGTCTAGCGACACCTTGCGGTAAATCAAACTGGGAGATAACTCGGATTGGTTTCTTTTTTCACTTACTTGTTAACTTGTTCTTTTTTCGTAATGAGGACTCTTAAACGTTTACTTTGAGAGTTGTACAATTACTGTCAGTGATAGCAGTACAAACGAGAAGGGAAATAACTTAGCGAATAGGAGGCTAACTATGTAACGTCATATGTGACTGCCGTAGGGAATGGTTTTGGGGATGCGAATGGGACAACCAGTGGTCGATAGCGTAAGCATGTAAATTTAATACTTTTTTCAGTCAGCGCCTCAAACCATACACTGTTGTCTCTAAAAGTAGATCAAAACAATTGTATATTCATCCATTCCACAGTTAGTCCTCGGTTTTCGAGGCGTGAGCGAATTTGGTTTAACGCCGGTTTGGACATCACTTATGTTACGTCACGGCATGCCAGCTTAGTGGGGGAGGTAAGCCCGATATGATGCAGGTCTCAGACGTTTTCTACTTTTGCGAAACCCACGAGCACAGGGATGGTGCTGACAAACCTAGAAACATAATCAGGGTGAATCTGGGATAAGAACCCACGTTCCTGGCACGCCTAAGGGACGCAACTCTGCAGAGCGAATTGCGGCGCATTACACGACTGAATCCCTCCATTGCCCTGGGTTTCGAGGAGTATACAATTATCCTCTGAATATACAAATTGACTAAATTCAACGGGAATTCTTTTTTATGTTTATTCTCTCTAAATCCGTGTAAGATTGGCATCTATTAAATGTAGATATATCCACAGACATAAAATCTATCAATTTTAACAAATTTATAATTACGAAACATAGCAGCCTTCTTTCAAACCAGGCGATTTTCGGGATGGGATACTGGTGGAGAACGTTGCCGGATGGCCCTGACAAGGAACCTCAAAGTCGCTGTCTGAGATTAGAGACGAGAATTGTAGGGTATGGTTGCTACTACTTTCCGACAGAGGATTATCTGCGATGGGGTCTACATAGACCCGATCATATTGATCTTCTAAATCTCTGTCTAGGTAAATAACACTGATGTCAAGATCCGAATCCGTGCAACTCTTGTCAAGGAGGAAATGTGCGTTTCCGCTTGCGCTGGAGCTGGCTGTGGTGGATGAAATACCCCCAGCGGAGACGCCGCTCACTACAGCGGGGCCTTCTATGTTGGTGATGATAACAGGCTGTCGCTGTTGCTGTTGTCTGTTGTCTCTCTCATCCATACCGCCAGTATTGGTCACACCATCATCACTGCTGGTAGGAACGTTGACGTCAGACACAGCATCAGTATCAACACCAGCAACAACCAGATCATCGACGTCAGCTGCAGAATCAACGCCAACATCAGCATCGACGTCAGAAGCAGCACCAGCCTCAACATCGTTATCATCTTCGACGTCAGAGGCAGGACCAGCTCTAACGTCAGCACAAAGTTCGAGGTCTAGGTCAACGCAGACACTAGCTTCAACGTCGGAATCAACGTAACTATCGATGTTAGCATCAACGTAAGCATTCACATCGACAAGACCATCAGGGCCAACTCCAGCATCGACAGAATAAGCTACAACATCGACGTCGGAAACAGCATCACCACTAACGTCAGACTCAACGTAAGGATCAACGTTAGGATCAGTATCAGCAGAAACGGCAGCATCTGCATCAAAATCAGCTTCAGAATTGAAATCCACAATTGCAGCAGCAATCACGTCAGAATCAATGTCAGCATCAACGTCATTATCAACTTTATTATAGTCATCGACTTCGACATCGACACGAACACACGCATCAACAATACCAACATCAGATTCCAGGTCAGAAAGAGAACCAGTGCGGCCAACCTTGTCAGAATCCCCTTCGTCATCAACGTTTTCATCAATGCCAGCATTAACTTCGACATCGGCATCGTCGTCAGCGTCCACACCATTATCCGAAATATCACCAGCTACGACGTCATAATCAACATCCGCATCAGATTCATCATATTCGTCATCGTCATTGCTATCGTACACGAAAGACCAATCGGAAGCATACAGTTCACAAGCATCCCCACTTGGTTTGTAAATCGGAGCCTCTGATGAGGATGAAGATGCACTTGAATTACTACCCTGTACCAGCCCCTGGTCCACGGGGCGAGTTTCCCCACCATCAGGAGGACCTGCTCTGTACGGACTTGTCAGCAGCACGCAAGGCGAGGAGTAGGAGATCTGAAGGATGCCCACAGAAGCTTCTAGCGGACTGGGTGATCGTTGAGGACAAGACACCACATCGTCCTCGCTGTAGGTTTTGTCAGAGACGGATAGCGTGGCTTCTGGCCATTCTGAGTTTCTTTCAAACTCGTCAGAATCTTCCTGGCTGGTTGAACCAGTGGCGTCGACATCTCTCCCGAACATCACAGAGACAGTTCCACTGTGGGTTGAGGACGTATGTGGGGAAGTGTTATGGGACGCTTCAGCAGCTGCTCGACTTCTTTCCAGCTCGCGTATGACTGTCTCAATTGAAACAACGTGTTCCGTGTGATGGTAGGCGCGATGGCCGTCCCTGGGTGATTCGTCTGAAAAGTCCACAGGGGAATTTGTGTGGGCTTGGGCATTATCAAGCTCGACCCTGGTCTTGTCGTCGTCATCTTCATCAATTACAGCGTCAGGCACGTCAATGTATTCGCGATATAACAAGGGAGGATTAGATGGTGCCTGCTCGGATTCTAGTGCATCGTCAACTATCGCGACAGACATTTTGTCAGGAGACTGACTTGCAGCTTTAGTGATCACCACAGCTACAGAGATTTTCTTAACATCAGAGGGATCACTTTCAGTTGGAGAGATAGGCCCTTTATCAGAAGCCTCTCTCTCAGAAACACTTTCAACTGTAAATTCGGGTGTAATTGTTACAGAGGATTCACCATCTGCTGGAGATTCAGACACTTTGTCAGATAATTCAATTTCACCTGTAGAGACAAGCACTGGCGATTCCTTTTCAGCTGTAGATGCGGGTAGTATTGTGTCAGAGGATTCACATTCAGTTGAAGATACGGGTGGTATTGTGTCAGAGGATTCAAGATCAGCTATAGATTCATGTGGTGGTGTGTCAGAGGATTCACTCTCAGCTGTAGAGTCAGACACTGTGTCAGAGGAGGCACTTCCAACAATTGATGAAGACACTGTCACTGTGTGAGAAGCCTCACTTTCAGCCTCGGAGATATCCGCCAAACAACCAGGGTCTGCTGTCGCATCTTTACCCACCTTGAACTGCTCCGTGTCGTCACACACAGTGCGGAGTATAGACATCACCACATCATGCACCACATCACATCTGTAAACATCACCACCATCTGCATTTGTGTCGCCAGCTCCGATATGAGTCGAGGACTGCAGAATAGTGCTTTCTGGGATTGAAAATCCGGGATACAACTCTGATAAATTAACAATCCTTGTTTTTGCCCCGAGTGAACGACGACGCGGTGCTGATCCTCCAGCAGTTGATGCCCCTGTCGCTGATTCCTCATCCAGTTCCTCCAGACCAGAGGTGCTGTGGACTGGCTGATGGTTTTCAGACTCTGGGCCACGAGCTCTAACACTCGAGGAAGGTGATCCTTGGCTGAGCATGACACCTCTGTTTCTGCAGTGACGACCAAAACCACTGCCTCCTCCTCCGGCGGCGCCGTCGTGCTGTGATCTGGACAGAGTTGGAGCACCGTCTGTGTTACAGTTGGGTGGGAGACGGGTGGATTCTGTTGACGTTGAGGACACGCCTGAGGCATTGTTGCAGGTCAGACGTTCGTGATTGCTCATTGTCTCATTCCTCTTCGTGATCCACCTCTTTTAAAACGAAAAGAAATTTCAGTAATTCATTCATTCATCCATTCATTCATTCATTCATTCATTGGAGCGATGGGGTAGACCAATGATTAAAAGCGTTCGCTCGTCACCTGGGTTCGAATCCCAACGTGATATTGCTGGAATATTGAAGCGTAGTGGAAACTCCATCTCTCACTCACTCACTCACTCACTCACTCACTCGGGTCCCCGGCACAGCTCGTCTCACCCCACAAGGGCTGCGTAGGGCGTCTATCTCTTATCATTACAATGTTAATTGTTAAGGGAGTTATGAAGGACAGCGACAGGTCGGCTTCTGTTAATTTTTATTTTGAAGAAAATTCACCCATGAAATATCGGATTAATTTAAATTTGTTTATGGCTATATTTCAGTTTAATAAGTTAAGTTTAAGTATAAGTCAAAATAATTTTGGAGATTAACATTAGGGTTCTAGGCTAAAATATTACCTGGTACTCACGCGTGTTCTTCACTGTTTTATAGCATTCAAGGCACGGCTGGCCCCACCTCCCTAGTCCGATTGTCCCGATCTCCCAATGTACAGCTGCCCAGTTGATGGCCCCTTCGGACCAAGATTGAGTAACATTATCTGCAAGCTCCGCTAGAGAAGGCGCAGGCATTTCCGGGGGTTCTGAAAATTCCGACTTCTTGTCGAAAGATTTAGCTTGATGATAATATGTCCAAAACATCGTGTCTCTGTCGCAAAATGTTCACATATTGATGTCAACGTTGCGCTTTGCAGTCATGACGTCATAGTTGCTACGTGATATATCTGCAACGACGTCATAGGCAAGATGACGTCACATTGAATATCACGCAAAGAAGATACGGGTAACGTTGAAGAAGGTGTTTACTATAGTATGTCTATCATGGTGTAATACGAATGATTATTAATTACTGATTTTAGACTTCAAGTCTTCCTTTATTCATCTTTAGGTTTTTGAGTGAGTGAGTATGGTTTTACGCCGCTTTTAGCAATATTCCAGCAGCATCACGTCGGGGGACACCAGAAATGGACTTCACACATTGTGCCCAAGTCGGGAATCGAACCCGGGTCTTCGGCGTGAGGAGCGAACGCTTAACCACTAGGCTACCCGACCGCACCTTTAAGTTTTTGAGAAAAATAAATCATTCATTTGTTGTTGCATGATATGTAGTTCGTATCCCAATGTTCAAAGTCCAAACAAGAAAAGACAAACTTTAATATAATAATTATCCAATTATTTATTTTACCAATGAATAATATTGTTACAAAATAAATTACCATGTTGACAAATTATTTGAAAAAAGAAATAAGGCCTTGCGCACTTGAGTGTTTTCTTTTCCTTTCCATCAAATAATACTACTCGAAAGAAGTTAAGAACATCCGATTCTTTCACATAACTATGGTTAATCTATCATGCCAAGGGGGCGGTCGGGTAGCCTAGTGGTTAAAGCGTTCGCTCGTCACGCTGAAGACCCGAGTTCGAATCCCGACATGGGTACAATGTGTGAAGCCCATTTCTGGTGTCCCCCGCCGTGATATTGCTGGAATATTGCTAGAAGCGGCGTAAAACCAAACTCACTCACTCACTCATGCCAAGACGGATAAACTATAGCAGTACTACAAAATAATCGGGTGTTCGTAACCTTCTTTTAGTAGTATACGTTTGTCAATGATATAAAAAAGACTGTTTTAAAAAATTCTCACATTGTCTAAGTATCGCGCCTATTTGTAACCCATACCATTCGGCTGGCACTACTCTCTCCCTGTTGCGTCTAACTGACAGACCGGTGTATATAACCTATTCTGCAGCTTTAACGAGAGTAATTTATGACGTTCCAAGGGGCACGGAACCCTAAACTGGTACTAGCCATGTCAACTAATGTCAACCGATTGTCAAGGAGCCGTTAATGACCCTGTATCTTCACAGACAGTGGAACAGACCCTGCTTCCACGATAACAGCATCCTCCCGCTGTAATATAAACGGCGATTCCAAGACGGTTACAACGAGAAAAAAGCCTACTTGTAAAACAAGGCTGCTGTAACGCACACCGTCAGCCGAGCGCTCGAAACTGGCAATGTTTGTGGAATTGTTGGGAAATTCGGTCGTAGACACGTGGAAATTATAAACAATGGATATATGTGGTTTTAAACCCAATTCTTTAAAATTTCCAGATGTGAAAGGATTATTTCCTGGGTACTTTTCCACGAGATAAAGGTTTACCAACCGCAGTATGCACGGAGGGACCCGCACGGGACTATCCCGATATATAACGGTTACCGTTCTTCATCGTCTTTACAGACGGTGGAACCATGGAGAATATAGAATCACAAAAATGCATATATTATTGAAATAGTTCTTGGATACATTATTACGAGTCAATATATTTATTTTTTATTTCGTTGCACAGAGTTGGTTGCAGAGTGGCCCGGTAGTGTTACCGACATTCACTGTATACAGTTATGACCCTTAGTCAAAATTCGTTATTTATTCGCCACCTCTTTTCTTAAAACATAAATATTTAAGTCGTATTTAGATGAAGGTCGCAAGCAACAAAACTGAGCAGCAAAAGAAACTAAACCTCATTTTATCATGTTTGATTTTCAAATTGAAAGTATCTTAAGTAATCGACACTATATCCAAAACATGAACTGTACTGGCGCTTAGTCAGCAGTAAAAAAAATCTTCATGATTTATTTTTTAAAAATAAAACGAATTTTACACAACTGCTGATAATATTATCTTTGAAAATCAATCAGGTTGGACCCTTTTTCGGCACAAAATTACGACTATAATGTAGGGGTCATGAGGTGACAAATTCATTTCTTGCCCCAGTCTTCATTGAACCAATTTATTTTTACACAAATTTACCCAGCCACAGTTTACGTTTTACAAACTGTTGCAGGAATTAGTGATGGTTAACTAGACATAGTCAAAATTAACAACAGTTCTTTCAATTTTCAATGACATTAAAAAGTAAACTAGATGTACTTTCTTTTGCCTCTCAATTTATATGACGGCGGTCTGTAAATAATCAAAACTGGATAAGACAATCCAGAGACTGACATCATGAGCACCGATGTTCGCAACTTGAATACGATGACATGCATCAACTAAGTCAGCGAGCCTTACCACCCGATCCCGTTAGTCGCCTCTTACGACAAGCATGGTTTGCTGAAGACCAATTCTAACCCGGATCTTCATGGTACGTCTTCGTATGTAAATCCAAAATGGTGAAGGTAGACATTGAGAGCACATCCCACATTATCGTGATATTTTTTGTTTCTAACTTTCTAAGCTCTTACTTGCATTAGTAACACTGATGTCATATGCCAAAGGGAATTTCAATGTGACGTATTTTGGTCACGTGCTCTGTAGACCTTCCAGCTTTAGGGTATCTTTCGACCACTACCTTTAATGGGAGTATTTTTCCTATAATATACGCACAATTTGTGCCCGGAAGTGAATCCTTTAAAACATACAACGATGTTGATAGGTTCTCAACGAATAAAACATTGGTTCATGTCAGTGGTCGTGGGAGTGTTTGGTAGGATTCTGTGGGACAGGCTGTTTCCCACACTTGCGATGCGCGGGTAGAGATGTCCGTTACATGATGAATAGTCGACCTTCCCCCACATGCACAAAGATATGGTTTTCTCATAACTCAAAACTCAAGTTCCTGGAAATAATTCTTTATAAGCCTAAACTTCCGAGAAAGAGGATTCACATTTGACACTTTTTGACACATGGGAAATCATGTTTTGTTCCTTGGTTAACTCCAAGCTCTGTAGACCATCGTAGTTCGACATAAGCGGAGTACCGACATAAGATCATATTGCATGGGCCAAGGCACTGTTATAATGGCAGTGGACAGAATATCATACTTGTCATGTTGTTTTCCAAGGGAATCTGATAAACGTTAAATTTACTAGTTGCGTGTTGTGTGGAAATATATAACGCCAACGCGAGAGAATTACCAGTCTCTATTGTCTGCCGAAAACAGATTCCATTGGGCGTTCAAGGCTAAACAACGGTGCAAATTATATGAATTGGATCAGTGTGTGATGTCATCAGTGATGACACCTGATGTTCGAGAAAAGGATATGAAACAAAGAAGAAAATACAGCAAAGCCCGATATTCGAATACTTATCACGCAGTGATTAAAAAAAAATATATCGATCTTCTCTAGTTCGAGATAGCTATGTGACAATACAAGGACCAGAAAGATACGTCGTTTATATCATGTTAATGCAGTTGCGCTCACGAGATTTCGCGATGTCTGTGTACGATTTGCATATTGTGTTTCCTACACATGATATGTCGATCGCTGTCATTGGATGCGCCAGAGCCAATCAGCTCCCTTGTGACAAGAGAGTTAGCTAGACCTCTAAAGATGTCGAACATGTTATCAAATACGTTATACAGGTCACTTTCAGTTGACAATTACGACAATCATCTGGGCGCATGCGTAACAGGAAGAGCCGGGGGGCTTTGTGGCAGAGGTCACGTGTAAGAGCCCTCTGGCGGCAGATTGTAGATCTGCTTGATATTGTGATAATGAAAGTATTTATACAGGTGGGTAATCCACCTAGATAACAAGAGACGGGTGATGTAATGTGACTTGAAATTGTTTGCCCAGAAATGTCACAACAGAGGCGATGGATACCCTGGTAGCTGAAAAGCTCACACGAAATGCCATGGTTTGGATTCCCGGCACTGGGTTGCTTTGTGCAGTCAGAATTCCGTGTCACGTGAGGTTGTAGAGCTGAGGGGCGGATCAGTTGATCTGAAGGGGATGGGGGATAATTTGTTCCCGATAATCCCGAAAAGTGTACCTTAGGGTATCCAAAAAAAAATTTCACTTGACATGCTGGATGAACTGAAAATTAATGTGCCGTGGCTCCAAAAATGGTCTTGCCTTAACGCGCTGACTGAAATACATGTTCAGTCTCAAATTCCAGGCCGATCCCTAAACATATTTCACTAACTCACCTTACTACACAATTTTACTCATTTTCTACATCTGTCGTTATTGTAGTTTGTTTGTTTGTTTGTTTGTTTGTTGTTTACCGTTGCACTCAGTATCATTCAAGCTAAATGACGGCGATCTGTAAATTATCGAGTCTGGACCAGACAATCCAGTGATTGTCATCATGAGCATCGATTCACGCAATTGGGATACGACGACATGCATCAACCAAGCCGGCGAGCCTGAAGACCCGATCCCGTTGGTTGCCTTTACGGCTAGCTGAAGACCCATTCTACCCCCTGTCGTTATTGTAAAAGCATTTTCACTGGCAGCTCTAAATCATCAATTTAGGGGGCAGGAAATCTTAGTATGTATCCAAACTAATCGCTCCGCTTATACTGATCGATCGATTTAGTTTTTAAAAAACATATTATAGATTCAGATTCCCTACACCTCAAAGTGCTGAGTCAGCATTAAGCCGAAAACACTACTAAGGGACCAGCCATGGTGTATTCTGTGTATTTTGTGAAGGAGGAGACTGACATTGTTTTGTTGGAACCCACAACACTTTTTTTCAGGTGAGGTGAGGTGAAATGGGGTTTAACGTCGCGTCCAAGATTATTGCACTTATATAGCGACGTGCATGCACGTGTGTATGTGTGTGTGTGGCTGCTTTTACTAGTCCGGACTGATGCCGATTTATAGTGCTAGCACACTGAGATACCATGCCGCAGTTTAACATGAATACCCCCCTCAGACACAGTATACTGACTCCGAGCCGACCAGTCCTTGTTATAGCCCCTTAATGCCGAGCGCCAGACAGGGTAACAACAAGTACCATCTTTTAACGTCTTTTGTTTAACGCGGCCGGGGATCGAACCCCGGACCTTCCGCTCTCCGGGCGGACGCTCTACCATTAGACCACGGAGGCGGCCTTTTTTTCAGAATATGCTGTTTTTTTATGTGTGTAATCCTGTGGCAAAATTATTCCAGTATTTCCTTGAACAAAGACTATTTTTTTATCCCCCCTCCCCCGAATATCAAATTGTCGGTCATTTCGTATATATAAACATTTATCTTCAAAACTGTTATTTAAGGTTTAACAATGCTACAACAATTAGATAGCGTGCTAACGTTTGAAACCAAGTGCCCGGTGCAATTGTCAATGGTCTTGACTCCCCATTGAAACTAAGGTAGGTGTGCATACTACGCCGCTGATCAATCCACAAGTTGTGAGTTGTCATGAAGCATGAACTTTAATTGTTATTTAAGCACGGCTGGAGTATTGATTTAAGAACTGTTAAAAGCGGTGCATTCTCAAGGTGTGAAAGCTTATGCTGGGGCCATCACGTATCCCAAATATTTCAAATGTTCCAGATTCCAGTATCTGCATTGTGGATGAGGAAACAAGGCTGGCGCACATACCAAACTGGGATCCTGCCCAGCTCACGCCACCAACGCTTCCGGTACTTGCGTACACGTGTGTTTACGTAACGGTGCTACAGACGGACTGGGCTAGCTACTGAACAACGACCTTTCCCAATATGACCTGATCCAGTCGGCTCACCTCAGTCCAATAGGACCTCGGCCGTCACTGGCAAAAATCCAAACTAGTTTTAAGCACATGACTATCACATGACACAATACAACAAATCGGCAGTCGTGAGCCTAATGACATTTAAATTTGTTTTTGTTTGATTTCGACTTCAATTCAAAAGTGTATACCTAATATCTTTCAGGCATAGAAAATAACGTCTTCATTAAGGCCGTCGTCGTATACGAACTATATGCGGCGGAATCTGGCGATGCACGGTCTGTGATTTCAGTATCACTACATAAGTGCACAAGGTATTACATAGGTAGCGGAATAACCCGAGTGGACCCGAGTGGGCCCGACCCCTCACGACCACTTGTGACTGTCAAACAGCAGACAGTATGACGTCACCTGACGTCTACGGGTGGCAGCACGTGTCTAGACAACAGACTTCCCAACACTCTCAGACGGGTTTTGGATCCCGAGAAATGCGCCGTTTATACTGCCTGACGTACGCCGGTGATGCTAGTATGATATGCGATAGTAACAAAGGGGGTGAAAGTTAAGAACAGGGTTGGAAGGAGCGTGTCTGGATAATGCAATCCACAGCTGCTACGGGCTAGACCGATGCGGAACAGTTTCATCACGTGACACTGTTCCACCTGTACCTGTAAAGGATCTAAGCTTTGTTCTATATTTCTATGGATGATTATATTCAGGCAAATATAGACGCGGTATTCCGGGGTGCACCGCATGCCGACCCCAACACAACGCGAGGTTATCTAAATACATGGGACAGACACGCCTGTTATAGCCACTGCCTTGTTGAATGGAAGAGGGCAAGTTTAAGCGTAGCGTTAAACTGTAAATATATACCCTGTTCCTTGTTGTGAGATGTAGGGTGAACGATCTAGTTGTGGTTACGCTTAGAACAGTATTCCAGTCATGCTTGTTGAACGAGGTCGTGACACGGGTCCACTGTCTGCCACTCGGGTGAATACCATTGTAACGAGAACGGTACTGACAGACCAAGGATCATAACGTATCCTGGAACAGGTAAGGGACGCAACTCTGCAAAGCGAATAGCAGCAGTTGGTAACAGTGGGGTAGAATAGGTCTTCAGCAATCCATGCATGCTGTAAGAGGCTGGACCAGACAATCCAGTGATTGACATCATGAACATCGATCCACGCAATTGGGATACGATGACATGCATCAACCAAGTCAGCGAGCCTGACCTCCCGATCCCGCTAGTCGCCTTTTACGACAAGCATAGTCGCCTTTTACGGCAAGCAAGGATTGCTGAAGACCCATTCTACCCCGGATCTTCATGGGGCAGTTGCACTTTCAATATGTATGGTGAAACCCCGTTACTACGGACGGATTATCAGGATTATCAACTTCTGGATCAATGCAACAGTCTTACTGAGGACGATTGTCCAAGCGTCGGTGGGTTAGCCTAGTGGTTAAAGCATTCACTCGTAACCCCAAGGGCTCAGGCTCGATCCCCCACTTGGGTACAATGGGTGCCGTCTACTCCTGGTTTCTGCGCCTTAAAATTACTTTGCTAAACGTGGTGTACAACCACACTACTCAATCCAACAATTTAGCGGAGTTTTTATGTGGCCAATTTTTGTCAAAGCTCAGAAACAGCCATAAGATAGGGAAAGGATTTCCAGTACACACACTGACTTTACGACCCCGAGTCAGCATTTCTTGCTGTAGCTTTCGCTGAGTGTCCCCAGTTGATCCAAGCCCATAAAACACGTAGAGGAATTTAAGGTCCCCTCAGCGAGTTGTTGCATGCGACGAGAAAAGCCTTGAACTTACTGACAGATTTTTTAAGCTTGGTGCTGTGGATCAAGGTTGTCCTGATCAAGGTTGTTCTGACAAAGGTTGTTCTGAACAAGGTTGTTCTCGTCAAGGTTGTCCTGATCAAGGTTGTCCTGATCAAGGTTGTTCTCATCAAGATTGTTCTCATCAAGGTTGTTCTGATCAGGGTTGTTCTGATCAAGGTTGTTCTGATCAAGGTTGTTCTGGTCAAGGTTGTCCTGATCAAGGTTGTCCTGATCAAGGTTGTTCTGATCAAGGTTGTCCTGATCAAGGTTGTTCTCATCAAGATTGTTCTGATCAAGGTTGTCCTGATCAAGGTTGTTCTGATCAAGGTTGTCCTGATCAAGGTTGTTCTGATCAAGGTTGGGTGACTCCACCGCGTTGGTCCGGGTAGGAAGTCACACCAAGTCAGCCAGCCCTGGACTACCACTGTCAAAACCACAAACCAAACCACCTTAGGGCAACAAGCATGGATGCGGTGGTGAGGTGAAATGAGGTTTAAGTTCTCATTCAAGTATACTGAACCTGCGATGTGCATGCATGTGTGAATGTGGCTGCATGTACTAGTCCGGACTAATGCCGATTTTATAGTGTTAGCCCTCTGAGATACCATGCCGCAGCTTAATATGGATACACCCCTGGTAGTGTCCCTTTCTTCCAACTGCTCCAGAGTTTGTCGGAGGAGCAGCACAAATGGCTGAAGCTGATACTCTGTGGCAAGCTGATGGCATCGAATCTGAAACAAAATCCTTTCGTTAACATACATCATTGCACCAACTGTCCATCACAAGTGTCTACAAAAAGAGGTTCATTTTTGTGGCCTAGTATGGCAATAGAACTGTCAGTTTCAGTATCCACTGTAGTGTCACCCATGCCTTTTGCTGGATGTGAGACGAAATGGGGTTTAACGTCGAGTTCAAGATTTTAGCTCTTATATAGCAGCATGCGTGCGTGCGTGCGTGTGTGTGTGTGGCTGCTTGTACTAGTGTGGACTGATGCTGATTTATAGTGCTAGCCCACTGAGACACCATGCCGCAGTTTAACATGAATATCCCGCTCAGACACAGTATACTGACTCCGAGCCGACCATTCCTTGTTCTATGCCAAGCGCCAGGCAGGATAGCATCGTTGAAAATCTTTGGGTAGGACGAGACCAGGGATCGACCACTGACTTGCTCTTCGGGGAGACACTCTATCCGCTGCACCAAGGAGGACGATGGGTAGTCATGTGGTCAACAGGACTATCCGGCTTCCATTCCAAAAATGAGGGGCGATGGGGTAGGCTTGTGGTTAAACCGTCCGCTCGTCACGCCGAAGACTCGGTTTCGAATCCCACAGTGGTACACTATGTGGAGCCCATTCTGGAGTCCCCCGCCGTGATATTGCTGGAATATTGAAAAGCGGCGTAAAACTATACTCATTCATTCAGTCCAAACATAAGTACAATATGAGAAGCCATGTAACAACGGTTACCGTTATACTGCTGCAATATTAGAAGCGCCGAAGATAAATCAGACTCCCTTCGAACATGCATGAGTGAGCTGCGGTTTCAGTATCCCCTCATCAGTTCATCGTTTTTCTATATATAACTACTCCATAGTGGTAAGGGGGCGGTGGTGTAGCCAAGTGGTTAAAGCGTTAGCTCATCACGCCGAAGACCCGGGTTCGATTCCCGACATGGGTACGATGTGTGAAGCCCATTTCTGGTGTCACTCGCCGTGATATTGCTGGAATATTGCTAAAAGTGGCGTAAAAACCATACTCACTCAATTACTCGTGTAGTGGTAAAGAACGTCCTTAAAAAGGGTCTGTCGGTGTGCATTTCTGCACATCCGATTGGCTACAAATCATCAAACAGTTTTTAAATCTTCATTCCAATATCTTTCTTAATCACTCATATCCAAATACTATACTTCACTTCGTCGAAAGTGAACTTTGAATAAGGATTCCAGACGGAAACTA
Source organism: Haliotis cracherodii (assembly GCF_022045235.1). NCBI lineage: Eukaryota > Metazoa > Mollusca > Gastropoda > Lepetellida > Haliotidae > Haliotis > Haliotis cracherodii. The sequence continues at coordinate 51,795,277 of NW_027266319.1, read as the reverse complement.
AAAAACGGCAGAGGTATGGGAAAAAAGATGGCGGCCACCACTATCAACCGCCTGGTGTTGTTTTCTTTACAAATGGATACACTTATATTAAACTATGAACGATTGAAGGACACTGTAACCACAGTTATCCGCGAATGTGTTTAAGAATGGTTTTAGCAATATTCATGGAATATGACGGTAAAGTTGGTAAGAATGGTCTGTCCACATTTGTACCCAAGTGAGGAAGCGAACCGGCATTCGACATTGGGCGCGACGCATAAACCATTGGGCTCCCCCCCCCCCCCCCCCCCCCCCCCCCCCCTCCCCCCGGAAGGTCCGGGGTTCGATCCGGAACCGCGTCATACCAAAAGACGTTAAAAGATGCTAGTTGTTGTTACCCTGCCTGGTGCTCGGAATTAAGGGGCTAAAACAATGACTGGTCGGCTCGGAGTCAGTATACTGTGTCTGAGTGGGGTATTCATGTTAAACTGCGGCATGGTATCTCAGTGGGCTAGCACTTTAAATCGGCATCAGTCCGGACTAGTACAAGCATGCACGTCACTACATAAGTGAAATAATCTTGGACGCCACGTTAAACCCAATTTCACCTCACCTCACCTCACCTCACCTCACTTCACCTCACCTATAGTATGAGGGTTACTATCGCCTTGTGAAACAGGGCCCATATGAAATCCAGGAGGTTGTGAATGTTGTTAGAAGTCAGGTGTAGTCAGCAATATCAGGGTCACATCATGTCTGTCTCCTGATAACTCGGGGACACGGATGGCCACAAACCTATGATCGTAGGTACGAATCCCGGTCCGTCCGTTCCCAGGATGCACGTGCTCGTGGGTTTCACCAAAGTGGTAAACGCCTGAGACCTGCATCATTTTGGGGCTTTCCTCCCACATTAAGCTGACATGCCATGCTTTCACTGGAATTGTGTTACAAGTGGCGTTAAACCCAACTCACTCACTCACGCAAAACATATTAATTTATGCAGCGTTTGAGTACATCGCCCTATTTATCATATAGTGCCACATCATTGCAGCCATGGATGTTTGAACAGTAATTCATGTTTGTCTTGGAGCTTTGACTTTCACCACTTTGATGAAACACGCGAGCACGAGTATGGTGCTGACAAACTTGGAACATAATCAGGTTGAACCGGGATTCGAACCAACATTTATAGGATCCTGCACGTCTAAGGGACATAAGGCAGCGAATTGCAGCGTTTAGGCTACCTACTGCAGATTCTAGTCTTGTCTTGTAAATGTGACAACAGGAATTCCATCACAAATTATCACAACGTGTGCGACATGGATTTGATTCCCGGCAGCGGGAATTTCTTTCACAGCAACTTCTTGGGTTCCCCGTCATGCTATGACTGGAGTATTGCTTCAAGCAGCATAGGCCAAAGTATTCCATTCATAAATCACTATGTGAAGATCCGGGGTAGAATAGGTCTTCTCCAACCCATGCTTACCGTAAAAGGCGACTAACGGGATCGGGTGGTCGGGCTCGCTGACTTGGTTGATGCATGTCAACGTATCCCATTTGCAAGGATCGATGCTCATGATGTATATCACTGGATTGTCTGGTCCAGACTCGATTATTTACAGACCGCCGACATATAGCTGGAATATTGCTGAGTGCGGCGTTAAACAATAAACAAACAAACATTCATAAATCACAATATGGATCCGTTTTTTGCCCATACGCTATGATGAGAGTTATAAGATGTGTTTGTTTGTTGTTTAACGCCGTACTCAGTATCATGTGTCACATGACGGCGGTCTGAAAATAATCGAGTCCGGGCCAGACAACCCAGTGCTTGACATTATGAGCATTGATCTACGTAATTGGTTGATTGCGTGTCATCGTTCATCGACAGCGTTCGACGCTCCTCAATTTATCAACCAGTGGCTGTCCAAACTCGATTATAAATAAGGATATAGCTGGAATATTGTCGATTGTGGAGTAACATAACATCCACTCATTCTAACTTTTAACAACAAACAACACAAATCAGAGAGCATGTCGTGTTATTTTAGTTGCAACGTGCCTGCATTCTGCACCGACGTTGACCATTCAACTTAACATACCTCTTAGAGCAAGACGTGCCTTGTCTGTTCCTGGCGTTGCTTCACTGATTGCTGTGTTTACAAATCGAGGAAATAATTACAGCTAACACAACGATGCGTTGTCGTAACTCTCAATTACTAAGAGGATGTGACTTTCGAAAAGACGTGACCTTAAAAAGAGCCCGACGCACCTGCGCTGTTTCTTGAAACATTTGTGGCTGGGCTGGTATGTTAGGTTTGAGAAAGAAAACATTTGTGAAAAATATCGTCCTGGACGTTACTGTTGTGCTCGCTCATATGAGCTAAATGCCTTTATGACCTCAGAGAGTATGGGAGTGACTGAGTGTGTGAGTTGGGTTTTACGCCGCTTTTAACAGTATTCCAGTTATATCACGGCGTGTCAGCTTACTGTGGGAGAAACGCCCGAAGTGATGCAGGTCTCAGACGTTTACCACTTCGGTGAAACCCACGAACACAGGTATGGTGCTGACAAACGTAGACACATAATCGGGGCGAACCGGGATTCGAACCCACAATCATAGGTTTCTGGCGTGCCCAAGGGACGCAACTCTGCACAGCGAATTGCGGCGCCTTAGACGACTGGGCCACCCGTGCCCCTTCAGGGAGTATGGGGTACACGGTGTTTCGACATAAAGTGAAAATGATGGGCTCCGATTTACAAAGCGTTCATAGTACCACGGCATTTATAAGCCTATGATAAACTATATACAGTTATGATAGGTCGTAATGCTACGAACGCTTGTGGATAGATACCAAGGTCCACACGTTGCGATACGTTCTCAGTCCTCAAAATCTCGCCCTGCAAATTACACTCCTAATCAATGTAAAAGAATCTCTGTAGCCTAGACATATTCAGAATCTTAATATTCCAGTATTCGTAACTAGTGCGGGGGAACGGGTGTCCCAGTCGTCTAAGGCGCCGCGATTCGCTGTGTAGAGTTTTGCGTCCGTTGGGCACGCCAGAAACCTATGATTATGGGTTCGAATCCCGGTTCGCCCCGATTATATTTCTAGGTTTGTCAGCACCATACCCGTGCTCGTGGGTTTCACCGAAGTGGTAACGTCTGAGACCTGCATCACTTCGGGCTTTCCTCCCACATTAAGCTGACACGCCGCGATATAACTGGAATACTGTTAAAAGCGGCGTAAAAACCAAACTCACTCACTCAGAACTACTGCAGGTTGTTGTTTTGCCGAATCAGAAACTCTTGCTACGTCTGTCAAGTGGGTGCATTAATTTCGGACGCGGATATAATTATCAATATGCTGAAAACGCAGGCTCTTTCGCGAAGTGGTTGTGTATTAATTGTGTGAATCGGATTCCGTAATGTTAAGTACATATCAACTGGCAGATTCAATTATGTGCCTTTCAAGGGAGCATTGGCTCCAGCAAGTAATCCGGCCCAGCAAATTTCGTTCAGTTGGGTAGCCTAGTGGTTATTTAGCGTTCGTTAGTCACACAGAAGACCCGGGTTCGATTCCCAGCTACACAGCGGGTAGTCAATAACCGAGCCTTGACAAGAAAACAGCGACTTGAAGTAGGAGCCTCGAGCCACTATGAAACGCATTCTACCAAACCACCTGACCTCAGCACCCTATCCTCTGTAGGAGGCTCGACCCGTGAACATCCGGGTAAGAAGAGGCCTTCAGTAACCCATGCTTGCCGTGAAAGGCGACTAACGGGATCGGGTGGTCAGGCTTGCTGACTTGGTTGATGCATGTCATCAATCCCAATTGCGTGGATCGATGCTCATGATGTCTATCACTGGATTGGCTGGTCCAGACTCGATTATTTAAAGACCGCCGTCATATAGCTGGAATATTGCTGAGTGCGGCGTTAAACAACAAACAAACAAACATAAGGAGGCTCCACTATAACTTATACCTTTACGTGAACGACTCTTGAAGCTTCTAATAGGAATTTCCGATTGATTGTTCATCCAGATGAAGCCTATGTGCCTATGTGAAGCCAAACTAAAACCTTTCCCGTTATGTTAACCCATGAGTTCCCCTTTGGAGCCAGCCTATGTCTCTCAAAGGGATCGCATCTTTACAAGCACCTCTGTGGCTATTCCACGCCAGGTTGTCTAAGGTAATTTATTAGATTCGATGAGATTGTGTTCACTAAGGTATGGCTACACCTTCAAATGTATATAAAAGGTTCTTCCAAATCAGTTATCTGCAACAACAAAAAAACCTTGCCTTTAGTATATTTTGTTATGCAGTTTGATTTTTTAAGTATACTACTCAAGAGATGTGAAAGATCATCCGATGTTTGCAAATGACTACAGTAAAGAAGTTAAACACCTGACTGTGTCATATGAATACAGTTAATCTGTCATGTCATGTTAAGGAACACCTTATTTTTTATATAATTATCTTAAATCTGTCATGCCATGACAATTTAACTATAGTCATGAGAAATCCGGTGTTCTTTTTAATCCTTTGGAATAGTATATTTTAGTCTTTGAATTTCTCCGCACGAAATGCTAATGTTGCCATAATAAGTCGGGATTTCAAAATTAGAGGCCAATTTTCAAGAAAAGGTTTTTTTTCATAAAGAAGCCCTGGCATATTGAAAACTGAAAAAAAAAACAACTTACATTGGCTACTTTACTGGGAAAGTTACTCTTGAGATGGCCCCTCGACATGATCCAATTACACCCGGGTGTAGTAATGGTAACTGACAATCAAGTTCTCACAAATTCTGTATTTAGCAATTTCCTATCCAAATGGCAAATTGGACTAAACTAACATGAGGCAAATAGGTCAAACAGACCTAGTTCCTAGCAGAACGTGCTCTGGACTGGGTCAAAGGTGTTTGGGTACCTTGGGTTAATCCGGGTTGTGATGAGGCGACATTCATACGATCCTAACAGGTGTTCAAAGTGTGTTAGATAGGCAGTTGATCGTGCATGTTTGTACAATGATGGTGGTGAGAAGGAATACATCATTGCTGCGGATTCCCGAGACCAAATATGCAGCTCTTTTCACACTAGCGGACACGCACGGTAACATTGGTTCAGCGACCACAGTCATGTTGTTACCCCTTTGGGGACCATTTTACATTCTTGGTGAAGACGGGCTTAGATTTGCGTCAGAGAAAAATATATTTTGGTCACGGTTTTAAAGCAGCTTTTTCTCCGAGGAGCTAAACAATTATTTATTACAGGACATTCGTTTCGGGACTTCTGGAACGTTAAGCGAGCAATTTTGATTTTTAAGATTAAATTATTTTCTGGAACCTTTTTTTTCAAAGAATATCAAACTCAGAATATTAAGGGTGTCATTTCGGGGCGTCTGCAAAAGGTAGAATTCTATGAATCCAATTATATATAATGACGTACCTCCGGATTAAGGAGGATGACATTTCGCTGGTACTTACTATACACATGCGTGTGGTGTCAGCAATTAGAAAACAAGTACCTTAACATTTACACTAGGCAGTGACTGGATGTCAATGTACTGTAAGATCGCTTTGTCCAAGCCAGCCTGTGATTACTTTGGATATATGTGGAAAAACCTCAAGTTAAATGACGTCACTAACTGTGACTAACATATAGTACATACACATGCGTTGGAAACCCCAGTGGATTTCGGTTTAGAATAGCTCTCCATCAGCAAACGCTTGCCGTTAGAGGCGACTGAACGGATTGGATCATCAGGTTCGGGACTTGGTTAACTGCTTGTCAGCTTGCATTGGCGTGGGACTTGCAGATCAATGACTGATTTGTCTGGTCCAGGCTCCATTAATACAGACTGCTGTCACATAACTAGAATAGTGTGCCGTCGGAAATAACAAACTTTGCGTTTGTTCACATTTTCCCCATTCACAAACTTCTAGATCAACAGGTTTCCTTGCTGCCGAGTCAGTTGGGTCTTAAAACCTATGTGACTGATCCCTCAAACTTCTAATCTGAAACTTACCCACCAATCGTTACACAGCTTTTAAAATCTTTGAATATTTAGATTTTAAGGTCTGAAGATTACAAGTAAAAGAAAAATGTCCAATGAGTATACATTAAAGGGAAAACGTGATCCGACATTTTCACAATATTGTCCAAAATCCTCAAACACCTGGAACAGTGGGCGGTCACAATGTGCTACGATAACTTTGTGCACCCTTGGTGACTGCCTAATAGAACAGGACACCAGCAAGCTATGCTGGTCTGATGTGCATCCGTTTGAACCCCTGAGGATTCTAGTATAGAGTAGATGGATAACCAGCATTCCATGCTTGTCGAAGTAGGCGACTGAAAGGATCGGGTCTGCAGCCTCACTGACTTGGTTGATTCATGCATCGAATCCATGAGGTGGGACGCTTCACGCAACATATTACTGGTGTGTCTGATCCATGAACTATAAACCTCCTTCAAAGGTGTAATATTGCTGAGTGCACCAAACGAAATACAATGCAATCGGGTTGTCCATCCCTAGCACTGAATAATGCCATGCACTTAAGTTTCTATCTGCATATTGTATATGATCACAGCTGGAACAATGAAGCAGGTAAAGCTGGTTGGTTTGGTTTGTTGTTTAAGGCAGCACTCAGCAATATTTCAGCTATATGACGGCGGTCTGTAAATAATCGAGTCTGGACCAGACAATCCAGTGATTGACACAATGAGCATCGATCTACGCAATTGGGATCGATGACATGCATCAACCAGGTCGGTCGAGCCTGACCACCCGATCCTGTTAGTCGCCTCTTACGACAAGCATAGTCGCCTTTATGTCAAGCAAGGGTTGCTGAGGACCCCTTCTACCTCCGATCTTCACGGGTCGAAACAGGTAAAGACAGGACTCATGTTAATGATCTTATTCTCATATTTTAATCCTTTAAATAATAAAAGGAACAGCAACCTTTCATGGGCCATATAAACACTGCTATGATAACAGCAAACAACTTGTACAGATTTGTAAATGAAAAGATCTACAATAAAGTTTATTGGTACAGTGCATGCACTGGATGACTGGACCAGTTGAATGATCTTTGTGATCAGACCATGAGTTGATAACAAGTCAATGCCAAGCATAAAACATAGAAGACATTTGATAAAACACAAGTAGTTCACTAACAGATCAATGGTATTTGACATTGTGATAAGGCAATGGTAAACTGATGAACAAATGGATAAAATCTGAATAAAGATGTATGAAAAAGCACTGGAAACGACAACAATACGACAATGGCAAGCCCTGATGAAGAGATGCTGAGATGAAATGCTCTTACTGTACAAAACGCAGTTTTCAATATTACCACCAGCAAAGTCTTTGATGCGGAAAATGCTTCTTTTATTGGCAGTGAAGAAGCCATGTCCACTGTATAAAACCACCAGATTCTGTCTTCATAACCATACATCACATGCACTCTCTCTGCACTCCCTGTCTTAACAACCCTCTCTCTCGATCTCTCTCATTCATTATGACTGGCATAAAAAGTGTTCTCATTATGTCAACATGTTCGTCTACATCCACGTTGGCCTACTAATCCTCAGAGCTTGAATCCCCTGACAAGGGGTTGGGTTCCCCGCTGACACTGCAGCGATGGACAATTGCCTTTTCATATGCTTTCTGGACAGCTTTTCTAACATTAGGTTTCTTGTTCTCTGTCAGCTTGGCTTTGTCCAGGTTGGAGTCAACTCCCAGTGGCTCAAGCTTACCACGAGTCAGCCATTGCCTGCAAAGAAAAACTAATAATGGAGTCTCTTCTAGTCAGTGAATGGGTACTCGGTAGGATGAGCTTTGCAGAACATAGAACATAACAGCCAGCTTTGATTGTATATGTGTACTCCTCATTGAGCACAGATGTGATTTGAATACACACTGATCCATTAATATCATGCACATGGCTCTCTGGTTTGGGCAACATCGGTTTCAACAGTTTTGTTTTGCGATTAATACTTATAATAATTTCTTCAGTTTCTAGTTTGGGAAATCAGAAAATAATAAAAAGTTGATCTTGTGCACAGATATTTAATGCATATCAGGGTTAGAAACTAACAGTTTTCGGCCACTAGTTCTTATAATGATAACATAAAGCAAAAAAGGGCACATTTCTACTAGTTCTTATGATACCTTTACCATTGGGCAGTTTGGCAAGGACTATAGGACTAGTGCCAATTTCTAATGCTGCATATCACAATTCAACTGTGTGGAAGGATGACAGACAGGTTGAAAATATTGTAACAAATTTTTGTATTCAACCAAGCTAAAAAACATAGCCAAAAAAGTTGATACGGCCATTGCATGAACGTCTTTGATGGACGATAAAAGAAGCACTTGCACTTGTCGCTTCATAATGACCTTATATTGAAGACAATCACTGAATCACAAACATAGTCTCTGCTGGTAGTTGGTAACAAGTCAGTCGGGTTTTACAACATGCCAATCCCCTAACAATCTTGTTTGAAAGAAAACTAGAGGTTCACCGAATAACTGGTCTCATAAAATCTGCCCCTTGTTTCCTCCAGGCGGTACTTTTATCACCCACAATAAGAGTAATCAAGATCAACTCACCATGTGCGCTTTGTGTCAAAGAAGAGAACCAGGTACACTGTCTCATCATAGCATTTCTGCAGGTTGAGAACATCCTCAGGTGGGACCGGGATGGGGACACCATTATGAAAGTAGCCGGTCTTTGGCATCTTGGGATTTATTATCTGGTAAAGAAAGTAGACAATTTAGCAATAGCAATAGTGTGAGTCAGTGAATATGGTTTTACACTGCTTTTAGCAATATTCCAGCAATATCACCACGGGGTAGACATAGAAATAAAATTTATGCCACAAAACGATGCAGCATGATTCAAGAGGGAACATATGTTATATTCCAGTGGACACCATTGTACCCATGTGGATTATCAAACCCAGACCTTTGGCAATGCATTATCAACAAGGCTACCACATCTCCCCAGACCAGTGTTGAAAAAAGAAGGATCTCAAACAGATCTCAATAACATCAGTATGGACAATTAACTTGCCCACTACGACACACATATATATATATATATATATATATATATATATATATATATATATATATATATATATAAATAACAGTAAACATTCTGCTCGCCATGGTAAGCATATAGAACCAGTTGTTCAGTTGACTTTCAAAATATGGAATAAAACAATCTATTCTGTATGAAAAAATGATACACTAACCACTAAACTACTCAATCAGCAATATCCCTCAACATGAAAGAACACATTCATATCTGAAACAACTGGTTTTCTTGGTCCTGGACACATTGCCAATAAGCTGAGGCCAGCAATTAATTATAGGGCCACGTTTTGTGCTTGCTAGCCAGTTGTAAATGTTCGTACACATAACTCAAACAAGGGAATCCAATTAGCCAAATTGTCTGGTAGACTGGAAAGATTTTGGCACACGTATCTGCAAAATACATGTCATAAAACAACGAAACTAAAATACCTCTTGATGTGAAACAAGAATGAAAAACAAATTGCTTATCACTTACCCGATACCTAAGCATCAAAATACATTACATGGCGCTTTAGGAAAAGAGGGGACACTTCAGGTCACAGGGTACACACCCAGACCAAGGTCTTGTAATAGAGAACTTGTTTGTGAGTGTAACACCATGAAACACACAGCACTGAACTGCAGACAAGGTTTGTTTATAACCATTCCGACACATACTCAAGTAAAGAAACCACCAACTAACAAAAGTTATGCCAAAAATGTCAGATCACATTTCCAGATGCAGTACCCAGAGGAAATATAAACAGCCCTACTGTGTAAATTGCAAAGCACAGATTATCACCATATCTTTAATTGTCCCTCTGGGTGGCACTTGTGTTATCTGAAAATCATCTGATCTTATGCAGATTATTGTCTATTTCAGTATCTTTACATGTTCCAGTAATTTCAACAAGCAGTCTTGAAGGGACACAAACCATTGCTATGTGAGCACTTTCAAAGTCGGTGGTTAACCAGTGTAGAAAATCAGAGCAAGGTGGTTTTGAGCAAGCCCTTTTGACTAGTGCTCTTGCAGGGTGTTTATAATCTGCCCTGTGAGATCAAAGGCAGTATAGGTGATACAAGTAGTTAGTTTAGAGGTCAGACCAGCTTTGTAATAGAATTAGGTAGTGCTGGTGTTGGGGAAAGTCCAGCTGCTTGTAACCTAACAAGACATTGGGCATACTACAAATGTTCAAAGAAATTACTTAAATTCTACATATTCTTGTTTCAGCAATTTTCAATGATCAACACATGAGCAGACAAGATAACAATTGTAATTTTGAACCATGAATGTATATTTGAAATGTTGAGTTTCTAGTTGTAAGATTGACAAAGTGAATGTTATATCACACCATTCAGTCTCGTTGTAGCTAATCCAATCTAGGCCAGGCAGACAAGTGATTGATAGCATGAACATGTATCACACACTGGCTAACCCTATATCATACTAGTCAGATGGGTACTGGCGATCCCTTCTATCCAAGAATCAATGTGATATGTCAAAGTGTTCAGGTAGAAATTGTAAAGACTATTTACTAGGATGAACATAGATATTACACAAACAACTTCAAGACCACATAAAAGCTGGGTCTACTCCTTTACTCAGGTTGAATTTACTGGAGTAGGAAAGCATTCGGAATAACACAAGGAAGTGTCCCATGTCATTCCACTCAACATACTTGAGATCTAAGCTGCTGGATAAAAGCTCATAACAGATGGCTGCCCAGACATAACATGACCCTGTGGACAGCCCAGGAAACAATGAGGTGTTATGCAAGTGAATTTAGTTTACAGAGGAATGTTGACAGAACTCACCAGTGCAGGGTACCAGGGATATCCACGACACTTGGCCCACACCAGGTCAAGGGGCTCCAGGGCAATCACATCATCGGATTCAAAGCTGGGACTTCGTCTGGGCCGGGCTGTGGGAGAATAAACTCACAGTGAGGCATGTTGTCAGATGGTGAACATTCCCTTGCTGTCACTATCTGTAGTCCTGGGGATTTGAAATCATCAGCAAAAACTGCATCTTAGGCATGTAGATGGCTTCGTTTCTTTTTTCACCATTATAAAATCACATGTATACATGCATTCTTACCCTTCTACGTTTTTAAGTGTTTGTCTGCACCTAGAACATGACATCACCCATAGTCTACACTGTTCTTGTCCATAGCTAGAATATGACATGCCCCAGATTCTTGTCCTTACCTAGAATGTTACACCAACATCAACATTGTCCTTAATATCCCCATGTTATTTTCTACTTCAGAACATGACAACCTACATCGTCTTACCTTTTCTTACCCGTTTACTTTATTTTCACCATAATTTCAGTCACATAAAAATGTAGATAGATCTTTGTAAATACGTAGGTTTTCAAAGAAAAATCTAAGTGTTTATGTGATACGTTTATGTATTATTTACAGTTCTTGAAATTGCAGTTCATCCAATACTTCTAATCTGCATTTTCCTCCCGTTTGTCTTATTTGACAGGAAAAAAGCACTTACAATCAATAGTATTATCAAAACAGATCTTAAACTGAAATTCATTTATCACAAATTTATATTAAAAGTATTACTCCCAAATTATCATAAAACAAACTTAATAAATCTTCTTCCAAATTAAAACTGAAACAGGAACACTCGCAGAATCGAACAATCAAACAGAACGATAACACAAGGATTTTCGTTACTCATAGTCACAAGCAGCCAATACTTGGGTAATCTGAAAGTTATCTGATCCTTGAAAGGTCATCTATGTAGGTTATTCTTGTAGATCAGTCAATCAGGACATTGTCTTAACTTTTATTCAACAGATATGTCAGGTTGTTGGCAATAAATAAGGCAGATGCATCCACCATCAATGTTATCAGAAGGGTCTTATCATTCATCTTTTAGAATCTTCAATATTTCATCAGGAACATCTTGACCAACTTGCACCGATTGATCTAAGTGCTAAGACCACAACTCTCATACATTAATACTGACTTACAACCGTTGTAGCACTAAGGTCGTTTTGTCCAAGTGGGTTCAAGGCACTGTTCCACAAAGAGATCTTAGTACTAAAATGGTTGTAACTCCCGTAGGTTAACATAGGCTTCCAGTAGTCATATGACTAAGATCGCTTTATGGAACAGGCTCTAATCAATAACAGTAACAGACAAGGAGGATTACTGAATAAACAGAACAATATAAGTCTTTCATTGAATACTGAAGACTGCAAACATGAAGAACCTTGAACATATGGACAATAGAACAAATTTTCTTCGTTTTTCATTATTACCAAAGGCTCCCAATGTGTTTTTGTGTGGATAATTGCAGTTTTGAATTTAGTGTAACCCAGTGTCTGACTGACAGTGCTTAATGGTGGCCTATACTTTTCACCTTGTCTGGTAGTACACTCCATTACACTGATAACAGAAAAGGTCTTCTCACTACAGCTGTAGATAGCGAGAGAAAGATGGTGTTGTCAAACTTGCTATTTTTGCTAGTAAAGCTATTCATTAGTAGCACCTGGCCACATTAATTGTAAACAGTGTTCCCAGTGGCACAGGCCTAAGTGTAATCTCTACATGAAAACTTGATCTTAATCATAAGAAGATTTGATAAATTGACTAATCTGTCAGCTCGTTTAAATTCCCTGGTTTTGGGAATCAGCCCTAATTAGGTACCCCCAATGAAGTAGAAACTCCTTCTACAAGGTATTCTCAAACTGAGAACATAATGTGTACCAAAAACTTGAAAAAAGGTTTTTACTACTTCAAGAACTGAAAATGAACTCAAATTTACACAAAACAGGTAAGTCGTAATTTAAACAAAATTCTTTTTGTAAACAAAATATTCAAGAAATTTTAACAAAATAACCCAAATTCAACATGTTACCACTGCTGTTGACAAAACCTTGGGTTGTGTAACTTGTAGAGTATGTCCTCCCAAGTAGTTGTCTATCTGCCAGAAGAGCTAGCAATGTCTGACAGTTCTTTGTGAGAGGCTGACATTTTGCCTTGCTGGAAGGTGACCCTGGCCTCCCAGAACTCTGATCATCACCATCAGACACCTCCACGATGTCTTGGGGTACAGCTGACACAATGCAGTCTTGGGCTACCACTGCTACCATACAGTCTCTGGATACAGTTCTGGTGTCAACTTGATTAATCTCCCAGGCAGAATTACAGTTTTTGTCCCAACTACGCAGCATTGAGTAGTAGGCTGTCGCTTTGCTTCCAGCCCTGGTTCGTGGCATGACAGGAATTTTTCCCCCACACAATTCTCTCTGTGAAGAACCCTCATGTGTGTGTACCTCAAAGAGGTCTGACCCAGTAAAGTCAACACTGGTTACCTGTAGTGTTTTGGTGGATGTTATGGCCCTAGAGTGTACTTCGGTACCTCCTACAAAGCTGGAACACTGATTCTTTGCCTCTCTACATCTCTTGCTCATACTTCTGGTTTCATGGTTACTACCCCCCATACCTCTTTTATCCTTTACCTCTCTGCATCTCTTGCTCGTACTTCTGGTTTCATGTTTATTACCACCCAATTCTCTTTTATACTTGACCAACTTAACTTCTTTCATTTCATTACTTGTATGTTCTTGTGATGTGCAGTTTAGGTCAAATCGTACAGACTTCCTTTTATTCAAGACTGATTTTGTAACCGTGCTTTTATGAACCGTTTGGTCATAGGATCGGTTTCTTGTTCTTCTGATCAAAAGATCATCCTTCTGTGCGAGGTCTGAGCCTAACTTTATGTTTTCTTTATTCTTTCTTTTGGCTGTCAAGACAGGTATGTCATTCAGTTAAGCACATCAAATACTGCATGTAAGCCAAGATTGTACTCCAACATTTCGTGTGAAGTCTAATATATTAATACTGAGAGTTGGTGTCAATTTCAGGATTGAATCATTAGATATAATTTGCATTAGTTAATAGCAACTGGTCTAAATGTAATACAGAATTATTTCAAATATTTCTTTCGTTTTATAACCAACATTAAACATCATTTAAATTTAGAACATCATATACTAAAACAGTTTTCAAGAGATAAAAGAAATAAATGATGAAAACGCACTAAACATCTAATGAAATCAAATGCTTCAAAGAAATGATCAAGATAGTATCTCAAATAATTATGGATGAAAGATCAAATGATTCTTTGAAATAATTCTCGAAGTTTCTAAAAATGCATTTTGGTAATCAATTTTTTTTTTCCTTTGGGATAGATAATGTGTAACTTATGTCAAAATCCGAAGGAACTGTTAATGTGGTTTCAGCTTCAATTAAAGCTAGGGTATAACTCATAACTAAATAAAAAAAATCTTTCAGAAGTATCAAGGCCAAATTGAGATGCCTGGTATCATAATTTGCACATAAAATAATTTGGTTGAAATTTCATGAGAAAAATCATACTTTGCTTCATCAAGTATAACCTTTTTACTCAGACAGCAAGGAGCATAATTCGTATGATCACCATGTCATCTCTACCCACAGGAGATTCAGATGGATTTAACCTAGTGGTGTAGCAGTGTAGACATACTCCCACAACAATAGGAAGATGGTGGCCTACTTCCACTGCTAATTAACTAGCCCCATTTCTCACACTTCCTACACAGCCACCACTCTCATGCAGGGACTGGATGTCTAAACCACAACCTCTTCTCATTCAATGTAATAAGAACAATCCCACTCCCGGTGGATTTCCCCTCAGATATACAGTCTCGTCACTCATGGCTTAAACACTGTAGATTAGGAGTGACTGTTTCATGGAGCGCATATCAAAGTCAAGAAACCTCACCATAGTGCTAAGTATGTTGGAGAAGAGCAGATATGTCTGTAACATTGTAAAGGGAGACTTCGCTCTGGGGAAATGGCATTCCCGTCAAAGTCATGCAAAATCCCTTTAATTGTCTGTGAACTCACATTTTATGATGAATACTATTCTAAAAAATTAAAGAAACCTGATTCTTTCATATGACTATAGTTAAACTGCCATGGCATGACAGATTAACTTTAGTAATATGAAGAATAGTGTGTCCTTTAACTCCTTTTGAGTAGTACATATCAGTTCAATAGTTAATGAAGACCCAAGTTATAGAGTTAACTGAAATATCTTGACCAAGACTGGTATGGCATCTGAAGCCAGGTTGACGAAAGAGTCTCCTTATCTAAGATCAGCATATAAACTTTGACCAAATTTTACTGAAAATAATGCCAAAATAGAAATTCAGCCAAGAAGACTTTTACTCTTACCTGCCTTTTCTTCTTTGGGATTAGAGTCAAACCAATATTTTCACATAGTTGATATGGTTTCAGATATTTCACATCCATAAATACATGAATGAATGACCATGGTTGAAAACTAGCCAGCAGGTAGGGGTAGTGTAAAGCGGATGTCAAGCAAATTTCAGAATTTCAAATCAGCAACAGCCTGCATATTCACTTAGCAGTAACTGGCCATCCCACTTTTCCGAATATATTTCATATGATGTCTCGTGGTCAAAGTACTCAAACATAAAACACTTACACACAACAAAATACATGATTCAACAATTTGCACTGTGTTATTACTTGTTTAAAGACAAAGCATAGCACCATTCCTCTTTCGCTTGCAGCATAACAAACATTTCATGATATCAACCATACATCTTCCAGTCTCCATCCATCAAAATTGGGAATCAATTTATAGGAATTATAAATAAAAACGTAATAAAAACAAATACAAATTTGTTTCATTCTTATGAAAAAAAGAAAGAGTCATGAACTTACTACTAGTCCGAGTCTAGTAAATCTGTAAATAAATAATATAAGTTCAATCCCTTTCTGAATTAACTAAATAGAATGATCTGTCTCAAGATGCTGCAAGATTAAGTTCTATGGCAGAGACTAGAAAGAATGTGTGATGGTTGAAAATCAGGCATGTTTGTCATGGAAGCCGTCCAAGTTAAACTAAGACAAGGCAACAAATAGCATGTCCACCCCTGTCCACTGGGGTAGCAAGAGAGCATTTAAAGTGCAAGTATCTAATGTCTAGTAGCTAGCTAGCCTACATACCATGCCTACCTGCATGCTGGGCGGAAGAGGATTGAGGAGGGGAGTTGGATGTGCTGTAAGCAGAAGCAGGTGAGCTACCCGACATGCCGTTCCAATTGCCAAGTTCAAGGTCAGGCCCATCTCGCTGCCCGTTGCTGTTCTCAGTCGCGTCAGAATTATCCTCTACACAGCACCAAGGAAAGATGGGAAGCAAGCACAATCAAACCATGCCAATGATTAAGCATATGATGGACACACTTCAAACATTGATCGAGATTTTCTGAAAGCATTATTCCTTCAATAAGCAACCGATCAATTAAATAGTCTGAGAAAGGCCTCTGATTACTGTTCGAATTATTTATTTCTGTCAATGCTTCAAGACATACAAAAAATATTTTGACAGGCAGTGCCAAATCACTTTTTTGGCATCCACTTTTTTATCAGTCCAGTACAATAATTTTTTGCGTAAATCCTGATGCCAAATATACCATTACAGAATTTCCTCAATTTTAAAAATACTGCCACCCCCAGCCCCAGGACATGTCCAGTATAATAATTATGGTGTATAAAACCTGATACCAAATATTTTTTAAGCATATTCTCAAACAAATTTTCAAAGCACTGCCACCCTAACCCTTCACTCACCAGAAATTCAAATGGTCGGCCCCCAATGTAAGGCAAACAATGTTTCAAGTGTGACCAGTCAGTGCTCAGGTTATGTGAATGTCATAACAAAACAAGCAGGTTAACCAATTATCCAATTGAAAGCAAGTGTGCCACACACGTTACAAAAGCAGTACCGCTTACCATACAACACATAGTGCAAGGGAAAATAAAGACAATGTGCAGCTCATTAGGGACAACAATTGTGAAAGAATGAAAATGAAATAAAGAAACCATAAGCATATAGAAATTGTCTGAACTCCATGACACCAAATATTCCACTCCCAAATTAACTTTCAGAGACCAAAAATGTTAACTTTAAGAAATCACCACATGGTTGGTTAACCCGAGAATAGTTTTCTACAGTGACCCCAAACTGTAAAATTGATGCTGCCAGTCTTGACCTAGTATGGACTAAGTTGAAAGAGTCTTGTATAGGCTATTGTGCATTACCAGCATCAAGCCATTAATGACGTATTATACAAAATTGATTCAAATATTGAAATAACAACAACTCCATGCAACTTTACACTTGTTCATTTCCAAGAATGAAAATTACAATATTTAGTGACAGCAATCTGAAGCGGCAGAGGCAGCGGCATCCTGCCGAGTTTTACAAAGTCCAGTCTTACTCACAGAACACACATTTTCCCTGCAGCATGGAAAAGTTGAAAATAAGAGTATCAGTGTCGGTTTTTCAGAAAGCTTGGCACACTGCTTTTTAGTTAGCAAAATGAATGTATGCATTTTTACTTCAAAACAGAACCATGAACAAAAAAGCATGTAAAAGCAACAACCAAACATGTAAATAAGCAAAAAAAATAACAAGTGGAAAAAAAATAGATATGCAAAAATTCTAAAAGAAATAAATAAGTTTTTAAATAATGATATATATATATATAGGAAAACACAAAGCACTGAGTATGATTCAAATTGTTACAAACAGATGGGGTGACAAGAAAGATGGACAATGCAAGTGATCATATTGCGGCAAGGACAGACGCCATGCACTACAGTCGATCCAGGCTAGTAACACTGCCCTATGTCAGCTGGCTTCTACAAGGCTGGATGTCCAAGATATGGCAGTTAATGGAGCAAGAGAGTAGGCCTGACTGCAGAGGTAGCTAGTTGTCATTCACAGTTAGGTAGATAGGTAGGTAGTGGGTAGTGGATAGGCAGGTAGGCAGTGGTAGGCCTGACTCAATGTGCCACAGGTTCAAGTCTCACCTGATCTGCTGTTGTTGGAAGAGCTTGCTGTCGAGCTGTCTGACAGCTCTTCGTCGCCACTGCTCAGGTCAGAGGTGCTCTCGGACTCGGAGGAACTGCGGATGTTTCCGACACGGTACACCTGGAAACTTGCTTTAGTTGGGATGTGGCTACTCTCGCTAAGAGAAGATAATGTTTCAGTCATTGAAGCGGCTCTCTTTGGGGGGGATGGACGACCATCAGAATGGGAAGCTCCTGTGCTGGCAGATCGCTTCCTTGCCCCTGTAGAGGGGCTAGCCGGCCCGCGGCTACTGGGGGAGGACTCCAGCACAGGCGACCTTGGGGATACAGATTCTGGTGGTGGTCTATGTTTGGGTGGCCGACCAGGGCCTTTTCGGGGCTGTGTAGGCGTGGAAGGTGTAGAAGCATTGGAAGAAGAATTGCGGGCTTTTTTACTATTCAACAAAACAGCAGTTCGCCGGTTGACCCCCGATGGAGAAGGTGATGGAGTCGTGGTCCCTTTCAGATCTGCATGGGACTGGTGGTGGGAGCCCAACTTGCCCGTCTCCGCATTATGCTGCTTGTCCCCTGAAAAAACACAAGCAAAATATAATTCCCATTAGATATGCAAACAGCTGGAAATGCTTGTGGATAAAGGCTTAACTAGCATCCCAAATTTACATTTCCTTCTAATCTACACAAGATCAATATGACTGCTTAACCTCACAATTACCCAAACCATTGAACCCTTATTAAACACAGCAAAATGTTTCGTTGTCCTACAATAGTGCACTGTACCTAAAACGCAAAAACTACCCACACCTGTTTAACGCCTGTTCTTCCTCAACAACAAACCAAGTCCTAATGCGCCACAAAAAAAAGTAGAATAGAGTTCTTACGATCTGATCCTAGTAGTACTGCATACCTGCCTGATGTTTAGGTGTGTCTATTTGGTCAGATTCGCTCCTTGTACTCTGGGCACGGTGTCTGCCCCGCCCACGGCCTCGCCCAGGGGGTCTGCCAGGTGTACCTCGCCCAGCTGGTTTGGGTGTAGGTTTGTCAGCTAGCTTGTCTTTGAGTGATGGTCGGCCAGGTGTGGAAGTACTGGGGTATCTCATTGGAGAAACTGGCTGACTCTCTCCCTCTTCTGCAGAAGCAGCTTCTGATGATGCTACCAAAATAGGAATAAATAGGAATAAGTCAAGTGCATAATGTGACAATGTAATGCAGTGTTCAGACTGGGATGTTACAATTTCAATACTCCAAAGGAATAAATATAATTACATTACCAAGAGTGATTTGTGTTAGGGAAAGGGTTTTATTACATGATAAAAGCTGTTTACAAGGTTATCACAAAGAAAGACTTCCATTTATACATGAATTAATTTAACTTGAGACAGAAGTGATTGTTTAGCATAGTTTTCTTGTTCATATGGAATGAATTGATTACCTGTTTCATCAGCAGTATCCATTGCACTTTGTCCTTTTTGTAATGCCAACTTTCTCCGCACTTTGAATATTTCCTTCTTAATTCTTTTGGCAAATTTAGACCTTCGACCTGGAAAGAATTAGCATTTGCCACATGAGTTCACAAGATTACAATAATCATGACAGTATTCGTAAAGGACTTCTGAACACACCAAACACTCCAGTGACTGTAGCTTGAAAAAGCTTCCTTACTAGCAACATTTAATGAAACTTGTGTATATTCCTAATTCTTCCTGATTAATGCTCTAAGGTCTAATGATCATATTTCAGTAACAGAAAGACAACATCAAATGTATTGACTGTCCCCCAGCCACAATCAAACAAGACAATTTTAATTAAATAGTATAAATATTATTTTTTTAAATATCAGGGAAGGAACATTTAATAAGTTTCATGTTTTTTAAATTGACTGCATCAGGGCAACTTGAAGTGTACAGGAATGGTCAAGTGGTGAAAAATAGCCATCATGGCTAAATAAATTGTGAGGTGGGAAGGGATGAAGATCTCAATCTTGATGAATTTGGTTTATCTGTTTGCTGCCTACTTCTGCAGTCAGCAATATTCAAGCTACATTACAGCTACCTGTAAATAATTGAATCTGGACCAGACAATTCAGTACTGATATAATTATCAATGCTACATGCTATCGGATCTGATGCCAAATCACTGAACCTGACCACCTGATCTATCACGTGACCTCTTACGACCTCCATAGGTTGTTGGGGACCAATATCCTTGCCCAGAACTCCCAAACTTATTTGTGACCAGAGACAACAAATCCTACCTCCTCTGGGCATTGTATTAGCAACGTCCATCTTGTCCAGGAGGATCCTGAGTTGTTCCTCCAGGGGCATTCCCTCTCGGATGTCCATCTGCATGAATCTGTCGACTGTGGACGACAATAATATTTAACACCTGATACCATGTCTCTAGTCACTTGCTACACATTTTAGGAAGTATCAACATAAAGTTTTCTGGTAGATCCCTACTCATTATCAAAGAAATGATCACAGAAATAAACATCCAAATATGATAGCATAGAAAAAGATGCTGCATTCTTGAACACCAGTATGTCCCAGTCCTCTGGAATACCACAAGTACATGAATCGCCATCAGTTTATCTCTCTGTCTGTTGTTAAACGCTGCACTCAGCAATATTCCAGCTATACATGACAGTGGTTGGAAATATCAAGTCTGGATCAAACAATCCAGTGATTGACATCATGAGCATAAAATCTATGCCACTGGTATACGACATGCGTTAACCAAGTTGGTGGCCTCCTACAACAAGCATGGGTTGCTAAAGACCATTCTAACCCAGATCTTCACGGGTATCACCATCAGTATTTGCAAGAAAAGTCATAATCTATACTTAATTTGTCAAAACAGTGAAGAAAAGGCCAAAAGTGTTTGTATGGGGATGCCATCTTAGTATCATTACTCTCATGAGTAGACAATCATACGTGCACATAGGCCCTCGTTAGCCATTCTGGATGTTGGAGATGAAGCATTAAGTTATAATTTTTTTCAACTTATCAGACTCGCATGGGATTACGACAGACTTTACAGGATTCTTAAAACCCACATGTATTATGTATATGTTTCCCAGTTAAACTTTTAAAAGATGCTTACTGTCTTCAAGGATGACAGGTTCTCTATCATGTTTGCTTGGGACCTCCTGGATGTGCATACCAGTCTCCATGTCAAAACCTATTCTTTCTGCCATGCGTCGTGTTGAACGAATTATGCTTCCTCCCTGCAAACAGATTTCCCTTGTATAAACAAGCAGTCAGTGATGTATAGCAATAAACACATCTAATCACTCTGCAAGGCAAGTGATACAGAAATCAAACAACTTCCCAAACAATCACATTCCCGTGAAACTGAAATACCTAAGTAATCCAACACAACAGAACACACACGGCAATCATTGACCACAAATGCTTATGCAGGGGTCAATTTAACTGCTGACCCGATGGTCCATGGCCAGTTAAAATTACAAAGGGCGAGCTGAAACGTAAAGCAGATGGACCATCTGACTAGTCAAAATTTCACATCATGCATATTTTCATCTTGTTAGCAAAGGATAACTAGTGACAAGTCAAATTTAAATTATGATATTTAGAAGAAAGAAACTGTTTCCTGTGATCGAAGAAGCGAAATTATACACGACCAACTTCCTGTATATAATTTGACTATTACACATGCATTGCTACCTTAGCAACACCTAACATAGCAGATGATTACAAAATTGTCAAAAATGGGGGGGGGGGGGGGGGGGGGGGGAGAGAGCTGTATTTTTAAATTCAGTTTCAAAACAAACTACAGATGAAAATACACATATAGCAATACATGAATCATTATTGCAATACAAATATCAGGCAAATACGCATCACTAATAATTCATAAAAAAAAAAAAAAAAAAAAAGATTCCGTAAATCTCTCCAAAATCAATTAACCTTGCAAAACAATACGCAATTTGATCTTGTTACACGTAAATTTGAAACAATTTTATGTATGTATGCTAATAGGACTTGCTATCCTTATCCTGAAGATGAGGACTAGAGCACAGGCGAGGTCAGGGGGTATGAGAGGCTGGGCATGTCACAACACCAGGTGGTCTCCCTCCTCAGGTGTTCAATAATGACAGGTAGCCAACACTAGCGACACTCCATGTCAACCCACATTACTTGCACACAGCCTATGATTATTGTAGCTGCACTGAAGCACAGTAAACCTTGCCTGTGTGTTCCCTCTAATTATGCCTGCTAACAATCAGTGGAGAACTGTCACTGTACAACACATACATCAGCTCATCTGTCACATGTAGATTTACCCAATGCTATCTCATATCTAATACACACTCAAACAAGCTATGGCATACCAGCAATGACCCAAAAGGTTCAATGACAGGCAATGCTCTCTTGGGCTGCCTCTAACAAGGCTATTCATTTCATGTGACGCAAGACAAAGACTCCATATATTCCACCACATACATTAATACATGAGAGGGAGTATTATTTTTTTTTAAATTACACTTTGACAACTTTTTTCTTATGCATACTTTACTAGTAAGTATAAAATGATCCCTCCCTTTTCAGTCAATTGATGGGTCGGAATGATCCTACTTTGCTGATAACTAGAAGAAACACTGATTCAAGGAAATAATCCAAGACTCAGGGTGTCTATGCTTGCTTTTCTTCAATTTAAAACTGAAATCCCATCTAATAGGCTTCTGAGTGAGTGAGTGAGTGAGTGAGTGAGTATGGTTTTATGCCGCTTTTAGCAATATTCCAGCAATATCACGGCGGGGGACACCAGAAATGGGCTTCACACAATGTACCCGTGTCGGAAATCAAACCCAGTTCTTCGGCATGACGAATGAACGCTTTAACCAATAGGCTACCCAACCGCCCCTAATAGGCTTCTGAGCATAAGCAATTATATAACATCACTGCATCAGTGAAACAAAAGTTGTAACAAAACAACAAAACAGCGCTATCAATATCTCCCGCCATGGGGACATTAGAATTTTTTTGGTTCATATAGTAGTGAACATAAGCTATAAAAAAAAGAGTCTCATAAAGCCAAGAGATAGGCACTTGGGCCGCTTTATGTGTCAGACAAAAGGATTGAATGTGAAATTGATACAAAAAAGTAACTCAGTCTTGATACATTTCTTTGAGATGAGCTTCCTTAAGTTAGTTAGTTTGTTTGTTGTTTAATGCCGCACTCAGCAATATTCCAGCTATATGACAGCAATCTGTAATTAATCGAGTCTGGACCAGACCTGTTAGTCGCCTTTTACGACAAGCATGCGTTGCTGAAGACCTATTCTACCCCGGAATCTTCACGGGTTTCTTCCTGAAGTAGTTTCTGAGAAAACTTGTCCCCATTGCACACACTATGCATCAAGTAAAATAACATGGATCAAAGGACCGTAACTCTGTAAAGAAATAATTTACGGCACCAATTCAGTTTTTAGAATATTTTGTCCCCTTTGAGAAGCAGATGGATGGACAGAAAGACGGAAGGACAGACGAACTCCGTTCCTATATCCCCAACCCCACTTATAGTGGGGAATAAGAACGACTATCCCAAATTGCTGGCCAACACCACTTAGTTAGGAATTCTAGATAAAACCCTGGGTTAAGACAAGAACCTGTTGACTTTCATGCTCAATTTCAAACACTGGTAACCTGGTACCCATTTAGGCACCTCTTAGATCATTGAACTTGAGACATTTTCTGCCCCAGGATCCCACAGCTCAAACCTAATGTATTGAGAAAAGCCTTTAACAAAGGGTAGAACAACAGTTTTCTTCTGATATTCAAGAATCTACTTAAAAAGAGCTCCTAAAACTTATTTCTCCAAGGAATTTGGTGTGTTTTATGTTGCATGGATACAATAAGGTCTCATTAATGCCCCTTCACAGTGACCGAGTAGACAAAGTGAACTGCATTGTGCTCAGGTCACTAGATGAACAGGGTCGCTGCCTCCCCACCTCATGAATATAATCTCATGCATTAGACTGAGGGGCAACATTTTTTGTACCCACAGATGCCTTGTACGCAATGAGAATAATCCCGATCCCAGACACGGTGTCTTGGTTTTACTCGGGGAAGTTGATCTAGTCCAGAAATGTTTGACGAACAATTTCATAATGGACAAACTTCAGTCATTATCCAAACATGGCAATTTTACAAAAAAACCTCAGCCCTACATGAATGAACTGGAATATTGACGAACTCTTCCTGTCACATACTGCTCCTTGTAATACCATCAGTCAACACATTTTTTTTCATATTTTTAAGACATGATTACACAGTAAACAAAACACAATCGTAAGTGATAAAAGGATTTGGTTAGTGCAGTAACCATGGCGACTGTTTGAAGTAATGAATTCAATTGAAGAGATGGCTCATTTGCCTTGATTGAAGTTGGAAGTAAAAACTCAACAGTGATGCATGTAATCATGATCCAGTAACATGCTCTTTAAATGTGAATAGCCATTGGCCTGAGGAAAATTCACATCGATTTTACCTTAACAAATGGGCTATTTGTAGCTTAATTTACTAGCTGAACAGAAAAATTTACGAACTGTGGTTTCTGACTCAAGGTAAAAGAAACACACCAAACGTTTGATCATATCAGACTCATAAAGTATAACTGATAATTACCAAAGCCAGCATGACCAGTCTTTGAAATAAAGATAGAAAGTAAAAGGGTCCTTGTCATTACCTTAATGTAAAAAGGTTAACATTTTTGGTCCCAAGATATAAATACTATAGATGCAAACCTCAAGGAACCCAGGAACCTTAGTTTTGAATACTGAATACACAAAAGGAAGTAGCAAGAAGGTGTCTATGTATATAGAGACGATGCACTAGCAAATTTTTAATTTGTATCAGACATGGAGCAATGCTTTGAACCTTGTATATATATCCAATCAAAGTCTTAATACTTCGGATGCCAAAGAGGTAAAAAAATGGCACTGTTGGATACCATCTTGGATGATGGCATATGTTCCTATAATATATCTTTGTGTTTCAAGTAACATGTACATACATTAGTTAGAAATTTTTCTTTTACTGTCAAGCAAGAAGGGACATGGATCCACATCAGTTATGGGTCAAATTGTTTCTTTGAATACAAGGAATATTTTAATATTATTACATGGGAAGTAATATGGCAAGATGATGCTAACCATCTCTCATGCCGCTAGGTTTCTCCACAAACATACTAGTATCCAAACTACCATGTCCCAGCCACACTTACCACAAATTATCCGAGGCATGCATTGGTGCCCAAGGAATTGTGGCCATCTCCGGACACAGGTATGAGCAATCCTTAAAGAGTTTCATAACCACATATACACCAGTTGTACACCAACTTTATTACTTTTCTAAGATGCCAAACTAAAAACTTTATTTCTTAAGCATATTTTGTTTTCGAAACTTAGGAAAGAGAAGTCCCTGTCCTTGTCATAACTCCAGGACATCCCAAAATTGCTAAGCCTATGACAATGTTCTAATTAACAAAGGAAGAAAAGAGGACGCTGGGGTCCATTATATATGATACCAAGGTATTGGAATCAAAGAGCACCTATTCAGAGACATTACAACATAACAAAGATCCTAGAAATTCATTCATTCTTATTCTGAACACTGCTAATAATACACTGACACACTATTCCATTGAACAAGGATGAATGGGAAGATTTGGTCAGTCAGGACACAAGGAAGTTGATTCCTGCATGACAACTAGTCCTGTTTTCAGACCATGTAGGATGACCGAACATCTGTGGCTAAGCAGTGACCAGTCCTCTATGGCCAATCAGTGACCAGTGCTGTGTCCAATGTTTCACCCTGATATGTCAGCGGTTGTCAGTACAGATCACCTCCTCATCCAGCAGAAGCAGCTAGCATTAGCCACATCCTGACTCCATGTGTCAGTGATCCAACCTGACATGGGCTGCAGATAATGTGGCCCACATTTTCTCTCTGATCTCCCACTGCTTGCATAAGAGCAGACAGGAAATATATGATCAGTGGATCACGTGAGAGAGACCAGTGTTCTTCACCTTGGAGTGAGGAACTGTCTGACCATGGGTCAAGCATGTAGACTGTTGGGTCACTGGATCAAACGTGATAGCCACTACAGTGATGATTCCTATAACATGCTATACGACAGATTCGGACATCGTTGCCACATTATTCGCAATTAAGCATGAAACACATAATATTGCTTATGCTCAGAGGCAGCTATTTATAAATAGATACAGCTTTGCCCAACGGAAACTAATCTACAAGTACAAGCACTAGGACATCGTGAACCATTCGACCCTGTATTGTATTATGGTTAACAGGATTATGTACGGAAATTAATTTTAAGTACACTGTATAACCAAATTATGAAATAGCAGCATTCATTCCTGAACAAGTATACACATTTTCTGCATCTCAGTGGATGCACTCTGTAAACAGTATGCATCCGTTTTCTGTTTTTATGCGAATAGGATGCAGGATTTCCCATCCGGTAAATCCCTGGGTTATAACAAGGACTTCGTAGTTCCATGCACTTTCAGTGTAAGCCCTATAATATGTACCACATTATGTTAGAATATAAGTCCTGATTCTGACACAATTTCTAATTTTCAATATGATGCTGTGTAAGTGTTTCACAAACCCAAGGGTTCCAAACAAAAAGATACCAAAACATAAAATAAATTTTAAAATGCTTTTTCCAAATTAAAATCTTGGAGGCTGCAGTGTTTGACCTATTACTCCCAGTGTCCTACACAAGCCATCTCTAACTTGTCAAATTTGGCACATCACACAAGTTCACAGAGCTCATCATACAGTCAATCCCCTCCGCCATGACACAAGGGCAGCTGCCTGACTTTAATGACATAACAAGGGTAAATATTTACACTGCTCCTAGGGATGAAAAATGCACGTGCAGCATTTGAAGTCAGACAAATAGAGCCACCTGTGCTGTTTCAAATCTTCTCAAATCGCATTCACCCTTTTTACAAAGCTGGAAAAGGTCTGCAAATCTGTAAACAGATCATATCTGGCCTTTTTTCTTAATTAACTGATATGTTACGATAAACAAATGTTCCATTTGGAATACTACTCTCAATTAAAACAAGGCCATGTGGAACATCAGTCTCTATAATAGGCCTCCCCTCTTTACCGAGCATACAAGAGTTACTTGCCATTCCTCTGATGTAATGCCATACAAAGAAAATACCATTTTCTTGCATTGCAAACTTATCGCACAGCTGAAGTGTCACTTCTTTTCGTCTCGACAGCGTATTCACTGACGTCTCCTTCTAAGATCCATAATGAACATGAACAATAATAATCATTGTTACTTTCTAACTGTCATATTTCATTACATACTCTGTCTACGTCATTCAAGCGAAAAACATGCAATGAAAGATCGCAAAGAATTTGCATGTGGGCATGTGTGCAGCATAAACCATTTTCTAAACTGATAGACCAGAATGATATTGATAAGGAATACCTGCTTACAACAGCATGTAAGGGTGAAAGTGTATATGGGCGTGATTCAATTGTCTTGGATGTCAAAATTGACTAATTGTGGTTTATATGTTTTTCTAGGAACATTCCTAGGAACCACCAACAAACTAAATCCCTGCAGTCTGTGCCAAACACGTTGGAGTCTACTCCCCCAAACATTTCAGTTTCAGTAGAATTTAGTGTCAGCTGGGTGTAAAAGACCAAACAGAATTTTACAAGACTTGGGCTTCGGATTAGTGGCAAAGTCGTAGACTGTCACTTATTCTTGTGCCCTTGTGCTCAAACTAATAATTCAAGGCCTACCCATTTTTTAATACCAACAGATGATGCCTATAGCTTTCTAAATTCTAAAATATTCCAACAAAACATGACCTTAAACCAGTGGCTTAAGTGCCATGTAACATGTCTGTACCTTTAAACTTTATCAGTGGTTAATCTGCTCTGAAACAAATAAGCTGTGTATCCTCTTACCATACTATACAGAGATGCAAACTGGCTCTCGCCCACAAGCCTGAGTCAGTTCGTCTAATGTTAATGGTATCCAAGGGCTAGTACAATTCAGGATATTAAGCGGTGCCCTCATACGTTATAACTATTTGGACCAGTAAACTTTTGGGATTATGTTGCATAGAGTTTGGATTGTATCCTTAATGGGGCCGCTTGCAGTAACTAATTCCTGCACAAAAACTTTCTCTCTCAATGTAAAGAGTGAATGAGTAGGGTTGACGCCACTTTCAGCTATTTTCCAGTCATATCATAGCAGGTGACATCTTGCATGGGCTTCAAATATTTACCAAAGACAGAAACTAACCCTGATTATGTTTTAACCACAAGGCTACCCAATAGCTCAATAGTTACATGAGACTACAGAAACCAAGAATGGAATGTCGATCAAAGTTAGGGGGAAATGGCAAATCTTATTATTAAGTGACATTATTATTAAGTCTTAAATGCCAAATGTCTATGTAATATGGGTCCAAATCACAAATTCCCCATCGATGAAGGTTTAGGAGTAAACTATTCTCAACTGTGATAATTCAATGCATCAACCTCAAAAGGCTGTTTAAAAACACTACTACCAAAATTGAAAAATATTTTTGTTGGAATCAAACTTTCATCTTTAGCTTATAAATGTCAATCTTTCTGTATTCATGGTATTATGATAAATAATGATATGTATGATGACCTTACTTTCATAATACATAATAATCATATCATGACTTTGTGACATGTCACAGCCCTAATATATATCTAAGCGTATCTCCTCAAAGCATGTAATTCTGAAATCTCACATCTACTCAGTGACCTTTGGTGGTGACCATGCATCACAAGGTCTGAGGTAATTAAGGCTAGCAGGCTGTGCCTACACATAAGCCTGAACTAAGGACAGGCCATTGTGATGTGACCACATGGTGCTGCTCCCAGCAAGTGTCAATCAATCAGTGTACTCCCTAGCCTGTCACACTCGGACTCCATCACCATCATCGTACTTGATCACAAGAATGCTTATGACATCAATCAAAGCTCAAAAACTGTTATTTGGCTCTCATATTTGATTTCAAATACTACACAATCAACTGCACAAATAACATTGAACCCCAAACCATTTTTAACTATATTCTTAACAAAATATATAACACTATTGTTAATCGCAGTGAATATTGTTTACATCATACAACATAAATATTGCAGTACAAATCATGTCATGTCCCCTGAACCCATCCTTTTCATCTCATTAATTCACAAGAACACTGGATCCAGAGGCAGGGGTGGTGGATGTTGCATCCCTCTTATAGACACTTCATGCCACAATGAGTCAGCCCCTGTCAGTGTGTACCCTACCCATCCACTGAAAATCCTATCTCACCATGAATATATACTTGTCAAAAGCAGTCTAAGAAAACCTTAAGCCTTCATATTACTATAGTTATTCAGTCACAGCAAGACGAATGAACTATAGTAATATAAAAGAACTTGTGGTCCTTAACTTCTTTTGAGTAGTATACATAATACCTCTATATTATTCTTACAGGAAAATCCTACTGATCAAACACTCAATAACACAATGTGCTCCATCCAACGTCAAGTGGAACTGGGTTGCCAAATGAGTTAATGACTTCTCAGTCATGTGACTTTTCATCATTAACCTGTAGTAAGTACACCTACAAATCAAAAAACAAGAAATATAATTTTTTAAAGTTTGGCAGGTGTGCAAATGTTTTCCCGGTGAGCATGCTATTGTGTGCAATGTGCACTGCGCCTGGTGGGCAGTTTGGCATTTCTTATCTACACAACTATGAAGAAAATGCTAGTACACCTACCTGATCTCTCAGCTTCACTGCCGCTTTGTAGAACATGGTGTCTTTGGCATTGTACGTCAGACAGTTGTGCACAATCAGCTCAAAATCACTCTCAAACTCATCCACACTTGTGTAGAAGTGTCCGTCGACTTTCTTACGCATTGTTTGAAAATCCATTGGCTTGTCAATGTACTCCAAATAATCTGGAACCTGTTGCGAAAAGTACTGTTTTAATTTCATACATACATAGACATGGATAAAAAGTATCACCTGCTTCAAGTAATCAGAATGTATTTAATTCATCAAGCAAACAACAGGTTGCCTATCTTTATGGAGTCATTTGCATCAATTACATAGAACCCTGTTTTTAGCACAGGGATGGAATCATTTGTGTTTCTTTGCCCCACATTGGCCAATTCCATATGATCTTTAGGGGAAAAAAATATTTAGTGAATAAAACATTTACACAAAATCATGAAAAATTAAAGAAATATGTTTTTTTTTAAAACAAATGCTTAATCAGTGTTTGAAATTAAGCATGGGTCAATGGGTCTTTGTAATAACCATTTTGTTAAAAGTACCACATTTAGGTCCCTTTAAATGCAATAAACATAAGGACAAACATCAAGGACGCAATGTTTTTTTAAAGACTTCATAAACCACAAACAAGGAATTCTTAACAACTTTTGCAGGACATCCTTCAGAAACTCAACCAATCTAGAAAAGTGCCTATATTATACATGCTAAACAGACTGTTTGAAACCTACCTCTTTGAGAGACACAGGTTCTGCAAAGATACTGGTAGTGTCCCTTTCTTCCAACTGCTCCAGAGTTTGTCGGAGGAGCAGCACAAATGGCTGAAGCTGATACTCTGTGGCAAGCTGATGGAATCGAATCTGAAACAAAACCCTTTCGTCAACACACATCATTGCACTAACTGTCCATCACATGTGTCTACAAAAAGAGGTTCATTAGTGTGGCCTAGTACGTCATTAGAACTGTCAGATTCAATATGCAGTATAGTGTCAGCCATGCTTTCATGTGTGTCTGTGCTTGTACTAGTCCGGACTAATGTCGATTTTATACTGCTAGCCCACTGAGATACCATGCCACAGTCTAACATGAATACCCCACTCACACTCAGCATACTGACTCCGGGCCGACCAGTCCTTGTTTTAGTTTCTTAATGCTGAGTGCCAGGCAGGGTAACAAAAAGTACCATTTTTTAACGTCTTTTGGTATGAGGGGGTCGGGTATCAAACCCCCAACCTTCAGCTCTTCGGCCAGACACTCAGACCAAGGCAGTCAAGTTAAGCATGAAAGTCAATGGATCCTTTGTCACAAGGAAGGCTTGGAGATCAGCTGATTCAAATATTATTGCAAGGTTCCACTGAAATGTCTTACACAAACTACTACCATCCAACTCCTACTAAAACCAGGCATGAAACATCAAGCTGGCTAGTCTACTAACTCAGTCACATGATAAACAGTCCTCGCCAAATGCAATAGAATCACAAAACAGTGCGACTATAATTAACAAAGATAGCTGCACATTTCCTTATATTCATAAAAATGAAAACAAGCCTTTCCAGAGAAAACAAATATTACAAGATGTACCCGCTGCTAAAATAAACTGATCAGTCATCTGACTGTAAATCCTTACCCTGATTGTAACCATGTGATCAAAACTAAATGTTTATCTGTAGCAAAATGGATATTTCTTGAAAAGACAACTTTTGTCATTACTGTAATTCATATTCCATATAGCTGGAATGGCTGGTTTTCACTTTATGGAGTGTTAGGAAACATGCAGCAGCTTCATTATTTTGTAATCCTTATATTTTACATTCTATTTCAAGTGACAAGCACTGAAGTTACACCATATAACAGCCACCTCATGACCCTTAATTCTACTAACATAGTCTGTGTTTTAATTATAAATACATTGATCCTACCAGCTCAAACATGTAACTTACAGTAGATTTTAATGTTATGAAAATGGACTTTTATTGGCTTCAAGCTTACAAAGAAGATTTATTAGACCCAAGATTTAGGCCTGTGCCCAAGGTTACTCGCACAGGGAATACATGTAACACAAGACACACTTTCTTGAACTAGGAGGCTAGAGTAAAATTCCACCCCTAGGACTACTCCACTTTATGGGGAAGTATGTTTTCATATTCCCCAAACTACCAAAGCGAACACTAGAGAAGATTGCTATCTTTCAGCTATTTCAAGTGGTATGAAATAACCATGTACCTTATCAGAAAATTCCAATTTAGTTCTCCACTTGTAAACTCATTATTGCAATACAATGGTAACACTGATACTGACTACTCACTGATAACCAAGGTAAGTTGATCCACAGACAGACAGTATCAAAGCCAGTAATCTACAGACATAATGTACACTCTGGCTCACACCAAGTCTATGTAATCTAATTAGCACTACAAACTGTGAAGATGACATAGCCGGATATTATATCCTGTTACTCCAACTCACTTAATTGTTAATCAATGTTTCATTTTACCTTTATGTTACATACAAAGAAATGTTGATGAAGATGTACACATATTTCTAATCAATGTGGGATTTTTTCTTGAATATTATAGCAACATTACATTGGTTTGTACAGTGTGCGAAATTCAGCAGGACCCCTGGTAAAAAGTTAAGATTAAGCAGGTCTCAAGATTCAGATACCACACTATAACACTTTATGGACCTCGGGGGTCCCTTAATTTCTAACATTGAAATATCTGATGGCAATGGGAGAATTAGGTAAACAAACCCAGGTCTTCAGTACGTGAACAGCTTCTCTACGGATCTGATCAATATTCATTTCAATATTCTTAAAGGATACGAGTTACTGCAATTTATTTTGTGTGTGATGGTTCCCCTTAAAATATATCGCAAGCATCTCTGAAAACTGAAAACCATGTGCATGTATGCATTAGCCATTCGAAAACCAGACACCCTAAGATAAACATTTGATTGGTCAGCATACTTTCTGCTTTCAGAGATTACACACACAAAGACAACTTGAACAGAATGAATGATCAGAGCAATTAACATACACTAAAACTGTTCCACTCATCATTGCAAATACCAGACCCATACATACATTAATATTGGTTGCAGCCGTTCTTCCAAATTTAGGGCATGGAATAACATGAGTGAGCTACTGAATGTGTCATAGTAAGCAATATTCCAGCCATATCACAGCAACCTGTATATTACTGAGCCAAACCAGCAGTTGATACATAAGCATATTCCACACTGTCATGGCATGCTCAACCAGTCAGACATTGTAACAATCTCTTGGTTCTAAATTAACATTCCTCTGCTTGTCAAGACCAGTAAAATTCAGGACAACTGGCATTTCCTTGTGGAATATTGTTTTCATCATGAGATGGATGGCAACTCTGTAGATGATCATATTTTGTATAATGTTAAAATAAGGATTAATTCAAACCTACCTTCCTACCCTCAATTAAATTGGTTAATTAGAAAATCATGGAGTTCTGGGACCTATTCTGCCCAGGAATCCCGATCTCGGCTTGACAACAAGTGGAAAATTTGTGAGGATGGAATTGACAAGTTTATGCTATACACCTCCTGGCATCTGCTAGTGACAGTAAAATAGTTGTACAAAGTCAGACAGAAATACAACTAGCTGGCAATGGTCAGTAATATCCGAGTCCATTGGCCTAAACTCTCCATGAGATGCTATTTGCATCAGTTCCCTCATCGGTCAAGTCAAGGGCACATGCTAATTACTGTAATTAAAACCAGGCTTGAAACTCTTTCACTGGAAGAGGCTTCACTTGTAACAACAAAGATTACTGAGTTCACTTGAGAAGTGATTGTTACCAATCATCAATGTAGCACACAAATCAAGTCTGGCAGTATTCCAACTTCGGTACCGCCTCAGTTGGGTACAGCAAAGGAGCATACAGTGCACTAATTGCAATGGCACACAAATACACATATTGTTTATTAGACAATAACAGAACAAATTGCCCATAATCAACCTCACACACATGGCAGTAATCACTGGAATCATTCTTTGTGTACCAACATGTTCTCAGTAATTACATCTGATTTTCACAAGCTGTCAAGTGATCGGAGGTTTGTCAAATTTGCAAGCAGTATAAAATCTGACAGAACTTGAACAATGCAACAGACTTTTTCACAATGTTCTATTTGACTCATAGAGAGTATGAACAACTGCAGTCTGCACCAAAACCTTATGAGTCTACTTTCCCAAAGTTGGCTCATACTCATAGCAACAGTTCCAGTAGATGTTAGGGTCATTATGTAGACTACGATTTGCTGAGCTTACTAGACCAAACAGAATTTTACTTAGGCTAAGACCATGCAGATGTTGAAAGGGAAAATATTTGAGCGAAGGAATATGCCGTAATCAGCAATTTTCCAGCTATAGCACTGTGGCATTGAAATAAACGAGTCTAGACCATGAAAACTACAATGCATGCATTTATAAGTTGTAAGAGTTTTGTTGCCCTGGACAGCAATATTGCAGCTATATCGAGCCAGGGCTAGATAAAACAGCAGTTGACATGAGCAACGACACTCCAGCTGGATCCGATGGCATACTATCACTATTGGGATGACCACCCAATCTAAATTAGTTGCCTCTTAGGACAAGAGATAGTGATGTGGTTCAACCCTTGACTGTGATTCTTATTTTCCAAACACAGCTATGTATCCAAGCCAATTCAACAGTCTACAGACTTCTGCCACTTATGTTTCCTCTCGTAAATTGTTGAATAAAACATGGAAATCTACTAAAAATGATGCTAAGAGCCAAATTTGGGCTAGTAGACTACGAGGTTGATTAATTATAACATTTGGTCGACTGAACCTCTTTTTTTATCTCCTTATCAGACTTTTGACTTTCTGTTTTCAAGAAAAAGATGTAAAGTTGAAATGCAACCACAAAGCAAATCATATCTCACAAACTTACCTGTTCTCTTTTTAATTTTTCTCTCTTGCGAATGAGTTCCACTAGTAATCTCGCTTTCTCCAGATCTTGTCTCAATCTCTGCCAGTATTTAAGTTGCTCACGAAGAGCATTGCTCTGCTTGTCATTTTTGGATTGCTGAAAAAAAGAAAGAAATTATTTTCCATAAATTCACAGGCGACCTTAAAAATCTTAACTGTACTTAGTCACTTCAAATAAACTGAAATACATATTTCATTTCAAAACAATATCTGACAAAATTAGTGAAGCATTTATTTGAAATTGTCAACAAAGCTCATTGTCCCCTCTTTGACTTGAAATCATAAGATTAAGGGGCAGGTCTGGGAAAATCTACAGTAAAAATTGGGACTCTATTTCAATGTAGTATAAACAGTTTGATAAGTCAGAGCTGTACAACAATTTGACAATTGACTTACATGTTCCTTGTTGCGTGTCATATGATTAGACTGTAATCTTCTGAGCAATGGCACTCCAAACCGGGATTGTCTCTTCAGGGTCCAGTAGCTGAGCAGACGCTTGAGAAATTGATCCTTCTTCTGAAGAGACACCAGACTAGAAATCCGAGTTAACCTGGACAAAATAAAGCCAATTCTAACATTGGTTTATTAGTAATTTCTCATTAATACATATTGTTAATTATTACTTCATAACTGGGATAAGCACAGTGTTCGACCTTAAAAAAGAGCCTTGAGACTGGCTACTAGGGTAGACACTGCTGTTCATACAACTGGTCCACATTTAACTTTGGATTAGTGGTTTACGTAAAAACTACATTTTGAAAAAGGTACAAGCCACATTGATGGACTACTGGTCGTAGCTAACCAGTTACCCTATTACAGTATTTGAATCTAGGGTTACTATAAATATTTGATCTTTATATTAGAGTAATGACAGGAACCATCGACTCTCCAGGGCTCAATTTAGCTAAACAAAAACATACACAAGTGCATCCTATCATTGAAAATTGCAACTTAATAAAACAAAAAAAATTAAATTTGGGTCTGACTAAGCCTTACTTGTCCGCACAAGAACGATCTTTGACACTCAATGCCTTTTAGTTACTTTATTACATCACTAATCCCTCTGTTACGTGTAATTTATCATGCTTTCTTCGGTTTGATGTCCCTGGCAATGTAACAGGATAATGAATTTTGTATACATTGTAGTATCACCTATATGTAGAATTGTCCAGAAAGCAGGGTTTCTGGATTAATAGGGTTTCACTGTATTAGACAAGGCACATAATATTGAATACCATCTGAAAGCTGATGATAAATGTTTTACTGGGACGAAGAAAGCTGAATATATGATACATTTGTTTTGTTTGTTGGTTGGTTGTTTAATGCCACACTCGGCAATATTCCAGCTATGAGACAGTGGTCTGTAAATATCTCACATGGATCAGACAATCCAGTGATTGACATCATGAGCATCTATATACGCAATTGGGATATGATGACATGCATCAAGCCAAGTCAGTGCTGTTTGGTGCTGACAAACCTAGAAAAATAATCAGGGTGAATCTGGGATTGGAACACATGGCCAAAGGTTTCCGTGACGCCTCAGAGAAGCAATGTGAATTGTGCCACCTTAGATGTCTTGGGGAAACCTCTTACTTCTGAACACAAACGAGTACTGTCAGTGTATTCATACTTCTGTTGTGTAATGCAACATTCAGCAATATTCCAGCTGTATGACAGCCGCATGTAAATAATCGAGCTTGGACCACACAATCCAGTGATTGACATCATGAGCATCGATCTACAAAGTTTGGATACGATGACAAGCATCAACCATGTCAGAAAGCCTTACCACCTGATCCCATTAGCTGCCCCTTATGACAAGGATGGATTGCTGAAGACCAATATATCTATCCTAAACTTGATTTTCATGGGTCTTAACCATGTTAATACCGGTATAATAGGAACTTCACACATTCAGATGCTCATGCCGACATCTGCCTTCAAGTGATTTATCTATAGCTGTGCTAGCCCATGTTGACATATTTTAAATGATTTTTTACACTATTTTGAAATGTCATCAATTCCATATCTATGATTTTCAAACAACCAATAAAACAACAATTCCATGTTTAACAAAAGTACTTTTTACAGATATTTCAAATAAATATTTATCCTTACCTCGATTGTGGAATAATAGGTATTGATACAACTGGCACAGCATTGCGCTTCTCCGCTAAAATTTTCCGAGCTTTTCTCATCTTGATTCTCGATTTTTCTTTTGCCTTTTTAGCAGACACTGACTTGTCTTCATCTGCTAAATGAGGCGTACAGTCCGAGTCTGCAGGCGTGTGCACATCACAGTACGCTGTCTTTCTGACTCCATTAGTTGTTCCATTTGGTCCACATTCACGAACAGGCTCTATTTTCATGAAGAGTCCTGCCTGTTGGGCACAAGTCACATGAAATGCTGTGTAACAATTGGTCTTGTGACACTGAATACAGGCCCCCGAACCCCTCTGCTTGCATATGTAACAAGTCAATTTCTTTCGGGCAGCTGGAATCCGGTCTATACTGTCAATGGGCTCAAGAAATACTGTGTTGGCGAACCCCACTTCAGGGATCCAGAGAGCACAAACCACATGTGCCCAACGTCCATCCTCCGTTTGCTTGAAAGCACCTCCCTTGTTGGGACACAGACAGCAGTCAACCGCTCGCGATGGGGATTGTAAGCAGCGCCGACACAACCACTGTCCTTCTGGAATGTAGGGTACACCATAGCACTCCTGATGAACTGCCAAGTTACACATGTCACAGAACAGAATCACATTGCTATTTTGGCATTCGCCATCCATACATATTGAGCACACAGCATCTTCATCGATGGAGGGATTCGGATCTTTTCCTGAGCTTTGACTTTGGAAGTAAGCTTCTTTTTCAAATCTATCCATAAGCGTTTCAAACACTTCTTGGGAAACAGTTTGTATTCCATCTGTATCTCTCTTATCATTCAGAATCTCGAGCCATGCATGATCCTGAAAAACAAACAAATAGACAAGGTAACAAAATGAAATTTGATGATCAAATATTAGAACAAATGTTGACATCAAAACTCTGTTTGATGTGACACTACACTGTAATAATAACAGCATAATACAGTATTCTACTGTTCACTTAGTTGTGTTAGTAAATGAGCTACATGTGCCAGCAAAATATGTGAAGAATCTTGAGAATTCATCCGTAGTCATTTAATGAGTCATTGCCATAAAACGTTGTGAATTGTTCAATCAAAATTTGCTCTCCAGATTCATTCAAACAGACCAAAAATAATTTTTTTTAATAGGCATTACTTAGAAGTTGATGGATAACACCAGGACTGGCAGTTTCAAAAGCCAGTGGGAACACTGTGGATAAAAAATGTCAACTTCAGTAGGGATCTCAGTGTTCCCCTTTACCAGTAATTACCAGTTTTGTACCGGTAAAATTAGGCTTGGTCTGGTAATTCATGTGACTGCCAGTCCCTGTGGACCAGCAAATAAAGTACCTTATAAATATTTGTTGTTGAATAAAACATCACCGATATTCATACAAGTATATTTTTCAAACCAAAGTTAGCTTGTCTGTTATCATCAGGGTTTCCCCTTGTCTATTTTTAGTGCAAGGAAATATCATTTGGCTTTGCTTGAAGGTTAAATATAGCGAATTAGTCTTGAATATTCAAAACGAAAGGGAAAATTGTGACTAAACTTTGTGTAAATGACGTGTAGATCTAACTAGGTTACTTCAGGGACGAATTGAACATGTTGAAATTTAAACCAGGTAATTTTCATTCATCATTTTATTCGTTTAAAGTTGGGACTGATAAAAAATAAGGGGGAACTGGTAATTGTTAAAGTTGCCAGTCTACCAGGACTGGCAGATTCAAAAGCCAACGGGAACAATGTGGATCAATTGTGACAATGATACTCAGCAAGCTCCAAATGTATCAACATTTAAGCATGGGTATTAGAATTGAAGATTATCTATGTGTATTTTAGCAGCGCATTTAACAAAATGTGGTTGCTGCTATCTTGATCCTTACCTCTTCATCCATGTCATACTCTACTTCCTCGTCCAACTCATCCGATGATTTCTCCATGTAACGATAGTAGGAAGATGTTCGCTGTGGAGGCCCAGACGGTTTGATATAATCATCTAATACTTTAACTTGTGCTTCTGGAAGTTTGACAGTATTATTTGAGATCACAGTCCCATTTTCTTTTTTCTTGTTATTGTCCGAACTTTTCCCACCTTTGAGTGGCGACTTTTCAGCCTTCTCCTCTTTTTCAGTATTGTGTTGATTATCAATCTCGTCTTGTGAAATTATTTCTAAAGGTTCATAAATATCTATTCTGTGGATTCTTCCTTCAAGGTCAATTTCTACAAGTCTTTGAGCCTCTGCGTAAGTCAAAGTCTCTCTTGTGGGAGATCTAAAAAACTCAGGTGGGGTAGGTGAACGGCGATTTTGCCTATGGTGCCACTTTGCTAATTTCTTCTTTGTCTTTTTGACTGATGCTGGTGATGGCACATTCTCTGGATTGTCATGATCATAGTTGTACAGATGGAACTGAATGCCCGAGAAGCTCTTGTACACCTTTCCACAACTATCAACAGGACACTTGTAAGGTGGTTTAGTGGCCCGTAAATTTTGACAGAATATTTTCACGTCAAAATTTAAGTCTACTTTTGGCTCCATGTTTTCTTGGAGTTCCTATCTAATACCTTTGCTGAAAAAAACCAAAACAAACTGATTAGTTGATAAACAGAGCATAAAGGTGACTGCATAGACTACTACTTACATAGATCCACTGAAAGATCCCATATGCTGAGAGGGAATATTATTAGTGCTCCTTTGAACAGTATTTCAACTAGATCAATATCATGGCCTGTTATTGTTGTTCTGTTTTGTTTATTGTGTTGAGGTTTCAAGTGGGTGTGGAGTTGGGTTGGGGAGAGGCATGAGGTCCAACACAAAATAGTCAAAGGGCTAGACAAAGCTTTTTCACTTGCATGTATTTTAATCTGTCACTAGTTTCAGTGTTATTAATTCAACACAACATAATTCAAATTCCCAACATCAGAAAGGATGGTGCCGAAAGTGTTCATATAGACAGACTGAACTTCCATTGCAAGTTGAGGAAATTTTCTTTTGGTCTAATAAGCTTAGCAATTTAAATTGCATATATAATCATGACATATTAACACTTGAAATGTGCTGATAAGATTACATAGGTGGGCTAGTGGACACGAAAGTGCTTGGTACACACTGCAATATAAACAAAATACAATATCAAAATATGGACTTTATTGTACCTCACACGTCTTAAAATGGGTCAATATCGATAGGCCTAGTGGCAATGTTTTCAACGAATAAAAAAAATGACCAATTCACGCACATGTTCAGTGACCATACATTTACTTCATACATGGGGGTATTACAACAGCACGTACACTTAATCTAAACTATCACTTGTGATCAACACGACATGTATGCTTTAGACTAGAAAAATAGCGTCGAATAGGCCTATAGATCGACTAGCCTACATCAAATGCATGACAACAGTCATGTTTTGTTATTTAAATTGTTGACTCGGTAGGGAATCATGCTAAAACACGCTTGAAATCAACATCGCCTTCTTAACTTGATACCACTAGCAAATCGGTTGACATGCTTTATCCACGAGATCAGCGCCAGCTCTTTGTGACCCGCGCGTTCTGCTGGCTTCGCTGTGAAACAGCCGGCCATTGCTAAACAGGAAGTGGATCGACCTAATAAAATATGCATCATGGCGTCCAACTTCCTTCCCAACTGATTATTTCTTTTTATTTCTCCAATTCAAAATTATGATAATGAGCTTCAGACAAAAACCCACATGCAAGTACCCTGGCACTAAGAAAACAAACCTTACTAATCTTAAACGATCGCCGGAATCAACAATGCGTATACAAGCGAACTCAGTAAACAGTCAACTGTAGACAAAGATACTCACGAGGTTTGCTTGGAAAACATTTGAAATCGTGAAGTCATTGATGAGTTAGAGGTCCAAATGTTAAGAATTTGCACCTCCAATCACTGATTTAGAAATGTGCTTGGGTTCAAGCCATATTTTCCCTTTAGAATGAACATAAAATACAAAGAATTACAAATATGAATCCATCTCCCAACACGGCGTCCTGTTGGCTTCGAATTTTGCGCATGCGCTCATTGAGTGAGTCTGCCCATGTTTCGTGACATCCGGTAAGGCGGGAAGTTAGATTGCCTTTTGCCAGCCTGCCATCTGTGACTTCAGCCTCATTTCAAACGTAAAACGTGTGAACGCGAAATTATACATTTCAATACATTTACGAAAATATTTTTTGTTCAACGTTATAAGTTCACTCACTATCGTGTAAACGTGACTCAAATATTATTAAATATGTTTGAGGGTTTAATAATATGAAAAAGCTCTATAGAAAGCGTTAGCTCTATCAATAAATCTAAAAAAATAATTAAAAAACACGTGACAACGCTACAAGAAAATGTCACTTGTAAAGATCAATTTCAGGGATAGAAACTAACAGTTTTAGTCCACAAGTCCTTATAATGATAGCACATAGCAAAACCCTAAAAAAGGGCATATTTCTACTAGTCCTCGTGATACCTTAACTATTAGGCAGTTTGGAAAGGACTATAGGGCTAGTGCCAATTTCTAGCGCTCAATTTGAAAACAAACCTAAAAGTTAAGAATGTTTTATCAGACCAATATAGTTTAAACGATAGTATATATATTCTCTAGTTTATGACATGCTGTGCATTAAATTACAAATGGGTGTCTGAAAAGGGAGAGGACGAATAATAAAACGCTAACAAACAGAGGCTTGTAAATAAAAAAACACGATACATAGTCGACCATCACTACCAGTGCCATATAGTACTGTATAAAACGACCCTTCTATAGAGACAGTACTACATATGACACTGCATAGTGATAGTGATATAGATGCGGTTTGCGTTACAAGCCCCCATGCACGAATAGACAATTATATAAATCATTACGTCTTTATCACATTAGCGAACATGAAAAAAACCTATTAAAATGGCAGACAAAATGAGTAATGCACGAGCTGCTATTAATTCCCAACGTAAGCTGGATACCCCTCGCCCAGTTCTACCTTTTCCTACCTGTATATTAGGCAGGGAGTGCCTGTACCCTCAACTGTGACTTGGGCTAATTGCTTAATTACAGGTACAGCACGTGCTCATTCCCCCGTTAATGACCCTTGTGCGAATATACACGATGGTCATTGTGAGTCTGTTTATGCTTTACTCGATCAGCACGTTTACTTTTCAAAATTTACCTAATGGCATTGTTACATATTGTGAAAACAAAATAAGATAGGAATCATGAATATTTTGGGGGATGTTTTTTTAGT
Organism: Haliotis cracherodii; assembly: GCF_022045235.1. NCBI lineage: Eukaryota > Metazoa > Mollusca > Gastropoda > Lepetellida > Haliotidae > Haliotis > Haliotis cracherodii. The sequence goes on along the minus strand of NW_027266319.1, from coordinate 51,753,059 downwards.
GAACACTGAACATACAATTACATTTAAGCATACACATAAATATTCATGATCCCTAAGTTATTTTGTTTTCACAATGTGTAACAATGCCATAAGGTAAATTTAAAAAAAAATATTGTTCAGTATTATACTGCATGGTTAAATTGTTTGTTTAATGATTTGACTCCTAAATTAGTTGATTTGTTCATTAACGACTTCTTAATTTGCTGATTGATCGTTATCATATGCTTAATTAGTTGATTGGTCGTTAACTCTTTCTTCGTTGTTTTTCAAACAGATTAAGTGGCTTTTGTTTTGTTGATTCATCTCTTATGTGGTTAGTTGACTGGTCAACTGATTGTTTGTGGGGTTGACGGTCGAGTTGATTAGTTAATTGATTATTTAGTTCAAATCAACAATTCATTCAGAATGTTGCGTGCATTGTGTATACACATTACTTTGAAATTGCTGACATCGTATCTCACCTTATTCTTCTGCCAGTAGACACAAATACTAATGTATAGAGTTGACTGCATGGATCTTTACATGTTTGTACCGACATATAGATACAAATACTTACGTAAAGATCTATCTATATACATGTTTACATGTTTGTACTGGTCATGTTGAAACTTTATGTATGCTTTTTCTCGTAGCTGTTTGAAACTACAGATGGACAAAGATAACATTTTCCAGCTGGATGTTTTTACAGCCGATGTCCAGTCTTCAGTGAGTTGGGTTTAACGTCGCTTTTAACATCATTCCAGCATCATCAGCTTGACGTGAGAGGAAAGCCCGAAGTGATGCAGGTCTCAGATGTTCACCACCTTGGCGAAACTCACATGTGGGTATGGTGCTGAGAAACCCAGAAACATAATCGGGGCGAACCGGGATTCAAACCCACAATCATAGATTTCTGTCATTCCCAAGGGCGAAATTAGAGATCAACATTTAATCTGTATGCAAGATATATTGAAAAGGGGGAAAATAACTAAAATGTTTCTAGAAATGCAAGTGACAATCCAAATCATAACATGATTGAAACATGTAATGATGAAAAATAAACAGTTTTTGTTACAGTTCCATTGATTTTTGTGTGTAGAAAGACTCACAAGAATGATAAAAATACCCAGCGTCTATATGAGTATCTACGGTTTTGCGCAGCCTTGGCAATATCCCAGCAATATCACGGCGGGGACACCAGAAATGGGCTTCACACATTGTACCAGTATGGGGAATCGCGAACCAGGGACTACCTGGTGCCCAATATGACTCGGGACCCGAAGTACCTGGGTGAAAATCGCGTCTATATAAAATTCCCGCGTCATGTGAAATCCTGCCAAACACAACAATATATGTAAATGCCCTAAACTTTGTTTTTCGAAATTCAGGGGCAGAATATAGTAATTAAAACGTTCTGAAAAGAATAAATATTTTGAAAGCTCTTGTAACATTTGAATTCTAACATACATTTTGTGATAGGCACACTCTTCAGCATATCGCATAAAGCAGAAGTGAAAATCTGTAGTTTGTTACAATTGAAAGTTGGGAAAGTTTTGGATAGCTTATTTATTTAGACTTTGCTTATTTATAGTCAGTCTGTTAGTACTGCAAGAAATGTTCAAGAAATAATAATAAGAAGAGATTGTTAAGTAGAAGAATCTAAGAAGAATAGAGGCTTTGAAACTTAAGAAGTTGTTGGTTCTACAATAAACGTGGTGTGAACAATGTAATCTGAAACTGATAATGCATGTCTGTAAACATCAATTCTCTACATTTACTATCTTAATCATTGTCATCTCACTCCGTACGTGTTAATGGTTAATTCATATATCAGTAAACGGATACACTATGGCTGTCTTGGAACTGCGCTGTATACTACGTAATTGAACAACTGTAAACAATGGTTGAACGAGTATGGTTTTAGCAATATTCCAGCAATATCACGGTGGGGACACGAGAAATTACTTTAACATCGAACCCATGAATTTCCAGACTCGATCGTAGCGCAAAAATGACTATTACGAGTTATGTCCCTTCTATGTCCCTTCTACCGACCAATCAGATTCCATCTCTCATATCACTTGCATTTGCTTCAAACAAACTGGCGGTGCCCAGCCAAGACGATCTGATCGATCATCAAGATCCATAATGTAATAAAACGGGTCTTACCCCGCGAAGTGCATCAAATCACGTGAGCACCTTGATTAAAAACATGAAAAAGACTTGCAAGATATTGTCGACGCCCAGTTGACAGTACACATGTTTTGCAAATCCTACAGCCGACTGAAATCTACACGTTGTAATCCATGTAGTTAACGAACCGGATGTCTAGTTCGTTACGCAATTTTGATTGGACTATGCATAGACTCGTTAGTCCAGCCAAGATGTAACTCCGGAATTCCAGCCTAGTTCGGCAAGGGTGGAAACTGGACTAGTCAGTTAACGCCCTTGCCTCGGGAGATGATCTATTGTGCGAAATACCATGGACCAAGGACCCATTCGCCACCATAACTTCATTCCGGAAATGACGTCACCTCCTCTCAAGATAGTATTTTGATTGGAAGGCTATCTTTAGCGTCGTGTCATTCGAATCGGGCTCCAAATGAAACTATGATAGAGAATTGGAGCAGGATGTTTATCATGGCGGACTAGAATGAAGACACAGTACAGTGGATACTCGAAGATGCGGATTAACGAGTTCCTGGAATAACGAAAGCATCACCCTCGCGGAGCAGCGATGCATGGCTTAACGAGGGTGGCTTAACTGCAAGCATTTACACCGCTCTTCCAACAAGCCGCAACACCTGCTGGAACCCCCGAGTGTATTCCATCGCTTGTTTATATTCCAGTGTATGGCAAAGGATATTTATATGTAACATATCACATGTACGTACACCACAGCTATGCTAATCTCTATTTACTGGGTAACCTTAGCTCCGAGCTTTCTTTCCGAGCATCGGTGCCATGCATCGGGCATATTTGTTTTTGCCACGTAGTGTACGGCAGCCGTTCTTACACCAGCGCACCACAAATGCATATCCATATAGCGCACAGCTGATAAGCTGGTAGGTTTTAGCTAAGTATCTTAACAGACGGTGGATTCTGGAAGTATGCAAGAGCGTCAGAGCTAGCGCATTGTTTCGGGGATTGGCACCACGCTATTAGTTTGTTTACTGCTTTGTTTATAACTTTACACTGTTTACCACTAGTTACTAGGCCACGGGAATAAACACCAGATTCTGCCCCACTTTGAGGCATTTGGAAATATTATCGAGATTCTAATTTATGATGGATCTTCATCTACCAGTCTGTTTCTGTATCTATCCACATGTAAATATACCCATCTCGCTGGCGGATCCATAGGGTGGGGTGCAGGGGTGTTAGGGGGAGGAGTGGCCTTGCTGAGGGAGTGCGTCCCCCATTTTCGAATACTTTGTTTGTTTGTTGTTTAACGCCGCATTCAGCAATCTTCCAGCTATATGAAGGCGGTCTGTAAATTATCGAGTCTGGACCAGACAATCCAGCGATTGGCATCGATCCACGCAACTGGAATACGATGAAATGCATCAAACAAATCAGCGAGTCTGACCACCCGATCCCGCTAGACGCCTCTTACGACAAGCGCAGTCGCCTTTTACGTCAAGAATGGGTAGCTGAAACCATAATCTAACCCGGATCTTCACGGGTCATCTTGCATGTCATCCTATCGTGACTTCCTCTTCATCGGTTACGTGCCTGCCTTTCTAGACCCCGGTGACCATCGCCGTATTTTGTCTATCATATCACCTATCAATCATGACCAGTCTACCAAAATGTCCATCATCGTCTTTATGTCACCCATCAGTCCATCCAAGTCTTATCCACCAATCCATCTGTCGATCCATCCAATGTCCATTTATTTATCCGCCGTCCATTCCACGCGTCCGTTATCCATCTATATTCAGCCACCATTCTATATTCATATGCCATATGACCTCCCCAAATCAATCCTTTTTTATTTATCCAACCATCATCCACATGTCACCTATCTGTGTATCAATACATCAAGCATATATCATCAACCATTCATCCATCGCCCATCTGTCTAGCCGCAACCCATCAGCCCGCTGCCTTTACAAACCGGCCATCAACCACGCCCCCTGCCTATCCTAAATCAACCAACCATGCATCCATTGCCATCTGTCTACTCTCCATCCATTTGTCTATCCACACTTATCAGCCATACATCCATCACCATCTGTCTACCCTCCATCCATCAGCCATACATCCATCACCATCTGTCTACCCTCCATCCATCAGCCATACATCCATCACCATCTGTCTACCCTCCATCCATCAGCCATACATCCATCACCATCTGTCTACCCTCCATCCATCAGCCATACATCCATCATCATCTGTCTACCCTCCATCCATCAGCCATACATCCATCACCATCTGTCTACCCTCCATCCACCAGCCATACATCCATCACCATCCGTCTACCCTCCATCCATCAGCCATGCTTCCATCACCATCTGTCTACCCTCCATCCACCAGCCATACATCCATCACCATCCGTCTACCCTCCATCCATCAGCCATACATCCATCACCATCCGTCTACCCTCCATCCATCAGCCATACATCCATCACCATCCGTCTACCCTCCATCCATCAGCCATACATCCATCACATCTGTCTACCCTCCATCCATCAGCCATACATCCATCACCATCTGTCTACCCTCCATCCATCAGCCATACATCCATCACCATCTGTCTACCCTCCATCCATCAGCCATACATCCATCACCATCTGTCTACCCTCCATCCATCAGCCATACATCCATCATCATCTGTCTACCCTCCATCCATCAGCCATACATCCATCACCATCTGTCTACCCTCCATCCACCAGCCATACATCCATCACCATCCGTCTACCCTCCATCCATCAGCCATGCTTCCATCACCATCTGTCTACCCTCCATCCATCAGCCATATATCCATCACCATCCGTCTACCCTCCATCCATCAGCCATACATCCATCACCATCTGTCTACCCTCCATCCATCAGCCATACATCCATCACCATCTGTCTACCCTCCATCCACCAGCCATACATCCATCACCATCTGTCTACCCTCCATCCATCAGCCATACGTCCATCACATCTGTCTAGCCACCATCCACCAGCCATGCATCCATTAAATCTGTCTAGTCACAATCCATCAGCCATGCATCCATCACCACCTGTCCTACAGCCAATCGTCTATATGTACATAACAAAACATCGCTCCTGGCTATCCATCTGTCTATCCATAAGCAATCCATCCGTCATCAGTCTTATATACCCACCGTTCATCCATCTATCCATCCATCATTAATTTCACATTTCTATCCATCAACTTATCCACAATTATCTATCCCACTCTGTATCGCCCATCTATAATGACGTTCGTAGCCGTATACGAAAAGCTTTGGCTCGTCTCACCGATGACCCCGCTTCGATTCCCAACATGGTTACACACTGTATATAAACCGCATTATTGAAGTCCATTGGTTTCCAAGGGGCGCTGGGGTAGCCTAGTGGTTAAAGCGTTCGCTCATCACACAGACAAGGTTCGATTTCCCACATTGGTAGAAATGTGAAGCCAATCTCCCTGTCGTGATCTTAATCGAATATTGCTAAAAGCGGCGTCAAAGCACATTTACTCACTCACTCTCCGTGCCCATGACGTCATGTGGCAGGAATGGTCCTAAAAGGTAAATATTTCACTGTTAATAGCTGCCTTTATGAAAATGTAGCCGTGTCACTGCATAGTAAATGATAAAAAATGTACTTGACCGCAAAAGGTAAAACGCATTAATGGCTACAGCACTATAACGTGAATGACTAACCCTATTTACACCAGCCGAGGGCTCCCGTTGACGAGATGGATCGCTTGAAGGGAGAAGGCTGAGCCCGATGCTGTCCGCGATCAGTCAAGTGTTCAGTTGTACAGACCGAGCATATGTTTCACTACAAACATCGTTTGTTACACAGGGGTGGCAAGATGAATGTGTGTAGCATTGTGAACCCCATCCTTCATATATATGCCTTGTTCACAACCATTGCCCCGATTTATACAGATCGGGGTTACCAGGCCACCGTCACAGGTGCTGATGTTGGTCCAAGACTGGGTGAGTGAGTTTGTGGATAGAATGACATTTGAAATCTTTCATTACAGAATACATTTCTCTCCTCTAAAATTAAAAAAAAAAATCCTTTTGCTGATTTCATAGACAGCAGAATAGAACTTGCTGGACCTGCTACTATATAAATCTAGATTGGTTTTGTTTTAATAAAATGCATATATTTCGCCGTAATCGTACAGGATTAGTTTGTGGTTGTGTGGTGGCTTAGTGGGTGAGTGAGTTTGTGGGCGGACGAGTGAGTGAGTTCGTTGGTTGTATGATGGCTTAGTGAGATCAAGTGGCTAAGCGAGATCGTAGGTGAATGAGATTTGGGTTGTACGATGACCTAATGAAACTGTGTGAATGTGTTTGTGGGTTGTGTCTTTTGTGAGCATGTGAGTGAGTTTGTGGGTTGTATAGTGGCCAGTGGGGTTCATCTGGGCGAGTGAGGGAGTTTGTGACCTTCTAGGCGAGTGAGTGTATGGGTTGTATAATAGCCAGTGGGGTTCATCTGGGCGAGTGAGGGAGTTTGTGACCTTCTGGGCGAGTGAGTTTGTGGGTTGTATAATAGCCAGTGGGGTTCATCTGGGCGAGTGAGGGAGTTTGTGACCTTCTAGGCGAGTGAGTGTATGGGTTGTATAATAGCCAGTGGGGTTCATCTGGGCGAGTGAGGGAGTTTGTGACCTTCTGGGCGAGTGAGTTTGTGGGTTGTATAATAGCCAGTGGGGTTCATCTGGGCGAGTGAGGGAGTTTGTGACCTTCTAGGCGAGTGGGTTTGTGGAATGATGACTTGCTGACATCTGTAGGTGGACGAACGAGCATGTACACCACAATATGGTTAGACAAGCGAATGAGTGAGTTGGATTTAACGCCGCTTTTAACAGTATTCCAGTTATATCACGGTATTGACAAGTATCACACCAGTTAGAAGACGATTGAAAGACGAATTTACAATAAAACATATTAATACCTATTTGTATGTCATACAAATCTTTCGAAAATATCATTTTATTAAATAAAACCGTCGTTTCTGTGATTTTTCAGCAATTTCTGCCAGGTATAGTGTATATGTGTATACATGTGTGGAATTGTTTTATCATCAAGATGTTGAACACCAATATTTCATCAGCTTTGAACATCAAGATGTTATCAACTTAGAGCCTCAACATGTGTCATGAGCCTTCAACATCACACTAAACACTTATAGATTTATCAACGTAGAACATCAAGATGTTATCAACGCAGAGCGTCAAGATGTTTTCAACTTTAACACAAGATGTTTTCAACTTTTACATCAAGATGTTTTCAAATTTTACATCAAGATGTTATCAACTTTTACATCAAGATGTTGTCAACTTTCACATCAAGATGTTTTCAACTTTTACATGAAGTTTTTTTCAACTTTGAGCATCACACTGAACACCAGCATGTTATCAACGTTGAGCATCAAGATGTTATACACTCTGAACGTCCATATGTTATAAACTCTGAACGTCCATATGTTATACACTCTGAACGTCCATATGTTATACACTCTGAACGTCCATATGTTATACACTATGAACGTCCATATGTTATACACTCTGAACGTCCATATGTTATACACTCTGAACGTCCATATGTTATACACTCTGAACGTCCATATGTTATACACTCTGAACGTCCATATGCTATACACTCTGAACGTCCATATGCTATACACTCTGAACGTACATATGTTATACACTCTGAACGTCCATATGTTATACACTCTGAACGTCCATCTGTTATACACTCTGAACGTCCATATGTTATACACTCTGAACGTCCATATGTTATACACTCTCAACGTCCATCTGTTATACACTCTGAACGTCCATATGCTATACACTCTGAACGTCCATATGTTATACACTCTGAACGTCCATATGTTATACACTATGAACGTCCATATGCTAAACACTCTGAACGTCCATATGCTATACACTCTGAACGTCCATATGTTATACGCTCTGAACGTCCATATGTTATACACTCTGAACGTCCATATGTTATAAACTCTGAACTTCCATATGTTATACACTCTGAACGTCCATATGTTATACACTCTGAACGTCCATATGTTATTAACCCTTAACACCAGTGCGTTGTAATCGCCGCTTAATATGAAAATCCTATAATTGCCGTTCAACAAACAAACTTCATGAATGGATGATCTTCTGACAGAGTTTCTCATGAAAATTTAAATAAATATTGAAAAGATGTTCCTGGTTGAAGTCCTGACGCATGGACTTCATTCTACGACTATGTAAGGAGCATCAAAACATTTCACTTTCGTCTTGACAAAGTGTAAATTGTATTGCTTCGGTCTTTTCGGTACCACAGAAAACTGTTTTATTGTAGTCGCTGAAAGTTTTATGGCAATGATAAAACCCAGCGAAGCGTGACAACGTTCGTGTCTTACAACTCCCTAACAGTATGTAAGGTATTTGAGAATGGACAAACGTCCCCTTGTGTACTGGCTGTTGCAGGCATGTGACCACAGCAACAGGGGCCAAGCGATGTAGTATTGAAGTGCTACGAACGTACTGTGTAACTCCTATATGGTGCAGTTCAACAGCTGGGTCACCCTCACAAGTCGTTCATTGACAAATGTACTACTGGTACTTGTGTCATAGGTCTCCTGTTAATGCCTTGTTCTCAATCACTCTTAGTACTAGGAGTCCATGACTCAACTCTTAGTGCATGTTACTCTACTGGTTAGTATATACATCAACCATCCCTCCAAGCACCGGCCGTGTACTAGCGGTGTAACGTAGTGGGCCTGTAGTACAGGCCTGATGGATATAAGGCCGTTCCTTATCAAAGCGGAGATGCAGTAAACGAATACGATTGGTTGAATTAGGTAGGGGCGGAGCTTAGCTTGGGAATAGTCACTCGCTGTGGACTGGAAGCGAGTCCACGTACAGAGATAGGCAAGCTTTAGCAAGCTCACCTCTTTTAGACTGGGTTTGACAGAAAGTGTTTCAATGAGTTTCAAATGAAGTCGCTTTGTTGAGGACGTTGTCGCCATGCGTTCTGTGTTGTTGACGGTGGTGGGGCTATGGGGATGTTTAATGTTATTGCAACCAGTCATCCTCGCACAGCAAGCGCAGGGTAATACCGGTCCGCGCCAGGAGCCAGGTAAATAACTTTATACTAATCTACCCAGCGTTTCACACACACCAGGAATCAAACCGAATGCTACAATGAGACTATACGTGTTTTTGTAAAGTCATGTTTTAGAAATGTATTAACTGTTACATACAACTTTTTTTCAGGTACCCCTGATGAAGATGGATCGCAGAGCTCTTCACTTAACTCGGAAATATTTTACCCCAAGAAGTACCTTCATGATGATGATGATGATGATATTGGATATCACCCGAAAAATCTCCACAAGAGAAGTGTGGACTCTGGGGGTGGAAATGCAGTCTACGGGATTAGTGTGTTTGGAAAGGAAATGCTTGTGAATCTGACAAGATTCTCGGAGTTCTTATACCCTGGATTAATATTTCAGAGAACGGAAGGGAATTACTCGTGGTTTGAAGATCTAGGGGACAGTGGATTGGATAGATGCTTTTATTCTGGGACTGTGAACGGTATTGAGGACTCGCATGCTACCTTCAGCCTTTGCAAGGGGATGGTAAGTTTTCTAATTAGTTACGTGGTGTTGTTCCTAGAATACACCCGCTACTTAAAACAGTGCATGTAGGATTATTCCCCTGCAAACCTCTACAATACAACCTGGTTGAGGTGTCCTGTATAATGCTATACGTTTGATGATATTACCCGAGCTTCATGTCTTTCCTGATTCGGGTGTATTTGTGTTCGGGTACAATGCCTTCATGTTGACACGGGTAGTGGCATAATGTATAAAGTGGCGGAGGATTAAGTAAAGAGTTGACCGACTCAACCCAGGCGAAGTGAATTACCTGCACCGCGTGCCATGTAGTCAACCCGAAGACTGCCGGTGTCAACAAAAGAGTTTTTGGGTCCTGATGCAATTAGGCTAGATTCGGACAGTCGAGCCCTAATCAGGCGGCCGAGGCGGTAACCGACTGAACAGACGATCTTTTTTGTGAAGCATCACGTCTGCTCCGGGGGTATTTCCTCCCGCGAGATACCACATTGTCAGGGACAGCCCCTGGGTGCTTCATTCCAGCCCCGGTAGGGTCGGACTGGGGATTATACTGGGAGCCGACCCTCCGTGAACAGATCGGAGGGATTATGAGGGTGAATGTGTCATGTCTCGGTGGTTGTATGGATGTAGTTGTGGACGGTCTTCGTTGTAGGTTTGGACTTTGTGGAAGCTATGTCAGGGGATGGAAATGTATGTTCTGACTATATTTAGACGTTGCATGAACATTCACCGGGGTAATGTATCTTTAAGATGCTCTGTTGTGTAGGCAGATTGGATATCTCCCAGGAAATAGATGCAGCTCGATATGATGTTCTGTAAGGCGATGGGTGACTGGTTGCTATCAGCGAGATGCTGCTCCATCTTCGTAACGTGTCACTGGGGTGATGCAAGGAAGATAGAGCGAACTGTCTCCAATGTACCAATTCAAATGTGTGGTCTGTGCTGTATGCATACAGCTGGGGTTTACGGGAGGCAGGCTTGCTTGTACGGGGGCTGTTATAGTGGAGGCTTGTGGTACGGCTGTGTCGTGATGGGGCAGGGGGAGCTGGAGGATGTAAGCAAGGTGGTGGTGTAGGTGCTGCGATGTTGGAGGTTTAGGCATGGGATGGGGTGCAGGCAGGGGGGTGGTGTAGGTGCTGTGATGGTTGAGGTTTAGGGGTGGGGTGCAGGCAGGGTGGTGGTGCAGGTGCTGCGATGTTGGAGGTTTAGGCGTGGGGTGCAGGCAGGGTGGTGGTGCAGGTGCTGCGATGTTGGAGGTTTAGGCGTGGGGTGCAGGCAGGGTGGTGGTGCAGGTGCTGCGATGTTGGAGGTTTAGGCGTGGGGTGCAGGCAGGGTGGTGGTGCAGGTGCTGCGATGTTGGGGGTTTAGGCAAGGCGTGGTGCAGGTGCTGCGATGTTGGGGGTTTAGGCAAGGCGTGGTGCAGGTGCTGCGATGTTGGGGGTTTAGGCATGGGGTGGGGTGCAGGCAAGGCATGGTTCAGGTGCTGCGATGTTGGGGGTTTAGGCATGGCATGGTGCAGGTGCTGCGATGTTGGGGGTTTAGGCAGTGGTGAGGGTGTGGAGAGGCAAGGTGGTGGTGTAGGAGCTGCACTCTTGTAGACATCCTGCAGTGTTGTAGTGAGTGCTGAAGGCTAGATGCTAGGATAAGCAGACTCATGTGACACTTAACGTGGAGACAGCAGTGCTGGGGCAGACTCTATTGTAGCCGGGTAGGGGGTGGTAGTCCGTGGTTGCTGCGGTAGCGGCTTGCTTCCATGTTGTGGGTGGGCGGTATGACGCCGATACCGCCGCATTAGAGGGGAGTAACGGTGGATTAGAACAGACATGTTAAGAACAGGATAGGAATTGAAAATATATCATTACAGAGCGGTTTTTTTAATTTATTTTCAGCCATAATATGATTTCTATAGTCATTTTCTGTTGGCCACGTATAACTTTGAATTTGGGATTTATTACGATTTATTTTTCATAGAATAGGATAGGGTTGGGAAGAATTTGTTTCAGGAGGACATACTTGAGTAGTAGAGGTGACATCTAACGATTCATCTCTTTAGTAGAATACGTAGCGCCTTCAAGAGAGACGTGTAGTGTGATCTCATTTCCAAGGCTGTCTTCACACGTGTACACCACCTTCATTGCCACTCGGTCAATGTCTATAGATTCCAGCCCTGGTTTATTTCTGTAACAATGCTGTACCGATCTCTGAAGTACTGTAACATATGGGCCGGGCACACGTGTAATCATGGCCAATCCCGTGGGTTCTAAAACACGACGCAAGGCACACAGAGTAACACCAATACTCCTTTAAGCCATTGTACGGTTTTAATTGTAAAATTATTTTCAATAACTTCACACAGGACCGATACAAACAGGAGCTGCACTAGTTAATGAATTTGATAACGCGTCCTTTTTAGTGTTTAAATACTATTTGGAATACGTGTAGCTTTCAATAAAACAGAGCCTCGTATTGAAACATACCCCACGTGAGACACACGGGTTGAATTCATTAATTACTATACGTGTCTATCAAACAGAACAGAGAATGTGGTCTTCGGTTCTACGTGCATTTCTCGTACTTGGGTACGATGTGTCACCGTACCCAATAAGCGTATGTTTTATAGGTAAATGCCCTCTGATTATCTGTCAAAGACATCTAGATCACCAGTCTAGTCCATGTTACCTGTCTGCCTACCCCGAGTCAGGCAACTAGCACTGCCGTATCAAAGCGAGGAGTAGACCATATGATCTAATTGCTTTACACAAGCTTAGGCGCACGCTATAGTTTATCTGACAGGTCCCATTGATAAACCTCTGTCAATGATTTTCATTGTCCAGCGGCTCTGTCTGAATGTAACATACGAAATATCTAAATCTTCCAAGTCAGACATCTTGATTGAAGCTCTAACCTTGCACATTTAGTCTAACATAATGACCGCGCATCAATGCAGTATATTACGACGGGTTTCTATTAGCCAAGACGCCTATGACAAATCTTTACTCTGTGCAATCGAAGCTGATAGGGTTTGCTACCAACCGCCTGTTCCTGTCGTTGCGTAACTATGGCAACGTTTAGACGATGCCATAAGATACACATTGTATGAATTTGTTGGTACTGCTAATAAAACGGTTTGAATGGAGGCCTTTACTATGCATGTTTGCTGAATATAGTGATTGTGTTGGAAGATACATTAAAACAAGCTGTTGTATTGATGACGTGTCCAGAAAGGGAAATCCATCATGGCGTATTTAGGCCACGTGTTACTACAACTCTTCCAGTCTTATATTATGACTCGATGACTATCTCTAACGCGCCTGGTCCTGGCTGGATTTGGATAAAGACTGATCCAAAATACGTACTCGAATATGTGGGGTTAATGCAGTGGAAACAAACGCATGAGAGGGTGTTATAAGACCATTTAACGCGGCATGAGGGACTGATGTCACACGTTAAACCATGGTCTTACTAGCTTGTGTGATATGACCACCATGACGGGGTTGTTTGGCGACTTGGTTCCACACAATTAGTTCAGGGTCACTCTATTCAATGAACAACCTCAACTGACCCCTATAATGGGATTTCCCATATCTTTCGTAATCTAACACCTAACGTTTTGTACCCTCTGGTCCACGCATAGCAAATACCACGGTTTTAACAGCAAACTCGTCGACAGTTCGATATTTCAATACGCTTTCTACACCAAAGATGCAAAATACAAAAATAGGCGACAGTTCGATGTTTAAATACGCTTTCTACACCAAAGATGCAAAATACAAAAATAGGCGACAAACGCCTCAGAGGAGACAGACAAGAATAATTATTATGAGAGTTCCGGAGTTGAGTGGGGTGGGATTCATCAAAGGCCTCACTCAGCCTCAAATCGAGGCCATTGTGTTTTAACCTAAGGCAGTAACCTCGTACCTTGACGCAACGACGGCCAACTAACAGACATGCGGCGGGAATTAGCGAGAAGTGCCGGTGTGTTCAGTCGTCTGGCGAAGGAAGATGAGTCCCCTTGAAAAAAACCCTCCCGTATAATCGCGGGGTTGACAGTCAACAAGAACACATGAAATCTAGCCATTTGTCCGTTTAAGCCATCGTTTTCTGTCTGTGTTATTATGAAAGGCTTGACATAACACGTCGTGATTTGTATCTTTTGCCCCGTGGGTAAAAAATAGCAACCGAGGCTGGTTCGTACTGTTTTAATTGTGGGTCTGAATCAGTGATATTGCTGGAATATTGCTAAAAGCGGCATAAAACCTCACACATACATATAAATATATATTATATTAAATATAAATATTTTCACCGACATATACTTGCTTATATATATAAGGTTCAGTTCGAATAGATGTGAACGAGTATTAAGGAACCCTCAGAACGCTTTGCTGAAAAGGGGGCGAGTATTGGCTGATGCAGCTGAGAGCGGGGCGATGACTGATTGGGATGGGCTCACCTGTCTGTTGCAAGAGACACTTCAAGACAAGTCGTTTTAATCGCAATTATCAACGGAATCAGGAAGTTAATGCATGAAGCGACTGGATCACCACGTGCACATTTGCACATTACTGATTCCACATTGCCCGTCTCATAATAAGTATTGTTCATGAGAATCACATGTGTAGTTATTATTTGTCGATAAAAAGTTTGGTTACGATTACAAATAAGTTTTTTCTTGAAATGATTTTAATATATATGTCTGATATATCACTGCTACACTGAAAGAGGCCTATTTTAGCTGATGTAGCAGATCTCTGCACCGAGTGCACAGTCAGTGAGACTGCTCGATAGAGCAAGAGCTGGTGTAGGCTGACCGCTTTTATATATAGCAGCTACGCTTCCACTGTCTGCAGGCGGCATTCCTGTGGCTTCAGGGGACCGTCTCAACAACAAGAACCGCCTTTTTTTCCCAAATCACTGAATACGTATGACAACGATTATGACAGGATATTCTAATATGATATGAAATATTATAATGATGACAAGATTATTTGTTTCGATGAGTGTCAACATTGTACTGATTATTGTTTCTGTAGTGTAGCGGTTGTTAGCGTTTGTCACCGTATTACCTAAATCATGGATGGACTGTTTGAGACGCTGTTGTGGATTTCCGAATACTTTGAGGCAGCATTGACCTACTTTGTTTGTTGCTTTCTTGTTTAACGCCGCACTCAGCAATATTCTAGCTACATGACGGCGATCTGTAAATAGTCGAGTCTGGACCAGACATTCCAGTGATTGACATGACGAGCATCGATCTACGCAATTGGGAGACGATGACATGCGTCATCCAAGTCAGCAGTATTGACATGTTCATGTTAAAAACACCCAATTTTTAAACCGTTATCGTTGTTTCGACATGTACAGAACTCAACCTTCGTCCTCTTGTGTACGTCCGTAGAATGTACAGTACGGGTCGATGGGTCTCTCGCGGTCTGTAGTGGGTGTCATTATTGATCCATTAATGAGTGAGTGAGGTTTTATGCCGCCTACAGCAATATCCCAGCCGGGGACACCAGAAATGAGCTTCGCACATTGTACCCACATGAGGAATCGAACCCGGATCTTCGGTGTGACGAGCGAACGCTTTAACCACTAGGCTACCCCACCGTCCCAGATACATTAATGCATGTGACACCTTGTGAATGTCATAGATTATAAATGAGTTGTGTTTTACGTTCTTTTTCGCAATAATCAAGTAATATTACGACAGATGTCAACGCGGATTCACACATTGTACACAGGTGGTGGATCGAACCTGGTCTTCGACGTGAACGAACGCTTTAACCTCTGTGCTACAAATGCCCCCACGTTGATATGAAAATATCAGTAGACATGCATAACGAGGAATAAATAACGTTAAACAATTGTTGCAACCTAACTGGATCATTATTGTGAATTTAATACCTATATACATAATGTCAATACTTACCCACCGTGCCAATAACCGGATGTAGCATACTGACCTTGACCTTAGTCTACATATCTCGAATAGCTTCATCAACTTACTGGCTATTTTCAGATCAAAAGTTCTCGGGGAGTTATTTTAGGTCCCGTAAAGTCTCATGTCCGTTATGTCATCATGATAATCGCCATCTTGGCTGGTCCGGACCACCTCGCCGAAATGTCAAAGAGAATCTCCGGATCTCAAACTACGTCAGCCAGAGAGGTCCGAAGGCCTGGTTTCATCATTTCAAAGGTTTTTTGTTGGTCGCGTGCCTCAATGGGGTAGAAGCGTTGCGTGGACAGCATTCCTGACCCGCCATTGAACTACGTTCTTTATTTGGTACGATGCTCACTTGTGAAACATAGACTTTAAGGGACGTCAAGGGTTTGTAGGTTTACGCCTTGCTAACACTATGGTCCTTTTAGCGCACTTTTACAACGTGTACGTGTGACGGTGAATACCAGCCGCGAAAGAGGTTGATCATTTCTCAATTTCCTCTGTGGCGACCCCCTACCCCACCCCCACCCCCCACCCCCTAACGCCTGGATTACCTTCTATATTGGTCAACACAGGTGGGTTCTTTGTGGAACGTGTCCAATAAACCGTCGCTGTTACTGTGTCTTGGGATTCATGTGTCGATGGCACAGGTCTTCCTTGGACCTTGGCCATTTTGATACTTTCCAAGAGATTGTGTATTTGACGTTTTCCATCAAGCTCCACATTCGTGGGGTTATCAATTTATTATATAACCTGGTTCCACGGTTCCAATGTAAGAAATGGCGGGCGATGGTTCCTGGTTCTTTATATGCTAGCTCATATTTAATTACACTGAGAACGTCATATATTTGAATCGGCATCACCATGACGTTTAACATACTTTAATACAACTTCCAGAGAAAATATGGGTGACAGTGAACTTATATGTGTTGCTTGTTTGTCTGTTTTTCGCAACGCGCTAGTGCCTTTTGAAATATCACATGTAAGCGTTTGGCCGTTTAATGTTTGACACCTGGGCGGAAAATGTTACGGGTATTTAACCCCCGTTGTTCCCGTTCATTTACAAACGTTGGCGAACATACATGATAAATATGACCTATTTGCCATTAGCAATGCCCGATACTATATACCTCGTACGAATATTGTCACCTATTTATCATTGTGTACCTACCATATGGAAAATGGCTTCTACATATACCCTTTCCACAGGTTAATAGGTGAAATCTTGGGTGGGCCATATTTTATGAATGATGCTTTGAAGTTATGTTGACCATTGCAACCACGATTCAGTGGCTCACAACAGAATCACGGTCTGACGAGTGCCTAGTGGGGTATTACAGATCACGACCCGGGGCACGAGCGGGCCAAGACTTGGCTACAGTGATGGAGCGACGATCGGAGGGCATCACACCTGCTCTCTCTCAGCCTCACAGCCTTCTTCCCCTCATCAGGCCATCTATTTCCCAGCTCTTTCTCTCTCCATATATGTCTCCTTATTCTCCGACCCTTTGATGGTCCAATAATGTCTTGTTTGCAGGGTTAACGCTTCCTTAAGCTACTCTATACTAAGAGTGCTTGAGATTATACGCTCTACTTTATAAGTAACGTACAATAGGAATCTGTTTCGGGGAGCTTCGGTTACAGTAACACCTCCTCAGTTCATCGTCTAATATCCGTTTTTTCCATATTTCGCTTATGGGGTCTCCGGATCAATCCTTTAGAATTGTGTGTGGGATCTATATCTCCGATTGGCTACAAATCATAAAATATTCTTAATATTTTCATACTAATCACTTCATACCACTTATCCCAACATACGAACATTATTATTCGCGGAAAGCTAATTATGAATAAGGCTTCCCGTTGGAATACACAAACCGGCACGGAAAACCCCTACCAACAACGACCACTCCCTCCCTCAACTAAAACAAACAAACAAAAACACAATATAAGGAAACAAAGAAATCGCTTTGTGTCTGGTGGTGGTGTGTTTATTAGACTACCCCAAATTTAAAAGACACATATATACGTTGCACATAGAGAACCGCCTTCTCTCCCAAATCCTGGACCCCTCTGCATGGTGGTTCCACGTGCACATTCAGCAGTGGGCATATTTCTGCTTGCATCATCCTGTTTAAATGAGGTACCATGTATTATGAATTATCTTCGGTCGTTCACATCACAACCTAGTCTCAACACTGCTTGATCACTACCCTTTTTTAATAACAGAAAAAACTGAAGAAAATCACCCTGTCAGCAAAAGTAAAGTTCTTAATGTCTCATTTTTAGGTCAAGAAACAATGCACCCTACACGAATCCCCATCAAGAGCTTGCGTTATAACCAGGGCGCAGACACCTGTTTGAGACTCTTCACGCCATACTACAAAGTACAAATACTTCCCCAGAAAAACACAATCTTTAGTTCCGTTTATGTGGGAAATAATCGACATCATAATTTACTTTGGGGTAATTATTCAGATGTTTCGTGAGGGTACATATGTTCTATTTATCACATTAAGCCGTCATGCTTCAAACAGCTTTCCACCGAAATTGGCCCAGACAAGCTTCGCTCAACATGTGCACATCAAATGAAAGCCGCGAGCGAGAGAAAGACATGAATGGTATTATCAGCTAGTTTTCGACAGATATCCCCCTGATTACCCGGTAACACACGCTTAACGCGGTATATTGCGACACCAGGTGGTTTAAGCCCATTCCCTTGCTCTGCAGACTGCAGCGCTCTCACGTTCAACATCACAGCTGTACGCTTAGTATGGTTGTACCACGAAATCATGTGACGCCACCACAGCAAGCCAATGAGACCAACAAAGCGAGTCGCTATTAAGTCGATGTTTTCAGTACGTCAGTGATTTTTGCTTTAAGCCGCATTAGCAATCTTGCAGTTATTCGAGGAGATCGATGTTTCTTGTTGATCTCAGTAATAAGTGTTTGGCTTTGACATGGAATAGTGTATTGCGTTTAGTAGTGATATTCAGGAAAGTGTTTAACTAGACCTTATGAACAATACGCAATGTCTCCGAATAAATGAAGATGTATGTTTTATGTACATACTCTCCTGTGATACATGTGTTTTGAGTTCTGTAAAAGATACGCTATTTATGCAAATGTCTTCAAAGGACACATCCCATGATCCAGCAAGTGCAGTGGTATTTATTGCAAGTCATGATTTCACAGTCAAATCGTGCTTAATCGAGAAAGAAGGGAGACGTCCACATTTAATTATATCGTAGTTAGACTATCATGCACAGTCGCTAACACCACATTGTACTCTTGTAGTGACATTCACGCAGATCATTATGACACTGCGGGTCCATCCCGTCGCATAATCTCATCGACGACAAAGTGATTGTTAGGCCGCTTCAGTTGGTCGTAATTATCGCACTGTTACATAAGCTTTGTTTGTTTGGTGTTTAACACCGCACTCAACAATATTCCAGCTATATGACGGTGGTCTGTAAATAATCGAGTCTGGACCAGACAATCCAGTGATTGACATAATGAGCACCGATCTTCGCAATTGGGATACGATGACATGCATCAACCAAGTCAGCGAGCGAGCCTGACCACCCGAACCCATAGCCGCCTCTTACGACAAGCAAATTCGCCGTTTACCACAAGCATGGGTTACTGAAGACCTGTTCTACCCCGGATCTTCACGTGTCTGTTACATAAGCTATGCAATGGGCGTTAATTATGAGACGGCTAGGTATTTTCATGACAGTATCAATTTAATCCGTATCGAAATGCCACATTATGAATTCATGATATACATAACAATCGGTTTGTCTGGTCCTGTCTGTATTAGAATTCAGTGTCCTCTAGTAATAAATTCCAAAAATCAGTTCGCGAAGTTCGATGTTGTGATGCCGTAAAAACTGTAAGAAACGAAACCTTTAAGAAAATTCAAATACTTATTCATGATATATTACGGTTAAATAAATAGATCTATATAAGTTTCATAACTGGTCTGTGAAGATATTTTCGAACTGTGAAATATCTAACTGCAGTTTTAACTGTTAATACTCGACCTGGAACATTTAAGTCTCTTTTCTTATCAAGTGCCCTCTCATCTAGGCGTCTTTGACAGTAACGGGCATCGGGGTTTTTGTTTATAGTTATTTCCCCACCCCGGAACGAAAACAACAATACCCATTTGGCCACCATTGCGTTGATCACTCATTGTTGGAGCCCATTACTTCAGTATTACGTGGCACGTACGTGCCATGATGTATTGTGTGTAAATATTTAAATGCCTCTTATTTTATTATGCCCGCCACCACAGAACAGAGACCTATCTTTGTTGGCAAGAGCAACCATTAAGTGAGGAAAACACGTACCGCGTAAATTGGCCGTGCTCTGCTGTACATTAAAACACGACCGTATTACACCACCTACAACAATGGCGAGGGAGAAAACAGCCAATCGCGTTACGTCTTGCAATGGGTCATGCAAACAACCAATAATATTACGTCTTTGATTGCGCAATGACACCTGTGTGTTCCGTGGTAACAAGCCAGTCATCAAACAGACGTGCTGCTGAGATCTAAGACATTCGTCGATGTCTCTTGATAGTTCTGCGGTGTTAAATAACTATCGTGTAATATATCTGTACATGTGGCCATTGTTCAGAAGCGTTCTTTGATATACATGCAGGCCGACAGATATGCGGTCAGGCTTTATAGAAGGGTGATTGTTAATGAACATCAGCGCTCCAGAACCACAACTGTTGCACTCTCAGTTGAGATTCTGTAGCAACGACTGTTCTCAATATTGTTGTTGTTGTTGTTGTTGGGTTTGGCAGAAAAAAGGATCTGTTTTTTTTTTTACTGCCTCAGGTACCACGTAAAACCAACAAACACTGAAATACTTTTACAATGCCACTCTCTTGTATATTATTTTAGATGGCATATGTTGGCACAAATAATGTGTCTGAACTGTTTGATTGAAATTCTTAGACGTTGCTCTTGGTCTTGCTTGACAACGATAAAAGGATCTATACCGAAACGTCACATCATACTAGAATAAAGACGTTGGCATCCATAAAATATGTTGCCTTTTAATAATGTGTATGTCTAAAGGGAGGGTTTGGTCATCATTTTAATAAGGGCACATTTAAATCGCATTCCGACATTGTAAGGAGTTTTAATGAATCTCCAATTTAACCCATGATGATTTGTTGTTGAACTTGAAAAGATAGGAATGATTTTGGCTGTGCGGAGTTTCGTCCCTTAGCCATGCCAGGAACCACTTGTCGTGGGTTCGAATCTCAATTTCGTCCATATAATGATCCTAGGTCTGTACCAGACACTACTCGTTTGTTTCACCAAAGCTCTGACGACCAGCCTCGCGTAGTGTGGCGTTTAGCCCAACTCATCCTCCTACCCTCTCAGCAGGCAACTGAGCACGATTTTGACAGGTCTGTGGGATGGCTTCCATACACGTCACACCGAGATGGTAGTTCTTTTGCGTTAAGCATTGGATCCCCCAGGAGTAGGTGCATGTTTATTTGTGTGGCGCACATCTAAACCACAGAAGTAAATACTGCCGAGACGATCGGGGAGGTAACACAGACACACAGACAAATATACCTTCATTGCGTACAACTCTGTCTTTGAAGTTGTCCGACAGACACACTTATACAGATAGCGAACTGGAACAGGTTGGGGGCGTTGGCATGTAAGACAGACATGTCGACCAATGGTAAAATAGCACACTCTGGCAAGAACGGACACTTCTTTACCCGGACTTTATTTAATATAGACAAGAATCAAAACTTAAGGCTTTTAATTCCTGTAATAAGTATACGCTTACTCTGGTAATATAATTATTTAGATAACGGGCTCTTTTTTGTCAGGATCGTTTTGCTTTTCATTTTTGAAATGCATTAAAGGGAAACCACACTCGAACCTTTAAATCATTGAAATATGGATCGGCTTTTTCTTTGCGGACTCAAAATTTGCTTATTATGGACCATAATCTCGACTGGTTTGACATGTGTTCGGCGCTATTCTCGCTGAAGCGACATCTATCGGAGAATCGAGGAATGAGAAGCAGTATATCATAACAAAGGATATACAACAAAAAAGAGCTGCAGCAGTTTTGTTGTTGATTAATGCCTACAGACTTGAAAGGGGGATAAAGTTGGTAATGTGCATGGTTTTGAACGGTTTATGAATAAGTCTGATGTGGGTACTTGTGTCATGACATTTGCAAGTGGAAAGTATAATTCCGCAAACTTAGAATGAAGGACACTGTTTAATGCGAACAACGAAGCTATACAGATTTAAAAACAAGTGATGCAGAAGGGACTGAGACAATATGTTCTCGTTTAGAACAGAGGCAAGAAAATCCAGACACGCCATTACAGATTAATGATGAGTACGATGATCGATGGGACGAGACTCTGTGCAACGCTGTAAACTACACATCAGAATGTACAGGAAGAGACACAAGGACTTACAACAAAATTTGATCCTGAAACTTGACTTCGAGGATACTGAGGTCCCTGGACAAGAACATACATTTTTTTACAGATACTTGCTAAAAAGAATGTTATTGTGCAACAAATCATATTTTCATGTGCGCACACACACTGGCCGCGACTTTGGGATTGGAGGTAGTCGTGTGGAATACATAATCAGTTGGATGTTCGAATGAATACAGATAAATGAAGGTCACTCTCGCTGTGAAAGGTTGTGGCCTTAAAGCCAACCAGAGCCAAGGAATAAATAATGGCAATCCGTTTATCCCAGGTATGGCTGCAGATGGGGGTGCCTCGTGTGGAGCGGAAGGCCTGATGATGGATGAAGGTTGTGGGAGGAAGTTTAAAGGTGGTGTCGCCGCACGAGGATGCTGACCCAGGAGTTTTCATGGCTTTTACAATTAAAGGAAACAAATATCATTTTCAATGGTCTCACTTTGACACTGACATTGTAAGGAATCAATATTGGAGGTAAAACAAATTGAAATATGAGCAAGGTAGCAAATTGACCAAAGGAACCTTTGAAGTGATGTTGTTAATGTTGCTATTGTGATGGTTCGCCATTCCACTATAATGTGTGCGTCATCCTTATTTGGTATGTTGGTGTTGAAGTTGCCATGGTGGTGTTTTGATCAACTTTCTGCGTCGCCATTCCAACATTTCCACAATTATTTATTAACCCTATGCATCAAGCTTCTGAACAAGGCACAGAGGAGGAAATAGGCTCTCGCTAGCTGGCAAGACTTAGCACGTCTGATTCAAGCCATTCAAACAGCAATTTGTCTGCTGACATGCATGTTGTACACCAATCTAGCAGTGACGTGTTTTCTTAATTACATAGACATTGTCTTAGTTTCACACACGTTATTAATTCCAACGTCTAGACGGTAATTGTTCTGGAGCACCAGACCGCCGTGCCCTGCATGTTAAAAACCTTAAGTCATATTTCAGATTATTCCAATGTTTAAACTGCATTTTCAGCATGTGATATATATGGTCCTTCTGTAAGGTAGGCTTCTGTGGGACTACTTTACAGATAGAACATTTAGAATGGTTGTCTTAGTGTTTGTTTTGGTCACGTTCAGGACATTTGCGGAGAACTTTCTCTGAAACAAAATTGTTTATTGTGTCAGTGATTGTCTTCGTCGCGTTATGGGGTTGGATGGAGAGCTAAACTATGACTACTGACCAGTTTACGCTGCCATGCAAACAAATTGGTCAGTTGATGACCAGAAGTGGGTCAGGAAGATACAATCCAAGTATCAACATCCACAAGGACCGGAAAGTCAAACTGGGGTCAGATTGGCGATTTGTGTACGGCAAAGAAACAGTCAGAACTACCGTCATGGATAGAAGTGGATCTCGGTTACCAAAACAAACAGATCCATATTCCCAGCGTGGTTCAAGCTACTGAGGAGCCACATCCTATATATCTGCCATTACCGAGGACATTTACGGCTCCAGATGCATGTACGTGTAGCCTGCATCAGCTACGTCGTATCAGTGGCAGACTCCCTCCCAGAAGGGGTCAAGCGGGAGGTGGTCAGGTTCCCAAACTCGGCCATAATGGAACTTATGGTTTATTTCGGTGACCCATGAGTAGACTGAATGTCTAGGGCTGTGTGTACAAAGACACATATCAAGAATGGTACATGGGGTATGTGATACTATCGCCTCGACGGGTATCGTCTGCTCCCGATCGTGTGTCGTCTGCTGAGACTTCCTTCCAGCTTTTGCGGAATCCTTCATGGGTATCTGTTACTGGGAATGCCTGCAGTGGTTCATGAAGTCTTCTTATCTGCCTTGAATCTTGTACTGGAACTGGAACGATCACAAGCTACATACATGCAATGGGAATGTTTTCATGAAGCAACATTGCAACAAAATAATGTAATTGTTTAAGGGCGCTGACGGTTTTGTTGAGTAAGTGAGGGTTTTAAATGGCAAAAATTCAGCTATATCACGGTGGCATGCCATTAATCGAATCTAGGCTAGACACACCGGTGGTTGATAGCAAGAACAACTATCGACGGAATCGGCTTCTATGACGCACTAGCAACATGGTCACCACTGTTAACTACGATCCCCCCTTACAACCGTTGGATGCTGGAGATCCCTACAGTAATAACGGGTTTAGGAACTCTGTTCCACGGCGCTAGTACAATGGACACTGTTCCAAAGCTTGAGTAATAGAGTAAGAAATACGTGAATACAAAATGTAATTGCTTCTCGAAAAGGGGTCTTTCAAGCGATTCTTCAGCAAACGAAAGGAATCAAATCCCGTTTCTGTCAGAGAGTTCGGTAATTGCAACAATAAACCCTGACTAGCTACAAAAGTTATTACACTGAACGAAAATTGAATTCATTATTCACAGACATATCATTCAGAAAGTATCTCGCTATAAAAATCATCAATTAACTTCTGCGACAGCCATGCGCCTCGAAGCTTACACGGGTCACTGGGATACCTAAGGGCAAATATTTATCTTCCAGGAATAAGGGTCATCGAAAGGATATTCAATTGTAATATGATTATTGATACGTATCTAAGCTTAACGTGAACTGATTTAATCGTGGGGTTAGATCTACATTACACAAGACCACGATAAGACTTGACAAGGGTTCATAGTGTTTGCCTATAAGGTATACACCATATATGACCATACACACATCGATGACGTTAACACTTAATCAACGCTGGCAATGTTTTCATTTGGTTTCAACCAATTTATATTAGTTGATTTTACTCTTGGCCTATTTTCTTAGCAAACACACTTCGGCCTGTTGATGTAGGATTACTGTTCTCGTCTTCCTATGCTAAAACATACCTGTTTCGCACACCCGTGAAGGGGGCTATATAGGTCGGCGTAATCTCTTGGGTCGATATGTAATATACAATTCAGTTGTTCGTCGAACGTGATGTCCCATTCATACGTCTGAATTTGTAGTTGTGAATCTGACCGTGGGGACGGAGGGTGGGCAAGGCTCAAAAAATCTGGCAATCACAGCAAATTTGATTCAGGTTCCTGAAATACGGCTACTCGTGTCTGCTAGGTAAAATTGTTTGATGTATAATCAATCTCAGATGGACTCAATTATTAATCACAAGATCTAGAACTAACACAACTGATGAACTTAAATGAAGTTACACCGTCAAAGTATGGTTTTACGCCGCAATATTCCAGCAATATCACGTCGGGGGACACTAGAAACGGGCATCACACATTGTACCTCGGAACTGAAGGTTTCGGAGCATGGGACCGCCTCCGTGGTCTAGCAATAGAGGGTCCGCCCGGAGAGCGGAAGGTCGGAGGTTCGATCCCCGGTCGCGTTATACCAAAAGAAGTTAAAAAGATGGTACTTGTTACCCTGCCTGGCGCTCGGCATTTAGGGGTTTAAACAAGGACTGATGGGCTCGGAGTCAGTATTTTGTGTCTAAGTGGGGCATTCACGTGAAGCTGAGGCATGGTATCTCAGTGGGCTAGCACTATAAAGTCGGTTCAGTCCGGTCAAGTACAAGCAGACACACACACATGCATGCACGTCGCTATAGAAAAGAGTGCAACAATCATGAACGCGACGTTAAACTTCATGTCCCCTCACCTAGTCGGAGCATATACTAGTCCCACTGGTTATTCAAGCAGGGGTGTCGTTATGACATGTGGATGATATCACGCCCAATAGGTGCGTGCCTATTCCTCGATCGATGTGCTGTCTGCACTAGATACACCAGGAACTGCCCCATGAGCTGGTACACATGGTACATGTTTCTGCACAACAACATATGTATGATGAACCTCCCTGTATTGGATTCTCGGAAGATTTACTTTGGAATGTCTGAAAAGCACGTGGTGGGCGGATCAACCTGAGCTCATTCTTCACTAATTGTGCACACATCTCTCTGAACACATTCTAGCCTGGGAGATATCGCGAAGGCTTAAACTGTGCATCTGCGGAAAATATGAGTCGTAACCACTCGTGACTTCTCGGTATACCTACGTCGGTCAGGTATTCCTGATCGAAACAATTGCCATGGAACAAGTCGTCTTCTTATAGGTTACGAAAAGAGCCGAACTGTGACGAAGAGTCACGAAATCTTTCGAATCCTGTCCATCGAGAAAATGGATTAAATTGGGCTACCGGGGTTGCAATGCCTGCTGTTGAGAGGGGTTGGTTGGTTGGTTTGTTGTTTAACGCCGCACTCAGCAATATTCCAGCCATATGACGGCGGTCTGTAAATAATCGAGTCTGGACCATTCAATCCAGTGATTGATATCATGAGCATCGATCCACGCAATTGGGATCGATGACATGCGTCAACCAAGTCAGCGAGCCTGACCACCCTATCCCGTTAGTCGCCTTTTAGGAGGTGAGAGGGGAATTTGGGATGTTCAAAGCTGTTAACAATATTCCAGCTATATCTTGATATGAGGCACCAAAAACGAGTTTTATCCTTGTTTGAAATTGAACCTCACCGAGTCTGGAGTGACAAGCTGACCCTTCAACCACTGCGCTACCCTATCATCCCTGTCTGTCTTTGTAGCAGGTGTAATGTAGACGGGAAGACACGCTTCAGATGTGAATAACGAACATTCTTACTGTTTTTCTTCGAGAAAAAATGCATGTTTACGAAACACGATGATTTTACAAGGTGAAAATATTTCCCTAAAAACAACACGTTAACGCATACCCCTATCCAATGTCACAACACAAACGTCAGGGCTCGCGCATGTTTTGCATGTGAGATTAGACACAGGCTGCAATGAGCACCGTTCACCTCAAACTGCCATCATGTTTACGCTCAGCCGTTTCAAACAACACTGACTTCACTAATGTCATCCAGAGGTAACCGCGAACCAAACCTCGGGTTGCAAGCAAAAGGTTGCAGGGAGGTTCCAAATGTACCGCCCGAGGGCGGAGTTTTGTACATCACTGGATGTAGTTGTCAGACAAGCATGATCTATATGTGATCCTTATTTTAGCTCTGTTTGTAGACCCCGTGATTAGAGACACATGCAGCACGTTCAGGTAAATCTAAACGAGGGGATGCGGAGCTTGGAGATGGGTCATTTCTCTTTGGTTTTACGTGTGTGTTTACTATTGTTGGCATATTCAGAACGACAATTATGTTGTTGACAGTCTCAAAAATTGAAGAGATCATTCCCACGGATAAACCCTCTTTTCTGAGGGGTAAGAGTATTGCCTGAAAAATAAATAAATTTATGTGATTAATTTTTATAACACCAATTAATATGGTATCGTTATGTCATGGTAAAACAAAGGTAAACGTGGATAAAACATGACAGAACCACTTATGGTGTCATGCACTCATGACATTGAGTCACTTTCGGGGTGGTCCAGTTGCTTAGTGGTTAAAGCTTTCGCTCGTCATACCGAAGACCGGGTTTGATTCCTGACATGGGAACAATGTGTGAAGCCTCTTTCTGGTGTGCCCTTTGGTGATATTGCTCGAATATTGCTAAAAGCGGCCTCAAACCACACTCACTCACTCTCTCTTTCAAGTCATTTACATATCCATACATTTAAAGATACTATTTTGACCCAGTCATCTAAGATGGCTGTATGGTGTGGCATCTGGTAGACACTGGAAAGGGTTCTAATTAAATAGTTATTTGATGTTGTTTTTGGATTTGTCTGCACTGCACCATCTAAGACCAGCATCACCTGCTTTCCTCCCACATCAAGCTGATATATGATATGTTTGTTTGTTTATTTGTTGTTAAACGCAGACTCAAAAAAAATCCAGTTATATAACCCTGTTCTATCAATAATCGAATCAGGACCAGACAATCCTGTGATTGACATGAGCAATCTACTCTTTTGGGATATGATGACATATATCAACCAAGTCAGCGAGCCTGACCACCCTATCCCATTGGTTGCCTCATACAACAAGAATAGTCGCCATTTACGACAAGCATTGGTTTCTGAAAACCTATTTTAACCATGATGTCCACTGGTGGAGATGTGAAATGACTGAAATACTGTTCAAAATGACATAAAACAAAACACTTCACTCACTCACTCACTCACTCACCCACCCACCCACCCACCCACTCACTCACTCACTCACTCACTCACTCACTCACTCGCCATCCAAACCAAAAGCACCAAAACACCATCAATGGATAAAAACTCTTAAAATGTATCACAGGAATTCAATCATGAAAATACACTGAGAGTAAAACCAAACGCTATCCTGTTCAAAACATTTCGAAAGTAAACCATTCCTAAAGTTTCAGCCACATAAACAAACCCGTAAATCTTCAAGTAAAACGTTTAAGTAAACCATTCCCAAAGTTTCATCCCCAAAATAAAACTGTAAAAATACTGGTACAAGACTCCAAGTAAAATCAGGTTGATGGCCAGGGTGAGGTATGTAAGCACAGATAGGCTTATTTAGTACTGCTATCCTCCATCAGTGTTTAGACAACAAACAGACAATGATCGTCATGACGTTTCACAAACAAACATAAGTCTCATCCCAATCATCAGCTTGGAGCCAATCTAATGTAACGGTACCATGAGCTGCAGGCTTGTAGATCATGTACCTCACACCTCGTAGCCATCAATGAAAGTGACAAGTTGGCTGATCATGGGTTGTGTGTTAGGTGGTCTGGTGTTTATTGCCGTGAGGTATCTCTCTGAAATATGCGTGTATTGTGTTATCAGGTGTGTGTCATGGCAGTTGGACATCATGCTGTTTGATGGGTCAATTTGATTGATACTGTTTCTTTTCAAACAGGGATTTGTGTATTAGTTGGACAGTATAATAGGATCAAAAGGCTTAACTGTGTGAAACTCCAAAGGAATAAAAAGTGACACAATTACATATTCTTTGAGACCCGTGAAGATGGGGGTCAGAATAGGTCTTCAGCAACCCATGCTTGCCGTAAAAGGCGATTCTGCTTGTCGTAAGAGGAGACTAACGGGATCGGGTGGTCAGTCTCGCTGACATGGTTGATGCATGTCATTGTATCGCAATTGCTCATGATGTCAATCACTTGATTATCTGGTCCAGACTCGATTATTTGCAGACCGCCATCATATAGCTGGAATATTGCGGAGTGCGGTGTTAAACAACAAACAAATTTTTTTTGAATATGGTGAATATCCCCAATCATTAGACGAAGAATGTTATTGATATGAAGGATATGATGTGAATATGTTGTCTTTGATGTTGTCCTTTTCTTGAATATGCTGCAATGAATATGCCCTAACAGAATATGAAGAATATGATGGATGTGATCGATATCATAGACACGATGACTAGAAAAGATATTAATATGGTAAATATTATGGCTATATGGTGAATATAAGAGATATGATGTGAATATGTTGCCTTGGATATGCCGAATACACATGAATATTATTGCTGCGGGAAATATGATGAAAATGATAAATATGGTAATGTTATGGATGTCCTGAAAATGATGGGTATGGTGAATATGATTGATATGACAGATATGGTAATATCATGTAAATAGTAAAACAATGTTATAAAAAAGTCAGTTTTAATCCTCAAGCAGTGTTGTTGAACATGACAAGAAATATACAGTCAAAGTCACATAAACTCCCATCAGGCATCAGTTTCAGAGTCGGCTAATAAATAGTAGCTGCTTATAAGCAATTTAAAACCTCATCCAATTTAAGACACACCCATATATTTCTGATGCCTTTTTACTGGTAAAACAAAGCATTGCATGATGGCTATGCTATTCCCCTAAAACATTTTATCACCAGTTGAAGAATTCATTTCAAATTATCCAATATACATATTCATGATGCCTTTCTACTGAAATATTGCATTGCATGATGGGTATTATATTCTCCTAGAAACAACTTATCAGCAGTTAAAAAATTCCTTTCAATTTCAAATTAGTCCATATAATAATTCCTGATGACTTTTTATTGAAACATTGCATTGCCTGATGAGTATAATACGCCCCAAGAAACAACTCGTCAGCAGTTCAAGAGTTCCTTCTTGTTTCAGACTATCCCATGTATTTCTGATGCCTTACTGCTGAAACATTGCATACTGGGTATAAAGTTCCCCCAGAAACAACTCATAAGCAGTTTAATACTCCTTCAATTTTAACACTAACACATAGGCTTCTGATTCTTTACTATGAAACATTACATGCTGAGTATTATATTCCCCTAGAAACAATTCATCATCAGTAAAAAACTACTTCCATTTTAACACTACTACATAGGCTTCGGATGTTTTTCCACTGAAACAAAGCATTGCATGATAGGTTTAGTGCTCCCCTAAAAACTGCCTATACTCACCAACCTACCTAGGAGTGTTTGCTAGTCAAACATGACTTAATAAATCAAGCAGTTGTATGTGACAATAGCTAAGATGATGTTTATACAGGCGGCTGTGTCTCACAATATGTCAACTCCTCATGTCAAGTGCCTGTTGTAGGGGGTGGAGTGCTCAAGAATGACAGTCTGAATAACGCTTGCTTCAATGAATACTTAAACATGTGCTCAGCAGGTATGAATGAAGATGAGTATATAAATATTTAGAAACAGGAGTTTTTCTTTTATGATCATATGAATGTCAAGGACTTCAAGGGTATATGTGATTATATGAGTCAACACCGGGCAAGATTAAATATTACTGCTTATGGGGTACTGGCTTTGATTTGGGTTCTTTATATTTGAGCGTGGTTTAAGTTTCTGAAGCTGATATGATTCGGGTAAAGGGTACAGAAGAAAATGAATATGTCAAGGATGGTATGAAGACATGGATGGTTATTGATATGCTTGTTCTGAAAGATTTTGCGTGTATTTGTTGTTTTAATGCCGCACTAAAAAATATTCCAGATTTATGACGACAGTCTGTAAATAATCGAGTCTGTGCCAGACAGTCCAGTGATTGAAATCATGAGCATCGATCGAAACAATTGGGATACGATGACATGCATCAACCAAGTCAGCAAACCTGACCATCCGATCACATTAGTCACCTCTTACGACAAGCATGGGTTGCTGAAGACCTATTCTATCCCGGATCTTCATGGGTCTTGTTTTAAAAGGGAGCTTGTATGATTTATTAAACATAGAAAAGGCAGTGTGTTTTTGGAATGTCACTCCTGACATGTTTTGGCTCAGTTATGAATTTATTAATTGTTTTTTTATGAAAATCTCTACTTTCTTTATCAATATGCCAAGGAGCTGAAGGCGAATTATTAACTTTCTTTTGTCAGGGTTGATGTTCAGGTTAATACCCTTTGAAAGATTTCTTGATACAAAAGTAATATTTTCAATCACTTGCAAAAATTAAGTTCAAGTCAAGAAATGAAATTTGACAAAAAAGTCAAATTGACCAAGTCTTCAGCAAACCATGCTTGTAAGAGTCGTCTGGGGGTCAGACTTGGTTGATGCATGTCAGTTGCGTAGCTCAATGCTCATGATGTCAGTAACTGGATTGTCTGGTCCACATTCAATTATTTATTGATCGCCATTAAGTAGCTGGAATGTTGCTGAGTGCAATGTTAAACAACAAACAAACAAACAAATCCATTACAATGTGAGTTATCATTAAAACTCTCGTCAATTGTTACATAATAGCCATATTTGAGAAAATATTGACTCCCTTGAGACATTATCCTGGTTCTCACAGCTCTTGATGCCTGAGGAGAACAAATTAGCACTGTGTGTAGCTGCTACGGCTGTCCTCGCATTTCTCATGAATGAAAACCAGTGCAGGACGTCTTAGAAAATAGGACGAGCGAGGTACAGAAGCCGACATGTGAAATGACCCATTGCGGACGTGCTTCAGCGTGCCTGTTCTTCTTTACAGAGGAGCAAGAGCTCAAATCCCTGTGATGATTCAAGGATAAATATGAAAGAATTACTAGTTGTATGCAGGCAGTATTTCAAAGTAATGAGAAATGAATAACAACTTTAAACAGAGCGAGTCTGTGATTGTGAAGTTTATAGATACAAAGTTTTAACCATGGGACTTAATTTCAAAAGGCTCGTGTTCATCGGGTGCATTTTAGGTAAACATTTTTTCTTCATTCATGATGTGTCATTCAATGGAAACAGGCGGGTGAATAGGCTTAGTTTCATTGAAGGCTACCCTTATCATGATAGTGATGTTGACAGTGATAGATGTATGTTCATAACTGCTAACATATGGAGTGAATTATTATGTTCAGGATAAAAGGCTTAAAAGATTAAGTTTGAAACTGACTTCTATAATATTGGGTCATGAAAATTGTGTACTGAGAATGTTTGTCTTTAAAGGCTTAAAGGATTATATTTAAGACTGACATCTAAAAATATTGGTCTAAGGTGATGGTGAAGTAAAATGTCTGTCTAAATAGTATCTTTGAACTTTTTCATGTCTTGGAAGAAAAATAGAGTTTTATTATGTTAAGGACATATATTTTGTACATCATTTTCATGTGTCAGTGTTTGGGTAAACATTTCGTATGTACGGGAGATATGGTAATTTTTACAGTCATTGATCAGTGAAAATTTAATTTAATTTCAATGTTTGTTTTTTCAGCCTTCTATATGACCTTATATGTAACTCTAAGAAATCACTATACAATAATATTTGTTTGCAGTGTTGTTTTATTTCATCCACAAAAAAATGCTGAGGAGCCTGCTTCACAAAGCAGTCAGAGTCTACAGAGCATAAATATATAGTTATAAGAAATCACCTTATAATAATATTTGTTTGCAGTTCTGTTTTATATTCCATCCTTTAACCTTTCTAATGAAAAAGGACCAGGGCTATCATTACTCCTCTATTTTAGCATAGACTTATGACAGAGGAAGGCACTACAGCTATCATAAGTCCTCTATTTTAGCATAGACTTATGACAGAGGAAGGCACTACAGCTATCATAAGTCCTCTATTTTAGCATAGACTTATGACAGAGGAAAGCACTACAGCTATCATTACTCCTCTATTTTAGCATAGATTTATGACAGAGGAAGGCACTACAGCTATCAGTACTCCTCTATTTTAGCATAGACTTATGACAGAGGAAGGCACTACAGCTATCATTACTCCTCTATTTTAGCATAGACTTATGACAGTAGAGAGCACTACAGCTATCATTACTCCTCCATTTTAGCATAGACTTATGACAGTAGAGAGCACTACAGCTATCAGTACTCCTCTATTTTAGCATAGATTTATGACAGTAGAGAGCACTACAGCTATCATTACTCCTCTATTTTAGCATAGACTTATGACAGAGGAAGGCACTACAGCTATCATTACTCCTCCATTTTAGCATAGACTTATGACAGTAGAGAGCACTACAGCTATCAGTACTCCTCCATTTTAGCATACACTTATGACAGTCACACACACATACACACTAAAAGTGCAATAATCTTGTACGCGATGTTAAACCCCTGACCCCTCCTATACTTTGTCATAGACCTTCGACAGTCTTGCATTACAGCTATCATATCTCCTATACTTGCACATAAACTTATGACAGTTGTAGCATTACAGCTATCGTAACTCGTATATTTGAACATAGACTTACGACAGTGACATGGCACTGCAACTATTGTTATCCCTATACTTCAGCAGTGACTAGACAGTTGTAGCTTTTGACAATCAGATGTTGCATGTTCTGTGCATCTGACAAGAACCAAATATTTTAATTAGCTTGACATTTGCCGTTTCAAGTTCAAGTGAGAGAATTTCTTTCTCAGCCTTCAGCAGTATTCCAGCAATATCATAGCGGGGAACACCAGAAATGGTCTTGCCAAATTGTACCCATGTTGGGAACCAAACTCTGACGCCAGACTACTCTGCCGTCCCCTCATAAGTTAGAGGGGGCACGGGTGGCCCAGTCGTTTAAGGAACCGCGAATCACTGTGCAGAGTTGCGTCCCTTGGGCACGCCAGAAACCTATGATTATGGGTTCTAATCCCGGTTCGCCCCGATTATGTTTCTAGGTTTGTCAGCACCAGACCCGTGCTCGTGGGTTTCACCGAAGTGGTAAACGGCTGAGACCTGCATCACTTCGGGCTTTTTTCCCACATTAAGCTGCGACGCCGTGATATAACTGGAATAGTGTTAAAAGCGGTGTTAAACCAAACTCACTCACTCACTCATAAGTTTGAGCAGGTGGATGATGTAACAGTGTCATATATGGCCCTAACACTCATATAGTGGGGTGATGCTTGGTAGTATGCCCAGTACATCACCCACCTTGTCATACTAATCTATAGACCGGCCATATGCTCTTCTCTGGTAACACGCCTCCACCAGAACTGGAGGCAATGACTTGAGATAGCCTCCCCTACCATATATTTTGTATTCAATTAATCTTCATGTATTTTCTTAACCTTTCTGGGCCCAGCTATGTCAATAGCCATAGGCCATTACGTACGAGGCTGGTTGTATGAGAAGGCAGTGGAAAAATGCAGTCTGGCTTCTTGTGAAACCTGCATGTTGAGAATGAGGTAGCTGTATGCATGGTCCATTGAAGTGGAATCGGCATGGCACCGTCTGGTATCAATTACTGGTTATTGTATATCTGTTGATACTGAATACATAAACAGAAAGTAACTATAGAATGGGCTTGGGAGAAGAGGGCGAGTGGAGGTTGCTTTCTGCTGAGTCAGGGGAATTTCAGATGTTCATTTTCAGGATGAAGGAGAGTTGTGATACAGTTTGTGTAACAGCTCATGTTGCAACTGGTGATACAGGTCTTGATATACTCCTGATACAGGTCTTGATGTACTTCTGATACAGGTCTTGATGTACTCCTGATACAGGTCTTGATGTACTTCTGATACAGGTCTTGATGTACTCCTGATACAGGTCTTGATGTACTCTTGATACAGGTCTTGATGTACTCCTGAAACAGGTCTTGATATACTCCTGATACAGGTCTTGATGTACTCCTGATACAGGTCTTGATATACTCCTGATACAGCTTGTGATGTACTCAGATACAGCTCTTAAAGTACTCAGATACAGCTTGTGATGTATTCAGATACAGCTCTTGAAGCACTCAGATACAGCTTATGATGTACTGAGATACAGCTCTTGAATTACTCAGATACAGCTTGTGATGTACTCAGATACAGCTCTTGAAGTACTCAGATACAGCTTGTGATGTACTCAGATACAGCTTGTGTACTCAATTACAGCTTATGATGTACTCAGATACAGCTTGTGATATACTCAGATACAGCTTGTGATGTACTCAGATACAGCTTGTGATGTACTCAGATACAGCTCTTGATGAAGAATAGTAGAATAGAATATAGGGGTAGAATAGGTCTTCAGCAACCCATGCTTGCCGTAAAAGGTGACCATGCTTGTCGTAAGAGGTGACTACAGGATTGGGTGGTCAGACTCGCTGACTTGGTTGATGCATGTCATTGATCCCAATTGTGTGGATCAATACTCATGGTATCAATCACTGGATTGTCTGGTCCAGACTTGATTATTTACAGATTGCCATCATATAGCTGGAATATTGCTGAGTGAGGCATTACACAACAAACCAACCAAGTACAGCTTGTGATGTACTCAGATACAGCTTGTGATGTACCCCTGATAAAGCTAAAATACCTGGTACAGCTTGATATAGAAAGATGTTCTCATGTTGCACATCCTGACACAGCTTGATAATTCCTTGATCAGGGGTGATATCCGCATCTTCTCGAGGCAAGAGAGTTAACTGACTTTAAAAGTCCAGTTTCCACCTTTGCCGAACAAGGCTGGAATTACTGGGCTCGATCGTAGCGCCACCAGTGGCTATTACCCGTTATGCCACTTATAAGCCTCTCCTACGGACCAATCAGATTCCACCTCTCGTATCACTTGCGTTCGCTTCACACAAAATGTAGGGACCCAGTCAGGGCGATCTGATCGATAATCAAGATCTATATTGTGATATAGCGGGTCTTATATCATGAAATGCTTTAAATCACGTGAACAACTTAACTAAAAACATGAAAAGACTTGCAAAATTTCTGCCGACAACGAGTTGGCGCAGCACATGTTTTGCAAATCCTGTAATCGTTAGTCCAGCCAAAAGTAACTCCATAATCCTAGCCTAGTTCAGCAAGGGTGGAAACTGGACTTTTATAGTCAGTTAACTCTCTGGCCTTGGGAAGATGTGATATCCCTTACATTGCACTTGATTGTTAAACTCATTGGTGTTCAGTTGATATAATAGATAGTGATTCTGTACAGATATGAAAAATTGCATTAACTTTTTAACCACACATCTTCAAAACACAAAATAAATGGTGCATGATGCTCCGTGATATAAAGCAGCAAAATATTTCCGTTGTTGTGTAGTTTTAACCGATTCCAGCCACATGTCATTGTGACCAGTTCAGTTTGACGGTTCCATTTTCTAAATTATTGTGGGTAAAGCGCTTAGATAAACTCCCACAGCTACAGCGTCAATAAATCCTCTATAACCGCAGACGGTAGGAAAACATTCACTTGACAAGAAGCCAGAATCTTATCTTTTAAATGAAATAAAAAGACAGAAATGGCCGTAATCAAATGGTCACTTTGACATACACAGATTCCAACCAAATTTGCTGACAATGCAAGTTTTGTATTGCATTATAGGTGCAGTGCATCATTCAAGTTAACACTGCATAATTGCAGCACAAGATCCTGCTTTGATAATGGATGCCACACATTCATACATGCATCTTTAACACAGACACAACATTCTCTTGTCTGAAAACACAACGCAGTCTCCTCCATAGATATATGATATATACAGGTACTGATTATTCACACATGCTTTTGCAAATATGCACTCAATTAGCCCTGCAATTTGATATATAGCTGGTCTGCCGTCTCCAAGGTCATTAAGTTGAAGGTAGCCGTGTTTAAGGTTTCAGGGAACATGACATACAAGCAGGTTCCTAAGGGTCTTCATCAGTTTGATGCTCATCTGGTGAGCGTGTATTGAACGTGTAAAGAGGAACCACACATTTAGCATATCAGTGCTCTACAGAAAATAAATATGTGGTATAGGAATTCTCCAGCGCTGTCAGTTGTGGCAAGACTTTATGTGATGAAGTTTTTTTAGCCTTGGTTGTACATGTGAAGGTCGTAAGTAAAGTTCACTGTTTTGTCTGGCTCAAATAGCTCGCCACTTGTATACATGTAGACTTGATGGGTTGTATAGACATGTACATGCTACACTCCTGAAGTGTGTTGATTGTGGAGTGAGAAATGTCATTTTGTTTAAGTGTGTGTTGAGTATTTGTTGCTTAATGCAACACTCTGCAATACTCCAGATTAGAATACGATAGCCTGTAAATAATTGCGGCTGGGCCAGACAATCCAGTGATTGATATTATGAGCAATGATTCATGCCATTTGTATATGATGATATGCTAAGTCGACCTGCACCGTTTAGTCTACTCTTACAACCAGCATAGATTGTTGGTGACCAATTCTAAACCAGTATCCTCACAAGCTTTTGTGTTAGAAAGGTGATGGTCTTTTGCTGTGTTTAATGCCAGTGTCAGCTTAATGTGGGAAGAAACCCCGAAGTGATGCAGGTCTCAGACGTTTACCACTTCGGTGAAACCCAAGAGCATGGGTATGGTGCTGACAAACCTAGAAACATAATCTGGGCGAACCATGATTCAAACCCACAATCATAGGTTTCTGGTGAGCCCAAGGGATGCAATTCTGCAAAGCGAATCGCGGCGCCTTAGACGACTGGGCCACCCGTGCCACCCGATAGGAATTATAGAATTCTGATGGTATTGTCAATAGTTTGCATAACAATCGATAGCTTCACTTGTCGCAATTAGTTGTAAATAAAACATAAATAATGCATAAGAAAACTCAGTTTTTACAGAATTTTTTTAAACTTGTTTTGTTTAGTAATGGGTTTTGCAATACTACCACAATAGTGAAAATAGCCAAAATAGTCCCCCCTAATATTACTGACACACCAGTATTTATTGTTTTGGTTATCACTCAACTGTGAAAAGGTATAGATTAAGGATTTTTCTAAATAAGCTGGATTGGATCCCTTAAAAGTGAGTGAGTGAGTTGGGTATTCCAGTTATGTGTCAGCTTAATGTGGGGGGAAAGCTTGAAGTGATGCAGGTCTCAGACGTTTACCACTTCGGTGAAACCCACAAGCACGGGTATGGTCTTAACTGGACTGTTGAAATCCTCAAAGACATGACAGCCGTTTGCACCAGGATGTGGATCAACTGGAATAATTTAGTTCAATATGAAGTTTACAGGCAATTACTTGAATACCTCTAATCATTAGTCCAGAAGAAGTTAATAAATGCATCCAACTCAAGTCTAGAAGGATTTGGCAAGTCTACAAATTGAGCATTGTTCTGGACTCCATTTGGACTTTATTTTCTATTTTGTAGATTTATTTCTAAATAAGAAAACTTTATTTCTGGCACTAAATGATAGTCAAGGTAAACAGTTTGGGCCTTGAGAAAGATATTGTGTTTGTTTGAAGTCACGGAGGACTGTTCGCTGCAGTAAAATTCCACCATGCACTTAAGACAGATGGGTTAAAGGTGAGTGTATGTTACCAGTCAGCTTGTGTAAGGCTATTTATAGATATTACTATCAGCGGGAGAATGGTGGGGCGGGGAAAATGTTGCTGGGACAGAGACTCATTGTTTTCTGGTGATAACCATGTGATAGTGATGTGGACTTGGTCTTGTTTGTTTGTTTGTTTGTTTGTTTGTGTAATCGTTGTTATAGCTGCACTCAAAAATGACCCCGCCATATGATGACTGTAAATAATGAAGTCTGGACCAGACAATCATGGGCATCGAACCTTGTAATTGGGATACGATGACATGCACCAACCAAGGCAGTGAGCCTCACTACCTGAACCTGTTAGTCGCCTCTTACGACAAGCAATGTCGCCTTTTATGGCGAGCATGGGTTGCTGAAGAACTATTCTCCTCCTTATCGTCACAGGTTCTTGTCTTGTAGGAATGGTTGCTTGTGAATAAAAACATTCAAGAGGCACAGTGCCAAAATGGTGTGTGAAATGAGACTGATTGTTGCTGATGATCTCAATCAAGCGTTTCAGTGAGTGAGTGAGTGAGTTTGTTTGAAAACATTTCAGTAATATCAAAAGTCAGTTTTATGTGGGAAGAAACCCCGAAGTGATGAAGGTCTCAGACGTTTACCACTTCGGTGAAACCCACAAGCATGGGTATGGTGCTGACAAACCTAGAAACATAATCGGGGTGAACCAGGATTCGA
This sequence comes from Haliotis cracherodii, assembly GCF_022045235.1. Lineage (NCBI taxonomy): Eukaryota > Metazoa > Mollusca > Gastropoda > Lepetellida > Haliotidae > Haliotis > Haliotis cracherodii. The sequence continues at coordinate 51,713,555 of NW_027266319.1, read as the reverse complement.
ACCCACAATCATAGGTTTCTGGCGTGCCCAAGGGACGCAATTCTGCACAGCGAATCGCAGTGCCTTGGTCGACTAGGCCACCCGTGCCCCCTAATCACTCACTGAATATTCCAATACTGGCAGATAGGAAACCTGACACAACTTACATGTTTTGCAAATGGAAACAATGTCAGTACTGAGACTGCCCTGGCAGTGTTGTTGTGAAACTGAACCCCACCTGTGTATCCAGGCTCATGCTGTTGACCACTGGTTGCCCTGTCGCGGGGGGATGTATTCGTACAATCTTGCTGAACCTGTCTTTAAAACATTGCATTTTTCATACTAAAGTGGTTTTTTTTATAAGTATGCAAACTCACTAACCGTCCGAATGTGGTATTTATCCCCAATCAGCAATAACATAAGTCTGTAAACATTTTTGTTTTGTCAGATAAATAAACATTCTTGCCCTTAAAAGTTTGTTTCTAGGACTACAACACCTTATATGCATACAAAGTCTATTCCCTTCCTTACCCAAGCCAAATCACTACCTTTGAAGAAGAAAGAGGTATAATTAGATGACAGAATGAAATAATTAATTAACACTATTTTGTGCCAATTAGAATATTTATTAGCTAGCTTGAATGTAGCTTAATTCCTTGGCACTTTTTTCATGTAAAACATGCATTCTCAAGAAGCTTTGCTGTAGCAAAGTGATTATTTTGAGAGCACTTTGATGAATTGGTCATCATTTCTCACTGTGATCTGTATTGACAGTGCAGAGTGTCTTAATACTTCTTGATTGAGCAGCTAAATGGATTCCTCATTCACATGCCCGGGGACCGTCCCATCATCACATTTGTTATTTTATCTGAAGAAATATTCAAATTTGATTATGTGTTGTAATTATTCTTGTGTGGTTATGGGATTAGCTGAGAAAAGATGGAGGAGCAATTGATGCTGTGTGTTTGACGGGTTGTGTGACGGAGCAGATCGAGGCATTTATAAGCATCGTCCCGGATTAGTTTTGGTTGATTGAATTAAGTTTGTTAAAAATGAGCAGCGCCTGTTTTAATCATTTGAGAATAAGGCTGACAAATGTTTGGGTATTTCTTTGTAGCTGATATTGGATGGCTAATGAAGGATTATTTTGATGAAGTACCAACAATGAAGGATGAGCAATCGTGATGAAATGAATTCAAAGAATGAATTGAATGATATCATTGAATGTTACTTTGTAGCAATGCTGAGGATAGGTGCTGTTTCTCCTCTGTCTTGTAGAGGACAAGTGTCAGATTGTTTTGGTGATTGTTGGGGGGAAGGGTGGGGAATTATGAGGGGTATATCATGATGATTGGGGGTGGGGCATTATGAGTGGAACAGTATGGTGAGGGGGGTGAGGCATTCGTAGGGGACAGTATGGTGAGGAGGTGGGGCATTGTGAAGGGGTGGGGCATTGTGAGGGGACAGTTTGGTGACGGGGTGGGGCATTGTGAGGGGGTGGGGCATCGTAAGGGGACAGTATGGTGAAGGGGTGGGGCATTGTGAGGGGACAGTTTGGTGACGGGGTGGGGCATGGTGAGGGGGTGGGGCATCGTAAGGGGACAGTATGGTGAAGGGGTGGGGCATTGTGAGGGGACAGTTTGGTGACAGGGTGGGGAGTAGGTGATGTGGCTGGGGCAACATGGGGGTGGGGAGGAGGGGTAGATGTAGGAGTGGGTGATGTGGCTGGGGCAACATTGGGGTGGGGAGGGGGGATGGGTAGATGTAGGAGTGGGTGATGTGGCTGGGGCAACATTGGGGTGGGGAGGAGGGGTAGATGTAGGAGTGGGTGATGTGGCTGGGGCAACATGGGGGTGGGGAGGAGGGGTAGATGTAGGAGTGGGTGATGTGGCTGGGGCAACATGGGGGTGGGGAGAGGGGGTGGGTAGATGTAGGAGTGGGTGATGTGGCTGGGGCAACATGGGGGTGGGGAGAGGGGTGGGTAGATGTAGGAGTGGGTGATGTGGCTGGTGAGGACGTTGTGTGGTCTGAAGAACAGGTTAAGGATAAAGATTGGCTAAGATACAAGTGGGAATTAATCAAGATTGAGAAGCAGAGAAATGGGATGTGAACTTGACTGTGGGAGGGAAGAAAGAAGCATGGCCTGGGGGTGATGGATGAGGAGGGAGAGCTGGTTAGAAATAGGGGGTAGAAAGTTGAGGGATCAGGTGGGTTGGGGCTTGGGGGTGGGAGGGGGGGTGGGGGGGGTGGGGGGGGGGGGGGGGTCAGTGGGTGTTAATCTGTGTGTCCATTTAGCCATTTAGGAGATAAACATTATGTATTTTCAGATTTGCTGGTGTTATTTGATTTAGAAATGATGGTATTAGGTGGTTATGGTTGATGAAATCGGGGTGTCTGAATGTACATTAGGTTTTTAAATAAATATGTAACATAATAAGGAGAAGAAATATTGTGATGGGGTGAGTATGATTAATGAGGATTAAGGAGACCGCATGACAGTGAAAGGGTCCTTCCAAGATTGCTGTGATTCAGGTATAGGGTGCAAGATGTGTTACCATGGTGACAGATAGCCCTGAGATGGAGAGGTTTAATGGTGGTGCATTTAGTTGGGAGGGGGCAATGTGTGTGACATGGATAAAGTGTCACCGTGACAGAAAGCCGCAAAGATGGAGAGATTTAGCGGTGGGGCTTTAAGTGGGGAGTGAGGAAGGCAGATAGATGAGGAGGGTGATTGATTCAGGGAGGGGCGTGGAGTAGTTGCTGATTATCGCTGCTGTAATTGGAGTCCGGTGGGAATCAAACTCTAATTACATACTTTAATTTGCTGTAATCAACATCTGTCAAGCAGTGTGAGGGCATCGTATTTGGTGGTTTTATGAAATTTAATTTGTTGTACGAGTGAAAACCCAGCGGTTTGGGAAAATATTTGGAAACACAGAAATGGATTCCCCAAGCAAATATTTGGGGAAAACAGAATTGGATTCCCCTCAGGCTCTGTGCAGTGACGTTACAGATATATCTTGTTCCCAACCAATAACACAGCAAATGTTTCACACACTACCTCCCTGTCTTGCACAGATAAGTCAGCATTAAGACAGCTTCATGCTGAGAATGATATTGTTTATGAATCAGGACTGCCTCCATGGTCTAGTGGATAGTGCGTCTTCCCAGTCTTCCCAGCAAGCAGAGGGTTAGGGTTCGATCCCAGCCATGCCATACCCAAAAATGTCAAAAAATGGTACTTGTTGTTTCCTTGCCTGGCACTCGACCTAGGAGATAACACAAGGACTGGTCAGCTTGTATCCTGTGTCTGAGTGGGATCCTTGTTAAACTGTGGCATGGTATCTCATTGGGCTAGCACTATACAACTGGAATTAGTCTGGACTAGTACAAACAGCCACACACACATATACATGCATGGTGCTATAAAAGTGCAATAATCTTGAAAGCGATGTTGGACCCATCTCACCTCATCTCACCTCACCTCTATGAATCTATTTATATCATATACCTGTGTTGATAATACCATCTTCTTAAAATCTAATATCTTCACACAGTGAAGGGTAAATATGTCACAATTTCAGTTAATTTTTTTACATCAAGTTGGGCTAAAATATCTTAAAAATTTTGATACATCCCCCGATCTTATACAAAGGTACTAATTTTGAACCTTTTATATCTTTGTTGAAATTCTCTCAATGTTATTTTTCATATAAACGTTGTCAGTTTTCATCTTTGCCTCAGAAGATAGTTGTTTTCTTAACAATTTGTCTTGATGATTTTTCTGATAAAAAGAGAATATGTGATAATTTAACAAAAATTAAATTATAGCATAGTTTAATTGTTAACCATATTCAAAACAGCACTGATGGAGAATTGGGGATATCAATGCCTGTAGCTTCACAGCTCAAACCCAAATACAATTATCGGAGAAAAAGTCTGTCATATTCAAACATCACTTAATGAATAATGCATACCAAAGATACCAACGTCATAGGAATTTGTGAATGGCAGACAATTTATAGATAACATGATTTTTTTCATGAATAATTCATGAACTAATTTACCACCCACTGATGATAAGGCTTGTATCTGTTATAAAAAGAAAGTTTTAACTTGAAAGATTTGTTTGTCATTGGCCACATTGCAACCATGAAATGTGAATAATGCACGGCATGATAGACCTCCATTGCTGTAGGCTCTAGGCACAACATTCAAACATTATTTTTGAAGATGTTTTTAGGCCAAGATCTTTGGTTTTTTATACTCTGGAGACTGGTATATTCTAGGTACATTTGTGTTAGTGGGTAGACAAGTTGTTATAACTTATAATAGTTGTGTATACACATTGTAGGACAAATTTTCAATTTCAGGCCATAATTATAGCACAAGAGTCTTTATAACACAGGCACATTCTAGGATTCTTCTTGTGTGTGAAGGGCTGAGGTTAAAATATAACAGTTGTTATAACACAATGTTTTGTTGCTGTATGGTCTGATTGTGATAGCTCACAGTGGTTATAACAACAGTTATAAGTTATAACACAAGCCCATTCTAGGATACATGTTCATTATGAGGGGTTATGTTATAACACAACAGTTATATCACAAGCCCATTCTAGGATACATGTTCATTATGAGGGGTTATGTTATAACACAACAGTTATATCACAAGCCCATTCAAGGATACATGTTCATTATGAGGGGTTGTGTTATAACACAACAGTTATAACACAAGCCCATTCTAGGATACATGTTCATTATGAGAGGTTGTGTTATAACACAACCGTTATAACACAACCCCATTCTAGGATACATGCTCATTATGAGGGGTTGTGTTATAATAGAACAGTAATAACACAAGCTCATTCCTGGACACGTGTTCAATAGGAGGGGTTGTGTTTTAACACAAGCCCATTCTAGGATACATGTTCATAATGAGGAGTTATGTTATAACACAACAGTTATAACACAACCCCATTCTAGGATACATGTTCATCATGAGGGGTTGTGTTATAATAGAACAGTCATAACACAAGCTTATCCAGGTATACATGTTCATTATGAGGGGTTGTGTTATAATAGAACAGTCATAACACAAGCTTATTCTGGAATACATGTTCATTATGAGGGGTTGTGTTATAATAGAACAGTAATAACACAAGCTTATTCTGGGATACATGTTCATTATGAGGGGTTGTGTTATGACAACAGTTATAACACAAGCTCATTATAGGGCATGTGCTCATTAGGAAGGGTTGTGTTCTAACACAATAATTACAACACAAGCCCATTCTAGTATATATGTTCATATGAGGGGTTGTGTTATAACAACAGTTAGCACATTGTACAATACTTGTTCACTGAGGAGCCGAGATGTTTACATCTGGGAGTGTATGGTTGAATAACGAGACATGGCTAAAAGTTAAAACACAGGCAGACTGTAGGACAGATTCAGACTGATGGACGGGATAGGTGAGGTAACAACACTGGCAGTTTGAAGGACACAATTTGAGGTGCAGTAGTTACAACCAGGGGTACAACATAGTCAAATTGTGGGCTAGACATTCAGCATGGAGGTCAATGGTGACAACAAGGTCCATACATGTTTCTAACACCGTGAGAGTCAGGCAGCATGGTGAGTACAACACTCTCCGACACAGCAAGAGGGACCAGCGTTGACATACCGCAACACAGAAACTTTGTAATCAGGTGGAAAATTTAATAGTCTGCTATGGCTGGGCCATCTGGTGAGTCAGTCAGTGTCTACAGACCTCCATGTGAAGTTGAGGCCAGGCAGACGTCTGGTCTGCAGTCTTCCATGTGAAGCTGTGGCCAGAGCAGACGTCTGGTCTGCAGTCTTCCATGTGAAGCTGTGGCCAGAGCAGACGTCTGGTCTGCAGGCGATGTGTCCAACACAGTCGTCCTGGCTCATATCTAGGATGCTCTGAGAAGTCTCATTGTCGTGCATATGTACGGCCATTGTAGCATGTGGATACTTTGAGAGTGGGTATTCATCAAGCTATTTGTACACAAAACTTCTTTCTGTCCTCTTGATGTTGAGATTGGTGTTAATGGTTGTAATACATGTTTACATGTGTAATTGACATGGGTTGATGATGCATGTCACGAGGCATACTGATTGTGGATAATGTGTGTAAAAAACATGAACCATGCTTTCCCATAAGCCTGAAGCTTTATCATGTAGGTGACGCATGGAATATGTGAATACACGAATGGCAGGTTTTAGAACTGACAGGAATATAATAACAATTATCATTCCTGGGTACTCATAGGATCTAGCCATCTGATTGATCAGTTGCCGTCTTTTGAAAAGCTATACAAGTCAGTTGGCCTAACTGTATGGATAATCATGACATCACTGTCCAGAGTTGCCTCCCTTGGGCATGCCAGGAACCTGTGATCATGTGTATATATCCTGGTTTGCTCCGATTATGTTTCTTGGTTTGTCAGCACCAAGTGGCTGCAAGTGGCTTTCACCAAAGTGGTAAACGTCTGAGACCTGCATCACTTCAAGCTTTCCTCACACATTAAGCTGACACACCATTTTATAACTGGAATACTGTTCAAAGTGGCATTAAACCCATCACTCACTCACTCACTCACTCAACCACTCACTCAACCACTCACTCACTCAACCACTCAACCACTCACTCAACCACTCACTCACCCACTCACTCACTCACTCAATCACTCACTCACTCACTCAACCACTCACTCAATCACTCATTCAACCACTCACTCACTCACTCAACCACTCCCTCAATCACTCAACCACTCACTCAATCATGACATCATTATGTTTGATGTGACATCACTTGCTTCTCATGTCACAATTTATTCTGTGGTGCTGTGAGTCCAATGTAGGTCACAAGATTCACTCACTCACTCACTCACTCACTCACTCATGAGGGTCTAAAAGGACAAAATGCCCAAACAGACAACTCTGATCCTGGCATGTTTAAGTGACCATTCTCTCTCCTTAACATGGCAGGTAACAGCATTTTTAATAAAACCAATATCAGTAATAATCAGAAAAATTTTAAACTAGAACTACAAACCATTTAGGACCTTATTCTTAGTCTGCAATATCAAAATATATTCATTTGAGTATTCTCATCTTTCTTCTCTGTGATTATTTTCCACCATATTTTCTTTGTTGAGCCTATCGTACTACAAGTCTCCTATCTTGGTCAATACATCTTGTCACACCTGTCTAATGAGTGTTATACACTACCTTGTGATCTAAACTCAGCTTACCTGGATTAACACCTGTAGATTAGGATCAGAGATTACCCATGTACCTGTCAGGAGGCTACAGGTATGTCACAGGTAGTGTTTATTCTCTTGATCCCGGGATTACCTAGGACTGGTGTGTGGCCATTATGTGGATGTCGGGTAACACTTCTGTTAGCCGCAGGCTTCAACACACGATTACAAATAGGAGGTTTACAGATGTTTGTTGTGTTCAGGGAAAAACCTTATGATAGTGATCCAAGGAGTTTTCTAGAATAACAACCTAATTGCCCTTGCCTGTCAAATTTTAGTTTTTAAAAACAATTCTTTAAAATTGACATTTTCTGAAGCTCTGAAGTATTGAAACAATGTAACATTAAAGGTTAAATCGGCTTCCTCATTATTGGCCCTGTTATCAGTCACCTCTCTAAAGACATACCATTATCATTGTAACTTTAATAACATTGGGAAATATTAGATTCACTTTGGGAATTTTTACTGACATTTGCTGCAGACTCGAATATCAGCCTCTGAGCTGGACTAGATAACTCACTGGTCACCGTGAAAGAATATTGATTCATATTCTCAAATGTCAAAAATTTGATGCAGACAGAAGGAGGAAGTATTTGTGAGTGACGAAGTAATACTAAATAAATGTGTCCGTATCTTGGGGATGTTCTTCTCACATCCCACACTCACATGCTGTGACAACAGACAGGCAGATCCATATAAGGGTGCACGGTGCACACCTCGCTTCAGCCTCTTTTTCAGCCACCAAATATGTTAATCTGCCATGCGTTTTTGTTGATGATTGGGTACAATGTGCTCTCCGATTTCTCACCCCTGATAACTCTGTTACATGTAGTTCAAAGCAGTGTTAAACCCAACCCACTCACTCACTCTTCATCATTCTCCCTGCCAGAATCATCATCTCCAGGAGATGCGGGACTAGAAATGGCCCTGATGCCTCAGCTTTTAATAAACGGTATTGTAATGAGACTGGTGAAACCAGAAAATGGATGGATCCTTTAACACTGCATCAGCACTATAATTACAGACTTCTTACTGGTTGCAATCATTCGTGCTTTCCTTTTTTGTATTCTTCTTTCCTTCATTTGCCCATTTCCTCTCTATCATCTGGACCCATGTGGGAATCGAACTTGTGTTCACAGCATGACGAGCACAGCTTGAACCATTAGGCTAACCTAACGCTCTCCCATCACGAATATTGTGAAGACACTCCCAGACAAGAGCTGGCAGGGTAGCCAGGACATAGAGTGATGGGGCTTATTGTTCTGCCTGAGTTGCGTGATGGATGGCGTGGAGCCTCCTCTCGTCACAGTCATCACTCAGATCAGCAGGAGATTACCTCTGTACCTCCGACATCAAAGCACACGCGAGATGCTGGCGCACATTACAGCAGCCCTTGCAGTGCCATGGACCAGGTCAGGCACAGAGAGACTGGGGTTACAAATCACTGTGTGGTCTTTAGAGGCTTGGGGGGATCAACATGTCTTGTTGTGTTCACTAAGGCTTGTAAGGATCAACTTGTAGATGTTCACAGGTGTTCAAACAGGCTGTGGGAATGGAGTTGTCTATTGGTATTCACATGTGTTCACACAGGTTTGTGGCATTCGAGTTGTAGATGTTCACAGGTGTTCAAACAGGCTTGTGAGAATCGAGTGGTAGGTGTTCACAGGTTTCAAACAGGCTTGTGGGAATCAAGTTGTAGGTGTTCACAGGTTTCAAACAGGCTTGTGGGAATCAAGTTGTAGGTGTTCACAGGTTTCAAACAGGCTTGTGGGAATCAAGTTGTAGGTGTTCACAGGTGTTCACACAGGTTTGTGGCACTCACGTTGTAGGTGTTAACAGGTGTTCAACCGGGCTTGTGAGAATAATGTTGTAGGTGTTCACAGGTGTTCAACCGGGCTTGTGAGAATAATGTTGTAGGTGTTCACAGGTGTTCAACCAGGTTTGTGGAAATGCATTCGCATTCACAGGTATAAACCTGTAGGAATGAGTAGTTTTGTTTGCATTCCCAGGTGTTTATACTTGTGGGTATAAAGTTGTGTTGTTTCCTCAAGTGTTCAAACGGACCACTGGTGTTCACACAGGTTGTAGGGATCAAGTTGCTTTGTGTTCACAACTTAAATAGTTCACCTTCTACAGTTTTCAATAATTCTTGTGGTGTTAGGAGATAAATCGTTTTGACAGGCCCTTGGATTTGGGGCTCTGCCTGTGTTGAGATAGACTTATACGATGCTCACATATTTTGTTCAATAATTCCTGTGGTGTTAGGAGATAAATCATTTTGACAGGCCCTTGGGTTTAGGGCTCTGCCTGTGTTGAGGTCGACTTATATGACATTCACATATTTTGCATACGTAGCTCTCTTGTTCACACAAGTTTTCCATATCTATGCATTCTCTTCTGAAGATAATCTTTAATGCATCTATTAGATGTCAGATAACAACGAGGAGCTCCTGTGTCATGTGTTAAATGACAAGCATGATGTGTTTCTGTTTGTGTACATTTGACAAATACTTGCCATGTTCAGATTTACTTCCAAGGTCCTTATTTATGATTCTCAGTCCCCTAAAGCCTGCAGCTTCAATGGTGGCTATTTAATTTTTAGGGCTGGGACGGGTAACTCGGGTACTTGGGTCAGATGGGCCCTGAGTTGAACCCCGGGACCCATAGGAGGACATGAACCTGTAGATAGACACATGATATAGTGTTAAATAACAATAACAATAAAACTCCCCGCTTACACTACAAGTCGTGAATGTTCACCCTTTTTTCTGACTATGCACAGATTCTTTGGTAGACTTGTATATGCTTGAGTAAAGTTATTAAGCTTCAGTCAACTTCAGTGTGTGCATAATCAGATCGTTTTATATGAGTATCTAAATAGTTTTTGCAAGGGCTCTGTTAAAACAATTCCCAATCAGACATTTTGCACCCAATTCTTGAGACCTACAGCAGGTACCTGGATAGGGTTGGGTAATAGTAGAGGGTTGGGTAATAGTGGATCGGGTACCTGGGTAGTGAATTTGTACTCATCCCAGCCCTGGTGGATACGGTCCTGATGCTGACAGAAGCTCGTAAAAGATATAGTAATACTTATCACCACAAATGAGAGACCTTAATTTAACAAGTAAAGCTTTCATCTGTTTGCTTTGTACTGAAAACATGAAATGTGTCTTCCTGTGAAGATCTCCCTGACAAATATTAATTTTGCCTGAGAAAGCCTGCCAAGTGTGTATCTCAGGGCAGATAGCTTGCCACAAAAGAAGAGAAAGCCCAGCAAAACAGTTGAATGATTTCTTCTTTCACCTGGCTTGATGGAAAGTGCAAAGGTTAGATGGCTATCTCATGATGAAGAGCATCTTGGGATATCTGGAGATGGGAGAGTGTTTTCCTGACAGCTAATGTCCAGATATACCAAGCATGGCTGTGCTACTTCCCTCAAAACTTCTTACAGTGGCATGAACAACAGGTGCAGCTTGATTCAGACTAATCAGTTTGTGTTTTTTATACGCGCAAAAGATGGGCAGGGGGTCTGATAAAAAAACAACAATTAAAAAATGAAAGTTATTTAAATGTTGGTATTCTGAGACTAATGTTGTGTGGGGTTTGCTGTTTACTCAAAACAAAGTTCAAAGGACCTGTGCAGCAATTTGTTATAAATCTTGACGCTGGTTCAAAGAATTGCGAGAATGATTCCCCTTTTTGTGTGAGCTTTGTTTATTGTTGACGGTTGTTACAGTCAGCGACGTAAGTGTATTTTGACTGAGTGTTGACAAGAGGATAAGGAATTAAAGGGGAGGTGTAAAGGAAGAAGTCATTTCTTGTTTTGCTCTGACAAATTGGTCACTTCCAGCAGACAGGTTGATAGATAATGTAGTATGAGGGTGGGCCTTTGATAAATGGGTCTTTTGAGTTAAGACCGAGGTGACTTGTGGATTTCAACTTCGTATTTATGTCAGTGAGATGTTTGGCACAGGAACTAGTACCTTTATTGAGTGTTTTTAATGGAACACTGCTTCTAAACTTGTTTAATTGAGTTATTAAGGTAGTTCTCTGCAGCCAGCCACATCTCAACCATCATTTGTCAGGGCATTCACTATGCTGAGGGGGGCACGGGTGGCCCAGTCGTCTATGGTGCTGCAATTTGCTGTACAGAGTTGCGTCCCTTGGGTGCGCCAGAAACCTATGATTGTGGTTTCGAAACCCAGTTCACCCAGATTATGTTTCTTGGTTTGTCATCACCATACCCGTGCTTGTGGGTTTCACCGAAGTGGTAAATGTCTGAGACCTACATCACTTCGGGCTTTCCTCCAACATTAAGCTGACACGCCGCGATATAACTGGAATACTGTTAAAGGCTGCGTTAAACCCAACTCATTCACTCACTCACTCACTATGCTGAGTTGCTTCCCGTGTCATAGCAGGAGCTGCTGTCATGGGTTTGAATTTCAGATTTTTCTGATTATGATCCTTGGGATTTAAAAAACAACAACCTTATAATTTGGGTTTGTTCTTTGACAACAGAAAGCAGAAATGAGTGTGTAATAATTTGCCACCGAAATTGTTGCAACAATAGCGTTTTTGGCATATGATCATTCACTGGACAAGATGGTTCTGAAAGGCAGTGTGTTGTGGGTACTTGTGTTGTTTAAAATGGCTGCGGACTTGTTGTATCTGTAGACAGGCTCCTCATGTACTTATTACACCACTGTCAGATTTCAATATGGATTCATTATATGGTGCTTGAAAGAATGTGGTGCATTTGTTGATGAGAAGGTAGCATGGCTATTTCAGGATGGCAGTTATGCCGTGACGCTGCTGCATCTGGTTGGATCCTCATCCATTCATCAATTTCTGATGGGGAGCACGGGTGGCCCAGTCATCTAAGGCGCCGTGATTCGCTGTGCAGAGTTGCATCAGAAGTCTATGACTGTGGCTTTGAATCCCGGTTCGCCCCGATTATGTTTCTAGGTTTGTCAGCACCATACCCGTGCTTGTGGGTTTCACCAAAGTGGTAAACGTCTGAGACCTGCATCACTTCGGGCTTTCCTCCCACATTAAGCTGACACACCGTGATATAGCTGAAATTCTGTTAAAAAGTGGTGTTAAACCCGACTCACTCACTCACTTTTTAGTGATCAAGTATTGCAGTATTTCCCCTAATATTAGCACTCTAATCCCACCATGCTTCAATATGGATTGTTATTGGGAGACAATGTTTATTATGTTGGTTCCTTATCCAACATCATAAGGAGGGGGAGCGTGGGGAGTGTGTGGCCCAGATGTCACTCACGCATAACGGAGGGGTGTGTTGGGGGTGCTCTGGGATTATAGTTTGAAACTGGATATTTTTTTCAATTAGTTCTTCAAGGACCCATGCTTTCCGTAAGAGGGGCCCATGCTTTCCGTAAGAGGGGCCCATGCTTGTCGTGGGAGGTGACTAGTGGGATCGGGTGGTCAGGCTCACTGACTTAGTTGATGCATGTCATTGTTTCCCAATTCAATAGATCGATGCTCATGATGTCAATCACTGGATTGTCTAGTCCAGACACGATAATTTACAGACTGCCGTCATATAGCTGGAATATTGCTGTGTGCAGCATTTAAACAAACAAACAAACAAACGAGCCAAAAATGTGGCAAATAATTCAATTACCAAAGAATTAATATAAAATTCTTTACAATCCATTATTCAGTGTAATCATATCAGCTCCAATACTAGTGATAAGTCAAAAAATATATACACTGTATTACGAGAATATCATATGCATAGCTTGATGGTTGGTTGCAGGGATGGTTAGCACAGAGGTCTCGGAGTTAGCCGGCCTTGCAGGCAGGACATACGGGTATTATTTCCCTTGGTTGCTTGGTATGAAACCAATTATCACATCTCATCTGTTGTGACCAAACCAGTGTGATATGAAATAACAAACAGCATCCCTAAACAGATCCATCCAAACAGATCCATACGGATGTTTTGGATCAACATAGACGCCACTGAACCAGTTAGTTTGTTGTGTTGTGATGGTAGTGGGTGTTTGGACGCTGATGTTTATGTATTTATTAAGATGAATGTTTGTATTGATTTGATCAAATTTTTTTTTTTTTCTTTTCAGATGGGAATGATTCATCTACCCCAAGAAAAATATATCATCGAACCATTAAAAAATTCATCTTCAACAAATAATATGGTGCTGGAGCATCGTCCACATATAATTCATAAATATCCAATAATAAATCACCAGCACTCTGCTGCTGCAGCAAGCTGCACTATTACAGGTGAGTAGGTTCGTTAGTACTTGTTACACCTGTGTAACCTGCGACCTCCCTAGAAACATGTATTGCTCTGGTCACACAATGGCTTTTGGTATTTTATGCCAATCCTACATTTCAGGGATCCAATCATTTCAAGTGTGCACTATTAGATAGTAATTTCAACATTTATGAGCATCAACAGGCCTAGACACAATGTACACCTATCCCTGTGAAATTGTCTGGAATAAAAAAACATGTCCCATTGTGTGTATGTTTTTGTACCTAACAGGTTTTTTATTCTCGCTGGGTTTCCATACTTGAAGAATTTCCGGGCTAACTTATGTTTCTGACGTACAGGGTTTCCAGACTAACAGGGCTTTCTGACTAACAGGGTTTCTAGACCAACAGGTTTTTCTGACTAACAGGATTTTCAGATTGACAGGGTTTTTTGACTAAAAGGGTTACTGGACTAACAGGGTTTTCTGAAGAACAGGATTTTCTGACTAACAGGATTTTCAGATTGACAGGGATTTTTTACTAACAGGGTTACTGGACTAACAGGGTTTTCTGACTAACAGGGTTTTCTGATGAACAGGGTTTCTGGCCTAGCTAGGCTTCCTGACTAACATGGTTTCACTGAAGTCCACAGCTGATATCCGAGTCTGTTTACAAACATGACTAGATTTGGAAGAAGACAACTAATCCTTCCAGACTTCCTCTATTATCAGCCTGGTGGAGTAGATAATGTCTGTGCCTGACCCAAGGTGATGTGATATAAAGTACACGATTGTATAGATTAGGGCAATTCTGATAAGAGTATTTCTGACAATGTCCCTAATGTAAAGGAACAACAAATTACCTAATCACTGCTGCCAAACCACATATCACAATCAATTCAAATATTACATTCATGCTGTAATCATAAGATCCTTGTACAACTAAGGGATGCAACTCTGCACAGGGAATTGCAGCATTTTGGATGACTGGACAGCCCATGCCCGATTCATAAAAGATGCAGTTAGATATTGTGCGACCAATACAATCCATGGTCCACCATGACCTGCATGTCGGCAGCTTTCTCTGAGGTCTCCCCATCTCCATCCCCAACCAAATATAGTTTTAGATGAGGACATGGATGAAGCAGATCACCATGCCTTGAATGTGTTTATTGATTCTATACATGTTGCAGGAGAGGAGTGAGTCAAGCTTTTTAAAGATGTCAAAATAAATGATCATGCATAGCATGTTCTCAAAAGCTGCTGATGACTGTCATGTCGGATAAACAATAGCACCCCTTTTTGATTTGGATAACATTCCCCAGGGTCCTCTTCATGCCCAGTTAGATGAGGTAGAGAAGCATCAGTCCCAGCAGTGAGCAGATGAAATATTAAAGCTGATCATGAAATAATGTATTGAAGACCTGTCCCTTGTGAACTGCAACCCGAGAAAGACTTCAATAGCTCTGAAGTCTGGTGACAGATGTGTCAATAACTAGCTATTCATTGCCCATGGGGAAGAAATATCGTTAATTAATAATTCATAAATACATTTCTAGATTACATTTTCAACATTAACCATGATGACTGCCATCAAGTATGTTTATTTTGTGAAAAAAAGCATAGCAATTTCTTCATTTAATTTCAGACCTGATCAATTTCCTACATGTTTTACTAATGATCCTGTCCTGAAGTATTATTAAAGCCCAACTGTTTGGATACATGTATGAGTGTTTGATGGCACAGGTGCCCAGTGACTAAGGTGCTTCAAATCTCGTTTGAATTCTAGCTCGCCCTAATAATGTGTCTAGGTTTGTGAGCATTGTACCCATGATGTGGCTTACACTTTCTGAGACCTGCATCACTTCAGCTTTCCTCCAAAATCAAGCACTCTCCACGATATTACTGCCATACTGTTTAAGACCAACAGTGTTATTTAACTGAACACACTCACAATTTTATTGTTTATGGAGTTTTAATTAGTTTTATACCAAATAGCTTGGGTAGGTTTTGGAACAAAATTAAATTTGTGGAGGTCAAGATATTTTTTTGTATTTGGGATGGTCTGTTCAGGAGGAAAAAGTAAATCCTTTTCAAATTTCGATTCCCGACATGGCTACAATGTGTTAAGCCCATTTCTGGTGTCCCCCGCCGTGACATTACTTGAATATTGCTAAAAGAGGTGTATAACAATTCTCACTCACTCCAACAAGTTTTTACATCCATAAACCTCTAAAATATTGAAGTCAATTACTAAAGAAATTCATGAAATGTATTTGACTACTTATCATAAATGACATTGCTTTTTGTTATATTTATTAATAATATCTTTTCATCAAAGGTAAAGCTTTTTTTTGCAAATTAGAATTAATTTCAGCAATTTTTATTATATTTTCTGATTTGATTGGTCAAATCATTGAACGGACAAACATAAAAAAGTGCTCTCTAAGTAATTAAGAAATAAAAAGCAGTGAATGCTGTTAAATTGAATATAGTTTTTGAAATATTTTTCAGGTAATAAAAACAACTTTCTGGTAATTACCCTCAAATCATCATTTCCATTTTGCATTTGCTGCCTACATTTTGACATACTGGCCAAGAAACTCTATAAACAAGAAAAAACATCCTGGCCCAATTGAATTTGGAGAATTCCCCTAAACCCAATAAAAACATGTTATGTAAATACTATGTGGAATGTTTTGAGATGGCCCCCAGAACTGGGGCTAACAGAAACCACCTTAAGACATTATGGAAATCTGAGTTTTCATTCTAAACAGTTATTTTAACAGTGTGAAAGATTCATCAGTATAAATAAATCCAATTCCCTACAGTAAACACATCTGCTGGGATCTGTTAACCAAGTCGAATATGGTACAACTTTGTTCTAATGGCGTAGGCTGTATTTCAACCATGAATACACCATCGCTGATAGAAAACCATCCAAGGTTGTAATTGCCAGGAATATGCAAAACACCTGAGTCTTCCGTTCCGGCTGAGGTTACTTACGGAGAGAGGGGATGCTGGGATATCCCCATTAGGAAAACAATAACAGTAGTGTGCGTGTAGGTTGGGAGCGGTCACTGACTTGCATGTGGTGGTTTATGGCTTACGAACGTGATAAGATTTCTTTTAGTCACAGGTGTGTTGAATAACGGACACTGAATTAATGGAAGGACAATGTCATCAGTGTTGTTTTATTATGTGAAGTTGGAAGGAAATAGATGAGGGTTGTTTGTGTTGGACATTTTCAACTTGTAAAATGGAAGTTGTGGGTCGGCCTAGGGGTTAAAGTGTTAGCTTGTCATGTCTAAGTCTCAGGTTTAATTTCCCACATGGGTACAATGTGTGAAGTCCATTTCTGGTGTATATCTCCTGTATTGCTGGAATATTGCTGAGAGTGGTCAACAGCCACTCTCCCTCAAAATACACCCAGTAGTGATAGAACTCTTAGCACTAATTGCTTGCAATCATATGTAATGGTTGAAAAACTAGTAATAGAAAAAGAAGGTCTTAACAAATGCTAAAGAAGTTTTACAGTTCGTTTGTTTTCTTGGTTAATTAACCAATGATTAGAGATCCTGGTTAGAATAGGTCTTCTGCGACCCATACCCAAGGCGACTAAGCTTGTCGTAAGAGGCGACAAATGGGATCGGGTAGTCAGGCTCACTAACTTGGTTGATGAGTGTCATCTTATCCCAATTGCGTGGATCGATGCTCATGATGTCAGTCACTGGATTGTCTGGTTCAGACTCGATTATTTACAGACCGTTGTCATATAGCTGGAATATTGCTGAGTGCAGCGTTAAACAACAAACAAACAAACAAACATTTACCGATGATTACAAAAGTAGCTCAAGATACTTGAATTTGATTTTCAATATGGTTGTCACTGTTCATGGCCATTGCTCAGGCATTTCAGCTCAAACTGTACTTTAATAATCTTAAATTATCTCAAGATGCATTATTTTCTTTGTAAAAATTGCGATTCTGAGGAAGCTGAACATGGGCATGTATGGTTTTCCTTGTGATTACATCTTATTATGTTTAAATCTTATGGATATTTCTGTGTTTCAGTGAAACAATTTTTAAAATGTTATGGAATCTTCTTTGAAGTTTTATGAGGCTCGGAGTTGAAACACTGTGTAAACTAAATGTTGTGCATTGTGATAATAATCTACAGTAGTACATAAGTGCAGATTTAGAAACATTGTGGACAGTTAGTTATGTGTTTCATATTTTTCAGCACTTTTGTCCCCTGTATTTAGCAGCCAATATTTGTGTAGCAATGCTGACAGCAAGTTTATATGACATTTTAGACTGTTGATTACATATCCAGGTGAGCTACAGTCATATACCTAAATACTCTCACTACACGAAGAAACTGCTGATACTCAGTATTTACAATGCCCATGGCTGCATGTGTGTCAGCCATGTTGCAACCATATTAATACCAGTCAGGTGAGAGTCTTTCCACTTGTCTCTGGAAGCTATCGCAGTGTGGCCTTGACCTTTCTGTACTGAGGATAGCTCACGATTTGACTTTTTTGAGAGGAAGTTGCCCTGCTGTAGGCTACAAGGGCATGGACCTGCCACTTTAGTAAGGTTTCTTCTTCAACTGGTCTTGTAGCATCAGGGCGGACATTGGCGCTATTGGAGTGCCTAATGGTTCTGTGGACAGTATGGTATCATTCTGTGCGGAAGCCTTACACCAACCAGGTCATTCTGACTTGGGTGATGTCACAGCGATCAAGTAATGTTGGAATAAAAACGAAGAGACATCAGAATCTAAGGCCTGAATTATTGAATGATAATCGTTACATAATGGAAACTGTTGGGGTTCTTGAAACAGAGATTCTGAGAGAGTGAAAATGGAAACCTAATAGGGGCAGTTTTAGGATTGAAAAACAAATATTGATTTTTGATGTATCAGCAAATTCAACACAAGTTTTTGATTCATATCTGAAAATGTCTCGGTTTTTGTTTGGTATTATCATAAACAGCTTCAAGGCATACAAATAGATATATATATATATGTACAGGATGGTCCAAATTAGAATTGTTTTGTTTGTTTGTTTGTTGTTTAATGCCGGACTCAGCAATACTCCAGCTATATGATGGCGGTCTGTAAATAATCGATCTGGACCAGACAATCCAGTGATTGATGTTATCAGCATCAATCCACGCAAGTGGGATACGATTACATGCTTCAAGCAAGTCAGCAAGCCTGACCACCCAATCCCGTTAGTCACCTTTTACAACAAGCACAGTCACCTTTCTTGGCAAGCATGGGTTGGTGATGACCTATTCTACCCAGGATCTTCAATTAGAATTGAGCAATGTGTAGGTGTAATGTTTTGGGTTGAAAATTCATGAACTGACGTGTATGTGAGTTTTAAAGATGGATGTTTGCACCCCAGAACCCTTGGATCCACATACAGAAACTGGCATCTTAGAATGTTATATAATATGTCTTGCATCCAGTATCACAACTGTACTGTATTACCTAACACATATAGAGCATGGAAGGAGCATGGATGAATCGGGCTCTCCCTGTCTTGTATTCAAGACCGACTCCGTGGTCTAGTGGGTGGAGCGTTTGCGTTTGAGAACAAGGTCTGTAGTTCGATCCCAAGATACATGAAACAAAAAAACGTTGAAAGACAGAACTGGATGTTATCCTGGCTGGGGCTCGGCATTAAAGGGCTAAAACAAGGACTGGTCAGCTTGGAGTCAATGTATTGTGTCTGAGTGGGGTATTCATGTATAACTGGCATGGTATCTCAGTGAACTAGCACTATATAACAGGCATTAGTGCGGACAGACAGACAGACATGATGGTTGCTATATAAGTGAGATAATCTTGAAGATGATGTTAATCCCCACCTCACCTCACCTCACCTCACCTCACCTCACCTCACCCCACCCCACCCCACCCCACCCCACCCCACCCCACCCAGTGTCTTGTAGCTCTTATTTTATCAATTAATTAGTGCAAATGTTCAGCATGATGATATTTGAGTCCAAAAGAACCAATCAAATAATGACATGAGACTTAACATCTAATGGAGCACTTTAAAAGTTTGAGGTCAGATAAGAACTACCGGTAAATACCTTAATTTTGGGCACGGGAGGGTTAAAGGTCTTTTTTTTAGATGATTTACAGTTTAAGTCCATACATAACAGCTGTAATTGTCACATTTAACGCTGGAAATAAACATGATGCCCATTATTGGTGCAAGAACGAGTTGAGAAAAGGCAGTCAAAGTACATAATCTGCCCTATCAGCATATTTATGAATCATTGTCATGCAGGATTGGTTTGACGATAGAATCTTTTTGAGGATGTCAACATTTTCGCAATTTAGTTTAGGATGGGAGTATATCTTTATCCTACATTGAACTTTTGAGGAAAGCTGCCCATCATTATGGGGAAAAAATAATTCACACTTTCTAATTTTCTCCCAGAACTTTTATTATGATGAATGTGGTATTTATGATACAATAATTGCAAAACTGTAAATTAATCATGTTTTTCTTTTTGTTTCAGAAAATTATAAACACCAGAGATTAAAGCGAGAGACTATACGAGGATACTCAACATCACAATCATCATCATCTTATAATGTAAATAATAATAATTATGAAAATAATAATAATAATGACAATTCTATATACCACAAACGACGGAAGCGATCAGCATCTTTAAAGAGATTCGTGGAGACTTTAGTTGTAGTGGATGATTCCATGAGGCAGTACCACAAGGAGGACTTGAAGCACTATGTGCTTACACTCATGGCGATGGTGAGTACTATTTTCTCATCTTCACACAGAGTTGCTTCCTTTGGCTGTTCCAGGATCTGTTTGTCGTGGGTTCAAATCCCATATCTGCCAAGATTAGAATGCTTGATCTTTGCTTTGTATCATGAACTTTGCCAAAGTGGTAAATGTCTTTTACCTGGTTCACTTTGAGCTGACTTAAATACTGTTAAAAGTTTTGTTAGACTTGATTCCCTCACTTTATATACAGCTGGTACTACTCCAGAATCTTGATGCCAAAATGTTAAAAAATCCTTTAAAAATTATTAAATATTCAGCCAGACCAGTTTGTTAGTTTAATCGACATGCTTTCATTAAACTTTGCAATAGTTCAACATCTTTGTCACCAAATTGTAGACCCATGAAGATCCGGGACAGAATAGGTCTTTAGCTACCTATGCTTGCCGTAAAAGGCGACTATGCTTGTCGTATGAGGCAACTAACAGGATTGGGTGGTCAGGCTCGCTGACTTTGTTGATGCATGTCATATTGGGATTGATGAGATGCTCATGATATTAATCACTGGATTGTCTGGTCCAGACTCGATTATATACAGACCGCCGTCATATAGCTGGAATATTTCTGAGTGCAGCGTAAAACAACAAACCAACCAACCAAATTGTCACATTATCTTATGACATAAGCACTCGTCAACGTACTTCACTGACAAGTATGTTTACATCAGAAGTGAACAGCATAAATGTTTTGAAGCAAGCTCCATTACAATTCATGACCTCTTCATTTTGCGTTGTGGTCTATAAGTAATAGGTTTCTGAAAGGTCTATGGGACTTCTTGGTAATTGAACAGAAGGTACATGCATTTATGTTTTTTTAAAAACAGTTGTATATGACATGTCATATTTAGTGTACATTATGTTAAAAGTCCTGATATGTTGCTAGTTATTCAGTTTTTGTTTTATTTAGACACTGAAATGATTGACACATGTTAGAAAGTTTATAGGAATAGTGAGTGAGTGAGTTGGGTTGAATGCCGCTTTTAACAGTATTCCAGCTATATCACGGCGTGTCAGCTTAATGTGGGAGGAAAGCCCAAAGTGATGCAGGTCTTAGACGTTTACCACTTCGGTGAAACCCACGAGCACAGGTCTGGTGCTGACACACCTAGAAACATAATCGGGGTGAACCGGGATTTGAACCCACAATCATAGGTTTCTGGCGTGCCCAAGGGACAAAACTCTGCACGCGAATCGCGGCGCCTTAGATGACTGGGCCACCCGTGCCCCCTTTATAGGAATAATTGGAAGGAGATAGTGCCAGTTCATCCCACAAGTTACAAGACGACAGCTGCGCTCATTTACTCTAGAAAGACTAGTTGTTTATCAAATTCAGTAGTGTAAACAACATTTGTAACGAACACGCTTAAATTGAACTGACGAATATAACAAACTTATTTTTGGGTCCCGGCCATTTGTGTTTTTATGCTGTATTTATGCTTTTCACAAACTACGGTTATAACGAACTGAAATTACTGGTCCCTCTTAGTTCATTATATCGAAATTTACTGTATATAAGGTATTTAATGAGTGAGTGAGTTTGGTTTTACGCCGCTTTTAGCAATATTCCAGCAATATCACAGCGGGGGACACCAGAAATGGGTGTGGGGAATCGAACCAGGGTCTTCAGGGTGACAAGTGAACGCTTTAACCACTAGGCTACCCGACCGTCCTGTAAGGTATATAATAAGAGTTTAAACATGGTATAACATGTAAAAAAGAGGTTCAGTTGAAACCAGTATTGTTCATATTGTTTCAAACATGCCTGTGTTGATGAAACATTTTTGGAAAATTCATATTTGTAAATTTAATTTGTTTACCATTTTAATAAAGACATGATAATTTGTTACCATCATGTTGATGCCTAATATCTGTGATTATAGCACAGAACGAAAATGACCCCCTTCATGAAAATGACCCCATAACTAAAAATGACCGCCTTTTTGAAAATAACTCCAATTTTTTGTCACTTGTGGGCTAGATTGGTCTCCATCTTTTGAGCAGCTGGAATGTAGCCTGGCTGACATAATCTACGACAACTCCTGTCGACAACCTATTTGTCCCCAAACGAGTGACTACAACCAAACTAGGAACTCGATTACAGGAATTTGCTGAAACATACACGATAATGACATGTTGAATGATTTGAAAACTGTCAAGACACATTGTCTGTGAACTGATCCTTGAAAAGTTCAAAAAAGATGTTACTACCCCTCCATTTCTCCTCTTTCTGCCGAGGCGTGTTCCTGTTTAAAGAGGATGCTAAAAGAGTTTGCTGTCTTCATCTATTTTTGCGGCTATGTTGATATAATAGGTAACCGATATCTGCATCGTCTTCTGGAACATACATTAAAGCCAGTTAACACCAGCCAGTGAAGCTAGACACAACACAAACCCTGTTACCAAACCGCAAAGCACAGCAAAATATTTCAGCCTGAAAAATGAGCAATTGTTTAAAATAGTGGTTCACATTTGGTGTCATTAATGCAAGAAAAAACTCCTTAAGTCAACAAACCCATGACCTTGGGAAGGTCATTCTCCATTAGATGATGTCTGCATCTATTGTCTACATACCATGTGCACCACACCTGTTGCAGGTTGGATTGTCTCTCCATAGGTGTTTAACATTAGGGAATAATTACTCCTTATACAAAGCAAAGATTTCAGCAAAATTGGAAATATGGAAGTCTTTACCAGCACAATGTCAAGCAGCATGCTTCCGGCCCATTGGCCAGGTTCTGCGGGGGTCATCTCACCAGTTTACTCAATTATTTATGAAGTTTTTTTAGGTTGTCCGACAATATTTTGACAGGGTGGGGATTCAGAAAATCAGTTTGGGTGTTGGGACAACTAAAGAAGATTGTTTTTGGTATCCACATGATGTGAAGGTAATCAAGGATCAGGTGTTCACGAAATGTATTTGGATGAAATCTTAGTTGAGGCATGGTTTGGCCGTGCCTGTTCTGAGTACGTTCAGGAGATTATGGTTACGCTAGATAAATACTTGACATGTATTTGATATTGGTGCACAAAGAGATGATATTTTCTTAATAACTTCAATTTCACCATGTTTCCTAATATGATACCATGTTTCATTGTTTATCTAAACTTAATTCAGTGGGAAGATGATAAATTTATGTAAATAATTTGATTTATGTAAATAAATCAATATTTCCTTGGGTCTCAGTTCCATAACTGAATTGTTTTTTACATCTGCACTACGGCTTGCAGCAAAATTTTATGATTTGTAATATTGATGTTTTGGGTTAAACTAAAATTTAAGGAACAATCTCCTTTGTTTCGTACTTTTTTGAATAAATATTGATCAACGTTTTCAAAATGTCATTATTTTTGGAATTGTAAAATCTGCATTGTTATGAAGTAAGTAGAACATTTAAAACATATTTTGAAAGTTATGAGATGCGTTGATATGAATGAGACTACGACATTGTTCTGTTGATCCTTGTATTTGTTCATCTTCCCGAGGGGGGCAGGGGTGGCCCAGTTGTCTAAGGCGCCGCGATTCGCTGTGCAGAGTTGCGTCCCTTGGGCACGCCAGAAACCTATGATTGTGGGTTCGAATCCCGGTTCACCCCGATTATGTTTCTAGGTTTGTCAGCACCATACCCGTGCTCGTGGGTTTCACTGAAGTGGTAAACGTCTGAGACCTGCATCGCTTCGGGCTTTCCACCCACATTAAGCTGACACGCCGTGATATAACTGGAATACTGTTAAAAGCGGCGTTAAACCCAACTCACTCACTCACACTCATCTTCCCGAGGCAAGGGAGTTAACTGACTATAAAAGTCCAGTTTCCACCCTTGTCGAACTAGGCTGGTATTATGGAGTTACATTTTGGCTGGACTAACGAGTCTATGCATAGTCCAGTCAAAATCAGGCACTGAAATTGAAATCTGGTTCGTAAACTGTCGTGCAGATTTCGATCGATTGCATGATTTGCAAAACATGTGCACTGCCAACTTGTTGTCAGCAGATATTTTCCAAATCTTTTCATGTTTTTAATCAAGGTGCTCACGTGATTTGATGCATTTCGCGATGTAAGACCCGTTTTATCACTTTTAAAGTCAGTTAACTCTCTTGCCTCGGGAAGATGGTATTTGTTGGGCTTATGACAATGCAAGTGTAGAAGTATGGCATCACAGATCACAGATTTCCTTTTAAGTTAGATTCTTAAAACAGGACTCATTTTAACCAAACATTTGTGCTTCATCATGTCACAGACTCAAGAAACATAATGTGACGAAGAGAGAAAAAGGCTAGTCAGGTGTATATAACAAACATTTTCCATAAAAAATATTTAGATTTTCTGTAACTTTATATTCAAGCACTTCAGTTGACCAGAAGGACCTAATCCTTTCTGTAAAATAAGAATGGGTAGGAACTACAGTATGAACTGGAGGCTGAGAACTAAAATAGTTGCAAGTACATGTATGTATACTACTCTACAATTGATAGGGATACAGGAATTTGTATCCTGTTTAAAAATTAGTGGACAAAATATTATTGAATTATTTGTTTGTTAATTACCTTCAAATGAAGCCAAAGGATTGAATTCCACTGCATAATCAGAAACTACTTGCATGACGACACTTCCAAACAATCGTTCTCGTTCAGCCCCAAATTGGACATTTCGAATATTCTTAACAAAAGTTAAGTAGTATATATTCCCAGCATTAAAGCATGTTGCTTTGTTAACTGACATGCATGTTTATCATGCTAATGAATTTGAGAAGCGTACCGGTAACTTGAATGTTGGCCTGACCCCTAGAACTGGCATACCGCTTTCACACTATGCACTGATGCAGGGAGGGGGAGCTGGGATGCACATCCCTCTTTGAAGCATCAACCATTTGTACATTCAGAAATTGTATTGATGAGGAGGTATACTTAGAGTAAACATATCAGCACTATGAATAACTCATTTGGTGATATATTTTCCACAAAATTACACGATTATTAACCGAGAATGCCGAATCACGAAATACATCCCTCCTTTTCCAAAACAGTGACTCTGCTGTGTCAGTATCTAATTAGATTCTGACATGCGTTTCATGCCTAGAATCCTATCAAAGACCATGCAGAGAGTCAAGCCATTGCTGCTATCAGGATTAGTACAGACTTTGGAATGTCATGCTGAACATTGGCTAGAACCGTCTTGCATGTGGAATACGTTTATTATCATATACCACCTCATCAATCATAATGCCCAGGTTGGTCTGGGCTGATGTGCTTATTGCATGGATCTGAGTGATGGGGAGGGGAGGGGGGGGGGGGGGGGGGGGGGGGGTTGGCGCCTGGTGCATGCAGCCTCATGGTGCAGCTCTAGCGAGATGGGTTACATGATATTAGAGAGCTTAGTGCTGAACTTGGTGCAGTGGATTTTGATAAGAGGATGTATTACGGTGCAGGAGATGCTTTCAGAATTGCTGAATGGATGAAAGTGACATTAAGTCATGGGATTGTTCGGGGGGGTGGCTGGAGGGTTTGAAATAAGTGCCTGCCTGTAGGCCTGTGGCAGCTTAATCTTTTGTCGGGCCCACAGTCACACTCCGTCACAGTGGTGACCCAGCATAACACCACTGCCACAGGCTAATTTGCATATCAAGTGACCGGACTTTTCTCTTGTTTGTAAACAAACGCGCTTTTTCAGGAATCCGTATAGAACGGACTAATGCAAGTATTTGGGGGCGCTTTACATATTGTTTTGCATAACTATATAGATATGCTACTACAACTGCGACAGTGAGTTGCATGACAATATATATTTATGCATCAAAGTGACTGTGTCGCTAGCTCTCCGTTGGGCTTCGATGACAGCACATGGAGCCGTACAACCAATGTAAACATAGGATAACTACGCAAAAACAAGTAGATTTTTACGTATTTGCATACTTTCTCAATGAAAGTTAACCATTCTTTGACATTTGTTTATGAAAATGTGTAGACTTGTCAAACATGAAACGGATGAAAAGCATATGCAATATCTTGAATGGACTGTGAAAGATGTGACGAATCGTCACATGGCGTTGGCCTGTGGCAGTGGTACTATGCTAGCTGGCTGCCGGCTGCATGGAACTCTGGGTAGGAGAGTGGCCCACAGTTTCAAGTTTTTGTGGGTCTTCATGGCCTCCTGTAAATCTAATGTTGATTTATTTGTCCAATAAGCTGCAATTTTTTAAATGATGACCTGAAGAGTTTAGTCAGGGCCTGCAGCTTCTGATGACAGCCTGATAATTTGTCATATTTCCAACACTGGGGTGGGGTCACTAAAGTGGTTAATGTCCAAGACATGCATCACTAAGGGCTTTTCTCCCACATCAACCTGACATGCTGTTATCAGACGGAAATACTTTCAATGCGGTATTAAAACAAACTCATTCTGGAGATAGACAGAGGGGACCCAGATAGGAGATTGGTTGGTGCCCACATAGGGTATTGGTTGGTATCCAGATGAGGGATTGGTTGGTACCCAGATAGGAGATTGGTTGGTATCCAGATAGGAGATTGGTTGGTATCCAGATAGGAGATTGGTTGGTATCCAGATGGGGGATTGGTTGGTACCCAGATAGGAGATTGGTTGGTACCCAGATAGGAGATTTGTTGGTATCCAGATAGGAGATTGGTTGGTATCCAGATGGGGGATTGGTTGGTACCCAGATAGGGGATTGGGTGGTACCCAGATAGGAGATTGGTTGGTACCCAGATAGGAGATTGGTTGGTACCCAGATAGGGGATTGGTTGGTACCCAGATAGGAGATTGGTTGGTACCCAGATAGGGGATTGGTTGGTATCCAGATAGGAGATTGGTTGGTTTCCAGATGGGGGATTGGTTGGTCAAGGATGGGGGATTGTTGTTCATAGATAGGGGATTGGTTGGTACCCAGATATGGGATTGGTTGGTCACAGATAGGGGATTGGTTGGTACCCAGATAGGGGGTCAGTCACAGACGTCGATGTTAACAAACCAACTGCAGTGGCATGGCTGACCATGGTTTTCAACAAATCCCTTCCAGCTGCCAGACAAAACCTTTCTAGGACAATCTACAGTCATATAGCTGTTGAAACCTTTCTAGGACAATCTACAGTCATATAGCTGTTGAAACCTTTCTAGGACAATCTACAGTCATATAGCTGTTGAAACCTTTCTAGGACAATCTACAGTCATATAGCTGTTGAAACCTTTCTAGGACAATCTACAGTCATATAGCTGTTGAAACCTTTCTAGGACAATCTACAGTCATATAGCTGTTGAAACCTTTCTAGGACAATCTACAGTCATATAGCTGTTGAAACCTTTCTAGGACAATCTACATTCATATAGCTGTTGAAACCTTTCACTCCCTCACTCTTAACAAATATCCCAGCCCTCCATCCATCCCAAATATTAAAAGTTTGGTCCCTTAGAGGGCGTTATTGATCGTCATCTGTTTGTGTGGACAGAGCAAGATTCCTCAGAACAAGCTCAGCCAAAAGAGAAAGAAGGCACTTTTTCTTAAGCCAAATGCTAAAAGGGATATACTATGATAAAAGCACATTCTGATTTGAACATCTGAGCAATTCTGCATACATTTTTGGATCATCAGCTCTTGAAATAGACAACTTCCATCACCAATCTGTCGGCACGTTAAACTCGCCTCTTTATATATACCGACAGGTGAAACCAGATTTAGGAGAAAAAAACTTCAAATAAAAATGTGTAATAACTGGCTGTGTGTAGCGGATTTGTCATCTCATGTTACACAAATGCAGATTTATCGTGGAACTTCAAAGCGCTATGGTAATGAATGTGCTACTTAACAGGTGACATGTAGTTCAGGTGCCTCTCGGCTTCCGGAAAGTGAAGATAAGAGGCAGAAAGTGTCAATTAAAGACACTATAAGAAGTGTAAACCTTCTTGTGAATAGGCCATTATTGTGATATAAGCTTTGCCTAGACTTTATGTGGACTCTTTTGGCTACTGCTCTTGACTGATGAAATGGAAAGCATGATTTTAATGTGTTGCTGAAATGGTTTTGTTCATGAAAGTTTAAATAAAACAAGACAATGATTTAGTGATTGTTAAGAAAATTATAAAAAAAACTTTGCAGTGTAATAATGATTTTGCCATTGTATTGTTAAATTTATATGTTGTAAAACAATTTTGTGATTGCGAGGGGCTAATCAGAGAGATTATTTTGTTTAAAGGGGCACTGATCTAACGCAATTCCCCGGGACTGGTTGTTGCCTTTGTTATTGTTTTTTCCCAGTGAGTACCCGGATGTATAGCAGAAATCTAGACTAGTTCGCGACCTCTGCTGCGCCATTCGTAAGCGCATTAGTCACTTTTATGGGTAGTAATAAGGGCGTATGGTCACATTGATCAACAAAATGAAATACAGTTTTCGAGATAATAAGGAAATGTAGGTATCTTTGTGAGTAGCATCGGTAATGGTGACGAAGTTTTGATAAGTCACTTGCTTGGTAATTTTGCGATTTTCGTTTAAAGTATACAAAGTATATTTTCACCTGAGCATATGCTTTTTTTATAGTGTGTATATTTTTTTACTGTCAAATGTGTAACAAATATATTAAACGTCTAAATATTCAGTTATTTTACAAAGTGACTGAAAAACTTTTCCATATGTATTATTATGACAACAAATTCCAAACATTTTGATGTTTAATGTCATCACCAAGAGACTGAAAATGTTACGTTGAAAAGTACATTTCTAAGTTGTTTGGCTTTTAATCCTACATAAAAATCTGTTGTGATGTTTGTAGGCCCTTTTGATCGTCTTGATCAATCTGGACAGATTTTTTAGCCAAAATGACTGAAATATTTACACATTTTATAAATTGCCTGAGAGAATCACATTTTACAAATTGACGGTAATATATACACGCTTACAAAGGAAAAGACCTGTCACAACAACGTCTATCGCGCATTGAAGAATTTCCCAACCAAGACGTAGAGAAACAAGAATGAATCGGTTCAAATGAAGGAAAAAAATGCAGATATCATAATTACAACCTACCAAATTTACGCGTATAAGTTTTAGGCTGAATATCCACACAAACGAACAATATCCCACTCGTTTGCAGCTGTACAAAGAAACTTATTCGATGTCACGTGTCTCAGTAACAATCATATTTTAAAAGATATATATCGTTTCGGGATATTATAACCGGTGTTCGTTTCTCAACTGATCACTTGGATTGTTTCAGGTGTTTTACATTGGTGTCAAGTCTCAATGGTCGGCTGAGAAAGCCCACGTGACAAGTATTTTCATAACGTCCACGGTTCCTAAAAATTCCATTGAGTGATAGATAACAATGATCAATCAATCAACGTATTATGAGTTAACCCTTTGAACAAAGTATGTTGTTTTTACATCGGCACTTCGCGCCATAATATGAGTGTATTCCCTTGGTTTTAGTAAACCTAGACATGTAAACACTCACTCTTGACATATCCACTGCGCAAGATAACAGTGATTAATCAATCAACGTATTTTCTGTTAATCCTTTGATGACTAGGAACGATCCGTTGATTTACAAAAATAAGTAAATCAACTGATCATTCATCTCTTGCTGGGCTGCCACGTGCATATTACATAACACACATTTCACCTAACTTCAAACCTGGATTTAGATTGAATAATTACCCCAGACACAATAAATGCCAAATGGGAACCTTTGTCAGGTAATCTAAGTGGTGCTACCACTTATTGTACCTGTAATATATTCATTAACTGAGCATCAAGTGAATGACGACAAATACACAAGTGTAGGGTTATTATACGAGAAAACATGGATGACAACAAGGGAGTAGTAATCGTATTATCGACGCAAGCCGAAATCCGAAAATGCTTTCACTGCATGGATACTGTTTTTAGTATTAAACTATAACCATCTTGGGTATTTCCAAATGACGACATCCGATGAGCTCCCTTGTTCTTTTTGTCTATTTGTTTAGGCTGAAGAAATTAATTAACATGCGCCCTTTGTCGAAATCTTTATAGATGACAGTTAACCAATCAGTGTTCAAAAATGCGTAAAACAAATATTGCCCCCAGCCTCCAAGTTTATTTAGCTGTCCTTGCAGACGGTACCCCAGTCTCTGGTCACGCTCAGTTGCGTTGCGTATCATCCGGGTACTCACGGGGGGAAAAACAATAACAAAGGCAACAACCAGTCCGTTAGATCAGTGCCCCTTTAAATCTCAGGTTACCCACAGCATTTCAAGTTTTAGCCCTAACTGACACACGGACAGTTATAGTTGACCCACAACCCTGTCCTTCCACAAAACATTGTACACACACCCCTGTCCTTCCACAAAACATTGTACACACACCCCTGTCCTTCCACATAACATTGTACACACACCCCTGTCCTTCCACAAAACATTGTACACACACCCCTGTCCTTCCACAAAAAAATATACACACATCCCTGTCCTTCCACAAGACATTGTACACACACCCCTGTCCTTCCACAAGACATTGTACACCCCCCCCCTGTCCTTCCACAAAACAATATACACACACCCCTGTCCTTCCACAAAACATTGTACACACACCCCTGTCCTTCCACAAAACATTGTACACACACCCCTGTCCTTCCACAAAACATTGTACACACACCCCTGTCCTTCCACAAAACATTGTACACACACCCCTGTCCTTCCACAAGACATTGTACACACACCCCTGTCCTTCCACAAGACATTGTACACACACCCCTGTCCTTCCACAAAACAATACACACACACCCCTGTCCTTCCACAAAACATTGTACACACACCCCTGTCCTCCCACAAGACATTGTACACACACCCCTGTCCTTCCACAAAACAATATACACACACCCCTGTCCTTCCACAAAACATTGTATCTACAAATAGTCAAATCATAAGACATTCAGTTCACTAATCAACCCTTCCATCAAGAGAGCAATCCATGAACCAATCATTTTAGATAACAATCAATCCATGTATCAATCCATTCACATGTCAATCCACTTTTGCATTCACATAACAATTCATCTATGTAACAATCCATTCACAAGACAATCCATCCATATAACAATTGATTCACATGACAATCCACTTTAAATTCAAGTAACAAGCCATCCATTTAACAATCCTTTCTCATGACAATCTACTTTTACATTCACATAACGATCCATCTATGTAACAATCCATTCACATGTCAATCCACTTTTGCATTCACATAACAATTCATCTATGTAACAATCCTTTCTCATGACAATCAATCCATATAACAATCCATTCACTTGACGATCCATTTTTTCATTTACTTAACAAGCCATCCATTTAACAATCCTTTCTCATGACAATCTACTTTTACATTCACATATCAATCCATCCATGTAACAATCCATTCACATGACAATCCATCCATATAACAATTGATTCACATGACAATCCACTTTAAATTCAAGTAACAAGCCATCCATTTAACAATCCTTTCTCATGACAATCTACTTTTACATTCACATAACAATCCATCTATGTAACAATCCATTCACATGACAATCCATCCATATAACAATTGATTCACATGACAATCCACTTTAAACTCAAGTAACAAGCCATCCATTTAACAATCCTTTCTCATGACAATCCACTTTTTACATTCACATAACAATTTATCAATTTAACACATCATTCACATCTCAATCCACTTTTACATTCACATGACAATCCATCCATGTAACAATCCATTCACATGACAACTCGCTTTTCCATTCATGTATCAATCCATCCATGTAACAATCCATTCATATGACAATCCACTTTTACATTCACATATCAATCCATCCATGTAACAATCCATTCACATGACAATCCATCCATATAACAATCCATTCACATGACAATCCACTTGTACATTCACATATCAATCCATCCATGTAACAATCCATTCACATGACAATCCACTTGTACATTAACATATCAATCCATCCATGTAACAATCCATCAACAAATCAATCCAGGCCACAATCCTCCACCAGACAGTCCACTCGTCACACATATCCATGAATCAGTCATTAAATTATCACTACGTTATCACCAATGTGAATTCACTTCAAACAAACAAACCTGCAACCCTTATTGCTGAAAACTGTGCGAAGGGTTTTAGTTGCATGTGCTTCTTGTTTAGTAAAGATACAAGAAAGATTGTCACTTAAATCTTCCATTTCAGTCAAAAGAAAATGACATCTCTGAAATGATTCCACCCAAATGCATTTGATCACTAGTAAATAAGTGGAAAATAACAGTTTCACGTTCCTCCAGATTGTCTTATCTTGTTTTGGGAGGCTAAGTATAACTGGATGTTTGAAACGCAGTCATTTATGGAGCTGATATTTGTCAGTTTGTGAAAGTGTTTATCACCCACCCTGACTTGATTGGCCATTGGCGGATACTTCAAAAAAACCTACAACTTACAGGGGGTTTACATAACTTCAGCTTCTATTTTTTATGCATCGTTTAAATTCCTTGATGCAAGATGGCATGTTTGAAGAAATAAATTGTATCTTAGCTAAACAATAAAGTTTATTTGTAACACTTGCAATCTACTTCATCTCAAGACTCAGCGGTCAAGGGTAGGAAACATGCACGACTTCTGATTATTTTGTTTTATTTTGTAGTTTTTTTGTGTGAAATAAAGATTTTCCTTTCAATCTTATGAAACTTGACCCATTTCCCTCAGCTTTTTGGATAAGACTGGTGTAAATTATCAAATGCAAATTAGAAATATAATATAAAACATAACTGCCAAAGAATAACCAGTCAGAATTTTTTGGTAAAAAATCCTTTTTCAAGCTGAATTTAAAAAAAATAAATTATTAAATAGATTATGTTCATGAAAAGAAGTTTTTTTCATCCCCTCTTGAAAAGTGTTTCTTTTCCACTTTTATTCCAAATTTGATCATAATCACGAATTGAAACATTTACCATAATCCTGGATTATTAACTTTTAGACTTAACGGTATTTGTTTTTTTCTAAACCACCCTTTGTAACAATTTTTAAAACAAGGAATAGAAATATTAGGCCTAAAAGATTATGTCATGTAAAATTTATTAAAATCTGTTAAAACCTTTAAATCCTGCTTCAATATGAGAGTACAACCATTATAAGGCTTGTGTAAGTAGAACCACCATTACATTCAGTGTATTGCACAGAATAAGTAAGAATTTCTTTTGATTTGAAAACCTGATGCTCTGAGGGAGAGGTTAAACAAAACAGGTTATTTATCTGCTTGAAGAAAGTGATGGCAGGAGAGGGTGTAAGATTTATTCTTCCAGGTGAGTGTGAAGATTGGCAACTAACCGTGTTGATGGGCGCCACTTCTGGGATTTCCTGTCCCAATTATCCCAGCGCTCCTTGTCTTATTCTACCGTAGTTATTCTGGGAAGGTTCACTTCAGTTTTAGTCCTACCTGTTGCAACTTACAGCTTTGTTTGAAAAATCTGACTGTTTATTGCTTGGCTTATATATGATGGTACTCAGGCGCTACCTGTGGACTGTTACAGCACCTGTAGGTAACACACAACTACAGACCTGTAGGTAACACACAACTACAGACCTGTAGGTAACACACAACTACAGACCTGTAGGTTACACACAACCACAGCACCTGCAGGTTACACACAACTACAGACCTGTAGGTTACACACAACCACGGACCTGTAGGTTACGCACAACCACAGCACCTGCAGGTTACACACAACCACGGACCTGCAGGTTACACACAACCTCGGACCTGCAGGTTACACACAACCGCGGACCTGCAGGTTGCACACAACCGCGGACCTGCAGGTTGCACACAACCCGCGGACCTGCAGGTTGCACACAACCGCGGACCTGCAGGTTACACACAACCACGGACAAGTAGGAAGTCTGTACATTGATTGTCTTATAAAATTATGGTACTGAGGTGCGATTTGGATTTTGCCCTGGATTTGGGCAGGGGGTGGGATGGTGAGGTTTTGTCTGATGACAGCATATTGTTTCAGACAGCACGACAAGATATACTATTTTTTATTTTGAAAGAAGTAGTCAACCAAATTCCTGGGGCCGAAAACACATTATTTTTCAGAACATCCAGAATGCCGAGTGAATGATTTTTTGTTCAAAACATGAGGACAATTGTGTTTTCAATGCTTTGGGGAACAGATCCTTATCTTTTTTATTGAGGATGGCTGTGGGTACTGAGCATTAGGGGGAGTATACCAACATTAATGAAGCAGTATTATTTTGCTGGAACCAAAAAAAGTTTGGGGACCCATATACCACGAGGTTATGGCAGTGTAAAGCGTATGCAAACTGTCTTTGTAAAGCTGTGCACAGATATGAACTTGGCTTCTGAAAGAGGTCGACTGTTGAGAAGAAACACATGTTTTCTTAAATAACATACCCAAGTTAAATTACCCACTCAAAGTCTTGAAGACACTTGATCTGACATAAGTATGATCCTAACAACAGTGACCTCCAGTAATTTGCACCTGCTGATGTTTATAGAATGTTAACAGGGCCTGTTAATATGACCTGAAATGTGACCTGAAAAAATACCTCGAAGGTCAGAAGCAGGATTCTGGTCAAGGTAAATGTACATTCTCATCATCTTGATCAACGTAGGCCAATTGAATTCCTCCACTGGTGGTTCTGGCAGTGTAATTCTGCCACTATCAGTCTCAGCTTTTGTAAACCCCGGCTCTGTTTAGTTTGCGTAGTCAGAGCCAAGAGAAATATTTTGATGTGGTTTCAATGAGCTGACCTCATTTTCTCGATCATGCACCATTAATATCTGGCAGTTGCACAATCGGTGAAATAGTGCCTTTGGTTTGTGCAGATTCAGCACGTTTTGTGAAAAGACATTTCTGGAAGAACCTATAGATACGGTGATGGCAGGTCCAGTTTCTATAAATATTGATGATCTATTTCTGTCTAGTAGGTCACTTTGCTTGTTGTGTTCCATGACTGAATAGGTATGAGGTTTTGAAGATGTGTAGATGCCAGTTTAAACGTCATGTCAAGATCATAGGAAAACAATCTTCCCTTTTGTAAACTTTATATTTGGAAGAAAGGATTAACCAAACAAAGAATTATGAATATTATGCTTTGTCTGAGGACAAGGGTTGAAAGGGAGTAGATAGTAATGTTGGGATTTAAGCCAAGATCTTCAGCTTGCCACCAACACTTTAACCACTAGGCTACCTCACTACTCCATCATGTTTGTTTGTTTGTTTGTTGTTTAATGCCACACTCAGCAATATTCCAGCTATATGATGTAGGTCTGTATATAATCAAATCTGGACCAGGCAATCCAGTGATTGATGTCATGAGTATTGATCCATGTAATTGGGATACGATGACATGCATCAACCAAGTCAGTGAGTCTGACCACCCGATGCTATTAGTTGCCTCTTGCGACAAGCACCTCTTACGACAAGCATAGTCACCTTTTACGGCAAGCATGGGTTGCTGAAGACCTATTCTACTCCGGATCTTCACATGTAACTTCCATCTTGTACAACCGTAAAATACAGCAGACCAAGCCTGCCCTGGAATCCCCACAATGTATGGTAGGGAGTAGCTTATAGATCTAGTATTGTTGTAGTGCCACCTTGAAGACAGTCCTGTTTGTGCCAAGAGCTGTTGTAGTGCCACCTGGAGAGAGTACTGTATGTACTGAGAGTTTGTAGCACCGCCTGGTGAGAGTACTGTATGTACTGAGAGTTTGTAGCGCCACCTGGTGAGAGTACTGTATGTACTGAGAGTTTGTAGCGCCACCTGGTGAGAGTACTGTATGTACTGAGAGTTTGTAACACCACCTGGTGAGAGTACTGTATGTATTGAGAGTTTGTAGCGCCCCCGATTGAGAGTACTGTATGTACTGAGAGTTTGTAGCGCCATCTTGTGAGAGTACTGTATGTACCTAGAGTTTGTAGCGCCACCTTGAAGACAGTCCTGTTTGTGCCAAGAGCTGTTGTAGTGCCACCTGGTGAGAGTACTGTATGTACTGAGAGTTTGTAGCGCCACCTGGTGAGAGTACTGTATGTACTGAGAGTCTGTAGCGCCACCTGGTGAGAGAGCTGTTGTAGAACCACATGGTTGAAGTACCGAGAGTACCGAAATCTCACCCAGTGTTGAAGATGGTCAGTACAGAGAGTCTGGTAGTCGTTGTTGTAGAGTTAGGCATAACATGGAGAACATAGAGCTGCTCCAGATATAAACACTGGTGCCTACGTTTACTCTAGCAGTGACCAGCCCTACAGGAATCCCTTACCTTCCCCACTGATGACCTTCCAGATAGCCTGCATCCGGATCTCTCCATCAATACACCTCGTGACCTTCAGTCAGTTGGGAAATGTTGCATCCATATTTGTTACTTCCAGAAGTGAAGTAGTTTGGTCAGAGAGGTCGGCCAGATGCCATGAAACATCGCCATCTGAATATTGGTTCTACGGACCAAACAGGTGGATTTAGAGGATGTCACATAGCTCAGGGAGGAGAGATGCATGTAAAATTGTTGTTAAGTCTTTGAATGGCATTTAGAATTTATACAGATAAAGGGGAGAATGTATGGATGTGAGCTTCTTTATTATGAGGAAAAGGTGATGAAGGAGTAAGCATATACTTCTCTCTCTCTTGAATTATTGGGGGCGGTGTGATAGCCTAGTGGTTAAAGCGTTCGCTCAGCACGCAGAAGACTCGGGTTCGATTCCCCACATGGGTACAATGTGTGAAGCCCATTTCTGGTGTCCCCCGCCGTGATATTGCTGGAATATTACTAAAAGCGGTGTAAAACCACACTCACTCACTCTTATCTGTGGTTCATAAGCCATCTTTTTCATAGACAGAATGGCACAACAAATGAAAATATTTATGTTTTCACTGTTTACTTGCACTACTGAATTGTGTTTAGTGGAACAGTTACTAAAGCAAACCTTTCAGGTCAAAATCGATATTTTTTACTTAGTGTGCGACTGTGAACAATACTTGTATTGAGAAGTAAAAAAGTGTGATCCACTGATGCATCTGTGTATCGACCCCCGCTAATCTCAACTGACAGCATCGTTCTTGATCGACACGTGATCTGCATCCTCTCAACATAGTGTTAGACATCCACACAGAAGTCCAGAGTTTATGAAGTTTATAAAGCCTAGACAATAACTGAATTCCAATCTCCCCAAAATGGGGGATTACGTCAGGCAGGGTCAGACATTGTTTTCACTTTGTCTGGGTCAAACAAGGAAGTCCACAGCATGTGGGTTCCAACACATGCATGGTGTTGACGAGAAATCGGCAAGATTGCTGTCTGACTTGAAACAAAAGGCTATTATCAACATGGTGTTCTCTTCATCTTGAGCCAGGGCTTTTAAAGTGGTATAATTTTCGCTGATGTTTATATACATTCTAACGTCAACCTCCTGTATGATCATGGATTTCAAGTTTTGAGCCAATTTTGTTGAGTTTGAAGTCTTAACCATCTGAAATTCGTCTCATCTTCCCGAGAAAGCAGTATTTGATGAGAGAAATGTGCTGCATGTGAGATATCTACTCCACAAGCAGAACATATGAGACAAGTAGTTCTATTTCTGATCATCAAGATTACATAGGAGGCTCTTGATATTTTGAGGATTGATACCAACGGCTATTTATAGTTATTTGTTTATCCATGTATGTATATGAGAGACAATATGCTGAGTGTATAGTATATAGGACAGGGGTGACCTAAGAGAAGACAACTCAAATCAGTAACCTGGCTGCTTGTCATCCTGTGAGTGAGTGAGTGAGTGAGTGAGTGAGTGGGGGAGTGAGTGAGTGAGTGAGTGAGTGAATGGGTGGGTAAGTGAGTGAGTGAGTGAGTAGGTGGGTTTTGGGTGAGTGAGTGAGTGAGTGGGTGGGTAGGTGGGTGGGTGTAGGGGTGAGTGAGTGAGTGAGTGGGTGGGTAAGTGAGTGAGTGAGTGAGTAGGTGGGTTTGGGGTGAGTGAGTGAGTGAGTGGGTGGGTAGGTGGGTGGGTGTAGGGGTGAGTGAGTGAGTGAGTGGGTGGGTAGGTGGGTGGGTGTAGGGGTGAGTGAGTGAGTGAATGTGTGGGGGAGTGAGTGAGTGAGTGAGTGAATGGGTGGGTAAGTGAGTGAGTGAGTGAGTAGGTGGGTTTGGGGTGAGTGAGTGAGTGAGTGGGTGGGTAGGTGGGTGGGTGTAGGGGTGAGTGAGTGAGTGAGTGGGTGGGTAGGTGGGTGGGTGTAGGGGTGAGTGAGTGAGTGAATGTGTGGGGGAGTGAGTGAGTGAGTGAGTGAATGGGTGGGTAAGTGAGTGAGTGAGTGAGTAGGTGGGTTTGGGGTGAGTGAGTGAGTGAGTGGGTGGGTAGGTGGGTGGGTGTAGGGGTGAGTGAGTGAGTGAGTGGGTGGGTAGGTGGGTGGGTGTAGGGGTGAGTGAGTGAGTGAATGTGTGGGGGAGTGAGTGAGTGAGTGAGTGAATGGGTGGGTAAGTGAGTGAGTGAGTGAGTAGGTGGGTTTTGGGTGAGTGAGTGAGTGAGTGGGTGGGTAGGTGGGTGGGTGTAGGGGTGAGTGAGTGAGTGAATGTGTGGGGGAGTGAGTGAGTGAGTGAGTGAATGGGTGGGTAAGTGAGTGAGTGAGTAGGTGGGTTTTGGGTGAGTGAGTGAGTGAGTGGGTGGGTAGGTGGGTGGGTGTAGGGGTGAGTGAGTGAGTGAGTGGGTGGGTAGGTGGGTGGGTGTAGGGGTGAGTGAGTGAGTGAATGTGTGGAGGAGTGAGTGAGTGAGTGAGTGAATGGGTGGGTAAGTGAGTGAGTGAGTGAGTAGGTGGGTTTTGGGTGAGTGAGTGAGTGAGTGGGTGGGTAGGTGGGTGGGTGTAGGGGTGAGTGAGTGAGTGAGTGGGTGGGTAGGTGGGTGGGTGTAGGGGTGAGTGAGTGAGTGAATGTGTGGGGGAGTGAGTGAGTGAGTGAGTGAGTGAATGGGTGGGTAAGTGAGTGAGTGAGTGAGTAGGTGGGTTTTGGGTGAGTGAGTGAGTGAGTAGGTGGGTGGGTGTAGGGGTGAGTGAGTGAGTGAGCTTTAGGCCAATCTCTCCCTTTATCACTAACCTTCAAATGCTTATGCTATTTTTAAAGTGACTTTTCCAGATTTGCAAAACAAGATGTCGTCCCCATGAAACCCATGTTTACCATGTGCAATAGTCAGAATCAAAGTTCACTTAATCCTGCATTGTACATTGGCAGAGTTTTCTAATGGGTTCATCTGTAGCCCCAATCAGTGACATGATAGACAAAGTGATATCATATGATGAACGAATGAGCAGTAGTGGTTACCACGGATACCAAGCAAAAACCCTTTGTCCATCTTCCCGAGGCAAGAGCGTCCACTACCCTGTTTATCAAAGTCTTGTTTCCACTCTTGACACATCAAGCCCGATTTCCTGTGCTAATTATGATTGGACTATCACATATATTGATAGTCCAATCAGAGAATGTTTCACAAAATCAAGATCCAGGTTACAAAATAATGGCTGCTGCCATAGCTTGCCAAATTTGAGCTGAAACATTTTTTAACATTTAAGTGAAGACAAGTATTTTCTAAGTCTTTCCAAGTTATTAATCCAAGTCGCCCAAGTACTTCACTTATAAGCAGCACGATGATGAAAACAGTCATTCCAAGAACTGGTTCAGATTCGTATGAAAGTGTTTTACTACTGCCTGTCTTTGTTGACACGAATATGTCATTTCCATCTTCTAAACCCCTCAACGATTGCCTTTGCTGTCAGATATGAAATCGTAAATATTTTCGTTATCTGAAAGACCAGGTCTTCGTCTGTGGTAGTCGCCAATGTTTATTCAGCTAATCATGCTTTCCTTCTGTTGCAGGTAACTAATATATACAAGCATCCCTCAATAGGCAACTTTATCAATATAGTCGTAGTGAAGATACTAGAACCAGGACCTGCTGATGTGAGTATTCAACATTACTTGTACTTTATATTACCTGTAGTTATTCTGAGGCCAAATTGGGCCACGGGTGGCCCAGTCGTCTAAGGCCCCGCTGTGCAGAGTTGCCTCCCTTGGGCATGCCAGATGATTGTGGGTTCGAATCCCGGTTCGCCCCGATTATGTTTCTAGGTTTGTCAGCACCATACCCATGCTTGTGGGTTTCACCGAAGTGGTAAACGTCTGAGACCTGAATCACTTCGAGCTTTCCTCCCACATTAAGCTGACATGCCGTGATATAACTGGAATACTATTAAAGCGGCGTTCAAACCCAACTCACTCACTCATTCAGAGGCCAAACATTTGATGTTTGTAGTGGATGGGGTGATCAGACTGCTGATGCAAAAATGATTTTAATAATTGTAGTACTATGAGGAGGTCTAATTAGGAGATAAACATACTGTGTTTTCAATGTGTGTCTACCTTGTTCAGTGTAGAGGTAGGTTACCTGTAGATTTAACCACGTTAAATTGAATTTGGAACCGAATGTGCCATCAAACCAACTGTTTCAATCAGAGAGAGTTTATTATGACTTAATAGCCTCTGATTGACCAATCAGAATCAAGTAATTCCCAAATTTGTGGTAGAATGCCCCATAATCATAACATAAGGACTCAAAGATGCTAAGGGCCGATCATTTGATATTGGTGAAGGGCTGGGATGTGTTCCAGGAAAATAATTTGTTCCAGAACACATTGAACCAATATCATTTTTGCCTCTGATTTTGTGATAAGAATTGACTGTTTGTTGGACATACTTGATGTTGATAGAGAATGTATTATGAAAATAATAAATAACAATTGGTCAGAAAAAGTAATAGTATGTCTTGACACAAACGTCTTCTGTTTCTTACAAAATTCACAGGATGTTTCCCCATACCCCCTTCCAAGTATTAAATTCTAGGTCTCTGTCACACAGATGAAGCTGTTGCATGAAACAAACTATTCAGTAAATTGTTCTGTGATGTTTGTCAACTTTGACCCTGGTTGGAAATGGACACAGCGGAACTGTCAATCTTAAAGACTGACACATGACCATGGTTTTACTACACATGACAGAACCAGAGAGACCTTTCACCCAGGAATATTTCAGACGTAATTGTAAATTTGATTTAGCCAAGGCATATAAGCCTGTCCGCTACCACAAATCATCCTGTAATTATCTCCCCTTGAACTTGCATCAAAGAGAGGCTCTGTTATCAGCAGAGAAATATATGCAAATTATGATTAGGTCATGGGTGATTGCCTTTGAAATAAAGTTTAGCAAATTCTCACAATTAGCCAATGAAGGTCAACCTCCCTTTGTCAAAAAGAACAAAGCACAAGAGATGGAATAGAAAACAGTTTATGGCGAGAAAAAAAAAATCTTGCTGAAAAATATTATTATACAAGATATCCAAATAATGAAGAACACCCACAAGGTTGATTCCTTTGAATTTATTTTGTGATCGGGGGACAATTTTCCAAAAGGGTTTGACTTTTGGTCTGATATCATGTGAAAGAGTTATGATAAAATATGTGTAAATGTCAGTTGTGTGGGAAACAGCGCCACGTGGTGACAGTGGGTCACACATTTATCATACACAATCTTCTTATCGCATATCTGCTTATGCTAAGGTTACAACTTCAAAAAGAGCTTGCAAATCTGAACAATATGGGTTTGAAGAATTTTGTTTCTTTTCTTTTGAAAACGAAAAGGTGAAAAAAAATGTGCTGAGTGTAAAACTTGTTTATTGCTTATTTTTTTTATATGTTAGGCAGGTGTGGGTTTTGTGCCATACCGTATTCGCGTAATAAGCGCCCCGCTCTAATAAGCGCCCACGGCGATATTTGCTAAAATATTGGCTAGTGAACAATCTTAATTAGCACCCCTTCCGAATGATCAATGTACTCAAGACTTATTTGTTTGTGTGTAATATGCACTCGTGTGTCAACTCTGTCTTTTTTTCTCACCCAAATTGTATTCTAATAAGAGCCCCTATTTCTAATTTTGAGAGCGCCCCGGGCGCTTATTACGTCGAATACGGTATTTTCCTTTGTGGGATACACACCTGTGGATCATGCTCACACCCTTTTCAAGTTTTGCGTGTGGGTGACACACAGGCAGAACGTCACGGTTTCAATTGAAGTATTGGCTTAAACTGGAAGA
This sequence comes from Haliotis cracherodii, assembly GCF_022045235.1. NCBI lineage: Eukaryota > Metazoa > Mollusca > Gastropoda > Lepetellida > Haliotidae > Haliotis > Haliotis cracherodii. The sequence continues at coordinate 51,671,034 of NW_027266319.1, read as the reverse complement.
GAAGAAACTTAATCAAAACATATTAGCAACTGTAAATTTTATAATTCCTAAGAAAACACTTCCTCTGTTACGTCATATCCATAAAACCCGTTTTAGTAACCAGTGCTACAGATAAGCTGAATATTTACGTAAAATATCCCCCAAAAATATTCAAAACCCAATAACTTTCAATTAACATGCGGACAGAAACGCATGCATTAAATGAAAAACTCAAATGTATAAAAACATCATGCGTAAATACTAAATAAATAACCAATGAATCTTTTTCAGTATGCGGACAACGGAGCTACTTTCCATTACACAATTAACAGCGAATTGACTTTCCAAGTCAAGACTTAATTCAGAATTGTTATATACATCTAAAACATTTCTTCTTTTTTTAAATCTCAAAATGTTGACTCATTTTTGGAAAAGCCCAATAGAGTGATGAAGTGAAAAGATATTGGTTACCAATGAAAAATGTAATAACCCAAATAAAATAGAAACCCTCGTGTAAAAACTGAATTGCTCAAAAAGTTATTTGGAACTCTGTAGTAACTATAAAATAGAAAACACTGGAATATTTTTTGTTGTCTCAGTATTAACAAAACTAAATTATTTGCTGCCCTGTAAAAAATGTGTCGTGAAAAAACTAAAAACATTGACACCTCTTTCACAGCAAAAAAATGTGAGACTTGAATCAGCGACCCTCAGACTCTAACCAGACAGTCTAGTGTGAGTTTACCCTTGTGGTAGCCATTTTTGTAATGCAGTCATTTCTGTTATAGTGATTTTCTGTGTAAAAATGCGGAAATAACAATTAAAAAACTCGAACTGCATTGTCTGCCCATGTAATGTGCACTATGCCCCCTTCTGCGCAGCTGTAGGAAGTGTGTCAGAAGAAAACATGGTACTGAGAAATATGATACTGGGTAGGACAGACATAGTCCCTGACATTCATGATTGCGATTATAAAAAGGGTTTGATATAAGTAATGTGGCTTATGACTTGATACAAAGACTGCAATCCATTACATGGTATGAAAGTTCAATTCAGTATTGTTTTGTCACACTAGACAGCTTGGCTTCAGCATGAACAAGTACAGCGTTTGTTTAGTGGTTCCTCATGGATATCGATGTTTACTAAAGCTTGAGACCCGTGAAGATCCAAGGAAGAATAGGGCTTACCAACCCATGCTTGCCGTAAAAGGCAACTATGCTTGCCGTAAGAGGCAACTAATGGGATCGGGTGGTCAGGCTTGCTGACTTGGTTGGTGCATGTAATTGATCCCAATTGCGAAGATTGATTCTCATGATGTCAATCACTGGGTTGTCTGGTCCAGACTCGATTATTTACAGTCCGCCATCATATAGCTGGAATATTGCTGAGTGCGGCGTTAAACAACAAACAAAACTAAAGCTTGATACAAGATCTGTTGTTTGCAAGCTTTAGTCTACATTTATCAGTAACATAAACTGATTCATAACAAGAGCAGTGAAAAAAGAATTTCAATGAAATTTAAGATTTAATTGGTAAATCTTCTTCTTCAGCTCAAATTAAAAATCACTGAAAATGCAGCCATGACACTGAAGGATTTCTGTAAATGGCAGAAGGAGTCCAATGAACAGGATATCGACCACCCAAACCACCATGACACCGCCATCTTATTGACAAGGTAAGGAGGAGATAGTATAAGGATTTTTCCATCAAAGGATGCCATCACTGGAAAATATAGGACGAATAAAAAATAATGTCATTTATGATTCCTTTTTTTTAGACCCGTGAAGAATCGGGGTATAATAAGTTGTCAGCAATCTATGCTTGCTGTAAAAGGCGACTATGCTTATGGTATAGGGCGACTGGTCCAGACTCGATAATTTGCCGTGATATAGCTGGAATATTACTGAGTGTGGCATAAAACAACAAACCAACCAACCAAATTGTCACATTATCTTATGACATAAGCATTCGTCAACGTACTTCACTGACAAGTATGTTTACATCAAAAGTGAACAGCATAAATGTTTTGAAGCATGTTCCATCACAATTCATGATATCTTCATTTCGCTGTGTTAAACAACAAACAAACAAAAAAATCTGAATTTTGACAATCAAAACACTTGTGACATCTCCATTGGTTAATACACTGTATGTGTCGGATGTTGCCATTCTATGTGGAACAGAAAGGGTCAACCTCAGTGCCTCAAAAGAGCATAATGGGTGGTCACTTCACTGTGACTTCACTGATTGTCATCAAATTCTGACGTGCGGATTGTTGAGGATTCTATCAATCGTTGGTTTGCCTGGCCAAGCTCATCATTCTCTCAATCATTGTCACAAATTATTTCTTATATAACATATTCTTCTGTAAAATAAAAGTTGCTCTTTCTTTTTTCCAGAAAAGATATCTGTCGAGCTGTAGGAAAGTGCGATACGCTAGGTAAGTAACAATGTTGCAGCGGTCTGTGAGTCTTGTGTAATACAAACTTCATCTTAGGTGCCTCATCCTCACCCACACATCGTCAATTACCCAGTGGATCATATCTCCTTGAGTTATGACAAATACCCTAGACCCTTTCACCACTTTGTTTCGGATGGGATGACACCAGCTCCTTCTCTCTTATCACCAACTTACTACAGGATTTATCTCCCTTGGGTGGCTCTTTTAAGCATTGGCTCATTCAAATCGGGCTAAGAATGAAGCTATTGTGGCGAATGGGTCCACAGTATTTATCATTATTGATGGCAATTTGATACATTGGATAATCAGTGATGCACTTTGCAAAGATATATCTGTAAACATAAACTGTTTTGTAGATACTATGTGGCAGTGTATTTGTGTACCAGATGCGATTCCGAATTGCCACGATTATGTTTCATGGTCTGTCATCACCCTAATCCTGCTCGTGGATTTCACTTCAGTGGCTCAGTCTCCTAAGGTGCCACACCTCACTGCGGTGAGTTGTGTCCCTTGGGCGCTCCAGGAACCTATGATCGTGGGTTCGAATTCAAGTTTGCCCTGATTATGTTTCTAGGTTTGTCAGCACCATATCTAGACTAACATCTAATCTCTGAAATGAACATATTTTACAGAAAAAACAGTCGTTAACTTATAGTTATAAAATATAATAAAAAGGAGCCTAGAGACTTTCTTCATTGTCAGATGCTGCAGTAACCTAACCTTCCAAACATTATAGACTTGCAAGGGCTGTATTGGACATATTTCTTTCAGGGTCTGTATGACAGACTACACCATAACCATGTGTGGGTTTCACCAAAGTGGTAAATGTCTGAAACCTGTATCACTTCAGGCTTTCCTCCCACATTAAGCTGACATGCCTTGATATAACTGGAATACAGTTCAAAGCGGCATTAATCCCAACTCACTCACTCTTAATGTTTTGAATGTATTGTATCTGAATTTTCTTGTAGGTCTAGCTGAGCTGGGCACGATTTGCGATCCAATCCGGAGCTGTGCAATCATTGAAGACAACGGCATCAGCGCAGCTTACACCATCGCACATGAACTTGGACATGTGTAAGTCCCGAGTTATTTTATGTGCATCTTTGTAATTATTGAGGGGATGTAGTTGGCTAAGTGTTGAAAAGAAAAGGTGATAGTATTTTATTATCACCATGGTAACAACATAAGCAAGTTGATAAAAAACATACAAGACACATATAATAACCATTGTGTATGTCATATTAACAAATTAATTTTTTATATTTTCACTGCAACAATTTATAGAATTTTGATACTAATGTGATATATATAAGTGTATCTTTCCGATTTTTCTAAACTTTGTCAGAACGTACTGTGAAAAAATAGAAATATTCCTTAATAATAAGCTGTCCAGCCTATGTCTATCTCCTTTGATATCTCAAATAATGATTCATGTGACAAAGGAAGTATGACTGTTATACACATACCATTAGCCTAGTGACTTTTGTTTCATAAATCAAAGAATGATATTGTACATTGCCAACCTATGACGAGTATGATCTTGGAGGAGTCCAAATTTACTACCCAGGTCCCTGACCCCCGATTACCCGACCCTACCCAGGTCCTTGACCTCCGATTACCCGACCCTACCCAGGTCCCTGACCCCAATTACCCGACCCTACCCAGGTCCCTGACCCCAATTACCCGACCCTACCCAGGTCCCTGACCCCTGACCCCCAATTACCCGACCCTACCCAGATCCCTGACCCCCAATTACCCGACCCTACCCAGGTCCCTGACTCCCAATTACCCGACCCTACCCAGGTCCCTGACTCCCAATTACCCAACCCTACCCAGGTCCCTGACCCCCGATTACCCGACCCTACCCAGGTCCCTGACCCCAATTACTCGACCCTACCCAGGTCCCTGACCCCCGATTACCCGACCCTACCCAGGTCCCTGACCCCCAATTACCCGACCCTACCCAGGCCCCTGACCCCCAATTACCCAACCCTACCCAGGTCCCTGACCCAATTACTCGACCCTACCCAGGTCCCTGACCCCCGATTACCCGACCCTACCCAGATACCCGACTCCCAATTACCCGACCCTACCAAGGTCCTTGACCCCCGATTACCTGACCCACCCAGATACCTGACCCCCAATTACCCAACCCTACCCAGGTCCCTGGCCCCCAATTACCCAACCCTACCCAGGTCCCTGACCCCAATTACTCGACCCTACCCAGGTCCCTGACCCCCGATTACCCGACCCTACCCAGATACCTGACTCCCAATTACCCGACCCTATCAAGGTCCCGGACCCCAATTACCCGACCCTACCCAGGTCCCTGACCCCCAATTACCCGACCCTACCCAGGTCCCTGACCCCCAATTACCCAACCCTACCCAGGTCCCTGACCCCAATTACTCGACCCTACCCAGGTCCCTGACCCCCGATTACCCGACCCTACCCAGATACCTGACTCCCAATTACACGACCCTACCCAGGTGCCTGACTCCCAATTACCCGACCCTACCCAGGTCCCTGACTCCCAATTCCCCGACCCTACCCAGGTCCCTGACTCCCAATTACCCGACCCTACCCAGGTCCCTGACCCCCAATTACCGACCCTACCCAGATACCTGACTCCCAATTCCCCGACCCTACCCAGGTCCCTGACTCCCAATTACCCGACCCTACCCAGGTCCCTGACCCCCAATTACCGACCCTACCCAGATACCTGACTCCCAATTACCCGACCCTACCCAGATACCTGACCCCCAATTACCCGACCCTACCCAGGTCCCTGACCCCACTTACCCGACCCTACCCAGGTCCCTGACCCCAATTACCCGACCCTACCCAGGTCCCTGACCCCTATTACCCGACCCTATCCAAGTACCTGATCCCCTATTACCCGACCCTACCCAGATACCTGACCCCCTATTACCTTATCCTACCCAGGTCCCTGACCTTCTATTATCCGACCCTACCCAGGTACCCACTGTAGGTGTCAGTGCTGGGTACAATTGTTTTACTAGATCCCTGACAAAAACTAATGGAATGTATAGTCCAAAAGAATGCGAACATTAGCAACTTGCAGTGTAACCATGGAGTTTTATTATCATTGCCATTTAACAGTATATCATGTTACTCACCACGAGTTTAGTGGGTACCTGGGTCCCACTCAGGACTCACCCGACCTGAATACCGGCGCTGCCCAACCCAGCCCTAATGATACATATTTTTTATTCCAATTTAAAACATTATCATTCACTAAAGTCACCTCAGAGACTGCGTAGGAATACTCACCCATTTATTATATAATACCAAGCAATTTGCAGCGATATTAGCTTTCAAAAGCAATCACACGTAAGAAAGACCCGTGAAGATGCGGAGTAGAACAGGTCTTCAGAAACCCATGCTTGCTGTAAAAGGCGACTATACTTGTCATAAGAGGCAACAAACGGGATCGGTTGATGTATGCCATCGTATCCCAATTGCGTGGATCGATGCTCATGATGTCAATCACTGGATTGTCTGGTCCAGACTTGATTATTTACAATGCCGTAATATTGCTGGAATAGTGCTGAGGGCAGCATTTAACAGCAACCAAACACATAAGAAAACCTATTGTGAAACAATAGGCAATAGCTTCAAAAGCAAATAGGTATCACTTTGATGTAATGAGCTTATTGAAAGTAGTGCCTACTGGGTGGCCGCATTTGCATATCTATCTGATCGTAATACCCAGTTTTGAGTTTATTGCACCCTTTTATCATGTGTTAAACCAGAAAATAAACTCTTTAAACAGACACTGAAGTTAGACCTTGAATAATTATATGGTGTCACATGCTACACAAAGCTGTGAGATGGTCTGTTAAATTTATTTTGTTCAAACAGTTTTTTTTAAAATTTTATATACTTGTTTACTAGTGTGTTTCAAAGCTTGAACATGCCTAGACTGTTGAATTGACAAATATATTCTACTTCCATTGTGGTTAATATTCATCTGACTAGTTCGGGGACTGTCTGTAGGTATACTGAATATATATGACACTAACTACTTTGTTGACGCAAAACTCAAATAACTATTTATTTGATTTATGATCATTTATTTACGTATTAAGTTTATTATGGAATTGAATGAGAAAGGCTACATGCTTATAGAGGTTAATGGATTTAGTTCAAATTTTGATGCTTGTTGAGGACACGTGAAAGACGGAGACTTGAAGATTTCCGTCTATGTGTTGGAACTCAGGAGATAACTTAAGAGTATAAAAAGAGGATCTACCACAGACTGTTTACCTAATGACAACTTACAGGAACTCTACAGATTAATGATTGGAGAATGTTGATAAATGCTGCTAGACTAACAACATCTCTCATAACAGTGGATAAAATTTCTGTAAAAACGTGGTGGGAAAATATCAAGAAAATGGCACCCACTTCACAAACTTTACTTTGAAACCTTAGGCATATTGCTATGAATACATATCTCAATGAAAGATAAGTTGTTACATAAACATCAAGGCATGATTGTCTTAGCATGTTAACCTTTAACTAGTTGTCAGACAACATGTTTTATCCCTTAAGCTTGCACTCATAGCCAACGTTGGAAATGACATATTTTATGAGCCATATCGCTGTGTTTATAAAAACATGTAATGTGAGAATTTCTTATTTTCTTTGTGCAAATGTTATCTGACTTTGAAATTGGAGTCAAATTTTCAAGTTTTGAAAGGTGATGTCAAGACATTGCTCTATCATGTCCACACATATCTTGTATTATAGCCATTGATAGCTGTATGAAATGAAACAATGACATGCTGAGGTATTATATTCAACTATTTTATCAATAACTTCAAGAACAATTTAGGGACAGGTCATTTATTATAGGATAGAGGGGCCGGTGAGAATCGGGGGGGGGGGGGTGAATAAATGGCACAGCAAAAGAGGAGGGGCTGCCAAAATTTATCACTTTGGGGCGTGCCATGACAAGATGACACAGTTCTATTTTTTTCAAATATCAAAAGTATAATTTTCTACATTATTTAGGGACTGCTCATTTATCATAGTGGGGGAGGTAGTTATTATACAGGAAATGGGGACATGCAAAAATATTACATAAAATAGGGGGGGGTGGCAAAAAATGATACAGTCCCAAGGCCAATCTCACCAATCCCCGGCCACCCCAACCTCCACACCCCCTGAAGGAATGAACTTTCCTTCTCCATCTACAGATACAGTGGGAGTAATTTCTGTAAAAAAAGTTTCTGTCATGTTTTGAAAAGAGCATGTTTGTAACTTGTTTGGCTCAAAATATTTATAGCGTTTCTTAGGTAATGAAATTATGTTTAAGCGTAACTGTTCGACAATTTATTGTCAGCCACAACTCGGGATCACCCTCAGCTGTTGTGTGGGTTTGATTTCAGAAATTGAGAGCAAGCTGGCATTCAGTGTTAATTTAAGCAGAATACAATGAGAAACAGTTGGTGTTTGTCGCTCAAATAGCTGTATCCAATACTCCCAATACATTCCCTACATCGATGAGGGGAACGGGTGGCCGAGTTGTGTAAGGCACCATTTAGCTGTATGGTGGCCGAGTCGTCTAAGGCACCATTTAGCTGTATGGTGGCCCAGTCGTCTAAGGCACCATTTTGCTGTATAGTCGCCCAGTCATCTAAGGCACCATTTTGCTGTATGGTGGCCCAGTCGTCTAAGGCACCATTTTGCTGTATGGTGGCCCAGTCGTCTAAGTCACCATTTTGCTGTATGGTGGCCCAGTCATCTAAGGCACCGTTTTGCTGTATGGTGGCCCAGCCGTCTAAGGCACCATTTTGCTGTATGGTGACCCAGTCATCTAAGGCACCATTTTGCTGTATGGTGGCCCAGCCGTCTAAGGCACCATTTTGCTGTATGTTGGCCCAGCCGTCATATCCCAGCAATATCATGGCAGGGGATACAACAAAGGGGCTTCACACATTGTGCCCATATGGGAAATCGAAACCTGGTCTTCAGCATGACAAGCAAACATTTAGCTGTTGTTGTTTGTCTGTCAAGTTGCTGTATTCAATCCTCCTATTGATCTTCAACACTGATGGTGCACATCATGTCTCTGGAGTGTACTCATTGTAATAGGCCGCCTCCATGGTACTTGTTGTTACCTGCCTGGCACTCGGCAGTAAGACAGTAGACATGCTGTCATATCTTGCAATAAGATTCAGAGTTGACAGCAAGACAGTAAGACATCATATCATATCTTGCATTAAGATTCAGAGTTGACAGCAAGACAGTAAGACATCGTATCATATCTTGCTTTAAGATTCAGAGTTGACAGCAAGACAGTAAGACATCATATCATATCTTGCTTTAAGATTCAGAGTTGACAGCAAGACAGTAAGACATCATATCATATCTTGCTTTAAGATTCAGAGTTGACAGCAAGACAGTAAGACATCATATCATATCTTGCATTAAGATTCAGAGTTGACAGCAAGACAGTAAGACATCGTATCATATCTTGCTTTAAGATTCAGAGTTGACAGCAAGACAGTAAGACATCATATCATATCTTGCATTAAGATTCAGAGTTGACAGCAAGACAGTAAGACATCATATCATATCTTGCATTAAGATTCAGAGTTGACAGCAAGACAGTAAGACATCATATCATATCTTGCATTAAGATTCAGAGTTGACAGCAAGACAGTAAGACATCATATCATATCTTGCTTTAAGATTCAGAGTTGACAGCAAGACAGTAAGACATCATATCATATCTTGCATTAAGATTCAGAGTTGACAGCAAGACAGTAAGACATCATATCATATCTTGCTTTAAGATTCAGAGTTGACAGCAATGGAACAACGTTTATTCAGAGTTGACAGCAAGACAGTAAGACATCATATCATATCTTGCTTTAAGATTCAGAGTTGACAGCAAGACAGTAAGACATCATATCATATCTTGCTTTAAGATTCAGAGTTGACAGAAAGACAGTAAGACATGCTGTCAGAAGACCGTCAGATGATCAACTTGATCTCCTCTGTTCCAGGTTTAACCTCCCCCACGATGATGACAAGCAGTGCCTGCGATACCCTCAGTCCATCAAGTCCAAGAAGAAGTACCATGTGATGGCCCCTGCCCTGGACTACAACTCCAGCCCCTGGGACTGGTCCCCCTGCAGCGCCACACTCATGACGGAATACATTGAGTAGGTTCTAGCAGGACATTGAGTAGGTTCTAGCTGGACATTGAGTAGGTTCTAGCAGGACATTGAGTAGGTTCTAGCTGGACATTGAGTAGGTTCTAGCAGGACATTGAGTTGGTTCTAGCAGGACATTGAGTTGGTTCTAGCAGGACATTGAGTAGGTTCTAGCAGGACATTGAGTAGGTTCCAGCAGGACATTGAGTGGTTCTGGCAGGACATTGAGTAGGTTCTAGCAGGACATTGAGTAGGTTCTAGAAGGACATTGAGTGGTTCTGGCAGGACATTGAGTAGGTTCCAGCAGGACATTGAGTAGGTTCTAGCAGGACATTGAGTAGGTTCTAGCAGGACATTGAGTAGGTTCTAGCAGGACATTGAGTGGTTCTGGCAGGACATTGAGTGGTCCTAGCAGGACATTGAGTATGTTCGAGCTGGACATTGAGTAGGTTCGAGCAGGACATTGAGTAGGTTCTAGCAGGACACTGAGTGGTAGAAGCAGGACATTGAGTAGGTTCCAGCAGGACATTGAGTGGTAGGAATGCTTTGAGTATGTTCAAATAAAAAAAATACTTATTCAAAACATTTTTCATTTTGTAAATATCCTTAAAAAATGGATTCAGAAAGATATCAATAAGCCTACATATTGAATTGAATCAGTTGTATTGCCTAGCTACAATCGTCACTCCCTTCCACCTCAAGTTAAGCCTGTTGAAGTGATGTATGACTTTGCCATGTTATTGGATGCACAACTGGTGATCTAACTTTCTGAATGTCTGTTCACCCCTCACCCTCCTGTGCAGTGCAGGTCTAGCGGAGTGCCTCCTAGATCGGCCACAGAACAAGAAATTTCGGCGGGAAATGACACTCACTCAGCTCCAATCTCCTGGCCAGCTCTACGGGGTTGACAAACAATGTGAGCTGGTCTTTGGACCAGGCTATGTGCTCTGTCCTCATATGGTATGTGCATTAATTGTGAATTGTTCATATGGTTTGTTATGAATTTGTTATAACATGTGCTTTAATATCTACATGGTTTTATATTCCTTTCACAAATACTTCCTGAACATGATGTATAAAATATCAGTTCTCAATATATGGTCACATCAGTTAAGATCATTATTTTATTGAAAAGCCTGCCCTAAAAATGTAAAAGTTTGGAAAAAGGTAAAACTTATTGAAGTGTTTGATTGACAATATATTTGGCAAATATTTGGTGTAAAGTAAAACAACTAGCCATATATCAAACATATACTTCAAAATTTACCTCCTTATTTGGTGAGTAATTGTAATTTTAATTCTCTCTGTAATGTAGCCTAAACCAACGCTGACAAGCATTTTATCATGATGCAACTTGGCATATTGGCAGATAAAATCTGTAAATGAGAAATATTACCACTATTAAATGTGTTTAAGAAATATTATGTTATAGAAAATGTAATTAATTTGGGCAGAAGTGGAATCAGGCGGCTCATTGGTTCATGTACTTGGGTTCAATTCCATATACTTTAAGCCATTATTGTTGTCTTCACTTTGTTTCAAAACCAAGTCCTGTATTACTTTAAATACTTTGAATCCAGTATTGAAAATGATCACTGGTTATCTGAAAAAAATGGATACACAATTCTTCCATTTCAATAAAGATGAAATTTCAATACAAAAATATTTCAATGGGCCATCATTGGCTATAATGTGGCTATAAATATGTTCTTCATAAATGGGTATTGAAATGTTCACTGAAAGAAAGACACACTAATTTATTCCAAGGCCACTGAAGATAAATGGTTGATTCCTGAGTTAATTCATCTGAGACTCTGAACATGGTCAGTATGGCTACACCAGGGCTGCCTCTAATGATCTCTGGTACAAGTAACCACTGGTGCCTTCTGGTTCTGGAGAAACCAGTGGGTAATTGTTATCTTTGATTTATCTTGTAACAAACATCTTTGACAAGAAAGTGTGGTGTAATGCTCCTGTAGGCTTGTGAAGAACCCCCACCCACCAGGCAGAATCATAGGCCAGATTCTATCACTCAGTGCCCTGATATCAGCGGCCATTGATGTTAAGCTCGCAGCAATGGCAGTCTCGCAGTAAAGGGTATCACACACACTGATAGGACAAAAGCAAACAGATTGCTTTTTGGTGCTTGATAATTTCTTAGATTGAAAATATCAAACATTACTGGGATTGTAGATATGTCAAAATATACAGATAATCAGGTCACTTCTTTCAATCGCCCAATGAAGATTTCACCAAAGGATGCTAAATTCTACTCAAGCTGTCAAAATATTTTGTCGGGATGAAATCAACCTTACCCCACACTGTGACAAAATTATTTCGTATTTGTTCGTGAATTAAGATTGTCTGAGGTAGTTATGCTTATGATGAGGATAGTAACTAAATAAACAGACTTGCTTGGAATACAATATCATCCCCTTGTGGACAATATTCAACATGTTTTTTCAAGATTTAATGTTACTGATATTTTTTTATTGCATTAAAAGGTGAATTGTTATAAAGGACTTGATCTGGCTTCCAGTGTTTAAAATGTGTCTAAAGATTATTATTTAATTGGTTGTATATTTGTCTTTATTATATAGTTAGAACACACGCCATTGCTACAACAGGGGCTTTTTGGAATGGAGGATTTGGGAAGCTAAAACCATAGAATTACTCACATACTTCACGCTCCTCAAATATGTGAGGAATCTGTCAGCAACAGAATAACTTCCCCCTAAGCAAGACAAGTTAGATAGGTCCATGAAAATTGATTACGGATTGATAAAGAGGAAAGTTTATGAGTTTTGTCACCTTGTGCAAGAAAATTGTACCAGGGTAATTTCCATTGCTCTTTCCTATTTGCGGGATCACATTTCCATATGTTTTAGAACCATTTGGTTTTACTCTAATAGAGCTAATAGAGAAAAACATGAAGGTCAAGATTTTATATTTTGTGTTTTTCTTTATTTACTATTTAACTCAGTTAGTGGGGGTAAGTCAAAATGAAAAAAAGAAGTATTGTGTAGCTAAAAACAATGATACAGTAAACTACGCTTATAACGAACACGCTTGTAACGAACTGACGGATATAACAACCTTACTTTTTTGTCCCGACTATTTGCTGTAGTTATATGCATATATGCTTATAACAAACTACGGTTATAACAAACTAATATTAGTAGTCGCTTTGAGTTCTTTATAACCGTACTTTACTGTATTTTGTTTGGCAAAAAGTTGTTTAGTTGGGGAAATAAACGCTGAAATAAACACTGTTTAAATAGCAGGATGTTTTCTATTTCTATTTTCTATATATATTACTTCTGTGAGAGTAGGCTTTATTCTCATTAGGAATTTTTAGTTATGGTTAAGAATGCGTTTGATCCATTATTAGTTAAAAAGACAAAATTTATTTACCTTTCGTTGGACTTGTGTAGTTTTATCTTTTTAAATTATGTTTCCATCTTAGAGAGCTGTCAGGCATGCACAAAAAATTGTTACTTTTTTTTATATTTTATGATTGTGTTTTAAAATCTATGTTAATCATACTTTGTCCTCTGAGCTTGTGGATCAACTGAGTAGTGTTTTAGGTAATTGGATCCAACTTGTTGAGGGGCTTGATGTAGCTATATATAACATGTGCCAGCGCAGTCTATTATTGAAAAGTGCACCTGAATATTTATATCTGCAAGCTGTGACCAAGCTTTCTTTACCATACCACATCACAAATCTGTGTCTTATGTGTAATTTATCATGTTTTCCTGGATTTTACATCGTCAATATGTGGGTACTTCAAGATTACGTGCACATGTTCCTCTTACGTTTTACACCAATACAGCTTTAAAATCATGACACAGTCATTGGAAATCTGAGAATTTGTCTATTTAGACCAGTTTTTGCATCTATGTTCAACTTTGATAAGTTTATTGGACGAGCGTGCAACCTGGTTTTGTCTGGTGCAACTAGGTTTTCATGTCAACATGCATCTGGTGCAAGTTAAATAACCGCCTCCGTGGTCTAGTTTTAGAGTGTCCATTCAGAGAGTGGAAGGGCAGGGGTTCAATCCCCGGCCTAGTTATACCAAAAGATGTTAAAAAGATGGTACTTGTTGTTACCCTGCCTTGCGCTTATATTTAAGGGGCTAAAACAAGGACTGGTCGGTGTGGAGTCAGTATACTGTGTCTGAGTGGAGCATTCATGTTAAATTGTGACATGGTATCTCAGTGGGTTAGCACAATAAAATCGGCATTAGTCCAGACCAGTACAAACAGCCACACACACACAAACATCGCTATGTAGGTGCAATAACGCGATGTTAAACCCCATTTCACCTCACCTCTTGTAATTGAGCTCTGATTGCTAGCACTGACAGTTGACCCATGCCTAGTCTCCCTTTAACAAGCCACTTGCTCCACCAGTACCAGGCCTGGAATAACATCAAAGATGAAAGAGAGGGGATTTGTCAGTGAGCTGTTTAACTAGACGAAATCTGACAGACATTCATGACCAGGGGTCTTTAGGGAGGAAAAACATCTTTTTTTCAAAAGAGCTGACTACAGCAAATGTTACAAGGTTTTGAAGTGTAAGAAAGCAAATTATTTCATTGTTAGCTGTCATAAGAGAGGCATCATACTGATAAGATCGATTCTGAAGCTATCAAAATACATTATTTCCCATGACTTACGCAAGTGGATATGTTTCTGAGTCCCCTTCCCACATTAGTAAGAGATAAACAGCTGTGGGGGATCATGGGTAAAGTCGTGTTTTTTCATTCTGGAATTGATAGCATGTTAAAAGCAAATGTCTTCACGCTCACAAAAGCTGATTAAGTATTTACGCACAGTCATGGAGACAGAAATATGGCTTATTTGGAAAATTGATGACTCCACATTTTGATGATGAGATTTGGTAATGGAAATATTTCATGAATAAATTGACACCTCTTGACAGCGTCACATGCAGGCTGGCTTTTGATGGAAATAATATGTGTTAAACATATTTTGTAGTATTTTTGAACGAGTTAACAAATAAATAATTTCTTCTCCAAATATTTTCTTGCATGGCAGCAAACCTGTGAGAGGCTGTGGTGCACCAACAAGACATCATCAGGTTGTCGTACCCAACACATGCCGTGGGCTGATGGCACCGAGTGCAAGGACATCAGTCGCAACAAGGTCAGTGTGAAACCAGATGCTCCTGTAGCTCACCTGGATAAAATAATCATGTTAGGTTGCATCAGCTGTTGTCCATCTAGATCAAATGATTTCAGCCTCTCTGTGACTGCTTCAATCATTTGAACTCATTTTTCCATCATTTACTTCTTCCCATATGGCTCATTCACATAATGGCGGCCATTTTAAAAATGCTTTTCATTGCAAATGCTCAACTTTACTTTCAGATATATATCAGCAAGTTAGCTTTTGTTTAACACATGAAGTTAAGAATTATGTTTAGACAGGTGAGCTACAGTGCCATATGAAAGAGTTTAAGGTATATTATCCTTATATAATACTTTAGCACAAAATAACATTTTTACTTTATTTGCGCACTAAACAGACGATTCTTGCAGTGTCAGACAAAATAAAGCTGGATGCCATCAACAATATCAAATAAAGATGGCTTTCTCATTTCACCTTTGATAATATTTTAAAGAAACCCTGTGATACAGTCCCACATCAAAGTTTTGGGGATCTACCGATCCCAATCTCATTAAAATCAAAAGTTAGTTCTTGTTACCACTATACAAAGATGTGAGGACATCCCGTTAAGGATCACGTCAGGTCGAACATTCATCCGACCAATCAGTGATCAGTCAGCATGTGGTTCTGATCATGCAACCTTGAGAAGGTTAACACAGAGTATTCCAGAGGACAGCTACGGGTTGTACGAATGACTCCGTCCAAGCCCTTTTCTGTCTCTGGCTTCAATGGCATAAACATCTGAAACAGAAGGAAATTTCCGTCACATATATGGGAAGTACTGGCATACAATCTTGGCAATCCATTATCATTCCAGAATATTCTTCTGTTCAGTTTTCAAATTTTTAATCACAAACATTGTTAAAGTATTTTCAAAGCTAGTCTGTAATGGAAGTCGCCAGTTTGAAACTAGTGCCCAAAAGCTCAAGAAAACTGCTCTCTGATTGGCTAATGTTAACTTCTTGTTAGTCATATAATTTCTCAGTCAAAGTTTACTAAAAGCTGTTCAGACATAACCTGTAATTGGATGTCCTCAGATTCATGTGTTGCCATGACGAGCACTAAAATCTGATTTAATGAGATTGGGCCGATCGATCCGGGATCGAGACTTTCATCATTTTATATGCATATGTTTTGTGAGTAGTGAACAAAGGCAGGAGAACAGGAATAAAAAAGTTAACAGCATCAGTTGAAGCATGTGTACAGTTATGGTTGCTTTATACTTGGGGGAAAAAAGAGGATGTGATATGATCTGAAAGATGGACTAGCTGGCATTCTCTGGGTGTGGTTTAATGATGCTTGAAATCGGAGGTTGGTGTTTGTTTGTTTGTTTGTTTAACTGCACTCGGCAATAGTCCAGCTCCATGATGGCCGACAGGTTGGTGAATGTGAACTGGTATGTGTCCAGAGATGTGAGAGGGAGTGCTACTAGGTCAGTGCACTGCCAATGTGAATTTGTGCAGCAGAAAATCACAAACAAAAAGACAAATTATCAGAGATGCGGTGTGATCAATGAAACAAAAAGTCAGTGAGTTCCCATTTTACAACATGTTGCATATTGCATCTGGCTTTCCCTGATAGATGAATTTTTTATCCAAATAGAAAAATATTTTTAAAAATTATATACTATTATTTAGGAGATAAACATACTTTTCAATGTAGAGCTACGTTACCTGTAGATTTAACAGTGCTAAATTGAATCTGAAACCGAACGCATATCAAATTTTGCGCACTTAAACTACAGGTAACCTAACCATACATTGAAAACGCAGTATGTTTATCTCCATTCTACCATGACTTATTAAAACGTGACATAGGTTGTATACACTATACAGGTGTTGGTTAGGTTATTTTTAATGACTCAATCGTGAAAAAACATTACCTTCATCCATCCTATGTTGACATACTTGCTTTGATGATGTAAGATAAGTTAATTTGTGTTCTGTACAGACGATAACATTGGCAGTCATTCAATTCTTTTCTGCGAGTTATCTTTATGTGAAGTGGTTTATCTATTGTGTTTGACATGTAATTTTCAAGAAATATGCACCGACATAATATACTTCTTGAATGAGGGGGATGCAAGGGGACAGCCGATGCTTTGATCTCTGCGGGCTGTATATTCATGGTACATATATAAGCTTAATCACCGACAGCATCACTGATGCAAGCAGCTATGTATAGATAGGTATGTTTCGTGAGCCTCATCACAGACTGCAGAAACAACCAGGGGGGAACTTGGTGATGTCACACTACGACCATGGAGCTGTATCATGTTTACATTGGTTCGACAAGATAGGATGAGGATTTTTACCTTTGAAGCAATAAATCAGTAATGCTTTTGGGCTTATTATTGACTGTACTCAAGGATTTCCGTGAATTTGAATATTTTAAAAAAATATTCAATTTTGGTTTCAGTTTTTTTAATGTTATTTGTTTAGATTTGTCTGTCAGTGTATAACCTAATTCAACAACTCTGTAACACTGACAAAAAGGAAAACTGTATTTATCCAAGCAGAATTTGACATAGACTGAATGACTAAATCTGACCAGATTTTCAAAAACTTTTGGTGTTTTATTCATTTTTCATTTTAAATTCAATATTCTTAGAATTCTTAAAATTGTATAGATTAGTTTATATTCCTTCAAAGGAAAGTATTCTTGAGGCAGAATTAATTTTGAAAAATATTTTGCTGCCCCATTTCAATATATTTGCTGCAGAATGTTTATTTCTAAGATGCAGTATTTGTAAGTGGTAGTTATGTAAACTATTCTGTTCATCTAGAAATAGTATGAATGAATTAGTGTGGAGACAGGACCTGATGTCAGGCTAGCATGATGATGATAGATCCCTGCACGGTCCATTGACTGGCAGGACACGACATACCTCCCTTATGAGCATCCATCATAGGGACACATAAGCCTCTCATTCCTGTCACGGAAACAACCTAACAAGCATTTGCTATGTTCTTGTCACAGCTTGTTCTGATGATCAGATATGTGTGAGGATTTCAAACCATCACAGTGCCTAAAGATGACAGAATAAATGAAGACAGACACATTCCTTGTTTTGTCAGTTCTGTCGTACACCATCACAAAAATGAAGGACATTATGGGACACAAAAAAAGGGTTGCAGGGCTTGTGCTAGACTGGCTCTTCATCTCTGAAAATATACAAGCCACTCCATGTAAATTGAAAAGGAGCACCAGTGGGATGGGAGAATCAGAACCTGAACCAAGGGAAAATCTAGACTTGCTTCAGTCAGGTCTCTAGCATTACAGTAAGGGCTGCGCGGAAGGGACAATAATATGGTTCGAGGACTGTGAGACAGGCTATGCTTGGGCAAATTGGTAGCCCCAGTTAGTTTGATTCAAGTCTTTCACAGCTTTTTTTATATGCAGACTCAAGCATGCGATGAATATCAATCTAATAGTGTACGATTACCAATTTTTCACAAGGCACAAATTACTCATACACTGAAACTTGGCAACATGCCAGGCAGCATAATCCCTCTTTAAGTGTTAAGAATTTTATTTTTCTTTATTTTTCATCTTATTATTCTATTAAGAGATGGTAATTTATGCTGGACGGAATAAAAATTGAATAGATTTATGGGAAGGAAAGAACTTAAGTATGGCAAAACATTGCCAACTGATACAGAAAGTGTGTGCCATGCATGTTAGACAATACCAGATAGACACAACGCAAACATGCGGAGAGTTTTTGTTGCCTATCAAGATAAGGCACATGTATGGTAATATGTCTTCTCTTGAGACGATAGTCCAGATTTACAGCTTGTTTGAGTTGAGATGTGAGGTATGAAGTCTTCATTGTGTCGTGTGTGTTGCAGCTGTGTCGGACTCAGGGCTGTTGGTGCCGCAGCGGGGAGTGCGTTCTGCGGATCCCCCTCAAGGCCCGCAACGGGGGCTGGGGGAAGTGGCAGGCTTATGGTCCTTGTTCCCGCACGTGTGGGGGAGGCATCAAGACCAGCATCCGACAATGTAACAACCCCAAGTAAGTCACTGTAACAACCCCAAGTAAGTCACTGTAAGAACCCATACTACATTACTGTAACAACCCCAAGTAAGTCACTGTAACAACCCATACTACATTACTGTAACAACCCCAAGTAAGTCACTGTATCAACACATACTACATTACTGTAACAACCCCAAGTAAGTCACTGTATCAACACATACTACATTACTGTAACAACCCCAAGTAAGTCACTGTAACAACCCATACTACATTACTGTAACAACCCCAAGTAAGTCACTGTATCAACACATACTACATTACTGTAACAACCCCAAGTAAGTCACTGTATCAACACATACTACATTACTGTAACAACCCCAAGTAAGTCACTGTAACAAACCATACTACATTACTGTAACAACCCAAGTAAGTCACTGTAACAACCCATACTACATTACTGTAACAAGATTCAGTAAGTCACTGTATCAACACATACTACATTACTGTAACAAGATTCAGTAAGTCACTGTATCAACACATACTACATTACTGTAACAAGATTCAGTAAGTCACTGTATCAACACATACTACATTACTGTAACAAGATTCAGTAAGTCACTGTATCAACACATACTACATTACTGTAACAAGATTCAGTAAGTCACTGTAACAACCAATACTACTTTACTGTACCAACATTCAGTAAGTCACTGTAACACTGTAACAACATTCAGAAAGGCACTGTATCAATATAACAGCCCTCAGTAAGTCACTGTAACAATGTAACAACATTCAGTAAGT
Source organism: Haliotis cracherodii (assembly GCF_022045235.1). Classification (NCBI taxonomy): domain Eukaryota; kingdom Metazoa; phylum Mollusca; class Gastropoda; order Lepetellida; family Haliotidae; genus Haliotis; species Haliotis cracherodii. Next base: position 51,651,426 of record NW_027266319.1, on the reverse strand, counting down.
CCCTGTAACAATGAAACAACCCTCAGTAAGTCACTGTAACAACCCCAAGTAAGTCACTGTAACAACCCATACTACATTACTGTAACAAGATTCAGTAAGTCACTGTAACACTGTAACAACATTCAGAAAGGCACTGTAACAACCTGCAGTACAATACTGTAACAACATTCAGTAAGTCACTGTAACAGTGTAACAATGCTCAGTAAGTCACTATAACAATGTAACAACACTCAGTTAGTCAATGTAACAATGCTCAGTATGTCACTGTAACAATGTAACAACCCTCAGTAAGTCACTGTTACAATGTAACAACCCTCAGTAAGTCACTGTTACAATGTAACAACCCTCAGTAAGTCACTGTTACAATGTAACAACCCTCAGTATGTCACTGTAACAATGTAACAACCCTCAGTAAGTCACTGTTACAATGTAACAACCCTCAGTAAGTCACTGTAACAATGTAACAACCCTCAGTATGTCACTGTAACAATGTAACAACCCTCAGTATGTCACTGTAACAATGTAACAACCCTCAGTAAGTCACTGTTACAATGTAACAACCCTCAGTAAGTCACTGTTACAATGTAACAACCCTCAGTAAGTCACTGTTACAATGTAACAACCCTCAGTATGTCACTGTAACAATGTAACAACCCTCAGTAAGTCACTGTTACAATGTAACAACCCTCAGTAAGTCACTGTAACAATGTAACAACCCTCAGTATGTCACTGTAACAATGTAACAACCCTCAGTATGTCACTGTAACAATGTAACAACCCCCAGTAAGTCACTGTAACAATGTAACAACCCTCAGTAAGTCACTGTTACAATGTAACAACCCTCAGTAAGTCACTGTAACAATGTAACAACCCTCAGTATGTCACTGTAACAATGTAACAACCCTCAGTATGTCACTGTAACAATGTAACAACCCTCAGTAAGTCACTGTTACAATGTAACAACCCTCAGTAAGTCACTGTTACAATGTAACAGCCCTCAGTAAGTCACTGTAACAATGTAACAACCCTCAGTAAGTCACTGTAACAATGTAACAGCCCTCTGTAGGTCACTGTAACAACCCTCAGTAAGTCACTGTAACAATGTAACAACCCTCAGTAAGTCACTGTTACAATGTAACAACCCCCAGTAAGTCACTGTAACAATGTAACAACCCTCAGTATGTCACTGTAACAATGTAACAACCCTCAGTATGTCACTGTAACAATGTAACAACCCCCAGTAAGTCACTGTAACAATGTAACAACCCTCAGTAAGTCACTGTTACAATGTAACAACCCTCAGTAAGTCACTGTAACAATGTAACAACCCTCAGTATGTCACTGTAACAATGTAACAACCCTCAGTATGTCACTGTAACAATGTAACAACCCTCAGTAAGTCACTGTTACAATGTAACAACCCTCAGTAAGTCACTGTTACAATGTAACAGCCCTCAGTAAGTCACTGTAACAATGTAACAACCCTCAGTAAGTCACTGTAACAATGTAACAACCCTCAGTAAGTCACTGTAACAATGTAACAGCCCTCTGTAGGTCACTGTAACAACCCTCAGTAAGTCACTGTAACAATGTAACAACCCTCAGTAAGTCACTGTAACAACCCTCAGTAAGTCACTGTAACAATGGGACAATGCTCAGTATAACATGCACCATTAGCTATAGCTGATGCAATGTAGGCCTACAGACATAATCAATAAATTCACAATTTCTCCCTCCAGTAAAATACACTGGAAGCTCTCCATGCATCGTGCTCCCATGTTATCTAGAGTAGAGTCATTCTAGAGGCTGTTCACCCATACAATCAGATTTGGCAGCAGGGAAACTAATGTAATGCATTCACTCCAAATCGGAACAAACACGCAGCTTGAAATCTCATGGAGAAACCATTAACACCCTAGTGTAAAAATTCAGACAGATCGTATCATTTAACTCAATTATTGAGTCAGATTGGAACTTCATGAATATATCAGGGAGATGGGTACAAGTGGTTTGTTACTTTCGTCTTGCACCTAGGTCAAGCTGACCTTTCCATGTTTCAGGCCCGACAATGGCGGCAAGTACTGCCTGGGAAAGAGGATCAAGTACCGGTCTTGCAATACCAAAGTCAGTATTTGTGGTTGGGGATCAATTAAATTTGATTTTTAGACAACTGATTATCAGGGAGAGATGTTTTGGTTCAGTGTACATTGAATAGTAACAATTGCCACATGGCAAAATTCCCTTATTTTGGGGAATGACGTATATTGTAAGATATGTGAGAATGATGAGCACCAGGCTATATGTTATTTATTAATCCTGTCAGGGGATAATTTCTTACTTAATAACAATAATTTACAATGCTTCAATTTCAGATATGCCCTCCCAGCAAGCTTGACTTCAGGGAGGAGCAGTGCTCCAACTTCAGCAACAGGTATCATATCGATGGCCTACCTTCGAATGTTAAATGGGTGCCCAAATACGCAGGAGGTAAGACAGATTTTATATTGTAATCAGAAGTTACAATTATTAGTTTTTAGTCTTCTGTGTTTTTGTAGAAAGTGTTTGAATATCAATGCTGACAGCAGCTCTTGGTGTCTGTCTTTGTTGACATTTAAAACTGTCGGCGACAAATCCAAGTGAGCTACACTACGATTGCTTGTCCCTTTCTTTGAGTTTGTTGGATTTTAAAACATGAAAGCCTTGTTGTTTGTCAGATATAGTGGTGATTTTAGAAAAATGAAGTTTTGCTCAGGGACGGTCAAATATGTTGTTTTGGAGAGATACCAGAAGGAGCGGAGAGAGTCAGATGGGCGAGTCAGATGAGAGAGTCAGATGAGAGAGTCATATGAGCACGTCGAGAGTCTGATGAGGGAGTCAGATGGGAGTCAGATGAGAGAGTCAGATGAGAGAGTCAGATGAGAGTGTCAGATGAGAGAGTCAGATGAGGGAGTCAGATGAGAGAGTCAGATGAGAATCTGATGAAAGAGTCAGATGAGAGAGTCAGATGAAAGAGTCATATGAGAGTCAGATGAGAGAGTCAGACGAGGGAGTCAGATGACAGAGTCAGATGAGGGAGTCAGAGGAGCACGTCGAGAGTCTGATGAGAGAGTCAGATGAGGGAGTCAGATGAGAGAGTCAGATGAGATAGTCAGATGAGAGAGTCAGATGAGGGAGTCAGATGAGAGAGTCAGATGAGGGAGTCAGATGAGACAGTCTGATGAGAGAGTCAGATGAGAGAGTCAGATGAGAGTCAAATGAGAGGGTCATATGAGAGAGTCAGACGAGGGAGTCAGATGAGAGAGTCAGATGAGAGAGTCAGATGAGAGTGTCAGATGAGAGTCTGATGAGAGTCAGATGAGGGAGTCAGATGAGAGAGTCAGATGAGGGAGTCAGATGAGAGAGTAATATATGAGTCAGATAAGAGTCAGATGAGAGAGTCAGATGAGGGAGTCAGATGAGAGTCTGATGAAAGAGTCAGATGAGAGAGTCAGATGAAAGAGTCATATGAGAGTCAGATGAGAGAGTCAGATGAGGGAGTCAGATGGGAGTCAGATGAGAGAGTCAGATGAGGGAGTCAGATGAGAGTCTGATGAAAGAGTCAGATGAGGGAGTCAGATGAGAGAGTCAGGAGATACATGAGAGTGGGGATGCACGAGAGTCATTCAGGAGGGACCGTCACTAAGGAGAGAGAAACAGTCTGGAGGGAGAGTCACAAAAACACATGACAAAAGAATGTGTGATGACAAACACAAATTAACAAAAAAGCCCAAAAAAGAATTGCCGATCATGCCACTGCAAAATATTATTAAAACCCTTCTGATTGATGTATCTATTAGGAAATAAATCTTTGACAAGCATTTGTGTCAATAAAAGATCCCTTAGTCCCCTGCTTAGATGTTCGTAACAAGCCCACAATGTTTCAGTCCAGATGAAGGATGCCTGTAAACTGTACTGCCAGGCGGAGGCCACGTCGTCGTTCTACCAGTTGGCCGACACAGTGATCGACGGGACCAAGTGTCGGCCTGACACGGACGACATCTGTGTCAATGGCAAGTGCAGGGTAAGTCAGCCATGCTGGTATTGTGGGGAAATGTAACAAAATATAATTCATAGTTTGTCACAGATTTCTGGCTTGGAATGTTGGTTTTCATTGTTACTTCATTCCACTCTGCAGTTAAATACTTAAGATTCTCATTGCAATTTATTTAGACGTTGGATCTAAAGAATCAAATACTTCAATAATAAATAAAGGTGCCTTTGATGTTGTGTATAAGGTTACTTCTCAGGTTACGTGTTGGAATAACAAGATGGCCTTTTTAGGAAATTTGTATCTTTACATTTTTTTTACAAAACTTTAAAACCTGCACAAACAAACCATTTCTGATCAATGTTAACAAGTTTATTGGTTTGTGACTCAACAATGATTTGAACTCGAATACTGACAAGGGGAGATAACTATGGAATTCTAATCATCAAGGGAGATAAGTAGGTTAGAAACAATTTAATTGTTGGTTGTTTTCTCATGCATTTAGTCACTGGTTTGCCGGGTCCATATGGGAGTGAGTGAGTGACTTGGGTTTAACGCTGCTTTGAACACTATTCCAGTTATACCACAGCATGCTTAATGTGGGAGGGAAGCCCGAAGTGATGCAGGTCTTAAATGTTTACCACTTTGGTGAAAGCCACGAGCACCAGTATGGTGCTGACAAACCTAGTAACATAATCAGGGCGAACCAGGATTCAAACCCACAATTGTAGGTTTCTGGTGTGTCCAAACTGAATAAATACAGGCTGTAATCATGAAGCTGGTAGAATGCAGACTGGGGTTAAATAACATTCACTCACTCATTTGGGGACCGCCTCCGTGGTCTAGTGGTAGAGCGTCCGCCCAGAGAGCGGAAGGTCCGGGGTTCGATCCCTGACCGCGTCATATCAAAAGACGTTAAAAGATGGTACTTTTTGTTACCCTTTCTGACGCCTGGCATTAAGGGGCTAAAACAAGGACTGGTCGGCCTCGGAGTCAGTATACTGTGTCTGAGTGGGGTATTCATGTTAAACTGCGGCATGGTATCTCAGTGAGCTAGCACTATAAATTGCCATCAGTCCAGACAAGTACAAGCAGCCACACACACACACACGCGTACATGCACGCCGCTATATAAGTGCAATAATCTTGGACGTGACGTGAACCCCATTTCACCTCACCTCACCTCACTCATTTGGGAGTTGAATTTGCAAATTCATCCTTTGTGCCCTCTGCAATGATATGATGCATTTATTGGGACCCCCGGGAGGTGCTGTCTGTTGACGAGGGAGTATGTAACAAGGCAAGGAGTCATCCCACAGATGACATCTTTTCCTTGTCAGCTTGCTGATGGGGTAAACCTGTTTTGCCATGGGGACAAGGCATCCGACCTCGGATAAGAAGGTCCATGGTTTGAATCCTAAACATGGAAATTTGATGGCTGCTTCTACTTCATAAAACCCATGGTAGCCTTTGGTCAAGGAAATAACTGGATGGAAATGTGTCACTCTGACTTTACAGAGAACACTTGTTCTGTTTCAGAGAGCTGGCTGTGACAATCGTCTTGGTTCCCACATGAAACGAGATCGGTGCGGCGTCTGTGGTGGCGACAACTCCTCCTGCAAGTCTGAAAGGGGACGTTTCAACAACGCCAAATATGGTAGGAGGAACTATGCTTTCTGAAACTGAACACAGACACGGTTCCACTCTTCCTCTCTCATGACCGTGAAAATGTCAATGAGGAAATATAATCTTTTAGTGTAGGTCATTTTTTTCTGTTGTAAACTCATGTCAAATTAAAAAAAAGATACATGTTCTACTGTAGCTCCAGGGCAGAAGAAATTTTATGTATAGTGTTCCCTTGTTATTGCACTCTTCGATATAGCGCTAACTAGGTGATAGCGTACGTGCGGTAAAGGCTCCCAAAATTTCGTTAAAATCTTAATATATCAAGTTTTCCATATGACAAGATGTTTTCCCCATCTCAAAAAACATTATCAGCTGATCACCGTGATCACGTAACACCGGAAATACCGGTCAGCAAATCTGGACTGAAGTACGCAATTTAATCCCACTATTATACTATCTGGCTATAAAAAGGTGTTCATTGTTTATCTGGACCTATGTTTGTAATATACTTTATTAATTTTATTCAAAATTTCATTCAATAATGTTTACATTAATTTCTGTGAAATCATGTGTCAAGTGATCAGTAGATTGCACAGCTCGCCGTTATTTACAGCAACCATGGTCAGATTACCGCTATTGATGCCTTGAAACGAACTTTAGTTGCAAGAGAAATGGATACATTTATCATAAATGCCATTCTTTGACTCGTGAAAAGTCATACTTAAGGCAGTTTGACTTTTAAATGTCAACATAATGCTTTCGCAATTGAAATATATGTAGTGTGGGAAGTCCCTATGGTGACAGGTCAAATTATTCCATATGTAAAAATATCCAGCAATAGCAATCACCTGTACCAATGTACCATGCTTATGATTATTATAATTTTAAATATATATAGTGAAATCTGCAACTGAGATAACACGATATTGGAATATATTATTCCTGATAAAATAATAATTTCTCGATACAATTCCTTTCAACCATTGCATCAAAATTCTTTGAAGTTGGGTACTTTTAACTGAATCCCCGGTAGATTGGGAGGAAATTTGTGTACAGCTGATTGCTATTTCCGGCTTAGTTTACGAGGAAATACACACGGTAATCTTAATCTCTGCATATGAAAAAAATGCCTATGAGAGCAGGAAATACAATTTGAATGGTTAAACATAGCGTCTAGTGATGTGTTATATCAAATTTTATATTTTTATTGACCAAGTTTGTTATACCTGTTCTTCACCTTATTTTATGGGGTTTTTTTTAAAGCACATAATACTCAACAAAAAATATTTACACTATGTATCATAAACAACTACTATTTTAATCTTTTTTTAAACTCTGAAATGTGCAGAGTTGATAATGTTTTGCATAATGACCTATAGTTGCGTAGGTTTTACTTGGCCAGAATAAATGGCCATTGATTACTCGAGACCCATCAAAACCATGTTTCTATGTGTATTAGCTTCAATATTCTGAGTATGATGTGAAACCCTTTAGATTTTGTCTAAAACAGATGGATACATTACATGGCGTAAGGGAAGTAACTCTTGTAGCTCACACACAGTTCATTTGGAAAACACATTTTGTGTTTCAAAATCATTTATCTTGTTGGCAAAGTTTACATAAGTGACTAGTCAAAATAAACTTCAGAAATTTAGAAATAAGTAACTTGATTCCTATGGTCGAAAAGGCAAAAACTATTCTGGACCAGCTTCTTGTATATAATGTGACTGTTAATCTTCTAGCGCCTCACAGGCAACTTGGGTTGTATTAGGGCTGGGACGGGTAACTCAGGTACTCGGGTCGGGTAGGTACTTAGTAGGACCCGGGTACCCACAGGACTACACGGACCCGTGGTTAGTCACGTGATATATTGTTTCATGACAAAAAAATCACAATATAACTATATGGTTACACGACAATTTTAAGTCTCCAATGTTCATCATGACTATGAACACGTTCCTTCTGTCTTATGTATGTTTGAACAAAGCCCGGGTAGGGTCGGGTAATAGGGGTGTGGGTACCCGGGTAGTAAATGTGGACTCGTCCCATCCCTAGGTTGTATACTCCCTAGGAAGCTGATAATGAAAATCAAGTGCACAATGTGTGGGGTAATAATGTTGCGCTTTGAGCATGCACCAAGTGTCAAAAGTGTGCAAGGGGAAGATCGATGTTTGGGTCTGTATATACTTTTGTTCATAACAACTTATATGTGCAAGAACGCATAGAATATAATGGTATATCACAATTCATGAGTCTTTATTGCAATAGGACCCGTGAAAATCCGGGGTAGAATAGGTCTTCAGCAAAACATTCTTGCCGTAAACGGCGACTATGCTTGTCGTAAGAGGCGACTAATGGGATCGGGTAGTCAGGCTCACTGACTTGGTTGATGCATGTCATCTATCCCAATTGCGTGGATTGATGTTCATGATATCAATCACTGGATTGTCTGGTCCAGACTCGATTATTGACAGACCGCCGTCATATAGCTGGAATAAATGCTGAGTGTGGCGTAAAACAACAAATAAACTTTTTTGCAATACCTGGAACATTGCAAAAAAGAGTCAGGCCAAGAACCATCACTGATAGTGGTATTCATCATCAGCATGTTCCTTGTAGGCTACAACAAGGTGATCACAGTCCCGAGCGGGGCGACCAACATCGAGATCCTGCAGCATGGCTACCAGAACACAAGCAATGACTGGAACTACCTGTGTGAGTTCTCCAGTAGCACGACTCAGAATTAAAACCTAAGATACCAGGGACATTTCAATCCTTTTTCTTTTGTCAACAGTGGCAACAAAATAGAAGGTCATTCAAAGAGGATGTCACTAAATATTGTGCTTAAAAGAGTTTTTATAATAATTATTATTGAATATTTTGTCATTTGTACAAAATATCTAGTTTGGCATGTGTGTTTTATGTCAGAATGAAGGTGAGCTTCTGTAGCTGTTGTAATGTGAGTACTGTATTCGACGTAATAAGCGCCCCGCTCTAATAAGCGCCGACGGCGGTATTTACTAATATATTGGCAAGTGAAATCCAAATTAGCACCCCTTCCGATTGATCAATGTACACAAGACTTATTTATTCGTGTATACTACGTGTGTTTTATGCATCCTTAATTATGGGAAATTAAATTATGGAAAAATATATCTGTTGTATATAAACATTTCAGGCTGCAATCTTTCAACTCTGTTGTTTTTCACCAAAATAATATTCTAATAAGAACCCCTATTTCTAATTTTGAGAGTGCCCTGGGCGCTTATTATGTCCAATACGCTATTTTGCTTTTTGGTTGTTGAGTAAAAAAAAATTATTCTCTCTCTAATTAATACCTCACTGTCTGGAACCAATGGGAAAATTCTATTTCAAAAGGGCAATTCTAAATCCATAAATTTGTAAAGTATTTGGGTAAACACACTTATGACTGTCTCAAAAACAATATATCTTTTTTTCAATAGGATAACAAAATCCTAAATAATACTTCCGAAGCTCACAACAACTGTCAATTGCAAAGTGAGATATCTCAATAAATACCAGTCAAGTTTAAATTTTTTTAGACTTGGGGCAAATATCAGCCTCTGAGAAAGCATCGATTAATACTGATACGCAACTTCAATTAGATTTCAAAGTGATTATATTTTAAATATTTTTGAAGCCCTCAGGAACAGCAAAGGAGAATACATCCTGAACGGCGACCACATTGTCCGCACTCAGAAGTGGAGCATCAAGGTACAGAATGGCTACCTAGAATACAGCGGCGCCAATGTCCCCGTGGAGAGAATCAACTCCACGCGCATGATCGGAGAGGATATCACTGTGGAGGTAACTAGGCTTCTGGGAGGAAGTGACGTTTGGTGCAGCTGTTAGCAACATGCCAACAATATTGTGGTGGATGGCAGGAATGTTATGGCGGTGGATGTCAGAAATGGGCTTCACACATTATACCTAGGGAATCGTACCTAAGCCTTAGGTGTGACACTGTGATCACCTTGGAGGTAAATGTGCTTCAGTGAGAGAGAGAGGGACGTTTTGTGCAGTTTTTATGTGCCAGCGATATTATGGCGATAATGCCGGCAATGTTATGGAGATGGTTGTCAGACATGAGCTTCACACATTATTACTTGGGGAATCGAAACTAGGTATCAGGTGTGACACTTTAACCACAAGTCTTCAGCAACCCAAGCTTGCCGTAAAAGGTGACGAACGGGATCGGGTGGTCAGGCTTGGTTGTTGCATGTCATTGATCCCAGTTGCGTGGATCGATGCCCATGATGTCAATCACTGGATTGTCTGGTCAAGACTCAATTATTTACAGACCACCGTCTTATAGTTGGAATATTGCTGAGTGCGGCATTAAACAACAAACCAAACAAACCTTTAACCCCAAGGTGGCCCTACTTCAGTCTTGGCTTGAGCTGCATATTAATTTCAGTACACGTATTACTTGACTGAAGATCTTTCTTTGTTGGAATCTTGAAAAGAAAATATTTTTTTGCAATTTTATATTCTTAAATATATTACCGTATATAGTTTTGTATCATGCGAGTTTTTCATACCTCGAATTAGGTTGTTTTTTTTAATAATGATGTGTTCATTTCCCTGAATTTGCTAAAAGGATACAATGTAATTTTTTTTCTTTGGAAGAGAAACACATTTTTATTGCAGATGTAGGGAGTGTGTATGTGCTGGTGATGTGATTCATTCTGATTCGCTTTATAGACAGGGTATATAAATTAGCATTGATTTTGAAGGCTTGTACAGGGGGGTCGTCTTATACATGGGGTCACTTATAGACGGTTTATGGTATATGTTTATTTGTGTTTCGAGCAATATTTATTTCATTTGGACGAAATAGTTCATGTTGAGGCAGCTGTGGTATTGCTGTGATATATAAATGTGATATGGCCATTTGTGATGGGCTGGATCCTTGGAATGAGACTCAGATTAATCAAGAGTTACCTCCCCTACTCCACAATAGTAGCAATTGAATGCGTTTCACCGAGGCCTATGACATCGTGCTTCCATGCTGTTATCTCCCCTGTCTGCTTGTGCCAGGTGCTGTCTGTGGGGTCCCTCCTGCCCCCCGACGTGCGCTACACCTACACCATCTCCGCGGGGAAGGACACCAAGTTCCGCTGGGACAACGTGGGCATGTGGAAGCGATGTAGTCAGCTCTGCCAGGGTGAGGACTGATTTGGGGCTGTTTTTGGCAAAGTAATTCTACATAAATATAAAATGAAGAAAACTTGGTTTAAGTTAATTTCTGTTATTAAAGTGTTCATATGAGTGACAATTTGATTTTTTTTTTCATTTCAACACTGGTATGTTTTTTATACCAATGACAAAGACAAATGCAGAGGTGTTGCTTATCGTATGTCAAAATGCTTTGTGTTAGAGCATTTTTTAAACTGCTTTCTTTTGTAAGAGCCATCATCAATACTTCACAGGTTTGCAAAGACTATGTTTCTACATGACCCTTGAATATATATGTGTACTTACAATGAGGCTGGCATTGGTGGAGGGAGGGTTCATGAAAAACTGACAGTGAAGAGGGGGTCACCAAAAGTTATCACAACTAATTGGGAGGGGGTGGGGCGGGTCGTTGAAAAAAGGACATGGTATTATTGAAAGTGGGGTGGGGGGTAAGTTATGAATTTTTTTTACATAAAATGGGGAGGGGGAATATGATAGAATCTTAGGACCCTTTCTCATCAATATGATAAATACTATAAGGACGTCACATCTAGAATCATAATCAGAGTTGTAAGGTAACTAGCACAAGCACCTGATTAAATATTCATCACGATACTTGACAAATTGAAAAGTAATAGAAAGGAAGTAGATAAACATCAGTCATTAATGGGGAAAGGTCTCATCAAAATTACTGCAAATGAAACCTTAATTTTTTAAAAAGTGACTCATGTGTTTTTATTAAGAATTCAAGGGCACACAAGCCTGTGAAGTATTGATTGAAAACATGACTGGTAGAAACTGTATGTTACTTGTACCAATCTGTGTAACTACTCCTGTTCAGGCCTGAGGAAGAGGAAGATCGTGTGTATCAGGGAGAATGACTTCCTGATGGTGTCCAACAAGCACTGTGTGGGGAAGGTGAAACCCCCTCGACTCCGAGACTCTTGCAACATGGACTGCTACTTGAGGTACGGAAACCCAGGGGTTTACCTGGTCTATTTATTTTCGAGCACATAGGGGTCTCAAATTGTATACCTATAGGATGCGATTTCTGGCATTGTCAACAACCCAAGCGGACCACACTTTTTTTCATTTTAATGTGTAAGGATATTTTGCTTTTTGCTTTCCACTTAGCTTGAGCCAAGAGAAAGAGATATCGCTTGGGTGATATCTACATTGTATTGATATCGCTGCAATGAAATTGCATCATAATGCTTTGCAGACCATTGTGACATCATTGGTTACCATATATTAGATATCAAAAGACACTTGGGTGAGATTCTCTATGTGTAGCACAATCATTCTATTTATTTGGGTCAGTCAGTTTAATGAGGAAAAAATAGAGGCTTGTTCAATTAAAGTTCAAGAAGTTTATTATTATAAGGTAAGAAGTACTAGAATTAACTTTCCTCAGGGAATAGTATATCACTTAATGAATGTAATTAGTTAGTTATTAACAAGTTACGGTTTTAAGTTACAGTTACAGATTGTTAATTCCTACCCAGTTGGTTTCTGTCATGCTCAATGTTACCGGTACATCTATTCCTTCAGATGGAAGATTATGCGAGAGACGGAGTGCTCAGTTCACTGTGGGAAGGGGATCAAGATCAGGACTGTTCATTGTGTGAAGGAGACGGACAAGACCAGCCTAACTGTTGATGACCGGCACTGTCGCCATCTCGGCGCCAAACCCCACCCCAGTGTCATGTGTGAAGGGAAGTGTTCTGCTACCATGTGGAACTATGCCTATTGGTCCAAAGTGAGTTAAAGTGTTCTGCTACTATGTGGAACTATGCCTATCAGTCCAAGGTGAGCTGAAGTGTACTGCTACCATGTGGAACTATGCCTATTGGTCCAAGGTGAGTTAAAGTGTTCTGCTACCATGTGGAACTATGCCTATCAGTCCAAGGTGAGTTAAAGTGTTCTGCTACCATGTGGAACTATGCCTATCAGTCCAAGGTGAGTTAAAGTGTTCTGCTACCATGTGGAACTATGCCTATTGGTCCAAGGTGAGTTAAAGTGTTCTGCTACTATGTGGAACTATGCCTATTGGTCCAAGGTGAGTTGAAGTGTTCTGCTACCATGTGGAACTATGCCTATTGGTCCAAGGTGAGTTGAAGTGTTCTGCTACTATGTGGAACTATGCCTATTGGTCCAAGGTGAGTTAAAGTGTTCTGCTACTATGTGGAACTATGCCTATCAGTCCAAGGTGAGTTAAAGTGTTCTGCTACCATGTGGAACTATGCCTATCAGTCCAAGGTGAGTTGAAGTGTTCTGCTACTATGTGGAACTATGCCTATTGGTCCAAGGTGAGTTGAAGTGTTCTGCTACCATGTGGAACTATGCCTATTGGCCCAAGGTCAGGCTGAGACCTTATTTTGTGTAAGGATTGACTAAATTAACTATGCTATGCATAAAATCTGCAGCCTTGATAGCACCATTAACTGTAGCTAATGATCTATACTGCAGAAATATGCTGAAATGTGCAGCATAGTTGAATAGCATGGACATATTTATCATATGCAAATTCCCGATGTGAGTGAGGCCTGTATATGGGTAGGGCTTCAAAGAGTACTCGAGTGCTCGGGCACGGGCCGAGTTTATTGGGATTCAAGTTCAGTTTGAAGGACTTGAGCACTCTATCAAGGGAGATAACTCTAATTTGGTCGACTTTCTATAAGTTGACAAAAACATGTCTTTATGTAACTTTCTTTTTCATTAGTAATCAATTAATGAAATAAAAATGTCAATAGCTTTTCTTTTAGTTATTTTTTGTAACAATACATTTCTTTACAACCATTTCATAAGGATATTTCTCTGGTTTAAAAAAGTACTTTATTTCTTGTTTAAAAGGGATGTTTTAAGAAAAAAATATTAAACTATCACAAGGACTAGACCTATTCATTCTAAATTAGCATCGTAACGTTAATCATTATTAATTCAATATTTTTATAAGATATTTATAACTGGACATCACTTTATTGAATATTAATATTGTGTTACTGTATCTCATTCTAATTATCTCTTCAAATGTCGAGAAAACGTCTTATAGAAGTCAACTATTTACAAGCCTAGTAATCTTTCAATGTTTTGTTTTCAATTAAGAAAAAGGTAAATACTGACTTGTGAATTTGTGATAACATTGAAAATGTTACTTTTAACTTATAATCTGTATTTTGTCATTTATTGACAATTTCCTTTGGCGCTGGCATCAAATGATCTTATTTATCAATTAAGGTATACTTAAGAAGCCAGCCCGCCAAAATCTAGCCAATCAGCAATCGCAACATACATCACATGACAATTACGTGCGCAATATTCTTTCACTCTGAACATGGTGTGTGTTACATTGAGATGTAAACGATTTCCTTTCCAAACTGACAATTCTTATTTCAATGAAGCTTCAGCGAATCAGCATACAAATTTCAAGGGTATTTTATTTGATACGCGATCACATTGGTTTTCTCAGTGATCTACGATATCATTGTGACTCTTTCATTTTGTATACGATAGGATAATTGCCAATTTTATTGAACAGATGTATAATTGTGGGTACTCGAGTCTTATCCCTCCGGTACTCGAGTCCTCATTTTTGGACCCGTTGAAGCCCTATATATAGGTAGTGATTTTTACTATGCTTTTAATTATCAATAGTTTGGCAATGCTTATGATAGACAATTTGAAGCAGTTTGCTATGTCTCACTCTGAAAAGCATCTTGCAAACATTAATTGTCAGGATGCTAGGTAATAATAGCACATCTTTTAACTGATAACGTCTACTTGTGCCCTGTACAATATACAGGGAACATTGTCCTGTTTCTGTGTTTAGCCAGAAATCTGGATACCAAGACTGACCATATTGTCCCACAGTGTCTAGAGTACAAGCTTTAGGAGCAATGCTGCAATGTTGTTGATTTGTATTTTCAGTGTACCAGGACTTGCGGAGGCGGTAATCAGACGCGGGAAGCTCAGTGCATTAATGAGGATGCGCATGTGGTGGACAACCGTCACTGCGAAGACAAGCACAAGGAACCCCTCATTCAGTCCTGTAACGAGGTACCCTGTGCCCAGTGGAGGTCGGGAGCTTGGACTGGGGTGAGTGAATGGGTCATGTACACTGTTGGTTGGATTCTGGAAACTGTTGGTTGGGTTCTGGAAACTTGGTTAGGTCCTTGAAACTATTGGTTGAATACTGGAAACTGTTGGTTGGATTCTAGAAACTGTTGGTTGGATTCTGGAAACTTTTGGTTGGGTTCTGGAAACGTGGTTAGGTCCTTGAAACTATTGGTTGGATTGTGGAAACTGTTGGTTGGATTGTGGAAACTGTTGGTTAGGTCCTTGAAACTATTGGTTGGATTCTGAAAACTGTTGGTTGGGTTCTGGAAACTTGGTTAGGTCCTTGAAATTATTGGTTGGATTCTGGAAACTGTTGGTTGGATTCTGGAAACTGTTGGTTGGGTTCTGGAAACGTGGTTAGGTCCTTGAAACTATTGGTTGGATTGTGGAAACTGTTGGTTGGATTGTGGAAACTGTTGGTTAGGTCCTTGAAACTATTGGTTGGATTCTGAAAACTGTTGGTTGGGTTCTGGAAACTTGGTTAGGTCCTTGAAATTATTGGTTGGATTCTGGAAACTGTTGGTTGGATTCTGGAAACTGTTGGTTGGATTCTGGAAACTATTGGTTGGGTCCTTGAAACTGTTGGTTGGATTCTGGAAACTGTTGGTTGGGTTCTGGAAACTTGGTTAGGTCCTTGAAACTATTGGTTGGATTCTGGAAACTGTTGGTTGGATTGTGGAAACTGTTGGTTGGGTCATTGAAACTGTTGGTTGGATTCTGGAAACTGTTGGTTGGGTCCTTGAAACTATTGTTTGGATTCTGGAAACTGTTGGCTAGGTCCTTGAAACTATTGTTTGGATTCTGGAAACTGTTGGTTGGATTCTGGAAACTGTTGGTTGGATTGTGGAAACTGTTGGTTGGGTCATTGAAACTATTGGTTGAATTCTAGAAACTGTTGGTTGGGTTCTGGAAACTTGGTTAGGTCCTTGAAACTATTGTTTGGATTCTGGAAACTGTTGGCTGGGTCCTTGAAACTGTTGGTTGGGTCCCTGAAACTGTTGGTTAGGTCCTGTATACTGTTGTTTGGTTCCTGGGAAATGTTTGCTGGGTTCTGGAAGCTGTTGGTTGGGTCCTTGGAACTATTGGTTGGGTCCTTGAAACTGTTGGTTGGATTCTGGAAACTGATGGTTGGGTCCTTTATCTATTGGATGGGTCCTTGAAACTGTTGGTTGGTTCCGGGGAACTGTTTGTTGGGTTCTGGAAACTGTTGGTTGGGTCCTGGGAAGTGTTGGTTGGGTTTTGTAAATGTTTAGGATCTTGACAATTATTTTATTGAATGAACTTATTCATTTAAGGATATCTGTGAAATGGTCATCAAGGAATGTTGATGTATTGGAATGGTAAAAGTACGATTTTTGTATTTAGCAACCAAGGAGTCTGTTTTTGTATTTCACAAGTGTGGAGAGATATGATCTTTGTAGTTTGGGAGGCATGTCATGAAGCCATGTCATGTCATGAGTTTGAGATGAATGTCTTGTGTGCCCTAAGACAGAACCTGAACATGTACAGGATAGGTCAGATTGTAAAATCCTGTAAACCCTGCTTATGAAAAATACAACAAATTTATCATTAGATGTTGAATTAAATTTTCATGTTTTATGTTCAGGCAGTGTTTATGATAATAATCTGTTGTTTTCAGGCAGTGTTCATGATAATAAACTGTTATGTACTGGCAGTGTTCATGATAATAATCTGTTATGTTCTGGCAGTGTTTATGATATTAATCTGTTGTTTTCCGGCAGTGTTTATGATGATAATCTGTTATGTTCCAGCAGTGTTTATAATATTAATCTGTTATGTTCTGGCAGTGTTTATGATAATAATCTGTTATGTTCTGGCAGTGTTTATGATAATAACCTCTTATGTTCTGGCAGTGTTTATGATATTAACCTGTTGTGTTCCGGCAGTGTTTATGATAATAATCTGTTATGTTCCAGCAGTGTTTATGATAATAATCTATTATGTTCTGGCAGTGTTTATGATAATAATCTATTATGTTTGCAGTGTTTATGATAGTAATCTGTTATGTTCTGGCAGTGTTTATGATAATAATCTGTTGTGTTCCGGCAGTGTTCTGTGAGCTGTGGGCATGGCAAGCGGCACCGTGAGGTGTGGTGTGGGCGGGGTGAGGATCAGGTGGAGGAGCGCCTGTGTGACAAGAAGGACCGCCCCGAGGCCAAGAAGGAGTGCAACCTAGAGGCTTGTCCGGAGTGGTACGCTGGCGGCTGGGGACCGGTAGGCTGCACCTCAATGTCACAACTTTTACACCAAGAACTTCTTTATTTCTTGGTTAATGGTTTTATATTATTAATTCCTGGATGGTAGAACATAAGAAAGAGATTGTGGGTTTCACCAAAGTCGTAAGAGCCCAAAACCCGAATATATTGAAGCGGAGCTGGGGAAAGAGAGTTGCTTCCCTTTCATACATGGATGACCTTAGATAGATGATGGATGAAAGTGTCTTTATCAAATCATTGACCATTTTAACATATGAATTTGCATAATGCTGTAAAAATGAGTGCTTTTCATATTATTTTTTCCCACTTTTCAGTCCATGTATCTGTGAATAACGTTCGTGATAAGAACACTGTGGTTATGATGATGAATAATATTTCAGTGTTCGGTCACATGCGGCGTGGGAGAGAAGATGCGGACGGTCATCTGCCGGACCTTCAATGGCAACATTGTGGAGGATGCAGTGTGTGATGCCAGCAAGCGACCCCGAGATAAGAGCCAGTGTTACATTGGGCAATGCCCCACCCTGTCCCCGCCCACCACACCCACCACGCCTTCCTACCTCCTCAACTCACACTGGAGGTTCGGCATCTGGACGGAGGTGAGAGACTCAATCAATGTCACAATGATACAGATTAATTTGTGTCTTCTTTCAGGGGCCTACCATTAGATTTTCCAGTGGGGTAGGATGGTTTTTTTCATAATTGCTTCAAAACATGCAATCATTCATTACAAGATGGAGAGGAACAATTTTTGTTTTCATGACACATTTGTGTCTATTTAACCCAGCATGCCAAGTAAACAAATTTTATTTGATCTAAAACCCAAGGCAAATTTCTTTTTCCGGAAAAGGTGAGGTGAAATGAGTTTAAACCTCAAGTGAAGGTTGTTGCAGCTAAAACAATGTGTGTGTGTGTTTGGCTGCTTGTACTAGTCCACTGAGATACCAGTTTAATATGAATACTACACTCACAGTATACTCCTGCTGACCAGTCCTTGTTTTAGCCCCTTTTTATCCTTAAAGTCAGGCAGGGTAACAACAAGTACCATCTTTTAATGGTTTTTTGTATGAAATGGCCGGGGTTTGAACCCCCGACCTTCTACTCCCTTGGCAGACACTCTATCCACTAGACCACAGAGGAAGTCTTTTCTGAAAAAGACATAAATTACTGTGAAATGTCGAATCTTGGAGCACATGAAAATGTATCACGATTACAATGCTTTTATAACAGAGACAGTGTTGTTATTAATTTAGACTATTATGTTTAACTTGCTAATTCATATATCCATATGTACTGATTGTAGTGTTCCACAACATGTGGTCCGGGGCTGCAACATCGCTACGTGAGCTGCATGAACCACCGCGGCCACATCATGGACAACACCATGTGCAACCCGCACCACCGCCCCGCCAGCAAGCAGGACTGCAACAACAAGGCATGCGGCATCTGGAGGCAGGGCAAGTGGAGACCTGTGAGTAGGCCCTGGATACAGTCCACACTTGTTAATCAGGACAGGTTGTGTCAGTCGATGAGTCTTCATTTACAGTTTTATTCATCAACAAAGCTGAACTATTAAGGTTTAAGTGATCGGTTAGATCATGCAGGTGTTGAAGGTCATGTAAAAGGTGAAGGTTGCATTGAAGGTGAAGGTTGTTTTGGGTTCTATTACGAAAAGTGATCTTAGTGTGGAGACTGTCATAACTCACCCATGTGCGACATTGTAAGTATACCATAGACTAAAAACAGTTGTTATGCTTGGATGGCTTTGTTAGAAAATATAACTTGATTTTAGAGGATTTTCTTCATGGCATAATGAATGCATCATGAAATCTATGTTAAAGTATTGCAGTTGTGTTTTTTCGTTATTGGCCCACAAAAACATTGCACTATGATCAATCTGACCACTCTTTCCCTCCAGTGTCCTGTGACATGCGGCACCGGTGTCCAGACCCGCTACGTCGCATGCATCATCCTCGACAATGAAACCTCCAACCAGAAACACATGGCAGACTACATGTGTGACGCCACCTCAAAGCCAGAGGCCAAGAAGAACTGCGACGTGGGCGACTGTCACTCCATTGAAGAGTTGGACATTGCAGTCATCACCAGCAACACGGTGGAGAAGACCAGTCACTGGAGAGTCGGACCCTGGGGACCGGTACGTGGCGGACCATCACCAAAGTCATACGAACAAACCATTGTCATCAAAATTATATCATCAAACCCATATTTCATCAAAATTATATTATAAAAGTCACATGATCAAACCCATGTGATCAAAGTCATATGATCACACCCATGTCATCCAGATTACATCATCAAACCCATGTCAATAAAATTATGTGATCAAAGTCACATGATCAAACCCATGTGATCAAACTCATATGATCAAATCCATGTGATCAAAGTCGTATGATCACACCCATGTGATCAAAGTCATATGATCACACCCATGTCATCCAGATTACGTCATCAAACCCATGTCATCAAAATTATGTGATCAAAGTCACATGATCAAACCCCTGTGATGAAAGTCATGTGATTAAAGCCATGTGATCATATCAATGGTGATCAATGTCCTTTTTCAAAATCCAAGTGACCATATCCCAGATTAACCTGACAGGGACCACTTGTTAGTAAGCACCTTGTAGAATACCACAAACATCAAGGCTATAGGTAGATGGTGACTGAAATAATGATCATACTGAATACGAGGATGATACTGAATACGAGGATGTTACTCTCAAATGTTGCCATGTTAACCAAAAGCAATTCAAAGAATTTGTCAAGGAATTTCAAAAGACATTAATTTTCTTTGTGCCACATGCAAATGATTCATGAATATCATGTTGTTCATTTTGAAATTGACCTGTGAGGATCCGGGTTAAAATAAGTCTTCAGCAACCCATGCTTGCTGTAACAGGCGATTATGCTTATCTTAAGAGGCGACTTACGGGGCAGGGGGCAGGCTCGCTGACTTTGTTGATGCATGTCATCATATCCCAATTGCGTGGATCGATGCCCATTAATTCAATCACTGGATTGTCTGGTCCAGACGCGATTATTTACAGACTGCTGTAATATAGCTGGAATGTTGCTGAGTGCGACGTTTAACTAACATCAAACAAACAAACAAACATTGTAAAATCCATGGGATCGAAGTCATATTGTCAAACCGTTATAATCAAGCCCTTGTGATCAGTGTCATGTTCAAGCTCAAGATATGCGCACAATGACTGAGATAGTGAAGATAACTAATTAAAAAGATGTGGATCTCAAATGTTGTGATGTGAACCAAATACAAGATTTTGACCCAAAAATTTAAAAGAAGTTTATTCTCTTAGTGGGTAGCCTAGTGGTTAAAGCGTTCGCTCGTCATGCCGAAAACCCGGGTTCGATTCCCGACATGGGTACAATGTGTGAAGCCCATTTCCGGTGTCCCCCGCCGTGATATTGCTTGAATATTGCTAAAAGCGGCGTAAAACCATACTCACTCACTCACTCACTTAGTGGGTCATGCAGATTTCATTTTAAAAATAGACAGATGACTGAGTGGCGTGTTGTGTTGTTTGTTGCAGTGCTCCACGACGTGTAACGAGGGGCACCAGGGGAGGCTGGTGGTGTGTCAGGACGAGAACGGACCCAGCGATGGCTGCGATGAAAGAGTCAAGCCAGAGAAGAGGAAGATATGTAACAGTGGACCGTGTCCGAGCTGGAACCAAGGACAGTGGGCAGAGGTCAGTATGTCCATACACTGGACAAGCTTCCTTGTGTGTCTGCTGTAAATACCAACAGATTAGTCAATGCAAATTACTGCCATGCTTTCTTTGGACAAGATGAACCAGAAATGTATTGTATGTAGTATTCGTAGTATTCACAGTAAATAAATATTTGTAGTATTTGTGGTATTAGTAGTATTCATGGTACTTAGTATTTATAGTATTCATAGTAGTAGTAGTAGTAGTAGTAGTAGTAGTAGTGGGAGAAGCAGTAGTAGAATTTTGTGTTAACTTGGATCCAGTATGGTATATTTCAAAGAATTGTCTCCCTTTATATGTTCTAATAGCAGATTATCTCCCCTGATGTGTTTTCTCATGTCTTGCTCAACAGTCAACACTCAGCTACTGTAAAGGTTTATTGTATACACTGTGGGGACTCGGTACACATATTGTGTAAATAAATCAGCTGTTAACATCACATTGAAGTTGGTAATACAATAATGAAATTGAATTCATGAAAATTAACACTTATTTAGTGACCACTTGTGAAAAGTTTTGTCTTGCAATATTATTTATATTTTTATTTGGGCCAGTCACTATGTTTTTTAAATATAATCCTTAAAATATAAAAGACCAAAGATCCTGTTGTTTTTTCTATATTCTAAGTCCTATTTCACAAACAACCAAGACATCTCATGATGTTTCTGTCTGCTGTTACTCTTGACTATTTTCCAATCTCCTGACAGTGTTCCTCGCCGTGTGGGGTTGAAGGTCAGCAGAGTCGAGCCGTCCGGTGCCAGCTGCCCAATGGTCAGATATTGGCGGACTCCAACTGTGACATATTCATCCGTCCAACTGATGCTCGCCTGTGTTCCGGGGAGTGCAACAGCTCTTCCAATCAGTGGCGGACTGAGCCGTGGTCCTTGGTAAGATATCACGCTTATCACAGAACTCACAGAACTCACAGAAACAGAATGGCGTATGACAGGCGGCTTCGTCTGCTCCGACGTCAGTATAATCGCCAAACATGAAAATCGGCCTCAGATTGGTGATATGGGTTACCTCCCCTTCATAAGCCGCTTCTAGACAGAGACAAAAACGTTTTTGAGGCTATTTTCTATTATAAATCTCTGTGTAAGGCATTTTTTGAATGTGTTGATCTTTGTGAAATTTCAAACAAAATATATTTGTCTGAATATATCAAAATATATTAGATTCTTCACACATCATGCTTTGTTCAATCATTGAGTTATTTTTATGTGAATATCTAAAACAAACAGCCGTTTCAGAACAGCTACTGTGCACATATATGTGATAAATACTTGTTGATTATGTCCAATTAATATTATGACAATGGAGAGATATTCATCAATAATATGGATATTTCGAAGGTGATGATGAGCTCGATTTTGAGTTGTGCTGACTTTATCATAATATGTATTCATTGACAACTACACTCACGTTTTATTAACCAGAATATTTCCATCATTAATGGAAGTAAATAGTAGCCTAAATGAAATAACTCAAAATATAAATAAATAAGTAAAATAATTATTTAAAAAAAATATGAAATAGATTTGAGTTATTAAAATGGTGGTTTAAAACCTCTCCCCCACCCCACACCCCAATTCAAGTGCTTAAGTGTGCATTATATATAAGAAAATATAGTATACCTCCCTGATAATTTTCATCTCTCACAACAGCAGCTAATAACAGGAACCGATGTCCATCAACACAAAATTATAAAAAAAAACACCACCAAAATATCATCAAAATTTGTTTCATAATTAAAGTATGAAATAAAATATGAAATACAATTTCAAACTTTTCCAATGATTAGGTGAGAAGATATCAAATTCATCATAGAATATATGCTGTAGTTTCACTTCGATCAATATGAAAGCATTTCAACAATGTACATATTGATTGTAATTATTGGCAGGTGATGCTTGGGTGCCTTATGTTTGATTTCTATGCTTAATCTGGTTGTGAACAATAGAATATATGCTATTGTTATTGTTTTTCAACTCAGGTAATTGTTTTAAAGGCTTTTGTTGTTGAATAATGTATATGTTGT
Source organism: Haliotis cracherodii (assembly GCF_022045235.1). Lineage (NCBI taxonomy): Eukaryota > Metazoa > Mollusca > Gastropoda > Lepetellida > Haliotidae > Haliotis > Haliotis cracherodii. The sequence continues at coordinate 51,628,425 of NW_027266319.1, read as the reverse complement.
TATTTTGTATATTATTTATGTTTTTGTATGTTTATCTCATGTTTGATATGTAATGCTTCGTAAGATACGTGCAGGAACCAAGAGAAATATCATGACCAATGTGTAGAGTTGATTATTTTTATTCAGTCTTATTTTCAGTTATTAAGAGTTGGGATTCACTGTTTAACAGTCCCCTTAATTCAGTGGACCTTAATGTTCCTGTTGAGCAATATTATATTGGTGGTTCAGCAAGGAGCTATTCTCGGCATCCTACGACCCCTGCTCTTTACTTTTCTTCATATACCTGTATGTTGTCCAAACAAACATTTGGTCCTGGTACAGATAAATCACATTCATCAAGGTTTAATGTATACAGATGTCTTGAACAGTTTGTTGGAAGAAAATAAAAAAGATAAAATGCTTCTTGTTTTACAATTTTCAAAAATATGGATGAAGATCTAACAATATATGTATTGTGGCCTTATCTAATTTTTGGGGGACATTTTGCAAAATATTTGGATCATCCATTAAACAGGCTGAAATACTGTTCCAAGTGGTGTTAAACTCCCTCACTAACCCATCCATTAGTTGACCTGAAAGATTGACAAATGTGAGGTCTGTTCCATTGTGCTGTGAACAAGGAGTCGCATTGAACCCAGACGGATATGATGACCAATATACAGTGTAGTCTTTGATAGCCATTTAGAAGTTGGAAGAACATGAATACATGACACTTTTTACGGAAAGCAACTTCTTTCATTCTTTGTCGTGATGTTTCAGAGCTCCTTCTTGCTCCTTCACCAGCATTCTCCTAAAGAAGGAGCAAGAAGTAGCTGAGAAATGTCCTGACAAAGAATGAAAGAAGTTGCTATCCATAAAAAGTGTCATGTATTTAATGTGCACTGTAGAATGTAGATTATTTATACTCAGTCATAATTTTGGTGAGGTTATTAGAATAATGTGACTGAACTGTTTATAGTCGTCTGAAATCAACTGACTCCTTGTTCCTGTTCCTGTTCCTGTTCCTGTTCTTGCAATAGTATGTTGGTGGTCCAGCAAGGGGCTACTCTGGGATCCTTATCCTCTTGTAAACAGGCCCCTCAAGAAGGGTTGTTATGTTGTCTGATATGGTCAATGATTAGGCTTCAAATATGTGAATTGATATATATTTTGATATCAAAGTCAAACCACTGAAGGTTGAAAGGCTTGAGGTTCTCTATCACAGAGATGATGAGTGCAAATTTGCCTTGGTGTGTTATGATGATTTTCTTTAATTTCATTCATATGTTGATGTGTAAAGTTTCCATGGAGACAGTGGTACGAGTTTGTGTATTGTTTCATGAGGGTGTTTCAGTGAGTGAGAGTTTTTCTTTACCATCGGTACCGTTGCCTGAGCTAGTTGGAACATCGAGAATGCTTGTATGCATGTTGGCGTTGAAATGAGCATTGTCAGGATCTGTAAATGCTTTAAATAAAAACAGATGGAAATAGGTTAAGGGTGTATTTGGACTAGATAAAAGGTGTGCAGGCACATTATGGGAAAGGTTTATTATTGATTCAAGACAGAGCTAAGTACCCTATACATATTTTAGACCAATGAAGATCTGGAGTAGAATAGGCCTTCAGCAACCCTTGTTTGTGGCAAAAGATGACTATGCTTGTTGTAAGAGGCCATTAACGTGATCAGGTGGTCAGGCTTGCTGACTTGGTTGATGCATGTCATCGTATCCCAATTGTGTGGATCGATGCTCTTGATGTCAATCAGTGGATTGTCTGGTCCAGACTTGATTACTTACAGACCGCTGTCATATACATGTAGCTGGAATATTGCTGAGTGCGGCATTAACCAACCAACAAACAAACAAACAAATAAACAACAACCAAAAAACTTTACATATTTTAACAAAATATTCATGATTTGGCATTTCATGACAAAATGACCAATAAAAGGCATGATGTTTAATTTGTTTTGCAAAACAGAGAAAGCTGTACCACATGTCGCCTCACTGATGAGGCCAAACCTTTTTGCGTCACTCTTTACCCATCTTCCTGGTCAGCACACTTCTACAAGCAGCAAAATATAAACAAACTTTACAAAATGTTGTCATGTGTGAATAGAGAATCTTTTTTGCCTAAAAACACATGAAAAACCAAACCAAAATTATCTTCCACTTTAGCCCTTGTGAGGGTTCCAGGTTAGATTAGGTCCCCAGCAGCCTCTGCTGGTCGTAAGATGCGACCAAATGGATCAGGTGGTCAGTACTGGTGACATGGTAGATGGAGCATCATTGGGGTGGGTCATTACTCACAATAACAATCACTGGATTGTCTGGTCCAGATCAGATCTTTTGCAGGCCATCCTGCACAGTGCAGCATAAACAACATCAAGTTAAACAAATCAAATAAAGCCTAAATTAATCAAACACTCAAAAACGATTTACAAGTTTGCAAAATAGTTCTGTCTCATCCTTATGACAATTAGTTGGTCCAGCTGAGCTGAGATAAACAAATATGGGATCAGTTTCGAGTGGTCCTAACTGTGCCATGAACGATGGAACGTGTTTCAGCAAAGCATTCACATCTGAAACATGCATGCATGCAACGCTTTTATGGCGTGAAATTTGGGTTAAATATAGTTATACATAGTGAAAGAAATATTTGGCAAGACACCTTCTGTAAATGTCTGTTTATCAGTTAGTGTGTAAAGGATATTTGACCAAAAAGAACTTTTTTTTGTAATGATAACTTACTTCCTTTTGGCACGTCAGGCATCATAAACAAATGTTGAAAAAGGTTTTCGACTTACTTTAGTTAAATAAACAGAATCTTAATCAAGATAGTCTGTCAAAGGGAAAAGTGTTTTTCTCCTGTTATCATTCATCAGCAACCTCTCAAATCAAATAGAATATCTAGCAATACACATCTTCTTAAATTTGTTGTCAAAATATGATCTCATCTTTCACTGAAACGCCTGACATACTCAATGTATCTGGTAAATATTTAGATAGAAAAAATATTATTGCCAAAATACAAGTGGCATATTTCTATCAAAGTAGTACACCATGTGAAGGCTTGAAGAAATAGGGGATCATAGTGATGCTATTTGCCACACAACTGATAAGGAATAGCCAATAATATTGATGCTATTTGCCATGCAACTGATAGTATTTTAAGTGAACCAGTTCACGGGAGTGTAACCTATTATGTCAGCCTTTAAATTCAGCTTGATATGATGGCTTGATAATTCTGGTGAAACTATTAACAGTGTTTCAGTGATCTTGATTCTACAGTAGAGAGTCAATACTAAAGAATTACTATGATTATTAAAGTATTTGAAACCAGTCAGAACATGCCATCATTGTTGATATACACATTTGGTTTCACCAGTGAGGTGTACCATGTTATCTGTTGATATGGACTTCAGATCCATCACAGGTGTCCTAGTCGTCTAAGGTGATGCAATTCGCTGTTCAGGGTTGCGTCCTTTAGGCATGCTAGAAACCTATAATCGCAGGTTCAAACCCCTGTTCACCCCAATTATGTTTCTAGGTTTGTCAGCACCATACCCATGCTTGTGGGTTTCACCAAAGTGGAAAACGTCTGAGACCTGCATCACTTCAGGCTTTTCTCCTGATATAACTGGAATACTGTTCACAGCAGCATCAAACTCAGTACCCACCCTACATGTAATGCGGGGAAAACATGATGGGGATTTGATGGTCACAATGGTAGCTAACTGGATAAATCTGCAATACTGCTGAGACATTGCTGAAATTTAGTTATTAGAAAATATTGCTGAGATAGAGTTGAAATATTGGCCTGATATTGCTGAAATATTGCAGTGATGTTGCTGAAATAAAAAAATGCTGCTGCAGTAATGATGAAACATTGTTGAAATGTAATAACATATTACTGAGATGCTGTGAACTAAAGTATAGCAACTGGTTCCCTCCTCCATGACGTCTCTGAAAAAAGAAGACACGGAATAAGCAGGCAGGAAAGTAGTATCTCTAATTAACTCAGTAACAGGTGCAAGGCATCATCTTGTCTCATCAACTAGTTATCAACATCTTAGGGGGTGCATGGGAGCAAGAATATTCAGGTGTTTGTCTTAGTTTCTCATAAATTCCATGAAATGTTTTCTGTGGCTTTTTTATTAAATGCCTGATTAATACTTATGTCATTTGCAAAAGAACAGGATTCATTTATTCTTTTTTTTTTCAAAAGTCTTCAGTTGTCAAGTTTCAGTTTGAAGGAGCTGCATCTTTAATAACAATAAAAGAAGAGTAAAATAATGTAATACGGCACCACTTGTCTGATTCTTCAGGAAGTATAGAAATAATATGTACATGTCTGTCTACATCAGATATACACCAAGAATGCCAAAATGAAAAGAAGCACAGCTTCATCGCTTTCTTAAAGCCAAAACAGACATGAGCCAGACTAATATTTACCCATGTAATACCCTTGGTTCTGGCGCTGAGGGATATGAATCAGGTTTATGTCTTGACCACTGAGACAGGGGATGAGAAATCGCCTGGGTATTTTGGATGACCAAATTTGATACAGTATCTGTTTAGAAGACCCGTGGCTTAATATATGCGATGGACTGGAAGGCATTAAGTTTAAAATTCCATCGTGCTCTGGTCTAGCTTTGATAATGGTTCTCTGCCCCGTGTAGACTATGTTGGATTGATGTTTGATTGCGGTTTGATTGTGGTTTGAGTGACTGCCAGATTGGCGCGTGTCTGGTGTGTGTCAGTGGGCTTGTTGCCAGCAAGGTCACCAGGAAGGTCACTCAGCTCCAGCTTCCCCGGTGTTGATAACCTGACCCGCTTATGTTGTAGAACCATGTGAAACACGTGGAAACGTGGAAATGTACCGGTTGTGAGGAATTGGCAAACTTAACATGTGCTTCCTCAGCTAGTTGGCCTGCTGAATTGGCACTTATGTAAACCTGCATTGCTGTTGATGTAAAGGCAGATTTAGATGTGTGTTACCTCGAATTTTATCTGGTGTAGACAAGCATTATGTAATATGATGATGATTGCGTCTGCCTAAGGCTGAAGGGAGTAGAGTGGGATGGATGGGGTGGGGTGGGCTAGGTGGGGTGGGGTGGGGTGGGGCAGGTGGGGTGGGGATGGCACTCTTGTGGTGGCCCACCTCATTCTGTTGCAGGGTTATTCACAGTGGTAAATTTGTCCTTTGATAGATTGGGACTTGGCAAGAATGTTGGGAGTCATGACTTGTCACAAGCTTCAGTGGAGTACATACTTTGGATCACGTTTAAAGGAAAACCAGTTTTGATGGAAGTCATTAAGTTCTCTACTTGTATTGTGGTCAAGTTGACCTGAAGTAGGTTGTAGTCAGGTCCTTGTGAGATGGGTTGTAGTCAGGTCCTTGTGAGATGGGTTGTGGACAGGTCCTTGTGAGATGGGTTGTAGTCAGGTCCTTGTGAGATGGGTTGTGGACAGGTCCTTGTGAGATGGGTTGTAGTCAGGTCCTTGTGATATGGGTTGTAGTCAGGTCCTTGTGAGATGGGTTGTAGTCAGGTCCTTGTGAGATGGGTTGTGGACAGGTCCTTGTGAGATGGGTTGTGGACAGGTCCTTGTGAGATGGGTTGTAGTCAGGTCCTTGTGAGATGGGTTGTAGTCAGGTCCTTGTGAGATGGGTTGTGGACAGGTCCTTGTGAGATGGGTTGTAGTCAGGTCCTTGTGAGATGGGTTGTGGACAGGTCCTTGTGAGATGGGTTGTGGACAGGTCCTTGTGAGATGGGTTGTAGTCAGGTCCTTGTGAGATGGGTTGTAGTCAGGTCCTTGTGAGATGGGTTGTGGACAGGTCCTTGTGAGATGGGTTGTAGTCAGGTCCTTGTGAGATGGGTTGTAGTCAGGTCCTTGTGAGATGGGTTGTAGTCAGGTCCTTGTGAGATGGGTTGTAGTCAGGTCCTTGTGAGATGGGTTGTGGACAGGTCCTTGTGAGATGGGTTGTAGTCAGGTCCTTGTGAGATGGGTTGTAGTCAGGTCCTTGTGAGATGGGCTGTAGTCAGGTCCTTGTGAGATGGGTTGTGGACAGGTCCTTGTGAGATGGGTTGTGGACAGGTCCTTGTGAGATGGGTTGTAGTCAGGTCCTTGTGAGATGGGTTGTGGACAGGTCCTTGTGAGATGGGTTGTAGTCAGGTCCTTGTGAGATGGGTTGTGGACAGGTCCTTGTGAGATGGGTTGTAGTCAGGTCCTTGTGAGATTGGTTGTAGTCAGGTCCTTGTGAGATGGGTTGTAGTCAGGTCCTTGTGAGATGGGTTGTAGTCAGGTCCTTGTGAGATGGGTTGTGGACAGGTCCTTGTGAGATGGGTTGTAGTCAGGTCCTTGTGAGATTGGTTGTAGTCAGGTCCTTGTGAGATGGGTTGTAGTCAGGTCCTTGTGAGATGGGTTGTAGTCAGGTCCATGTGAGATGGGTTGTAGTCAGGTCCTTGTGAGATGGGTTGTGTTAAGGTCCTTGTGAGATGGGTTGTGGACAGGTCCTTGTGAGATGGGTTGTAGTCAGGTCCTTGTGAGATGGGTTGTAGTCAGGTCATTGAGATGGGTTGTGTTAAGGTCCTTGTGAGATGGGTTGTGTTCAGATCCTTGTGAGATGGGTTGTGTTCAGGTCATTGAGATAGGTTGTGTTAAGGTCCTTGTGAGGTGTGTTTGTGTTCAGGTCCTTGTGAGGTGTGTTTGTGTTCAGGTCCATGTGATGTGTGTTTGTGTTGAGGTCCTTGTGAGATGGGTTTTGTTCAGATACTTGTGAGTTGGGTTTTGTTCAGGTCATTGAGATAGGTTGTGTTCAGGTCCATGTGAGGTGTGTTTGTGTTCAGGTCCTTGTGAGATGGGTTTTGTTCAGATACTTGTGAGTTGGGTTGTATTTTGGTCATTGAGATGGGTTGTGTTGAGGTCATTGAGATTGGTTGTGGTCAGGTCATTGAGATGGGTTGTGTTGTCCTTGTGAGATGGGCTATGTTAAGGCCATTGTGAGGTATGTTGTGTTCAGGTCCTTGTGAGATGGGTTGTGTTCAGGTCATTGAGATGGGTTGTGTTAAGGTCTTTGAGATGGGTTGTGTTAAGGTCTTTGTGAGGTGTGTTTGTGTTCAGGTCCTTGTGAAATGGGATGTCATCAGGTCACTTGGGTTCTCACAATATCTGTGTGTGTGTGTGTGTGTGTGTGTGTGTGTGTCCACTTCAATCTTCAATGGGTCCTACATTTGGTATAATTAATACAAGTTGTGGAAGAGGGAGAAATTTGTTTGCAATTTCTGATATATTCATCCTGTGTATACATTAATCATCACCATGACAACTCGTGCATTTCATTTACTAATGCCAGACGATGGCCACACTCTCTGATTGACAATGATGTGTATATAGGCAGTAAACCATGTCCAACTTTGTTAATCTATTTTTGTATAAATATTCAGTATTATAGGACTTCATAAAGATGTAAAGTAATGTTTTTGAAATATTGTAGTAAATGTAAATGTTAGTCCAATTGTTATATACCAACTGGTTGTTATAGCAATGAATGCTATATTTAGTATTAAGCACTGGTATTGTGCACCAGGAACATTTTTCATCCTTTCTTCACACTTGTTATAGAGGTTTCGTATTTTTATTGTATAAAAAACTTATTTTTTCTTACATAGTTATATACACATATGATTAATATATCATACCAAAAGATACAGGTTTTTTATATTATTATTATTATTATCATTATTATTATTATTATTATTAATGTCAAAAAGAAATATAAGCTGTTTTTTGTTATTGATAATACAAGTTCACTTAACATTCAGTCACATGACCTGGATATATGTCATATAAGTTTGTAATGAAGGAAGGTTGCTCTATGTTACTCTGGTGGTGTATATATATTTTCAGTTTTATGATGGGTTTTATATTGTTGATATATTGTTAATCATGATGATTTTTGTCTTTGTTATTTGGAGTACCCCCAGATTCTATGTGTGCCAAAATCAGCATAATGTATCAGCATTGATATATGTATCATGTATATATTTAAGCTGACTCTTTATAGTGATAAATCTCACTGTGCATTTAACAGTTTGGGGATGAAAAGTCTCACATTTGCTGATTGCTGATAATTGTGCAAGTGCAGTTCAAAAGGGAAATTAACTTTACTTATGACTATGATGAAACTCAAAATATTCTTTCAAAATTGTGTAAGAAAATTTATGATGCAATTTTAATATTTTTTCAGTATTGAAACAAATATATTAACAATAACTTGTGAAAAATATGTATTACATGTTTATGATAACCAGTATGCAATGTTTAAGTGTCGGATAATATTTCCCCAAGTCACAAGTCTCCAATTCCCCTACCAGTGGTTTGATGTGAGGGACAGAGCCTCCAATCTTATAGCACCCCACTGCTGTTCTGTAGTAAGTCGACCGCTAAGCCGGCTCAGCACTACTGTACAGCACAGCTAGGCTAGCCCTGTGATGTAGAGGTAGGAGAAACCTCGTGGAGAGGAGAATTGGCTTACTCGTTTTCCATCATGGCTCGGACAACGCCCCCATTGTCTACTTCCTGTCTGATCACTCCATATATCGACTTTCTTCTGCACCTGCTAATTATTATCAATTGTCTTTCTTTTATTCCCTTTCCTGCTGATTTTGTCAATATTTGCCCAATCGGTGATGTGTACTGTTTCTTGGCCAATCCAGTGAGGTGGGAGGCACCCATAGGCGGTGCCTCTCACCTACAAACATTTTTTTAAAACTCCCCCTGCGTGACCTTTGACCCTGAAATACTATACGATCATGTAATTATAATTTATTAACTAAACTGCCATAAAAGTCCATCAGAACACTGCTTGCTGAATCAGGGATATTCCCATAGGCTGGGCCATGGGGATGTCGCTAAGCAACCAAAAGCAACCATCTCATTGGTCATTTGTAAGTACATGTGCTATGAAGGACATCCCCCTAGAAGCATCACATGCTTTCCCATCGTCATGGGTGGAGTGAGGGAGGAGCTGGACCACTTACAGACCCTGCCAACCACCTGTTGTCAAGCTCTTCCTTTCTCCTCCCCTGAAGCATCATCAATCATCATAGGACAATGCTACCTCATGTGGCTGTTCCAACAATCTACTACCCCCTCGGCAAAGTACAATTCCTGTCAATCCAAAAGCAACCCCCACACCCCTCACCCATTCTAACCCCCCTTGATCACCCCCATGGGAGTCCCCTGTATTGGAATCACACAGCTGTATAGCTGAGGTAATAAACGTCTTCCTCCCTCTCAGCAGAATCTGCAAGACTCTCCCCTCATCTAGACAAGTGATGAAATCAACTCGGTTTATCCAAACAAATATTCATCTGAGTAAAAAGTTCTTCCTAATATCTGAGATTACAGGTGAGAGTGGTCGTCATGTTGCTCTGAATATAAAACACGCCATCTCCTTTCCTTCCTATCAACAACCAGCCACCATGAAAGCACTTCACTTTCTTAAGCTAATGTGACTAGAAGTAGTCAGTAATTACTCTTTACTTTGTGGAGGAAAATTGGTTAACATTCAATCATTTATTTAAGACAGTGTTGAGAGGAAAATTTAAGTATGCCATGACTTTGGGAAAAGCGTGTTTCTGATTCTGCAATTAGTTGGAGTAATATCAAATCTATAAACTGTTTAATTGGCATTCTAGAATTTGGTGAGTGAATAAGAAAACTTGCAACTTCATGGATGACATTATGGGAAATGCAATAAACCAGAAGGTGTTTTCCGTGACATTGTACATTTTCTATTTATCATCAAATCCACACATAATTTGCCTTAAATTGAAAATACTGTTTCATCATCTTGTAGAGAAAGTGAAGATCCTGGTTAGAATAGGTCTTCAGCAACCCATGCTCACCATAAAACGTGACTATGCTTGTCGTAAGAGGCGACAAACAGGATTGGGTGATCAGGCTCGCTGACTTGGTTGATGCATGTCATTGTATCCCAATTGTGTGAATCACTGAATTGGCTGGGCCAGACTCGATTATTTACAGACCGCCGTCATATAGCTGGAATATTGCTGAGTGGGCATTAAACAACAAACAAGAAAACAAGAAGGATTAATTAGAGTATGACATTTTCTTTTGTCTTAATTTTTGTGTTTACAATTTCAGATATGATCAAAATGCAATAAGGCAAGACTGTCTTCATAATTTTTGTAAAAGTGTTATATTTAGATTAGAACCAGAATATTTGTCACAAAATATTCAGTCATGAACTCATATAAATAATTAGCCGTTATATGAATAAGTCCTGTCAATCTGCTCTTTGTAAAACTGTGTCGGTAAACTACAAACTGTGAAATGTTATTGAGCTACACTTTTGTATTGTACATGTGGGAAGTACATGGCCAGGCCAGGTGTGAGGTTGGGAGACCCTCTGTATAAAGATACAATGACCTTACTGTGTTATGACATATCGTGGACACATGTGTCTGACACAGTAGCGCATGGTGGCGCCCCCTGGTGGTACACAGCCAACACCAACTCACACATGTTGCTGGGTCACGATTCAAAGATTCGGGCACTGAACTGCCTTCCGTTTCTATATATTGGTTTGATATGTTTCTGTTTGAGAACAGTTTCGTTAGGCATGACAGGAAGGAATTGATGGGGTTTTGTTCGTGGGTGAATAATACTTTCATTGTAAGCGTGGACAATTGTGTTAATTCACTGCAATTTTATGACATATTGTTTGATTAGACAGATGAATCATTGTCAAAAGTTGGCATATTAGAGGTAACAGTGGAGTTCCTGAATGGTCGGAATTGTTTTGATATGAAGAAATATAATTTCCCTAGATTCTACTTAAAGGGTGTCTTGTTGATGATTGCATGCATATTAAGTCCTCTGATGAATATAACAGTGCACTGTGTGGGTTGACATTGTTCGCTTTCATGGAGGTCAGGGTACCCTGATAAAAGATGACATTACTTGTTTTCATGGAGGTCAGGGTACCCTGATAAAGGCTGATACTACTTGTTTTCATTGAGGTCGGTACCCTGATAAAAGATGACATTACTTGTTTTCATGGAGTTCAGGGTACCCTGATAAAGGCTGATACTACTTGTTTTCATTGAGGTCGGTACCCTGATAAAAGATGACATTACTTGTTTTCATGGAGGTCAGGGTACCCTGATAAAGGCTGACACTACTTGTTTTCATTGAGGTCGGTACCCTGATAAAAGATGACATTACTTGTTTTCATGGAGGTCAGGGTACCCTGATAAAGGCTGATACTACTTGTTTTCATTGAGGTCGGTACCCTGATAAAAGATGACATTACCGTATATCGCTGTGTATAAGGCGACCCCACGTATAAGACGACCCCCCTGTACACGCCTTAAAAATCAACCCAAAATCCTATACTCCGTGTATAAGGCGACCTGGAATGAAACACATCACAAGTCTGACTGATATACCGGTAGAAGATTTAACGCGCTCTTGCCGACTGTAGCGTATTCGCACACGGACATCACAAATTAGTTAGTTAGTTACTTTGGAGATTGAATGTGCGCTTTCCGACTGATGCGTATTTCGCACACATCACAAGTGCGCACACAAACCTTATATATGCAATAAAAATATGTTTATCTTGCGTTTTTTTTTTTCTACAATGATAGGTCGCGTGTGTAACTCCGGCACACGTCGCCATTTTGTGTTTACACGGTACGACACCAAATTGGTGCCCGTAAAATAAAATTCATTTATGAAGTAATAACATATAAGAGACAATGGTGAGGAATTTAATCGCCAGTTAACTATGTTGTAACTAACTAGGCTTATGTTTGCTTCACATTCAGCGTTTTTATTCCACAATCACTTGTACACACCGTCTCCAACACTTGTTAATACAACTGTAAAAACAGCGGGAATTGATTTCAGCTTCTCCGGTTATCACATGTTAGGTCACATGTGCAATATGCAAATGATTACCGGTACTTCCGGCTCTCTACTCACGGATGTTGATTGTTTTACCGTGTCAGCTGGTTTGACAATCTGCATCGAGGAGAGGGTCATTTCAACTTTATTTGCAGAAATTATTAAACTTTATTCAAGGAAAAGAGATACAAATCATGTTTATGTATGGAAATAGTTATTTGAACAGTTATTTAGGACGAAATGCGAAGTTTTATTGTCAAATGCTGGGCTGGCTATCAGACGCCGGTTGACATCGCCAGTGGAAAAAAATGTGAGATCTTCGACTCCGTGTATAAGACGACCCCCCTTCTTAGCCCCCTCATTTTAGGTACGAAAAACTCGCCTTATACACAGCGATATACGGTACTTGTTTTCATGGAGGTCAGGGTACCCTGATAAAGGCTGATACTACTTGTTTTCATTGAGGTCGGTACCCTGATAAAAGATGACATTACTTGTTTTCATTGAGGTCAGGGTGCCCTGATAAAGGCTGACACTACTTGTTCAGGTATAGTCAGGTATAGTCAGGTATAGTCAGGTATATTCTGTTCAAGCTTGATGTTACTTTTATCCATGAAGTTCTTTTTCTGAAATAACTTTCTGCCTGCCTGCACGTGGCTGGTAACTTTTCTGTCGGGCTGCATAAAATTTCCCTTCACCTGCCCGCCCGACTGTTTGGCAGATAAATTTAAGACTTCTTACACTTTCAATTTTAATAATATTCCTCGTAGATTCTCAAGTGAGTTGCATTATATCAACTGAATTGAAATGTGATTTGTTTCTTTTGGGGGGAATTTTTCAATATTTATAATGTCTGAATGTGGCAGGTAACTTTGAAGATGGGCAGGCAACACTTAAGGATCATCTGCCCGACTGTCTTGTTGGGTTGTAAAGCTATATGTCAAACGCTGATGGAAGATATGATTTAATGGAGTTCATGAAACTCTCCCTAAGACTGACATTAACTGTTTGCATGTGAGAGATCAAGAGTTGCAGTTTTGACTGTTTGAGGGTGACAGTGAATTTCTGGTTTCATCAGAACATCTAGACTAACATCTAGTCTCTGAAATGAACATATCGTACAGAAAAAACAGTTGTTCATTTATCTTAATAAAAATATAATAAAAGGGAGCCCAGTGACCCTCTTCATTTTCAGATTTTCCTGATACTGCAGTAATCTAGACTTGCGAAACATTATAGACTTGCATGGGCTGTATTTGATATATATTTGTATCAGGGTCTGTAGGACAGACTAGAAAACATCCTCCTACTGGAAAAGGAGTAAATTAAAGACGTAAGCTGATTGGTCTCTCTAGTGGAATGAAGCCCATGGCAGATACTTGTATAGTGGTGGTGAGTGACCCCGGCCCCTGTCCAGATGGCCAGTTGCCGGTGTGGTCAGCTCCCTCCGCCTGTATATATACAGCTGACACCAATGTATACACCCTGGTTAAACAGGAGGCCTACAACAAGGTCTCAACCACTTTACTCATACCGTATTCAAGGTAATAAGCCCAATAAGCACCCACGACCAACTCCTTGGCAGTCTGTTACCAATCTTCAAGTGGAAATTTTCATGACAGCATATATTTTCTGTATATTACAGAATGTTTACAGAAAACAGAAGTGTAATAGGGGTATATTTATTGTCAGGAAACCATTACCGAAAAAGTTGTAGTTTCATCGATAGTTTAATTTCATAGATAATTTATTGTGTATGGTTTTAATAAGCGCTTCCCCTTGTCAATTTTCTAAGTGCCCTATGCATTTATTATGGCAAATACGGTTTACTATGTTTCTCCCTGCTTTGCCTTGCCCTGTATAAATTAAAAATGTATGTCTCTGAAATGAAACTATTTTAAAAAAGTTCTTTTTTTTTCAGTTATCTTTAGTTATATAACAACACGAAGGCTCCATGGTACAATTTGTATTCCCAATATGTCGTATTTCCAATTGGGAAATGTACTTGGCTAATAATCTCTGTGGTTTTAGTGTGTGGAAGTTTAACATGTACATGTCCAATTCTCTGTCAGGAACATCTTTCTAGACCCAGTATTAACAGTGTAGTAGATCAGTAATACAAGACAAGGTTCTGACTGTTCAGGTGGGCCCCCTCTTCCATCATACAAGTGTAATGTACCCCCATTCCTCCACAACTCACCAAACACCCCCTCCTCCTCTCAGATGAGGCAATTATCTAATCTCCAAGGAGGACTTGTCTGCAGCCTCATCTAGCTTCTGAGGGCAACTAATTCCCAATAGAACATCCCCACACACAGCAACCTGTTAAGGAGGAATTGTCTGGCATGCATGTTGGTTTGTAGTGGCGTCCAGGTATGGGTTCTGGTCATGATTTTGTAGTCTGTCTTACAGACCCTGATACAAATATATATCAAATACAGCCCATGCAAGTCTATAATGTTTGGCAAGTCTAGATCACTGCAGTATCTGAAAATGAAGAGAGTCACTGGGCTCCTTTTTATTATATTTTTATTAAGATAACTGAACAACTGTTTTTTTATGTACGATATGTTCATTTCAGAGACCATATGTTAGTCTAATGATTTTGATGCAGGTACACTTAGTGTCTGTGAATAGAATGCTTACAGTAGGATTCTAGTGGCTTTGAAAAGAAACCTTGAACATATATAAGGATGTTTTGAAATACCATTTGATTTTTCAATATGGCTGCTTTGTTCTTGGTCCCATCTATCATGCTCTGCACATCGTCTTTGATTCTGTGGATTGTGGGATGGAGATTAACCTGGACTCACTCACTCATTCACTCACTCACTCTAACACTCACTCACTCTAACACTCACTCTAACACTCACTGGATGATTAGATTCCAGTACAGAAGAGTCATTCAATTTCTGGAGTAAGAAATGACTATTGGTGAGCTGATAACATTGGCATTTAGAAATTGCCATTTTTGTCTCCATTATCTACAGCGTCCTCCTCTGCCTTGATGAAGGGTTAAGAGATTCCTTTGCTGATGAATTAGGATTAATTTATGTTTACACAGTGATACTAATTCATATCAGTGACAGAACGTGTCATAATATTTCCATTGCTATCATTACAATCACCGAATTGCACTTTTTTATCTTTGACACTCTCTCTCAATCGGCCATAGTGTCTATCATATATTTGTCAGGTCAGAGGTCAGAGCATATGTACATTTGCCCATGGATAATGCTATGGGTAATTTTCAGATGTTTACCATAGTTTGTTTATGTTGCTGTAAAAGAGAAAATGCCATTTTCTTGTAAATTATGAAGTGCTTGAGAATTACACCAGTAAGTTGTAAATACATCAGATTATCCTTGCTGTCATGTGTATATTGCCAACATTAATCATACAAAAATATCTGTGACCTTTATGATTAAGTATGCCAAGGTCATGCTACAAGGTCATTTGGGGTTATGAACCTAAATTATGGATATTAAAGCGTGTGTGGCTTGCCCCCATTCCATCATAAATTGTGAAAAATGTGTATATAATTGTCACAATATTTATCTACTATGTAGAAATAGGCCATTTACCTCTCATGATGAGGGCACATGGGATCACACGTTATCAGCGTTCGATGGGGTTTAGTGATTATCAGATGCTTTCATCAGGTGATAAAAAACAATTAATGAGGATGCTGAGGTTGTTGCCGCTTGTATCTTGCCTCGGATGACACGTGGGAGTTTCTCACCATCGGATAGCTAGTTCAGTAGACATGTTCATTTCAAGGTCATATTACAAAATGCAAGTGTTAATATTGTGTGGTCTGAAAAGCTTATTGCTTTTCAACGTGGGTGGTTTTCTGAATTATTAATCATTTTTTTATTTAATATGCCATTCAATTTTCTGAAGCACAGGGCCTGGGGTATTCATTATATATATTTTTGCATTATTTTCAAGGTTATTTGTAAAACATTGTTATTATACAGAATGATTGTAAAGATTTTTAATTTTTCGATTCAGGTTGTTTGCTAAGCTTTATCTGATTACTTCGTTAGATGTGGATATTATTGTGATAATTCTTTATCTTTGATGGATTTTGAGGTATTTTCTAAGCATGTTTATAGCTTGATCTTATGGATTTTATTTGCGATGGTGTATTCTGACACCTAACACCTGACTTGTGTCAGTCCCTCATGTGTTTATGTGTTACTTGATGTAGCATTTATGTGCACCCCATCTTATTCAAGATCCTGGATCCTTATCTTCATCCCTAACTGATGCATAGTGTAGCAGGACGTGGAGTCATCCCACAGATGACATCCTTACCTTGTCAGCTTGCTGACGGGGTTAACCTCTTTGGTCATGTGGACAAGGTGTCCGACCTCTGATCAGAAGGTCCGTGGTTCGAATCCCATCACGGGACTCGGAAATTTTATGGCCGCTACATTGGCGCCCAACGTGGGGCTGAGCACGTTCATATTAAATTTGAGCAAAATAAGCCTCAGTACCCTACTATGCGGCCCGGGACGTGCCTTCTGTTGACGGGGGAGTATGTAGCAGGACGTGGAGTATATAAATAATTCACATAAGAACATGACTAACGGGATCGGGTGGTCAGGCTCCCTGACTTGGTTGATGTATGTAATCGTATCCCAATTGCGTAGATTGATGTTCATGATGTCAATCACTGGACTGTCTGGTCCAGACTCGATTATTTATAGACCGCCATCAATTAGCTGGAATATTGCTGAGTGCAGCATTAAACAACAAACAAAACAAACAAACTCAGGACCCATCTACTGACATAGCGTATTTTTGACTCCATTGGGAATAGAGCACTGCTATGTGTAAGAATCCAATCAAATTATACTCCCAAGAGCAGGCAAAGTCCTGTGCTCAGTTATGATAGAGGAATGGAGATGATGACGTCACTTCCGAAATGAGACCCATGAAGATCCGGGGAGGATAGGTCTTCAGCAACCCATGCTTGCCGTAAAAGGCGACTATGCTTGTCATGTTTGGTGCATGTCATCAATCCCAATTGCATGGATCGATGCTCATGATGTCAATCACTCGAATGTCTGGTCCAGACTTGATTATTTACAGACCGCCATCAAATAGCTGGAATATTGCTGAGTGCGGCGTTAAACAACAAACAAACAAACAAACAAACAAACAAAGTAGGTCTGGGACAAATATAAATTTACTACCCGGGTACCTATCCCTCTATTTTCCAAACCCTACCCAGGTACCCACTGTAGGTCTCAAGAGTTGGGTTCAAAATGTAGTTTGACCATAGCCCTGACAAAATGTATTTAGATGCACATATAAAACAATCAGATCATGCGTACTCTGAAGATGACTGAAGTTTTATCTAATCAAACATGTAAAGGTCAGAAGGAATGGGTGCATAGTCAGAAAGAAAGAGGCTATGGTGAGAAATAGGGATATTCATCATACTAGAATGGAGATCTCGGTGCCGTTGTACAAAAAAACCTTAGTGCTACAGCTGTCGTAAGTCTATGTTAAGGTATTAGAGTTACGAGCATCTTAGTGCTAAGATTGCTTTGTACAATGGCGCCATGGTACTCTGGATAAAAGAGGTGCCTTACAAACATCAAACTAATTCAGAAAAGAATTCAAATGAGGGCAACAAGAAATATCTTGAACATACAAGAAAACAGGGAACACCCTATGTAACGTACACCAACACTTTTTTCTGTTTTCATGTTTACATAACCCTGTCCTGAATCTTGCGTCTCTATTGTCTGAAGAATACCTGCTGGTGGTAATTAGCTCTGTTGGTTACATTTTCGAGAATGTTGTTTTGGAACTTTGAACTGGATCCATTGCTATCCCATCATGTATGATTGTCTTGTCTTTCGAGTTGATGCAGAACAGATTTCTCCCCTGGTGTTCTTCAAACAAGGGGGTGGAGATTAATCCCAAGCAGCGTTCCTGGTTTAATGGAATTGGTGTTTGGTTGATTCTAAATATTCAACTGTGGTTATCACAAGTAATTTGTTATAGGAAAGTCCCTCGAAGCCTGAAGTTCTATCTTTTTTCATGTTCTGTCATGATGTTATTATAATTTCAACTTCGAGCTCACATAACACAAACTATGGCTGTTATTTAAACTATGGCTGTTACATAAACTATACCTGTTACATAAAATATACCTGTTACATAAGCTATACCTGTAACATAAACTATGGCTGTTAAATAAACTATACCTCTTACATAAGCTATACCTGTAACATAAACTGTATCTGTTACATAAACTATGGCTGTAACATAAACTATACCCGTTACATAAACTATACCTGTTACATAAGCTATACCTGTTACATAAAATATACCTGTTACATAAAATATACCTGTTACATAAAATATACCTGTTACATAAACTATACCTGTTACATAAAATATACCTGTTACATAAGCTATACCTGTTACATAAACTCTACCTGTTACATAAACTCTACCTGTTACATAAACTATACCTGTAACATAAACTGTATCTGTTACATAAATTATACCTGTTACATAAACTATATGTGTTACATAAACTATACCTGTAACATAAACTATGGCTGTAACAAAAACTATCCATGTTGTATAAACTATACCTGTAACATAAACTATACTGGTAACATAAACTATGGCTGTTATTTAAACTATGGCTGTAACATAAACTATACCTGTTACATAAACTTTAACTGTTACTTAAACTCTACCTCGGACCTAAACTATACCTGTAACATAAACTATGCCTGTAACATAAACTCGGGGCATGGGCGGCCCAGTCATCTAAGGTGCCACTATTCGCTGTGCAGAGTTGTGTCCCTTGGGCAAGCCAGAAACCTTATGATTGTGGGTTCAAATCCCTGTTCGCCCTGATTATGTTTCTAGGTTTGTCAGTACCATACCCATGCTTGTTGGTTTCACCGAAGTGTTAAACGTCTCAGACCTGCATCAATTCGGACTTTCCACCCACATTATGCTGACACGCCATGATATAACTGGAATAATGTTAAAAAAGTGGTGTTAAACCCTACTCACTATAACATAAACTATACCTGTATCCTAAGCTATACTTCATAAACAATTCCTGTTACATAACCTGTGTCTGTAACATTAACTGATGTGTGTTGTGTTAACTTTGCAGTGTTCTGCCACCTGTGGTTCTGGCCAGAGACAGAGAGTGGTGGTGTGTGTTGACCAGACCAACACCACTCAGCCCACCACGACCTGCAGCAAGAAGATGCCCCGCAACACCAAGCGATGTGCCCGAGGTCATTGTCCCCACTGGAACAAGGGTCGATGGAGCAAGGTCAGTGATTCACAACTCTCACTAACCCCTGGAGGGAAATGGTTGAAAAATAGATCCCCACTACACCATGTTGCCTGAATTGAGGATTGGTTGGTCACAATCTTACCAGGATGCTTATGTGGTAGCTCAGCAGGGTAGCTGCTCATGCTGTCAACCACAGACTCAATTATTTATAGGCCATCATGGAGTAGCTGGAATACTGCATCACTAGTTTACACATGCATCGGTCACTTGTTTACAACTGCATCACTAGCTAGTTTACGTCTGCATCACTAGTTTACATCTGCATCACTAGTTTACATCTGGATCACTAGTTTACATCTGCATCACTGTTATACATCTGCATCACTAGTTTACATCTGCATCACTAGTTTACATCTGGATCACTAGTTTACATCTGGATCACTAGTTTACATCTGCATCACTAGTTTACATCTGCATCACTAGTTTACATCTGGATCACTAGTTTACATCTGCATCACTAGTTTACATCTGCATCACTAGTTTACATCTGCATCACTAGTTTACATCTGGATCACTAGTTTACATCTGCATCACTAGTTTACATCTGGATCACTAGTTTACATCTGCATCACTGTTATACATCTGCATCACTAGTTTACATCTGCATCACTAGCTTACACATGCATCACTAGTTTACACATGCATCACTAGTTAAAACATGCTTCCCCAGTTTAGACATGCATCACTAGTTAAAACATGCATCACTTATTTACATCAGCATCACTAGTTTACACATGCATCACTAGTTTACACATGCATCACTAGTTTACATCTGCATCACTGTTATACACCTGCATCACTTATCTACATCTGCATCACTAGTTTGCACATGCATCATTAGTTTACATCTGCATCACTGTTATACACCTGCATCACTTATTTACATCTGCATCACTAGTTTACACATGCATCATTAGTTTACATCTGCATCACTGTTATACACCTGCATCACTTATTTACATCTGCATCACTAGTTTACACATGCAGCAAGATGTGTGGAAGGATCTACCTCCTTACAGAATGCTCTACACGTACATGTAATCATTACATGAGACATCAGTGAAAGTCCTCATCTTGCAGCCATTAATCACTGCCTCTGGAGGTGAGAACTTTCAAAATTAAAGAGCTCACATAAGCACTTTGGATGGAAGGCAATCTCAGGTACACCTGAGTGCAGTGTCAAAATAGATAACTCCGTCCTTTAATATGTATATTCATATGAGACTCTCTGCAGAACTGTTATCAGGTTATACCAGTTCAGAGTTGTAAAGATCATGTACTATATCACAGAGAATGTGGGACTGTTTTGGGGTTGAAGACAGTTGTGATCACAGATACAAACGCGTGGCTAATGTTTGGGGGCGCAGACATGCGCCTGACGACCCTGTGCCTGGGATAGTAGGATCCCACCATGTTCTTATCTCCCCTCAACTAAAAGGCTGAGATGCTAATGAGAAATAAATGTTGTTGTCTATCAGCTTCAGGCTACCATGTACCGCAGGATTAGTCTGCCTGCAGCTTCAATGCATAGTGCTCCATCACGTTAAAGCAAAGAGTTTTCAAATCAGTATTTGCCTATCATGGATCATACTTACCGTATTCGATGTAATAAGTGAAGTTTAAATCTTAAAAGAAAAGTTAGATGCAGGACTGGCTAAGGTTAAACATTTTAGGTTTGAGATGCAGGATTGACTGGAGGTTAAAAATGTTTAATGTAGGATATACTGAGGTTAAAACAATTTGATGCAGTATTGACTAAGGTAACAAAGATTTGATGCAGGATTGACTGGAGCCTATAAAGGTTTGATGCAGGATTGACTGAGATTAAAAACATCTGATGCAGGATTGACCAAGGTTTGAAAAGTTTGATGCAGGATTGACTGGAGGTTAAAAATGTTCAATGTTGGATTGACTGAGGTTAAAAACATCTGATGCAGGATTGACCAAGGTTTGAAAAGTTTGATGCAGGATTGACTGGAGGTTAAAAATGTACAATGTTGGATTGACTGAGGTTAAAAACATCTGATGCAGGATTGACCAAGGTTTGAAAAGTTTGATGCAGAATTGACTGGAGGTTAAAAATGTTCAATGTTGGATTGACTGAGGTTAAAAACATCTGATGCAGGATTGACCAAGGTTTGAAAAGTTTGATGCAGAATTGACTGAGGTTAAAACAGTTTGATGCAGAGTTGACTAAGGTAACAAAGGTTTGATGCAGGATTGACTGGAGCCTATAAAGGTTTGATGCAGGATTTACTGAGATTAAAAAACGTTTGATGCAGGATTGACCAAGGTTTGAAAAGTTTGATGCCGAATTGAATGAGGTTAAAAAGGTTTTGAAATGCAGGATTGACTGGAGGTTGGAAGGTTTGATGCAGGATTGACTGAAACTGAAAAGATTTAATGCAGATTTGACTGGAGAAAATATGTTGTATACAATGATTGTTGTTTGGTTTATACCATGAATGAAGGCAAGCAAACTGAAAATGTTCATGCATGTTTTATTTTCCACCTTGGAATGGTATGCATGTATAAACAGAACTGCCAACACTTATGGACATAATGTATATACCCATCATTACTTGTCATTAGATAAACTATCTTCAGTGGATTGCATCAAAAGTCAAATTGATCTTCTACAAAGATGGGCAGTTCTATTTATGTTCGTGGTTGTGCGTCAATCCATGCCGTCAGTTCCTGGTATTCCAGACATCGGTCTATTCTGGCTTTTTGGTGGTGGCGGCGGCGGCAAGGTGTAACAGGTGGGATGGGGATCATCCCTCCTCCTCTGGAATGGTGTACCTCACTCTTAAGACAAATTCATCATGATTCCATTGCAATTATTTCAGTTAAAAAGAAATCAAGTAAATCACATTTTCTTTCTTTCTTGAAAGATATTTCCTTTTCTGAATTTAATCTGTAAATTTATCTGCAAGCTTCCGACAATTTCTTTCAAATATAATTACCTTGTGTCTACCTTTGGACAAAAAGTGATTTTATTTCCAGAACCCAATGTCAGAGAATATCACAAGATGTTTGGTAGACAACGAGCTTTACTAAAGTCGGTCAAATTACATCTTCCTGAGGCAAGGGCGTTAACTGACTTTTAAAGTCAAGTTTTTACCCTTGCCGAACTAGACTGGAATTCTGGAGTTATATTTTAGCTGAAATTAATAGTCAGATAATGCCCTTGCCTTGGGAAGATGGTCAAATGAGTTTGTGCAGCTCATATTTATACATACTTTTTGGATCGCTTGGTTTATCCGGAAAGATAAATGTTAATACTGTTGAAAGTGTAGGAGGTTCTTTTACTTGTGCATCAACATGTAGTATGTAAGTCTGAGAAGGCTTTGTAAGTGGCTCAGTGGCTTGAGACTACACAAGATGGATTTGATTAATGTATATTTGAAACAGCTGCTTTAGTTTTGTATAATTTTGGAAGTTGTATCTTTTTCTAGAACTCATAGATGGAGTGGTCAGACAAATGAAATAATCTTTAGCTATTTTTATTTTGTTTTATGATTGTGTGTTTTGGCTCATTGGTCTAAACCATAAAGAAGAAAAAGAAGAAAAAAATAGAGTCTCTGAATTTTTTAATTTATATGGAACCAATATTACAAAAAATAGATTTCATATATTCAATGTGTGTCCAGTACACACAAACATATGGAGTAGACACAGAAATGTGTGTCCAGTATACACAAACATATAGAATAGACACAGAAATGTGTGTCCAGTACACACAAACATATAGAATAGACACAGAAATGTGTGTCCAGTATACACAAACATATAGAATAGACACAGAAATGTGTGTCCAGTACACACAAACATATGGAGTAGACACAGAAATGTGTGTCCAGTATACACAAACATATAGAATAGACACAGAAATGTGTGTCCAGTACACACAAACATATAGAATAGACACAGAAATGTGTGTCCAGTATACACAAACGTATAGAATAGACACAGAAATGTGTGTCCAGTACACACAAACATATAGAATAGACACAGAAATGTGTGTCCAGTATACACAAACGTATAGAATAGACACAGAAATGTGTGTCCAGTACACACAAACATATAGAATAGACACAGAAATATATGTTGAGTACACACAAACATATAGAATAGACACAGAAATATGTGTTGAGTACACACAAACATATAGAATAGACACAGAAATGTGTGTCCAGTACACACAAACATATAGAATAGACACAGAAATATGTGTTGAGTACACACAAACATATAGAATAGACACAGAAATATGTGTTGAGTACACACAAACATATAGAATAGACACAGAAATATGTGTCCAGTACACACAAACATATAGAATAGACACAGAAATATGTGTCCAGTACACACAAACATATAGAATAGACACAGAAACATATGTTGAGTACACACAAACATATAGAATAGACACAGAAATATGTGTCCAGTACACACAAACATATAGAATAGACACAGAAAAAAATATATATTGTGTCTCAAGGAACAAATGATAATACTCATTGAACCAAATTCTTGACAAGAAATATAAATTTCCTGTAAAGTAATTCTTAAATCTTCAATACAGTACACTGCACCATTTCTTTACTTTCCAGGACCCTCATATTTCCAGTAAGGACCCATGAAATTAGTAATTGGCGGTCCTGTGGACCCCTAGTTTTGTAGGTCAGGGTAAACCTCAGATGGCTGATTTGCCAGAATTGTGATTCTGGTCCATGGGCAGAAAACAAAATCTAGGCAGAGAATTTACCGATAATTCCATGATATGTGAATTTCTACAGATCCTTTGCAGTGCGGCCTGTTAGGGGGAAATGAACGGGACGGGGCAGGTCGACCTTTCACTGTATGATAAAATAAAGATGCAGGCCGGAATTCCTCTGCTGCTGAAGTGGGAGGTTTACATAAACAGTAGGACAGGGGGAACCGGCATCAAATAAAGCTCTTTTGTATTAAGGAATATAAAAGCTTGGAAGAGGATATCCAAATATCTCTCTGCAGATGGACTAGATCACGATACTGGACTAAAATAGCCAATCAGACATGCTGATGGGGAGATAGCGGGACATGTACGTAAGACACGTGACGTATCGCGGAGAATATTGATGGAATCATTGCTGAACTTCACTGATGGTTGCCATCCCTTGTGTAACTGTTTCTGGTGCCATCATTATATATGTATATAAAATACACCAATTCTGCTGTGACTTTGATATGAGTAGAAACTAACATTTAGTTATGAAATGAAAATATTTGATTAAAAAAACAAATCTGCACTGAAAATAATGACCCTCCCCTTGTCATGTTTTTGGAAGACCCTCACCATGTCCTTATACATTTTTTCATGACCCTCCCCAAAATATGTGTACTATTTTTTATGACCCTCCTCTTGAGTCTCATATTTGTTGGTGCGCTACCCCCTCTATAATAAATGATAGGTCCCTAATGTTAAATGAATAATCCTAATTTTAGTAACTTTGAATTATCAATAAAACCAAAAGCATGATAACATCATTTATGCACAATGTACTTAAGCTGGAACTGATCCGAACAATCACAAAACCAACAACATCACTTCATAGAAACAAACCCAAACTTCTGAACTTGTTGACACTTGAAGCAATTTAGACAATGTTGGAGATTCACTAGACATTCCTGAGCTGCTGTGTGATGCTAAATAATGAAGCCATCAAGCCAATAACCTAACAAAGTCAGCTTGTTCTCTGGAATCATGACCTTAGACGACCTGGTTTTATTAACGCCACCAGAGAGGATCCACTGGAAGCTGTCTGAGACTAGAGACTAAAGGAGACGCCCCTTCAAGTTCCTGAATTACCTTCTCAATCAATGTCGGGAATGCTAAACAAAAACTCCACAATTTGTCTTTGAAATGCCACCTGTTATATATAAGGCTTACTTAGCAAGGTGCGTGGCGGTTAATGTTTGTAAACTATTTACGGTTTGAAAATCGTTTTTTCGGTTAAATAGTTTTGAAGATCGACAGTTGATATAATTAGGGGGAAAATTTACCTGTCGCCATCTTGTTTTAGAAGGAAATGAAGTACTGAATTAGAAACAATTTATCAGGGGTAAAATAGAAAGTTGTTAAGAATTTGGGGCTCACTTCATAGTTACCTTTTCCAATAGGTCTTCAGCAACCCATGCTTGACGTGAAAGGTGACTTAAGTGATCGGGGGGTCAGGCTCGCTGACTTGGTTGATGCATGTCACCGTATCCCAGTTGCGTAGATCAGTGCTCATCAAACACTGGATTGTCAGGTCTAGGCTTGACTCTTCTGTGCTGAATCCCACGTTACATATGTATGTGTTTATTAGGGGTGGGTCGAGCCCAAATTTACTACCCGCGTACCCGGCCCCCTGTTACCTGACTCTGCCTGTGTATCCGCTGTAGGTCTCGAGAGTTCGGTACAAGATATATTTAGATACATGTATAAAATGATCTGATCATAAATAACCTGAATTTGACTGAAGCATATGTGAACATTGGTGTCTTATAGTGTAACCATAGAGCTCTTGTGAATTTTTGTTATTAAGCAATATATCACGTGACTATCATGGGTCCAGGTAGTCCTATGGGTACCGGGGTCCCAGTTTGTTTGTTGTTTAACGCTGCACTCAGCAATATTCCGGCTTTATTACAGCGGTCTGTAAATAAACGAGTCTGGACCAGACAATCCAGTGATTGACATTATGAGCATCGATCCACCCAATTGGGATACGATGACATGCATCAACAGAAAGTCAGCGAGCTTGACCACCCCGATCCCGTTAGTCGGCTCTTATGACAAGCAAAGTCGCCTTTTACGGCAAGAATGAGTTGCCGAAGACCTATTCTACCCCAGATCTTCACAGGGTCCCAGTCAGTGACTGCCTCAACCCGAGTGTGTTATCCCTCTATAATACAGTTGCTGTG
Source organism: Haliotis cracherodii (assembly GCF_022045235.1). NCBI lineage: Eukaryota > Metazoa > Mollusca > Gastropoda > Lepetellida > Haliotidae > Haliotis > Haliotis cracherodii. The sequence continues at coordinate 51,602,205 of NW_027266319.1, read as the reverse complement.
TAAAGGGAGAGAGACGAATAGGTCCAATGGAGTTGTCTCCCTTGGTTTAAGATATTTCAGTTTGATATTGTTTTGTCTATAGTTAAAAATCTCCAGAACCAAGAGTGCTCTTCCACACGAAGGGGTGACATTGTTCACAGGTTCAAAGGTCAATGTCTATCCCAATAGATGGTGTGGATATTAGACTTATTGATTGTGCTGTTGTAGTGAGTGAGTATGGTTTTACACCGCTTTTAGCAATATTCCAGCAATATCATGGCAGGGGACACCAGAAATGGGCTCCACACATTGTACCCATGTCGGGAATCGAAGCCGGGTCTTCGGCGTGATGAGCGAACGCTTTAACCACTAGGCTACCCAACCGCCCTGTGCTGTTGTTATAAAATGGGGCAGTATAGCATTTCTATCTGTTGTGTTCTGCAGTGCTCTGTGTCATGTGGTGTCGGAGTCAAGTCGAGGGAAGTCAAGTGTATGATCAGTCGAGTCGACGTAGTGGACGCAGACCAGTGTCAGAACGCGACCAAGCCACAAAGCTCAATGAAGTGTTACAGAAAGACTTGCTTGAAGTTCAAGTGGAAACCGGGGCCATGGTCAGAAGTAAGTACATATTTTAGACAAAATTTAGACAATTTTACGAATACCTGTTTTGTGAAAAAAAGTCGATGGTATTCAAGGCAGAATGGGTCCTACCACTCCTGCTTGTTCTAAGGGGCCAACCATTTTCATGCATATAATGCTCCAAGAAAATATTTTGTGATAATTTAGGTTTTACACCAAAAAATAATCACAAAACATGCTTGATGGTTGAGAAAATAATGTGTTTTAGGGAAACATTATTTTAGAACTATGTGAATATAATGTTGAGGGAACCACTCTATTTATTTATGATTTTTTGTCGTTCTTGTCTTCGGAATTACCACACAATACTGAAAGCCCAGCCTGAACTTGTTGGGAATGTTAGTCAAGAGGTCCTGCTAGCTGACCTCACCACATTTATCGGATTGTGATACCAAATTTATTGTTAATTTTAAGGCTTATCACATAGATAACACTTTCTAATTCCATGATAAATACCAGTATGCTAATATTTGCCCTGTTGCTGCCAGTGCTCCAAGACTTGTGGATTTGGTCGGAAGGAGAGGTCAGTGACCTGCACGGACAGACTGGGCGTGGCTGTGTCCTCTCACCTCTGTGACAACAACAGGAAGCCGAAGGTGCGGCGGCGATGTAGCGAGTACCCCTGCCCCTTCATCTGGAACATCGGGCCATGGAGCGAGGTAGGTCACGCCGCTGTCATGGTGGAAAGAACATTGTGTTTGTTACTTAATAAATCCGATCGTATGTCAGCTGCTTTTATGTCAAAGACTGAGATCACTTTATACGTAACTTGGAAATGTACATAGTTGTATGACATGGAGTATTAGTCTGGATTGTAGCTTATTATACATACATACACAGCATTTCAGGTCAACCTATTACATCTTCATCAGCTGAAAGACAGGGTGGGAACCATGACACATATATCCTGACGTACCCTATTTTCGAACAGTTAAGATGACATTTCTGATATTTCGAGGGATGAGTGAATCAAAACTCAAGTTCTGCTTCATACCAGTAGGTGATGTCTTCAACAACAGAATTCAGTTAAATTCCGAAAGAAAAAAACTCCTCGATGAAAGGCGTGACCTCCTTTACCTCGTCTGTAAACTTCCGCTGCACTCGAGTGACGTCACCTATTGTCAAACACGAGATTGTTTTCATAGTTTAGTGGGGTTTTCTTGAATGAAGAGACATGCTTTGGTGCACAGTTCTCAACAACATTCTGGCAGGTCGGCATTAAAACTCAAAAAGTAATTGATAGTTTAAAACATATTCACAAAATATGAATATTTGTCACTTGATTGTGTTCACGCTATCTTACTCTTCCCCTTCATCAGGACATAGATACCAAAAGTCTGAATGATGATGGAATGTTCTGACATGTGTACAGTGCCTCACATGAACACAGTGTTGACAGGCTGAACGCATGCATTCTCAAGTCCGCAGCTTTTATGACATCAAACCTCTCCCTGTAATGCAACATATCAATATCAAATATGGCTGTTCGAAAATAGGGTACTCGATGACAATTAAGAGGGGACATGACAGTTGTTTTAAGCAATTGTGTTCATATTTATGTGTCATCTTTTTATTGTCATGACATCATTTTTTCATTGTCATAATTCATTATTGTGTTGTCATAATTTTATATCATCTGTCATCAATCTATTATCATCTTGTCATCTTTTTATTATTGTGACAATCATTTTATCATTGTCATAATTTTATTATAGTGTTATCATCATTATATATTTATGTGTCATTATTTTTTATCATGTTGACATCTTTTATCATCATGACATCATTTTATCATTGTCACCATTTTGTTATTGTGTAGTCATCAAATTATCATTATTTGTCATCATGTTGCATTCATGTTGTCATTGGACCGACTCTGTGGTCTAATGGTAGAGCGTCTGCCCAGAGAGAGGAAGGTGCGGGGTTCGATCCCTGGCCGCGTCATACCAAAAGACGTTAAAAGATGGTACTTGTTGTTACCCTGTCTGGCGCTCGCCATTAAGGGGCTAAAACAAGGACTGGTCGGCTCAGAGTCAGTATACTGTGTCTGAGTGGGATATTAATGTTAAATGGCATGGTATCTCAGTGAGGTAGCACTATAAATCGACATCAGTCCGGACTAATACAAGCAGCCACACAAACACACACACGTACATGCAAGTCGCTATATAAGTGCACTAATCTTGGACGCGACGTTAAACCCCTTTCACCTCACCACCTCATGTTGTCATTGTATCCTGTTGTCATCCCTTCATCACCACTCACTGGCTGCTTCCAGTGTACATCGTCATGCAGCGAGGGGAAGCAGATCCGCACCGTGGTGTGTCAGTCTGTCACCAGGGAGGGCTGGATACTCCCCGGGGAGGTCCCCAACCGCTGCCCACTCCGCGAGAAACCCACCCGCATCCGCTACTGTAACTATGGCGACTGTAATGCTGACTACAGATGGAGGGTTGGACCCTGGGGACAGGTGAGTGTTGAGCAGCACAAAGACTCTGGATTAATGTAAACTGACAGAGCTGAATAGTACAAGGAATCACTTCTCCAAGAGAAAGTCCATGTTGTGATCTACTTACAACTTCAGTGAGTGATTATGGTTTTACGACGATTTTAGCAATAGTCCTGCAAAGTCATGGCGGGAGATATGAGCTTTGCACATGTACCCAAATGGGGAATCAAACCCGGGTCTTCGGCGTGACGAGCAAACGCTTTAACCACTAGGCTACCCCACTGCTCAACTTTAATACAACATTTTAAACCTGCACTACCATGGTGCCAAGGAGTGAATTTATCTATTCTGTGAAATACCAGTGTGTAGATATTTCATTTTGGTTCTCAGAGAAAATTTTCACTGTCCATGGAAGACTACAATAAAAATATCTCTATGTCTGACTGTCTAACATACATGGTCCCACTTATATGAAGCAATCTTAGCACTGAGACTATTGTAAGTATATGTTAAAGTAAGGGAGTTATGATTGTCTTAAAGCTAAGATTGCTTTGTGCATGTGGGCCCTGGTTTGGCGAGTCGGACATTGTATGTCCTTACCTCTGGATAATAGAATTCAGTGAGTGGGTGGTTGGGTGAGTGAGTGAGAGTTTGGGTTGAAACTGCACTTGATCGGTGAGACTCATGCCAATCTCATAAAAGACCCAGGTTCCATTCTTGACATTAGTAAAACATTCAAGTGAGTGAGTGAATATGGTTTTACGCCGTGTTAAGCAGTATTCCAGCAATGTCACAGTGGGGGACACCAGAAATGGACTCCACACGTTGTACCCATGTGGGAAATCGAACCCAGAGTATATTAAAAAAGTAATGTTTGTTTTTTCGCAGTGTACAGTACGCTGTGGCCACGGGAAGCAGCGGAGGATGATCAAGTGTGTGGACAAGAAAGGGCGCCGCAAGTCCAAGAGGCGCTGCATCCGACTGTACCGTCCCGAGTCCAGCAGAGATTGCTACAACGGACCATGTAAGATAGATAACTCCCATACTTCAACATAGACTCACGACAGCCATACAGCCGTAGCACTAACATAGATAAGTCCCATACTTTAACATAGACTTACGACAATGTAGCACTAATATAGATAACTCCCATACTTTAACATAGACTTACGACACCGTAGCACTAATATAGATAACTCCCATACTTTAACATAGACTTATGACGACGTAGCACTAAGATAAATAACTCCCACACTTCAACATAGATTTATGATAACGATACAACCGTGGCACTAACATAGATAACTCCCATACTTTAACATAGACTTATGACAACGTAGCACTAAGATAGATAACTCCCATACTGTAACATAGACTTACGACAACGTAGCACTAAGATAGATAACTCCAATACTTTAACATAGACTTACGACGACGTAGCACTAACATAGATAACTCCCATACACTAACATAGACTTAAGAACAACGTAGCACTAAGATAGACAACTCCCATACTTTAACATAGACTTACATCAGCTGTAGCACTAACATCGCTTTGTGAAACCAGGTCCAGGATAATTGAATATCTTATTTACAACTTAGACAAAATCTATCTTCTGCACTTTTTCATGGCCGATCATCTATCTGTTACCTAGGTTACGCGAGATCCTGCAAAGAACTGAAGGAGATCACCACTATCAGAGTGGATGGTGGCTACAAGCTGATGGTGGACCGCAAGCTGATTACAGTAAGTGACATACTGCCCACTGCATCAGGCTGAGGTACAGCTAGGATATACATGTATGTGTGTGGTGAACTGCATGAAGTCTCACCCAATACTGGAAACCACAAAGTTTATGCTGATGCACATGTTGAAGATCGGTCAACATTTCAACAAAACTGGATGTATAATTAAACTCAAGGCAAATTCTGTAATTTTTCTGCTCAGAAGAAATTTTGCTTTGCAGAATTCTGCAATTTTTCTGCAATGATCATGATGACTTGGCTCCCCTGACTGATGCTTAAGCTTTCAATTCCTGAAACCTTCCTTGATTATTTAATTTCTCTCACATTCCCATGCAAAACTTTTAGCATTATGCAGTGAATCTAGTTAGAGCCTTCAGTGGTATCATATCACACTCTGAGGGTATTTGAAACAGGTCAATAAGAGGTTTCCACTGACACTAACTTTTGTCATGCTGTATATGTGTACTTTTTTCAGGCTTTCCTCGGTTCCAAATTCATTTTAGCCTGGTCTGATCTATTGGTTGGGGACATGGGTGGCCCAGTCATTTAAGGCTCCGCAATTTGCTGTGCAGAGTTGCATCCCTTAGGCATGCCAGAAACCTATGGTCCTGGGTATTATCCCAGGATTTGCTTTCTAGGTTTCTCTCTAAAGTTAATATATATCGCAACATGGGAAACCTAGTATGTTCATCACTAATCTGTGAAGATCCGGGGTAGAATAGGTCTTCAGCAAGCCATTCTTGTCGTAAGAGGTGACTAATGGTATCAGATGGTCAGGCTTGCTGGCTTGGTTGATGCATGTCATTATATCCCAATTGCATGGATCAATGCTCATGATGTCAACACTGGATTGTCTGGTCCAGACTCAAATATTTACAAATCGCCGTCATATAGCTGGAATATTGCTGAGTGCGTCATTAAACAACAAACAAACAACATCACCCGATCAAGCAGGTTATCCATGGTCTGTTGTTTTGCAGATCTACTGTAAGGACATGCGGAAGGCCATTCCCCTGGAATACCTGACACTGCCCAATGACCGCCACCAGAACTATGCCGAGATGTTTGACCACAGGTAGGTGATCGGTCATCTCAAACAAACTCAATACAAAAACATCTCACTCTGTGAAGATCTGACAACCCCTCCTTAGCTTGTTGCATCAGGTGAACCTTTATCGAACTCAGACCGCCCAATTTAAATGAAGGGTGCTTGGATTCTTGGACTAGATGTCAGCTTTCTATAATGATTCGGCTTCAAGTATTGATTCGGCTTCATGTACTGATTCAGAAATTTAGATTATAAAAAAAGAAAACCGACACAGAACAGAAATATTCCTTCCACGTTTCTCAGTTAGATCCCATGGTGCTTAGAAATAAAAGGGTGTATTAAAAAAACAAAACAATATAATGGCCTTTATTATTTACATTCAGAACTGCTAATTTAAGTTCATTTTCAAGTTATAGAAATCAGATATGCTGCTCTGAATGCTTTGCTGACTCATTCCAAGATTTAAGACGTCTCAATGCTGATTGGCTGATTAGAAATTTCCCCTGACACAACCTCCAATGGAGAGGTTGTCAGATCTTCATGCAGAGAGGTTTCATATCTGAGTAAACGATCTGATTTTGATGTGATTGACGTCTCAGATAAACTGTGACCTGTGAGGTTTTCACTTGTTGTTAGCAGTATTGCTGCATCATCTCACTAAAGGTGCAAGAGCATCCCAGTGGTAAAGACACCATACTTCCCTGTGCAGAGTTACCTCCCTTAGCTGTGTAAGGATAAGGTGATGGTTTTAAACTCATAATTGTGATCTAAACGTAACTCCCATATTTTAACATAGGCTGAAGACAGTCATAGCTCTAAGATCGCTTTGTGGAATGGGCCCTGATTATGATCTGTGGTCTGTTGATCAGTGCCATATCTGTGCTGTTGGCGTTCATCAATGGGGTACACATCTACAGAACCTCAAGATGTGATTGCTGACAGATTGTGACATGTCTTAGATACTGTTTTGATTGGCATCCCTCTCACTTCTCTGATTGTCAGGCTGCGAAACCCTGCATCTTGTCCCAACAACGGCACACGCCCCCAAGTCTGCAACCGTTGCCGGCGGAAACCATACAAGCAAGCAGGCAGCACAACTTACTCCAAAGTCAGGATAGACCTCAACACTTTAAAAATATTGCGTAAGTATCCAGGTATTTTCCATAATAGTTGCGATAAGCAAGGTCATAGAAATACAACTAAAACCCTTGTCACAATGATTTTATGCACCCTACTTCACTGTTGACGTAATATGTAATGACATCACAGCCTTATACTGGTGGCATCATTTTGACAAAGTTAGATTGTAAACACTATTTTCAATATGTATCATGGGCGGATACAGAGGGGAACTCGTCCAAGCCCTACTTTGTTTGTTTTGTTTGTTTGTTGTTTAACGTCGCAATATTCCAGCTGTATGACGGCGGTCTGTAAATAATTGAGCCTGGACCAGACAATCCAGTGATTGACATCATGGACATCGATCCACGCAATCGGGACACGATGACATGCATCAACCAAGTCAGCGAGCCTGACCACCCGATCCCGTTGGTTGCCTCTTACGACAAGCATAGTCACCTTTTACGGCAAGCATGGGCTGAAGATCTATTCTACCCCGGATCTTCACGGGTCCCCAGCCCTACTGATGGTATATGGATGTTTATTATGTTGCAGCTACTGATGGGACTTTCAGTAATGTCCACAGTGGGAAGCTCATTCCATTCGGTACAGCAGGAGATTGCTACAGCTCAAAGGCCTGCCCTCAGGTGAGTTTCTGATAACCGGGGAACATGGGGGTGGACGGTTTCTCACAAGCCGTGATTTGTAAACACTAAACATTGCAGTGACTGGTCCTTGGTATCAAATAAAAACAACCAGCTGACTATTTGAAGAAGGATACTCTCTCTACTATTAACACTAGCAGAGCAGCTTACAATTTCTATTGTTCAAAACAAGCCCTTGTGCTGAAGACATGTCTCCATGTTTATTTGCATTCAGATTCGAGGACGTTAAACATGTGGTATATCCACATATGGTACAGATTTGTACCATGTATTTTTGCCTCTGCCTATTGGCTAAAAGCTTTAAGCTAAGCCGGGCGGTCGGGTAGCCTAGTGGTTAAAGCGTTCGCTCATCACGCCGAAGACCTGGGTTCGATTCCCGACATGGGTACAATGTGTGAAGCCCATTTCTGGTGTCCCCCGGCGTGATATTGCTGGAATATTGCTAACAGTGGCGTAAAACCATACTCACTCACGCACTCACTTAAGCTAAGCCAGTAAATGATAACCTGTTGAGGGTCCTATGTGATGGTATGGCAGTTAGATGTAGGATCCTCAGTCAGTATAAGCAGAAGGTTTCTTTGTTGTTTAAGGCCACACTCAGCAATATTCCAACTACATGATGGTGGTCTGTAAATAATCGAGTCTGGGCCAGACATCCAGTGACTGATATCATGAGCATTGATCAATTTGGATATGATGACATGCATCGCCCAAGTCAGTGAGCCTGACCACCCAATCCTGTTCGTCGCCTCTTATGACAAGCATAACCAATTCTAACCAGATCTTCACGGGTCTATAAGCAGTGATAACTGTACTATGTAACATTGATGTGAATTGGGTTTGATAGCTCTTGTCTGTAAATTGTGGAACAGAGCTATATTTATTCTTTATTCTTTGTGGGGTTTTTCATGCTATTCATGTTTTACTGACTGTAAATGGTGATCATTGTTATTTTTATTTGTTTATCTGCTTGGGTCCAAAAAAATAATTTCATGAAAAACATTAATTTCTTTTGGGTAAGCAGCTTTGACATCACATGTAGTAATTAGTAGCAGTGCAATTGGATACCTAGTGGATCAAATCTGAGTCTATTTCCCAGCTCTTGGGATACTAAGTAAGCTCTTAATTCAACTTATCGGTATTTGATCTTCATTTTACTGAAACTTTTACAGTAAAATTTCGATACTACTTGCGAGGTTCCCAGGACTAACTAGATTCCAAGTACCCAATGTTGGTCGTAAATGCTTATAAATGAGAATTGGATGGTTGGGAAATATGATATTTTTAAGTAAAGGATTCATAATTGGCAATTCCAAAGGATCGTGGGCTTGGAATCCCTTTTAACATTTTTTCAGCCAGATTTTGGAAAACACTGATCCATGTGATAACAGATGTGTTTGGTGTGATTGTAGGGCCTCTTCAGCATCAACCTGACTGGCACCGGGCTGGCTGTGTCTGAGAACACAACGTGGACCCTTGATGGGAACAAGGCATCGCAGAGAATATGGCGCCTCAGGGTAAGGGTATGGATATCACTAGTGGGTAGACTTCTAGGGTATGACCCTCTTCGAGTGTGTACAGTACATTGTCATGCTTGGGTATATTGATACTACTCGTGTACTCACTTCTAGGGTACACCGATTTAAGAAATAAACAATGAGTGTTTTTTTCTCCCAGCATTTTTTATTGTACAATAAACAACGACCACGAGTCATTTGTTTCTTTTATGAGATATAGAGAATCTCACCAGAGTGTCTTTTGATATGAAATATATCAACACGGGTTGATAAAAGTGGGAAAACACCGAGGTTTATCAAGGAATATATCTTGTAACTTATAATAGAACAATTTTTCAATAATCTTCTTTTCACTCGGTCACACAATGGACATGAAGGTGAAGGTCATGTTGTTGTTTACAGGATGGAGAGATAATCCGTGGTGTCTGTGGGGGGTACTGTGGAGTGTGTTCCCCCGACCCCCGGACAGGCCTCCACTTACAGGTCCTTCACTGAACGTAAGTCACTCACTCACTCCAGCATGATCCTTGACCGATTTCTCTGATGTTTGACAATTAGAGAATATAACCAACGAGCTACGAGGAATTTTGGATTGTCTGTCCCAAGTGAATGAATGGCTATGCCTAGGTTTAAGTGAGGGATTTGCAACGTGCGTTCCCAAAGGGGGACACATGGGACAGAGAGATGTCTGCAGATTAGATATTTTTTTGGCTAAAGCTGCAAAACCAGATATATTTTTTTAATTAAAACTATGAGGCTGAATATCTTTTATGAGAAAAACACCCTGCAACAACTTTATTTGTGGCTGACAATTTCTTTCTTTTTTCAACAGTCTAAAGCATATTTATATTTTTCAAGAATTTTCTTCCGGGACGAATTATGTTTTTCAATAAAAAGAATATCAAATGGTCAGTCACTTAGATTGTCAATCGAGTAGAATTTAGCATTAAGCTATCAAGTTAAGTTTTTTTGTGTTTTTTTAAAAGAAGCTTACTCTGTCTATATTTTGTTGCAGTTAGCTTGGCGACGGTTCAACAACCACACTCTCACTGTAAATATCACCATGTACAAAGTTGCCAGCAAGCATATCTGTACAACATGGACCAAGGTATTTATTGGATGTAAAATATCAGTCTCTCCGTCCACTACACTTGGGGAGTTAACCCTAAAAGGGTTAATAATATGCAGCATTTGGAGGGTTAACTCACATTAGAGCATTGGAGACAGTTACAGGGAGACCACAAGGATATCAATGATGAAAGTGATACCTTAGCCACAGGAAGGCCACAGTGTATGAACTGGGATTCTGGTTCCCTAGCCACAGGAAGGCCACAGTGTATGAACTGGGATTCTGGTACCCTAGACACAGGAAGGCCACAGTGTATGAACTGGGATTCTGGTTCCCTAGCCACAGGAAGGCCACAGTGTATAAACTGGGATCCTGGTACCTCAGCCACAGGAAGGCCACAGTGTATAAACTGGGATCCTGGTACCTCAGCCACAGGAAGGTCACATGATATCAGCAGTGATCAAGGTACCCAAACCACAGTATATCATCAACGAGCCTGCTACCTCAGCCACAGGAAGGCCACAGTGCCCTGGTACCTCAGCCACAGGAGAGCCACAGTATATGAACAGTGAGCTTGGTACCACATCCACAGGAAGGCCACAGTGCCCTGGTACCCTAACCACAGGAAGGCCACAGTGCCCTGGTACCCTAGCCACAGGAAGGCCACAGTGCCCTGGTACCCTAGCCACAGGAAGGCCACAGTGCCCTGGTACCCTAGCCACAAGAAGGACACAATGCCCTGGTACCTCAGCCACAGGAAGGCCACAGGATATAAGAACTGATCCTGGTGCCCTAGCCACAGGATATTGGTACTGATCCTGGTGCCCTAGCCACAGGATATTGGTACTGATCCTGGTGCCCTAGCCAGGGGATAACAACAAGGTTATTTGTATCTGAGAGACGTGAAGGGACCAAGGGCCGTGTTGAGATAATGAGGGTCATGTGACCAAAAGGTTCAGGGGTCATATAATGACTGTAAGATGAAGGAAGTCAAATGAAGTAACTTAACCCTGAGATAAACCACAGAAGAAGATATCACATGGTTTCAGACAATGAGAGTTAATAGTACAAGGATTGTTATAGTGTATCCAAGTTAAGGTTGTGTTAAAAGTAACTGTACAATATTTGAACTTCCATGACTGGCTGTTCTGCTTGTGTTACTGCTTGTGGTAATGATACTGTCACTGCAGGTTTCACCACAAGTATTATTTTCAGTGTTGCAAGTAAACAGTAATACTACTTGTGTCACCACTAGTATTATATGCTAGTGTCAAACATAATAAGTGGTACTACTAGTATCACCACAAGGACAACTGCTAGTGTCACAAGGAAAGGGTGGTACTACTTGTGTCACCACTAGTATTATATGCTAGTGTCAAACATAATAAGTGGTACTAATAGTATCACCACAAGGACTACTGCTAGTGTCACAAGGAAAGGGTGGTACTACTTGTGTCACCACTACTGTTGTTGCTAGTGTCAAACATAATAAGTGGTACTACTAGTATCACCACAAGGACAACTGCTAGTGTCACAAGGAAAGGGTGGTACTACTTGTGTCACCACTAGGATTACTCCTAGTGTCACATGTAATTAGTGATACTACTTATTTTACTGTTTGTGTCACAAATCAAAATTGGTACTACATGTACTTGTATTTAAGATGAGAAAATAATATTGAAAAAAATCTATGAAATTATTCAGATTCTGATATTCACGAAAAAAGAAAAAATAGCTAAAATAAAATGTCACATAATCTAGAAACTATGTGATGCTGATTATTTAAGACTTAAAGAATGTTTGCTTGCTAGAATTATGCAATGTTTTCACTATGACTGTTTTGATAAGCAAATAAGATCCAATCTCCATATTGCTTGTATTGTAGTGGATCTATCACAATCCTATTTTAAGTTTTGTTCATTGGAAAGGGATGACCATTTAATATTCTTGTGGAGCCTGGAATTTTTCAGGCAGCGCTTCAAGATATAATGTACAATATATTTCCTCTGAAAATTGGAGTAAAAGACTATTTTTTACCCATAACACATTATACCTTTCAGAACAGCATGTTTAGTGAAAACTTTTTTTTTTAGTAAAATCGGATGATTAATTATTTTTTTCCTGCATTTTCACAAATTTCTTTTTTTTTTAAATCCCAGAGCAACCCGAATATCAAAGAGCATCCCTAAGCATTTTTATGATGGAGTTTCTGGATTAACCCCTCAAGTGCTACCAATACTCAACCAGTGTTTGTGTTAGCACTCTTAAAGGGTAATAGTCATGCAACAAGTGCAATATCACTCATATTTATGAAAGCATTGATATTGGAGCATCATGTGTTTACAGTTGTCAATGTGAGTTGTCATGTCTTGCAATATTGTGCCGGTTGAATTCTGCAGTGAAACACACAAATAACAAACATGAATTGAACCAACTGAGGAAGTTATGATCTCATCAAAGCCACAACCTATTAATTACTTTGAATAATCACTGAATTATTGAAGACATTTTTGTTATAGGAATAGGTAAATGTAGATAGTCAATTACCTCCCTTGTTTAAACATGGCCGACAGAGACAGAACATATTCTGAGGCTCTTGATATGAAACCATTCTTGGTTATATTGCCCACTTGGATTTGAACTCATTCTGGTCATAAGAGGCGACTAATGGGATCGAGTGGTCAGGCTGATGTATGTCATGGTATCTCGATTGTGTAGATAAATGCTCATGATGTCAATCACTGGATTGTCTTGTTCCGACTTGATGATTTACAGACCGCAGTCATATAGCTGCTTGTCCAGACTTGATATTTTCGGACCCTATACAGTCGTATAGCTGGAATATTGCCGAGTGTGGCATTTGACACAACAAACAAACAAACAAACAAACAAACAAAACATTTATATGGCTGTAATATTGTTTGTTCATATTCACTCACTCTTACAAAATCTGCAGCAAACTATAACGATGGATTCTTACCACCCTAAAAATCCATGATGCCAAGACTCTTTTCATAAGTATTTTCAAAGGATGGATCAGAAAGTGTGTCATTATTCAACAAGGGTTTCATAACTTGCAAGCAGGTCAACCATGAACACATGATAACGTACGTTCCCTGCATACAACACTGTTGTTCATGCTGAAGCATAATCATATTTACTTTCACATTTTGTACCTTTTATGTTATCAGGTCAATGTTATAAACATGAGATTTAGTTTTTGAAGCATTCTGTTATATATCTACATGTCAGCATTTATATTCTTTCACATTCTCATTCTCAAGGTTTGAGCTGAACTGTTTTACTTGTGTCATAAGTCATGTTTATTTGTATTTATATGTATTTTACCACAGCCAGACCATTTTTTCTCATTTAACAGATGACTCTCATTACATTGAAAAAGTACCTAAAATAATGTTTTTGATTAAAACACTTATTTCGAACAACCTATATTTCAAGTATTTGTTGGAAATTAGTCTCAAATCATCAAATCAGCTTATTTTTTTAAGGTTTTATATTTTTTCATATTTGAACCAAATATGTTGATAATAAGAGACACTTAAAAAAATGGTCTGGCTTTACAATATTTGTCATGTGTGTGTCATGAAACAGCATAATGCCACTTCCATCTCATAATGATATATTCCATGTTATCTTCGTCACTATTCATTGATATTCTCATCTGTTTCTCAACATCAATCGATTTGTGAGGAGATGTTTTAGTGGAACATTACTTACAATTCAATGGCCATAACAATATCAGTCATTCTGAATTAAATACATGTTTCAATATTTTGTCCTGATGAATTGATAAGCTTCATTATATATGATCAGATTGAATAATTTCATGTGGCACCATTATCATGAAATTGATGGAAAATGTAATAAATTGAATTTCTTTAGAAGATTCCTATTAATATAATTTAAGAAATTTGATTGGCCTTAAAAAGTGGGCATTTTTACAAAACTCTTGTTTGGTCTGCGTGACCTTGGTTCAGGCAATGGCATTATAAGATGTATATAAGCACATTGTATGTATATTTCAGAGTACAGGGAGGTGGTGAGAAAGTAGCCAACAGTCAGCATTGCATCTGACTATCCAGGGTATTTATCCAGATAGAATGGATATAAAACCCTGGATAACCGAGGATGCCCGCATTGTAATTATGAGTATATGATCTCACAGCTTTAGATGTATTTGTATAAAACCATTCTTAGTATATATTTGTACATTTTAGTGTAACTTAATTATTTCCCATCAAATGGAACCTATTTGGTATTCATCGTTCTTTTGAGAATGGATTTTCTTATCATTATTAGTAATCTTGTCATACTAAATCTGTAAGCTCACCATATCGCAGTACCTCATGGGTGACCGTAGCTGGGGACAATTAACTCCTTCATCTGTTTTGTGACCAGTGGCTTGATGCTTACACTATCAACCACTTGTTTGCCTTGTCAAGGTTTAGTTGAGACCTGATAAGTTTGCAAGCTGAGACTAATTTTACTTACCGTATTCGACGTAATAAGCGCCCCGCCCTAATATGCACCCACGGCAATATTTGCTAATATATTGGCTAGTGAACAATCCCAATTAGCACCCCTTCTGATTGATCAGTGTACACAAGACTTATTTATTTGTGTATAATATGCACTTGTAAGATGTGTGCACCCTTAATAATGGGCAATTCAATTCTCGAAAATAAATGTAACGTGTATAATATGCACAGATTCTTTTTTCTTTTATATCATTTCAGGCTGTCAGCATAAACCACGAAATTTACAATCTTTCAACTCTGTTTTTTATCTCCCAAAAATTATGTTCTAATAAGAGCCCCCTATTTCTAATTTTGAAAGCGCCCTAGGCGCTTATTACAACAAATATGGTATTCTAAAACTGTCATGTTGATACTTGAGGGAGAAACCCTTACAAATATCATCACATGGCTATAGATGGCACAGTGGGTAGTGTGCTGTTCTGATCAGGGTTAACATCCAATCTTTAGCATCTCTTAAGACGTCTTCATCTCGCCCTGTTAGGTGTAACTGGATCTTAATTTATCGGTGGATTGATCATAGACTTGTCAAATTTTTTTCACTTGTAATTTTGCAAAATATATATGGTATGTTTTGATTCAAGTTATCCAGATTGGTTGCTTTCTGGACTAAGAAAACCAACAAATCCTCTTGACATGTACAATGCCAGTGGGATCTGTTAGAAAGAGTTTCTGTCTAAAACATATTTGACAAACAATTATTAGTCCGAAAACTTTAGCCAGTATCATATTCGAAAAAGGAGTTTTATCTGAAAAAATACTGCTATTGCAAATTCGATCCTTATTTGTCCGATTATTACATTAAAACAGTTGAAATACTGCATATATACATGTATATGAAAAAAGGGTTTCGATGACTTAACATTTTTATAGATTATCGAGTGATATAATATATTCACGTTTACTTGTATTAATTTCAGTTTTTTGCCTCAGGAAAAAGGCATTCTTGATCCCAATTAAGACCACATGAGTATTCTAAAGACTTGTGATTATGTTATGTCATCAATTATTCAACAAAACGTAAAATTAAAAACAAAATTGGGAATTACTTTTTAAATCCAATTTGATAGGAAATGATGAATAATGACTCAGACATACACAAAATAAGGTTTCAAAATATAGCTAATTGTATAATAACTTGTACTTTGCTGATGGTCTAGCTATGCCTGTACAGTGTATAGAACAACTGAGTCTGTATAGCTGACTCAGCAGGTTTGTTATTAACAAACAGAAATGCGTATACCTTGGTTTGGTATGATGAAAATGTTTGAGGTATGTAAATATTGCTCATGTGATAATGTTGTAAGATATAGCTCGTGTTTTTTGTGAAATGATACTGTAAATATTTGGTAATTCCTGTTGTAAAAAACAACTACAGATGTTTTATAGTATATCTATAATGAAAGGTGTTAATATTAATGGGCCAGTTTCCACTAAAATATGATTACATTTAGACTATTAACTTAGAAAATATAAGGTTAAGTTTAAGTTTATGGGCTTTAAATATTTTTTGGTGCCAATTTCATTTTATTGTTGTGATACTAATTTGGGCGAGGTTAATTCAGTTCACAAGGATAAAAAATTGACAAGAAATTGAACATGACAAATATACAATCTGTAAAATGGCCATCAGGCCATGGGTTTTCAAAATACTGTAAACCTGGAAAGTTTTGCGAGCAGGATTGTTTCATGACGCAGTTATTTTTGCAGACCAACAACAAACAAAAGAAGTAAGAAAGTATATTTCTTGAATTCACTTCAACAGTGAGTGAGTGAGTGGGTTGGGTTTAACGCCGCTTTTAACATTATTCCAGTTATATCATGGCGTGTCAGCTTAATTTGGGAGGAAAGCCTGAAGTGATGCAGGTATCAGACGTTTACCCACTTCAAACCTGGAAACATAATCGGGGCAAACCGGGATTCGAACCCACAATCATAGGTTTCTTGCGTGCCTAAGGGACGCAACTCTGCACAGCGGATCGCAGCACCTTAGATGACGGGGCCACACATGCTGGGCCACCACTTCAACAAGTTGTCAAACCAGCCTATACACACTATTACAACCTTCCTTGTCCACTGCATCAACACATGCATCGATAGTTTAATAATCACTGACTGCGCTGAGTTGCCTTTTCTTTATGTCACTGCCTACTGAGCGGTCGGGTAGCCTAGTGGTTAAAGCGTTCGCTCGTCACACCGAAAACCCGGGTTCGATTCCCGACATGGGTACAATGTGTGAAGCCCATTTCTGGTGTCCCCCGCCGTGATATTGCTGGAATATTGCTAAAAGCGGCGTAAAACCCCACTCACTCACTCACTGCCTACTAATCAAATATAACACCTGCAAGAGTAGCTTTGATATTTAGTAATGTTAACAGGGGTTCGCTAAAACTTTCCAGACGCAGTTAAGGCTCTTGTCATCCACTCGCACCCACTTCCCAGATTTCCAGTATTATGCTTCCAGTGCTTATAGATATTGTAATTAACCATATATTTGTTAGACTTGTTCTATGGTTGGTACTGTATCCATAGCAGAGTGTATAATTTGTGGCATAATTGAACGATCCCAACCAGACATGACCCCATACTTGCGATGATGTCATTGACACATTACCTCATTGCCACTAAGATGTGATATCATCAATATGTGTTGCCTGTCCTATTTTCCTGGTTCGTTTTTCCCCTTTTGAAAATGTTAGGTTCCGTTTTAGGATGGTGATATTTATTCACCATGATCTTCATCACTGCTTGTTTGTGGACAAGACAGGAATAGGCCACAGATCTGAATAGCCAACATGGATACAAGTCCTACCATGGATCCGAATTTTACTTGTTACAAATTAAAAAAAACTTAGAATAAAACAGTTAAGTGCAGTTAATCAAACCACAACAGTTATACTTAATGTATGACATGAAGTATTAAACCAAAGTGTCCATGTCCTCGATTACCTCTGATGTGAGTGTGTGTGTGTGTGGTTGTATGTATATCCAGATTGCTCACTGCCAGGCTGCCCTGCCCTGCCCTGCCCTGCCCTGCCCTGCCCTGCCCTGACCTGCCCTGGTGTTATTAGAGCATCATTTATCTTTTGTAAAGACATGACAACTATATACAAACTAATATGGAATTTTTCTTACTTTGATTAATACCTCATTTAAGAGGTATTTAGCTGGCAATGCCTATGGGGGCATGTAAGCTGTCACAATATTAGTCAAACACACTATTGCAATACTGTTGCAATAGTAACAGCAATAGTATTGAAATGGTATAATAAATATCTTTATCTTCCAACAATTATCTTCTGGCAGTGCTCACTGTTATTCCATGTCCTAGCATATCGTCCATTTCCAGGTTCCAAAGATTGCGAAGGGAAGATGTTGAGTTAAAGGCCATCGTGTACTCATCCCGATGCTCTTTAACCCCCAGCATTATCATACTATTTTAAGCCCCCTGATTCTTGTTCACATTTGTCCTCACAAGCAGTTATAACACTGGCATATGTTCAGAAAGGAAATTCCTTTTTATGTATTTAGGTCATGTGTTACTTTAGGTGTTCCAGCCTTTGAGTATCACTCAATGACTTCCTTTAATTGTGATCATGTGATGTACAATTTAGCACTTTCTGAAAGAAGAACCTTGTTACTTTGAATACGGTTGTCAGGTTTTTTTTCACTTGTATTACATCCTCTGAAACTGTTGATACTCTAGTGTGGTGTTGTCATCGATAGGTTGCAACAGGGCCATGAACAATGCATTGATAGTTGGTTGGTTCGGGGGATTAATGGGATGGCATAGGGGTCTTGAAATCAATAGTTTGATGAAGGTTCTAAGGTGGACATAGTAAGCATATTTATAAAGGTTGTACTTCAAATGTGATATTTCTTTTTGCATAATCGATACAGGTCATGCAAAATAGTTTGGTTGACTTCATACCTTCTCACAGGGGAATTACAGCCCATCCAGTGAAATACCTCAATACATGGTCGGCCATTCTCAGGTTGTAGCAGCTCTATCAAAAGGAAGTTTTTATCTTTCTTTTAAATCCAATGTGTCCTCAAATGGACATCGGTCCTAGGAGGGACACAACCCTTACCAAATCAATGTAGGTAAAAGCTTTCGGCTGTGTGCACTGCTTTTCATGTAATTTCATAAAATGCTTAGTCATAATTATTTCACCGTGGAGTGTCCTCATAGAAATGGAATTCAAATTCATTTGAGACAAATTTACATGTAAGGTCGAAAAAAATGAATTTTCACCCCATCCCCGAGGCCCGTGGCAGCAGAGACCATATAATAGAGGGACGGCCCTCTAGCCAATGCTATTATATGGTCTCTGGTGGCAGGTAGATTTTGTGTTAGGGCCCATAGTTTCAAATTTGTGGAGGTCCTTATGGCCTTCAGTAGATTTACGTCTCGATTTATTTGTCCAATAAGTTGTAGCCAGGGCCTGAAGCTTCTAAAGTCTGTGGGTCCTGATGGCAGCCAACAATTTTCTTTTTTTGTAACACTGCATGAAAAGGGCAGGTAACTCTAATCATATATCATAGGCATAACTACATGTATTTCTATCAAAGATCAAACCTGATTTGTGTGTTCTTTTCCATACCATGGCCTGACAGTTGTTTCCTTGTTTTACAAAGAGCTCTACTCAAATTGTACCTCATTTTTACGGATAAACATTATTCTGTATCTTAAGCATAAACTAAAAACTTGTAAAACAAGAAAAACATTGTTCCGGCCTTAAGGATGAAATAAACTTGCATCATCACATTGATTTTGCTCAAACCAAAATATGAGAAACAAAGATTGTTTTCCTTATTTTCTAGGCCTAAGAAAACCTATGTTAACAATGAGAGGCCAATAGGTTTTGTGGTTGGATTGCCTGGGAAGACAATATAATGATGATTTTATGGTGGTCAACCATCAGTGTTTCGTGTACATGACTGTGTTTCTATATTGATGTTGAACTGGTCATGTAAAGTGCATTTAACTATTATAATATGTACATATTGATTGATACGTTTTGTATGAATGTGTTTTTTTTTTATACTTTTCATAATCATTGTGATGTTTTGTTGACTTACATTTGTATATATTAGGCAAAAATGCCACTAACAGTGATTTTTGATAATTTGAAATAAGTGAAATAAAGAAAAATACATTTGTACTTTTTGCTGTTTGTCATTTAAAGTTTTCGTATAGCAGCAGAAAGGAACCCCACAATTACTTATTACAAGTGAGTGAGTGAGTTGGGTTTTACGCCGCTTTTAACAGCATTCAAGTTATTACGTGTTTGCTCATTTGTGGGTGTTGCTGTTACATTTTAACATTACGTCATCAATAGGTCATGACATGACGTTTCTCTGTAGTGCCATAGGTCATGACATGATGTTTCTCTGTAGTGCCATAGGTCATGGCATGATGTTTCTCTGTAGTGCCATAGGTCATGGCATGATGTTTCTCTGTAGTGCCATAGGTCATGACATGATGTTTCTCTGTAGTGCCATAGGTCATGGCATGATGTTTCTCTGTAGTGCCATAGGTCATGACATGACGTTTCTCTGTAGTGCCATAGGTCATGACATGATGTTTCTCTGTAGTGCCATAAGTCATGACATGAGGTTTCTCTGTAGTGCCATAGGTCATGGCATGATGTTTCTCTGTAGTGCTATAGGTCATGACATGATGTTTCTCTGTAGTGCCATAGGTCATGGCATGATGTTTCTCTGTAGTGCCATAGGTCATGACATGACGTTTCTCTGGAGTGCCATAAGTCGTGACATGACGTTTCTCTGTAATGATATATGTCATGACATGACGTTTCTCTGTAGTGCCATAGGTCATGACATGACGTTTCTCTGTAATGCCTTATTTGACCGACCTCTCATCCAATGGAAAAGCAGCGTATCGTGTAAAATTCACATTAAAATATCTTTTTATGATATTAATCGAATGTTCATAACAGGCACACATCATTGTCTAAGGCGCCGCGATTCGCTGTGCAGAGCTGCGTCCCTTGGGCACGCCAGAAACCTATGATTGTGGGTTCGAATCCCAGTTCGTCCCGATTGTGTTTCCAGGTTTGTCAGCACCATACCCGTGTTCGTGGGTTTAACCGAAGTGGTAAACGTCTGAGACCTGCATCACTTCGGGTTTTCCTCCCACATAAAACTGACACGTCGTGATATAACTTGAATACTGTTAAAAGCGGCGTTAAACGCAACTCACTCACTCACTCACTCATAAATGTTCGATTGAGTATAACTCTGGAGAACCGGAGAGACATGGCGTTCGCTTGTTGTATAATGGGAAGGACATTAAATACATGTGGCCGAAGAATATCATCCCTGTAACATTTTGTACTTATATTCCCACTAAGTCTGTTCTACCAGGGTACGAGATTGCCGCCCACATCATCACACCACCACCAAATCTGTCCACTTCCCTTTTGCAGTTTCGTGCGTAACGTTCCCCGCAACGCCTGTAAATACGACGTGTACCATCCGCACGGCGAAGTATAATACGTGACTCGTCCATCCGTGAAGATCCGGGTAGAATAAGTCTTCAGCAACCCATTCTTGACGTAAAAGGCGACTATGCTTGTCGTAAGAGGCGACTAACGGGTTCGGGAGGTCAGGCAAACTGACCTGGTTAATGCATGTCATGGTATCCCAATTGCGTGGATAGATGTTTATTATGTCAATCACTGGATTGTCTGGTCGAGACTCAATTACTTACAGACCGCCGTTATACAGCTTGAATATTGCTGAGTGCGGCGTTAAACAACAAACAAACAAACATGATACGAAACAGGAAGTACTAAATTTTTTGTTATAACCTGAGTTGTAACTATGGCATTTTGTGGTGTAAGTGAGTGAGTGAGTTGGGTTTTACGCCGCTTTTAACAGTATTCAAGTTATATCACGGTGTGTCAGTTTAATGTGGGAGGAAAGTCCGAAGTGATGCAGGTCTCAGACGTTTACCACTTCGGTGAAACCCACGAGCACGGGTATGGTGCTGACAAACCTAGAAACGTAATCGGGGCGAACCAGGATTCCAACCCACAATCATAGGTTTCTGGCGTGCCCAAGGGACGCAACTCTGTAGAGGGAATCGCTGTGCTTTAGACGACTGGGCCACCCGTGCCCCCTTATGGTGTAAGATTCCTGGAGCCACATTAAGATCTAAAAAATAGCCCAGCCCCTCAATGCACTTGTGACATCTTTTGAGTCACGAGATGAAACTGTACCAGCTTGATATGTTAGCTTGTATTTAAATCCTACTTATTGCTCCATGGAAATATATGGATACTCACACACTGATTTTAACATATAGCTGATTCAACCATAAACTACCCATATTAGTTATGGTTTATTTTGTTTAAAGCGAGAGTTCTCTCTTAACGTAACAGTGCAAGCAACTTGGTGGAACAGCACGTCAGTGTAGTCCTGTTCGAAGATTTTCAATTTACGGCGCCCCTTATTTTTACAAATTTGATAAACCCATCTCCAATAAAACCCAAGGTTAGTCTTAAATTCGTCACCTAAAACATAAACAAGTTCCTCTACATCGTTGTGTACTGCTTAAACTATAATAGTTCAGGAAAATACAATACTTTATAACACAACACAGCAAACTTTGTTCCTTCACTCATTATTTCACTGGCGTCAAACAACACTCGCCATTCTTGAAAAAAACACCTTTCTTATAAGGTCACGTGATATGAAAAATATTCTTTTTGACAGGAAAATATAAATATACACGCACTCAGCTCGAAACATAAAACAGGCATACATCCTTTTTAATCTCTGCAAATTGAATTTTATAGGTGAAACGCAAACAAGACCTAGGTGCCGTTGTACAAAGCGATCTTAGCGCTGAGGTGATCCCCATACTCCCATACCAGACTTACGACAGTCGTAGCTAAGGTTGTTTCGTAAAACAGCAGTCTGGTCAAATTGGCATTCCTTGTCGGTTTGATTAAAGTTTTTTCAAACAACACTGTTTGTTTCATCAAATTTTATGTAGCCTATATCTAACTAAGAGTCTCAGTACCCTAAGCGTTCGCTCGTCACGCCGAAGACCCGGGCTCGATTCCCCATATGGGTACAGTGTGTGAAGCCCATTTCTGGTGTCCCCCGCCGTGATATTGTTGAAATATTGCTAAAACCGGCGTAACACCATACTCACTTGGACTCATGGACGTGTATATGCTGGGATTTTCGTGTCTATGCATTTAAGGGGCGACTTGACCTGGTCAAATTGGCAATCCCTGTCGACTTGTTCAAGTTTTTCAAACACAACTTTGTTTGCTTGATGGAATTGTATGTAGCCTATATCTATCTAAGAGTTCATGAGTAACCTAATTGTCCCAGTCTCATACACGGCATTAATTACTACGTCTATACCTGTACTGAAAAATAAGCGCTAGTCGAGGAGCAAAAGCCCCCTTTTATTCTTAAAATATATCTAAATATCTAAAGACTCAGTAACGGTAAATAAGTCACAAACTGCGAAGGGAGACTACTCTCGATCATTCACGTTTTCATGAAACTTATAGTAAGTGAAGTGATCGTAAAATAACCAGTGTTACGACATCAACTTCGTAGCTATGGCAACCCTTGTTGATCTATTAACTTCGGGTTTGCCATCACAGACGGCTTGTAGAATACTCTCGGCTAGAAGACAGCAACACAGCGGGATAGGGCAAATGACCCCCTAAATATCTTTATTTGTTAATTAGTTTACTCTGTATAACAACTTCTTCAAGATATCTTAAGACCAGAGTCGGTTCAGCCGCCTCTCCTGCTGTGTTGCTGTCATCTTTTCGTTATTAGATCCAATGAAGGAAGGAAAACAGACTCTTGTGTATACCATTCATCAATATTTATTTAGATATAATCAAGAAATAGAATGGCATGTGCCAATAGAAAGTATCTGAATCAGGACCAAAAAGGAAGAACAGTCCTCTGATTAGAAGACAAATAAACTTGGAAATGTTAGCCAAAGGGTATGCCAAAACATACTAGTTCGAAAGAGTGAGTCCAAAAATAAGCCAAAAGGATGCAGCCAAAATAGACCAAAAGGGGAAATAGTTTATTAGACGAGCACCAAAACACACCCTCTCACACAAAATCACTTACACCCGAACATGCACGCAAAACAAATCTTCATCACCCATACACACTCACACACAATCAGACAAGCAGAACACACCCTTCACATGCACACACAATCACACATGCAAAACACATCCTCTCACATGCACACACAATCACACATGCAAAACACACCCTCTCACATGCATACACAATCACACAATCATGCAAAACAAACCCTATCATATGCACACACAATCACACAATCATGCAAAAGACATCTCGCTTGGCACACTCATGCAATCGCACATGCAAAATCCATCCCCTCAATAAAACACACTTCCACCCAATCACTCATGCAAAACTCATCCTCTCACATGCCAATCCAATCAGACAAAACGTACCCTCACACACATACACACTTACATCCAATCACACATGCAAAACACACCCTCTCGCACGCGCGCGCACACACTTACACACATACATATACACATGCAAGCACACACACAAGCACACTGGATGAGAAATCTACGAGAAGATTCTCCTCCAGAAGGCAGCCACTCTCCTCAGTGCCTTCCTCAGAGGATGAACCTCTCGGTCCTCCACGAAGCTGTCGTCGTCCTCATCCTCATAGACCCAGTAGTCACTGTCGTCGTCACTAGGGGCAGGGTAATAATCGACGTAGGTGATGGTGACTGGGGCAGGGAGCGTCTCGCCGTGGTCAGGGCGGGCCCAGAACGGGGTGAAAACACTCAGAGGATTGGGAGAGGGGGTCGGGGACGCAGCCTGGGGACGCTACATCAGTGATGGGGGAGGGAGGGAGAAAGGAGGGTCATTGGGCGAGGTTTTTAGGAGGTTTTCAAAGACAAATTGCAAAAGAAAGTCAGAGGGCTATGCCCATGGTTACACATGCTATGAGACGGTAGCCCACGACAAACAAGTTGATAGACTGTTAGAAAGAAATGTTATTGTGTAAATGGGAGACGGGTACCCTGAGACTCATTTTCAACACACCATAATGGTGGAAATCGGTTGAATCTGAAGAACAGGTAGATAAGATACATACACAGTCGGATTCCTCATCCAGCGACGGCCATAAACTCGCAGCAGGAGTGATATGATACCGGATCATATCTTCCCGTGCTGAAAATAACCAAAACAACACATTTAAATGCACTCTACATACATGGCGTGTACAATGGAAGCAAAACTATTTGGGGGCCGTCTGACGGATAGCGAGTCAAGCAGATTCCGATAATATACACCCTAGGGTTTATAGAGACCTTTTTGGGGACACGTATAGGCCACGAGAATGCGTTCAAGGAAATAAAACGGGCATTTAATCGTTGTGTTAATATACATTGCATCTTTCAGTAATAGGCCGCACTTTGAAAGAGAAGTTTACAAATATAAATGTACCAAAGTTAAGTCTTATATATATGAAAAAAACATCTGTAGTAATTTAACAACATCGTCCGTCATATGTAAATACCAACAGCTCTTATTTCAGTTGCAGAAAAGACATTGACAAGATACAGATTTCTGAATTTTCGCAAATTGCAAATGGCGGCCAGAGTCATCCCCAC
Source organism: Haliotis cracherodii (assembly GCF_022045235.1). Taxonomy (NCBI): domain Eukaryota; kingdom Metazoa; phylum Mollusca; class Gastropoda; order Lepetellida; family Haliotidae; genus Haliotis; species Haliotis cracherodii. Next base: position 51,576,733 of record NW_027266319.1, on the reverse strand, counting down.
CGATCTGCTGGTAAACAACGTCCAATTTCAGTGTAAATCTACATACTAACACTTTAAAATACAATAACTGTCTTCTTAAATACCTTGAATATGCAGCCTAGTAAACATCTTGTTAGTAGAAGTCCTCGAAACCATGTTGTAGTCAACGAAATGCAGAGCGATAGCAAGCAAGAGCGATAGTGAATCTGTTAAAAACAGAAGGGGACGTTGGCAACGACAACGGTTACTATGTTATGGAGACGAAGTCAGAACGAGGCGTCATCGTCCATTTCCGGCAACGTCAAACAGCCAGGTGTAGCTGCATGCCATGGAGCCAAACACTTGGCGACTTTTAGGTTTCAAACCTTTGCCTATATACTCAAACGCCGGATATATGGTAGTTCACTACCAAGTCGTACCTGTTAGCTGTTAAAAACATACAATTCACTCTACAAAGCCATGTTAAGATTTGTACCAATAAGAAAAGTTTAGGATTCGTTTTCAGTTGGAAAGATCTGTGCCTTCCGATTCCTTTTTTTTTCGCTATTTCATAGACGTTTATATAAGAAACAGACGTTGCAGTCTATACACTTGCAGTCCCGATTATAATGGCCAATTATTGTTCGTTATTAACGGTATTTACATGATGCTGAAATATAGAGGATAAGATTCCTGGACGGGGCCTTTTGTTGTGATAAAGACTGGAAGAAAGTCCTAAACTGTCGGCGCAGAGAAGCAAACGACTAAATAAAAGGAAGCAGATGATCCTGGTTAGACGGCCGTTGTCGTGGTTTCCGTCGTTGATAAAAGGAAGGCCAGGTTGTGTTTGTTTTGACCGTGAGTATTAACTGGCTAACTGGGGAACGTATCTAATTGCTGGCAAAGACAATTCATCCGACCTGGGAACGGTCTGCTGGTGTGTAGCTCGTGATGTACGTTATGGTTGCCGGTAGCTTCCCTAATTGCTGCTGACAGACAAGCTGCGCAATTGGTCTTGAAAACTCTTTGCAACTAGGGTCTACTCCAGCCAATCAGAACCAGTTGTCTTCAATGCAGATCGAGAGATATCTGCAGGCTGTGCTTGGATGATATTGTGTAAGATGTTTATGTCATTTAAATGTACATCCATCCAGTTATTAAAACTGGCCATGTTTTTCTGTAATTAGTACTTTTTCAACATCATGACTTATGTTTGATGTGACCACGATATTTTCAAGTAGGTGACATTTAGCGCGGAACTGGGGGTAGTGTGTTTAGCTTCCTGTACTCGGAAAAGGAGCTGGCTAAGCAAGTCATTGTTTTTGTTTTTATTGCTGCTCTAAGACCAGACACTGCACATGCGTACAGGTAATAGCTTTTGAATGCTTAACTATTTTTAAAAAAAATATAACGTAATTATAGAAGTATGTTGGAAAACATTTGGTTGTGTGTAAGCACTAAACTCGCACTAATAAGCCGACAAGAGTGGTCTCCCTTTGCTCATTGGTCGAGAAGAAGCTGGATAAGGGAGCGGTCCATCCATTCCCCACAAACACACAGGATATATAAGCTAATTAACTTGCCTGTGGCATCACTTTGTTTATTGTATTTATGATTCGTTTAAGAATTTAACGCCGGCTCTACATAATATTTCCAGCTGTATTACCGCTCATCCAAATGCCAAGGCAGGGTCCCGGCTGTTTAACGAGTGCCAAGCCCCACTCCCCTGAATCCCGAAAACCATCTAATTTTTCACTCTGAGTCTCATTGCTCAACCCTGAATCCCGTATACTTCACACAAATATCAAAGGCACTGACAAAAGGGCGTGGCTTGAGGTTTACTTGATAAAAAAATATCTATAAAAAAATTAAAATATAAATGAAATATTTACGTGCACCATTATTTTTATTTAAATGTTAAATCTGCGAACCACATGCGATTGTATGTGCGTCCCGCGTACCACATTGCTGAATCCCCAATACCCTTTAAATGGACCCCTAAATCCCGCGTACCAAAAGGGGGTTGACAGCCTCTTTAATTGTAAGGCAAAGTACGTGTTCACCTGCTCGTAATGATTGAACTGTTTTGACATTCAGCATTGTTGTCCGTGCATGTATTTGGTCAGTGAACCTGATCTACCATCTGGTCAAGATTAAACGCCTCACTTTGATTTTAAGCTTCCCTACTTTTTAAACCAAACATGATTATAGGTAGGCCGTATATTTACCACTACTACTACTACCACCACCACAATTACTATTACTACTACTGTTTAAAGTATTAGGTTGTTCCGTCCAATATACAGCTACACGCTATAAATCTCCCAGGTCGACATAGAAGTAACGTGTCCCTTCTGTTCCCACTCAATGTTCAAGATGAACATACATGATGAATAAAACGTGAGAAGTCCATTATTTGTGCCTCCCTGCCGCGACATGGGGGAAGTGTTGCTATTAGGAGCGAACGATACTCTCTCAGCCACTTATTGACTTTGGAGTCACGGGGGGCAGTGTGGTAGCCTAGTGGTTAAAGCGTTCGCTCGTAACGCCGAGACCCGGGCTCGATTCCCTACATGGGTACAATGTGTGGAGCCCATTTCGGGTGTCCCCCGCCGTGATATGGTTGAAATATTGCTAAAACCATATTCATTCACTTGGATTCATGGACGTGCATATGCATGGGGATATATTGGGATTTTCGTGTCTAAACATTCAAGGGGAGACTAGAACTGGTCAAATTGGCAGTCCTTGTCGGTTTGGTTCAAGTTTTTCAAACATAACTTTGTTTGCTTGATGGAATTGTATGTAGCCTATATCTATCTAAGAGTTCATGAGTACCCTAATTGTCCCAGTCTCATACAAGGCACTAATTACTACGTCTATACCTGGACTGAAAAATAAGCGCTAGTCGAGGAGCAAAAGCCCCCTTTTATTCTTAAAATATATCTAAATATTTAAAGACTCGGTAACGGTAAATAAGTCACAAACTGCGAAGGGAGACTACTCTCGATCATTCACGTTTTCATGAAACTTACAGTAAGTGAAGTGATCGTAAAATAACCAGTGTTACGACATCAACTTCGTAGCTATGGCAACCCTTGTTGATCTATTAACTTCGGGTTTGCCATCACAGACGGCTTGTAGAATACTCTCGGCTAGAAGACAGCAACACAGCGGGATAGGGCAAATGACCCCCTAAATATCTTTATTTGTTAATTAGTTTACTCTGTATAACAACTTCTTCAAGATATCTTAAGACCAGAGTCGGTTCAGCCGCCTCTCCTGCTGTGTTGCTGTCATTCTCGTCGTTATTAGATCCAAGGAAGGAAGGAAAACAGACTCTTGTGTATACCATTCATCAATATTTATTTAGATATAATCAAGAAATAGAATGGCATGTGCCAATAGAAAGTATCTGAATCGGGACCAAAAAGGAAGAACAGTCCTCTGATTAGAAGACAAATAAACTTGGAAATGTTAGCCAAAGGATATGCCAAAACATACTAGATCGAAAGAGTGAGTCCAAAAATAAGCCAAAAGGATACAGCCAAAATAGACCAAAAGGGGGAATAGTTTATTAGACGAGCACCAAAACACACCCTCTCACACAAAATCACTTACACCCGAACATGCACGCAAAACACATCTTCATCACCCATACACACTCACACACAATCAGACAAGCAGAACACAACCTTCACATGCACACACCATCACACATGCAAAACACACCCTCTCACATGCACACACAATCACACATGCAAAACACATCCTCTCACATGCACACACAATCACACATGCAAAACACATCCTCTCACATGCATACACAATCACACAATCATGCAAAACAAACCCTATCACATGCACACTCAATCACACAATCATGCAAAACACATCTCGCTTGGCACACTCGTGCAATCGCACATGCAAAATCCATCCCCTCAATAAAACACACTTCCACCCAATCATTCATGCAAAACTCATCCTCTCACATGCCAATCCAATCAGACAAAACGTACCCTCACACACATACACACTTACATCCAATCACACATGCAAAACACACACTCTCGCACGCGCACGCACACACACACATACACACATGCACGCACGCACGCACGCACAAGCAAGCAAACTGGATGAGTAATCTATGAGAAGATTCTCCTCCAGAAGGCAGCCACTCTCCTCAGTGCCTTCCTCAGAAGATGAACCTCTCGGTCCTCCACGAAGCTGTCGTCGTCCTCGTCCTCATAGACCCAGTAGTCACTGTCGTCGTCGCTAGGGGCAGGGTAATTATCGACGTAGGTGATGGTGACTGGGGCAGGGAGCGTCTCGCCGTGGTCAGGGCGGGCCCAGAACGGGGTGAAAACACTCAGAGGATTGGGAGAGGGGGTCGGGGACGCAGCCTGGGGACGCTACATCAGTGATGGGGGAGGGAGGGAGAAAGGAGGGTCATTGGGCGAGGTTTTTAGGAGGTTTTCAAAGACAAATTGCAAGAGAAAGTCAGAGTGCAATGCCCCTGGTTACACATGCTATGAGACAAGCTGATAGACTGTTAGAAAGAAATCTTATTGTGTAAATGGTAGAGGTGTACCCTGGGACTCATTTTCAACACACCATAACGGTGGAAATATAATATAATGTCACTAGTATGCGTACGAGGACATCGATACAAGGACAAAAGAAGCAAGCTATTCGGTCGAATCTGAAGAACAGGTAGATAAGATACATACACAGTCGGATTCCTCATCCAGCGACGGCCATAAACTCGCAGCAGGAGTGACATGATACCGGATCATATCTTCCCGTGCTGAAAATCACCAAAACAACACATTTTAAATGCACTCTACATACATGGCGTGTACAATGGAAGCAAAACTATTTGGTGGGGGCGTCTGATGGATAGCGAGTCGAGCAGATTCCGATAATATAGACCCTATGGTTTATAGAGACCTTTTGGGGACACGTTAGGGCCACGAGAATGCGTTCAAGGAAATAAAACGGACATTTAATCGTTATGTTGATACACAGTGCATCTTTCAGTAATAGGCCGCACTTTGAAAGAGAAGTTTACAAATATAAATGTATCAAAGTCAAGTCTCATACATATGAAAGAAACATCTGTAGTAATTTAACAACATTGTCCGTCATATGTAATTACCAACAGCTCTCATTTCAGTCGAGTAAAAGACATTGACAAGATACAGATTTCTGAAGTTTCACAAATTGCAAATGGCGGCCAGAGTCATCCCCACCGATCCTGCTGGTGAACAACGTCCAATTTCAGTGTAAATCTACATATTAACACTTTAAAATACAATAACTGTCTTCTTAAATACCTTGAATATGCAGCCTTGTAAACATCTTGTTAGTAGAAGTCCTCGAAACCATGTTGTAGTCAACGAAATGCAGAGCGATAGCAAGCAAGAGCGATAGTGAATCTGTTAAAAACAGAGGGGGCCGTTGGCAACGACAACGGTTACTATGTTATGGAGACGAAGTCAGAACGAGGCGTCATCGTCCATTTCTGGCAACGTCAAACAGCCAGGTGTAGCTGCATGCCATGGGGCCAAACACTTGGCGACTTTTAGGTTTCAAACCTTTGCCTATATACTCAAACGCCGGATATATGGTAGTTCACTACCAATTCGTGCCTGTTAGCTGTTGAAAAGAAACTATTCACTCTCTAAAGCCGTGTTAAGTTTTGTACCAATAAGAAAAGTTTAGGATTCGTTTTCAGTTGGAAAGATCTGTGCCTTCCGATTCTTTTTTTTCGCTATTTCATAGACGTTTATATAAGAAACAGACGTTGCAGTCTATACACTTGCAGTCCCGATTATAATGGCCAATTATACTTCGTTATTAACAGTATTTACATGATGCTGAAATATAGAGGATAAGATTTCTGGACGGGGCCTTTTGGTTAAAGCGTTCGCTCGTCACGCCAAAGACCCGGGCTCGATTCCCCATACTAGTAGTACAGTGTGTGAAGGCCATTTCTGGTGTCCCCCGCCATTGAAATATTGCTAAAACCGGCGTAAAACCATACTCACTCACTTGGAGTCATGGACGTGCATATGCATGGGGATATTGGGATTTTCGTGTCTAAACATTCAAGGGGAGACTAGACCTGGTCAAATTGGCAGTCCTAGTCGGTTGGGTTCAAGTTTTTCAAACATAACTTTGTTTGCTTGATGGAATTGTATGTAGTCTATGTCTATCTAAGAGTTCATGAGTACCCTAATTGTCCCAGTCTCATACAAGGCACTAATTACTACGTCTATACCTGGACTGAAAATAAGCGCTTGTCGAGGAGCACAGGACCTCTTTCAGTCTTAAAATATATCTAAATATCTAAAGACGGTAGCGGTAAAACAGTCACAAACAGCGAAGGGAGACTACTCTCGATCATTCACGTTTTCGTGAAACTTATAGTAAGTGAAGTGATCGTAAAATAACCAGTGTTCTGACATCAACTTCGTAGCTAGGGCAACTTCGGGTTTGCCATCACAGACTTCTAGTAGAATACTCTTGGCTAGAAGACAGCAACACAGCGGGATAGGGCAAATGACCCCCTTAATTTCTTCATTTGTTAATTAGTTTACCATGTATAACAACTTCAAGATATCTTAAGACCAGACTCGGTTCAGCCGCCTCTCCTGCTGTGTTGCTGTCATCTTGTCGTTATAAGATCCAAGGAAGGAAGGAAAACAGACTCTTGTGTATACCATTCATTAATATTTATTTAGATATTATCAAGAAATAGAATGGCAAGTGCCAAAAGAAAGTATCTGAATCGGGGCCAAAAAGGAAGAACAGTCCTCTTGTTAGAAGACAAATACACTTGGAAATGTCAGCCAAAGGGTATGCCAAAACATACTAGATCGAAAGAGTGAGTCCACAAATAAGCCAAAAGGATGTAGCCAAAATAGACCAAAAGGGAGAACAGTTTATTAGACGAGCACCAAAAAACATCCTCTCACTCAAAATCATTTAAACCCGAACATGCACGCAAAACACATCTACATCACCCATACACACTCACACTAAATCACACATGCAAAACACACCCTCTCACATGCATACACAATCACGCATACAAAACACACCCTCTCACATGCAGAATACAATTACACATGCAAAACACACCCTCTCACATGCAGAATACAATTACACATGCAAAACACACCCTCTCACATGTACACACAATCACACATGCAAAACACACCCTCTCACATGCAGAATACAATTACACATGCAAAACACACCCTCTCACATGCAGAATACAATTTATTACACATGCAAAACAAACCCTCTCACATGCACACACAATCACACATGCAAAACAAACCCTCTCACATGCACACACAATCACACATGCAAAACACACACTCTCACATGCACACACAATTACACATGCAAAACAAACCCTCTCACATGCACACACAATCACACATGCAAAACCTATCCTCTCACATGCACACACAATTACACATGCAAAACACACCCTCTCACATGCACACACAATCACACATGCAAAACACGCCCTCTCATGTGCACACACAATCACACAATCATGCAAAAAACACATCTCGCATACACCACCATGCAATCACACATGCAAAATCCACCATACTAAAACACACTTCCACCCAATCACTCATGCAAAACTCATCCTCTCACACGCACACCAAATCAGACAAAACGCACCCTCACACACATACACACTTACATCCAATCACACATGCTAAACACGCCCTCTCGCACGCGCGCGCACACACTTACACACATACATATACACATGCAAGCACACACACAAGCACACTGGATGAGAAATCTACGAGAAGATTCTCCTCCAGAAGGCAGCCACTCTCCTCAGTGCCTTCCTCAGAGGATGAACCTCTCGGTCCTCCACGAAGCTGTCGTCGTCCTCATCCTCATAGACCCAGTAGTCACTGTCGTCGTCACTAGGGGCAGGGTAATAATCGACGTAGGTGATGGTGACTGGGGCAGGGAGCGTCTCGCCGTGGTCAGGGCGGGCCCAGAACGGGGTGAAAACACTCAGAGGATTGGGAGAGGGGGTCGGGGACGCAGCCTGGGGACGCTACATCAGTGATGGGGGAGGGAGGGAGAAAGGAGGGTCATTGGGCGAGGTTTTATGGAGGTTTTCAAAGACAAATTGCAAGAGAAAGTCAGAGTGCAATGCCCCTGGTTACACATGCTATGAGACAAGCTGATAGACTGTTAGAAAGAAATCTTATTGTGTAAATGGTAGAGGTGTACCCTGGGACTCATTTTCAACACACCATAACGGTGGAAATATAATATAATGTCACTAGTATGCGTACGAGGACATCGATACAAGGACAAAAGAAGCAAGCTATTCGGTCGAATCTGAAGAACAGGTAGATAAGATACATACACAGTCGGATTCCTCATCCAGCGACGGCCATAAACTCGCAGCAGGAGTGACATGATACCGGATCATATCTTCCCGTGCTGAAAATCACCAAAACAACACATTTTAAATGCACTCTACATACATGGCGTGTACAATGGAAGCAAAACTATTTGGTGGGGGCGTCTGATGGATAGCGAGTCGAGCAGATTCCGATAATATAGACCCTATGGTTTATAGAGACCTTTTGGGGACACGTTAGGGCCACGAGAATGCGTTCAAGGAAATAAAACGGACATTTAATCGTTATGTTGATACACAGTGCATCTTTAAGTAATAGGCCGCACTTTGAAAGAGAAGTTTACAAATATAAATGTATCAAAGTCAAGTCTCATACATATGAAAGAAACATCTGTAGTAATTTAACAACATTGTCCGTCATATGTAATTACCAACAGCTCTCATTTCAGTCGAGTAAAAGACATTGACAAGATACAGATTTCTGAAGTTTCACAAATTGCAAATGGCGGCCAGAGTCATCCCCACCGATCCTGCTGGTGAACAACGTCCAATTTCAGTGTAAATCTACATATTAACACTTTAAAATACAATAACTGTCTTCTTAAATACCTTGAATATGCAGCCTTGTAAACATCTTGTTAGTAGAAGTCCTCGAAACCATGTTGTAGTCAACGAAATGCAGAGCGATAGCAAGCAAGAGCGATAGTGAATCTGTTAAAAACAGAGGGGGCCGTTGGCAACGACAACGGTTACTATGTTATGGAGACGAAGTCAGAACGAGGCGTCATCGTCCATTTCCGGCAACGTCAAACAGCCAGGTGTAGCTGCATGCCATGGGGCCAAACACTTGGCGACTTTTAGGTTTCAAACCTTTGCCTATATACTCAAACGCCGGATATATGGTAGTTCACTACCAATTCGTGCCTGTTAGCTGTTGAAAAGAAACTATTCACTCTCTAAAGCCGTGTTAAGTTTTGTACCAATAAGAAAAGTTTAGGATTCGTTTTCAGTTGGAAAGATCTGTGCCTTCCGATTCTTTTTTTTCGCTATTTCATAGACGTTTATATAAAAAACAGACGTTGCAGTCTATACACTTGCAGTCCCGATTATAATGGCCAATTATACTTCGTTATTAACGGTATTTACATGATGCTGAAATATAGAGGATAAGATTTCTGGACGGGGCCTTTTGTTGTGATAAAGACGGGAAGAAAGTCCTGAACTGTCGGCGCAGAAGCAAACGTCTAAATAAAAGGAAGCAGATGATCCTGGTCAGACGGCCGTTGTCATGGTTTCCGTCGGTGATAGAATGAAGGCCAGGTTGTGTTTGTTTTGACCCCGAGTATCAACTGGCTAACTGGTGAACGTATCTTATTTCTGGCAAAGACAATTCATCCGACCTGGGAACGGTCTACTGGTGTGTAGCTCGTGATGTACGTTTAAGGTTGCCGGTAGCTGCACTAATTGCTGCTGGAAGACAAGCTGCGCAGTTCGTCTACTAGGTTCTACTCCAGCCAATCAGAACCAGTTGCGACTGTGCCTATTGGTAGGGAGTCTTCAATGCAGATCGAGAGATATCTGCAGGCTGTGCTTGGATGATATTGTGGAAGATTTTTATGTCTTTGCAATGTACATCCATCCAGTTATTAAAACTGGCCATGTTTTTCTATAGTTAGTACTGTCTTTTTCAACATGATGACTTATGTTTGATGTGACCACAGATATTTTCAAGTAGATGACATTTGGCGCGGAACTGGGGGTGGTGTGTTTAGCTTCCTGTACTTGGAAAAGGAGCTGGCTGAGCAAGTCATGGCCAGACTGTGCACACACGTACAGGTAATAGCTGTTGAATGCTTAATTATTATTTTTTAAATATAACGTTATTATAGAAGTCTGTGGGAAAACATTTGGTTGTGTGTAACCACAAAACTCGCACTAATAAGCCGACAGGAGTGGCCTCCCCTTGCTCATTGGTCCAGAAGAAGCTGGATAAGGGACCAGTCCATCCATTCCCCACAAATACACAGGAGATATAAGCTTATTAACTTGCCTGTGGCATTACTTTGTTTTTTGTATACATGATTCGTTTATGAATTTAACGCCGCCTCTACATGCTATTTCCAGCTGTATTACCGCTCATCCAAATGCCAAGGCAGGGTCCCGGCTGTTTAACGAGACTGCCAAGCCCCACTCCCCTGAATCCCGAAAACCATCTAATTTCTCACTCTGAGTCTCATTGCTCAACCCTGTATCCCGAATACCAACTACTTAACACAAATCTCAAAAGCATTGACACAAGGGTGTGGCTTGAGGTTTACTTGCTAAAAAAATATCTAAAAAAAACTATATATATATATATAAAGGAAATATTTACGTGCACCATTATTTTTTATTTAAATGTTAAATCTGCGTACCAAATGCGATTTTATTCGGGTCCCGCGTACCACACTGCTGAATCCCTAATACCCTCTAAAGGGACCCCTGAATCCCGCGTACCAAAAGGGATTTAATTTATTAGGTTGTTCCGTCCAATATACAGCTACACGCTGTAAATCTCCCAGGTCGACATGGAAGTAACGTGTCCCTTCTGTTCCCACTCAATGTTCAAGATGAACATACATGATGAATAAAACGTGAAAAGTCCATTATTTGTGCCTCCCTGCCGCGACATGGGGGAAGTGTTGCTATTAGGAGCGAACGATACTCACTCATCCACTTATTGACTTTGGAGTCACGGGGGGCGGTTGGGTAGCCTAGTGGTTAAAGCGTTCGCTCGTCACGCCAAAGACCCGGGCTCGATTCCCCATACTAGTAGTACAGTGTGTGAAGGCCATTTCTGGTGTCCCCCGCCATTGAAATATTGCTAAAACCGGCGTAAAACCATACTCACTCACTTGGGAGTCATGGACGTGCATATGCATGGGGATATTGGGATTTTCGTGTCTAAACATTCAAGGGGAGACTAGACCTGGTCAAATTGGCAGTCCTAGTCGGTTGGGTTCAAGTTTTTCAAACATAACTTTGTTTGCTTGATGGAATTGTATGTAGTCTATGTCTATCTAAGAGTTCATGAGTACCCTAATTGTCCCAGTCTCATACAAGGCACTAATTACTACGTCTATACCTGGACTGAAAATAAGCGCTTGTCGAGGAGCACAGGACCTCTTTCAGTCTTAAAATATATCTAAATATCTAAAGACGGTAGCGGTAAAACAGTCACAAACAGCGAAGGGAGACTACTCTCGATCATTCACGTTTTCGTGAAACTTATAGTAAGTGAAGTGATCGTAAAATAACCAGTGTTCTGACATCAACTTCGTAGCTAGGGCAACTTCGGGTTTGCCATCACAGACTTCTAGTAGAATACTCTTGGCTAGAAGACAGCAACACAGCGGGATAGGGCAAATGACCCCCTTAATTTCTTCATTTGTTAATTAGTTTACCATGTATAACAACTTCAAGATATCTTAAGACCAGACTCGGTTCAGCCGCCTCTCCTGCTGTGTTGCTGTCATCTTGTCGTTATAAGATCCAAGGAAGGAAGGAAAACAGACTCTTGTGTATACCATTCATTAATATTTATTTAGATATTATCAAGAAATAGAATGGCAAGTGCCAAAAGAAAGTATCTGAATCGGGGCCAAAAAGGAAGAACAGTCCTCTTGTTAGAAGACAAATAAAGTTGGAAATGTCAGCCAAAGGGTATGCCAAAACATACTAGATCGAAAGAGTGAGTCCACAAATAAGCCAAAAGGGTGTAGCCAAAATAGACCAAAAGGGAGAACAGTTTATTAGACGAGCACCAAAAAACATCCTCTCACTCAAAATCATTTAAACCCGAACATGCACGCAAAACACATCTACATCACCCATACACACTCACACTAAATCACACATGCAAAACACACCCTCTCACATGCATACACAATCACGCATACAAAACACACCCTCTCACATGCAGAATACAATTACACATGCAAAACACACCCTCTCACATGCAGAATACAATTACACATGCAAAACACACCCTCTCACATGTACACACAATCACACATGCAAAACACACCCTCTCACATGCAGAATACAATTACACATGCAAAACACACCCTCTCACATGCAGAATACAATTTATTACACATGCAAAACAAACCCTCTCACATGCACACACAATTACACATGCAAAACAAACCCTCTCACATGCACACACAATCACACATGCAAAACACACACTCTCACATGCACACACAATTACACATGCAAAACAAACCCTCTCACATGCACACACAATCACACATGCAAAACCTATCCTCTCACATGCACACACAATTACACATGCAAAACACACCCTCTCACATGCACACACAATCACACATGCAAAACACGCCCTCTCATGTGCACACACAATCACACAATCATGCAAAACACATCTCGCATACACCACCATGCAATCACACATGCAAAATCCACCATACTAAAACACACTTCCACCCAATCACTCATGCAAAACTCATCCTCTCACACGCACACCAAATCAGACAAAACGCACCCTCACACACATACACACTTACATCCAATCACACATGCAAAACACGCCCTCTCGCACGCGAGCGCACACACTTACACACATACATATACACATGCAAGCACACACACAAGCACACTGGATGAGAAATCTACGAGAAGATTCTCCTCCAGAAGGCAGCCACTCTCCTCAGTGTCTTCCTCAGAGGATGAACCTCTCGGTCCTCCACGAAGCTGTCGTCGTCCTCATCCTCATAGACCCAGTAGTCACTGTCGTCGTCACTAGGGACAGGGTAATAATCGACGTATGTGATGGTGACTGGGGCAGGGAGCGTCTCGCCGTGGTCAGGGCGGGCCCAGAACGGGGTGAAAACACTCAGAGGATTGGGAGAGGGAGTCGGGGACGCAGCCTGGGGACGCTACATCAGTGATGGGGGAGGGAGGGAGAAAGGAGGGTCATTGGGCGAGGTTTTAAGGAGGTTTTCAAAGACAAATTGCAAGAGAAAGTCAGAGTGCAATGCCCCTGGTTACACATGCTATGAGACGGTAGCCCACGAGAAACAAGTTGATAGACTGTTATTGTGTAAATGGGAGAGGGGTACCCTGGGACTCATTTTCAGCACACCATAACGGTGGAAATATGATAACATGTCACTGGTATGCGTAAGAGGACATCGATACAAGGACAAAAGAAGCAAGCTATTCGGTCGAATCTGAAGAACAGGTAGATAAAATACATACACAGTCGGATTTCTCATCCAGCGACGGCCATAAACTCGCAGCAGGAGTGACATGATACCGGATCATATCTTCCCGTGCTGAAAATCACCAAAACAACACATTTAAATGCACTTTACATATACATGACGTGAACAATGGAGGCAAAATGATTTGGGGGCCGTCTGAAGGATAGCGAGTCAATCAGATTCCGATAATAAACACCCTTGGGTTAATAGAAACCTTTTGGGGACACGTATAGGCCACGAATGCGTTCAAGGAAATAAAACGGACATTTAATCGTTGTGTTGATACACAGTGCATCTTTAAGTAATAGCCCGCACGTTTGAAAGAGAAGTTTACAAATATAAATGTACCAAAGTTAAGTCTTATATATATGAAAAAAACATCTGTAGCAATTTAACAACATCGTCCGTCAGATGTAAATACCAACAGCTCTCATTTCAGTCGCAGAAATGACATTGACAAGATACAGATTTCTGAATTTTCACAAATTGCAAATGGCGGCCAGTCATCCTCACTGATCCTGCTGGTGAACAACGTCCAATTTCAGTGTAAATCTACATATTAACACTTTAAAATACAATAACTGTCTTCTTAAATACCTTGAATATGCAGCCTTGTAAACATCTTGTTAGTAGAAGTCCTCGAAACCATGTTGTAGTCAACGAAATGCAGAGCGATAGCAAGCAAGAGCGATATTGAATCTGTTAAAAACAGAGGGGGCCGTTGGCAACGACAACGGTTACTATGTTATGGAGACGAAGTCAGAACGAGGCGTCATCGTCCATTTCCGGCAACGTCAAACAGCCAGGAGTAGCTGCATGCCATGGGGCCAAACACTTGGCGACTTTTAGGTTTCAAACCTTTGCCTATATACTCAAACGTCGGATATATGGTAGTTCACTACCAAGTCGTGCCTGTTAGCTGTTGAAAAGAAACTATTCACTCTCTAAAGCCGTGTTAAGTTTTGTACCAATAAGAAATGTTTAGGTTTCGTTTTCAGTTGGAAAGATCTGTGCCTTCCGATTCCTTTTTTTTCGCTATTTCATAGATGTTTATATAAGAAACAGACGTTGCAGTCTATACACTTGCAGTCCCGATTATAATGGCCAATTATACTTCGTTATTAACGGTATTTACATGATGCTGAAATATAGAGGATAAGATTTCTGGACGGGGCCTTTTGTTGTGATAAAGACGGGAAGAAAGTCCTGAACTGTCGGCGCAGAAGCAAACGTCTAAATAAAAGGAAGCAGATGATCCTGGTCAGACGGCCGTTGTCATGGTTTCCGTCGGTGATAGAATGAAGGCCAGGTTGTGTTTGTTTTGACCCCGAGTATCAACTGGCTAACTGGTGAACGTATCTTATTTCTGGCAAAGACAATTCATCCGACCTGGGAACGGTCTACTGGTGTGTAGCTCGTGATGTACGTTTAAGGTTGCCGGTAGCTGCACTAATTGCTGCTGGAAGACAAGCTGCACAGTTCGTCTACTAGGTTCTACTCCAGCCAATCAGAACCAGTTGCGACTGTGCCTATTGGTAGGGAGTCTTCAATGCAGATCGAGAGATATCTGCAGGCTGTGCTTGGATGATATTGTGGAAGATTTTTATGTCTTTGCAATGTACATCCATCCAGTTATTAAAACTGGCCATGTTTTTCTATATTTAGTACTGTCTTTTTCAACATGATGACTTATGTTTGATGTGACCACAGATATTTTCAAGTAGGTGACATTTGGCGCGGAACTGGGGGTGGTGTGTTTAGCTTCCTGTACTTGGAAAAGGAGCTGGCTGAGCAAGTCATGGCCAGACTGTGCACACACGTACAGGTAATAGCTGTTGAATGCTTAATTATTATTTTTTAAATATAACGTTATTATAGAAGTCTGTGGGAAAACATTTGGTTGTGTGTAACCACAAAACTCGCACTAATAAGCCGACAGGAGTGGCCTCCCCTTGCTCATTGGTCCAGAAGAAGCTGGATAAGGGACCAGTCCATCCATTCCCCACAAATACACAGGAGATATAAGCTTATTAACTTGCCTGTGGCATTACTTTGTTTTTTGTATACATGATTCGTTTATGAATTTAACGCCGCCTCTACATGCTATTTCCAGCTGTATTACCGCTCATCCAAATGCCAAGGCAGGGTCCCGGCTGTTTAACGAGACTGCCAAGCCCCACTCCCCTGAATCCCGAAAACCATCTAATTTCTCACTCTGAGTCTCATTGCTCAACCCTGTATCCCGAATACCAACTACTTAACACAAATCTCAAAAGCATTGACACAAGGGTGTGGCTTGAGGTTTACTTGCTAAAAAAATATCTAAAAAAAACTATATATATATATATAAAGGAAATATTTACGTGCACCATTATTTTTTATTTAAATGTTAAATCTGCGTACCAAATGCGATTTTATTCGGGTCCCGCGTACCACACTGCTGAATCCCTAATACCCTCTAAAGGGACCCCTGAATCCCGCGTACCAAAAGGGATTTAATTTATTAGGTTGTTCCGTCCAATATACAGCTACACGCTGTAAATCTCCCAGGTCGACATGGAAGTAACGTGTCCCTTCTGTTCCCACTCAATGTTCAAGATGAACATACATGATGAATAAAACGTGAAAAGTCCATTATTTGTGCCTCCCTGCCGCGACATGGGGGAAGTGTTGCTATTAGGAGCGAACGATACTCACTCATCCACTTATTGACTTTGGAGTCACGGGGGGCGGTTGGGTAGCCTAGTGGTTAAAGCGTTCGCTCGTCACGCCAAAGACCCGGGCTCGATTCCCCATACTAGTAGTACAGTGTGTGAAGGCCATTTCTGGTGTCCCCCGCCATTGAAATATTGCTAAAACCGGCGTAAAACCATACTCACTCACTTGGGAGTCATGGACGTGCATATGCATGGGGATATTGGGATTTTCGTGTCTAAACATTCAAGGGGAGACTAGACCTGGTCAAATTGGCAGTCCTAGTCGGTTGGGTTCAAGTTTTTCAAACATAACTTTGTTTGCTTGATGGAATTGTATGTAGTCTATGTCTATCTAAGAGTTCATGAGTACCCTAATTGTCCCAGTCTCATACAAGGCACTAATTACTACGTCTATACCTGGACTGAAAATAAGCGCTTGTCGAGGAGCACAGGACCTCTTTCAGTCTTAAAATATATCTAAATATCTAAAGACGGTAGCGGTAAAACAGTCACAAACAGCGAAGGGAGACTACTCTCGATCATTCACGTTTTCGTGAAACTTATAGTAAGTGAAGTGATCGTAAAATAACCAGTGTTCTGACATCAACTTCGTAGCTAGGGCAACTTCGGGTTTGCCATCACAGACTTCTAGTAGAATACTCTTGGCTAGAAGACAGCAACACAGCGGGATAGGGCAAATGACCCCCTTAATTTCTTCATTTGTTAATTAGTTTACCATGTATAACAACTTCAAGATATCTTAAGACCAGACTCGGTTCAGCCGCCTCTCCTGCTGTGTTGCTGTCATCTTGTCGTTATAAGATCCAAGGAAGGAAGGAAAACAGACTCTTGTGTATACCATTCATTAATATTTATTTAGATATTATCAAGAAATAGAATGGCAAGTGCCAAAAGAAAGTATCTGAATCGGGGCCAAAAAGGAAGAACAGTCCTCTTGTTAGAAGACAAATAAAGTTGGAAATGTCAGCCAAAGGGTATGCCAAAACATACTAGATCGAAAGAGTGAGTCCACAAATAAGCCAAAAGGATGTAGCCAAAATAGACCAAAAGGGAGAACAGTTTATTAGACGAGCACCAAAAAACATCCTCTCACTCAAAATCATTTAAACCCGAACATGCACGCAAAACACATCTACATCACCCATACACACTCACACTAAATCACACATGCAAAACACACCCTCTCACATGCATACACAATCACGCATACAAAACACACCCTCTCACATGCAGAATACAATTACACATGCAAAACACACCCTCTCACATGCAGAATACAATTACACATGCAAAACACACCCTCTCACATGTACACACAATCACACATGCAAAACACACCCTCTCACATGCAGAATACAATTACACATGCAAAACACACCCTCTCACATGCAGAATACAATTTATTACACATGCAAAACAAACCCTCTCACATGCACACACAATTACACATGCAAAACACACACTCTCACATGCACACACAATTATACATGCAAAACAAACCCTCTCACATGCACACACAATCACACATGCAAAACCTATCCTCTCACATGCACACACAATTACACATGCAAAACACACCCTCTCACATGCACACACAATCACACATGCAAAACACGCCCTCTCATGTGCACACACAATCACACAATCATGCAAAACACATCTCGCATACACCACCATGCAATCACACATGCAAAATCCACCATACTAAAACACACTTCCACCCAATCACTCATGCAAAACTCATCCTCTCACACGCACACCAAATCAGACAAAACGCACCCTCACACACATACACACTTACATCCAATCACACATGCAAAACACGCCCTCTCGCACGCGAGCGCACACACTTACACACATACATATACACATGCAAGCACACACACAAGCACACTGGATGAGAAATCTACGAGAAGATTCTCCTCCAGAAGGCAGCCACTCTCCTCAGTGTCTTCCTCAGAGGATGAACCTCTCGGTCCTCCACGAAGCTGTCGTCGTCCTCATCCTCATAGACCCAGTAGTCACTGTCGTCGTCACTAGGGGCAGGGTAATAATCGACGTATGTGATGGTGACTGGGGCAGGGAGCGTCTCGCCGTGGTCAGGGCGGGCCCAGAACGGGGTGAAAACACTCAGAGGATTGGGAGAGGGAGTCGGGGACGCAGCCTGGGGACGCTACATCAGTGATGGGGGAGGGAGGGAGAAAGGAAGGTCATTGGGCGAGGTTTTAAGGAGGTTTTCAAAGACAAATTGCAAGAGAAAGTCAGAGTGCAATGCCCCTGGTTACACATGCTATGAGACGGTAGCCCACGAGAAACAAGTTGATAGACTGTTATTGTGTAAATGGGAGAGGGGTACCCTGGGACTCATTTTCAGCACACCATAACGGTGGAAATATGATAACATGTCACTGGTATGCGTAAGAGGACATCGATACAAGGACAAAAGAAGCAAGCTATTCGGTCGAATCTGAAGAACAGGTAGATAAAATACATACACAGTCGGATTTCTCATCCAGCGACGGCCATAAACTCGCAGCAGGAGTGACATGATACCGGATCATATCTTCCCGTGCTGAAAATCACCAAAACAACACATTTAAATGCACTTTACATATACATGACGTGAACAATGGAGGCAAAATGATTTGGGGGCCGTCTGAAGGATAGCGAGTCAATCAGATTCTGATAATAAACACCCTTGGGTTAATAGAAACCTTTTGGGGACACGTATAGGCCACGAATGCGTTCAAGGAAATAAAACGGACATTTAATCGTTGTGTTGATACACAGTGCATCTTTAAGTAATAGCCCGCACGTTTGAAAGAGAAGTTTACAAATATAAATGTACCAAAGTTAAGTCTTATATATATGAAAAAAACATCTGTAGCAATTTAACAACATCGTCCGTCAGATGTAAATACCAACAGCTCTCATTTCAGTCGCAGAAATGACATTGACAAGATACAGATTTCTGAATTTTCACAAATTGCAAATGGCGGCCAGTCATCCTCACCGATCCTGCTGGTGAACAACGTCCAATTTCAGTGTAAATCTACATATTAACACTTTAAAATACAATAACTGTCTTCTTAAATACCTTGAATATGCAGCCTTGTAAACATCTTGTTAGTAGAAGTCCTCGAAACCATGTTGTAGTCAACGAAATGCAGAGCGATAGCAAGCAAGAGCGATAGTGAATCTGTTAAAAACAGAAGGGGACGTTGGCAACGACAATGGTTACTATGTTATGGAGACGAAGTCAGAACGAGGCGTCATCGTCCATTTCCGGCAACGTCAAACAGCCAGGTGTAGCTGCATGCCATGGGGCCAAACACTTGGCGACTTTTAGGTTTCAAACCTTTGCCTATATACTCAAACGTCGGATATATGGTAGTTCACTACCAAGTCGTGCCTGTTAGCTGTTGAAAAGAAACTATTCACTCTCTAAAGCCGTGTTAAGTTTTGTACCAATAAGAAAAGTTTAGGATTCGTTTTCAGTTGGAAAGATCTGTGCCTTCCGATTCCTTTTTTTTCGCTATTTCATAGATGTTTATATAAGAAACAGACGTTGCAGTCTATACACTTGCAGTCCCGATTATAATGGCCAATTATACTTCGTTATTAACGGTATTTACATGATGCTGAAATATAGAGGATAAGATTTCTGGACGGGGCCTTTTGTTGTGATAAAGACGGGAAGAAAGTCCTGAACTGTCGGCGCAGAAGCAAACGTCTAAATAAAAGGAAGCAGATGATCCTGGTCAGACGGCCGTTGTCATGGTTTCCGTCGGTGATAGAATGAAGGCCAGGTTGTGTTTGTTTTGACCCCGAGTATCAACTGGCTAACTGGTGAACGTATCTTATTTCTGGCAAAGACAATTCATCCGACCTGGGAACGGTCTACTGGTGTGTAGCTCGTGATGTACGTTTAAGGTTGCCGGTAGCTGCACTAATTGCTGCTGGAAGACAAGCTGCGCAGTTCGTCTACTAGGTTCTACTCCAGCCAATCAGAACCAGTTGCGACTGTGCCTATTGGTAGGGAGTCTTCAATGCAGATCGAGAGATATCTGCAGGCTGTGCTTGGATGATATTGTGGAAGATTTTTATGTCTTTGCAATGTACATCCATCCAGTTATTAAAACTGGCCATGTTTTTCTATATTTAGTACTGTCTTTTTCAACATGATGACTTATGTTTGATGTGACCACAGATATTTTCAAGTAGGTGACATTTGGCGCGGAACTGGGGGTGGTGTGTTTAGCTTCCTGTACTTGGAAAAGGAGCTGGCTAAGCAAGTCATGGCCAGACTGTGCACACACGTACAGGTAATAACTGTTGAATGCTTAATTATTATTTTTTAAATATAACTTTATTATAGAAGTCTGTGGGAAAACATTTGGTTGTGTGTAACCACAAAACTCTCACTAATAAGCCGACAGGAGTGGTCTCCCCTTGCTCATTGGTCCAGAAGAAGCTGGATATGGGACCGGTCCATCCATTCCCCACAAATACACATGAGATATAAGCTTATTAACTTGCCTGTAGCATTACTTTGTTTTTTGTATACATGATTCGTTTATGAATTTAACGCCGCCTCTACATGCTATTTCCAGCTGTATTACCGCTCATCCAAATGCCAAGGCAGGGTCCCGGCTGTTTAACGAGACTGCCAAGCCCCACTCCCCTGAATCCCGAAAACCATCTAATTTCTCACTCTGAGTCTCATTGCTCAACCCTGTATCCCGAATACCAACTACTTAACACAAATCTCAAAAGCATTGACACAAGGGTGTGGCTTGAGGTTTACTTGCTAAAAAAATATCTAAAAAAAACTATATATATATATATAAAGGAAATATTTACGTGCACCATTATTTTTTATTTAAATGTTAAATCTGCGTACCAAATGCGATTTTATTCGGGTCCCGCGTACCACACTGCTGAATCCCTAATACCCTCTAAAGGGACCCCTGAATCCCGCGTACCAAAAGGGATTTAATTTATTAGGTTGTTCCGTCCAATATACAGCTACACGCTGTAAATCTCCCAGGTCGACATGGAAGTAACGTGTCCCTTCTGTTCCCACTCAATGTTCAAGATGAACATACATGATGAATAAAACGTGAAAAGTCCATTATTTGTGCCTCCCTGCCGCGACATGGGGGAAGTGTTGCTATTAGGAGCGAACGATACTCACTCATCCACTTATTGACTTTGGAGTCACGGGGGGCGGTTGGGTAGCCTAGTGGTTAAAGCGTTCGCTCGTCACGCCAAAGACCCGGGCTCGATTCCCCATACTAGTAGTACAGTGTGTGAAGGCCATTTCTGGTGTCCCCCGCCATTGAAATATTGCTAAAACCGGCGTAAAACCATACTCACTCACTTGGGAGTCATGGACGTGCATATGCATGGGGATATTGGGATTTTCGTGTCTAAACATTCAAGGGGAGACTAGACCTGGTCAAATTGGCAGTCCTAGTCGGTTGGGTTCAAGTTTTTCAAACATAACTTTGTTTGCTTGATGGAATTGTATGTAGTCTATGTCTATCTAAGAGTTCATGAGTACCCTAATTGTCCCAGTCTCATACAAGGCACTAATTACTACGTCTATACCTGGACTGAAAATAAGCGCTTGTCGAGGAGCACAGGACCTCTTTCAGTCTTAAAATATATCTAAATATCTAAAGACGGTAGCGGTAAAACAGTCACAAACAGCGAAGGGAGACTACTCTCGATCATTCACGTTTTCGTGAAACTTATAGTAAGTGAAGTGATCGTAAAATAACCAGTGTTCTGACATCAACTTCGTAGCTAGGGCAACTTCGGGTTTGCCATCACAGACTTCTAGTAGAATACTCTTGGCTAGAAGACAGCAACACAGCGGGATAGGGCAAATGACCCCCTTAATTTCTTCATTTGTTAATTAGTTTACCATGTATAACAACTTCAAGATATCTTAAGACCAGACTCGGTTCAGCCGCCTCTCCTGCTGTGTTGCTGTCATCTTGTCGTTATAAGATCCAAGGAAGGAAGGAAAACAGACTCTTGTGTATACCATTCATTAATATTTATTTAGATATTATCAAGAAATAGAATGGCAAGTGCCAAAAGAAAGTATCTGAATCGGGGCCAAAAAGGAAGAACAGTCCTCTTGTTAGAAGACAAATAAAGTTGGAAATGTCAGCCAAAGGGTATGCCAAAACATACTAGATCGAAAGAGTGAGTCCAAAAATAAGCCAAAAGGATGTAGCCAAAATAGACCAAAAGGGAGAACAGTTTATTAGACGAGCACCAAAAAACATCCTCTCACTCAAAATCATTTAAACCCGAACATGCACGCAAAACACATCTACATCACCCATACACACTCACACTAAATCACACATGCAAAACACACCCTCTCACATGCATACACAATCACGCATACAAAACACACCCTCTCACATGCAGAATACAATTACACATGCAAAACACACCCTCTCACATGCAGAATACAATTACACATGCAAAACACACCCTCTCACATGTACACACAATCACACATGCAAAACACACCCTCTCACATGCAGAATACAATTACACATGCAAAACACACCCTCTCACATGCAGAATACAATTTATTACACATGCAAAACAAACCCTCTCACATGCACACACAATTACACATGCAAAACAAACCCTCTCACATGCACACACAATCACACATGCAAAACACACACTCTCACATGCACACACAATTACACATGCAAAACAAACCCTCTCACATGCACACACAATCACACATGCAAAACCTATCCTCTCACATGCACACACAATTACACATGCAAAACACACCCTCTCACATGCACACACAATCACACATGCAAAACACGCCCTCTCATGTGCACACACAATCACACAATCATGCAAAACACATCTCGCATACACCACCATGCAATCACACATGCAAAATCCACCATACTAAAACACACTTCCACCCAATCACTCATGCAAAACTCATCCTCTCACACGCACACCAAATCAGACAAAACGCACCCTCACACACATACACACTTACATCCAATCACACATGCAAAACACGCCCTCTCGCACGCGAGCGCACACACTTACACACATACATATACACATGCAAGCACACACACAAGCACACTGGATGAGAAATCTACGAGAAGATTCTCCTCCAGAAGGCAGCCACTCTCCTCAGTGTCTTCCTCAGAGGATGAACCTCTCGGTCCTCCACGAAGCTGTCGTCGTCCTCATCCTCATAGACCCAGTAGTCACTGTCGTCGTCACTAGGGGCAGGGTAATAATCGACGTATGTGATGGTGACTGGGGCAGGGAGCGTCTCGCCGTGGTCAGGGCGGGCCCAGAACGGGGTGAAAACACTCAGAGGATTGGGAGAGGGAGTCGGGGACGCAGCCTGGGGACGCTACATCAGTGATGGGGGAGGGAGGGAGAAAGGAAGGTCATTGGGCGAGGTTTTAAGGAGGTTTTCAAAGACAAATTGCAAGAGAAAGTCAGAGTGCAATGCCCCTGGTTACACATGCTATGAGACGGTAGCCCACGAGAAACAAGTTGATAGACTGTTATTGTGTAAATGGGAGAGGGGTACCCTGGGACTCATTTTCAGCACACCATAACGGTGGAAATATGATAACATGTCACTGGTATGCGTAAGAGGACATCGATACAAGGACAAAAGAAGCAAGCTATTCGGTCGAATCTGAAGAACAGGTAGATAAAATACATACACAGTCGGATTTCTCATCCAGCGACGGCCATAAACTCGCAGCAGGAGTGACATGATACCGGATCATATCTTCCCGTGCTGAAAATCACCAAAACAACACATTTAAATGCACTTTACATATACATGACGTGAACAATGGAGGCAAAATGATTTGGGGGCCGTCTGAAGGATAGCGAGTCAATCAGATTCTGATAATAAACACCCTTGGGTTAATAGAAACCTTTTGGGGACACGTATAGGCCACGAATGCGTTCAAGGAAATAAAACGGACATTTAATCGTTGTGTTGATACACAGTGCATCTTTAAGTAATAGCCCGCACGTTTGAAAGAGAAGTTTACAAATATAAATGTACCAAAGTTAAGTCTTATATATATGAAAAAAACATCTGTAGCAATTTAACAACATCGTCCGTCAGATGTAAATACCAACAGCTCTCATTTCAGTCGCAGAAATGACATTGACAAGATACAGATTTCTGAAGTTTCACAAATTGCAAATGGCGGCCAGTCATCCTCACCGATCCTGCTGGTGAACAACGTCCAATTTCAGTGTAAATCTACATATTAACACTTTAAAATACAATAACTGTCTTCTTAAATACCTTGAATATGCAGCCTTGTAAACATCTTGTTAGTAGAAGTCCTCGAAACCATGTTGTAGTCAACGAAATGCAGAGCGATAGCAAGCAAGAGCGATAGTGAATCTGTTAAAAACAGAAGGGGACGTTGGCAACGACAATGGTTACTATGTTATGGAGACGAAGTCAGAACGAGGCGTCATCGTCCATTTCCGGCAACGTCAAACAGCCAGGTGTAGCTGCATGCCATGGGGCCAAACACTTGGCGACTTTTAGGTTTCAAACCTTTGCCTATATACTCAAACGTCGGATATATGGTAGTTCACTACCAAGTCGTGCCTGTTAGCTGTTGAAAAGAAACTATTCACTCTCTAAAGCCGTGTTAAGTTTTGTACCAATAAGAAAAGTTTAGGATTCGTTTTCAGTTGGAAAGATCTGTGCCTTCCGATTCCTTTTTTTTCGCTATTTCATAGATGTTTATATAAGAAACAGACGTTGCAGTCTATACACTTGCAGTCCCGATTATAATGGCCAATTATACTTCGTTATTAACGGTATTTACATGATGCTGAAATATAGAGGATAAGATTTCTGGACGGGGCCTTTTGTTGTGATAAAGACGGGAAGAAAGTCCTGAACTGTCGGCGCAGAAGCAAACGTCTAAATAAAAGGAAGCAGATGATCCTGGTCAGACGGCCGTTGTCATGGTTTCCGTCGGTGATAGAATGAAGGCCAGGTTGTGTTTGTTTTGACCCCGAGTATCAACTGGCTAACTGGTGAACGTATCTTATTTCTGGCAAAGACAATTCATCCGACCTGGGAACGGTCTACTGGTGTGTAGCTCGTGATGTACGTTTAAGGTTGCCGGTAGCTGCACTAATTGCTGCTGGAAGACAAGCTGCGCAGTTCGTCTACTAGGTTCTACTCCAGCCAATCAGAACCAGTTGCGACTGTGCCTATTGGTAGGGAGTCTTCAATGCAGATCGAGAGATATCTGCAGGCTGTGCTTGGATGATATTGTGGAAGATTTTTATGTCTTTGCAATGTACATCCATCCAGTTATTAAAACTGGCCATGTTTTTCTATATTTAGTACTGTCTTTTTCAACATGATGACTTATGTTTGATGTGACCACAGATATTTTCAAGTAGGTGACATTTGGCGCGGAACTGGGGGTGGTGTGTTTAGCTTCCTGTACTTGGAAAAGGAGCTGGCTAAGCAAGTCATGGCCAGACTGTGCACACACGTACAGGTAATAACTGTTGAATGCTTAATTATTATTTTTTAAATATAACTTTATTATAGAAGTCTGTGGGAAAACATTTGGTTGTGTGTAACCACAAAACTCTCACTAATAAGCCGACAGGAGTGGTCTCCCCTTGCTCATTGGTCCAGAAGAAGCTGGATATGGGACCGGTCCATCCATTCCCCACAAATACACATGAGATATAAGCTTATTAACTTGCCTGTAGCATTACTTTGTTTTTTGTATACATGATTCGTTTATGAATTTAACGCCGCCTCTACATGCTATTTCCAGCTGTATTACCGCTCATCCAAATGCCAAGGCAGGGTCCCGGCTGTTTAACGAGAGTGCCAAGCCCCACTCCCCTGAATCCCGAAAACCATCTAATTTCTCACTCTGAGTCTCATTGCTCAACCCTGTATCCCGAATACCAACTACTTAACACAAATCTCAAAAGCATTGACACAAGGGTGTGGCTTGAGGTTTACTTGCTAAAAAAATATCTAAAAAAAACTATATATATATATATATAAAGGAAATATTTACGTGCACCATTATTTTTTATTTAAATGTTAAATCTGCGTACCAAATGCGATTTTATTCGGGTCCCGCGTACCACACTGCTGAATCCCTAATACCCTCTAAAGGGACCCCTGAATCCCGCGTACCAAAAGGGATTTAATTTATTAGGTTGTTCCGTCCAATATACAGCTACACGCTGTAAATCTCCCAGGTCGACATGGAAGTAACGTGTCCCTTCTGTTCCCACTCAAT
Organism: Haliotis cracherodii; assembly: GCF_022045235.1. Taxonomy (NCBI): domain Eukaryota; kingdom Metazoa; phylum Mollusca; class Gastropoda; order Lepetellida; family Haliotidae; genus Haliotis; species Haliotis cracherodii. The sequence goes on along the minus strand of NW_027266319.1, from coordinate 51,550,023 downwards.
GTTCAAGATGAACATACATGATGAATAAAACGTGAAAAGTCCATTATTTGTGCCTCCCTGCCGCGACATGGGGGAAGTGTTGCTATTAGGAGCGAACGATACTCACTCATCCACTTATTGACTTTGGAGTCACGGGGGGCGGTTGGGTAGCCTAGTGGTTAAAGCGTTCGCTCGTCACGCCAAAGACCCGGGCTCGATTCCCCATACTAGTAGTACAGTGTGTGAAGGCCATTTCTGGTGTCCCCCGCCATTGAAATATTGCTAAAACCGGCGTAAAACCATACTCACTCACTTGGAGTCATGGACGTGCATATGCATGGGGATATTGGGATTTTCGTGTCTAAACATTCAAGGGGAGACTAGACCTGGTCAAATTGGCAGTCCTAGTCGGTTGGGTTCAAGTTTTTCAAACATAACTTTGTTTGCTTGATGGAATTGTATGTAGTCTATGTCTATCTAAGAGTTCATGAGTACCCTAATTGTCCCAGTCTCATACAAGGCACTAATTACTACGTCTATACCTGGACTGAAAATAAGCGCTTGTCGAGGAGCACAGGACCTCTTTCAGTCTTAAAATATATCTAAATATCTAAAGACGGTAGCGGTAAAACAGTCACAAACAGCGAAGGGAGACTACTCTCGATCATTCACGTTTTCGTGAAACTTATAGTAAGTGAAGTGATCGTAAAATAACCAGTGTTCTGACATCAACTTCGTAGCTAGGGCAACTTCGGGTTTGCCATCACAGACTTCTAGTAGAATACTCTTGGCTAGAAGACAGCAACACAGCGGGATAGGGCAAATGACCCCCTTAATTTCTTCATTTGTTAATTAGTTTACCATGTATAACAACTTCAAGATATCTTAAGACCAGACTCGGTTCAGCCGCCTCTCCTGCTGTGTTGCTGTCATCTTGTCGTTATAAGATCCAAGGAAGGAAGGAAAACAGACTCTTGTGTATACCATTCATTAATATTTATTTAGATATTATCAAGAAATAGAATGGCAAGTGCCAAAAGAAAGTATCTGAATCGGGGCCAAAAAGGAAGAACAGTCCTCTTGTTAGAAGACAAATAAAGTTGGAAATGTCAGCCAAAGGGTATGCCAAAACATACTAGATCGAAAGAGTGAGTCCACAAATAAGCCAAAAGGATGTAGCCAAAATAGACCAAAAGGGAGAACAGTTTATTAGACGAGCACCAAAAAACATCCTCTCACTCAAAATCATTTAAACCCGAACATGCACGCAAAACACATCTACATCACCCATACACACTCACACTAAATCACACATGCAAAACACACCCTCTCACATGCATACACAATCACGCATACAAAACACACCCTCTCACATGCAGAATACAATTACACATGCAAAACACACCCTCTCACATGCAGAATACAATTACACATGCAAAACACACCCTCTCACATGTACACACAATCACACATGCAAAACACACCCTCTCACATGCAGAATACAATTACACATGCAAAACACACCCTCTCACATGCAGAATACAATTTATTACACATGCAAAACAAACCCTCTCACATGCACACACAATTACACATGCAAAACAAACCCTCTCACATGCACACACAATCACACATGCAAAACACACACTCTCACATGCACACACAATTACACATGCAAAACAAACCCTCTCACATGCACACACAATCACACATGCAAAACCTATCCTCTCACATGCACACACAATTACACATGCAAAACACACCCTCTCACATGCACACACAATCACACATGCAAAACACGCCCTCTCATGTGCACACACAATCACACAATCATGCAAAACACATCTCGCATACACCACCATGCAATCACACATGCAAAATCCACCATACTAAAACACACTTCCACCCAATCACTCATGCAAAACTCATCCTCTCACACGCACACCAAATCAGACAAAACGCACCCTCACACACATACACACTTACATCCAATCACACATGCAAAACACGCCCTCTCGCACGCGAGCGCACACACTTACACACATACATATACACATGCAAGCACACACACAAGCACACTGGATGAGAAATCTACGAGAAGATTCTCCTCCAGAAGGCAGCCACTCTCCTCAGTGTCTTCCTCAGAGGATGAACCTCTCGGTCCTCCACGAAGCTGTCGTCGTCCTCATCCTCATAGACCCAGTAGTCACTGTCGTCGTCACTAGGGACAGGGTAATAATCGACGTATGTGATGGTGACTGGGGCAGGGAGCGTCTCGCCGTGGTCAGGGCGGGCCCAGAACGGGGTGAAAACACTCAGAGGATTGGGAGAGGGAGTCGGGGACGCAGCCTGGGGACGCTACATCAGTGATGGGGGAGGGAGGGAGAAAGGAGGGTCATTGGGCGAGGTTTTAAGGAGGTTTTCAAAGACAAATTGCAAGAGAAAGTCAGAGTGCAATGCCCCTGGTTACACATGCTATGAGACGGTAGCCCACGAGAAACAAGTTGATAGACTGTTATTGTGTAAATGGGAGAGGGGTACCCTGGGACTCATTTTCAGCACACCATAACGGTGGAAATATGATAACATGTCACTGGTATGCGTAAGAGGACATCGATACAAGGACAAAAGAAGCAAGCTATTCGGTCGAATCTGAAGAACAGGTAGATAAAATACATACACAGTCGGATTTCTCATCCAGCGACGGCCATAAACTCGCAGCAGGAGTGACATGATACCGGATCATATCTTCCCGTGCTGAAAATCACCAAAACAACACATTTAAATGCACTTTACATATACATGACGTGAACAATGGAGGCAAAATGATTTGGGGGCCGTCTGAAGGATAGCGAGTCAATCAGATTCCGATAATAAACACCCTTGGGTTAATAGAAACCTTTTGGGGACACGTATAGGCCACGAATGCGTTCAAGGAAATAAAACGGACATTTAATCGTTGTGTTGATACACAGTGCATCTTTAAGTAATAGCCCGCACGTTTGAAAGAGAAGTTTACAAATATAAATGTACCAAAGTTAAGTCTTATATATATGAAAAAAACATCTGTAGCAATTTAACAACATCGTCCGTCAGATGTAAATACCAACAGCTCTCATTTCAGTCGCAGAAATGACATTGACAAGATACAGATTTCTGAATTTTCACAAATTGCAAATGGCGGCCAGTCATCCTCACTGATCCTGCTGGTGAACAACGTCCAATTTCAGTGTAAATCTACATATTAACACTTTAAAATACAATAACTGTCTTCTTAAATACCTTGAATATGCAGCCTTGTAAACATCTTGTTAGTAGAAGTCCTCGAAACCATGTTGTAGTCAACGAAATGCAGAGCGATAGCAAGCAAGAGCGATATTGAATCTGTTAAAAACAGAGGGGGCCGTTGGCAACGACAACGGTTACTATGTTATGGAGACGAAGTCAGAACGAGGCGTCATCGTCCATTTCCGGCAACGTCAAACAGCCAGGTGTAGCTGCATGCCATGGGGCCAAACACTTGGCGACTTTTAGGTTTCAAACCTTTGCCTATATACTCAAACGTCGGATATATGGTAGTTCACTACCAAGTCGTGCCTGTTAGCTGTTGAAAAGAAACTATTCACTCTCTAAAGCCGTGTTAAGTTTTGTACCAATAAGAAATGTTTAGGTTTCGTTTTCAGTTGGAAAGATCTGTGCCTTCCGATTCCTTTTTTTTCGCTATTTCATAGATGTTTATATAAGAAACAGACGTTGCAGTCTATACACTTGCAGTCCCGATTATAATGGCCAATTATACTTCGTTATTAACGGTATTTACATGATGCTGAAATATAGAGGATAAGATTTCTGGACGGGGCCTTTTGTTGTGATAAAGACGGGAAGAAAGTCCTGAACTGTCGGCGCAGAAGCAAACGTCTAAATAAAAGGAAGCAGATGATCCTGGTCAGACGGCCGTTGTCATGGTTTCCGTCGGTGATAGAATGAAGGCCAGGTTGTGTTTGTTTTGACCCCGAGTATCAACTGGCTAACTGGTGAACGTATCTTATTTCTGGCAAAGACAATTCATCCGACCTGGGAACGGTCTACTGGTGTGTAGCTCGTGATGTACGTTTAAGGTTGCCGGTAGCTGCACTAATTGCTGCTGGAAGACAAGCTGCACAGTTCGTCTACTAGGTTCTACTCCAGCCAATCAGAACCAGTTGCGACTGTGCCTATTGGTAGGGAGTCTTCAATGCAGATCGAGAGATATCTGCAGGCTGTGCTTGGATGATATTGTGGAAGATTTTTATGTCTTTGCAATGTACATCCATCCAGTTATTAAAACTGGCCATGTTTTTCTATATTTAGTACTGTCTTTTTCAACATGATGACTTATGTTTGATGTGACCACAGATATTTTCAAGTAGGTGACATTTGGCGCGGAACTGGGGGTGGTGTGTTTAGCTTCCTGTACTTGGAAAAGGAGCTGGCTGAGCAAGTCATGGCCAGACTGTGCACACACGTACAGGTAATAGCTGTTGAATGCTTAATTATTATTTTTTAAATATAACGTTATTATAGAAGTCTGTGGGAAAACATTTGGTTGTGTGTAACCACAAAACTCGCACTAATAAGCCGACAGGAGTGGCCTCCCCTTGCTCATTGGTCCAGAAGAAGCTGGATAAGGGACCAGTCCATCCATTCCCCACAAATACACATGAGATATAAGCTTATTAACTTGCCTGTGGCATTACTTTGTTTTTTGTATACATGATTCGTTTATGAATTTAACGCCGCCTCTACATGCTATTTCCAGCTGTATTACCGCTCATCCAAATGCCAAGGCAGGGTCCCGGCTGTTTAACGAGACTGCCAAGCCCCACTCCCCTGAATCCCGAAAACCATCTAATTTCTCACTCTGAGTCTCATTGCTCAACCCTGTATCCCGAATACCAACTACTTAACACAAATCTCAAAAGCATTGACACAAGGGTGTGGCTTGAGGTTTACTTGCTAAAAAAATATCTAAAAAAAACTATATATATATATATAAAGGAAATATTTACGTGCACCATTATTTTTTATTTAAATGTTAAATCTGCGTACCAAATGCGATTTTATTCGGGTCCCGCGTACCACACTGCTGAATCCCTAATACCCTCTAAAGGGACCCCTGAATCCCGCGTACCAAAAGGGATTTAATTTATTAGGTTGTTCCGTCCAATATACAGCTACACGCTGTAAATCTCCCAGGTCGACATGGAAGTAACGTGTCCCTTCTGTTCCCACTCAATGTTCAAGATGAACATACATGATGAATAAAACGTGAAAAGTCCATTATTTGTGCCTCCCTGCCGCGACATGGGGGAAGTGTTGCTATTAGGAGCGAACGATACTCACTCATCCACTTATTGACTTTGGAGTCACGGGGGGCGGTTGGGTAGCCTAGTGGTTAAAGCGTTCGCTCGTCACGCCAAAGACCCGGGCTCGATTCCCCATACTAGTAGTACAGTGTGTGAAGGCCATTTCTGGTGTCCCCCGCCATTGAAATATTGCTAAAACCGGCGTAAAACCATACTCACTCACTTGGGAGTCATGGACGTGCATATGCATGGGGATATTGGGATTTTCGTGTCTAAACATTCAAGGGGAGACTAGACCTGGTCAAATTGGCAGTCCTAGTCGGTTGGGTTCAAGTTTTTCAAACATAACTTTGTTTGCTTGATGGAATTGTATGTAGTCTATGTCTATCTAAGAGTTCATGAGTACCCTAATTGTCCCAGTCTCATACAAGGCACTAATTACTACGTCTATACCTGGACTGAAAATAAGCGCTTGTCGAGGAGCACAGGACCTCTTTCAGTCTTAAAATATATCTAAATATCTAAAGACGGTAGCGGTAAAACAGTCACAAACAGCGAAGGGAGACTACTCTCGATCATTCACGTTTTCGTGAAACTTATAGTAAGTGAAGTGATCGTAAAATAACCAGTGTTCTGACATCAACTTCGTAGCTAGGGCAACTTCGGGTTTGCCATCACAGACTTCTAGTAGAATACTCTTGGCTAGAAGACAGCAACACAGCGGGATAGGGCAAATGACCCCCTTAATTTCTTCATTTGTTAATTAGTTTACCATGTATAACAACTTCAAGATATCTTAAGACCAGACTCGGTTCAGCCGCCTCTCCTGCTGTGTTGCTGTCATCTTGTCGTTATAAGATCCAAGGAAGGAAGGAAAACAGACTCTTGTGTATACCATTCATTAATATTTATTTAGATATTATCAAGAAATAGAATGGCAAGTGCCAAAAGAAAGTATCTGAATCGGGGCCAAAAAGGAAGAACAGTCCTCTTGTTAGAAGACAAATAAAGTTGGAAATGTCAGCCAAAGGGTATGCCAAAACATACTAGATCGAAAGAGTGAATCCACAAATAAGCCAAAAGGATGTAGCCAAAATAGACCAAAAGGGAGAACAGTTTATTAGACGAGCACCAAAAAACATCCTCTCACTCAAAATCATTTAAACCCGAACATGCACGCAAAACACATCTACATCACCCATACACACTCACACTAAATCACACATGCAAAACACACCCTCTCACATGCATACACAATCACGCATACAAAACACACCCTCTCACATGCAGAATACAATTACACATGCAAAACACACCCTCTCACATGCAGAATACAATTACACATGCAAAACACACCCTCTCACATGTACACACAATCACACATGCAAAACACACCCTCTCACATGCAGAATACAATTACACATGCAAAACACACCCTCTCACATGCAGAATACAATTACACATGCAAAACACACCCTCTCACATGCAGAATACAATTACACATGCAAAACACACCCTCTCACATGCAGAATACAATTTATTACACATGCAAAACAAACCCTCTCACATGCACACACAATTACACATGCAAAACAAACCCTCTCACATGCACACACAATCACACATGCAAAACACACACTCTCACATGCACACACAATTACACATGCAAAACAAACCCTCTCACATGCACACACAATCACACATGCAAAACCTATCCTCTCACATGCACACACAATTACACATGCAAAACACACCCTCTCACATGCACACACAATCACACATGCAAAACACGCCCTCTCATGTGCACACACAATCACACAATCATGCAAAACACATCTCGCATACACCACCATGCAATCACACATGCAAAATCCACCATACTAAAACACACTTCCACCCAATCACTCATGCAAAACTCATCCTCTCACACGCACACCAAATCAGACAAAACGCACCCTCACACACATACACACTTACATCCAATCACACATGCAAAACACGCCCTCTCGCACGCGAGCGCACACACTTACACACATACATATACACATGCAAGCACACACACAAGCACACTGGATGAGAAATCTACGAGAAGATTCTCCTCCAGAAGGCAGCCACTCTCCTCAGTGTCTTCCTCAGAGGATGAACCTCTCGGTCCTCCACGAAGCTGTCGTCGTCCTCATCCTCATAGACCCAGTAGTCACTGTCGTCGTCACTAGGGGCAGGGTAATAATCGACGTATGTGATGGTGACTGGGGCAGGGAGCGTCTCGCCGTGGTCAGGGCGGGCCCAGAACGGGGTGAAAACACTCAGAGGATTGGGAGAGGGAGTCGGGGACGCAGCCTGGGGACGCTACATCAGTGATGGGGGAGGGAGGGAGAAAGGAAGGTCATTGGGCGAGGTTTTAAGGAGGTTTTCAAAGACAAATTGCAAGAGAAAGTCAGAGTGCAATGCCCCTGGTTACACATGCTATGAGACGGTAGCCCACGAGAAACAAGTTGATAGACTGTTATTGTGTAAATGGGAGAGGGGTACCCTGGGACTCATTTTCAGCACACCATAACGGTGGAAATATGATAACATGTCACTGGTATGCGTAAGAGGACATCGATACAAGGACAAAAGAAGCAAGCTATTCGGTCGAATCTGAAGAACAGGTAGATAAAATACATACACAGTCGGATTTCTCATCCAGCGACGGCCATAAACTCGCAGCAGGAGTGACATGATACCGGATCATATCTTCCCGTGCTGAAAATCACCAAAACAACACATTTAAATGCACTTTACATATACATGACGTGAACAATGGAGGCAAAATGATTTGGGGGCCGTCTGAAGGATAGCGAGTCAATCAGATTCTGATAATAAACACCCTTGGGTTAATAGAAACCTTTTGGGGACACGTATAGGCCACGAATGCGTTCAAGGAAATAAAACGGACATTTAATCGTTGTGTTGATACACAGTGCATCTTTAAGTAATAGCCCGCACGTTTGAAAGAGAAGTTTACAAATATAAATGTACCAAAGTTAAGTCTTATATATATGAAAAAAACATCTGTAGCAATTTAACAACATCGTCCGTCAGATGTAAATACCAACAGCTCTCATTTCAGTCGCAGAAATGACATTGACAAGATACAGATTTCTGAAGTTTCACAAATTGCAAATGGCGGCCAGTCATCCTCACCGATCCTGCTGGTGAACAACGTCCAATTTCAGTGTAAATCTACATATTAACACTTTAAAATACAATAACTGTCTTCTTAAATACCTTGAATATGCAGCCTTGTAAACATCTTGTTAGTAGAAGTCCTCGAAACCATGTTGTAGTCAACGAAATGCAGCGCGATAGCAAGCAAGAGCGATAGTGAATCTGTTAAAAACAGAAGGGGACGTTGGCAACGACAACGGTTACTATGTTATGGAGACGAAGTCAGAACGAGGCGTCATCGTCCATTTCCGGCAACGTCAAACAGCCAGGTGTAGCTGCATGCCATGGGGCCAAACACTTGGCGACTTTTAGGTTTCAAACCTTTGCCTATATACTCAAACGTCGGATATATGGTAGTTCACTACCAAGTCGTGCCTGTTAGCTGTTGAAAAGAAACTATTCACTCTCTAAAGCCGTGTTAAGTTTTGTACCAATAAGAAAAGTTTAGGATTCGTTTTCAGTTGGAAAGATCTGTGCCTTCCGATTCCTTTTTTTTCGCTATTTCATAGATGTTTATATAAGAAACAGACGTTGCAGTCTATACACTTGCAGTCCCGATTATAATGGCCAATTATTGTTCGTTATTAACGGTATTTACATGATGCTGAAATATAGAGGATAAGATTTCTGGACGGGGCCTTTTGTTGTGATAAAGACGGGAAGAAAGTCCTGAACTGTCGGCGCAGAAGCAAACGTCTAAATAAAAGGAAGCAGATGATCCTGGTCAGACGGCCGTTGTCATGGTTTCCGTCGGTGATAGAATGAAGGCCAGGTTGTGTTTGTTTTGACCCCGAGTATCAACTGGCTAACTGGTGAACGTATCTTATTTCTGGCAAAGACAATTCATCCGACCTGGGAACGGTCTACTGGTGTGTAGCTCGTGATGTACGTTTAAGGTTGCCGGTAGCTGCACTAATTGCTGCTGGAAGACAAGCTGCGCAGTTCGTCTACTAGGTTCTACTCCAGCCAATCAGAACCAGTTGCGACTGTGCCTATTGGTAGGGAGTCTTCAATGCAGATCGAGAGATATCTGCAGGCTGTGCTTGGATGATATTGTGGAAGATTTTTATGTCTTTGCAATGTACATCCATCCAGTTATTAAAACTGGCCATGTTTTTCTATATTTAGTACTGTCTTTTTCAACATGATGACTTATGTTTGATGTGACCACAGATATTTTCAAGTAGGTGACATTTGGCGCGGAACTGGGGGTGGTGTGTTTAGCTTCCTGTACTTGGAAAAGGAGCTGGCTAAGCAAGTCATGGCCAGACTGTGCACACACGTACAGGTAATAACTGTTGAATGCTTAATTATTATTTTTTAAATATAACTTTATTATAGAAGTCTGTGGGAAAACATTTGGTTGTGTGTAACCACAAAACTCTCACTAATAAGCCGACAGGAGTGGTCTCCCCTTGCTCATTGGTCCAGAAGAAGCTGGATATGGGACCGGTCCATCCATTCCCCACAAATACACATGAGATATAAGCTTATTAACTTGCCTGTAGCATTACTTTGTTTTTTGTATACATGATTCGTTTATGAATTTAACGCCGCCTCTACATGCTATTTCCAGCTGTATTACCGCTCATCCAAATGCCAAGGCAGGGTCCCGGCTGTTTAACGAGACTGCCAAGCCCCACTCCCCTGAATCCCGAAAACCATCTAATTTCTCACTCTGAGTCTCATTGCTCAACCCTGTATCCCGAATACCAACTACTTAACACAAATCTCAAAAGCATTGACACAAGGGTGTGGCTTGAGGTTTACTTGCTAAAAAAATATCTAAAAAAAACTATATATATATATAAAGGAAATATTTACGTGCACCATTATTTTTTATTTAAATGTTAAATCTGCGTACCAAATGCGATTTTATTCGGGTCCCGCGTACCACACTGCTGAATCCCTAATACCCTCTAAAGGGACCCCTGAATCCCGCGTACCAAAAGGGATTTAATTTATTAGGTTGTTCCGTCCAATATACAGCTACACGCTGTAAATCTCCCAGGTCGACATGGAAGTAACGTGTCCCTTCTGTTCCCACTCAATGTTCAAGATGAACATACATGATGAATAAAACGTGAGAAGTACATTATTTGTGCCTCCCTGCCGCGACATGGGGGAAGTGTTGCTATTAGGAGCGAACGATACTCACTCAGCCACTTATTGACTTTGGAGTCACGGGGGGCGGTTGGGTAGCCTAGTGGTTAAAGCGTTCGCTCGTCACGCCAAAGACCCGGGCTCGATTCCCCATACTAGTAGTACAGTGTGTGAAGGCCATTTCTGGTGTCCCCCGCCATTGAAATATTGCTAAAACCGGCGTAAAACCATACTCACTCACTTGGAGTCATGGACGTGCATATGCATGGGGATATTGGGATTTTCTTGTCTAAACATTCAAGTGGAGACTAGACCTGGTCAAATTGGCAGTCCTAGTCGGTTGGGTTCAAGTTTTTCAAACATAACTTTGTTTGCTTGATGGAATTGTATGTAGTCTATGTCTATCTAAGAGTTCATGAGTACCCTAATTGTCCCAGTCTCATACAAGGCACTAATTACTACGTCTATACCTGGACTGAAAATAAGCGCTTGTCGAGGAGCACAGGACCTCTTTCAGTCTTAAAATATATCTAAATATCTAAAGACGGTAGCGGTAAAACAGTCACAAACAGCGAAGGGAGACTACTCTCGATCATTCACGTTTTCGTGAAACTTATAGTAAGTGAAGTGATCGTAAAATAACCAGTGTTCTGACATCAACTTCGTAGCTAGGGCAACTTCGGGTTTGTCATCACAGACTTCTAGTAGAATACTCTTGGCTAGAAGACAGCAACACAGCGGGATAGGGCAAATGACCCCCTTAATTTCTTCATTTGTTAATTAGTTTACCATGTATAACAACTTCAAGATATCTTAAGACCAGACTCGGTTCAGCCGCCTCTCCTGCTGTGTTGCTGTCATCTTGTCGTTATAAGATCCAAGGAAGGAAGGAAAACAGACTCTTGTGTATACCATTCATTAATATTTATTTAGATATTATCAAGAAATAGAATGGCAAGTGCCAAAAGAAAGTATCTGAATCGGGGCCAAAAAGGAAGAACAGTCCTCTTGTTAGAAGACAAATAAACTTGGAAATGTCAGCCAAAGGGTATGCCAAAACATACTAGATCGAAAGAGTGAGTCCACAAATAAGCCAAAAGGATGTAGCCAAAATAGACCAAAAGGGAGAACAGTTTATTAGACGAGCACCAAAAAACATCCTCTCACTCAAAATCATTTAAACCCGAACATGCACGCAAAACACATCAACATCACCCATACACACTCACACTAAATCACACATGCAAAACACACCCTCTCACATGCATACACAATCACGCATACAAAACACACCCTCTCACATGCAGAATACAATTACACATGCAAAACACACCCTCTCACATGCAGAATACAATTACACATGCAAAACACACCCTCTCACATGTACACACAATTACACATGCAAAACACACCCTCTCACATGCAGAATACAATTACACATGCAAAACACACCCTCTCACATGCAGAATACAATTACACATGCAAAACACACCCTCTCACATGCAGAATACAATTACACATGCAAAACACACCCTCTCACATGCAGAATACAATTTATTACACATGCAAAACAAACCCTCTCACATGCACACACAATTACACATGCAAAACAAACCCTGTCACATGCACACACAATCACACATGCAAAACACACACTCTCACATGCACACACAATTACACATGCAAAACAAACCCTCTCACATGCACACACAATCACACATGCAAAACCTATCCTCTCACATGCACACACAATTACACATGCAAAACACACCCTCTCACATGCACACACAATCACACATGCAAAACACGCCCTCTCATGTGCACACACAATCACACAATCATGCAAAACACATCTCGCATACACCACCATGCAATCACACATGCAAAATCCACCATACTAAAACACATTTGCACCCAATCACTCATGCAAAACTCATCCTCTCACACGCACACCAAATCAGACAAAACGCACCCTCACACACATACACACTTACATCCAATCACACATGCAAAACACGCCCTCTCGCACGCGCGCGCACACACTTACACACATACATATACACATGCAAGCACACACACAAGCACACTGGATGAGAAATCTACGAGAAGATTCTCCTCCAGAAGGCAGCCACTCTCCTCAGTGTCTTCCTCAGAGGATGAACCTCTCGGTCCTCCACGAAGCTGTCGTCGTCCTCATCCTCATAGACCCAGTAGTCACTGTCGTCGTCACTAGGGGCAGGGTAATAATCGACGTATGTGATGGTGACTGGGGCAGGGAGCGTCTCGCCGTGGTCAGGGCGGGCCCAGAACGGGGTGAAAACACTCAGAGGATTGGGAGAGGGAGTCGGGGACGCAGCCTGGGGACGCTACATCAGTGATGGGGGAGGGAGGGAGAAAGGAAGGTCATTGGGCGAGGTTTTAAGGAGGTTTTCAAAGACAAATTGCAAGAGAAAGTCAGAGTGCAATGCCCCTGGTTACACATGCTATGAGACGGTAGCCCACGAGAAACAAGTTGATAGACTGTTATTGTGTAAATGGGAGAGGGGTACCCTGGGACTCATTTTCAGCACACCATAACGGTGGAAATATGATAACATGTCACTGGTATGCGTAAGAGGACATCGATACAAGGACAAAAGAAGCAAGCTATTCGGTCGAATCTGAAGAACACGTAGATAAAATACATACACAGTCGGATTTCTCATCCAGCGACGGCCATAAACTCGCAGCAGGAGTGACATGATACCGGATCATATCTTCCCGTGCTGAAAATCACCAAAACAACACATTTAAATGCACTTTACATATACATGACGTGAACAATGGAGGCAAAATGATTTGGGGGCCGTCTGAAGGATAGCGAGTCAATCAGATTCTGATAATAAACACCCTTGGGTTAATAGAAACCTTTTGGGGACACGTATAGGCCACGAATGCGTTCAAGGAAATAAAACGGACATTTAATCGTTGTGTTGATACACAGTGCATCTTTAAGTAATAGCCCGCACGTTTGAAAGAGAAGTTTACAAATATAAATGTACCAAAGTTAAGTCTTATATATATGAAAAAAACATCTGTAGCAATTTAACAACATCGTCCGTCAGATGTAAATACCAACAGCTCTCATTTCAGTCGCAGAAATGACATTGACAAGATACAGATTTCTGAAGTTTCACAAATTGCAAATGGCGGCCAGTCATCCTCACCGATCCTGCTGGTGAACAACGTCCAATTTCAGTGTAAATCTACATATTAACACTTTAAAATACAATAACTGTCTTCTTAAATACCTTGAATATGCAGCCTTGTAAACATCTTGTTAGTAGAAGTCCTCGAAACCATGTTGTAGTCAACGAAATGCAGAGCGATAGCAAGCAAGAGCGATAGTGAATCTGTTAAAAACAGAAGGGGACGTTGGCAACGACAACGGTTACTATGTTATGGAGACGAAGTCAGAACGAGGCGTCATCGTCCATTTCCGGCAACGTCAAACAGCCAGGTGTAGCTGCATGCCATGGGGCCAAACACTTGGCGACTTTTAGGTTTCAAACCTTTGCCTATATACTCAAACGTCGGATATATGGTAGTTCACTACCAAGTCGTGCCTGTTAGCTGTTGAAAAGAAACTATTCACTCTCTAAAGCCGTGTTAAGTTTTGTACCAATAAGAAAAGTTTAGGATTCGTTTTCAGTTGGAAAGATCTGTGCCTTCCGATTCCTTTTTTTTCGCTATTTCATAGATGTTTATATAAGAAACAGACGTTGCAGTCTATACACTTGCAGTCCCGATTATAATGGCCAATTATACTTCGTTATTAACGGTATTTACATGATGCTGAAATATAGAGGATAAGATTTCTGGACGGGGCCTTTTGTTGTGATAAAGACGGGAAGAAAGTCCTGAACTGTCGGCGCAGAAGCAAACGTCTAAATAAAAGGAAGCAGATGATCCTGGTCAGACGGCCGTTGTCATGGTTTCCGTCGGTGATAGAATGAAGGCCAGGTTGTGTTTGTTTTGACCCCGAGTATCAACTGGCTAACTGGTGAACGTATCTTATTTCTGGCAAAGACAATTCATCCGACCTGGGAACGGTCTACTGGTGTGTAGCTCGTGATGTACGTTTAAGGTTGCCGGTAGCTGCACTAATTGCTGCTGGAAGACAAGCTGCGCAGTTCGTCTACTAGGTTCTACTCCAGCCAATCAGAACCAGTTGCGACTGTGCCTATTGGTAGGGAGTCTTCAATGCAGATCGAGAGATATCTGCAGGCTGTGCTTGGATGATATTGTGGAAGATTTTTATGTCTTTGCAATGTACATCCATCCAGTTATTAAAACTGGCCATGTTTTTCTATATTTAGTACTGTCTTTTTCAACATGATGACTTATGTTTGATGTGACCACAGATATTTTCAAGTAGGTGACATTTGGCGCGGAACTGGGGGTGGTGTGTTTAGCTTCCTGTACTTGGAAAAGGAGCTGGCTGAGCAAGTCATGGCCAGACTGTGCACACACGTACAGGTAATAACTGTTGAATGCTTAATTATTATTTTTTAAATATAACTTTATTATAGAAGTCTGTGGGAAAACATTTGGTTGTGTGTAACCACAAAACTCTCACTAATAAGCCGACAGGAGTGGTCTCCCCTTGCTCATTGGTCCAGAAGAAGCTGGATATGGGACCGGTCCATCCATTCCCCACAAATACACATGAGATATAAGCTTATTAACTTGCCTGTAGCATTACTTTGTTTTTTGTATACATGATTCGTTTATGAATTTAACGCCGCCTCTACATGCTATTTCCAGCTGTATTACCGCTCATCCAAATGCCAAGGCAGGGTCCCGGCTGTTTAACGAGACTGCCAAGCCCCACTCCCCTGAATCCCGAAAACCATCTAATTTCTCACTCTGAGTCTCATTGCTCAACCCTGTATCCCGAATACCAACTACTTAACACAAATCTCAAAAGCATTGACACAAGGGTGTGGCTTGAGGTTTACTTGCTAAAAAAATATCTAAAAAAAACTATGTATATATATAAAGGAAATATTTACGTGCACCATTATTTTTTATTTAAATGTTAAATCTGCGTACCAAATGCGATTTTATTCGGGTCCCGCGTACCACACTGCTGAATCCCTAATACCCTCTAAAGGGACCCCTGAATCCCGCGTACCAAAAGGGATTTAATTTATTAGGTTGTTCCGTCCAATATACAGCTACACGCTGTAAATCTCCCAGGTCGACATGGAAGTAACGTGTCCCTTCTGTTCCCACTCAATGTTCAAGATGAACATACATGATGAATAAAACGTGAGAAGTACATTATTTGTGCCTCCCTGCCGCGACATGGGGGAAGTGTTGCTATTAGGAGCGAACGATACTCACTCAGCCACTTATTGACTTTGGAGTCACGGGGGGCGGTTGGGTAGCCTAGTGGTTAAAGCGTTCGCTCGTCACGCCAAAGACCCGGGCTCGATTCCCCATACTAGTAGTACAGTGTGTGAAGGCCATTTCTGGTGTCCCCCGCCATTGAAATATTGCTAAAACCGGCGTAAAACCATACTCACTCACTTGGAGTCATGGACGTGCATATGCATGGGGATATTGGGATTTTCTTGTCTAAACATTCAAGTGGAGACTAGACCTGGTCAAATTGGCAGTCCTAGTCGGTTGGGTTCAAGTTTTTCAAACATAACTTTGTTTGCTTGATGGAATTGTATGTAGTCTATGTCTATCTAAGAGTTCATGAGTACCCTAATTGTCCCAGTCTCATACAAGGCACTAATTACTACGTCTATACCTGGACTGAAAATAAGCGCTTGTCGAGGAGCACAGGACCTCTTTCAGTCTTAAAATATATCTAAATATCTAAAGACGGTAGCGGTAAAACAGTCACAAACAGCGAAGGGAGACTACTCTCGATCATTCACGTTTTCGTGAAACTTATAGTAAGTGAAGTGATCGTAAAATAACCAGTGTTCTGACATCAACTTCGTAGCTAGGGCAACTTCGGGTTTGTCATCACAGACTTCTAGTAGAATACTCTTGGCTAGAAGACAGCAACACAGCGGGATAGGGCAAATGACCCCCTTAATTTCTTCATTTGTTAATTAGTTTACCATGTATAACAACTTCAAGATATCTTAAGACCAGACTCGGTTCAGCCGCCTCTCCTGCTGTGTTGCTGTCATCTTGTCGTTATAAGATCCAAGGAAGGAAGGAAAACAGACTCTTGTGTATACCATTCATTAATATTTATTTAGATATTATCAAGAAATAGAATGGCAAGTGCCAAAAGAAAGTATCTGAATCGGGGCCAAAAAGGAAGAACAGTCCTCTTGTTAGAAGACAAATAAACTTGGAAATGTCAGCCAAAGGGTATGCCAAAACATACTAGATCGAAAGAGTGAGTCCACAAATAAGCCAAAAGGATGTAGCCAAAATAGACCAAAAGGGAGAACAGTTTATTAGACGAGCACCAAAAAACATCCTCTCACTCAAAATCATTTAAACCCGAACATGCACGCAAAACACATCAACATCACCCATACACACTCACACTAAATCACACATGCAAAACACACCCTCTCACATGCATACACAATCACGCATACAAAACACACCCTCTCACATGCAGAATACAATTACACATGCAAAACACACCCTCTCACATGCAGAATACAATTACACATGCAAAACACACCCTCTCACATGTACACACAATTACACATGCAAAACACACCCTCTCACATGCAGAATACAATTACACATGCAAAACACACCCTCTCACATGCAGAATACAATTACACATGCAAAACACACCCTCTCACATGCAGAATACAATTACACATGCAAAACACACTCTCTCACATGCAGAATACAATTTATTACACATGCAAAACAAACCCTCTCACATGCACACACAATTACACATGCAAAACAAACCCTGTCACATGCACACACAATCACACATGCAAAACACACACTCTCACATGCACACACAATTACACATGCAAAACAAACCCTCTCACATGCACACACAATCACACATGCAAAACCTATCCTCTCACATGCACACACAATTACACATGCAAAACACACCCTCTCACATGCACACACAATCACACATGCAAAACACGCCCTCTCATGTGCACACACAATCACACAATCATGCAAAACACATCTCGCATACACCACCATGCAATCACACATGCAAAATCCACCATACTAAAACACATTTCCACCCAATCACTCATGCAAAACTCATCCTCTCACACGCACACCAAATCAGACAAAACGCACCCTCACACACATACACACTTACATCCAATCACACATGCAAAACACGCCCTCTCGCACGCGCGCGCACACACTTACACACATACATATACACATGCAAGCACACACACAAGCACACTGGATGAGAAATCTACGAGAAGATTCTCCTCCAGAAGGCAGCCACTCTCCTCAGTGTCTTCCTCAGAGGATGAACCTCTCGGTCCTCCACGAAGCTGTCGTCGTCCTCATCCTCATAGACCCAGTAGTCACTGTCGTCGTCACTAGGGGCAGGGTAATAATCGACGTATGTGATGGTGACTGGGGCAGGGAGCGTCTCGCCGTGGTCAGGGCGGGCCCAGAACGGGGTGAAAACACTCAGAGGATTGGGAGAGGGAGTCGGGGACGCAGCCTGGGGACGCTACATCAGTGATGGGGGAGGGAGGGAGAAAGGAAGGTCATTGGGCGAGGTTTTAAGGAGGTTTTCAAAGACAAATTGCAAGAGAAAGTCAGAGTGCAATGACCCTGGTTACACATGCTATGAGACGGTAGCCCACGAGAAACAAGTTGATAGACTGTTATTGTGTAAATGGGAGAGGGGTACCCTGGGACTCATTTTCAGCACACCATAACGGTGGAAATATGATAACATGTCACTGGTATGCGTAAGAGGACATCGATACAAGGACAAAAGAAGCAAGCTATTCGGTCGAATCTGAAGAACACGTAGATAAAATACATACACAGTCGGATTTCTCATCCAGCGACGGCCATAAACTCGCAGCAGGAGTGACATGATACCGGATCATATCTTCCCGTGCTGAAAATCACCAAAACAACACATTTAAATGCACTTTACATATACATGACGTGAACAATGGAGGCAAAATGATTTGGGGGCCGTCTGAAGGATAGCGAGTCAATCAGATTCTGATAATAAACACCCTTGGGTTAATAGAAACCTTTTGGGGACACGTATAGGCCACGAATGCGTTCAAGGAAATAAAACGGACATTTAATCGTTGTGTTGATACACAGTGCATCTTTAAGTAATAGCCCGCACGTTTGAAAGAGAAGTTTACAAATATAAATGTACCAAAGTTAAGTCTTATATATATGAAAAAAACATCTGTAGCAATTTAACAACATCGTCCGTCAGATGTAAATACCAACAGCTCTCATTTCAGTCGCAGAAATGACATTGACAAGATACAGATTTCTGAAGTTTCACAAATTGCAAATGGCGGCCAGTCATCCTCACCGATCCTGCTGGTGAACAACGTCCAATTTCAGTGTAAATCTACATATTAACACTTTAAAATACAATAACTGTCTTCTTAAATACCTTGAATATGCAGCCTTGTAAACATCTTGTTAGTAGAAGTCCTCGAAACCATGTTGTAGTCAACGAAATGCAGAGCGATAGCAAGCAAGAGCGATAGTGAATCTGTTAAAAACAGAAGGGGACGTTGGCAACGACAACGGTTACTATGTTATGGAGACGAAGTCAGAACGAGGCGTCATCGTCCATTTCCGGCAACGTCAAACAGCCAGGTGTAGCTGCATGCCATGGGGCCAAACACTTGGCGACTTTTAGGTTTCAAACCTTTGCCTATATACTCAAACGTCGGATATATGGTAGTTCACTACCAAGTCGTGCCTGTTAGCTGTTGAAAAGAAACTATTCACTCTCTAAAGCCGTGTTAAGTTTTGTACCAATAAGAAAAGTTTAGGATTCGTTTTCAGTTGGAAAGATCTGTGCCTTCCGATTCCTTTTTTTTCGCTATTTCATAGATGTTTATATAAGAAACAGACGTTGCAGTCTATACACTTGCAGTCCCGATTATAATGGCCAATTATACTTCGTTATTAACGGTATTTACATGATGCTGAAATATAGAGGATAAGATTTCTGGACGGGGCCTTTTGTTGTGATAAAGACGGGAAGAAAGTCCTGAACTGTCGGCGCAGAAGCAAACGTCTAAATAAAAGGAAGCAGATGATCCTGGTCAGACGGCCGTTGTCATGGTTTCCGTCGGTGATAGAATGAAGGCCAGGTTGTGTTTGTTTTGACCCCGAGTATCAACTGGCTAACTGGTGAACGTATCTTATTTCTGGCAAAGACAATTCATCCGACCTGGGAACGGTCTACTGGTGTGTAGCTCGTGATGTACGTTTAAGGTTGCCGGTAGCTGCACTAATTGCTGCTGGAAGACAAGCTGCGCAGTTCGTCTACTAGGTTCTACTCCAGCCAATCAGAACCAGTTGCGACTGTGCCTATTGGTAGGGAGTCTTCAATGCAGATCGAGAGATATCTGCAGGCTGTGCTTGGATGATATTGTGGAAGATTTTTATGTCTTTGCAATGTACATCCATCCAGTTATTAAAACTGGCCATGTTTTTCTATATTTAGTACTGTCTTTTTCAACATGATGACTTATGTTTGATGTGACCACAGATATTTTCAAGTAGGTGACATTTGGCGCGGAACTGGGGGTGGTGTGTTTAGCTTCCTGTACTTGGAAAAGGAGCTGGCTAAGCAAGTCATGGCCAGACTGTGCACACACGTACAGGTAATAACTGTTGAATGCTTAATTATTATTTTTTAAATATAACTTTATTATAGAAGTCTGTGGGAAAACATTTGGTTGTGTGTAACCACAAAACTCTCACTAATAAGCCGACAGGAGTGGTCTCCCCTTGCTCATTGGTCCAGAAGAAGCTGCATATGGGACCGGTCCATCCATTCCCCACAAATACACATGAGATATAAGCTTATTAACTTGCCTGTAGCATTACTTTGTTTTTTGTATACATGATTCGTTTATGAATTTAACGCCGCCTCTACATGCTATTTCCAGCTGTATTACCGCTCATCCAAATGCCAAGGCAGGGTCCCGGCTGTTTAACGAGACTGCCAAGCCCCACATCCCTGAATCCCGAAAACCATCTAATTTCTCACTCTGAGTCTCATTGCTCAACCCTGTATCCCGAATACCAACTACTTAACACAAATCTCAAAAGCATTGACACAAGGGTGTGGCTTGAGGTTTACTTGCTAAAAAAATATCTAAAAAAAACTATATATATATATAAAGGAAATATTTACGTGCACCATTATTTTTTATTTAAATGTTAAATCTGCGTACCAAATGCGATTTTATTCGGGTCCCGCGTACCACACTGCTGAATCCCTAATACCCTCTAAAGGGACCCCTGAATCCCGCGTACCAAAAGGGATTTAATTTATTAGGTTGTTCCGTCCAATATACAGCTACACGCTGTAAATCTCCCAGGTCGACATGGAAGTAACGTGTCCCTTCTGTTCCCACTCAATGTTCAAGATGAACATACATGATGAATAAAACGTGAGAAGTACATTATTTGTGCCTCCCTGCCGCGACATGGGGGAAGTGTTGCTATTAGGAGCGAACGATACTCACTCAGCCACTTATTGACTTTGGAGTCACGGGGGGCGGTTGGGTAGCCTAGTGGTTAAAGCGTTCGCTCGTCACGCCAAAGACCCGGGCTCGATTCCCCATACTAGTAGTACAGTGTGTGAAGGCCATTTCTGGTGTCCCCCGCCATTGAAATATTGCTAAAACCGGCGTAAAACCATACTCACTCACTTGGAGTCATGGACGTGCATATGCATGGGGATATTGGGATTTTCGTGTCTAAACATTCAAGTGGAGACTAGACCTGGTCAAATTGGCAGTCCTAGTCGGTTGGGTTCAAGTTTTTCAAACATAACTTTGTTTGCTTGATGGAATTGTATGTAGTCTATGTCTATCTAAGAGTTCATGAGTACCCTAATTGTCCCAGTCTCATACAAGGCACTAATTACTACGTCTATACCTGGACTGAAAATAAGCGCTTGTCGAGGAGCACAGGACCTCTTTCAGTCTTAAAATATATCTAAATATCTAAAGACGGTAGCGGTAAAACAGTCACAAACAGCGAAGGGAGACTACTCTCGATCATTCACGTTTTCGTGAAACTTATAGTAAGTGAAGTGATCGTAAAATAACCAGTGTTCTGACATCAACTTCGTAGCTAGGGCAACTTCGGGTTTGTCATCACAGACTTCTAGTAGAATACTCTTGGCTAGAAGACAGCAACACAGCGGGATAGGGCAAATGACCCCCTTAATTTCTTCATTTGTTAATTAGTTTACCATGTATAACAACTTCAAGATATCTTAAGACCAGACTCGGTTCAGCCGCCTCTCCTGCTGTGTTGCTGTCATCTTGTCGTTATAAGATCCAAGGAAGGAAGGAAAACAGACTCTTGTGTATACCATTCATTAATATTTATTTAGATATTATCAAGAAATAGAATGGCAAGTGCCAAAAGAAAGTATCTGAATCGGGGCCAAAAAGGAAGAACAGTCCTCTTGTTAGAAGACAAATAAACTTGGAAATGTCAGCCAAAGGGTATGCCAAAACATACTAGATCGAAAGAGTGAGTCCACAAATAAGCCAAAAGGATGTAGCCAAAATAGACCAAAAGGGAGAACAGTTTATTAGACGAGCACCAAAAAACATCCTCTCACTCAAAATCATTTAAACCCGAACATGCACGCAAAACACATCAACATCACCCATACACACTCACACTAAATCACACATGCAAAACACACCCTCTCACATGCATACACAATCACGCATACAAAACACACCCTCTCACATGCAGAATACAATTACACATGCAAAACACACCCTCTCACATGCAGAATACAATTACACATGCAAAACACACCCTCTCACATGTACACACAATTACACATGCAAAACACACCCTCTCACATGCAGAATACAATTACACATGCAAAACACACCCTCTCACATGCAGAATACAATTACACATGCAAAACACACCCTCTCACATGCAGAATACAATTACACATGCAAAACACACCCTCTCACATGCAGAATACAATTTATTACACATGCAAAACAAACCCTCTCACATGCACACACAATTACACATGCAAAACAAACCCTCTCACATGCACACACAATCACACATGCAAAACACACACTCTCACATGCACACACAATTACACATGCAAAACAAACCCTCTCACATGCACACACAATCACACATGCAAAACCTATCCTCTCACATGCACACACAATTACACATGCAAAACACACCCTCTCACATGCACACACAATCACACATGCAAAACACGCCCTCTCATGTGCACACACAATCACACAATCATGCAAAACACATCTCGCATACACCACCATGCAATCACACATGCAAAATCCACCATACTAAAACACATTTCCACCCAATCACTCATGCAAAACTCATCCTCTCACACGCACACCAAATCAGACAAAACGCACCCTCACACACATACACACTTACATCCAATCACACATGCAAAACACGCCCTCTCGCACGCGCGCGCACACACTTACACACATACATATACACATGCAAGCACACACACAAGCACACTGGATGAGAAATCTACGAGAAGATTCTCCTCCAGAAGGCAGCCACTCTCCTCAGTGTCTTCCTCAGAGGATGAACCTCTCGGTCCTCCACGAAGCTGTCGTCGTCCTCATCCTCATAGACCCAGTAGTCACTGTCGTCGTCACTAGGGGCAGGGTAATAATCGACGTATGTGATGGTGACTGGGGCAGGGAGCGTCTCGCCGTGGTCAGGGCGGGCCCAGAACGGGGTGAAAACACTCAGAGGATTGGGAGAGGGAGTCGGGGACGCAGCCTGGGGACGCTACATCAGTGATGGGGGAGGGAGGGAGAAAGGAAGGTCATTGGGCGAGGTTTTAAGGAGGTTTTCAAAGACAAATTGCAAGAGAAAGTCAGAGTGCAATGACCCTGGTTACACATGCTATGAGACGGTAGCCCACGAGAAACAAGTTGATAGACTGTTATTGTGTAAATGGGAGAGGGGTACCCTGGGACTCATTTTCAGCACACCATAACGGTGGAAATATGATAACATGTCACTGGTATGCGTAAGAGGACATCGATACAAGGACAAAAGAAGCAAGCTATTCGGTCGAATCTGAAGAACAGGTAGATAAAATACATACACAGTCGGATTTCTCATCCAGCGACGGCCATAAACTCGCAGCAGGAGTGACATGATACCGGATCATATCTTCCCGTGCTGAAAATCACCAAAACAACACATTTAAATGCACTTTACATATACATGACGTGAACAATGGAGGCAAAATGATTTGGGGGCCGTCTGAAGGATAGCGAGTCAATCAGATTCTGATAATAAACACCCTTGGGTTAATAGAAACCTTTTGGGGACACGTATAGGCCACGAATGCGTTCAAGGAAATAAAACGGACATTTAATCGTTGTGTTGATACACAGTGCATCTTTAAGTAATAGCCCGCACGTTTGAAAGAGAAGTTTACAAATATAAATGTACCAAAGTTAAGTCTTATATATATGAAAAAAACATCTGTAGCAATTTAACAACATCGTCCGTCAGATGTAAATACCAACAGCTCTCATTTCAGTCGCAGAAATGACATTGACAAGATACAGATTTCTGAAGTTTCACAAATTGCAAATGGCGGCCAGTCATCCTCACCGATCCTGCTGGTGAACAACGTCCAATTTCAGTGTAAATCTACATATTAACACTTTAAAATACAATAACTGTCTTCTTAAATACCTTGAATATGCAGCCTTGTAAACATCTTGTTAGTAGAAGTCCTCGAAACCATGTTGTAGTCAACGAAATGCAGAGCGATAGCAAGCAAGAGCGATAGTGAATCTGTTAAAAACAGAAGGGGACGTTGGCAACGACAACGGTTACTATGTTATGGAGACGAAGTCAGAACGAGGCGTCATCGTCCATTTCCGGCAACGTCAAACAGCCAGGTGTAGCTGCATGCCATGGGGCCAAACACTTGGCGACTTTTAGGTTTCAAACCTTTGCCTATATACTCAAACGTCGGATATATGGTAGTTCACTACCAAGTCGTGCCTGTTAGCTGTTGAAAAGAAACTATTCACTCTCTAAAGCCGTGTTAAGTTTTGTACCAATAAGAAAAGTTTAGGATTCGTTTTCAGTTGGAAAGATCTGTGCCTTCCGATTCCTTTTTTTTCGCTATTTCATAGATGTTTATATAAGAAACAGACGTTGCAGTCTATACACTTGCAGTCCCGATTATAATGGCCAATTATACTTCGTTATTAACGGTATTTACATGATGCTGAAATATAGAGGATAAGATTTCTGGACGGGGCCTTTTGTTGTGATAAAGACGGGAAGAAAGTCCTGAACTGTCGGCGCAGAAGCAAACGTCTAAATAAAAGGAAGCAGATGATCCTGGTCAGACGGCCGTTGTCATGGTTTCCGTCGGTGATAGAATGAAGGCCAGGTTGTGTTTGTTTTGACCCCGAGTATCAACTGGCTAACTGGTGAACGTATCTTATTTCTGGCAAAGACAATTCATCCGACCTGGGAACGGTCTACTGGTGTGTAGCTCGTGATGTACGTTTAAGGTTGCCGGTAGCTGCACTAATTGCTGCTGGAAGACAAGCTGCGCAGTTCGTCTACTAGGTTCTACTCCAGCCAATCAGAACCAGTTGCGACTGTGCCTATTGGTAGGGAGTCTTCAATGCAGATCGAGAGATATCTGCAGGCTGTGCTTGGATGATATTGTGGAAGATTTTTATGTCTTTGCAATGTACATCCATCCAGTTATTAAAACTGGCCATGTTTTTCTATATTTAGTACTGTCTTTGTCAACATGATGACTTATGTTTGATGTGACCACAGATATTTTCAAGTAGGTGACATTTGGCGCGGAACTGGGGGTGGTGTGTTTAGCTTCCTGTTCTTGGAAAAGGAGCTGGCTAAGCAAGTCATGGCCAGACTGTGCACACACGTACAGGTAATAACTGTTGAATGCTTAATTATTATTTTTTAAATATAACTTTATTATAGAAGTCTGTGGGAAAACATTTGGTTGTGTGTAACCACAAAACTCTCACTAATAAGCCGACAGGAGTGGTCTCCCCTTGCTCATTGGTCCAGAAGAAGCTGCATATGGGACCGGTCCATCCATTCCCCACAAATACACATGAGATATAAGCTTATTAACTTGCCTGTAGCATTACTTTGTTTTTTGTATACATGATTCGTTTATGAATTTAACGCCGCCTCTACATGCTATTTCCAGCTGTATTACCGCTCATCCAAATGCCAAGGCAGGGTCCCGGCTGTTTAACGAGACTGCCAAGCCCCACTCCCCTGAATCCCGAAAACCATCTAATTTCTCACTCTGAGTCTCATTGCTCAACCCTGTATCCCGAATACCAACTACTTAACACAAATCTCAAAAGCATTGACACAAGGGTGTGGCTTGAGGTTTACTTGCTAAAAAAATATCTAAAAAAAACTATATATATATATATATAAAGGAAATATTTACGTGCACCATTATTTTTTATTTAAATGTTAAATCTGCGTACCAAATGCGATTTTATTCGGGTCCCGCGTACCACACTGCTGAATCCCTAATACCCTCTAAAGGGACCCCTGAATCCCGCGTACCAAAAGGGATTTAATTTATTAGGTTGTTCCGTCCAATATACAGCTACACGCTGTAAATCTCCCAGGTCGACATGGAAGTAACGTGTCCCTTCTGTTCCCACTCAATGTTCAAGATGAACATACATGATGAATAAAACGTGAGAAGTACATTATTTGTGCCTCCCTGCCGCGACATGGGGGAAGTGTTGCTATTAGGAGCGAACGATACTCACTCAGCCACTTATTGACTTTGGAGTCACGGGGGGCGGTTGGGTAGCCTAGTGGTTAAAGCGTTCGCTCGTCACGCCAAAGACCCGGGCTCGATTCCCCATACTAGTAGTACAGTGTGTGAAGGCCATTTCTGGTGTCCCCCGCCATTGAAATATTGCTAAAACCGGCGTAAAACCATACTCACTCACTTGGAGTCATGGACGTGCATATGCATGGGGATATTGGGATTTTCGTGTCTAAACATTCAAGTGGAGACTAGACCTGGTCAAATTGGCAGTCCTAGTCGGTTGGGTTCAAGTTTTTCAAACATAATTTTGGTTTGCTTCATCGAATTGTATGTAGCCTATATCTATCTAAGAGTTCATGAGTACCCTAATTGTCCCAGTCTCATACAAGGCACTAATTACTACGTCTATACCTGGACTGAAAATAAGCGCTTGTCGAGGAGCACAAGACCTCTTTCAGTCTTAAAATATATCTAAATATCTAAAGACGGTAGCGGTAAAACAGTCACAAACAGCGAAGGGAGACTACTCTCGATCATTCACGTTTTCGTGAAACTTATAGTAAGTGAAGTGATCGTAAAATAACCAGTGTTCTGACATCAACTTCGTAGCTAGGGCAACTTCGGGTTTGCCATCACAGACTTCTAGTAGAATACTCTTGGCTAGAAGACAGCAACACAGCGGGATAGGGCAAATGACCCCCTTAATTTCTTCATTTGTTAATTAGTTTACCATGTATAACAACTTCAAGATATCTTAAGACCACACTCGGTTCAGCCGCCTCTCCTGCTGTGTTGCTGTCATCTTGTCGTTATAAGATCCAAGGAAGGAAGGAAAACAGACTCTTGTGTATACCATTCATTAATATTTATTTAGATATAACCAAGAAATAGAATGGCGAGTGCCAAAAGAAAGTATCTGAATCGGGGCCAAAAAGGAAGAACAGTCCTCTTGTTAGAAGACAAATAAACTTGGAAATGTCAGCCAAAGGGTATGCCAAAACATACTAGATCGAAAGAGTGAGTCCACAAATAAGCCAAAAGGATGTAGCCAAAATAGACCAAAAGGGAGAACAGTTTATTAGAGGAGCACCAAAAAACATTATTTCACACAAAATCACTTACACCCGAACATGCACGCAAAACACATCTACATCACCCATACACACTCACACTAAATCACACATGCAAAACACACCCTCTCACATGCATACACAATCACGCATACAAAACACACCCTCTCACATGCAGAATACAATTACACATGCAAAACACACCCTCTCACATGCAGAATACAATTACACATGCAAAACACACCCTCTCACATGTACACACAATCACACATGCAAAACACACCCTCTCACATGCAGAATACAATTACACATACAAAACACACCCTCTCACATGCACACACAAGCACGCATGCAAATTACACCCTCTCACATGCAGAATACAATTACACATGCAAAACACACCCTCTCACATGCAGAATACAATTTATTACACATGCAAAACAAACCCTGTCACATGCACACACAATCACACATGCAAAACACACCCTCTCACATGCACACACAATCACACATGCAAAACACACCCTTCACATGCACACACAATCACACATGCAAAACACACACTATTACATGCAGAATACAATAACACATGCAAAACACACCCTCTCACATGCAGAATACAATTACACATGCAAAACACACCCTCTCACATGCACACACAATCACACAATCATGCAAAACACATCTCGCATGCACACTCATGCAATCACATATGCAAAATCCACCATACTAAAACAAACTTCCACCCAATCACTCATGCAAAACTCATCCTCTCACACGCACACCAAATCAGACAAAACGCACCCTCACACACATACACACTTACATCCAATCACACATTCAAAACACGCCCT
Source organism: Haliotis cracherodii (assembly GCF_022045235.1). Lineage (NCBI taxonomy): Eukaryota > Metazoa > Mollusca > Gastropoda > Lepetellida > Haliotidae > Haliotis > Haliotis cracherodii. The sequence goes on along the minus strand of NW_027266319.1, from coordinate 51,521,396 downwards.
CTCGCACGCGCGAGCACACACTTACACACATACATATACACATGCAAGCACACACACAAGCACACTGGATGAGAAATCTACGAGAAGATTCTCCTCCAGAAGGCAGCCACTCTCCTCAGTGTCTTCCTCAGAGGATGAACCTCTCGGTCCTCCACGAAGCTGTCGTCATCCTCATCCTCATAGACCCAGTAGTCACTGTCGTCGTCACTAGGGGCAGGGTAATAATCGACGTAGGTGATGGTGACTGGGGCAGGGAGCGTCTCGCCGTGGTCAGGGCGGGCCCAGAACGGGGTGAAAACACTCAGAGGATTGGGAGAGGGGGTCGGGGACGCAGCCTGGGGACGCTACATCAGTGATGGGGGAGGGAGGGAGAAAGGAAGGTCATTGGGCGAGGTTTTATGGAGGTTTTCAAAGACAAATTGCAAGAGAAAGTCAGAGCGCAATGCCCCAGGTTACACATGTTATGAGACAAGCTGATAGACTGTTAGAAAGAAATCTTATTGTGTAAATGGGAGAGGTGTACCCTGGGACTCATTTTCAGCACACCATAACGGTGGAAATATAATATAATGTCACTAGTATGCGTACGAGGACATCGATACAAGGACAAAAGAAGCAAGCAATTCGGTTGAATCTGAAGAACAGGTAGATAAGATACATACACAGTCGGATTCCTCATCCAGCGACGGCCATAAACTTGCAGCAGGAGTGACATGATACCGGATCATATCTTCCCGTGCTGAAAATCACCAAAACAACACATTTTTAATGCACTCTACCTACATGGCGTGTACAATGGAAGCAAAACTATTTGGGGGGGGGGGGTCTGATGGATAGCGAGTCAAGCAGATTCCGATAATATACACCCTAGGGTTTATAGAAACCTTTTGGGGACACGTTAGGGCCACGAGAATGCGTTCAAGGAAATAAAACGGGCATTTAATCGTTATGTTGATACACAGTGCATCTTTCAGTAATAGGCCGCACTTTGAAAGAGAAGTTTACAAATATAAATGTATCAAAGTCAAGTCTCATACATATGAAAGAAACATCTGTAGTAATTTAACAACATCGTCCGTCATATTTAATTACCAACAGCTCTCATTTCAGTCGAGTAAAAGACATTGACAAGATACAGATTTCTGAAGTTTCACAAATTGCAAATGGCGGCCAGAGTCATCCCCACCGATCCTGCTGGTGAACAACGTCCAATTTCAGTGTAAATCTACATACTAACACTTTAAAATACAATAACTGTCTTCTTAAATACCTTGAATATGCAGCCTAGTAAACATCTTGTTAGTAGAAGTCCTCGAAACCATGTTGTAGTCAACGAAATGCAGAGCGATAGCAAGCAAGAGCGATAGTGAATCTGTTAAACACAGAAAGGGACGTTGGCAACGACAACGGTTACTATGTTATGGAGACGAAGTCAGAACGAGGCGTCATCGTCCATTTCCGGCAACGTCAAACAGCCAGGTGTAGCTGCATGCCATGGAGCCAAACACTTGGCGGCTTTTAGGTTTCAAACCTTTGCCTATATACTCAAACGCCGGATATATGGTAGTTCACCACCAAGTCGTACCTGTTAGCTGTTAAAAACATACAATTCACTCTCTAAAGCCGTGTTAAGATTTGTACCAATAAGAAAAGTTTAGGATTCGTTTTCAGTTGGAAAGAGCTGTGCCTTCCGATTCCTTTTTTTTTTCGCTATTTCATAGATGTTTATATAAGAAACAGACGTTACAGTCTATACACTTGCAGTCCCGATTATAATGGCCAATTATACTTCGTTATTAACGGTATTTACATGATGCTGAAATATAGAGGATAAGTTTTCTGGACGGGGCCTTTTGTTGTGATAAAGACTGGAAGAAAGTCCTAAACTGTCGGCGCAGAAGCAAACGACTAAATAAAAAGGAAGCAGATGATCCTGGTTAGACGGCCGTTGTCATGGTTTCCGTCGGTGATAAAATGAAGGCCGGGTTGTGTTTGTTTTGACCGTGAGTATTAACTGGCTAACTGGGGAACGTATCTAATTGCTGGCAAAGACAATTCATCCGACCTGGGAACGGTCTGCTGGTGTGTAGCTCGTGATGTACGTTTAAGGTTGCCGGTAGCTTCCCTAATTGCTGCTGACAGACAAGCTGCGCAATTGGTCTTGAAAACTCTTTGCTACTAGGGTCTACTCCAGCCAATCAGAACCAGTTGTCTTCAATGCAGATCGAGAGATATCTGCAGGCTGTGCTTGGATGATATTGTGTAAGATGTTTATGTCATTTAAATGTACATCCATCCAGTTATTAAAACTGGCCATGTTTTTCTGTAATTAGTACTTTTTCAACATGATGACTTATGTTTGATGTGACCACGATATTTTCAAGTAGGTTGACATTTGGCGCGGAACTGGGGGTAGTGTGTTTAGCTTCCTGTACTCGGAAAAGGAGCTGGCTAAGCAAGTCATTTTTTTTTTGGTTATTGCTGCTCTAAGACCAGACACTGCACATGTGTACAGGTAATAGCTGTTGAATGCTTAACTATTTTTAAAAAAAATATAACGTTATTATAGAAGTATGTTGGAAAATATTTGGTTGTGTGTAAGCACTAAACTCGCACTAATAAGCCGACAAGAGTGGCCTCCCTTTGCTCATTGGCCGAGAAGAAGCTGGATAAGGGAGCGGTCCATCCATTCCCCACAAACACACATGATATATAAGCTAATTAACTTGCCTGTGGCATCACTTTGTTTATTGTATTCCTGATTCGTTTAAGAATTTAACGCCGGCTCTACATAATATTTCCAGCTGTATTACCACTCATCCAAATGCCAAGGCAGGGTCCCGGCTGTTTAACGAGACTGCCAAGCCCCACTCCCCTGAATCCCGAAAACCATCTAATTTTTCACTCTGAGTCTCATTGCTCAACCCTGAATCCCGTATACCAAGTACTTTACACAAATATCAAAGGCACTGACAAAAGGGCGTTGCTTGAGGTTTACTTGATAAAAAAAATATCTATAAAAAATTAAAATATAAATGAAATATTTACGTGCACCATTATTTTTATTTAAATGTTAAATCTGCGAACCACATGCGATTGTATGTGCGTCCCGCGTACCACATTGCTGAATCCCCAATACCCTTTAAATGGACCCCTGAATCCCGCGTACCAAAAGGGGGTTGACAGCCTCTTTAATTGTAAGGCAAAGTACGTGTTCGCCTGCTCGTAATGACTGACCTGTTTTGACATTCAGCATTTTTGTCCGTGCATGTATTTGGTCAGTGAACCTGATCTACCATCTGGTCAAGATTAAACGCCTCAATTTGCTTTTAAGCTTCCCTACTTTTTAAATCAAACATGATTATGGGTAGGCCGTATATTTATACCACCACTACAATTACTATTACTACTATTAGTATACTACTATTAAAGTATTAGGTTGTTCCGTTCAATATACAGCTACACGCTGTAAATCTCCCAAGTCGACATAGGAGTAACGTGTCCCTTCTGTTCCCACTCAATGTTCAAGATGAACATACATGATGAATAAAACGTGAAAAGTCCATTATTTGTGCCTCCCTGCCGCGACATGGGGGAAGTGTTGCTATTAGTAGCGAACGATACTCTCTCAGCCACATGTTGACTTTGGAGTCACGGGGGGCAGTGTGGTAGCCTAGTGGTTAAAGCGTTCGCTCGTAACGCCGAGACCCGGGTTCGATTCCCTACATGGGTACAATGTGTGGAGCCCATTTCGGTGGTCCCCCGCCGTGATATGGTTGAAATATTGCTAAAACCATACTCATTCACTTGGATTCATGGACGTGCATATGCATGGGGATATATTGGGATGTTCGTGTCTAAACATTCAAGGGGAGACTAGACCTGGTCAAATTGGCAGTCCTTGTCGGTTTGGTTTAAGTTTTTCAAACATAACTTTGTTTGCTTGATCGAATTGTATGTAGCCTATATCTATCTAAGAGTTCATGAGTACCCTAATTGTCCCAGTCTCATACAAGGCACTAATTACTACGTCTATACCTGGACTGAAAAATAAGCACTAGTCGAGGAGCAAAAGCCCCCTTTTATTCTTAAAATTTATCTAAATTTTTAAACCCCATTTCACCTCACCTCACCTCACCTAAAGACTCGGTAACGGTAAATAAGTCACAAACTGCGAAGGGAGACTACTCTCGATCATTCACGTTTTCATGAAACTTACAGTAAGTGAAGTGATCGTAAAATAACCAGTGTTCCGACATCAACTTCGTAGCTATGGCAACCCTTGTTGATCTATTAACTTCGGGTTTGCCATCACAGACGGCTTGTAGAATACTCTCGGCTAGAAGACAGCAACACAGCGGGATAGGGCAAATGACCCCCTAAATATCTTTATTTGTTAATTAGTTTACTCTGTATAACAACTTCTTCAAGATATCTTAAGACCAGAGTCGGTTCAGCCGCCTCTCCTGCTGTGTTGCTGTCATCTTGTCGTTATTAGATCCAAGGAAGGAAGGAAAACAGACTCTTGTGTATACCATTCATTAATATTTATTTAGATATTATCAAGAAATAGAATGGCAAGTGCCAAAAGAAAGTATCTGAATCGGGGCCAAAAAGGAAGAACAGTCCTCTGATCAGAAGACAAATAAACTTGGAAATGTTAGCCAAAGGGTATGCCAAAACATACTAGATCGAAAGAGTGAGTCCAAAAATAAGCCAAAAGGATGCAGCCAAAATAGACCAAAAGGGGGAATAGTTTATTAGACGAGCACCAAAACACACCCTCTCACACAAAATCACTTACACCCGAACATGCACTCAAAACACATCTTCATCACCCATACACACTCACACACAATCAGACAAGCAGAACACACCCTTCACATGCACACACAATCACACATGCAAAACACACCCTCTCACATGCACACACAATCACACATGCAAAACACATCCTCTCACATGCACACACAATCACACATACAAAACACACCCTCTCACATGCATACACAATCACACAATCATGCAAAACAAACCCTATCACATGCACACACAATCACACAATCATGCAAAACACATCTCGCTTGGCACACTCATGCAATCGCACATGCAAAATCCATCCCCTCAATAAAACACACTTCCACCCAATCACTCATGCAAAACTCATTCTCTCACATGCAAAATCCAATCAGACAAAACGTACCCTCACACACATACACACTTACATCCAATCAAACATGCAGAACACACCCTCTCGCACGCGCACCCACACACACACACACACACACACACGCACGCACGCACGCACGCACACACAAGCAAACTGGATGAGTAATCTACGAGAAGATTCTCCTCCAGAAGGCAGCCACTCTCCTCAGTGCCTTCCTCAGAGGATGAACCTCTCGGTCCTCCACGAAGCTGTCGTCGTCCTCGTCCTCATAGACCCAGTAGTCACTGTCGTCGTCACTAGGGGCAGGAAAGTAATCGACGTAGGTGATGGTGACTGGGGCAGGGAGCGTCTCGCCGTGGTCAGAGCGGGCCCAGAACGGGCTGAAAACACTCAGAGGATTGGGAGAGGGGGTCGGGGACGCAGCCTGGGGACGCTACATCAGTGATGGGGGAGGGAGGGAGAAAGGAGGGTCATTGGGCGAGGTTTTTAGGAGGTTTTCAAAGACAAATTGCAAAAGAAAGTCAGAGTGCTATGCCCCTGGTTACACATGCTATGAGACGGTAGCCCACGACAAACAAGTTGATAGACTGTTAGAAAGAAATGTTATTGTGTAAATGGGAGAGGGGTACCCTGGGACTCATTTTCAACACACCATAATGGTGGAAATATAATATCATGTCACTAGTATGCGTACGAGGACATGGATACAAGGACAAAAGAAGCAAGCAATTCGGTTGAATCTGAAGAACAGGTAGATAAGATACATACACAGTCGGATTCCTCATCCAGCGACGGCCATAAACTCGCAGCAGGAGTGACATGATACCGGATCATATCTTCCCGTGCTGAAAATAACCAAAAACAACACCTTTAAATGCACTCTACATACATGGCGTGTACAATGGAAGCAAAACTATTTGGGGGCCGTCTGACGGATAGCGAGTCAAGCAGATTCCGATAATATACACCCTAGGGTTTATAGAGACCTTTTGGGGACACGTATAGGCCACGAGAATGCGTTCAAGGAAATAAACCGGGCATTTAATCGTTGTGTTGATACACAGTGTATTTTTCAGTAAAAGGCCGCACGTTTGAAAGAGAAGTTTACAAATATAAATGTACAAAAGTTAAGTCTTATATATATGAAAAAAACATCTGTAGTAATTTAACAACATCGTCCGTCATATGTAAATACCAACAGCTCTCATTTCAGTCGCAGATAAGACATTGACAAGATACAGATATCTGAATTTTCACAAATTGCAAATGGCGGCCAGAGTCATCCCCACCGATCTGCTGGTGAACAACGGCCAATTTCAGTGTAAATCTACATACTAACACTTTAAAATACGATAACTCTCTTCTTAAATACCTTGAATATGCAGCCTAGTAAACATCTTGTTAGTAGAAGTCCTCGAAACCATGTTGTAGTCAACGAAATGCAGAGCGATAGCAAGCAAGAGCGATAGTGAGTCTGTTAAAAACAGAAGGGGACGTTGGCAACGACAACGGTTACTATGTTATGGAGACGAAGTCAGAACGAGGCGTCATCGTCCATTTCCGGCAACGTCAAACAGCCAGGTGTAGCTACATGCCATGGAGCCAAACACTTGGCGACTTTTAGGTTTCAAACCTTTGCCTATATACTCAAACGCCGGATATATGCTAGTTCACCACCACGTCGTACCTGTTAGCTGTTACATACAATTCACTCTACAAAGCCGTGTTAAGATTTGTACCAATAAGAAAAGTTTAGGATTCGTTTTCAGTTGGAAAGATCTGTGCCTTCCGATTCCTTTTTTTTCGCTATTTCATAGATGTTTATATAAGAAACAGACGTTGCAGTCTATACACTTGCAGTCCCGATTATAATGGCCAATTATACTTCGTTATTAACGGTATTTACATGATGCTGAAATATAGAGGATAAGTTTTCTGGACGGGGCCTTTTGTTGTGATAAAGACTGGAAGAAAGTCCTAAACTGTCGGCGCAGAAGCAAACGACTAAATAAAAGGAAGCAGATGATCCTGGTTAGACGGCTGTTGTCATGGTTTCCGTCGGTGATAAAATGAAGGCCAGGTTGTGTTTGTTTTGACCGTGAGTATTAACTGGCTAACTGGGGAACGTATCTAATTGCTGGCAAAGACAATTCATCCGACCTGGGAACGGTCTGCTGGTGTGTAGCTCGTGATGTACGTTTAAGGTTGCCGGTAGCTGCACTAATTGCTGCTGACAGACAAGCTGCGCAAATGGTCTTGAAAACTCTTTGCTACTAGGGTCTACTCCAGCCAATCAGAACCAGTTGTCTTCAATGCAGATCGAGAGATATCTGCAGGCTGTGCTTGGATGATATTGTGTAAGATGTTTATGTCATTTAAATGTACATCCATCCAGTTATTAAAACTGGCCATGTTTTTCTGTAATTAGTACTTTTTCAACATGATGACTTATGTTTGATGTGACCACGATATTTTCAAGTAGGTGACATTTGGTGCGGAACTGGGGGTAGTGTGTTTAGCTTCCTGTACTCGGAAAAGGAGCTGGCTAAGCAAGTCATTTTTTTTGTTTTTATTGCTGCTCTAAGACCAGACACTGTACATGTGTACAGGTAATAGCTGTTGAATGCTTAACTATTTTTAAAAAAAATATAACGTTATTGTAGAAGTATGTTGGAAAACATAAGGGAGCGGTCCATCCATTCCCCACAAATACACAGGATATATAAGCTAATTAACTTGCCTGTGGCATCACTTTGTTTATTGTATTCCTGATTCGTTTAAGAATTTAACGCCGGCTCTACATAATGTTTCCAGCTGTATTACCGCTCATCCAAATACCAAGGCAGGGTCCCGGCTGTTTAACGAGTGCCAAGCCCCACTCCCCTGAATCCCGAAAACCATCTTATTTTTCACTCTGAGTCTCATTGCTCAACCCTGAATCCCGTATACCAAGTACTTCACACAAATATCAAAGGCACTGACAAAAGGGCGTTGCTTGAGGTTTACTTGATAAAATAATATCTATAAAAAATTAAAATATAAATGAAATATTTACGTGCACCATTATTTTTATTTAAATGTTAAATCTGCGAACCAATTGCGATTGTATGTGCGTCCCGCGTACCACATTGCTGAATCCCCAATACCCTTTAAATGGACCCCTGAATCCCGCGTACCAAAAGGGGGTTGACAGCCTCTTTAATTGTAAGGCAAAGTACGTGTTCACCTGCTCGTAATGAGTGACCTGTTTTGACATTCAGCATTTTTGTCCGTGCATGTATTTGGTCAGTGAACCTGATCTACCATCTGGTCAAGATTAAACACCTCAATTTGCTTTTAAGCTTCCCTACTTTTTAAATTAAACATGATTATAGGTAGGCCGTATATTTATACCACTACTACTACTACCAACACCACAATTACTATTACTACTACTGTTCAAAGTATTAGGTTGTTCCGTCCAATATACAGCTACACGCTGTAAATCTCCCAGGTCGACATAGAAGTAACGTGTCCCTTCTGTTCCCACTCAATGTTCAAGATGAACATACATGATGAATAAAACGTGAGGAGTCCATTAATTGTGCCTCCCTGCCGCGACATGGGGGAAGTGTTGCTCTTAGGAGCGAACGATACTCACTCAGCCACTAACGGTAAATCACTAACTACTCTCGATCATTCACGTTTTCATGAAACTTACAGTAAGTGAAGTGATCGTAAAATAACCAGTGTTCCGACATCAACTTCGTAGCTACTTCGGGTTTGCCATCACAGACGGCTTGTAGAATACTCTCGGCTAGAAGACAGCAATTAGTCACTTTCCATAAACTGATTCAATAGTAATCCTATTAAATATCTATTTTTACTCTATCTACAGTGCTTTCTTTTTAGTTTACTAAATGCGCTGTCACGAAAATTATTCTTTCAAGGACATTTTTATCCCTTTACGTCTGGTTTACCGAGTCCTAGTCTAAATAACTGTCTGATAACTTGCCTGTCTGTGATGTCGGGACAGTGGGATGCGAATGCATGCACCCCGTGACTGGAGACCAGCCTCACGTAGACGATCAAGCACTGTCTGAGTAGAAACGTTAACGCCAATGCATGATCATCTATCACGTCCTGACTGACCCGTGAAGATCCGGGGTAGAATAGGTCTTCAGCAACCCATGCTTGCCGTAAAAGGCGACTATGCTTGTCGAAAGAGGCGACTAACCGGATCGGGTGGTCAGGCTCGCTGACTTGGTTGGTGCATGTCATCGTATACCAATTGCATGGATCGATGCTCATGATATCAATCACTGGATTGTCTGGCCCAGACTCGATTATTTACAGACCGCGGTCATATAGCTGGAATATTGTTGCGTGCGGCGTTAAACAACATACAAACCAAACCAAATCATCACGTGCTGACTGACTCGTGAAGATCCCATATAGAATAGGTCTTCAGCAGCCATGCTTGACGTAAAAAGCGACCATGCTTGTCGTAAGAGGCGACTAACGGGATCGGGTGGCCAGACTCGCAGAATTGGTTGATGCATGTCATCGGATGCATGCGTATGTCGATGCTCATAATGTCAATCACTAGATTATCCGGGCAAGACTCGATTATTATTCCCCGCCCAACAAAGTTGGCGGGGGATATAGAAACGAGCTCCGTCCGTCCGTCCGTCCGTCACCTTTCGTTTCCGGAGCATAACTCAGAAACCGTTCAATATTTTTTCACGGAACTTTGCGGGTTTGTCAGGTACATGCTGAACTGGTGCCTTTTGCTATTTAGAAAATTTAGAAATTTATATTTTTTACGTATCCATGGCAACTAGATGGACATCAAAAGTACTCCCCTATTATCTGTCGTAAGGGCCGAATGAACTGGCTGATTATGTCTTCATTGGTCGGTGGCAAAGATCGTTGCTCATGTTTTTTGTCTTTGATTTGCTTGGTCCAAACTGTGATATCCCAATCTCATTAAAATCAGACCTTAGTTCTCGCTACCGCTAAACAAAGATCTGAAGACATCCCATTAAGGATCACGTCAGAACGACCTTTCATCCGACCAAACAGTGCGTCGCTTACCACCATATTATGAAAGTGACAGTCGGAATGTGATTTCTAATCACGCAATCTCGAAAACTCGAAAACTTTAACATGGGGTATTCCGAACGATAGTTACGGGTTTAACGACTGAATCCTTACAATCTAGATCGTCGATTAACCATTCCAGAATGTTTTTTTTGTTCAGGTTTCAAATTTGTAATCGAGAATTTGTCAAAATATGTTTCGAAGCGTAGTCGCCAATTTGAAATGTGTGCCGTAAAGCACGAGAAAGCTGTCTTCTGATCGTCATTCCATTGGTTGGTAAAAGTTCGCGCAAGGTCGGTCTGACGTGGCCCGTAATGGGATGTCCTCAGATCTTTGTTTAGCGATAGCGAGAACTAAGATCTGATTTTAATGAGATTGTGATATCCCAACCTCATTCATTGACACCACAGCCTTATACAGAGAACTCCGAACCACAAAACCTCATGTGCAATGATCATCTCAATGATCCTTGGAGAATTTCCACAGCATAACCTTCATGATAGTTTGAGACGAATTCATTCTCTTCGTTGTCATATTGATCATCCCAATGGAAATGATGTTAAAATGTATAGTTTGTACGCATACAAATATATTTTTGGCTGATTGGACGATTTGTAGTTTGCGGGTCAGCCCTTCTGCCGACCCCGTGTCCACCTATAACCCTAGAGGAGGAACGGCAGCTGACATGTTTGTTGTCAGAGAAGGGGGTGGCCATTCAGGAGCTCAACCTCGTCCGCTCCAACATCGAGGTTCTCAAAGGAGGAGGACTTGCTCTGGAAGCCAGACCAGCCTCAGTGTCTTCAATAGTTAATCAGTTGAGGGCGGTCGGGTAGCCTAGTGGTTAAAGCGTTCGTTCGTCACGCCGAAGACCCGGGTTCGATTCACGACATGGGTACATTGTGTGAAGCCCATTTCTGGTGTCCCCCGCCGTGAAATTGCTGGAATATTGCTGAAAGCGGCGTAAAACCATACTCACCCACTCACTCATTAATCAGTTGACCTAGCATGAGTGAGTGTAATGCTCTAACATCATTTTGAACAGTATTTCAGTTACTGCAATGTCATGGCGTGCCAGGCTGCTGTGGGAGGAACGCCAGAAATGATGCAGGTCTCAGACACAAACCTCTTTGGTGAATTACGAGGGTGGATGTTATACTGAACTAATCTGGGATTGGAACCCACGATTATCAGATCCTGATCAGCTAATTACGGCGCCTCAGACGACAGCCTCCTAACCAATTATGACGTTTCACCAACACAAGTGCTTAGATCAGCATTTATATGGATTTGGATAACATTGTATTGTTCTCTGTCACACTGCACGTTTACGTGACATTTATAATGAATATTCTTGGTATTCCAGTTGGTAATATGGATTGATTTACGAAAGACATATTTCCCTTCCTCAGCAACATCCACCACTTGTGTATTTAGTCATCTGTGGTGTACACCATTGTTCAGATGACGTTGTAAAGTCCAGGTGGTATTGATGTACCTTCAAGCCAGGCGCCATAGTTTGAAAACATTATTCTTTATAATATACCGTATAACCATAAACCGTACATTATATGAACTTGAGTGATTCTGGTTTAACGCCGCTTTCAACATCATTACAGTTATATTATGGCGTGTGGGATGAAAGCCCGAATTGATGCAGGTCTCGGACGTTTACCACTTCGGTGAAACCCACGAGCACGGGTATGGTGCTAACAAACCTAGAAACACAATCGGGGCGAACCGTGATTCGAACCACAATCATAGGTTTCTGGAGTGTCCAAGGGACGCAACTCTGCACAGCGAATCGCGGCGCCTTAGACGACTGAAAAGAGTTCATGTTTTCAGCTTAACATATCACAACATAGATTGAATGTTTATCACCTACAAATACATTTATTGAAGGTAATAACAATTGTTGTGTTGACATTTTGATGTGAATGTTGCAGGTGATATCTCTCATCCTGTCTGATGTGATTGGAGACCCCCTTGAATTCACTGCCAGCGGTCCAACTTCCGTCAGCACCACTAATGCCAGCCAGTGCAAGCATCTTTTCAATAGATTCGGAATTACAGACCAGGTTCACGAGTCGGTCTTTGAATACCTGGAGGTCAAGAAAATGTCCATAACGGTTGACAACTGGCCCTGGGTTCAAAACCTTATTGTAGGAAACAATACCATGGCCATCTCTTCTGCAGGCAGCACTGCTAGAAACATGGGTTACCTCCCCTTAGTTTTGTCAACATGTTTAAGCGGAGACACTAAAGAAAATGCTGCCATGTTTGGGAAGCTGGCAAAATATGTCCTACTGATATTCAGACGGGACTCTGAAGAGTATGACCCTGTGTTGGCAACGTTGGAAGTTGATCTGGTTCGAACAGGAACCAGCAAGGATAAGCTGAACGAGGTTGTCACTGTGGTGGAGAAATGTCAGAATATGCAGAAAGGGGTTTGTATTATACATGTAGCAGGAGGGGAGACAACTACCCTGGTGAAGGCCTATAGTGGCCTTGGAGGAAGAAACCAGGAGATGGCGCTGGCTATTGCTCCATATCTGGCCGCCCTGAAAGGAGACTCGATGTGAAGATCTGCTTCCTGAGTGCAGGCACCGATGGCATGGACGGATCCACAGATGCTGCAGGGGCGGTGGTTGATATGGATTTTACCCAAATCCTGGCTGAGGAGGGAATGTCGCTGGACGAGTTCTTGTGGAATAATGAATCTTAAAATCCGTTTCGCATAGTCCGAAATGGGTCCAATCACATTAAAACTGGGCATACAGGGACGAATGCGATGGACATCCACCTCCTGATGCTGAAGCCATAAGAAGAGTCACAAGATCGACACATTTCCTCTAGATACTGTTTTCAATGGCATGTATACTCGACGTGTCTCTACCACCAATGAATGCACATGACCGCTTTGCAAGGTAGTCGCTATATTTAACCAACCACTCAAACGACAGCCTTGTCCAGCAAGAGGGAGACCAGCTATTATTCAGACAAATGAACGCTCAATTTACTTTACAATTCACAATTCACAAATATTTCTCGCTTGATATTGTGTGCGACATTTGCCATTGCGTTGTGTCCGTCTGCTCTACACATTGCTTCAATGTGAGGCAATGATCACCATCCCGAGGCTCGAGTGTCCACTCTCCTGCATCACATCAATTAAATCGACAAAACCCTTTCCATATCCGATAGAAATCTCTGCATAAAGCAGAGTCGATTGTACGATTCCTACTATATATCATAAGCATGTGTTTATGAATCACTACCAAATAGTAATGATACCAGGTGTTCGCGAAAAGGTGAGCGTATCCAGTCTCAGTGGCAACCGTTACAAACACATGCGAAGGCAAGTCAATTGTTCACCTAAAAAAAACACGTGAAATGTGGCACAAGTCAAAATAGGGAATTGCATCGGACATCATTTTTGTCACTGCTGCGTCACATTTGGAAATGTCCTCCACATGCCTACGCTAAAACGTTTTGAAAGCTTTACTGATGCCTTGAGTGTTGTAACCTTGATCAAACATTTCCGAGCAAGAGTTGTATGACGTTCTTTGAAGTCTTGTGAAATGTGGAGGCTAGTGGACTCTCTTGCCTCGGGAAAATGGTCTGTGGTAGGATTTGCACAAAGGTTCATGCACGAAGTAGTTCTCATTTGACATCCGTAGGTCATAAATGGGCTCATTTCATTGTGACTCCCACACCCCACACTTTCGACAGGGAAAGTTGAATATTGGAAAGTTGAAGCCATCAAACTTGTCATACAGTCTTGCGGATAGTTTTTTGTCACTCTGAATCTTTATGCATAAATCTAAGGTTTTCACTGTTCACTTATATTTCTAGTTCAGGTGGTAAATCAGTGGAAGAGACTTGGCTTGACCATAACTGAACGATATCAGATCATTGATATACACGTAGCTTAAGGTAACCTTCTCGACCAAATTACATTGTTTTGATATTGCCAGTCCGAGCAGAAATTCCGATTCATATCCAAAAAAACAACAGATCAGCAAGGAGGGCGAACAATTGATGCCCATGGGGATGCCTACTTCTGGGCCAGATGACTAATCCCCAAATTCTACACGGAAATTATCAATTGTGCAGTCCAGCATTTAGCGCATACTTAAGATGTGGTCGGAATCGTCCACTAGACTGCTTTCAGTAGAGAAGTTTTGTGTTTATGGACAGGTTGAGTCGCTTGTATTTTCCGTAATGAATAGACTATTTATTTTGTATATGAAGAAAAAACATTGGCCTCCATTTACAATCAAAACATGGTTCATCATGAAATATCATGAATAAAATGTTTCATGAAAACCATTGGCCTAAGGTACCAAGTGTTTGCTACACATTCTGGATATCCTAAACGTGTGTTATGGAAGCATTAACCAAACAAGCATAAACTACTTATACTACCGCCAGTATGACATGTCCGGTTTGTGTGCAAGGCATAAGCCCTCCGAAAACGAGCACTATCGCCACTTTCAGTCTAATTCAAAGTCGCCGTGGAAATTCGAAAAAAACAATTTTCAAAAATCCCAAACTGTCAATTAAAAGGCACCAGTTCACCACTAGACCTATCTGTGTGCCATGTTTGGTTAAGATATCTCACGGTTTTTGAGTTCTGCACAGGAAACGAAACGTGACGGACGGACATCACCCATTCCTGTATACCCCTTAACGTCGCGTCAAACATTAGTGTACTTAGTACGCGACGTACATGCGCGTGTGTGGTGTGTGTGTGTGCGTGTGCGTGAGCGTGAGCATGTCTGTCTCTGGAATTTTGTATGGGTATAAGATATCTTTACAGGTACAGCTGTAAAACCATATTTTTGTAGATTAAAACTCTGAGCCTGAAAATGTTTTCAATAAAGGCACATTACACAAAGTGATTTTGTGGCAGACAATTTCTTTTCAACTCTCTGAAGCATGATTTCTTTTCGAGGATGCGGTAGTTGTGCGGTAGATATGTGGAGGACATGTCCAAATATGACGCTTGAGTGACCAAAATGATGTCACACAATTCAGTTGTATTGATTGTAGCATATTTTCCTGTGTTTTATTTTAGGAGGACAATTGACTTGCCTTTGCATGTGTTTGTGATGGGTGCCACCGTTTGGGCAAGAACTCACACCTGGCACCATCACTATTCGATACAATGGAATATGCTTTCAGCAAGCTTTCTTATGATCATAGAAATGGTTTCATCATTTTTTACATGTACTTTTGTTGCCACAGCTACATTCATATTGAAGACTAAACTACATGCTTGCTGTTGCTGTTTTTCTTGTTCAACGCCGAACTCAGCAATATTCCAGCTATATGACGGCAGTCTGTAAATAATTGAGTCTGGACCTGACAATCCAGTGATTGCCATCATGAGCATCGATCCACGCAGTTGGAATACGATGACATGCATCAACCACGTCAGCGTAAACGCCTTCATACGATAACACGTTCCACTGGAAAAATAAATTCTCAACTAACTCAATTTGTTTGAAATTAATCATTCACTTTAACAATTTATGGAATGAAGTGTGTACCCTGACCTACAACCGTAGGTATAGTCATAATGGAAACAATAAAACCAAATTATACCATTGTGCGTTCGTGTAGTGAATACTGATGTCAAATATTAAATTTAAATCACACTACGAATGCATGTTAAGTACTGATTCATAATATTTGTGATAATTTCAAATATATTATTCATCAAAGATCTTAAGAAATATTGATTACATAACCCGGGAACCACATTATGTCCTTGGATCTCAAAAAAGTGTTAAATAAATGCCCAAATCACCATGACCAATATAAAGCTATACTTCTCACCATTCACGTGGACAGAGCGTCTGCCGGGAGAGCGGGAGGTCGTGGGTTCAATTCCCGGCCGCGTCATACCAAAAGACGTGGTGTCAGAATGGGTCCTCGGTGTGGCCTGAGACAGTGGAGGTGTCAGCACTAATCTGTCGCTCGCGTGTCTCCATGGTCTGTCGAGCAGTTTCCGCAGCAGTAACAAAGCGATCTTGAAGATGCTGTCGCACAATCTGACGATCCTGACGTCGGATGGCGACCCTTGGTCTTCCAATATTCGTGGTCGGTCATCTGTAGTGTTGGTGGTACGGTACCGTTGCTGCAGCCTGTAAATGGTCCTTATGTGGACTTGAAATGCACTGGCTACTTGCCGGGCGGTTTGTCCAGCTTGCAATCGTCCAAGGGCCTGGTTTCGCTGATTTCCTATCAATCTTGGCATGTGGTAGCAATTCATTAACGAATGAACGTTATCCGATCTGGGTGGATTTTTATAAGGCAAGAAATGGGGGAACGCATGTGCTTTACAATTTGCACGGAATTCACGCGCATCGGGTTTCCATGGCCGTTGTCGTGATGCGTTTGAGCGATCGGTTCTATTGTCATCTGCTTTGCTTTTTTATCATCAAATTTCATTTTATGTTAAATTTTAGAAACGTTCACAAAAATTACCCAGATATTTAAAAGAGAAATTTTCATGCAAAGTTACTTGGGGTGACGTTTCTTTTGCGGTTCAGTATATATACAACACAGGTCTCCCAATAACTAATGAAACAATCGTGTATATTCTGTACCCAGCTGGTGCTACTACCCAATCAACTTGGATGCCTAGCCGGCCGTGCTAATTAAATCACGCCTCCTCGATAGCACTTTTAAGATTCATTTGGGTTGATGCAAATACAGACCTCAAAATACGTACTTTTAAGGGGCGGTCGGGGAGCCTAGTGGTTAAAGCGTTCGCTCGTCACGCCGAGGACCCGGGTTCGATTCCCGACATGGGTACAATGGTAGAAGATAGTTGTGTGTGTGGTCAGGGAGATCGATCCTGGGAGTAGATAGGCGTGTGTGGTTAGGGAGGATCCTGGGAGGAGATAGGTGTGTGTGGTCAGGGAGATCCTGGGAGTAGATAGGTGTGTGTGGTCAGGAAGATCCTGGGAGTAGATAGGTGTGTGTTGTCAGGAAGATCCTGGGGCTAGATAGGTGTGTGTGGTCAGGGAGATCCTGGGGCTAGATAGGTGTGTGTGGTCAGGGAGATCCTGGGGCTAGATAGGTGTGTGTGGTCAGGAAGATCCTGGGGCTAGATAGGTGTGTGTGGTCAGGGAGATCCTGGGGGTAAATAGGTGTGTGTTGTCAGGGAGATCCTGGGGGTAAATAGGTGTGTGTTGTCAGGGAGATCCTGGGAGTAGATAGGCGTGTATGGTCAGGGAAATCCAGGGGGTAGATAAGTGTGTGTGGTCAGGGAGATCATGGGAGTAGATAGGTGTGTGTGGTTAGGGAGATCCTGGGAATAGATAGGTTCAGAGATATAAATTGTACGTCTTTAAGTACAGCCTGCAAATTATTCTGTCTGGGACATTTTAAATTGTTCAAAAATTCAAAGTCTTTCATTTTTATTTTTTAAATATCTTTATTCATATTAATTAAAATTTATTTTTGCAAACTTCATAATATAAAAGGAAAGTTCCCTTCATAGTATCCAGTGACATGTAAAACATATGTGAATATGTGATTGATTATTTGTTTAATAGTTTGAAGGAGAAAAAATGTTCAGGGCTAACCGATGGATGGATAGGACAGCATAAAAACAAACGAAGAGCCAGGGCATCACTGACCTTGTTAAACTGAAAATAGTGGTTCTCACTGCAATAGTCAATCACTGCTAATAAATGTGTTTGTAGTGTAATGCTGCAGTCAGTATTATTCAAGCTGTGTCAAGGCAACCTGTAGTTATTGAAGTCTTAACCAGGGAAACCAGAGGTCGATAGCATGAGCAACTATACCTTCATAGTTCTTGTAGTTTCAGAGGAGATGTCAAAAATTCAGTTACACCAGAAAATACGGGTATGTGAATGGCAAAGGCCTTAGCCTGATAAGAAAAATAAATACATTTCAAAACTCTTTACATTTAATTCCACACACCAAAAATTTGCTGTATGTCAAGCTCGATAATGATGCATGGCAGAATTGGCTGAAAAATGGCCAAAAATGACATTTGCCAAAATTGGATCACAATTCTATGAGCACCTTTCAGAGACACCATAGCTGGGATAATTCATACTTAGGTTTAACAGAACGATGTAGCTTCCATGTCAAAAATGTGAAAGTTCATGATATACAATCAACCAGACAGTGTGCCATGACATAAGCTCACTTTATGACAGTTGAACTGTAAATCAATCAAAATGAACCCTTACTATGTGACAAGATCAAATAGTTGTATATATTTTGGGAGTTTTATTTATTTAGCTTTTTACTGAATTAAATAATCAAGTATGTTACTATCATATTTTAGAAATGTATTAGGTTTCTCTGCAATAACATAATGTATCTGTTAGTAGTAATATTGCTGCAATTTGATTGGTCTGCACAGAATACATACATACATACACACACACACACACACACACACACACACACATACATACATACATACATTTATTTATTTGTCATGCGGATGTATCTGTATTACTTGTGCAGAGGTCTGTGTCTGGACTGATGAATCCAGGTCCACACACTTGGTGGGTTTACTAAGTTTTATATATTTCTCATATATTGTATATCATGGTATATTATATGTATACATGTAAGTAAATATGTCATGTCATGTTTATGTTTCGCCACATGTAATGTATACGATATGCATATATACGTATATATAGAGAATCTCACCTGAGTGTCTTTTGATATCAAATATATCAACACGAGTTGATAAAAGTGGAAAAATTCCAAGGCTTGCCAAGGATTTTTGCCACTTTTATCAACGAGTGTTGATATATTTGATATCAAAAGACACAAGGGTGAGATTTTATTTATCATCCAACATCATTCTTCCAACTTTTTCAATTTGTAGACAGTAATTAGCAGTGTCTTCAGTGTAAAATGTAATGCTAACAGCTTCAGTAGCAGAGCCATTAGTGATGTCATTTGATTGTGATGTCATGGTAACCAATGACGTCACAATGGTCTGCAAAGCATTGTGATGTAATTTTATTGCAGCAATATCTACAGTGTAGATATCGCTTGATCTCATCCAAGCCATATCTCCTGTGGGAGCCAGTTTTGGATGATTAATGCGGGTTAAGTATGTTTATGATATAGCATTAATGAAGTGCTGATGCAAAGTAAATGTAAGTTTATAGAAGTTATAATATTTTGGATTTGGTCAAATTTTGTGAAATATTTGATGTCAGCATATACTTAAATTTTTGTCTGATGAATGTTTTATAACTGTTGTGAGGGTTTAATTGACCAGTTATAAACTTGACCATAATTGTGATCAACACCTGAGTCTGTTCTTCATGGCATGAAGCAGTCTCAGTTTCATATTCATAACACAACAAATAAATCAATTTCAGAATTTAATGTTCCAACTCCTGATAGTACACATGTACATGTATCTGTGAAATAGCATCCTAAAGGACTTGCATCTCAGAAAACCTACACTGACCCCTGGATCCATAAATCCCATGGTTCCGGCTACCTGCCCTTGATTTTCATCAGCCAATTTGATTTGGACCAATCAGATGTCTGTCCCATTGATAGTGATAAGACTTTGCGAGAAATTCAACATTGAAAAACTGACTGATGGGCAAAAGAGAGCCCTCAAACATGTCCTTGATGGAAAAGATGTCTTCAAGTCCATTAAAACGGATGGTGGTTTTAGTTCCAGGCAATACGAGTTACCTCCCTTACCCATTTCATTTTCCTTATCTCAAATTTGATTGGTCTGTAAAATGTTAATGAAAATCAAGGGGAGGTAATTTGAGATCACAAACAGTTCAAGGATGGACCCAGGGGTTAGTGTAGATTTACCAAGATGTGAGCCCTGCAGATACAGAGGATGGTGAACCAGGAGCATGTGACAGTTCCAGATACTCAGACCGGGAAGCCATACATGCAACAATTCTCCTGTTGTCCTCTAAGCTCTGGTGTCTACAGATCTGTAACACAGAACACCACCACCATCTCATATTGCACAACAAGAGTACAACCTGCCCCTGTGTTCACACCTTGGGACTGATAAACAAATCATGGTTTCTCATTGCAATAACTGCATGCTGATAAACAATTTCATAACACATGATATATTTCTTAATAATTTATTTTGAAGACTCCAGTCTTGTGACAGTTAACAGCCAAGGTCTACATGTTGTAATGAGTTGTGCCTGAGTCAAGACGTTGCCTCTGCATATTAGGGTTATCATTGAAGGTATTATCTAGGACTCTAGACAGTTCCCCATACAGGACCAATTGAGAAAAAAAATACCTTGTTCCAAACTGTTATTTGTTTACAGTTCTTTTTTTTTCTCAAATCCTGAGGTATCTTGATGTTGCATTCAGTGCAATCATGTCAAAATTAGCATCAAAGCTTCTTTTAGGTGCAGTCATCAATCAGTAAAATACATGTCACCTTGAAAGAGTCATCACATAAGTCATAACTATATTTAAATGAATATGAAATCTTTTTTAGGTAAGACTTCCGCCCAATTCCCTACTCAATATAAGTAAATGGATTGAGCAGCAATGCATACATTTATAACTATTGGAAGGGGATACAGGCGGAAGTCTTTCCAATTTGTATTCCCATTTTGGAATTTTACTGACATTTGCTGCAGATTTGGAGCCTAACACTATTCGGCCCTGACCCGGTCTAGAAAACTACATTGACATACATGATAACACCAGAGCCAGAAACCAATGTGGATCAAATGCAACAAAAAAACAAATATAAACTGGACAAAGTGCATATGTATATCATTTCACAATCTTGGTAGAAAACTGTTTAACAAATATCCTGCCAGAACAAACTTGCAATTGAAATAAACAAAACCACATACCAATAGAAATATGGAATCTTCAAAACATGAGTGGAAGAGTTGTCTCCCTTTACACAGTCACACATGTTTGAAGCAGTACATTTAGGCTTCGGTTGATCATAGGTTCAGTCACAACTACAGTTCTGAGTATTATGGATGTGGTTTTCTTGTTACATTCACAAGACATGTAGGAAATAAACATACTGTGCTTCCAGGGTTGAGGGGGATATTGAGAATGTGTTCCCAGAAAGGACAAGGGTAATTGAGAATTATTTTTCAACCACCAGAAGTGACAATTTTTAATATTACAGTAAACTTTGTAAAAACCACATCAAAATCCTCAGTAATGTTCAAATAGTTGAAAACTCCATTTACACTTCTGGCATGTTCAAGTAGACAAGAATTGCTAAAATGAATGAAAGAGGCCGTCATCCAAGGTGATGTTTTACGACGTGTGTGTACAGTCTTTATTTCCATCTGCTATTAAAAAAACACTTTGGTTCAAAGACTCTCTCCTATGCAAATCATTAAAAACTTTCCTGATCTCTTCCCAAATCAATCTTTGTGACACATTTGCAACATTGCATATAGATTTGCGTTGTTAAAAGTAAAAAACAACCATGTGTTGAGATGGACAAAGTATAGCTCCATTCCTCTAAAAATACCTGATAACTGGCATAATTATTTCTAAAAGTATTGCATATTTCTTATTTCTTAACATGTTGTAGATCTTGTGCACCTATAAGGGCCCTTGATCATATCTTGTCTGTTTATTTGTCACAGCACATCTCACGGCTCTAGTCCAATGGGTGTTCGTCATGTGCTCCACCCAATACATGTCCTAAAACTTTGCCACTCGAGCTGCAAGTATCACACGGACACATGGGTTGCAGGTTTGAGTCGAAAGAGAAACGTTTGTGCCACCTGTTCATTGAATACACAGATATGCTATCCATGGAACTCAAGTATTTGGCTGTGCTCTTAGACAGAGGACTCGTGACAGAAGTTTAATAAAGATAAAAAGAAAGTTTCAAGAACAAAAAAGTCCTGTCACTCATCCTATATCTATTAGGGACTGACCATTTGTTATTCCAGGTAGACTTGGGACTTTGTATTAAGACCAGATATTTTTTTCAGCTAGAGCTGCAAAACCAATTTTCAGGGACAAATTATTTTTTTTAGATAAAATAGAAAATTGTCAAACAGTAGGCCCTAGATTGTTGTCTGGCTACAGATGCTGAGCAAACGGACATGACTAAATGATAATGTTGTCATTATCCATGTGAAGGAATGATCATTCTCTCTCAGTTGAGCTTCCATCACATTGCAATGATGAGTATGTAAAAACAATAAATTAACTATAATCATGATCATAAAGTAAAAACTTGTTATCTCGAAGTCCATGGGCCATTCCCAACATATAACATATTCCAAGTTGTGGGGAGTCAAGACAAGGTGGTATCTAATTGTAGTTTCCATAACAATTCTGTCAGGACCGTAGACAGATTATTAGCTGAGTGTGATTTTGTATCATTAAAATTAAATATTAGGAATACAAACTGTATTGTGTTAGTCAATGTCATAATAAATATTTTTTATTCCTAACATCATTGAACATATGACATGGGATGGAAACACACTCACGTGTTAACACATTTATGAAATAATTAGAGTCTTAAACAATCGAGGTTAAGACATATTTTCATTCACTAACATAACCATAAAGTACTGTCCCATTCCATAATTGAAATGAATGGCAGCCATTTTGTTCATTTTGCTTGATCTGAATATCTCCATAAAATCTTAACATGGGAAACAACAGGCAACAGCTTCTTAGCCAGCATCCCGAGGCAAGGGAGTTAGCTGACCATCAAAGCCCAGTTTCCATCCTTGCCGAACTAGGCTGGAATTTCCAGTATCTATTATAGCACCACCAGTGACTATTACAAGTTATGTCCCTATGTCCCTTCTATGTCCCCCCTATTGACCTATCAGATTCCACCATCACTTGCATTTGCTTCAGACAAAATGGTGGCACCAAGACGATCTGACTGATAATCAAGATCTATATTGTAATAGAACAGGTCCTGCCTCATGAAGTGCATCAAATCACTTGAGCAACCCGATAAAAAACATTAAAAGATTTTCAAAATATCTGTCAACGCCCAATTGGCAGTACTCAAACTTTGCAAATCCTGCATTTGACTAAAATCTGTACATTGAAATCCAAGTTGTTAGCAAACCTAGTTCATCCAGAGATTTTGATTTGACTATGCATAGACTCGTTAGTTCAGCCAAAATGTAACTCCACAATTCCAGCCTTGATCGGCAAGGGTAGAAACTGTTTTTTTATTGTCAGTTACCGCCCTGGCCTCGGGAAGATGTTTCTTGGTAAGTAGGCATCACATTAATGTATAGAGCTTACAAAAATTGTTCCTGCTAGGTGACCGCACTAGGATATTTATCAGACCATGATTCTTTGCTTATCAGATAGGTTGATTGCATCCGTAACACTATTCATGATAGCGAGTGACTGAAAATGGTTTTATTTTGGTTTAAGCAATATTCAAGCAAAATAAGGGTTGGGCACACCAGAAATGGGCTTCATACAATGTATCGAAGTTGGGAATCAAACCCAGCCTAGGGAACACTTTAACCACTGAGCCACCCCACCATGCCGATCCATTAGACGATAAGCATGGTTGCCATGGTTACATTAAGTAACGATATATATCGGGTCACGCATGAAGTTCGAGTTAACAAAGTTTCTCTGTAAATGTATAGCATAAATTGTACCATTGACCAATCAGAAAAAACCATGTATAAATATATGAAAACATATGAAAACAAGTTCACAGACACAATCCAACTGAAGCATTCACATTCACAAGCAAGAACCGATTTGGGGAGTACACACATTAACCATGTAGACAGGCTCATGTTTTCAGATTCAAATCAACACTGCAGGGGTAGAGAAGGATCGAATTTGAAGCCTGAAGCTAGGAAAGGCTAATGACTAATTTAGCCAACTTTTTACCATGGGACCACAGCCACTATCACACATAATTAATGCTTGTTTACTGAATGATTCCCGCCTACTTATCATGCATAAACATTTACATAAACTATCATGTCTGCAGACCACTTATCACTTTTACCGTCAAAAAGCAAAGCTTAAAAATATATTACCTTTTGAAACATTTGTTACAAGATGTGAGATAGCTAGACCTAATTCACAATTAATCCTGAGGAAGGCAAAGGCGTATTTGATCGGAAAAGGATGCCGAACACTTTTAATCGTGACAGGGTGCATGTTAAAAAATGGGATCCAAGAGCTAAGGATAGAGCTTGGGTAATATTTTGCAATTTTCATTCTGGCTATTTATCATGAAAACATATTGATGTTTCATCCTTTTTTTCCAAATTCATTTAAGCATAACTCTGTCATCTTGACTGAGGCTTACACAAGGCATCAAGCTGCTGATCTGCAGTCTGGGAAACATTACTGGCACCTGATATATCCCACTGAAGAAGCTTAACATCACAATTATACATAGTATCACGATAACAATCATGATCATACAGAGTACCGGTAGGCTGATCCCCCATCATGATAACTCACTGTTTCTGTAAAACCTAAAAAATAAGTGTTTTTTTCCTATTTCAGCCGATCCAAAATAGGGTGGGTTATTTCTCTTTTTTATTAAAAATGATAATTTGCAGGTATTGTAGATAATGACTGGCTAACCTGCAGTGAAACACACAAAATTTACACTAGTCGCAGAATATACTGAGAAGCTATGGTTCAACCCAAGAAAAACAGGAAAACTAGAATCGGGCAGATTCCAGATTAGGGTCAGATGGAAAACATTGTTTTGTGTTGCCTAAGCATCTGTAAGCATGATTCAGCCAATCAGATTGCAGCACACACTCCCATCCATTCAACACTAACTAGGATCTGCACACTCTCAATACACTGGAAGCCATGGCAGGTAGAAGCTATCTGGTTTAATATCATGTCAATGTTTCGAGATTAATCCAGGCCGATATTTGACTTCTTCATACATGAACAGGGTAGGATACATTAGTATTTCTGTGAGGTGGTTGAATATCAGCTCAATGAGGAAGGAAAACCCATGTGGACACTATATAGAGGTTACTGTTGGAACACACTAACACAGCATGGTCAGCCTTGATTATCCTTCAACCATTATGATGACGTTAGGCTGTTGTTCTTCCAGTCGATTCTGAGCCAGATTCACTGGCCATGCTGAACATGCATTTTAACAAGAAAAACTGATGTAACTACGCAGACTTATAGAGAAATCATATATCAGCCATATCAAGGCTTAAGTTGGGAGAAACCACTTGAATCTGTTGATTCCGGAAGTAGAATCAACACCCCCTTTCGGAATCAACAGATCCTCATGATTCCTCCGCTGAATTATGTCTCTATTCTAGTCAAATAAATACGCTGCTGGAGCCATTCACCACCAAAGTTTTGTTACGAAAATTCCCATCTCACTATCTTAGCATAGTATTTCTCTGCCTTGTGAGCTTGAAATCAACAATCAATCAAAATGATTCTTCTAAAGGAGAGTTCAGCAAAGGTCTACAAACAAATTGCGGCCTTGTACTAGAAGACTGTGATAAATGCACATTTTCCTGCAAAATATTCTTCCTGAGTATGAAGATAGAAAAAGTGAAGTTATAATGCAATCGGGCATTTCTTGATGTATTTCAGATGGTTTCAACAATGAGAGTCAAGTGCTGGCGAAAAGAGTAATATTTAGTGTAGTGTCATTTGACCTAGATTCAAAACGAAGCTAAGTTTTGTTTGTTTGTTTGTTTTTTAATGCCACACTCAGCAATCTTCCAGCTATATGACAACGGTTTGTTAAAAGGAAAATCAAGACTGGATCAGACAATCAAGTAACTGACATCATGAGCATCGATCCACGCAATTGGGATACGATGACATGCATCAACCAAGGCAGTGAGCCTGACCACCCCATCCCATTAGTCGCATCTTATGACAAGCACAGTCGCCTTTAACAGCAAGCATGGGTTGCTGAAGTGAAGACCTATTCTTACCCCCAGGGTATTTATCATATGAGAATGGAGCAGTGATACACTGGTAATCGGGGGTGCAGTGAAGATGTTGGTGATAATAACCCAACATGAAGAAAGATCAGGTAAGTTTCTAGGATTCACCTATGACAAGCAGATCTTGTCAGTCAAAAATTAAAAACTTTGTACATATTGTGAAACTGAATAGTTTCAAACAGTGAGATCAAATGTGAGAACCCAGAACCAAATACATGTACATTCTAATGGTGGTGTCTATCTCAACAGAAGGAAGTCAATCCGGAACATCCAAGGTTCTCATCAAAGAAGGAATATCCTGTATACATCCCATTACTACAGTCATACTACAGTATTAAGTTACCGTGGTAACCTGATAACAAATTTAACACATAACAATGTAACAGTCAAACCACATAACACCATGCACTAACTTGCACACCTCACTGAGCAACTGATTGTCCACCATCATCATCATCATCATCATCATCATCATCATCATCATGTTTTCTGATGTGCGACAACCATATCTTTTCAGGGACAACACCACTCTACTCTTTATGTAATTATAGAATATATTATATATAGAAATAATAAGTATGAACTATTTTGTGTTTGCACTTTTGCTGTAAATTCTCATGATTTCATTCAGGAAATTAATATCAAATCAATCCTGACCACATTATTATTTTTTTTTTATTCGATTTTCCTTTTTCTCTGGCACTCTGACCAAGAAAACAACTCAATCTAGAAACTGGTCTGGCTTCATAATCTGAACAAGAAAGTGAGGGACCAGGAATATTTGATAGTATTTTTTTGGTAGTGAAGACTGAGCATGCAATTTCACAAAAATATCCTCCAAAATATTCATGACCCCTAACTCTTTTTGTTTAGTATACAAACAAGCCTCAAGCCTTACTTTCCTAATATGTATAAATCCATAAACCCACAAGGAGGGGTATTTGTGCTGAGGAACCTATTAATATATTCAGAATGGGATTTGAACCCCCAATCATTTTGCTGACATGCCAAAGGGACACAACTCTGTGTAGTCAATTGCGCAGGGAATTATCTAGGATTCTTAACAAGTGGCCCTTGGCAGAACAAATAGGGCAAAACTTGCATCATATTGTTGAAAATTGGAATTTTGTTATTGTTCTGTTTGTTTTAGTTAAGTCATATCTGAACAAAGTGTTTTCATATTGCATTTATTGCAATAATGTAAATATAAGCAAAAAATCTCCTTCAACAATAGTTCTGTTTTCAGTGAAATACAAGTCCCCTCTACAAAGCATTACATTAATTATACCATCTTGGGAAATGGTTAATTCCAATTTGGGAATTTTTATGGACAATCGCTTCAGACTGGGGGCCAAATATTGGCCTCAGAGCAGGTCTAGAAAAATCCTTCTTACAGTGCGTAAGATTACTGGACTAGCCTTGCCCGTGGGTAGAACTAACACTGGACTGCCTGACCAGTGTCACATCACATGCACAGTCAGACAGGCTGAACCTATCAGTGTTTCAAGCTAGTGAGGTGACCAGCATGCTTTGTTTGTTGTTCAATGCCGCCCTCAGCAATATTCCAGCTATATGATGGTGGTCTGTAAATAATCGAGACTGGACCAGACAATCCATTGATTTACATCATGAGCATCGATCCACACAATTGAGATATGATGACATGCACCAACCAAGTCAGCGAGCCTGACCACCCTATCCCATTAGTCGCCTCTTACGACAAGCATAGTCCCCGTTTACGGCAAGCATGGGTTGCTGAAGACCTATTCTAATCCGGATCTTCATGGGTCTAGGTACAACTAACCCTGGATTGTCTGACCAGTGTCACATCACAACCACAGTCAGACAGGCCGAACCAATCAGTGTTTCAAGCTAGTGAGGTGACCAGCATGCTTTGTTTGTTGTTCAATGCTGCACTCAGCAATATTCCAGCTATATGATGGTGGTCTGTAAATAATCGAGACTGGACCAGACAATCCATTGATTTACATCATGAGCATCGATCCACACAATTGAGATATGATGACATGCACCAACCAAGTCAGCGAGACTGACCACCCTATCCCATTAGTCGCCTCTTACGACAAGCATAGTCCCCGTTTACTGCAAGCATGGGTTGCTGAAGACCTATTCTAATCCAGATCTTCATGGATCTAGGTAGAACTAACCCTGGACTGTCTGACCAGTGTCACATCACAACCACAGTCAGGCAGGCCAGGCCTTATCAGTGTTTCAAGCTAGTGAGGTGACCAGAATGCATGAGACTCACTCAACCAAACTCACAAAGACTGTATCAAAGCAATAACATCAGATTTTAAATAGTTCCCCTCCTGTGTTTTACCCTTCTGCGCAGCGATCTCTGCCATGACAGTCGGGTCCCATGAAAAGTTCACAACGGCTGCCGGGGCCAACCCTGCCTCAGCTATTGTCATGGCATCCTCAGTCAGCTTCTGCCCAGTAGAGGTAATAAGCTGGAAAGGCATCCAATCTTCATGCAAATTCTCACGGATAAACTCATAAATTGCTTGCAATTTCTCAACCGTCCTAAAAGTTCCCTGCAACATAATTCCGTTAGGGAAACGAACTCTAAGTAAAGCGTAACGGTATCTTCGAAGTTCCCGCTGTTCGTCCCTCTCCCGCATCGCTTTGGTTCGGAGCATGCCCAGCTTCTCAACAGCTTCCGTCTGTCGCTGTTGTTCTTTCTTCAACTCCTCCGGCGTGATGTTATAAAACTCATCAGGAATAACGAACTTGGACGCGGAACTTGACGCATGAAACACTTTCAAAGCCCGGTCAAGCTGAGGCCTTAAAGGCTCAGCAGCTAACAAAACATCTTTCAGATTCTTCAGCCTTTCTTCTTCTTTGGAATCCTCTGTAGACATGACATAAAACTGTTCTTCGTGGTCTTCAAATGGAAGCGCTGTAACATTGAACCTCGCTGACTGAAGAAACTCATGAGTTCCTTCCAAACTGGCCACCCTCTCCTGGAATGCTTTGTTGTTGACCCGGATCTTGCTGTACTTCTCCTCCCCCGGGTGCGCCAAGATGTTGTCTATGTACTTCAAGAGTGTATCAATCC
The DNA here is from genome assembly GCF_022045235.1 of Haliotis cracherodii. Classification (NCBI taxonomy): domain Eukaryota; kingdom Metazoa; phylum Mollusca; class Gastropoda; order Lepetellida; family Haliotidae; genus Haliotis; species Haliotis cracherodii. The sequence continues at coordinate 51,492,103 of NW_027266319.1, read as the reverse complement.
CGACCTTCACCTTGTCCTTGTTCTTGTTGAGGGTGTGGATCATGAGGGCCGAGGTCATCTCAGGCTCCTCGACCAGGCTCCCAAGGAGGTACTCATGGATGTACGCCTCCATCTCCATCTTGGGCAGGACGACAGGGCCTATCTCGGGGCACTTGAAGAGGATGTCGGCGAGGACTGGGGCAGAATCCTGGACCACCTGGGTGGGTTCCGCTCTGTACGAGGCTCCCGAGGCCTCGGCCTCTTCAAGGGCCTTCTTCTCAGCCTCCATCTGCTTCTTCATCCGGACCCGCGCCAGCTGGAAACTTTGGTCATCTGGAACAGTGAGTGAGTAATAAAAAGAGAGAATGAGTGATAGTGAATGAGTTGGGTTTAACACCACATTTAAGAGTATTCTAGTTATTCACAGCATGTCAGCTTAATGTGGGAAGAAAGCCCAAAATGATGCAGGTCTAAGACGTTTACCACTTTGGAAACCCACAAGATAGATATGGTGCTGATAAAACTAGAAACATAATCAGGGCCAACAAGGATTCAAACCCACAATCATAGGTTTCTGGTGTGTGCAAGGGAAACAACCCTGCAGAGCAAATTGCAGCACCTTAGACGAATGGGCAAAGCAAAAATAACCTGCATATCAGTTATGTACACAGATTTAATCCCTAGCTCACTCAACAAAACCTCCGAAATGTGGATGATTGATATTAAACCAACCTTTAGTTGTCTTCTCTGACTCAAATCTGGCAAGGGCCGCTTCACCAGCTCTTTTTGCGTCCACCGTGGTCTGAGGCCGGTTTGACCCCGAGGCGAACATCTGCCCAGTGGGTCTTGGGGCGGCCTGTCTCTCCTCTGTTAGCTTGTGGCCTTCTCCTGCCTTCTTAAACTTCACGTCTAACTTCTTCTTCTGGAAGAATCTCTTGATGGCTGCCATTGTCAGTCTTATGCTCAAACTGCTTGTGAATGCGAGGACAGATGCAACTTATAGGTCAGTTCCAGATGTGTCACTCTCTCTTCATATGACCATTATCTGTGTCTCTGCGTTCTCTTTCTCTTGGAACTGACTGACTGCGGCCTGAAACCAAGTAAAATCAGTGAGTCCAGATGTCGACATTCATACAACCTCATTAAAAATCAGATCTTAGTTCTTGATACTGCTAAACAAAGATCTGAAGACATCCAATTGCAGGTCACGTCAGAACGATCTTGAGTGAACTCTGATGAACCAATGAAATGACAAACAAGAAATCAACATTAGCCAATCACAAAGCAGCTTTTTCGTTTCAAACTGGCTACTTCAATTCCATACCATGCTTTGAAAAATATTTTGACAAAGGCCTCAATTCAAACTTTGAGAACTGATGAAAAGTGCATCCCAATGAAGCAAAAGACAGATCATGATTTTGACAGAATCAGTCGTACAGCCCGTAACTGTCGTTCAGAATACTCCATGCCATTGCTAACCTTTTCAAAATTGCATGATTAGAAAACACATTCTGACAATCACTTTCCTGATCTGATAAGCCATTCTCTGATTGGTCGGATGAAAGGTCATTCTGACATAACCCGTAATGGTATACGTGATGGTTTAGTGGAAGCGAGAACTAAGATTATCATGATTATGTCTTTTAAAGAAAACATTTACTTGTATGAGCAGAAAATTTCACAGTTCTGGCTTATGCCTTCAGTTCCAAAATTTATTTCTGGTCATCGAATGCACAATATCATGAAAGTTTGAAACAGAGAGTCACATGCTTCTAGCTTACAGACTGCTATGAGACCGTCTCTGTAGTCTAGTGGTAGAGAGTCTGCCCGGAGAGTGGAGTTGCGAGGTTCGATCCCCAGCCGCGTCATACCAAAAGACGTTTAAAGATGGTACTTGTTGATAACCTGTCTGGCGCTCAGCATTAAGGGACTAAAACAAGCACTGGTCGGTTCGGAGTAAGTATACTGTGTTTGAGAGGGGTATCCATGTTAAACTGCTACAAGCCCAAACATCATTTTCTTGAGTTAACTAGACCAGACAGAATTTTACTATTCTTGAGCTTCGGACTATTGGTCAAAGTCACTGAGTCAGCATACTGCTGATACCTAAATCAGACAGTGACCTGCACTTCAAGTTCACAGCCAGGTGTAAAACAAGCAGTAACACTAGAAAAACTGGGACATGTGAAGGTCAAAGGTTGTAGCTGGATCAAAATTGAAAATATGCCAAAACATGTATTCAATCTTATTCCTCACACCACATACTTGCTGCACACTATGCTGCTTATCTTATTTCATAATGATACACACAGAAAGGGCTGAATAGTGGGCACAATCGACATTTTCAATATAAGAGGTGACTGATATGGATAAGAGGTGACGAATAGGATCGGGGGATCAAGCCTGCAGACTTGGTTTATGCATGTCATCGTATCACAATTGTGTGGATTGATACTCATGATAGCAATCACTGGATTGTCTCGATTATTAACAGACTGCTGTCATAAAGCTGGAATATTGTTGAGTGCAATGCTAAACAACGAACAAAAAGAAACAGCATACAACATGCCATAGCTTTGATCAATAATGCAAAGTTTCAGCTTCATAATGTAAACAATGTGCCTTGTAGTTGTAGAGGTAACTTCGGAAATGAATAAGTACATGAAAATGATGAATGGACAATCACACAAAGACAACAACTTTCAGTCATCAAAAAATGGTCATGTGAGCTAAAAATGCATATATGTACCATTTTGTATCAAACTATTACCTCACAATACCATACATGTAGTATGAAACAAATTAATGGCATACACCTTTACATCGGTGTTTCGTTACTGCCCACGACAAGATAGTAGATATGGTAGAGGCAGGAGAGATATATCACGTAAACATGTTAACTGTGTGAGGATACAAATATAAATAAAACTATAATTGATGTATATTATACAATAATAACTATTCCTAATACATGTACTATAAGCATGGGAAAGATTAGAAATAACCATATGTGGTAAGTATATTGAATATGGGTATTAATAAGCCTGTGAATAATTGTCAAGTGTATGGGTCAGCCAATGAGTGAGTGACTCAGTGAGTGATTTTTATTATGCCACATAAGGGGTTCATCATTTTGTGAACAGGTCTCCATGTGTATTATACCCCGTAACATGCACAATATTTATACCCTGTTCACATGCGCCTCTATACATGTGTGTGCATATTTGCATAGGTGTGTAGAAATACATGTGTGAGTATACTTGTCATGTCAACGCGTTTACTCATGTGTATATTTACACCAGGAGCAAATTTGCATCATGTCTGCAGCAGGTATAAATGTGAATGTAAATTTGCACTGTGTATAGTTAAACATGTGTAAAATTACTAACATTAGTAAATGTTGTGCATGTGAAGAGGGTATTACTAACTTAAGTAATTTTGAACATGTGAAACTATACATATATGTGTACATGTAAATTTACTATGTGTTCAAATGAAAATCAACTTAGGTGTGTAAATAAAGTATGTAAATTGTGTAAGTCTGTTTATGACTTTCAAGACAAAACAGGTTGTTTTCCAATCAAAGTTTAATGAGAAGAGAGTTACTTCACCGAAAACTTCCGTGTGAAGCAACATGTGTTTGATTTAATTTGTGCACAAAGTTTTGACTCCTTGAGAAAACACTGTCCGCTGAACTCTCCGTTCACACGCATGAAATTTGGCAACTGTTGACAATTTGTTTGGTGTTGGCAAAAGAACAGATATTAATTATATCATCCTCAAACGTTCACATAAACGTTCACATAAGCTACACACAGTGCAAATTTACATTTACACCTACTCCAGACATGATGCAAATTAGCTCCTGGTGTAAATATGCACACGAGTAAACGCGTTCACATGACAAGTATACTCACGTATGTATTTCTACACACGTATGCACATATACACACATATGTATAGTGAGAGAGTGAGTGAGTGATTTGGGTTTAATGCCGCTTTTAACAGTATTCCAGTTATATCACGGCGTGTCAGCTTAATGTGGGAGGAAAGCCACATATGTATAGAGGAGCATGTGAACAATTAAGGTATAAGATGCCGCAATTCTGCAGGTTTTTTCAGCACCTTACCCGTGCTCGAGGGGTATTAGTATTAGTTGATTAATTTCCAACTGCACTCCACTCGTGGCTTACCAAACAATTTCTCAAAGTAATAACAAAATTAGATTACTGGTTTCACCTTGGCTAGGTGACTAGGACTAAATTAACAAATGAGGTAAAATTACATTTGTGTTAAAGTTAAAGTGCATATACCTTGAGCTGTTAAAATGCTATGCACGTCACTTGAGTAAATGCTCCAAGCTGATCGTATTAGACACAGGTTCAACAATAACCACACCACAAGGATCACCAGAATTTGGAGGGCGATCGTGTTTTCGTTGTCCAAGATGAGTTCCCTGAAGGACGTCACATACGAACTTGGAATGAACGATTCTCCAAAACTAAGAAACCCGTCCGTGAGTTTACTGACAAAGCCTGCTGATTCGGACATAACAAATAAGGCTAAAATATGTTTAGTTTTACTCAGTTTTCTACTTGTCAGTCATTTCCTGTTCGAGTGCCCTAATCCCGAGGTAAATGGTATTAAAATGTACCAATTGTAAAACGTAGACATATGAATTATATTCAGTGGAAGATTTATTTTAAAGATAATTACTGAAATGACAGAATCTCTCAAACATAATATTTTTGCATAATTTGGCTACTCATTCACTGCGTTACTTCAACATGGCGACCTCCACGGGAAAACATTAATGTAGATATTCTAAAGAACCACTCCAATCCCGATTCAGAATGTGGAATTACAAAGCCAGAAAATACTGAAGGAATATGGTACCTACATTGATATGGCAAAAGGCAAAAAAATACACGGTGACGTAACCGTTGGAACGTAATTTTGTTCAAAACAACTGAACATTCTTAGCATCCTTTACAAAATAACACGGGAAATCACATCACCACGCTCGTTTGTTTGTCATGTTGACTTTCAGCTTGGAACTGTAGATGGAAATAGATCATTGCCATTCGATGCAATCGTTTCAGAAAAAGAAGAAGTCGGCTCTCATATTCTCTTAATGTCCAAAGGGATTGTCATCATCAAGTTTTCATCATGCAGATGAATCAATACGTTCACAAGGGATACAAAAACATGTGTTCCACATTTTTAATGTTCTCCTTAACATGGGTACTTCTTTTGAAAGTGGCCAAAGTGAATTCAGCGGAGACTAAACTCCATCCATTGTTGCACAACCACAGACATGGAAATCAGCACCTTCTGAAAAATAGCATTAAAAAGAGTTTAATAGAAATGGTCAGACCCGAACAAATACATATATCATTTGGCGAGAAAATAAATGACATGGTCGTTATCTGGGCCTCAAAGAAAAAGATTGATGAGCCATATATCGAATATGGCAGAGATGCCAATCTGAGGAAAGCTACGGCAGAGGCTACTCAATTTGAGGAAGCAAATAAGGAAGGAACAAAGTATTGGCACCGAGCTTATTTATCCGATTTAAAAGATGGTCAACAGTATTTCTACAGAGTCAACTCGGGTAGAGGCACTGGAGGGGTCAGTGAACAGCTTTCCTTCACCGTACCATCTCTTAAAAGGAATTCAATTCACTCTGTGATGATTCTTGCAGATATGGGAATGTCCACCAAAACGTTAGATTTCTTAGTTCAAGAAGCTGTGAATGGCGGTTATGAAGCTGTGATACATATTGGTGATATAGCTAACGACTTGCATCGCGGAGAAGGTGTGATTGGTGATAGATACCTTAAACGAATTCAGAAAATGGCCGCCCAGGTTCCATACATGACATGTCCCGGAGACCAGGAGAAGTTCCAGGATTATGTCCATTACAGATACCGGTTCTCGATGCCGGGGTCACCGTGGCCGATGTCTTACGAGAAACTCTGGTACAGCTATAACCTAGGAAATGCTCACTTTGTTGTTATTAACACTGAAGTCCTTTGTGCTGAGAACCACAAACTAAAAGATGCCCAGTTATCCTGGCTCAAAAATGATCTTACAATTAACAATAAGGAGCAGAGACCGAAACATCCCTGGATTATCATGTTTGGCCATAAGCCAATGTATGCATCATGTAACAAGGAGGAGGAGGAATGTGTCAAAGAACAGCCAGCTCTTCGGAAAGAACTGGATGATATTCTATTCCGCTATGGAGTAGATCTGTACATAGCTGGTCATCAACATAACTATGAACGTACATGGCCAGTGTACAGAGAAAAACTTTTTGATGAATATAATTATAAAAACCCGAAAGGGCCAGTTCATCTCACCATTGGTTCAATGGGTGCTGAATATCATCATGAAAGGTTTTCCAAACCTGGGGGAAAATGGTCATCTTTCCGATACCCTGGGACGGAGAAGGAACTATTTGCTAAGCTTGACATTATCAATGCAAGTCACTTGTTCTGGGAGGTACTTTCTGCAAGCAACAATGAAAAAGTCGACAGGATATGGATTGTTCAGAACAGCCATGGAACGTTTGGTGAACCAGGAGAAGGGGCATTCCAGCGTGTTAAGGAACTGAGGAACATTCCCGTGCAGCCCCCTCTCCCAGCCGAGGATCACAGCAGGTATATGGCGAAGTTGTCAAGGAAAAAGTTTTATTCGAGGAACACTAGCCAATATGGAGTTCACCTTTCTATGATTGTTACTTGTGCTGTGGCTGTGGTGATTGGGTTAATGTCATGGCGGATTAGGAAGAAACTCTGTGTGTTGTGCAGGATTGGCACGGGTGGGAAATGAGTGATAAGAATTTCTACATCCTGATAAAACCTACCTTGGATATTTCCAGTTCCTCAAAGCCAATTTGGTGCTTGGTTTGTGAGAACCCTCAGTGATACTGAGAATAGAATAGTCAGTGATGGATGCAGGGGGAGTTAATGGGGTTTTGGACACATAGGGATGCACCCCAGTGACAAACAAAGAATTAGACTTTTGAAAACAGATGTCATCTGTACTCCATCCTTGTCTGAATGTTTGCTTCGACAACGACAACAACAACAACAACAACACACAGAGACATTGTAAACCACACTTCCACCCCCACTGAAGCAGTGTTTGAAATAATTTTAAAACCCAACAAGACAGTCGGGGAGAGGACCCATAAATGTTGCCTGCCCATCTTCAAAGGTACCTGCTCGCATTCAGACTTTATAAATATTGAAAAAAAGCAAAAAATACGAAACAAATTGCATCTTAGGTCAATAATGCAAACGAATCACTTTAAAATCTACGAGGAGTTATAATAAAATGGAATACGTAAGTAGTCCTAAAATTTTCTGCCAGACAGTCAGGCGGGTGGAGGAAAATGTCATGCTGCCCAACAGAAAAGTTACCAGCCACAGGCTGGCGGGCAGCCAGTTATTTGTGACACTGCACTGAAGAGTTTGGAATTCAACAATATGAAGCGGAATAGTCCCGGGCCCCCATCCCTTTAAGTAATCCTGGATTCGCCTTGGCTTATGACAGTGTCAGCACTAAAATTGCTTTGTGGAATGAAAACCAAGCAGACTGTATTGATCAAATGGTCAGATATATCCGTCATAATCATCATCATCATCATCATCATCATGGAACAAATTCATAATCATAGACTTTTGATTGCAATTGCACAAGACAACACTCCAAGTTCATGTCATGAATCTAACGGTTCATCTCCACCATGACCGAGACTTAGTGCAGTATAATCAGCCCATGGCATATTTTGTCAACATGCTAACATCCTGCGCACAATTTAGCAAAGATGGCGTCCTGACTTTGCTTTTTCAAAGCATAGGAAAACAACAACATATGGTTTTTATATTAAATAGTTAACATGGTTATGCCTTGTAATAGTAATTAGGATAAAGACAAAATCTGAAAGTTCTTGACATGGTTAACATGTTGAAATCAGTTTTCCACAAAGTCGTACAGGCAGTGCTTATGAAATTGTTATAAGAAACATCTCAGCCTTTGTTGTGGGAAGCGAGGTTTAAGTCAATATTGAGTTGAATCTTGGCAGCCCTTTTGAGATTTGTCAGCACTTGTTCCTTTTGATGCGGCCAAAATAGTAAATGTGTGTGTTTCCTGCTTTATCCAATCCCAAAATAGAGTGGGTAGGTCGGTTTCATAGGTTTTCTTACAAAAATTTGTAGTATGTCAGTAAACACCTGCTTTCAAATGAAAATAATTTCGGCAATACTAGTTTTATTTTTGGTGAAGTGCAACAAGTTTACCATGTTTACGCCAGTGAAATAAAATACAGACAGTGCCGTACCAGTGAAGATCAGGGTTAGAATAGGTCTTCAGCAACCCATGCTTACCGTAAAAGGCGACTATGTTTAAGGTGGTCAGGCTCGCTGACTTGGTTGATGCATGTCATCCTTTCTCAACCGCATGGATCAATGCTCATGACATCAATCACTGGATTGTTAAGTCCAGACTCGATTTATTTACAGATCGCTGTCATGTAGCCGGAATATTTCTGGGTGCGGAGTTTAGCAAAAAACAAACAAACAAACAAACAGGCAGACAGTACTGGGATGGTGATAAAAGCTATGGAGTACATGGTGTAACTCAAGAAAGGTTTACAGTCGGACATGAAACCGGAAACACACTTATATTGTTTGGTCTAATATTATTAAGTTCCTTAACCATGATTGTTAACATGACAGGTGTCAAGTTTTTGTGTTGTATTACTGATCAACGAAATCTATCAAATTTCTAGGTAGCAATAGCTTCAGTTTTGCATTGTGTGATTTGTATGTCCTTAGTACAATTGATGTGTTTGGGAATTACTCAGACGGCTCTCAAACTGATATCAACATACTGTATTAACAGAATATTTACAAATATGTTATTGTGTGATGTTTTTGACTCGAGATAGAGGAGAGTTTGGTTGTGAAAAGAGAATTATGTTTTTTTGTACAATTTTAGTGATGTCCTGATATTTGACTTGCCATTTTGGTGATGTGTTTCTCAGGGGATTCAGTGAATGATTCAATGAATCATCACAATGGTAATCAAAAACACTTAGAGACATGAAACTGAATCTCCACATTATGGCACCCAGAGCTTTTATTTTTTTGTTTAGTATGTCTGCTGTATGTTGGACAAATCTTTCACCTATATGAAACGGCGTAGCCAAGAATCAGACTATTGGCATGATAAGTCATCAAAGAAATTGAGTTTTATATGAAAGAAATAGAAATAGTGATTTAATTCCCAGTTTACGACTGTTTATTATGTATGACAAACGTTAACGGGAGATGTGCCGCCAATTTCTATAACTTGTTACGGTTATTGTTCCAAAACACTGCACAAGAAACAACTATTAAATGTATATCCTTTGTATTCCAAATATTCATTATGTCAACCTTTGTTACTGGCTCTCCAAATGGTAGACAGGGTATTTTAAATTGGATTGTGACCTGATGAAATAATATTTTTTTACCTGGAAGTTGGGTTCCAATGAGTAGAAAAAATGAAGTTTCAATGCAAATATGCCATACAATCCATATTTTGTCTTTTTTTCCTTAGTTTCATCTGAGTCAAAATCCATTCAGAGACACCACTGTTTCCTGTGCATGTGAACATGAGTTATCCCCCCTGTTCTACCTTGCCGTTAAACTTGAGTTGAGCTAAAGTGTCAGAGCCTCTGCAAGAAGTGGATTTCTGGTGGTACTTATATGTCATGTTTTTCTTAGCAAATAGATTTTGTTAGCTATAGGAAAATAGAGACTTGGGTCTTATTCTGGACCATGTTGGCTCCATGTTGCTGAGGAAGGCTCACCAACTTGGTTGAGGCATGTCATCGTATCCCGATCCCATGGATCGATGCTCATGATGTCAATCACTGGATTGTCCGGTCCAGACTCTATTATTTACAGACCGCCGTCATATAGCTGGAATATTGCTGAGTGCGGCGTTAAACAACAAACAAGCAAACAAAACAAAAGCATGTAGCATTTTTAGATGCATTGATATTCTATGCATCCTGCCTCAATCAAACTCTCAAGTTGCCAGGTTTTTTATACATTTATTTTATGGTTGAGAAAAATTAAAACACTGACAGTCATTACTTGATAATTGTTTTTTTGTTAATGGTTTCAAGATTCATGGATGCATCTCAAATTTACACTGCAGTCGGATACATAATATGCTTACCCATATATCAATTCATGTTTTGATTATGTATTAATTTTTATAAAGTAATATTTTCAAAGTTGTTTTATAACCCAGCATAATAACTAACTCCTTACAGCTTAGGCCACACTTGCTTTCCAGAATTTTCACACAAAAATCCGTCAGTAGGGGGGTGGGGGTGGGGGGGGAGTAATTCAACATTTTCAGTTGTCTGCTCAACTACAGGTCAGCTGGTATAAAAAATAAAAATGGTTTAATGTAGTAGGAGAGCCTGCACCACAGCTGTTGCTTTAAGCAATGCAAACCTGACGAATCAAGCAAAAATACAGTCGTGCATCTATGCATTCTATTATTTTCAAGAGCAAGAACAAGCTCTGTTTTGACTCCCTGATTTAGTCTATGTCAACTACAGTGGGTCCTTGTTTAGAAAAAAATAAATTGATGCAAATATGCTATCAGCTTAATGACAGAAAAAAAGAGCAAATTCTGATATATACTTTTTCCATTCCAACAAAATGTACAGTCTATATGCTTGTGAAATAAAGAGCGTGGCCTTATCTTCAAACAATATGGGGGCGGTGGGGTAGCCTAGTGGTTAAAGCGTTGGCTCGTCACGCCGAAGACCCGGGTTCGATTCCCCACATGGGTACATTGTGGGAAGCCCGTTTCTGGTGTCCCCCGTCGTGATATTGCTGGAATATTGCTAAAAGCGGCGTAAAACCACACTCACTCACTCACTCACTCACTCACTCACTCACTCACTCACTCACTCACTCACTCAAACAAAATGCTAATTTGATTGCTGAAATTATGAGAACTTATCTAACTGATTTGTATCAATACATGTCACTCCTACTTTGAGTAGTATTATTACATTGCCTGAAGAAACAAAACATTCATAGGGTCATCATCAAGGGCCGATCCAGCGTTTTTAAAAGGGCAGGATTCAACAAATCAAAATCCCCTCAAATAGATAATCCTACTGCCTGAAACATACTACATTTGTTTTTTGGGGGTACAGCCCATTCTTGAAAAAAAATGTAAAATCATTTAAGGTCACTCAAATGTTCTTCTCCATAGAAAAAAGTTTTTGTTCTCTTTACCTGCTGATGTCAAGGTAACAGCTGCTTGTTTTAAGAGGGTCATTGTGACCTGTCTTTCATGATGCCAGACCAATAGACCCGTGAAGGTCAAGGTTAGAATTGGTCTTCTGCCATGATGGTCTGATGCATGTCATGGATCCCAATTGTGTGGATCGATGTTCGTGATGTCAGTCACTGACGTCATATAGCTGGATTATTGCTGAGTACTGTGTTACATCACAAACAAACAAACAAACAAACAAACCAGACCACTGTCCCACCATTATACTGGTCTATGTAAAATCAAATCACATGAACTGTCAAAATGGTCCTTAGTGTTTATACTCCAAGGTACTTCTCAAAAGCCAGCATGTCTTTATTATTATTTTATGTTGTAATTCGGGAAATGTGATAAAATGCTAGAAGACACTGTGCAGACCACGAGGGCTGCATTATGATTGGTTTCCAAGAGACAAGGTCTCCGCTTCTAACCATGGTGACAAGTTTTGCAGGAATCCCTCTGCTTATGTGGATACCATTAAATCGGACCTCAATCTAAACTATGTATATATGTTGTGCCATGTTCATAATGCTTTTTACACATTCCACTTTTATATAGATTTTGTAACATTATTTCCCTTTTTGTGCTGAATTCTATTTTGCTGATCAGTTGATTAGTATTTTAACAGTTAGTAGTTTGATGTTATCATACATGACAAGGATAAATGATGATCTGGAGGAATGTATCCGTGTTCCCATGGTAACGTGTTTGTTGATCACCTGCTATCTATTTACATGACCATGACAAATATTGATTTAGAGGAAATTATTGACATGTAACCATGGTAACACAAGAACTTTCTATTTCTATTATTCATTATACAAGATATACAGACATTAATTCTCTTCACTCACTTATGTCTGTATTCCCAGGATTGTAATATTACTCTAAAACAAGAAATGGGCACATGTTGCTCAGTGATCCAAGGTATCACACATACCCATTCACAGTTGTGTCCCTTACTTGTGGCAGGATCTGCTGGTCATTGATTTCAATTTCAAATTCACAATGATTATGATCCTTAACTATCAGCACCACATCCATGTTTATGGAGTTCACCAGAGAGATAAATTCCTTTTCCCACAATTACCTGATATAACTGAAATACTGTTTAAGTCCCATCCCTCTTAGGGAAATTTTGGAGCGTTGGGGTAGCCTATTGGTTAAGCATTCACTCGTCACGCTAAAGGCCCAGGTTCGATTCCTCACATGGATACAATGTGTGAAGCCCATTTGTGGTGTCACCCATTGTAATATTGCTGGAATATGCTAAAAGCTGCGTAAAACCATACTCACTCACAGGGGAAACTCACTGGGGAGACACTGCTCCATGTTCTTCTCCAAACATTGCTGGAATATGCTAAAAGCTGCGTAAAACCATACTCACTCACTGGGGAAACTCACTGGGGAGACACTGCTCCATGTTCTTCTCCAAACATTGCTGGAATATGCTAAAAGCTGCGTAAAACCATACTCACTCACTGGGGAAACTCACTGGGGAGACACTGCTCCATGTCCTTCTCCAAACATTGCTGGAATATGCAAAAAGCTGCGTAAAACCATACTCACTCACTGGGGAAACTCACTGGGGAGACACTGCTCCATGTTCTTCTCCAAACACACACACACTAACACTCATGCTAGATGATGAACAGTGTGAATTACATTTTTCATATATCAAAATCATTTTTTTAACCTGTTATGTCTAGAATCTGACCGGGTTTAACTACAGTCAAGTTAATTATGTTAAGATGTGTTTGGTTGGAGTGTTATCGGTTTTCTTGTGTGTGTTTTTACTACTTTTCATTTTTTATTGACATGTTCTTCAAAGAAGATTTTTTAATGTTATAGAGACGTTTATATATGAATCAAACTAACCGAAATGTTTGGGAATACAAATGTAATGTAAATGAAAATTGATTCAGAATATGATTTTTGTTGTGTTTTTACTACATTTTTTCATACTTGATTTTCTGAATTTGATTTAAGGGGTGACTTCTTGTTGAAATATGGCTGGACTGCCTTTCAGTGTCGTAGTGAATACCTGCTGTAAAGCTGTTAGCTTATGTTAGCAAATAGATGTTTCATATAACTGATGTCAGCAAATAGATGTTTTATATAACTGATGTCAGCAAATAGATGTTTCATATAATTGACTTAACACACTTCACCAGGTGATGATAGAAAACATCCTCAGTTATCCAGGTATTATATCTCCATTCTATTAGGATACATACCCTGGACCCATTCACCATCTTCATCTCCCTTATCACTAACCACTGCTAACCTAGCACAGGATTTCTCTTGCTGATGACATCAACTCTCACTAACCTAGCACAGGACTTCTGTTGCTGATGACATCAACTCTCACTAACCTAGCACAGGACTTCTGTTACTGATGACATCAACTCTCACTTACTTAGCACAGGACTTCTGTTGCTGATGACATCAACTCTCACTAACATAGCACAGGACTTCTGTTACTGATGACATCAACTCTCACTTACTTAGCACAGGACTTCTGTTGCTGATGACATCAACTCTCACTAACCTAGCACAGGACTTCTGTTGCTGATGACATCAACTCTCACTAACCTAGCACAGGACTTCTGTTACTGATGACATCAACTCTTACTTACTTACAACAGGACTTCTGTTGCTGATGACATCAACTCTCACTAACCTAGCACAGGATTTCTGTTGCTGATGACATCAACTCTCACTAACCTAGCACAGGATTTCTGTTGCTTATGACATCAACTCTCACTAACGTAGCACAGGATTTCTGTTGTTGATGACACCAACTCTCACTAACGTAGCACAGGATTTCTCTTGCTGATGACATCAACTCTTGCTAACTTAGCACAGGATTTCTGTCGTTGATGACATCAACTCTCGCTAACTTAGCACAGGATTTCTCTTTCTGATGACATCAACTCTCGCTAACTAAGAACAGGGTTTCTGTTGTTGATGACATCAACTCTTGCTAACTTAGCACAGGATTTCTGTCGTTGATGACATCAACTCCCGCTAACTTAGCTCTGGATTTCTGTTGCTGATGACATCAACTCTTGCTAACTTAGCACAGGATTTCTGTTGCTGATGACATCAACTCTCGCTAACTAAGCACAGGATTTCTGTTGTTGATGACACCAACTCTCACTAACTTAGCACAGGATTTCTGTTGCTGATGACATCAACTCTCACTCACTTAGCACAGAAATTCTGTCGGTCATGAGATTGACATCTTGAACCAATGACCCATCTGAAAGACACTTTGCCATATTTAAAAAGTGTGACCTTGTACAAACATGCCCACCATACAATTAATCAATCAGAAGAATGATAATGATTGTTTCGCTTCAAGGGATGGGATGTCGTGTGGCTATCGGGCTTTCGCAGTTGGATTTGAAAAGGCATGTCACAAGTTGAGTCAACCACTTGGATTTGTTTCATCCATGACAGAACAGTAATTGTATTGCACGACTATTTGAAACATCACATCATTCAAACCAGACTCAAAGATATGCTGGCAAATGGGTCCAGTGCATTTATCATATAGAATGCAGATCGAGGATGAGATTACAAAGTGATTGGTCTGAGGATGATCATGCTTTTGTGCCATTGTAATGTCTATGAAACCACCATGGAATGCATCCTTTTTTATAATCCAACCCCAGGTATAGCCCCAAACCTCATCCTTGTCATGACAGGTGATAACACGCATCTGGCTTTACAAGATGGTTGATTTAGTGTCATCGTCATATCAAGCACTGGTTTGTCTGGTCCAGACTCATAGCTGGAATATTGCTGTCCGAAATGTTAAACAACAAACAAACAATCGGTAATATTCCAGCAATGAGACAACAGCCTGTGTATATTCTACTCAGGACAAGACAGATCAGTGTTGGACATTGTCAGCAAGGATCCACGCTGTGGAGGTAACATGACACTCTATGAACAAGTCACTGAGCCTGACCAGTTCCTCCAATGACCTACGGGGGCACGGGTGGCCCAGTCGTCTAAGGCGCCGCGATTCGCTGTGCAGAGTTGCGTCCCTTGGGCACGCCAGAAACCTATGATTGTGGGTTCAAATCCCAGTTCGTCCCAATTATGTTTCTAGGTTTGACAGCACTATACCCGTGCTCGTGAGTTTCACCGAAGTGGTAAATGTCTAAGACCTGCATCACTTCAGGCTTTCCTCCCACATTAAGCTGACACGCCGTGATATAACTGAAATAATGTTAAAAGCGGCGTTAAACCCAACTCACTCACACTCACTCCAATGACCTACATTGGTTACTGAGGACCTATTCTAACATGGAGTCCTTGTGATATAGCTAACATTGTTGCTGACTCTTACTCAAGGACGTTTAAGTCACTCACTCCACACTAATGTAGAGTTACATGGAAAGTGTCATTCTGTATTTTAGAATGTTACAGACATGCCCATCAATAACATGGACATTGAATGATATGGTTTATTTGCCTTCTTAGCTATCCAGTACTGAAAAAAGTATTTTGTGTAACCCAGATTAAATATTTTTGGAAATACGAGACTTTGAATTTTTTATATTAAGATAATAAACGTGTTACCAATGAAATAATTTGTGTCTTTCTTTCATAACATTCCAGAAGTAAAAGCTGTCCAGTGTTTCACGGCTCACAATTTTACACACTGCTATGTTCACACATAACCTCACAATTTTCTTTTATGTGTAGAGTGTGGTTAAAACCATTGTTGCGGTCGCCAAGCTTCTATTTCCAACTGGAGGTACGGGTGGCCCAGCCGTGCAGAGTCGCATCCCATGGGCACGCCAGAAACCTATGATTGTGGGTTCAAATTCCGGTTTGCCCCGATTATATTTCTAGGTTTGTCAGCACCATACCCGTGCTCGTGGGTACACCGAAGTGGTAAACGTCTGAGACCTGCATCACTTCGGGGTTTCTTCCCACATTAAGCTGACATGCCGTGATATAACTGGAATATTGTTAAAAGCGGAGTTAAAACCAACTCACTCACTCACTCACTCACTCACTCTATTTCCAACTGAAGATTCCAGGTCAGAATTTGTCTTCTGCAACCTATGCTTGTCGTAAGAGGTGACTAGCAGGATCAGGTGGTCAGGTTGGCTGACTTGGTTGACACATGTCATCGTATCCCAATTGCAAGGGTTGGTGCTCTTGATGTCAATCACTGGATTGTCTGGTCCAGATTTGATTATTTACATTTGCTGAGTGTGGCGTTCAACAACAAACAAGTAAACCATTTCCAACATCGGAGCCATAGAAAATAATTAAGTGTATTATATCTCTATTTAGATATGATTTTTTTATGAGGAAAGCTGTGCAGAGTTTCTGATAAATTCAAGGGACAAAACCCTTTCCACAGTCATAAGAAATCTCTGCTAAAACCATTGAGTCCATTGAGCAATTCTGACAATATCATAAGCATCTGTTTATGAATAACTATCAAGCTCTGATTATCCTGACCCACCGTTGCACATGTTACAAACACATGCAAAGGCAAGTCAAATGTTTACATGGATACAGATGGAGATAGAGACGTCACTTCTGAAAGGAATCAATAGAACCAGGGTTCCACAATGATAGAATGAAGATCGTATTATTTGATTTCATGTGTACATCATTATGAAATTGTGAATAGATAACTGAACAGAACTGTTAACATTAATGAAATGATAGAAGTGTCCTGTCTAGTTTTGCTCAGTATCTCTGTCAAACCTCATCAAGCATTTCTTAAAATGATATAGTCACACCACGGGTTATGGCTAAAATGGCCCAAAGGGAAAACAACGGATCTGGGAAATGGGACCCAGATAATAAATGTAAATATTCATACAATCTCTCAGGTGGCTTTTTGCAGCTTTATTTTTAACAAACAAGTTTATATGTGTGAACATTGCAAAAACTGTTTGCAAAATAGAATAGGTCTCTATTCTCACCTATATTTTGGCCAACATTTTAGTGTTTTCAGACTAGTTTGTACAGTCTCCCCCCACAACCACCAGTAGCTAAAGAGATGACGTAAATCCTGCTGGGGTATCATGCAGGAAGCAGAGGTACTCGAAGTCCCCATGATCCCCAGCTAGCTACTGGTGGCTATAGCCCCTGTTTTAAAACTGTATATATAATATTATGCTCAAATACGTTTCATAAATTGTTTCTAAATATAGTATGCACAAATATGTTTCAAAAATTGTTTCTAAATATAGTATGCCCAAATATGTTTCATAAATTGTTTTTAAATATAGTATGCTCAAATATGTTTCATAAATTGTTTTTAAATATAACTTTGCATTAATAACTCAATTGGGATTATATCAACTTGATCTCGTCGCTATATGGCTGAAATAATGCCGATGCGACGTTAAATCTTAATTCACCCAATCACTGACTGTACAAATTATGCTATACCTTCCTGCATGCTCAGACCATCTGACAGGCAGATTTGGCATGGCCTGTGTCGATTCCTTATATAGAAAGGAGCTCCTGGACATATAAAAGAAATACGGGGAAATACACCTTTGCACCACGCATCAACTAAATATAAAGAATGTATCAGCTTGTAGCTTCCGGTGTATTTGCTAAGGATACAGATGGCAATACAACTTTGCATTTAATACATGGCAGGCGATGTTCTTGGCAATCTGCCATCTGTCTTGAACTAATAGAACACCTATACAGAAAGGCACTAATAGAAATACCAGGAACACGAAAGGGCAGACAGTTCTGCATTTGGCAGCAAGTCGTCAGTGTGTCTTTATTTCAATGTCGCTTTGGACAGACAAGATGGACACATCAAAGGCAATATGGGACAGGCATCTCATTGCCTTCCAGTAAAGGGAACTTGCGTGGATCGATTTCCATGATATTAATCACTGGATTGTCTGGTCCAGACTCGATTATTTACAGACCGCCGTCATATAGCTGGAACATTGCTGGGCGCGGCGTTCAAAAACAAACCAAACAAACGAACCAGAAAAGGAAAATTGTACGGGAGGTGTTGATTTGCCATTGTCAGGGGTAAATGTTCTGGATAAATATACCAATACAGCTTTACATTATGTGAGTGAGTGAGTTGGGTTTAACGCCGCTTTTAACAGTATTTCAGTCATATCACGGCGTGTCAGCTTAATGTGGGAGGAAAGCCCGAAGTGATGCAGGTCTCAGACGTTACCACTTCGGTGAAACCCACGAGCACGGATATGGTGCTGACAAACCTAGAAACATAATCGGGGCGAACCGGGATTCGAACCCACAATCATAGGTTTCTGGCGTGCCTAAAGGAAGGCATCTCTGCACAGCGAATCTCGGCGCCTTAGACGAATGGGCCACCCGTGCCACCTTTGCAATATGTACATGCCAATCTATATTTCCACACGTGTAAGGTACCATTCGTCTGTCTTGAAAAAAATACTTATAAAGAACGGCGCACATACTAGTAACAATAAAGGCGAGAGAGCTCTGCAGTTGACAGCAAGATAGCAGTGTACTTATGTGTCCTTTTTGCTATTGTCATTGCGATTGATTTACGACAACCATTGTCTGAATGAACATTTAATTCCAAAGGCTAATTACCCTGGAGATGTGTGATAGTAGGGGGGTGCACACGATGGGGACGAACTAGAAGGCTATCTTGTCTGAAAGGTTCTGCATTGGGGCCTTGGAAGTCTGAGTTGTCATAGCGACTGATTAACGACACTACCGTTGTCATAGCGACTGATTTACGACACTATATGGATGACAGTTTCAACGGTGACTAATCACAGAAAACGAATGTATTAAAAATGTAGTGTATTCTAATATGTACTGTTGGGCTCAATATTTAGGTCTATATTTTCAGTATTCTTCTTAATGATGGGTCCGAATCCCGGACGGGACTCAACCCAAAAAAGGACTAGAATCTGTACTTTACTAAGAAAGTGTTATCCCAAATATAACATTAGTTACATTTGACAACCTTCTAAATGGCATCGTGTATTCATATACTTCTTAAGCTGAGCATTTTATATCCGAAAGCCCGGGAAAAAGCAAAACACACACACACACACACACACACACAGAGAGAAAAAGAGGGGGAGAGGGGGGGAGGGAAAGAGAGAGAGACACAGAGAGGGGGGGGGGGGGGGGGGGGGAGAGACTGTTAAATAGTCCCTGTAAAACTATGTATAGAAAAAAATTAGGATATGACTTGAATGAGAGTGAGTTGGGTTTAACGCCGAGAGAGATAGCTATATGAGGAGTTTCAAAGTAGATTATGAACATTAAAAGCAACACAAAGATCGCCAAACAAGGTCAATTCTTTGCATGCCTATGTCTTGAAATTCGACAGCCAAGTTTTCATTGCTAACGTTTGCCTCAGCACACATACCATAAGGAATACAAATGTAAAATGTAATGACTGCATCACTTGAACAATTCCCCTATATTTTGCACATTGTCTGCTCCGCTATCCCTCAAAAGCGCTCATATCCACCTTGGCACTTTTCAAGGGGATGTTCTTGATAGTAGAACGGAAGCGCTTGAAAACCTCAGATCTCTCGACATCCACTGGAAGCTCGTTCCATAGACCAGCCTATTTCCAGCGCTGCTGTTGTTCTATTGTAGTTCGAGCCTGGCTGTGTCCTCTGACATGTAGATATCAGTGCTCGTTAAGGTTGTGATACCTTTGGGAGTTCTTTGAGACACAAGGACGGTGGGGAAGCCTACTCGTGAAAGGGTTCGCTCGTCACGCCGAAGACCTGGGTTCGATTCCCAACATGGGTACAGTGTGTGAAGCCCATTTCTGGTGTCCCCCGCCGTGATATTGCTGGAATATTGCTAAATGCTTCGTAAAACAAAACTCACTCACTCAGTAAGACACAACAGCTGCAGTTGAACAATGACGTTCTTGTCAAAAACATACAATGTTACATTTATACCAGACAAGCGTGTATGTACTTGATTTCTTTGTATCTAGACGTCAAAATCGTTTGTGGAAATAATAGAATAATAATTGAATCCCACGTTCAGATGTAGCAGATGTCATCTTATAACACGTGTTGCCTTTCTGTCATGATGTCTTAATATTTATAATGTGAACCCTGTTATACATTGGTTAAAAAGCTGTCAGCAGTGTATACAAGCATTTATCCACAGAACACATTTATTAACATATACAATAAATCATAGATAAAGGAACCAAACTTGTAAATTCATTCCTCTGACACAGTGGTTGCTTTGTAAAACTGCTTTGGACTACACTATGTATTCATACAGACGTTAACATAACCGTCATGCTGTTGATATATAATCCCTTCTGTAATTATCTGGACAGCAAATTGGTTTTCCGAATATATGTATTGACGCTGTTCTATACACACGCACAAGATACAAAAGTAACACTTATCCAATGTTGCAACCATTAATTACGACGATAGAGAGAATTCTTCAAAGCTCCGAATAGTCAGAGATATATATAGAGAGAAAGAAGCTATATGAGGAGTTACAAAGTAGAGAGAGGGGGGGGAGAGAGAGAGAGAGAGAAAGAAGCTATATGAGGAGTTACAAAGTAGAGAGGGGGAGAGAGAGGGGGGCTAAATGAGGGGTTACAAAGTAGAGAGAGGGGGGGGAGAGAAAGAAGCTATATGAGGAGTTACAAAGTAGAGAGAGAGAGGGGAGAGGGGGGGGGGGGGGAGAGAGAGAGAGGCTATATGAGGAGTTACAAAGTACACACACAGAGAGAGAAGCTATATGAGGAGTTACAAAGTCGAGAGAGACTTATTCTTTATCAGCCTCATTATGTACGGTCCTTATTAGTGGTCGAAAACGTCGCATTTTCAACTTCCAAGAGTGCAGTTCGGTTGCATCTGGAAAAAGTCATTTTATGGCCAGACTGACTGTCACATGTCATGAGTTGCACGTGCATGGGCAAAACCTCTGGTTGCGTTCAGGCGTGTGTTTTGGGTAGCCTTTTTACCTTCAAGCTTTCACTTTTCATTGTGTTTAATAGTTTTCCATTTTCCCGGTTTCATTTTAGCATCCAATCAGTGTGACATTGGCACAAACAACAAGTTCTTCACTGTTAATCACATTGTCAACATACCCAGACCTATTGACCTATATATGCTTGTTGGCATATGTTCCTGTTTGATAGTTTGACACCCTACATACACAGGTGACCCTTCAACACTGAACTGAGCGAACTTCATAATCATGTATATACAATGAAACCCGGACACTCCTCTGAGTATTACCGACAAGTGAGATGAGGTGAAATGGGGTTTAACGTCGCGTCCAAGATTATTGCACTTATATAGCGACGTGCATGCACGTGTGTATGTGTGCATCTGTGTGTGTGTGTGGCTGCTTGTATTAGTCCGGACTGATGCCGATTTATAGTGCCAACACACTGAGATAGCATGCCGCAACTAAACACGAATACCCCACTCAGACACAGTATACTGACTCCGAGCCGACCAGTCCTTGTTTTAGCCCCTGAATGCCGAGCGCCAGACAGGGTAACAACAAGTTGGTTGGTTTGTTGTTTAACGCCGCACTCAGCAATATTCAAGCTATATGACAGCGGTCTGTAGTCTGGACCAAACAATCCAGTGATTAATATCATGAGCATCGATCCACTCAATTGGGATCGATGACATGCATCAACCAAGTCAGCGATTATGACCACCCGAAGCCATTAGTCGCCTTTTACGACAAGCATAGTTACCTTTTACGGCAAGCATGGGTTGCTGAAGACCTATTCTACCCCGGAACAAGTACCATCATTTAACGTCTTTTGGTATGACGCGGCCGGGGATCGAACCCCGGACCTTCCGCTCTCCGGGCGGACGCTCTACCACTAGACCACGGAGGCGGTCTTACAATAAGTAAGAAAGTAGGTAAATAAAATAAATAAAGACTGACAGACTTTTTGTTGTTTAACGCCGTACTCAGACAATCCATTGATTGACATCAATTGAGATACGATTACGTGCATCAACCAAGTCAGCGAGCCTGGCAATTCTTGTTGAAACCTTAAGAGAAATTAATTAAAATTTGAAGAGCTTTTTAAGCTAGTATAAACTCTGGAAATCGATTCTAATAATGGTCTACGTCACTTGTTTCTATATTGTATGCCTCACAGTATTTTTACCAGCACAAAAAATATCAACACTGCTCTCAGGTACATATTTAGAATGTGATAATTATCAACGAATAAACTGGCATTCACATGTTTGTAGCTATGGCAACTATACATTGAGTCTAACTGACAAAGTTATAAATATAACACACGTGAAGGATTCTATTGTTAGCTCACCAAGACAGAAGTAACGCGGAGCTGATACCATTGTTCTCTATCAATTGATCTTACGTTACATGTTATGACATAATATGTCCGTCTGGTTGGACTCGGGTAGGGTCGGAAGCGCCCGGGGAGAGGGGTAAAAATAAATTAGATGCATTTAAGTAAGATCCTACATGAAAATATTTATACTTCGCATCAAATAAGCTTCTATTTATCACTTTATCGTCATGATTACCAACTATGTTAAAAGCATTGCCACAATTGAAAAGAATATTTCATCGGCTACATAATTACACTATTTGGAGAATAAACACCCAGAAACAGCTAGGTATCTGAACTGCTTGAGAAATTACATGGCCAGTAGTCGGTTCATGTAACACAATTCAAGTTATTTGAACAACGATTGAACTTGATCTTTCATCCTTAGAGGTGAAATACAGTGCCTCTAGTTAGTGCGAATTGTAAAATGGCGTAACCTGTGTGTCTCTATATGGCTGAAAAAAAGCCTATGCGGCGTTAAATTGTAACTCACACACTCACTCGTACCCTTTGTACATGCCCCTGCATATCTATCCAATACAATATCGGAATGCAGAAAGCACAGTAAAATACGTATCCATATATACTTGCCAACTTTACACTTGGATTACGTGCAACGCGTTAAGTGAGTGAGTGAGTGAGTTGGGTTTAACGCCGCTTTTAACAGCATTCCAGTCATATATCGCGACGTGTCAGCTTAATGTGGGAGGAAAGCCCGAAGTGATGCAGGTCTCAGACGTTTACCACTTCGGTGAAACCCACGAGCACGGGAATGGTGCTGACAAACCTAGAAACATAATCGGGGCGAACCAGTATTCGAACCTATATGATCATAGGTTTCTGGCGTGCCGAAGGGACGCAACTCTGCACAGCGTATCGCGGCGCCTTAGACGACTGGGCCACCCGTGTCCCCAAAGCCAGAAGGAACACAATTGTCATTCTTGGTGCATCTCAAAAATAAATTCCAACATCCAGTGAAACCTCGGTTCAGACGGAACTGTTTACAAGGAATCCCTCCTGATTAACGATTCCTGGAAATGGAGAATTATTCCTGGGTGGTAGTGGGGGATAACAGGGTGGCGCGTACTATAAAATTATGTGTTTGTTTGTTTGTTTGTTTGTTGTTTAATGTCTCACTCAACAATATTCCAGCTATGTGACGGCGCTCTGTAAATAATCGAGTCTGGGCGAGGCAATCAAGTGATTGACATCATGAGCATCGATCTACGCAACTCGGATACGATGACATGCATCAACCACGTCGGGGAGCCTGACAACCCGATCACGTTAATCGCTTTTAACAAGCATAGTCTCCTTCTACAGCGAACCCGGATCTTCCAGGATTGAAGAGAATAAATGAGCAGATGGATATGTACACCGCTGCATCGCGGTACACCAGGCAAAACTAGACTTGCACAAGTCTCTAAGGCAATAATTAGTAGTTGAAATCATAATGTATCCCTATAAGAGACTGGCTTCCTTTAGGCTAAGGGCGAACCAGTGACTGATGGTGTGACTGCAGTGTTCAGCCATGAAATGCTGTGCACACTCAGTATATGTAGCTGTTGTAACCGCCCGAGCCCCTTTTTAATCGTCGGTTGGTTGGTTGTTTAACGCTGCACTCAGCAATATTCCAGCTATATAACGGCGATCTGTAAATAATCGAGTCTGTACCAGACAATCCAGTGATTGATATCATGAGCATCGATCCACGCAATTGGGATCGATGACCGTGCATCAACCAAATCAGCGAGCCTGACAACCCGATCCCGTGAAGCGCCTTTTACGACAAGCATAGTCCTCTTTTTGCTTGGTTGCTGAAGACCTATTCTACCCCGGATCTTCATGGGTCTTTTAAAAGTCGGAAAACATGACCCACGTACAGGAAGGCTTTTCTGATCTTGTAAGTTCTGTTTAACGCCGCTTTGAACAACATCCCAGCTACATCACGGCCTGTCAGCGTGATGATGGAGGAAAGCCCGACGTGATGCAGGTTTTAGGCATTTACCATTTTGACAAACCCACGAGCGCGGCATGGTGTTGACAAACCCAGAAACAGGGCAAATCTGGATCCGAACCCACGAAGATAGGTTTCTGGCAGCGTCGGGGACCCTACTCTGATCTAGAATAATGTGGTATTAATAACTGTGCACTCGGAGACAACGGAGAAAAGCTGGAACTTGAAAATAGGCGTTTCATTCTGCAGTTGACATTTTCACCGTAACCTTTTACAACACCGCATGGGTTCAGGTCGGTGTACTTGCCGGCCACCGTGCTGCACGCGTCATGTTAGCTGACGCAGTAAACGGACTATGCATTTGAATACACATAGGAAATACATAAGATCGTGTATGTTACTTCTTGATGTATGGGACCGACCATTTCATAATCGTGGGTTCATCGTGTGTGTGTGTCTAGGGGATGGGTGAGGTGGGTAGGTAGGAGGATGGGATTTTATCAAATGGTTTTACATGGTTTTGCTTCTGGAGCTGACAAATATCTAGTCTTGCATCCTCCCACCCACCGCACCCATACCTCCCGTAAATGAAATGGGCTGTCCCTTAGATTAAAATGAGGAAATAGGGTCAATATTCATTCTGATACATTCGTTGGCGGCCATACAATATTCATGCTTTGTACACGTGTCCAACACATGACTGAACACACAAAAGTACTTCATAGTACGTATTGGCCACACCAACTAAAAATTGAGAATATCCTATTTTCATTGAGATATACCTGCTGAATTAAGTACCTGGTTGGGAAAAATTACACATGTTAGTTAGTGGTAACACCTAATGACATAAAAGCTTCAAGCATGTGGCGAATCAATAGCTTGAATAACCGCCATGTCATTGCATAACAGCTGTCACTTCATTCCCCAACCCGTCTGCATCTGCAAACTTATATTTTGAGATTTCAGTATTTTGGGGGGGAAATTAAAGTTGAACCAAATTGTGCTCATCTTTAGCAGAGGGTGATCCAGGATTTAGGAAAGGGGGACGCGCACTATACCCATGTCACGAAGTAAACAACAACACATGACATTTAACATGAAGTGCCTGACGCTACGGGGGAGGGTGTCCCTCCGGCACCGCCGTCTATGCATGTATGTACTGCTTTAAAATGCACATGTCCATATATACACTGTATATTGAACCTTATTAATCAAACGTAGGTGTAGCTTGTAATGGCTGTCTGTTTCTTCAATTTAATTGTTTGTGAGGAATATATTTTAGAAATCAGTGCAAATAAAACAAATTATTGATTAACCGGCGTACAATTTCCTCAGCTTATAACAGCGAGAGTATAAAATTTATCCCGGCACTATTAACATAATAAATCATATACTGATTCGCGAGGCGAACAGATAGCATAAAATTGAAGCGACTTCGCTAAAATCGAATAGATCCGTCAGAGCGTCCACAATTCGACCGACGCAGGATGTCGCCCAGATGAGAGAACAAGTTGCATTGTGGGTCATCTAGAGGCGATCGATCTGTATGCTGTCAATATTTGCATAATAGCGCCTGTGAACTTGAAGTCGCCCGCATCCTACATTTGTATATCAATAGTGTAGTAGTGACTGTAGGAACACGAAAACAGCTTTGTTGATGAAGGTGTGAACGCTACAAACACCTCGTTGCATTGTATACCGCGGCTCACAGTTGTAAATGGATGGACTAGCATGGTCGACTGCACAGCAATAGCGATGTGAAATTGTTCTCGCTAGGGTCTCAGTGGATGTTCTTTCCAGGCGGGCACACGTTTATGTTCATAACCTGTAGGATAAACGTTTACAAAATAAACAAGGTACATTTTCACAACGACAGCTCTGAGGACAAGCGTTGTATTTGCCGGTAAGGACGCCTCACTCTGCAGCTGCCGTCAGCTGACCGGGCCTGGTTGACAGTGGATGTTGATGTCGTCGGTTGTCGTCATGGACCCTGCTCGAGTCTCGGAATACGAGACTGTAGGCAAACGTTGCACTGAACGGCTGCACCAGGGAGGTCAAGAAAGTATCAGGTACGTCAAACTGGGGTCTTTTTAAGCGATTTCAGCCATGTAAACAAATACCGGCTCGGTCCGCGCGCGGTACACTCGGTTTTGTACGTGCAAATCGTGCATTCTCAATGGAAACATGTCAAGCAGACGATCACACGCGTTGGCATGTGAAGAAACCTGAATAAGTGTTAAGGGATGCGGAACTATATTGTATTCGTGACTGGCGTAAAGTCACTTGTGAGGTTAATCTTATGCGAGCAACCAAAATATCCGATAAGATATGTCAAATACATTGTTAATGAGCAGAATATTTTACGTCAATCATTCATGTTCACATATAGATGTATATCGACCAAACCAGATCAATCGGAACTATAAACAAAGAAATGGCCTTTAATTTTAGGAAATATAACTCACGTCTTAATCCAAATGTTATTGATAATATACATGAGGTAATAGAAGTTGTAGACAAATATAAATACCAACATTGATTCTAAACTCGCATGGGATGCAAATACGGACTGCACGCACGCACGCACGCACGCACGCACGCACGCACACACACACACAAAGGGTCAACCGAGGTTGTATTTACTTAGTCTTCTAAGACATTTTAAATTGTCTAACGTCCATGTTTAATATAACATTTATTTTAAGTATTCTTACTTTCAACTTCACTAGCTGGTGGGAACCTGTCTGTTCGCAACAAAAACAAACTGTTCAAAATCTGTAACACAGCGAATAAAATCATTTGCATCTCGCTTCAGGACATCGGCAGTATTCATGAGCATCCAATAGTAAACAAAGCAAATAAAATATTAAGCGATATCGCCCATGTTTTACATTCGGAGTATCAACTTTTTCCTTCCGGTCGCGGACTACGATTGCCGATGTTGAGAACAAACATGGCTCGGAATTAATTCTTACCAGCTAGTATACCAGGTTTTATAATATGTTTGTCATAAATTATTGTTGATCATGTTATTATTTATTTGTTTGTGTGTTTATCAATAATCTGAGAACTTGTGAGATAATAAAGTGTCATTTTATCTATATACCCCGCACCTTTCTTAAGATGCATAACTGATAGCTATATGTGTTGAATTCATATCTACAGATTTTATATCTATAAAACTATATATATTTTCTTGACCGTATTTCCTATACTACAGGCGTTTGTAGTCTCATTTATACACAGTTACAGATGACACTGTTATAAAGATTAATTTAACCTATATACTATCAGTTAAAACTAATCTGTCTTTTTTTTCGGGTTTTAATAACCATTTATGCGTAAGCCCATATAAAGAAATAGTGTTTCTCATAACTGACTGTCCCAAACAATTGACTCGACCCTTACGTTTTTGGTTTAATATTTTGACACACTAAATTTCCCTCATTCACATTCAAATTCCAAAGTTGCACTTTTGACGTAACCCGCCTGCATGACGACCAGAAATACCGGTCGTGTTTTTTCCAAATTGGGAATTGCTTTGTGTTAGAGTTTTTATTTTGTAAAATTAAGAAGTTATGTTGAAGTGATTGAAAATATGTATTGATTTAAAAATATATCATAAATCATAATTTGACCAACCACGCATTTGTTTTTAGTAAGTGTTGGAAGGGATATTTCTTAGTGGCTTTATATCCATGGACAAAATAAGTAACCAGTGCTATGATTATTTGTAAGCATAAGTACATAATACCATGCATTTGAGTGAACAACACGCATAAATAAAACGAGCATGCACAATAACATTTACACTTTTCACAACAATTTAGAATTTCCTTCAGATCTCATTAAATACCACAGCGGAAGAACGTTTTTCAATTATATGTCATGTTCTTTAAATCCCCATGCTACGGACAAATGAGAGTCACGTCATAGACCTATACAGTTCTCAATGTTTCAGCTCTCTGAGCGTCCTGGTTTCTCAGTACCAAATTCATAAAACAAGATTTAAATTTATGTTTCAGAATTCTTGAGTGGAAAAAAATCTCGAATGTTTTTTCACAATAGTTCTTTTCAGTTTTAAGAAAAAACGATTTCTTATTTAAATGCCATGAACAAATGTGAGTACTGTAATTGTTATATATTCATCCTCATAATCGTTCAGGCTCCACTTTGAACAGGTTGAGAGAAGAAGCCGAATGGGAACGAGCCCCATCTTGATCTTCGATACACATAAGTAATAATATCTGCATTATCCACACTTTATAATAGGCTGCAGCGAATAGCTAGTATCGTCCACGTGGAAGACCTCACAATATACTCGATATTCCCCAGTCAAGGATGGATGGATGGGTGAGTGGGTGGTTTGGTGGGTTGATGGGTGGGTAGGTAGATAGAGACCGATCAGAATAACACCCCGCAAATAACGCCTTCATGAGCGAGAGAATGTCTGTGCTAAGTTTGTGAAAGGTGAGATGAAGCTGGTGACGTCACTTTCGAACGGCTCGAATGGATTCAGGATATTTATGATAAAAGCAAGGAGATATTAGGCATTTGATAAACGACAACGATTCTTTTTTCACCTGTACACATGTTTCGTCTTGTGTTGATGTCGAATAAACGTACACACACCGTTAGTTTATATGGCCGACCAATATGTTTAATTCCCTGGACATATAGTGTTGGCATCACCGCGGGGCTCGGCAAGTTCCGCTGACATTCCGAAGGTCATCGGTATCTGTCGGCTGTCTGTGGGGATGAGGACGAGACACACTGCGTTGTCTCTGACCTTTACACACCCAACGTTATGGACAACACACTTAGGGATATTGAAAACTCGGATAAAACATTTACACAAAGACTTGGCTTCCATCTGAACAGGAATTCATGTCGTTTAACACCGCCAGGCCGTGCCTATCTCAGGGGCAAGGTAAAGTCGAGTGGATAGTGTATGTACAGGTCATGTGGACCAGAGTTTGATCTTGGTAGTATTATCTTTAAGCAGAGATTTTTTTTCTTTCAATGAGTTTGGGTCACTTGGTAATATATACGAGTATATCAATGAAACGACGATGGTTTTGTTTTGCTTTTATCATTCAGGTAATTATTATTATGTTATGTTGTTTTCAACGGCAGCGACCCGTGAAGATCCGGGTTAGAATAGGTCTTCAGCAACCCATGCTTGTCTTTAAAGGCGACTCTGTTTGTCGTAAGAGGCGACTAACGGGATCGGGTGGTTATGCTCGCTGACTTGGTTGATGCATGTCATGGTATCCCAAATGCGTGGATCGATGCTCATGACATCAGTCACTGGATTGTCTGGTCCAGACTCGATTATTTTCGATTATATATCAGCTATGTGACGGCGGTCTGTAAATAATCGAGTCTGGACCAGACAATCCAGTGATTGAGATCATGATCATCGATCTAAGTATTTCGGATACGATGACATGCATCTACAAAGTCAGCGAGCCTGACCACCCGATCCCGTTAGTCGCCTCTAACAAGCATAGTCAGAATATGTATATCATGCTTCTTGTAAGAGCCGACTGGTAAGGGGATCGGGTGGACACACTGTGGCTTTGCTGATGGCGTGTGATCGTGTTAAACCACTGGTTTGTCTAGCTCATTACATACAGGCCGTCATGATATAATCTGAATATTTCACTCACTCACTCACTCACTCACTCACTCACTCACTCACTCACTCACCCAACCACCCACCCACTCACTCACTCACTTACTCACTCACTCGTGCTTGTTGACCACCAAGATGCTGAGATTGTCTCGAGACAAAGTCGCAGATCTTATTGTCGATTTTTTACGATGTGATCAATGATGTATGCTCTACTTGGTACCCGGAATCAGATACGTAGAGTCGAGGGTGTGGTGTATCAATTATTTATATCGTGATTACTTGCATTTACAGTGGCTGAGAATAATTCTGACAGAATTGGTGATTAAAGGCACGCTTAGTCAACACATAATTGTGCTGTGTTGTCAAAGCTATTAAGTAAATAATTCAAAAGGACTTGGTGGATTAGAGGTTCCAATAGCTTTAGCAAACTGTGATAATATGCGTTATCAAGGGATTATCATTGAGTTCCATTAATTGAGCGGCCACGTCATAAGTACACCAACCACAACACTGGCCACGCCACAAGTACACCAGCCACAACACTGGCCACGCCACAAGTACACCAGCCACAACACTGGCCACGCCACAAGTACACCAGCCACAACACTGGCCACGCCACAAGTACACCAGCCACAACACTGACCACGCCACAAGTACACCAGCCACAACACTGGCCACGCCACAAGTACACCAGCCACAACACTGGCCACGCCACAAGTACACCAGCCACAACACTGGCCACGCCACAAGTACACCAGCCACAACACTGACCACGCCACAAGTACACCAGCCACAACACTGGCCACGCCACAAGTACACCAGCCACAACACTGACCACATCACAAGTACACCAGCCACAACACTGGCCACGCCACAAGTACACCAGCCACAACACTGGCCAAGCCACAAGTACACCAGCCACAATACTGGCCACTCCACAAGTACACCAGCCACAACACTGGCCACGCCACAAGTACACCAGCCACAACACTGGCCAAGCCACAAGTACACCAGCCACAATACTGGCCACTCCACAAGTACACCAGCCACAACACTGGCCACGCCACAAGTACACCAGCCACAATACTGGCCACTCCACAAGTACACCAGCCACAACACTGGCCACGCCACAAGTACACCAGCCACAACACTGGCCACGCCACAAGTACACCAGCCACAATACTGGCCACTCCACAAGTACACCAGCCACAACACTGGCCACGTCACAAGTACACCAGCCACAACACTGACGTGCAACACGTCCCTGCCATCCTCCCCTCCCATGCTATGAAGCAGATGGCTTCTATGGACAACGACCTTATCGATTGCCTGGTTTGAGGATGTCCTTATATAAGGAGTACCAATTATCTAGCGCACTCACAAGACCCAAGGCCTATCTTTCGTCAACCCAAGCCTCTTCCTGTGAACCACAAGAGCCTCAAATGTTCTGAAATAACAAGAATGGTTACATCTAACAACATGTGAAGGATGACACTCGTTCTGAAGAATAGTTGGCGTTGGGCTGCTCTGTAGTGTCCGATGTCGCTAAATTTGGCTCTTTGGAGTTTTTAGGATTTCTAGCCCCTTAGTAGAGTATGGACAAGAGGCTGCATTCTATATGTTGCAATTAGTAGATACCAGGGCCCCGTTTCACAAAGCGATCGCAGCGCTGAGACGATCGTAACTCATATACTTTAACATAGACTTATGACTGTCGCAGCGCTACGATAGCTTTGTGGAATAGGACCCAGGTAGGATGAAATGCACACCTTTGATCGGCAATATGACGTTGAATCGAGTAGCAGCTCATATATGCAATTGCATGGTGGTTGAGCTGGTTTTAACTCCGCTTTTAACAGTTTCGAATAAATCATGACGTGTATCCCAGTTTCGTGGAAGTCCTTCCCTTGGCTGTCCCAAACCACCTCCACAGGTGCTATGACGTCATCGTTTGAGTCGAAATGGGTTCCGGCTAAGTTTTCTTCATATTTTGGAGTAGATGGAGACTGAAGGGGGTTCTGAAGAAGCAACAGTCGTGGTTTGTAGTCCTGGCAATGACTGATTTGTGCACTGGCGCCTTGTCTGGTGGAAGAGCTGACTTTTTCTCAGCTTCCCGCGTCTCTTAGTCTTCATTTCATCCTGTAATTGCATCAAACGTGCAACATACTGTGCTCTGCATATTGTCTGGCCTTATGGGTGGAACTGTTTCTGCCTTCCTTGGAGGTGGTGATGTCAAATGCTTCCACTGTTTTGATTGTTGTTTGGACTCGGACTGGAAGTGATGAACCCAGGTTTCATCCAGTCATATATCGTTTCAGGAACCTTTCCGAATTATTACCACCCAAAATATCCAAAGCATTGTTATTTCGTGCTGTGTAAATATGGTGAATTAAATTATTAAAATTGGGTTTCATTTGTAAGATATACATGATTTAGTTATGGCTTTGGTAATGTATGGGTGGTGCAAGATGTCGGAGACTGTGGTGCTATTATTTATATATTTAAACAAAGAACAAGCAAGAATGGTCAGATTGTATATAAGATTCCCCAAGGCTAGAATCATATTGCACCCACAAATCCTTACTACAATCTGAAAAATATCTATTATCGATTAAGACTGTGAACTTAAGATGAGCTCCAACAAAATTTAAATGTTCAAATCATTTTGAAATACATAAACATAGAATGGCTAGTGACCCTAACTTTGCTGACAGTCCATCCACTTTTCAGTAAAGAAGACTCAGATGATGAATGATATGCACTATTTATATGTCCAGCTTATATTAACTCAAGGTCAAGAAATTTGCCCTCGTATTATTATCAATATCCTACCATGCACAAATGACGACAGCATTTTATTCCAGCAATGTTTAAAAACCAATATGAATTGAAGCGCTCTGTCACAATGTGCATAATATTATCCAATCATCTGTACTATTGGCCTCATGTCCAGACTAAACGAAATAAATTGTGTTCCGTTCCTTTCTGGGTCGGCTTCATACAGTTCATCCTGCAGTTTTGATCAGACGTCAGAAGCTTTGGAACCCAACGAGCTGCTACTTTCTTCTTCGCAAAAGTTTCTGCTGTGATAATAAAATGTACTCGGTCGTGGGAAATGCCTGCCGTCATCACTATGCCATGGATTCCCTAGATCATTTCTGGACTTGATGACGTTGCAGGCCTTCCATGACGTCTTCAAGGGCTCTCCCTGCCACGCTTAAACTCTGCTCCCCACCTCTTTACGGTGGCATAGGGAGGGGCATCCTTCCCAAGTGTTCTAACCAGTATCTTCATGTGTAGCATTTTGGTATTGGCCCTTTTACTGCAAGGAATTGATCACTGCGCGTTCCTCAAGTTTGTCCATTGTTCTAAGGTCACAGACCCCTGCGTTTTACTGACCTGTTACAACGATACAATTTGCTCAACTTACTCATGTTTTGTTGGTATGACACGATGCAATGTCCACAACAATAGATTACGCAAGTCCTTCCATGTGAGGCTCAGAACTTATCAATCACCCCTTGTATGTGCGTGTAAAGGTAGTTGTTGTTTGTTGTTTATCGCCGCACACAGCAATATTCCAGCTAAATGACGGCGGTCTGTAAATAATCAAGTCTGGATCAGACAATCCAGTGATTGACATCATGAGCATCGATCCACGCAGTTGGGATACGATGACATGCATCAACCAAGTCAGCGAGCCTGACCATCGGATCCCGTTAGTCGCTTCTTACGACAAGCATAATCACCTTATGACAATTTGAAGACCTATTCTAACCCGGAAATTCACGGGGACACCCATTGTCTACGATCATAATCGATGTGAAACCTGATTTCAAGGTGTTAAAAATGAAGCAGGGCCGGTGTGGTTGATATGAGCAACGATCCACGCCGCTGGGGTACAAGGACACGCTAGCAACCAAGTCGCCGAGCCTGACCACCCGATCCATTAGTCATCTCGTACGCCAACCATAGCTTGCTGGGGATGATTCTAACCTTGAACCCTCACGGTCGTTGTGATACATATCGTTGGATACATACCCCATATAGAGGAACCCCAGATTCCCTCTGAGCATGTTCTAGCCTTGTCAGTAGAGCTGTAGTTACCGTATCTCCTCATCGGTTCCTCGTTTAATATGTTGTTTCTTTCTGTATGTCACAGGGGCGGTCGGGTAGTCTAGTGGTTAAAGCGTTCGCCCGTCACGCCTAAGACCCGGGTTCGATTCCCGACATGGGTACAATGTGTGAACCCCAATTCTGATGTCCCCCGCCGTGATATTGCTGGAATATTGCTAAATGCGGCGTAAACCCATACTCACTCACTCACTGTATGTCACAACCAGACGCTACGAAATGCAAACCTAGCGAATTTGCCCTGTAGGATTTACGGCGCACTTCTACATCTCCGATTGGCTAAAAATCGCAAAATATTTTTAGAATCTATGTATCTATATATCAGTCTCTTTCTCTATCAATCATAACCAAATACATATACTCTTTTTCATCGAAAACAAAAAACGGTGAGGTTTTCGCCATTTTGTTTTCCAAAATCCATATTTTTTTCACGATCTAGAATCCTTATTTAAAGTGCACTTTGGATGACAAAAAGCATACGGTAACCGCAGCAGGGTTTGTCGGGACCCTACCCATACACGTGGCCTTCAGGAAAGTGTTAAACGTCTATGACCTGCATCTATGACCACGCCGTGGTAATCAGAGGGTCCAACCCCCTCCTCCCCGATATCCCGAATACCAATATCTAAGTTTTCACTCTGAGTCTCATTTGCTCGGCCCTGAATCCCGAATACTGCTCAACACAAATCTCAAAACAAAGGGTAGAAAAGGGTGCAATTTCAAGTAAAATTACTGGAGTAATATAAAAAAGGTAAATACAATCTAGACCATCTATTAGCCTTTCCAGAATGTTCATTTGTTCAGGTTTCAAATTTTTAATCGAGAATTTGTCAAAATATGTTTCGAAGCGTATTCGCCAATTTGAAATTAGTGCCGTAAAGCACGAGAAAGCTTCCTTCAGAATGGTCATTCCATTGGTCGGTCAAAGTTCGCGCAAGGTCGGTCTGACGTGACCCGTGATGGGATGTCCTCAGATCTTTATTTAGTGGTAGCGAGAACTAAGATATGATTTTAATTAGATTGATATATAAAGGAAACTTTGGCGCACACCATTATTTTGTTTTAAATGTCGAATCTGTGTACCAAATGGTCTCGCGTACAGAATACCCTCTAAATGTACCCCTGAATCCCGCGCACGAAAGGGGGTTTGGCAGCCTCATAACCGACCCAACTATGTACCTCACGGTATTACATACACGTAATGGGGCGGTCGGGTAGCCCAGTGGTTAAAACGTTCGCTCGTCATGCCGAAGAGCCGGGTTCGATTCCCGACATGTGTGCAATGTGTGAAACCCATTTCTGGTGTCCCCAGCTGTGATATCGCTGGAATATTGCTCAAAGCGGCGTAAAACCATACTCACTCACTCACATACACGTAATACAACCAAGTTGTAGGTGCACAGTGCACACGGTCTGTTTGGGGGCGGTTGTGTAATACCGGTCGATACTGTGTGACTACAAACATTAACCCCACAACTTTTTTGGCTTTCGAGCCTCTTAAACCGCGTGTCTGCTACAACTTCAAACCGCTACTTGCTAAACCGGTCTTATAATGTCAGTGCGACCGACGCCTGACCCATAATTAGTTCCGACTATATGTACTTATACCCGACTTCTAATCCAGACAGACATGCGACTTCAATCAGAACTTATCTAACCCCAAAGCAACGTATGTGTCCGAATCAGTTGGTATAAGCTGGTATATTAATCCTTACATCCTGCGGGGAATGAATGGATCAAAATTATTCTTTTAGTTAATATATTTGTATGTGTGTTGCATTAATTCCAGCGTTTCACAAACTTCTAAAATACCAAGATAATACATATATTACTGATGTTAAATTTTAAGAATTTTCCTTCTTCTATCCCGTAACTTGCCGAAGGTCAGTGTAAAATAATTATTTGACTTTTTTCAATTTTCTTCTCTCCAAAAGGTCTGTTAAGGCGTTTCTTGCGACAAGCATAAGTTGCTGGGGACCTATATTCTTACCCGGAATCTCCATGGGTTGAATAATTTATTATGATCTAATTGGGGAGTTTATTTAATAATTTATCATGATTTAATTGGGGAGTTTATTGAATAATTTATTATGATCTAATTGGGGAGTTTATTTTATCATGTATTGTGATCCAATCGGGGAGTTTATTATGACCTTAAATATGTTAGGGTTTTTTCAACCAATTC
This sequence comes from Haliotis cracherodii, assembly GCF_022045235.1. NCBI lineage: Eukaryota > Metazoa > Mollusca > Gastropoda > Lepetellida > Haliotidae > Haliotis > Haliotis cracherodii. The sequence goes on along the minus strand of NW_027266319.1, from coordinate 51,455,499 downwards.
AACAAAGTGGGTTCATGTATTTAGAAACATAAATATTGTAACCTATTCATAATGAACAACTCATTAAAAATACAAAACAGAAAGAAGAAAAACAGAAAAAACTTCAGACTTCGAAAAGAGAAATGGTTGTGGCCTCATTCACAATTTCTTTATATCGACGTCATGTTGTTTTCCCGTACTTTTAGTACACTCGCAGGTTAAAACCCCCAATACTTTCACCCATCGTTTGATTAATGAACATTGTCACCGACTCACCAGTACAAAATGTAAACAAGACGATCCTGCCACTCCTACTATCAAATGTAATTTTGTCGGGTTGTTTTCGCCGTGTGTTAATAACATATTCTGCCATTTTATTAAATGTTTAAACAACTGCAATACATTGATTCTCAGAAATGTTCAACTCACATTATGATATAAAAATGTTTCGTCCCACAGGGAATCCCCTGATTGAGAATGTGAGTATTTTTAGAAAGTTCCCGACTATTGGCCTTGACCTTCACTGAAACGAGGTTATTCCCGCCATTGATCCAATCCGGTACTGTTCCGACTTCATACTTCATACTTCTATTTGATTTTCAGTATGGCCGATTACCTAATCACGGGGGGAACTGGTTACATCCCCGACGATGGGTTGACGGGTGCCCAGCTCTTTGGCGGCGGCGATGGGATGACTTACAAGTGAGTAGACATCATATATATTCATTGATCGTTACGTGATAGACACGTGGGCCCAAACTGGACATGTGGAAAGTTTGAGTTCCGAATGTAAACAACACAAACACAACGACGCATTTGTTGCTAGAATGTTCGTAAATAATGTAATCATGATCATGGAATATTTCATTTATTCGGACCGTATACGAATCAGATTTAGTTTCACTAAACATTTCCTCGTCGAAGTAAACAACTGGTTCTAAAAATAATTGGAATGGACGTGACTCACTACCAACATTGCACTTAAGACCCCACCTGGGCACTCCTTGTTTATTTGCTTGTTGCGATGGCACAAGCAGTTACATTGTTTGAGGTTGCGTTTATATGTTGGTTCAGGTCGAACACAACAATTACTGCCCTCTTTCTCCCCGTAAGTGTGTAGCTAGTCCTGCACCAAGACCGTGGAATATATTTATTTTATGAAAAAATAATAATCTAGAAATGCATATACAAAAGCAAGTCTAGCCGGCTCAAGCTAGCTCTATTCCACATCAGTATAGGGAAAAAAAATAAATTTTCGAGTCAAGAAGGATATTGTGTAATATAAGATTTCAGAGACTAAATGTTAGTCTAGTGTGAAGCATAAAACGTAGGCTAGGCCTAGTTGTCCAGAGAGACAGAGTTGTAGAGAGAACCCAGAGCTTTTTTCAAAATCGATGTGTTTAGCTTTTGTTCCACATTCTCAAGCCCCTAAGTTGTGAAGTCTTGTCATTTTCCAAATCTTACACTGTGTGTAAATATTGTTGATTTGATACATGGTATCTGCAGATTTTATCTTATAGTTTTGATTCTTCCACTATAAAATTTCATGTAAAAACAATTTTAAGACCATATGTTTTGCATGTGCCTCCTGTTTTCAAGTCTATACATAACATACAATTTTGAAATGAATATGCATCGGTGGAAAGAAAAAATATCTACTTTTGAAGCAGACCTAAAGAGTATTCTTTCAATAAGCTATTCATGTTCCTGAAGAATTTATGTTCGTGCAAGATTTCTTGAAAATGTACCAGAATAAACCTGTCGTATGAGATCTAATCACACTGAGTCTAGTCATATAGTCGAAATGGAACATAATCTGAGACTGAAACGATATAATTATTTGAATTAAGATTCAAAATATCAACATCGTTTTGTGACCATTCCATTGAACGTGTTAAAAGCGTTAAGATTTTACAAAATTATTAACATGTTAAAATATTTATATTTCTAACATGTTCAAGTTTTTGACAAATGACACCATAATGAAATATATTTACTGGATATGATGAAGATTTGGTCATGTAACAGGGTTTAAAAACAATTAATTAAATCCTGAGTACTTATTTACACTATTCCAGTCATTAATCAGTACAAATTGATATGAATATTGATTATGATAAGTTACACTTGAATGGGAATATGGAAAGGTGAAATCCTCCCCTCTTTGCTAAATGATAATTGTTTTGACAAAACTTTTTGAAAGATTGGCAATGTTTATTCTAAGGCCCACAGAAGCATTTCCCGTGTTTTATCCAACTTATGAACCTTCTAACTGCAAGAAATGACAGAACATCTACATACCTTATGGTGTAACAATACAGTGTGTCGCAGTACAAGAGTAATTCGAGCAAAGCGTGCAAGAGAAAAAACACATGCAGCATGGCCCAGCTGGAGTCATGATATGTACAATGGATAACTTCTCATCACCTGTCCCGGTAGCTCAGTGGGAAAACAGTGGGTTAAAAATATTAATACAATGTGTGAGGTTGCAGGTTCGATTCATGTCATAGAATTTTCATGTAAACAATTGTGACTTTTAACCAATCATCAAACACAATTGTGTTTATGTCAAGAGGCAAATTTATAAAACGTTAATTGTAAAACCTATGTATTACAATTGAAATGTAAAATCTCATAGCAGGTGACCCATTTCAAAACCTAAGTTTGGAAGAGAACCCCTTCAAAACCTCTGTTTGGAGAATGAACTGGTTACTAGGTTTAGCCGAGGTTGTCCGGAACCTAATGCAATATGGGTAATACAGTGATAGGTTTATAATCTGGGTTAGAACTGGTGCTCAGTAATGTAAGCTTATAATGTAAGAGGTGACTGAAAGTGATCAGTGTCATGGTTGACCAACCCTAAATCAGCCTAAATCTTCAGTAGATGTCTTAGTCGTTATGTGGACAAGTATCAGCTGACCTCACTACACTGAACAGAATGTTACTAGACTCGGGCTTCATGCTAGAACTCAATTTGCAGACTTCAAATTTGTAAACAGGCATCACCTCATTAGCAAAGAAACCCACAAATGTTTAATTGCTTACCGCTGCTTATGTTCCTAGGTTTGTCAGCACCATATAAGATGGGTTTCACAAAGGGGTAAATGCAGATATACATCACTTCAGGCTCTCCTCCAACATCAACCTGATTTTCTTGATGTAACTGAAGTTCACATCAAGTTGGCTTCAAACCGAATTCAAGGGGCACTTGTGGCCCATTTTATCTAAGGCGCCTTGATTGGTTGTGCAGAGTTGCATCCCTTGCGCATGCCAGAAACCTATGATTGTGGGTTTGCCCTGATTATGTTTCTAGGTTTGTCAGCACCATACCCATCTTGTGGGTTTCTCCAAAGTTGAAAACGTCCGAGACCTGCATCACTTCGGGCTTTCCTCCCACATTAAGCTGACATGCCACGATATAACTGGAATACTGTTAAAAGCGGCGTTAAACCCAACTCACACACTCAAACCCAACTCACTCACTAATGCTTACAACCTTGCTGTTTAAAGTGATGACAGTTTTCTTATGTTTCAGTGATTTCCTCATATTACCTGGCTTCATTGACTTCTCGGCTAACGATGTGGTAAGTAGATGAATTGCTACCAATTAATGAGTCTTCAGGAAAGTAGTCGTCGCAGCAGGCTGACAATCAATAACTCCTGGCGCAAAGTTTTGATTACCATGATTATCATAGTTTTGTCACATTTGCATTTTTTTCACAATACTAAAATTGGCTCCTTTTCACTGCTATTGATGTTCTCATCAAATTTGTCAAATGCAGGTATTACTCAGTATTTCTGTCACGTCAAACTTACCCCTTAACATCTGTGTCAAGCATGAAGATTCTGCGGGGCATGGATTGTCTGTCATTTGTAGGTTAAAGTTTAATAGCATCAAAATCCTCTAGCCCAAGGGACCCGTGAAGATTCCAGGGTAGAACAGGTCTTAAGCAACCCATGCTTGCCATAAAAGGCTACTAACGGGATTGGGTGGTCAGGCTCGCTGATTTGATTGATGCATGTCATCGCCCAATTGCCTGGATCGATGCTCATGATATTAATCACTGGAATATTGCTGGTGAGTAGGACTAATCCTCATTATTTACATTTTAATTATAAAATTATGGAAAAGTGTGACAACTTACTTAGCATTTCTAAGGGTCAAAGGCCTGACAACTCAAACAGACCTTCTGCCAAATTGAAACTTTATCGGTCTATGACCAGTGATTGACAGCCATTTGAAAAATGTTCAGATACTTTATTCAGGGATGGGAATATGTTTGGTTTTAAGTGTGCCACACAGCTCCCCTATTGGTGTTAAGGCGTGCCCTTTGAGATTTGAGTTGCCCAACCACAAGAACAGGTTTTCTGGAAAAAAGAAATTGGTTACTACGTTTATAATGAACACGCTTATAACAAATTGACGGAAAAAATAAAATGTTTTTTATCCTCTGGCATTTGCTGTATATATGCATATAACGAACTACGGTTATAGCAAACGAAAATTAGTTCTCCCTTGACTTGGTTATAACCGTAGTTTACTGTGTCAGATTTTTTTCATTTTTTTCCATGTATTCTGTCTAGTATAAAGTACAGTCAAGTCTCGTTAATCCGACATTGTTGGTTGCACATGATTGTGTCGGATTAACAAAATTAAGTGATTTGTGATCGAAAATTGGACGTCTTCCCGATAGATAATAACCGTGTGTACCTTGTAATAAAATCATTAAAAACAAAATATTTATATTGTTATGTTGTTTATTCATTCATTCCTTAATTTATAATTAATGACATTGCAAAAATAATAATAATTTTCCCATTTATACATAACAATAGAGACATTACTCACTGAATTTATCACATCAATGACACAAGTTTCCTCATGTAAATGTGAGTGCTACTGTCTTAACAACTTGCTTCATTTACTTAAATTGTCTGTCAGTGTTTTCTGTATCTCACATTTTGAAGGCACATTTCTCAAAGTCCCCTGCATTTTTGTAATTTTTGTTAATTGTTAAGTTAATCTCTGCAGCCAGTGTGTGTCAAAACATGCGGTTGTGTACTCGCGGGCAGATGACCACGGAGTATGCTGACCACTTTGTCGGATTAACGAGACTGATTAATGAGTGATTTCGATAATTCGTGGCAAATCAGGTGTGTCGGAGTCGGAGTGCGAGAATGTCGGATTAACGAGTCTAAATAGCACTGAATCAATCGGTTCCCATTTTTCTTTTGTCGGATTATCGAGTGTCGGATTAACGAGACTTGTCTGTACATTTATCACTGGCTTCAAATAATACAAATCGTCACAAGGTATATTTATGTAACAAAATGTGATTAAGTGTACCCATAATACTCCAGGATCTTATGTTAACCATGCCATTCTGTATTTAACCGTGCCATTGGCTAGCTAATACAAGGAATTTTGAGCCCATTATTTTGATCTTAGGCTACCCAAGCTAAGTTCTGTTTATAGTCTGTTAGTCATTACCCTAAAATGGGTGTGGCACTACTGCATTTTGTCATGAAATAGCAAAATGTTCCAGTTCACAGTTTTTGAATATACAGCCATGCAACAAAAACATTTCTGACTTTTGTGAGTGCCGTCTGTCGAATAATGATGATTGTGCCATGGATCGGCATTAGTGGCTGTGGATGTAACAATCAATATGACAATCTTGCTGCGGGATAATTGATTGCTGGTCTTGGTTGATGAGCTGTGTAGACAGGAATTCTCATATCTGCCATAAAGCACACATGGCATGTCCTAGGGAAGAAATGGAGTTGTTTGAAGTTGTTGCTCTTCCAGATGTTGAGATGGTGTGTTTTCACTTGGACTACTTTCACAGGATGGGATTTGTTAGACTTTTGAACTTATGTTTTTTTGGGTTTTTTTTATGCAACATTGTTTGGACCGATGTAGATTGTCACATCGTTATCGTTCTTGATAGCAGTAAGTGGTCGAAATTAAGCCTGAAAGTTAAGGGCTCCTTGGCATAGTTGTAAGGTCACCAGGTCAAATTGAGGGATTCCTCGATTCAAATACTATAGCCTTAGTAGCAAACTACCCCAAAACATCCTGTGTGGCCTAGTGGATAAAGCACCTGCCCAGGGGGAGGAAGCTTGGTGGTTCCATCCCCTGGGGGTGTTATGCCAAAGATGTTAAAAGATGCTACTCTTTGTTACCCTGCCTGGAGCGCGGCATTAAAGGGCCGGTATGTTGACAGTTCTGGGTTTTTTAAATCATGCATGAATTTCCAAGTTTTATATCACACCTTTAGTTCATGCACGATTCAGTTTTCAAACAAAAAGAACAGAGCTCTTCACAGTGTAGCTGAAAACGCAAGCTTTGTACCGAATATCTCACTTCAGTCATGTTTTTATTAGAGGCAAATCAAAGAGAAAGTTTGTCTGTTTTTCTTACGCTTAGTTACAAAATGCTAATTGGCAGCTTGATGGATTAGAAGCCAGTTATTATCAAAGCCTAGATTACAAAATAGGTGCCTCAGTCGTATGAAGCCAATCACGTTGCAGATTTCCCAGGAAGAATCACTTATTAACCTGCTAAGGAGGCTACTCCCATGGTGTGGTCACTGGAACTGAAACTTCTCTTGTGGAATAAAGCAAGCAAAGCCGAGTAGTCAGCTATTGTTTGCAAACAGTGCTTCAGAAAGTCAACATACTGGCCTTTGAAGGGGATAAAACAAGGACTATGATAGTCAGTATAAAGTGTCTGTCTGCGGTATTTATGTTAAAACTGTAGCATGGTATCTCAGTGGGCTGGCACTTTAAAGCAGGCATTACTCCAGACTAATACACATGGACAGTCAGACACACACCCACACGCACACGCACATTGCTGTGGATCTCCACGTAATTTCCTGGGTGGGAGTAGGTCGACTTTACTTGAATGTCAATGAATGTTTATATGATATCCTTTCTTTTTTTTCCAAAAGTGAATAATTAACAAAATGATGTTTCCTTTCCAGGACCTGACATCTGCGTTGACCCGTAAGATCACCCTGAAGTCTCCACTAGTGTCCTCACCAATGGACACGGTCACTGAAGCTCAGATGGCCATTGGCCTAGCAGTATGTTGTCTCTCTCTTTTTTGATGTACCTATTATTTCAAGATTGTCATACCTTACATGTCATTAGCAGAATATGTTTGAAGTATCCAGTGGGAGTTTCCTATATTTTGTGTTTTCAGGGTCTGTATGAGATTCCCTGACAATGTAACCAAAAAAATTGGGATCCTTAAGTGTTTCGACCCCACTTAATTTGGAACACTGAATAGTATCAAGAAAATGGTAAACATACAACTCGTATACTACTCTGGGTTCTGGGCTTTTTCTCCCAAACTGTCAGTCGCGATGGTGAAGCGCCTCTCCCACTATAGAATTAGCTGTTAACTATGTCTTTTAATGCCAGAAATATGGGCGGTCGGGTAGCTTAGTGGTTAAAGCGTTAGCTGGTCACGCTGAAGACCCAGGTTCGATTCCTGACATGGGTACAATGTGTGAAGCCTATTTCTGGTGTCACCCGCCGTGATATTGCTGGAATATTGCTAAAAGCGGTGTAAAACCATATTCACTCACTCACTAATGCTGGAACTTTTTTCTTCCACAGTTGTGTGGTGGTATCGGAATCATCCATCATAACTGTACCGCTGAGTTCCAGGCAAATGAGGTCAGAAAGGTCAAGGTAAGGTCAACTCATTTTCATATCACAAAACAAAAATAACGACGCATGGGAGTAAGACCGGACGTGCTCATAGCATATTGAGGTAGCTAAAGGCATGGGATCTTCGGTTTCCAAGTTTTACTGCATTTGCAATATGTTTTCACGAACCGATTGTAATGTTAGGGACCAGTTCAAAAGTTTGATGGGGTGAGGTGATGGTTCTGCAAGTTTTCCATCTGACAAAGTCAACTTTCCTGATTTCTCAATGTGTTATACAGTCTTTGGGTACCATTGTACAAAACAGCCTTAGCGCTCCGACTAATGTTAAGGTATGGCAGTATGATCAGCTTAGTGCTAAGATTGCTTTGTATTTTCATTCATTTGCTTTCAGGAGCATCCAATCTTTCCTCAATTAGGGTTTTATCCTCGTCGGCAATTGTCCATCTCATGCAGTGCGTAATGTATAATGACAGATTTGATCTATAAAAACCCTACAAACGATTGTCAACACTAAAAAACATTCTGAAAAAAACCCAGAGCAAAACACGAGAATGTGTGGCAAAAGAGGCCACTAAACTTGGAAATTCAACAAAAGAAAAAAAAAATTTCCGACTTCAAACTTGTGAATTGGTTCCTGATTAAAGTAGCTGGAGACTGGACTTATTCTGTTTCAAAGTTGTGCTGCATTGGACAGATGTGACATGAACTGTCATCTGATGCGGTAAAGTCAAAATGGTTCATGATATATGTTCAGTGTTCCTGTTTACGGTAAAATTAAGCTTGACCGGTAATTCATGTGACTGCAAGTCCCTGTGGACCGGCAAATAAAGTACCTTATAAATCCTTGTTGTTGAACAAAACTTCAGCGATATTCATGTATTCATTAGTGCAAGTAAATAACATTTTGCTTTGCTTCAATGATAAATTTAATTTTTGTGACTTAGTTTCGAAGTATTAAAAAAAAAAATAAAGAGAAAATTGTGAATGAACTTTGGGTGAATGACATGTAGATCTAACTAAGTTATTTCAGAGATGACATCATTGCATTGAACATGATATTGAAAGAATTAAAACCAGGTAATTTTCATAATGTTTTTTTATTCGTTGAAAGCTAGCATGTTTGTGGTGGGTAGGTTTTAGGGCATTGAGGCACCGTTCTGGTTTCTAGAGATAAAAATGTAAGATAATAAGAATATTTATAATATTACAAGGCGGCAGTTCTTAGATTAGATACATTTTGATAGGTTGTTGATTTCAAATTTGTGGTGAGAGAAATTCAGTGCTAAGTTCGTGCTACGGGGCTGGAGCTGGTGAAGTCACTTCCTTTGCGAAGTTTTGAAGTTGAATGTGTATATATCAAAATAGAATGGTGATAAAATTTCTTGAAAATTTCCTGCTGCTGAATGCATAGTGAAACTTGTGTGTGTATATTTTCAAATTTATGATCAAATTTTAAAACTTTTTCAACATATGCTCCATGACACTTTTTCATGGATAGCAACTTCATTTATTCTTTGTGTGATGTTTCAGAGTAACTTCTTGCTCCTTCACCAGGTGAAGTAGCTCTGAAACATCGTAAAGAAGAATAAATAAAGTTGCTATCTATGAAAAAGTGTCATGTATTCAGACCGCCTGGGTGGTCTTGTGGTAGAGCTTCCACCCGGAGAGCGGAAGGTCCGCAGTTCGATCCCCAGCCACTGACTTGATTGATGCATGTCATTGTATCCCAATTGTGTAGATTGATGCTCATGATGTCAATCAATGGATTGTCTGTTCCAGACCTAATTATTTACAGACCGCCGTCATATAGCTGGAATATTGCTGAGTGAGGCGTTAAACAACAAACATATATAAATCCAAAACATATTCTAATGTATGTCGATATTTTCTTAGAACTAATGGAAGTCAATGTTTTTATCTAAGTACTTTACCTTTCCCTTTGTGTTTTTCAATATTATTATTGATGTCACCATGGCAACATCATCACGATGCTGCAGTCACGGCAGTCATATTAGTTGGACAACTGTACTTTTTCTTTGACTGTTACATGTCAGTATTAGGTATTGGCATACTAACAACTATTCTTCATTTTCTTTGTCCAACGATGGAAGTAAATTGTATACCCTAATGCACTCACCAAAACATGCTTTGATCTTAGCATCAATCAAGAACGTCTGAGGGTTTTCTCATAAAAGTCCCCAAGTAGAGCACGATGGCTTCTGAGTCAGACCAACATGTGAACGGCTAATAACGGTATCCTTTGTCATTCCATTACTGATCCCAACTTACTTTTCCATTAGATGTTTTTCTCGTTTCCCATTATCCACAGTAATAATGACATTTTGATGGGGACGTGACTGGGGATGTTTTTGCTTAACATGACGTACAGCTCGGTGAAATTGATACCTCTTAATTAGTTTTCAGGGAAGTATTACTTATATTCCTGTACCGAAAACATGGTATTGATTTCTTGTACATAAAAACAGACTCTAATTGGATGAGCCAGCACGTTGCCATGGTGATGCTAATCCATAATACTCTAATGCAGAAGTTGCCTTTTGGTCATTTATCAGGAAATTAACACACTTGACATCAATTGCTGGTGATATTTCTGATTTATTTGCTGAGAGGGAAAATATGCTTGTCAGGAGTTGATTAGGTTCCTTGTTAAAAAAATGTCCACATTGATGAGTCAGATGTTCAGAAGGGTTCACAAAGTATATGATCTAGATTACCAGTTGTCGGACTTTCATATTTGTGGAAGCCTCGGTGGCTGAGTGGGTTAGATCGCTGACTTTGTGTGTCCGAGGATGACATCAGGGATGTATTTAGACCTGGTCGGGGATAGTTATTGACAAATTTTAAAGTCACAACTGAAAACAACTGTGCAGTATCCGAGTATCAAGTATCAGAGACTTGTGAAGATCCTGGTTAGCATATCTCTTCGGCAAACCATGCTTGGCGTAAAAGGCGTCTGTGCTTTCCATGAGAGGCAACTAAGGGGATCGAGTTGGTTGATGCATGTCTTCGTATCCCATTTGCATGGATCAATGCTCATGATGTTAATCACTGAAATATCTGGTCCACACTCAATTATTTTTCATACTTCCGTCATATAACTATGATATTGCTGAGTGCGGCGTTAAACAACAAACAAACAAACAAACAGTGTATCAGATGGGGAAACAGGTGACCTAGTCATCACACTAAACACATCACTGTTCCAGGTTCCTGACCTTAATTACCATTGTTGATTTGAATCCAAGATGTGACATTATTGTGATCTTTTGTTGCATACTGCTTAGGTAAAGTTTCCTTACCTGAGTCTCACTGGGCTTTCATTAAACTGACAGTTTGTTTGTTTGTTTGTTTGTTTGTTTGTTTGTTTGTTTGTTTGTTTAATTTTTGCTGCAATCAACAATATTCTAGGAACCATATATGACTGCGGTCTGTAAATATATAAAATTCAGGGATTTACGTCATGAGCATTGATCTCCGAGATGCCAACCATGTCTTGGAATACAGTATTTCCAAAGCCATTTTTTGTGTTTTTTTCGCCTCATGAAAATATAAGTGGGTCCCTGGACAACAGCTTGAATTAAATGCTTTCAAAGATAATTTGTAATAATTAAATACCAAAGTTAGACAAAATACATTTTTGTTTGAAATGTGGCCCCGATGTATGTCACTGATGAGATTGTCGCTCGCCGTTCAATTTCAATTTTCAAGTACTTTTTCAATGTTTGGATTGAAATTCAATTTCGAGATTTAACCATACAAACACAAGCAAATATTACGGCTTGCATGTGCTACATTACTATGCTTCATGTATGTATAGGTTGAGTGAAAATGTCAAAGCGAAAACCAGCATCATGGAACTCTTAACATTACTCTTTTTCACATGAAAAAATTATCATTTACTTCAAAGCTTCCATTAGTATTGGCATCTCTGCTATCTACTCATTTGGGATACAATGACTTGCATCAACTAAGTCACCGAGCCTGACTACCCGATCCCATTAGTTGCCTCTTACTTCAAGCATGGGTTGCAGAAGACCTATTATACCCCAGATCTTCACAGATCATTAAACTGACAGTCCTTAACATGGCTGTAATAATATTACAAGCAGCATTGCCAACTCACTCACTCACTCTTGGTATAGAGGGCTCAAAATCGGGAGCAGTCAAAACAGCCTCATGTCAGAATGGCCTCCAAAGTTAAAATGAAAACGCCACGACCCATAGTCAGGAGCCTCAACAGAAGTCAAAATGGCCAATCTCAAGTATGATGTCACATTATGAGTTTTATGTGGGGCCGTTAAGACGATGGTTTTGTGACCATTTGACTCTTTTGTGGCTGTCTTGACTGATGAGCTTTGAGGCTGTTCACACATGAGGCCGTTTTAACAACAACCCCTGAAAATGCATTTAGATTACTATTGTTTTTTACAGAAATATGAACAAGGATTTATCCTTGACCCAGTGGTCATGTCCCCAAGTCATACAGTTTCCGATATTGTGCAAGCCAAGAGACAATATGGCTTCTCGGGTATCCCCATCACTGAGAAGGGACACATGGGGGAGAAGCTGGTTGGCCTCGTCACGCAGCGGGACATCGACTTCTTCACCAGGGACCAGTACCACACACCCATCTCAGAGGTAAGTCGTGTTGCTGGGTCGGAGCATTGCCAGCACAGCCACCAAAGGTGCCACAATTCCTTATAAGTGTCAGACACACATGAACATGGGTTCAAATCCCAGACTCACCTGGACTCACCTGTGTGGCTTGTGGGTTTCACCAAAGTGGTCAATGTCCTACATCACTTTGGGCTTTCCTCACACATGAAGCACACATTCGTTAAATGATTGCAGTACTGTTCCAAGGAGGATTTTAACTAATTCACTCACTCTATAGATTTTCATCTATCGATTTTATATGTTGACATTTTCTCAAAGACCATCGATGTGTTTTACCCTCAATTATTTATACGTTTATCAAAGGTTAGTGATGTTTATGCCTTGTTACCATGTATGCAGACAACAGATGATAAAAATATTCAGTGGCAGATTTCTTTCAGTGTCTCGCTGTCGACCAGTCTATTTGCAGTACGCTGTTTTAGTGTTCAAAATAAAAGGGGGTCCTGGCATCCTAGAGGTCCCCTCCGATGATATTTGAATCTAGGCTCCCCCTAAATGTTTAGGGGCTGGATGGTCCGAAGAAATAAAACAAATAAGAATAAACAAAACTGGCTTTGGCTGAAATACCAATGTTAAGTTGTTAGTTGTGTTTGCAATGTCAACTTTTGGCCTTACACTTTTTTCGCTTTACACCGACCTTGAAAATCGAAAATTCAGAAAAAGATAAAATCAGAATAATACTGGGTGTTACTTTTGGTACCAAAGACACTAAGACCAGTTTGAAGTTCAAAGTTACAATGAAATGCCTCTCAGCTTTTAGATTTATAATATTTATACAAACCCTTACCAGGCCAAGATTATTGGGTTTTTCCACCTACCAATCCAAATCAATCCCGTACCATGCATTGTATTCTTTTATTGATGAAATAGAAAAACTATCATGGCCTGATTTTGTGGAGATGCTTGTCGGGGGCTTGTGGGAGCTAGCAGCTGCATATGTGTGATAATTGTTGGTAACCATGGTAACACATTGATATAACTAAAGGTGATGACCCCCTATGAAGACCTAATAGTGGCCCCAGCAGGTGTGACGCTCAAAGAGGCCAATGGAATCTTACAAAAGAGCAAGAAAGGTGGGATTTCTAACAGAATGAACAATAATGGGACATTGTGAAAACACCTTTCAAGTTGTCTGTATGTTTATGTAGTGTTCATCGATACATTATGCAGTTTAAGAGAAAATAATGATGGTGTTTTTAAATAATAGCAGCTTCTATGGGCTGTTTTTTTTATGGTATAACAAAACAATTGGAGAAATTAGTGGCCTCTACCAAACATATGTACTCAGTGTTTTTTCCTGAAATCAGTCACAAACTAGCCTTAAAAAATCACCATGACTGAAGAATTGGGTCATAATTAGTTCTTAAGAATTGTTTGTGATAATCATTGTCTATTTTGTTTTGTGTACATCAATATCACTACAGTTCAGGGTCGATTCAAAGTCCCAGCTTCCCAGTCTCTCTTGTTCAGTGACAAATGTTGGTTTGCTTTTTGACCAAAAGAAATACAATCTATGCTGTTGAAAGTCCACTATTTCAATCCATTCCCAACGTTCTGCTGGCTTAAATATGATTTTTTAGGCTAAAAAAAATAATAATCTTGGTCCTCAGGCACCGCCCTATCATCCTAAAGTTCACTGCACGTTTCATTTTTATTTCCATTTTATAAAAAAAACACACCAAAAATCCTTAAATATTCCAAGTCCAACGGTAGTCATATAGTGTATTCCAGTATTTTACTCATCAAGGAATACATTTATGTAGGGAGGCCCTTTCCGAGGGTGGATTGTACACAATTGTTTATTGGTTACATACTAGTTTGAACAACCCAAAAAAGAAGACACTGCCCGCCCGCACTACAATTTCAAAAACCATTGCCTGAGAACCAATTCTTTTATGTTTTTAAGCCTTAATTTGACACAGTCATAGCTGTTTCATGTACATTTGTGTATTGGAAGTCTACAATGTCTGCAGGTAAACTCCCCATTGTGAATGATCGAGATGAGCTGGTGGCTCTCATTGCCAGAACCGACACAAAGAAGAACCGAGAGTTTCCACTGGCATCCAAGGACGAGAAGTAAGTGGGGTGTGGCACGCCTCACAATGCATAGAAACTTAACATAACAGGCCTACTCAAGTGTCAATTCAAGATTTAATTCTCTGGCAATTTTCAAAATGTAATATTTACAAAATTTTGCAATGACCCACAGCTTGAGTTACCACCTGTCACAAAATAACATGCTGAATCTTATGGTACTATTAGAATGAGGGGGCACGGGAGGCCCAGTCGTCTGAGACACCTGATTCGATGTGCAGAGTTGCGTCCCTTGGGCACGCCAGAAACCTATGATTGTGTGTTCGAATCCCGGTTCGCTCCAATTATATTTCTAGGTTTGTCAGCACCATACCCGTGCTCGTGGGTTTCACCGAAGTGGTAAACATCTGAGACCTGCATCACTTTGGGCTTTCCTCCAACGTAAGCTGACACGCCGTGATATAACTGGAATACTGTTAAAAGCGATGTTAAACCAAACTCACTCACTTATAGAATGAATCTACATCAAATTGTCATGCATGTTAACCCATGTTACCTGTGGCGGGAGGAACATAGAGGACTTTAGCCTTAAGTAGTGCAAATTAAGTATTGCGATGTGTTGATACGTGAGGTGGGCGTGTCATGACACCCCTAGTGCCGAGGATGTTTGCATGTTAGCAAAGGCAGATGTGCACATGAAGGGAAAATAAGGTCACACAATGTAGCATGTATTTGTTACAGTTCTGTTGGCAACATACGTAGATGCTTCATGGGGTATAATTTTGAATAAACTAACGTTTGTTTGTTTGTTTGTTGTTTTACGCTGCACTCATCAATATTGCAGCTATATGATGGCGGTCTGTAAATAATCGAATCTGGACCAGACAATCCAGTGATTGACATCATGAGCATCAATCCAGTTGGGACCAATGACAGCGAGCGAGCCTGACCACCCTTATACCCTTGTGGGTATCTGATTGGTCAGTAGGAGGGACATAGAAGGGACATAACTCGCAATATCACACTCCAGCCTAGTCTGGCAAGGGGATTTTTGTAGTCAGTTAGCTCCCTTGCCTTGTGGTATCAGCTCTACTCATTGCTTCAGTGTCAAGCAATGGTAGGGTTCACACAAAGTCCATGTACGGAGCTTTGTTCATTTGACTTCCATGAGTAATAAATGGCCTCATTTTGTTAGCTTACTGAACATGTTTGTCAGTACTGCACTGCGTGTCGGCTGTGTGTAGTCACGGGTGATAGAGGAACATATTCAGACCTGTATTGACAATGGATGTGATGGTGTGCATGTTGTTGCAGGAAGCAGTTGTTGGTCGGCGCTGCAGTCAGCACACACGAGGAGGACAAGGATCGCATTGACCAGCTTGTGCAGGCAGGGGTGGACGTGGTTGTGTTGGTAGGTAGGACAGACGTGGTTGGGTTGGGAGATAGGACAGACGTGGTTGTGCTGGTGGGTAGGACAGACATGGTTGTGTTGGTGGGTAGGACAGACGTGGTTGTGCTGGTGGGTAGGACGGACGTGGTTGTGTTGGTAGGTAGGACAGACGTGGTTGTGTTGGTAGGTAGGACAGACGTGGTTGTGTTGGTAGGTAGGACAGACATGGTTGTGTTGGTAGGTAGGACAGACGTGGTTGTGTTGGTAGGTAGGACAGACGTGGTTGTGTTGGTGGGTAGGACAGACGTGGTTGTGTTGGTAGGTAGGACAGACGTGGTTGTGTTGGTAGGTAGGACAGACGTGGTTGTGTTGGTAGGTAGGACAGACATGGTTGTGTTGGTGGGTAGGACAGACGTGGTTGTGTTGGTGGGTAGGACAGACGTGGTTGTGTTGGTAGGTAGGACAGACGTGGTTGTGTTGGTAGGTAGGACAGACGTGGTTGTGTTGGTAGGTAGGACAGACGTGGTTGTGTTGGTAGGTAGGACAGACGTGGTTGTGCTGGTGGGTAGGACAGACGTGGTTGTGCTGGTGGGTAGGACAGACGTGGTTGTGTTGGTGGGTAGGACAGACGTGGTTGTGTTGGTAGGTAGGACAGACATGGTTGTGTTGGTAGGTAGGACAGACGTGGTTGTGTTGGTGGGTAGGACAGACATGGTTGTGTTGGTGGGTAGGACAGACGTGGTTGTGTTGGTGGGTAGGACGGACATGGTTGTGTTGGTGGGTAGGACAGACATGGTTGTGTTGGTAGGTAGGACAGACGTGGTTGTGTTGGTAGGTAGGACAGACGTGGTTGTGTTGGTGGGTAGGACAGACGTGGTTGTGTTGGTGGGTAGGACAGACGTGGTTGTGCTGGTGGGTAGGACAGACGTGGTTGTGCTGGTAGGTAGGACAGACGTTGTTGTGCTGGTGGGTAGGACAGACATGGTTGTGTTGGTGGGTAGGACAGACATGGTTGTGTTGGTGGGTAGGACAGACATGGTTGTGTTGGTGGGTAGGACAGACGTGGTTGTGTTGGTGGGTAGGACGGACATGGTTGTGTTGGTGGGTAGGACAGACGTGGTTGTGCTGGTGGGTAGGACAGACATGGTTGTGTTGGTGGGTAGGACAGACGTGGTTGTGTTGGTGGGTAGGACGGACATGGTTGTGTTGGTAGGTAGGACAGACGTGGTTGTGTTGGTGGGTAGGACAGACGTGGTTGTGTTGGTGGGTAGGACAGACATGGTTGTGTTGGTGGGTAGGACAGACGTGGTTGTGTTGGTGGGTAGGACGGACATGGTTGTGTTGGTGGGTAGGACAGACATGGTTGTGTTGGTGGGTAGGACAGACGTGGTTGTGTTGGTGGGTAGGACGGACATGGTTGTGTTGGTGGGTAGGACAGACGTGGTTGTGTTGGTAGGTAGGACAGACGTGGTTGTGTTGGTAGGTAGGACAGACATGGTTGTGTTGGTAGGTAGGACAGACGTGGTTGTGTTGGTGGGTAGGACAGACGTGGTTGTGTTGGTTGGTAGGACAGACATGGTTGTGTTGGTGGGTAGGACAGACGTGGTTGTGTTGGTGGGTAGGACAGACGTGGTTGTGTTGGTGGGTAGGACAGACGTGGTTGTGTTGGTGGGTAGGACAGACGTGGTTGTGTTGGTAGGTAGGACAGACGTGGTTGTGTTGGTAGGTAGGACAGACGTGGTTGTGTTGGTAGGTAGGACAGACGTGGTTGTGTTGGTAGGTAGGACAGACATGGTTGTGTTGGTAGGTAGGACAGACGTGGTTGTGTTGGTGGGTAGGACAGACGTGGTTGTGTTGGTGGGTAGGACAGACATGGTTGTGTTGGTGGGTAGGACAGACATGGTTGTGTTGGTAGGTAGGACAGACATGGTTGTGTTGGTAGGTAGGACAGACATGGTTGTGTTGGTGGGTAGGACAGACATGGTTGTGTTGGTGGGTAGGACAGACGTGGTTGTGTTGGTGGGTAGGACAGACGTGGTTGTGTTGGTGGGTAGGACAGACGTGGTTGTGTTGGTAGGTAGGACAGACGTGGTTGTGTTGGTAGGTAGGACAGACATGGTTGTGTTGGTAGGTAGGACAGACATGGTTGTGTTGGTGGGTAGGACAGACGTGGTTGTGTTGGTGGGTAGGACGGACGTGGTTGTGTTGGTGGGTAGGACGGACGTGGTTGTGTTGGAACTGAGTACAGCCGACACCCACGTGTTTAGACGTAAGATAGATGGTCACACAGACTTTGAGTACTGTTGTCATTGTTTTTGTTTTACAAGCTATTGTTGTGCTAAGATTAACCTTTGCGGTGATGATGAGACAAATATGAGTATGAAATATGCAGGACTGCACGGTATTACTGGTATACTGCAATACTCTTCAACTGATACATATTGCAATATTTTTTCAGTGTTCCAGCATATGATAAAAAAACTGTAAAAGTTTTGTTTTTATGTACATCGTTTAACCTAAAATCTACACAAAGGTGGAAATGTGGAAGTGACGTTTCTTTTACGATGTTTTTGCCCCTGTAACCATAACTAGAAAATGGGGCCGTCCGACATGCTGAGTAGTATTGTCTTCAGTGTGTAGAAAAAAGGATCTGCATGGACAACCAGTGTTGATCACTTCAAACACTTTAGCTCCCAATATATCGCAATGCGAATAGTAATACAGATAGCTGTATCACAATATATTGCAATCAAATTATTTTTCCTACAAAGCCTTAGTAATATGTACATTTTCTGTTAACAGGATTCCTCACAAGGCAACTCAATATTCCAGATCAATCTCATTCGCTACCTTAAACAGAAGTACCAAGATCTCCAAGTGATCGGAGGCAATGGTAAATACATTCTAGAAAATAGTCATTAAGACATATTCCATCTTAGGATGTGGAGACCGCCTCCGTGGTCTAGTGGTAGGGCATCCCCCCGGAGAGCGAAAGGTCCGGGGTTCGATCCCCAACGGCGTCATACCAAAAGATGGTACTTGTTGTTAACCTGTCTGGCGCTTGGCATTAAGGGGCTAAAACAAGGACTGGTACGAGCAGCCACACAAACACACACACGTACATGCATGTCGCTATATAAGTGCAATAATCTTGGGCGCGACGTTAAAACCCCATTTTACCTCACATCACCTCACCTTAGGATGTGGGCAGTATTTTGTGATCACTGTGCCACTCTGTCATGTATGGAAATTACCTTGTGTTCAAATGAAGTAATGTAAGTCAATACATCACCCTAGTGATGTGGTGCAGCTGACAGTCATACACTGAAGACCCCATCTTCCAGAGGCAAGGGAGTGAACTGACTATAAAAGTTCAGTTTCCACCCTTGACAAACTAGGCTGGAATTATGGAGTTACATTTTGGCTGGACTAATGAGTTTATGCATAGTCCAATCAAAATCGTTTACCGAAATCATGAGTGAGACCCGTGAAGATCCGGGTCAGAATAGATCTTCAGCAACCCATGCTTGCCGTAAAAGGCGGCTATGCTTGTCGTAACAGGCGACAAGCGGGATCGGGTGGTCAGGTTTGCTGACTTGGTTGATGCATGTTATCCATCCCAATTGCGTGGATCGATGCTCATGATATCAATCACTGGATTGTCTGGTCCAGACTCAATTATTTACAGACCACTGTCATATAGCTGGAATATTGCTGAGTGTGGCGTAAAACAACAAACTAACCAACCGAAATTGTGCCTAATGAAGTCAGGCGTGCCTTACTATATCATCCATGTTTCCATTTCTGTGCCATCGGCCATGATATACTTACATTTCATTTTACAGTAGTCACAGCAGCACAAGCAAAGAATCTGATAGATGCTGGCGTCGACGGTCTGCGAGTCGGCATGGGTAGTGGCTCCATCTGCATCACACAGGAAGGTGCGTGGACACTGTTGTCATCTGCTCAATCTCATTCAAATGAGATCTCTTACTCTGATACAATACTTCTCTGGGTGAAGATCTGATGATTCCTCCATTGAAGGTTCCTGTCAGATGACATTTTGAATCAGCCAATCAGCATCAAGGCTTCTAAATTCTTGGTAGGAGTGAGAAAGCATTCAGACCATGGGAGGGAATAATTGTGGGGGGGGGTTGTTTTCTTTTGTAAAAATCGAAATATCCAAATTGAGCCCAATCATTTTAGTAATCTGACATCTGGTTGGCTCAAGAATCTGTGCATCCTCCAGTTAAATTGGATGGTCCAAAGGGCTACATTTGAAAGTGCATGTTGATCTTAAAAACTATGTTGCTTGTTGCAGTGATGGCTGTAGGTCGTCCACAGGGTACTGCAGTCTACAAAGTTGCCGAGTATGCTCGCCGATTTGGAGTGCCAGTAGTTGCTGATGGAGGCGTTTCATCAGTGGGACATATCATCAAAGCTTTGTCACTAGGAGCCTCCACAGGTAGGTGTTGGGACAGCCAGAGAAGGGCAGATCCGGGGAGGCCCAGATGTGTTTAGGGACAGATAGAGAAGGGCAGATCCGGGGAGGCCCAGATGTGTTTAGGGACAGATAGAGAAGGGCAGATCCGGGGAGGCCCAGATATGATTAGGGACAGATAGAGAAGGGCAGATCCGGGGAGGGACAGATGTGATTAGGGACAGATAGAGAAGGGCAGATCCGGGGAGGCCCAGATGTGATTAGGGACAGATAGAGAAGGGCAGATCCAGGGAGGCCCAGATGTGATTAGGGACAGACAGAGAAGGGCAGATCCAGGGAGGCCCAGATGTGATTAGGGACAGATAGAGAAGGGCAGATCCAGGGAGGGCCAGATGTCATTAGGGACAGATCGAGAAGGGCAGATCCAGGGAGGCTCAAATGTGATTAAGGACAGATAGAGAAGGGCAGATCCGGGGAGGCCCAGATATGATTAGGGACAGATATAGAAGGGCAGATCAGGGGAGGCCCAAATGTGATTAGGGACAGAGATGGACATATCTGGAAATGAGTCGAGAGATACAGATAAAATCAGACGTGGGCCCACATGCACAAACTGATCTTAGCGTTCAAACTATCGTAAGTCCATGTTAATGTATGGGAGTTAAGATCATCATAGCACTAAGATCACTTTGTGCAAGTCAACTGTCTGGCACAACCAGAGAGAGGCACATTGTTATGTGGCAGCAGAGATACACACTTTTGACATTGGTCCTTGCACAGTAAAATGACAGCTGTTCAGTTGTCCGTCTCGTTGCACTAAGCGATGATGGTTCAGATTCATATGGTAAATTAGATCCATGGTCCTCGTTATCTGTTGCATGTTATTCTTGCAGTGATGATGGGCTCGTTACTGGCTGGCACAACAGAGGCTCCAGGAGAATATTTCTTCGCTGATGGCGTGCGGTTAAAAAAATATCGTGGTATGGGATCTCTGGACGCCATGGAGACTCATCGGAGTAGTCAGAGTCGATATTTCAGGTGCAGTTGTAACCTGTTGCTAAGAAATTCAGTCCCAAATATAACATTTGTTACATTAGACCTCTTTCTAAAAGGCATTGTGTATTCATAATAATGTAATAATATGCCTAATGATGTCAAATTGTTTAGAATATAGACATTAAGGATTTTCATCACATTGACACACTATGCTATGACAATTGTAACAAATTTAAAAAATAATGATCTTATTCTATAGCAAATACTTATAATGATTTGACTGTTTTTGGCATCTATACCTGGGTCTTCTAAGTGACATTAGCAACATGACACCAGTTGTTAGGGTAATACCATCCACAAATGCCTCACAAGATTTGAAACAGTTACTCAAAGATACATGTATTCCGAAATTATTATTCGTGTCACTGTGCACCTGCTTCATGATGCTTAATCCCAATACCTGAAGATAACCATATATATACTACTCAAAAGAAGTTAAGGAACTCCTGAATTTTCCACATGACTAGAGTTAATTTGTCATGACTAGTGGGTGCTGCAACACAGCCTTCCAACTGTGGGAGTACTTTACCTTGTTTCAAGTTGTGTTTATTGCGATATTTATTGACACTATTTGCATGAAACTGTATGTTCCATGTGGTCTGGCTAACAAGCAATCTCATTAAAATCAGATCTTAGTTCTCGCTTCCGCTTAACAAAGACATGAGGACATCCCATTAGGGGTCACGTCAGAACGACCTTTCATCCGACCAATCAGAGCGTCGCTTACCAGATCATGAAAGTGACAGAATGTGATTTCTAATCATGCAACCTCGAAAACTTTAACAAGGGGTATTCCGAACGATAGTTACGGGCTTAACAACTGAATCCATACAATCTAGACCATCTATTAGCCATTCTAGAATGTTCTTTTGTTCAGGTTTCATATTTTTAATCGAGAATTTGTCAAAATATGTTTCGAAGCGTAGTCGCAATTTTGAAATTAGTGCTCTAAGGCACGAGAAAGCTGCCTTCTGATTGGCTGATTGCCGTCAAAGTTTGCGCAAGGTCGGTCTGACGTGACCCGTAATGGGATGTCCTCAGATCTTTGTTTAGCGAGAACTAAGATCTGATTTTAATGAGATTGGCCAACAAAAGGTTGCTATCATTAACGTTCTATTGTGCAGTCAGTTTGACCATTTTCTTTCATTCAAGGAGCTAAGGCAATGCTATTCCGATCAGTTATCAAACAGGATTATTAAAAAATGTAAATATTAATTATTTAATATTTTAATCGATGCTGAATCGATTCATGATCAGGCTTATCATATATATCATGTATCATTTGTCTATTTGTTATGGTCGATGCATTGGTGAATTGTGACGTTGTTAAAAGGTAAAACATAGAAAGCTGAATGTTACAAGTGTACCAGAACCTATGTGCTTGTACTTATGACTGTCTTTTCTGTTTCAGCGAGAGTGATAAAATCAAAGTAGCGCAAGGTGTTTCAGGGTCCATTGTTGACAAAGGCTCCATCCAGAAGTTTGTTCCATATCTGATAGCCGGGATCAAACATGGCTGTCAGGACATTGGCGCCAAAAGTCTTTCCATTTTAAGGTTGGTTTCTTTAGTTTGAGGATAAGCACCTATCCCACAAATGCATTTCTTTGAGATTTTCTGGCCTCAATTATATTATGGACACATTTGGCAGCATGTATTTGATTTCTGAGAAATTTGGGAGTTCAGAATTGGATGGTAGACACTCGTGTTTCTATGCATCTGTGTAGTGGGTAGACAGTTTGTGCATGTGCAGATGTTATGTCAAGATTAACACATGGATTATACTTGTTTACAGTGACCAGAATTGTCATCAGGATAGCTTTGTGTTGGCTTAGGCTATGGCTCTAGTGCTAACATCTTCAGCTTTGTTCTGTCTGTTTACTAACACTGCTTGTTTAAGTCAACCACGTCAACATTCCTCCGAACGTCCCTGCCGTTCTCTGTTTCATATCTTGATAAAGAGGATGGGGGTTAGCCTAGTGATTAAAGCATTAGCTCTTCACGCCGAATACACAGGTTCAAGTCCCTATGTGGATAATATGTGTTAAGCCATTTTTGGTGTCCCTGTCGTGACGTTACAAGAAGAGTGCTAAAAGCAGCTTACACCCATACTCTCTCACTCACAACAAACAAACCCTGTTTTCAAGATGAACCTACCCAGGTTTCTCTAAAAGTGAAAAAGAAATAATTTACAAAAATGTTATCCTATGACTTGAGCTTTACACCTTTTCTAAGAGCAAAATAACAAAATGATGTCGCAAAGTTTCTTTGTATATGACCTCCAACAAATCACTTTGTTTCTTTTTAAATGTTGACAGAACATGAAATAGAATCCAGTTATTTGTTGACATTTACCACTTGGTAAAACATTTGTGCCTGTTATTTGTTGTTTTTAGTTTGTTTTTCTTTCTGATTGGGGGGGATTTTATTTCAACATACTTTTGGACACAGTGCATGACGATGATGACATTGTACATCATTTGAAACACTGTTTGGTACTGTGTCAGTGAGTTTGATTTTACGCCGCTTTAACAATATTCCAGCAACATCACGGCTTCACACATTGTACCCATGTCGGGAATCGAACCCGGCTTTTCGGTGTGACGAGCGAATGCTTTGTAGTATGAGCCTGTTTGGGACAGGCTCATGCTACATGACATAGGGTTCAGATACTGGAAGCTGTCAGACATACTTTAACTTGAACAATTGATCAGGCTTAAAAACGCTACAGATCTAAATTCTTCATGTATGCAGATCTAACTCCATATGCTTGACAGT
Source organism: Haliotis cracherodii (assembly GCF_022045235.1). Classification (NCBI taxonomy): domain Eukaryota; kingdom Metazoa; phylum Mollusca; class Gastropoda; order Lepetellida; family Haliotidae; genus Haliotis; species Haliotis cracherodii. Next base: position 51,431,442 of record NW_027266319.1, on the reverse strand, counting down.
TCCCATTTCGGCAGGTCTCAATTCTATTCTTTGACAGGTCTCAATTCTGTTCTTTGACAGGTCTCAATTCTGTTCTTTGACAGGTCTCAATTCTGTTCTTTGACAGGTCTCAATTCTATTCTTTGACAGGTCACAATTCCTTTTCTTTGACAGGTCTCAATTCTATTCTTTGGCAGGTCACAATTCTGTTCTTTGACAGGTCACAATTCCTTTTCTTTGACAGGTCTCAATTCTATTCTTTGGCAGGTCACAATTCTGTTCTTTGACAGGTCACAATTCTGTTCTTTGACAGGTCTCAATTCTGTTCTTTGACAGGTCACAATTCTGTTCTTTGACAGGTCACAATTCTGTTCTTTGACAGGTCACAATTCTGTTCTTTGACAGGTCTCAATTCTGTTCTTTGACAGGTCACAATTCCTTTTCTTTGACAGGTCTCAATTCTATTCTTTGGCAGGTCACAATTCTGTTCTTTGACAGGTCACAATTCCTTTTCTTTGACAGGTCTCAATTCTATTCTTTGGCAGGTCACAATTCTGTTCTTTGACAGGTCACAATTCTGTTCTTTGACAGGTCTCAATTCTGTTCTTTGACAGGTCACAATTCCTTTTCTTTGGCAGGTCTCAATTCTGTTCTTTGGCAGGTCACAATTCTGTTCTTTGACAGGTCTCAATTCTGTTCTTTGACAGGTCTCAATTCTTTGCTTTTGCATGTCTCAATTCTTCGCTTTGGCAGGTCACAATTCTGTTCTTTGACAGGTCTCAATTCTTTGCTTTTGCATGTCTCAATTCATTTCTTTGACTGGTCTAAAGTCTCTCCTTTTAGACAGGTCTAATTCCTCTTTTTTGACTTAATATATATCCATTTCTTTAACGGCCCTAAATTCTTTTCATTGACAGATGTAACATCTTTTCTGCTTGAAAGGTCTAAGTCTCTTTCTCAGATTTGTCTTAATCCATTTCTCAGGCTGGTCTAAATCCTTTTCTTTAACAAATCTTAATCTTTTTCTTTGACATGTCCAGAATACTTGCTATTCTCATACATTGTGTATTTTGTTTGAAAAGTTGTGTGAAGAAATATTCTGAACAATGTAAGGCTTCACATTTTTGTGGACCACATGTGAATGTTAGCCCCAAATGTTCCAACACTAAGTGGTAGATATGTTTTTATATCGTATGTCACACATTGCCATGCTGTGAAAGACCAGGCTAGAACAAGGTGTTTTCCTTCTCTCTACAGACAAGGGGGATACTTTAGTTTTACAAGACACGTGGAGGAGGCAGAAGATTTCTTTGCCGAAGTTTGGAATTATGAGAAGTTGTGTATTACTAATTCACATGTTTGTCCTGAAGTAATTAAGTGAATGGTTATGCTGTTGTGGTTTCTGAGATTCCTTGGTTTTTAGGATGTGCATGTGCAACTGTTTTGTAAAAGTTGTGGCTAACTAAGACGTCATTGTTGCATGCTGTTTCGGTTTGGATTCTGCTGTTTGGAAATTGTCCCCATGCTTGACATCCATTCCTCAGTGTAAGAGCAGGCTGACATAGGGAATAGGTTAGTTACAATGCTGAGGGTTTGTTTGTTTGTTTGTTTGTTGTTTAACACCGCACCGCACTCAGCAATATTCCAGCTATAAGACGGCGGTCTGTAAATAATCGAGTCTGGACCAGACAATCCAGTGATTGACGTCATGAACATCGATCCACGCAATGGGGATCGATGACATGCATCAACTAAGTCAGAGAGCCTGACCATCCGATCATGTTAGTCGCCTCTTACGACAAGCATAGTCACCTGTTTCGGCACTGAGGGTATGTGTCATTGTATCACAGCTGTGTTTCTGTTGATCATGCAACCACTGGTTTGGCTGGTCCATACAATCTCATTAAAATCACATCATTTACTCTGATACGATATCTATCTACATCAATGTTTGATGACTCCTCCATAGATATTTGCATCAGATGAACCCTGACCGAACCTTGCCCATTTAATCTAAATGAAAGATATTGGTTCTTGACGGCCACGATTCGAAAATTTCAATCTTGGTTGAAGAAAACACAAATGTACGATCAATAATTTGCCAATTTTGGTGTAGATGCCATGGCGCTCAGAAGTAACAGGATATATAAACTATATCGAGAATATAATAGCACTCTCGTTATGGAAGAGAAAAATTTGATTTGAGTGAGATTGGTTTACAGGCGTCTGTGATATTGCTGGCATTCATGTATTTGAAATGTTATTGGATGTTCTTCACAAAGTATCTGTCTTTAGTGTGTTGAGGGAGACCCGTGAAGATCAGGGTAGAGAATAGGTCTTCAGCAACCCATGCCTGTCGTAAAAGGCGACTATGCTTTTTTTAAATGGCGACTTACAGGATCAGGCGGTCAGGCTGGTTGACTTGGCTGATGTATGTCATCGTATCCCAATTGCGTGGATCAATGCTCATAATATCAATCACTTGATTGTCTGGTCGATACTTGATTATTTACAGACCGCCGTCATATAGCTGGAATATTGCTGCGTGCATCGTTAAACAAAAAAACAACAAAGCATTGACTGGAAACAAGATTATTTTTAGTTGGCCTCAAAGAACTATTTCCTTCGCTTATAAAATGAGTGATGACAACTAGTGGTGTCTGTATTTGCTATTGTTAGTCTCCAAGTAGATGAGGTATTGTTTGTGGCTGAAAATATACTTTTGATATGGGAGAAACTAATATATTCCTAGAAATAGAACAAAAGTTCTGTATGACTATTGATGAGCCAGAGTTGAAGTGTAAGTGCGAGATATGAAGGATTATGACATTGAAAGGGTTGAGAAATGCCAGAGTTGAGGTTGTAAGAGTGAGATATGAAGGATTATGACACTGAAAGGGTTAAGAAGTCTTCAATAGTCCAAAGTATTATGAATACCACAGACCCTTTCCTTGGCCATAGCTTTCTTTTGGAAGTGATGCCACAGTCTAATTCTCACCTATCCCTACTGATCACAATGTCTATCGCTTGCGAGGGTATTTGTCATGACGGAATGGAGATATGGTGAACTGGATGAGGATGTGATGTATTATGACATTGGAGTGTGAGACGTGTGACTATTGAGAATATTTGTCTCCTCCTTTAGAGCTTTCTATCTGCCTTCATTCATAGACTGAATTGGATGAGTTACTGTCAGTAAATATTACCACTAGCTCACCAGTCATGTTGATAACACTACTCATATATGGACGCATAGGAAAGAAAGTGAAAATCATGAGGCACAATTTCAAGATCTTCTCAGAATTGAACACTATGGCATGATAAGAAAAGCCGTATTTGGTGTTAGCATACCTGTTGTAGAGTCTTTGTCTGTTCATTCATTATACAGAATGCTTGATTAGAATGTTTATTTTGTAGGTCGATGATGTATTCAGGTGAACTCAAGTTTGAGAAGAGAACGACATCTGCTCAGATAGAGGGAGGTGTGCACGGCCTACACAAGTAAGTGGCTCTCGCATGTCGTACAGGGATTAACCTATGTCGGAGGAATCAGGATGTATTTGGGGTGTGCCAGCAGGCTGACCACTGCACAAACAGCAGATGAAAAACAGTATGTGTAATACCTTGAACGCATCATGGATAAGGATTGCCTTGTGTGAACCAAAACTTGTGACCGAGTGGGAAAATCTTACTCTCCAAACGTTCTCTTGAAAGAAATGTCAGATAAAGTTGAGGTATCTGAAGTGGATATTTATGTTAATGTGTATAGGTTGCAGTGTTTTGGGTTTTGTAAAACCCTGCATTCCTTCCTATCATAATTCCTCCCTAGATCCATTAAGGAGATTAGCATTGTGTGTCTTTAGATAGTGCAAGCACTAAGGCTAAAAAAAATAATAGACTTGGTTCTCAGGCACTGTCCGCATTCAGGTTTACGTGTCCTATTCAAGACGTTAGGGCTGGGATGAGTCCAAAGTGACTACCCGGGTGCCCACCCCACTATTACCCAACCCTACCCGGGTACCCGTTGTTGGTCTCAAGAAATAGGTACAAATGTCTGATTGGGAATAGTTTGTCCATAGCCATGGCAAAATGTATTTAGATATTCGTATAAAACAATCTGGTCATGCATACACTGAAGTTGACTGGAGTTTTATCTTCATTCAAACATATAAAGTCAGAAGGAATATGTGCAGTCAGAAAGAAATGCGAACATTAGTCACTTATAGTGTAACCGTGGAAGTTCTAGATATTTTTGGCATTAAACAATATATCACGTGACTAACCATGGGTCCTGGTAGTCCTGTGGGTATCCAGGTCCTACTCAGGAACCACCAGACCCAAGTACCTGAGTTACCCGTCCCAGCCCTACAAGACGTGTCCTATTCTTTGCACATTGTTAAGATTTCTGTTGAGTGAATTATTCTTTTCTTGTTGCAGCTATGAGAAGAGGTTGTACTGAGCCATATTGCCTTCCAAACTGTCACGATTATCTTGCTCAACATTGCCATGCCGACATGGGCCACAGTCAGGGTCATCTCCAGGACATAGCAGGGAAAAGGCTTTTACCAGCGGATCAATTTACTCGAGGCATCTCTCAGCATTATTGTTTAATTTGAACTGAAAAACTGAGTCGTGCAGATCTGTGTTGGAGTGCTTGACAAAGTACTGGTTTCCTGACAACTAGTGACAGAAGCTGCTAGTTTCCAGACCACTCCATCTGCTTTCAGCCTGTTTCGGTTCAGGTTTTACTCTGATGCAATACCGCTCTATGTGAAGAACAGTCATAGGAGGTCACGTGAGGTGAACTAATCACCAATTCAGTAACAGCTGAAGTAGAGCAGCATATCTGATTTCTGTATATTGAAAACAAACATTAACAGTCAGTTCCAAAAGGAAAATAATAAAGGTCCAGCAGCTGTATTTCCTACATCCTCTCATTTCTGAGTGCCATGACATCTACACTGATAAGGGTGTACTATCAAGGGTGTATGTGTGTTCTCTCTAGGTTGTTTTTTTTGATAAAACACATATTGAATTGAAAAATTGTTTTTGAAAGCTGACATATGATTGCCTTAAATGGCAAGTAAAGTCAACTTTGCATATTTTTATACTTTAGGGCATTCTTAATCACAAATGCTTGACCAAAATGAATTTTGAAAATTGGAAATTATATAGCATAAAACAGACGATAAGAACTGACATGTGAAATCATCGCCAAAACGAAAAATTCCACCAGGAAGGGAGAAGATTTCAGCACTCTTTCACTTGGATATTTAAGTTCTTTCTAAAAGATGATGCCTTTTTTTCTCTCCTTGAAGTTGACTAAACGTATTTACAAAAATTGATATTTGCAAAAATATCACAATCATATTTTTCACTTTTCTTGCCCTTTAAGAACCCATTCATCCTTCATTTGCATTGGACATTCACCTGACAAGTCCTCTCATTGAGGGTTTCTGAGGTCTTCACACAGAGGGTTATCATATCAGAGTAAAATAATCCGACTTTGATGCCATATGCACTGCCAACAGCAAACGCCTGGAGTATGGATAGAGCCAAGCCTGACAGGAGACTGCAATAATCTGATCCTCACTTCAGACCAATGTATTCCAAATATAATCATGCTTCTGCCATTGAGTGTTCAATTTATTCTTATCTTGCTTTTCATTAGCATTTTGACAGTTACTTGTAAGGCAAAGCCAACAGTAGAGACACTTTTTGTTTCCAGCAACATTTAGTGGTTGGTGACATATTTACACTGAATGCCATTGAATGTTGCTAAAGGTTACAATTCTACATCAGATCATGGTAGTGAGTAGTCTGTCAACTTCACATTAGATACTGATATGCGGTACAAGTGTAGGCTGGACAAGTAAAGCAATTGTTTTTCTTGATATTAACTACTGATATTAAGTGTAGTATCAGTTTGATTTTTCACTAAATGCTGACATTGAGTACATTTCTTTACTTAAATACTATTATCAAGTGACATGGATATAATGTTTTACAGTTTGGGATATGGAATTTTGTGTCAGTTTTTTGCTGGAGACGAATGATTGTTTCTGCTGGTCTTTGCCTTCATTCTGTTATATATTTTACACAATATGCATTCCTTGCTGTAAAATGGGTTGCACAGCAAGCTGTAACTGATGCCAGTAACACTGTGAAGTGATAGCTGTATCGTTGCACGTCATCTCACATCATCGATTGTCCAATATATCTCCATTCTATTACCATACATGCCCTGGACCCACAAAACTAAGAATAGCAAACTTGCCTTAAAAATCATTCATAAAAGTCTTCAGAATCGGTTAAATGTATCAAGAGCATTTTTTAGGAAGCCGCAATTTTTCATTTAGATCTGTGCCAACCTCTTTCAAAATACTCGGTTTGATTGGTTGTTGATTTGAATATGAGGAATTCTCTCCTTTGTTAGTGATAGAGAGATTGAGCATGTGGCGTCACTTCACACACTAATCTATGGTGGCAAATGTGTTAAAATAGAATGGAGATGCAATATATTTGATAATCAAGGATGGTCGTCTTGTGAAATATTGCTATTTTGTATTTATATCTACTCCTCTTTTATATTACAATTTATGTTAATGATTGTGTCACAAGATTGCTTGTTAGAGCTGTGCAGAGTGCCAGTTGAAAATGCCTTCCATTTTGTGTCACGGCAATCGTTCAGTTCTCAGTTTCAGGGTATTTTTACAGATGCTATGCTCGTGTTTTCTAATGTACGTCAAATAATTTCCTGTCAAGTTGGTTGAATCTTGGAGTTCAGTATGATTGCCAATTCCTCAATGTATTCTGATCATTTTGTGCCATGGGGCTGAGGACTCCTGAATGGGGTTTGGGTGAGTCCCATTTTGCAGTGTGTCCCTTCACATGGGAACAAGGTTCTCGATGATACATGAGGTAAACGAAGGAGCAACCACTTTACAGGTTTTCTATTTGTAAAAAATTCATGATCGACCAAATACTCATCAAAACTATTTTCTTATCGGTCTGGATTTTCTGATCTTTGTTTATCTCACTGGAAGTCACTGTCGATGATGATGTAACGATTTATATTCATGAACATGTCTTGCCTGTTATGACAACCTTGGTGACAAAAGGTTACGGTAATCATCTTCTCATTCTTGTGATGCACACTGAAGGAATTATTTTTGTCCAATCTGACAAATGTAGATCTGGTTTCCTACCATGAGAACTGACATCTTAGAGGTGTCATTCACCTAATTCTCAGCAAATATTCTCACTTTAAAACTTGTAACAACCCAAATATGAAAGGCCTTATCAGCCTCATCCACTATATGGTTTGATTGTCTGGTCCAGACTTGATTATTTACAGACCGTTGTCATACAGCCGGAATGTTGCTGAGTGTCTTTCAAACACACACATAAACAGGTTATGGCACCTGTAGTCAGTTCACATTTTCATAGTCTTCAGAGACATTAGAAACCAATGAAGCTGATGCTAAGGGGATGATCCGCCTCAAGTCACCTTCTTGCAAAGTGTAGTTTGGTTTCCATGGCAACCATATTTAAAATGGTATCGTAGGCTGTAGGCCTTATGTTTTCACTTTAATTTCATGAAGGTTTGTATATGAATAGAATTTAATAGGTCTTCTTTGGTAAAGTCTTCTTCCTTGTACACAGTATTTTGATTTTTTAGTTCCAGTCCTGAACTGACAATCCCTAGATGGCTGGCCAATGTTGTCTGTATTGTATGTAAACATATGTTAGTGTAAAATTGGCGTCCTTAACCACTGCAGAGTCCAAAACACAATGTAGTTGGTGATAATCCCAGCATCAAAGTGCAAATACGATATTTATTTCTTTTTCATAACTTTTTTTGAAGTTTTTTTAACTTCCAGTGTGGATTTATGTGACTTTTTCTCCAGGTAAAAACATACCTGTTTTGTTGTGTATGATTGCTATGGCACAATGCTGTCCATGGACAATTATGTGATGTCAACTTCTGTTTTTATGATGAAATCATTTATGTTTATCTTCTTGGCAGAGAATTTGCTTGAAGTTATTCATCGTTTCCGCAAGAAGTACTCCTATTATGTCCTCTGCAATATGTCAGTGGGTTACCTTTTATCGTTTGTTTTAAAAAGTTGACAAAAATTAATACTGTGTTGTAACGAGGATTCCAAATGCATGACCATTTCTGAACATCTTTCAACATACAAGTCTACATTCCTTGACATATTATATAAATACTACAAGTCAGTATTATCATGAAGAAGTTCATTCATCGAGAAAGTTGAAATTATCAGGATTTTTTCAGTATGATATTTCCTATTGAATGGGTTTATTTTTTTCAGAAAGCTTTGTTTCAAATCGTGGCTTCGATACCATTGAACTCTCTTTGCTAGTAAACCCATCGTCATTTATAACAAATGTGACTTTACTAAGTTAAAAAGCTGAACAACATATCTGAGGGTCAGTTTGTCTGATGATTTCTGATGATCATGTCTGTTGCATTTTACATAGTTCTGTTGATAGAAGGATAGATATATCCTGTACTTGTCCAGGGATTGCACCATTGTGTTGCATATCAGTGGCATAGTCCTACCCTGATGATGAATTCTTATTGTTATTGATGCACCTGAGCTAAAGGACATTGTATTAATGCCACAGCATAATGACTACTTGTTTGTCAAAATTGCAGCATTCATATCTTTGGTGGTGTATTTACAGGAGATTATGTAGCTTCAAGACTGCCGTCCAAGCCGAGATAGTGGAACATTGGGTCATCGTGCCCTGACTGCGTGAACCTTTGTTCATGCTATCAACCACTGATCCACCATGCCCGGACTCAATTGTATACAAGCAATTCAGAACAGCTAGAATATGGACCACTGCAACATTAATCAAAATGCCATGCATTGCATGAAACCTGACTGTTGATTCAAATATGGGCAATGCATTGTTAAATATAGACAAGGACAATTTAACATGCGTGCATCCACTGGAAACTCATGAATTGGTTTGAGTAATTTGCCGTTAAGTATTTAAATACTAGTATTCAACACCAGCTCAATTTTTAATCAAGCAATCTGACAAACAATTTTCAGTTTGTTGTGGCCTGACCATGTAAGGGTGGCATCACTGAACAGTACCATATGAACAAGTGCTGTCGTAAAACTGATGAACGACACAGGGAGCATTCATTGTACTGTACAGATGCAGTGCTATAGAATACAATGCTTAGAATAGTGTACATAGATCAAGTTATATGCCTTCAAGTATATGTTGTTTCATACAAGTGATGTGTATCTATTTTATGGCAGTATTGTTCATGTTCCTGAAGTTTGGAACAAATCATCTTAGAGCAAATTGTGTATATTTGCCCACTGTGTACAAGTGATTGTATACTCAACCTAAAAAAAAGTTACAATAAAGATAGTTAGAATGTTACACTATTTTCTTTTCCTTCTTTTGTCGGGAGAACTTTATTTTCTTTTTCTTTTTTTGTCTAGCGCCACACTCAGCAATATTCCAGCTATATGATGGCGGTCTGTAAATAATCAGCGAGCCTGACCACCCAATCCTGTTAGTTGCCTCTAACAACAAGCATAGTTGCCTTAAACGGCAAGCATGGGTTGCTGAAGATCTTTTCTAATCCTTTGTGAGAACTACTCCAATCATTGCTGCCTGAGAAAGTTGATATTGCTTGGCATTGGGTAGGGCGAGTGTTGTATTGCCATTCTCTGAGCAATGCTTGTAAAAGATATTTAAAAGGACCATTTGCCAAGTATTGATGACCACTTGCGGCAGTTAAGACTGTTGACCTCTGTTGTTGCTCGGTATTGATAAAGTAAGCTAAACCAATAAAGACCATCACAAAGCCGTGAAAACGTGGAAGGTGTCAACTCGACAATGTTTGAAGCGCTCCTAAAATCTCCATATATCCTGAACTGACCATACAACTGTAGTTTGGTGTTCATACCATTGACCACTGTCGAGAGATGTTTAATCATAACGCAACCCACATGTGGGGTAGCTTGGTCTGGTGGTTAAAGCGACAGCACTGCGCGCTCTTGCCATGAGTTCAGTTCCGCGCATGGACACAGTGCTGTTCATCTAACAATTAGTGCCTTTGAAATATACGTACTGCGGACACCAACTGAATTAAAGAATGGCCTTTTGCAACTAATAAAAGGGTTAAGGCAATTCTTTACTCATTTTAATTCGCTTGATTATTAGCCTTGGGTTTTCTGCACTACATCCACACATTTACTGAGCTTCTATCACAGTCCACTAGTTTGATGTAAGCCTTCTAATGAAGGACCTCATTTCCTTCATACATAGCCTGCTACCCGTTTCCTTTTTTCTACCATACTTCAAACTGTTACTAAATGTAACGTAAATCTACTATATCCCGGGTCAGAGGCTCGGTCAAAGGGGAATACCTCTAATGTAACTATTAAATGAGAAATATGAGGGCAATGTTATATCTCTAAGCTCATAAATATTACCATATAGTTGTAATCGGTAAAACTTAATTTCATGTGATGAAAATCAGGTTTTAAAGCCTCACGCATGCAAGCACGCACGCACGCACGCACGGCAATACAGCCATTGTGCAAACGCTCTTTTTAACGCTCGACACTATAAACTGCATAATTTGCAATACAAGTTTTTATATGTGTGTTTTAGTTTCACACCGCTTTTTGCAATATTCAAGAAAAATTGCTTCGGTGGATCGAGCAATTGGCATCGCATCTTGTACCCATGTTGGGGGAACTGAACACTGGTTACGGCGTGACGAACGAACGCACCACACCGCCCCACAAGATTGTAGGGCTGTCACCGTGGGCTAGTACAGGGATCCCCGGCCGTGTCATACCAAAAGACGCTAAACGATCATACTTGTTGTTACCCTGTCCGGCGCTGGCATTAAGGGACAAAAACAAGGACTGGTCGGCTCGAAGTCAGTATACTGTGTCTGAGTGGAGTATCTATGTTAAACTGCGGCATGGTATCTCAGTGGGCTAGCACAATCAAAACCGGCATTAATCAGGACTAGTAAAAACACACGCACGCAAACACACATACACACACCACGCTATATGAGTCCAATAATCTTGAACGCGACGCTAAACCCAATTTCATCCCATGACCACCACGATATAGTATATAAAGATACTATTGTAACAATAGACCATGGCTCACTTGACAGACCTATGGCTAATGCATCAAGTAAACACATTGTTGAACAAGGACAAACCTTTATGGATAAGTAACGTCTCTATTACATAAGGCGACGTTCCGGTGCAGATTTTTACACCTTTCTCACCGCAAGTGATGTATAGCGAGATGAAGTATGGGATAATAAATATGGATGGTGGATGTTTATTCAATTATAGATAAGGTTGAAGTACAAAGAGAGGTTGATGTGTACACGGTATAATACAATAGTGATTGATGTTGATACGATTGATAAGACTGATATGGGTAAGGTTACTTGGGTGTGGCTTGATAAAGGAAACAATACAATCATAGGTATGGGCATAAGAAGACAGGATCACAGGAACCCAGTTAGATAAATAGGACTGGCATTGCTATCTTATCCATAACAACTTGTCCTTGTTCATCACGCCAACTTCTAACTGCCGCTCAAAGAAGAAACACAGCATTGCTTCAGTTTGGAATACAAATATTCAGAGTCCGTGTGTGGCTTAATATATTAACTAATGATATAAGTTTGTAACCCTTCGCAGCTTTCAAAATGCCATGTCTGTCGCCTTAACTCTCTGACTGACCCAAGAGCAGTGAAACAATCCTATTCTCATCTCCATTCTACACTCACTCCTTAAGAAGTTCCTTAAGAAGCTCTATGTATGATACTCTATCCCTGCTCCCACTCTACATGCATACATCTTCTCGTAAGACTTTATTGCAACCTATATTATTCGCCGTCCTCACCATCATTGACAGCATTCAAATCACCAATCAAGGTGTGTTTATTCAAGAAAACTAGAGCTGTTACATAAAGGAGTGCACATTTCAATTCAGGTGTATCGGAGTGTGAGACTGTCGGATTAATGCGTCTATATAGCACTGATTTAATCGGTTCCCATCATTAGTGTCGGATAAAGCCGACTGTCGGATTAAGGAGATTTGCCTATACTTTGTGATAATCGCCGCCGCCATATAAAGCTTTTAACTTTGTTTCGGGGACTATATACGCCAGTCTAGAGCGCAGACATTTGCCATTAATCCCTTCATCTCCATCCTCGCTAATCCAATGCCAGTTATTTTATTTCCATTATATACTTGTAAAAATAAATATCCCATACCCCCTCCCTTTTAACATTATAATGGAACTGTTGGACTATTCTTGACCCGATGCCGCTGACATGTTCACAATAGTTCCATGGATACATTGACTCAGTTTCAATATTCTGTAATCTATCTTTTCAGAATCAATAATTAAGAATAAACACCATAATAATTATATTCTTTTTAAAATCCTGGATTCGCCCGCCCATGTGCCGTATAAAAATGTACTAATGTCACCGTTGTAAGGAGCGCGATTCATTCCATTCTCATTTCATCTAGCACCTACTGAGACTGCATGAGCGTCCACATTAAAAAAACCAGAGCGGCAACGAAAAAACGTTGCAATACGATACTTTCTTGGTTAGGGACCCACTACTGGATGAAAAATACCCACGTATGTTCTAAATGAAAACGTTAAGCCTAAATATGTTTTTTAAAGCCTCTTGCAACGTTTTTTTCTTAGAGTCGACAATTTCATTGTTTCAACAGTTTGAAGCATTAATATTTTTTCGACCATTTTCAGGGACAATTATTTTTTTCCCGAGGTGTATCGGCCAATGCATACTCCTGCGTACAGTTTTGTAATAACTATAAAAGAAAAAAACGGTTATGTGACTTTAATGACTTAAGCAAAGCGTTCGACTCTATGTGGCGAGTCGGGTTTGGGCACAAACTACTGTCCTATAATATTTCTGGAAAGTGTTTCAATGTTATTTATAATAAGTATAGAAATATCAAATAATGTCTCCTCAGTAAAGGTAACTACTCTGAGCTCTTCCCATGCTCAATTGGGGTGCGAAAGGATGAACACCTGTCACCCATACTATTCACACTTATGTCAATCTCATTAAAATCAGATCTATGTTCTCGCTGCCGCTAAACAAAGATCTTTGTTTGGCGATAGCGAGAACAAAGATCTGATTTTAATGCACACCACTCACTACGTTATGTGGGGACACAGGACCTTTCCCGTTATCTGTATGCATTAAGTGTTCTTTGTTATAGGTCAAGATAAGTGCAATCAAAATCTGCGAAGTTGTCCTATATAGTGTATAAATTATTACTAAATGATGTGACTTCTGGTATCTGTAAACGTAAATGGGTTATTATTGAACTATTAATAATAGAAGATCTGGGATTTGGTTATGTTTGGCTGTCACAATGCGGACTCGACATAAGTAACCATAGTTCCTTTATATCCAAAAAACTTAAAGACCAATACTAGTATTTAGAGGTCTGGCACAATACAATTACAAACTCATCAAAAACCTTATCTTATAAGATTATTAAAGACTGTATATCATTTGAGCAATCCTTAATATTTGGTAAAATATAGACTGCCACTATTGTACTTTAGATTATCAAATCATCGGCTCCCAGTAGAAACTGGCAGATGGAAAAAAGTACCATTGTATGAAAGAAGCTGTCCACTCTGTAATAAAATGGATATTGGAGATGGATTCCACTGTATTTCTGTTTGTACTTTTTTCATTAACGAACTCATTAGATATCTGCCAACATACTTCACACATCATCCCAATGTTCTGAAGTTCCGTTCTCTCTTCTAAAGCCAACAAATTTTCTGGTTAAAAATCTCAGTAACTTTATCAATTGTATTTTAAAACGATTTAAGTCCTCCCGGTAATTTCAATATCTCTGTATTCCTGTCATTATTGTACCCAATGTCTCCCCGTTCGCAATCTTGAAAATACACATTATGTACATGTATTGTAACCCTCGTATGCCGTGGTTCACGGTCAGGGTGGAAATAAAGTTCTGTTCTGTCGCGTGACAACATTGGTGTTACCGCTCACTTCGGGTGAGTACATATTTATTTACCTTTTCCATCTATGTTTATCATAATTTTTACGTATCACGACTAACAAAATTAACCGAAACGGACGTAAAATAGTCACTCTCGGCAGAGCGGTAATGACAACCAGAAGGCTCGGTGTTTGTGGCCCAGGCAGGGGACATACAAATATTAATGGAATTTTTCAAAGTGTTATGAAAAGGAGAGGTGTGAGGGCCAATGTACATTAAAAGAAAAGAAACTATGGCAACGAAACTTGCATTGGCCTATAAGAAATTATATTTCCTATCATTTCCGCTTAATGTAACTGACAAGGTAACAGTAAGTAGCCTATGCGACTGATAAATGTGTCCTATGTACCTTGGTTTGTTTCGGTCATGGTAAATTAAACAAAAACAAATTATTAAACAAAATGATACAACTATACCCCGCCTAAATAACGAAATTCGTGAACATTTTTTAACATTGTTTCATCCCTGTCGTTTCATCTGCCCTTTGTAAGTTTCACAACAGAAACGACGGGAATTATTCCACCGCTAAATGTTCAATCGAAGTCAAAACATCCCACTTAACTACAAGCAAGAATTAGCCCACCAATTAATTACTAGTATATATCCTGTAATTACCTCACAATTTTTGTGATAGCATGCATGAAGTCTAATACACTTTTATAAAATTTATATTCATAATCTGCATAGACTGCTTATGATTATTCTTTTCGGGGAATTTTGTTTTTCATTTTTGTGAGAAAATGTGAACTATTTTTTTTCCTTTGAAGTGTTCGAAACGTATAAAATTACTTATTCTCACAATATTTTTTGTACGTATTTTTCGATCAAGGAGATCTTTTTTGTACAATAATATATGTTCCATGATAGTAGATCAACTGTTTGTTTTGCATGGAAAAGTGAGCAGAACCTTAGTGTTGTTATATATAAATCAAAACCAATCCGTTGTTTGTTTGTAACATTAAGAAACCACATCATCCTGATAAAAAACAACACAGCATTGGTCTGAACATTTCAGTAAAATTACTTCTCCCTTTCAAGCCAGCCAGCCAATATCTCGCGTCTGTCTGCGCTTTCATCCGGGTCTTTGTCGTTCGCTAGGGAGGTCGCCATATTTTGCTTTGTGGAGAGGAAAACAGCCTAGTGGTTTGAAAACTTCCTGCTTTTAATAAGCGTTCTCTGCTCTTTTAAAGTAGTTTGATTGATTCGATTTTACTCTATTCTACCATTTTCAGGTTGTTTTCGACCCTGACAACTGCCAAGCTGGCTGAAATGGCATTGCGTCGTCCGTTTGATCCTGCGGCACATGAGTTGGATCCCAATTTCCGACTCACCAAATTTGCTGACCTAAAGGGATGAGGGTGTAAAGTCCCCCAAGAAGCTCTGCTCAAGCTTCTTGAGGGACTGCAACAGGAAAGCAATGCCCAGGATGCGGAGTCGCAATTCCAATACATGGCGCCCGTTCCGAGGATTGGTAAGATGCATTTATTGATGATTTTTGTCCGTAATTCATTCGAGT
Source organism: Haliotis cracherodii (assembly GCF_022045235.1). NCBI lineage: Eukaryota > Metazoa > Mollusca > Gastropoda > Lepetellida > Haliotidae > Haliotis > Haliotis cracherodii. The sequence continues at coordinate 51,415,820 of NW_027266319.1, read as the reverse complement.
CTCATTTCCGTCATATCTCAACTCCGACACCCAGTTTGGGGCATTTATGTAGTATTGTCAGATACAATGTTTCCTCGGATGGTTGCTTTGTTAACCTTGTGAGGATTTGATCGATGGTACGTTGCCTTTAATACCTGTGGTAGTGCTGATGTCACTTATCTAGGTCACGAATGAGCTCCACCCCGTTCAGACCTCTTCCAACCAAGATGGCGTCGATAACCGGGTCTTATTGTTTGACCACGTGGTGTTGTCACATGGCGCGAAACTGATGATAGTTCAGACACATCACATGGTTGCCATATAAGCGTATCACGTGATTGATGGGCAGGCATAACACTCGCCGATTAAATTACAAATTGTGACCTAGTTAAAATAAGATATAGATTTCTAAATATAATTACTATAAAATATTTAACAAAAAAAAATAATAAATTAGTTGGGACATAACAGAACAGTTACAACATAATTGTGATAATTAGAATGGACAACTTGCTGATTCTCTGTAGATCTACATGGGCAAAATTGAAATGATCTGTAGGTATGAGGTACAAATTAATATTAATATATGAAATCAATAATTTTCACAATATCCACAGATTACGCAATCAGAATACAGTCATTGAAAAAACATCTCAGTATTGTCAGCCTCCAGGGGAGGTTCAATCATGATTAAAAGAGACTGCCATTATACTTCTGAATAATAAGAAACAAACAGTTGTGAGAATGTGCAACTTGCTTATTTTGGAAAAAGCAGCCCCACTGATAAATGAGTTTTAACATTTTTAAATGATTTGGGTTGAAAAGATTTACATCCATGTCAAAAGTCTCACATACTTTTTTCAGGCATTGGAATGGACGCATCAGTCACGCCTCTGCGTCATGGTGGTCTCTCATTGGTTCAGACGACAGATTTCTTCTACCCTTTGGTTGATGACCCCTACATGCAGGTAACAGAAAAGGAACACCGACATTACCTTTAGTTGTGTATAGATGCTGTCAAGAGAGGACAACTCAACTCTAAAGAATGGACACACCGACTTAACTGCTTTGCTCTGTTTGTAACTATAACAGCCAACTATCTCAAACTTGGCTCTTACAGAAGGTTTTAGTGTTATTATATGAAGTATTATTGATGATCTACACTGAACAGAATTCTACTTGAGCTTCGGACAAGTGGCTAATGTTGGAGACTGCTGATGTAAATATACCAGGTTTATTTTTTCCAAAATTACCTTTTTACAAAGTAGCAATATTTTGCTGCCAATACTTTTTGGTGAAGAATTTTAATTATAGATAGATCTTTATAGAAGTCCTCCCACAGTTGCAGGATATTAATCAGACAAAGCCTAAGAAGTTAAATAAAAGCTATGCTGACAAATACATACCCTATTTTAAAGTATAATGTCATTATCATGGCATTTGTTTTTAGTGATAGTGAAATTTATGTTGCTTTTTTATGTCAACAAACTGAAAGCCCTTAAGGAAGATCAGTACCTGACTACCTGCAAATACCTGACAACATGAATTTCCTGTCACACCATCAATTGTGATGTTCAACACCACTCAGTCATGTTGGGGGAATTGCTGTGCAAAGTTGCCTCCCTTAGGATTAGGTTTACCAGAAACTTATGATTGTGGGTTCAAATCCAAGATTTCCCCCCCCCCCCTGATTTTGTTTCACTATACTCATGCTGGTGGGTTTCGCCAAAGTGGTAAACGTCTGAGACCTGCACCACTTCAGGCTTTTCTTCCACTTGATGCTGATTTGAGTCACAAGATTGAAATACTGTTCAAAAAGAATCATTGTCATTTTGTACAAAAACATTTACACTATCTCTCTACTTTCTACACAGGGCAAGATTGCTTGTGCCAACGTGTTAAGTGATTTATACGCCATGGGCGTAACAGATTGTGACAACATGCTGATGTTACTGGGTGTCAGTAACAAGATGTCTGAGAAGGAGAGGGATGTCATTGTCCCAATGGTGATGAGGGGATTCAAGGTAATACCTATACAAGAATAGAAATACAAAAAACACTATTAAGTGCAAGAATCTGGTGCTCATTTATTCAAATCCCAGACTTGTGCTAATTCCAAATAATGTGTTTGTCTGCTGGCACTATATCAGTTGGGGCGTGTTTCACCTGACAATTAGATGGGTCATTAAAACAAATTGCATGACTTAAGGCTTTCCTCCTATATTATTCTAGCATGACATTATATGAAAGTATGTTAAAACTAACATTAAGGCCAACTTGCTTGCTCTAAAGATACCAGGATTCTATAGAAATCTAAGTATTGAATAGGACCTAAACGTCAGAAGGCTAATGAACATTTACTTGACAAAAATAAAACACCAATTTAGAACAATTTTAAATAATGTGACTTGTCACAGTCAAATTCCAAGTTGAGTGTGCAGGTATGATGTAAATTTGCGTCCTTTCATTCAGGAATATAGACCAAAGGAAAAGACTTGTATTTCATATCACCCTCAAGCCAATCAAACCAGCTCGTGAGATGCTGGATATGTTTGATCTGTAGGTTTGCTAGTCAGGGTTGTCTGCCATGTTTCCTTTGTTTCTGTGCCCAGGACTGTGCTGAAGAGGCTGGATCACAGGTGACTGGTGGTCAGACTGTCATCAACCCATGGATGACCATTGGGGGCGTCGCCACATCAGTCTGTCAACCCAACGAGTACATCATGTAAGTTACAAGACAGTATGCTGCCAGGAATCATTTGAAAGAAACCTTCTGGTTTTCCTAGGGAATCCATCTGTGGTTGATGAGGTGATGGCAGTTGATACTAATATTGTGGTTGTAAATGGTGCAATATAAAATGGTTGGTATGCAATGTAATCTTAATAAAATGATATCGTGAATATGATTCAAGAAGACAGTTGAGTCATGTTATCAAACCTGTTTTTGAATATTTGGATTTTGCAACATGCTGGTGTCCAAATAGTATGAATATCCAAATAGTATGAATATTCAGTAGATAATAAACAATAAGTGAAGCAAAATAAAGATTTATAATCTTGATAATGTCGCGACTTATTTGAATTCAATAAATAACATTACACCAATCGGTGAGAATTAATCATCCACATATTTTTCAAACTGTATTCTTCTAGTAACATATCCAAAATTGTTGATGTTTTCCACATTACATGTGACCATGTCAGAAACATTTTGTCCCTCGTTGTGTATATCATTCAATCATATCAATAGTTCTTGTCACATTTTAAAATGTGTTCTGTTTTAATCTTCTTTCAAGCTTTCTACTTGCTTGAAATTTTCAGATCTATGTATCATGTGTGTAAAGGCAAATACACTATATATAAAATATATTAAGGAAATCAGTTTTGCTTAATCACTTCGATAAAAGTCTGACACTGACAGTTTTGATGTTGTGGGACAAAATGGTAGATTCTTTGTCATTTCAGACTTTCTGATTGGTCAGTCATGTTGTTTGATTGAGAGGTAGCAAAAGTTAATTAGTCGAGTCTTTCACAAAGCTCACCTGAATTTACAATGCTGCATTAGTATAACTGATTACCTCCCTTCCTTCAGGCCAGACAATGCTGTGGTCGGGGATGTGTTAGTGATGACGAAGCCGCTGGGTACACAAGTAGCGGTCAATGCCTACCAGTGGTTGGACCAGCCGGAGAGATGGAACCGTATCAAGCTGGTAGTCAGCGAGGATGACGTGAGGAAAGCTTACCAGCGGGCAATGTTCAGCATGGCAAGACTCAATCGAACAGGTACTTACCTTAGGCAACCTAGAAGTACTTTGTTGAAAACAGTTTAAATAGACATGTCTACCATAAAATGGGATAATTTTCACGGCTGACTGGTAAGTAATAGAGGAAGGAAACAGATACTTCTTAACATTTGATCAAACCCCAATGAGGTGATTATTCTTTGATATAAAAACTAAGCATATGAGATATCATTCAACTTTGTTGTCAACTTGTGAGAGACTAGGCACTCTTGAAGGATCTATAGTAACTTGGAAATAGTGTCATGACAATTTTGACATGTTTATTTGTCTGATAACTAGCTTTTTTTTGTTCATACCCTTGTAAGTTTTGAACTTACTACATAAGGAAGGCTAAATAAGTGAAAAAGGCTTGCTGCTACATTTGGTGTTCTTATCTTGGTTAGAAGTCCAAAATATACAATTGTTGAAAATGATAAGTATAGTTCTCATTCACTGGAACACATCTGATTAATTTGATAACTGTTTCTAATTGTGTTGCTAATTTCTTGGAGGAGCTCTAACCATACCTCATGTTTGGTGTAAGCAAGCTCAGTTAACTTTCTTTCTGTATTGTAAGCTAAACATCCTAAATGGGATAATTCCTGTCACAAGTTGCATATGTTTTGCCAGGGTGCAGTGTCCAGTAATTTATCTGCACACAAGACGATTGACTTGAGCTATGTTGTGTTGCAGCTGCACGCCTGATGCACAAGTATAATGCCCATGGAGCCACTGACGTCACAGGCTTCGGACTGCTTGGCCACGCCAACAATCTCGCCAAGATCCAGAAGAACGAGGTTGGGTTCGTCATCCACAACCTGCCAATCATTGCCAAGATGGCGTCAATCAGCAAAGCATGTGGAAACATGTTTGGTCTGCTGCAAGGACACTCAGCAGAAACTTCAGGTATGTATCACTATGTTGCCTGTCTGTCTGTCTGTCCATCTATTTGCAGCATTAGAAATTGGCACTAATCCTGTAGTCCTTGCAGAACTTCCCAATAGTTAAGGTATCATAAGGACAAGTAGAAATTTATCATTTTTAAGGGTTTTGCCATATTTTATCATTATAAGGTCTAGTGGACTGAAAATGTTAGTTTCTGCCGCTGAGTCGTCTGTCTTCCTGCAATAACTTAGGTGTGCATAAGAAATATTTGAAAAATCTTGTGTTTTCAAGGTATCATTTGATAGTATCATTACTATGGTATAATCATTACACAATGGCTTACAAATATATTTCAAATGAAACAGGTAACTCAAAGAAAGTTTGGCAAAAGACAGAGCAAATTTCTAATATGTTTTGTTGTGGAAAATTGGATTGGATAGAATTAATGTCTGCAGTTGTACTTTGCCCAAGTCAAAACATTTTGTGTGAATTGTGTTACCGATAAGCATTTTATTCCCCTGAGAGACGTCCTAATAATTAATTTGTTAATTTCCAGGAGGTCTGCTGATCGCACTACCCCGAGAGCAAGCTGCAGCTTTCTGCAAGGACATTGAAAAACAAGAGGGTTACCAGTCTTGGATTATTGGAATTGTTGAGAAAGGCAACCGCACAGCCAGAATTATAGACAAGCCACGGGTCATTGAAGTGCCCGCCAAGGACCGTGATGGGGAGTTATGGTAGTCATGGAAATGAGGAATATTCTGCACAGCATCATTATTTCAATGCTTGTTCTCTGTAAATAATTTGCAAAGTATTGAAATGAAGGGACCTTAAAATCAGTGGACATTTGATTTGCATTTACTCTTGCAAGCAGCTAGCTGTGCAGTTCTTAATATCCCTTTTTATCTTTCTGCAGCAGTTTTATCAAAAAGGTCAAGTTCGTGACACATACGAGTTAAACATTCCATCACTGCAGTTTTAAGTTTGAATACCCCAGCTCCATCTTGTATGTGATAGCACAAGAAATATACATTATGGAGAGATATTTTATACTTGATTAACAGGTTACAGATGTTTTCCTAATTTGAAAGCGAAATTGATTTTTTGATGATATTTTCTGTCATTTACACTTCCTGTACTGGAACAGGTTTTATGAATACTTTTTAGAATTAATTGTCTCATTGTCATTGCTTCCATGCTCGAACCAAGTAGATGTGAGCAAATCCACTTGGTTTTCAGTGTGTAAAAGTTGTCATGTCTATCAGATTCTCATTCCTATCTCTATGAAGCTTGTCGGAGTAATTCTTCTTCAAAGATTCTGACATGGCAGACCTCGATAGGCAATGACAGAGTGACTTGCCAACTTTTTCATATCATTATCATGTACACCAAAGAAATAAGAATAAATCTTGTATATGTAACTGATGTTTGTTGTACATGAATTCAAGGACAACAGTTGACCAGTTTGAGATTCACATGTTGAGCTTGGGGCAAGCGTTGCCGAGTCCTCTAAGGCTCCAAAAATTGCTGTGCAGAGTTCCTTCACTTATGGGTGCCAGAAGCTTATGATCACCAATCCAAATCCCAGGTTCCCATGATAATTGTTTTTGGCTTTTCAGCATCATACCCATGTCTTATTCATTTCACTTGTGGCACACCTTTAAGACCTGCATCAATTAAGGCGTTCCTCCCACATCAAGGTGATATGCTATATTATAACTGAAATACAGCATTAAAAAATGTTAAAAAATTCATTAAACTCACTAGTGCTGAATTAAAAGATTATACCCCCTGACCAAACTAAGTATACCGGGGACATAGAAAAGGCTCCCTATGTCAGTCTGTCATGTTTCATCTCTGAGACATAACTCAAAAACATCAGATATATTTTTCTAAAACTGAAAACGCATCAGGGGAACTGGTGCCAATTGCTTTTCCTCTTCACGAGTTTAAAAGAAAATCCATTTTGCGTTTCCAAGGCAACAATTGGACATGGGATCAAATGAGCATAGAGGGTTCCTTACAGGATATACCCCAAAAACCATTAAATATTTCTTGAAAGTTGTATGCTCATCAGGTATACATTATGCCACCCAGTGGGGATGCAGGTATGGAATGGGAGCTCAGCAACCCATGCAGGAGATTAAGTGGATCTGATGGTCAGGCTCTGTGAGTTCATAATATCAGTCACTTGTTTGTCTGGGCCAGAGACAATTGTTTACAGGCTGCCATCATATTGCTTGAATATGATCGAATGTTGCACAACAAGCAAGAAAAAATCAAAATGTCTACCACAACAGTTAATTGTTTACTGAAGTCTTTCACCATCCTTTCTCAGAAATCTTTGGACATATCAAATTTCCGAAGGATGTTATTATCCCCAGCCACGAAGATGAAGGGGGGGGGGGGGGGGTTGTATAGGAATGGGCGTTGTCCGTCCATCCGGTGGTGTTCCGGATCAGAACTAAGAAAACCATGAGAGACATCTATACCAAACTTAGAACATACATAGGTCTGGTTGTGCCTCTTGATAATTTGAGACTTTTGAAAATCTTGATATTCCATGGCAACGACTTCGACTTAGACTTAAAGTGGCGGTATTGGCGGGTGATATGAGTATTTCATGCTTGTTGGCTGCTGCGTCAGGCAAGCTCGGAGGTTCGCACAGCTAAACAGCGCTTTTAAATCATTCACACTTCAATGAACCCTTCCAAACTGACGTTTAATTCTTAAGTAAGGTTTACATTTTGATGAATTCAAAGACGTTGGCGCTTTTTAGAATGAGGTGTTTTTAATGAGCTGAACATCAAAGTTTGTCTTCCACATGCCCAGTGTACCTGAACTTTACCAAATATGATTCAAAAGGTCAAGGTCAAAGTCGTTTTAGCAAGTATTACTGAAATTACTTTGAAACTATTCGGAACTGTTGTTTTTTTAAGAGCATGATTTGGTTCATTTACGATTTTAGTTAGTACTATAATGGAACCTTGTAACGGGATCGGGTGATCAGACTCGCTGACTTGTTTGGTGTATGACTTCAGGCTTCCAGACGACCTCAGCTGACACTACAACTGCCTTTCTACGGTAACTGGGGTATCATTGGGTGTGGACAGCACCCGCAACTCATTCTTACACTTCACCATGAATGCGGAAGGTTATACTTTCCCCGCTACTCGGAACATTCTGACCAGCAAAATACACCCCTATATCTACTGACCACATTCTTCACAGGGAAAGTCCAGCATAACATGGCTTTCTCAGACTGGAGCCCACGTGACCACGGACAGTTGTAGTGTGTAACCCATGTCCAGGCACCTCGGTCGTCTGGGTAATCTGTTCTGGCAGAATTATATGTTTACACTTATCCATGTCACTGGCTATCAAAAGTATATCAATTATTGTAGTGCTGATTTTAGACTATAGTGTCGAAAAGGATTCTGACTACTATAACGTGTTTGGTGTTAAAGAGGGCCTAGTATTTACATGTTTGCACACAGTCATTTCTGTATCATTGACATTTGATACACAGCATGTGTATGGTATGCGAAATAAAAGCTATAAGTATAAGGATCTACACCGAAACGTCGCCATTATATTAAATAAAGAAGTTGTTATCCATAGATTGTGTATACTTTGTCATCCGTCAACTTCTAAGAAATGCCCATCAAACAGTTCATCTCTGCAACCTCTGGAAATGGGGTAGGGGGATTTTGTATTGAGATTAGATATTTTTGAGCTACAGTTACAAAATCAGATATTTTTTTATTTAAATCTATGAGCCCGATTTTTTTTGTGGCAGGAAATTTCATTTTTGTAACAGTCTGAAGCATTACTTCTGTTTTCAAGAATTTTCGGGGACAATTTTTTTCGATAACAGCCTAACAAATTATCTTTGCTTTTTCAACTTTAACCGTTATGAATTAGGTCAGGAGAAACATTATGTTTTTACAGACAGATCATCTGTATTCCAATACTCTGAAAGGACACAACATCACCGGGAACCCTTTTTACGAGCGGTCTCAGCCCTTTGACGATCGTAACGCCCGTAACGTAAACATACGACAATCGTAGCTCTGGAATTTGGCCAGTTTGGTGTCATGATATTAAGCATTGCTTACATTACTTCTTTCATCATACGTTGTAAATACCACATGTGGTAGGATAGTCGATAGTGATTTTGCATTCGCAACTTCTAATACACATATACATAATTACATTGAGGTATGGGACTTCTCGGGTATGTGAAGCAGTTAAACTAATTCAGATATTGATTCAGTTCAAAAAACAAGTTCACTCACTCACTTTAATGATTTAAATAAATATGTAACTGGTGTTCAATTCATCTTCCCGAATCAAGTTGGGGACAAGTGATACTAGTACAAATATTTGCCCCCCCCCCCCCCCCTGTCAAAAAAAAGTTAACTACGACCTTGCAACAGATATTTTCCATTTTTAGGGTGCTCACGTGATTTCATGCGCGAAGTACACGTTTTATTACTATATAGATCTTGATTATCGATCATATCGTCTTGACTGGGCGCCGTCATGTTGTTAGGAGCAAATGCAAGTGATATCTGAGAGACATAGAAGGAGCATAGCTAGTAATAGCCACTGGTGGCGCTACGACCGAGCCAAGAAATTCCAGTCAAGTTCGGCAAGGATGGAAACTCGACTTTTTAGAGTCAGTTAATTCCCTTGCCTTAGGAAGATGTTCAATTGTGCCAAATAAGCTTTCTAATGATTTTGTTTTTTTATTTTCTAAGAAACAATTAAAAATTTGAAATTCAAATTTAAATCGTTATGTTCTTTACACAAATTATGGTGAAATATCTGGTTATTTTCACCCTACTGAGAGAGGTATAATAGTTTGAAGGGGAACGAAAATGTCTTTCTTTACACGGCACCCAGGTACTATGGTCTGTCTTGATTAGTTGTGCACACAACAGACTGATCAATGTGTAAAGTCATGTATATAGTGTAAAGTAATTACTTTCAAGTATCCGTTATCAATTAATTTATTTGATAACAAAACTACACTACTCCCACACTTCATGCCAACATCTTCTCTTTAGACGCTAGTACATTCTATCCCTGCTCCCACTCTACATGCTAACATCTCCTCTTTAGACAATAGGGACCCGTAAAGATTCGCGGTAGAATATGTCTTCAGCAACCCATTCTTGCCGTAAAAGGTGACTATGCTTGTCGTAAGAGACGACTAACGGGATCGGGTGGTCAGGCTCGCTGACTTTGTTGATGCATGTCATCGATCCCTATTGCGTGGATCGATGCTCATGACATAAATCACTTGATTGTCTGGTCCAGACTCGATTAGTTACAGACCGCCGTCATATAGCTGGAATATTGCTGAGTGCGGCGTTAAATAACAAATCAACCAACTGGTTTTGAGAATACAGTCAAAACATACATTGTTACACACCAGTGGTCATGCTTGATTTTGATGGAATGCCGAAATGGTGTATGACAGAACAAGGTATGTCTGTCTGTCCATTGCCGTCACTGTACTTTCCTTGGATTACTCAACAGAGGGCATCGTGAACCTGAGGCAGCTATGACGCGAGTCAAGAAGTAACAACTATTATTTCACATTTTGCATTAGGAAACGCCACGGGTGACAAATATACACGCACAGTTCCTTCCGCGTGGCGAGATAGTATCACGAAACGTCGGCGATAGTGCCATGAAACTACAGGGCGCAAACATGGCGCGAAAGTGCCGCAAATATTTTAGCGAAACTAAAAGCGTACTTTTCTAATGAGTCCGAACCTATCAATACCTATTTTACAACCTATATATTGCTCAGAATGAAGGCTCGAATGTCTCAATTCGCTTTTAAAAGGTGTATTATCAGTTAGTGCGTGTGGTTTCATTAACCATAAGGCTTATAATCATGGCTGATGCAAGCAACAGCACAAAGTTTCCACCAATACATCCGTCACAACTGTTTGTTTGGTACTCAACTATTCACTGATAATTACCATTACCGTTAGAACAACTCGTTGTATCCTTTATCAGTTTCCAAGACTTAGGTCATCGTAACAGAGTTGATTAAATTCCAAGGATATCGATACGGTCTTTTTCGCATAGCCCCGGGGTCAGTGTCTCTGTATAAGGACTGTTACGATACATGCTTTGTTTATTTGTTTGCTGTTTAACGCCACTCAGCGATATTCCAGCTATATGACGGCAGTATGTAAATAATCGAGGACCAGACAATCCAATGATTGACATCATGAGCATCGATATACGTAATTGGGATACGATGACATGCATCAACAAAGTCAGCATGATCAAGCATGGATTGCCGTTAATCAATTTTAGCCCGGATCTTCACGGGAGTAACGATACATACACCACATATGGACAGTAACTTTAGGATGGCAAAACCACACGATGTTTTCCATGTTAAGAAGCCGTGTCCGTTATTAACGGGATGGCAGTTGAACACACTGTAGCTTGAACACTCCAGTCAATAGCGTCAGACGAACATGTACAGTACGTTATGTCCTTACTATGTACTGTTTATAGATTGTGACATCGCCATACGAATATGTCTTCCCCTTATGACTCCTTCCCACGATGACTACTGCTTCAAAACATACTTAATGGAAATGACGGGGCGGTCGGATAGCCTTGTGGTTAAGGCGTTCGCTCGTCACGCCGAAAACCCGGGTTCGATTCCCGACATGGGTACAACGTGTGAAGCCCATTTCTGGTGTCCCCCGCCGTGATATTGCTGGAATATTGCTAAAAGCGGCGTAAAACCATACTCACTTACTCACTCACTCATGGTAATGACTGCTAATTACGCCATATATGTTTCCAGGTGAACTTGGATACGGAGATCGAGCAGTCAAAATGAGTGTAAGATCCCTTGTACATGAGTGTGTTATTGTTTACTGCTGTAATACCCTGTATAATCGTTGTTGTATATTGTTGTTTAATTGATATTCCGTACGCTATAAACCAAACGTCACACGGGATAATAACGCATTATCTTCTCTTTTCTTATCACAATACACCAATAATCGGTGAACCATTATAACCCCAGCATACAGCTGAAGAAAGTCGTCAGCCCTATTTCACTCAATAACTCTCACCACGATTATATATCAACACTGTAGTGAGTGAGTGAGTTGGGTTTAACGTCGCTTTTAACAGTATTCCAGTTAAATCACGGCGTGTCAGCTTAATGTGGGAGGAAAGCCCGAAGTGATGCAGGTCTAAGACGTTTACCACTTCGGTGAAACCCACGAGCACGGGTATGGTGCCGACAAACCTAAAAACATATACGGGGCGAACCGGGATTCGAACCCACAACCATAGGTTTCTGGCGTGCCCAAGCGACGCAACTCTGCACCGCGAATCGCGGCGCCTTAGACGACTGGGTCACACGTGCCCGCAACACTGTAGTGAGAAATGTTTGATTGTAAAAAAGACATAAGATTTCACTATTTCAATCAGACATTTCTGCTTTATGTGTCATAATCCTAAATGTGAGGCACTAATATGGCAACAAACAGATGATATTAATTATATGTTCCTGCACTTACCTTATTGTTATGTGAAACGTCTCCTCCAAATTAACATCAGGGCAAGAAATTCCGTTGAAAATCCTTTCCTCCAGGATAGTCTTCTAGATTAATAATGTACATCAAATACGCATTTCCAAAGGAATGTTCACTGTATCATAAAATAAACATCAGTTAGAAGTGTCCGAGCTAATGGTCATCTCGGTTTTAGCTGAATTGTTACCAGCTTGTCATAAGTAGACATGCTCCGGTTCAGTTATTGAATAAACGTCTCGTCTGCTTCCATTCATAGTGTCTGGAATGAACGCGCACTAACAACTCGTGCACCGGAAATGAGTCCCGATTGGTTGAACTCGAAACCATGACATCACGTGACGATGCTGGCGAACACCTGCGTCAGAGACCATATCGGTATATATTATATGCTCTTTGCCTTCGTGAAATCTACAAGGCTTCAAACTTGTAAATAGTCTAAAACGAGGAAGATATATTTATAGTCTATTAAAGACGGGGCAGTGGTGCGCGGCCCATTTCAGGTTAGTGAGTGAGTGAGTGAGTTTGGTTTAACGCCGCTTAAACGGTACTTAATGCCCCAGTCAAGGTAAAAGGAATTAGTATAAATTACCCACACAGTAGTATAGGCACCCTCGTATTTGCAAAGGCACAAAAGTGTGGTATTTGTTCACAATTCTCATTTTTGAAACAAAACCTACTCTCGTATGGCCCCTGAAATATCTGTAAGGTAAGCGGGTTATTGAAAGGAGTTAGTTTCCTGAATTGCGAAAGGCACCAATTCAGAAGTTGCCAGATATTTAAACATTTGTTAGTTATAGTCGGAAACCAACCCAACCTACATTTGGACGTTCATTTTTTGCCTTTGACTTTGCTTCAATAAAAAATATCCTAAATAGCAATATTTCTGATTATTATGCAAAGGTTCACATGTAAATCTGGAAAAAACGTATGAAACGAACCCCACTCTCCGTTGAATATACATGTATGTCCTGCATGTTTTCTTGGAAAATCAAGCAATAATTTGTTCTTAAATACGCCAAAGTCCGACATGCTACACTGAAAATGAAACACAAACCCTGAACACTAAGTGGAATAAGGTTCTCTGAAATCCTCAAAGTGAGGAACAGCTAACTGCATTCAAGTCCCCCCAAAACTCCCGCTATCAGCAGGGGTCCTCTTGCCGCTTCCCTGGTGTGTCACAACTGATTAATGACCACAAGCTATTCTGTAGCAGACGACATGTAGGTGAGTCCAGAAAATAATTGTCTTCTTATAAAATATTGATATTTGGTTTTTTAAACTACTTTCGAAACATTTAAATGTTCTGCAGATTAAAAAAAAGATATTGTCAATTTGTAGAAAACCCAATTAAATCTAAATTTATTGTACGTAACACAATGCGCTTATTAATGCTTTCAAAAGCAGGCAAGACATATTACAAAGTATAACTCTTTTGCCATGAAACATTTATCTAGTCAGTTGTGTACGAAAATATCAAAAGTACAGTAGAAATTGATGAATAATTAAAACAAATGTTCATAATTAACAAATCAAGTGGTTTTTTTACATGAAACAGAAACAGTATATACTAACTGGATTCAACATTTGACATAATAAGAAATATCTTTCAAGGGCTATAAGCGTGTTCATAAACCTTGCAGGTGCAATGGACATCATATTACTGACCAGTACTACAATTGGTGCACGTGGTTTTCTGGTGACACTCATGTAGATGCGAGAAGTTCAGTTAAAACAAACTATATAGAAATAGCTTCATCTTTGTTTTCCTTTCATGTAAATACTATATATTCACTTCTAACTTTGATGGCAAAGAGTAGTTAAAACATAAATAAGTACAAAGTAACAAATGTCATATTTGGGATAAAACTTTCTCTGTAAAGTGCAAATCCTAGTAGTTTTTGGAGTTGAGTCCCATCTGGGACAAAAATGGAAGTTCGACAAATGGTACTCACAAGCTTCGTGTACCACTCTGACAAGTATATATTGGCACGGGTACAACTTTGCAATATGTTCGCTACTTATTAAACCCACTAATTATAGAGTATAAAATTTTACCTATCATATTATTCTCAAAAAGGTTTGAGGAACCATTTTACATTGCTACGTTAGATTTTGAGGAGGTTATTGAGGCAAATAATATCTCCTTTTAATAATCTGAAGTGGCAGTCAAACATAACAAATGTTATATTTGGGATAACACTTTCTTTGCAAAGTACAGTATCTCCGGGATTCAAACCCACACTGTCAGAGTGAGGCACCAATCGCCAACACACAAAGTCAGCAATCTTACCCATTCAGCCACCGAGGCTTCTACAAAAATGCAAATCTGACAACTGGTAGTCTAGACTGGAGCAAATTTACAATATGTTCGCCACAACAAATAACGTTCAAAACTGTTTCACTGCCATGAACACACCATGTCATTTAGAAAGTGGTCAAATATAACAAATGTTATATTTGAGATAACACTGGTAGTCAACTGGTAGAATAGATCACGTACTTTGTGTACCCCTCTGACAAGTGAATAGCAAAAGGTTCTTTCAACACTTTACACTGCATGTGTATACAAGAGTTCCCTAGCGAAACTCTTAGAATAGCACCGATTAAACAGTCGGAACGAAGAGGCATCCATGAAAAAATGGCAAATGGTCGACACGCATATTGTATAGCCCAAGACTCCACATCACAAAGAGTCATCTACAAAGCTCAGGACATATACGTATTAACCTGGTTAACGGATCACTTGGTATTCATAGTCTTTCTCAACTCCCTTGGGAGTCTACAACCCAAGCAACCTGCTGTAGGCTATATGGTTGGCAAACACATTACAAACTCTTTTCAAAAGGCACCCAATTGTAGAGATGGTGATTCCGTTGGGAAGACGTACCCAAAACGTACGTTATCACACGTACCCGTGGATTACGTAGATCAGTCCCTCTGGGTATATACTCACTTCAAAAAGACACGCACACCAGGTGCATATATTGCCTTTTCGTTTTCGGACATTTCGTAATTTGGGATGAGCGTTTCTTTTGGAAGTGAGTATATTTAGTTTAAAGTAACCTCGCTCTGGTAACGGAGTGTATTTAATTAAGGCACTGCGGCACAATGGAATACGGACACTTGCTCAAGATTCTTTGTGGAGCCAGGGTATTGTTTTGTAAGTAGAACGGGTCACCCAGCGGGCGATAAATCGCGCTTCTTGCTGCTCACCCACGAAACGTGAATGCGGTCCCCATGCTATGCACTTGACCATGTGCCAGTACGGGTAAGAAAAATGCAAATTGATTTTCAGACGAAATACAACGTTAGTTTAATATGAAGTTATAAGAAACTATGTCAAGTAATTACAAGGAGGCACTTAATGAATAATAGGTCACCTGATGCAAAGTGGATGAGACCAATCTGTTTGGGGCAGCAAAATATCTAATGAATGTTTGTCATGCGTCGTCTAGTCGCGCTGAATTTAATAGTTTCATTTAGCAGCGGGAGAACTTTGTAAGCTGGTCTTGCATAAACTTCTGTTCCATCGGCTAGCATGTGTTCCGTTTGTTCAAGATTGGTCTTCGTTCTTGTTACCCCTTAAAACTACCCAGGCAACATTACTTGAACTTGTTACTTGAACTACCAGTTGGGAAAGGAAGATGGAATAATGTACCTATCGATGAACGTTTCTGTACATTTTGTAATCGCAATTACCGAAGTGATGAGCGAGTGAGTATCATTTCTGTGTGTAACTTGATCCCTTTATTACAATGCCACAGAATAAGTGCTCTGAACTTGCTAATTTCAGAAGAATAATTGTAACAAATGTGACCTAGTCGCCATCAAACACAAAAATGCTACTCTTCTAAGCTAAACATACTACGTACACAGTGTTGAGTGGAATTCTGTTCTATTCTATGAAGATCTGTGTGGAGAATTGGTCTTCAGCAACCCATGCTTGCTAAAAAGGCGACTAACGGGATCGGGTGGTCAGGCTCGCTGACTTGGTTGAGGCATGTCATTGTATCCCAATTGCGTGGATCGATGCTCATGATATCAAACACTCGATTGACTGGTCCAAACTCGATGATTAACAGACCGCCGTCATATAGCTCGTATATTGCTGAGTGCGGCGTTAAACAACAAAACAACCAATTGTTCTGTTCTGATAAGACAGATGATATTGGTCACTTGAAACGTAACTCATTTCTGGTGTCCCCCGCCGTGATAATGCTGGAATATTGCTAAAAGCGGCCTAAAACCATACTCACTCATTCACTCACTGAAACTTTACTGTTCTCTCAACGAGAAGCTAAAGAAAGGTTCGTGCCTGGATCGCTAACAATGAGAATGGGAGACATTTAGACCATCCCAATAATACTTTTCAGGGAAAAAGATGTCAATTATGATGGGGTCATGTATGTTCATTCAGCAGAGGAAGTTGATTTTACTCTTCCAGCTGCAGCGATACTTTCTGTGCGTCCAAGGCTTTAGGTCGCAAAATCAAATGAGGCCAGACTAATTTGCCAGGCTAATAATAACCCTGGTAGGCCAGTGCAATGTAGCCACTCGGTACTTCCCGTACATAATGTACTCGGCACTTTCCGTAGCCCCCAGACCCGTACATAATGTACTCGGCACTTTCCGTAGCCCCCAGACCAAATGAGGCGGGTTGTCCATAATATTGGGCCCGACCCAAAAGCACGTGATAGAATAGAACCAAAAACAAAAACAAAAAACAATAAAGCGTCTGCCACGGATACGCGTCATGGTACTTTCCCATATAACACAAGCACACCGCTTATTTATTATGGTAAATCCTGTATGCTGTCTTTAACGGCAAACGTATCATATGGGAAAACCTTGATACGATTCATCAACATTGCACTAAAACGATCTCTGCGAGCACAAAATTAGGCCAACTAAGAATGAGAGAAAGACTAACATCTACTCTCTGAAATGAACATATTTTACAGAAAAACACAGTTGTTAAATTATAGCACGGACTTGTATATAGGTCCGTGATTATAGTTATAAAATATAATAAAAATGAGTCCACAGACTTTCTTCATTTTCAGGTACTGATACTGCAGTAATCTAGACTTGCCAAACATTATAGACTTGCATGGGCTGTATTGGATATATTTGTTTCAGGGTCTGTTTGACAGACGAAGTGAGTGAGTGAGTGAATTTGTTGATTAACGCCGCACTCAGCAATATTCCAGGTATATGACGGCGGTCTGTAAATAATCGAGTCTGGACCAGACAATCCAGTGATTAACATCATGAGCATCGATCCACACCATTCGGATCGATGACATGCATCAACCAAGTCAGCGAGCCTGACCACCCGATCCCGTTAGTCGTCTCTAACGACAAGCATAGTCACCTTTTTACGGCAAGCAGAGAGACTAGGTGAGAGAGTGAAGCAGATATATTAAAGTGTCACACATGACATCATTTACATGACAACAATAAATAATTCTATCCACACTGAGTTACATCCTTATTGTACATTTTAAATTAACAAATGTGAACATTAGACATTAATATGAGATCATTTCACATTGGGTCAATATTCACTGAAACGTACGTAAAATGTCTTGCGAGACATGTCGGTAAGGTAAAAATGTCGGCCTCTTGCTTTTGTAGTGAAATGTCTTATATAAAGGCTAGTATTCATTGCGTCTTTAAAAAGATGTCTGATACTATTCATAAATAGACTCCGTATATGCAACACATTTCACGTTAAACCAAAAGATAAAATCACCGGTTTTTATTTTATTAAATTGACAACGCTTGTATTTACCATTCAATCCCCAATAGGTCCCATAGTAAAAACAAAATTATCACCGCCAAAGACGAGGCTCCAGGCGGAAAGGATATATATGTTTCCTCTTCTAAATAATGACTTTATTTAAAGAATTAAAATTGGAGTAGAAATACTGTATGCTGCAAGTTGGTCTCCGGGTTAATGTGATAAGAAACGTAATGATGTTGGTAATTGCTTTGTAATCTCCCACATGTTGAAAATCTCTGATAACATCTGGTAATTCATTTCCAAAAGTGAATCAAAATGATTTAGTTATTCTTTTAACTTACTTCTCCCTCATACAAACATTTATGTCTGAGTTAATCCAACGGGCGAGTCATTGCAAATGTTAATAATATTTTTTTTTTTTTTTTACTTTCCTTAGATGTCCTAGTTGATCATAGTTGAGTTGTGGTTAATATCATGTCATGTTTTCGTTCGTGACGGCAATAAAAAAAACGAGAGCACCTATAGAAAATACTGAGATAAAGCAGGTTCTCAGAGATAATATATAAGTGACAGGTTATATTCAGACTTGATTTCACATGCTCTGGGATAATGTATGCAGGGATAGGCAGCCCGTCACTCAGATAAAAACCGTGGTTCTAACACCAGTAGAGTCGATAATTTTCAATCTGAATAATTCGAAAATGATACAAAATATATATATATCCTGTTATCTTTTTTTCTTTGTGTTATCAATGACAAGAGAAAGTATGAACTGAAATATTCCTGGTGCCGTCAAAGTATTACACCGTTTCCGACTCATTTTGATTGGACTGCGTCGTTATTCAGCGTATGTTATACGTGTCTTCTCTTTGGTTATTGTGGATTCAACTAGTACAATAGCAAAGTTGGTCATGCTTAACTGGCGGCCAAAAGAAACTTTACCAGTTTTAAATCACATTTGTTTAAAAACTACAAAAGATAGATGCATGAAGTAAAATGTATTAAAAAGATCAACATCTCAATGAAATGAACATTTAAAATAACAGTCACACAGCATCCGACATTGGCATGACAGTTGCCCGAATTGAGGTGGAGTAGCAAAAACAAGCTATTAACGTTATGGACAAAGGGCACACGCATCTAAAATCGCTCTTCAATGACGTCACATTAATAGCGTGTACGACCACCCCCTGCTACAAAACACGCAAAAACTCCCCGGCGCACGGAAAAAGTCTGTCAGCTGATGACGTCACGTGGTCTACGTCGCCATTCTTCTTGGAGGGCCTGGATCAGTTCTTGTCGGTTGGTTGGAGTGAGTGAGTAAATTGGGTTTAACAGTGTTCCAGTTATATCACGGCGTGTCAACTTAATGTGGGTGGAAAGCCCGAAGTGATGCAAGTCTCAGATGTTTACTACTTCGGTGAAACCCTCGAGCACGGGTATGGTGCTAACAAACCTAGAAATATAATCGGGGCGAACCGGGATTCGAACCCACAATCATAGGTTTCTGGCGTGCGCAAGGGATGCAACTCTGCTCAGCGAATACCCCGAATGCAACATGCCGCTGTTCGTTCTCAACCATCAGCTCTGAACAGACAGAACCGACTTTTATCAGTGAAGACTACCGTCTGCAAGTCGCGTCGCTGCCAAGGACGTACAGTCGGGGCCCATCTCAATCTCTGACGACGATGTTGTGCTGTCAATAACTGTGACTTGTACGTCTGTAACTCGTAATTTCTTGAGCCCTGAGTCGCCTGGCCACTGTCTGTCGACTTACCATATGTCCTAAGGCATTCATCGCTGATGACGTTCCTGTCTTCATTGGGCGTAGTTACCCTGGGTCTGTCCGGTCTGTCTGTGACGTTGCATCAGGTTAGTTACAGCAACACGGGAGCAACCAAAAGTTCCAGCAATGTGGGCAGGGGTGGCCCCCATCTGTATCATACCCAGTGCCCGCTAATGCTGTTTGGGTGTCAGTCGTGACATTTCTGAGGTGTTTTTGTATTAGTATGAGTGTCTGACATGCCGTCCGTATCATTTATATACCTTATTGCGCGTGTAGTTTCGGCTGCCCAAGCAGGACGTTTTTCACTTTTTCGTATTTTCTACACACAAAAGGTGCCGTGGACGTATGATTCGAGTATTTTTTCCGACATAAGGTGTGTGTTGTGTGGCTGCTTGTACTAGTCCGGACTGATGCCGATTTATAGTGCTAGCTCACTGAGATACCATGCCGCAGTTTAACATGAATACCCCACTCAGACACAGTATACTGACTCCGAGCAGACCAGTCCTTGTTTTAGCCCCTTAATGTCGAGCGCCAGACGGTGTAACAACAAGTACCATCTTTTAACGTTGTTCCGTTTGGTATGACGCGGTCGGGTACCTTCCGGTCTCCGGGTGGACGCTCTACCACTAGACCACGGAGGCGGTCATCTTATGGTTGATATATAATTTCTCTATAATATTGCATAATGACCTATCGTTGTGTCGGTTTTACTTGTTTATAATGCTCCTTCAAAATGGCCATTGAATTCCTGAATCAGCTCCAACAACAAAAGCCTGATGTCATCATAATAGTGTAAATAAGGAGTAAAATTCTCAAAAAGATGCAGTATTTTGGTATTTCTGCTGGTAGACTGTGTATTTGATGATGTACATGGAATCTATTCCATGCATTCTGTCCAGAATCCCAAAGAGCGTACTGGTAATTCCAGCCTGCTGACAAGGTCCACAACACAAGAACAAGGCCAGTGTGAAATAGAAAGTAGTTTATTGTTATCACAAGTTGCAGCGAAAGTTGACTTTCCAAATGGAAGCACTACATAGTGTCCTGACAACAGTGGGAAGTATCTCTCACCAACTTCCCCCACGATGTTCCTGATGAACATTGTTGATGCTTCTAATGGAAAGAATAAATATCTGTATTATGTTCCTAGAGTAAACATGTCACAACAGTAACATGCGTGGCCCACTTCACAGAAGTGTCCAGCATTAAACAACCATTTGCACACTTGTTCGCTTCTTGTTCACTTGCTACACACGCAACTGCACAACACGAGACATTCGAACACCAATCACACAGACACCTCTGGGCACGCAGCTCTTAAGCCTACATACATGTCCTGGTTCCAAGTATCATGTTTGATGTTTTGTTTGGAGGTTAAATCATGTTAAATCAATTGTCTGGAAATATCCAGGTATTGCAAATCTTGCAAATGTTGCAATACATCAGGATGCTTGAATGATTAACTGTAAATGTTACAATAAATTGTATATTTATAATATTTATCCTATTTCACACCATGAATTTCTCATTATTCTTTCGATCCCAAGTGGAAATGTGCCAAAACAAAGGTTTCCAGCTTCTAAAAAACTATTCACCCCAACACACCTAGCATCACCATGGTCACCTCTCAACAATCTGGGTTATCATGCTTTTCATGCTGATTGACCTACACACGCTGAACACATGGTTTTCCCAGCCAACTCATTCTCTTTCTCATGCTGTGGTTACATGTTTTAAACACCAAGGGAATCAGACTGTACATGTATTACTATTCTAGGCCACCCGGATTGGATTGAAAAAGCATATTTTGTGAACAATTTGAGTTCATAGTCATTCATAGTCATGGCTTGGTTTATCAAGGTCAAGTTTCAATCCTGATTCTTAATCCAAAGTTTCTTCAGGACACTGCCATGCCATCAGTACCAGTATCATAATTATGAAGACATATACTTTATCAGCAACAAAGGGGCGGCATACTGTAACCATGGTAACAGAAGACGAGAGAAGAATCAGGATATATTGCATGAAGTGAAACATAAGACTGCCATTGTTGGGAGTCGCATTAAGTACCCTTAACTACTATCCAGAAAACAAATCTATTAAATTCTCTGACTTGTAAACCAGTGTCAGTGTGAGCTATTTGGTGTGAAAAAGTTTGGAGTGAGTCAGTGAGTGACCTGGGTGTAATGCAGCATTGTGTCAACATGTGGAAGGAAAACCCGAATCTGTGCTGGTAAATGTTTTTTACTAATTTGGTGAAACCCAAGTGCATGGGTATGGTGCTGACAAATAAGGAAACATAAGAACGGTGAAGGAAGGTTTTTGAACAGTCTTGGGCTTGATAGACTAATCTGAAAAAAAATACAGCCAGTTACTGGTTAGTATTAGATTGGAAATGTATTTGTAACTGGAACCAGGACATGTTCATCTTTCAGTAAGCAGATGCAGGACATGTGTTGAAAGAGTAATACCAGGATATTGAATGTTGACAAAGTCGGTAACAAACAGCTTTAACAAATTACATGGGGTAACACGACAGAATGACAAGCAGAGAAATGTGATACAAAATTGTCGGTGGGATCACAATCATGTTACATTCTGAAAAGGATTTTTACACATAATCATGGTATTTGTCCATTTCGGACATCCAAGCATCCCTGTATGAAGAACACCATCACATTAGCCACTGAAGAAACTCCCACATCCATCATCCACAAACATCACTCACTAAATGGAAGCTAGTTCCAGTTCCAAAGTAGAGACAGTCTTCAGAGGACCTTCAACAGCACAAGTACACATACAGCCACACTAGTTCCTGAGAAGAAGCCACTCCATTAGTTCCCAAGCAGACGCTGCTCCGCTAATTCCCAAGTAGATGCAACTCCATTAGTTCCCAAGTAGACGCCATTCCGTTAGTTCCCAAGTAGACACCATTCCGTTAGTTCCCAAGTAGACGCCATTCCGTTAGTTCCCAAGTAGACGCCATTCCGTTAGTTCCCAAGTAGACGCAGCTCTGTTAGTTCCAGAGTAGATGCATCTCTGTCAGTTCTCAAGCAGTCGCCACTGTTACACTTGGTTCCCAAGCAGACACGTCTCTATTATACTTAGTTCTCGAGTAGACACTGCTCTGTACACTGTCCACAGAGGCACAACAACATCATCACACATACAGCCACTTTTATCCAGTCAGGATATCCACACAACACAAAAGTCCACATTCTCTCCTGGCTGTGAGGCTGTCACCTCCTGCCCCGCCTCTTCATGGCGGCTGTACACTGTGGGCAGTACCACTTGCCTTTTGGTGCTTGTGTCAGACCCACACAGCCATAGTGGAACCACTCGATAGGACACTGAGAAGGAAACACAGGTTATCATAAGGGATGAAACAATTATTGTATGTATCTTTGACATTTAAAAACTTTGTGAAACCCATGAGCATGGGTATTGTGCTGACAAACCAAAAATGATAATCAGGATGAATTCTATGACTGGCAGAAATTAGGCTTACACGTTGTCACATGCACGAAGCTAGTGAACAATATGAACAAAGAAAACAGCGATATCACTATCGCCCGCCATGGGGCACATTTGAATTTTGATAGGCCCTTGGGTCACTTTATGTCATCAGAAAAAAAGATTAAATGTAAAATTAATACACACAAAATGCCCCTCTGGAAAATATAACTGAGTCTTGATAAGTATCTCTTAGATAAGCTAACTCAGTAGTTTCTGAGAAAACTTGTCACCATTGCAGCCACAGTAAAATAAGATGGACCAAGGGCTGTAACTATGTAAAAAAATAATTTACAGGACAAATTTTCGAACTCAGTTTTGACAAGAATCTCTTAGATAAACTTTCATTCATGTAATTTAAACAGTTTCTGAAGAAAACTTGTCCCCATTTCACACAGTATGCACCAAGTTGAAAAGCACGGAGCAAGGGCCATAACACTCCAAAAAAAATAAATGAGGGGACCAATTTTGACGAGGGATAATAATTGTTACTGTGGCAAGCCATCAGGTATGACGAGAAGAAATAACCTTGTCACCGAGCCTAACCACCCAATCCACTGAAGGTGCCTCTTAGCAACTACGTGGTGTGGACCTATTTTACCCTGGGATGCCATGGATACCATGGATACCATGGGGGTCTGAGGAGGAAGAACAGCGGAGTGGGCGATACTTACATCATCATTATCACAGCCCACCATGTCTCCGTACGACACCTGGTTGCACAGGCAGTAGCGTGGCTCATTGGGATCACTGCTCCAGTCATCCACCTGGAGGTCACTATTGTAGTCCTCTACAGGCTCTGGGACCACGGCAGGGGGTGGTGCCACAGGAGGCACCGGGGGTGGTATGGGTGCAGCCACTGCTGCCGGAGGGGCAGGCTGGGTGGTGTGCTGTTGGGCAAGGGCGGCAGCTTTTGTTGTGGGTCTGTGAAAAAATATATATTAAATGTTGACTAAGGTTTGCAAAGATAATCATCAAAATCATTAAACCATCGTGCTTGGACACAGCAGTGTTTAGGACATCTAAACTAAAGCCATATTTTTTATTTACTGGTTTACAGATTTTTTTTCTATCAATCAGCTTTGGTCTGTCAAAAATAGAAGCATCCCTATCTCCACCTATTGCCGAATGCCCCAAACTTTCCCACTAGAAACATCTACCATAAGCCATTTTGACTCTACCAATTCAATATTTATCTGTATTGATCTTTCATCTTTAATGTCATCTAATACAGCTCAACTTAGTCCAATGCCTTTAGCCACCCATATAACAAGTCACAATCACTTCGCGATTAATGACTTCACTTTGAGGAAACATACGCCTAATGCTGTACAACTTTGAAACAAACTCCATAATAACAAAGTTCTAAGCACTGCTGCTGAACATAACTTCCTTACTGGGGGGCCGTTCAGCTGTTCAGCTGTCACATGAACAATGCCACTCAATATGAGCAGACATAGGAACATTCCAAAACCTAGGCAAAATGTTCTTCACAGCATCAGGGATTTATACAGGATTACAAATGGGGCCCTTGAGGGGAACAATCCTTAATTTGCTCCAATTTTCAGTGAAATACAAGTCACACGTACAAAGCCATAAGTTAGTTATTTCAACACAACATGAATTGGGAAATGAGAAACTAAATTTGGGAATTTTTTACTGATGTACGCTGCAGACTTGGGGCCAAATATTGGCATCTAAGCAGGCCTTATTGAATCCCTAAGCTTAGTCAAAAACAATTTCTTAGTGTCACATTGTATTGTAACAACTACTTACAGATATATTGTAAAAAAACCTCTGGAGGGAGTTGATAGGACACAAAATGCCGGATTACTAGAGTGAGTGAGTGAGTGAGTGAGGTTTTACACCGCATATAGCAATATTCCAGCAATATCCAGACGGGGGACACTAGAGATGGGCTTCACACATTGTACCCATGTTGAAAATCTAACCCGGGTCTTTGGCATGAGGAGCGAACGCTTTAACCACTAGGTTACCCGACCGCTTCCCAGATTACTAGAAGCACACTAATTTCTGCATGGGGTTTAGCAGAGTTGCGCCGAGCATGACTTCACACCACTTCTGCATTTGAAAATCAAAGATTTCTTCTTTCAGAAAAAAGGTGTGCATACAAGACCCTGCCAGCTTCACATCTACTTACTTCTTTGTTCTGGAGGATCTGGGTGTTGAGTCTGGAGTGGTTGGAGCAGATGTCTGTGCAGGAAAGCTCAAGGACAAATCTTTGGCAACCACAGGAATTGGGCGACCCATAAGGTCATAGCTGGCTTTCATACTGGAGGTCCTCCGACCTTGCTGCATCTGTATGGCAAGGGGAAACATACACTCTCTACCATACACCCACATCAACACCTTCACACACCCACATCAACACCTTCATACACCCACATCAACACCTTAATACACCCACATCAACACCTTAATACACCCACAACACCTTCATACACCCACATCAACACCTTCATACACTCACATCAACACCTTCATACACCCACAACAACACCTTCATACACCCACATCAACACCTTCATACACTCACATCAACACCTTCATACACCCACATCAACACCTTCATACACTCACATCAACACCTTCATACACCCACATCAACACCTTCATACACCCACATCAACACCTTCATACACCCACATCAACACCTTCATACACCCACATCAACACCTTCATACACCCACAACACCTTCATACACCCACATCAACACCTTCATACACCCACATCAACACCTTCATACACCCACATCAACACCTTCATACACCCACATCAACACCTTCATACACCCACATCAACACCCACATCAACACCGTCATACACCCACATCAACACCTTCATACACTCACATCAACACCTTCATACACTCACATCAACACCTTCATACACCCACATCAACACCTTCATACACCCACATCAACACCTTCATACACTCACATCAACACCTTCATACACCCACATCAACACCTTCATACACCCACATCAACACCTTCATACACCCACATCAACACCTTCATACACTCACATCAACACCTTCATACACCCACATCAACACCTTCATACACCCACATCAACACCTTCATACACCCACATCAACACCTTCATACACCCACATCAACACCTTCATACACCCACATCAACACCTTCATACACTCACATCAACACCTTCATACACTCACATCAACACCTTCATACACCCACATCAACACCTTCATACACTCACATCAACACCTTCATACACCCACATCAACACCTTCATACACCCACATCAACACCTTCATACACTCACATCAACACCTTCATACACCCACATCAACACCTTCATACACTCACATCAACACCTTCATACACTCACATCAACACCTTCATACACCCACATCAACACCTTAATACACCCACATCAACACCTTCATACACCCACAACACCTTCATACACCCACATCAACACCTTCATACACCCACATCAACACCTTCATACACCCACATCAACACCTTCATACACCCACATCAACACCTTCATACACCTTCATACACTCACATCAACACCTTCATACACCCACATCAACACCTTCATACACCCACATCAACACCTTCATACACCCACATCAACACCTTGATACACCCACATCAACACCTTCATACACTCACATCAACACCTTCATACACCCACATCAACACCTTCATACACCCACATCAACAACTTCATACACTCACCACAGTCAACACCACAGACTCACATCAACACCACAGCGACGTCAACACCACAGTGACGTCATCACCACAAACCCTCATCAACACCACAGACCTACATTACCCTACACCCCAACATGAACACCACACAACAGACCCCCATCAACACCACACACTCACATCAACACCACAAACCCACATCAACACCACACAACAGACCCACATCAACACCACACCACATACTCACATCAACACCACAAACCCACATCAACACCACACAACAGACCCACATCAACACCACACACCCACATCAACATCACACAACAGACCCACATCAACACCATACACCCAAATCAACACCACACACCCAAATCAACACCACAAACCCACATCAACACCACACAACAGACCCACATCAACACCAGAACCACATCAACACCACACAACAGACCCACATCAACACCAGACCCACATCAACACCACACAACAGACCCACATTAACACCACACAACAGACCCACATCAACATCACACAACAGATCCACATCAACACCACACACTCACATCAACACCACACAACAGACCCACAACAACATCACACAACAGATCCACATCAACACCACACACTCACATCAACACCACACAACAGACCCACAACAACATCACACAACAGATCCACATCAACACCACACAACAGACCCACAACAACATCACACAACAGATCCACATCAACACCACACACTCAAATCAACACCACACAACAGACCCACAACAACATCACACAACAGATCCACATCAACACCACACAACAGACCCACATCTGTGGGGATTCTAGGTCACACTCACACCACACACTCACACCACACACTTACATCAACACCATAAACTCACTCCCACATTAATGTCATGCACACACATTCAAATTCATACTCTCACATTAATGTCATACACTCACATGAACACCATACACTCAACAGTGTATTTAAGGAATCAAAGTGAGTATTTATCAAGACTGAAATTTAAAATTTATCCCAAATTCTTGGTAACCATAACACCACAGTCAGCAATATTCCAGCTATTGCAAGGCAGCCTGAAAATAATCCAACCTGGACCAGACAAACCAGTGACTGAAAGCATGAGCAGGAAGCCACACCATTACAGTAAGATGGTCAAGTCACAGAGCCTGCCCACCCCATCCTTATTTAAGTGGGCTCTTACAACAAGCATTGTACTGGTTACCGGACCTGGAATCCCCACAGGCAACGCAGGCAGAGTGAGATGGTGACCAAGAACTTAGAGTAGTTGTATGTAGGATAGTTAGAACATGACCTGGGATATATATTGACACCTACTCTCACCTGTTGTGTGGCGGCGATGGCCTGAGACGCGGCAGCAGCTATGGCCGCATTGCTTCCAGCACCAATATGACCTGTCGGAAAGAACAAGGCTATTACCATCGATTCAATGTTGCAACATTGCACTCCTTGTTGGTTTAATTGACTTAAGTTGGTAGAAATTATCTCTAATCTCAGAAATCTGCTCTAGTCTGACTTACGCTGTGTTTTCTTGCATTGCATTCTATCCTAATTTGGTGTATTAGATAGTCAACAAAAGTTTGTTTCAGGCTGACAGTCACAAAACAAATGGTTCAGCTGGACAATGAGGTGAAATGGGGTTTACATTGCTCCAAGATTATTGCACTTACACAGTGACGTGCATTTTCAAGTGCGTGTGGCTGTTTGTACTATTCCGGACTTGTGCCCACTAGATAACCCAAGCCGACCAGTCCTCGTTTTATTCCCTTAATGCTCAATCTTCCCAAGACATGGGTGTCAACTGACTCTGAAAGTCCAGTTTCCACCCTTGCCAAACTAGACTGGAATTCCTTTACTTGATCATAGCACCAGTGGCTATTACGAATTCTGTCCCTTCTACGTTCCTCCTATTGACCAATCAGATTCCATCTCTCATATCACTTACATTTGCTTCTATATTGTAACAGAACAGGTCTTACCTCGCGAAGTGTATGAAATCACTTGAGCACAAATCTTAAAAACAAATCCTCCAGTCGACCGAAATCTGCACATTGAATTCCATGTTTTAACGAACCGGATCAAGCAATTTTGATTGGACAATGCATAGACTCATTAGTCCAGCCAAAATATAACTCCAGAATTGCAGACTAGTTCGGCAAGGGTGGAAACTGGACTTTTACAGACAGTTAACCCCCATGCCTTGGGAAGATGCTTAATGCTATGCTCCAAGGCAGGTAACAACAAGTACCATCTTTAAATGTATGATGCGGCCAGGAGATCGTGTTGATGCCATAATATCGTCAGCTAAACTAGACCCACTGCGCATGTCAGGGGCTGCTGGGTAAATCTTGTGAACATGTGCTGGCTGGCGTGACAGATTGTCTTGCATGAGTGTATGCGAGGCTAGAGAAGAAGCGAAGTGTCATAAACTAACCCCTGGTTCCATTCCCAGGGTTCTCGCGATCTCAAACTACCCGCCCTTGACTTTCATTAGCCTATTTGATTGGCTACACTACTCAGTCTAACGTTCTTTGATATGTATCACATCAAAATCCTTTCTGAGCTCACAATTCAGCATTAAAGCTATGAAATCAAGTGAGTGAAGGAGTGTTCGTCAACATTAAACTCGATCACACTTTCAAGCAGTATATATTCAAGTAATCATTGTAATGTACACACCTAAGTTATATGCAATTGGGGATGAGCTTGCACTGGAGTTGAACATGGCCATGGCAGGGGAGTTCCCGGCAGAGTCTGACCGGCGAATCACTTCCTTGGCTGCCTCTGTTGCTAGTTTTGAAAGCACTTCGGTGGTTGGCCGTTTCTCTGGGGCATGGTTGGTCACCAGAGAAGAGGTCTGAGGTAGTCGTCTCTCTGTAACAAGTCCAAAAGACATTTGCTGTATTCAATATATTTTGCAACCTCACTACTAAGTGCATGTTCATTTTAGGTCCGACCTACAAAAGGATGCAAAATTACCAAAGTAGTTTCCTATTGGGGAAATGACACAAGTTCCTTTTATATGCCAAGCCTTAACTAACCTCAAACTTCCCTGAAACAAGTTTTTGGGATCAGAAAGCGCTGATAACTGGAGAGTTTATTCAAACTGAACTATCATCAATAATAATTGGATGCTACTTTTTTCTGCACTTTCAACATGCAGTATATATAAATGTCCTGTTTCAAACATGGGTTAAAATAACATTTCAAAACTGAAAATATGGAATTGGTATCATTGATGATGAACATGTTAATGTGTGATTATCTACCAGACAAAGGAATTGTGGAAAAGTTTGAATTCAAATTACATTTTACTCATGAACAGGTTTTTTGTGACATCCTTCAAGCTCAATCATTGTACAAAAAACTCAAATACAGTAATACTATATTCACACACTCAGGGTGGATGAGGACCAAAAAGGATGAAAAATCAACTTGCCAACTTCAAAGTTTAAACACTTCTGACATATTTTCATAATGCAATACAAAATTCAGCAACATCAAACACAAGATGTCACAGATAACGCATCCTTATTATTCTTTAACATGATAAGGGATGATTTGTTCAAGATAGACATATGCTAGAAGCTACTTACTTTCTGCCTTGTGTGGATTACTGATAGGAGGCTGAGGCTTGTCCAACTCAAGAGATCCTAGAAACATGAATACCTTCATATTACCATGGTAACAGGTTAAGTAGGAAATTATGGCTATGCAGCTTTTCACATGATGTAACAACCCGTCTTGAACTTGACTGACAAGAAGTTGACATAAGCCATTCAGAAAGCAGCTTTCTCCGGCTGATTGGCACTAGTTTCAAACTGGCGACTTCCATTCCAGATTACCCTTTGAAAAATATTCCGACAAAGTTCTCGATTCAAAATTTGAAAACTGAACAAAAGAACATTCTAGGATGTCTAATAGATGGCTGATATTGTATGGCAGTACTTCCCACAAGCTATGCAAAGTATCTTCCATTCAAATGTCTTTCCCATTGAAGCGAGGGACAGTTGATGATTTTGACAGAATATCCTATGTTAACCTTTTTGAGGTTGCATGATTAGAAACCACATTCCGACTGTCACTTTCCTGATCTGGTAAGGTCGTTCAGCCCCTCCATTTCTCCAATTTAAATCCCCATCATTGGAGAATGCTTCCAACCAAATATTGTTGTAATCTTTCTCTTAGTTCCAGAGAAGAAGTCTCTTAAAGCAATAACGCCAAATTACCCCTATTTGGCCCCGCCCCTCGGCCCCTTGGTTGTGTCAACCCCACCATTTGTACAATTTTGAATCCTCACCCCTGGAGAATGCTTCCAACCAAATATGGTTGATATCTATCTCTTAGTTCCAGAGAAGAAGTCGTTTAAAGCAATATAGTCAAATTACCCCTATTTGGCCCCGGCCCTCAAGTCCCCTGGGGGGGTCAGGGCTACCATTTGTTCAATTTTGAATCCCCACCACCTAGGGCTGCTTCCAGTCAAATTTTGTTTATTTCAAATTTGTGGTTCAGAAGAAGAAGTTGTTTGAATAAATTGACGACGTACGGACGACGGGCTGACAACGGACGCCACGGTATGGCATAAGCTCTCCTTGGTCCTTCGAACCAGGTGAGCTCATAATTTATCAGTGCTTTCCATAGAATGTCCTCAAGTAGGTGTTGATGGATCATTTGACAGGAGGAAGCCATAATTAGGAATACATCCTTAAATTTAATCAACCAGTTGTGGCAGTGTGAATACTTAACCTAAGAATTTGGAATTTTGACTCTGTGATATTTGTGTCAAACATTTTTCTATTCACATTATGATATATATATATAACAAACACATCATGCATGTTTGTGTCCCAGGATAACAATGTCGTACTTACGCTTTTCTAATACTTCTGTGATTCCTGCATTATCTGCTTCTAGTTCCATCTTGAATTTGGACAGCTCTTGATCAAGCTTTCGTAAATGCCTATCAACCTGAACAAGCAAAACCAGGACCATATCAAAACCTATAATAACTCTATGTTCTTTGTACCGCAGTGGCATTGATCAACAGCTAGGGTTTGTCTGGTCCAGACAGGTTCTCATAATAAGTATACAATAATGCGGACACACTTACTTACCATGTTTACTCACTCATTTGTTATTGTTTATTTGTGGAACATAAAAAATAGCAAAGATTGAAAAAACTTCCTTTTTACATTTTAACAGCTACAATTGCATTGACTGAGTATCTTCAACAAAGCAGGGCAAAACTTTGTTCAGACACATCTGTGCACCCAACAGTTTACTTGACACTCACCAAGTCGTATATATGATTAGCCAACTGCACTTTTTCATCTGCATCTTCTTTGGCCTTATAGTAATCCTAAAATATATGTAAAATCATAACTGTATAAAATGTAAGTACTAAAAAAATGAAAATCCATGAATTGCTTGATTACATATCTTGGTCTTATGTGTTCAATAAATGTGTGTCCACTATGCAAAAGTGCATTTTTTGGAAAATATATATACATTCTGTGTCCCAAATAATGCACAAAAATTAATTATTCTACATGAAAGATATGATTCAGTTTTATCAGTGGTTTGAAAAGAGCCAGTCTCTTAATAAAAACTAAATTTATTACTTATCAAGTTATACCATGTCATATCAAAGAAAACATAGTTTGACGTGTCACTGAGTAGTATGGCTGGACCCTCCCACAACACCAGGAACCTTACAATTAAATATTGGGAATCATCTGGGCCCCACCTTAACTAATACAGGCAAATCCGTGATCAGACATGAACACATGAATTAGAAGATTAGTTTCCCTGGATTGGAGAATTAGATTGCATAACTGTCTACAATTAACTAGTTAGTGACATTTATTTACACTGGACAATGAAACCTTTGTTACAAATCTTTCTTGATTGGATGCCAACAACAAATTATTCAGATTCACATCAAACTGGAAATACTGTACCTGTTTTATTTTCTGAAATTGTTCTTCTTTCCATTCAGGCTTCACATTTGGTGTAACACATTTGGTGAAAAAAGTCTTGACCCTTTCTTCCAGACTGTCAAGGGCATCTTCAAAAGCAAAAAGTGATTCAGTGAGTTGGCTGAACAGTATTTCAGACAGATCATGTGCTTAATGTAGAGCGAGCAGAGAAGCAGTTATTCAACAGTTACCACTTTGGTGTAACCACAAGCATCGGCATGGTGTCAGAGCTCCAGATAAGCTTTTGGTGTTGTTGGTATTTTACCCATGCATTTTATAATCATTGGGAATCAGTAATTCTATCTGGGTATTCAAATTTCTGTTACCCACTAGTTTTTACACATGTGGGTATTTAAGTTAAATATTGAAAAACACTACTCATCAAGTCTCTGCAAACTGGTGTCATGTGGGTTCAAGAGCTTTATAGTACTCAAAAATACCACGATCGTGGAGTTTGGCAAGATTGACAGAATGCCCAGTTATAATTTCAAAATAACTTCCTGATTTGCTAATCGAATACGCAGGGTTACTCCACAATATTTTGATGATACGCACAAGTTTAATTTTATAGCGTATCTGTAATGTTCGTTGCGTATTTGATACGCTTGGATTTTATTTTACTACATATTTCTGCATTTCTGAAGCGTATTTTACGCAGATACGCAGCTTATCTGGAGCTCTGTGGTGTTGATAAATCAAGAATCATAATCAGGATGATTCTAGGATTTGAACCCACAACAATAGGATTCTACCACTTTGGTGAAACCCAGGAGCAAGGGCATGGTGCCCAACCAAGAAATATTATCAAACTGAAGGATGCAGCTTATTGCAGCAAATTGCCTTAGAAGACTGAGTTACCCAAATATACAAAAGTACTCAGAAGGTGACAATAAATCCCCCTGGTCCCCACAAATTCGAAAGAACAAATCATCTGACTTGTTTCTTTAAGTCAGACTTGATGAGAGAATTTCTGTCCAATCTGTCTGTCCGACAGTGTCCGTATACATAAGAAGTTATTGAGCTACCAAAGAAAATACCATGGAATTGGGATTCGGAACTCAGTATTTCTTTGTCAGGTACACACCAATATGAACAGAGTCAAAGTCAAACTAGTTGCCATGGAAATGGTAACTAAAATATATATATTTTAAAAATCCCTAATAGCAATAGGCACCAGATGACAACCTGATCTTAATGTGTGCAAAGTGTCATGAAGGCATACCTAGCGAGTATTAGTTTGAAAGACATGGTCCAGACAAACACAACACTATGAACAGAGTCAAACTTCTTGCCTGTTTGATATATCCTCCCAGTTTTGTTGAAAGATATTGAACGTTTTTTTAGTTGTGCTCCGGAAATGAAATCCACCCCCTTTAGAGACTAAGTCCAAATTGTTTCAATGAAAATCAAGAAAAACATAAACGCCAACAACCTGTAAATAGCAAAAGGCACCACTTCAGGATCTGTTTGATTTGTTGATATATCTGCCAATTTTTGTTAAAAAATATATAGTTTTTGAGTTGTGCTCTGGAAACAAAATAATGTATTGACGAATGTATGGACAGACTGACGAGGCGTCAACTATATCCCCCTGCACAATTTACCTGGGGAGGATAAAAAACTATATCCCCCTGCATAATGTGCCTGGGGAGGATAATAAATCAGTCCTTTATACATTTCTTTGTTTAGAAGTAGTTTCTGTCTCAGCGGCCAATTCAATAATGACTAAATGTGCAAACCAAACTGATATGGCTGAAAATTACTAAATATTGCATAAAACCAGAATCATTATTTTAACAGCTGTTAACTTCTGTTTGAAATTCAGAGGGAAAAAACACATTTTACAAATTCTCCAAAGTAAACCACGTTTGCACAAAATGACGCGATTACTTCTATAAAACTGTTGAACTGCCATTAAACAGATAAAGTGAAAAACACAAATACCATTTGGACTGACATCTCATTTTCCATCAAAACAAGCAGACAACACGGAAGTGAAATCAATCCTGCAGGGGCAGATAACTCTTCACTCACATTTGCCGGTCATAATCAAAATAAATAAACTATTTGCACTGATTCTATTGCAATCAAAGACTTACTTTGAACTTCTAAATCCATTTCACGCATTTCAGTTAGCCTCTCTCGCATTTCCATGGGCAGATTTTCGATCACTGAAAAGAAATGAGCATGAGAACTGAGTTTGCTAGCAGATGGTCAGTTTGGACAGGGTTCAGACAATTTTGGCTACGCAAATAGCACGTGTCAAGATAATTACGTTCACTTTATTTTATTCCGCATAAGAGTTTTACGTTAAATAGACTTACTCTCCAAGTAATCTTCCAGGTACAGCATTTTGTTGGTTCTCAGTCTACCCGCATGAAATACAAATGGCGTAGTTTGTGTTTTGGTGCGAGGCAATGTAACGATGTATCTGATTGGTCCATGAGAAATTATCTCATGCACGATTTCGTGATAAATGTGCAATTATTCATGCTTTATTACGATTATATCACAACTCTAGCTTGATGAAAAAAGCTTTACTGTACAAATCATGGTGCCTTAGATGATGACAACATTGACGTTATGGAGCAGTTGTTTCAAAGATCAATATTCGCTTGACAAAGAACAACCAATCAAACGAGGTTTTATGAAAGTAAATAAAAGGCGACCATGTGCTTGGAAATCCTAAAACTGAAACATGCAAGATAGTATGAAAAAGGATTCACCATGCAAGGTAGCACGATGGATGACTCCAGACAGAAGTGTGGGAATGCTTCTTTTCTGTGGAACTTTTACGGCTTTCATATTTTTATAGAAATATAGTTTAACCCAAAGGCATACATATATATATATATATACAAAGGCAGATATATGTGCGTGCGTGCATGCTTGCTTGCTTGGGTCCGTGCGTGTGTGTGTGCGGATGGAGGTTGGATGGGGGAATAACTACTAAGGACTTAGTTTTAAGAGTTGATCAAATGTTTACTCGCCAGGACTTATTTATTAATATCGTGACTTTGGGACTAATACCCCTATATCAACAAAACTTTTGGTAACTTTTATTTTGGCCTTATTACCCGCGGGGTTCCATTCTCCGAATTTAAAATAACGCCTTAATAGGTCTTTTCTTTTCTTTTTTTTTAAAATCCATAGGGTCTGTAGGCATAGGCAAAAGACCCTCTCTCAAAAGTGCAGTAAATATTTTTAATAACCAAAATGAAAGAAAAGTGTTTTGTAGGGGAGTCGAATGTACTGACGCACGCTTGGGACTTTGATCATACTCAATTGCATATTCCTTAGATGGGTTTACCAGACCTTCTGTGGAGGTGTGCTCAGATCTAAACGCTGAGAAGTATATCGTATCGAGCAAAGCCCTGCCCCCCCCCCCCCCCCCCACAAACACACACACACACACACACACACACACACACACACACCACACACACACGGGGCGGGGCGAGTCCAAATTATTTACTACCCGGGTATCCACCCCCCTATTACCCGACCCTACCCTCACAGAAGGTACGTAAAAACTGTCCGATTTGGAAAAGTTTGACCGCAGCTCTGGTAAAACGTTTTTAGACACATGTATGAAACGATCTAGTCATGCATATACACTGAAGTTGACTGAAGCTATTTTTTTATTAAAACGTATAAAAGCCAGAAGGAATAGGCGTTAGTAGTCAGGAAGAACTGCGAACATTAGCGATTTGTAGAGTAAACATAGAGTTTTAGATGCTTTTTGTCATTAAACAAAATATGACGTGACTCACCACGGGTCCGGGTAGTCCTGTGGGTACCCGGGTTCTACTCAGTACCCAGCCCTAACTTACACGTAACCACCGTTGTATGTATCTTTTTTTCGATGGCCTCAAAACACATGTAATACTTTTCATGACATACCCCATAATAAATTACCAGTCCCTAAATGTTTGCATTTGAAAATGTCCTTCACTAACATTTTGGGTTCTTCTTTTAAGCCTTCTTCACGTCACAGTCCTTATTTTTTATTCAACCCAAAGGTTAAGGTCAATACCGGGTCAAGGCCATTTATCAACGTGCCTTCAATGTTCGCAATGCAGACTGTGAGGACCAGTGTTTTTGTGCAGCGTTGTATGCGCAAAATTAGACATGACAGCATCGCTAAGAGCGTATTTAGGTTCAACAATACGGTAAAGAGCAAGCATGATTGGAGAATGGAGCTATTACTATTTTTGAATTAATGTCGACACCAAGAGAGGTGGCATACGATACCATATTAGTCGCGTATGATCATGTTGGCACGGAGCTGGCGGCAGTCAGCTGAAACATGGAAGAGAACTTGCTAAGTTCTTACTATTACAAAGAACGTGTCATTGCGTTTCATGTGTCACATGCATACCCATACTTCGTAAATTGTCTTCGTCATATAAATCTCTTATGAATTTATTTATATATAATTATTATTCGTTTAGCTCAACTGATGAAATCTCTCTTGCACACTACCATACTTAATAACCTTAAACAATACTTTATGACTGTAATTTGTACATAAATATATGTAGTGGAAACCTATCACATTTACCATATACAACTACATTGGGAGTGTTTCTCTTTACTCATAAATATCTTTTGCATTTATTTATATGCACCCCTTCAAACAAACCAGCCGTGATATTGCTAAAAGTGGCGTTAAACCTCACTCACTCACTCACTCACTCACTCACCCACTCACTCCTCTCTTATTTTCACTTTTAGGGGATATTAAAGTGCAGCAATTAATATTCAATTTAGTTTGGAACAAAATATATCATTACCTTAACATCCAATTACAATTTTATTTCTGAAACAAGTGTTATTTTTTTTTACTTTTCAGAGTTCCAATTTACAAAGAACTTGTTTGTACGATTTCCATGTTGCCCAAAATGGGAAAATGGTACCGTTTGCTGGCTGGGAGATGCCAGTGCAGTACAAGGACACTATATCGGAGTCTCATCTGCATGTGAGGGAAAATGTTGGCATTTTTGATGTTTCCCACATGCTGCAAACAAAAGTAGTGGGCAAAGATCGTATTGAGTACATGGAGTCTCTCCTTCCTGCTGATGTTCAGGGTTTGAAGGACAACACTGGGACACTGTCAGTATTTCTGAATGAAAAGGGTGGAATTTTGGATGACTTGATTGTCACAAAGACGACGGAAGATTATCTGTATGTTGTGTCAAATGCGGGATGCATTGAAAATGATTTCTCCAATATGCAGGTACTGTTGTTTTGCATTTGTCAACATCAGACATGTTGATTCCTCTGATTACTTACAACAGGTTGGTTGGTTGGTTGTTTTGTTGTTTTGTTGTTTAACGCCGCACTCAGCAATATTATAGCTATATGACAGCGGTCTGTAAATAATCTAGTCTGGACCAGACAATCCAGTGATTGATATCATGAGCATCGATCCACGCAATTGGGATCGGTGACATGTATCAACCAAGTCAGCGAGCCTGACCACCCAATCCCGTGGGTCGCCTCTTACGACAAGCATAGCTGTCTTTTACAAGTTACAACTGAACAGTATCGTAATGTAACTCTTTAACAAGGATAACAACATGTACTCCATTTGTGTTACTTTTGTTGACTATCCAGTTCTCAAAACTTTGATACATGAAAACAAACATGCGTCAGACATGAAGAAAGTCATTCAGCAAACTTGTGTCAAGAAAGCAAACAATTATTCAAAATCTCTTACTGCAAGAAAATATTTCACAAAATCAAATTGGAACTCACGCAGCCACTCACTCACTCACTCACACCCATTCACCCAGTCACACACACACACACACACACACACACACACACACACAGCCACTCACTCACCTACTCACTCACCCACCAATTCACTCATTCGGCCACTCACTCACTCATGTTACAAGATGGTGCTTGTTACCTTGTTTAACATTAAGGGGCTAAAACAAGGACTGGTCGACTCGGAGTCGGTAACTATGTGCGAGTGGGGTGTCCATGTTAAACTGTGGCATGGTATCTTAGTGGGCTTGCACTATTAAACCGGCATTAGTCCGCTGGTTCCTTGTCATAACCGTGATGATAAAACTGAAGATTTAGATGTCCCTAGTTTATAACACCCAGTAGATCTCGAACTGTGAAGATCCAGGTTAGAATAGTTCTTCAGCAACCCATGCTTGCCGTAAAAGGCGACTATTCTTGTTGTAAGGGGTGACTAATGGGATTGGGTGGTCCGACTCGCTGACTTGGTTGATGCGTGTCATCATATCCAAGTTGCACGGAGTGATGCTCATGACATCAATCATTCAATTATCTGGTTCAGACTCAATTATTTACAGACCGACATCATATAGCTGTATAGAATATTGTTGAACGCAGCGTTTAACAACAAACAAATAAACAATCATTGGATCTCATAGAAATTAGATCTTTTACTCCATACAGTACCTCTCTTCCTAAAGATCTGATGCTTCCTCTCTATGATGTCGCATCAGGTGAAGTTCTTATCAACACTGATGATTGTAAATTGTCTATGTGAATGAATGAAGTATTCAGACCAGCATCTTTCATTTATGTTTCTAGAAAACAAACTAAAATGACAGGTTCCAAATGGTAATAATCAAGGTTGTGCTATTGTACTCTTTTGGAATAATACTTTATACACCATGTTGTTTCTGATCACCATGGCTTCTACACCCATCTCCACTTTATTCCTTCTCATTCTGTGGGAGGGGGCACGGGTGGCCCAGTCGTCTAAGGCACCACGATTCGCTGTGCAGAGTTGCGTCCCTTAGGTACGCCAGAAACCTATGATTGTGGGTTCGAATCCAACTTCGCCCCGATTATGTTTCTAGGTTTGTCAGCACCCTGCCCGTGCTTGTGGGTTTCACCGAAGTGGTTAACGTCTGAGACCTGCATCACTTCGGGCTTTCCTCCCACATTAAGCTGACATGCTGAGATATGGCTTGAATACTGTTAAAAGCGGTGTTAAACACAACTCACTCACACTCACTCATTCTGTGGATCTCTCAAACTTCTTTACAAGGCATTAAGAAGTTGGAGAAGTAAGGATAAGAATTTATGGATGAACAACATCTTTATTACAAAAAAACAACAACAAAAAACCAACAAAATCTTGCATGATAACGGTGTTAGAAACTACACCGAAACGTTGCTCTTAATTGTAATAAATAAGTTGTTCATCAATAAACTCTTATCCTTACTTGGATTTCACAAAGCCTAATTCATAGCTAACTCCTTTTCCTTTTGTATATTTTTCAGAACAGGGCAGAAGCATGTAGAAAAAAAGGGCTTGATGTCAAGGTGGAGAAAATCCAGAATGCATTAGTAGCTGTTCAAGGCAGGTGTTAATTTTTACCAGACTCACTCTGTTTAACACAGTTCCCAATAACCAATGACACAATAAATGTATCTAGGATTCCGAAATTATTGCCCGTGGGAGGCAAATTGGGAAGCATTTTTTATTTTGTTCAATATTAGGATTTTTTTATGTTTCAGAGGCATTTTAACATTGCATTGTTACATTACAGTCAATACATTATGTCAAATTCCGCCTCTTACACTTTTTTGGTCCTTTTCAGTTATCAGTTGAATATAAGTCCCCTTGATCCAAGTTATTACCATATTTACATGAACTAGCAACTTGTTAGTTCCCATTTGACAATTTCTGCAGATTTGGGGTGGAATATTGGCTTCTCAGCACATCTAGATAAGTACCTGTGGTGTCGTGAATGCACAAGCCCGCTAATCGTGTAAAGTGACAAGTGTCCATTCTTAGTCAACTAATGACATGAGGCAATGTATATGACCTTCACCTGTTACAGCAGAGTGTAGAGTAGGGGTGCGTTGCAAAGTGCCAATCGCTAGTAAGCGATGTACAACGATTCGCCTTACAACAGGGCGCTAACTTTCAGCCACATGCAATCATACCAATCGCTGTGGCTGAGTTTGACAGTGGAACAAGATATTCTTCACTGGATCAGGGGCGGTCGGGTAGCCTAGTGGTTATAGCATTCGCTCGTCATGCCGAAGACCCGGGTTTGATTCCCGACATGGGTACAATGTGTGAAGCCCATTTCTGGTGTCCCCCGCCGTGATATTGCTGGAATATTGCTAAAAGCGGCGTAAAACTATACTCACTCACTTGACTGGATCAACTGGGAAAGGAGTCAAAGCAGCTTACACCCCATCATACTCAGTCTGCTCCACATCTTCAAAGTAGTCATAAATTTCATCAGTTCGTCATCGAGCCTCTCCTATTACGTTCTTCATTAGGACAAGGCAACCAAGTAGTAGTGCTGGGCATCATTCGACACAGCGATCTTCAGGGCTCCCAGGGTCAATGTTCCTTGGCATGGTTAAAATAAGTTCTTGATGCCAGAAGGGCACACTGATAAATCATGTACCATATTGGTTGGTTGGTTGGTTGGTTTGTTGCTTAATGCCACACTCAGCAATATTTCGGCTATATGACGGCGGTCTGTAAATAATTGAGTCTGGACCAGACAATCCAGTGATTGATATCATGAGCATCAATCCACACACTTGGGATCGATTACATGCATCAACCAAGTCAGAGAGCCTGACCACCCGATCCCGTTAGTCACCTTTTACGACAAGCATAGTCACCTTTTACGGCAAGCATGGTGTTGCTGAAGACCTGTTCTACCCCGGACCTTCACAGGTCTGTACCATGTAATGATGTTTATTATAGGCACATGAAGCCAGTGATAAGTGTATTTTAAATAAACAACACAAATACATGTTTTAAAACCCAACATTGAAAATATAACTTATTTTATTTCTGAGAGGTTTTTATTTTTGCTTTGAATAGTCATGTTAGGCATCATAAACATTCTGTTAATTGAAAGATGTTAAAATAAGAAGGTAAATGATTCAGGATGTGTGCTAAGGCCCCCTTGCTGTAAGAACTTACTCTTTAGGAACGTGGACTGAGATGCATAAGTATGTTGCATCTTTGAAGAAAATTGTGTTAGTTAGAAAATTGTGTTAAATACACAGG
The DNA here is from genome assembly GCF_022045235.1 of Haliotis cracherodii. NCBI lineage: Eukaryota > Metazoa > Mollusca > Gastropoda > Lepetellida > Haliotidae > Haliotis > Haliotis cracherodii. The sequence goes on along the minus strand of NW_027266319.1, from coordinate 51,373,770 downwards.
ATTCTCAGATTATGTGTTTTGAGTAAATTGTTTTTGATTTGGCTTCTCTTTTCACAGGCCTACCAAAGAAAAAACAGCAGTATGCTCCCAAACCATGGAATATGTACACATTATAAAAAGAAATATCTACACAAATTGCAAACACAGACACAATCCACGTAAAGTTTGCATTGTTATATTCGTAAGAATAAGAACCTGGCTCATTTTCAGTGGAGTCTGACACACTAAATCATGCAGCTTGTCACCATTTGTTGGGGTCCACATGATTTACTGTGTCAGACTCCATTGAAAATGTACGGGGTTCTAATACAAAGCAGACTTTATGGGGATTGTGTCCTTGTAATTTAAGAATTGTAATTCTATTTAAAATGTGTACATATTTAATGGTTTGGGAACCTTTTGTTGGTTTTCTTTGTAGGCCTGTTTCAGAGAAAACAATTGTATAACTGGAAGGGCTGACTGAAAAAGTGTTCTGTCTTGAACAAAAATCCCACCCCTAATATGAAATGATTGTTTCCTGAGATAAATAACACTGAATGATTATTTTAATTCAAATTTCAGGACCCAAAATGACAAAGGTCCTGCAACCCGGTATTAACCTTGACCTTGGCCAGTTGCCCTTCATGACCTCAGCCTTGACCTCTATATTTGGTATTCCCGACTGTCGAATCACAAGGTGTGGTTACACGGGCGAGGATGGTGTAGAGGTAGACAATCACATTGGAACTTGGATGTAGTCCAGATGGGCTTTTGATACAAAAACAGTGGTTATATTTTTGGCTTGTAAAAATTCAAACTTGTTTCTCATGGCTTGCCTGCCCCTAGAATTGCCTCGATCCTAACAGTGGCACGGGTGGCCCAGTCGTCTAAGATGCCGCGATTCGCTGTACAGAGATGCGTCCCTTGGGCACGCCAGAAACCTATGATTATGGGTTCGAATCCCGAGCACATTCTGACCAGAGGAGGATATAGTAAACACACAAAACTGTAGACAGTATGAAATCAGTGACATTGTTGAGTGCAGTAATGCAACACAAGCCCCGCCCATCCTGTTATCGGCCAAACAGTAAACAGTAGTTTATAAGTGGGCGTGGTTTATTTTGGGAGGGGTATGTTTATAGCAACATGAATGCAAAAAAATATTGCTTGGTTAGCCAGTCAAATGCCACGGGAGCACTAGTGATTTATTCATGTTTGAATTATTTAGAAATAAGGAAAACTAATAGAAATTGTTTTGAAAGTTGTGAGATTTCCCATGGATGATGATTGGCTTGGATTCAGAACACTTTGTTGTCAAGGGTGACCAAATGGAGATGGAAAATGCCAAGGTTTCAAAGGGGATATCTTTTCATAGTCTTCAGGAAGCGTTTTTACAATATTTGAACAAATTTTAAAGTGAGTACGGTTTTACGCAGGTTTTAGCAATATTGTGGCAATATCACGGCTTGTTACACCCCTTTCCATGTTTTTTTGTATAACTGAATTAGAACCAATAATTTGAAAAAAATGTGACATTCTATGTTTTTAACAAAAGGCATCATTGTACTTTAACTGCGATTGACATGAAGTATGTTTGGTTGGACTCTGCATGTGCTGTATTTCATCTTGCAAAGGAGGAGCGGTCGGGTAGCCTAGTGGTTAAAGCGTTTGTTGTCACGCCGAAGACCCGGGTTCGATTCCCGACATGGGTACAATGTGTGAAGCCCATTTCTGGTGTCCCCCGCCGTGATATTGCTGGAATATTGCTAAAAGCGGCGTAAAACCATACTCAGTCAGTCAGTCAGTCAGTCAGTCAGTCTTGCAGAGAAAGAATGGAACATGTATAGTGATTTTCTTGATGGGCAGAGATCAAAATCTAATAATTAATTTATTAAGGCATAAAAAAAGTAAGTTAAAAATCAATGCTTTTCTTTTTCTCCAAACAGTGTGTGAAATAGTCTCAATACCTTGCTGGCCAGGTTGGCGAGCTAGCCTTAAAAGTTACTTGCCAGTTTCAAGTTTCCCTACCTTAAATGTCGGACACTTTATTTTTCCAGGTACTTGATTCTGTGAAGGTATCAATAAAGTAAACCAAAATTGCAAATCATGATCAAATATTATGAAGGGGGGTAACTCTGATCTTGCAACCCTGATTCGTTTGAATATTCATTTAATTTCTTAATTTTTTATTTTTAGTGGTTGTATTGATGTACTTAAATGGGAGAAGTTTTATCAACAAAGAGTGTTCATAAATAATCACTGTCAAAATTTCAGTAGCCAGTCATTTAAAAAGAAAATCCTAAGCCAGAACGAAATTTTGCTTGCTGTGTGCTAGTGGGCAGGTGACTATTTTGCACACGCAAAGCAATTACTTATTGCATATCTTGACCTACAGATATCGGTGACCGATGACCGCGTTGAGGAGTTGCTGAAGCTGCTCCTGTCCTCATCCCAAGCTGAGGTCCGTATGGCAGGCCTTGGAGCTAGAGACAGCTTGAGGCTAGAGGCCGGCCTCTGTCTCTATGGCAATGACATCACTGAAGACACTACTCCAGTGGAGGCCAACTTGAACTGGGTTATCGGTATGTTGAAGAGCATGTTAGAGTGTTGATGGCACAGTGACACTTGTAAGGGCACAGTTAAGATAAGTTCCTGGTTCCTGAAGCACAATTAGAAAACTTTCAAAGAATATATGTTGAACATGGGTCCATGGAAGGACTCCGTGGCGGATTCTCAGATCTATGGCAGATTATCATATTATATTCTTGATTGGCAATTTCTATAGCGCTAAACGTTAATTATATTCATATATCACGGCAGACTTTCTATGATCAATATTGTGATTTTTCTGGATCATTTTTATCATTTTCCCTTTGGAACAGCATCATCAGTGCAGGGATTGCATATCAGTATGTTTTTTAAAAAATTGTCCCACAAAGTTCCATCATAGAAATCCATCCTCTTGTTTGTATGCGTTGATAAAATCATGAATATATATCTACCTTGTGATGATGTATATTATACGTACCCAGTGATAAAGGAGATTTAGCAAAAGTGATCTGGAAAAATATAATCATGTAAATATACTAATCATCCATGAATATGCCTGGAGTTTCAGAAATTCAATAGGATGTTATCAGTGCAAAAGAATGAACCATTGTTTAAGATACCCGCCTGCCGACAGTCCGAGACTATTTTGCAGCCAATCTGTTTTGAAAAGTTACACACCCGATTGCCGGGAGTTAAAGTCACCAAGTTGACAATCCCACCAGTTGATTGTTATTTTCTGAGAACTGACATTAAACAGTACTATTCTTATGTTTACCCTTTTCTTACTTTTGTTTGTTAGTCTAAAAAATTCTGGACTGGCACCATTTTTTCTGGTCTGGTAACTTTCCACAGTTGCCAGTCCGGTTGACTGACTGAAATATTTTTATAATTTTATACACTAAAAGGGGACAAAACTTCTAAAAAGTACAACTGTTTATTATCTAGCTCATGGTGAAGGGATATTCACTGATGCGAACGTGGATCAGAAGGATTCTTCTTGTTGGCACACTTTAGTTCCAAAGGGCAGCAACTCGTCATCTTTGACACACTTGACAACAAATACATTTCTATCCCAGCAGATGCACTTGTGTGGTGTTTGTTTTATTGAATTTGGAGATAATAATTATTTGTTCTGAGATGTTGTATGCTTTCTCCAGAAATTCTGTTTGCACATAAAAAGTACTTGAATTTCAGGGTTGGTCTTTCCTTAAAAAATAGCATAACAAAGTGCAAATGACCAATGATTCTTGATGACAGTCACGGTTGATCCCAAACCCTGTAGCTGACATCAGAGAAACATCCTCACTCACTCTGTGTATTACATTGCAGCCAAACGCCGACGTGAAACCGGGGGATTCCCAGGGGCGGAGGTCATTCTCAACCAGCTGAAGCTCAAGTCTAAGGGAATCTCCTGCAAGAGAGTTGGGTTCCTCTCCTCCGGGCCTCCAGCAAGAGGTGAGTGTTGAGAGAGTCAGGGTGCACCTATATCACGCTTCCTCTCCTCCGCGCCTCCAGCAAGAGGTGAGTGTTGAGAGAGTCAGGGTGCACCTATACCACTGTTCCTCTCCTCCGGGCCTCCAGCAAGAGGTGAGTGTAGAGAGAGTCAGGATGCACCTATATCACGGTTCCTCTCCTCCGGGCCTCCAGCAAGAGGTGAGTGTAGAGAGAGTCAGGATGCACCTATATCACGGTTCCTCTCCTCCGGGCCTCCAGCAAGAGGTGAGTGTAGAGAGAGTCAGGATGCACCTATATCACGGTTCCTCTCCTCTGGGCCTCCAGCAAGAGGTGAGTGTAGAGAGAGTCAGGATGCACCTATATCACGGTTCCTCTCCTCCGGGCCTCCAGCAAGAGGTGAGTGTAGAGAGAGTCAGGATGCACCTATATCACGGTTCCTCTCCTCTGGGCCTCCAGCAAGAGGTGAGTGTAGAGAGAGTCAGGATGCACCTATATCACGGTTCCTCTCCTCCGGGCGTCCAGCAAGAGGAGCAAATTCTAGAGATGGCACTGAATACCAGGCACTGAATTCTAAAGTTGGCATTGGAGATTATTTTTCAAATGTAAGGCTGCTCGCATTAATTTTATGATGCATTTTAGGCTGTGTGTTGACATTCGCTCTAAATTGGTGACACATTTATTTCATGATTTACAGTATTCAATTGGGCAAGTCTTTCTCAAAGAGCATACAATTTCAAATTATGTCTCTTTTGATCACAGCGGGTGCTGTCATCTTGGATGCAGAGGGGCAGAAGGTGATTGGTCAATTGACTAGTGGTTGTCCTTCACCTTCCCTGAAGAAAAACGTCTCCATGGGCTATGTGGAAACAGCCTTTTCAAAGACAGGGACAGCCATCAAGTTCAAGGTCAGACAGAAACTCGTTGATGGGGAGGTGGTGAAGATGCCGTTTGTGCCAACGAAGTATTTCACGAGAAAGTAACCCTGCACTGTGAGGATGAGGCCTTTGTCAAATGTGATTAAAAAATGATTAATTGATCAGACACTATTGATGGTCTTCATGGGTTTGTATGCAATTTGTTCCTCCACCTTCAAGAATACATCCCCTTGTTTTCAAGGCCAAGCTTATTATTATTGTATTCTTTTATTTTTATTATTATTTTTATTTTTATTTATTTTTTATTATTATTATTATTATTATTATTAAGGGATGCTATGAGATGTAGTTGTTAAGAGCCAAGATTGCTCAGCTGACATCATAAAAACAGTTATGTTTCTCGCTTGACAATGTGTACAACAACATGTCTGCACTACGCATTTGTGTTTTAATGGCAGGCAACAGTAGGCCTCGGCATCAGTTATAAATGGCGTCATTTTACTAGCTTATTAAAAATAGATAGCATCTCAACTACATCGGCTGTATATATTCAAGACTGATGGAGGAACGTAACGTCTACAAACCCATGAAGTATTGGTGGATTATGTTACACAATGGTCAATGTTATGTACAATGTGGAGACAATGTAGACCTTGTGTGATTCAAGGATAAGTCCTCCGTATATTAACAGCAAGGAGGAGAGGTGAAGGTAATAGAACATGGATATAATGAACTACAAGGGACCGGAGAAATCAGTTTGTTATATATGTTTTTGCTCGGAAATGTCCGTGATCTTGGAAAAAACAAAACACAATATAATTGCAGCATTGACTTGTATTAGCAGTGATCACTTCCTAGCATTCAATAAATAACATTTCATAACATTCATTTAATAATGTTAAATTCATAACATTTTTAGAACAGTCTTCATCAAATATCAGCCAAAGTATCGAATGATGTCATCTCAGTTGATTTTTGTGTGTTGAGGAAAATCTTGATTGTTTCTAGAGCCTTACTGGCATTGTCAGAGGAGGGTGTGGCTGGTTCCACTCAGTCGAAGGGCGGTGGGGTAGCCCCGTGGTTAAAGCGTTCGCTTGTCACGCTGAATGCCCGGGTTCCATTCCCCACTGTGGTACAATGTGTGAAGCCCATTTCTGGTGTCCCCTGCCATGATATTGCTGGAATATTGCTAAAAGCGGCGTAAAACCATACTCACTTGCCTAAGATCAAGCGGGACTTTGACACATGATCAGTCAGCACAAGCTGAAAAACAAACTACAAGCTCTTGTTTTTAAATCATGTCATTGGTAGCCTGTTACCTTTTCTGGGCAGGGTCAAAGTCAGTCGACACGCATGATTCGAGGATTGGACTCTCTCTTGTAAATAATGGTACTCAATGTTGAGTTCGGAATGTCAAATTCCATTGCAATGTCTCTCTTAGCTTTTATTCCTACATCAACAGTGTTTCTCAATACGCTGTACACGTCACTAATCAGTGATATTTGGGCTCGTCGGGGTTCAGATATCAGTTCGCTATACACGTTAGGTTGATACAGAGAGTTTGTTATATACATACATTTTATATGATATAGAGGAGATATATTTGGGATTTTGCAACAGTTCACTCTATCTGTGTTCGTTATATCCGTGTTCTACTGTATAAATTACAATTGTGCATGCTCCGATAACGCTGGATCGATGGTTCTGATAATTATAATGAAGTCATCTTTTACTGGTAATTAAGAGTTCCAGTCTGAACTTAACCAAATTTTGTTTCCTCAGTGTAAACTTTCATGTATTATTTTCACTCTGTCATTTGATGTGATGATATTCAGAGCTACCTCGCTAAACTTCCCACTGTCCTAGAAACTTTCAATGAGGAAATGGTGGGTATGTCAGACTCCCAAGGCAAGGGAGATAACTGACTAAAACATTCCAGTTTCCATCATTGCTGAACTAGGAAGGAATGTTGGAGTCATATTGAGGGTGGACTAATGAGTCTATGAATTTTCCAATCAAGATCGCGTAACAAAATCGACATCTTGTTAGTTAACAACATGGCGAATGCCGTGCAGATTTAGGTCAACTGCATGATTTGCATTGCAATGCATGTGTGCATTCAACTGGGCGTCAACAGTTATTTTCCAAATCTTTTCATGTTTTTATTCATGTGTTGTGGTACAATCCACACGCACTGGGTGTCAGAGACAGGGAATATGAAACACCACTTCGATTAACTTGATCACTTCGTCTTGACTGGGACAACCATTTTGTTTGAAGCAAATGCAAGTGAATCTGATTGGTCAGTACGAGGCACATAGAAGGGACAGAAATTGTAACAGCCACTGGAGACGCTACAATCGAGCCACAAACTTCCAGCCTAGTCCGGCAAGGAGGAAAGTGGACTTTAATAGTTACCACCATTGCCTTGGGAAGATGGTAAGACTCTGACATCATAAAGTCATTGTAATACTAGAATATTGGCAGGATGGGAAGGATATTCTGCAAAAATATTTCTCAAACTAAACTTGTGATCATATCATAACTATATCCATTCTTGGGGCTCATGGTGCCAGTTGTCTAAGGCACCAAATTTTGCCGTGCAAAGTTGCATCTCTGAGGTGTGCCATGGCCCTATGATTGTAATTCCAATACGTGGTTATGTTTCTTGATTATGATTATGTTTCTTGGACATTCATCACCACTCGCCCATTTCCGTAACCTGCAAGAAGACTCATCCCCTATCGATGAATGTTATGTGCGAAAATACGACAAACCAATCAGAATGCGCATATGATTTCAAGTTCTTCGTCAAAGAATCCCTCAGAAATAATTTCTGTTTTTACATATGTCTTGCATCTAAAAATATACCCAAGACACAGTTAAATGTGTTCAATCATACTGTATAATTTTGCATGTCCTGATGTGCTTTTAATTGCATCTAGGGGCGGTCGGGTAGCCTAGTGGTTTAAGCGTTCGCTCGTCACACCGAAGACACGGGTTCGATTCCCGACATGGGTACAATGTGTGAAGCCCATTTCTGGTGTCCCCCGCCGTGATATTGCTGGAATATTGCTAAAAGCGGCGTAAAACCATACTCACTCACTCACTCATTTAATTGCATCTGAAATATAAATGATATATGGGGAAATATATGTGAACCATTGCGCAACGAGTTGACAATTGTTTTTGGTATGCCCGTTTGTGCTAAGACGGAACCCGGTTGCAAAAATGGCTACGAGAGGGCACGAGTCGCAATTCGGCTTGTTACGGAATAACACGAGTTGGTCACGAATGGTTTCTTGGTATGTCATCACCATACTCGTGCTTGTGAGTTTCACTAAGAGGTTGTAATACCTGCGTCACCTTTGCCTTCCCACCCAAATTGGCTGACACACCAGGATATAACAGAATTATTGTTATTAACCAACTTACTGTTGACCTTGATGCTGGACAGCTATTTTGAAAAATGAGGAAAATTAAACTTTTTATGTGTCAGAACCTGTTAAATTCATTCCATTGAAAAAAAAAATGTCACAGATTTTTTGGGGAAAAAATACACTTGCAATTTTCTGGTGCTCGAGAAATCTTGAAAACCGATCCATTTTTCTCAATGAAACTTGGCATATGCATTGCTCATCAGCTGAACTGGTGCCTTTTGCTATTTTAAAATATTTCCAAATTTTATTTTTTACGCTTCCATGGAAACAATTTCTACTTAGTCTCAAACGAGGGTAGAACTTGTTTCCGTTCCATAACATGAAACTGTTCATCATATTTCAATAAAACTTAAAAGTATGCATTGCATATCAGTTTAACTAGTGCCTTTTGCCATTTTGAATTTTTTCTAATTTATATTTTCTTATGTTTCAATGAAACTTGGCATATACATTGGTCAACAGCTTAACTAGTGCCTTTTGCTATTTCTAAATCTTTCTAAATTTTATTTTGTTACATTTCCATGGAAACAGTTTGGTCTCAAACAACTCAAGGTCTCATTTCCGAGCCATAACTCTCAAACTAATGAATATTTTTGCATGAAGCTATACATGTTCAATGACCACATGCTCAACTATTGCCTTTTCATATGCAAAATTCTGTTTTTGATATCTTGTTTCCATGGAAACAATTTGTTTCCCACAAAATCTCTACAGCTAAAGAATATTTCTGCAGTGTATAATTTGCTATTATTGTTTTTGGATTTGCAGACACATTTACAGTAACAACTTGAACTAATGTATCCAAAAAGGCAGGAGAAGACACGTTCTAGTACCATCTTCCCGAGGCCAGAGAGTTAACTGACTTTGAAAATCCAGTTTCCACCCTTGCCGAACTTGGCTGGTATTATGGAGTTACTTTTTGGGTGGACTAACGAGTCTAAGCATAGTCCAATCAAAGTCATGCAACGAAATCGAAATCCTGTTCGTAAACTTTCGTGCAGATTTCGGTTGATTGCAAGATTTGCAATGCATGTGCACCGCCAACTCGTTACCAACAGATATTTTCCATTCTTTTCATGTTTTTAATCAAGGTGCTCACGTGATTTGATCTACTTCACAATGTAAGACCCGTTGTATCACAGTATATGGATCTTGATTATCGATCACATCGTTCTGACTCGACGACGCCATTTTGGTTGATTCAAATGTGAGTGATACGAGAGGTGGAATTTCATTGGTCCATAGGAGAGGCTTAGAAGGGACATAACTCGTAATAACCACTAGTGGGGCTACGATCGAGCCCCGGGAATTCCAGCCTAGTTCCGTAAGGGTGGAAACTGGACTTTGAAAGTCAGTTAACTCTCTTGCCACGGGAAGATGTTCTAGTACAGGACCAACCTGGGGTTGGCATCTGTGTTAAATATGCTACAACTAAATTGCCAAACATGATCTTGCATATTTTCCACCTAGGCGTAATCAATCAAAATATTTACTGTAATACATTCATTGTGCCAAAAGCAATTCTCATCCTGCTCCTGATTAAGTATATGGACATGAATAGATTATAAAATAAGCAGTTATAATGTTAATGTAGCTATGACAGCGGGTCCTGTAGGAGTATAATACCTGATTTATTGTTGTATTGTCAGATGACCATGAGAATCTCAGGAGTATATAGAGTGTTATTATCAGGGAGCCATTATATTTTGCATGTTAATGGGAAGAGATTAATAGTGACTTGTGGAGATTACAATGTTCTAGACTGTCCATGGCAGCATATTTAAACCCTAATAGTGTCCATTACTCAGCCATTTGTTGTTGAAAATGTAATGAAATTTGGTGAGTATTTGGGACGAAGAACAGTTTTTCTATTTTTGTGTGTCAGAATCATATTTGCTGAAACACACCATATATGTCTCTCCATAATAATGTTGAAGTGTGACTGACTTTGTTGACACATCCAGCTACAATGCACTATATTTTTAAATTAGCTTGTGCTGAATTGATACGCACATTATTATCCCCCCTGGTGCTATGTGAGGGGATATAGTCATCTGGTCTGTCCGTCCGTATTCCGTTTCCAGAGCTTTACTTGCAAACCGTGTAAAATGTTCATTCATACTTGGTACAGGTCTTAACCAGGGGCTAAAGTGGTGCCTCTTGCTCTTAGGAATTTTTCAAAATCTCACTTCTCCCTGTATCCATATTAACAAGTTAGACTTTTCTGAAACGGAGGTAGGTGTCGTTTCAGGTACAGAACTTAAAAAATATTCAAGATTTTTCATCCAAACTTGTACATGTATTGATCAGTGGCTGAAGTGGTGCCTTTTGCCGTATAGGGTTTTTAAGAATTTATATTTTTCCGTTTCCATGGCAACAAGTTTTAATTTGATAGCGTTCATAGTGGTGTGTACCTGACATGGAAATACAAAGTTCCGAATCCCAATTCCATGGCATTGTTTTGTAAGCTCAATAACTACTTTTGTGTACGGACAGACAGATTAGATAAAAATTCTCTCCTCAGCATGAAGTGAAATAGTCCATTTCCATTGAACAGGGGAATGTGGCACAGTGCCTGTGGAGTAACTGTTTCAGGTGTATTCGTTCATGCATTGATATTAATCATTGATGTCTATGGCCCAGAAAGGTCAAACTGTAAATTTGGAATTCAGGTGATTCCAAGACATGAGGTGTGACCTTCCACCTATGTTATAAACGACTGAACAGATTCTGCAGATCTGCTGGTTCAATTGTCGGATCAGGATTCTTCTTAAGATAGTTGGCAGCACAATTATACAGAAAACAAACTGGTTTAAGTGAGCGAGTGTAATGTACTTACTAATTTCATTTATCTTTTTCTTTTGTCTCTTATCATTTCACATATGAAATTTTTATAGGCATACTTTATTGGAGTATGCAGTGTTATTTGTGATAACATATGCCCTATGTTTACATGGAAAGGCAACACTGACAGTTAGATAGACAACCCACAATTCAGGCTTCTAGGCTTAATATTCAAATTTGTGTCTAACTATGCCTTACATGTCCACACAACATCAATCAAGAAGAAACAGTATTACTTTCTATGTAGTGAAATGGTCTTTTCAGTTAAATTTTAAAAATTTGTTAGTTATTTATAGAATTGTACATACAGAATATTTTACTACCGACTTCGTTCACCTGACTGAAAGTCAGGTGAGCTTATGTCATGGCCTGCTTGGCCCGTGGTCGGTGGGTTGGAATCTGTGAACATCTTCTCAGAAGAATCCATTGGACCAGTGAAGTTTGCATGCTCGTTCCCACCAGTGATGACACCTGATTACTTCAAGAAGTTTGAATCTGATTTTGTATAAGGCTGCCATGCAATTTGTCTCTCTAAACTTCTTTTCTGAAATTACAAGACCGAAGGATCTGAACTATGTATGTTTCTCCTGATGATTACATCATATTTGGTTCAAGTCATGTAGAGTTTTGTACTTGGCATGTATGCTCAAAATATTTGATTGCTGACAGCAATTTTTGATTAGTGGCAGTTGTTGTTGACTACAATATACCCAGGTGAGCTGCAGTGCTGTGGCACCATGGTTTAAGAATCTCACAGGAGTCAGTGTTTTCTAATGGAGGGACACATCTCCTTATCATTATGAAGAGATAGAGATCTTGAGATCTTATATTATAAGGGGGAGACACTGAGATATTTAATACAGCGAAGATTTTGAGATTTTAAATTATATGGTGCAGATATTGAAAACTTACATTATAAAGTGGAGATATTGAAAACTTACATTATAAAGTGGAGATATTGAAAACTTACATTATGAAGTGGAGATAATGAAAACTTACATTATAAAGTGGAGATATTGAAAACTTACATTATAAAGTGGAGATATTACATTATAAAGTGGAGATAATGAAAACTTACATTATAAAGTGGAGATATTGAGATCTTACATTATAAAGTGGAGATAATGAAAACTTACATTATAAAGTAGAGATAATGAAAACTTACATTATAATTTCTTCTTGCGTTACGTCAAGTTACTTTAGTGTAACAATTACTCTGTTGGCAACCTGTTACAGACAAACTTCCCATAAAAAAACAAACAATTTGGTCTGGCATAAATAATAATTTATTTGAGAGTGTGTATTTTTTAGGAGATTTATCTCATCATGCTCAAAGTTCCTTTTGAAATTTGCGTCCTACATCTTGGCATACATGTATTGACTAGTGTTGTTGTGGATGTTTGTATTCTTTAAAAAGCAGTGCTTTATTATTCTAATGACTATCAGGACCTATGAATCATAAAACCTGAGTTGTAACAAGGCCATATTATTCACAGTTCATCATGACATTGTATTATTTACAGGTAGTTGTGACACAGCATGCACTCACTATGAGCTGCGGATAATCTCATTAAAATGAGGTCTTAGTGCTGGCTACCACTAAACGAGAACTAAGATCTGATTTCAATAAGATTGGACCAAGGGATAACTCAATAGTTTTTCACCCTATTACAACAAAGTTTACACCTCAATATTTATGATCAGATTGACCTGGTTTTCTAAGTAAATACAGGGAAGGAGCAGAGTGTTCAGATGAATGCACTGTTCACACACACACACATTTGAGAAGTTTATATCGTTGATGTCACTGACTGCACAATAGGTCTTACATGTATTGTTCTATTTCTACCAAATCTGTCTCTCTTATACCTTGTTGTTACATAGGAACAGCACTGTATTGTGTACCTTTTTTACTTGATACAGTTTAAAGAATTACATTAAACTGTTCAGCCATATATATTTCCTGTTCACAATGCCCTTGTCAAATGCTAAGGCCTGTTATTTGTATTTGTTTGTTTTATTATATATTTAATCTAGGTGGTTGAAAACAAATATCAAATTCAAAATTTTAAAGAAAATGTCTGTTGTGTAGCCTGGTGGATTAACACCACCTGCATCCTGAAGACCTGAGTTCAATTCTCCACGTGGGTAAAGTGTGTGATAGGGCTGGAACGGGTAACTCGGGTACCCGGGTCGGGTGGGTATCGAGGACCCGGGTACTTACAGGGCTACCCGGACCCATGCTTATTCACGTGATATACGACTTTATATGCTTGAATAAAGATAAAACTTCAGCCAACTTCAGTGTATGCATGACAAGATTGTTTTATACGAGTATACATTTTGTCTAGGGCTCCTCCAAATCGGACATTTTGTACTATCTCTAGAGACCTACAGTGGGTACCCGGGTAGGGTCGGGTGAAAGGGGGGTGGGTACCCGGGTAGTTAATTTGACTCGTCCGAGCCGTAGTGTGTGAAGCCCATTTCTGGTGTCAGAACAGCCATAAAAAGTTAATGGAAAATGGAAACCAAAACAATGACACTAATGTAGATAATACTTGGCTTGGCTGAATGGACACCATGTATCAGGGCTGATAATTCTATTCAACTACCTGCTTTCATGTGCATGAAACTGTTGTCTGTCTCAATTCATCTCTTGCTAATGATGTAAATTATTACTAATCTACACACACCCCTCATTATGTCTGTGTCAGGTGGCACCAATAACATGGTATATTGCCACATTGTAGCCATATTCATTCCAGCTGCATTAAACAAATCATTCTAACAAGTGTTGAGTTTTGTCCTTCCATTGATATCAGACAGCATGAGTTATTGGCTTGTGGATAAATCCTCCAGTACAAGACACTAAGATATGACTTGGTTGAAGAGCACTGTATGATGCAGAGACACAGAGAAAGCAATAAAAGGGTGCTTGAATAGTTTGCCATATAATAGTTACCAGTCATAGACATAGCACTATTTCAAGGAGAATGCCGGGTTGTTGTTTTTTTTTAAATGTAGACTACTATTTAAGGATCGTCTGGGGACGCCTGGGAGGTCTCATCAGAGTTTAAAATACAGTGCAGTCAGTCAGTAAAACATGTCTTTCTCAGTTTGGTAAGATCGTGAGAATATGAACTGGCGTACAAATAAATAGAACACACAGCAAAATAAAAACAAACAAAAATGAGTTCAATAACAAGGTAAAAACTATTTATTAGGCCATGAAGGTTTTTTATCAAACTAAGCGGACGTAATGGTATTACAAAGTTTAAAAAATGTTTGATTGTTTGTCGTATGTATTTTTTTCTAGCTATATGGTATTTTTTATAATTAATACAAGAACACAATTATATAGTTATTATATAAATATATAGTTTAGTACCATTCTCCCGGGCGCTCCCTGGCGTTGCCCGGACGCTGCCGGACATCCCCGGCCTTTTGTTGGACCGAAAATGTGCTTTATCCAAAAATAATTATTCTTGAGAGATACATTGTTTAGGCATATTTATATGGAACTATTTATCTGGCACTCAGCAATATTCCAGCTTTATGATGCAGTTAGGCCTGTCAATGATAAAGTTAGGACCAGACAATCCAGCGCTTGACATCAGGATCATGTCCTTTATGTATGGTGCCGAATTTGCTGAGCAGAGTTGTGTCCCTTAGTTGGCTAGAAACTGGTGTGTCCGCCCTGATTGTTTCTGTGTTTGTCAAGACCATTAGGAGTTTCACCAGACTGGTCAGTGGCTAATACTCATATCACCTCGGGCTGTGATATACCTAAAAATAATGTTCAGTGCCGACAAACTCACTCATTGTGGGGGCGGTCGGGTAGCCTAGTGGTCGCAAGGCGTTCGCTCGTCATGCTGAAGACCCGGCTTCGATTCCCGATATGGGTACAATGTTTGAAGCCCATTTCTAGTGTCCCCCGCAGTGATATTGTTGAATATTGCTGAACGCGGCGTAAAACCATACTCACTCACTCACTCATTGTGTCTGGTCATAAGAGATGCTCCTGGGTGTGGTCAGAAATCGTCATCACCAATATTGCAATAAGAACGTCAATAGTTACAGTTTTTAATTTTAGGTTACTGTGGTTCGTAAGTAAAGCCCCATTCACATGGACACTTTTACTTAGGTGAGTATATATACTTACATAAGTAAATTTACTTATGGTGGCATGTGAACGCATTTGCTTACGTGAGTAAATATACTCCAGGAGTAAAGCGACATGAGTACAAGTATATTTGCTACACCTGATGAGGTCTAGTAAAAGTATATTTGCTACACCTGATGAGGTCTAGTAAAAGTATATTTACTCATAAGTATAAATGCTCCTGGAGTATTTCTGGTCATGTGATCTCTCTTTCGCCTCTGGTTGACTATCTTCGACAGCGGCATGGCCTCAAATGATAAAAGTCCACAATTTATTTATGAAATGATGTTTACTTTTGCCTTGCATAAACTTCATGTGAACGCAATGTAAATATACTTTTGCTTACATGAGTAAATCTTGTCCATGTGAATGGGGCTTTAGTGTATATAATCGAAGTACGAAAGCAGTGCCATTTAACATTTGATACCTTTATTAGCCTAGTTTTAACGAACATACATTTTTTTAATCGTGACGTATTGTCAATGGACGTATGTGGTTGCCATGGCAATAGAAAATCTAATTTAGTGCGATACCGAATGAACTGCAACGTCGCATGCACGCTGTAAAAACAGACCGAAACTAATGCAATACTTACATAGTAGAAATAATAAGTATATGAACAATAAAGTCATTCCTGTCGGTAAAGACAAGATATGTTTTTGGATGACAACTTCTTTATTCTATTATTATGCCACGTTTCCGTTTAGATCATCACCGTTGTCAAACATGAAATAATAGAATGCAGTTGTCATCCATAAAATATATTGTCTTTACTGTTACTTATCAACTTACTGTTACTGAACAATGCCAATCAAACAGTTATTTGCGGATTGGATCCAAATAGTTGGATTATCTGGTCCAGACTCGATTATTTACAAACCGCCATCTTATAGCTAGAATATTGCTGAGTGCGACGTTAAACAACAAACAAACGAAATGTGTAAAGCTTCATTCATATTACGCACGACCCCCAATAACCTATCGTACTGTGAAGCCGGTGTCCTGTCAAAAGAACTACATCCCATAAGATCTACAGCTTAATACAACAAAAGTTATGATCTAGTGGTCAGGGCGGTAGGTGTTAATTACCTTTATGTTATTGGACTGGCCCGCTTTTACTGCCGTAAAAACAGTATGGTATATGATGTATATATGCTCTTTATCCACCTTCTTACATATGTGATAACATAACATTCATACATAAATTTAATGAAGCCAAACTCGGCCATCTCTGCATTTAAGTTGTCATATACGAAAATCGTTACAAAGTCAGCCAAGTTTAGCATCGTAGTTCACGGCATCGAGGTACTGCAAAGGGGTTTTCTCTTGTCCTTGCAGTTGAACTTTCAGTCTTTCAAGACTGTGCTCGTTCTCTCTGGACTCGCTTTCCGGGGAAGGTCATCCGAAATCAATCTGGCTCAAAATGGCACGTTCACACTTCTCAATGGAACTGATGATGGCAAAAAATCTGAAGAGATTTTGGTGATGATAATGCAAGGATTTGTTGAGTCGGGAATTCAATCCTTCTATGTTGTTGATTGTTCTTGGTCCACTTGTCAGGTAGTGGTTCCATAGACCGATAGGAACAAAGCACCATAGTCAACCCATGTCGCCTCAACAGTCACTGACCTCCTCACTGCATGGCACACCCGTGAAGATCCGGAGTAGAAGAGGCCTTCGGCAACCCATGCTTGCCGTAAAAGGTGACTATGCTTGTCGTAAACAGCGACTAACGGGATCCGGTGGTCTGGCTCGCTGACTTGGTTGATACATGTCATCGATCCCTATTTCGTGGATCGATGCTCATGATATCAATCACTGCATTGTCTGGTCCAGACTAGATTATTTACAGACCGCCGTCATATAGCTGGAATATTGCAAACCACCACTGCATGGCACCTCGGGAGTCGCTTCCATTGCTTCTATCCATGTGTCCTGCACCAACCAGAGGAAGTCCAGCTGCTCTCCCGTTCCATTTTTGGACCTCGGGGTCTTCTGTGTATAATACTGCTAGGCCAAAAGTTTCGTCTTCCTCCAGATGGCTTGTGCAAAGTAGAAGAAGCACCCTTACAAATCTGGAATTAAAGGTTGGCTGTTTGGATTGCTGGAGCTTCAAAATCAGTCTAGCTTATGACAGGAAGGGAGGGATGTGGGAGGTCTTAAACAGTTCTTGTTTGCTGAAGAAGCGGTCGTATGCTACTCTTTGATGTTCTGGGAGCAGGCCGACTACCAGAAGGATCATTGGTGGACCCTTCCTGGCATGCAGTCGCGGGCAAGGTGAGATGACCCATACATATAAATCGCCTTAGCAGACTAGGTGGAAAAGAACACCATCTTATCTTCGTCGCCGTCAGTGAGGAGCGGGAATCTGTGCCCATCCTTGGTCTGGGTTCTGGAAGTCTGCACGTGTCTGAGGAAGCGGTGGGATAGTTGTTCGTTTGTGTCTGCACATGCCGCTTGAGACACTCGAAAGTGATGGTAGTCGCAGTGTCTCTGTGTAGGTGGCCTAGTTCCCTATAAGTCTGTACCGAAAAGTCTGGCAGTGTCACGAGCGAGGTGACGGTCCGAAGTTTTTCGGACATTACCAACAGTGGTACATTTGCCTCTGCACTGCTTGTTGTTTTGAACTGATTCTGAAGTCTTATATGAAGCTTGTAATTGTGATAAATAAAACTGATTAAGCGTGTATTGAACTGCGATGTATGCGAACACACCAGGACACAATAATCTAATAAATCTACAATTTTGTACAGTGTTCAACTTGAAAATTCCTGCACAAATAATAAATGTAGAAATTGTGACTGTAAATATGTAGATTTGGCGAGTTTCATCCATCCCCGCTGAAAGTAATGCTGATCATTAAGTCGCTATGTATCAGTTCACTTGCTTATAAAAGTGTTAGCATAAGTTGAAAATGTTCGTTAGGTAAACAAAATGTAAGGACAGATATCTTTATTCAGTACAATACAGGTACATTATGATATGGAGCATTATGGCACAGATGAAAGGACGTTATGGTAAATGGATAATCATAGCACAAATGTGGTGGGTCATTATGACACAGATGAAAGTACGTAATGATGGATGGATTATTATGACAGATGAAGGTACGTAATGATGGGTGGAGCATTATGGCATAGATGAAGGTACATTATGGTGAATGGATCATTACGGCACAGATATGTATAACCACGGATGAAGTACATTATGGTGAATGGACCATTGACTCAGATGAAGGTACGTAATGATGGATGGATCATTATGACACAGATGAAGGTACGTTATGGTGAATGGATCATGACACAGATGAAGATACGTTATGGTGAATGGATCATGACACAGATGAAGGTACAATATGGTGAATGGGTGATAGGAACAGAAGGTACGTTATGGTAAATGGATCATTATGACAGATGAAGGTACGTTATGGTAAATGGATCATTATGACACAGATGAAGGTACATTATGGTGAATGGATCATTATGACACAGATGAAAGTATGTAATGATGGATGGATCATTATGACACAGGTGCGTAATGATGGATGGAGCATTATGGCACAGATGAAGGTACGTTATGGTGAATGGATCATTATGACACAGATGAAGGTACGTCATGATCAGTATTCACAGATGTTTCCATATCTTCAGTCTTCTTTTTAAAGGAAACGAGGAAGCGATCACCGTAAACCGCAGTTGACCTGTCAACATGTATGAACCTTGACATCTGCTATTTTCCCACACTTGTTACACACCTGCAGTATGTCACATGATCTCGCGTGGGAATGCACTCTTCGTGACTTGAAGAAATATCGGATCCGTTTGAAGAACCGTTGAATCTTCTTGAAATGTACCTTCTTTCTACGTCGCAGGACTAATTCGCAGTGTTTTTCCTCTGTCGAAGACATCATCTCACAGTTCTGCAAGGTGAGTTGGCTGCTTGCCTGGCTGTTGTGTCCATCACACCTGCTTCTGTCCATGCTGGAGTCAAGGTCGGTCGTTCTGGGGTCAAGGTCATCCATGATATCACGGTCATCTGGGCAGTACTCTTCGAGTTGAAGCGACGTGATCTTTTCGGTGACGACTTCGTAGTCGTTGTTGGTCAGGAAGACCTCGTCATCTATGTCGTCAGGAGTGACGTCATTAGAAGCGGGCAGGAGGGTGCATGGCGCATTCACGTTGAGGTCGTGAAGTGCTTTCTTCATACAAGCATGGGAGGCTTTGTTTTTGGAGAGGAATTTCGTCAGGTCGGCAGAGTCTAGGCCCGGATACAAGAAGTAAGTCATGGGCTGGCGCTTCTTGCTTGGAGACTGGATTATAACATAAAATCATCAGTGTCACATTTGGTTGGGTTTTAAAAAGAAAAGTATTTTTATGACATTTTCGGGATCATTTTATTTTTACTATAAAATCTCAGGCCGTATCTCAGATAATTACCCAGATGTTACATGCACCCACTCACTTTTGGATAGAATCCCTTCTGTTGTTGAGACAACCGATCGTATGCAGTTTCTTTGACAATTATCACGTCCGCGCATCAATTATTTGCATAGCTTGATGGGCTATACAGGTGGGTGTTTTTACTACTAGAGGGGAATCATGGACAGCATATACATATATAGACAAGCACAAACACGGATGAATGCACAAGAAAAACGTTTTTTCACTTACCAGCGCTGGCGAAGTTTCATCATGGATCATGGTGGGCAAATGGTGAGCCTGGAGCCTGGAGCCTGGAGACAGAACGTTTGCTTCTTGATACCAATTCATATATACTTATATCTATCGCTAGACTATAACAGACTTGAAAAGTCGGAAAAGCACAGCTGCTTTGGTTTGGTTGGTTGGTTTGTTGTTTAACGCCGCACTCAGCAATATTCTAGTTATTTGACGGCGGTCTGTAAATAATCGAGTCTGGACCAGACAATGCAGTGATTGATATCATGAGCATCAATCCACGCATGCATGGACATGCATCAACCAAGTTAGCGAGCCTGACCACCCGATCCCGTTAGTCGCCTCTTACGACCATTGGGTTGCTGAAGACCTATTCTAACCCGGATCTTCACGGGTCGGGGGTGAGAATGGAATGGTCTTGTTCTGCAGTCTCGAATGACTGGGTCAGGGATGAAGGGAGCAGGGGTAGGATTAACGTTAGGATCAGAGTTAGGTAATCAGAGAAATGGGACGACGGAAGTTTTTGTAATAGCGAAAAAAATCATTGTGGGGGTTCCTCAAATAAAAAATGTTTTCTTTCCTTACACACTATAATAGTGAGAGTGAGTGAAAGAAAGTAGCTACGGATTTTTTTATGAAGCTGGATGTAATATTTTCAGTCAATTATCACTATTTCATTAATAAATACACAATGGTTTCAATTAAATATGTAATGTTATTTCGTTACTAAATACACCCTATGATACACATGCGATGTAATATTTTCAGATAATTATGTAACACTATTTCATTAATAAATGTACATTGATTGATTGGCATTGTTATGAACGGAGCGATTGCTGCAAGAACTAAACAATGTTCCCGGTAACATTATTATTAACATACTATATTAAATATTATAATCTGCACTACTTGGATGTAAAAGACACATTTAAACAGCGAAAACAAAGAAGTAAACAACACTGTACCTAGAGGTGTCTTGTTCCTGTTGTAGAATGTACAATTCACACGTGGTGGTCAGCTGTCCGGTACCGGTCAGACAAATGTTCGTTATATACCCAGGGTTAACCGGAAACAACTCAGATGTGATTACACGGCATTCAGCAATAAACTTCCTCATTAACACCGACCCGCCTTGAAGCGGCTTAATCTCCCCCGTTGAAGGCTACGTGAGACAGTGATCACGCATCTGTTTTCATAACTATGCAAAGCTGAGACGAGGTGCTAGTTGAGAGCCATAGTGTTTGTTTCTCCATTGAAGTTAGGCATGGTCAATTTGATATATGTTTAAATACTAATTTAGTGATGACCTTCAATCTGCCGACACGTGGATACGCAACGTTGAGTTGAATCAACACGCAGTTTTTCCTCTGTTTCTAAAATACATATACTGATATTTGACATTTTACTTCAATCACCAATCATATCTTACCAAAGTAAAAAAATAAATATTTTTTATTATGAAAAGCTTTGCCACGTTTTTAACAGTTCATGGACATGTTATATGATACGTATACAAGGAGATGTAACTTCATAATCAAATCCCACATGTCTTATCAAATATTTAACTATATATTTGTGTGTATGATATTAAATTAAGTCCATACGTTTCCGGGGATTACATATTTAAACAAACATAACAGGATGAAATTATATGTGTGTGTAATAAAGGACACTCTAATAAAACGCTTCTACTTGCGTATTGTCACTATTTCCATTTTTCCTCAAACAGAAATTATTCCAGCAAATACATGGGAAAAAGTCTCTGGTTTGCTGTAAATGGTGGGTGTCCTGAAAATCTGTGTTGTAAAAACAATGTTCCACTCCTTCGTTTAGAGAAAAAAATATTGTTTGTCTTAAAGCAAAGACTAAAAACAATATTCTTCCACGAAACACCACAAAACAGGGAAAATCTTCATCATACATTCCTCACCACTCGCCTCTTTCTATAGTCTACAAGAAGACATTCGACTTGTCCCGGAATGATACGAGTGGTCACGAATGCTTCGACGTAGAGGTTTTGGGGGAAAACAAGCAAACACAAATCTATGACGTGAATTTATTATACAAACATAGATTTATTGTTTTTCAAAGTATCGGTTTTTAAAATAACAATATTATTTGTAAAAATGTTGGAAGAGAATTATTTCATTAAGAAGTAAAAGCGTGACGTCCCGCCCATATCGATCTTCTTTGGGGTTGTTTTTCAAGTACAAATGTACATATAAAAATTTAGGTGTATAGTTTAATAAAACACATCCGAGTGTTTGTACGAAGGATGCAACCGAGTGGCGTCAGGGTTATAAACAATCTCAGTCTGCTTTGTCTTGTGGTAGCGAGAAATAAGATCTGATTTTAATGAGAATAGGTTTTAAATCTCATAAACCTCAAGGAAGTGTTTTTTATCTAACTTATTTTAGTTAGCACAGTCGGGATTTAGGAAACAATTTCAAACTGCGGATAATATATTTGTTATCCAGTCTTTAATGCATATTTTGAAACTTTACACAAAGGCATTTCATACTGTATGGAGAGTAGGACTGGTCGAAAATGCAAAGCATTCGAATTGAAGGCCGAAATCTAACGTTAGTTAAGAATATGTACAGTAATATTAAATCAATGGTACAATCAAATAATGCAGAATGGGAATATTTCCATTGTCAATCAGGTGTCAGACAGGGCGAAAATCTATCACCATCACTGTTTTCAATATTTATAAATGATCTTGAACCGTATTTTACAAATCAAGGATGTGAAGGGGTTGCATTGGATTGTGTATCAGAAAATGACATCACAGTATGGTTACAATTTCTAGTATTACTCTATGCAGACGATACATTCCTGTGTAGCGCTTCCCCATTTGGGTTACAAAAAACCCATTGGACTCATTTAATCAATTTTGCCTAAAATGGAAGTTTAATGTAAATATCTCAAAAATCAAAATTATTATTTTCGGTGAGGGCCCAGCCAAATCCGCCAAAATAGGATTTTATTTTTTTGGAAAGATACTGGAAATTGTTGTTAATTGTATATACCTAGGCATAAATCTTCACAGAAATACAAAAACGTTTCTTTTGTATAAAGTTACCAACAGCAAACGCGACAAAGGCAATATACTGTCTAATAGAATGAGCAAGAAACGTTAACCTGCCGTTAGTTTGTCTATTGAAGGGGGCACGGGTGGCCCAGTCGTCTAAGGTGGCGCGATTCGCTGTGCAAGGCTGCGTCCCTTGGGCACGCCAGAAACCTCTGATTGTGGGATCGAATCCCGGTTCGCCCCGATTATATTTCTAGATTTGTCAGCACCATACCCGTGCTCGTGGGTTTCACCGAAGTGGTAAACGTCCGAGACCTGCATCACTACGGGCTTTCCTCCCACATTAAGCTGACACACCGCGATATAACTGGAATACTGTTAAAAACGGCGTAAAACCCAACTCACTCACTCACTATAGGGAAGACATTTCCTGACTGTCGCTAATCGCAACAGTTTCACGATTGTATCGCCAAAACCCAATTCACTCACTCAATCACTCAATTGTCTATTGAAGGCCTTTGATGCGACTCGTCACGATGAGGCTGAAATATTGCCGATGTGACGTTACATATTAACTCATTCATTTCGCTGTGATGGTAGTACCAATTCTCCTCTACTGTTCCGAAATAAGGAGTTTTTTAAAAACAAGATCTGATTTTAATGAGATTGTAGAGAAAATGCAACTGAAATTTTTAAATTACTGGTCTGAGGAATTCAACACCGAATAAAAAAAATATTATGGATTATGGGAGACTAGGCAGGGAATCCCTTAAAATTAAGGTATTTAAACGGATGATCTCTGGCCTCAATTAAAGAATTTTACCGGGTCCACAACGTTATCTCAGATTGCATATAATTATACGACACAAGATTATGATGCAAATCAAACATCTTATAAATGTATAGAAACAGAAATACTATGAGATACTAGAGATACTATGATACTATGTATGATAACGGACTGTCAGAATGGCCATTTATTTGCTCAACGCCATGGGTGGTTTCAAAGGTCCAAAGAATTCTCAAAGATCAATTTATTAAAAAGTGACGAGAATTTATTTTATGAAGTTCAAAAGGTTTATATTACCAACATTTGAAAATGGTCTTTTACATCCAAACAATATATATTTACCGATTCTAAAATTTTGCGCATCAAATCATTATTTGAAACAGGCGGTTTGTGTGCCAGAAACATCGACCAAAGAGTAAACCAAAACATTTGAAGATTAGATCAAGAACGGTGTGACAGGATGCATCCGTCTATGTAATTAAACATTTCTCCATTTTGGTCTTTTTTGGCTTCACCCTTTTGGCGCTTTTCTTTACATACTTTCTTGATCTAGTTTTCAATGTTTTGGCACAATCTTTGGCTGATGTTTCGAAGTTTATTTCTCTTCTTATAAGAGGATGTTGTTTGTTCTTATCTTTTGGCCCTGATTTAGAGAATACCATCTTTAGGCACATGACATTCTATTTCTTAATAATATATTAATAAATATTGATGAATGGCATACACATGAGTTTTTTTTCTTTCCTTGGATTTGATAACGACTAGGTGACAGCAATACAGCAGGATAAGCAGCTGATCCCATTCTTATCTTGAAGTTGTTAACAGAGTAAACCAATTATCCAATGAAGATATACAGGAGATATTTGCCGTATTCCGCTGTGTTGCTGTCTTCTAGCCCATTGTCTGCAGGCTGAATCTGAGATGGAAACCCCGAAGTCTATACACATGGTTAATCATTGCAACAAGGGCGGTCGGGTAGCCTAGTGGTTAAAGCGTTCGCTCGTCGCGCCGAAGACCCGGTTTCGATTCCCGACATGGGTACAATGTGTGAAGCCCAATTCTGGTGTCCCCCGCCGTGATATTGCTGGAATATTGCTAAAAGCGGCGTAAAACCATACTCACTCACTCACTCATTGCAACAAAGCTGGTGATATTTTACGATTACTTCACTTACTACAAGTTACATACATGCGTGGAGGATCGAGAGTGATCTCCCTTCGCTGTTTGTTTTTGTGTCACCGAGTCTTTATTTATATGTTTGTTTGTTGTCTAACGCCAGACTCACCAATATTCCAGCTATATGACGGTGGGCTGTAAATAATCAAGTCTGGGCCAGACAATCCAGTGACTGACATGATGGGCATCGACCTACTCATTTGGGATATGATGACATGCATCAACAAATTGTTAAGTGACCAACTCTGACCACCCGGTCCCGTTCGTAGCCCCTGACGACAAGCATGTGTTGTATATAGCTGGAATATTGCTGAGTGTGGCGTTGAACAAGATCACTCTCGGTCCAACAATGCTGAATGTCACAACAGGTCATTACGACCAGATTACCAAGTACATTACCCTACAATTAAACGCCGGGTATCCTGACTTGGGTGAGCCGGGGATATAGCTGGGAATATGCTGTAGACCCGGCGCTAATTTCGTAAACACAACATGTACAAATGAAAACAAGCAAACAAACTGACTCAACCAGCCGGTCATTAAGCTTTTATTGCCCGTGCATGTGGTGGGAATGGATGGACCGGCCCCTTGGACAACATTTTCTAGACCAATGAACGAAGGGAGACCACTCTTTTCACACTATTTTCGCCGGTGTATCAGTGGAGATTTCAGTTTCCTAGAGAATTTTGCTGTCTGTCCTTCCGCAACAATGAGTGCAGTAGTCCCGGTAATCGTAAACGTACATCACGTGCTACACACCAGACAACACTTCCCGTTGAACACGAACGGGACATGCTAGCAATTAAATACGTTCATGCAGTTAGCCAGTTCATACTCGGGCTCAAAACAAACAAACTGCACTTCTTTTTATCAACCACGGAAACCATGACAACGGCCGCCACACCAGCATCTGCTTCGTTTAGTTTAGTCGTTTGCTTTTGCGCCGAAAGTTTAGTCTTTTAATTTCTCCAGTGTCCATGCAATTTCTCCACTGAATGTCGCAACAAATGGCCCCGTCCACAAGTATTTCGCCATCATGCAAGTTGCATATAAACCCGACATTGAACTGTCAGTCATACCCAGGACCCTAGCTTATAGATTGCCACTTCCGTTTCTGTGATAAAGTTATGAAATAGCGATAAAGATTCTTGGCTGAGAATGAATGCTTAATCTTACTTATTGGTACTAATATTAGCACGGATTTGGAGAGTGACTATTTGGGGCTTGACAACGAAAAGAGACGTTTTGGTGGTGAACAATTACATATCCGGCGTTTGGATATGTAGGCAGCGCTTTGAAACATCCAAATCCGGAGTGTTTAGCCTCATGACGTGCAGCTAAAGCTGGCCGTTTGGTCTTGCCGGAAATGGACGATGACGCCTCGTTTTGACATGTTCTCCGTAACGTAGTTACCGTTGTTGTGGCCAACGTCCCCTCTGTTTCTAACAGATTCACTATCGCTCTTGCTCACTATCGCTCTGCATTTCGTTGACTACAGCATCCTTTCGAGATCTTCTACTGACAAGATGTTTACTAGGCTGCATATTCAAGGTATTTAAGAAGGCAGTTATTGTATTTTAAAGTGTTTAATACGTAGATTAGTACTGAAATTGCCAGTAGTTTGACAGCAGTATTGGTGGTGGTGACATGGCCGCCATTTGCAATTTTCAAAGTTCAGAAATATGCATCTTTTTAATGTCTATTCTGCTGCTGAAATGACTGTTGTCTATTTATTGGCATGAAGGATGATGTTGTTAAATCATTATAGATGTGATTTATGTATATGAGATGTATTTTTGGTATTTATTGATCGGTAAACTGCTCTTTCAAACGTACGGCATACAACACATCAATTAAATGCCCGTTTTAATTTTTCTAACGCCTTCTCGTTGCCCCATACACCTCTGAGCGTGTGTCCGTCCGTCTGTTCCCCCATTTAAATACAAAGCATTAAATAAGAGCTGTACAACGTTCTGTAGAGGTGTGCGGCGTGTATTTTATCTATATTTGTAGACTTGAGGCCCCTTGTCTTGTTTTGGCAAGGTAGTACAGTAAAATCATGTAAACTCGCGTACACTCGAAATATCGCTCGATACTAGGTAACTTACTAGTCTCTGAAGAGTTCCTATCGGCCCTATGGTCTAATATCGGCAAACCGCTTGTCTGGAAGTACGCATATTTCTCTATCTTTTGGAAGACCCCTATAAGTTTGAGTTAACGAGGTTTGATTGTACCCGATCTATTGTGGTCTATTGTGTATTTAAATGCGTTGTTTGGGTTATTTTCAGCACGGGAAGACATGATCCGGTATCATGTCACTCCTGCTGCGAGTTTATGGCCGTCGCTGGATGAGGAATCCGACTGTGTATGTATTTCATCTAGTATTCGGCGGAATAGTTTGCTTCTGTTGCCCATGTGTCGATGTCCTGTTGAACGTAACAATGCACGTGACTTTTCTCACTATCCATTATTGTCTTGAAAATAGCGCCATAACGCCCCTCTCCCAATTTCACATTTACATTTTTGTTTCGACCAGCATGTTTGTTGTGGCATACCGCCTCAATTCAAGTGTAATGTGTGGCTATCACTCTGAGTTTCTTTTGCCCTTTTTCACTTGAACACCTCCCATAAACCTCGCCTACTGACCCTCCTTTATCCCTCCCTCCCCCATCACTGATCTAGCGTCCCCAGGCTGCGTCCTCAATCCCCTCTCCCGACCCCCTGAGTGTTTTCACACCGTTCTGGGCCCGCCCTGACCACGGCGAGACGCTCCCCGCCCCAGTCACCATCACCTACGTCGATTGCTATCTTGCCCCTAGTGACGACGACAGTGCCTACTGGGTGTATGAGGACGAGGACGACGACAGCTTCGTGGAGGACCGAGAGGTTCATCCTCTGAGGAAGGCACTGGGGAGAATGGCTGCCTTCTGGAGGAGAATCTTCTCGTAGATTTCTCATCCAGTGTGTGTGTGTGTGTATGCGTGTTTGTTAAAGTATGTGTGTGCGTTTTGTATGTATGTTTGAGAGTATGTTTGTATGTGTGAGAGGTTGTGTTTTGCATGTTTGATTGGGTGTATGTG
This sequence comes from Haliotis cracherodii, assembly GCF_022045235.1. NCBI lineage: Eukaryota > Metazoa > Mollusca > Gastropoda > Lepetellida > Haliotidae > Haliotis > Haliotis cracherodii. The sequence goes on along the minus strand of NW_027266319.1, from coordinate 51,345,706 downwards.
TGAATGTGTGAGAGGTTGTGGTTTTTATGTTTCATGTTTGGTTGGTTGTATGTGTGACAGGATGTGTTTTGCATGTGTGATTGGGTTAGCATGTGAGAAGATGTGATTTGCATGAGTGACTGGGTGAGAGGGTGTGTTTCGCACGTGTGACTGGGTGTAAGTGAGTGTCTTTGTGTGAGATGATGTGTCTTGCATGTGTGAAAAGGTGTAACTATGTGTGAGAGGGTGTGTTTTGCACGTGAGTTGGGTGCAAGGGTGTGTCTGAGTGTGAGATGATCTTCTTGTACTTGGGAGTGGGTGTATGTGTGATGATTAGTTTTGCAAGTGTGTCTGCGTATCGGTGTATGTGTGTATGAGAGAGAGAGAGAGAGAGAGAGAGAGACACACACACACACATAGAGAGAGAGAGAGAGAGAGAGAGAGAGAGAGAGAGAGAGAGAGAGAGTATGGATTGGTGTCCGTTTATCTAAGAAAACATTTCTCCATTTTGGTCTTTTTTGGCTTCACCCTTTTGACGCTTTTCTTGATCTAGTTTTCAATGTTTTGGCATACTCTTTGGCTGATCTTTCGAAGTTTGTTTCTCTTCTTATTAGAGGACATTTTTTGTGCTCATCTTTTGGCCCTGATTTAGAGAATCCTATCTTTAGGCACATGCCATTCTATTTCTTAATAATATATTAATAAATACTGATGAATGGTATACACATGAGTTTGTTTTCCTTCCTTCCTTGGATTTGATAATGACTAGGTGACAGCAATACAGCAGGATAAGCAGCTGATCCCATTCTTATCTTCAAGTTGATAACAGAGTAAACCAATTATCCAATGAAGATGTACAGGGGATATTTGCCGTATTCCGCTGTGTTGCTGTCTTCTAGCCCAGTGTTTGCAGGCTGAATCTGAGACGGAAACCCCGAAGTCTATACACATGGTTAATCATTGCAACAAAGCTGGTGACGGAGCACTGGATATTTTACGATTACTTTTCTTACTACAAGTTACATACATGCGTGGAGGATCGAGAGTGATCTCCCTTCGCTGTTTGTTTTTGTGTCACCGAGTCTTTATTTATATGTTTGTTTGTTGTCTAACGCCAGACTCACCAATATTCCAGCTATATGACGGTGGGCTGTAAATAATCAAGTCTGGACCAGACAATCCAGTGACTGACATCATGGGCATCGACCTACTCAATTGGGATATGATGACATGCATCAACAAATTGTTAAGTGACCAACTCTGACCACCCGGTCCCGTTCGTAGCCCCTGACGACAAGCATGTGTTGTATATAGCTGGAATATTGCTGAGTGCGGCGTTGAACAAGATCACTCTCGATCCAACAATGCTGAATGTCACAACAGGTCATTACGACCAGATTACCAAGTACATTACCCTACAATTAAACGCCGGGTATCCTGACTTGGGTGAGCCGGGGATATAGCTGTGAATATGCTGTAGACCCGGCGCTAATTTCGTAAACACAACATGTACAAATGAAAACAAGCAAACAAACTGACTCAACAAGCCGCTCAATAAGCTTTTATTGCCCGTGGTGGGAATGGATGGACCGGCCCCTTGGACAACATTTTCTAGACCAATGAACGAAGGGAGACCACTCTTTTCACACTATTTTCGCCGGTGTATCAGTGGAGATTTCAGTTTCCTAGAGAATTTCGCTGTCTGTCCTTCCGCAACAATGAGTGCAGTAGTCCCGGTAATCGTAAACGTACATCACGTGCTACACACCAGACAACACTTCCCGTTGAACACGAACGGGACATGCTAGCAATTAAATACGTTCATGCAGTTAGCCAGTTCATACTCGGGCTCAAAACAAACAAACTGCACTTCTTTTTATCAACCACGGAAACCATGACAACGGCCGCCACACCAGCATCTGCTTCGTTTAGTTTAGTCGTTTGCTATTGCGCCGAAGGTTTAGTCTTTTAATTTCTCCAGTGTCCATGCAATTTCTCCACTGAATGTTGCAACAAATGGCCCCGTCCACAAGTATTTCGCCATCATGCAAGTTGCATATAAACCCGACATTGAACTGTCAGTCATACCCCAGACCCTAGCTTATAGATTGCCACTTCCGTTTCTGTGATAAAGTTATGAAATAGCGATAAAGATTCTTGGCTGAGAATGAATGCTTAATCTTACTTATTGGTACTAATATTAGCACGGATTTGGAGAGTGACTATTTGGGGCTTGACAACGAAAAGAGACGTTTTGGTGGTGAACAATTACATATCCGGCGTTTGGATATGTAGGCAGCGCTTTGAAACATCCAAATCCGGAGTGTTTAGCCTCATGACGTGCAGCTAAAGCTGGCCGTTTGGTCTTGCCGGAAATGGACGATGACGCCTCGTTTTGACATGTTCTCCGTAACGTAGTTACCGTTGTTGTGGCCAACGTCCCCTCTGTTTCTAACAGATTCACTATCGCTCTGCATTTCGTTGACTACAGCATCCTTTCGAGATCTTCTACTGAAAAGATGTTTACTAGGCTGCATATTCAAGGTATTTAAGAAGGCGGTTATTGTATTTTAAAGTGTTTAATACGTAGATTAGTACTGAAATTGCCAGTAGTTTGACAGCAGTATTGGTGGTGGTGACATGGCCGCCATTTGCAATTTTCAAAGTTCAGAAATATGCATCTTTTTAATGTCTATTCTGCTGCTGAAATGACTGTTGTCCATTTATTGGCATGAAGGATGATGTTGTTAAATCATTATAGATGTGATTTATGTATATTAGATGTAGTTTTGGTATTTATTGATCGGTAAACTGCTCTTTCAAACGTACGGCATACAACACATCAATTAAATGCCCGTTTTAATTTTTCTAACGCCTTCTCGTTGCCCTATACACCTCTGAGCGTGTGTCCGTCCGTCTGTTCCCCCATTTAAATACAAAGCATTAAATAAGAGCTGTACAACGTTCTGTAGAGGTGTGCGGCGTATATTTTATCTATATTTGTAGACTAGAGGCCCCTTGTCTTTTTTTGGCAAGGTAGTACAGTAAAATCATGTAAACTCGCGTACACTCGAAATATCGCTCGATACTAGGTAACTTACTAGTCTCTGAAGAGTTCCTATCGGCCCTATGGTCTAATATCGGCAAACCGCTTGTCTGGAAGTACGCATATTTCTCTATCTTTTGGAAGACCCCTATAAGTTTGAGTTAACGAGGTTTGATTGTACCCGATCTATTGTGGTCTATTGTGTATTTAAATGCGTTGTTTGGGTTATTTTCAGCACGGGAAGACATGATCCGGTATCATGTCAGTCCTGCTGCGAGTTTATGGCCGTCGCTGGTTGAGGAATCCGACTGTGTATGTATTTCATCTAGCATTCGGCGGAATAGTTTGCTTCTGTTGCCCATGTGTCGATGTCCTGTTGCACGTAACAATGCACGTGACTTTTCTCACTATCCATTATTGTCTTGAAAATAGCGCCATAACGCCCCTCTCCCAATTTCACATTTACATTTTTTTTTCGACCAGCATGTTTGTTGTGGCATACCGCCTCAATTCAAGTGTAATGTGTGGCTATCACTCTGAGTTTCTTTTGCCCTTTTTCACTTGAACACCTCCCATAAACCTCGCCTACTGACCCTCCTTTATCCCTCCCTCCCCCATCACTGATGTAGCGTCCCCAGGCTGCGTCCTCAACCCCCTCTCCCGACCCCCTGAGTGTTTTCACACCGTTCTGGGCCCGCCCTGACCACGGCGAGACGCTCCCCGCCCCAGTCACCATCACCTACGTCGATTACTATCCTGCCCCTAGTGACGACGACAGTGACCACTGGGTGTATGAGGACGAGGACGACGACAGCTTCGTGGAGGACCGAGAGGTTCATCCTCTGAGGAAGGCACTGGGGAGAGTGGCTGCCTTCTGGAGGAGGATCTTCTCGTAGATTTCTCATCCAGTGTGTGTGTGTGTGTATGCGTGTTTGTTAAAGTATGTATGTGCGTTTTGTATGTATGTTTGAGAGTATGTTTGTATGTGTGAGAGGTTGTGTTTTGCATGTTTGATTGGGTGTATGTGTGAATGTGTGAGAGGTTGTGGTTTTTATGTTTCATGTTTGGTTGGTTGTATGTGTGACAGGATGTGTTTTGCATGTGTGATTGGGTTAGCATGTGAGAAGATGTGATTTGCATGAGTGACTGGGTGAGAGGGTGTGTTTCGCACGTGTGACTGGGTGTAAGTGAGTGTCTTTGTGTGAGATGATGTGTCTTGCATGTGTGAAAAGGTGTAACTATGTGTGAGAGGGTGTGTTTTGCACGTGAGTTGGGTGCAAGGGTGTGTCTGAGTGTGAGATGATCTTCTTGTACTTGGGAGTGGGTGTATGTGTGATGATTAGTTTTGCAAGTGTGTCCGCGTATCGGTGTATGTGTGTATGAGAGAGAGAGAGAGAGAGAGAGAGACAGAGAGAGAGAGACAGAGAGAGAGAGAGAGAGAGTATGGATTGGTGTCCGTTTATCTAAGAAAACATTTCTCCATTTTGGTCTTTTTTGGCTTCACCCTTTTGACGCTTTTCTTGATCTAGTTTTCAATGTTTTGGCATACTCTTTGGCTGATCTTTCGAAGTTTATTTCTCTTCTTATTAGAGGACATTTTTTGTGCTCATCTTTTGGCCCTGATTTATAGAATCCTATCTTTAGGCACATGCCATTCTATTTCTTAATAATATATTAATAAATATTGATGAATGGTATACACATGAGTTTGTTTTCCTTCCTTCCTTGGATTTGATAATGACTAGGTGACAGCAATACAGCAGGATAAGCAGCTGATCCCATTCTTATCTTCAAGTTGTTAACAGAGTAAACCAATTATCCAATGAAGATGTACAGGGGATATTTGCCGTATTCCGCTGTGTTGCTGTCTTCTAGCCCAGTATTTGCAGGGTGAATCTGAGACGGAAACCCCGAAGTCTATACACATGGTTAATCATTGCAACAAAGCTGGTGACGGAGCACTGGATATTTTACGATTACTTCACTTACTACAAGTTACATAGATGCGTGGAGGATCGAGAGTGATCTCCCTTCGCTGTTTGTTTTTGTGTCACCGAGTCTTTATTTATATGTTTGTTTGTTGTTTAACGCCAGACTCACCAATATTCCAGCTATATGACGGTGGGCTGTAAATAATCAAGTCTGGACCAGACAATCCAGTGACTGACATCATGGGCATCGACCTACGCATTTGGGATATGATGACATGCATCAACCAATTGTTAAGTGACCAACTCTGACCACCCGGTCCCGTTCGTAGCCCCTGACGACAAGCATGTGTTGTATATAGCTGGAATATTGCTGAGTGCGGCGTTGAACAAGATCACTCTCGATCCAACAATGCTGAATGTCACAACAGGTCATTACGACCAGATTACCAAGTACATTGCCCTACAATTAAACGCCGGGTATCCTGACTTGGGTGAGCCGGGGATATAGCTGGGAATATGCTGTAGACCCGGCGCTAATTTCGTAAACACAACATGTACAAATGAAAACAAGCAAACAAACTGACTCTACAAGCCGCTCAATAAGCTTTTATTGCCCGTGCATGTGGTGGGAATGGATGGACCGGCCCCTTGGACAACATTTTCTAGACCAATGAACGAAGGGAGACCACTCTTTTCACACTATTTTCGCCGGTGTATCAGTGGAGATTTCAGTTTCCTAGAGAATTTCGCTGTCTGTCCTTCCGCAACAATGAGTGCAGTAGTCCCGGTAATCGTAAACGTACATCACGTGCTACACACCAGACAACACTTCCCGTTGAACACGAACGGGACATGCTAGCAATTGAATACGGAGTTCATTCTCGGGCTCAAAACACAAAAACTGCACTTCTTTTTATCAACCACGGAAACCATGACAACGACCGCCACACCAGCAACTGCTTCGTTTAGTTTAGTCGTTTGCTATTGCGCCGAAAGTTTAGTCTTTTAATTTCTCCAGTGTCCATGCAATTTCTCCACTGAATGTCGCAACAAATGGCCCAGTCCACAAGTATTTCGCCATCATGCAAGTTGCATATAAACCCGACATTGAACTGTCAGTCATACCCCAGACCCTAGCTTATAGACTGATCTCCGAAAGAAATATATAAAAGATTATTTAATAGCAATGTCACCGATAAACGCCTTTGTAGTTATGCTGACGACAAAGAACGAATCAAATATATTAAATCTTTCTCTTTATATTAAGCATGCATTAGCCAAAAGAAATGAATTAATCAAACAACGTGTATATCCCAAGGTGTAACAAATGTAATTGTATCTATATGCGTAACTCTTTCTTGTATATGGGCCGGTGGCCTTTTGTACAATAAACTTCTTTGACTTGACTTGACTGCCACTTCCGTTTCTGTGATACAGTTATGAAATAGCGATAAAGATTCTGGGCTGAGAATGAATGCTTAATCTTACTTATTGGTACTAATATTAGCACGGATTTGGAGAGTGACTATTTGGGGCTTGACAACGAAAAGAGACGTTTTGGTGGTGAACAATTACATATCCGGCGTTTGGATATGTAGGCAGCGCTTTGAAACATCTAAATCCGGAGTGTTTAGCCTCATGACGTGCAGCTAAAGCGGGCCGTTTGGCCTTGCCGGAAATGGACGATGACGCCTCGTTTTGACATGTTCTCCGTAACGTAGTTACCGTTGTTGTGGCCAACGTCCCCTCTGTTTCTAACAGATTCACTATCGCTCTTGCTCACTATCGCTCTGCATTTCGTTGACTACAGCATCGTTTCGAGATCTTCTATTGACAAGATGTTTACTAGGCTGCATATTCAAGGTATTTAAGAAGGCGGTTATTGTATTTTAAAGTGTTTAATACGTAGATTAGTACTGAAATTGCCAGTAGTTTGACAGCAGTATTGGTGGTGGTGACATGGCCGCCATTTGCAATTTTCAAAGTTCAGAAATATGCATCTTTTTAATGTCTTTTCTGCTGCTGAAATGACTGTTGTCCATTTATTGGCATGAAGGATGATGTTGTTAAATCATTATAGATGTGATTTATGTACATGAGATGTAGTTTTGGTATTTATTGATCGGTAAACTGCTCTTTCAAACGTACGGCATACAACACATCAATTAAATGCCCGTTTTAATTTTTCTAACGCCTTCTCGTTGCCCTATACACCTCTGAGCGTGTGTCCGTCCGTCTGTTCCCCCATTTAAATACAAAGCATTAAATAAGAGCTGTACAACGTTCTGTAGAGGTGTGCGGCGTGTATTTTATTTATATTTGTAGACTAGAGGCTCCTTGTCTTTTGTTGGCAAGGTAGTACAGTAAAATCGCGTAAACTCGCGTACACTCGAAATATCGCTCGATACTAGGTAACTTACTAGTCTCTGAAGAGTTCCTATCTTTATGGTCTATGGTCTGATATCGGCAAACCGCTTATCTGGAAGTACGCATATTTCTCTATCTTTTGGAAGACCCCTATAAGTTTGAGTTAACATATATCTATTGCGGTCTATTGTGTATTTAAATGCGTTGTTTGGGTTATTTTCAGCACGGGAAGACATGATCCGGTATCATGTCACTCCTGCTGCGAGTTTATGGCCATCGCTGGATGAGGAATCCGACTGTGTATGTATTTCATCTAGCATTCGGCGGAATAGTTTGCTTTTGTTGCCCATGTGTCGATGTCCTGTTGCACGTAACAATGCACGTGACTTTTCTCACTATCCCTTATTGTCTTGAAAATAGCGCCATAACGCCCCTCTCCCAATTTCACATTTACATTTTTTTTCGACCAGCATGTTTGTTGTGGCATACCGCCTCAATTCAAGTGTAATGTGTGGCTATCACTCTGAGTTTCTTTTGCCCTTTTTCACTTGAACACCTCCCATAAACCTCGCCTACTGACCCTCCTTTATCCCTCCCTCCCCCATCACTGATGTAGCGTCCCCAGGCTGCGTCCTCAACCCCCTCTCCCGATCCCCTGAGTGTTTTCACCCCGTTCTGGGCCCGCCCTGACCACGGCGAGACGCTCCCCGCCCCAGTCACCATCACCTACGTCGATTACTATCTTGCCCCTAGTGACGACGACAGTGACTACTGGGTGTATGAGGACGAGGACGACGACAGCTTCGTGGAGGACCGAGAGGTTCATCCTCTGAGGAAGGCACTGGGGAGAGTGGCTGCCTTCTGGAGGAGGATCTTCTCGTAGATTTCTCATCCAGTGTGTGTGTATGCGTGTTTGTTAAAGTATGTGTGTGCGTTTTGTATGTATATTTGAGAGTATGTTTGTATGTGTGAGAGGTTGTGTTTTGCATGTTTGATTGGGTGTATGTGTGAATGTGTGAGAGGTTGTGGTTTTTGGAGAGTGGCTGCCTTCTGGAGGAGGATCTTCTCGTAGATTTCTCATCCAGTGTGTGTGTGTGTGTATGCGTGTTTGTTAAAGTATGTGTGTGCGTTTTGTATGTATATTTGAGAGTATGTTTGTATGTGTGAGAGGTTGTGTTTTGCATGTTTGATTGGGTGTATGTGTGAATGTGTGAGAGGTTGTGGTTTTTATGTTTCATGTTTGGTTGGTTGTATGTGTGACAGGATGTGTTTTGCATGTGTGATTGGGTTAGCATGTGAGAAGATGTGATTAGCATGAGTGAATGGGTGAGAGGGTGTGTTTCGCACGTGTGACTGGGTGTAAGTGAGTGTCTTTGTGTGAGATGATGTGTCTTGCATGTGTGAAAAGGTGTAACTATGTGTGAGAGGGTGTGTTTTGCACGTGAGTTGGGTGCAAGAGTGTGTCTGTGTGTGAGATGATTTTCCTTGTACTTTGGAGTGGGTGTATGTGAAGATCAGTTTTGCAAGTGTGTCCGCATATCGGTGTGTGTGTATGAGAGAGAGAGACAGAGAGAGAGAGAGAGAGAGAGAGAGAGAGAGAGAGAGAGGGGAGAGAGAGAGAGAGGCGAGAGAGAGAGAGAGGGGGGAGAGAGAGAGAGGGGGGAGTGAGAGAGGAGAGAGAGAGGGGGGAGAGAGAGAGAGTATGGATTGGTGTCCGTCTATCTAAGAAAACATTTCTCCTTTTTGGTCTTTTTTGGCTTCACCCTTTTCTGGACACATGTTCTTGTTCTAATTTTCAATGTTTTGGCATACACTTTGGCTGATCTTTCGAAGTTTATTTCTCTTCTTATTAGAGGACATTTTTTGTGCTCATCTTTTGGCCCTGATTTCGAGAATCCTATCTTTAGGCACATGCCATTCTATTTCTTTATAATATATTAATAAATATTGATGAATGGTATACACATGAGTTTGTTTTCCTTCCTTCCTTGGATTTGATAATGACTAGGTGACAGCAATACAGCAGGATAAGCAGCTGATCCCATTCTTATCTTCAAGTTGATAACAGAGTAAACCAATCATCCAATGAAGATATACAGGGGATATTTGCCGTATTCCGCTGTGTTGCTGTCTTCTAGCCCATTGTCTGCAGACTGAATCTGAGATGGAAACCCCGAAGTCTATACACATGGTTAATCATTGCAACAAAGCTGGTGACGGAGCACTGGATATTTTACGATTACTTCACTTACTACAAGTTACATAGATGCGTGGGGGGATCAAGAGTGATCTCCCTTTGCTGTTTGTTTTTGTGTCACCGAGTCTTTATTTATATGTTTGTTTGTTGTCTAACGCCAGACTCACCAATATTCCAGCTATATGACGGTGGGCTGTAAATAATCAAGTCTGGACCAGACAATCCAGTGACTGACATCATGGGCATCGACCTACTCAATTGGGATATGATGACATGCATCAACCAATTGTTAAGTGACCAACTCTGACCACCCGGTCCCGTTCGTAGCCCCTGACGACAAGCATGTGTTGTATATAGCTGGAATATTGCTGAGTGCGGCGTTGAACAAGATCACTCTCGATCCAACAATGCTGAATGTCACAACAGGTCATTACGACCAGATTACCAAGTACATTACCCTACAATTAAACGCCGGGTATCCTGACTTGGGTGAGCCGGGGATATAGCTGTGAATATGCTGTAGACCCGGCGCTAATTTCGTAAACACAACATGTACAAATGAAAACAAGCAAACAAACTGACTCAACAAGCCGCTCAATAAGCTTTTATTGCCCGTGGTGGGAATGGATGGACCGGCCCCTTGGACAACATTTTCTAGACCAATGAACGAAGGGAGACCACTCTTTTCACACTATTTTCGCCGGTGTATCAGTGGAGATTTCAGTTTCCTAGAGAATTTCGCTGTCTGTCCTTCCGCAACAATGAGTGCAGTAGTCCCGGTAATCGTAAACGTACATCACGTGCTACACACCAGACAACACTTCCCGTTGAACACGAACGGGACATGCTAGCAATTAAATACGTTCATGCAGTTAGCCAGTTCATACTCGGGCTCAAAACAAACAAACTGCACTTCTTTTTATCAACCACGGAAACCATGACAACGGCCGCCACACCAGCATCTGCTTCGTTTAGTTTAGTCGTTTGCTTTTGCGCCGAAAGTTTAGTCTTTTAATTTCTCCAGTGTCCATGCAATTTCTCCACTGAATGTCGCAACAAATGGCCCCGTCCACAAGTATTTCGCCATCATGCAAGTTGCATATAAACCCGACATTGAACTGTCAGTCATACCCAGGACCCTAGCTTATAGATTGCCACTTCCGTTTCTGTGATAAAGTTATGAAATAGCGATAAAGATTCTTGGCTGAGAATGAATGCTTAATCTTACTTATTGGTACTAATATTAGCACTGATTTGGAGAGTGACTATTTGGGGCTTGACAACGAAAAGAGACGTTTTGGTGGTGAACAATTACATATCCGGCGTTTGGATATGTAGGCAGCGCTTTGAAACATCCAAATCCGGAGTGTTTAGCCTCATGACGTGCAGCTAAAGCTGGCCGTTTGGTCTTGCCGGAAATGGACGATGACGCCTCGTTTTGACATGTTCTCCGTAACGTAGTTACCGTTGTTGTGGCCAACGTCCCCTCTGTTTCTAACAGATTCACTATCGCTCTTGCTCACTATCGCTCTGCATTTCGTTGACTACAGCATCCTTTCGAGATCTTCTACTGACAAGATGTTTACTAGGCTGCATATTCAAGGTATTTAAGAAGGCGGTTATTGTATTTTAAAGTGTTTAATACGTAGATTAGTACTGAAATTGCCAGTAGTTTGACAGCAGTATTGGTGGTGGTGACATGGCCGCCATTTGCAATTTTCAAAGTTCAGAAATATGCATCTTTTTAATGTCTATTCTGCTGCTGAAATGACTGTTGTCTATTTATTGGCATGAAGGATGATGTTGTTAAATCATTATAGATGTGATTTATGTATATGAGATGTAGTTTTGGTATTTATTGATCGGTAAACTGCTCTTTCAAACGTACGGCATACAACACATCAATTAAATGCCCGTTTTAATTTTTCTAACGCCTTCTCGTTGCCCCATACACCTCTGAGCGTGTGTCCGTCCGTCTGTTCCCCCATTTAAATACAAAGCATTAAATAAGAGCTGTACAACGTTCTGTAGAGGTGTGCAGCGTGTATTTTATCTATATTTGTAGACTAGAGGCCCCTTGTCTTTTTTTGGCAAGGTAGTACAGTAAAATCATGTAAACTCGCGTACACTCGAAATATCGCTCGATACTAGGTAACTTACTAGTCTCTGAAGAGTTCCTATCGGCCCTATGGTCTAATATCGGCAAACCGCTTGTCTGGAAGTACGCATATTTCTCTATCTTTTGGAAGACCCCTATAAGTTTGAGTTAACGAGGTTTGATTGTACCCGATCTATTGTGGTCTATTGTGTATTTAAATGCGTTGTTTGGGTTATTTTCAGCACGGGAAGACATGATCCGGTATCATGTCACTCCTGCTGCGAGTTTATGGCCGTCGTTGGATGAGGAATCCGACTGTGTATGTATTTCATCTAGTATTCGGCGGAATAGTTTGCTTCTGTTGCCCATGTGTCGATGTCCTGTTGAACGTAACAATGCACGTGACTTTTCTCACTATCCATTATTGTCTTGAAAATAGCGCCATAACGCCCCTCTCCCAATTTCACATTTACATTTTTTTTCGACCAGCATGTTTGTTGTGGCATACCGCCTCAATTCAAGTGTAATGTGTGGCTATCACTCTGAGTTTCTTTTGCCCTTTTTCACTTGAACACCTCCCATAAACCTCGCCTACTGACCCTCCTTTATCCCTCCCTCCCCCATCACTGATCTAGCGTCCCCAGGCTGCGTCCTCAATCCCCTCTCCCGACCCCCTGAGTGTTTTCACACCGTTCTGGGCCCGCCCTGACCACGGCGAGACGCTCCCCGCCCCAGTCACCATCACCTACGTCGATTGCTATCTTGCCCCTAGTGACGACGACAGTGACTACTGGGTGTATGAGGACGAGGACGACGACAGCTTCGTGGAGGACCGAGAGGTTCATCCTCTGAGGAAGGCACTGGGGAGAGTGGCTGCCTTCTGGAAGAGGATCTTCTCGTAGATTTCTCATCCAGTGTGTGTGTGTGTGTATGCGTGTTTGTTAAAGTATGTGTGTGCGTTTTGTATGTATGTTTGAGAGTATGTTTGTATGTGTGAGAGGTTGTGTTTTGCATGTTTGATTGGGTTTATGTGTGAATGTGTGAGAGGTTGTGGTTTTTATGTTTCATGTTTGGTTGGTTGTATGTGTGACAGGATGTGTTTTGCATGTGTGATTGGGTTAGCATGTGAGAAGATGTGATTTGCATGAGTGACTGGGTGAGAGGGTGTGTTTCGCACGTGTGACTGGGTGTAAGTGAGTGTCTTTGTGTGAGATGATGTGTCTTGCATGTGTGAAAAGGTGTAACTATGTGTGAGAGGGTGTGTTTTGCACGTGAGTTGGGTGCAAGGGTGTGTCTGAGTGTGAGATGATCTTCTTGTACTCTGGAGTGGGTGTATGTGTGATGATTAGTTTTGCAAGTGTGTCCGCGTATCGGTGTATGTGTGTATGAGAGAGAGAGAGAGAGAGACACAGAGAGAGACACAGAGAGAGACAGAGAGCCACAGAGAGAAAGACACAGAGAGAGAGAGAGAGAGAGAGAGAGAGAGAGAGAGAGAGAGAGAGAGAGAGAGAGAGAGAGAGAGTATGGATTGGTGTCCGTTTATCTAAGAAAACATTTCTCCATTTTGGTCTTTTTTGGCTTCACCCTTTTGACGCTTTTCTTGATCTAGTTTTCAATGTTTTGGCATACACTTTGGCTGATCTTTCGAAGTTTATTTCTCTTCTTATTAGAGGACATTTTTTGTGCTCATCTTTTGGCCCTGATTTAGAGAATCCTATCTTTAGGCACATGCCATTCTATTTCTTAATAATATATTAATAAATATCGATGAATGGTATACACATGAGTTTGTTTTCCTTCCTTCCTTCCTTCCTTGGATTTGATAATGACTAGGTGACAGCAATACAGCAGGATAAGCAGCTGATCCCATTCTTATCTTCAAGTTGTTAACAGAGTAAACCAATTATCCAATGAAGATGTACAGGGGATATTTGCCGTATTCCGCTGTGTTGCTGTCTTCTAGCCCAGTGTTTGCAGGCTGAATCTGAGACGGAAACCTCGAAGTCTATACACATGGTTAATCATTGCAACAAAGCTGGTGACGGAGCACTGGATATTTTACGATTACTTCACTTACTACAAGTTACATAGATGCGGGGAGGATCGAGAGCGATCTCCCTTCGCTGTTTGTTTTTGTGTCACCGAGTCTTTATTTATATGTTTGTTTGTTGTTTAACGCCAGACTCACCAATATTCCAGCTATATGACGGTGGGCTGTAAATAATCAAGTCTGGACCAGACAATCCAGTGACTGACATCATGGGCATCGACCTACGCACTTGGGATATGATGACATGCATCAACCAATTGTTAAGTGACCAACTCTGACCACCCGGTACCGTTCGTAGCCCCTGACGACAAGCATGTGTTGTATATAGCTGGAATATTGCTGAGTGCGGCGTTGAACAAGATCACTCTCGATCCAACAATGCTGAATGTCACAACAGGTCATTACGACCAGATTACCAAGTACATTGCCCTACAATTAAACGCCGGGTATCCTGACTTGGGTGAGCCGGGGATATAGCTGGGAATATGCTGTAGACCCGGCGCTAATTTCGTAAACACAACATGTACAAATGAAAACAAGCAAACAAACTGACTCAACAAGCCGCTCAATAAGCTTTTATTGCCCGTGCATGTGGTGGGAATGGATGGACCGGCCCCTTGGACAACATTTTCTAGACCAATGAACGAAGGGAGACCACTCTTTTCACACTATTTTCGCCGGTGTATCAGTGGAGATTTCAGTTTCCTAGAGAATTTCGCTGTCTGTCCTTCCGCAACAATGAGTGCAGTAGTCCCGGTAATCGTAAACGTACATCACGTGCTACACACCAGACAACACTTCCCGTTGAACACGAACGGGACATGCTAGCAATTAAATACGTTCATGCAGTTAGCCAGTTCATACTCGGGCTCAAAACACACAAACTGCACTTCTTTTTATCAACCACGGAAACCATGACAACGGCCGCCACACCAGCATCTGCTTCGTTTAGTTTAGTCGTTTGCTATTGCGCCGAAAGTTTAGTCTTTTAATTTCTCCAGTGTCCATGCAATTTCTCCACTGAATGTCGCAACAAATGGCCCCGTCCGCAAGTATTTCGCCATCATGCAAGTTGCATATAAACCCGACATTGAACTGTCAGTCATACCCCAGACCCTAGCTTATAGATTGCCACTTCCGTTTCTGTGATAAAGTTATGAAATAGCGATAAAGATTCTTGGCTGAGAATGAATGCTTAATCTTACTTATTGGTACTAATATTAGCACGGATTTGGAGAGTGACTATTTGGGGCTTGACAACGAAAAGAGACGTTTTGGTGGTGAACAATTACATTTCTGGCGTTTGGATATGTAGGCAGCGCTTTGAAACATCAAAATCCGGAGTGTTTAGCCTCATGACGTGCAGCTAAAGCTGGCCGTTTGGCCTTGCCGGAAATGGACGATGACGCCTCGTTTTGACATGTTCTCCGTAACGTAGTTACCGTTGTTGTGGCCAACGTCCCCTCTGTTTCTAACAGATTCACCATCGCTCTTGCTCACTATCGCTCTGCATTTCGTTGACTACAGCATCCTTTCGAGATCTTCTACTGACAAGATGTTTACTAGGCTGCATATTCAAGGTATTTAAGAAGGCGGTTATTGTATTTTAAAGTGTTTAAAGGGCAAGTTCACACGGAAATGAACCTTTTTTTCTTGTACTTTTTCCACATAAAAAGTGTTAACATAGAAGTGTCATAGACAAAAATATAAAAACATCATATTTAATTAACATATTTTTTGCATTAAAACGATTTATATTTTTCACATTTACCAAGTGTTCTATTTCCATAACAAAAACACCATGGCTTATGTCCCTTGCAATATGACGTCATTGGTGCCAATTGATAAACATTATGACGTCATCATGCTTTGGTAGAGCCACTTCACGTGGTGTAGGTATAGTTTTGTGATTCTAGCATCTCAGATGCCAGCCAGAATTGTGTTATGCTGAGTCACCACTCCGCCGGAGTGTGTCGTAGACCATGTTGTTTTACCGCAAACTGGTCCTTGATATCTTTTGCGTTGAGAATAGACAGGGACCCAGTTGAATTGGCACCAATTACGTCATAATCTAAGGGGGATAACTCAGGCCTATTTCGCTCGTAAAACGAAGGCCTCATAACGACATATCACTTTCACACTATTGTGAGCTTCCTACTTTCACTGTGAAAAAAAATGAGTGTATATTTTCAAACACAGATACTAACTAATTCTAAAATTGCGTTTTGTTTAGAAAAAGAAAGAAAGTGATTTTTGCGTGTACACTTCCCCTTTAATACGTAGATTAGTACTGAAATTGCCAGTAGTTTGACAGCAGTATTGGTGGTGGTGACATGGCCGCCATTTGCAATTTTCAAAGTTCAGAAATATGCATCTTTTTAATGTCTATTCTGCTGCTGAAATGACTGTTGTCCATTTATTGGCATGAAGGATGATGTTGTTAAATCATTATAGATGTGATTTATGTATATGAGATGTAGTTTTGGTATTTATTGATCGGTAAACTGCTCTTTCAAACGTACGGCATACAACACATCAATTAAATGCCCGTTTTAATTTTTCTAACGCCTTCTCGTTGCCCTATACACCTCTGAGCGTGTGTCCGTCCATCTGTTCCCCCATTTAAATACAAAGCATTAAATAAGAGCTGTACAACGTTCTGTAGAGGTGTGCGGCGTGTATTTTATCTATATTTGTAGACTAGAGGCCCCTTGTCTTTTTTTGGCAAGGTAGTACAGTAAAATCATGTAAACTCGCGTACACTCGAAATATCGCTCGATACTAGGTAACTTACTAGTCTCTGAAGAGTTCCTATCGGCCCTATGGTCTAATATCGGCAAACCGCTTGTCTGGAAGCACGCATATTTCTCTATCTTTTGGAAGACCCCTATAAGTTTGAGTTAACGAGGTTTGATTGTACCCGATCTATTGTGGTCTATTGTGTATTTAAATGCGTTGTTTGAGTTATTTTCAGCACGGGAAGACATGATCCGGTATCATGTCACTCCTGCTGCGAGTTTATGGCCGTCGCTGGATGTGGAATCCGACTGTGTATGTATTTCATCTAGTATTCGGCGGAATAGTTTGCTTCTGTTGCCCATGTGTCGATGTCCTGTTGAACGTAACAATGCACGTGACTTTTCTCACTATCCATTATTGTCTTGAAAATAGCGCCATAACGCCCCTCTCCCAATTTCACATTTACATTTTTGTTTCGACCAGCATGTTTGTTGTGGCATACCGCCTCAATTCAAGTGTAATGTGTGGCTATCACTCTGAGTTTCTTTTGCCCTTTTTCACTTGAACACCTCCCATAAACCTCGCCTACTGACCCTCCTTTATCCCTCCCTCCCCCATCACTGATGTAGCGTCCCCAGGCTGCGTCCTCAATCCCCTCTCCCGACCCCCTGAGTGTTTTCACACCGTTCTGGGCCCGCCCTGACCACGGCGAGACGCTCCCCGCCCCAGTCACCATCACCTACGTCGATTGCTATCTTGCCCCTAGTGACGACGACAGTGCCTACTGGGTGTATGAGGACGAGGACGACGACAGCTTCGTGGAGGACCGAGAGGTTCATCCTCTGAGGAAGGCACTGGGGAGAATGGCTGCCTTCTGGAGGAGAATCTTCTCGTAGATTTCTCATCCAGTGTGTGTGTGTGTGTATGCGTGTTTGTTAAAGTATGTGTGTGCGTTTTGTATGTATGTTTGAGAGTATGTTTGTATGTGTGAGAGGTTGTGTTTTGCATGTTTGATTGGGTGTATGTGTGAACGTGTGAGAGGATGTGGTTTTCACGTTTCATGTTTGGTTGGTTGTATGTGTGACAGGCTGTGTTTTGCATGTGTGATTGGGTTAGCATGTGAGAAGATGTGATTAGCATGAGTGAATGTGTGAATGTGTGAGAGGGTGTGTTCCGCACGTGTGACTGGGTGTAAGTGTGTGTCTTTGTCAGAGATGATGTGTTTTGCATGTTTGATTGGGTGTATGTGTGGATGTGTGAGAGGTTGTGTTTTTTGTGTTTCATGTGTGGTTGGTTGTATGTGTGACAGGATGTGTTTTGCATGTGTGATTGGGTTAGCATGTGAGAAGATGTGATTTGCATGAGTGACTGGGTGAGAGGGTGTGTTTCGCACGTGTGACTGGGTGTAAGTGAGTGTCTTTGTGTGAGATGATGTGTCTTGCATGTGTGAAAAGGTGTAACTATGTGTGAGAGGGTGTGTTTTGCACGTGAGTTGGGTGCAAGAGTGTGTCTGTGTGTGAGATGATTTTCCTTCTACTTTGGAGTGGGTGTATGTGAAGATTTGTTTTGCAAGTGTGTCCGCGTATCGGTGTGTGTGTGTGTATGAGAGAGAGAGAGAGAGAGAGAGAGAGAGAGAGAGAGAGAGAGAGAGAGAGAGAGAGAGAGAGAGAGAGAGAGAGAGAGAGAGAGAGAGAGAGAGTATGGATTGGTGTCCGTTTATCTAAGACAACATTTCTCCATTTTGGTCTTTTTTGGCTTCACCCTTTTGACGCTTTTCTTGATCTAGTTTTCAATGTTTTGGCATACACTTTGGCTGATCTTTCGAAGTTTATTTCTCTTCTTATTAGAGGACATTTTTTGTGCTCATCTTTTGGCCCTGATTTAGAGAATCCTATCTTTAGGCACATGCCATTCTATTTCTTAATCATATATTAATAAATATTGATGAATGGTATACACATGAGTTTGTTTTCCTTCCTTCCTTGGATTTGATAATGACTAGGTGACAGCAATACAGCAGGATAAGTAGCTGATCCCATTCTTATCTTGAAGTTGTTAACAGAGTAAACCAATTATCCAATGAAGATATACAGAGGATATTTGCCGTATTCCGCTGTGTTGCTGTCTTTTAGCCCATTGTCTGCAGACTGAATCTGAGATGGAAACCCCGAAGTCTATACACATGGTTAATCATTGCAACAAAGCTGGTGACGGAGCACTGGATATTTTACGATTACTTCACTTACTAAAAGTTACATACATGCGTGGAGGATCGAGAGTGATGTCTATTCGCATTTTTGTGTCGTTTTTGTGTCACAGAGCCTTTATTTGTTTGTCGCACTAAGCTTTATACCAGCTATATGACGGGGATCTGTAAATAATCGAGTCTGGATAAGACGATCCAGCGATTGACATCATGGGCATCGATCTAAGCAATTGGGATATGATGACATGTAAATTGGTTGATGCATGTAATCATATCCCGTAGGTAGCTTCCAGATTGCCACTTTTTTTCTGACCAAAAGTTATGAAACAGCGAAAAGGATGCTATGTATAAACTTCAGCATTCCTGACTGAAAATGGCCGTTTAAACTTTTTTATTGAAACAAATATTACCACAGCTTTGGAGAGTGACTGCGGCTTAAAGAACGAACAGAGGGACGTTTTGGTGATGACGATAAAATTTGACGGTACTTTTCCCAGTCTCAAACCTACTTTTTGCAATTGCCCCCCTTTCTGGGACATATTGTAATATATATGTCGTACAAGGCAATGGCACTGGTGTACATTAAAATGACATTTTCTTTTAAAATATTAATCAGTTGAAAAGTATTTGCAGCTAAGGCTTCAACGAGTACTCGAGTACTCGGGGCCGGGTCGGTTTTTGTGGGACTCGAGTCCGTATCAAGGACTCGATAAGGGGAGATCACTCTGTTTCAATGTTCACATTGTTCATCAATATATTGATTCAAGCTTTAAAAAAATTGAATAATGTATTCTTTGTAGAAAGTAGATGTACATTAGAACAATTGAGAATGTCACATAAAATAGACGTAATTATTGGGTTTTTTTCCCGACTTTAAGAAATTGAATGTATCTAGGCGATTATTGCTACTTTGCTCCAACTCAAATGCCAAGTGTATTCCCTTACACAGATTAACAACTGATTAGCTGGTATATATGTGTTATTTCAGTGCTTATTAATCAAGCGACAGGTCGACAGTTTGGTACAGTTTGAAAACGTGACCAACTCATGAATGAATGAACTTAGTACTACATTTCCATATTTAGCGGCCTTAGTCTTGCAGCCCAGCAGCTGTGTATAGTACTGTATACGTGTATGTCAAGTGATGCACATTATCGATTTTCTTCCCGCGAATTATTGTTCGTGCTTGTTGGCAGGTGTCGAATGAAACGCTGATCGTCAGAAAAAAACTTGGTTTGTGTTCAATATGTATTGTAGTATACTACTCAAAATTTGATAAGGATCGTAGATATTGTTCTTAATAAAAAAACAAAATAACTGCGTAACTGGCAATATTGTGTTCAAGTGAAATCAAAAACGTCTCCAACACACGTGCACGTGCATTTCATGCCATGGGAAATGCGTTTCACATCACAGTTCATGCTTTTGCTACCATTGCACGATTTCCAATCAGGCAAAGGTGTCTGATTCATTCTGAAACTGTAAACTCAATTGAGTGTTTACACTACGTTTATCTACGCAATGCCCCCTCAACGTGTAAGGCATCGCCTGACGACAGAACAACTGGGCAGATGTATTGGAATGCTTGATGCTGGCTATTCACAACGTGACGTTGCCAATGCACTAAACGTCAGCCAGAGCGTTGTAAGCAGGGCCTGGTCCCGACAGCAAAATTTTGGTACAGCAGCACACCGACATGGGGGTGGTCGTCAGAGGTCGACAACCCAACGCCAAGATCATTTTGTGGCTCTTCAGGCACGACGTCATCCCTTCTGGACAGCAACCAGCCTACGTAACGACCTCCTGAACGCCTCGGGGGTGAATGTGTCCACTCAGACGATACGGAATCGTCTTCACAATGCAGGTCTCTACTCGAGAAGGGCATGTGTCCGAATCCCCCTGACTGTTCGACACCGGCGGGAGCGATTGGAATGGGCTGAAGATCATGTCACTTGGACACGGAACGATTGGGTTCCAGTTCTGTTCACCGATGAGTCCAGGTATTGTTTGGACTTTACAGACAGGAGGCAGCGGGTGTGGCGACGACAACGTGAACGTTTCCATGATGCCAACATCAGTGAACATGACCGTTATGGTGGTGGTTCCATCATGGTCTGGGGTGGAATCAACAGAGATGGAAGGACAGATCTTCATGTCCTGGAGAGAGGAACAATGACGGGGGTGAGGTACCGGGATGAGATCCTCGATGTGTACGTCAGACCCTACGCTGGTGCTGTTGGCCCTGAGTTCATCCTGATGGATGATAACGCCCGTCCTCATCGCGCCAGGGTGGTTGAGCAGTACCTTGAGCAGGAGACAATTGTCCGCATGGATTGGCCAGCGCGCTCGCCGGACTTGAACCCGATTGAGCATGTCTGGAACATGCTGCAGGTTGCCCTTTCACGCCGTAGAGCACAACCCACGACTTTGGCAGAGCTCGGACATGCCCTCGTGGAAGAGTGGAACAACCTTCCCATTGGGAACATCCGGGTGCTTATTGACAGCATATATCGACGTTGTCAGGCCGTCATTGATGCAAGGGGAGGTCATACTCGATATTGACACTTCATCGACTAAGTGTAATGATGGACTATCCCTCATAACTGTGTAATTCTTTCTCTTGTTTGCTGTTAACATTTTTCAATGAAATGCCTTTTGGTGTTTGCAGATTTCAAACATTCCATATTGATACAAGTTCATGCCGTTCATGAATTTTATTCATAACATGATTAAACACGTTTCTGAGTCAGTCATGTCTTTTGTTATGTTTGTGGTAACTTACACACATATCACCTAGTGATCCTTATCAAATTTTGAGTAGTATATTTGTAGACGTGACGTAATGTTTTTGAAGGTCGTGATTAAGATTAGTGCAGTTACAAGCAAACATTAACACTGAACACTTCCATACACTTTGACAGAAAAACAAATTCCGTGGACGCTTTCTATTTACATTCCAGTGCAGTTCAATTATACTTATAACATGTGTTAGTACTTTTAGATGACAATTTTGATCTAATGAACTAATATTCTTAAAGGACGTCCTATTTTCGGGTACTCGAGTCCAAAAATTTGGACTCGTGGAAGCCCTATTTGTAGCAGTCATATGAGAATGTGCATGTTAACATAAGCTCATGTCATTGGATAAATGCCATAGCAATCATCCAATGAAAATACAGAAAATAACTATCAATGCTATTCTATACAGCTCCAACTGCTATATATATATATATACACATGTATTTTGAAATTAGCAAAGTATGTGAATTAGAGTAACCTCCCTTAAGCGAGTATGTCGGTGAGTAACAAACTCCAGTTTTGCTAAATCCGACCTGGCCCCGAATACTCAAGTAGGCTACTCGTTGAAGCAATAGGACAGAGCCATATTTCTGACAAAGTCGGTTAAATTGCCTAACAATTAGCAGTGTTGCAGTCGTCCATCCACCAACTCAACCACCATTGCCTCATCTGCGATCTTTGTGATGTACGCAGGAATATGTGCCACTGGCCATGTTTCTGTAAGAATCAGACATGATACTCCATCCATTACAAATAACAATGTCTTATGTATATTTCACAGTTTTTATTATCATTCATATCCACCCTCTCACATGACCAGGTTTGATGTGAGTATGCTTACAGAGTGATGATGTTATGTACAAGCAGAGTACTAGCTATCGTCACACTGAAACACATTGTCTCAACACGTGCATCTCCTGTATACCTCAGCTCCACAAGAAGATTGACGGTTGTTCACTCATATTTCAACAACATAACTCACATTCCAGGTTTCCAAACTTCAGAAGTAAATAACTATTCATTTTCCACCTTTAATGAAATGAACACCAAAATGAAAATCCTCATAATTTAAGTTTTCGATGTGTGTCAAAATTGTATAACTTGGTTATGTAATATACACCTTTACCATGATACACATATTTTTGATGGGACAATCTTTCAGAAATGACCTGCCAGTGACATACAATTGTACAAATAAGCGCTACACAGAGGGCAAAGTGCAACCTATACACAGTTGTAACTACACATACCACTAAAATCCATAATACCAGTATATACAATTCATGTAACAAAGTCAACAATGGATTTTCCACATGTTCCGTGCCTTCCTAATTTCATCTGAACCAGTAACAAACTTTTGGTCAACCATCTGAAACAAATCAATGCAAGATACTTGCCCCAGACAGGTTACCTTGTAAAAGATTATTTGAGATGGACTACCTTTGTTCAATTAAAATAAAAAAGAACAAAGATCACTCATTTTCTTTTTGCTATTCCCACTTTTACATCTTTGAAGCCATAAGGATGCAGAAATGAATTTCTATTTTCACAATTGATATCCATACTTCCACTGTTGTTCTAAATTAATACAATGAACAGTGTAAGAAATAAAACAAATTGAGAAATGGTCACCATAAAAGTCTGTGTTCTGTGTCATAATGTCCTTTTACCATAATTTAAAAACAACCAGAATCATAACCCATAAATTTTCCTTCTGAATAGACATAGCTTTTCTGTTTGTATACCAAGTCCTTTGATTCCAACCAAATGACATTTACACAAAGACATGCATGCATATCAACATGATTACCTGTTAGGTAAACACAGTCACTCTCACGAGCAAGTGTTATTTACAACGAGCAAGGGCGGAAAGTGTTCACCCCATCACCATATAGAACTGCATAAATACTCAGGTGTGATCATGCCATTCTAATAACACTTGTGTGCATAAACTCTAAAGAAACACAAATGACGGTACCATGCATCGTCAATACATAACAGGTTTGTATACATTACACTTTGTTCCTCCATCACCTGTGAAGACATACAATTTTCTCTTGTAGTGTTGTCTCTATTTTTAACCAAATCCAGCAAAGGCCTGGTTCCAGTAAGAGGGAAGCTAGCGAGTGCTCAGATTACATCACACAAACTGCAATGCTTCCTGCTTGACAATGGTCACGTCCATATGTCGTAGCCCTGTTGCTCTCTAAACTGCTTTAATGGCAGGCAATGGTATACACTCGTCCTATGAGTACTGTATATATATACTACGACCCACATCTGATGTATGTATTTATGGGTGATGGAGGATCTAGTTTACACAAACCCATGAAGTATTGACAACAGCTACCATGCTTTTCTGAAGATGGACAGGTGATGAGGCCAGCGCCCACAAACAATAAAATCAGAGGGACAATAATCGTGAATGATGAAGAATACACTTAAACATAAATAATACAGGGTGAGCCTATATAGGAATGACAATGTACAAGAAAAATATATATCTCCACCCCGCCAAAGCTTGTGTGTCTGGTCCAGTGTTTCATGGTTACCAGGCGAACTGCCAAAAGATCCAGACCACATTCATTCACAACTCCCACAAAGAATTCAGTATGTGCTGCAGACTACCAGCTCCTAATGACTGGCATTGACCAGCAATATAATGAGGATCTGATACACAAGCTTCTTGATGCTTTGGATGGTGTGTGGTCTTTGTTGAAGTCCTTGTTGCTACAGCTGCAGCACATACTGAAGCCAGATGACAAATGAAGACTGTTCATGCTACCTCGTCACAATCACTTGCCAGTCAACTTGTTCGATAGCCAGTCGAGGCCCTCGTACAGGCCTGTACCTTGTGTAGCACATGTAGCTTGCATATACCACTGAAAAAGATAACAATACATTACAGGCATCATCATCAAAACGTACTTTGTTGATCCAGTTAATTGATTTCATCATTGACTGGCTGGATTCAAGGAATTGCACATGAATATTATGCAATTACAATGAAACTGATTTATCAGGGTGGTGCAGTTACCAGGGATTAATGGATCACGGGTATGTCAGGTGGTGCTGATAACCCGACCAGCTATAAGATGCTGACCCCACTGCTATTCAAGCTTTTCAGTATTTGCTCAACACAGTTGCAGAATTACTGAGTCAAAGTCACTGTGTGTGGGTGACGGAAAAAAGAAAAAGATGCCTATCTACCTACCCTATCAATCAAAACCACAAGATTATATTTATTGGTCCCTATGTCTCTTTGGCTTAATCATATCCTATTGGTAATTTTCCAGAGGGTGAGGTTTCCCAATGTACAGGGTCAAGCCATTGGGTTTTCACGGCATACAAGTTCACTTCTAGCATGTTCTAGGGGATGATAAAATCGACTAAAACTCATAACATTTGTATAAAGCATTGAAAGTCTCACAGATCAAGTAGTGAATGATATACATGACAACTGCTTACATCTCTCCGCAATGAATTTAGTCCTAGAGCCTCTGTCAGCTCAGCAGAGGTCTTGGCATTGGGCAAATCTTGTTTGTTGGCAAATACAAGAACAACAGACTCCCTCAGTTCATCTTCTTGTAACTGAAAAAATACAAGAAGCCGATCATGATCATGACATCAAGAAGAATCATTCCCAAACATTGCATAGATACATATATACCCCAACATTCAATCACTATACCATTCTAGACACATGATACAGTACTGGTTTACCCGGTGATATTATCAATATTAGTAACTATAGTGAGTGAATACTCTAAACAGTATTTCAGTTATACCACAGTGTGTCAGAAGTGATGTGTTCTTTTACTTTCATCACTTTGGTGAAACACACAACTATAGGTATGGTGCTGACAAACCTAGAAACATAATCATACATCTCTGTTAAAATGTCAACCTCTTAGTACTAAAAAAAAATATTACACCTTTATGTAGGCTACACACATCAACACTGACTGTCAACCACTACATTTGATATTCTTACACCTATATGTACACTACTATGTTAACACATCCAACACTGACTGTCAACCACTACATATGATATTATTACACCTATATGTACGCTACTATGTTAACACATCCAACACTGACTGTCAACCACTACATATGATATTATTACACCTATATGTACACTACTATGTTAACACATCCAACACTGACTGTCAACCACTACATATGATATCATTACACCTATATGTACACTACTATGTTAACACATCCAACACTGACTGTCAACCACTACATATGATATTCTTACACCTATATGTACACTACTATGTTAACACATCCCACAATGTCTGTCAACCACTACTTATGATATTATCAAACCAATATGCATGTTAACATTCCAACATTCGCCACATCAGTCAATGATTTAGTGCATCACATGGCCTTCATCAGGTCAGAATCACTATGCTAGACTTTTAATATCTTGGGTTACAAATTGTACTGAACATGTTGAGAAATATTCTGTTAGAGTTTGGAATGTAAGGTTGGGAAATAAATAAGATACAACATTTCAGATGGTTTTCATAACAATGACAACAGTTTTCTGAACATATCTCTGAATGTGCTATGATCATCATCAGACTCATCATTTGTTTGTTCTTTAATGCAGCACGCAGCAATATTGCAGGTTACATGGTGACAGTGTGTGTAAAAAGAATTAAGTCTGGGAAAGACTATCCCATGATTGACATCATTAGCATCGACCTACGGAGTTGGAATACGGTGACATGTATCAACGCCAGCGAGTATAATCATTTGATCACATTCATGTATGACAACCATGGGTGGCCACCAGAGTTTTGCAGATAATCGCTGTTAATGAATAGCATGTTATGGTACGTACATGTTTTTGTCAATGCTTTTGTTTGCATTCAGCATGTTCAGCAAGAAAAAACATCAATCTTTTAATCACTTTTAATTATATAGTGTTGGCGGTTGTGGATACAAAGTTTTGCCTTTTCATAAATAAGCCCTTTTGACATGTTTCACCTTGCCACATTTTAAGGAAAGTAGCACCACTTTTATCACGTGTATGATCATGACTATAAATAGTTCCTATGGTAACAGCAAAACAAATTTTACACACTTACCATTTTTGCGAGTTCTTCCTTAGCTTCTGCTAAACGTTCACTATCATTGCTGTCTACTACAAAGATCAAACCCTGAAAACAAAAGACAATGTTTTAGCCAATGATGGTTCTTCCAATACACCAGCAACATGCTACATGATTTTGATAAACAGGTGCTAACTACCATTTCTTGAGCATGTTAAGAAACGTTTTAAATCAACTAACCTTTTCCCAACACTTGCCATGCTCTATATATATCAGTCACCTTGAATGACCATACAATCCAATTTAATTGCCTCTTATAACAAGCAGT
This sequence comes from Haliotis cracherodii, assembly GCF_022045235.1. Lineage (NCBI taxonomy): Eukaryota > Metazoa > Mollusca > Gastropoda > Lepetellida > Haliotidae > Haliotis > Haliotis cracherodii. The sequence continues at coordinate 51,318,891 of NW_027266319.1, read as the reverse complement.
AGGAAAAATTAAAGGGTGCTGAGGACTCTAGTGGGGGCGTATTGTGAGACAGTTGACGCCAATGGTTAATCAACAAGAACATGGGTTTAACATGCGTATGTGTGACTGCTTGTACCAGTCCGGACTAATGCTGATTTTATAGTGCTAGCCCTCAGTTTAACATAAATAGCTCCAAGCCGACCAGTCCTTGTCGTATTCCCTTAATGCCGAGGACCAGACAGGGTAACAACAAGTATCATCTTTATTGTTTTATGGTATGACGCGGCCAGGGATCTAACCCCTGATCTTCCACTCTCAGGGCGGATGCTCTACCACTAGACCACGTAAGCAGTGATATATAAAAACAGAACCACAAGGCTCCAAAGCTCACTGTGACTTATGAAGCAAGGCTGTTATCATGCTTATGACACTTCAAACTTATTTTTATACAAACATCTTCAGCATGTTCAGTGAGTTAATGAATAAATTGTGCCAAAAAATATTTCCAACCTCTCTGAGTGCAATTTCATTAAAATCAGATCTTAGTTCTCGCTGCCGCTAAACAAAGATCTGAGGACATCCCATTACGCATGTCAACAAACGTTCACGAACTTTGACCGACCACTGAAACGACTAACAAGAAGTCGCAGCCAATTAGCAAGCAGCTCTCTCGAGCTTTAGGGCGCTTGTTTCAACCTTGGCGACTTCCATTTCAGACTATGCTTAAAAAATATGTTGACAGTTCTTTATTAAAATTTTGAAAACTGAACAAACGAACATTCCGGAATGTCTAATATATAGTTGTGATTGTATGGCAGTGCTTCCCACATACCGTGCAACGCCTCCTCCCTTCAAATGTTTACCCCACAGAAGCGAGAGATAGATGACAGTTTTGACCGTAATGGTAGTTCGGAATACCCTGTGTTAATGTTCTCGAGGTTAAATGATTAGAAAACACATTCCGACTGTCACTTTTAAAAAGGTTGTTCTGACGTGACCCGTAATGGGGTGTCCTCAGATCTTTGTTTAGCGATAGATCTTTGAAGATCTGTAATGACCATTTTGGCTATGACCAACCAAGGGGTAACTCACTAGCCGACACACTTGTCAAATTGGCAATAATTCTGGTCTGCCATTTGTGGGCAGTTTGGGCCTACTTGTACTTGTTTCAATATTTTCTTCTATATTCAAGGTGTAGGATTGTGAAACTGTGTCTGGGCCATCCGTGTCAAAGTCTTTCCTGCTGTAGCTCGAACAATTTCTGTTCAAAGTCAAGTTTGGTCTCCATGACTACTATTTGCGAAAAACCTACTTTTTTCAATCAGCTGATCCCAAAAATATTCTGACGATGTGCTGAAACATGGTTGCTGACACGATTTTCCAATTTTGCAACAAATGTCAATTTTAGTGCCCATCAGTTCCTTTTGTAATCATTGTCAGGATTGTAGGACAGTGATTTATTGTCATCCAAAATGTCCCAAAGATGTTTATAAATGTGATAGACATGACATAAGAATTTCCTATCAAAAACTGATAAAATCATGAAAATGCCTTAAGTCCCCTGGAAAAAACAATGCACACTACCATTATAGTAAAGATTTAGCATGTGTTTCATGGTTGGGGGGAGAGCGCAAAAAATTCAAATGATGTACCATACCATACCTACAGGACACCCTAACTTTCGACAACATAAAGGACCATCACAAACCAAGCTAACATGGTATTTATTCAGAGGAACATGTGGTCACCTGAGTGTTCTGGAAGTAATGCCTCCACAATGGTCGAATCTTGTCCTGGCCACCCACATCCCACACAGTGAAGCTGATGTTCTTGTATTCTACAGTCTCCACATTAAAGCCTGAAACAGTTCACCAAAAATACAGAAGTTGCTTTCGTCAAACATTGCTCACAACTATGACATCTGCACAAACACGTGTTTGATGCAAATTTGATAAGAGATTTCAATGACCTTTTACTATGAAATGTTTGAATAAGAACAAAATAGGAAAAGCATTTCTTACTAAAATTTGAATGATAGGTAAAACAACTTACCAATTGTTGGGATGGTTGTGACGATCTCGCCCAGTTTCAGTTTATAGAGAATTGTTGTTTTTCCAGCAGCATCAAGACCAACTGAAAATTTAAGCATGTGCTATAATCAATGTGTATCATTTGTATGCACAATTTACAACTGGAAACTAACAACACAATCTGAGACTAGGCATTAACACAATATTTTTGCCGAGCACTGGGCAGGGTAACAACAAGTACCATCTCGTAACGTGTTATGGTATGAAGTGAACACGGGGTTGAACCCCCATTTATCATTCTTTAGAGCATGTGGCATCAGCAGTAAATTGTCAACCAAGTCATTCTTGATTGGACAGCCTGTAGGCATTGAATGACACAATGCTAAAATTAGCAGTCCAATCGTATCACACATTTCTTCCCAATCTCCTTAAAATCGGATCTTACTTCTCGCTACCCCTTAACAAAGATCTGAGGACATCCCATTATGGGCCACATCAGACCGACCTTGCATGAACTTTGACCAACCAATGGAATGACCAATCTGAAGGAAGCTTTCTTGTGCTTTACGGCACTATTTTCAAATTGGCGACTACGCTTCGAAACACATTTTGTCAAATTCTTAATTACAAATTTGAAATCTAAACAAATGAACATTCTGGAATGGCTAATAGATGTCTAGATTGTATGGATTCAGTCTTTACACTCGTAACCACTGTTCGTGTTTAAGTTTTCGAGGTTGCATGATTAGAAATCACATTCTAACTGTCACTTTCATAATCCGGAAAGTGGCGTTCTTATTAGTCGGATGAAAGGTCATTCTGACATGACCCGTAATGGGATGTCTTCAGATCTTTGTTTAGTGGTAGCGAGAAGTAAGGTCTGATTTTAATGAGATTGAGATCCCAGTACTCAACATTCTCAACTTGCCTTACTGCGTACCATTTCATTACTGGAAATGTCTTGTAGCATAAAGACATCTTGCCCGGTCTTTCATTCAAGGTAACATATTTTACAGCTAAAAGTACATAAATAATGGTCTTCTGATTCGACTAAATATACCAAGAACTCACTCATTTGAGGCTGTGATATCTTTAATATTTACCGATATCGCTTTCAGAGGAGACATTTTTATTGGTTGTTGAGTTCAAACTAATGAGTAAGTGAATTGGTATATATAATAACAGAATAGAAAAATATATCAAATAATCGAGGATGATAGGCGACAAGTCTAGTTTTAGCTCTATTTATCTCTGGCTGTCAACATTTAGAAAATTAATTATTATACAGATTTTGACTACTCTTAGAGACACATCTGTCAAAGTTTTGCTACGAGGGTTGGACAGGTTTTTTATGTTCCCTTTCATCTGCTTAATTTTAATGCCTTAATGAGTAAGTTTCACTGAATACAGCAAGAAGATAAAAAGAAAGAAAGGACAAATAAGGAAGAAATATAGAGCTGAGCATTTCCTTGTGCCAGTACAAACTCCGGTACCTACGAGAGAACAAGGTCAGGTTATGGCATTGCAAGGCCTTGGACAGGAAGTTAATAGTCTGAAGGATAAAGTAAGCAAGTTAAACCCACAAATGCAAATTAAGAAAGAAAAAATGATATTCTAGAAAGGGAAAATTACAATTTGAAAAGAAAATTAAAAAGAGTCACTAATGAATTTGCTGTAAAGAGACAGAAATTGGAAACCCTTAAGCCAAATATGAGAGGAAAATATTTCAAAGAAAAGAATGCTCATGCTCAAACTAAAACCAGTCTGGCCAAAAATGCTTCAAAAGTCAAGAAAATTGGGAAGGAATTTGAATACACCCAACAAGAGCTGAAATCTTCAAAGGAATATGTAGCAAAGTCAACTGAAGCTTTGGAAGATTCTATTAGCACATTGGAAGAGGCAGCACAAAAAGAGAAAAGCATGAAGAATGACTTTGGAGTACTGTGAACAAAGACAAAAGAAACCGATTAATCATGAAACACTGTTTTCTCCAAGTTTAATACAGACTCCTTATTTTTTTTTTCATATCTTTTTGTTGTAGGTAAAACATCTCATGCTTAGGGAAATCGTCTGCATTCCCATAATAACAGGCACAATTGATACTGTACTAAAAACTGTGCCTTGAAGCTGAGATGTGTCAAAGTCATTTCTCTATTCCCAAAATTCAATTTAGATGAATATGCACCAAACTTGGACATGGATTACTGATGTTATGCTATAATAATATTATGGTTTAATTCAAATAAACATATTCTTAAAATGTTACCCCTTTTCATTTGACGCCATTTTTTAGACCAAAATGAAATTTCTGGCTCTCCACGGTAGTGTCAAAAAGAGCTTTTCTGAAAGTTAATCAGACAAGTGGGAGAAATACCATCCTATGATATGTATTTCTGAAGCTTAATCAGTGATTTGTTAACACAATATGCAAAATTCTAAATTTGACTGAGCATTGCTATTATATGAGTGTCTGCTAAACCAATGTGGGAGGAAATGCAGAAGTGAAGCAGGTCTCCATAACGATAATCCTCTAGACATATAATAATCACACCAAAGTTATGGGCTATTTACCTTATACCTATTTCATTTCCTGCTTTTGTATAAGACATAGCGTTAGGGAATAATAAACTTTAGAAAGTATAAAATTCCTCGACCTGTAGCTTTGAAATAAAATTAAGGTAGGTCTAACGGTACACTCGGGTTTTCTCAGTTCTTGTGTTTACTTGGTTGATCTATCCAGCTAACAAACATTACCGTGATTATACAACCGACACACTTCACACGTATCATACAATCAAAAGACAGAACGTAGACATATATGAAACTTGAAAGAAAACCTGTCACACTCACGAATCTATAGTACAGGAAATAAACTCACCCATCAAAATCCTCATCTGTTTTTTCCCGAAGAGTCTGTCAAAGACGCTCGACAATGTTAGACCCATACTGGTAAAATGTACTTAGTTCAGCAAAATAAATATAAACGGGACCTGAGGAATAGGTATGATCAACCTTTCTTCGTAAATGTTCAACCGCTTCACATGTGAGAACAAGTAACATGCATGCCACGTCAATTTAGCCAACCACTACCAGTGACGTCAGCGATAATGGCGGTAGCTGTCCCAGCATGCCCGAAAATCAAAATGTGGAATGTAAAGAATAAACACGAAACGAAACGATTTTATGAAACCGGTTCCGGAGAGAAACGATCATGTCCGAAAACCAAAGGGAGATAATCCGTCACTCCCCCGTTGCTACCTGAAACAAATATGGCGTAGCAGTGTTAGTTTTCGAAGTTCCATAATATTATTGGAATATTTACTGTTTTTTCTAATATCTTTCAAAATGGCAGCATCATTGAAAGGATTAGACCCAGATCTAAGAAAGTATTTGAGGATCAATAAGCTACCAGATATATATGAGGTAATTTATATGACAATATGAAGTCTCCAGTGTGTTCGCATTTTTAGCAATTTGAGGATATAACGTTCACTAGCAAGTGTAATTTGTTTTTCAATTTTGGATATGATTTATTATGATCATGCATAATTCATGCATATAATCGTAAAATATTCTAATATATGCATTTCCATTGCTTGAGCCATTGTATTTCTACTCACACATATCCATTCAACATTGGGTATTAATATTTTTGTCTTTGAATATCTGTATAATTGTACTCCTTTTAGGGTTCCAGTCTGATGGGTATTACAACTAACGGCTAACAGCATTTAAAAAAGATAATTTTACTAAATGCTGTTTCAGGTGACCTCAAATTTGCATGTTCATGTGTTGCTTAAAATGTGTCACACATCGCATAACTCAGCAGAGTTTCAAAATAAACAGTAATATGATAAACCTCAAAATTAAATATCAAAAGTAATCCATAAACAAACAAATTGGATGTCAACAATTGAAACATACTCGAAAATAGAAGTCCCACATTGGCGAGTGGAAACCTCATGAGTGACATCCATTATGGCCACATTTTCAAACATGTAGTATTTTGTATTAACTTTGGTAATTAGACATTATATTTACTTATGAAAGCATTTAGTTAATATTTTATGCAGCTTATGTTGAGATCTGCACTTACAGTGTCAGAAGTTTAGGGGAGGACTTGGGTCCTCTAGGTTCATTGGAGTTTACGTCACCTTGATGTTAATTATTATTTCATGGGGAATTGTAAATCAATATTCATTTACCACACTAACAGCCAATAAATTCCAGCTATATGGTGGCGGTCTGTGTAAATAATCAAGTCTGGACCAGGCAATCCAATGACCGATATCATGAGCATCGATACACGCAATTGGGATCTATGACACACATCAACCAAGTCAGCGAGCCTGACCACCCGATCCCGTTAGTCACCTCTTACAACAAGCAAAGTCGCCTTTTACAGCAACTATTCTACCCCATATCTTCACAGGTCTTTCACAACATGTAATCCGGGAGGCCTATCAAACATTGCTACAGTTTGTGTTGTCTGAAATGATCTGACTGTTATTTTTTTGGTGGATAAAAGTCGTTGAAAAGTTTTCTTCACTCACTCAGTATCAGATGTGTTGCCAACTGCTGTTCTGTTTTTGTGCTCACTGCACACCTCAAGCTGTTGCTGTATGAAGTAGTAGTGGGATGATACACTCATGCCATTTTTCACTGCTCGATACAAGTATCGATCACTGTCACACACAAAGTAAAAAATATCGATTGGTTGCTTAAATGTTTTCTTTAATAACTGTTACACCTTAAATATGGGCAGTTAAATTCTAGAAATATATATCTGTCATACATAAACATTTCAGGCTGTCAGCATAAACCATGAAATGCATCTTTCAACTCTTTTTTTTTCACCAAACTAATATTCTAATAAGAGCCCCCTATTTCTAATTGTAAGAGCACCCTGGGCGCTTATTACGACGATTACGGTAATAGCATATTGCAAAACTCTTACAAACAGCAAATTTCAACTAATCCTAATATGATACCTCAACTGTTTGGTAAGGACTACAGGACTAGTGACAATTTCTAATGCTGCCAAATACTAATTAGTAGTGAAACTTTGTCATGAAAGCGTAAATAAGTTCATCCTTTACACCATATTTGACACTGACAACTGTAAAAAGTCAGTGTGCCAGGTTTTTTGCCATCATGTCCATGAAAAAAAGGACTTAAGCGCCACAGATAAGAGTTCATGCAAGTATCGTGATACATTTCGGATCGTGAGCAAGGTATTGTGATCCGTTACAGATTGCACGGTTGGTGCATGTATCGTCCCAGCCCTAGTATGATGTCAGTATTATAGGATGTATCATGCTATCATGGGAAAAATATAATAAATACAGTCTGAATTGTGTTTTATTTGCCAAATATATTGCTATATTTATAAAGTATCGTCGCAAAAAGTAACTTGCTTTGAAGTTTTTGCATTGCTGAGTTAATCTTGTTTCTATTTTGACCACCCTTCCTATTGTGTTGGAAACAAAAGAAAACTTGTTTTAATGGCATTAATGCATAGGATGTAATTTGTCCATGGCAGGCACTCCTGACGGGCTTAGCAGTGATGTGTCCAGAGGATCCCCTACAGTTTATTCTGGACAAGCTCCGACTCATCAATGAAGTCGGACTAGAAAACCTGCAGTGGTATGTTTTTATTTAATTGTCAGAATATCTGAGTGAGTATGGTTTTATGCTGCTTTTAGCAATATTCCAGCAATATCACGGAGGGGGACACCAGAAATGGGCTTCACATATTGTACTCATGTTAGGAATCGAATCTGGGTCTTGGGGTGTGACGAGCGAACACTTTAACCACTAGGCTACCCGACTGCCCCCAGAATATCTGGATAACAAAGCAACAATATAGCTTATGACAATATAGCCATGGCCTTGTTCCACATTGTGTCTTCACGCTAAAGTGTGTCTATTAAACTATGGGAGTTGTGGTGGTCCTAGCGCTAAGATCGTTTTCTCGAACAAACCATTATTTTTTACCTTCATGATGAATTGAATTCTTCAGATTCCCAAGAACCTTGTTTTCTTTCATTAAGTTTTGCTGCCAAATTTATGAAAAAAGTTAGAAACTTGTATTTTCTCATTTTAAAAGAATGAAAGTAAACATACATGCTAATGTATGAAAGCTGGTCAAAATTCTGAAATCAACCTGTTTAACACGTTTAACACTGAATAAGTCACATATATCTGAGGTTAAAATGGTGTGTGAAATCATTGATGTTTAATGTTGTACTCCACAGCTATTTGTAAATAATTGAGGTTGGACCAGACAATCCAGTGATTGATATTATGAGCAATTATCCACCCCACTGGGGTAGGATGATGATGCACAATCAACCTAGTCACTGAGCCTGACCAGCCAATCCTTATAGTTGCCTCTTACGACCTACAGAGATTCCTAAGGACAAATTCTAACCCAGAATCTCTACAGGATCCCTGTATAGTTGCCTTTTATGACTACGTGAAGAGACAATAGGTCTTCAGCAACCAATGCTTGCCGTAAAAGGCGACTAATGGGATCAGGTGGTCAGGCTCGCTGACTTGGTTGATGCATGTCATCGATCCCAATTGCGTGGATCGATGCTCATGATATTAATCACTGGATTGTCTGGTCCAGACTCGATTATTTACAGACCGCCGTCATATAGCTGGAATATTGCTGATTGCGGTGTTAAACAACAAAACAACCAATCTTATGACTAGCAATGAGATGCTGGGGATGCATTTTACCCCAGATCCCCATGGGGTTCTGACTAAAGAGGATTGGGTGGTCAGACTCTGTGACATGACTGACTGTGTGTCATCTGGTCCAGTCTCAGTTATTTACATGCTGCCATGATACAGTTAGAATATTGTTAACAGCAGCATCAAATAACATGATAAGGAACTACATCACATAACAGCTCTGTCACTGAATACTAAACTAAATAATTTCCCTAATCAATAGTTTTGTTTGGTTTCAGCAGTCTGTTTCAAGCATGACTGCATGTCAATAACACTGTGAAGGTTTTGGCTCTGTTCATCAGTATAGTCAATAATCAATATGCATTTGACAAATTAGCTGTAACAATATAGCAATCACAAAAGGCAAAATTGGCAGCCTTCTTATCCCCAAAAGCATTTGTACTGCCAAGTGCAAATTCCTAATTTTCTCTGTGTGACTGGATTTTCTGTTCAGGCTTTATTGATGCCAAATGTCATGATACATATCTTAGAAGTGAGGTCATGACAAGATTCATAATGCCATTGATATGATATGAGAAAAACATGTTTTCAGTCATCTTCCTGAGGCAAGGGTGTTAACTGACTATAAAAGTCCAGTTTCCAGCTATATTCCAGCTATATGACCGCGGTCTGTAAATAATCGAATCTGGACCAGACAATCCAGCGATTGACATGATCATCATGAGCATCGATTCACACAATTAGGATACGATGCCATGCATCAACCAAGTCAGCAAGCCTGTCCACCCGATCCCGTTAGACGCCTGTTATGACAAGCAGAGTCACCTTTAATGACTAGCATGGGTTGCTGAAGACCTATTCTACCCCAGATCATCACAGGTTTCGGGCTTTGGACTAGTGGCAAAGTCTCAGACTAATGAAGTATTTTCAAATGTTACCATGGATTCACTTTGAGTGTCAGTGCCACAGCATAGCATTACATATGATGAATTTGTTCAGAAAACTAATGTTTTTGGTCTGTTGTCTAATATGACCACATTCTGCTTCAGGGATATGTTTGTTGAGGAAGATGAGAAACCAAAGATGAGGTTTTTCTCTGAAAGCAACCTGGACTTCTTATTCAACTTTGATGAGTCCCTGTTGGTGAGTGTGTGACAAAGAAGGATTATACAGTCCTGCCTCATTTATACAGACTTCAGATATCCCGCAATCTCGGTTCCCGGACGATTTTCATTCAAAACGAAATAATTACTATATAAATTTACCCGTATATATGGAAATTCAGTTTCCGGAACCGGACGGTCATTTTCATACACAAAACACTGAAATGCACACAAAATTGTCTCACTTATGTCTCAAAATACACTTCAGCTGGTGGTAATCCTTCCGCTGGTGGTAATCCTTTGATTCGTGAAATCTGAAATTTGCTACCAAGGTTTTTAATACAATCTTTTTGGAACCTTTGTTATTATTTGGGAAAACTTTTTTGATCTTTGCACAATTCCATTGTGGAGATGAAGAATTAAATCAGTTGACATACTGTGATATATAGGAAGTACTGTTGAAATCAGCGTTAAGTTTAACTCACTCATTGTTGGGTTTTGTGATTATCTTTCCTTATAAAGAGGTGGATTTTTACTCTTAACCTTATAGTGAGTGAGTGAGTGTGTTGGCTGACTCCGCTTTTAACAGTATTCCAGTTATATCACGGCATGTCAGCTTAATGTGGGAGGAAAGCCTGAAGTGACGCAGGTCTCGGACGTTTAGCACTTTGGTGAAACCCACAAGCACAGGTAAAAATCTATTTTATTAACAGATGTTTGTTTCATCCACATTGTCATTGTGTATATCCAACCTGGTTTACCTGGAGCTGACTGTATTAACTCATGCTATTCCTGCTTTTTATACAGCCAAGTCCAGAGATGTATGCTGTAGCCTATGGCCACTACAACACACACCTCAAGAGGATGTGCTACAGGTAACCTTTCACTAGGTTTAAAGTTTTCTGCTGGTATGGTTTTGTAATCACTGCACATCTGTCATGAATTGCTCTCATGACATAACGTATATAGAATACTTGCTTTCACTCGTCAGATACCAGAGCTATTCACTTGTTTCATAAATTGGTATTACACAGGAGCTCATTTAGTATTTTATTTTTTACTTTTGTGTGGAGACACAGTGGAGCTCAGAAAACAATGCGTGCATAGAATATCCACAATATAATGGCATGGTCTTCATTATGTACACTAGGTATGTTTTTGAGCTACGGAAATCTAAATATGCTGATCTGAATGCTTCACTCACTTGTACCAAGTTCTCAGAAGCCTCAACTCTGATTACCATATTCGACGTAATAAGCGCCCCGCTCTAATAAGCACCCACGGCAACATTTGCTATTATACTGGCAAGTGAACAATCCGAATTAGCCCCCCTTCCGAATTATCAATGTACACAAGACTTATTTATTCGTGTATAATACGCACTCGTGTATTATATTTACCCTTAATTATGGGCAATTAAATTCTGGAAAAATGTATCTGTCGTATAAAAACAGTTCAGACTGTCAGCATAAACCACAAAATTTATCTTTCAACTCTCTTTTTTCCACCAAAGTAATATTCTAATAAGAGCCCCCTATTTCTAATTTTGAGAGCGCCCTGGGCGCTTATTACGTCGATTTTGAATGCTGATTTATCCCAAACACGCAAGTGGCATTGGGATTAGTTGTGTAGTTCAAGGTGATTAGTGATAAGAGACACGGAAATGGTGCTGTCCCCTGGGTCTAGGGTATTTATTATGTATCAGAAACAGAAACAGAAACACAGATGAAATAATCTGTACGTTTATATAACTTATATAACTAAGTCTGCAGTGCAATCAACGGACCCAACTGACAATAACATACACACAGAGACACAGTATGCACAGCCCTCTGTAACACGCCATCTCTCTGCCAACCGTTACCCAAAACTAACTGCCCCAAAACTCTGCACGATTACATCACAATCGCCAAGGATCTATATGCATACACAACATTGCATGTCACGAATGCCAAGGGTTACCAACAGCCCTTGAACGTCAAAAGAAACTGGAAGTGATAGTGTTTGGAATGTTAAGGGAGATAACTCTGTAATGGCATAATGTATAGACCACTAGAAAATATGGCCAGAAATATACCATAGTGCCGTTTGATACACTGAGGATAAGTGATAATGTATTATGGGCCATGAACTTATGTCCCCTCTGTATTATGTCCTCTCTGTTTCAGTGGCTGGATGCAGTATCATCTACGTGAACAAAAAAAGAAGGAGAAAATAATGAAGAAGTTGAATATGGCAGCTCGACATCATTCCCATCGCATGTTGCGTGTACACCTCAACATATGGCGGGTAGGTGATGTGGTTGAGTCCCTGTCTTTATTCTAGGGCTCTGCTGGGGAGACAAAATGGGCAGTTGTTCATTATCCAACTCAGACTTCAGGATTGAATTTTTTGGGATGTTTAGTAAACTGATACCACATTCATCATTTGTATTTTTGTCAGTTTAAAGCTCAATAGATTTCCAGTCCAGTGTTTTCCATTTACTGTACCAAAGTCATTGATATTGACCAGGAGAACTCGAGATCAATATGTGTTTATACCAAGAACGTTTACGTATAGAGCTGGTTGAACTTTCTGTGTACCTGAGCAGTATGCCCCATAAATGGCATTTTGTTTCCACTTTAGGTGCATCAAAGTGTGACCATACAGTGCTATAACATTTATCTTACATTCCATTGGCCTACCTCGGCCACACGCACTGCTAATCTTGATCGAGCCACACTATTCCAGCATATATGGGCAAGTATGGAAACTGGACCTTTATAGTCAGTTAACTCCTTGCCTCGGGAAGATGACCAAAGGAGGCCGAAGTCACACCTGTTTTTCATACAGATTTCAGGTGGTGAGGTAGCCTAGTGGTTAAAACGTTTGCTCGTCACGCCCCGGGTTCGATTCCCGACGAACATGTGAAGCCCATTTCTGGTGTCCCCCTCCATGTTATTGCTGGAATATTGCTAAAACTGGCTAAAACTCACTCATACAGATTACAACACTGATAGGTTGTTGTACTGTTTCAGGAATGGATCAAGTACAGAAAGGGACGCCAGGCCAGTAAGTACTGGTCATTTGTGTACATGTGTTATTTATTGAATGTTTGGAATGTTTTGTGTGAATACAATATTTTTCAAAATATTATAGAAATATAATTTACTGGATAACAGAGGATATGAGCTGTCATAAACTAGGCCTAAAGAAATTTTGATAGACTTCTGCTTTGCACTAATGGGTAAAGTCATAAGGTCTTCTAAATAAATGATATTGATGAAACACAGTGGGCTAGAAAGCTGTGTGTAACATCCATCTGCACATCCAGTACCTCGTTGTAGCATCCATCTACACATCCAGTACCTAGTTGTAACATCCATCTGCACACCCAGTACCTAGTTGTAACATCCATCTGCACACCCAGTACCTAGTTGTAACATCCATCTGCACATCCAGTACCTAGTTGTAACATCCATCTGCACACCCAGTACCTAGTTGTAACATCCATCTACACATCCAGTACCTAGTTGTAACATCCATCTGCACATCCAGTACCTCGTTGTAACATCCATCTGCACACCCAGTACCTAGTTGTAACATCCATCTGCACAACTAGTACCTCGTTGTAACATCCATCTGCACATCCAGTACCTCGTTGTAACATCCATCTGCACACCCAGTACCTAGTTGTAACATCCATCTGCACACCCAGTACCTAGTTGTAACATCCATCTGCACATCCAGTACCTAGTTGTAACATCCATCTGCACATCCAGTACCTAGTTGTAACATCCATCTGCACACCCAGTACCTAGTTGTAACATCCATCTGCACACCCAGTACCTAGTTGTAACATCCATCTGCGCAACTAGTACCTAGTTGTAACATCCATCTGCACACCCAGTACCTAGTTGTAGCATCCATCTGCACACCCAGTACCTAGTTGTAACATCCATCTGCACACCCAGTACCTAGTTGTAACATCCATCTGCACAACTAGTACCTAGTTGTAACATCCATCTGCACACCCAGTACCTAGTTGTAACATCCATCTGCACACCCAGTACCTAGTTGTAACATCCATCTGCACAACTAGTACCTAGTTGTAACATCCATCTGCATGTCCAGTACCTAGTTGTAACATCCATCTGCACATCCAGTACCTCATTGTAACATCCATCTGCACATCCAGTGTCCTACCAGAAGTTGCAGCATGTCAGCCACGTGGCGGTCGGACGGGTCATCTTCCAGGCCTGGCATCACCACACCCTGGATGCTAAGAAACAGAGAGAGTACTTCGAGGTAACCACAGCCATTGTACTCACTCATGTATTAAATAGGCATCTTCCTGCATGCATTTGACGATTTTACCATATTCAATGTATTAGCACTTTGGGAATGTGCATTTTGATACAATTTAGTCAGTATATGACATTATTATATACTGTCTATGATATCTTTATTCTTAGTTCTTCCAATCTATACAAAACATGCATATGCAGAAAGCACTTAAATTTATTTTAGGTACTTATCTAGCCTCTGTGTTACAACCAAGTCAGCAAATCTAAAGTAGCAGCCCATGCTTCATATGCGGTCGTATACCTGGGGTATTTTACACATAAAGTAGATTCATATTCATCTGCCCGAGGCAAGAACTAGGCAGGTATTATGGAGTTACATTTTGGCTGGACTAACGAGTCTATGCTTAGTCCAATCAAAATCGCGCAACGAAATCGAAATTCGGTTCATAAACTGTCGTGAAGATTTCAGTCGATTGCAGGATTTGCAAAGCATATGTACCGCCAACTCGTTGTCAACAGATATTTTACAAATCCTTTTATGTTTTTAATCAAGGTGCTCAGGTGATTTGATGCACTTCGCAATGTAAGACCCGTTTTATCACAATATAGATCTTGAGTTTTGATCAGATCGTCTTGACTGCCCTCCGCCATTTTGTTTGAAGCAAATGCAAGTGATACGAGAGGTGGAATCTGACTGGTCCATAGGAGAGGCTTAGAAGGGACATTACTCATTATAACCACTAGTGGGGCTACAATCGAGCCCAGGAATTCCAGCCTAGTTCGGCAAGGGTGGGAACTGGACCTCTTGCCTCGGGAAGATGATTGATATGAGGGTATAACATTGCTTGTTAAAGTGCAGAAGACACGGTTAACATCATTGTGACACAGTTAACATTCCTTTAGAGCTCCTATCAAACGAAACACCTTGACAGTGTTAAGTATATAAAGAGATCAATGTAAACTGGACGAACAGATAAAGATTCGGTGGTAAAGAATATATTTTCTTTAGAATATAGTGCAGTGGCTGTTATGAATTTAAAATGTGAACATTCTCATAGATCTGCTTCAAGAGAGTGCTTGAATATGTTGAATATGGTAAAGTTATAATGATATTGGAAATGTTTTATGAGTGTTTTGAATTATTACATATTTTCTTCAGTGTTGAGTTTAATGAATAATGTGTATTGTTATGTTGATTTGGTAATACCGGTAATATTGATCCTATTGAAAATATTGTGACATTTTGCATAACTTTTTGTCCATATACTGTCTGTTTTCCCTATGTTTTATGAATAATGTTAAAATGTAAACATTATGTCTCCTGCAGCTGACACTGGTTTGTTGGCACGAGTGTCTTGTCAATATATATGTTCTGTATCAATCTTTTCTGCAAAGGATGAGGAAATATTTTATGGACTAATATTTGCTTTCTTTGAATACTGTGACAGAGTTCCATGACAGAAATACATGTGTTTATTTGAAGAATTAAAATTAAAAAAATCCAGGAAAAAAGTTTGGTTCCAACAAAATCATGTGATTCAATACTGATCATAACTTTTTTTTATTAATTCTGCTTCTCCAAAATGGACAGTTTGTAAAGTTAACACTATATCTATATTGTGATGGTGATACATATATAGCTTTCAAAATTGAAAACCTTATATTATGTCAAATTACTCATTCTAAAATTATAAATTATAAGGGGTAGTGTTTGGAAATTATTTTGAGAATTTTTTTTATGTGAACTGTACTTCATTTATTTGGAAAATGTGAATTTTAACATAATTACCATCTATCTAAAGACAATATATAGCTCCAGCTGGGGAATGGTCATTGAAACTACTTCACTAGTTCGTAACACTACACTCCACCATCGCCCGTCAGTACATACTACCGCTGTCTAGTGTGGTTAGACATGCATTTCCTTTCAGTTGGTTAATGAAGTGGGGCTTTTATAACTCCTGGTTAATCCCGGGTAGTAAACCCTGCCCTGCATGAATTGTGCAAATCCTTCGTTTACTTGCTATCAAGGCAATGTGAAGGGTAGATATAACAAGGATATGACACATGTTGAACATGTCAAACATCAAACATAGCCGTTTGTAAGCTGAGGGCTCAGTGGTCAGAAGGGGCACAGGTGGCCCAGTCGTCTAAGGCGCCGCAATTTGCTGTGCAGAGTTGCGTCCCTTAGGCAAGACAGAAACCTATGGTTGTGGGTTCGAATCCCGGTTCGCCCCGATTATGTTTCTAGGTTTCTCAGCACAATACCCGTGCTCATGGGTTTCACCGAAGTGGTAAACGTCTGAGACCTGCATAACTTCGGGCTTTCCTCCCACATTAAGCTGACACGCCGTGATATGACTGGAATACTGTTAAAAGCGGCGTTAAACCAAACTCACTCACTCACTCTTTCACATGGATGGTTTCGCTGTACCAAACACTGGAACCAGGCCTTGCTTGACTCATTGGGTGGTGTCAACTACGCTGCAAACAGCTGTGCATGCATGGGTGATGGGGGCACATGCACGTGTATACAGAACTGTAAAGTGTTGAGGATGGGCATGGTGGCAACCTTTTTTTTAAGTCTAGATCGTATGACAATAGTGTCTGACAAACTCGATGAATTAATCAAGAGAAGAGCCCTGCCTGTAATGTTATTGAGCTATATGTATGAAGAAATGAAGTTGTGTTAACCAACATGTCAGATTTTTATGAAATTTTCCAAGGCTATTAATGATTTTCAGAAGATTAATTTATGTTTGAAAATTTTGAATACTAAAGGCTGCTGATATTGAATATTTGTTGGAATGATAGTAGCATAAAAACCTAACCTTGTGTTTCCCACTATATCTGTCACATTATTCAAGTATATGATACTGGTTATAGGATATTATGATTGTAATACTGCATTGGATTTGTATGAAAGTTAGATAGGAGATGAGTTAGTGTGTAAATCTGGTGAAAAATTAGATAGTTTTGGTGTCTGTTTGGTACGTATTTCCATCAAAAATACATGTGAGAAAGCAAAAATCGCAATGTAGAGTTCTCATGTATAAATTATCTCAGATTTCAAATGTTCATTTTGGTTGCAATTTTTACTCCTGGATTATCATGATTATTAAAGTCAAAATTGTTGTGCCGCATGTATTTTTGATCATGGTACTAATCATGTTTGAGAAACTTGTATCAAGAATTAACGGATAACACTTTGCACTGGCACTGCCTGGAAGTCCCTGGCAAATTTTGCGATCAGGTGATCAAGAAAATTGCCAAATTGGCTCATGATTGTGAATTTCTAGTCCTGAGCTAGAAGTATTTCCATACAACGCTACAACCAATAGTTTTCTATATAATTCAAGTGTGGAATTTTGTAAAAAAACATTTATGTTTATTTATGCTAAAAAATTGATGAAAATTGACAAGGAGATGGAGAAACTATCCAAACAAATGTTGTAATCTACATTATTTTTCACAAAAACAGATGATGAAGTGCAAAACAGTATTCAAAAGTAAATAACATTGGGTGTCGTCTGCTCCTTTATCATCACCCTGTGTGTTACCTGGCAACCAGTGCTGGAGACACCTTAATGGATGAGGTGGTCAGACTCGTTTCCTTGGTTACTTGCCATACACATGTGTGTGTATTGTTGCCATGAGTGAAACATTAAGCCCCATTTCACCTCTCCACCACCTCAAGTCAATGATAGTGCTTTCAAATATTTAATGTGAAAATTATTTTTGTTACATTGATATACCTAAGAAACTAATATGGGTTATTTTGTGGAAATACTGATGGCCAATGGACGTTTGATTTTGCAGAAAATCTGCACAACTTGCCTTGTTGGAGTTTTCAATACACAGCTCACTGGACATTGTAGAAATTACTTTACATGATCTAACTTCCCAGTATTGATCCATCCAATTCAAAATCTGACCACAGCTGAATAAATAATTGACAGCTGCAATTTGATGTACCACAATGTGTTGCAGCTTTTGCAGTGTTGCAACACAATTTCAATAAAATCCTATCTTTTACACCCATACGATATCTCCCTGCATGGGAATCTAAGGACACCTCCATAGAAGGTCACAGCAGGTGAACGCAGATCAAAGTTTGATTGCCCGTTCTAAAAGAAGGATGTGTGGGTTCTTAAACCAAACAGATGTCAGCTTTCTAAAACAATTCAGCTTCATTTCATTAGCTCCTTGATTCAGACATTTCGACTTTAACACAAGAAAAACCGAATAGATCAGAAATATTCCTTCTATGGTAGTTCCTTCTGGACTATATATAATGTCACATCCTTAATTATTTACATTCGGAACTGTCCAGGTTAATTTCGTTTTCAAGATATAGAAGTCAGACATGCAGGTCTGAATGCTTTGCTCACTCATACCGAGCATTACACCAGACATCATCTCCTTTGGAGGTGCCATCAGATCTTCATGTAGAGAGGTGTCTTAGAGAGTAAGAGATCTGATGTTATAAGACTGGCATCACCACACTCATTTCTCTTTTGGCCAAAACATTTCCAGGGGCATTTGTGTCAAAATTGCATTGATATAAGAATTGATGATAATGACTCATCAGAAAACGGAACTTTTATGCCATGCTTGTCGTAGATCGATAAATGTTCTGATAATATCAATATGCTTTCATTACTCTGACATTCTGAAAGAACAATTTCTTTATTAATTATTTTGTCTTCAAAACCAGTTTATCGTCTCATGTATATTTATGATATATTTTTAGATTAGACCTTCTATTTGTTGACTTTATCTGTTAACAAATCAAGAAAAGTTGATTTTGTTAGATGATTCAAGGAATTATGACTTTTAGCCGACATCAAAGTTTTATTCTTCTCCCCTTTATCGATGCTTAAAATCGAACACTGCACTGCAGCTCAGAGTATACACATGCACGAGTACTGAACAGGCAGGCTTAGCCATTGCATGTACTCTTACCAGTCTACATGAAGAGTGCAGTACCTGTATATGGTTTAGTAGAATATCTCAAGGAACTTGCAGACTTGCAGTAACAAATCAATGTAGACTTGTTACATTATTTAGTTATGTTTGTATATGTTAATATTATCAGATTATTATCGGTAAACAATCATGAGGGGCATAAACATCCGCCACTGCTGTGAACTAAATCACAATTTACAATATGATGGAAACACCTAAGGCGAGACCAACTTTATTTCTTGTTTTAATCATTTCTAAACCAAGTTGCAGGTGGTAAATGAATAAAGATTTTGTCCCTTGGTACATTAAAATGAAATTAAAATTTAAGATATTTCCATTAAGAAAACAGTAACTGAGGATTGTAGTGGGTATTCAAGAACTGAGGATATTATCACGGAAATAGCTGCTGAGTGTTTGTGTGTAAGAGTTTGGGTTTTTTTAAAGGTAAGACTTGAAGCATGAAGTCACTTTTTTATTTTTCAACAATCACGGTAGGATAATCCATGAATAAAATTGGTCTTGCCTTATATGGAAATCTGTTGTGGAATGGCTGGAATGTGAGGAATGATGCTAACGGTTTTGTTTGTTTTCTTTTTGAACTACTAACATTACAGATAAACCTAAGGGTAAATATACAAACACACCATGTAATATATGCAATGTGTATTGTCCATAGTGCATAGATGCTCTGTAGATATGTATGTGTATTGTGCTAAGGTCATATATATCATCTTTGGCTTGTAAATTAGATTGTTGTCATATATGTAGTGGAACCATTTCTGAGGGTTATGATATTGATAAGAGCTTATATTCTTCCTGTCTTATAATAAGAAACACATTTGGCAAGGATTTGGAAAGAAGTAATAGATTTTGATATCAGATATCGCAGGCAGGGTGTAGTTTGGTAGGTTATTCATGATGTGTCTATTAAAACATACTTTTATAAAGCAAGTTGTCCTTGATGAACTAATGAAGATGGTAGATAATAACTTCTCTTATAATATCAAGTAGTTTAGAATGTGATCCCTTACCCATTCCACAAAGTGATGTTAGCGCTATGATGTCCTTCATTATCCAGTGTGTTAAGTCTCCACTCTGTAATGATAAATACCTTGTACTCTTCTGCCACCATACTTTTGTTTTGAGTCTGGTTTGAATGACACAACTTTTAAAACAGATGTCGAGTCAAATTATGCTGTGTTTTCATGATTAAACAAGTGTTGATGTCACCAGGACTCAACTCAAATTTTGTGTGCCATAACAGACAGGACCAGAATGTCCCATCCTCTGTTTTAATACTGAGGAAAATCTCTTTTCATGTTAAAAATCATAACAGACACTGGTGACTGAGTGAGTGAGTTGGATTTAACGCCGTTTTGAAGAGCATTCCAGTTATATCACGACTGGTCAGTTTAATGTGGGAGGAAAGCCCGAAGTGATGCAGGTATCAGACGTTTACCACTTCGGTGAAACTCACAAGCATGGGTATGGTGCTGACAAACCTAGAAACATAATCGGGGGAACCAGGATTCGAACCCAAGATCATAGGTTTCTGGCATGTCCGAGGGACGCAACCATGAGATAGCTAGATATGTATCTATGCAGAACTCGTGTTCAGAAGAGGCAGGTTAATAGTTCCTTGATTTCAAGCTCATGAACAAGAAGAATTCAGAGAAAGAGTTTTGTGATTAGAGAGATGGAGCTGGGGACGTCACTTCTGATGGTGGTGAATGGGTCCAGGGTATCCTAGCAGAATGGATATTTAGTCCTGGATAATTGAGGATGGTGCTATGATTATCGTAAGTCTGTTAGAGTACGTCGTTGCTCTAGGTCACTTGTGGACAAGGGTCTTGGTCCCTAATGTCCATGGCCCCATTTCCCAAAGTGATCATAGCTGTACGACTTCTGTAAATTTATGTTTAAGTTTGATTGTTACGATAGTCACCGCTCTAGAATTGTTTCGTGAAATGGGGACAATAACTGTAGTATGATACTCATGCTAGCTGAACCTAAGGATAGTGAGAAGGACTAGCCACATGCTATGGAAGACTATCCTGGTTCATTACTACCTGTAACATTTGTCATCACTATCCACTCCTACTGTCCTGTAAACAACTTCCTTTCACAAGCACGATACACTTTTTCAGCTCACATGACTGAAAGTCAAGTGAACTTATGTCATAGCCTTTTTGTCTGGTGTCTGGTGTCTGGTGTCTGAGTCATGCGTTATCTTGCATCCATCGTAACATCTCCACGTCAGGACCCACTGGATCAATGAAGTTTGTTTGGTTTGGTTTGTTGTTTAACGCCGCACTCAGCAATATTCCAGCTATATGATGGCGGTCTGTAAATAATCAAGTCTGGACCAGACAATCCAGTGATTAACATCATGAGCATCGATCCACGCAATTGGGATCGATGACATGCATCAACCAAGTCAGCAAGCCTGACCATCCGATCCTGTTTGTCGCCTTTTTCGACAAGCATGGGTTGCTGAAGACCTATTCTACCCCGGATTCCTAGGGGCCGGATCAATGAAGTGGAAACTTCACGTACTTGTCCCCACTGATGATGACTTCTGAATTTGTTTTAGAGGTTCGAATCGTATTTTCAATATGGCAGCTACATTGAAACCCATTTATGGCCACGAGTCAGCCATTTCTGCCTAAATTATACTGTTATGCTCTTACATTCTGTCATTTTTGGCTCTGTAAATATCTTCTGTAAAATTGACAGGCTGCAAGCTGGACTTGGGCATGTATGGTTCTCCTTATGATGACATCACATTTTGTTCATGTCTTTGGGACTTTACTGTGCCACAACTGGAAGAATTGTATGGTATTAGAAAATGCCATATTCTCCCTAGACATATTTAGGAGACATATAAGGCTCAGAGTTGAAACTTTGGGTAAAGTAAATGTTATACTGTTGTACATTGCAACAATGTACTAAAGTAGTTCATTCATATTTCCAGATTTGGAAACATTGTGGAAAGTTTTCTTTCATTTTTGGGCTCAGTATTTAAGCAAAAAATATTTGAATAGCAATGTTGACAGCAACAAGGGTTGCTTTTGTTAACATTTTAAACTGTTGACGACATCTCCAGGTGAGCTACAGTGCCATGCACTATCTTATGGAAAGGAGGGGTGCATTTTGTCACTATAAGCTAACATATACGTTCTAGATGAATACAAATACAGAGCTACAGATAAGCAGCGTAAAATTCCCCCCAAAACTATTCAAAACCCAATTACTTTCAATTACCTTGCATACAGAAACACATGCATTAAATGAAAATCTCAATTGTTTGAAAACAGCACGCGTAAATACCCAACAAAGTTTTTTCAGCATGAATACAACGGAGCTAATTTCTGAAACACAATTACGAGCTAATTTACTTTCCGAGTCAAGCCTATATTTAGAACCGTATAATATACATCTAAAACATTATTTCAATTTTTTTTAAATCTCAAAATGCTTACTCATTTGGAGAAAAACCTGATAGAGTGATGAATAGATGAGTGAAAAAATATTGGTTACCCAATGAAAAATGTAATAACCCAATTAAGATAGTAACCCTTGAGTAAAAACTCAACTGCTCAAAAAGTTATCTCGAACTCTGCAAATAATTTGTGAATCAGTTTGCTCTAGGTGATGTACTATTTTTGTTGAAGGTATATAAATAAATGAATTGGCTATGGTGTTATTGTATTCCTACTAACTATGTAGGGCTGTACATATGAGGTATGCTTCATCAGACATAGACAGTAGGGGAAAATCTAATAATTTTTTTATAACAACCTTTTGTATTTCATTCTTAAAGGACTAGAAAGATCTTAATCGCACACAGCATTACAGTATACTTATCAGAAATTTGCTATTCATGTGTACAATTAAGTGAATTGCCTTGATTGTCATAGAGTATTGCAGTTGAGTTTGCTAGAGATGATAATTTGCTACATGCAGAGCTTATTGTATCACCCGCCTTGCAAATGTAGATCATCCTTGCATGTGAGAAATGTGTTCATTGTGAAAACAGGACAAATAGAGCTGCAATCTATTGACTTTAACAGTAAAAACAGGAAAATTTACAGATGGAGACCCTTGCACCTCCCACCTCCAAACTTAAGGAATAGGATCTTAGCCGACATCAAACTTTGAACTCCTTCCTTATATTGATGCTTAATTTCAAACACTGCACTTCAGAGTATGCACATGCATATCAGTGCTGCACATGCAGGCTAAGTCACCGCGTCTACTCTTACTCCATCCTCTGTATCTCCAGGGCATATATTTCGGTAAACCTACACCGACCCTTGGATCCATTCGCGAGTTTTGTGATCTTATATTACTTGCCCTTCATTTTCATTAACATTTTACTGACCAATCAAACAAGGAAAAATGGTAAGGGAGGTAATTCGTATTGCCTAGAAACCATGAAGACATTCTTTCCCTCGAAAAGATTTTTTATGACTTCCTTTAGCGTGTCAGTCATTTTTTTAACTGTAACCAATGGGACTGGCCACTGTACTGTTGATATTGCCAACCTAATGGGGAGGCAGTCACATTCTGATTCGTACTTAGTAGCGAGCCAATTAAGTTGACTGAAGGACATCAAGGGCAGATAATTTGAGATTGCGAGAACCACGGGAATGGATACCGGGGTTAGTGTAGGTTTACCGAAATACTAGCCCTGGGAATGTAGAGGAGACTCTTACTCTTACTCATAGAACGTTAAATGCTACAGGTGCTTGCAGCCTCATGACCTGAGTAACATACCGACCAGGGCTTTATCACTGGTGCTCTTCCATGTATATCTGGCTCTGTGGCTTTCACTACTAACATAACCTAGTGATGTGAATGACCAGTGACTTACTGAAGTTTGTTTAGTGCTGCATCAGCAGAAATGAATCTAGCTGTTCATGGCTTGTGGGTTTTATGCTGTAGTATGTTTAGATCGTATCACTGCAGTATGTTCAGGACCAGTTTTAGTCAGTAATTCAGAGCTGGATTTAGGATTTTACGAAGGTGGGATTCTCAACCCACGAAATTACCAAAAATAAATGACGGGTTTACAGGTAAGGTGTCTGAAAAAGACAGGTGCATACCCATTTTTTTAAAACCATATAAACATGAGCCCATGTTTATTTCATGCCTATCAACTGAGGGGCCTCATGGGAATTGGGTGGTCACAATGTCTACTGAATGTGGATAGTGAGTTGATTATATTGGGATATAGAAGGTGATCAGGGGGAAGTATTTTTCTTGGTTGTGATCTGCCTGCTTGTGTGTCATCATACCTCGACAGCTTGGAGCGATGCTCACGCTATTGACCACTGGTTTGTCTGGCCCAGGCTTGATTCATCCTCGATTATCCAGTGTTAAATATTTTCATTCCAATGTGATACATATCCCGGACTCATTCACCACCATAGCTTTGCATTGATTCCAGTTTGAAGGACACAATGCTTAAAATAGCTGTCAAATTAAATTACATTTTCTTTTATGAATGAAACAAGTGGCAATCATCAGTTGACTCGACTTCTCATTAAATTAAGATCTAAGTTCTCGCTCCCGCTAAACAAAGATCTGAGGACATCCCATTGAAGGTCACGTCAGAACGACCTTTCGCGAACTTTGACCGACCACTGAAACGACTAATAAGAAGTCGACATCAGCCAATTAAAAAGCAGCTTTCTCAAGCTTTACGGCACTCGTTTCAACCTGGCGACTTCAATTTCAGACTACGCTTGAAAAATATGTTGACACAGTTCTCAATTAAAATTTTGAAAACTGAACAAACGAACTTTCCGGAATGTCATACATATGGTTGCGATTGTATGGCAGTGATTCCCACATACTGTGCAACACCTCCTGCGTTCAAATATTTATCCCACAGAAGCGAGTGATAGACAATTAACGGAATCAACGGAATCTGTCGTACGGGCCATAACTGTCGTTCGGAATACCCCATGTTAACGTTTTTGAGGTTGCAAGATTAGAAAACACATTCTGACTGTCGCTTTCATGATCTGGTATTCAACACTTTGATTGGTCGGATGAAAGGTCGTTCAGACGTTACCCGTAATGGGATGTCCTCATATCTTTGTTTAGTGATAGCGAGAACTAAGATCTGATTTTAATGAGATTGACTTCAAAGATAGTATCAAAGCAAAAGGACTACCCTCTCCTGTCTTAGTACTCATGAAAAAATCTTTTCTAGCAAAACGAGTATAACAGTCTTCTGATTCAGTTAAACATATTGAAGGCTCTCTCACCGAGACAAGGCTGAAATTTTTAATTTTTGCCAAACTAACTTTCAGAAGAGGCATTTTGATTGGTCATTGAATTAAGCTGATGAGCAAGAGAAATTCTCTGTTAAGTTTGTGATAACAGAGTTGAAGCTGGTGATGTGATGGAGAATGGGTTCAAGGTATGTGTCAAGTGTAGAGATACAGGGTATGACACCGTAGATATTTCAGGATGGGCTTGACATCTTAAAGAACTGCAGTGATATCGTTAAATCTTTCAGACTACATGTAGTGTAAAGCTCTATTATTGGTTATTGTGTTCTCATGGTGGTATGTTTTGAAAAGTAGAATAGTTTTGTATAACTTCATTTTCTTTAAGTCTTTTGTTGTAAGTTTGGTATCTTTTGGATAATTCAATGTTTAATGACTAAATAAGTCTGTAGAAGTCTATTGTGAGTTTGTCAGCTAGTATATATGTGGTGTTAGTGATGGGAATGGCTTATGCGTTTATTTGATTTGTTTTCACTTTTTTGTTTTATGATTTTGGGGAAGGATGAAACTAATTGGTATAATTGATATCGCGATAATGATTGCAGAGTTTTATAGAAATACTCTTGATTAAAATATGAAGAGTTATATTCTATGTGTACTGCTAAATATATTCAGTGTGAGCTCCTACTGTAAAATAACCAATTTGTTTAATATCATCATAACTTTCTCCTTTAACTATAATATTTTAATTTAATATATTTCATACCTGCTTCATTCATATGTTAATTTTTCATATCTTAAGCTATGATATACTTTTCAGCTTAATTTCTTGTTGTTGACATATGTAAAGGGCATTATTAAATATTGTTATTAATTTCTGTTACTAAATTTTATTCAGTAATCCCATTCACAATATATTTTAGTTAGGAGTAAGTCAAGGTTGTGAAATAATACCAATGTCACCCTATTCAGCTCCTGTTGTGTACTGACTGTTTCAGCGGCTGGAGCGAGGGGAAAACATGGATGACGATGACCTCTTCGGCCAGGGTACAGGGGAGGCGAGGGACAGCATCTCTACACTGCCGCGCAAAGTGGCGGTCAAGGTGCTGGCCATGATAATGTGTTGTGATATAATCACTTGAAGATGTCCGCTGGTCTGTCATACGAGTGTTTATCTCTCTCTTTAAATAGATATTTCTGAAAGCATTGTTATTTAGTCTAACTAAAAGAGAAAGGGTTAATAATGTGCTTTTGTTTGTGCTAAATGCACTTGTTTACAACCGCGCCAAATTCACACGTTACTATTTGGGCATGGAGGGAAATCATTACAGTGTCACATGCAAGAACAATTAATAGATTTAACTTTTTAAAATAATTTAACCATATATGGATATGAAGTTTATCTAATGGAAAATATCATGCTTTATACATGTTAATGTGCTATTTTTTTGGTGAATTGATAGAAATATGTGCTTTTTCATATTTTCCTCAATTTCTAACGTGCAACAACGTTCCATTGATGATGTCAGGCAACAAGGTTTCAATGCAGTGACATCATAGATTAATAAATGTGTTGGCACTCATAATTCCCATTTGGCTTTGCCATAAACAATATGTGACATATAAAATGGGAATTAATTCCCTTTTTGTTTGAGATATAGTGACATTTCTATGACAATTATACTTTTAGTCTATGATTCCTGGCGACACTGCTTCATGTCAGCAATAGATTGATTTAGAATATAACATAAAGCACTCCTGCTTCGCGACAGTTGGAGTTTTGTAGTGAACACAAAACCATTATGCAGCAGATATCCTTCCAATGAATTAGGGGC
This sequence comes from Haliotis cracherodii, assembly GCF_022045235.1. NCBI lineage: Eukaryota > Metazoa > Mollusca > Gastropoda > Lepetellida > Haliotidae > Haliotis > Haliotis cracherodii. The sequence continues at coordinate 51,291,746 of NW_027266319.1, read as the reverse complement.
GGTCGGGTAGCCTAGTGGTTAAAGCATTCGCTCGTCATGCCGAAGACCTGGGTTCGATTCCCGACATGGGTACAATGAGTGAAGCCCATTTCTGGTGTCCCCCGCCGTGATATTGCTTGAATATTGTTAAAGCGGCGTAAAAAAATACTCACTCACTCACTCACTCCAATGAATAAGATTGCAACTAGGGCTGGGACGAGTCTAAATTTACTACACGGGTACCCTTCCCCCTATTACCCGACTCTACCCGGGTACCCACTGTAGGTCTCAGGAGACGTCTCAAAATGTCCGAGTCTTTGCAAAGTCCGGGCAAGCGTATTTAGATACTCGTATTAAACAATCTGGTCGTTCATACACTGAATCAAGGTATATCTTTATTCAACCATATGAAAAATCAAAAGGAATGGGTGCATAGTCAGAAGGAAATGCGAACATTAGTGACTTGTACTGTAACCATGGAGTTCTAGATAATTTTTGTCATTAAATAATATATCACGTGACTAACCACGGGTCCGGGTAGTCCTGTGGGTACCTGGGTCCTACTCTGTACCCACCCGACCCGAGTACCCGAGTTACCCGTTACGCAACACAATACTACCATTTAGTTTACAGCTATTTATTTGTCATGCAGGATTTCAGATCGGTTTCCTTTCTAGGGCACTGATACCAGTAAAGATCCAGGTCTGAATAGGTCTTCAGCAACCCATGCTTGCCATAAAAGGCGACTATGCTTGTCGTATGAGGCGACTGACGGGATCGAGTGGTCTCGCTTGCAGTTTTTGTTGATGCAGGTTATTGTATCCCAATTGTGTAGATGGATGCTCATGATGTCAATCAATGGATTGTCTGGTCCATACTTGATTATTTACAGACCACATCATAAATCTGGAATATTCCTGAGGGCGGCTTTAGACAAAAAAAACCACCAAAAAACAACCAAACCATCCAGGACATTGACTGATTGTTATCAAAATGTCCTCAAGATGTTTATTAATGTCGGTGTTGGTATAGGAAAATGTCCTTCCAGAATTTGCTAAAACCATGTAAATGTCCTGATGATGTTTGTCTCCATGAAAATCACTGGTGATGATTTCTTTCAGATATTTGGATACCTGGATGTTGCCGACATCGCCAACTGTGCCTGTGTGTGTCGGTCCTGGAAGGTCCTAACTCAAGCCAGCGCCCTCTGGAGTAGGGTAGGTGTGACAGTGCCAGGCTTGTAATGAATAGCGGTACACTTTGTCAGGATAAATAGAGATTATTATGTTGGTTTATGTTGGTTAAGTGTGTCACGAATTTTACAAATAGAGTTTCAGAATTCTTGTATTTCCCGAGTGAGAACAAGGGTAATGCACAAATTCTTACATGAGTAAGTAAGTATGACACACATACCCATTATTTCTTAATTGTTTTGAGCTCCCCTTTTGAAAATTGCACTGGTCACGTTTCTTCGAAAACCTGGATTGTGAAATGGTATCAAGAACCTTCAGCTATGGTGTTACATCACTCAGACCTTACGGCACAATAAGATTCGAATGACGTAACAATACACTGGTGTACTGAAGTGATATTTGCAGTACTGAACATATAACTTCTATGAACGTGGTTATTTGATCTATTATTATGTTGTGGCATGTGGTCAAGCGTTAGGGCAAGGGAAGTTTACTCAAATATATATTGTGAATATAACTCAATGCATAACGAAAATTCACACAATTTTATTAACATAAGCCTATTCCAGCCAGCCTATTCTAAGAAAAAGAATGAATAATGTGTCGTCCCGTATTGATTAGTGATGTCACCAGTCTAACCGGAGTTTATTTCACATGACTGTCATGTGATAAATATTGACTCTTCTGCTAGAAAACAAGATGGCGTCTGGGACAAAAGTTTTAGAGTTCACAGCTAAGTTACTGTAATGAAACAGAGGATGGTTTAAAGACTTCATAAAATTTAAAGTGAATTTCGGTGTAACAAAACGAATGATTATTCTTGAGGAGGTAAATATGCGAAAACAAAAACCCTCGGACCAAACCTCTTCAGCACTCTGACCAGACCTCGCCTACCATGGTTACAGAGAGTAGGTAGATGAGTGACCTTGCTCCCGAGAGTTTCCGCACTGAAACACAGGTTATATGGGGTGTCCCCCTGGGCAAGTGACTGTTTGAAATATGCCTCTGTAGGTATAATCATTATGTAAGTGCCAGTGAGATAGCCGGATCTATACGTCTGATAAATGTTTGTGTTACCCGCTGTTGAAGATATCACTTTTGATTAAGCTACAGCTGTGATATCATTGTGTAATAACGAGGCTATGTTAGGTCATCAGCTGTTAGGTCATACGCAGCACAGAGCAACTTGACATATCTACTTTTATTATCATTTTTGCTCCCAGGCTGACTTGTGATAAAATTTCTCGCTTTGAAGAAACGACATCTTTTGCTTTGAAGAAGCATCGGCACAATATGGGTCACAGGACTCTCGAAAATATTGACATGTACGATTTGATCAAGCCCTTCACTTGCAAATAAATATTTAAAACCAAGAGAGTATACCGATTCAACGTTTAGTAATGGAGACATCATGGCTTACAGAGTGTCATTAATGTTAACTGCAGTGTGTTCATGTATATGATTGCCTGCATTTGATCTTTAATTGTACCATGACATATTATAATCCTGCTTTCTGACTAGTTCGTCAACGGTATCGGAGCCATGTTAGTTCATAATTTAACTGATCACTGCATCACATGAAATCAAAATATATATTTTGAACCACTTCTTTCGCAAATCTGCTAATAGGCTAATTGAAATTAGTAAGCTGATTTTATTTCTAAAGCATTGTAATAAAAACATGTGGTTTCAAGGTTATTTAACTCATGTGTGGCATATATTTTAAGCAGAAGACTTGACAAAGAATAACTTAGACGGCATTGTCAAATTCATGAACATCAACACAGCTTGATTTTTGTAGGGTGTCATAATTGTGATGTGTACTTTAAAAACATTGCATCATTTTTGATAGTTTGAATAATGCTAGAAATTATGGCTTGGATGTTTGAAAATGAACATATAACGGATTAAAACCGATCTTCACTGATCCCTGGAATTCGACCTTTCAACTCAACCAATGTCACATCACTCATCACTATCACTCACTGCTATAAGAATTTGCATTTAGTTTGTCATTTTGTCACGGGGATAAATTTAACAAACTGTATCTTCCCTTTAGAGTTTTAAACTCCTGATTTGTTTGATGAATTTCATTCTATGTTTGAAACTTATAAACTGAAAACGTAGATTTATCACCTTTAAAGATCTGGGCCCCTTTCCACAAAGAGATCTTAACTTATGATAATTGTAAGTCTATGTTTAAAGTATCGGAGTTACAATCGCCTTAGGGCTAAGTTACCTTTGTAGTACGGGGCCCAGTAAAGAAATACCAGTACAAAACCTGAAGAGGCTACATTGGGTGATTAACCACAGTGATATGTTTAAAATGTTCATGCATATTTGTACACAATTAACTCAATATTGGTTTGGGAATGACGATTTTGTTGATAGAGTTTACTGGGCGGTTTGGTAGCCTAGTGGTTGAAGCGTTCGCTCATCACGCCGAAGACCGGGTTCGATTCCCGCCAAGGGTACAATGTGTGAAGCCCATTTCTGGTGTCCCCCGCCGTGATATTGCTGGAATATTGCCAAAGGCCGCATAAAACCATACTCACTCACTACTCACTGATAGAGTTTACACACAGCACTGTGTAAAAAAAAATTGAGTCCCTTTAAAATTGAAAATTCTTGTTCATATGGACACAAAAGTCTCTCCCAGTATTTATAATCTTTACATTTCTTTCCAGCTTGATTTCTACAGAGTAAGGAAAAGGTAAGAACAAATGTCAACTCCGCAGATTTTTTATGTATGGATAATGTTTTGTCTTGGGGCTTCTGTCAAAAGTTTACAAGTTTAATTCAGTTTTGAATCTTACAAATATATCCTTTTGTCTTCAACAAGCTGTAGTTTATATGCTCTGCAGAGTATATTCTACAGCTGAGATAATAAAGATGATAAAAAATATGAACAGTGATTCTTTCTAGAAATGATGTTTAAACTTTTGACACGGTCCCTAAAAGAAAACTATTCCATTATAATGGTTATGGCAGTGTGTTTTGCATGCAGTGCATGGTTTTACTGTTTTTCTAAAGAGAAGAAAATAGTGCTAAGCATATCTTTGTTGTTCTAGAATTAATCACAGCCAATATATTATGTTGCAGTGCATGATTATTTTGTATTATTTAACATTCCTTCCTGTAATGCATACATTCATCTCTTATTTATGAAGTAATATTTGGGTAAAACTATGTAGTATACAATAAACAACTGAAGTAAATATTAAAGTAAATATTAAATAAAATTATCAATGTGAATATTTTATTGAATTATAATGTTGGTTGAAAAGCCCTTTAAGATGCTGAATGTTTTGTGTGGTTTTTTGCTTTCCGTGTAATTGTTTGCTGACCTGAATATTGAAAGACTGAAGAATGGGTAAAGTCATTTAGTTACCTTCCCTCCCAATGTTGCCCATAGATAGACTAGTCCTAGATGTGTCTGCTTGTCCAGCCCATCCTCTGTGTGTGGTAGCTACAGTCTCATGATGACCAGTCACTGACCATGATGACCCTTCCATAGTCACTTTGTTAATGAGTAACAGTGTTTTTTTGAAAATTATAGTCCACATACTAAAATGTGCTCTTGTCAGATGTCATAGCGTGTGTTGTAGTTGTCCATTCAGTTATAGTTTGTAGGGGCACCAGTGGCACCAGTGGCCAAGTCTCCTAAGGCACTGCTAATCACTGTGCAAGGCGGGTTCTCTTACGTATGCCAGAAACCTATGATCGTGGAGATGATATTTGAAATTTGTCCTGATAATGTTTCTTGGTTTGTCAGCACCATTCATACTTTCATGGGTTTCACCAGCGTGGTAAACATCTAAAACCTGTAGCCTTTACTTCATGTGAAAGTGTAGATCTAATATACAATTGTCGTCATAATAAGTGCCCCACTCCAATAAGCACTCCCCATAATAGAGAAGCTAAAACAAAAGCTTTAATTACTGTAATCTGCGTAATTCAGGGATTTATCTAGACCTGTTTAGAGGCCTAAATTTGGCCCCAAATCTGCATCAAATGTCAGTAGAAATTTGGAATTTAAAAATTTCCACTTCATGTCAATATAGTACAAGGCCCGTGAAGACCTGGGGTAGAATAGGTCTTCAGCAACCCATGCTTGCCGTAAAAGGCGACTATGCTTGTCATAAGAGGCAACTAACAGGATCGGGTGGTCAGGCTCGCTGACTTGGGATGCATGTCATTGTATCCCAATTGTGTGGATCGTTGCTCATTATGTCAATCACTGGATTGTCTGCTCCAGACTCGATTATTTACAGATCGCCGTCATATAGCTGGAATATTGCTGAGTGTGGTGTTAAACAACAAACAATCAATATAGTACTAACTAATGATATGATTTTGTAAATGTGACTCGTATTCACAGATAACAGGGCCAGTCAAGAAGAGGCTTTAATGCATAGTTTACATTATTGAACTGCTTTTATCTCTATATTAGGAAATTTTAAAGTTGTTGACTTCCCCCTCAACTCAGTTCCCACCTACCGGTACACTTAGAAAAAGAAGCTAAAAACTCACTTTAGGTTTGATGTATTTTTGAAGAATTATTGGTATCAAAATATACAGTAGATACAGGTATAATGGTTCAGCCTTCATGTGTAGGTACTGTAGCTCTCATACAGAAACATATTACTTGTTTATGGACAAACTTTGCATTTGATATAGCTATTAATGATGTATAAGAAGTGGCTTGAAAATAAACATGCAAGACATGTGTTGGTAATCCCACTACCCATCAAGGTACTCTATGACTGACTTTGTTAATACTGGGTGCTAATTATGGTAGATTCCTCAAATATTCAGAGTTGCGTCCCTTGGGCACGCCAGAAACCTATGATTGTGGGTTCGAATCCCGATTTGCCCAATTATGTTTCTAGGTTTGTCAGCACCATACCCGTGCTCATAGGTTTCACCGAAGTGGTAAACATCTAAGACCTGCATCACTTCAGGCTTTCCTGACACATTAAGCTGACATGCCACGATAAAACTGGAATACTGTTAACAGCGGCGTTAAACCCAACTCACTCACTCAATTATTCAGAAAGACAGAATTTCTCAGCTATACATTCTGATCTGAAGTACATGTACTCTTGTAGTCATTAGTCACAGAAAGTGAGTTAGTTAGTAATTAAGTAAAAGTGTGTGTTTAGCAGTTGATGTAGATTAAAGCAAGACACATGGTTTAAGTTTCGAGTGTGTGTTGAGATATGATAGCTCTACAGCTGTCCTGTTACATCCTTAGTAATAGGACAAGGGACAATACTTTATCGGGATATATAGGATAGCTCTGCGATAAATCTCAAAGAACAATGCAGAAGCGTGGTTTATTTCGCGATAAGCATTGTTCATTGTTGTGTGTTCATAGCATTGTTCTCTCATGACGTCTATTCTGGAGGTTCAAAGATGCACTCACAACTCAATGATGGAAGTTGGACGATTTTTGAGAGGGAAATGTCTAATTAGTTGTCCCCGATAGATGTAACTGGGCAACGTAGATAAACGCAGTGGCTGAATGATCGCCTCCAAAAGTAGGAAAGATATGACATTGGTATTGGGAGAAAAGGTATGGATAATCAACGTGAAAATTGTGGTAAATATGCGGGAAAGACCAAATTTACAACTCCCACTCATTGTTTATTTCTTAAATATTACTAAGGTACAGTTGTAGGAACAGGGGACAAGACAAAGCCGAGTTCTATTCTTCTCACAACAGTTGATATAAATGGACTAAACTTGATTCAAATGACAAATGCCCATTGGACTATATAGTCTTTAGTTATGATGTACAAAAATGTATATTGAGAGTGACAAACTACTTAAATGACCTTGGCACCATAACCTTGGTGACCTTGACCTTAGGAAAGGTTTTTGGACTCGCTACCCGTTCCAGGGGTCAAAACGGCTACTATCCTTGAAAAAAACATACACTGTGTTTGTCTAATATATTCATACAAATAAATGTTTTATGTTACTGTTTGAAGACAGACATTTGTGAAAACATTACTTACAGGGAATAAATGAGGGAGTTTTGATTGTTGAGTGAAAGATTTTTACTGGTGTTTTCTTAGAAAAGGTCAACAGCACAGTATTGCTTGTCATTACAGGCAACTAAATTAGACCATGGTCTTAGTTGATTGTCTCATTGTACCCCAGTGTCATGGAACATTGCTCATGTCATCCTCCCGTGACGATCTGGGTGAGAATTTAACAACCCATGCTTGCCGTAAAAGGCGACTATGCTTGTCCTAAGAGGCAACAAACAGGATCGGGTAGTCAGGCTGGCTGACTTGGTTGATGCATGTCATCGTATCCCAATGGGTCGATATTGATGATATCAATCACAGGATTGTCTGGTCCAGACTCGATTATTTACAGACCGCCGTCATAGAGCTGGAATATTGCTGAGTGCGGCGTTCAACAACAAACAAACGCAATGTCATCCACTGGCAGTCTGGTCAAGACTTGATTATTGTCTGGCTGCAGTCCTAAACCTGGACTGTAGCTGCCCCAGTCAACAAACACACTAGCATATGTAACGCCATGGATGTATGTCTAGTATATAGGTAGGTAGGTATACGTCAGTGGGGCTATTATATGTCAACTCACTCTCCAAGCCTCTTATTCCTGTGCTCCATGACATAGTTGATAGATATCCACTCACCAATCTTTTCTTCTTTTTCGCTCACCATCAAAGGAATGACAGGTATCGTTCACATTCACACACTAACACCTTGCCCAGTTTAACACTGCACTGGTTCTATATGGACTTTACTCCATGTCTATATCTCACCCCCACTCACAATCAAGGGGATGTCTTTTTTCTTTCTTTTTTTTTCAATTAATTTTTTAATTTTACACCATGTCTATGTCTAATCCCCACATGCAATGAAGGGGGGAATTGCCTTCTTTTTTCTCTCTTTTTTTTCAATTAATTAAAGATCAGCTTTGATGCATTTCATTTTTGCTTGATGGAAACCCACAAAGTGGTCCAAGCACTAAGAGTATTTATGGTATATATTTATTGCAGTCTGTTAAAGTATGAGACTTATGACAGTCGTAACAATAGGATCGCTTTGCGAAAGGAGCTCTGTGGAGCTTATAGAGTCATGAGCATTCAGCTGACCTCTCCTGGGAGGAAATTTAAGAAATTAAATACCGTATTCGATGTAATAAGAGCCTCGCTCTAAAAAGGACCTATGGCGATATTTGCTAATATATAGGCTAGTGAACAATCCCAATTAGCACCCCTTCCAATTAATCAATGTACACAAGACCTATTTATATGAATATAATATGCACTCGTGTGTTATATGCACCCTTAATTATGGGCAATTAAATTCTGGAAAAATATATCCGTCGTATATAAACATTTCAGGCTGTCAGCATAAATTTATTTTCCATTTTTCACCAAAATAATATTTTAATAAGAGTCCACAGTTTCTGATTTTGAGAGCGCCCTGGACGCTTATTACATCAAATACGCTAATGTCAAAGCTTATGTGTTGGCCATCTAAATTAGTCAGGGATTGAAACTAAATACTTCTCGATTTAGTTTTCCTGGGACAAAATCCTTTCTTGAGAAGTGATGTGACATAGATTTCTTCAATTTCTCCCAAATTTGGTATATAATTTTTGTTATACAAATCATAAATTCGAGCAAGGTACTTTTAAGAGATATAATGTAATCCTAGTGCTTAGATTGGATGTTTATCATGCTAATGTTGCTACAGGGGATGTGGGTGGCTTGGGGCGGTGGGGTAGCCAAGTGGTTAAAGTGTTCACTCGTCTTGAAGAAGACCCTTTAACCACCAGGTGGATCCCCTGGTGTTCCCCGCCGTGATATTGCTGGAATGTTGCTAAAAGAGGTGTAAAACCATACTCACTCACTAACTCTTGTAAAATGGATAGATAAGAAAGAAATGTTGTTTTTTGTTTGCTTTTGGCACTAAAGGCAGTCATTATAAAGCCAAATTGTCACCTATATTATTGATTTCTTTCACGAAAGGTGAGCTTCAGTACCTGTTACATTAATGTCTCAGTCAACAATACACCGCAATTCATATTTGTTACAACCAAGCCTGCCGTGACACACATTAGTTACAACCTAGCCTGCCGTGACACACATTTGTTACAACCTAGCCTGCCGTGACACACATTTGTTACAACTTAGCCTGCCGTGACACACATTTGTTACAACTTAGCCTGCCGTGACACACATTTGTTACAACCTAGCCTGCCGTGACACACATTAGTTACAACCCAGCCTTCCGTGACACACATTTGTTACAACCTAGCCTGCCGTGACACACATTAGTTACAACCTAGCCTGCCGTGACACACATTTGTTACAACCCAGCCTGCCGTGACACACATTTGTTACAACCTAGCCTGCCGTGACACACATTTGTTACAACCCAGCCTGCCGTGATGCACATTTGTTACAACCCAGCCTTCCATGACACACATTTGTTACAACCTAGCCTGCCGTGACACACATTAGTTACAACCTAGCCTGCCGTGACACACATTTGTTACAACCTAGCCTGCCGTGTCACACATTAGTTACAACCTAGCCTGCCGTGACACACATTTGTTACAACCCAGCCTGCCGTTATGCACATTTGTTACAACCTAGCCTGCCGTGACACACATTAGTTACAACCTAGCCTGCCGTGACACACATTTGTTACAACTTAGCCTGCCGTGACGCACATTTGTTACAACCTAGCCTCCCGTGACACACATTTGTTACAACCCAGCCTTCCGTGACACACATTTGTTACAACCCAGCCTTCCGTGACACACATTTGTTACAACCTAGCCTGCCGTGACACACATTTGTTACAACCTAGCCTGCCGTGACACACATTTGTTACAACCTAGCCTGCCGTGACACACATTAGTTACAACCTAGCCTGCCGTGACACACATTTGTTACAACCTAGCCTTCCGTGACACACATTTGTTACAACCTAGCCTGCCGTGACACACATTAGTTACAACCTAGCCTGCCGTGACACACATTTGTTACAACCCAGCCTGCCGTGACACACATTAGTTAAAACCTAGCCTGCCGTGACACACATTAGTTAAAACCTAGCCTGCCGTGATGCACATTTGTTACAACCTAGCCTGCCGTGATGCACATTTGTTACAACCTAGCCTGCCGTGACACACATTTGTTACAACCTAGCCTGCCGTGACACACATTAGTTACAACCTAGCCTGCCGTGACACACATTAGTTACAACCTAGCCTGCTGTGACACACATTTGTTACAACCCAGCCTGCCGTGACACACATTAGTTACAACCCAGCCTGCCGTGACACACATTTGTTACAACCTAGCCTGCCGTGATGCACATTTGTTACAACCTAGCCTCCTGTGACACACATTTGTTACAACCCAGCCTTCCGTGACACACATTTGTTACAACCTAGTCTGCTGTGACACATTTGTTACAACCTAGCCTGCCGTGACACACATTTGTTACAACCTAGCCTGCCGTGACGCACATTTGTTACAACCTAGCCTCCCGTGACACACATTTGTTACAACCCAGCCTTCCGTGACACACATTTGTTACAACCCAGCCTTCCGTGACACACATTTGTTACAACCTAGCCTGCCGTGACACACATTTGTTACAACCTAGCCTGCCGTGACACACATTTGTTACAACCTAGCCTGCCGTGACACACATTAGTTACAACCTAGCCTGCCGTGACACACATTTGTTACAACCTAGCCTGCCGTGACACACATTTGTTACAACCTAGCCTCCTGAGACACACATTTGTTACAACCTAGCCTTCCGTGACACACATTTGTTACAACCTAGCCTGCCGTGACACACATTTGTTACAACCTAGCCTGCCGTGACACACATTTGTTACAACCTAGCCTGCCGTGACACACATTTGTTACAATCTAGCCTGCCGTGACACACATTTGTTACAACCCAGCCTGCTGTGACACACTTTTATTTTCTTTCACAACACAATGAAATCTAATCAAATATTGATTTGTGATGTCACATGAATGTTTTTCAAAGTAAAACACATTTTATTGCATTGTTATAGATATCCTCTGTTCTTTCCCAGTTCTATGCTTCCAGTAAGAGGCGACTAACGGGATCAGGTGGTCAGGCGCGCTGACTTGGTTGATGCACGGTCATCAATCCCAATTGCGTGGGTTGATGCTCATGATATTAATCACTGGATTGTCTGGTCCAGACTCGATTATTTACAGACCGCCGTCATATAGCTGGAATATTGCTGAGTGCAGCGTTAAACAAACAAAAAACAAACAAACAAAATCTTTGCTTCCATTAATTTATAATAACCAATATTTGCATTTTAGTTACTTTATTTATTTATGACGATGCTTAAGCTCCCTTTATACATGTATATCCTAGCAGTCAGCCTAACCTAGCATCTGCATATATATCCAACATGTATATCCAGTGCATTATGATGTGGACATACCATTTCCACCTCATCTTGAAGCCATAGGAATGGAAATGTGCACTTGAAACACAACCTCATTAAAATCAGATATTTTATTCGGATATAATACCTTTCAGCATGAACATATGACAAACCCTGCATGGTGGTCGTGTCAAGTTAACTTTCTAATCAGCCAATCAGTGTTGAGGCTTCTACATTTTCGTAACTAGTGGGCTGGCCGCATATTTGATTTCTGAAGACGAACTAAAACATCCAGTTCTGAATGTAAATAATAAAGGCCACATCATTGTTATGGATAGTTAATACACCCTGTTGTTTCTGAATGCCATGTCAGGGAAGGTATATTTGTTTTGTTTAGGTTTTCTTTTAAAATAAAAAATTCTGTTTCAAGGTAAATCGTTTCAGACAGTTGATATTTGATTAGCTCAAGAACACATACCTCCTTCATGTAGAGTTGGTGGTAAAGATTTGCTGAGGGTTCACCTCACTAGAGGGTTTGTCAGATCTCCATGCAGAGAGGTATCATATCAGAGTAAACAGTGTCATCTTAATGAGACATTAGATAAAGTATTGCATTGCTTGTCACAATAATGCAGAAATTGCTTTTCGTATTGTTTTCTGAACATTTGTGTCATATTCCTGTCAATCAAGACATGTACACAATTTCTTTCTATTTTATTTTTATGTACAGAAGATGAAAATCCTTGCAGAAAGGATGTGTTAATTCTTATCTTGATAAAGCTGAAAGAAGATGTCTTTCAATATAATGTATATTGTTTATTTTTATTTTAAGTAATTTTTGTTACTTTGTAAAGAGTAAATACATGAAATATAGATAAGTAATTGATTTACGCCAAAAATTAGAATGTTTGTATCACACCACTACCAAACAAATTAGAAGAAACAGTTTATGATCTCGAATAATATATGGAATGTTCTTGATTAGATAATATAGCATAGAACCAGCCTACATGTAACCATCTGTTAACAGTGTAACAGACAAAGTGTCAACACGCCTCCTGTTCAAGTCCCGCCCCTACCTGATCCATCTGAACCTACGGGGGTGCCAGCATCTCACCAAACCCACCTTCATCACCGTCAGCGAGTGTCGCAACATACAGGACCTCAATCTGTCGGAGTGTAATGGACTAGACGTAAGACCTTGCTTAGTCCTCAGCACAGTACTCTGTAAGATGAGGGACCGAATGTTACAATGGGTGATCAGTGGCGTTGATAGTTCATCTAGCAATCAACCATTGGTGTCCTGACCCAGATTTGGTTTTGTATTGTGATATAACAGACATACTGCGGACTGTGGCTTATCATAGGCTGTTATCACTAAATCAGTCTCAAGCAAAGTGCAAATGTAAAGTTTTCTAGTGGTCTGCCTTTTTGTATGACTACTGGGTTATCTCCCTTCCATACTATTAATGTTCTTTGAGATATTAGTTCTGGCTTTTATGAGAGGTGTATTAATAATCATTTCTTTCCTTACATTTTGAATTTGTACGTTTAAATATAATCAATTGTATTATGATGTGATGGGGAACGGTTTGTTTGGGTACAGATGTAAGTGTATATCATTTGTTTTTTGGCAAAAAAGGACTTTTCTCTAGCTGGATATTGTACCTTGAGAATTTCCCTTTATAGACTGAATGTACAGACTATTGACATGTAGCATATGATGGCTGAGGGGATAACATCTTCACTAGCATGATCTATCTTGCAGGATGAGACTCTCAAGTTGGTAACCAAGGGCTGCCGCATCCTGCTGTATCTGAACATCTCCCACACCAACCTGACAGATGCCTCACTGCGGGCAATAGCCAAGTATGTGACTTCTACACTCATGCTACTATCAGCCCTTTTTGGTGGTTCACTATGGTGGCTTAGTACCCAGGATACAAGAAATATTCTAAAATATTTCTCAAATTGTCCGTGTCATTTGTGATGATATACCCCAGTGACAACAATAAACCACAAAAATAAATATCGCGGCAATTTTTGATCAAACTTCTTTCAGCTGTTATGATGGTGGCTGAAAAGAAACTATTACTAGACACATTTCACTTCCCAACAGTGCAGAATGTATACAGTAAAATGACCACATTGTTTACCCATGATGAATGACCTGGTCAATAATGAGATTGTGATCCGGTGCTGCGTGTCCACAGGAACTGCAACTACCTCCAGTACCTCAGCCTGGCCTTCTGTGTGAAGTTCTCCGACCGAGGGCTGCTGTACCTGGCCTCCGGGAAGTGCAGCAAGAAATTGGAGTACCTTGACCTCTCTGGATGTCTGCAGGTCAGAGTTCAGTGTGATCTCCGCAGTATCGTCAGGCTTTATGGTTGCTCAAACTATCTGTGCATTGCAGTTGCCCATGGCCTGATGACTATACATTGATGGCATGTCATTGGTCGAAAGTAAGCATGAAAGTCAAGGTGTCCTAGTTATACCCCAAATGTTAAAAGTTAAAGATTTAGGGGTTCCCTAGACTGCTGGCATTGGAGCACACTTGAAAGACGCCAGGAGCATGAACACTCCATGTTGACTTGTCCATACTTCACACTGATGCTGCCCTACACTGTCGATAGTTTCAATAAAGGTAAAATGAGAAGGAAAAATTTTCATCTGGGAAAACATTTTGAAAATGTACATAAATTAATATCAGACAATAATAAGAGTTACCTCCCTTGCTTCATGACACCTTCCTAAGCAGCTTGCTGAATCTTTGACTAGGCAGACATGTCAGACTGTCAATATTTGTTTGTTTGTTGGTTGGTTGTTTAATGCCACACTCTGCAATATTCCAGCTATATGATGTCAGTTTGTAAATAACCCAGTCTGGACAAGACAAGCCAGTGATTGACGTCACAAGCATTGATCCACGCAATTGGGATAAGACATGCAACGACCATGTCAGCGGGCCTTACCACCCGATACTGGATAGTAACCCTAATGGGACATGCATGTCCAATTTCATCTTGCTTTCATCACAGGGGGCTCGGCTAGCTCTGTGAGGCACTGCAAACAGCTGTGCTGAATTTCTCCCCTTGTATGTGGCAGGATCTGCTTATCATTGCTTAGAAGCACAGATCCAACATGATTATGTAACTGTGTTTGTAAGCACCACACCGTGCTTGTGCATTTCACCAAAGAGATACACTGTTTTCCCTCATTTAGCCAACATGCTGTGATGTAACTGAAATCTGTTCACATACTACTACATCCAAAGTGGGATAATTGTTTGTCTGATAAATGTTTTTGTGCCTGATCAAGAAGTACAAAGAATTTCACCAGGTCTTTTAAGGCTAAAAAAAATATAATAGTTTTGGTTCTCACGCACCGCCCACACCACCATAAAGTCTCCGCATGTTTCGTTTTTATTTCCATTTTTAAAAAAACCTAAAAAGTCCTCATACTTAAAAACAATGTGATCCAATATGGCACAGAGTTACTTCTCTTCACATGTGCACTGCTTTACTGCACATATGGTGCTATGATCATGGCGCCAATAGGAGTTTGTATGCTTGTTTATGTAGGGAGGCCCTTTCCCAGGTTGATGGTGCACAACTTTTTATTTGGTTACAACCTAGTATGCCCGCTGCACTATATTTTCAAAAGTCATTGCCTGAGAACCAAGTTTTTATTTTTTAAACCTAAAATATCATTATTGTTTTGTCAATTGTGAGGCACTTTATTGATGTTTGAATTGCCTATCCAGCTTCATACAATATCAATATTATCTGCAAATCATTGAAAACTGTGTCCCAGTACACAGATACTTCATCACATCTTACTTGGAACATGACAGCCATGTTGGTGATGGAATGTATGTTGAAACCAAGCTACTAACATCTGTTGAAGCTAAGTCCTCTTCATGTCAACAGATAACACCCCAAGGCTTCAATAACCTGTCCAACGGCTGCAACAACCTCCAGACGATAGTTCTCAATGAGTTCCCTACACTCAATGATGAATGTGTCATTGTAAGTTGGCTAAGGGTACAGTACAGCTTGGACAGTGTTGCATTAACACTTGTGCAACAGTGCCAGAATTCATAAAAGTCAGGGATCCATATGAAAAGTATTTTAAGAATTATGACAATTATTAAAATTTTGAAAACTGAACAAACAAACATTCTGAAATGTCTAATATATGGTTGAGATTGTATGGCAGTGCTTCCCATGTACTGTGCAATGCCTCCTCCGTTCAAACTTTTAGCCCATGGAACGAGAGATAGATGATAATTTTGACGGAATCAGTCATACAGGCCGTAACTGTTGTTCAGAATACCCCTGTTATCGTTGTCGAGGTTACATGATTAGAAAACACATTCCGACTGTCACTTTCATGATCTGGTAACCGAAGCTTTGATTGGTTGGATAAAAGGTCATTATGACGTGACCCGTAATGGTATGTCCTCAGATCTTTGTTTAGCGATAGTGAGAACTTAGATCTGATTTTAATGAGATTGACCACATTATGTTGCCTGTTAGGAAATAACTCTTATATAAAAGGAAATAAGAACAGAAGCATTTTCTACATTTCATCTTCCTGAGGCAAGGGAAATGACTGACTGTAAAAGTCCAGTTACAACCTTTGCTGAACTAGGCTGTAAATCCAGAGTTTTGGCTGGACTAACGAGTCTATGTATAGTCCAATCAATCGTCCATCAAACTAGACATCCGGTTCATAAATAACATGGATTTCAACATGCAGATTTTTAATGTTTTTAATCAAGGTGCTCAAATGATTTGTTGCATTTCGTGAGGTAAGACCCATTTTATTACAACATAGATCTTGATTATCGATCAGATCGCCTTGACTGGGCACCATCCTTTTTGTTTGAAGCTAATGCAAGTGTTATGAGAGGATGAATCTGATTGGTCAATAGGAGGGAAATAGAAGGGACGTTACTCATAATGGCCACTGGTGTCGCTACGATCGAACCAGGAAATTCCAGTGTTGTTCAGCAAGGGTTGAAACTGGACTTTTGTTGTCAGTTTACACCCATGCCTCAGGAAGATGATCTACACTTATGTGTATGTTAGTCATTTAGTATATCTATATTATTTTAAAGTGACTCAAACAGATTACTTTTACTAGTAATTTAGCTGGCTCTGCCCACCATTCCGAAGAAAATCATTGAAAAAATGCTTTAAAAAACTTTAGTTAACAAATGTGACTAATTAAGCCTTATCTCTGTGTTTGGCTGTGTTATAAGTCTTCACCCCCTTCTTCAAAATCTTGATCCGCCTGTACTCATTATAAACTAACTACCTGTAATGCAACACTTCAGGCACTTGCTGAGAAATGTACCAAGATCCACACAGTGTCCTTCCTCGGCTCCCCACTGCTCACTGATGAAGCATTCAAGAAACTGGCTCAGTCCAAGAGGCTCAAGATGATAAAGGTTGAAGGTAAGAGTGCATTCTTTCAGATATGTGAACACATCGTATTATTCAGTCAACCTGCAGACTATAACATGTTCACTAGTAAATGTCTAAAGTTGGTTTAGGATATTGGCAGACCCCATATCTACCAATTTGGGGACATTTGAACTATTTAAAGCTGATAAGATATTTGCATAATTGTACAAATCACAGGTTAGTTCACTCCACGATGCCATGTTCTCCATCAGTGCTGACCAGTGAATGATAACAATTATGGTTATTTACAATGAAGTGTCACATTTTAGTAATGATGAAATTGAAGATACCGAAAAGTTGCACCCACGAAATCTTGGCAGAGATAATAGGGACAGAAGATCCACTGGAACAGATGCGAAGATGTCGATCACTGATGAAAAATAAACTTTTCTTATTCACTGGAAGGGATAATCTAAATAATTATCAAGATGCAGTGAATATCCTCTATTTATTCCTCACTTCCAGTTTGATGTCTTGTATATATATTTTATATGTATGTATTGTATGTTTAGTGTATGGTCCTCATTAATACACCTACACTTATCATATGTTGTTATAAATATTATTTATGTGAATGAATGAACAACTCTAGATGTATTTCACTTTCTAGGCAACAACCGCATCTCGGACGTCAGTCTGAAGGCCATCGGGAAGAACTGTGTCGGCCTGGAGCACCTCTACATGACTGACTGCCAGCGCATCACCGACGTCTCCATGAAGGCACTACAGAACTGCAGGAACCTCACTGTTGTCAACATCGCCGACTGTGTCAGGTACTCGCTGTAGCAGAAACTAGAGTCAGAGATGAGGATGACCGGGGTCTATTTATGTTTACGTCCTGGGGACTGTTAGTTATAATTTATAGGTGTAAGGCATGGAGATTGTGGGACCTCTGTGATCGCCTTGATGTCTACAGACTCCACATATGGCACAGGTTCCTTCCTGGAATGTTTGATGACATCTCTGCTCATGCTCTTCAGCCTTCATAATGAAACTTGTGATATACTGAAGATGGACACTCTGAAGTTTGGTTGTATTTCTTATCAAACTTTAAATGTCAGTTTATTTTAACGTACATGCTGCAACAATCAGTGACTTTGCTGGAGACAAATGGCATTACCTTATTCGACCTAATAAGCGCCCCGCTCTAATAAGCGCCCACAGCGATATTCGCTAATAAATTGGCCAGTGAACAATCCTAAATAGCATCCCTTCCGATTGATCAATGTACACAAGACCTATATATTCGCTTAGAATACGCACTCATCTGTTATATGCACACTTAATTATGGGCAATTAAATTCTGGAAAAATATATCTGTCATACATAAACATTTCAGGCTGTCAGCATAAACCACAAAATTTACCTTTTGACTCTGTTTTTTTTTCACTAAAATAATATTCTAATAAGAGCCCCCTATTTCTAATTTTGAGAGCGCCCTGGGTGCTTATTACGTCGAATACGGTAGGTCTTTTTCAGGATGTCCCAGGACATCAACTGATCTGAAACTGGCAACAAGGACAATTACGTTTGTTTGATTCAGCCATACACTTTTACATGTTATTGGCATTTCCCACAAGTTTATGAGTACATGATGTATATGATGCAATATTTTGTTTCCTGTTTAGACCCTGCGAGGAACATCAGACTTAGGATGCATTTTGACCCAATACATTCTCACCTATGCACATACTTTTTGCACCTTTCAAGACTTTGAGCAGGTTTATCAGTTAAAAACACCATGACATTTTACGCTCCCTCCAGGATCACTGACACGGGGGTGAGGCATCTAGTGGAGGGGTCGTGTGCCCCCAAGCTGCGGGAGCTGAACCTCACCAACTGCATCAGGGTGGGCGACATGGCCATGGTCAACCTACATAAGAGGTGAGAGACCATGTTCACAGCACAGAAAGCTAAGCTGGAAAAAATTACTGATCTCCAGAAAACTGTGTTTTTCCATAAATATGCAAAATAAAATCACCATTACCTAATACCTTTTGTGTTGCTTGCATACAAACATACATGAAAATTTGAAAAAAGTAGTATGACAACTCTGTGTTTCTTTGCATATTGTTATTTACTGATTGAATACAGGCATACATAGTGACTATTATACGAGCATGTGTGTCATACTGATTTTACAAAACGTGTAAGAATTCTTGTATTTCCCAAGTGAGAGCGAGGGTAATACACAAATTTTCGCAAGTTTCATACAATCAGTATGGCACACATGAGAGTGAAATAATATCTTCATGACCCATTATTTCTTAGTCCTTTTGAACTCCCCTTTGAACTCCAATCACCACCGCTGTCCTAGAAAACCACAATTTGTTTCTTGAATAATGTCAAAATCTTCAGCTATGATGTTATTTCTAGTGTGACATCATTGCGACCTAACGTCACAATTAGATTTCGAAAGACTTCAACAATTATGTCCGGATGACGGAAACAATACACTGGTGTGAGAGAAGTGATATTTGCACCAGTGCAACTTTTTATGAACTCGGCTATTTCTAATTCTGTGAGTAATAAAAGAACTCTGCTGCAGAGTATTATGCACTATAGCGTCAAAGTGCGTGTTGTAACTGAGCCATATATCACTGATGTGAACTTATGGAACATGTGACAGACTTGGGACAGCATAGGAACACATGCAAATTAGAAGTCTTCTGACTTTCACCAGATTTTAGGCAGATTATTTTTTATAAGGTCTCTCTGGTCTAGAAGTACCAATAAACATATACAATATACCAATACCCAATGTGGGTGACTACATAAGTAAATTCTTAAATAAATACTGAAGTCCATAAGGCTTACATACTGTAAACAGGGAATTTTTTGCGACTGTTTTATTATTGCGAGTTTTGCGATGGAGACTCAGTCGCAAAAATTAAAAACGCAAAAATAAGTATAACTAATACATACATACTTTATTCATTGCAACATGTCATCAAATGTTGAAATCATCAACCAGAACCACAAGTTACTCAATAAGTTAAAAACACAAATGAATGCAGAATAGTCACGCAATACATCACAAATGACAGTGTAAACAGACCAATTAGTGTCACTGTTACCTCACAGTAATCCTGCCTTCTTCCAACCTCGCTTGATTGCGATAAATCTTACCCTTATTTGCTTTCAAATATTGTTTTCTTTTGAAATGTAGTTTTTCTTTAACTTTAGAGTAAAATTCCCAGCAGCAGGCTTCCTGAATCATATGTTATTATTACAGTCAGTTAGGTCACTAGATCAGATCTATCATTGGACACCCACTCAGTGAGATCTCACTCCTGGGGTTATTTTTGATAAATCATGGTTTATTTTTTGAAATGTTGGAAAAAAATAATTATTCCAAAAACGTGTTCACATACATGCTGTCCTTTACACTCCTTGAATTACTCATGCTGCAGGTGTCACAGCATGACATACCTGAGTGTGTGTTTCTGCGAGCACATCAGCGAGGCTGGCATCGAGTTGCTGGGACAGACACACAGCCTCATCTCACTCGACCTCTCCGGCTGCAACTGTGCTGACCAGGTAACGTCATGGTGTATAACATCATTCACAACAGGTTTATGTAATGGTTGTGGTTTTTATGACTTTTTGTTATTCAGTTACCTTCGGTAGGTCAAAATATAGCTGAATTGTTTTTGTGTACCTCATTATTTCTTCAACATGAATTACAGTTTTAATAATAATGATAATAATAATAATAATAATAATAATAATAATAATAATAATAGTAGTAGTAGTAGTAGTAGTAGTAGTAGTAATTGGCATATTCATAATGCACTAAATCCCCATCAATAATAACAATAATAATAATAATCACAATAACAACAACAACAACAACAATAATAACGTGCATATTTATAATGCACCAAAACCCCATCCTAAAGCATGCTAAAAAAAAGTGCTACATTATTACCCTAGTCAATGGATCAGTGTATACTCGAAGTTCATTCACAACTCCCTGGGGAGTATAAAACCCAAGCTGCCTGTGATGTGCGAATACTTAACAGCCACATTACCATCTCATCCTACCAGGCACCCCATTCACTTCCCACACAGGGAACTTGCATCTCAAAACTCATAAAGTTATTGATATATTTTCATATCTGTCCACTGATTTTGTGCAGTAGCCTTTGATCTAGCATAGAACAAACTATTGAAGCCTTGATGGTGGACAGAATTTCAGTCTTGTATTGAAGTAATGCATCATGGCATTATTAGGGTTCAGAACATCAATAATGAACAAAACATTATGTCGCATTGTCATAGCAGCTGTCACTGCTGCAGGAATTGCAGGCTTGAACTTAGTGTTGCAAATGAGAGTAGCCTCCCTTGGACCAAGTTGTTGGAAATGTGTCCACACAAATGTCAGCCAATGCATCTCAGTGTTGTGAATGTTTGGTGCTCCAATATTAATGTTGCTTAATTGTATTTGTAAAAATTATTATTATTCAATCCATCTGCTTTCTCATGTAAAAATTCAAATAGCTAATGTCTTCGGTTTTGAATGACATTTATTTGTATGAAATCTACATATGAAACGTGGGGACACGGGTGGCCCAGTCGTCTAAGGCACCGCAATTAGCTGTGCAGAGTTGTGGCTCTTGGGCATGCCGGAAACCTATGATCGTGGGTTCAAATCCCTGTTCGACCCAATTATGTTTGTAGGTTTGTCAGCACCACACCCGTGCCCGTGGGTTTCACCGAAATGGTAAACGTCTGAGACCTGGTAAACGTTGAAAACACAGTAGGTTTATCTCTGAGTTAGTCTCTAAGTGTAGGACTACACAGCCATGAAATCCCACAGATTTCTATGTTATTTCAGTGTAACATGAATAATTTTCACATCTGCAGTTTTGACGTTTTGAGTCTTTTGACATCATATATATGGTTGAAACAAAGGTGATTAAACCATCTACTCATTATCGTTATAATTGCAATCATTCGCTGAAGACCCGGGTTTACTTCCCGACATGCGTATAATGTGTGAAGCCCATTTCTGGTGTTCCCCGCCGTGATATTGCCAGAATATTGCTAAAAGAGGTATAAAACCACTCACAATTGCAAATGTAAATGAGGTAGGTGTCCATAGGCACATTTTCTTTTCAACACCAATTGAAATTATAATAGGAATATTATTAGACTTTTTTTGTGATTTTGTAATTTAGTACATGTATATAGTGTTGGTAGGGTGAAAGAAAATGCATTTGCTCAATGTTTACTGAATGTCCATGCCAATTCTTGTCTATTTTGGTACTATTATAAATAAATTATTTTTGCTGCACCGAAATAACATAGAAAGTCATGAGTTTCATGGAAAGTTGACAAACATTTGGCTCGTGAGTGTACAGTGATGATGGTTGCAGGGCTTGTCGGCTCTGGGGAACAACACCCGGCTCCAGGACGTCACGCTGTCCGAGTGTATGGGCATCACTGACCTGGGACTGCAGAAGTTTGCCCAGCAGTGTAAGGAGGTGCAGAGACTTGACCTGTCTCACTGTATGGTAAGTGATGGATGAGTGAGTGAGTGAGTACGTGAGTGAGTGAGTGAGTGAGCAATCTCATTAAAATCAGACCTTAGTTCTCGCTACCACTAAACAAAGACCTGAATATATCCCATTAGGGGTCACGTCAGAACGACCTTTCATCCGACCAATCAGAGCATTGCTTACCAGATTATGAAAGTGACAGTCGGAATGCACTTTCTAATCATGCAACCTCGAAAACGTTAACACGGGGTATTCCAAACGATAGTTATGAGTTAAATGACTGAATCCATACAATCTAGACATCTATTAGCCATTCCAGAATGTTCATTCGTTCAGGATTCAAATTTGTAATCGAGAATTTGTCAAAATATGTTTCGAAGCATAGACACCAATTTGAAATTAGTGCCGTAAAGCACGAGAAAGCTGCCTTCTGATTGGTCATTCCATTGGTCGGTCAAGGTTGGCGCAAGGTCGGTCTGATGTGACCCGTAAAAGGATGTACTCAGATCTTTGTTTAGCGGTAACGAGAACAAAGATCTGATTTTAATGAGATTGCTGTTTGTTGTTAAATGTCGCTCTCAACAATATGCAAGCTATTTGACGAAAGCCTGTAAATAATCAAGTCTGGACCAGACAATCCAGTGATTGCCATCATGAGCAGTATTGCAGTTATATCATGGTGTGTCAGCTTTGTGTTGGAGGAAAGCTGAAAGTGATAGACTTTTGGAGAAACCACAAGCAGGGGTATGGTGCTGACAAACCTAGAATCATAACCAGGGCAAACCAGGCTTTTAAGACCTCGATCGTCAGATTCTGGTAGATCTAAGGGATGCAACTCTTGGTTTGAAATACGAAACAAATACCAGGCTGCCATCAGGACCCAGAGACTTTAGAAGCTGCAGGCCCTGACTAAGTCTTCAGGCCCTCATTTAAAAAACTGCAGGTTATTATGACAAGTACTATGATACGTGAATTTACTACAGGCCATAAGCACCGATACAGATTTGAAAGTACAATCCTGACACAAGATCTGCCTGCCCCAGTCATAGAATTGAATGGTAGAACAGTGGTTGAGTGTTGGACCCGATCCCGGTCCTAAGTGGTTGTATGTAACCATGTGTAGAGCATAGTTGACGTTGACACACAAACAATAATGTGACAATA
Source organism: Haliotis cracherodii (assembly GCF_022045235.1). Taxonomy (NCBI): domain Eukaryota; kingdom Metazoa; phylum Mollusca; class Gastropoda; order Lepetellida; family Haliotidae; genus Haliotis; species Haliotis cracherodii. The sequence continues at coordinate 51,267,989 of NW_027266319.1, read as the reverse complement.
TACTGATCATCAACACCTCTAGTAAAAGTAATCTGACTGCGAGTCAAGTGAACTTGCATCAAATGTTGTGTCTTGGCTGTTGTTTGGCTGTCATCGTCCGTTCATCTGTTGTTTGATTTTACATTTTCAACATCTCCTATAGCACTACAAGGCTAAGGGACCGGTCATTTATTATCGGGCTGGGTGGGTCAGAGGGAATCAGGGGAGGGGCACCCAAACATATGACAATCGCTAGGGGAGGGTTTTAGAAATAATCACATATTTGGGAGGGTCCTTAGAAAATTGACATTTTCTAATAAAATATAAAAGTGCTTTTGGATTTTGTCTTTTCAAGGAGGGTCCTGAAAACATTGTACAATGAGGGTCATCCAAAAATATGACAAGCTTTAGGGAGGATTATTATTTTCAGTGCATAGTGCATCAAAAACCTCTGACCCACCCACCCCTACAATAAATGACTGGTCTCCCTCAGCATTTGGCTTGGGATTTAGACAATTCACTTGGGACAGATAATTCATATTCACCAGAACTCATGGAGGTTATTCACTAAAATATCACCACTGATAAATGTTTTGTTACTCATGATTTCAGCAAATAACAGATGGAGCCATCAAGAACCTTGCCTTCTGTTGTCGCATGTTGACAGTGCTCAACCTGGCTGGATGCAAACTGGTGGGTTTTACAAGTTCACATGCTGCTGAGGCTTCAAAAACATCAGTACATGGAAGCTAGGCATCCATAGCAGCATATCTCATTTTTGTGTATCTCGAAAATGAATATAAATGGCAGTTCTGAATGCAAATATTAAAGGCCGCAGATATGTGTTTTGAGATTTGATACAGCCTGTTCTGAGCACCATGGTGTCTGGATGGTTTTGTTTTTATTAGGAAAGAAATTTCGAAAAGATGTTGTAAAGAATGAAGCTAAATTGTTTTTAAGCTGACACCTGATGCGACCACCTGTGGAGGGTTTGTAAGGTCTTGATGGAGAGAGGCATCACTCACGGTACAATTTTAATGAACTTGATTGAAAAAATCATTTTTGGTGATTCATTCACAGAATGAATGGCAAGTATTGGTTGTCTGGTCTTTGGGTAATAAAACAACCCAGCAGTTAGCTCCAACTTCCAGTGATGTGTATCAAAGCATATAATATGCATGTACAGTCTGAATTATCTCCCCTTGTCTGCAGGTGACGGACCTGAGTCTGCAGTATCTGTCTGGTGTGTGTCACTATCTGGCGGAGCTGGACATCAGCGGCTGTTTCCTCATCAGGTACATGTTCTGGTAGAGAAACAAGTCTTAGGCGCAACTAATAAAACTTATTCATGGATTCAGTTGACCTTAGAAAATGATAACAAGAAAGAAAATGAGATTTGAAAAGCATGAAATATTGTTTGCTCCGTGAAAAAAAACCTTGTGTGTTCACTGCAAATGTTTTTGCATTCACAGGTTTAGCTGCAAGACGAAGTGTTGCAATAGGTTCAAAGACTACCCAGTAATGAAAATCTGCTTCCCTTATGTTTTTATGTACATCTCCAATGAAAATCAGACTATATTCAAATATTAGAAAAACACTTCATAAAACCAGCCTTTAGTTTAGCCAAAGTTTAGGTCTCATTCATGTGAACATATCTGATAACTTTCTTAACCATTTCTATTAGTTTTGCTTTGTAATTCTTACAATATGCAGATCCTGTTGCCCCAAGATAGCCCTTATCCTACCTTGTCCTATTGTTAAGACTGCCATTGACAGTGGCCATTGCATTGTAATGTCGGACATTGCATAAACAATCAAATAAAGGGAAAATGCCAGAATTGTTTCTTATTTTTAACAGGATTCAAAAGAATTTTTGAGACATTTGCTCAAATATTATTAAGTATTTGCTATACTTATTCAAGTTATTGTTTATTTCACAAAATAGGACAGCTTCTATTCAAAGTTTGCAGGGCTCCATCAGGTTATTTCTGGAGTCCCCCAGTGTAAATCTCTCTCTCTCTCTCTCTCTCTCTCTCTCTCTCCCTCCCTCCCTCCCTCCCACCCACCCACCCACTCACTCACTCACTCACTCACTCACTCACTCACTGATGCATGTGTTTCAGCGACAAGGCCATCAAGTATCTGAGGAAGGGGTGCAAGAGGCTGCAGGTTCTCAGGATGCTGTACTGCAAGGGAATCTCCAAGTAAGTGTACTGGTGGAAACACCACTGGTGGGAAGTGTGCTCATGCCAAGCTTGGAGAGTCCATGGAACAAAGTGCTTGTTGTAAGAGGCGACTAATGGGATCGGGTGGTCAGACTCGCTGAATTGGTTGATGCATGTCATCGTATCCCAGTTGCGTAAATCGCTGCTCATAATGATAATCACTGGATTGTCAGGTCCAGACCCGATTATTTACAGACCGCCGTCATATAGCTGGAATATTGCTAAGTGCAGCGTTAAACAACAAACAAAACATGGAACAATTTGAGATTGAGATACAATACACAGCGCCAAATTAAAGTTGCATGTTGAAATAGACAATCATTGCATTCCAAATGCAGAAATATTGTACAATATGCCAAGAACAAAACTGTTGCAAATCAAGCGTTGTGTACGAGACGCCAAGCTGACATCACTATGCAAGCCGCGCCAGGTCATGTATGGCATCACAGGGTCCTGCATGCCCTGATCCTAGCACTGGTCCGTGAATCATGTGCAGCCAGTCTCCCTCACATTATTGTAGTGAAATGTGTAATATAATTCAGGACTTCAAGGTGTGTTAAAAAATACTCTTTAAATCTTTGAATAATTTGAATAAATTTACAATCCATGTATTTGCCCATCACTTTGGGACCAACCATTTCATGGTCTGGGGAGGAGGGCCTGGTATTTTAATCAAAAGAAATTAGCTTGTTTCCAAACTCACTCATAATTATGCCCCAGCTGTCCCCAAAAGGCTTTTTGAGCTGGATATTCTTGGTGTCTTGAAGCAATGGGTGAAAATGTGAAGCTCCTAGTTTGTGAATGTAGCGCTGACTTGCTGACATGAGGCAATGGCTGTTTCAGACATGCAGCTCAGAAGATGATGAAGCACATAGACAAGGTGCTGTACAGCTCAGACGAGGTGCCAGCGTTCTTTGGCTACTGAGCTGCAGGCTGGAGCAGGGCTTCACCGGAGTAAGATCCGCTCTACCATGGAGGCATGAGATGATCTGGCCTAGAACTGACCTAAACCAGGTTGAGTTGAAGCAGCGAGGAGTATCAGTACAGCCCTTTAACCTGCAAGAAGTGTGCTTCGTCTTGTTCTTCCTCTAGATCTCAGTGATGAGAGTGGCCAAGAACTTTCTTCTGCTCCATAGTATATGGTATCTGATGTCTAATGGATATTTTATCAGATGTCTGTTGTCAGATGTCTGATGTCTGGTGTTAGATTTCTGTTATCAGATGTCTGATGTGATGATTGAAGTCTGTGTCAGATGTCTGTTGTCAGATGTCTGATGTCTGGTGTTAGATTTCTGTTAGCAGATGCCTGATGTGATGATTGAAGTCAATGTCAGATGTCAGATGTCTGATGTCTGGTGTTAGATTTCTGTTATCAGATGCCTGATGTGATGATTGAAGTCGATGTCAGATGTCAGATGTCTGAGTACAACTATTTATCGTACTTGGATAAAAACCTGTAATCTGTGATAAGAATAGATGCATTTTAAGCATTATACAGATGCCAAAATGAATGTTCTTGTGTGTCTGTCCTTACGTTGTAAATCCATGTATATACCTTGAAGTCATCCCCCTCTCAATGAGGGCATTGCTGCAGTGGCATTAAGCATCATGAACATCATCATCATCACCAATCCAGCATTGACCTTTTTTCCCTTGTTATTGGTTAAACGTTTTTATGGAAATACTTTTAAAAAATGTTTCTCAGTAAGTAAGAGAAACAATAAGGGATCAATTAAATGTTTGCAGCTACTGATATGATTGTAGGATTCCATGTACAATGAGTGATTCAACGAGGTTCTAGTTTATGAGGGTGGTCGGGTAGTGGTCAAAGCATTGTTCAGTTTTCAAAATTTTAATGGAGAACTGTGTCTACATATTTTACAAGCGTAGTCTGAAATGGAAGTCGCCAGGTTGAAACGAGTGCCGTAAAGCTCAAGAAAGCTGCTTTCTCATTGGCTGATGTCGACTTCTTGTTAGTCATTTCAGTGGTCTGTCAAATTTCGCGGAAGGTCGTTCAAGCGTGAATGTCCTCCGACAATGTCAGACCCTCAGAAAGAAACTTAGATCTGATTTAAATGAGATTGTTGCAGAGGTGACTGATACCCAGCCCAGTGATGAGGTAGATGCTTTATTGTTTAGTGTTATATGATTATTGAATGCAGCATTAAAACACCTCTGAAATTTAAGAACCATGTTTTTAAAAACAATAGTTTCAAATGTGCCTATGTTGGATACCAAAGAAAAAAGTGATTATTATCTGTGCATTATAATACTTCCCTTCAAATGTATAAATGTATAGCAGTTTTGTAAGCTATCATCAAGGATCATTTTGTCCTGTCAGTTATCATGTTAGTTTGTTATGATTATGACATGTTACTGACATGGTTAAATGTGTAGATAAACATTTTTTTGTAGACTTGTGTTGAGTTATTACGACCCGTGAAGATTCTGGGGTAGAATAGGTCTTCAGCAACCCATGTTTGCCGTAAAAGGTGACTATGCTTGTCGTAAAAGGCGACTAACGAGATTGGGTGGTCATGGTCGCTGACTTGGTTGAAGCATGTCATCAATCCCAATTTGGGATCGATGCTCATGATATTAATCACTGGATTGTCTGGTCCAGACTCAATTATTTACAGACCGCCGTCATATAGCTGGAATATTGCTGAGTGCGGCGTTAAACAACCAACCAACCAACCAACTTCTGTTTATGAGTGAGTGGATGAATGTTTTTGTTTTGTTTGTTTGTTTATTTAATGCCACACTCAGCAATATTCCAGCTATATGATGGCGGTCTGCAAGTAATCTAGCCTGGACCAGACAATCCAGTAAATGACATCATGAGCATCAATCCATGCAATTGGGATACGATGACATGCATCAACCAAGTCGGCAAGCCTGACGACCCCATCCCATTATAGTCACCTTTTATGGCAAGCATGGGTTGCTGGAGGTCTATTCTACCCCAGATGTTCACAGGTTGAATGTTACACCAGTCAACAGTAGTACAGCTGGATACATGTAATGGTGACCTATAGATAAATGAATCAAGGTCAGGCAAACCCGTGGTTGAAGGAATGAGCAGCTGGGGCACGATGACACATCTTCAGCCAGGTCACTGGTGATTATCCTTAAAGGAGGCCTGCTTATATGATTGTGTTCACTGAGCATGTATTAACAGGAATGTATTGGGAGTGCTTATCACCAAGATGACGTCATGCAGCCAAGACCTGAGTCAAATGAAATCAGTTATATTGTATCAAACAAAAAATGAGTCAAGTCTTATTTTATGAGACCTTAGTTCTCTGTACTGGTAAGCAAAGATCTGAAAACATCCAATTACGTGTTGTAAGCTTGAAGTAAGATCTGAATATAATGAGATACATCATAAGCATCGATCCACGCAATTGGGATATGATGACATCCTGTTAGTCGCCTCTTATGACAATTATAGTCGCCTTCTATGGCAAGCATGGTTTGTTGAAGACCTGTTCTATCTCATATTTTCACATTCAATTTGTGATCTTGCTGGCCAGTTTGCAGGGGTAATGACTAAAAGAGGTCACATGACACTGTGGTAGGGCTGGGACGAGTCCAAATTTACTACCCGGGTACCCAAACCCCTATTACCCGACCCTACCCGGGTATCCGCTGTAGGTCTCAAAAGAATAGGTCCAAATGTCTGACTGGTCATTGTTTGACTGTAGCCCTGGCAAAATGTATTTAGATACACAAATAAAAACAATCTGGTCATGCATAAACTGAAGTTGACTGAAGTTTTAACTTTAATCAAACATATAAAGTAAGAAGGAATGCGAACATTAGTCACCATAGAGTCCTAGATAATTTTTGTCATTAAACAATATATCACATGATTACCCAGGTCCTACCCCGTACCCACCCGACCTGAGTACCCAAGTTACCCGTACCGGCTTTACGCTGTGGCTGTGCTGTAGTCTGATATACATTGTAAGATGGGAATCAAAGCCTGGAAAACTTCACGTAAAGCTGATTTTTATCCAGTTTGTTGACAAGGCACGCCAGTTGTCAAGGAAACATGAGGTGAGGTGGAATGGGGTTCAATGTTGCGTTCAAAATTAGTTCACTAATATAGTGGTGTGTTCGCTATACCTATAAGACATCATACCACAGCTTAACATGGGTATCAGACTGGCTCTGCGCCGACCAGTCCTTGTTTTATCCCCTTAATACTGTGTGCCAGGCAGGATAACAAGAAGTACCATCTTTTAGTGTATTTTGAAATGACTCAGCTGGGATCGAACCACTAACCTTCCACACTCCGGGCAAACACTCTATCCATCAGACCACATGATTAAATATATCATGAGGCCATGGCAATCCACATGTATAGCATGCATGTAGAAAAAGAGTGCAGCTGAAAATTACTAATTTTTGGGTATATACACAAAGCATGGCTAAACGAGGTCACATGATACACTAAAATCATGTTTACTCTTTTAGATTTGTATCCTACTAAAGATTTAAAAACAACATAATCCTCACTCACTACCCAGTTTTCAAACAAATCATGAAAAACACAAGAATTTCTTTAACTCACCAATAAATGTAGTATCAAATCTTTCAATACTAAACCTTTTTTCAAATACTGATCGTAATCGCCGTTTGTCATCAGCAATTCTTGTTTGTTGTTGAGTTGTCCCTGTTTCCAACATGAAACGCCATAAAATATCACACACATGCATCAAAATATTTTCATTTTAATATTCATATTCATGCTATCATACAAATATTTACATACATTTACAAGTATATATATACATATAACATATAAGAGAATAATAACATATAGTATACCATGTACACAGAAGTTGGCACAGTTAGTCTCTTATCCAGCGTCCTTTCATAAGTTGACTTTATCGACGTTGGACATCATTCTGCTTATAAATTGAGCTAATGGTCATGATCTCCAAGACGTCTGCTGGTTGATATTCTGAGTATCTAACGTATTAGGCACACTTATAAACTTCTGAAGTATATACTTTTCAACTGCAGTATATAGGTGAATCTTTTTCCTTAATTTTGTATGAAAACACAATAGTATTTAACTTTTAACAATAGTTTAACTACATATAGATAAAACACTCATCTACAAGAAAACATAATCATTTCTATATGTTAGTCTGCAAATGTTTGAGCAAATGGAATATAATAACAACCGTTTTTACATATTTCCCTCTCTTTCTAAAATGCAGCGATATTCCCTTCCTGACTTCAAACAGTCCTATGATGTCCTGCAATGAGTTTACAATCCAGTTAAGGCATAGTTTAAAGAATGATGAGGAACTGCTCTCATTTTATTTTGCCAAAAGCAACAAGCGACCTGTCATAAAATTTGAATTATTTCAATTTTTGTTTGCATATTTGACTTTTAGTGTACGAGTCCTGTCTATTTTGGCTACAGACGGAGCTAAAATATGTAGCAAAAGGACTCTCAATACACGTCTGTTCGAGTTCTGCATTGAGCACCAGATCATACCAACAGACACGTAGGAGTGACTTGGGTAATGTTTTGAAAAGTATTCCAGTCATATCATGGCATGTCCAGAACTTGGAGAGTGAAGCCCAAGAGATGCAGGTCAGAGACATTGCATCGCCAATACCTCACGAGTTAGAACACACTACATCTCTCCATTATTCGTGAATACATACGATTGAGCTGTGGTGTCGTAGTTATGCATGTTTATTTCAAGTCAAGCAACGAAATATGGCAGTGTATTAATAACAAAAGTCAAACGAGCCCAACGCTGTGCATGAATTATGTGCAAATCTTGCTGTTGAATAAAACTTAAGCTGCAATGATTTGCACAAAATTCATGCACAGAGTTGGGCTCTTTTGACTTCTGGTCTTGCTGAAATTGTCTTTGTCCCACTATTGTCTATTACTGGTTTGTATTTACTGATTAAATGCAGGCATCACGGACATGAACATTACGGCAACGAATAACACACAAAAACTATATGTAACCTAGAAATGTATACTGTAAATCTAGAAAGTTTGCACCATGAAATTATTGCAAGTGGCTAAAAATAACTGGCTGGAAAGTTTTGCAAAACCATGTTGATGAAATTACCAAAGATGAAAGCTACTGCACATACATTGTATTTATTATGAGGAAGAGGTGTGATCATTGGTAACTCAGTGTCTGTCAGTGTTTTCTAAACTATAGATGATGTTGTTAGAGCCGCATTTTAGGTATCTGCAGTCCATAGACAAACATTACACTTGTAACTTTGGCAGGGTTTGTGTGTGTGCTTCTGTGCATGTGTTTAGTAAAGATATAAGATAAAACATAAGGATCAACCAGCCCCTGCTGCCAGCAGATCTCTCAGGTTATTTTCCAGGGGGTTGGTGACAGCTATTTTTATTACTGTAACTAAGACTTATAAGTTAATTGTCTTGTGTGGGATATAAGAGGTTGTGAACTGTTCAATCGCTATAAGTTTCCTACCAAGAATTTCAGATATATAGTTGGACGAATGACTGTGAGTAAGAAGGCAGGGAGTTTTATGATACAAAAGAAGTAAGACATGTTTCTAAGAGAGTGTAAAAAGATTGCTTCAAAGGAATAGAGGACATATTGTTTCTCAACCTGTTCTGCAAGTGTTCATTGCACTACGAGTGTTCTCGACTTGTTCTTGGTGTATTATTCTATCGTAGTTTGGATATTTAGAGAATTTATGAATATATGTTATATGGAAATGGTGGAGTTTGAAATTAAAAAAATTTATGTGCCGGATTGAGTTGAAACTTTGAAATCCTCGACCCCTAAAAACTAGATATTTTAAGAGTTCACATTAAACGTTGAAAACCTTGTGAAAATCTGAATGTGAACCTAAGATTTGGACATAAGATGATTGTTCGTGGATCAGCTATAGGATTGTGCAAAATTCAAAACAGATTAACACAAGCTGGATTAATGACTCAAAGTTAAAGCAAGCTATTTAATTTTCTCTTCAAGAAGTTTGACACTGGTAAGTAAATGTTACTTTTATGGCTTAAATAAAAGGGTGTAAAAAATACCTATTTGAGTGTGGAAGTGTGTGTTTATTCGTCTGAAACAGGAGAGGTTATATTCCCTCTCCGGAATCGTGTATACACTGAATTGGATTACATCATTTAGGATTACAGAATTCAAGAACTGTCACTTACTTCAGCTATTTCATGATTATTGGAACTGCTGTTTCATTGATTAAAGTCATGGCAAGTAGACCATTGAGTGATGCTGTTCCAAATGATAAAGAGCTGATTCATGAACCTAGGAGAAATGCTGAATCATTAATAACCGAATCAGGAAAACTTACTGAAAAGGGCCAGTATGTTTTGAACATAGCACTGGATGAAAGAAAATTCATATACAAGCAGTTTTCTAAAAAAGATGCTGACAAAAATGAATTTGAAGATTGGAAGAATTATTTGCCAAGTTTAAAAAATTAGCTAAAGCTTATCATTATGAACTTGACAGTCAATCAGCCATAGACGCGGAAGCCGCCTAGCGAAAGTTTGGTGCCTTTTCACAGTTTGAGAGAAATGTTACCTCATTGATTAAACACTATAATACTGGAGAGGAGATCAGACCAGAAAAGAGTTTCTCAAGTTGGATTACTAAAGGGTTCAGTTATCTTCTCTGCCAAAATGGAGATCCTGGCAAAACAGGTCGAACTTACTGCCAGACAGAAAGGGTTCGAACAAAGACATCAATTAGAAGAAGAGGAGAGATTAAAACAAAGACGAGAAAGATTAGAACTTGAGACGGAAGTGGAAATTGCATATGCCCAGCATGCAATTTTGACCAGAATGACTGAGAATTTCACAGTTCTAAAAAAACTGCAGAAAATTCCCAAAGGTCCTTCAAGCTAGCAAAGACACAAAATCGAGAGCTGAAGCCACAAGCTGAAGAATTCACTCCAAGTCAGAATACTAACCTGCGGAAGCTGGCCACACTACCCACTAGGAAGGTACCTGTGTACAGTGGCGACCCCTACAGTGTAAGTCTTTCATAAGAGCATTCCAGCATGGTATAGAAGACAAAACCATCAATCCCAAGGATAGGCTCTATTACTTGGATCAGTACACCAACGGTGAACCGAATGACTTAGTAAGAAGTTGTATTTTCATGAATCCTGAAAGTGGCTATGAACAAGCCAGGTCACTGCTGGATAAGAAATTTGGGAACACAAGCTTGCAACAGCTTACATGGACAAAGCATTGAAATGGCCGGATATTAAATCAGAGGACAGAGAAGCAGTGAACAGCTTTTCCATATTCCTGACCAGCTGCGCAAATACCATGACAGATATAGAGTACCTAAGAGAATTAGAGCATCCAATGAACCTCAAGGAACTGATTCAAAAGTTGCAATACAAGAGAAACAGTTTCATTTAACCTTATTCTTAATTCAGGAGAATTAAGAGTGTTAATGAAAGCAACCTTATGGTATATGGCAGAGTGACAGGAAGTCAAGCATGGCAGTCGTAGGTATTCTTACCACAGATACATGGAATTTTCTAAGATAATGATTCATTTTTAATATATGTCTTTGGTAGGCTTTCACAGTTCTAAAAAAAAAACCAGAAAATTTTCAAAGGTCCTTCAAGCTAGCAAAGACACGAAATAAAGAGTTGAAGCCACAAGCTGAAGAATTCACTCCAAGTCAGAATACAAACCTGCGGAAGCTGGCCACACTACCCACTAGGAAGGTAGCTGTGTACAGTGGCGACCCCCTACAGTGTAAGTCTTTCATAAGAGCATTCCAGCATGGTATAGAAGACAAAACCATCAATCCCAAGGATAGGCTCTATTACTTGGATCAGTACACCAACGGTGAACCGAATGACTTAGTAAGAAGTTGTATTTTCATGAATCCTGAAAGTGGCTATGAACAAGCCAGGTCACTGCTGGATAAGAAATTTGGGAACAAATACAAGCTTGCAACAGTTTCCATGGACAAAGCATTGACATGGCCGGCTATTAAGTCAGAGGACAGAGAAGCACTGAGAAACTTTTCCATATTCCTGACCAGAAGTTGTATTCATATGGAGCCTGAAAATGGAATTAACAAGCCGGATCACTGTTAGATAAGAAATTTGGATACAAATACAAGCTTGCAACAACAGTTTACACGGCCAAAGCCTTGAAATAAGCACACCTGACACCGAAGCAGTGAACAGCTTTTCCATATTCCTGACCAGCTGCGCAAATACCATGACAGATATAGAGTACCTAAGAGAATTAGAGCATCCAATGAACCTCAGGGAATTGATTCAAAAGTTGCAATACAAGAGAAACAGTTTCATTTAACCTTATTCTTAATTCAGGAGAATTAAGAGTGTTTATGAAAGCAACGGTATGGTATACGGCAGAGTGACAGGAGGTTAAGCATGGCAGTCGTAGGTATTCTTACCACAGATACTACAGAATTTTCTAAGATAATGATTCATTTTTAATATATGTCTTGGGTATGCTGTAAAAAAAATTACCAATAACATATTGGGTAGAAAATAATATTATTGTTTTAAAAATTTTCCAGCAAGTCAGAGTTGTCAGCACATGCGAAGTGTAAAGTAAAAAGTCGCCATTGTCTCTCTGTCAGAACTCGTGCACTTTCCCTCCCCCACCTCTACCCAACCTGGAAGGATGTTTTCTATTATTTACTTTTGCTTTTAGTAGGATATGTTACCAACTCTTCTTAAAAGTACGACCTGTTCTTGCTTCAAAAAGTAAGTGCAAACCATGCAATATTGTTCAATACTAATGTCTCCACAAGGGTAATACCATGTTCATAAAAAACACTTCTGTGCAACGGATGATGTATGTGCCAAATATGCAATATAGTTCAGTATTAAACAGGTTGTGTCAAACATTTACGTGCAATGTAATCATATAATTACCACAAGTTTTTATTAATATCTTCAAATTGTTCTATATTACATCAATATCTATACAACACAATCAATATTCCAATATGCTTAATATTCAGGATATTTTTATGCTATTCATTTGCTATAGGAAAGCTAGAGAAGACCTTTTCCACACACGGTTTACCAGTGACAGTTGTCTCCAACAATGGAAGTTCTTTTACAAGTCATGAGTTCAAGCACTTCCTAACAACCAATGGAGTTGAACATGTACTTACTCCAACTTACCACCCTGGTTCAAATGGACTTGCTGAACACTCCGTCCAAACCTTCAAAGAAAGCATGAAGAAGATCGAAGGGAAAACCACTGAATCTAAAGTGGCTCATTTCCTGTTCAGATACAGAGTGATGCCACACTCCACCACCAGGAAATCACCCGCAGAGCTCCTGATGGGTAGAAAGTTGACAACACATCTCGACCTCCTGCATCCAGACGAATCAAAGAAGGTTCTCAAAGAGCAAGTGAAACTGAAGGATCACCATGATTCACATACTCGAGCCAAGTCATTTGCTATTGGCAATAATGAGTATATTGCTAACTTTGGCAGAGGTGATCGTTGGATTCCAGGCAAAATACTGAATAAGTCAAGCTCTCAGTGCAGCATTCAACTTCCAGACGGACGTACCGTTTGCCGTCACCTGGATCACCTGAAACCTTGTCACACCACATGACATGGTTGTACCTGAAACACCAGAGGACCTCTCAATTGCGAAAGATCCTTCGCCATCAATCAACATCACGCCCGATGAGAACACAGAACAACAGAGTGCCCCGGAAACTTCACAACTACAGGAACCACGGCTCCGAAGATCAACGAGAGTATCCAAAGCTCCTAACAGACTCGATCTATAGACATTACTTTGTGTCCACCTAATGGACATTCCACAGTGCCAAAAAGTTGACAGTTCAGTTCTATAATATTTTCAAGTTCAGTGTTAAATTACCAGAACTTCATTTAATTGGCTTAATTAAAGTCGTGACTATTGCCAAGCAGTATGGTGCAATTTGAAGTGACTCTAGTCATCTGGACATTTAAGTTTTGCGATAATGCATGATAAGTATTTCTAATCGCTCACTATTAAAGGGGTAGAAGAGTACCATTGTGTAATGTAGTCGTACCATCTGTGTACAAGCTTTGTAAATGAATGCTCCCTAGCAGGAACTCTATAACTGCTCCCTTGCCGCAAGGCATCTTGGGAAATAGGCACCGCATGGCGGCATGTACAATCTGAACACAAGTATTCAGTAAAGCCTTAGAATCAATTCCCAAGTCTGTCATCCTCAGAACATCACAGCTGGATAAGCTTTAAGACTGTATTTTCAGAATAATGACTGTGAAAAGTATTTGCATTTAAAGTGATAGGAGAATTTTTTTTCATAAATAGTTATACTCAATTTTGCTGACAGATTACAATGTTAGCTTATTTCTTGAATCAATGTTATAGAATATTGATACTTGGTTGATGTTATTTTGGTTTGAATTTGAATAATTTGTATTAATACTGAAGTGTTAAATGAGAAAGCATTAAGAGTTAAAATACATTTCTGTTAAGAATACTGTTTTCTTAGTAATGCATTCTTATAGTAATTGAGAGGTTTCAATAATACTATGATAACAGACATTATGAATGTTTATCTGTTCGAGATACTGATTATTGTCTCTTCACATAAGTGCTAAATGGTGCTAATATGGTTCTACGGCATGTGATCAGCAGTTGAACACACGTGAACAGATGTTTCTTGTGCCAGATTGCAACACTGACAACACCACGTGAACCACTACAAGTGTCACTGTTATCAGAACATCCATGGTCAGAGTTAAGCGCAGTCTTTGGACAGGTACCAACAGGTGACTACATCCTTGTCATAACAGATGGGTATTCAAGGTTTGTTGTAGTTGAAATTCTGACGTCAATATCATCGAGAAGTGTCATACATGTACCTCGATTCGACCGAGTGTTCTCAGAATATGGCATACCCAATGTCTTGGAGACAGACAATGGACTGCCATTCTCCAGTTACTAGTTTGCAAAGGAGAGGAGAAGGGATTCAAACACAGAAAAATCACCCCCATGTGGCCTCGTGCAAATGCTGAAGCACTAAGTTTCATGAGAACAATCAAGAAAACCATCAAACGCGCCTTTGCACAAAACCTCAACTGGAAATAAGAAATGTACAAGTTTCTTCTAGCTTATTGAGCTACCCCTCACACATCCACAGGCCTCGCACCAGGAAAGGTGATGGTCAATCGTATCGTCAAGACATTGTTACCTGAGACCTGCAGATGAGGAAATGAGGGTTCGAGATGAACAGATGAAGAACAAAATGCGTGAGTACGCAGATAGCAAGAACTATGTCAAACCAAGTGATCTGAAAGTTGGTGAGCCTGTTCTAGTCAAAGACACCAGCATCTTAAATTCAAAGATACCTTACAGGTCAAAGCCCTTTGTTGTGTCTGGAAGAAAAGGATCCATGATAACCGCTTAAAGGGGAGAGAAGACATACACCAGAAATAGTAGCCTCTTTAAGAGATCTCCACGATTTCCAATATACACTGAAAAGCCAAAGGTTGAGACAAACAACAGTTTGGCTACGAGTGAGAGCGAAGATCACAAAAATTTTAGCCACATGCCTTTGGTCCCTGTTAGGATTAAAGTCAGCTCTGGTGACAGATATGTCAAAACAAATGCCTTCCTTGACAATGGCAGTTCAACCTTTTGTACCAGCAAGTTGGCAAGAGGAGTTTCAAGTCACAGGGAAGACGACATAAGTATTTGTGAGCAAAATGACTCACAAAGTTTGTAAATAACTCCATTCTAAAAAATTTAGAAGTTGGTGACATAGATGTAGATGGAGTGAATTGGGTCAAACTGCCTACAGTCTTCACACAGGATGAAAAGCACTGCTCCCAAAGAAGACTTTATACATCAATGGCCGTATCTATGGGACATCACACTGCCACCTGTAGATGCAGAGATAGGACTACACATTGGCAACAATAGATGCAGAGATAGGACTACACATTGGCAACAATAGATGCAGAGATAGGACTACACATTGGCAACAATATTCCAATATCCCAGGAGAAAGGGAACCACATGAGATTACCAACAGCAATGGTAATGGGCCCCATGCACACGATACAGTGAAAACCATTCTTGGATGGACTGTAAATGGGCTTGTGCAAGAATCTGAATCTCCCAATGAGATCTCAGTGAACAGGACAGATGTTGTTGGCGACACTGGATCTTCAGCTGATAGACTACTTCAATAGGAAGTCCAAAGTCAGCATCAGTATTGATCAATCTCAGATGTCAAGAAAAGACAAGCAATTCTTGGACATCAAGAACTCCTGAAAGACACAGACAGGAGGACATTACTAGATGTCCTCCCATTCAAAGATGCCAAAATTGATTTGCCCAACAAAAATGTAGAGGCTGAACAAAGAGCCATCTCACCAAAGATGTTCATGAAGAATGACATCAAAACCTTCATGAAAGAGCTCCATGCAAAGACTATGCCAAGAGGTGAGGTGAAATGGGGTTTAACTTCCAAGATTATTGCACTTAATTATATAGGGACGTACATGCATGTGTGTGTGTTTGACTGTTTGTAGTAGTCCAGGCTAATGCTGATTTTATAGTGCTAGCCTACAGAGATACCATGTCACAGTTTAACATGAATACCCCGCTCAGATACGGTATACTGACTCCGAGCTGACCAGTCATAGTTTTAGCCCTTAATGCCCAGTGCCAGACAGGGTAAACAAAAATTCCATCTTTTAACATCTCTTGGTATGACGCGGCTGGGGATCAAAACCTAGACCTTCCGCTCTCCAGGCAGCCCCATGCCCAGGCATATCTGAGAATAAGAAAGACTGTCAGAATGGAAAGGTGTAATATATATTACATCATGGTGTGTATCATCCAGAAAAGCCAGGGAAGATGAGAGTTGCATTTGACTGTGCAGCAAGCCTCAGAGGAAAGTCTCCAAATGACCACCTTCTACAGGGGCCGGATCTAACCAATACTTTACTGGGAGTGCTCCTCAGCTTTCGCCAAGAGCTGTGATGGTAGACATTGAAGCTATGAGTTACCAGGTCAGAGTTGAACCAGATGACTATGATATATGCCATATGGGAATTGTGGAGTTTCAAATTAAAGACATTTCTAAGTGCTGCATCAAGTTAAAACTTTGGAATCCACTACCTCCAATAACTACATATTATAAGATTTCACATGTGTGTGGTTATAGTTGACAAGGAAGGTTGGAGTAGCGTGTTTATCTAGCAGTAATGTAATAAGGACTACTCAGTGTCATGTAGGCAACTTGATGAGATAGCAGGTATAAAGTGGACTGTCTTAATTAGTCTTAACATTTAATAGTTAAGGAAACAGGATGTGAGGGCTATTCATTTAATCATGTACTAGCTGATTGGCAATGTGGAAATGAATAAAAGAAATATACATTACATTTTTGTCCTTACACTATTTGTTTGTTGTTGGTCTGCAAACATAACTGCGTCATGAAACAATGCTGCGTGTGTGTCACCCACAGTTTTCGCAGAACTTTCCAGCACACAAAACTTTCCAGATTTACAGTATATGCTGTTTTCTAGACAGCTGAAACAAAATTTTAAGCAGAATTGTTTTCTACTCTTTGGTTAAAAAATACCCAATGGATTGGACTGGAAGTCAAATTGTACTGATGACCCAAAGAAAAGAAAGAAAATATCAATATATTCTAAATGTGAGAAGACAAGGTAAATACTCAATTGTTAAATAAATTATCTGGCGCTCTTCTAATAAATGTAAAGGAAATGTCAGGCCCAGATTTTTAATTAACAAACAACGGTAAACCTACACAGGTGCTCCACCGAGTGAGTGAGTGAATGTTGTTTCACACCAGTCAGCACTATTCAAGCTGGAAAAAAGTCAAGACTGTGATGACGATGGCCTGTAACTAATTAATTCTCACAAGGCAATCCTGATGGTGAAAGCAACAGCAATGAGCCACACCCTCTGGTGAGATGAGGATGAACAAGCGAACACATTGTGAACACCAAATCCTCGTTCTAGTGAGTGAGTGAGTGAGTTGTGTTTAACACCGCTTTTAACAGTATTCCAGTTATATCACGGCATGTCAGCTTAAAGTGAGAGGAAAGCCCTAAGTGATGCAGGTCTCAAACGTTTACCACTTTGGTGAAACCCACGAGCACGGGTATGGTGCTGACAAACCTAGAAACATAATTGAGGCGAACCGGGATTCGAACCCACAATCATAGGTTTCTGGCGTGCCCCTGGTTTAAGTGTGATTGAGTGAATATTGTTTTATGGTGCAGACATGACATTCCAGCTATCACAGGCAGCAGGTAAGTCAAGGCCAGGAAAACCAGTGACAGATTGCATGAGCAACAATCAAAGCAATGACACAGTCAACCAGGTTACCACAGGATCTTCAAATTAGTTGGCTCCTGTGACAAAGATAAGGTACACAGCTCTCGAATCATCTGAGAGCGTTTGACTATAAAACCTTGATGTCATGAACAGTTCAAAACCCTGACCATCAGTTCAAACACCTGGGGTAAAAAACAGCTCCTCATTGATCCTTCAGGGGCTTGCATACACTAGCCTTCTTCATCACCCATCACTGGAAGGCTATGTGGAGTAGAGGAGGCGTGGGTCCCGTTTTAATCAGTTAATTAAAGAAAGCTGTGTACAACAGAAGTCAATCAGCTCTAAATGCACAAACTCTAAAAATTCTTCCACTACCAATGCTACCAGAAGGAAGATTATATTCCCCTCTGGTTCTAATACTTTAAGAGATATCTTTCTTTTCAGATTCTTAATGTCAGTTTGAGTTGTCCTGTTTTGTAAGCACTGTTTCACTGCTTTATTGTTCAAAATGGAAGTCAACAACTTTGTGTTTAAATTGTTTGATAGGCAATACTTAGAAGTTGATGGATGAGTGAGTGAGTTAAAAAAATTTAATGTCGCATCAGCATTATTTCAGCCATGTAGCAACGAGAGTTGATGGATGACAAAGTAGACACAATATGTGGATAACTTCCTTATTTAGCGTGAAGGCGACTGTTTTGGTATAGATCCTTACACCGTTGTCAAGCAAAGTGTTGTCTTTGCTTGACAACTGTATAAGGATCATTACTAAAATGTCAATTATTTGTCAACTTTGTGTTCAATTGATATGTCCACTGGTGAGATCAAATCACTCACTGCCACCCTTCTCGCTGGACGCTGACTGTGGTTGTTGATTTGTTTGTAAAATAAGTGACATACACAACACAGAAGCCTCACAATTCACTGATGTATCGACGTATTGCAAGATTCCACCTGACACACGATGTGTGCCCAGTTGTTTATTGGTAATTTTGTTTGGAAAAAAAAGGGCTCCTCTCGCTTAACTTTTGTCTTCAATGAGAAAAAAAAGATAAAGTCCCACTGCCCTCCTCACTTTGTAGCAAAATGTGCCCAGGAAACTTTAAAACCTGCAGCCTTATGGGTAACAGAGAAACATAGTGCACTCAAGCCTGTGAAGTAATGGTGATGTGAACAGCCTAAACCTTATACCATCAGTTCAACAACTGGGGAAGAGATATCTGCTTCAACTCCGAGTCTGCATCCTGTGTCATTGACAGTTGTGTCGTAGCATTGGCCAGGAGGTTGATGGCGGAGAAATCCGCCTGCCCAGGATCCTGAACCTGGTGCTCCTCGTCCATCGTCTGATCTACCAAGGCAATACGATACACCTCGCCTTGGCCGGAGCTGTTGACCCCGAACAAGTGCTGGATGTGGTCGGCCGTCACCAGCAAGGCAGGCACACTGTCCACAGTCTCGCTCTCTATGGCTTCACTGTCCACCACTAGGTGCACCTGGTCCTCGGTAGAGGCATCTGTCGTGGTTTTCTTGTGTTTCTGCAAGTGTCTGTAGTAGGAGGAGTGGTCGGAGAACTTGATGGAGCAGATGTCGCAGCTGTAGGGGGTCACGCCGTTGTGCTGGTTCTCGTGCTCCTTGAGGTACTGAAGGCGAGTGAATGTTTTAGGGCACTGTGCACAAGCGAACGGACGCTCCCCCGTGTGACGCAGTTCATGCCGGGTCAGGTCACCTGCAACACGGCAAGTGGAGAGAGTTGAATATACACTCAGAACGTCAAAATTATTTGTTTTAATGATTTGTTCATCATGTTTCAGCCATTTAACTTATTTTTTTCGAAATATGTAACTCTGTAGATGGGACATAATGAGGTCAAGTAACCTTTCATATGAAAATGTACAGTTACATTGACATTTTAACTGAGTTTGTTGTCTCCAGCTCACTTTCAGCAAGACTTCACCTGAAGCTCATGGGTAGTATTTGAGGATATCCGAGTTGTGTGCTTCCAATAATCACAGTATGATAAATAAGAACATGATCACAGCAACTTTCGACTTGCAGATTTTTCTCATACCCCAAAGTGCCTCAAACATGTTAAAAGGAAATCTCTTTCACCAATTTCTGAAAGTCATTTCTTCAGGATCTGAGGTATTTTCAACCTACCATATTTGCCATAATAAGCGCCCCAGGTGGTTAGAAAATTGACAAAGCTGGGTGCTTATTACAACTATAAACTGTAAGTTAAGAATTCTTAATAAATATTACTTACAGACTGATCTAGAAGTTAGAGGCACTTAAGGCACTTAGTACGGTGAATACGGTAATGCTACTGGTTAGAAACCAAAAGTATGGATCAATATTGATCATCATCACCATCCTCATCCCCTCACTGGATGTCCCTTCAGGGTGATTACCTTTACAATAGAACGTCTGTTCACACTTGTCACATTGATAGGACTTGAGGTTAAAGTGTCTTCTCAGATGAATCCTGAGCTGAGATTTCTGGCGGAATGCCCGACCGCACAGGTCACAGAGGTTGCCCTTGTGGCCGCTGTGGCGGTGCATGTGAGTCTTCAGGGTGCCGCTCTGCGTGAACGCCATGCTACACTCAGGGCATCTGGTAACAGAAGCAAATATATAAACAATAGCCCCCAAACTGGAATATAGATTTTGTGTTTGTATTATGCAACAACAAACAATATTCAAACTATATTATGGGTGTCTGTAAATCATTATAATAACTGAGTGAGTGAGTATGGTTTTACACCGCTTTTAGCAATATTCCAGCAATATCACGGCGGAAATGGGCTTCACACATTGTACCCATGTCGAGAATCAAACCACGGTCTTCGGCATGACGAGCGAACGCTTTAACCACTAGGCTACCCGACCGCCCTTATAATAACTGAATCTAAATCAAGAGACAAGTCACAGAGACAGGCAGCCTCATCCCCATCTTTGTCATCCCTTATCATGTTTATGTCACTGGAATTTTGTTTTTGTCCTGAAAATGTTGAATTGTTGAATTTGGTAATCAAACTGGACATAGTATAGTCTGCTTAACACATGTAACAAGAATTAACTGTTTCATCAACAGTGACAAAGTAATTTTTAAACAAACTTATCCCTTAAAACTTCAACTAAGTTGTTTTCTCCACATTCTGATAACCTGACAGGTTCAGTTGTCACAGTATAGGACCTAATCCATTGTATCATCACATCACACCATCCCAGGGTGACAGCAGCTCACATGATGTCTGTCTTACACCACGTCTGTGTTACAACTGGGAGGCTCACTGAGCGTTCACATAGACAGAGTGCTACAGACAATTATGGACAACTTTGGTGTTTCACAATGTCCAAAAACATTATGTGTTTTCAGATTTACAGGGGTTATTGAAAATTGTAAAATCTTAAACCTCCAGCTAACGATGTTTGTTGATCTTGGTTCCAAATAAAGTTCCAGGCATCATTTGTTTGTTTGTTTGTTGTTTAATGCCTCACTCAGAAATATTCCCGCCATACCACGGCGGTATGTAATTAATCGAGTCTGGACCAGACAATCCAGTGATTGACATCATGAGCATCGATCCATGCAATTGGGATTGATGACATGCATCAACCAAGTCAGGGAGCCTGACCACCTGATCCTGTTACTCGCCTCTTACGACAAGCATAGTCACCTTTTACGGCAAGCATGGATAGCTGAGGACCTATTCTACCCCGGATCTTCACAGGTTTCCAGGCATCAATCAAATACTGAAAAACACCCACAATTCTGAAAAAAAAAAGGATTACCTCTTGAGGGTTCAGTCTATAGCAATGACATGATAGAACAAATGAACGTTTAGGTTGGAGTGACCACCATAGACATGAAAGGCGATTTCACGATAAACCCAAGTCAGCCTGCTGTCCACTCACTTGAAGGGCCTCTCCCCGGTGTGACTCCTCATGTGAACCTTGAGGGTCTTCTTCTCAGTGAAACACTTGTGGCACTCCTCACACTCGAATGGCTTCTCACCGGAATGGGTCTTCTCATGTCGCAACATGTTCGCCTTGGTGGTGAATGGCTTGTTGCAGACACCACAGCTGAATGGCCGATCACCTGTATGCTTCCGCATGTGAGCTGGAGAGCAAATAAATAGCATGTTACAATAATAAGAGCTCCAGGTGAGCTGCGTATTTGCGTAAGATACGCAAAATAAATCACAATTACCATTGATTACCAAACTAATCTTGAGCCGATTGCCTACAACATGTACAAATACCCATGAGACATTGTAAAACCCTGTCGTATAACCATGATAACACGACTCTGAATAATTACCCATGAATGTATCTCTTTTAACTTGCATACTCCTGAGTGGATTGAGAAGGGGGTCCACATGGTCCAGGGGGTCCAGAACACACACCCTCCTCTCCCTCCCTTTTTAAACCAAATGTAGTATGCTGTAGGCAGTAAAGTTGACTGAGAGAGGAGTTTGATATTTTGAACTCCTCCCTTTAAAAAAATGCTGGCTCCACCCTTGATACCTGTAGTTCTTTACACATCTTTATTTACAGGCATCACACACCACACATCCTCTGCTGCAATGAACAAGAGTCATAAGAAGATGACAAATCTCCCCAGGCCCCCACAAATTCAAAAGAACAGTCATCTGACTGTTACTTTAAGTGTTGATGAGAACAAGACCATGGAATTCGGATTCAAAACTATGTATTTCTATGTCAGGTACACACCACGATCAACAGAGTCAAAATGAAACTTGTTGCCATGGAAACAGAAACAATATAAATTTTAAAAATCCCCAAATAGCATAAGGCACTAGATGACAACCTGGTCTTTGTGTGTGCACAGCTTCAAGAAAGAGTACCTATTAGTTATACAATATGGTCCGCACAAACACATAACTGTGAACAGAGTCTAGGTCAAACTTGTTGCCATGGAAGCGGTAAAAATATAAATTCTAAAAATCCCTAAGTAGCAAAAGGCACAATTTGACAACCTGGTCTTTGCGTGTGCAAAGTGTCATGAAATAATACCTATTTGTTTTAGCATGTTTAGACACTTGGTCCGGACAAAGACACCACTATAAACATTGATAAACATTGATAAACACCGTCCAAGTCAAACTTGTTGCCAATGAAACAGGAAAAAATTAATTTTGTTAAAATTCCAAAAAAACAAAAGGCACCACTTCAGCCCTTGATTATTAATACATGTATCGAGTTTGGATGAAAACTGTTGAATAGTTTTTTTTAGTTCTGCTCCAGAAATGACATTCCAAACTGTTTCCATGGAAATCAAGTAAAAGAAAGATGCAACAAATCAGCAAATCACAAAAGGCACCACTTCAGGATCTGTTTGATATATCTGCCAAATCTTCTTGAAAGACATTGTACATTTTTTTCAGTTGTGCTCTGGAAACAAAATCAAACCCCCTACAAGTCAAAGTCCAAATTGTTTCCCTTAAAACAAGAAAAGTATAAACATGATAAATGCCACAAATCCGCAAATTGCAAAAGGTACCACATGCTTATGAGACACAAATACCAATTGATTTCATGGAAATCGAGAAAAATATGTTTCAACTTTGATAAAATTATTGGACGAGGGTTCAACCTGGTTTTGTCTGGTGCAGTTAGATTTTCATGTCAACATGCACAATCCTCATCTTAATTAGATCTTAAGACAAGTATGGGATGCTGAGATAACTTCACCGGCGAGATATCAAAAGCAATAAAAAGAGACTCTGTGACTAGTGTGAGCACTGTTTTTTGTATCAACATGATCAAGGAAGAAATAACTAACAAAATATTTAGAAATACATTTGTTCTAAACAGGTTACACCATCTGTTCAAATTTACATAGTGAAGTTGATTGGATAAAAACAGAACTTTAGGTCATTACAAATTACTAAATCCTCATCCTGTGCCTCATTACCCAAAACATCCTGCCATACCTCATTCAGTTGTCCTCAGAGTACCTATCAAACCTATGGACAAAGAAAATTGCTGTGTGTTCTTTCCTGACTTGATGATATACCAGTACCCCATGTACTGATACTGATACACAGTCCCACCAAACCTTTTATGTTTCAGATGAATCACATCATCAACATTTATCATGTTTAATGTACACAGATGCCTTGAGCATTCACTTAAAAAACTGTAACATTAATTATAATAAATCGGAATACCTCCTGCCTCACATTTTGTAAATTGTATGAAAATCGAATATTTCATTTATTGTAAACTTAAAATGAAACTGAACAATGCACTCACCTGCTAGGGAGGACAGATAGGCGAGCTGCACCCCGCACACCTTACAGTTGACTGGACCCAGATCAGGTTTAGGCTCCCCAGGTTTGTACACACGGCGCTTCCGCCCCTCCCCATCCCCCTCCCCTTCAAGAGCCCCATCAATCTCCTGTTGGTCTTTTGGGAGCTTTTTAGGTTTGGGCGGTCGACTAGATCGCCTTGGCCTCTTTTCCGACTTTTTGTTAGCCGATTTGTTCTCTGCAAGTGGAGTTTCCCCAACCTCGGGACTGACACCTTCCGCTTCTGGTTGAGCACCAACATTTTCAGTTTCGGGTAGCTCCATGTTTTCAGCTAGTAATTTGGATATAGCATCTTCAGAAGTAGGTTCTGATTTCTTTTTTGTTACTTTCTTTTTCCTTGGGGTCTTCTTTGGACTTGTCTTTTCTGGATCAGTCGCTTCGGAGACAGTCTGTTCTGAGATTTCTAAACTATCCTCCTTCAGTTTTTTCTTTTTAGGTTTCCTTTTTACACCAGTCTTTTTAGCAGGTTTCTTTTTAGGACTAGGTTTCGGAGGCGGTTTTTTGAGGGGTGTGTTGGGATTATCTATTGTCACTAATGAAGTGATAACCTGATCATCAACAAAATCTTGCACAACAATATTAATGGACCCAGGTTCTTGAGATTGTATATCTGTCCTACCTTCCAAACCTGGATTGTCTGGGACTCTGTTTCCTTCAACATTACTAACAGAACTAGGGTCATTGATTGCTATCATGGCTGCCACAGCGTCAGAGGTCTCGGCAGAATACACAGAATTGTACAACAGCTTCAGATCTTGTGCAAATGTATCATGACTGTAAGCATGTTCTGCGGGCAGATCAGAGGCCAGTGTTGTGTTTGTGATGGCTTGGGAGTCCAACACAAACTCCTCCACAACTTCTTCATCACTTTTGTCTGCTAATGCAGCAATTTCTTTCATCTTCGTCTTACTACTTTTCCTTGGTCGTGGTGCCAGATCCTTTCCACCTGGAACAGGTTTCCGTTTCTTGATTCCAATGGTTGCAGCTTTGATAGCTGTGGACACCTTCTGCCAGAACTGCCAGACATCTTGTCTCATGTTTTCTGGCATCTGATTCACGAGGCTAACTGCTTCTTCAATCTGTAGGGATGAGATGAAAAATATCTTTGGACAAAAGATGAAAAAGGTCTTAAAAGATTAGTTTGGTAGATCATCATGATTATGTTAATTTCCATTTTGCAATCAAATAATTATTATTCATCCTACTATTGTGGGTTTTGACATGCTTGATCATGTTGATTTATTTTGGCAATAATGCTTATATATCGTGCTCAATTAGGCCCACACTGCCAGCTGTAGCTCTTGCTTTGCCGATTTCGCATGCCTCTTCAATCCTTAGGGTTGTTTGAGTAGGTTACCCCAAACTCTATTGGATCCCCTTTCTGATTAAGCACCCCTTTACGATCATTAAGGCTAGGTACCCCTTTCCGATCAAACGATCCTTCACAATCCTAAGGTTTGTGCACTATTGGCCAATCAAACACCTCTTGACAATACTTAGCCAAGTTAGGGTTAGTTGAGAAATAAATTATGGGTCAGCTATCTTTTATCATGTTTATAAAGAATTAATCCAATGTCATTTGAGGAAAGTAAGGGTGCATGGTTTTATAGGTATATTGGTATATGGAGGTTTACTCTTTCCCCGATACATATCACAATATCATGTTTAAATGCTTGTTATATTGTGTGAATTCAAAAGCAATTTTTATCATGTTTTTAATGTTATACACTTGCCCAATACATGTGCCTTCAAAATATTTTCCGTAATTTCAAAATTGAGTTCTTCTGTTGCAGTGGTGTAACACCAAGGCATTACTGTACCGGAGTGTGTATCCTTGCGTATGTATCATGATGTATTGAATGAGTAAACATTATGCTGTTTCAGCCATTTGTCTTACACCATCTAGGAACTTCAATTCCTGCGTTGATGTTTCAAACTTCTTCTGAATTCAAAATTTTGAATTGTAGAATATAATGTGATATGCATCGCAATACGGCCTTGTGCATTGTAAGACATTGTGATACACTTTAAACATCCAATACCCATCCCTATTATCAAGTTTCTAGTTTATCTGAGACAATGGCTACTGTGATAAAGGTAACAAATAGGATGCTGATCACTTGACAAAAAGCACTAATTATCATTATTATTTGTCATAGCTCCCATGCCGGTGAACATGCCGGCTAAAGTGTTGGCCAATTAAATCAACTAGCCTTGGCTAGCTTCGCGTTGGCAATGTGAAATCGATCCGCCACACAGCACTAATTAATCAACAATAATTATCATTTGATCATAGGTTTTCAGACATCATACGTTTTTGGACAGCCATATTTATCGTGATTATTTGCCCTATAACCAGGAATGTGGTGTCACAAAGACATTGTAAATACCCAGATGTTGGCTTGTTTTTTAAATAAAGTTGTCTTTTATAAGGGAATGAGATGTTTTACAGTTGTTCTTGTGATTAGTGAGAGAACTATGAATGTTTTTTAAGCGTCCAAAAACCCGTAACACTGATAAAATATTACACTCAACATGGCATGATACTTAAGGCAATTGCTGAAAAATGCTATAAATAACCTGTATAAAATGTCATTTGCAAAACAAGACATCTGAATAAAAAACATTGTTCGATTAAGGTAGTAGATCTATAAGATGATATGTGGTTTAACGATCTGATGAACCAGGAATATAGGATGACATGTAGACCTGTTCAGTGTTCTCAAGACAGCTGGATAAAGTAGTGTCAATAGAAATAAGGAAAATCCGATAAACGCCTTTGGATGTTGGCAATGCCTTATAAAATTCTGCTTCACACTCTACAAAAAATGAGATCGGTCTAATTGATACCACTAGGCGAAAGGCTACATGTATCGGTAGTAACATACACGGTTAGTTGATGAGTTTTGTCAATGATACTATCCGCCAAGTCTCCAGTTCTCAGAGAGTGCCGTTGTGCTTACCTTTGTTTTAAATGTCAGCAACAAAATATTCGCTTGATCGGCGTCTGGACCCATAACTTTGTTATCCACTGTACGCTATACGCTTATTAGAAATCCATATTTTAAAACTTGTCAACATTCGGCCATATTTACTCCCACAGGGGCTACAACTCTCCTCTGCGCCATTAGTGCATACCGCTAATAAAAATAGACATTTCAAACGAACTGTAAATGAACTGTAAAGAAGCAACCGACAAAACATTCTTGTGTATCTATGGTTTGATTCCAGACTAATAAACCATTTTGGTCTTTTTGGCTGCATCCTTTCGGCTTATGTTTGGTCTCACTCTTTCAATCCAGTCAAAAATAATTTACATACCCTTTGGAGGACATTTCTTATATTCTTTCTCTTCATAGCAGGTGCACTTCACTTTGGGCCCCGATTTAGAAAAATAATTTCTTCAGGCACACGCCATTCTGTGTCTTGATATGAATAAATAATGATGACTGGTATACGCAGGAGTTTGTTTTCCTTTCTTCCTTGGATCTAATAACGTTTGTTTGTTTTATATTGTGTGTTTGTTGTTTAACGCCGCACTGAGCAATATTCCAGCTATATGAATGCAGCCTGTACATAATCGAGTCTGGACTACACAATCCAATGATTGATATCATGAGCATCGATCCACGCAATAGGGATACAATGGGGATGACATGCATCAACCCAGTCTGCGAGCCTGACCACCCGATAAGGTTAGTCGCCTCTTACGACAAGCCTGGCATCTAACATCAACCAGGTGAAGTTGTAACACAGCGTAAGCTCATATCAAATGGAGATATTCAGGGGAGGTTTGCCTCATCCTTCTGATTTGCTGTCCCAGAGTTTATAAGCTGTATCCGCGATGGAAACCTGAAGTCTTTACATTTGTGGAAACATAGCTACGAAGCTGGTGTCGCAACGCTGGATATATTACTATCACTATAAGCTACAAACAGGTGAAGCATCGAGAGTAATTTCCTTTCGCTGTTTGTGGCTGTTTTCATATCGCCGAGTCTTTAGATAAATATTCGAACACTTAAAGTGGGGTTGTGCTTCACGTTAGGTGCTCATATAGAAGTAGTAATTAGTGCCTTTTATGATACTGGGTCACTTAGAGTACTCATTAACCCTCTGGATGACGAGTTTTATTCTTAGCAGGATATACCAAAGACGTCCGTCCATGGATAATGCAATTTGACCCGTGAAGATCCGGGGTAGAATAGGTCTTCAGCAACCCATGCTTGCCGTACAAAGCGACAAAGCTTGTCGTAAGAGACGACTACGGGATCGGGTGGTCAGGCTTGCTGACTTGGTTGATGCATGTCATCGATCCCAATTGCGTGGATCGATGCTCATGATATAATCCACTGGATTGTCTGGTCTAGACTCGATTATTTACAGACCGCCGTCATATAGCTGGAATATTGCTGAGTGCGACGTCAAACAACCAATTAACCAACCAATGCAGTTTGAACAAGCCATAAAAAAAGAGATGTTTGAGAAACTTAAACCAAACCTACATGCTAATATGGCCATGCCTAGTCTCATTTGAATGTTCAGAGACGAATATCGCAATGTCCCAATCCACATGGATCTCCATGACTCAAAGTCAAAACATGGGTGAGTGAGTGTGTTTCTGCGCCACTTCTAGCAGTAGTCCGACCATATCGCGGCGGGGTACAAAACCCATGGGCTTCACACGTGGACTGACGCGGTATTCATTCAGGAAATGGAACCTGGGTCTTCGCATCTCACCCAATGCTTTAACCACCAAGCCACCTCACCGTCTCCTTATGTCAAATACCATGTTGAAAGAGATAGTATTTACTGTTACAGAAGATGGAGTAAATTAATGGAAGTAGTTTATAGCAGTAGCTCATCTTCATACAGGTGTACAAGTACACGAGAGTGTCATTCATTTCGCATTCTGGTGTATAATCTATAGAGTATATTCAGCGGTTACACGTTACTTCCACGTGGACCTGGGAGATCAACAGCGTGTAGCTGTATAAAGGACGGAACAACCTAATGTGCAGGCATTACTGTCATACACATACTGCCAACACATAACCGTTTGATTTAAAAAGTAAGAAAGATTTACAATCAAAGTGAGGCGTTTAATCTCTGTTGCTTTAAGCATGGCCTTATTCAAGTTAACAGGTCTTGGCTAGGTGGTAGTTCAGGTTCGCTGACCAAATACATGCACGGACAACCAGTGCTGAATATCACAACCGGTCATGACGACACGAATACTGCCTAACAATTACACGCCCGGGACCCTGCCTTGGTTTTCGGAATAGCAGGAATATAGCGAGATATATGCTCTTAAAAAGAAACGCAAAGCCAGATTTGTGCGAGTTAGGTAAATACATGCATACGAGGAACCGTACAAGGTATTGAGTCAAAATGTTGTGGAGAGAACACTTGGTGATTGTAGTCATCTCAGTTATCGGTACATAGGACAAGTCCAAGGTGAAGGTCAGCTACCATCAATAACGGGTATGTCCCCCGTTTGAATCGATAGCGGCCTGACATCTCCAGCCCACGGAAGAGACGAGTATGCGAATCACATCCTGGGGAACGGTAGCCCACTCGGCCTGCAAAGCAAAAGCCAACTGCTGCAACGTCTGGGGATTTGGTTAACGTCGGCGTAGCCGTCTATCCCATTCATCCCACAGGTACTCAATCGTTGTTGTGTAGACAGGCTCTTGTGATCCGTGCTGTATGCGGCCGAGCGTTGTCCTGTTGGAATACACCGTTGCCATTGGCTGCAATTGGGAGGACGTATGCTAGGAGAATTTCGTTGATGTATCGTTGAGCCGTAAGATTGCCCTGGATACGGACCAAACTTGTCCTTCCATGATGAGAGATAGCCGCCCACATCATAACTCTACATCCACCAAACCTGTCCACTTCCTGTTCGCAGTTTCCGGGGTAACGTTCTCCCCGACGTCTATAGACCCATGCTCTTCCATCCCATCGACGGAGGAGAAATCTTGATTCGTCGCTCAACCAGACATCTCTCCATCGCAGTTGAGGCCATACCATGTGTTGACTACACCAATGCAGTCGTTCGCGATGTTGTCGACTCAATATGACGCGTCGAACAGGACGTCTTGCTCGTAGACCGGCTGCTCCTAAAGGGTTTCGTACGGTCTGGTCGGAGATTCTGGTGAGTCCGGGTATTTGGGATGCGTTTGAGTAGGCTGTGGTCGTCCTTTCACGTAGGTGGCGCAGTCGGATGCAGCAATCTTGGGCGAGGGTTACTCTTGGTCGTCCCGACTTTGGCGGATCAAGTGTAGACCCATGCTGCTGAAACCGATCCTACAGCCTTGTGATGGTGCTGGGCGCTACATTGAAAACCCTGGCTACAGCTGATTGGGATTCCCCTCCCTACCTGCCTATGGCGTTGTTTCTTTGCACTTCTGCTCATTTTGGCATGTTGTTGAACTGTCACTGCTCGATTGACGCATATGCCAGGCAATCAGGAACCTGCACTTTAATACCGGTCATAGTGCTGCTGCACGTGCACTGCGAACAGCTCTAGGGCCTTTTTGTTAATGCACTGGGTGCGTTTTTCCGAATCGTACGTGTTTCCCAACTAACGGTTTGCATGTCCTTGTCGTGATCATTTTGATCTAGAAATTTGTCACTGACACCATTTAACACATTAAACCTCTTCATTTTTTCTTTTAAGGCCAAAAACATCCGTTTTGCGTTTTTTTTTTGAAGAGTATATATGCTGTAGAGCCGGCGTTAATTTCTCAATGGAATCATTTACATAATAAACATGCAAACAAGCAGGTTAATTATCTTTTGTCCCCTGTGTATGTGAGGCTCCATCCATATTTTCGACTAATGAACATATTAGATTATTAGTGTTTGTTTGTTGTTAATCGCCGCACTCAGCAATATTGCAGATACATGACGGCGGTCTGTAAATAATAGAGCCTGGACCAGACAATCCAGTGATTGACATCATGAGCATAGATCCTCGCATTTGGGGTCGATGACATGTATGCATTAACCAAGTCAGCGACCACCCGATCCCGTTAGTTGCCTCTTACGACAAGCATAGTCGCCTTTTACGACAAGCATAGGTTGCTGAAGACCTATTCTACACCGGATCTTCACGGGTCAGATTATTAGCGAGGGATTTCCTGTAGTCGAATTGCGCAGCTTGTCTTCCAGCAGCAATTAGTGCAGCTACCGGCAACCTTGAACGTACATCACGAGCTACACACCAGCAGACCGTTCCCAGGTCGGATGAATTGTCTTTGCCAGCAATT
This sequence comes from Haliotis cracherodii, assembly GCF_022045235.1. NCBI lineage: Eukaryota > Metazoa > Mollusca > Gastropoda > Lepetellida > Haliotidae > Haliotis > Haliotis cracherodii. The sequence continues at coordinate 51,236,825 of NW_027266319.1, read as the reverse complement.
ACATACGTTCCCCAGTTAGCCAGTTGATACTCGCGGTCAAAACAAACACAACCTGGCCTTCATTTTATCTCCGACGGAAACCATGACAACGGCCGTCTAACCAGGATCATCTGCTTCCTTTTCTTTAGTCGTTTGCATCTGCGCCGACCGTTAAATCCTTTCTTCCAGTGTTCATCGTCTTTCTCCACGAAACGCCACAACAAATGGCTTCGTCCACAAATCATATCCTCTTATATTCAAGCCTGCAAATAACTTTAATCCCGAAATAAATCTGTCAATTATAACCGGCGACTGCTACTTCTGTTTCTGATATAAAGATACATGAAAAAGAGAAACAGGAATCCGAAGATTGAGACCTTTCTGACTAAAAAATAAATCCTTTATTTTTATTATTGGTGCTAATATTAACACAGCTTTAGAGAGTGACAACTACCAGGCACTACTTTGTGGTACCTTATATCCGACGTCTAAATGTACAGGCAACGGTTTGAAACCTAAAAGTCGCCAAGTGTTTGGCCCCTGACATGCAGCTACACCTGGCTGTTTGACGTTGCCGGAAATGGACGATGACGCCTCGTTTTGACCTGTTCTACGTAACGTAGTTACCGTTGTCGTTGCCAACGTCCCCTCTGTTTTTAACAGATTCACTATCGCTCTTGCTCACCATCGCTCTACATTTCGTTTGAAGATTTTCTAAAATGTTTACTAGGCTGTATATTCAAGGAAATTGGCCGTTGTTCAACAACAGTGTCAGTGGTGATTATATGGCAGCCATTTGCAATAATATGCATCTTTTAAATGTCTTTTCTGAAGCTGAAATTATAGCTGTCTGTTTAGTAAGATGACGGACATGTTGATAAATTTATAATAGATGAAGTTAGTGGATATGAGATATAGCTTGCTTCTTTCGTCCATGTGCCCATGTCCCCTTACACATAATATTGCATAGTGACGACGACAGTGACTACTGGGTCTATGAGGACGAGGACGACGACAGCTTCGTGGAGGACCGAGAGGTTCATCCTCTGAGGAAGGCACTGAGGAGAGTGGCTGCCTACTGGAGGAGAATCTTCTCGTAGATTTCTTATCCAAGATAACTCAGATCTGATTTTAATGAGATTGATAATCATGTAAAATTATTAGAAAATCTCTGCAAATGTTGACAAGAAAGTTCATTTCACTTTAAATAAATATAATTCGCAACACAATTTCTGCGAACGCTTAAACCACTAGGCTACCCGACCGCCCCTATTAGTATATGACATCTTCTATTGTTTGATGTATGTGTTCTTGAGTATTCGCCGAGTGGAGATTTTAGTTGCAAGATGGTGTTAGACGGAGCTTATAAACATTGGTTCAAAAATGATTTAATTTCCTTTCCGTACATTGAATACACAATAATACCCAAATGTATAAAACAAAATAAAAGGATTAATACAAAAACAAAGTTTATACGTTATTTCCTCAAACTGCTACATTTGACATTTCTCGCTTCTGTCTCTTTCTCTCTTTCTCATATAACTTATTTCTTATGACTTTAAACAGTTTTATGTCGATAGGAGATTTTTATAAGCAGGTCTTTATAGCTTTTAGATCCGGGTGCCGTTGTTCAAAACAACCTAATGGGAGTTTCGATCACCTTAGGGCTAAGATCGTTTTGTTTGTTTGTTTGTTGTTTAACACCGCGCTCAGCAATATTCCAGCTAAATGACGGTGGTCTGTAAATAATCGATTCTGGACCAGACAATCCAGTGATTGACATCATGCATCAACCAAGTCAGCGAGAATGACCACCCGATCCCTTTAGTCGGCTCTTATGACAAACATAGGTTGCTGAAGACCTATATTCTCTACCCGGATCTTCACGGGTGCCCATGTTTATGATATTGTCGGAATCGTACTATATGGACACCACCTTTAGAAGTGACTTCTTATTATTACGGAAATGTTTTTGTCGCTTTTAGTGATGAAGATGGTATCATACGCGATCAGTGTAAACGTTTGTGTCAGATTATTCATAACGTTTTAACTCCATTGACGGCCATGTGTGAGTCTCTCGGGGTGGCGTTGTACGAAACAACCATAGCGCAACGACTGTCGTAAGTTTTGTTTGTTTGTTGTTCAACGCCGCACTCAGCAATATTCTAGCTATATGGCGGCGGTCTGTAAATAATCGAGTCTGGACCAGACAATCCAGTGACTGACATCATGAGCATCGATCCACGCAATTGGGATCGATCACATACATCAACCAAGTCAGCGAGCCTGATCAGCCGATCCCGTTAGTCGCCTCTTACGACAAGCATAGTTGCCTTTTACGGCAAGCATGGGTTGCTGAAGACCTATTCTACCCCTGATCTTCACGGGTCGACTGTCGTAAGTCTATATTAGGTACAGGAGTTACGGCCACCTTAGAGCTAAGGGCCCACTTGCACAAAACGATCTTAGCGCTAAGATGATCGTAACTCACATACTTCAACATTGGCTTCAGTCGTAGCACTAAGATCGCCTTGTACAACGGCACCCAGTTCCTCGTAACTTGGTGAATATGGTGGGTATGGTGGGTATTAACTTGTTTTACAATGGCAGCCAAAGATTCGTGGAATTTACCCCTTCACACTATTCCATGAAGATATATTAACATCTGGTAAGAAAAATAAGTAATTTATTCTGTAAACGACCAAAACCACAGTGATAATGTCATAATTTATAGAATTGTCAATTTTGAAATATTTCGCCTTGCACCAAACTTCTAATTGTCACATTGTAAACTGACATGATGTGTGAAATCAGAGTATATTCCATTTACAAACTATTGTTTTTTATCCATGGACGTTGTCTACTTTTAATGAAAGTACTAGATACGATATGTCAGTATGTCAACGCCCTTCCGTGCTAGTCACGACATGTCAATCAGAATAAATCGGCATCGTAATATTCGACAAAATACGACGTAAAACAGAGACGTTCCGAATGTATACTCCGCCAAGTTCCGGTACCTACGGACAAAATTCCTGCAATTGAAGTATCATTTCCATCCGGTTTCATCGTCATGAATTCGGAAAAAGGTGAATTCTTCCTCTCTCTTGTTATAGACTATACGCAGATACAGGGAAATGCATGTCATCATTGCGAGGGGATTTTAGGTGCGCCCTTTTGTAACGCTGTCGTCATATCGTTATCGTACAAAAAAACAGGGGTAAAGGGTTGGACACAGGACGAAAATGCTATGGAACTTTCCTCTTTCAATTAAAAGCACCCAATGGACACTGGTAAGATTTTTTTGGCAGGAAAATGGACAAATATAATGATAATATCTGACGGTTAATGAACGACATTGGGAACACATTGCATGATGCCATCCGGTAGTGAAGTATGACGTTATGACCGCCACGTTCTTGAAGGCTAAGGACGATAGAGGTAAAATGAACAAAATCAAAGTTGACCGCCCAGATTTGTTAAACATTTATTCACTGGAAGAGTCATGATGTGAATGAATCTCCGAATGGAGTTTCGAGGGAGCCGGTCCCACTCCACTTGCAGAGCCTAGATCAACCAACGTGGTTGGCACCTTGTGAAGTTGACGCACAGGTCTCCCTATCAAGGGGAAGGTCTGAGCTCATTGGTGGCCATGGCATTCTATGGGTGTTGTGCTGCTGGACATGAGCATTGCATATTTAAGGGGTTTGTTATATGTTATCATTTTAAGGACAAGTGGACGTGTTAGCTTCTATGTCATAGTGAGGCCACCCCACGTTCCCTGCCAACGTTCATGAGGTTTTCAAGGTTGACATTGGATTGACAGTGATTCGGAACTCATCTAAAAACATCACACAGGACCAGCAACGATAACTCCAGTTTTGACGATGTGTAATTGACGTCTGTTGCCACTGTTATGATTTGTAAGTGGCGGTACAACAAGAGGCTGTCGACCATGGAGATTAGCTGCATTAGACCAAAGACTATGGTTGCAAATTGTTGAGCTACATTTCGTAGCTCCTGGTTTCGAAGCAATCAATCTTGTATTCTTGTCATTGACCTGGGACGCGTGGAACAGGGTCAGTTAACATTTGGGGTTTGTTGGAACCTGTTCCATGGTCTGCTTCACAGACTGTGAAACATTAAATGTATTGACCGCTGCATACTAACTTCTACCAGTTTCCAGCATGCCAGTAACCCATAGAGGCTCTGGGTGTTGCAGATGCTGCATTGCTAGCAGTGTTCGAAATGCAATAAATTGTGGCCCACAGATTAATCAACTTTCCAAGAATTTGTCAAAATCACACATGCAAACTATTGAATGTGTTTTGGTGTTAAGTTTTACTGAAGTTAACATTCTTGCATAGGATGTTTGTTATCAACACTTATCTTTGTTCTGAAACTGGGTATAACATTTATACTTCATGGTCCCCTACTTCTATTTGAGAGTTTATACTAACTGAAACTGTTCATATTGCTAAACCGTTCATGGGAGCTGATGGCAAAACAAATTCAGATTTTCAGAACATCTGAAAAAGTTAAAGTTATGCGACAATTGTGCTCGTACGACACTGGGACTATCTGCAGCTATAAAATTATGCAGAGATGTAGAATATTAGATTTCATATATGATCATGGTGTAAAATTAACTGCAAATAGGCCATAAAGCTGGTTTGAAAAACAGATAGTACTAAGTGTTGTCTGATATATTCTTATTCCTAAAAGCCCAGCAAATTTCGGCACTTTATATGGCACATATCATATTCTGCAGGGGGATATAGTCTTCGTCTATCTGTCCGTCTGTCCATCCGTGTGTATTTCGTTTCCGGAGCATAACTTGAAAAACGTGAAAGATATTTTAGTCCAAACGTGGTACATGTATTAACCAGGGGCTGAAGTGGTCTAAATTGCCCTTCAGGAGCATTCTAACCCATACATAACACCACAAACTATAATCTTATTGTAATTTTATGTTTATTTATATAAAACAAAGGCACACTAAAAAATAACATATATTTTTCTTTATTATTGTTTTTAAACATGTATGGGATGGAGATACATGTTTGACACACTTGATAATCTAGGATGGAATAGTGCAGTTTCAAGCCTTCTATTCATCCCACCCTGTGGGGATTCTCATGCTGTGGGGACTTGATAGATGGGGTGGTCAGGATCAGTGACTTGGTTAACTGTGTTTCATTGTACAATAATGGCTTTGATCATTACTCATGATATCAATTACTGTATTATCTGGTCCAGATCCAATTTATTTACATACCGCCATCATAAAGGTGTAACATTGCTGAGTTGAGTCTGCCAGCCAGAATTTGGCTCTCAGCATCATTTTGATAGCGTTATTTTTTTGACTAATCTTTCTGAGATTATAAGACATAACCTAAGAATCCCCCGCCCAACGAAGTTGGCGGGGGATATAGAAACGGGCTCTGTCCGTCCATCCGTCACGTTTCGTTTCCGGAGCATAACTCAGAAACCATTCAATATATTTTCATCAAACTTTGCAGGTCTGTCAGGTACATGCTGAACTGGTGCCTTTTGCTATTTAGAAATTTTAGAAATTTTTATTTTTCATGTTTCCATGGAAACAAGATGGACTTAGGTTCTGTGAGTGTAGGGTTCATTTTCGGAGCATAACTCATTAACCGTTCAATATTTTTTCATCAAACATTGCAGGTCTGTCAGGTACATGCTGAACTGGTGCCTTTTGCTATTTAGAAATTTTAGAAATTTTAAAAAAAAATTTACGTTTCCATGGCAGCAAGATGGACTTAGGTTCCAAACTCTTCTTCTTTTTACAATTTCCTTGACAAGTTCCACGTCGGTTAATAAAGGTTAGGGTTTGTTTAGATTTAATTATGTCATAAATTCTGCAACAGGGGCAAGGGGTATAGCCACGTTAGTGGCAAACTCTTGTTTTACTAGACCTTGGCTTCGGAGTAGTCACAGACTGCTGCAGTTATATATTTAAGATGTTTTCTGGTTTCAGAGAATCAGAAGGGGGAGTATCAGCCGTGATGAACAGGCAGAACCAGATACCAATGTGAGTATAGACATGGCTCTTGCTTACTATTGAGAGGAAGACAGGAGAAATCATGAAATGTTATTGACATTAGAGACAGTGTGTGAAATAATGTTTCGCCGCACTAGCTAGATAATCTTTTAATAATAACCACTTGTGTTTACATTACCAAATACAAGGGTGAAATCTGGTAGCAGAGTATGGGAAAAACTACTAGGTATGTAAATTTTCAACAAGGTTACACATTCTGAGTCCATATCAAACAGGTTACTATCACTTGCAGAACTACTTTAAGTTGTGACATCTGAATATTAAACCAGATATTAATGTCTTTAGAAATTTGTTTTATTTTACAAGTGAACATGTGAGATGTGGGAGGAAAGTTCATTTATTTTATAAGTAAGAGCAGTGTTCCCGTTTACCGGTAATTACTGTTTTCTTTACCGGTAAACTTATGCTAGGACCGGTAATTCATATGCGTGCCCGTCCCAGTAGACCAGCAAAAAGTACCTTATAAATCTTTGTTGTTGAACAAAAGATCGGCGATGTTGAATAACGTATATTTTTCGAACAAAGCCAGCTTGTCTGTTATCAGCACTGTTTCCCTGTTGTCTATTTTTAGCGCAAGGAAATAACATTACGCTTTGCTTGGAGGTTAAATATCTATTTGTAGCGACTTAGTCTCGAACCAAAGTGAAATGTCATTTCAAACCACGTGCTCTGAGATTATGTAACATGGCGTCATCAAAGCAGACGAAGCTTTTAATTTTTTGGGTGGCAACCCCAATAATCCCCGCAAACGTACAAATGATGAATTAGAAAAGTCATCCAGTGATAGTACTGATTGTGACAGGGGGATTTAAAAGCCCAAAACTGCTACAAAAGGTAAAACGACAAAAATCAGGAAATTTCACGATGACTGGTTGAATGAATATGAAAAAAACCTGATCATTTTCGCTCGTATGGTAAATGGCGGCAAAGCAGAGACAATATTTCTGGGAAACTATACCGTTCATGGGGGAACGGCAGAAATAATAACTGCAAAGATCAGAGAGGTGATGGAGGAATGGGGTATGCCAATGAACAAAATAATTGGTTTGGGATCGGACGGGGCGAGCGTCATGACCGGCATCAGGAGTGGTGTTGGTGTGAGACTTAAAACAAGTGATTGTCTGTGCTTAGTGCACGTACACTGCATTGCACATCGTGTTGCCCTGGAGCAGGATGCAGCTAAACTATCAAAGTGCATATCAGATTACCGTACAACAATCAATGATGTGTATAAACTGTACCAGTATTCTGCGACACGGTATGACAGATTAAAAGAACTTTCTAAAGTTTTGGACGACACAGAATTCTCCACTGTCAAACAGCCCTGTACCGTAAGGTGGTTGTCCCTGATTCGAGCTGTTACTTCTACAAGATTAAATTGGTCAGTTTTAGTCATTGAAATTGAGGAAGAGGCAGCCCAGCATAACAACACAGTGGCGGTGAATCTCGCCAAAAAATTGAAAACGTTTTCATTTGTTGTGACAACGTACATGTTGTCTGATGTTCTGCCATACATGGAAAAACTTGTAATCCGTCTTTCAAAAGGACAACTTGAACCTAGCTATGATACAGCCTATGGTGGAGTCAACCATTGGATGCCTACAAACTTTATTGAATGAAACTGGAAAATACGAAAAACATTTGAATGAGAAGGTAGTCGATGGCGAGTTTCGTGGTGTCAAGTTGACGTACGCAGATCCGAGGTCTGTCATCTCCTTTCACGCCAAACGAGTGGGTTTTATTGAAGATTTGATTCATACATTACGCACTTGTTTTCCTGCTGAAAGTCTTAGTGTCTTGCGGTCACTAGACATCCTTCTGAATCCCTTAAGATACCCACAGGCACTTCGAGACTTCACCGCGCACGGAGGGGAATCCCTTGACATACTTCTGAATCACTTCAGCCCAGTCATTGGTCCAGACGATAATGATGTCACAGCACACCTACCGGTACTTGATCGAGATCGTTGCAAGAGATACTTCCAGCAATTGAAGCGAGTTGCAGCTGGCCTGGGCACTGTTACGTTTGCGAGCACATGCCAGGTCCTGATAAACGAATATGCTGACATATTCCCCGATTTTGCACAACTGGCTACCATTGCGATCACCATTCCGGTGAGCAGCGTACCTGCAGAGTGCGGGTTCAGCGTTCAAAACAGAATCCACACAGCCAGTTGTAATAAACTGAGTCAAAGAAGGTTGAATAACCTAATGATCCTGAATATGCATGCTTGTGATAACGAAATGAACTATGCACGAGCTAGAGGAATATTCCACACAAAAAAAGAGAAAATTGTGACTGCATGTAAATTGCATAGGACAAACAAAAGTTTTGAAGGAATTAAAACCAGGTAACTCTCTTGCCGTTTTTTTCATTTGTTCAAAGTTGGGACTGGTACAAATTGAGGGGGACTGGTAAAGTTTAGAGTTTTAAAAACCAGCGGGAACACTGTAAGAGTGTGAAAGACCAAAATTTCTAAAGAAGATTCTGTAGAAGAAGATAAAATAATCAAACATCAGCTGGGATGTTTTTCAGAAATGTATGTACTTATTTAAGAAAAAGCTTGTTATCTAATTTTCTTACTTACCAAAATGTCATGTATAATTATGTGTAAATTTAATTTGGAATTCTAGTAAAATCCTAGATATTTTTATATTTGTATACTTATCCTGCATTACTCCTTAATGCATATCACTGCCTGTTCTTGACAGAGAAAAGTGCTGTGTGAACGTCTTTGCTTGAAGAAGTTGTTCCAACTAGCTGAGAGGCCAACCCTATCACGCAGCTCCCATGTGACCAAAGGAAGTGACGTTATGGATCCTCACATTAATCTGGAGTCTGGACATTGGAAGGCATCGTGGGGAGGTAGAGCTACGATGGGCGGGTCCCTTTAGACGCAGTAATGCAGGATAAGTATACAAATATAAAAAATATCTAGGATTTTACTAGATTTTTTACTTATCCTGCATTACTCCTTAATGCATCTTTATCGAACGGAACCGGAGGCGGGCATACCTTCAGATATGGACTTTCATCTTTTATTTCCAGACTCTGTTCCCTAGCCAGTCCTTGGCTGTGTGGTTGGCTTCGGATGACCACTCCATGTATGGGAACCTCCAATTCCCTTAGCCCGTCCTCGGCTGTGTGGTTGGCATCAGGTGTCCACTCCATGTATGGGAAACTCCGTTTCCCTCAGCCCGTCTTCGGCTGTATGGTCGGCCTGGATGACCATTACATGAAAGGGAAGAGTCAGGTATGCGTTGTGTCCTGGTACTGCGCAGCCTGACAATAACTCTTGGTTAGGTTGAGACTTGAGTACCGAGCCGTATGCAAGTGGGGCATGAACCTTATCGTCCAGGGCTTATGCCAGGGGAGGTTGAAAGGCCGGCTCTGGAGGTCAGTGACGTGTAGTAGAGGAGCCTGTTGGGGACTACAAACGGACCAAGTTGTGCGTGACTAGCACATCCTCCAATCCTCCTGGGGGTCCAATCCCGAGGCCTCGTAGGCCTGGAGAATGAAGGCTCGTAGCCAGAGGGCAATGGTCTTGCGGCAACCTTCCGCAGCTCTATACCGGAGTGAAGAGGCGTCGTTGTTGTCTATGGCGTTCCTTGGATCGTCTGATATAGCAATGGAGAGCTCTAACCGGATATAGACGGAGCTCTAGTTCATCTTCTGCGTCAACAATCAAAGATAAGGGAGGGATGAGGAACGATCTATCTGGTTGTCATGGGAATTGATTCTGGGCAAGGCAGTCCAAGCACAGTCCAAGATGCACGGCTCCGTGTGCTCCATGCTCAAAGCGGATGCGCATGACGTCCAAGGCGTGTAGCTCACTGACATGGGCTGCTGTGGCGAGCGCCAGTAGGAAGACCATTTTCTCATCAGATTATAGGATGACGTCGCTTCGAGTGGCTCAAAGGGCGCGTCTCTCAGTGAGGTGTGAATGACATTCAAGCCCCAAGCTGGTGTACAAGATTTCACCTTTTGGTGTTCCAGGCTGAATGAGCGGAGCAGAGCCTGTAGTTCCAGGATTTACGTCATGCACCGATCTTCCGGAACTGCCAGGACGGAGTTGAGCGCCACAAGGTAGGTCATGATGGTACTGCCTTTGAGCTTACACTTGTGACGCAGATGGAGCATGAACTCGGCCAGGAATTGAGGCGATGCAGATGTGGGGTCTAGGTGCTTGCCCCTGCAAAAGCTCTTGAAGGATTGCCGCTTGTCATCATAGAGGCTCCTGGTGGTTGGGCAATGTGCCATCGTGATGGCCCTAGCCGCTCTGGCCGAGTAGCCTTTGGCGTTCAGTGCTCTCTGTAAATGGACCAGACGTGAAGACATAACCTGTCTGAAGACAACCCTGGGTGTGGCTGTCTGCTGTGAGTGTGGATCAGCAGATTTGGCCAATCTGGGTGTGGCAGTGGGTTGACGTTGGACAGCTTTCTGAGGTCGACGAACCAAGCCCTCGTTGGCCACAAGGACGCGACCAAAGTCAGATCGAGGTTGCGTGTCAATCTGATCTTCTGGACGACTTTGGGAAGGAGTACAGGTGGCGGAAAAGCATACACTTTTAGTCCTTCCCAGTGGACACTGAAAGTGTCGACTGCCCAAGCTAGTGGATCTGGCACCGGAGATATGTAGGTCAGGGGTCTGGTAGTTCTGGCTGGTGGCGAATAGGTCTATGTTGGGGAGACCGTGCTCTCGACAAACAAGAGCAAAGGCATCTGGGTGAAGTTTCCACTCTGGGAGTAGCCACTGTGCCGAAGAAAATCCAAATGGGGAACCGCCCATTGGTAATGGACCTGGTTGTCGGGATTTAAAGGGACATGTCGATAGGCGTCCTCGATATCTAGGCTGATGAATACATCCTGTGCCTGGATCCGGGATCACAGCAGCCTGAGGTGGTCATCCTGAATAATGTCTGTGTTGGAGCGCCGTTGTATGGACGCCAATCAAGTGTCCAGCGACCGCTCTGGTCTCCATAGGTAGTTGGCCCTGAGGAGCTGACGATCTCATAGGCCTGTAGAATGGGAGCAGGTAGCGCAAGGATAGGCGTAACCAGAGACGCAAGGATAGACACCTTTATGGACGCTGTAGACGGTGCTTTTGACAAAACGTCTGTATAGGCGTTCGACGAAGCTTTGGCGTCTGTATAGGTGTCGGAAGAGGCGCTGGCGTCTGTATCAGCGCTGTCTAAGGATAGGCGCTATCTGTATAGGCGCTAGTAGAGGCGTCTGCAGAGGCGTCTGTATAGGCGCTGGGGCAATAGGCGTCTGTTGCATGTCTCACAAGTACTGGATGTACTGGAGGAGTGGGACGTCCATCATAGGCGTCTGGGCCTTAGGCGGGGTGCCTGTTGGGCGCCATGCGTCTGTCTGGTGGACTGGACAGGCACCGTAAAGTTAGACGCAGTAGTGGTCGTCAGGGAGCTCTGGACAGAGACTGACACCATGGGGTCCGACATCATGGTAGTAATGGAGGTAGGGGAGTATCGTCCGAGATAGCCGATCTGGTTGTGGGCGAATACTCAGATAAGTCAGACATCTGGCGCCGGTGTTTTCCTGGCCTGTTGCATTCTCCGTTTCCTGGACCTATGGAGGTACCGTCTGAAAGCTGTGGAGAAAGCGGAGACAGTCTGTACATCTATGACCCTGGGGACATTTAGATGTACAATTAAGGCACAAGGGGTGGGGATCCCACGCCGACATATTATGCCGGCACTTTGAGCATGAGGGCATGATATCTGCAATGAAGCAGTGTAAAATCACAATGTGTCCCCTCCCTATTATGTATGCCATAGTTTGTTTATCCCACTGCGTGGGTTTATAAAACAATTATTATGACAAACGTAAGATAACATACAAAACGAAGACAAAATACTTGCGAGGGTATGCCAATGGTGGGGTACAAAGCCAGAAGAATATAGAACGCAATCTTGTAAAATATTCAAGATGGCTGCTTGAAACAACAAGACACCTGGGTTTACCATTGTTTTCTTTCTTAAGAAAACACCAGCAGGTGTACAAAAGTTATGCACATGTTAAAACATACAATGTTTCACAAGATACTAAACGGGTGCACAACACAAACACAATGAACATTAACTCAAGAAGCAAAACACGTAAGGGTTTAAACAAGTTTATGCTACAGATCAAAAACAGGTATTCTCTCAGCAAGTGACAAGAGTAATGTGAGGATCCGTAACGTCACTTCCTTTGGTCAAGTGGGAGCTGCGTGATAGGGTTGGGGTTGGTCTCTCAGCAAGTTGGAACAACTTCTTCAAGCAAAAACCTTCACACAGCTCTTTTCTCTGTCAAGAACAAGCAGTGATATGCATTAAGGAGTAATGCAGGATAAGTAAAAAAATACATTATTACAGCCAAATATATCCTGACTAAAATAAGAAATATTAAACATTAAATTCAGTACTTGATTAAATTATGTACAATACGTGGGTGTTGGCTCCTAAAGTTGTAGGGCAGCCTCATCATGCTAATGGAATAACTTGCTTTAAAGGGGCACTGATCTATAGCAATTCCCCGGGACTGGTTGTTGCCTTTGTTATTGTTTTTTCCCCGTGAGTACCCGGATGATACACAACACAACTGAGCGTGACAAGAGACTGGGCTACCGTCTGCAAGGACAGCTAAATAAACTTGAAGGCAATATTTGTTTTACGCATTTTTGAACACTGATTGGTTAACTGTGATCTATAAAGATTTTGACAAAGGGTGCATGTTAATTTTTTCTTCAGCCTAGACAAACAGACAAAAAGAACGGCAGAGCTCATCGGATGTCGTCATTTCGAAATACCCCAGATGGTTCTAGTTTGATAATAAAAAAAAGTATCCAGGCAGTGAAAGCAATTTCGGATGGCGTCGATAATATGATTACTACTCCCTTGTTGTCATCCACGTTTTCTGGTATAACCCTCCTCTTGTGTATTTGTTGTCATTCACTTGATGCTCAGTTAATGAATTTATTACAGGTACAATTAGTGGTAGCACCACTTAGATTACCTGACAAAGGTTCCCATTTGGCATTTATTGTATCTGGGGTAATTATTCAATCTAAATCCAGGTTTGTAGTGAGGTGAAATGTGTGTTTAGTAATATACACGTGGCAGCCCAGCAAGAGATGAATGATCAGTTGATTTACTTTTTTTGTAAATCAACGGATCGTTCCTAGTCATCAAAGGATTAACAGAAAATATGTTGATTGATTAATCACTGTTATCATGCACAGTGGATATCTCAAAAGTGAATGTTTACATGTCTAGGTTTACTAAAACAAAGGGAATACACTCATATCATGGCGTGAAGTGCCGATGTAAAAACAACATACTTTTTTCAAAGGGTTAACAGATAATACGTTGATTGATTGCTCATTGTTATCTATCACTCCATGGATTTTTTAGGAAACGTGGACGTTATGAAAATAGTTGTCATGTCGGGCTTTCTCAGCCGAACCTTGAGACTTGACACCTATGTGAAACACCTGAAACAATCTAAGTGATCAGTTGAGAAACGAACACGGGTTATAATATCCCGAAACGATATATATCTTTTAAAATATTTGATTCTTACAGAGACATGTGACATTGAATAAGTTTCTTTGTACAGCTGCAGACGAGTGGGATATTGTTCCTTTGTGTGGATATTCACGGATACATTCCTCGAACAAGGAAGCTGCCTAAAATTGTACACATAAATTTGGTAGGTTGTAATTATGGTATTTGCATTTGGTTTTCCTTCATTTGCTGTAGCATTGAACCGATTCGTTCTTGTTTCTCTACATCTTGGTTGAGAAATTCATCAATGCACGATAGACATTGTTTTCACAAGTCTTTTCCTTTGTAAGCGTGTACCATCAATTTGTGAAATGTAATTCTTTCAGGCAATTTATAAAATGTGTGAGTATTTCAGTCATTTTGACTGAAAAATCTGTCCAGATTGACTAACATTGATTAAGACGATCAAAGGGGCCTAAAATCATCACAACAGATTATTATGTAGGAAAAGTAAATGGTAAAGGTATCCTAGGGACTAGTAGAAATTGGCCAATTTGTAGGGTTTTCCTATATGTTATCATTACAAGGACTAGTGGACAAAAACTGTTAGTTTCTAACCCTGGTTTGTAAAATAACTGAATATTAAGGCGTTTAATAAATTTGAAAATTTTACACATTTTGACAGTAAAAAATAATCACACACTATAAAAAAAGCAATGCTCAGGTAAAATATTTACTTTGTGTTGCAAGTCAAAATAGTGTAAACGAAAATTGCAAAATTATCAAGCAAGTGATTTTTCAAAACTTTGTCACCATTACCGCTGCTACCTACAAAGATACCTACATTTCCTTATTATCTCGAAAACTGTATTTCATTTTGTTGATCAATGTGACCATACGCCCCTATTACTATCAATAAACGTGACTAATGCGCTTACAAATGGCATCAATAACAAAGGCAACAACCAGTCCCAGGGAATTGCTTTAGATCAGTGCCCCTTTAACAATAACACTTTGGTTGCACCAAAATGACTGGAGCAACGAAATAACATCAAGGTGTAATGTTAGATTCATTTTTTTATCTAACAAACTTATCAAACATTTGAACGTCTTGTTTGGAAAAACAGTTTGCAAAGGATGAAGTGTACTCGGTCCCCGCTGTCCGTCAAAGTGTTCTGAGCATAATCTGGTGCTGTCATTTCTTGAATATTTAAAGTTGGAACGGACAAGTTTGCAGCTTTGAATCCAAACCCTTCTCAGTCGTATATCTGCAGGGAATCTGTGCATAGTGATCTTCTGGCCATTCGCAGATTTCTTACAGTATCGCTGTTTCGATGGCATCTGGACGTTTAACGTTCTCAATGGCACGACATGTCCAGGAAGTAGATACCCATTGACCAGCCCATGTGCATCGTGTTTTTTAGAACGGCCGCCAAAGACAGATAACTCACGTTTTGAGAGAGGGCAGTACCATCCCTGCATTGGCTCCAATGGTTGACTATCCTCCTCTGTCCCATCTCGCGGCTACAGATCCGCACGGAAGACATCAGAGAAGACTCTTTCATTTCTTGAAGACACATTCAGACAAGGACATTATAGAAGCCACTGTCGCAGGTTGGCTAAAGTCTACCATTGCAGCAAGTTATTTCTAGGCACAACATTCCACTCCTCGCCTTGAATCCTGCTCTGCCCATGAGATAAGGGCTTTCACAATGATTCTCGCCTACTGGACTTTGCTAGTTGTCAATGGGCTTCACAAAACACTTTCCCCAGCTTTGACTTGTGTAATATCCAGCCAGACTTCAAGGGATTTAATTCCTGGGGCCCATTGTAACGGCGAAAATCTGACATCAGTAGCATCAAAACATATAAGTAGACCTATTGATCATCTTAGCTACTGAGTGTAGGATGGACTAGGAACACCTATTGGTACCAAACTGTAAGCAGAAACCTTGAGATCAGTATTGATCGGAAGCAACATCAGATCCCGAAGTAATAGCAAACTGGAAGTGAAGTTATAATGACGATAAGATAACAGGAAGTAGGAAATAATATAGTGGAGGGAACATCACATTCTGAAGAATAAGGAAGGGATGTCAGAGACGGAAGAACGTATAGACCAGAAATGACGTCAGAACTTGATATTTCAGGGGAAATTATCTCGTAATAGGATTTGAAACTACTAATAAATATGGTTTCAGAAGAGGGTTAGGACTTACTGACAACTATACAAGAATTTCAAGAATTTTCTGGGACAATTTATTTTTTTCTGACAAAATCCGACTTCTGGATTCTGGAAATGATTTAACAGAGGTAGTATTCTCAGAATTGTTTACAATGATAACAATTGTTTTAATGACTATATAAGTAACTCATATAAGTGAAACAAACTGTACTAAGGGTCATTTGTATCTGTGACTGATGCAAACATCTCTCTGATAACATCAATAGCAAGTGTCATGGTCAGTATGACAAATTACAAATATTCATTTGATCTCATCCAAGGAATGGAGGGGAAATCATCATGAAATTCTCTGATAAAAATAAAATAGATGTTGAGCAATTTATCTTTCAAAACATTGAGAGATAAATTGGAAAGAAGTACTTGACAGTATGACAATTGTGTTTCTTTGTGGGCTGAACTTTCTGTTAGCAGGTGACACAGTTATAAAACTATTGCTGTTGTGACCGTATGACAGGCAAAATGAAGTGAACTATTATGATAGCTATCCAGTATGTCAGGTCAGCATTCCTCGATATGAGGAGGTCAAACACACTTTGATGTCCAAAGATAGCTGCTATCACAACTGGAGTCAATCCATTCTGTCCTCTAGTATTGATATTTGAAGGTGAAACAAGATGTTGTACTATAGCCCTGTTACCACCCTGACAGGCAACATGAAGTAAACTATTTCCATCGTTGTTCACCAGTGTCAGGTCAGCTTGCTTTGATACCAGGAGGTCAAACACACTTTGATGTCCTTTGAAAGCTGCTATCATTATTGGTGTACATCCATTCCGTCTTCTTGTATTGATATTTGAAGGTGACACAAGATATTGTACTATAGCCCTGTTACCACCCTGACAGGCAACATAAAGTAAACTATCACCATTGTTGTTCACCAGTGTCAGGTCAGCTTGCTTTGATACCAGGAGGTCAAACACACTTTGATGTCCAGAGATAGCTGCTATCATTATTGGTGTAAATCCATTCTGTCCTCTAGCATTGATATTAGTAGGTGACACAAGATGTTGTACTATAGCCCTGTTACCACCCTGACAGGCAAGATGAAGTAAACTATTTCCATTGTTGTCCACCAGTGTCATGTCAGCTTGCTTTGATACGAGGAGGTCAAACACACTTTGATGTCCTTGGACAGCTGCTATCATTATTGGTGTACATCCATTCTGTCCTCTAGTATTGATATTTGAAGGTGACACAAGATGTTGTACTATAGCCTTGTTACCAACCTCACAGGCAACATGAAGTAAACTATCACCATCGTTGTTCACCAGTGTCAGGTCAGCTTGCTTTGATACCAGGAGGTCAAACACACTTTGATGTCCTTTTAAAGCTGCTATCATTATTGGTGTATATCCATTCCGTCCCCTAGTATTGATATTTGAAGGTGAAACAAGATGTTGTACTATAGCCCTGTTACCACCCTGACAGGCAACATAAAGTAAACTATCACCATTGTTGTTCACCAGTGTCATGTCAGCTTGCTTTGATACTAGGAGGTCAAACACACTTTGATGTCCAGAGATAGCTGCTATCATTATTGGTGTAAATCCTTTCTGTCCTCTAGCATTGATATTTGAAGGTGACACAAGATGTTGTACTATAGCCCTGTTACCACCCTGACAGGCAACATGAAGTAAACTATTTCCATCGTTGTTCACCAGTGTCAGGTCAGCTTGCTTTGATACCAGGAGGTCAAACACACTTTGATGTCCTTTGAAAGCTGCTATCATTATTGGTGTATATCCATTCTGTCCTCTAGTATTGATATTTGAAGGTGACACAAGATGTTGTACTATAGCCCTGTTACCACCCTGACAGGCAAGATGAAGTAAACTATAACCATTGTTGTCCACCAGTGTCATGTCAGCTTGCTTTGATACTAGGAGGTCAAACACACTTTGATGTCCTTGGACAGCTGCTATCATTATTGGCGTACATCCATTCTGTCCTCTAGTATTGATATTTGAAGGTGAAACAAGATGTTGTACTATAGCCCTGTTACCATCCTGACAGGCAGCATGAAGTAAACTATCACCATTGTTGTTCACCAGTGTCAGGTCAGCTTGCTTTGATACCAGGAGGTCAAACACACTTTGATGTCCACAGACAGCTGCTATCATTATTGGTGTATATCCTTTCCGTCCCCTAGTATTGATATTTGAAGGTGAAACAAGATGTTGTACTGTAGCATTGTTACCACCCTCACAGGCAACATGAAGTAAACTATCCCCATTGTTGTTCACCAGTGTCAGGTCAGCTTGCTTTGATACTAGGAGGTCAAACACACTTTGATGTCCACAGACAGCTGCTATCATTATTGGTGTACATCCATTCCGTCTTCTTGTATTGATATTTGAAGGTGACACAAGATATTGTACTATAGCCCTGTTACCACCCTGACAGGCAACATGAAGTAAACTATCCCCATTGTTGTTCACCAGTGTCAGGTCAGCTTGCTTTGATACTAGGAGGTCAAACACACTTTGATGTCCACAGACAGCTGCTATCATTATTGGTGTACATCCATTCCGTCTTCTTGTATTGATATTTGAAGGTGACACAAGATATTGTACTATAGCCCTGTTACCACCCTGACAGGCAACATGAAGTAAACTATCACCATCGTTCTTCACCAGTGTCATGTCAGCTTGCTTTGATATGAGGAGGTCAAACACACTTTGATGTCCTTGGACAGCTGCTATCATTATTGGTGTACATCCATTCTGTCCTCTAGCATTGATATTTGAAGGTGACCCAAGATGTTGTACTATAGCCCTGTTACCACCCTGACAGGCAACATGAAGTAAACTATTTCCATTGTTGTCCACCAGTGTCAGGTCAGCTTGCTTTGATACTAGGAGGTCAAACACACTTTGATGTCCGTGGACAGCTGCTATCATTATTGGTGTACATCCATTCTGTCCTCTAGCATTGATATTTGAAGGTGACCCAAGATGTTGTACTATAGCCCTGTTACCACCCTGACAGGCAACATGAAGTAAACTATTTCCATTGTTGTCCACCAGTGTCAGGTCAGCTTGCTTTGATACTAGGAGGTCAAACACACTTTGATGTCCTTGGACAGCTGCTATCATTATTGGTGTACATCCATTCTGTCCTCTAGTATTGATATTTGAAGGTGACACAAGATGTTGTACTATATATAGCCTTGTTACCACCCTGACAGGCAACATGAAGTAAACTATCCCCATTGTTGTTCACCAGTGTCAGGTCAGCTTGCTTTGATACCAGGAGGTCAAACACACTTTGATGTCCAAAGACAGCTGATATCATTATTGGTGTATATCCATTCCGTCCCCTAGTATTGATATTTGAAGGTGAAACAAGATGTTGTACTATAGCCCTGTTACCACCCTGACAGGCAACATGAAGTAAACTATCACCATTGTTGTTCACCAGTGTCAGGTCAGCTTGCTTTGATACCAGGAGGTCAAACACACATTGATGTCCAAAGAGAGCTGCTATCATTATTGGTGTATATCCATTCCGTCCCCTAGTATTGATATTTGAAGGTGAAACAAGATGTTGTACTATAGCCTTGTTACCACCCTGACAGACAGCATGAAGCAAACTATCACCATTGTTGTCCACCAGTGTCAGGTCAGCTTGCTTTAATACTAGGAGGTCAAACACACTTTGATGTCCTTTTAAAGCTGCTGTCATTATTGGTGTATATCCATTCTGTCCCCTAGTATTGATATTTGAAGGTGACACAAGATATTGTACTATAGCCTTGTTGCCACCGTGACAGGCAACATGAAGTAAACTATCACCATCGTTGTTCACTAGTGTCAGGTCAGCTTGCTTTGATACTAGGAGGTCAAACACACTTTGATGTCCTTTTAAAGCTGCCATCATTAATGGTGTATATCCATTCCGTCCCCTAGTATTGATATTTGAAGGTGACACAAGATATTGTACTATAGCCTTGTTGCCACCGTGACAGGCAACATTAAGTAAACTATTTCCATTGTTGTCCACCAGTGTCATGTCAGCTTGCTTTGATACCAGGAGGTCAAACACACTTTGATGTCCAAAGAAAGCTGTTATCATTATTGGTGTATATCCATTCTGTCCCCTAGCATTGATATTTGAAGTTGACACAAGATGTTGTACTATAGCCCTGTTACCACCCTGACAGGCAACATAAAGTAAACTATCACCATTGTTGTTCACCAGTGTCAGGTCAGCTTGCTTTGATACCAGGAGGTCAAACACACTTTGATGTCCAAAGAAAGCTGCCATCATTATTGGTGTATATCCATTCTGTCCCCTAGCATTGATATTAGAAGGTGACACAAGATGTGGTACTATAGCCCTGTTACCACCCTGACAGGCAAGATGAAGTAAACTATCACCATTGTTGTTCACCAGTGTCAGGTCAGCTTGCTTTGATACCAGGAGGTCAAACACACTTTGATGTCCAAAGACAGCTGTTATCATTATTGGTGTATATCCATTCAGTCCCCTAGTATTGATATTAGAAGGTGACACAAGATGTTGTACTATAGCCCTGTTACCACCCTCACAGGCAAGATGAAGTAAACTATCTCCGCTGTTGGCTACCAGTGTCTGGTCAGCTTGCTTTGATACTAGGAGGTCAAACACACTTTGATGTCCTTTGACAGCTGCTATTATTACTGGTGTACATCCATTCCATCCCCTTGTATTGATATTAGAAGGTGACACAAGATGTTGTACTATGGCCCAGTTACCACCATAACAGGCCATGTGAATTAAGTCATCTTCATTCTTGTCTTTGGTTTTCTTGTTAGACATTGATTGCAATAGCTGATAGCACTCATGAGATCCTGTGAGTGCTGCAATCATGAGTGGAGTCCTCCCTTCACCATCAATAGAGTTGATTACAACTTTCTTCTTTTCATGATCAAAGAGTTTGATGTTGTGTTCTGTCAACACCTTTAGTGTCTTCTTTTGCCCTGTCATGCATGCTAAGTGTATGATGTTTCTTTTGTGTGCATCAGTAGTAAACACATCAGCACCATTTTCTATTAGATAAACAAGTGTTTCAGAACTCCCATTTTCAGCAGCCAGCAAAAGCCATCTGTTCTTGATTAAATCATAGTCTGGATTTTTACTTCTGGATAGAAGCCATTTCAATACTGTCAGGTTGTTGTTGATCACACAACCTTCCATAGCTTCACTGATCTCTGTTCGAGTAAATTCTCCTCCAGTTCTGTTTTCTATTTCTAGGACAAACCTTGGACTTTGTCCCAGAACAGCCCAAGACAAAAAGCATGTCCCTTCATCTCTCTTGTGGAACCAACAGTCATCCATGGATCCATCAGGCTGTAGCTTTTCAAGCAACTGAAGAGCTACCTTTTCGTGTCGGAGGATGGGGTGTGTCACTGATTTTGAAAACCGCCCATTCTTTATTGATTCTGCAAGTCTGGTAGTCAGGATATCATAATACTGGTCTGAGACATATATCACGTGGAGATGATCATCGATTTTGGCTTCCTCTACTGGTTGTGGTTGGACTCGCTCATATATGAAGTTGTCACTGCAGTGAGTCAGCACAAATGTTGGACTGATGTCATACAACGAACAAGCACAAGCATCATATATGGAAGAATGGGCAAATCCGATAGCATCACCACGTGTAAAAAATGTTCCTCTAAGACACTTTGCTTCTTTGTACATTCCTATACGTGATGCTGATGGCATCAACTTTAAAACAGTTCTGACCATGTTGTCCAGTTTCTGGTCCCTGCCGTCTGCTTCCAATTTGGCCAAATTTAACTTGCCATCACACAGTAGCATCAGAACCAGTATGGCGGAGCGATCACTATTTGACTCCAGCATGTTTTTGAGTTCCAGCCTAAGATAAAATAGTGGTTTCTTGAAAAAGTCCTTTGTATTTTGATGAAAGAATAAAAATTCAAAACAAAGTTTACAAATGAGAGGAAATCCAAACATATTTGGATCTATATCCCACAGTTCAAAGTCAGGTATATCTTCACAGTCTTCATCAGAATATTCTGTATGTATTTTCCTGTGGTGCTCAAATATAGCCTTCTACTCTGCATGAGAATATCTGTGTTTCTCTTGAGTTGTTAAATCCACCAGTGTTGGTCCCTTGAACAGGGAGAATCCTTCATACTGCAACTTAGCAAGTCCATCGTGGAAGTTGTATGTCTTGGATGTGAAGACAACACGAATATCCTTTGTTGGCTTTTGTTTTGAGTCAGGACCTCTACCTCTAACTTGCTGTTTTTGTAGCCTTTTGCAGTGTTTTAAGTGTTGATCAAGCTTATTGAGGAATGTTTTCAGCTGTGAAACATCTGTAGATAGTCCAACAGTACCAAACATATCATCAATGATAAGAAATACTCTAGGTGATGAACTCAAGAGGCTGTCCAAGTCAAACTTTTCAATTCTGTCCACAAATGCAAGCTTGTACCCCCTTTGTCTATACTGTGAACCCAGCACAAGAGCTGCTGTAGTTTTGCCTTCTCCTGAAGCACCACAGATGGTGACATGTCCAAAATCCTTCAGTTTTTGTTTTACAGTCCTGAAGCTCTCCGTTTCAACAAAGATTTCTTTAGCATTATGTATTTGAAGGTCAAGGGTAGCTACAAACAAAAACAGTCATCATTACATGATTTATTTGTGACATGATGTTAACAATGCTTAAGGTCTGATGTTTTGAAACATATTTCCAGTGTATTTGCTCTGTAAATTTCTTTTTGGAAATTGCCACACTGAGGAAGCTGAACTAGGCATGTATGTTCCTTCTTATGATTACATCATATTTTGTTCACCTTTAGAACCAGTTTTTGTTCCTCAGTCATTTATTTTGACTGTGAAGAATTTTTTTTATATCAAGGCTGACAGAAACTTTTGCTAAATGGCCATATGCATGTCCAGCACTTGTGGTTTCTTTAAACCTGCTGAAGGGCAGTCGGGTAGCCTAGTGGTTAAAGCATTGGCTCGTCATGCCGAAGACCCGGGTTTGATTTCCAACATGGGTACAATGTGTGAAGCCCATTTCTGGTGTCACCCACCCTGATATTGCTGGAATATTGCTAAAAGCGGCATAAAACCATACTCACTCACTTGAACCTGCTGAGGTGTTGACATGGCTTATGTTACTTAGGCGTAACAAAATAAAAGAATTGGTTCTCCGGCAATGGCTTTTGTAAATATAGTAACTGAATGCTATTTCGGGGTTATTTTACAAGACAAATACACATGTAGTCTTAATCTGTGCATATAAAACATTGTCCGGCATGCAGTTCACAAATACCATTGAATTTGTATTGCCACCATGGCCATAACATGAGATGCACAGTAAAGCAGTGCGCATGTAAAGGGAAGTAACTGCACGCTATATTGGAATGCATTGTTTTGAAGAATTGTAGCATTTCACTGCCAGGGTCGTGTGTTGGAAATGCGGAATATTTAAGGATTTTTTTCTTTTTAAAATGGAAATAAAAACTAAATGTGATGGGGACTTCGTGAATATACAGC
Organism: Haliotis cracherodii; assembly: GCF_022045235.1. Lineage (NCBI taxonomy): Eukaryota > Metazoa > Mollusca > Gastropoda > Lepetellida > Haliotidae > Haliotis > Haliotis cracherodii. The sequence continues at coordinate 51,213,490 of NW_027266319.1, read as the reverse complement.
AGTGCCTGAGAAACAAGACTATTTTCTGTTGAGCCTTACCTTCACCAACTGTTCCTGCAGCAGTCGGTCCAGTGAATATGTTCTGCGTCTTGACGAGAGTGACGGCTCTCGGGACATCACCTGTCAACCACATTTCAATGACAATAGCTTTACACTGATTAATATTTAACAAATTATCTACAAATAATAACAAGGCAAAAACCTGTGTAGCACACATTCTACAGGAGACATTATGTGTGTAAAAGATGTTGCCTTAACATACCAAGTGTTCAATTATCATGTTTTGTATGGTGTTCAAATCACAACTTCACTACCCCAGCGGGGATTCCTGGTTAGAATTGGTCCCAGCAACCTATGCTGGTCAAAATGGATTAAATGGTCAAGCTCGGGACTTGGTTGACAGCTAGTCATTGTACCTCAACAACGTGGATTGTTAATCATGTATTATTGATGTATAGCTTGTTGCTGCTGATTTATGGGTAGTAAGCCCCTGTGGTTATGTCTTTGTAAGCCTTGTTAAGCATGGACATTAAAAACACAGCAGTACTAAGATTATGATGATGATGATGTAAATTTGTAGTAACATTATTTTACTGAATGCTTTGTTTTTCTTTCAACACAACATCACTAAGTCTAAGAAAATCTTTTGTCCAATTTTTAAGTCCTTCAAAGTGACGTGCATTTTGGAATAAAATGGATGAAATGTTGTCTCCTGTCAAATAAATACAAACACTACATGATTACTTTTCAAACAGTGGCTAGGCTTTGGTTGTAGTTTGATTCATAAATCAATTGTGAATGGAACAGAGCAAGACATTCTGTCTTATTATATTGTTGGATTCAGGTGTTTGGGTCATGTTATAAACTTATAGTTATTGACTGAACTAGGTCGCGAAACTAGGTTACTTGTACTTTGTCAGATGAAAGGGTAAACGTACCTGAGTCTGCGTTCAGCGGAATACCTTCCGAGGGGATGAGCTCCATCGTCTCCTCTTCAAGGTCATCCTCCTCCTGTATCAAGGACACACTTGTGAGATCATGTGAACTGGCCATCTCAGCTTTAGTTCTTCAAACAACTATGTCATGCAGGGATGAAGTTGACACTTTCATGTCCATCTGAACAAACAAGCAGATTTCCATGTAACATAAATATGCAACTGCATCACTTGTATTAAAAGAAGATATGTATTTCTTACGAATCCTCTACATCTATTAAATCATTGTGATAAATCCTGTAATTTGGCTGCATTCACACTAAAACTAAACTTTCAGAATTTTAACAGAAGTCCTCTTTACAGTCAAGTATACATAATTAGTTTTTCCGTAATAGCACAAACAGATAACAGCTTTTCTGTGAGCAAAGGCAGGAAAATCCTCACTTCTTTCCCATGTGTGCTGGAATCAACATTACTATTTAGCTGCTCTAGCACATGGTTATGTAGTCACACTAATTCTATTTAAGTAGTTTATTATAACTATTTACTACAATTAGAAATCGTTGATTTGGCTGTTTATTGGTGCTTGTATTATGTGAGTATTACGTTGGTGTTTGTTGTGAGTCTCTATGGTGTTGTCTGCTTCTCCATCTACGTGTGAGAAGTGTGGCGCTTCATGGTGTCTGTAGACCCTCGTGTTTCTTGTTGGAAGTGCAAAGATGTTAACTGCACAGAGAAAAACTGTTGCAAGCTTTGGACTTCCTACTCTAAGAAGAACTTTACCACCTCCCCAGTCTTTGGTCCCCTCATGAGCCAATGGAGTCACCTAAACTCAGACATGAACAGACAGGATTTGTTGACAGCCCCTCAACAGTACCTATCTTCAATACTTTGTTGTCGCGTGACCATCTTGCACAACCAAAGTCATCTGTCATGCAAATGACAATCTTCTCCATGCCAAAATGGATGATAAGTTGCGGTTGCTGTCCATTGAGCGGTCACCAATATGACACATGGATTTCTGTTTTCTCAACTACCATCCATCAACAAAGACTTTTACAGTTTCATCAGATCAACTTCGACTAGGATGAGTGTTCCTATGACAAAGTTCAAGGACTTGGAATCAGTCATTCACCTTATACTGGAGATGGGCGCCTATACTACTTGGCCAAAGCGGGGTCTATCATGTCCTACACCAATGCATAACCCCCAAGAGTCATACATGGGTCTCTCGGCAGATACACCACTTGTATGACATTTGACCAAGTTGGTTTTGCCTACTCCACCTTGGGGTGCGTCCTTAGGAGGCACATCATTGCCATAAATCCTGTATATTAGCTGCTATCAAACTAAAACTAAACTTTCAGAATTTCAACAGAAGTCCTCTTCACTGTCAAGTATACATAACTAGTTGAACCTGTAATAGCACTTTGGACTAACTCTTCTATGGGCAAAGGTGTGAAAACCTCGCTTCTTTCCTGTGTGTGATCAAAGTAAACATCTCCGTTGCAGCAGCTCCAACTCTAGCTAATCTGGTATGTGGGATATGAATTTAGGCAACTGGTTGTTGAAGTGGGTTGTGAATAGGTCAAGGCCTGGGGTTCAGTAAAGGTGGAAGTCACTATCCAAATCTGGGGCCGACGAGATGGAGGACATACCATGGGCCCCATGCACTCTCCGAGCAGCTGAAACAGGATGGTCGCAAATTGTCCCCATGGCATTGGAAGGAAGTAAAAGCCAGATGCAGATTCGTGCCCTCATCCGTAAAGACCTTCTTAGGTGGCAGGGTAAGAAAGTTTAAAGTGGGACCGGAGACCACAAACTCAGAGAGCCTGTCCTTGCAGAAGCTAAGGCCCAGCTGATCCGCAATCCAGGAAAACATGTCCGAGAGATCGGCGGTATCATAATCACAGGGAGTGGAGACTGATGACGGTGGATCCCTTAGTGCAGTGGGTTTGAGACAGAATCCAGACCAAAAGGAGCCCTAGTTGGTGAGGAAGTAGGTAGTGTAGGAGTCCTTGCTGAGGGGAAGCCACGTTGATCCAGCAACCAAGACACTGCGTGGACCAGTGTCTGAAAGTTTGAGTCAGGTAAAGAGGAAGAGTCTGTGTGATGATTCAAAGACGTAGGGAGAATCCATGTGATCATTAGTTGGAGAGTGCTGAGGTCGTCGAGGTGGAACAGGTGAATGGACAGTCCTTCAGGTAGAATGGATTCTAGATCCTTGACGACGGTGTTCCCTAGGAGAGCGAGGATGAACCGGAGAAGAACGATGACCCGAGGTGTCATGGCGGCTTACCGCTCTATTGTCCTGACATTCATATTTAGAAGGGGAAGAACGTGGATGGCGGAGAGTGTCCTGTCTATCCGCTGAACCTTGGCTGTAACAAGCTCTAGAAAATCCCTTTGGTTATGGTGGTCAGTCGATTCCCTGCAGTCAAAAGAGGGAGAACAAGTCTGGGAGCTACGTCGCACATCATCTCTCAAATGTTGAGAACTTTTACGATCCAAAGCACGATGAGAGGTCTGTTGATCCTGAGAAAAGCATTGATCTGAAGAAGAATGACAATCTTGTGACAATCTGTGTGTCGACCATAAAAAGCCGCATGAGCGGTCCAGTTCTCGATCAGACAAGGTATTGATGTGTTGATCTGTTGATGTATCAATATGTTGATGAATCCTCAGGTATCGATCTGTTGAAGTGGCGATCTGCCGATCTTCAGAGGTACGATCTGACGGACATGGTAGTCCATCAAAGAAAGGCGACTTGTCGATAATGGTTAAGTAGGGTGATCTGGTGAAGCGGCAGACAACATTACGGTCTTGTGGTCAGTTGAAAACGAGACAACTGTAGGTTTCATTGAGCTGCAAGGTGCGTGGTCCGGACAGAGGCTGGAAAGTTGACAGTAAAAAACAAGTGAGAGAGCAAGTTCTCCTCAATGGAAAGCAATGTAACTGTCGCCGAAGTAAACTCTTCTTCTTTGCAAGAAGATGAAGGCACAGTAACATGGGATAACACGATTCGTTTGGGTTTCTTTGCGGAGGAAGGACCATGCTCGGAATCTTTATACAACGCCTTGAACTGACAATCAGCCGCCCTTTTTGTACACTTGTAAATGTAATTTTACAAGTGGGCCCTGGACTTATTTGCGGCTTGTCTCAATCATCCGCTTTCCACTTATGTCAGTCCAGTACAGGATCCATTGGCACTCCAACTGGACACTCCGTCCATGAGCTGGACCGGTCTCTTCACTTATACATTCCCTCCTTGGGCTCTCCTGGACAAGATGATCAAGAAAATAGAACTATCACAGGACGTGATCATTCTGATGGCACCAATCTGACCGGGGCGTCCATGGTTTCCTAGGCTACTATCACTTCTAATGGAAAGTCCCCTACCTTTACCACATCACAGAGATCTATGTCAATCCAGGTCAGACATACTGTACAACAATCTCACCAGTCTACATCTAACTGCCTGGAAATTATCTCGCAGAATATGAAAGCCTCTGGATTCTCTAAATCTGCCTCTTCCACTGTTGCTTGATCTTGGGGACATTCATCTTCCCTTATTTTCGACAACAGATGGGACAAATTTGTCCAGTGGGGAAGACAATTAGAATTAGATGATACCCAAGTTACGATGCCAATGGTTGCTGATTTTCTCCTACATCTGCGACAAGATAAGTTCCGCCATGTGACAATTGAGGGCTATAGATTCGCCCCTTCACTCAGTACTTCAACAGGACAGATATTCTTTCAGCAACCACCCCATTTTGAATAGACTCATCCAGTCTTTTCTTTATTGTTGGTTCTTTCTAACAGAACCTTTCTAGTCCCTTGCAAACACTACACTGCTACATGAGGCGAAGAAAGCTGATTTCCTCTTACCTATGTCGACTTCAGCCAGAGTTTCTGAACTACACTGAAAGGCAAAAGAAACGTCATGAGGATGTATCATATAAATATCTTTAAAGACATCGGAGAAAGTCAGTGTTTGACCCACATGAAATTAACAGTCTGGAGAATGTTTTTGCGAATTGTGAATTTGGTGAGGCACCAGAAGACATCACAGCTGGGGGGTTCAAAATCAGTACCTGGTGTGGCCACCACGGGCGTTGACTACAGCCACACATCTCCTGTACATGCAATGGACTAGCCTGTTGATGAAGGCCATTGGGATATGGGCCCATATCCTCAATAACGCTACACGCTGTTCTGCTGCAGTTGTCGGCCTGGGCGTACGTCGTTGAGTCGGCGTTGGATCTCATCCCACAACTGTTCAATGGGATTCAAATCCGGACTGAGGGCAGGCCAAGGCATGATTTGGATGTTGTGCTGCTGGAGGAAGTCCCTGGTGACTCTGGCAGTGTGGGGACGGGAGTTGTCTTGCTGAAAGGTGTGGTTTTGATGACAGGCAAAAAAAGGCATGATATGGGGTCTGAGGACTTTGTTAATGTAGCGGAGAGCTGTGATGCCATTACCCATGCCTGGACCAATATTCTGAAAGACCACAGGTCCCACTCTCTGGTTCAGTCCGATACCACCCCAAACCATGATGCTTGGTCCGCCCCGCGGGTCTAGTTCCATAACACAAGCCTCAGCATAACGTTCACCCCTCCTTCGCCAAACCCTGACTCTGCCATCCACCGTTGAAACACAGTAGCAACTTTCATCAGTGAAGATGATTCTTCTCCATTGCTGTTGATGCCAATTTTGATGCTGCCTGGCCCATTGCAGTCGGGCCTGTTGGTGACGATCTCTCAGGATGGGTACATGAGCAGGACGGTGGCACGAGATGTTGTTGGCAGTTAGGCGACGTCGGACTGTACGATCACTGATGGCACGCTGGTGGTTGCCAATGGTTTGCCGAGCTGTTTCAGTGGCCATTTGGAATCGGTTCTGCAGATGTTGGCATATCATGAACTGATCTTGTCTGGAAGTAGTGACTCTAGGACGACCACTATTGCGGCACTAACGCGGAATTATCGCGCCAGACTAGTTCGCGGCCTGTGCTGCGCCATTCGTAAGCGCAGTTGTCACTTTATTGACAGTATAAGGGCGTATGGTCACATTTATCAACAAAATGAAATACAGTTTTGGAAATAATAAGGAAATGTAGGTATCTTTGTGGGTAGCATCATAAATGGTGACGGTGTTTTGATAAGTCACTTGCTTGGTAATTGTGTGATTTTCGTTTACACTATTTTGACTTGCAACACAAAGAAAATATTTCACCTGCCCATTGCTTATTTTATGGTGTTGTTTTTTTTACAGTCAAAATGTGCAAACGTTTCACTTAGGAAATTTATTAAACGCCTAAATATTCAGTTATTTCACAAATTGACTGAAAAGTATGCCCATCTGTATTATTATGATGACGAAATCCAAACATTTTTATGTTTAATATCATCACCAAGTGACTGAAAATGTAAGGATATTAAAAGTACATTTCTATATTGTTTGGATTCTAGTCCCAGCATAATTAATCTATTGTGATGTTTTTAAGCCCTTTTGACAGTCTTAGTCATTTTTAGTCAATCTGTTAAATAAATGAACAGATTTTTCAGTCAATCGCCTGAAATATTTAGACATTCTATAAATTGCCTGAGTGAATCATATTTTACACATTGACTGTAACATATACACGCATACAAAGGAAAAGACTTGTGAAAAACCACGTCTATCGCGCATCGAAGAACTTCTCAACCAAGACGTAGAGGAACAAGAATGATTCTGTTCAATGCTACAGCGAATGAATGAAAACAAAATGCAAATATCATAATTACAACCTACCAAAGTTATATGTATATTTTTAGTCAGCTGCCTTGTTCGAGGAATGCAACCGTAAATATTCACATAAAGGAACAATATTCCACACATCTGCAGCTGTACAAAGAAACTTATTGGATGTCACGTGTCTGAAACAATCAAATATTTCAAAATATATTTATCGTTTCGGGATATTATAACCCGTGTTTGGTTTCTCAACTGATCACTTAGTTTGTTTCAGTTGTTTCACATAGGTGTCAAGTCTCAAAGGTCAGCTGAGAAAGCCCACGTGACAACTGTTTTCATAATGTCCACGGTTCTTTAAAAAAATCCATTGAGTTAGATAACAATGAGCAATCAATCAACGTTATATCGGCTTTGAACAAAGTATGTTGTTTTCACATCGGCACTTCACGCCCAGATATTGGGGTATTCCGTCTGCTTTAGTAAACATACACATGTAAACGCTTACTTTTGACAAATCCACTGTGCAAAATAACTGATTATTCAATCAACGTAATTTCTGCTGATCCTTTGATGGCGCGGAATGATGGTGATCACTCCTCTTACTGGGCTGAAACGTGCATATTATATGACATACATTTCACCTCACTTCAAACCGGGATTCGGTTTAAACCTGGATTTGAATTGAATAAATACCCCAGACACACGAAATGCCTAATGGGAACCTTTATCAGGTAATCTGAGTGGTGCCTCCAGTAATTATACCTGTAATAAATTAACTGAGCATCAATTGAATGACGACAAATACACAAGTTTAGGGTTATACCAGAAAACATGGATGACAACTAGGGAGTAGTTTACCCACGCAATCCGAAATCCGAAAATGCTTTCACTGCAGGGATACTTTTCTTATTATAAACTATAACCACCAGGGGTATTTCCAAATAACGACATCCGATGAGCTTCCTGAAGTGGTCTAACGGGTTCATTTTGTGACACGTGTATGTAGCAAAAGTGTCAGTTTAATGCTTTGCCTTAAATATATGCAATATTTATTATTAAAGCAATACACAGACTTCTTTCTTTAGATACGCATGTATGTGTTTAAAAGAACATCCTTGAAAGGGGCCCGGTGGAAATATTATCTGGGATGGTAGGAGGCAAGACGATTGTGTTGTATTATTTTCCACTAACATGGAATTAACGTTTCACGAACGCCCGATACCATCACTATTTGATAGTGATTTATAAACACATGCTCACGATACAGTCGGAATGCTCTTAGCAGAGATTTTCTTTTGAATATGGAAAGGATTGTGTCGCTTTTATTATGAAACTGTAGCATTTTAAATATTTCACTAACATTGTTGGCGGGTGTTAGTGCAGTCAGTATAGACGCTTGAATTTCGAAATATACCATTTGAAGTTTGAATCCATCTGTCGACATATCCGATAACACACTTGCGAGTAATCAGAACCTCTCTTACTTTCTTAAACACATGTTCGAGCTCAAATTAATGAATTGAATTGTTTACAAATATCAAACGATGCTTGGAACCCATGTCGCCAATATCTTCTCTATCCAGGGAATATTTACCAGAAACAGTGTCATAAGAAAACCAAATCACTCTATTGCGAAAAGCGTTTTTGTAAAACGATAGCCAATGAAGCGTGTTGATTGGTAAAACAATAGAGGATTATAGGGGCCGTCTCACAGGCAAGTGAGCGAGCCTCAAGATGGTGAGCAGAGGTTTCAGCTCCACATGATCCCAAACAACCAACCAGGTCGAAGGCTGGCATTCTAATAAAAGTAAGCGGGGTCCGACCAGACACGCATTTATAGACGGAACAAAAAGCTACAGAAACCCTGATCATGCAGCTGAATGCCGGGGGTCGCCTGACACCTAAGAAGAAAAAATAGGGCGCCTGATAACGCCCTGCAGACCACCCAACACCTGCTATGGGTGGCCAAGCAACCATTCAGCAATATCATGACACTGTGTCAAATTATGTTTGCTTATAAATGTTAATGTGCTTATTTAGAAAGAGCAACATATGAACATTCGTATTTGAATTATCGCTTCAGGACCATCGCTTATGTATACTTGACTTGATCATGATGCTTGTGACAACCGTTACGTTCGGTACTTACTTACTTACTTACTTTGGAGATTTAACGTGCGCTTTCTGACTGATGCGTATTTCGCACACGGGCCCGGCCAGGCCATTTAATGCGTTTCCGAAAGGGGCGAAAGTGGTCTGTGCAACCCAAGAGGGGGGTTTAGGGGTTGCTTATATAGAATTTGGGAATTTTGAGATTTGGAATAGATGCCGATGGGGTTAGGGAGGAGAACTAAGGGAGCTGGGTATGGTGGATGTTTGTTTGTTTATGTGATACGGTTATTGTGTTTTAAGGGGCGTTTTATTAGTTACGCCTAAGGCCTTGAAGTTTTCTAGTTTATTTTGTGGGTTTAGTATTGCTTCTAGAGTGAGAGCCTTGTTTAGATTGAGGGTGGTTTGTAATGCGGTTCGATGTGTTAGGTAGTGTGTGCAGTGGATGAGTGTGTGTTCTGGGGTTTCTGGTTGTTTGCAGTGTGGGCAGTTACCTGTAGTGTGTTTTTTTAATTTTTTTTAGTTGGTTATTTAGGTTGGTGTGTCCTGTTTGGAGTTTAGTGATTACTCTGCCGATTTTTTTTGATGGATGGAGAATTTTTGGTTTGGTTAGTGGTTTGCTGAGCACTTTTTTGATTTGGCTATTTGAGTTATGCCATTTTTGTGTGATTTTTTGCTTGTTTACACTTTTAATTTCTGATTTTGAGATGGGTAAGTTTAAGCTTATTTCTGGGATTTTGAGGGATAGTTTAGCTGCTTTATCTGCGTTTTCATTACCATGGATTCTTGATTATGGAGGGCTGAGGCCATGCCCATTAGTTCTGCCGTGAATATTGATTGGTTGTTTGGGAGTCGGAAGGATTGTGTGGTTACGTTACGTTCGGTAGTAAACCCTCCATTATATCTAAAATGTTTACTGTTCTTTAAACACGACCAGGTGTTATAAGCGTACGCTTAGACAACAAAGGCACACATTTGAACCGACTGTTGCCGCTCAGTCATCGTCATGCATATCATGAAGTAATTAGGGTATTGTCACTAAAGCTTCGCGCCCGTCTGTTAGTTCTGATAGTGATTACATAAGCTTTGTATTGATATGTTTATCGAGACGAGTCAAAGTACGTGAGGGGTGTATGAATGTTTTAATGCCTCACCGTCACACGAAATGAAAACCGGAGTCACTCGAATGGTTTAAGTAAGACAGTGGCAATAAATAAGGGCGTCATGAGGGTCACACTTTACAGACAGGCGATAGTCAATTTACGTCAGACCTCTATACAACGTTAGCATATATGCTCCGATTAAATCCGGGGCGCATTCAAATATTATTGTCTTATCAGCAGCATATTGGGTGAATTATAACTATAATTGTCGGATGCTTAACGTAAGTTAGGGACATATTCTAGAATATTTAAGATAAAAAAGATAATTTAGTTGATTTATTTCGATAATAATTTTTATTATTATGAATATCTCCTTAACGAATATCTAATATCAGAAAGAGGATTGCAGCTCGCTTTAAAGTGCATTCTATCCTCGGCCGTTTGATTTTTGCAATTTTTGCATTTACGAATGCTGGTCACCACTCCGTAACAATTAATGCGATGGTATTTGTGGATTAGCCTTCAAATGTTATTACTGTAGAATATCACTTTTTGTAAGTATTATGAAGTGGACATTTGGAGGCGTCTCAGGATATCTTCCAGGATGTGTTTTCTAGCATTCACCACTAATTATAACAGTGTATTGGAAACATGTATAGATTGCCTGGCTGTAGATAGGATTTGTGATCTTAACAGTTACCGGGTGTGACAAAGTATACAAGATCTCATTAGGGGATAACAAGGGTATCAGTTTAATATTAGAGGACGTTGGTAGTGAATACGTAATGGCATGTCGATTTCTAATCCTTTCTTTCTCTGTGGTTAATCCTTTCAACCTGATGAAAGGAGGTCACTCAACCAGTTCATGCTTTTTTTTTGTCAAATGTGTCTTTAAATGAAGGACAGCTGAACAAAGAGTAAAATCTATTTCCTATGTCACTTCCAGCTGGTGACATGTAATGAACTTGGCATGTGATGATGACTTTTCATGTTGATATTATAATATTTGTCAAACTGTAATATAAATTATTAATTTATTCAATGTGAGGAAATGTCAGTACGGGATATTGTCCGAGTAAGGGACTGTCGGTGTGGGGGAAATGTCCTACACTCCTTAAATATATGGTGTGGTACATAATAAATGAGCAAACAATCCCGCGTTGTAAATGTTCCTATTTTAGAACGTAATATGTGGCAATGAGTATGATAACCTTTTTATTCAGATCTTCGGAGGGGCAGCAGCAGAAGCCAGCACTGGCTTGTTTTGTCCTATCCGTTTTACAAAACGTTTTAAAACAGTGTCAAACCATACCTACATTGTTTTGTGTGATGGATGATACAGGTACATGCTATCTCGTCTTCTTAACATTCACTTACTAGATTAGTGCAGGCGCACACGTATAACTAAACACAACAACATGAGAAACATACTTTCATGACCTGTAGCCTAGAGGTCCTTGTCAATAGTAGCCCTCCCTCCTTTAGTGAACATTAATAAACAACCGGTATCGATACATATCATGTTCTCTGGTCTCGAATCAACGTAACAAATTAATTAAATACTGCGTAGCAATCCTATTTCAGTGAAGGAATGTTTAGAACAAGACGACAAAATGACTGCATAGTGTAATGTGTTTGAAGTCATTGTTCTATATTCTAAGCAAACACGATACCACAGGATATGTGAGATGTTGCTGACGAAGAAATATGATCTTGTGTCAACTCAATTTAATTCTTTATTTCAATTCAATTCTTTATTTTTCAGTATAAAGGCTATAGGCCCACGTACAAATACTCACTGAAAAATACAGTATACATGTAGATCTTGTGTCACAAATATATGGTAATCCTTGTTCCTCGCACAAACCTATCGATATCGTTCATATCTGTTGCGCTTTCGTCCTAATGACCATGAGTATTACATATGTTCTTAAATGTAAAAACGTCTTAAATGCCACTGGTTAACGCTACTATTCAATTGCCTGCACAGCTGAATCTGCCCTACTCCTACAATTTGCTGGAAGGTGGATTTCACCCTCCACGTTTATGATGTTATATAACACATGACTCTTCCTGTTATTTCGTGCACCTGCTTAGCATTGTGAGTAGACAATGTAATTAACTCTCCGAGTTGTCTCGCTATAAGTTACATAATAAACTGTGGGGTGCTTTTTTTTATTGGAGTAGATATTCTGAGTATATTCATTGTGAATAATGTTGCAGTCTGGTTCGCTCTCGAATGTCTAGAGAATAAAGAATTCATCAAATCACAACTATATCTGCAGACCCCGCCACCAAAAACCCTAATCCTTTCAGATTCATTAAGTGGGCTCAACGCTATAAAAAAACTAAAACACAAAAACCGTCCAAAACTAATACAACAGATAATTAAAAGCGCCAACAATCTACTTAAACTAGGTGAAGACATAGGATCCCTGCCCACGTTGGAGTGTTTGGCAACGAACACGCAGACAAAGCAGACAAAGCGGCCAAATCTGCACTAAAATTAGAAGAAGTAAGCATCAACCTACCCATGTAAAAAGATTAAATTAAAAGTAATACAAAAGTGGCAAAATAACTATCAGAAATAACTAAACTACAAACAGGCGACACTAAGTTAAACTCCCACCTACACCAAACTAAAAAAACACCAATCCGGGAAATGCCCCCACTGCAACTTAAAAGAAAATCCTGAACACATAATACTATATTGCACACAGTACCAGCAACATAGAACAACACTCCAATCCACTCTAAACTGCCACAATCAAATGACACTAGCAACGGTACTAAACCCCCTAAATGACTTACAAACCTTTAAAGCACTAGGCATATATCTAATCAAAACAGGCCTACTCGGCCGCATCTAACAAAGTACAACAAACAAGCTGCCAATAAACCTTAAAATTCTAAATCTACAAAAACATACTTAGAACTACATCTACTAAAACTACATTTAGTCCCCCCCTCCATCTTTAGCATGGCATATTTCAAAATTCCAAATTTGTTATCCAAATTAAGTAAACAACCCTAAAAGCCCCCCTAGGTTGCCCCACCTTCTCGGACATACCCTTTTCGACCAAACACTAAATGGCCTGGCTGGCCCGTGCACGAAATACGCACGTTAAAGTCCAATTTTTAAAAAGTAAATAAGTAGACCCCGCGTATCTGAGACACTCGACATGTGTATACGTGCATCAACTTTTGCACAAACCAAGTGTAGCAGTAGTTTGTCTGATTAACGAGCAGAAACTCATCTTACAACTTATCACTATGTGGAACAGATAAACAACACAGTATTTGACCTATCATTTTAAAACCGTCTATGGATCATGTCTTTGAAAATCATTTACAAGTTCAACACATAAGGAAGGCATCTTTAATTTGGGGAACACAATGTTTTGGAGTGTATACTTACTCCTTCATCTGATGAAAGAGTAAATATTACTTCGAAACATTGTGTTCCTCATAATAAAGTTACCATCCATAAATTCTCTTCCTTACATGTATGTATCATCCGTGTATCACCTGGTTTCTACTTCGTTTTGAGGAAAGTTATTCCGTTTTCATAAGCACATCAAAGCGAAATGTATTTTCATATATTTAATCCTGAATGCTAAATGCTAAACAGAGACTGTGATGGCCGCTGTTAACACTCAGCATTTCAGGCATTTAAGGACGAACGCAAGTCCTTATTGTGTATGAATCAGATGAACTGAGGACCAAAATCGGGGTGAATCTACAAAAAAAAGTGTATTCAGGCACCACTGGGAATTGCGTTCTCATACACTACTCCCAATTCCGAAGACTATTGATAACTTATACAAATGAGTTACACACATCAGGGAATATAAACATTTGTCCATTAATTTCTTATTGATTAATATAGAATAGGTCATGCATCCTTGCGGAAAAAATACAGTTTTAAGAACATAATTTTTTATCCATGTAAAGCTTTATACTGTTAATGGACCTACCACCTACACCTCTTTAAATATAACACGAGCAACATGCTTATATAGCTCCAGGTTAGATTGAACATACATCCGACATACATGGGGAAGTAACGCACGACAGCATTTCTGAAGTGTACATGCAGTGTACCAATATGCCGCCACTATCTCGGCACTATTACCGACTTTTGCGGCACTATCGCGCCACTATCGTGCCACTTTCACGGCACTTTCACAGCACTTTTGCGCCACTTACGCGAAACTTCGCGGCATTAGCGCGCAACTTTCGCGGCATTTTCTAGCCACTTTCGCGGTATTATCGCGCCACTTTCGAGTCACTTTCGCGTTTTTTTCACGGCACTATCGCGAACGTATAGCGAAATAGTTTTGCGATACAGGGGAAGTAACTTTTGAAATGTAGTGTAGTATTCTAAGAATGATAAATATTGTTTTGATATTTGAAAGCTTTGAAGCTTCAGCTTTCATGCTTTTAAAAAGCATAAGAAGGGTATACAACCTTCTGAACAGCTCTTAGTTCTATTCATAATCCTTCAGCACCTTGAATTGATTTGAAACCGAAATCAAAATACAGGGTTTTACGAGACTCACAAATATGCATACCTTGTGCACATATATTGAGATTGGCCACAGAAAAAGAATCTTAGTAAAATCTAAATATTTTTTACATTTATATACTTATCCTGCATTACTCCTTAATGCATTCACTGCTTATTTTTGACAGAAACGAAGCTGTGTGAGGTCCAGCTGAAGAAAAAGTTGTTCCAACCAGTTGTGAAGCCGACCCTCTCACAGTTGCCACGTGATCAACCGGAAACAATGACATCATGGAATCTTCATATAACTGCTTGTCACACTTAATTTCATCTGAGGATATCGCGCGGAGGCAGGTCTGCGACCGGTGGGTCCTTAGACATAGTAATGCAAGATACGAGTACAAATGGGAAAAATATTAAGACTTTACTAAAAAATTTAAATTATCCTGCATTACTCCTAAATGCATCTGTATCAGACAGTATGGCAGAGGGCAAACCTTCAGATGTCGCCCTCAGGGACATAAACTCTGCATAAGTTCCTGGCAGTCGTTGAATGCATCACATTGCACAGATCTGCAGCTACTTTTTGGAGGTCTTAAAGACAATTGACAGTCTTGGAGTGACGGATGTAAACTCACAGTGTGAACACAGGGCACAATAAGAATTTCTTGTCATCCTCGGCTCACACAAACAATGATAATAGTGGGATGGTGACAGACCGGCCAGGCTGTCCCAGTAGCTGTAATGAAAATTCTGGCTCAAGGGGAACACGCAAACACCCAAGTATCACAATCAGATCCCATGCAGGAGGGCAAAACCTGACCTTAAAAGAGCCTGGAATACTGGGGTCTTGGTCATCTTCTGGGTCTTCTGGAACTGCCAACACCGTGTTGAAAACCACCAATTATGTAGGACTGGTGCTGTCTCATAGGTGTAGCATGGTATGCAGAAAAGGGATGTATTCAGCCAAGAATTGAGGAGATGCTATCGTGGGATCCCAATCCCTGCCTTTACAAAAAGGATTTCGTAGGGTCGCTAATTATCCTCGGAAAGGTTTCTGGTCGAAGTTACGAGCACCGTAGCAATGGCCTTAACTGACTGCGCCAAATAAACCTTAGTGCCAAACACTCTCTTAAGATGAACCAGGTGTGAAGATAAAACCTGTAGCGTTGGGTGTGGTAACCGGCTATCCAGATAGATGAATAGGTTTGGCCACCCTGGTAGAGCTAGTGGATCACTTCCTTCAAGACTTCTGAGGTCTACAAACAACCCTCTTGCCGGCCAACAAGGCGCGGTTAAAGAACAAAATGGGGTGCATGGTTGCCTTGACCTTCTGCATCTCCCTAGGGAGAAGTACAGGTGGCAGAAGAGTGTATGCTCTTAGTTCTTCCCCGGGGATGCTGTCATATGACATATGTCTGGATCTGTCAGTTCTGGCAAGTGGGAATGGGGTCAATGTTGGACTGACCTAGGGACTGACATGCCAGATGGAAAAGCCTTGGGATGGAAATTCCACTCTGTGGGGGCCAACCTGTCTGGCCTGGAAAGAGTGTGTGTTGTCATCTGTTTGCGCAAGCACCCAAGCAATATTGTAGATGGATATGGTGACTGTCAAGTGTTCTTGATGTACTCCTGTACCATTTGGGCTGTGCATCAGACTACTGCCCTTGCAAAGCTGTTAGATCATCTAGATGTGCAACCCAAACCTGTAGCAAGGCGTCTACGAACAGGTGTGACATTGGTGACAAACTCTGTTAAGGAGACACCTCCAAAGACATTCGACTCTACCTTCCCTCATCTGAGATGTGTCCTGAGGTGAGGCGGAAGAGCGAAGGCAGGGATCATTATGTTAGCTGTACGGCGCAAGGAAAACTTTGGTAGCAGTAGGGGGTTGTACATCAAACCAAAGTACTTGCCACTGGAGAAGTGTAAAGGTGTTGCTGCAGTCGGTGTCAAGTAATCAACATTACCAAATAGCCTGGCTGAGCATCCCTAAGACGCAAGCCTCGCTGAGTAGCTTGGGGATGCATATGCTGAAGCACCTGAAGTCACTGGGATTTGGAGGCTCATCTTAACACTGAGGCGCTGAAGTCACCGGCCTCACTGGGGTGCAAACATTGCTTAGGATCACAGAAGCGCAGCCATCGCTGAAACGCCCAGAGGCATAAGCAACGCTGAGGAGCTCAGAGGCGCAGGTTACGATGAGGAACCCAGAGGCGCATCTATCTCTGAGGTGCCTACATCGCTAACAAGTCTGGAGACACAGCATTAGGAGCATGGAGGTGGCAGCATCGCTGAGGTGTTGGGAGGGGGAGCCATCGCTGATGAGTCCAGAGGCACAGACATTGCTAAGTTGCTGATATTGCTAAGGGATTCAGAGTTGCAGTTAAACGCTTAGACGTTGAAGGCACTGGCTTCGCTGGGGTGCAGACATCACTCAAAGGCAATGCTGAGGAGTCCGGAGGTGAAATATTTGCTGAGGCTGCTAGAGGTGCCGACATCAGTGATGAGTCCTGAGGCGCCGACATCGCTGAGGAGCCCAGAGACGCAGCCATTGCACTGACGCGCCCAGAAGCTCTGACATCGCTAAGGCGTTCAGAAACTTGGACATCGCTGATGCGTCCAACTTCCTAGAGGGAAAAAAACTCCGCTGAAAACATCAATAAAAAGTATTGTCAATGGAACTAGGGTACCTGTTAAAGCTTGAAAAGGGAAAACAAAGACTTCAATCCCCTGGTACAGATTTGCATACAAATTTGTGTACAATCAAGCCACTGTGGAAACAGCCACTAAGAAGAAACTACCATGGCAACAGACACAACAAACGAGCATAAATCTACAATTAAGTAGAAACTGCAATGTCCAAGAATACCCAATTATAAAGGATAAGAAAGTCACATTTTTAAACATATTTAAACATATTATAATACAAAGCCAAAAAGGAACATAATCATATGTCTGGAAGAAAACGAGACTATGTTAGTAATTCAAAATGGCGGATTGGAACAACAAACATGTGAATGTTACAGTGACAAATACCACCTTAACGTGCAAAAAATTAATCCAGTTGATCATGTGGCAGCTGTGGGAGGATCAGTTTCACAACTGGTTGGAACAACTTTTTTCTTCTGCCTGGACCTCACACAGCTTCGTTTCAGTCAAAAGTAAGCAGTAAATGCAGGAAGGTAAGTTAAAAAATAGCTGCGTTCTGAAGGACGCACAATAATATTCATTGTACTGTGCATCAAGAGCAGTTATAGGTGTCTGTCTTCTCATACATAAATCATGACCACTAATGATCATTAATTCATTTCAGGCTCAAAAGTAATTATCCAAACGTACTGTGCACTACACCATTTCATTACTTTACTAACTAATCCCCTTCGAATTTGACTCCAACATATTTCTAAGTTCAAATCATTAAAAAAAAGCATTATTTTCTCAGGAAATCCACTTAGCTAAATCAAACTTTGCACTGTGCCTCTTCTATTAGTATCGAAATGTTCCCAAAATTGAAAAGAATCCATACTGTAGTTTCAGATATAGGTCGCACAAATGTTTCAGTAAAGAAATTGTAAGTCAAAGAATGAAAAATAGCTCTATTTTTCAGAAAATCCAACTATTGAAATCCAACTTCGCACTGCACCTCTCCTATTGTTATAGAAAGTGTTCACCAAGTTTGAAAGAATCTATGCAGTAGTTTTCAAGTTACAGGTCACACAAAAACATGTTCTTGAAAGGACAGATGGAATTCCTTGGTATAACTATATACCCCGCCCTTTCAGGTCAGGGGTATAATAAAAATTGTCCATAACCTGCCGCTTGCTTTAAATGTGCCACTGGACGCTTTGCTTAGTGAACCCATATTGAAAACCAGCTCCTCAAATCCCAACGTGCACTAAATAGCGATGACTCATATGATAAAATCAAACAAAATCAGAAGTATGTTTTTTGGGAGAGCTGGACTTTGGTCATCGTTCTAAGCGTTGTGTTCAAACTCAAAAGCCATCGTAAAATCTGACCCCCATGGTAGTTGCTACTTCTTAACACAACATACTGGTGACCATACACTCAAGAAACAGCTTCAACAACCTCAGATCCATTGTTGTGTCAGATGTAGAAAATGTAAAAGTTTTCAACAAACTCAATACCCCATTACCTACACTCATGTCATCTTTCAGTCAGTGACACTACCAATGCTATTCATATAAGAAATTGAACATTTGCTCATTAATATAATCTCAAACTGACATTTAAATATACAACCTATTATTTAATACTAATGGGCGCTTATTAGAGTGGGGCGCTTATTACGTCGAATACGGTAAGTACAAGGTTGTTGTCAAGTCACGTGCACATTTCCAACCTATGGCAAGACGCAGAGTGTTTGTATATTCATGATTGTCGCTATGTTATCCGGTTATTGAGTTATTGCCAGGTGGATCTACCAGTTGAACTGTTTTGTTATGTTGTTGATATTGAAATGTGATCAATAGACATTGGTATTGTTTCCTCGGCTCCTCTTATCCCCAGGAAGTCCCAGACCACTTCCCTGTGTGACCTTAGTCTTACTAACATGAGTTAATTTACCACGTATCATGCCACCTTTCATTTTTACAATAGTTTTCTTAAATGTGGAGAGAGGATTCATCGATTTGTGACACTCACTGCAGCCTGTACGTAATCAAATCTGGGTCATGCACAACAGAGTGAGTAGCATGAGCAGTTATTCACAAGTTCCAAGTACAGAGAGACACAATCAACAAGGTCACGTGTTATGATCACCAGCATGTCTGACAAGAACCGAGTACTGGGAATCTTTTCACAAGGGTGTACCACAAGCAATTTCAACAGTACTCACATAGACAGTGTAGCTATCAGGTTACCATATTGAATGTATGTTGGTCCGGGACTACGCGAGACAGTAAATTGTTTAAGGACTTCTGCGTTTGTGGCCAAGTTGAAACAGCTTTAGCCAATAAGAATGTGCGGCAGGGTTGGGCTTCCTATTGTGGTCGGCAGCTGACGTAGTACCTGTCTTTGTTGTCATTCTTGTAGAAGCTTATGCCCACGCAGGTGACTGGGAACACGTGACAATGGCATGCTTCTTGCATGCTCAGGTAGGCGGAAGCCATGATTGATTAAGGAGCGTGTTCATTGGTTGTGTCCATTTTCCTGGTCAAATGGTCTGCGTGTCACCTGTATAAGCATACCCTGGGTAGGGAATCGTCAGTTGTCCTTTCACCAGCATCTGGGGAAAGTAAGTGGTCGACTTATGTGTCTTGACCCAAGATCTCTTTTGTTACCTATTTACAAAGTGGGGCGTGGGATATTGGAACAGAGTTTGTCCATCCATCCGTCCGTCCGTCCGTTTCTCAATGTGGACAAATTTTTCCAAAAACTATTCAAGTTAGAGTAATGAAATTTTGCACACTGATGTTACTGGTCACGACCTAAAATGAGTTTGAAAATTGTTACACATTAATATCATATAAGTTGTGGCCTTGCTCCATGCTTTTTAACTTAGTGCATACTGAGTGCAATGGGGGACAGGTTTTCTCAGAAACTACTGAAATTAAATGAATGAAAGTTTGCATGTTTATCTAAGAGATACTTGTCAAGATTGAGTTTGAAAATTGGTCCTATCAAATTTGTTTTTACAGAGTTATGGCCAGACCTGTCAACCCTCCCGCATTTTGCGGGAGACTCCCGCAATTTGATGAAATCTCCCAGTCTCTCGCAAGATGGACTATTTCTCCCGCAAAACAGAATTCTTCATTATTTAAAAAATTCGCCTCCACTGTCCTGTGAGTGAAAACAATGAACAGGAGGTTTGCGTCCTGATCTGTCCGGTAGGCTCCCGGATTAGCGACCCTTATCACAGCCACCCGCAGGGGGACCCAGATGGGCCTTTGTCCAGTAATCAACTTGTAATTAAATTCATATGGTGAACGATTGAACAATGTAAACTGTTAAGAAAACTCGGATAGTCCTAACAGGTGCCTGAAGGGTGAACTTGAAATGAAAAATCAGCCAAGTATTCATCACTTCATGAAATGAACTGTTGTCTTCATGTTCTTAGCGTGTTTATTCTTCCATAATTTAAGAACGTAGATACATATGGCCGGTCCAGTTATACATGACTTTATTGGTTATCAGATTTGTCAGAAACTTTGTTAAAACATCAACATACCTCAAAGTTACGTCATTGAACTCTTGGAAATGAAAACAAAATATGTCCTGCAAGCGCCGTCTTCAGAAACAACACTTTGCGTGATTGGTTGATTCGGTAGTCGAAATAACAATGAGTTACACGATCAGGCTTCCTCACAGCTAGGATTTCAAAGTCAAAGTTTAAAGTCAAACTTATAAATTTCCTTCTGACTGACATCGTAACTTGTGTGCACAGAAAATATCAAAACAGAACTTTATCAAATTTCGCGAAAATGTATCATGTGATTATTTTACACGATTTGATTGGCTAATAGTTTGCTTGCGTCCCAGATCTTCAATCTAATTTGCATACAACAGTACTAGTCAACCAATGAGATTAATACACGTCAAGGTCAGAAAGGTCAACAACGACAACGAGACTCATTTTATTCATAAATTGTTCTAAAACGTAATAGTACTTCCAAATATGGCATACATTTCTGGAAATGGAATAACGTGAACATTTCTAGGAAATTTAAGAAGCGAAGTAATGGGACTGTCAACAGACTACCGCAGAAATTAAGGGCGATGATGTTGCATCAGGATAAATGCATTTGATATTTCTTTGGCGAATTTTGTAACCAACATCGCGCCAAATACTCAGAAAACCTGCACCGTAAGGAAGCCTGACAACTGGTCGGATTGAACACGTCGTCAACTGGTCAAGCTACCGATTGTGAAATTTCAATATCTGTTTGCGTTTATCTGAGATGATCTTTGAACGAAAGTTATATGGGTAGATTGTGCTGGGTTTATTTTTGGAGGAGGAAAATGCGAACGGAAATTAAGCAAGCTGTACGTATAAGAAACTTATTGATTATTTATTGTTTCAAAATATTTGGTTTTCTTTGTAACATTATTTTTAAAAAAAGTTGGAAATTATCTTATCTTCACTATCTTAAAAATCTCCCCCTTTGGAGGCAAATCTCCCCCATTTTGAAGTCAAATCTCCCACATTGTCATGATGAGGGGTTGACAGGTCTGGTTATGGCTCCTGTCACATGTTTTTCAACTTGGTGCATAGTGTGTGCAATGGGGACAAGTTTTCACAGAAACTACGGAAGCTACAAGAATGAAAGTTTGCTTGCTTATCTAAGAGATACTTGTCAAGTTAGTTAGTGAGTATGGTTTTACGCCGCTTTTAGCAATATTCCAGCTACATCACGCCGGGGGACACCAGAAATGGGCTTCAGAAATTGTACCCATGTCAGGAATCGAACCTGGGTCTCCGGTGTGACGAGCTAACACTTTATCCACTAGGCTACCTGACCGCACCAATTGTCAAGACTGAGATAAAAAAATGGTCCCGTCAATTATTTGTTTACAGTTACAGCCTTCGATCCATGTTATTTGTGCAATGGGGCCAAGTTTTCTCAGAAACAACTGAAGTTAGCTTATCTAAGAGATACTTATTAAGGCTGAATTATTTTTTCCAGAGAAAGGGCCTTTTGTGTGCATTAATTTCACATTTAATTTTTTTTTCTGATGACCAAAAGCGGCCCAAGTGCCTATCTCTTCTTAAGGCTTTATGGGGCTCTTTTTCATAGTTTTTGTTCACTACTATATGAACAAACAAACTTCTAATGTGCCTCATGGCGGTGGATAGTGATAACACTGTTTTCTTATTCTCTTAAGATTAGCAGTTTTTTGGGGACATTATATTTTGGGGAGTTAGGTTAGAAGGGTGGAATTAAGAATAAGTTTAAGAAAAAATGATGTATGTAGGTTTGACAGGTATATGTAGGCAGGGAAGGGGGGAGAGTAGGGAGGATATTAAGGATGAAGGTTTACTCCCTGTTGTTAGAATTGATAACCTGGCAAGGAGCCTTACAGAACATGTACTGTAGGCAAAGCATACTGCATAGGGAGTAGAGAACACAATGCAAAGCACTGCAGTAAACATCTGACCTTTGCCACACATCTATATTGTTCTGCTGTCACTGGGCGCCTATTAGAGGGCGTATACTACACTATGATATAGTATGATATAATCCTGACTATTTTAATCAATATTGCCAATATGCTTTTGTTTAAAATCAAAATAAAGATTGTCAGTTCCACACTGCAATGTATACAAATAGCAGAATTGTGTTGCATAAAAAAGAGGTTATTATGCGAAGGATCATGCAGGATGATAGATTTGAAAGTAGACGTGCTGTTTGTTGACAATGAGGAAACAGCTCACTTGACTCTGGCATTGAGCTAAAATTCTTCTTTGCTTTCAAGATCTAAATGTTGATAATATATCAATTACTAGTTTCAAAACAATATATGTACCTATAATAATCTCAGTCGATATTTACAGATTTGTTTCTAACAGACTAAGGTAGCTAATGCTTCAAGCAAGTCAATTAAAAAACCCATGTCATTTCCATACTTTCCAATAAGACGAAACATATGTGTTGTACGGAAATATCATTTGTATGATATTGAATTTGTAAAGTGGATCATGTAACTATTGAAAGAAGAGAAGGATGAATTTTCAGAGGACACCTATATACTTTTGCACGGTATTCTTCAACCATATCAAATGATAGCTTTTATTTATAAAACTGTCTATAGATATGACAATCAGTTACAAATTAAATGTCTACCATAAGTCAGGACAGCATTGATATAGAGGGACGACTCACTTTTCCACCACTAGTACTGTAACAATGATCCTTAGCTGATGCTTTCTTAGTTATTCAGGGTGGTTTCAGGTTGATGAATTATGCACATCAAGATTAGAACAGTGGTAAGTTAAATATATCTGAGTCAGATTTAATTGGTATTATATGTTGGACTTTTTTCTGGTTCTCTAAGCTACCCGTACATACACACCTCTCTATATTGTCTGATCAGCGTCACTATATGATGGGGGGTGGTTGGGTAGCCTAGTGGTTATAGCGTTAGCTCGTCACGCCGAAGACCTGGGTTCGATTCCCGACATGGGTACAATGTGTGAAGCCCATTTCTGGTGTCCCCCACTGTGATATTGCTGGAATATTGCTAAAAGCGGCGTAAAACCATACTCACTCACTCACTCACTCACTATATGTTGGTTGGTATTACCACCAATCATGGACGTAAAGACATGGGAGATTCAAACAACATATATATATCGAAATTTGCATATATACTCTGACCTATATTACAATAAAATAAAAGTGATGAAACCCTTTCCATATTCATAAGAAATCTCGATTTCGATTGTACGATTCTGACTACCGGTATATCATGAGCATGTGATTTTGAACCACTATCAAATAGTGATGGTACCAGGTGTCGCGATAAGGTGAGCCTATCCTGCCCCACTGGTGGCATCTGCCACAAACACATGCAAACCCAAGTCAATTGTTCACCTAAAAAACACGGGAACATATGGTACAAGTCAAAATAGGGAATTGCATCGGACATCATTTTTGTCTCTGATGCGTCAGATTTGGAACTGTCCTCCACATGTCCACCATAAAACCTTTTGAAAGTTTTACTGAGGCCTTGAATGTTGTAACCTCTATCAAACAGCTTCTGAGTAAGAGTTGTATGACGCTCTTTGAGATCTTGGTACAAAGAGCATGCTCAATTGTACCTCAGAAGTTGTGAAATGTAGACACCAAGGGCTGGAGCTGCAGGAATATTGCTCCATATAAAGGGAAAGTTGAAGTCATCCCTCTTTTCATACTGTCTTGTGGAGAGTGTTTTGTCTTGGGCTGGTACGGGTAACTCGGGTACTCGGGTCGGATGGCGACTGAGAAGGACCCTGGTACCCACAGGACTACCCGGACCCGTGGTTAGTCATGTGATATATTGTTTAATGACAAAAATGATCTACAACTGTGTATGGTTACACTACAAGTCACTGATGTTCGCATTTCTTTCTAACTATGCACCTGTTCCTTTTGACTTATATTTTTGAATAAAGAAAAAGCTTCAGTCAACTTCCGTGTTTGCATGACCAGATCGTTTTATACGTGTATCTTAATTCATTTTGTCCAGGGCTACGGTCAAACAGTTCCCAATCAGACATTTTGTACCTATCTCTTGAGACCAAATATATAACAAATACCCTACAATCCCACCTTTTTAGCATCAAGTCGATGCCTTTTTGTGTGTTTTCATGATCGCAGTGGCATAACACAACAGTCATGGGTGACGTAATCCAATGTACAGCTTACTGTTCATAAATAATGTGACCCTACACCTAAACCTGAAAACGTTTCCACAATCTGTGGTTGCCTGGTGCAAAACAATGACACGATTACCTTTACCTGATGTAGTCAGTGGAATGATTCATCAAGATAAATTATCTGGATGCCCTAACTGTGATAGTTATAAATGGTTCGGAGATAATGTGACGTCATAGACAGGATGGAATATTTACCACGCGCAGTGTATCGAAATCCAATCTCTTGGAGAGCAATGGTTTGTGCAGTTAACATTAAATGTATCTTTAATTCCTCCCAAATTCTACTACAAGTCTGGGTTACCTTCTGCTCATAAAGCTTGTACACTATACGCCTAATCACCGCCTGTATCAAAGTCTAATATCCTTTTACGTCCCAGTTTCCTTTTTGAGACCACCCCTATACCTGTTTTGTTTTATTGATCATACCGTAGACTTGATGGTATGAATTGAAAACCCAATAGCTTGGGCAGTTCGGTAATTCACCCAATCTGAATTAATAAATGGTTTCCCTCTATCTCTCTAAGTGTAAAGAACTTGTATACATTTCCCAGTACAGACTCCATTATGACTATGCAAGTGTAATGTCACATGCATCATGGGAGCATGAGATTTTTTACTATATTATCATAATATCGCCTCGACTAGAAGTGGGATAATACCTTTAAAATCTACAATTAATGGAATCTTTAGATTTCTTCTTTGCTTCAGATAGTAAATAACATTTCTCACTTGTGAGCAGAATCTGAATGCGATGGGTCAATACTACTTATTTTAAGAGATCCTTTACTTTATTATCACTCATGTCCCCTTGACCAGAAATGGGATAGCCCTTTCACATGTTCAGTGAATGGAATTCTTTTAGCTGTTGACAATACAACTTATGAGCACATATTGAGGGGTCATAGTCCAAGATTGGTATTGATTTTTATTAATTATTGATTATATATTTACCTTTGTATTACCGTAATCAAACTGTGCAGAAGCGGCATAACACCTTGAAAATCTATCAACTGTTGAATATTTATAATTAATTTTAGCTTTTGATAGTGATAAGGACTACAGACTTAGCAAATATTGAGACAGGTCATGATTGGTACTTTTATAGCGATTTTTATACCAGTTTGTGTGTCACACAAGGAGTGTCAGAATTCAGAAATTCTCGTATTTACCGAGGGAGGGTGAGGGTAATACATGGATTCTTACATGAGTTTTGTAAAACAGAATATGTACTGTGTACAGTTCTTTTATCAACTTCATGCCAATCGCCAAGCATGGGTACTATCTTTTCCCGTTTATTTTAACTTCCGCTCTCAGGGGTGCGATGGGTTAGCATAGTGGTCAAAGAGTTCGCTCCTCACGTCGAAGACCTGGGCTCGATTCCCATCATGTGTTCAGTGTGTAAAGTCTATTTCTGGTGTTCCTTGCCATGATATTCCTGGAATACTGCTAAAATCAGTGTAAATACATATTCACCCACTTACTCCTTCTGACCTGTGAAGACCCGGAGTAGAATAGATCTTCATCAACCCATGCTTGTCGTAAAAGGCGACTAAAGGGATCGGGTGGTCAGGATCGCTGACTTGGTTGATACATGTCATCAGTTGCGTGGATCGATGCTCTTGATGTCAATCACTGGATTGTCTGGTCCAGACTCGATTATTTACAGACCGCCGCCATATAGCTTGAATATTGCTGAATGTGCGTTAAACAACAAACAAACAAGCAAACTTACTCCTTCTGCCGCCGTCTATCCACTATAGGCCACTGAGGCAGTTGATTCTGTGTTGAAGTGGTCCCCGAGCCAAACACGCTTAGTTGTTTTACTAGGTGACTTCATGGATCGGGGGTTGAACGTCCTCTGACATGCTGGATGTTTGCTTATAATATCAATCACTACTTTGCTCTCTGCCTATGTGGACCAACATTTTACTGCAAGTACCAGTAACATCAAAGATGAGCATGCAGGTAATATTCCCTTGATCGGATGGGGAGTCCGGCTTAGAATCGTGTCATGAGGGGTGACTAAAGAGACTCGGGGAGATAGGTTCGTTTTTCGGTTGATTGCGACATCGTACATGTCGGGTTGGGATGTTGTTCATACTCGTTTGTCTGGCCCAGTCTCAATTACATTATTTATATCGGGTCACATGACACACAATCAACGAAGTCACTATACAAGCATGACCACCCGGTCCATCGATTGTCGCTTCCCACGACAAGCGTAGCTGTGCGTATATTTTAAGCCATGTCCAACATAGACATACAGACTGCACTGTCCATGGATCATCGTAATTTTAGGCTAAATATATTATTTCGACTTGCTTCAATATATCGTTGCTGTCATTTGGAGATCTTCCAAACAAGACAAACTGCAATTTCACATTGAAGCTGTCTGGTTCCTAAAACACTGAAGTAACTATACTCACTTCTGGTTTACTGGTGCATGCATGCATGAGCAGTCATATCCGTCTTACCGCTTATATCTGTTCGTTTTATATTTGCACACCAAACTTCTGAGCTCGTATTACCCGTATCATGTATATGTAATAGGGTTCAGTGTTCCTGCTGGCTTTTGAAACTGCCAGTCCTTGTGTACTGGCAATTTTAAAAATTACCAGTCCCCCTAACTTTTGCCAGTCCCAACTTTCAACAAATAAAAAAACGTATGAAAATTATTTGGTTTTAATTCTTGCAACATCATGTACAATGAAAAGATGTCATCTCTGAAGTAACTTAGTTAGATCTATACGCCATCCACACAAACTTCAGTCACAATTTTCTCTTCTTTTTTTTTATATATTTTGAGACAAGTCACTACAAATGGATATTTAACCTAGAAATAGACAAGGGGAAACCATGATGGTAACAGACAAGCCAACTCGAATATCACCGATGTTTTGTTCAACAACAAACATTTATAAGGAACTTTATTTGCCGGTCCACAGGGACTGGCAGTCTCATGAATTACCGGTCCAAGCCTAATTTTACCGGTAAAAAACTGGTAATTACCGGTGGGTAAGTTAAGTTAAGTTACTCGTATATGTGGGTAGATTGCCACTCTTAAACAATCGTCAACATCCAGCTTGGATATGTTACTTCTTAGAATGTTTCAAAGCTTGCGTTAGTCTGCATCTACAGCATTCTTAAGTATGTATAATATAATACATCCGATACGAACCCTCTATCGTTATCTATCGTTCTGGGTGGTGTATATTTTATATCCGATATGCATACTCCCCCGCGCCTTTCATTTTAAATGATGAAGTAGACACAACTTCTTTAATACTGTATAGATACTCATACCGTTGTCAAGCAAGACTTGATTGACAACTGCATAAGGACTTGCTTGACAAGACTTGCTTGACAACGGCATAAGGGTCTATACCGAAACGTCACCTTTACAGTATTAAAGAAGTTATCCATAAATTGTGACTACTTTGTCATCCGTCAACTTCTAAGTAGTGCCTATCAAACAATTAGTTTTGATGATGTATTTATAACATGGCTGATATAAAACACCCCGCGTTTAATTATGAGTGATGTATATTTCATGTCCGATGTATGTGTGCTCTTCCCCATATTTCTTTCTCAATTATTTATTTGTATAACATATTCGATATGCACCATCCCCCATAGATCTGGGTCAAAGTGCTGTATATGATTATATTTGGTACTTGTATATACCGTCTACAATCCATAGCTATCGTTTTGAACGAACAGAATTTAATTTCGAACAATCTTTCATATAAAGCGATATTAATTTTCTGCAGACGAGCGGTATTAAGTTTGTAAAAAGAATTGTAAAACTCTTTCATCTAATGTAATTTTCGTCTAAACCTTGTGGCATACCATTTACAATTAATCAATACAACTAATTTAAAGAAGTAGAAAGAACATGTCTAAATGTAGAGACAAGTGAAATTCTTGTTTTGAAAAATTATATAATTAGGATTTATCACATCTACTCATATGAGAATTACAAGGATTCCCTTCAGCACAGTTATATCAAATAAATTAGTGAGCATAAATGTTTTGCGTTTCTATTCACATCGTGGGGTTGGAGGAGACCGCATGTTAAATTGGGCCACGAAGAACTGAATACGGAAAATTGTTTACAGTTACAAACAAAACAAAAACTGAAAATGGATTGCATATCTAGTCAAGGCTCATTTATTCCACGGCCACAATCAGACATATTTCAGAAACCTCTGAAGTTACTGCTTTTACTATTGTAATATGGACAATTCTATTACATATACTATTGTGACCACAATGTCATTTAGAAACACATCCCTGATTTCAGTTATTGAACTATTTAAAACATTATTTGTGAAAAGAAATATTGTATATATACAGTGACATTTGTGCATGAATGTGAATTGCCGCACATGAAGGCGTGTGAATATTTGACAAGTACAAAATAACAAAACACTCAATATGTTTCCAATTTATGGTGAAGAATTTAATGTGGGTTATATTTATTGGGAACGTAACATGAAAATATATCCAAAAGATCATATATATTCAGTATAGTCCCCCAAAATAACAAACTAAGTCATATTCCACATATATATTGCTATATGTTTTAGAGCTCACCGAAAGCATTACTGCAGTAAATGGGGTTTTATGAAATTGTGGACTGTTTATCCCAGTTCTGGTCATATCCCAGCACACAAGGTCTATCAAACAGCAAACCAGAACTGTGTCTGTGTGGAACAGTGTGGTCTTAAAGGGGCACTGATCTAAAGCAATTCCCCAGGACTGGTTGTTGCCTTTGTTATTTTTTTTTCCTCGTGGGTACCCGGATGATACCCAACGCAACTGAGTGTGACAAGAGATTGGGCTACCGTCTGCAAGGACAGCTAAATAAACTTGGGACAATATTTGTTTCATCCCATTTTTGAACACTGATTGGTTAACTGTGATCTATAAAGATTTTGAAAAAGGGCGCATGTTAATTAATTTCTTCAGTCTAAACAAACAGACAAAAAGAACGGCGGAGCTCATCGGTTGCCGTCATTTGGAAATACCCCTGATTGTTATAGTTTTTAAAAAAGTATCCATGCAGTGAAAGCATTTTCGGATTTCGGATTGCGTCGCTAATACGATTACTACTCCCTTGTTGTCATCCACGTTTTCTGGTATAACGCTACACTTGTGTATTTGTCATCATTCACTTGATGCTCAGTTAATGAATTTATTACAGGTATAATTAGTGGTAGCACCACTCCGAATACCTGACGAAGGTTCCCATTTGGCATTTATTGTGCCTGGGGTAATTATTCAATCTAAATTCAGGTTTGAAGTGAGGTGAAGTGTGTGTTATGTAATATGCACGTGGCAGTCCAGCAAGAGATGAATGATCAGTTGATTTACTTTTTTTGTAAATCAGCGGATCGTTCGTAATCATCAAAGGATTAACAGAAAATACATTGATTGATTAAACACTGTTATCTTGCACAGTGGATATCTCAAAAGTGAATGTTTACATTAATCCAAAGTATCCTCACCTAGGTGCTAGCCCAGATGGTTTGATACAAACTGTTGATTGATGTCCTGGTGATGTTCTTGAGATAAAGTGTCTAGCACGTTGTGACTGGAAGTGGATGGAGCTGAAGGAGTGTGCCAAAGATCCTCGATTCTTCTGTTCTCTTGATGAAAAGGCTGTGTTCAGCTTTAAAGGTCTCATAGATATTATTATTAAATTCAGGGTCAAATGGCTATTACTGAAAAACTGTGATGTGATTTCATGGTTTGGACTTTGAATGGGTGGACTGTTGACAGAATTAGATTTGATTAACAAGTCTGAAATGACATGCTGCCTCAATTGAACAAATTTTACCTCACTAATGACCTACCAGAATTATACTCAAGAAGTGTGAAAATAGGGAATTCCACTGTATAATTACATACTAAGATTTTAAATGTAAATTGGTGTATGTATGAAGTATATGCATGTATATCTAAACACCACTGTCTGACTTGTGTGCACATTCACGGTATGAATACTCTGCCTATGGTCCATATGAATGGATGAT
Organism: Haliotis cracherodii; assembly: GCF_022045235.1. NCBI lineage: Eukaryota > Metazoa > Mollusca > Gastropoda > Lepetellida > Haliotidae > Haliotis > Haliotis cracherodii. The sequence goes on along the minus strand of NW_027266319.1, from coordinate 51,182,678 downwards.
GTACTGCTATATATTGATGGCATACTTCACAGGATTATGTAAGGATGGCTACTGCTTATATGTACACTGTGTGGGCAATGAGATCAGTTTACTTGAATGAATGACGTATTGAACTGTACGACCTTGATACTACAACCTGATAGGAGTGATAGATAGGACTGGCTGATATGTATCCAAATAGGTGCATAAATGTAGTATATCCATGTATATATGCCATAGTCTTACTTGTGTGCTGGTATACTGTATGAACAATCTGATATGATTAGACGATGTACTGCTGGACATTAATGTGCATATGACTGGATTATGTAATGATGGCTATGTGCATACTATTGCTTTTTTGTACACTGTGCAGGCAATTACACTGGTATATTTGAATGGATCATGCATTGATCTGAATGATTTTGATACTCTTAATGTGATATTGATAAAAGAAAGGACTGCAGCTGATATATATGCAAATAGGTGTATTATATGTAGTATATGCATGTATATCTGTAGGCCATGTTCTTAACCATGTGCACATATATTGTATGAACAATCTGGTTACATTCCATATGACTGGATGATATAATGTTGGACATTGGTAGCGCACATGACTGGAACATGTGATGATGGTTACTGCTTAAATGTACAATGTTATTGAATCGTCTTTGTAATTAAATTACTTCACCTCTTGTTGTTTAAAATAAATTCAACAAACAATACAATATATATTTAGTTCATATGAGTCTTTTCATTGTTTTTCCTCACACTTAGCATGCTATGTTACTTTAAAGCTTTGCCATCTGTTTTGATAGCATATAGCAGCTTTGCAGCTCAAATATACGCCATGCTTTTAAACATGTACATGTCGACACCATGATAACCAAACTTATTTTATTGAGGAACTGATCACTATGTTCACCTCAATATTGACTCCCTGTCAACAACATGGGTTAAACATGGACTGCTGTTGAACAGCTAGAGAGACATTGTTATAACAGTTTAATATTCAACATGGTTATAACAGTTTAATATTCAACGTGGTTATTACTGTTGAATTTTCTAGACCATTCAGTGTAACAAATTCAAGTCAAGTCCTTATTGCAGTATTTAGGCCTCAGGCTCAGAGTATGTTTTATAAGCATGAATATAAATCATATGAAAAATAAATATTTGGTATTTACATATGGATACATAGAGCTTGAATCAAAACATGTCACAAGGCACTACAAAGTAGTTTCAGTAAATTATCTCCCTTTGTGTGGGCTCAACTGTTCACAGTTCACAAGCTTTCCTAACTGGTGTACTGCACAATATGAACAAAGGCACATTTTCAAACATACTATCATCAGTCAATTGTTTCATGAATCTGTCCACATTACAATTCATGTGAACGGATATCATTTAAGAACAAGAGGCGGTTGCAAATTTGTCAAACATACACATATATATGCCATATTTTTGTTACCTGCAAAGCCATCGTGATGGGAATAGTTCCTTGTAATATGCGAAAGTTCTTAATTCTTTCCATTTGGCGCTCAACATGAATCCTCAAATTGGCATTTTTGTGGCTACATTCACCTCATGTTGAGTCAGTTGTTGCTTTTTAGTTTTAAATGTGCGAATAATGAGGTCAGTTAATACCTTTAGGTGTAGTTAAATCAGAGATAAAAAAACCTTTATCTGCCAAAATAGCATTACCTTGCTCACACAGTTCAACAAGACTTAGTAGAACTAAGTCTGGTGATCTGTTTGTCACTGATACTACCACAATACAAATCTGAAGAGAATGTTACAACACCAGCTGGACCTATCCCAATCAATGTCTTGTAGGTTATATATGTGACTTGTAGTCACTGTATAAAAGTGAGTGTAGCTGAAGTTAACTTGGGGTCTCTGTCCATATCTCTGTGCAATCTACAACCACTCTACTGGAAGGATAATTTCTACTAAATGAATCTAGCATAATTGCAGTTACATTTTCCCTATATACTTGGCCACTGCACCAAAAATGAGAGCTGAACATACAAATAGTGAAACCACTTGTTGCAGAGACTGCAAGTTGCATGTGAAATTCTCAATCTGTATGCTAAATCATCTAGTAACAGACCTAATCTCGGTCACATAAGAAACATGAAAAATTCATCAATATGCCTCATAATATGTGGTCTCCCACCACGGATGTGTTCGAGTAAATCTGCTCATCACCGTGCATTTCATCAAACAAAGCTTCAAATGTTGATGAATCTGGCACTCCAGTATAAAACGTAACACTTTCATTAGAGCACCTGATATCCTCATAGGTCAATGTTGGTCTGTCAGCTTGAATACCAACACTGTGAGTTAATTGAGTGGGTGCTCATCTGTTTGAGTGCTTGCGTTACAATAGATAATTTCATATCTAATGTCTGACTTCCAGCTGATGCGACTGGTTCTGACAATGTTTGGGTACATTTATTAACATAAAGACTGGTCAACGTTTGAGAACCACAGTAGTCATGATGACTGAGGGAACGTTCAAGTCTCGATACAATTCCTGCAGGTATACGTGAATACTCTGCAGACACATCACACAGATTTGTATCCTCCATATGTGAAGCAATCTCCTCAACATTATCAACGTGCAGATCCTCGCCAATACCGTGATCCAAAACAGTCTTGCATGTGGTTCCAGACAATAGCGTGATCCAAAACAGTCTTGCATGTGGTTCCAGACAATACTGTGATCCAAAACAGTCTTGCATGTGGTTCCAGACAACACTGTGATCCAAACAGTCTTGCATGTGGTTCCAGACACAAGATTGGACACATTCTGTAGAAGAAGATAAAATAATCAAACATCAGCTGGGATGTTTTTCAGAAATGTATGTACTTATTTAAGAAAAAGAATGTTATCTAATTTTCTTACTTCCCAAAATGTTTTTGTGAGTCATGTATAATTATGTATAAATCGAATTTGGAATTTTCATTATTACAGCCAAATGTATCCTGACTAAAATAAGAAATATTAACCATTTAACTCTGTACTTGATATAATTATGTACAATACGTGGGTCTTGGCTCCTAAAGTTGAAGGACAGCCTAATCATGCTATGGAATAACTTGCTTTAACAATAACACTTTGGTTGCACCAAAATGACTGGAGCAAACAAAATAACATCAGGGTCTAAAGTTATTCATTTTTTTACCTACCAAACTTACCGAAAGTTTGAATGTCTGGTTTGGAAAAACAGTTGGCAAAGGATGAAGTTTACTCGGTCCCTGCTGTCCGTCAAAGTGTTCCGAGCATAATCTGGTGCTGTGATTTCTTGAATATTTAAAGTTGGAACGGACAAGTTTGCACCTTTGAATCCAAACCCTTCACAGTCATATATCTGCAGGGAATCTGCGCATAGTGATCTTCCGGCCATTCGCAAATCTCTTACAGTGATTGCTACAAATACAACATCATCGTTGTTTTAACGGCATCTTGACGTTTAATGTTCTCAATGGCGCGACACATCCCGGAAGTAGATACCCATTGACCAGCCCATGTGCATCATGTTTTTTATAGCGGCCTCCAAAGACAGATAACTCACGTTTTGAGAGAGGGCAATACCATCCCTGCATTGGCTCCAATGGTTGAGTATCCTACTCTGTCCCATCTCGCGGCTACAGATCCGCACAGAAGACATTGGAGAAGACTCTTCATTTCTTGAAGACACATTCAGAAAAGGACATTATAGAAGCCACTGTCGCAGGTTGGCTAAAGTCTACCATTGCAGCAAGTTATTTCCAGGCACAACATTCCACTCCTTGCCTTGAATCCTGCTCTGACCATGAGATACGGGCTTTCGCAATGATTCTCGCCTACTGGACTTTGCTAGTTGTCCATGGGCTTCACAAAACACTTTCTCCAGCTTTTACTTGCGTAATATCCAGCCAGACTTCAAGGGATATATTTCCTGGGGCCCTTTGTAACAGCGGAAATCTGACATCAGTAGCATCAAAACATAAGTAGACCTATTGATCATCTTAGCTACTGAGTGTAGGATGGACTAGGAACACCTATTGGTACCAAACTGTAAGCAGAAACCTTGAGATCAGTATTGATCGGAAGCAACGTCAGATCCTGAAGTAATAGCAAACTTGAAGTGAAGTTATAATGACGATAAGATAACAGGAAGTAGGAAATAATATAGCGGAGGGAACATCACATTCTGAAGAATAAGGAAGGGATGTCAGAGACGGAAGAATGTATAGACCAGAAGTGACTTCAGAACTGGATATTTCAGGGGAAATTATCTCGTAATAGGATTTGAAACTACTAATAAATATGGTTTCAGAAGAGGGTTAGGACTTACTGACAACTATACAAGAATTTCACGAATTTTCTGGGACAATTTATTTTTTTCTGACAAAATCCGACTTCTGGATTCTGGAAATGATTTAATAGAGGTAGTATTCTCAGAATTGTTTACAATGATAACAGTTGTTTTAATGACTATATAAGTAACTCATATAAGTGAAACAAACTAAGGGTCATTTGTATCTGTGACTGATGCAAACATCTCTCTGATAACATCAATAGCAAGTGTCATGGTCAGTATGACAAATTACAAATATTCATTTGACCTCATCCAAGGAATGGAGAGGAAATCATCATGAAATTCTCTGAAAAGAATAAAGTAGATGTTGAGCAATTTATCTTTCAAAACATTGAGAGATAAATTGGAAAGAAATACTTGACAATATGACAATTGTGTTTCTTTGTGGGCTGTACTTTCTGTTAGTAGGTGAAACAGTTATAAAACTATTGCTGTCGTGACCGTATGTCAGGCAAAATGAAGTGAACTATTATGATAGCTATCCAGTGTGTCAGGTCAGCATTCCTCGATATGAGGAGGTCAAACACACTTTGATGTCCACAAACAGCAGCTATCATTATTGGTGTATATCCATTCTGTCCCCTAGTATTGATATTAGTAGGTGACACAAGATGTTGTACTATAGCCTTGTTACCACCCTCACAGGCAGCATGAAGTAAACTATCACCATCGTTGTTCACCAGTGTCAGGTCAGCTTGCTTTGATACCAGGAGGTCAAACACACTTTGATGTCCACAGACAGCTGTTATCATTATTGGTGTATATCCTTTCCGTCCCCTAGTATTGATATTAGAAGGTGAAACAAGATGTTGTACTATAGCCTTGTTACCACCCTCACAGGCAGCATGAAGTAAACTATCACCATCGTTGTTCACCAGTGTCAGGTCAGCTTGCTTTGATACCAGGAGGTCAAGCACACTTTGATGTCCTTTTAAAGCTGCTATCATTATTGGTGTATATCCATTCCGTCCCCTAGTATTGATATTAGAAGGTGAAACAAGATGTTGTACTATAGCCTTGTTACCACCCTGACAGGCAGCATGAAGTAAGCTATCACCATTGTTGGCTACCAGTGTCAGGTCAGCTTGCTTTGATACCAGGAGGTCAAACACACTTTGATATCCACAGACAGCTGTTATCATTATTGGTGTATATCCTTTCTGTCCTCTAGTATTGATATTTGAAGGTGACACAAGATGTTGTACTATAGCCTTGTTACCACCCTCACAGGCAACATGAAGTAAACTATAACCATCGTTAATCACCAGTGTCAGGTCAGCTTGCTTTGATACCAGGAGGTCAAACACACTTTGATGTCCAAAGATAGCTGCTATCATTATTGGAACCAATCCTTTTTGTCCTCTTGTATTGATATTTGAAGGTGACACAAGATGTTGTACTATAGCCTTGTTACCACCCTCACAGGCAGCATGAAGTAAACTATCACCATCGTTGTTCACCAGTGTCAGGTCAGCTTGCTTTGATACCAGGAGGTCAAACACACTTTGATGTCCTTTTAAAGCTGCTATCATTATTGGTGTATATCCATTCCGTCCCCTAGTATTGATATTAGAAGGTGAAACAAGATGTTGTACTATAGCCTTGTTACCACCCTCACAGGCAACATGAAGTAAACTATCACCATGGTTGTCCACCAGTGTCAGGTCAGCTTGCTTTGATACCAGGAGGTCAAACACACTTTGATGTCCTTTGAAAGCTGCCATCATTATTGGAACCAATCCATTCTGTCCCCTAGTATTGATATTTGAAGGTGAAACAAGATATTGTACTATAGCCTTGTTGCTACCCTGACAAGCAACATGAAGTAAACTATCACCATTGTTGTTCACCAGTGTCAGGTCAGCTTGCTTTGATACCAGGAGGTCAAACACACTTTGATGTCCTTTTAAAGCTGCCATCATTATTGGTGTATATCCATTCTGTCCCCTAGTATTGATATTTGAAGGTGACACAAGATATTGTACTATAGCCTTGTTGCCACCCTGACAGGCAACATGAAGTAAACTATCCCCATCGTTGTTCACCAGTGTCAGGTCAGCTTGCTTTGATACCAGGAGGTCAAACACACTTTGATGTCCACAGACAGCTGTTATCATTATTGGTGTATATCCTTTCTGTCCTCTAGTATTGATATTTGAAGGTGACACAAGATGTTGTACTGTAGCCTTGTTACCACCCTCACAGGCAACATGAAGTAAACTATCCCCATCGTTAATCACCAGTGTCAGGTCAGCTTGCTTTGATACCAGGAGGTCAAACACACTTTGATGTCCAAAGATAGCTGCTATCATTATTGGAACCAATCCTTTTTGTCCTCTTGTATTGATATTTGAAGGTGACACAAGATGTTGTACTATAGCCTTGTTACCACCCTCACATGCAGCATGAAGTAAACTATCACCATCGTTGTTCACCAGTGTCAGGTCAGCTTGCTTTGATACCAGGAGGTCAAACACACTTTGATGTCCTTTTAAAGCTGCTATCATTATTGGTGTATATCCATTCCGTCCCCTAGTATTGATATTTGAAGGTGACACAAGATATTGTACTATAGCCTTGTTGCCACCCTGACAGGCAACATGAAGTAAACTATCCCCATTGTTGTTCACCAGTGTCAGGTCAGCTTGCTTTGATACCAGGAGGTCAAACACACTTTGATGTCCTTTGAAAGCTGCTATCATTATTGGAATCAATCCTTTCTGTCCTCTAGTATTGATATTTGAAGGTGACACAAGATATTGTACTATAGCCTTGTTGCCACCCTGACAAGCAACATGAAGTAAACTATTTCCATTGTTGTCCACCAGTGTCATGTCAGCTTGCTTTGATACGAGGAGGTCAAACACACTTTGATGTCCAAAGACAGCCGCTATCATTATTGGTGTACATCCATTCTGTCCTCTAGTATTGATATTAGAAGGTGACACAAGATGTTGTACTATAGCCTTGTTACCACCCTGACAGGCAACATGAAGTAAACTATCACCATCGTTGTTCACCAGTGTCAGGTCAGCTTGCTTTGATACCAGGAGGTCAAACACACTTTGATGTCCAAAGATAGCTGCTATCATTATTGGAACCAATCCTTTTTGTCCTCTGGTATTGATATTTGAAGGTGACACAAGATGTTGTACTATAGCCTTGTTACCACCCTCACAGGCAGCATGAAGTAAACTATCACCACCGTTGTTCACCAGTGTCAGGTCAGCTTGCTTTGATACCAGGAGGTCAAACACACTTTGATGTCCTTTTAAAGCTGCTATCATTATTGGTGTATATCCATTCCGTCCCCTAGTATTGATATTAGAAGGTGAAAGAAGATGTTGTACTATAGCCTTGTTACCACCCTCACAGGCAACATGAAGTAAACTATCACCATTGTTGTCCACCAGTGTCAGGTCAGCTTGCTTTGATACCAGGAGGTCAAACACACTTTGATGTCCTTTGAAAGCTGCTATCATTATTGGAATCAATCCATTCTGTCCTCTAGTATTGATATTTGAAGGTGACACAAGATATTGTACTATAGCCCTGTTACCACCCTGACAGGCAACATGAAGTAAACTATCACCATTGTTGTCCACCAGTGTCAGGTCAGCTTGCTTTGATACCAGGAGGTCAAACACACTTTGATGTCCTTTTAAAGCTGCCATCATTATTGGTGTATATCCATTCTGTCCCCTAGTATTGATATTTGAAGGTGACACAAGATATTGTACTATAGCCCTGTTACCACCCTGACAGGCAACATGAAGTAAACTATCACCATGGTTGTTCACCAGTGTCAGGTCAGCTTGCTTTGATACCAGGAGGTCAAACACACTTTGATGTCCTTTTAAAGCTGCCATCATTATTGGTGTATATCCATTCTGTCCCCTAGTATTGATATTAGAAGGTGAAACAAGATGTTGTACTATAGCCTTGTTACCACCCTGACAAGCAAAATGAAGTGAACTATTTCCATTGTTGTCCACCAGTGTCATGTCAGCTTGCTTTGATACGAGGAGGTCAAACACACTTTGATGTCCACAGACAGCTGTTATCATTATTGGTGTATATCCTTTCTGTCCCCTAGCATTGATATTTGAAGTTGACACAAGATGTTGTACTATAGCCCTGTTACCACCCTGACAGGCAACATGAAGTAAACTATCACCATTGTTGTTCACCAGTGTCAGGTCAGCTTGCTTTGATACCAGGAGGTCAAATACACTTTGATGTCCAAAGACAGCTGCTATCATTATTGGTGTATATCCATTCTGTCCCCTAGTATTGATAATTGAAGGTGACACAAGATGTTGTACTATAGCCTTGTTACCACCCTGACAGGCAGCCTGAAGTAAACTATCACCATTGTTGTCCATCAGTGTCAGGTCAGCTTGCTTTGATACCAGGAGGTCAAACACACTTTGATGTCCTTTGAAAGCTGCTATCATTATTGGTGTATATCCTTTCCGTCCCCTAGTATTGATATTTGAAGGTGACACAAGATGTTGTACTATAGCCCTGTTACCACCCTGACAGGCAACATGAAGTAAACTATCCCCATCGTTGTTCACCAGTGTCAGGTCAGCTTGCTTTGATACCAGGAGGTCAAACACACTTTGATGTTCTTTGAAAACTGCTATCATTATTGGTGTATATCCATTCAGTCCCCTAGTATTGATATTTGAAGGTGACACAAGATGTTGTACTATAGCCCTGTTACCACCCTGACAGGCAACATGAAGTAAACTATCCCCATCGTTGTCCACCAGTGTCAGGTCAGCTTGCTTTGACACTAGGAGGTCAAACACACTTTGATGTCCAAAGGCAGCTGCTATCATTATTGGTGTAAATCCATTCTGTCCTCTAGTATTGATATTAGTAGGTGACACAAGATGTTGTACTAAAGCCCTGTTACCACCCTGACAGGCAACATGAAGTAAACTATCACCATTGTTGTCCACCAGTGTCAGGTCAGCTTGCTTTGATAATAGGAGGTCAAATACACTTTGATGTCCTTTGAAAGCTGCTATCATTATTGGAATCAATCCTTTCTGTCCTCTAGTATTGATATTTGAAGGTGACACAAGATATTGTACTATAGCCTTGTTGCCACCCTGACAAGCAACATGAAGTAAACTATTTCCATTGTTGTCCACCAGTGTCAGGTCAGCTTGCTTTGATACCAGGAGGTCAAACACACTTTGATGTCCAAAGACAGCTGCTATCATTATTGGTGTACATCCATTCTGTCCTCTAGTATTGATATTTGAAGTCGACACAAGATGTTGTACTGTAGCCTTGTTACCACCCTCACAGGCAACATGAAGTAAACTATCCCCATCGTTGTTCACCAGTGTCGGGTCAGCTTGCTTTGATACCAGGAGGTCAAACACATTTTGATGTCCAAAGACAGCTGCTATCATTATTGGTGTATATCCATTCTGTCCCCTAGTATTGATATTTGAAGGTGAAACAAGATGTTGTACTATAGCCCTGTTACCACCCTGACAGGCAACATGAAGTAAACTATCCCCATCGTTGTTCACCAGTGTCAGGTCAGCTTGCTTTGATACCAGGAGGTCAAACACACTTTGATGTCCAAAGACAGCTGCTATCATTATTGGTGTATATCCATTCAGTCCCCTAGTATTGATATTTGAAGGTGAAACAAGATGTTGTACTATAGCCCTGTTACCACCCTGACAGGCAACATGAAGTAAACTATCCCCATCGTTGTTCACCAGTGTCAGGTCAGCTTGCTTTGATACCAGGAAGTCAAACACACTTTGATGTCCTTTTAAAGCTGCTATCATTATTGGTGTATATCCATTCCGTCCCCTAGTATTGATATTTGAAGGTGAAACAAGATGTTGTACTATAGCCCTGTTACCACACTGACAGGCAGCATGAAGTAAACTATTTCCATTGTTGTCCACCAGTGTCATGTCAGCTTGCTTTGATACTAGGAGGTCAAACACACTTTGATGTCCACAGACAGCTGTTATCATTATTGGTGTATATCCATTCTGTCCCCTAGCATTGATATTTGAAGTTGACACAAGATGTTGTACTATAGCCCTGTTACCACCCTGACAGGCAACATGAAGTAAACTATCACCATTGTTGTTCACAAGTGTCAGGTCAGCTTGCTTTGATACCAGGAGGTCAAACACACTTTGATGTCCAAAGAAATTTGCCATCATTATTGGTGTATATCCATTCAGTCCCCTAGCATTGATATTAGAAGGTGACACAAGATGTTGTACTATAGCCCTGTTACCACCCTCACAGGCAAGATGAAGTAAACTATCACCATTGTTGTTCACCAGTGTCAGGTCAGCTTGCTTTGATACCAGGAGGTCAAACACACTTTGATGTCCAAACGAAGCTGCTATCATTATTGGTGTATATCCATTCAGTCCCCTAGCATTGATATTAGAAGGTGACACAAGATGTTGTACTATAGCCCTGTTACCACCCAGACAGGCAACATGAAGTAAACTATCACCATTGTTGTTCACCAGTGTCAGGTCAGCTTGCTTTGATACCAGGAGGTCAAACACACTTTGATGTCCTTTGACAGCTGCTATTATTACTGGTGTACATCCATTCCGTCCCCTTGTATTGATATTAGAAGGTGACACAAGATGTTGTACTATAGCCCTGTTACCACCCTCACAGGCCAGGTGAATTAAGTCATCTTCATTCTTGTCTTTGGTATTCTTGTTAGACATTGGTTGCAATAGCTGATAGCACTCATGAGATCCTGCGAGTGCTGCAATCATGAGTGGAGTCCTCCCTTCACCATCAATAGAGTTGATTACAACTTTCTTCTTTTCATCATCAAAGAGTTTGATGTTGTGTTCTGTCAACACCTTTAGTGTCTTCTTCTGCCCTGTCATGCATGCTAAGTGTATGATGTTTCTCTTGTGTGCATCAGTAGTAAACACATCAGCACCATTTTCTATTAGATAAACAAGTGTTTCAGAACTCCCATTTACAGCAGCCTGCAAAAGCCATCTGTTCTTGATTAAATCATAGTCTGGATTTTTACTTCTGGATAGAAGCCATTTCAATACTGTCAGGTTGTTGTTGATCACACAACCTTCCATAGCTTCACTGATCTCTGTTTGAGTAAATTCTCCTCCAGTTCTGTTTTCTATTTCTAGGAGAAACCTTGGACTTTGTCCCAGAACAGCCCAAGACAAAAAGCATGTCCCTTCATCTCTCTTGTGGAACCAACAGTCATCCATGGATCCATCAGGCTGTAGCTTTTCAAGCAACTGAAGAGCTACCTTTTCGTGTCGGAGGATGGGGTGTGTCAGTGATTTTGAAAACTGCCCATTCTTTATTGATTCTGCAAGTCTGGTAGTCAGGATATCATAATACTGGTCTGAGACATATATCAGGTGGAGATGATCATCGATTTTGGCTTCCTCTACTGGTTGTGGTTGGACTCGCTCATATATGAAGTTGTCACTGCAGTGAGTCAGCACAAATGTTGGACTGATGTCATACAACGAACAAGCACAAGCATCATATATGGAAGAATGGGCAAATCCAATAGCATCACCACGTGTAAAAAATGTTCTTCTAAGACACTTTGCTTCTTTGTACATTCCTAAACGTGATGCTGATGGCATCAACTTTAAAACAGTTCTGACCATGTTGTCCAGTTTCTGGTCCCTGCCGTCTGCTTCCAATTCCGCCAAATTTAACTTGCCATCACACAGTAGCATCAGAACCAGTATGGCGGAGCGATCACTATTTGACTCCAGCATGTTTTTGAGTTCCAGCCTAAGATAAAATAGTGGTTTCTTGAAAAAGTCCTTTGTATTTTGATGAAAGAATGAAAATTCAAAACAAAGTTTACAAATGAGAGGAAATCCAAACATATTTGGATCTATATCCCACAGTTCAAAGTCAGGTATATCTTCACAGTCTTCAGCAGAATATTCTGTATGTATTTTCCTGTGGTGCTCAAATATAGCCTTCTTCTCTGCATGAGAATATCTGTGTTTCTCTTGAGTTGTTAAATCCACCAGTGTTGGTCCCTTGAACAGGGAGAATCCTTCATACTGCAACTTAGCAAGTCCATCGTGGAAGTTATATGTCTTGGATGTGAAGACAACACGAATATCCTTTGTTGGCTTTTGTTTTGAGTCAGGACCTCTACCTCTAGCTTGCTGTTTTTGTAGCCTTTTGCAGTGTTTTAAGTGTTGATCAAGCTTATTGAGGAATGTTTTCAGCTGTGAAACATCTGTAGATAGTCCAACAGTACCAAACATATCATCAATGATAAGAAATACTCTAGGTGATGAACTCAAGAGGCTGTCCAAGTCAAACTTTTCAATTCTGTCCACAAATGCAAGCTTGTACCCCCTTTGTCTATACTGTGAACCCAGCACAAGAGCTGCTGTAGTTTTGCCTTCTCCTGAAGCACCACAGATGGTAACATGGCCAAGATCCTTTAATTTTTGTTTTACAGTCCTGAAGCTCTCCGTTTCAACAAAGAATTCTTCTGCATCATGTATTTGAAGGTCAAGGGTAGCTACAAACAAAAACAGTCATCATTACATGATTTATTTGTGACATGATGTTAACAATGCTAATGGTCTGATGTTTTGAAACCTATTTCCAGTGTATTTGCTCTGTAAATTTCTTTTTTGAAATTGCCACACTGAGGAAGCTGTATGTTCCTTCTTATGATTACATCATAGTTTGTTCATCTTTAGAACCAGTTTTTGTTCCTCAGTATATATTTTGACTGTGAAGATTTTTTTATTATCAAGGCTGACAGAAACTTTTGCCAAATGGCCATATGCATGACCAGCACTTGTGGTTTCTTTAAACCTGCTGAAGGACATTCAGGTAGCCTAGTGGTTAAAGCGTTAAGTACCCGGGTTCGATTCCCAACATGGGTACAATGTGTGAAGCCCATTTCTGGTGTCACCCGCCCTGATATTGCTGGAATATTGCTAAAAGCGGCATAAAACCATACTCACTCACTTGAACCTGCTGAGGTGTTGACATGGCTTATGTTACTTAGGCGTAACAAAATAAAAGAATTGGTTCTCAGGCAATGGCTTTTGTAAATATAGTAAATGGATGCTATTTCTGGGTTATTTTACAAGACAAACACACATGTAGTCTTAATCTGTGCATATGAAACATTGTCCGGCATGTCAGTTCACAAAAACCATTGAATTTGTATTGCCACCATGGCCATAACATGAGATGCACAGTAAAGCAGTGCGCATGTAAAGGGAAGTAACTGCACGCTATATTGGAATGCATTGTTTTGAAGAATTGTAGCATTTCACTGCAAGGGTCGTGTGTTGGAAACACGAAATATTTAAGGATTTTTTTCTTTTTAAAATGGAAATAAAAACTAAACGTGCTGGGGACTCCGTGAATATACAGCAGCACCTGAGAAACAAGACAATTTTCTGTTGAGCCTTACCTTCACCAACTGTTCCTGCAGCAGTCGGTCCAGTGAATATGTTCTGCGTCTTAACGAGAGTGATGGCTCTCGGGACATCACCTGTCAACCACATTTCAATGACAATAGCTTTACACTGATTAATATTTAACAAATTATCTACAAATAATAACAAGGCAATAACCTGTGTAGCACACCTTCTGTAGGAGACATTATGTGTGTAAATATTGTTGCCTAAACATATCTAGTGTTCAATTTTCATGTTTTGTATGGTGTTCAAATCTCAACTTCACTACCCCAGCGGGGATTCCTGGTTAGAATTGGTCCCAGCAACCTATGCTGGTCAAAATGGATTAAATGGTCAAGCTCGGGACTTAGTTGACAGCTTGTCATTGTACCTCAACAACATGGATTGTTAATCATGTATTATGGATGTATAGCTTGTTGCTGCTAATTTATGGGTAAAGAGCCCCTGTGGTTATGTCTTTGTAAGCCTTGTTAAGCATGGACATTAAAAACACAGCAGTACTAAGATTATGATGATGATGATGTAAATTTGTAGTAACATTATTTTACTGAATGCTTTATGTTTCTTTCAACACAACATCACAAAGTCTGAGAAACTCTTTTGTCCAATGTTTAAGTCCTTCATAGTGGCGTGCATTTTGGAATAAAATGGATGAAATGTTGTCTCCTGTCAAATAAATACAAACTCTACATGATTACTTTTCAAACAGTGGCTAGGCTTTGGTTGTAGTTTGTAGTTCGATTCATAAATCAGTTATGAATGGAACAGAGCAAGACATTCTGTCTTATTATATTGTTGGTTTCATGTGTTTGGGTCATGTTATAAACTTAGTTCTTGATTGAACTAGGTCAAGAAACTAGGTTACTTGTACTTTGTCAGATGAAATGGTAAACGTACCTGAGTCTGCATTCAGCGGAATACCTTCTGAGGGGATGAGCTCGATCGTCTCCTCTTCAAGGTCATCCTCCCCCTGTATCAAGGACACACTTGTGAGATCACGTGAACTGGCCATCTCAGCTTTAGTTCTTCAAACAACTATGTCATGCAGGGATGAAGTTGTCACTTTCAGGACCATCTAAACAAACAAGCAAGTTTCCATGTAACATAAGATGCAACAGCATCACTTGTATTAAAAGAAGATATGTATTTCTTACGAATCCTCTACATCTATTAAATCATTGTGATAAATCCTGTATTTTGGCTGCATTCACACTAAAACTAAACTTTCAGAATTTTAACAGAAATCCTCTTTACAGTCAAGTATACATGATTAGTTGTTCCGTAATAGCACAAACAGATAACAGCTTTTCTGTGAGCAAAGGCAGGAAAATCCTCACTTCTTTCCTGTGTGTGCTGGAATCAACATCTACTATTTAGCTGCTCTAGCACATGGTTATGTAGTCACACTAATTCTATTTAAGTAGTTTATTATTACTATTTACTACAATCAGAAATGGTTTATTTGGCTGTTTATTGGGGCTTGTATTATGTGAGTATTACGTTGGTGTTTGTTGTGAGTCTCTATGGTGTTGTCTGCTTCTCCATCTACGTGTGAGAAGCGTGGCGCTTCATGGTGTCTGTAGACCCTCGTGTTTCTTGTTGGAAGTGCAAAGATGTTAACTGCACAGAGAAGAACTGTTGCAAGCTTTGGACTTCCTACTCTAAGAAGAACTTTACCACCTCCCCAGTCTTTGGTCCCCTCATGAGCCAATGGAGTCACCTTCACTCAGACATGAACAGACAGGATTTGTTGACACCCCCTCAACAGTACCTATCTTCAATGCTTTGTTGTGGCGTGGCCATCTTGCACAACCAAAGTCATCTGTCATGCAAATGACAATCTTCTCCATGCCAAAATGGATGATAAGTTGCGGTTGCTGTCCATTGAGCGGTCACCAATATGACACAAGGATTTCTGTTTTCTCAACTACCATCCATCAACAAAGACTTTTACAGTCTCATCAGATCAACTTGACTAGGATGAGTGTTCCCATGACAAAGTTCAAGGACTTGGAATTGATCATTCACCTTATACTTGAGATGGGCGCCTATACTAATTGGTATAAGCGGGGTCTATCATGTCCTACACCAATGCATAACCCCCAAGAGTCATACATGGGTCTCTCGGCAGATACGCCACTTGTATGACACTGGACCAAGCTTTGCCTACTCCACCTTGGGGAGCGTCCTTAGGAGGCACATCATTGCCATAAATCCTGTATTTTAGCTGCAATCAAACTAAAACTAAACTTTCAGATTTTCAACAGAAGTCCTCTTCACTGTCAAGTATACATAACTAGTTGAACCTGTAATAGCACTTTGGACTATCTCTTCTATGGGCAAAGGTGGGGAAAACCTCGCTTCTTACTCAGAGTAAACATCTCCGTTGCAGCTGCTCCAACTCTAGCTAATCTGGTATGGGGGATATGAATTTTGGCAACTGTTTGTTGAAGTGGGTTGTGAATAGGTCAAGGCCTGGGGTTTGGTAAAGGTGGATGTCGCTGTCCAAATCTGGGGCCGACGAGATGGAGGACATACCATGGGTCCCACTCTCTGAGTAGCTGAAACAAGAAGGTTGCAACTTGTCCCTATGGCATTGGAAGGAAGTAAAAGCCAGATCCAGATTCGTGCCCTCATCCGTAAAGACCTTCTTATGTGGCAGGCTAAGAAGTTTGAAGCGGGACAGGAGACCACAAACTCAGAGAGCCTGTCCTTAGAGAAGCTAAGGCCCAGTTGATCCGCAATCCAGGAAAACACGTCCGACAGACTGATGACGGTGGATCCCTGAGTGCAGTGGGTCTGAGACAGAGTCCAGACCAAAAGGAGCCCTAGTCGGTGAGGAAGTAGGTAGTGTAGGAGTCCTGGCTGAGGGGAAGCCACGTTGATCCAGCAACCAAGACGTTGCGTGGACCAGTGTCTGAAAGTTTGAGTCAGGTAAAGAGGAAGAGTCTGTGCGATGATTCAAAGACGTAGGGAGAATCCATGTGATCATAAGTTGGAGAGCGCTGAGGTCGTCGAGGTGGAACAGGTGAATGGTCAGTCCTTCAGGTAGAATGGATTCTAGATCCTTGACGACGGAGTTCCCTAGGAGAGCGAGGATGAACCGGAGAAGAATGACGACCCGAGGTGTCATGGTGGCTTACCGCTCTATTGTCCATATTTAGAAGAGGAAGATAATCCCTTTGGTTATGGTGGTCAGTCGAATCCCTGCAGTCAAAAGAGGGTAAACAAGTCTGGGAGCTACGTCGCACCTCATCTCTCAAACTTTGAGAGCTTTTACGATCTAAAGCACAATGAGAGGTCTGTTGATCCTGAGAAAAGCATTGATCGGAGGAAGAATGACAATCTTGTGACAATTTGTGTGTCGACCATGAAAAGCCGCATGAGCAGTCTAGTTCTTGATCAGACAAGGTATTGATGTATCGATGTATTGATCTGTTGATGTATCAATATGTCGATGAATCCTCAGGTATCGATCTGTTGAAGTGGCGATCTGCCGATTCTCAGAGGTACAATCTAGTAGACATGGTAGTCCATCAAAGAAAGGCGACTTGTCGATAATGGTCAGTTGAAAACGAGACAGCTGTAGGTTTCAGTGAACTGCAAGGGTCGTGGTCCACACAAAGGCTGGAGAGTCGGCATTCAAAAACAAGTGACTTGTCACAATCATCCGCTTTCCACTTATGTCAGCCCAGTACAGGATTCCGCCATGAGACAATTGAGGGCTATAGATTCGCCCTTCACTCAGTACTTCAACAGGACAGATATTCTATCAGCAACCACCCGAATTTGAATAGACTCATCCAGTCTTTTCTTTATTGTTGGTTCTTTCTAACAGTACCTGGTGTGGCCACCACGTTGACTACAGCCACACATCTCCTGTACATGGAGTGGACTAGCCTGTTGATGAAGGCCATTGGGATATGGGCCCATATCCTCAGTTCACCCCTCCTTCGCCAGACCCTGACTCTGCCATCCACCTCTGCCAACACAGTAGCAACTTTCATCAGTGAAGATGATTCTTCTCCATTGCTGTTGATGCCAATTTTGATGCTGCCTGGCCCATTGCAGTCGGGCCTGTCGATGACGATCTCTCAGGATGGGTACATGACGGTGGCACGAGATGTTGTTGGCAGTTAGGTGACGTCGGACTGTACTATCACTGATGGCACGCTGGTGGTTGCCAATAGTTTGCCGCGCTGTTTCAGTGGCCATTTGGAATCGGTTCTGCAGATGTTGGCGTATCATGAACTGATCTTGTCTGGGAGTAGTGACTCTAGGACGACCACTACGCGGTCGGTCGTCGGTTGTGTTGGTGGTGTTGTGGCGATGTTGCAAACGATATATCGTTCTGACGTTGACATTGAATGCATTTGCAACGACCTGTGCACTCTGGCCTGCTTGGAGTCTTCCGATCGCTTGTTGTCTCTCATTTCCTGATAATCTTGGAATGGCTGATGAATCGAAATAACAAAAGTCAGCTTAACAGTTTTGGGTGTCTTTTATACCCATACCATCAACGATATGTATGTGCATCATGTTTTTGACAAGACTTTTCCGCAGCTGAGTCCCATTGCACTTTTGTAGGCTGTGTTTGGGGCAAAGCACTCCATTTTAAACTCAAATGTTAAATGGACTTTAAGGCAACAAAAAGAAGCAGTAGAAAGTTAAATGAGTTTATTGACCACAGAACATGTAACTGCCAGTGTCTGTTAAGTTTTATCAGTATTTTCAGAAGTGACGTTTCTTTTGCCTTTCAGTGTACATGCTCTATTGAGGTAGTATTCTTAGAATTATTAACAATGATAAATATTATTTTGATACTTGAAAGCTTTGAAGCTTCAGCTTTCATGCTTTAAAAAGCATAGGAAAGGTATACAACCTCCTGAACAGCTCTTAGTTCTATTCATAATCCTTCAGCACCTTGAATTAATTTGAAAGCAAATGAAAAATACAGGGTTTTCGAGACACACAAATATGCGTACCGTATGCACATATGTTGAGATTGGTTGCAGAAAAAGAATCTAAGTAAAATCTAAATATTTTTTACATTTATATACTTATCCTGCATTACTCCTTAATGCATTCACTGCTTATTTTTGACAGAAACGAAGCTGTGTGAGGTCCAGCTGAAGAAAAAGTTGTTCCAACCAGTTGTGAAGCCGACCCTCTCACAGTTGCCACATGATCAACCGGAAACGATGACATCATGGAATATTCATATAACTGCTTGTCACACTTAATTTCATCTGAGGATATCGTGCGGAGGCAGGTCTGCGACGGGTGGGTCCTTGGACATACTAATGCAAGATACGAGTACAAATGGGAAAAATATTTAGACTTTACTAAAATATTTAAATTATCCTGCATTACTCCTAAATGCATCTGTATCAGACAGTATGGCAGAGGGCAAATCTTCAGATGTCGCCCTCAGTGACATAAACTCTGCATTAGTTCCTGTTGAATGCATCACATTGCACAGATCTGCAGCTACTTTTTGGAGGTCTTAAAGACAACTGATAGCCTCGGAGTGACGGATGTAAACTCACAGTGTGAACACAGGGCACAATAAGAATTTCTTGTCATCCTCGGCTCACACAAACAATGATAATAGTGGGATGGTGACAGACCGGCCAGGCTGTCCCAGTAGTTGTAATGAAAATTCTGGCTCAAGGGGAACACGCAAACACCCAAGTATCACAATCAGATCCCATGCAGGAGGATGAAACTTGACCTCTGATTTTTACGGCGGAAGGAGCCTGGAGTACTGGGGTCTTGGTCATCTTCTGGGTCTTCTGGAACTGCCAACACCGAGTTGAAAACCACCAATTATGTAGGAATGGTGCTGTCTCATAGGTGTAGCATGGTATGCAGAAAGGGATGTATTCAGCCAAGAATTGAGGAGATGCTATAGTGGGATCCCAATCCCTTCCTTTACAAAAAGGATTTTGCTAATAATCCTCACAAAGGTTTCTGGTCGAAGTTACGAGCACCGTATCAATGGCCTTAACTGACTGCGCCAGATAAACCTTCACAAGACCAAATAGCGTCCATTCCAATTTGGAATGAACGTTGGAATGCTTTGGAAAGATTGCTCATTCCAAACATTTCAAGCTTGGAAAGATCGATCTTTCCAGAAAATCCAAAATTGGAATGGCAACATTTCCAAACATATTTCCAACACAGGAAATGTTTGGAATGGTTTGGAATTGTTTGGAAATATGGTTAGAAGGAACAAGTTAAAATATGTTTTATCAGTAATTTGAACAATAAAAAGACTATGAATTATTTATTGAGTTTAAACTATATATAATAAATAATAAATTTATCTCAAACATTCACTACTTGTCTGTCTAGCGAGGGGCTTTTACAGTCGCATTCTCCCTAAGGTGAGAGAGAGACCCACACTTGACTCGAAAAGACACTTACTTACTTATATTGGAGATTTAACGTGCGCTTTCCGACTGCAAGCGTATGTCGCACATGGGCCCGGCCAGGCCATTTAATGTGTTTCAAAAAAGGGGAAAAGTGAGTTTGTGCAATCCAGAAGGGGGGGGGGGGGGTCTTTAGGGGTTGCTTATATAGTAATTTTGAGATTTGGAAAGAATGCCAAGAGTGGGTGGGGGACGAACTAAGGGAGCTGTGTTTGTTGGGTGGTTGTTAGATAAGGTAGTTTTGGTTGTATTATTTTGGGATATAGTATTCACGACCGTCCGTACGTCCCACCTGTTTGTTGCCGCGATATCTCAAGAACTAAACACTGGATTGTCTTCATATTTTGAACTATGGTGTATATACAGACTCCGCAGACACCAGTCGGTTTTGGTGACCTTGACCCCATTTTCAAGCTCACAGCAGGCATATCTGCTTTTGGAGTTGGAAAACTAAACACTGGATTGTTTTCATATTTGGAACTATGGTGTATATACAGACTCTGCAGACACCAGTTGGTTTTGGTGACCTTGACCCCATTTTCAAGGTCACAGCAGGCAAATCTGCTTTTGGAGTTTGAAAACAGTGTTGCCGCGATATCTCAAGAACTAAACACTGGATTGTTTTCATATTTGGAACTATGGTGTATATACAGACTCCGCAGACACCAGTCGGTTTTGGTGACCTTGACCCCATTTTCAAGCTCACAGCAGGCAAATCTGCTTTTGGAGTTGGAAAACGGTGTTGCCACGATATCTCAAGAACTAAACTCTGGATTGTCTTCATATTTGGTACTATGGTGTATATACAGGCGGGGGACATTTCGTCACTTCTGTGACAAATACTTGTTTTATTTGGGGTTTAAATGCGACTAATTAGTCCTGTTTTAATTAGGTATAAGCCTAAGGCTTTGAATTTTTCTAATTTATTTTGTGGATTTAGGATTGATTCTAGTGTAAGTCCGGTTTTAAGATTTAGGGTGGTCTGTAGTGGTGTTCGGTGTGTTTGGCAGTGTGTGCAGTGAATGAGTACGTGTTCTGGTGTTTCTTGTTGTTTGCAATGTGGGCAGTTTCCTGTTGAGTGAAGGTTAGCTATTTTACGGTGATTATTTAGTTTGGTGTGGCCTGTTTGTAGTTTAGTAATTATTCTGTCGATTTTTTTGGATGGGTGTAGTATTTTTGGTTTATTTAGGGTCTTTTTTAGTACTTTCCTGATTTGGCTATTTAAGTTTTGGTATATATTTTGCCATTTTTTGTTGATTTTTTGTTTAGTGAGACTTTTGATTTCTGATTTTGAGCTGGGTAAGTTTTAAGCTTATTTCTGGTAGTTAAAGGGATAATTTTGCTGCTTTATCTGCCTTTTCATTTCCAAAGATTCCTACGTGGGCGGGTCCGGGTCCAAATGAACTCTATTTGTTTACCTGCCCTAGTTAAGTTGTTTGAGCTATTGGGTATTTGATTTATTAGTTTGGGGTGGTTTTTAGTGTTTTTATTTTTGAGGGCCTGTAGTCCACTGAGGGAGTCGGTTAGGATGAGGATTTTTTGTTGTTTTTTAGATTGCTGATTGTGTAGTGCTGAGACAACTAATAGGTCTCAAGATTAAGTATTCGGCTGGATGGCAGCTGCCATTTAATTACAAAACAGACAGTCGTCTAGACGGCTCACACGTAAATGCGCCGACATGTGCCTTAGATCATAAAATGGACAATCTTTGGTAACATCTAATTTATTGTTGTCTCACGCCAGAGCTGTGAATAATTCTGTTCACTGAACAATTGGAATTCAGGAAGTTATCAATAATTGTTTTTCTTAACATAAGATAAGATAAGTTGTTTACAACATAATATTATGATGTCAGGATGTACTACAGTCAAAACCATATATTTTAAAATCAATTTAATGACAGACCATGCTTTCCTAGTCCCGATTAGCAAATCAATGAGGTATCAGTTTTACCACATGTGCACAGACCGCCTATACTTATATATATATTTTTCATAACTATTCTCCAGTTAAAGTCCTATCCTCTTATCCAAAAATCTATGAGAGTGATCATCATTAACAAAACTCATTCTCGTCAAAGAATACAGAACAAGTGAAGAATCAGATGCATACATTTATTGCCATGCTTCATTCATCACGAAGTAGATTTACATACATTTGTGAATAGCACTTAAACTGTGATAATGAATTTTACCATTGTCCATATTATATTATAAATATTAACCATAATATGGATTTCCGAATATATAAACGACTCCAACATTGATATTTCAGACAAAAACAAAGTCAGCTGACTTTTAACGTTCAGGGGAAAAGGGTTTGCTTTCACAATTGAACAAATCAAGCCAAAAACACGAAAAATACACATATATGGTTAGCGACCGTCATTATACAGCGAGGGGGGAAATTCGTCTGCTCTAACTGCCTTCACAAAAACATTCTAGCCCTTAATTACCGAGGCAGCTGTGACGTAGTAGCATTACATTCGCTGCGTTTGCAGCATATAAGATGCGTAATCTGTGGAGTGACTAAAGTAATATTACGGCTGAAATCTTACTTGCATGGTTGTTTTAATAGAAAACTTACGGTTTAAAAACACAATTGTTCTTATATAATGTTTTTAGGTTTGGTTTAAAAATACAAGAGAAGATTTTTTATACATATGAAACTGGTCGAAAATACAGCTGAACAATAGAAAAATAAAAATAGGAGTTGTGAATAGTGACAAATTTTAATTACATCACCGTGTCAATAATTATTGATTGATTCCGTCAAACAACTGTCAAACCATTTATTGCCATGTATGTACATGTACACAGGAAGTCGGCGCTGTTGGAGGCTCTAGGTAAATAAACATTGTGGTTTTATGACGGGAGATCAGACGAACCGTGAACCAGGGGCATACGACGTAATTACACCTAAAGGTGGTAGAACCAGGGTATTGTCACTTGGACTGGCTAATTGACCGTACGTATAATTGGTAAATATATTCATTTTGACACCCGTGTTTCATGCGCAACCCGGCTCATAAGCAGAATACAGACAAATGAGGCCCCGTGATCAGCGGAGCCTGAACAACATAGATGCTGTCTTTCGGCAGTCAAGCTGCGATCTCGGAACTGAATCCAATTGCAAGCGGAGACAAGATTACTTCCCTTACCCAAACATGATCGTTGCTCAGAAATGTTCAAATCTATCTTCAGTAAATCATGAAATTAATGCGAGCATGACATTTAGCAATCGTCAGTCCCTCTGATTATTTTAATATGTTTCATTTCATCATGATAAAAAAGTTAGTCACTTAAAAGGTTACCACGTTGAAAATGGAAACGATCGTTAACAAAAACAACAAAATGTATTCTCTCATCACTCAGCCTAACAGTGATATAACTGCCTATTAAACAATCAAGTACACTAACGTATTACACGTGGTGGGTGGAGGACCAGGGGCACTTTGAGTTTGACAGGTGTCATCAACTGGTCAAGTAACATCACGGTTTGTATATTCACGTTGATTGGACAGTCTAGACTGGCACCAACTAATCATGACGGCGTCTTCAGAACAGAACAGAACTTTATTTCTCCCTGGTTTAGGTTAACGGAAAATTTTGTTTAAGTGATAGCACATTTGTAATTCAATCTAATATACTTTCCTTGATTGATTATATAGCTGCGGTCGTAGATCCGGATGTATCTAAATATGCTCAATATATACACAGGGTTTATTGTTATACTATTAGGATTAATAGATACAATTGAGTATTTATACCCTTGATCATAAAATTAGTCACTACTTTCACATTTTGATTTGTATGATTTGGGTTATGATTAAATTGACAAAATAAGAAATCATTCCGTGTATATGTGTATTATATATTGTACCCCAATACGTAATTAAATTGTGTATTAATAAGGACACTAGGTTAATTACTGTAATTGATTATTTGATAAACATATTCACATTTAGTTGTGTGATATGTCACAGAGATAAAGCTAATTCATAACAACAAATTGTCCCATTTATTTGGTGTCTATCTTTTATATGAAACAAATGCTATAACATGGGGTGATAAACTTCATTGGCAATAGACGTAGCATATAATCGTCCGCATGAACAGTCTACTCTGTCCCAGATATGTTTATTCATTTTGTCAGCATTTAAATCGTAGCATTCCTGGCTCAATGATTCATTTAACGAAATCTTGTTCCCTGTTTTGAATTACCGTCAGATAGTTCCAGAACAATTATAAAATTTCCAGCCCTATGTGTTGCACTTAATTCCGAGATAATTCGAAGTTCATATTCTTGAACGAACACTTATCAAAATTCATTTATACCTAGTACTATTATGTACATATGTATATTAGTTCAAATTATAATAATGAGGCCCTCTATATTCTCGAAACGGTCTTTGTTCTACGACAACCTTAAGTCGGTATGGGAAAACAAAATATTTGTTTAATTGTTCAAAGTCAATGTCATATGATTATAGACAAGGAAGATAAGAAATTAAATATAAAGAGTAGCCACTTTAAATGACAGAAATTCTTTTAGTTAAATTTGCTCATGATTTGGTCTTTTCGTGGTACATAGTACCAAAATACTCTTAATGATTTACTTTCATGTCATTACTAATCTCACATGAGGTCAAATGTTGTACAACTTTTAACATATGATTATGACATGTTGTATCCAAACATTTCCAAACAAATCCAAACATTTCCAAACAAATTCAAACAAATCCAAACAAATCCAAGCTTGGAAATATGACCTTGCCAAATAATGGAATGGTCATATTTCCAATTGGAATGGTGGTATTTCCAAGTTTGGATTTTTGGAATGGATGATATTTTGTCCAGTGCTTAGTGCCAAACACTCTCTAAGATGAACCAGGTGTGAAAATAAAACCTGTAGCGTAGGGTGTGGTAACCGGCTGTCAAGATTGATGAATAGGTTTGGCCACCCTGGTAGAGCTAGTGGATCACTTCCCTCAGACTTCTGGGGTCTACAAACAACCCTCTTGCTGGCCAACAAGGCACGGTTAAAGAACAAAATGGGGTGCATGGTTGCCTTGACCTTCTGCATCTCCCTGGGAAGAAGTACAGGTGGCAGAAGACTATATGTTTTTAGTTCTTCCCCGGGGATGCTGGACACATCAACCGCCTATGCCTGCAGATCTGGAGTCGGGGAGACATATGTCTGGATCTGTCAGTTCTGGCAAGTGGGAATGGGGTCAATGTTGGACTGACCTAGGGACTGACATGCGAGATGGAAAAGCCTTGGGATGGAAATTCCACTCTGTGGGGGCCAACCAGTCTGGCCTGGAAGGAGTGTGTGTTGTCATCTGTTTGAGCAAGCACCCAACCGATATTGTAGATGGATATGGTGACTGTCAATTGTTCTTGAGGTACTCCTGTACCATGTGGGCTGTGCATCAGACTACTGCCCTTGCAAAGCTGTTTGATCATCTAGATGTGCAACCAAAACCTGTAGCAAGGCGTCTACGAACAGGTGTGACATTGGTGACAAACTCTGTTAAGGAGACACCTCCAAAGACATTCGACTCTACCTTCCCTCATCTGAGATGTGTCCTGAGGTGAGGTGGAAGAGTGAAGGCTGGGATCATTGTGTTAGCTGTACGGCGCACAGAGCCACTGGAGAAGTGTAAAGGTGTTGCTGCTGTTGGTGTCAAGAAATCGACATTAACAAATAGTCTGGCTGAGCATCCCTAAGACGCAAGCTGAGTAGCTTGGGGATGCATATATTGCTGAAGCACCTGAAGTCACTGGGATTTTGAGGCTCATCTAAACACTGAGGCGCTGAAGGCACCGGCCTCATTGGGGTGCAAACATTGCTGAGGATCACAGAAGCGCAGCCATTGCTGAAACGCCCAGAGGCATAAGCAGTGCTGAGGAGTTCAGAGGCGCAGGTTACGATGAGGAGCCCAGAGGCGCATCTATCTCTGAGGTGCCTACATCGCTAACGAGTTCGGGGACACAGCATTAGGAGCATGGAGGTGGCAGCATCGCTGAGGTGTTCGGAGGGGGACAGATGGAAATCCTTGGTATAACTATATACCCTGCTTTCAGGTCAGGGGTATAATAAAGATTTGTCCAAAACTTGGCGCTTGTTTTAATGTGCCACTGGACGCTTTGCTTAGTGAACCCATATTGAAAACCAGCTCCTCAAATCCCAAAGTGCACTAAATAGCTCATCTGATTAAATCCTATGTATTTTGGGAGAGCTGGACTGTGGTCATCATTCTAAGCATTGTGTTCATACTCAAAAGCCATCGTAAAATCTGACCCCCATGTTAGTCACTACTTCTCAAAACAACATACTGGTGACCATACACTCAGGAAACAGCTTCAACAACCTCAGATCCCTTGTTGTGTCAGATGTAGAAAATGTAAAAGTTTTCCACAAACTCAATACCCCATTACCTACACTCATGTCATCTTTCAGTCAGTGACACTACCAATGTTATTCATATAAGAAAATGAACATTTGCTCATTAATATAATCTCAAACTGACATTTAAATATACAACCTATTATTTCATACTAATGAAACGAGAACCTGCATACTCACTGTGCATTTGCTGCCAACTACGCCCTGTCCTAGCTTGTGAGGATTGGAATGTGGCCAGGCAAGTTTTGTTTGGGTGAAATACAAGGTTGTAGTTACGTACAAAGTTGTTGTCAAGTCACGTGCACATTTCCAACCTATGGCAAGACGCAGAGTGTTTGTATAAAAATGAGATATTCATGATTGTCGCTATGTCCTCGGGTTATTGAGTTATTACCAGGTGGATCTACCAGTTGAAATGTTTTGTTATGTTGTTGAGATTGAAATGTGATCAATAGACATTGGTACTGTTTCCTCAGCTCCTCTTATCCCCAGGAAGTCCCAGACCACTTCCCTGTGTAACCTTTGTCTTACTAACATGAGTTAATTTACCACGTATCATGCCACCTTTCATTTTTACAATAGTTTCCTTAAATGTGGAGAGACTATTCATCAATTGGTGACACTCACTGCAGCCTGTACGTAATCAAATCTGGGTCATGCACAACAGAGTGCGTAGCATGAGCAGTTATTCACAAGTTCCAAGTACAGAGAGACACAATCAACAAGGTCACGTGTTATGATCACCAGCATGTCTGACAAGAACCGAGTACTGGGAATCTTTTCACAAGGTTGTACCACAAGCAATTTCAACAGTACTCACGTAGACAGTGTAGCTATCAGGTTACCATATCCACTAGGCTACCTGACTGCGCCAATTGTCAAGACTGAGATAAAAAATTGGTCCCGTCAATTGATTGTTTACAGTTACAGCCTTCGATCCATGTTATTTGTGCAATGGGGGCAAGTTTTCTCAGAATCAACTGAAGTTAGCTTATCTAAGAGATACTTATGAAGGCTGAATTATTTTTTCCAGAGAAAGGGCCTTTTGTGTGCATTAATTTCACATTTAATTTTTTTTTCTGATGACAAAAAGCGGCCCAAGTGCCTATCTCTTCTTAAGGCTTTATGGGGCTCTTTTTCATAGTTTTTGTTCACCACTATATGAACAAACAAACTTCTAATGTGCCTCATGGCGGTGGACAGTGATAACACTGTTTTCTTATTCTCTTAAGATTAGCAGTTTTTTGGGGACATTATATTTTGGGGAGTTAGGTTAAAAGGGTGGAATTAAGAATAAGTTTAAGAAAGAATGATGTACATAGGTTTGACAGGTATTATGTAGGCAGGGAGGGGGGGGGGGGAGTAGGGAGCATATTAAGGATGAAGGTTTGCCCCCTGTTGTTGTTTTGTTAAAATAAACTTTACATTAAACCTCATTCCAGTTTTGTATTTTTTCCAATTATTAGAATTGATAACCTGGCAAGGAGCCTTACAGAACATGTACAGTAGGCAAAGCATACTGCATAGGGAGTAGAGAACACAATGCAAAGCACTGCAGTAAACATCTGACCTTTGCCCCACATCTATATTGTTCTGCTGTCACTGGGCGCCTATTAGAGGGCGTATACTACCCTATGATATAGTATAATATAATCCTGATTATTTTAATCAATATTGCCAATATGCTTTTGTTTAAAATCAAAATAAAGATTCTCAGTTCCACACTGCAATGTATACAAATAGCAGAATTGTGTTGCATAAAAAAGAGGTTATTATGCGAAGGATCATGCAGGATGATAGATTTGAGAGTAAACGTGCTGTTTGTTGACAATGAGGAAACAGCTCACTTGACTCTGGCATTGAGCTAAAATTCTTCTTTGCTTTCAAGATCTAAATGTTGATAATATATCAATTACCAGTTTCTAAACAATATACGTACCTATAATATTCTCAGTCGATATTTACAGATTTGTTTCTAACAGACTAAGGTAGCTAATGCTTCAAGCAAGTCAATTAAAAAACCCATGTCATTTCCATACTTTCCAATAAGACAAACATATGTGTTGTATGGAAATATCAGAATTTGTAAAGTGGATCATGTAACTATTGAAAGAAGAGGAGGATGAATTGTCAGAGGACATTCATACTTTTGCAGGGTATTCTTCAACCATATCAAATGATAGCTTTTATTTATAAAACTGTCTATAGATATGACAATCAGTTACAAATTAAATGTCTACCATAAGTCACGACAGCAGTGATATAGAGGGACGACTCACTTTTCCACCACTAGTACTGTAACAATGATCCTTAGCTGAAGCTTTCTTAGTTATTCAGGGTGGTTTCAGGTTGATGAATTCTGCACATCAAGATTAGAACAGTGGTAAGTTAAATATATCTGAGTCAGATTTAATTGGTATTATATGTTGGACATTTTTTCTGGTTCTCTAAGCTACCCGTACATACACACCTCTCTATATTGTCTGATCAGTGTCACTACATGATGGGGGGCGGTCGGGTAGCCTAGTGGTTAAAGCGTTAGCTCGTCACGCCGAAGACCCGGGTTCGATTCCCGACATGGGTACAATGTGTGAAGCCCATTTCTGGTGTCCCCCACTGTGATATTGCTGGAATATTGCTAAAAGCGGCGTAAAACCATACTCACTCACTCACTCACTCACAATATGTTGGTTGGTATTACCACCAATCATGGACGTAAAGACATGGGAGATTCAAACAACATATATATATCGAAATTTGCATATATACTCTGACCTATATTACAATAAAATAAAAGTGATGAAACCCTTTCCATATTCATAAGAAATCTCGATTTCGATTGTACGATTCTGACTACCGGTATATCATGAGCATGTGATTTTGAACCACTATCAAATAGTGATGGTACCAGGTGTCGCGATAAGGTGAGCCTATCCTGCCACAAACACATGCAAACCCAAGTCAATTGTTCATCTGAAAAAACACGGGAACATATGGTACAAGTCAAAATAGGGAATTGCATCGGACATCATTTTTGTCTCTGATGCGTCAGATTTGGAACTGTCCTCCACATGTCCACCATAAAACCTTTTGAAAGTTTTACTGAGGCCTTGAATGTTGTAACCTCTATCAAACAGCTTCTGAGTAAGAGTTGTATGACGCTCTTTGAAATCTTGGTACAAAGAGCATGCTCAATTGTACCTCAGAAGTTGTGAAATGTAGACACCAAGGGCTGGAGCTGCAGGAATATTGCTCCATGTAAAGGGAAAGTTGAAGTCATCCCTCTTTTCATACTGTCTTGTGGAGAGTGTTTTGTCTTGGGCTGGTACGGGTAACTCGTGTACTCGGGTCGGGTGGCGACTGAGAAGGACCCGGGTACCCACAGGACTACCCGGACCCGTGGTTAGTCATGTGATATATTGTTTAATGACAAAAATGATCTACAACTGTGTATGGTTACACTACAAGTCACTGATGTTCGCATTTCTTTCTAACTATGCACCTGTTCCTTTTGACTTATATTTTTGAATAAAGAAAAAGCTTCAGTCAACATCCGTGTTTGCAGGACCAGATCATTTTATACGTGTATCTTAATTCATTTTGTCCAGGGCTACGGTCAAACAGTTCCCAATCAGACATTTTGTACCTATCTCTTGAGACCTGCAGCTAGTCTGTCTTACAAACCCTGATACAAATATATATCAAATACCCTACAATCCCACCTTTTTAGCATCTAATCGATGCCTTTTTGTGTGTTTTCATGTTCGCAGTGGCATAACACAACAGTCATGGGTGACGTAATCCAATGTACAGCTTACTGTTCATAAATAATGTGACCCTACACCTAAACCTGAAAACGTTTCCACAATCTGTGGTTGCCTGGTGCAAAACAGTGACACGATTACCTTTACCTGATGGTCTATGGATGCTTTTTGTCCATCTGCCGATAGCCACATGTAGTCAGTGGAATGATTCATCAAGATAAATTATCTGGATGCCCTAACTGTGATAGTTATAAATGGTTTGGAGATAATGTGACGTCATAGACAGGATGGAATATTTACCACGCGCAGTGTGTCGAAATCCAATCTCTTGGAGAGCAATGGTTTGTGCAGTTAACATTAAATGTATCTTTAATTCCTCCCAAATTCTACTACAAGTCTGGGTTACCTTCTGCTCATAAAGCTTGTACACTATACGCCTAATCACCGCCTGTATCAAAGTCTAATATCCTTTTACGTCCCAGTTTCCTTTTTGAGACCACCCCTATACCTGTTTTGTTTTATTGATCATACCGTAGACTTGATGGTATGAATTGAAAACCCAATAGCTTGGGCAGTTCGGTAATTCACCCAATCTAAATTAATAAATGGTTTCCCTCTATCTCTCTAAGTGTAAAGAACTTGTATACATTTCCCAGTACAGACTCCATTATGACTATGCAAGTGTAATGTCACATGCATCATGGGAGCATGAGATTTTTTACTATATTATCATAATATCACCTCGACTAGAAGTGGGATAATACCTTTAAAATCTACAATTAATGGAATCTTAAGATTTCTTCTTTGCTTCAGATAGTAAATAACATTTCTCACTTGTGAGCAGAATCTGAATGCAATGGGTCAATACTACTAATTTTAAGAGATCTTTTACTATATTATCACTCATGCCCCCTTGACCAGAAATGGGATAGCCCTTTCACATGTTCAGTGAATGGAATTCTTTTAGCTGTTGACAATACAACTTATGAACACATATTGAGGGGTCATAGTCCAAGATTGGTATTGATTTTTATTAATTATTGATTATATATTTACCTTTGTATTACTGTAATCAAACTGTGCAGAAGCGGCATAACACCTTGAAAATCTATCAACTGTTGAATATTTATAATTAATTTTAGCTTTTGATAGTGATTAGGACTACAGACTTAGCAAATACTGAGACAGGTCATGATTGGTACTTTAATAGCGATTTTTATACCAGTTTGTGTGTCACACAAGGAGTGTCAGAATTCAGAAATTCTCGTATTTACCAAGGGAGTGTGAGGGTAATACATGGATTCTCACATGACTTTTGTAAAACAGAATATGTACCGTGTACAGTCCTTTTATCAACTTCATGCCAATCGCCAAGCATGGGTACTATCTTTTCCCCTTTATTTTAACTTCCGCTCTCAGGGGTGCGATGGGTTAGCATAGTGGTCAAAGAGTTCGCTCATCACGTCGAAGACCTGGGCTCGATTCCCATCATGTGTTCAGTGTGTAAAGTCTATTTCTGGTGTTCCTTGCCATGATATTCCTGGAATACTGCTAAAATCAGTGTAAATACATATTCACCCACTTACTCCTTCTGACCTGTGAAGACCCGGAGTAGAATAGATCTTCATCAACCCATGCTTGTCGTAAAAGGCGACTAAAGGGATCGGGTGGTCAGGATCGCTGACTTGGTTGAAACATGTCATCAGTTGCGTGGATCGATGCTCTTGATGTCAATCACTGGATTGTCTGGTCCAGACTCGATTATTTACAGACCGCCGCCATATAGCTTGAATATTGCTGAATGTGGCGTTAAACAACAAACAAACAAGCAAACTTACTCCTTCTGCCGCCGTCTATCCACTATAGGCCACTGAGGCAGTTGATTCTGTGTTGAAGTGGTCCCCGAGCCAAACACGCTTAGTTGTCTTACTAGGTGACTTCATGGATCGGGGGTTGAACGTCCTCTGACATGCTGGATGTTTGCTTATAATATCAATCACTACTTTGCTCTCTGCCTATGTGGACCAACATTTTACTGCAAGTACCAGTAACATCAAAGATGAGCATGCAGGTAATATTCCCTTGATTGGATGGGGAGTCTGGCTTAGAATCGTGTCATGAGGGGTGACTAAAGAGACTCGGGGAGATAGGTTCGTTTTTCGGTTGATTGCGACATCGTACATGTCGGGGTAGGATGTTGTTCATACTCGTTTGTCTGGCCCAGTCTCAATTACATTATTTATATCGGGTCACATGACACACAATCAACGAAGTCACTATACAAGCATGACCACCCGGTCCATCGATTGTCGCTTCCCACGACAAGCGTAGCTGTGCGTATATTTTAAGCCATGTCCAACATAGACATACAGACTGCACTGTCCATGGATCATCGTAATTTTAGGCTAAATATATTATTTCGACTTGCTTCAATATATCGTTGCTGTCATTTGGAGATCTTCCAAACAAGACAAACTGCAATTTCACATTGAAGCTGTCTGGTTCCTAAAACACTGAAGTAACTATACTCACTTCTGGTTTACTGGTGCATGCATGCATGAGCAGTCATATCCGTCTTACCGCTTATATCTGTTCGTTTTATATTTGCACACCAAACTTCTGAGCTTGTATTACCCATATCATGTATATGTAATAGGGTTCAGTGTTCCTGCTGGTTTTTGAAACTGCCAGTCCTTGTGTACTGGCAATTCTAAAAATGACCAGTCCCCCTAACTTTTGCCAGTCCCAACTTTCAACAAATAAAAAAACGTATGAAAATTATTTGGTTTTAATTCTTGCAACATCATGTACAATGAAAAGATGTCATCTCTGAAGTAACTTAGTTAGATCTATACGCCATCCACACAAACTTCAGTCACAATTTTCTCTTCTTTTTTTTTATATATTTTGAGACAAGTCACTATAAATGGATATTTAACCTAGAAATAGACAAGGGAAAACCCTGATGGTAACAGACAAGCCGACTTGAATATCACCGATGTTTTGTTCAACAACAAACATTTATAAGGAACTTTATTTGCCGGTCCACAGGGACTGGCAGTCTCATGAATTACCGGTCCAAGCCTAATTTTACCGGTAAAAAACTGGTAATTACCGGTGGGTAAGTTAAGGAGGTATTTGAGGATACCAGTAACTCGTATATGTGGGTAGATTGCCACTCTTAAACAATCGTCAACATCCAGCTTGGATATGTTACTTCTTAGAATGTTTCAAAGCTTGCATTAGTCTGCATCTACAGCATTCTTAAGTATGTATAATATAATACATCCGATACGAACCCTCTATCGTTATCTATCGTTCTGGGTGGTGTATATTTTATATCCGATATGCATACTCCCCCGCGCCTTTCATTTTAAATGATGAAGTAGACACAACTTCTTTAATACTGTATAGATACTCATACCTTTGTCAAGCAAGACTTGATTGACAACTGCATAAGGACTTGCTTGACAAGACTTTTTTGACAACGGCATAAGGGTCTATACGGAAATGTCGCCTTTACAGTATTAAAGAAGTTATCCATAAATTGTGTCTACTTTGTCATCCGTCAACCTCTAAGTAGTGCCTATCAAACAATTAGATTTGATGATGTATCTATAACATGGCTGATATAAAACACCCCGCGTTTAATTATGAGTGATGTATATTTCATGTCCGATGTATGTGTGCACTTCCCCATATGTCTTTCTCAATTATTTATATATATAACATATTCGATATGCACCATCCCCCATAAATCAGGGTCAAAGTGCTGTATATGATTATATTTGGTACTTGTATATACCGTCTACAATCCATAGCTATCGTTTTGAACGAACAGAATGTAATTTCGAACAGTCTATCATATAAAGCGATATTAATTTTCTGCAGACGAGCGGTATTAAGTTTGTAAAAAGAATTGTAAAACTCTTTCATCTAATGTAATTTCCGTCTAAACCTTGTGGCATACCATTTACAATTAATCAATACAACTAATTTAAAGAAGTAGAAAGAACATGTCTAAATGTAGAGACAAGTGAAATACTTGTTTTGAAAAATTATATAATTAGGATTTATCACATCTACTCATATGTGAACTACAAGGATTCCCTTCAGCACAGTTATATCAAATAAATTAGTGAGCATAAATGTTTTGCGTTTCTATTCACATCGTGGGGTTGGAGGAGACCGCATGTTAAATTGGGCCACGAAGAACTGAATACGGAAAATTGTTTACAGTTACAAACAAAACAAAAACTAAAAATGGATTGCATATCTAGTCGAGGCTCATTTATTCCACGGCCACAATCAGACATATTTCAGAAACCTCTGAAGTTACTGCTTTTACTATTGAAATATGGACGATTCTATTACATATACTATTGTAACCACAATGTCAAGTAGAAACACATCCCTGATTTCAGTTATTGAACTATTTAAAACATTATTTGTGAAAAGAAATATTGTATATATACAGTGACATTTGTGCATGAATGTGAATTGCCGCACATGAAGGCGTGTGAATATTTGACAAGTACAAAATAACAAAACACTCAATATGTTTCCAATTTATGGTGAAGAATTTAATGTGGGTTATATTTATTGGGAACGTAACATGAAAATATATCCAAAAGATCATATATATTCAGTATGGTCCCCCAAAATAACAAACTAAGTCATATTCCGCATATATATTGCCATACGTTTTAGAGCTCACCGAAAGCATTACTGCAGTAAATGGGGTTTTATGAAATTGTGGACTGTTTATCCCAGTTCTGGTCATATCCCAGCACACAAGGTCTATCAAACAGCAAACCAGAACTGTGTCTGTGTGGAACAGTGTGGTCTTAAAGGGGCACTGATCTAAAGCAATTCCCCAGGACTGGTTGTTGCCTTTGTTATTTTTTTTCCTCGTGGGTACCCGGATGATACCCAACGCAACTGAGCGTGACAAGAGATTGGGCTACCGTCTGCAAGGACAGCTAAATAAACTTGGGACAATATTTGTTTCATCCCATTTTTGAACACTGATTGGTTAACTGTGATCTATAAAGATTTTGAAAAAGGGCGCATGTTGATTAATTTCTTCAGTCTAAACAAACAGACAAAAAGAATGGCAGAGCTCATCGGTTGCCGTCATTTGGAAATACCCCTGATTGTTATAGTTTTTAAAAAAGTATCCATGCAGTGAAAGCATTTTCGGATTTCGGATTGCGTCGCTAATACGATTACTACTCCCTTGTTGTCATCCACGTTTTCTGGTATAACCCTACACTTGTGTATTTGTCGTCATTCACTTGATGCTCAGTTAATGAATTTATTACAGGTATAATAAGTGGTAGCACTACTCCGAATACCTGACGAAGGTTCCCATTTGGCATTTATTGTGCCTGGGGTAATTATTCAATCTAAATTCAGGTTTGAAGTGAGGTGAAGTGTGTGTTATGTAATATGCACGTGGCAGTCCAGCAAGAGATGAATGATCAGTTGATTTACTTTTTTTGTAAATCAGCGTATCGTTCGTAATCATCAAAGGATTAACAGAAAATACATTGATTGATTAAACACTGTTATCTTGCACAGTGGATATCTCAAAAGTGAATGTTTACATGTCTAGGTTTACTAAAACAAAGGGAATAAACTCATATCCAAGTGAAGATGTAAAAACAACATACTTTGTTCAAAGGGTTAACCGATAATACGTTGATTAATTGTTCATTGTTATCTAACTCAATGGATTTTTTTAGGAACCATGGACGTAATGAAAATAGTTGTCACTTGGGCTTTCTCAGCCGACCTTCGAGACTTGACACCTATGAAAAACATCTGAAACAATCTAAGTTATAATATCCCGAAACGATATATATATATTATAAAATATTTGATTGTTACAGAGACACGTGACATCGAATACGTTTCCTTGTATAGCTGCAGACGTTTGGGATATTGTTCCTTTGTGTGGATATTCACGGATACATTCCTCGAACAAGGAAGCTGCCTAAAATTATACACATAAATTTGGTAGGTTGTAATTATGATATTCGCGTTTTGTTTTCCTTCATTTGCAGTAGCATTGGACAGATTCATTCTTGTTCCTCTACGTCATGGTTGAGAAATTCTTCGATGCGCAAAAGACGTTGTTTTCACAAGTCTTTACCTCTGTATATTACAGTCAATTTGTAAAATGTAATTCTCTCAGGCAATTTATAAAATGTGTAAATATTTCAGTCATTGTGACTGAAAAATCTGTCCATTTCTTTAACAGATTGACCAAAATAGATTAAGTCGATCAATAGGGCCTAAAAACATCACAATAGATTATTATGTAGGATTAGAAGCCAAACAATATAGAAATGTACTTTTCATCGTAACATTTTCAGTCTCTTGGTGATGAAATTTTTAACATAAAAATGTTTGGAATTTGTTGTCATAATAATACAGATGGCCATATTTTTCAGTCAATTTGTAAAATAACTGAATATTCCGGCGTTTAATAAATTTCCTAAGTGAAATTTTTTCACATTTTGACTGTAAAAATATAAACACGATAAAATAAGCAATGCTCAGGAGAAATATTTACTTTGTGTTGCAAGTCAAAATAGTGTAAACGTAAATCACACAATTACCAAGCAAGTGACTTATCAAAACTTCGTCACCATTACCGATGCTACCCACAAAGATACCTACATTTCCTTATTATTTCCAAAACTGTATTTTATTTTGTTGATCAATGTGACCATACGCCCTCTTTCTATCAATAAAAGTGACAAATGCACTTACGAAATGTGCAGCACAGGTTGCGAACTAGTCTAGGTTTCTGCTATATCATCCGGGTACTCATGGGGAAAAAACAATAACAAAGGCAACAACCAGTCCGGGGAATTGTTTTAGATCAGTGCCCCTTTAACATTAATCGAAAGTATCCTCACCTAGGTGCTAGCCCAGATGGTTTGATACAAACTGTTGATGGATGTCCTGGTGATGTTCTTGAGATAAAGTGTCCAGCACGTTGTGACTGGAAATGGATGGAGCCCAAGAAGTGTGCCAAGGATCCTCTATTCTTCTGTTCTCTTGATGAAAAAGGCTGTGTTCGGCTTTAAAGGTCTCATAGATATTATTATCAAATTCAGGGTCAAATGGCTATTACTGAAAAACTGTGATGTGATTTCATGGTGTGGACTGTTGACAGAATTAGATTTGATTAACAAGTCTGAAATGACATGCTGCCTCAATTGAACAAATTTTACCTCACTAATGACCTACCAGAATTATACTCAAGAAGTGTGAAAAGGGGAATTCCACTCTATAATTACGTACTAAGATTTTAAATGTAAATTGGTGTATGTATGAAGTATATGCATGTATATCTAAACACCACTGCCTGACTTGTGTGAATACTCTGCCTATGGTCCATATGAATGGATGATGTACTGCTATATATTGATGGCATACTTCACTGGATTATGTAAGGATGGCTACTGCTTATATGTACACTGTGTGGGCAATGAGATCAGTTTACTTGAATGAATGACGTATTGAAGTGTACGACCTTGATACTACAACCTGATAGGAGTGATAGATAGGACTGGCTGATATGTATCCAAATAGGTGCATAAATGTAGTATATCCATGTATATATACCATAGTCTTACTTGTGTGCTTGTGCTTGTATACTGTATGAACAATCTGATATGATTAGACGATGTACTGCTGGACATTAATGTGCATATGACTGTATTATGTAATGATGGCTATGTGCATACTATTGCTTTTTTGTACACTGTGCAGGCAATTACACTGGTATATTTGAATGGATCATGCATTGATCTGAATGATTTTGATACTCTTAATGTGATATTGATAAAAGAAAGGACTGCAGCCGATACATATGCAAATAGGTGTATTATATGTAGTATATGCATGTATATCTGTATGCCATGTTCTTAACCATGTGCACATATATTGTATGAACAATCTGGTTACATTCCATATGACTGGATGATATACTGTTGG
Source organism: Haliotis cracherodii (assembly GCF_022045235.1). NCBI lineage: Eukaryota > Metazoa > Mollusca > Gastropoda > Lepetellida > Haliotidae > Haliotis > Haliotis cracherodii. The sequence goes on along the minus strand of NW_027266319.1, from coordinate 51,144,225 downwards.
ACATTGGTAGCGCACATGACTGGAACATGTGATGATGGTTACTGCTTAAATGTACAATGTTATTGAATCGTCTTTGTAATTAAATTACTTCACCTCTTGTTTAATATTAATTCAACAAACAATACAATATATATTTAGTTCATATGAATCATTTTGTTGTTTTTCCTCACACTTGGCATGCTATGTTTCTTTAAAGCTTTGCCATCTGTTTTAATAGCATGTAGAAGCTTTGCAGCTCAAATATATGCCATGCTTTTAAACATGTACATGTCAAAACCATGATAACCAACACAAAAATAAATCACCAAACTTATTTTATTGAAGAACTGATCACTATGTTCCTATCAATATTGACTCACTGTCAACAACATGGGTTAAATGTGGATTGCTGCTGAACAGCTAGAGAGACATTGTTATAACAGTTTAATATTCAACGTGGTTGTTACAGTTTAATATTCAACGTGGTTATTAATTTCAAAGTTCCTAGACCATTCAGTATAAAAAATTCAAGTCAAGTCCTTATTGCAGTATTTAGGCCTTAGGCTCAGAGTATGTTTTATAAGCATGAATATAAATCATATGAAAAATAACTATTTGGGATTTACATATGGATACATAGAGCCTGAATCAAAACATGTCACAAGGCACTACAAAGTAGTTTCAGTAAATTATCTCCCTTTGTGTGGGTTTAACTGTTCACAGTCCACAAGCTTTCCTAACTGGTGTACTGCACAATATGAACAAAGCACATTTTCAAACATACTGTCATCAGTCAATTGTTTCATGAATCTGTCCATACTACATTTCAGGTGAATGAATATCATTTAAGAACAAGAGGCGGTTGCAAATTTGTCAAACATACACATATATGCCATATTTTTGTTACCTGCGAAGCCATTGTGATGGGAATAGTTCCTTGTAATATGCGAAAGTTCTTAATTCTGTCCATTTGGCGCTCAACATGAATCCTCAAATGGTCATTTTTTGTGGTTACATTCACCTCATGTTGAGTCAGTTGTTGCTTTTTAGTTTTAAATGTGGAAATAATAAGGTCAGTTAATACCTTTAGGTGTAGTTAAATCAGAGATAAAAAAACCTTTATCTGCCATAACAGCATTACCTTGCTCACACAGTTCAACAAGACCATTAAGTCTTGTGATCTGTTTGTCACTGATACTACCACAAAACAAATCTGAAGAGAATGTTACAACACCAGCTGGACCTATCCCAATCAATGTCTTGTAGGTCATATGTGACTTGTAGTCACTGTATAAAAGTGAGTGTAGCTGAAGTTAACTTGGGGTCTCTGTCCATATCTCTGTGCAATCTACAACCACTCTACTGGAAGGATAATTTCTACTAAATGAATCTGGCATAGTTGCATTTACTTTTTCCCTATAAACTTGGCCACTGCACCAAAAATGAGAGCTGAACATACAAATATTCCAACTACTTTTTGCAGAGACTGCTTCAAGTTGCATGTGAAATTCTAAATCTGTATGTTCAAGTCTTGATACAATTCCTGCAGGCATACTTGAATCCTCTGCAGACACATCACACAGATTTGTATCCTCCATATGTGAAGCAATCTGATCAACATTATCAATGTGCAGATCCTCGCCAATACCGTGATCCAAAACAGTCTTGCATGTGGTTCCAGACAATACCGTGATTCAAAACAGTCTTGCATGTGGTTCCAGACAATACCGTGATCCAAAACAGTCTTGCATGCAGTTCCAGACAATACCGTGATCCAAAACAGTCTTGCATGTGGTTCCAGACAATAGCGTGATCCAAAACAGTCTCGCATGTGGTTCCAGACAATACCGTGATCCAAAACAATCTTGAATGTGGCTCCAGACAATAGTGTGATCCAAAACAGTCTTGCATGCGGTTCCAGACAATAGCGTGATCCAAAACAGTCTTGCATGCGGTTCCAGACAATACCGTAATCCAAAACAGTCTTGCATGCGGTTCCAGACAATAGCGTGATCCAAAACAGTCTTGCATGTGGTTCCAGACAATAGCGTGATCCAAAACAGTCTTGCATGTGGTTCCAGACAATAGCGTGATCCAAAACAGTCTTCCATGTGGTTCCAGACAATACCGTGGTCCAAAACAGTCTTGCATGTAGTCCAGACAATACCGTGATCCAAAACAGTCTTGCATGTGTTTCCAGATACTAGCGTGATCCAAAACAGTCTTGCATGTGGTTCCAGACAATACCGTGATCCAAAACAATCTTGAATGTGGTTCCAGACAATACCGTGATCCAAAACAGTCTTGCATGCGGTTCCAGACAATAGCGTGATCCAAAACAGTCTTCCATATGGTTCCAGACATTACCGTAATCCAAAACAGTCTTGCATGTGGTTCCAGACAATAGCGTGATCCAAAACAGTCTTGCATGTGGTTCCAGACAATACCCTGATCCAAAAAGTCTTCCATGTGGTTCCAGACAATACCAGGATCCAAAACAGTCTTGCATGTGGTTCCAGACAATACCGTGGTCCAAAACAGTCTTGCATGTAGTTCCAGACAATACCGTGATCCAAAACAGTCTTGCATGTGTTTCCAGATACTAGCGTGATCCAAAACAGTCTTGAATATGGTTCCAGACAATAGTGTGATCCAAAACAGTCTTGCATGTGTTTCCAGACAAGTCCGTGATCCAAAACAGTCTTGCATGTGGTTCCAGACAATACCGTGATCCAAAACAATCTTGAATGTGGTTCCAGACAATAGTGTGATCCAAAACAGTCTTGCATGCGGTTCCAGACAATAGCGTGATCCAAAACAGTCTTGCATATGGTTCCAGACATTACCGTAATCCAAAACAGTCTTGCATGCGGTTCCAGACAATACCGTGATCCAAAACAGTCTTGCATGTGGTTCCAGACAATAGCGTGATCCAAAACAGTCTTGCATGTGGTTCCAGACAATACCCTGATCCAAAAAGTCTTCCATGTGGTTCCAGACAATACCAGGATCCAAAACAGTCTTGCATGTGGTTCCAGACAATACCGTGGTCCAAAACAGTCTTGCATGTAGTTCCAGACAATACCGTGATCCAAAACAGTCTTGCATGTGTTTCCAGATACTAGCGTGATCCAAAACAGTCTTGAATGTGGTTCCAGACAATAGTGTGATCCAAAACAGTCTTGCATGTGTTTCCAGACAAGTCCGTGATCCAAAACAGTCTTGCATATGGTTCCAGACATTACCGTAATCCAAAACAGTCTTGCATGCGGTTCCAGACAATACCGTGATCCAAAACAGTCTTGCATGCGGTTCCAGACAATAGCGTGATCCAAAACAGTCTTGCATGTGGTTCCAGACAATACCCTGATCCAAAAAGTCTTCCATGTGGTTCCAGACAATACCAGGATCCAAAACAGTCTTGCATGTGGTTCCAGACAATACCGTGGTCCAAAACAGTCTTGCATGTAGTTCCAGACAATACCGTGATCCAAAACAGTCTTGCATGTGTTTCCAGATACTAGCGTGATCCAAAACAGTCTTGAATGTGGTTCCAGACAATAGTGTGATCCAAAACAGTCTTGCATGTGTTTCCAGACAAGTCCGTGATCCAAAACAGTCTTGCATGTGGTTCCAGACAATAGCGTGATCCAAAACAGTCTTGCATGTGGTTCCAGACAATAGCGTGATCCAAAACAGTCTTGCATGTGGTTCCAGACAATACCGTGATCCAAAACAGTCTTGCATGTGGTTCCAGACAATACCGTGATCCAAAACAGTCTTGCATGTGGTTCCAGACAATAGTGTGATCCAAAACAGTCTTGCATGTGGTTCCAGACAATAGCGTGATCCAAAACAGTCTTGCATGTGGTTCCAGACAATACCGTGATCCATAACAGTCTGGCATGTGGTTCCAGACACGAGATGGGACACATTCTGTAGAAGAAGATAAAATAATCATTAACATTAACATTAAACTCAGTACTTGATTTAATTATGTACCATATGTGGGTCTTGGCTCCTAAAGTTGTGCTTGTAAGACAGCCTAATCATGCTATGGAATAACTTGCTTTAACAATAACACTTTGGTTGCACCAAAATGACTGGAGCAAACGAAATAACATCAAGGTCTAAAGTTAGATACATTTTATTATCTAACAAACTTACGGAAAGTTCGAATGTCTTGTTTGGAAAAACAGTTGGCAAAGGATGAAGTTTACTCAGTCCCTGCTGTCCGTCAAAGTGTTCTGAGCATAATCTGGTGCTGTCATTTCTTGAATATTTAAAGTTGGAACGGACAAGTGTGCACCTTTGAATCCAAACCCTTCACAGTCATATATCTGCAGGGAATCTGTGCATAGTGATCTTCTGGCCATTCGCAGATTTCTTACAGTGATTGCTACAAATACAACAGCATCGCTGTTTTGATGGCATCTTGACGTTTAATGTTCTCAATGGTGCGACACGTCCCAGAAGTAGATACCCATTGACCAGCACATGTGCATCATGTTTTTTAGAACAGCCGCCAAAGACAGATAACTCACGTTTTGAGAGAGGGCAATACCATCCCTGCATTGGCTCCAATGGTTGAGTATCCTCCTCTGTCCCATCTCGCGGCTACAGATCCGCACAGAAGACATCAGAGAAGACTCTTCATTTCTTGAAGACACATTCAGACAAGGACATTACTGAAGCCACTGTCGAGGTTGGCTAAAGTCTACCATTGCAGCAAGTTATTTCCAGGCACAACATTCCACTCCTTGCCTTGAATCCTGCTCTGCCCATGAGATACGGGCTTTCGCAATGATTCTCGCCTACTGGACTTCCGTTTCGGTAGAACAAGTTGCTAGTTGTCAATGGGCTTTACAAAACACTTTCCCCAGCTATTGCTTGTGTAATATCCAGCCAGACTTCAAGGGATATATTTCCTGGGGCCTGTTGTAGTGGCTGAAATCTGACATCAGTAGCATCAAAACATAAGTAGACCTATTGATCATCTTAGCTACTGAGTGTAGGATGGACTAGGAACACTATTGCTGTCAAACTTTAAGCAGAAGCCTTGAGAGTGTAAATGTGTATGAGTGTACACCTGGAGTGTAAATGTGAACAGTTTATCTGACTCTTATTCCTATAAACATAAATCGCTACTAAATGTTGAATATTACTTACATTCACCACTTCCATCTCACTTAAAAAGGATTTTATTATGCTTCAGATGCAGTAACTTTCCAATAACAGTAAATACTGGAAGATACCATGCCACACCATATGAAGAAAGACTCTGCCCTCTCTGTCTATCTAAAAATAAGTACTTTATTGAAAATGAACATCATGTATTATTAATTTGTGAATCCTACAGCTCCCTTCGTAATGCACTTTTAGATAAATATATTACCTCTACTCTTCAGCATAACTTTATCTCTATTATTTCCTCAGATGCATATGATACCTTATATAAAATATCTATTTTTATTACCAAAGCTCATCAACTTAGGGTACTTAATAAATAATCCACTGCGAATATGTATAAGATCAGTATTGATCGGAAGCAACGTCAGATCCCGAAGTAATAGCAAACTTGAAGTGAAGTTATAATGACGATAAGATAACAGGAAGTAGGAAATAATATAGCGGAGGGAACATCACATTCTGAAGAATAAGGAAGGGATGTCAGAGACGGAAGAACATATAGACCAGAAGTGACGTCAGAACTGGATATTTCAGGGGAAATTATCTCGTAATAGGATTTGAAACTACTAATAAATATGGTTTCAGAAGAGTGTTAGGACTTACTGACTATACTACTCAAAAGAAGTTAAAGAACACCCAATATTTTTATATGACTATAGTTAATCTGTCATGGTTGGTTGGTCTTGTAACACACAACCTTCCAATTGTGGGTGTTCCTTAACTTGAGTACCGTATTTTCTTGAGTATAGTGCGCACTTTTTTTCCAAAAAACACAGCTGTGTAGAAGGGGTTGCGCATTATACACAAATTAATGAGTTTTGATGTTTTTTCCCCCATGGAAAGACATTACCGTGAGCACGAAACACCGGAAATACCACGTCAATAAATCCATACTGAAGTTCGCAAATTATTCATGAAATTACACTGTCTGGCTGTAACCGGGGCCTTTTTTTGGTCTTCACAATCAGGAGACACCACAGCAGGAACACAACAACTTGGTTCAAATTGAGATCAGTTTTATTCAAACGGTTTTGAGTAAGGTAAAACAGATACCACACAAACGTGCTGGCAGCAATCTGAGTTACTTAGGAGCGCAGTGACCTCTGACCTATCTACTTGCATCCCGCAAACCATTCTCCCCGAATCATGATTTTCCACCTCCTTTTATCCTTAAACTTTTCTACGTCATTCTAATGATAAATTAATATGATGTCACGAGGTTGACCAGCACGTGAGTCCGTTCTGGTTCTCATGCTTTAAAACCATTTATTAATAGGAAGACTGAGTAGTTAAACAGCTTCTTAGTGACTTATCCGAGGTTTTGACCTTGTACTCTCAGGTTAATCTTATCTATTAAGTCCTTGATATATATTCTAACTTACAACTACGGGGGTCGGACCAGTTCCCTCCTCGTACATTTTGTATAGTTAATGTTATCTTATAAGTTCTCTTAAATAACCTTGGCTGTTTCGTGACAACCTTAACTCTCTACTTGACTCCGAGATTTCATATTCCTCCCCGTACTCTGCACCCTGTCATTCTTGATAGAAAACCAATTAATTAAATATAATTGGTCGCCACCTGCGCTCCTCGTGCTATACAGTTATACAACGTGAGTACATTAACAAACCACATAATTGGTACATATTAATTCCTTCACATCATTTCATATCATAGTATTTAACACTTTCATATTAATATATAATTCATGTACAGAAATATACTTGCATTTATCTTAATTATTTATATATAATTAAAACCAGGAGTGCAACCTATAGTCCATTAATCCAATGTCAGCACATTTTGTCTCTTTTGGAATTTATAGTTTGTAGTTCTTGACTCGTATTGCTGTATAGTCTGTACAGCCCGCTGTCCTATGCCAGCTCTGTCAATTTTCACTTGGTTCACAAGGGTAGAGATTTCTTGGCATATTCACATGAGAATACACTATCCCTTCCTTTATTTTCATCCTCGAATAATCCAGCCACACTTTTCACTTTTGGCTGCATACTTATTATCCACACCGTTGCCGAAGGTTGAACGTGGGATGTTCGTCCTTTGCTTATCTTCTCCAGATAAACCGGCGAGTGTTTTCTCTTCTGACCCGCTAGTCATGGAGCTGGTCTAGGAAAAGCTTCTTGGGATCGTGTGTTGGTGGTTATTTCGGTCATAGGGATCAACTCTGCCTGGGCTGATCGGTGGGTTCTAGGGTTTCTCTCTCTCAGTTCTACCCGATCATGATCATTTTGTCTGCTAGCAATATCACTACTTCTACACTTACTCCTTAAATATGCAACAATAAGTATAAATATAACTATAACCACTACACATACTCCAATAATAGCATAAGAAATGGTTAAGGTACTTGATGGATTAGACTGAACACCATTATTAAAATCGATATCTTCATCTCCAATATTTAGATCATCCAGTAAGTCATCAATGTTATCGACTGGTTCTATCGGTGGAATTTTAAACTGGGTAGGTCCCTTAGTGGTCATTACTAATTTAGCGGTGGGTTTGGATGATGGCGTCGTATACATTTCCAGACTTAGCTCCTTATGGAAACTAGGTCTAATTTTATATTGCGACTCAGGCCTCAAATAAACTGGCAAGCTAAAATGAGTCGAGTGTGCGGCGCATCAGATGGGTATAGATATCACACTTGCCCCCGCCTCTACTGAAATAGTAGTGGGTAAATCGGAGCCTGGAGGAAGACAAGCTAACTCAATGTCTAATCTTTCCTTAGTATTCACTAACCATTTGCCTTTCGCTAATGATTTAATAATAGGAGTGTCTGAATTTCGATTTCCCAATTTTTCTTTATCTGATCTGATTTTTGTAAAAACAGCGAGGTTATACACACTGGAACCATCGTGGTAACATAAGTAGCCGCAATCAGGGGACAATACGATATATCCTGTTTCGTACAAGATGAAACTTCAGTTTTGTCTAATACTAATAGTGTGTATTTTCCTTTATCAGGTGATATTGCCAAAAAGTCAATCACGGTTTGGAAGGTATAGGTTGTATTTCCGACAACATTGGGAGTAGGTACCATTACCATTTTGTATAACTCAAAATACGCTGCAATTTGTAGTAGCGGTATCGCCATTATTACATGGAAGGAATTTCAATCAGGTAAAAGCGTAGTATGGAAGTTTTGATAGTACAATTTTAAGGTATTCTTGTTTACTACGTAAGGTATTCTTAGTGTAGGTGGTAACCTCCGTTTCAGGGTATACAAGGTCTTACGTGGGGCATGTTCAGGAATCAGTGTCCTAGAAATTTGTCCTTGTATACATATTATTACTTGATTAAACATATCTTGTAAAGTTGCACCCAGGGAGTCAATTGCATTGTTTAACAAATGAAACATAGCGTGAATTTGACCTACTCTATCCATATAGGATATTACTGGCTTCATTCCCAGACTGATTTTGTCGTATAAATCATAAATTTTGGTAGCCATAGTAACCGTGAGGTTTCCCAGCCTATTTATACTTTCTCGGTTTACCTGAATGTCTGTATTCGTAACGTTTAATATAGTCAGACTACGTTCTAGTACATGAATAACCTTTTCCTGGCTATTTCTTAAAGAATTGATGTTCTGCCTAACTCTATCCATCTCGTCCTGACTTGCTGTACCGAACAGTTGGGACAGGAATCCGCCTACATTCAGTAGCGCTCTCTTCTGTCTTTCTTTCGTTTGCCCTGCATCCGTGTAACAGTTTGTATTTTTCCATACAAAACTCTAAACTTGTTATATTTGTCCAATATCTGTTGGCTCTCCTTTTGTAGCAAAGCCTGAATGCTGTTATGTATGTATTGAGTCACGTCCTCGTATTTACTCGTCGGTATTTCTAATTCGTTCACCGTATTCCGAAAAATATGAATATTGTATCTTATCTTAAATATATCTTATTTAATTGTCGGTCATAGGGTCTTGGATCGACTGTGAAAGATATTAGCCAGGTACTATACGAAGCGTACACATCGTTCAAGTGTACAAATTTTACTTCCGCTAAAGCTTTCCCTGGTTGCACAGACTGCATTAATACAATTATCCCTATAAAGCTTAGCACTGAGAGATACCCTAGAACCATCTGTAACATACAATTTTAACAATTTTGTATTCATTCATTACGATGTATATATATATATGCAAGCACATTTGCAATACATTTCATATATACGGATACATATATAGTTCCCATACTTAATCCTGCCATACTATACTCGTATGCAGAGACATAACCAGTAGTTTTACTTATCTTGGCGTGACGGTACATTCCTGACATCGCCCTGAACCGTGATTACTTGCATTCAAGTAAATCAGGTACCTTCTCTGACAATTCAACTTACTGAATTAGTCGTGAGTTTGCCATCTGGGACCTTTACCATAGGCCTATCCGTTTCATCACATTACTGGTTAGTCCAGAGTTCCCCGTTTCTGAAATGTCCTCAGAATCGTCGAACTCTATTTCGGTTTCACTGTCTGAATAAGTCCGCTCCATTCTGGCCCTTTTTTCCCGTTCGCTTACATGAGGGGATAAGACCACCCTCCTTTTCAGACCTTCCCTACATGACATTGGACTATCCACGTTTATAGTCTCTTCAGTAGGGGGAATGGCTGACCAATGCACGAGCGTTAACTTGTCATCCATGTCGTCGGACTGTCACTGTCTAGACTAAGTCTGTCATTACTCATGGCCCTTGTTTCCTCAGCGTGAGCCTCGTTCGTGTCAAGAGGTCCTTGAACTTGTACAAGTGCATCGTTCGCACCTGCCGGTTGGTCGGAATTTGCCTCGGGGTCAGTATCCATACTTTCTTCCCCCGAGCTGTAACCTTGGGGTGGTTCTGTCCCCCCCCCCCCCCCTTTATATGGTCCCTCTACCTCCGGTGTTAGGTACATTTAACCTTGCGCTCCTAATGGGTTGTGTTCGTAGTTTCACCGATAATTCCTTCCTAGCCTTCCCTACCTTAACCTTATTCAGTATCGGTTGGTATTGTTCCCTTTCCTCATCCCAAGTATTGTCGGGATGTGCCTTCCTTATATTTTCTGCGTGTACTAATTTTGTCTTCCCTGTCATTTGGTGTCTAAAATTCACTGATGAAATCTGTTCAATTATCCTGAAGTATGGTTTCCACTTTGAAGTTAATTTCGCCGACAACCCCAACAGAGTAGCTGGGTCATATTAATAGACTGCATCACCTTCTTTGAATTCGCATCTCTTAGCCCTCTTAGCAAACTGAATTTTGTTCTGAGTTCTTCTTTCTCCCATATCCTGCTTAACTTCTCAATAGGCTGTATTAGCGCCGCACTAAACGGGCATATTCTACCTACAATAGCCGCAAACCTATGTACGTTAAATGATTCGAATCTGGGGTCCTTGGATCCGGGGTTCATTCTACTTCCATCAATTACCTTCTTTTTCAATTTTACGTATATCTATATATTCCCCTAACTTAGTTCTCTGTTAGTTAATTTCTTCATAACTAAAATCTATACACTATATGCCAGCAGAACAATTTGAGTCATTTAGGGTAAAACTTACCTCGAGAGATTTCCTAATTGTAATTTTAGTTCCTGGGGTGCTCCTGGTTGGAAATTTGTTTTTCAAGATCTGGGTCACGGCACCATAAAAATTTCTGCTCTGGGATCAGTCCAGCTTGTAACCAGGGTCCTTTTTCTTGGTCTTCGCAATCAGGAGACACCACAGCAGGAACACAACAACTTGGTTCAAATTGAGATCAGTTTTATTCAAACGGTATTGAGTAAGGTAAAACAGATACCACACAAACGTGCTGGCAGCAATCTGAGTTACTTAGGAGCGCAGTGACCTCTGACCTATCTACTTGCATCCCGCAAACCATTCTCCCCGAATCATGATTTTCCACCTCCTTTTATCCTTAAACTTTTCTACGTCATTCTAATGATAAATTAATATGATGTCACGAGGTTGACCAGCACGTGAGTCCGTTCTGGTTCTCATGCTTTAAAACCATTTATTAATAGGAAGACTGAGTAGTTAAACAGCTTCTTAGTGACTTATCCGAGGTTTTGACCTCGTACTCTCAGGTTAATCTTATCTATTAAGTCCTTGATATATATTCTAACTTACAACTACGGGGGTCGGACCAGTTCCCTCCTCGTACATTTTGTATAGTTAATGTTATCTTATAAGTTCTCTTAAATAACCTTGGCTGTTTCGTGACAACCTTAACTCTCTACTTGACTCCGAGATTTCATATTCCTCCCCGTACTCTGCACCCTGTCATTCTTGATAGAAAACCAATTAATTAAATATAATTGGTCGCCACCTGCGCTCCTCGTGCTATACAGTTATACAACATGAGTACATTAACAAACCACATAATTGGTACATATTAATTCCTTCACATCATTTCATATCATAGTCAATTTAACACTTTCACGAAGTAAATCGGGGTATATAGCGTTCCGTCCTTCCGTCCTTCTGTCTGTCCGTCCTTCCGTCCGAGCTTTTGTACGGCCCATTACTTTTTAACCATGCACCCTAGCTTCACCAAGCTTGCTACACACATTAACCACAATGAGTACTTGTGCCTTTTGCTAGTTTGAAGATTCTGAACTTTTTAATTTTTGCCGTTTCCATGGAAACATTAAGAAACATAAACTTTTAGGGTGGGTGTTTTGTACGGCCTATATCTTTTTAACTATGCACCCTAGCTTCACCAAAGTTTCTACACACATTAACCACAATGAGTACTTGTGCCTTTTGCTAGTTTGAAGATTCTGAATTTTTTAATTTTTGCCGTTTCCATGGAAACATTAGAAACTTAAACTTTTAGGGTGGGTGTTTTGTACGGCCTATATCTTTTTAACTATGCACCCTAGCTTCACCAAACTTTCTACACACATTAACCACAATGAGTACTTGTGCCTTTTGCTATTTTGAAGATTCTGAATTTTTAATTTTTGCCGTTTCCATGGAAACATTAGGAACTTAAACTTTTAGGGTGGATGTTTTGTACGGCCTATATCTTTTTAACTATACACCCTAGCTTATCCAAACTTTCTACACACATTAACCACAATGAGTACTTGTGCCTTTTGCTAGTTTGAAGATTCTGAATTTTTAATTTTTGCCGTTTCCATGGAAACATTAGAAACTTAAACTTTTAGGGTGGGTGTTTTGTACGGCCTATATCTTTTTAACCATGCACCCTAGCTTCACCAAAGTTTCTACACACATTAACCACAATGAGTACTTGTGCCTTTTGCTAGTTTGAAGATTCTGAATTTTTTAATTTTTGCCGTTTCCATGGAAACATTAGAAACTTAAACTTTTAGGGTGGGTGTTTTGTACGGCCTATATCTTTTTAACTATGCACCCTAGCTTCACCAAACTTTCTACACACATTAACCACAATGAGTGCTTGTGCCTTTTGCTAGTTTGAAGATTCTGAATCCATGGAATCATGGTGAACCTGGTGAAACATAAATTTTGGGTAGAGTTTTTGTACGATCCATGTTTACAATATTATTTATCCTAGCTTCAGCAAACTTGCTACATTAACCGCTATGATTGTTTTTTATCTTTTATATCATTCTGAAAGGTTTGTCTTTTGCTGTTTTCTTGGAAACATGATGGAATTTAGAAATTTTGATGACTGGTTTTGTATAGCTAATATATTTTCAAAAACTGTTTCCACACATGTAGATCACATAAGTATCTGTGCTTTGTGACAGTTCGAATTTATGAATTCTTTACCATATCTGTTAAGGCTAGATGGAAATTATTAATTTATTGATTTTCTTATATGATATTGTTCCATTTTTTATGTGTTTTTATATCAACAATTTTTGGTCCTTTTGATAATTCTTCTTATGTAACTCCTCAATCAAATTTTTAGTCAAAGATGTTCATGGTGATCTACTTCCTCGTAGTGAACAATGGTAACATGGGAGATTTAGAGGTGGGGGTGGGGGGGGGGTAGGGGTGGGGGGGCAATTGTCACTGGAACTCAATCTTAGTTTTTAAAACATTGAAGTTAAAATCAGTTAGAAATATGTAATATTTCATTAATTAACAAACTATTTACTACTTGTTGTTGACCAGCGGGGATATAGGGGGTATGTGAGCTTTGCTCACTTCTTTCTTGTTCATAATATATAATTATAACCGGGAGTGCAACTCCTGGTTACATGGCTATAAAAAGTGTTCTTTGTATATCTGGACTTAGGTTTGTAACTTATTTCATTAATTTTATTCAAAATTCCTTTTAATATAGTTATACCAAGATTCCGTCCGTCCGTCTGTCCATCTGTCCGTCCGTCCGAAAACTTTGTCCGTGCGATTTCTCTTAAACTATTCAGTGGATTCATCTCAAACTTAGTACATATAATCTGTGTCATATGGAGGGGTGCAGTCAAAAGAAAAAAATTGTTTTCATTAATTTTCCATTTTTTTATGAGTTTTTCAAACCCTAACGTCCGTCCGAAAACTTTGTCCACGCGATTTCTGTGGATTCATCTCAAACTTAGTACATATAATCTGTGTTATATGGAGGGGTGCAGTCAAAAGAAAAAAATGTTTTCATTAATTTTCCATTTTTTTATGAATTTTTCAAACCCTAAAGTCCGTCCGAAAACTTTGTCCGCACGATTTCTCTTAAACTATTCAGTGGATTCATCTCAAGCTTAGTACATATAATCTGTGTCATATTGAGGGGTGCAGTCAAAAGAAAAACATTGTTTTTATTAATTTTCCATTTTTTTATGAGTTTTTCATACCAGCTTTGGAATAAAAATATTACAACTACTCACCTGAACTTAATTTGTAAACATTTTCTGAAGACAACATATGCAAACATCTTAAAATTTATGTCAAGTTTTTAATTAATCGTCGTTTTTAGAAGTAACATAACTTCGCATAACACCGATGCCACGGGCTAATTTGCATAGCCTGTCACATGACCAGACTTTTCTCTCGTTTTGAAACAAACGCTAAAATCAGAACAGCCGGGGGCTTTACATATTGTTTTGCATAATTATATGGATATGCTACTAAAACTGTGCGACTGTGAGGTACACGACAAAATATATTTATTCATCAAAGTGAACCTAACTCTCACACTCCATGTGGCTTCGATGACAGTACGTGATGTAAATAAAGGAAAACTCCGCAAATGGACATGGTTTTTCACGTTTCAGCATATTTTCGCACTAAAAATTAACCATGACATATGTTTATCTAGATGTGTAGACTCGTCAAAAATGAAACAGAAGAAAATATTATCATTGTTGCGGTGAATCCTGCGGAACCTATGGAACGGGGGTAAACGGAAGTTGTAAGTATCGGAGGGACACATGTTTTTGCCGAAATTTAGGTAAGCATTATTGAATGAAATTTTAAATAAAATTAATAAAATAGATGACAAACATAAGGTCAGATATACAGTGAACACATTTTTATTACCAGATAGTGTAACAACAGGATTAACTTGCGTAATTCATTTCCGATTTGTTATGCTATTTCCGATGACTGATCATGACAGCCTTAAATGAGACTGAAGAAAAGTCTGTGCGTATTATACACAAGAGAATTTTTTTTCTGGATTTAATTGCCCATAATTAGGGGTGCGTATTATACACGAGTGTGTATTATACACGAATAAATATGGTATATACAAAATGTAAAGCTTTGGGCGTGTTTGTTGTTGCTAATAAACTTGGTCAAACAGAAAATATTACGAGTGTTCACAATTCTTCAGTTCAACTTCACTGTTGATAAATAATACAGGATAACTAGATAAAAGATGTAAATGAGTTAGTGGTATTAAATTATAAAATCACATGAAATGTATTTTAATATCCATCCATGATTAAAAATTGTGTCTCACAGCTGAGACTGATGTTTTTTATTCATCCTGTATTAGTGTTTCATGAGCTGTGGAGTAATTAAAAATTGTGAAAAAATATAACCAACAAACTTTGTTTTTCATTCATATATCCTTTATTTCTCTGCAGTACAATCAGCTGAGAACATTAATTATCACTTGTTAACTTAAACTAAAGACATATGATATTTAAAAGATGCTTAACTGTAAGTGTAACATTAACAGTGAACACTTTTAATTTCATTAATCATACAATAAAACATTTGACTCTCCAAAAATATTTTTGACTCCCAAAAATTCATTGGCTGAGTCAATGTGACTCTCAGATATTGGAGTCTAGGGGGAACCCTGCCTAACCCTATCCTAGGTATTTAATTTGTAACTACTGACACACTAGGCGGGTCTGGGGGATTAGTGAGCCACGCTCACTTTTGCACTTGTTTTAATTAATTTCGGCGAAATCGTGTGTGAAGCGATCGGAAGATCGCACAACTCACCGTTATTAACAGCAACCACGGTCAGATTACCGCTATTGATGCCTTGAAACGAACTTTAGATGACAGAGAATGGATACATATATCATAAATGCCATACTTTGACTCGTTAAAAGTCATATTTGTTTTTGTTGGACGATTCTATGTCAACACGTAATTCTTGCGATCACGTGCACGGGAGCCTTTACGGTGACTGGTCAGACTGGTTCCATGTAAAAAATAATACGTGTCAATAGCGATCAGCTGCTTCGCTTAGGGTTATTATTATTTTAAATATGTTTAGTAAAAGCTGCATCTAAATTAACAAGATATTGGAACATATTATTCCTGATAAAAAAATAGTTTCAGATACAACTTTTGCCGATCCTTGCATTAAAATCCTGTAAAGTTATATCATTGGGTGTGTCTTGACCAAATCACTGGTAGATTCCAAGAAAACGTGTGTACAGCTGATTGCTGTGTCGGGCTTAGTTTACGAGAAAATACACAAGGTAATCTTAATGCTTGGATATAAAACAATGCCTAGCTGAACAAAAAATACAATTTAAACGGTAAATCAACATGTCTGGTGATTTTTTATCTCAAATTTTGAATTTGTACTGACGAAGTTTCTCATCACCTGTTGGTTTGCCGGACTTCGTTGAAGGGGTGCGGTGTACAGATCAAATTTCTTTTTTATCCAAAATATTGAACCCGCTAGAGGGGGTGCATTATACATGGGTGCTCACCATACTCAAGAAAATACGGTAGTATATACAAGAATTTCATGAATTTTCTGGGACAATTTATTTTTTCCGACAAAATCCGACTTCTATTGAAAATCTGAAAATTTAGTTTTTGTGTGATTACAGCCAGAATAAAGGATTCTGGAAATGATTTAATAGAGGTAGTATTCTCAGAATTGTTTACAATGATAACAATTGTTTTAATGACTAAGTAACTCATATAAGTGAAACAAACTGTACTAAGGGTCATTTGTATCTGTGACTGATACAAACATCTCTCTGATAACATCAATAGCAAGTGTCATGGTCAGTATGACAAATTAGAAATATTCATTTGACCTCATCCAAGGAATGGAGGGGAAGTCATCATGAAATTCTCAAAATAAAATAAAATAGAAGTTGATCAATTTATCTTTCAAAACATTGAGAGATAAATTGGAAAGAAGTACTTGACAGTGTGACAATTGTGTTTCTTTGTGGGCTGAACTTTCTGTTAGCAGGTGACACAGTTCTAAAACTATGGCTGTCGTGACTGTATGTCAGGCAAAATGAAGAGAACTATTATGATAGCTATCCAGTGTGTCAGGTCAGCATTCCTCGATATGAGGAGGTCAAACACACTTTGATGACCTGATAGAGCTGCTATCACAACTGGATATCCAATCCATTCCGTCCTCTAGTTTTGATGTTCAAAGGTGACACAAAGTGTTGTACTATAGACTTGTTACCACCCTGACAGGCAACATGAAGTAAACTATCACCATTGTTGGCCACCAGTGTCTGGTCAGCTTGCTTTGATACTAGGAGGTCAAACACACTTTGATGTCCTTTGAAAGCTGCCATCATTATTGGTGTATATCCTTTTTGTCCTCTGGTATTGATATTAGAAGGTGACACAAGATGTTGTACTACAGCCCTGTTACCACCCTCACAGGCAAGATGAAGTAAACTATCACCATCGTTGTTCACCAGTGTCAGGTCAGCTTGCTTTGATACTAGGAGTTCAAACACACTTTGATGTCCTTTGAAAGCTGCTATCATTATTGGTGTATATCCTTTTTGTCCTCTGGTATTGATATTAGAAGGTGAAACAAGATGTTGTACTATAGCCCTGTTACCACCCTCACAGGCAGCATGAAGTAAACTATCACCATCGTTGTTCACCAGTGTCTGGTCAGCTTGCTTTGATACTAGGAGGTCAAACACACTTTGATGTCCTTTGAAAGCTGCCATCATTATTGGTGTATATCCATTCTGTCCCCCAGTATTGATATTAGAAGGTGACACAAGATATTGTACTATAGCCTTGTTACCACCCAGACAGGCAACATGAAGTAAACTAAAACCATCGTTGTCCACCAGTGTCAGGTCAGCTTGATTTGATTCTAGGAGGTCAAACACACTTTGATGTCCTTTGAAAGCTGCCATCATTATTGGTGTACATCCATTCTGTCCTCTAGTATTGATATTAGAGGGTGACACAAGATGTTGTACTATAGCCTTGTTACCACCCTCACAGGCAAGATGAAGTAAACTATCACCATTGTTGTTCACCAGTGTCAGGTCGGCTTGCTTTGACACTAGGAGGTCAAACACACTTTGATGTCCTTTGAAAGCTACCATCATTATTGGTGTATATCCTTTTTGTCCTCTGGTATTGATATTAGAAGGTGACACAAGATGTTGTACTAAAGCCCTGTTACCACCGCTACAGGCAAGATGAAATAAACTATCACCATATTTGTTCACCAGTGTCAGGTCAGCTTGCTTTGATACTAGGAGGTCAAACACATTTTTATGTCCTTTGAAAGCTGCTATCATTACTGGTGTATATAAATTCTGTAGTCTAGTATTGATATTAGAAGGTGACACAAGATGTTGTACTATAGCCTTGTTACCACCCACACAGGCAAGATGAAGTAAACTATAACCATTGTTGTTCACCAGTGTCAGGTCAGCTTGCTTTGATACTAGGAGGTCAAACACACTTTGATGTCCTTTGACAGCTGCTATCATTATTGGTGTACATCCATTTCGTTCTCTGGTGTTGATATTAGAGGGTGACACAAGATGTTGTACTATAGCCTTGTTACCACCCACACAGGCAAGATGAAGTAAACTAACACCATTGTTGTTCACCAGTGTCATGTCAGCTTGATTTGATACTAGGAGGTCAAACACACTTTGATGTCCTTTGAAAGCTGCCATCATTACTGGTGTACATCCATCCTGTCCTTTAGTATTGATATTAGAATGTGACACAAGATGTTGTACTATAGCCTTGTTACCACCCTCACAGGCAACATGAAGTAAACTATCACCATTGTTGTCCACCAGTGTCAGGTCAGCTTGCTTTGATACCAGGAGGTCAAACACACTTTGATGTCCAAAGACAGCTGCCATCATTATTGGTGTACATCCATTTTGTCCTCTAGTATTGATATTAGAAGGTGACACAAGATGTTGTACTATAGCCTTGTTACCACCCTCACAGGCAAGATCAAGTAAACTATCACCATATTTGTCCACCAGTGTCAGGTCAGCTTGCTTTGATACTAGGAGGTCAAACACACTTTGATGTCCTTTGACAGCTGCTATCATTATTGGTGTACATCCATCCTGTCCTCTAGTATTGATATTAGAAGGTGACACAAGATGTTGTACTATAGCCTTGTTACCACCCTGACAGGCAAGATGAAGTAAACTAACACCATTGTTGTTCACCAGTGTCAGGTCAGCTTGCTTTGATACTAGGAGGTCAAACACACTTTGATGTCCAAAGACAGCTGCTATCATTATTGGTGTACATCCATCCTGTCCTCTAGTATTGATATTAGAAGGTGACACAAGATGTTGTACTATAGCCTTGTTACCACCCTGACAGGCAAGATGAAGTAAACTAACACCACTGTTGTTCACCAGTGTCTGGTCAGCTTGCTTTGATACTAGGAGGTCAAACACACTTTGATGTCCAACGGCAGCTGCTATCATTATTGGTGTACATCCATTCTGTCCTCTAGTATTGATATAAGAAGGTGACACAAGATGTTGTACTATAGCCTTGTTACCACCCTGACAGGCCCCATGAAGTAAACTATCACCATTGTTGTCCACCAGTGTCAGGTCGGCTTGCTTTGACACTAGGAGGTCAAACACACTTTGATGTCCTTTGACAGCTGCTATCATTATTGGTGTACATCCATCCTGTCCTCTAGTATTGATATTAGAAGGTGACACAAGATATTGTACTATAGCCTCGTTACCACCCTCACAGGCAAGATGAAGTAAACTATCACCATCGTTGTCCACCAGTGTCAGGTCAGCATTCTTTGATACCAGGAGGTCAAACACACTTTTATGTCCTTGGAAAGCTGCTATCATTACTGGTGTATAGAAATTCTGTAGTCTAGTATTGATATTAGAAGGTGACACAAGATGTTGTACTATAGCCTTGTTACCACCCACACAGGCAAGATGAAGTAAACTAACACCATTGTTGTTCACCAGTGTCAGGTCAGCTTGATTTGATACTAGGAGGTCAAACACACTTTGATGTCCTTTGACAGCTGCTATCATTATTGGTGTACATCCATCCTGTCCTCTAGTATTGATATTAGAAGGTGACACAAGATGTTGTACTATAGCCTTGTTGCCACCCTCACAGGCAACATGAAGTAAACTAAAACCATTGTTGTTCACCAGTGTCAGGTCAGCTTGCTTTGATACTAGGAGGTCAAACACACTTTGATGTCCAACGGCAGCTGCTATCATTATTGGTGTACATCCATTCTGTCCTCCAGTATTGATATTAGAAGGTGACACAAGATGTTGTACTATAGCCCTGTTACCACCCTGACAGGCCCCATGAAGTAAACTATCACCATTGTTGTCCACCAGTGTCAGGTCAGCTTGCTTTGATACCAGGAGGTCAAACACACTTTGATGTCCTTTGAAAGCTGCTATCATTATTGGTGTACATCCATCCTGTCCTTTAGTATTGATATTAGAAGGTGACACAAGATGTTGTACTATAGCCTTGTTACCACCCTGACAGGCAAGATGAAGTAAACTAACACCATTGTTGTTCACCAGTGTCAGGTCAGCTTGCTTTGATACTAGGAGGTCAAACACACTTTGATGTCCTTTGAAAGCTGCTATCATTATTGGTGTACATCCATTCTGTCCTCTAGTATTGATATTAGAGGGTGACACAAGATGTTGTACTATAGCCTTGTTACCACCCAGACAGGCCAGGTGAATTAAGTCATCTTTATTCTTATTTTTTGTTTTCTTGTTAGACATTGATTGCAATAGCTGATAGCACTCATGAGATCCTGTGAGTGCTGCAATCATGAGTGGAGTCATCTCTTCACCATTAGTAGAGTTGATTACAACTTTCTTCATTTCATCATTAAAGAATTTGATGTTGTGTTCTGTCAACACCTTTAGTGTCTTCTTCTGCCCTGTCATGCATGCTAAGTGTATGATGTTTCTCTTGTCTGCATCAGTAGTAAACACATCAGCACCATTTTCTATAAGATAAACAAGTGTTTCAGAACTCCCATATATTGCAGCCTGCAAAAGCGCTCTGTTCATGAATAAATCAATGTCTGGATTTTCACTTCTGGATAAAAGCCACTTCAATACTATCAGGTTGTTGTTCATCACACAACCTCCCATGGCTTCACTGATCTCTGTTTGAGTAAATTCTCCTCCAGTTCTGTTTTCTATTTCTAGGACAAACCTTGAACTGTGTCCCAGAACAGCCCAAAACAAAAAGCATATCCCCTTATCTCTCTTGTGAAACCAACAGTCATCCATGGATCCATCAGGTTGTAGCTTTTCAAGCAACTGAAGAGCTACCTTTTCGTGTTGGAGGATGGGGTGTGTCACTGATTTTGAAAACCGCCCATGCTTTATTGATTCTGCAAGTCTGGTAGTCAGGATATCATAATACTGTTCTGAGACATATATTAGGTGGAGATGATCATCGATTTTGGTTTCTTCTACTGGTTGTGGTTGCACTCGCTCATATATGAAGTTGTCACTGCAGTGAGTCAGCACAAATGTTGGACTGATGTCATACAACGAACAAGCACAAGCATCATATATGGAAGAATGGGCAAATCCAATAGCATCACCACATGTAAAAAATGTTCCTCTAAGACACTTTGCTTCTTTGTACATTCCTAAACGTGATGCTGATGGCATCAACTTTAAAACAGTTCTGACCATGTTGTCCAGTTTCTGGTCCTTGCCGTCTGCTTCCAATTTGGCCAAATTTAACTTGCCATCACACAGTAGCATCAGAACCAGTATGGCGGAGCGATCACTATTTGACTCCAGCATGTTTTTGAGTTCCAGCCTAAGATAAAACAGTGGTTTCTTGAAAAAGTCCTTTGTATTTTTGTGAAAGAATGAAAATTCAAAACAAAGTTTACAAATGAGAGGAAATCCAAACATATTTGAATTTATATTCCACAGTTCAAAGTCAGGTATATCTTCACAGTCTTTATCAGAATATTCTGTATGTATTTTCCTGTGGTGCTCAAATATAGCCTTCTTCTCTGCATGAGTATATCTGTGTTTCTCTTGAGTTGTTAAATCCACCAGTGTTGGTCCCTTGAACAGGGAGAATCCTTCATACTGCAGCTTAGCAAGTCCATCATGGAAGTTGTATGTCTTGGATGTGAAGACAACACGAATATCCGTTGGGGACTGTTGGTTAAGGTCAGGAACTTCGGTTGTTTCATTTTCATGTTCAACTCCTTTTTTAGCTTGCTGTTTTTGTAGCCTTTTGCAGTGTTGATCAACATTATTAAGGAATGTTTTCAGCTGTGAAACATCTGTAGATAGTCCAACAGTACCAAATATATCATCAATGATAAGAAATACTCTAGGTGATGAACTCAAGAGGGTGTCCAAGTCAAACTGTTCAATTCTGTCCACAAATGCAAGTTTATACCCCCTTTGTCTATACTGTGAACCCAGCACAAGAGCTGCTGTAGTTTTGCCTTCTCCTGAAGCACCACAGATGGTGACATGGCCAAGATCCTTTAATTTTTGTTTTACAGTCCTGAAGCTCTCCGTTTCAACAAAGATTTCTTTAGCATTATGTATTTGACGGTCAAGGGTAGTAGCTACAAACAAAAGCAGTCATCATTACATGATTTATTTGTGAAATAATGTTAACGATTCGAATTTGAAACCTATTTCCAGTGTATTTGCTCTGTAAATGTCTTCTCTGAAATTGCCACACTGAGGAAGCTGAACGTGACATGTATGTTGTTTCTTATGATTACATCATATTTTGTTGACCTTTAGAACCAGTTTTTGTTCCTCAGTATTTATTTTGACTGTGAAGATTTTTTTTTATATCAATGCTGACAGAAACCTTTGCATGACCAGCACTTGTGGTTTCTTTAAACCTGTTGAAGTGTTGACATGGCTTATGTTACTTAGAATTGGTTCTCGGGCAATGGCTTTTGAAAATATAGTAACTGATTGCTATTTCCAGCTTATTTTACGAGACAAATACACATGAAATTTTAATCTGTGCATATGAAACATTGTCCGGCCTGCAGTTAAAAAATACTATTGAATTTGTAAATCATCATGTCTAGTGTTGTTTTATCGTAAATTTCATGTTTTCATTGACCAAATTTGCAAATGGCAAAACAAGCACACAAACTATGGCAATAACACGAGATGAGATGCACAGTAAAGCAGTGTGCAATGTAAAGGGAAGTAACTGTTTGGAACGCGGAATATTTAAGGATTTTTTCCTTTTTAAAATGGAAATAAAAACTAAACGTGTTGGGGACTTTATCATGGTACAACTTTTATACTAAGTTATCTTATAATAATTAGATCTACATCAAGTGCTTTTATGAGTTATCATGGTGTAATATTTATACACCATTTCATTTAATTATAGTTTAGCAAGTAATAATTATCATCAGGTAAAATGCATATATAAAATATCAGTAGTTTCAGTTATAGCTTTTTAGATGGTTGCTAGCCTAAGGTGTCAAGATCCCATCTCCCAGACAAACAATATGTCTACATAGTCTTATAGATTACCTGGAACTATTTTATTTAAGTATATCTGTCATCACCTACCAGGGTATATTAGAATAACATTACTTCAATTAAGACTCATTAAGGATTAGCCCCCATACAAGTTCGTCTATAGGGCATTAAGGATTAGCTCCCACACAAGCTCATCTATAGTGACACCCTAATCTCTTTCAAAGCATCCAGTAAATATGTCAACAAGATTAGTGCCAGTCCAACAGGATAAACAGGATTTAGTATTCCCCTCTGTCTAGCCATCCATTTAGCATAGGACACAACCAATCGTGTATCAACCAATCACATTCCTTTCTATTGTTCAAACTTTCATTAAATACGTACTGTAGCCAAGTTCTAGCAGAGAAGGGGTTTGACTCTCTTACAAAGCAGACCTCTCTCCCACAGCCCAGAGTGTGTACCGACTCTCTGTGGCACCCTCAGTTATTTCTAAGTATATTGTAAATTGTTAATTGTTCTTGTAAATAAAATTGTGATTAGTCTCCTGTGACTCTGGCTCTTTGCTGACTAATTCCCCAAGAAAACCAGCACGTCATTTGGAAGGTATTGTTCACCTAGAACAGTTCCATGATAATTTGGCGGAGAATCATCGTTTTCGGAACCACGGAGTCCAGGAACTAACTACAACCAACTACAAGAACCCATTGGAGGACATGTCCAACCGTGATCATCTGATGGAATAACAAGCAAGCTGAATCTACCTCTGACCTCAACACTGGATTAAAGACAACCAACTCCTCCAAAGACACCAGCAAAGGAAGAAAAAGTCTTCAAATATTGTAAGTACTACATTGTTGATTACTTGTCTTCCTTTAATTTAGTACGGTACATACTAATAGGTGTCATGGCAAATATTGAGTCTGGTATGGAAAGTAACTTCGAAAGTGAAATTCCAACAGTGTCTTTAGTTACGCCCCTTGCCAAAAGTGTAATTCAGGCAAAATTTGGCACAAAAACAACAAATTGTTTAGTAGATACAGGGGCATCCATTTCTTGTATTTCGTCTGCTTTTCTGAGCACAGCTTTTGAAAACCTTACTCTTGGAAACTCACCCTTTCCACAGGTTAAAGGTGTTGGCGGCGAATTGCATAAAGCGTTAGGTTCAGTTGTGTTAGATTTTGTCATTGAGGATCAGGAATTTTCTCAAAGATTCTATGTTCTGCCTACACTACCAGAAGCAGTGATACTAGGCGAGAACTTCCTTGATGACAATGATGCAGTCTTAGATTATAGCTGTCATTCCTTGATACTTAACAACAGCACCTCAGATAGGCAATATATCAATTTCATAGCCAATTCAATGCAAGAGATTAGTGGATTAGCAAAAACAATAGATCAGATTTACATCCCCCCTCAGAGTGAAATTCATTTCAAGGTCAGACTGTCAGAGACCAAAGAGGATTCCCTCATCCTCATTGAACCCATTGCTTCCCTCACTGCTCATTCTGAAGTAGCAGGTGGTAGAACTCTTTCCAAAGTGAAATGCAAAACTGCTACATTTAGGCTTATGAATCCCTCCCAAGAAGAAAAAGTTCTTGACAAGGGTACAGTTGTAGGCAAATTTAGTTACATTGACCAAGACTCTGTTTATGCAATCGACTCTGACCAACCATTCATCAGTACCGTTAACACTGACAATGAGAAGAGAGACAATGACACCAGGGATTATGTTAAAATTGCACAAGAATTAGGATTTGATTTGACCAATACACAACTGACTCCAGACCAACGACACAGACTACTTAGATTTTTGGGACAAAATAGAAACATGTTTTCAACGGGTCTTGTAGATTTAGGAAAGACTGACATGCACCAACATATCATTGACACTGGCGACCACCCACCCGTTAAGTGTAGACCATATCGCCAATCTCCTCATCTCCAAAAAGTCACTGAAGAACTTATAGATGATTTTCTGAAGTATGATTTAATCGAGGAGTCTACTTCTATGTATTCAGCTCCCATTATCCTAGTCAAGAAACGCGATGGCTCATATAGATTTGTTTGTGACTACAGAAAGTTGAATTCTGTCACTTTACCGATGTCATGGCCTCTTCCTGTTTTTGATGATGTTGTTGATAACATCGCCAATGCACAAGCTAAGATCTTCTCAACTTTAGACCTTGCTAATGGCTTCTTCCAAGTGCCATTACATGAAGATTCAAAGCATAAAACTGCTTTCGTCACCCATCAAGGCCTTTATCAATTCAAATGTTTGCCCCAAGGTTTGACAAATTCTCCACTTTGTTTTCAACAGCTCATGAGCAAAGTGCTAAGAAAATTGCTTTTTAAGGTTGCGCTGATCTTCATTGATGATTTGATAATTTACAGCAAAAACTTTGAAGAGCATGTCCAACATTTGGAGCAAGTATTTTACTATCTGAAACAGGCAAAATTGACACTAAAGCCATCCAAATGCAATTTTGCAACGGACAAAGTTTCTTTTCTGGGTCATGTTTTATCATGTGGAGGTGTTCAAGTTGATGACAAAAAGATTGAAGCAATTAGAACCTTTCCAGTGCCCAAATCACAAAAGCAGATCCGCTCCTTCTTAGGTCTCACGAACTTCTACAGGAAGTATGTGAAAAATTACGCTCACATAGCGCTTCCACTGAATGCCTTGCTAAAGAAGCATTCGGAGGCAGAAGTAGGAAAGAAACCAAAGTTCCAATGGTCACTTGAGTGTGATCAGGCATTCAACATGTGCACCCTCAAACATGCTATGAGTAATACACCTGTTCTGGCTTATCCAAATTTTGACAAAGAATTTCTTCTCGCAACTGATGCCAGTGATATGAGCATAGGTTTTGTTTTGAGTCAAAAAGATGAGAAAAATAATGAACATCCAATAGCTTTTGGTGGTAGAGCTCTACATGGCAGCGAAAAGAACTGGAGCATTACAGAAAAGGAAGGCTTAGCTCTAGTTGAAGTCATTAGATCCTTCCCTTACAAAAAAAAAGGCCAGAAAAGATGCATCCGAGACCGCCTTAATCATTCCCCGCAAGGCACATTTTTACCTTCTCCGCAGGGTCTTAAGGAAGTCTCTAGATATTCCCGGCAAATGTCTCCACACCATCTCGGCAAACTACTCCAACTTGCAGCTTGCTGAGAAGTATCCAAGACTTCCTCACAGTACCTACTGAAGTAGTCTCCGATACTTCCTCAGAATTAACCTTATATGGCTAATTAAATATGCTTTCAACCATCTCGGCAAACCCACTTAGGAAGTCCCTGATTATTCTCCACAAACGTGTGTGACATAATCAAAGATGTTTCTAATGCATCCCCACAACACTTGCAAGGAAGTCTCCGAAGCGTCTTCTCAAACCTATCAGGGGTAATTAAATATGCTTTGAACCATCCCGGGAAACCTTCTAAGGAAGTCCCCGAATAGTCTCCACAAACTATTATTAGGTAATCAAAGATGTTTCTGAAGCATCCCAGCAAAACTTGCAAGGAAGTCTCCGAAGCATCTTCGCAAACCTATCAGGGGTAATTAAATATGCTTTGAACCATCCCGGGAAACCTTCTTAGGAAGTCCCCGAATAGTCTCCACAAACTATTATTAGGTAATCAAAGATGTTTCTGAAGCATCCCAGCAAAACTTGCAAGGAAGTCTCCGAAGCATCTTCGCTAACCTATCAGGGGTAATTAAATATGCTTTGAACCATCCCGGGAAACCTTCTGAGCAAGTCCCTGGTAAGTCCCCACAAACTTGTGTTATGCAATCAAAGATGCTTCTGAAGCATCAAAGATGCTTCTGAAGCATCCCCGCAACACTTGCAAGGAAGTCTCTGAAGTGTCTTCACAAACCTGTCATGGGTAATTTAACATGCTTTAAACCATCCCGGCAAAGTAATAAGGAAGTCTCCATAACAAAGATGTTTCAGAGACATTTTACCTTTCCATCATTTTCAGTAATACAAAAGATGTGCTTACATCATAATCTA
This sequence comes from Haliotis cracherodii, assembly GCF_022045235.1. Lineage (NCBI taxonomy): Eukaryota > Metazoa > Mollusca > Gastropoda > Lepetellida > Haliotidae > Haliotis > Haliotis cracherodii. The sequence goes on along the minus strand of NW_027266319.1, from coordinate 51,116,910 downwards.
GTCTTTCAACAGCATCCCAGAAGTGTCTGTGAAACATCCTTGCCAAACCTGTACTGTCAAAAATGAGATAACGAAGTTGTATAGTATTCTCTTTATTTGGAGTAATAACAGCAATAACAAGTAGCCAGAGGTGGACATCATCAACAGAAGATATCATTATATGGTAGCCATCATATGAAAGTGGAAGTCATCATATGAAAGTGGAAGTCATCCTCGTCCTGGCAGGGGTCGTCATGGAAGCTGTCCTTCAAGAGGCTGAAATGGGATCAAATGTTATTGTATATCAGTGACATAATGAGTGAGTGAGTATGGTTTTACGCCGCTTTTGCGCAATGTTCCAGCAATATCACGGCGGGGGACACCAGAAATGGGCTTCACACAATGTACCCATGTCGTGAATTGAACCCGTGTCTTTGGCGTGACGAACCATCTTTAACCACTAGGCTACCGGACAGCCCCAATCAGTGCCATAAACTAATTACTTTATGTCAGACGTCAAGGAGTGAGTGAGTGAGTATGGTTTTACGCAGCTTTTAGCAATATTCCAGCAATATCACAGCGGGGGACACCAGATATGAGCTTCACACATTGTACCCATGTCGGGAATCGAACCCGGGTCTTTGGCATGACGAGCGAACGCTTTAACCACTAGGCTACCTGACCGCCCCCAGACGTCAAGGAGACTCATTAAAAACTATTACAAAAATTACTTTTGGGGGGCTACAAAATTACGGATGTTATGGTCAAAGAAACAAACCATGGCTCATTCACTTGAAGGCATTCCTAAGCGTGCAGATCTTCTTGCTCACCACAAAGTTCCAGTTGTTTTTTCTTTGCCAGTTTCAGAACTGATGAAAAAAATAACATGTTACACTGGATGATAAATCAAAGCTTCATAATTCATGATACAGTAAAAATAAATTGCAAACAAGATAAGCGCATTAAAATTGCACTCAGGTGAAATGGTTCCAGTCCAAATGTATGATGACTTGAAAGTTACAAAACTTACCACTTGTACCAAAACTAGATTTTAAATGATGTCAATTAGTTAACATCTTGTGATTAGATATTCACTTAATATTGATATGTCCATGTAAGTTGACCAAAGCATTACACATTCAAATGTCATTGTGTTCTAGAAAATTGTAAAAAAAATGGTTTTGACATTCACAAGTACTCATATTGGCTAAAAGGTTAAACACAGGAAAGATATTTAGATTGTAAAACCTATTGATTCCTTACTATGATTCTGATATTAAATTATAAAAATTAAACCTTTACCTTACAAGTCTGTGTGTGCACTTTGTAAGTACCAGTTAGTTTCATAACTTATTTAGTTACAGTTCCATTAACCTGAAATGAAATTTACCTGACACTTAACAAAGATACTGACCTTCGAGTACCACATCGGTGTCGGTAGCATCGTAAAAACACCAAGTTGCTGGCCACCAGGCAGCAACTGGCTTCTTTTCCTTGATCCCTTCTCGTGAAACAGGCACATCAGCAGGAGTTCACGTCTTCCTATGAAGTATCGTTCCTTTTTTGTCTTCAAAAATCACCACAAGGAAAGGGGCTGAAAAATCAAGTTGCATTCATTAATAACCTAAAACTAAAAGGCGGGTATTGCTGGTCACAAAACAAAGTTGACACAGGCAACTTTGCCAAAATTTCAACAACCTGGTGCCAGTCCAAAACGTAATTCAGGATCTATACCGCGATGGCGATGGAGCATGTCGACGGGGAAAACGATAAGTCCACAACATTTACTGGGAACATATATCTATTTCAAACAAACGTTACAAAACATGAGTTTCCCTTACTTACGAGTTCTTAAAAAAATATCAACCAACATCCTCGTTATAAAACAGCAGGTTACAAAATGGCGGCGATTTCCGTACTAATTACCATACAACAATGGACATTTGTTTGTTCAAAAAAACTAAGTTTTAATTTCAAATACAACTTAAGATAAATAGAGTTTAACATAATACAAATATATAATTTGTTATCTATTAATTCAATAATTTTATAAACTTATAACTACAGTCTGCAATCATATTTCACATTTCAGTGACCAGATACATAATTTGTTTTGAAGAAATAATTTTTTATCTCAGTCCCACATCGGTGCTCTCCGTACATTTTACGGAGAACCACGATGTGATCGAAACATGAAATCTGAAAGGCCTGCGCAATATTACAAAATTAAATCTGCGCCTATTATTTTTCATAAATAGTCCCAAATTAGATCAGTTTGGGGTTCCAAATTAGAACATAAATTTACGATTTATAAATTGAGCTTGAAAAAAGATTTCTCTTTCAGCGAATGCTAAAACTAAGTTCAATATCTAAGTGAGAATTGGTTTGAATCAGGGGTCGTTTTGGTGGATTTATTTAGCATAATTGTTATGGAGACAATATAGAGAGCTATATTTTAAAAATATATTTATGTAACACAAACAGATCTAAAGTGTACCTACCGTTTGTTCAGGAACATATACGTTGTCATCCTTGCTGAACTCAGAGTCGGCGTAGATTCTATCTCGATGAAGGTTTGGTGACTTTCTTTTTCAGTTTTTGCTTCTCTTTCAAATTATTATTTTTTATCGATAGATTAAAATATTATTCACTAGATCTATTTCCCGCAATGTTATTGAAAATAGAATTCTCCGACACACACTTTGACAATGGGTCCACATCGAACAAGTCAAAGAGCAAAATAAAAACGTGTCAATCAAATCTTTAGATTATATTTTACAAAGTAATAAATGAAATCAACAAAATTATTCATCTGTCTAAAAGTTGTCAAACTTAGATATAAGTTATCATTTCCATCTTTTCGTGCGATCGCGTGTGATGCGAGTCAAATGGCATCGCGGCTTTTAATAGTTTTATCGCCTCGATTTCTCCACAATGTTTAATGCCAAATATATGCAAGAAAAATCTTTGTCTCAGCTCGTAACCGATACATCCACGAAGTTTCATATTTTTAATATAGATCGCGATTTCCTGCTTAAAACGTTCAGAACAACACGATTTAACAAAAACCTTTCGTCAAAGTCTGATATACACGAGTACCGTTGCTGTAATTGGTTGTATAAGGTCACGTGCTCAATTTGACCAATCACGAATCTTATAGCAGATTTCGGCAAGAAAGCGTCACCAGAAACCAATAAAATAGCATGTTATAGTAATGTAAATACTCAAGGCGAGTTGACTATCGTGTAGATGACAAAATAAACGTTGAAGATAATGGTGTGTCACATGGTACGTGTTATTTATGCGAAGCTTCGAAAACGGAGATATTTCTTCATGCTACAGAGTGGACAGCCACTGTCATCGGGAAAATGATGACAGATATTATTAATAATTCTTTTGAAAATAATTTTCCGATTAGAGTCTAGATCTACGTATACAATAAATATGAAAAACAACAACAACAATAAATAGGTAGATCCACGGACGTATATATACGTCTTTGGTAGATCTAAGTTCTGAAAATCGTCAAATTTTTGTTTCCTCTGTCCTTATTCTGGACGTTATGAATGTGTTAGCTTGGATTATTTTTATTTACAACACACTTAATTTAGTTGTAAATGCATCATTTAAATAATGTGATAAACATAACTTTCATTTGGGGGGGGGGGGGGGGGGGGGGGTTGTTGAAGAGGGACCACACCCAATGGACACAGAACAGCTACAATTAAAATATACCAGTTGTGAACAGAAGCTCATAAATCCTGAGACTATTATAACTGGTATTGCAGTACTTACTAAGGTACAAAGACAATGAGTAACTTGAGTGATGTGTTTGAATTTTCTGATTGATCATTCATTCTAAGTATAATCTAACTTGAATAAACACTATGACAGTCACTTGACTTGTATTTGAATTATGATTATAACCATTAAAACAGCCAATCATGTATTTCCTGGCACCCCTAAAAATGTAATGGCACACTTAATTTGGCATAATTGTGCCCATTGGCAAACTTGAAATAAATTTAATTTCGATCCCTGTTATGTATATCTTGAGCCACAAATCAGCCACTATGTCTACAAGTAATATTACTATATGTTGCCTTTTCTTATATACCTTTTTCTGAGGAGACTGTTATGTGGCACACGGACACTTTACTTTCTGATTGGAATTTATGAATATATTGTACATTTCTTTCTTTTTTCTGATTATTGCATACTGATAATTCCTGCATTTGTTTTAACTGTATTTAATAGAAATATACCTCGAAGCATTAATTGTGTTGGGTATTTAATTATTAATGTCCTTGCTGACATATATAGGATTTCTAATTCATTGCATGTGAATGTTTTAGATAAAGAGCTTTAGTATTATCCTTAAAGAAAATTCAAAATGTATTGATCTGTATCAATTGAAAGGAAGTCTTTGAAAGATATACACTTACAATATAGTTTTGGCTAGTGAGGATGCATTCACATCATTGCAAACTGGTTATCAAGTTGCCTTGTGAGGAAGTCTCTGAATAGTCTTTGCAAAGTTCTTTCGAAGATTTCCACAAGCAAAGAAGACTCCACAGTATCTTTTCAATTTTGTTTATTTGTAAAGAAGTCTCCGAAAAGTCCCCACAAATGTTTTTGTGGAGTCTTCGTTAGTGAGAATGCACTCAATACATCCTTGCAAACAGTCAGCTATTTTATTGCCTTATGAGGAAGTCTCCGAATAGTCCTCACAAAGTCTTTGTGGGGTCTTCGCTTGCGAGGATGCACTGATACATCTTTGCAAACCTTCAGCTACTTTATGGCCCTTCTGAGGAAGTCTCTGAATAGTCTTTGCAAAGTTGTTTTGTAGGTCTTCGCTAGAGAAGACGTATCGGAGACATCTTAAGAGATCTCCTAAGACATCCCCTGCTAGTGGAGATGCACTAGAAACGTCATAGGTAGGTTAATGCCTTTGTGGGGAAGTACTTGATTATTCCCCAGAATAGTCTTCGATGGGTCTCTGCAAAGTCTCGGCTAGCCGAGACCATAAAAATTGGCTAAAATCCCACAAAAGATGCATCGGGACGGTCTCGGGGCGGTCTCGGGGCGGTCTCGGGTACATCTTTTCTGGTTTTTTTTTTTGTAAGGGTTTCGTCCATACCTTGCAAATTCCAAATTCACAGTCTACACTGATCATATAGCATTGAAATGGCTGAAATCCATCAAGGATGCCACAGGTAGGTTAGGGCGATGGTCCTTGGAACTTTCTACCTACACTTTTGACATTGTTCACCGCAGCGGCAAAGCCAATGGAAATGCCGATGCTCTCTCACGTAGGGAATATGAGGAAAATATTAACTGTAATGATCAGACAGAAGAAGATGCTGAGAAAACAGTCTTCTCAGTAACTTCAACTCAGCAAAGCAAATCAACTAGCAGTACCACAATCTTGCCAAACACCCATTCATCCACACAAGTCACACAGACAACTCAGACTGAGGATATTTGCACACCTATTGTCAATCACTTAGAATCAGACACACAGACAACACATTGGTCAGTCACCTTTGAATATGAAGAGGATTATCAGTCAGTACCAGTTAATGTTGTCGCAGCATTACATGCTACAAATCCTGATGTTACCCAAGACGCATTGGTTGAAGTAAGTATAAAAGAACATCCAAATTTACGTCACCTACAAAGGATTTGTCCAGATTTCATCCAAATCTTTGACTACAAAGAGGATGATGTCCTTCCACAAAATGAAAAGAATCGTCAAAAGATTCTTATCGAAGCCAATACTTTTGAAATTGATGAAGGCATCCTATACAGATTCGTTCCACAAAGACAGAAAGGCCATGCAGACAAGTTCATTCAACAGCTGGCAGTCCCAAGAACCCTCAGAAATCAAGTCCTGCAATCCTATCATGACTCAGAGTTTGGCGGTTGCCACCATGGGAAAGAAAGGATGCACAACACCATGAGACCTAAGTACTACTGGCCCAAAATGTACAGTGATATTGCTACTTATGTCCAGACATGTGAGGTATGTCAACAGACCAAGAGGCACTACCATGGCAAGAAGGCACCACTTCGTCCACTACCTGTAGAAGAGGTCTTCACCCGATGGCACGTTGACATTCTCGGTCCCCTGCCAACAACACCAGATAAGTACAAGTACATTTTGGTCATCACAGATGCATCATCTAGATGGTGTGAAGCTTTTCCACTTTGGGCCCAAGAAGCCAAAGAAGTAGCAGATGTTCTCGTCAGAGAAATATTTTGTCGGTATGGCGCACCAAGGACCTTAATTTCAGACAGAGGTCAGAACTTCATGTCCAAACTTATCAAAGCAATTTGTGAACTTTTGGCAATTAAATTTACCCATACCAGCCCATACCATCCTCAAACTAACAGCTGCGTAGAAAGGCTCAACTCTTATATCAATCAATCACTAAGAGCCTACTGTAACAAGTCTCAAAATGATTGGCCCCGTTTTATTCCTGGCATCATGATGGCCTATCGGATGGCCCCAAATTCATCAACACAAAAATCCCCATATGTCATGCTTTTTGGCCGAGAAATGAGAGCTCCACAAGATGTAGCATTAATTCCAAAAGAAAATTTAGGCCACAATAACAAAAGTTATCTTTCCAATTTGCTTGAGGAGCTTGAAATCACTAGAACAATCGCAGCTGAAAACACTGCTCGGGCTAAGGAGGTGTATTCAGAACAATATAATAGAAAAGCTAAAGAACCAGAATTCGCCCCAGGTCAAAGAGTTTGGCTTTACTGTCAAAAAGTTGAAAAAGGCCTTTCCAACAAATTAACCAAAAAGTGGTATGGTAGCTATTATATCGTCCAAACAGGTCCAAATTATACCTACAAACTACGCCGAAGTTCTGACGACAAAATACACAAACCACTGGTCCATGCCAACCGTCTGAAGCCATATTTTGATCCTGCTGATCGTCCACAGTATACTCCAGAACCATACCTCAATGACACCAGTAACATAGATTCAGGAGTCATGGATGACAATGAGGAACCAGTCAGTGATTCACAGCCTGACAGCAACAATTCCCCATCAACAAGTTCAACTTACCAGGCTACTGATCAGTCACCTCCACAACAGAAAGGTAAGAAGGTCAATTCCAAAACAAAGGCAGGTACTTCCAGCAACAAGAGTCCGAAGCAAAAGAACCCAACAAAGAAGAAAAACCCTGCTTCAAGTACAACAGAAAAACCTACCAGTCCCACGGCAACAATGAAGGAAAATCATGCCACACCAGGTCCTAGTGCTCCAACCAAGGTAAATGAAAAGGTAAACAAAGGGAAAAGAGGAGTGAATAGTAAGCATCACCAGCCCAAATCCAGAAAACAACCCGACGACAGCCAGGTACAACCTCCAAGTCCAACATCAGGTAATCAAACCAAGGATATCCCTCAGGTCTTCAATCCAGAGGACATCCACTCAATTGTTAGTTCCAAGAGAGCAAATGGCAAAATCTACTACAGAGTAAAATGGAAGGATCCAGAAAGAAGAAACACATGGGAGTATGGCAGCAGCATTCCAGACTCCATTCGGAGAGAATTTCACCTCAAAAGAAGTATGTCAGGAAAACGTCGAAAACGTCCACTGAAGAATCATAAGTTTTTCGACCAAAAGGAAACAGCGCAAGACAATAAATCAGTCAATGTTCTGTCAGGTAATTCAATGTCAGGGAATGTCCAGCAAGTCAACACCAAACCATGCATAGAATTAGATGTCAAACCATATCTGTATTTTCCAAAACACCTACGAAAAATAGATCATAAAATAGAAAGAGTTCTGGGCATTGAAATTATTCAAGGAGACTGCTATGTCAAGGTCTTATATAAAGGATTTCCTGATACTGACTTCACATGCTATTTTGAAAGTGTTCCTCCCCACCTCATACAGCGCTACCTTGATGATAGCTGGGAGGATCTCCGTAATTGGTCCTGTCTAGAAGATAATCCTCGATATGATCCAGAGGAAGCACCAATTTATAAATCCAAAAGGGTTATTTTTCCACATGAAGACTTTGGAAACATCAACACCTTTTACTACCGTATTTCACTCACAGACATTAGTCCCCATGGACCATACCAGGATCAACTCGCCGTACATACCGAACAATGCCAATTGAACATATTCTTGATCAAAATACAAAATCTCCTGAATAAACGGTGCAAATCACGAAACAGCTATTAGCTGTATCTTGTTATGTTTACTTGTGTCCAGTCTTTTCACTATGGGTTGCCAGTTGAGAACAAATGGCATCAGCCTGATCATCTGAGTTATTTGTATCACAGCAAATTTTGAGCATTGACCTGATCAACCAATCTCAAAAGCGAAGTGAAATGACACAAACCAAACCATACTGCGAATCGAAACCCAAACCGCACCGAAGTGAAGCAAACTTTACTGCGAATCGAAACCCAAACCGCACCGAAGCGAAGCAAACCGTACTGCGAATCGAAACCCACACCGCACCGAAGCGAAGCAAACCATACTGCGAATCGAACCCAAACCGTACCGAAGCGAAGCAAACCATACTGCGAATCGAAACCCAAACCGCACCGAAGTGAAGCAAACCTTACTGCGAATCGAAACCCAAACCGCACCGAAGCGAAGCAAACCGTACTGCGAATCGAAACCCAAACCGCACCGAAGCGAAGCAAACCGTACTGCGAATCGAAACCCAAACCGCACCGAAGCGAAGCAAACCATACTGCGAATCGAAACCCAAACCGCACCGAAGCAAAGCAAACCTTACTGCGAATCGAAACCCAAACCGCACTGAAGCGAAGCAAACCATACTGCGAAGCGAAACCCAAACCGCACCGAAGCGAACAAACCATACTGCGAATCGAAACCCAAACCGCCCCGAAGCGAAGCAAACCGTACTGCGAATCGAAACCCAAACCACACCGAAGCGAAGCAAACCGTACTGCGAATCAAAACCCAAACCGCACCGAAGCGAAGCAAACCATACTGCGAATCGAACCCAAACCGTACCGAAGCGAGGCAAACCATACTGCGAATCGAACCCAAACCATACCGAAGCGAAGCAAACCGTACCGAAGCAAAATAAACCAAACCCTATCACATTGAACCGAACGAAAATCAAAGCGAAACAAACCAAATAGTTACGAAAACTAACAAAGAATTCTAAAAAGGATATACACCTTTCTAAAACCTTTTGTATACCGTATTAGTGTAATAAATCGATGCACTTGTTATATGCACATGCACATATATGTATATATAATTCGTCTAATGATTGTATCCAAAAATAGAAGGATATTACTATTTTTCTCATTATATACTTTTGTAATTTGCCGCCAATACATTCTTCCTGGCCATGACACCGTTTAGTAATAATTATGTACTGATCTTTTACATCATAATTATCATATTTGTTTTATTTTCTAGTTATTACAGACAAACTGAGGAAGTATTTATATATGACATATTATTTGAACATGCTAACTCTCTTTTCTTTGTTTCCATGTAAAACCTCCATGGACACAGCTTACTATCTTACAACCCCAATCCAGGATGTGGAACTCAAGGCCTCCTACATCACCCATAAAACCACCAGTACAGAGTGCCAAGACAAACCAGCTCCACATCCAGATTCCCTGATGACAGCATTTTTATATTATGTTTTCCTTATATCAAAGAGACTCCATAATAATTATTATTCACTACTACCAGTTTAACTTTATACATTGTCCATCTAAGCCTTCATTATTTTTATTTTTACACGTTTGGGGTCCAAACTTTTTCAGACGGAGGGGAAGTTATCATGGTACAACTTTTATACTAAGTTATCTTATAATAATTAGATCTACATCAAGTGCTTTTATCATGGTGTAATATTTATACACCATTTCATTTAATTATAGTTTAGCAAGTAATAATTATCATCAGGTAAAATGCATACATAAAATATCAGTAGTTTCAGTTATAGCTTTTTAGATGGTTGCTAGCCTAAGGTGTCAAGATCCCATCTCCCAGACAAACGATATGTCTACATAGTCTTATAGATTACCTGGAACTATTTTATTTAAGTATATCTGTCATCACCTACCAGGGTATATTAGAATAACATTACTTCAATTAAGACTCATTAAGGATTAGCCCCCATACAAGTTCGTCTATAGGGCATTAAGGATTAGCTCCCACACAAGCTCATCTATATAGTGACACCCTAATCTCTTTCAAAGCATCCAGTAAATATGTCAACAAGATTAGTGCCAGTCCAACAGGATAAACAGGATTTAGTATTCCCCTCTGTCTAGCCATCCATTTAGCATAGGACACAACCAATCGTGTATCAACCAATCACATTCCTTTCTATTGTTCAAACTTTCATTAAATACATACTGTAGCCAAGTTCTAGCAGAGAAGGGGTTTGACTCTCTTACAAAGCAGACCTCTCTCCCACAGCCCAGAGTGTGTACCGACTCTCTGTGGCACCCTCAGTTATTTCTAAGTATATTGTAAATTGTTAATTGTTCTTGTAAATAAAATTGTGATTAGTCTCCTGTGACTCTGGCTCTTTGCTGACTAATTCCCCAAGAAAACCAGCACGTCATTTGGAAGGTATTGTTCACCTAGAACAGTTCCATGATAACTTCGTGAATATGCAGCAGTGCCTGAGAAACAAGACTATTTTCTTTTGAGCCTTACCTTCACCAACTGTTCCTGCAGCAGTCGGTCCAGTGAATATGTTCTGCGTCTTGACGAGAGTGACGGCTCTTGGGGCATCACCTATAAACCAGATTTCAATGACAATAGCTTTACACTGATTAATATTTAACAAATTATCTACAAATAATAACAAGGCAATAACCTGTGTAGCACACCTTCTACAGGAGACATTATGTGTGTAAAAAATGTTGCCTTAACATACCAAGTGTTAAATTTTCATGTTTTGTATGGTGTTCAAATCACAACTTAATTCAATACCCCAGCGGGGATTCCTGGTTAGAATTGGTCCCAGCAACCTATGCTGGTCAAAATGGATTAAATGGTCAAGCTCGGGACTTGGTTGACAGCTTGTCATTGTGCCTCAACAACATGGATTGTTAATCATGTATTATGGATGTATAGCTTGTTGCTGCTAATTTATGATGATGATGATGATGATGATGTTAACTTGTAGTAACATTATTTTACTGAATGCTTTATATTTCTTTTAACACAACATCACAAAGTCCGAGAAAATCTATTGTCCAATTTTTAAGTCCTTCATAGTGGCGTGCATTTTGGAATAAAATGGATGAAATGTTGTCTCCTGTCAAATAAATACAAACACTACATGATTACTTTTGTGGCTAGGCTTTGGTTGTAGTTTGATTCATAACTCAATTATTAATGGAACAGAGCAAGGCAGTCTGTCTTAGAAGTATTGCCCCTATATTGTTGGATTCAGGTTTTTGATTGAACTGGGGGCACGGGTGGCCCAGTCGTCTAAGGTGCCGCGATTCGCAGTGCAGAGTTGTGTCCCTTGGCCTCGCCAGAAACCTATGATTGTGAGTTTCGAATCCCGGTTCGCCCCGATTATGTTTCTAGGTTTGTCAGCACTATACCCGTGCTCGTGGGTTTCACCGAAGTGGTAAACGTCTGAGACCTGCATCACTTCGGGCTTTCCTCCCATATTAAGCTGACACGCCGTGATATGACTGGAATACTGTTAAAAGCGGCGTTAAACCCAAATCACTCACTCACTCTTGATTGAACTAGGTCAAGAAACTAGGTTACTTGTACTTTGTCAGATGAATCGGTAAATGTACCTGAGTCTGCATTCAGCGGAATACCTTCTGAGGTGATGAGCTCCATCTCAGCTTTAGTTCTTTACCCAGCTATGTCATGCAGGGATGAAGTTGACACTTTCAGGTCCATCTGAACAAACAAGCAAGTTTCCATGTAACATAAAAATGCAATGGCATCACTTGTAAAGAAGATATGTATTTCTTATGAATCCTCTACATCTTCCTGTGTGTGCTGGATTTCAACATCTACTTTTTAGCTGCTCTAGCACATGGTTAAGTAATCACATTAATTCTTTAAAGTCGTTTATTATTACTATTTACTACAACTAGAAATCGTTTATTTGGCTGTTTATGGGGCTTGTATTATGTGAGTATTATGTTGGTGTTTGGTGTTTGTTGTGAGTCTCTCTGGTGTTGTCTGCTTCTCCATCTACGTGTGAGAAGTGTGGCGCTTCATGGTGTCTGTAGACCCTCATGCTTCTTGTTGGAAGTGCAAAGATATTCACCGCACAGAGGAGAAATGTTGCGAGCTTTGCACTTCCTTCTCTAAGAAGAACTTTACCACCTCCTCAGTCTTTGGTCCCTTCATGAGCCGATGGAGTCACCTCCACTCAGACATGAACAGACAGGATTTGTTGACACCCCCTCAACAGTACCTATCTTCAATACTTTGTTTTCGCGTGACCATCTTGCACAACCAAAGTCATCTGTCATGCAAATGACAATCTTCTCTGTGCCAAAATGGATGATAAGTTGCGACTGCCGTCCATTATGCTGCCAACCAATATGACACAAGGATTTCTGTTTTCTCAACTACCATCCATCAACAAAGACTTTTACAGTCTCATCAGATCAACTTGACTAGGATGAGTGTTCCTATGACAAAGTTCAAGGACTTGGAATCAGTCATTCGCCTTATACTGGAGATGGGCGCCTATACTACTTGGCCAAAGTGGGGTCTATCATGTCCTACACCAATGCATAACCCCCAAGAGTCATACATGGGTCTCTCAGCAAATACGCCAGTTAGTATGACATTGGACCAAGTTGCCTTTGCCTACTCCACCTTGGAGGCAAATTCTCTACCTTTATTACATCATCGCCATAAATCCTGTATTTTGACTGCAATCAAACCAAAATTAAACTTTCAGATTTTCAACTGAAGTCCTCTTCACTGTCAGGTATACATAACTAGTTGTACCTGTAATAGCACTTTGGACTAACTCTTCTATGGGCAAAGGTGGGGAAAACCTCGCTTCTTTCCTGTGTGTGCACAGAGTAAACATCTCTGTTGCAGCAGCTCCAACTCTAGCTAATCTGGTATGGGGGATATGAATTTAGGCAACTGGTTGTTGAAGTGGGTTGTGAATAGGTCAAGGCCTGGGGTTCGGTAATGGTGGATGTCGCTGTCCAAATCTGGGGCTGATGAGATGGAGGACATACCATGGGTCCCACTCTCTGAGTAGCTGAAACAAGAAGGTTGCAACTTGTCCCTATGGCATTGGAAGGAAGTAAAAGCCAGATCCAGATTTGTGCCCTCATCTGTAAAGACCTTCTTAGGTGTCAGGCTAAGAAAGTTTGAAGTGGGACTGGAGACCACAAACTCAGAGAGCCTGTCCTTAGAGAAGCTAAGACCCAGTTGATCCACAATCCAGGAAAACATGTCCGAAAGATCGGCGATATCATAATCACAGGGAGAGGAGACTGATGACGGTGGATCCCTGAGTGCAGTGGGTCTGAGACAGAATCCAGACCAAAAGGAGTGCTAGTCGGTGAGGACGTTGGTAGTGTAGGAGTCCTTGCTGAGGGGAAGCCACGTTGATCCAGCAACCAAGACATTGCGTGGACCAGTGTCTGAAAGTTTGAGTCAGGTAAAGAGGAAGAGTCTGTGCGATGATTCAAAGACGTAGGGAGAATCCATGTGATCATTAGTTGGAGAGCGCTGAGGTCGTCGAGGTTGAACAGGTGAATGGACAGTCCTTCAGGTAGAATGGATTTTAGATCCTTGACGACGGTGTTCCCTAGGAGAGCGAGGATGAACCGGAGAAGAATGACGACCCGAGGTCTCATGGTGGCTTACCGCTCTGTTGTCCTGACATTCATATTTAGAAGAGGAAGATAATCCCTTTGGTTATGGTGGTCAGTCGAATCCCTGCAGTCAAAAGAGGGTGAACAAGTCTGGGAGCTACGTCGCACATCATCTCTCAGACGTTGAGACGATGAGAGGTCTGTTGATCCTGAGAGAAGCATTGATCCGAGGAAGAATGACAATCTTATGACAATCTGTGTGTCGACCATGAAAAGCTGCAGGTCCAGTTCTTGATCAGACAAGGTATTGATGTATCGATGTGTTGATCTGTTGATGTATCAATATGTTGATGAATCCTTAGGTATCGATCTGTTGAAGTGGCAATCTGCCGATCCTCAGAGGTACGATCTGGCGGACATGGTAGTCCATCAAAGAAAGGCGGCTTGTCAATAATGGTTAAGTAGAGCGATCTGGTGAAGTGGCAGACAACATTACAGTCCGGTGGTCAGTTGAAAACAAGACAACTGTAGGTTTCATTGAGCTGCAAGGTGCGTGGTCCGGACAGAGGCTGGAAAGTCGACAGTCAAAAACAAGTGAGAGAGCAAGTTCTAACCAATGGAAAGCAATGTAACTGTCGCTGAAGAAGACCTTTCTTCTTTCTTTTTGTAAGAAGATGAAGGCACAGTAACATGGGATAACACAATTTGTTTGGGTTTCTTTGCGGAGGAAGGACCATGCTCGGAATCTTTATACAACGCCTTGAACTGACAATCAGCCGCCCTTTTTGTACACTTGCGAAGGTAGTTTTACAAGTGGGCCCTGGATTTATTTGCGATTTGTCTCAATCATCCGCTTTCAACTTATGGCAGCCCAGTACAGGATCCATTTGCACTCCAACTGGACACTCCGTCCATGAGCTGGACCGGTCTCTTCACTTATACATACCCTCCTTGGGCTCTCCTGGACTAGATGATAAAGAAAATAGAACTATCACATGGCGTGATCATTCTGATGGCACCAATCTGACCGAGGTGTCCATGGTTTCCTAGGCTACTATCACTTCTAATGGAAAATCCCCTACCTTTACCACATCACAGAGATCTATGTCAATCCAGGTCGGACATACTGTACAACAATCTCACCAGTCTACATCTAACTGCCTGGAAATTATCTCGCAGAATATGCAAGCCTCTGGATTCTCAAAATCTGCCTCTTCCACTGTTGCCTGATCTTGGAGACCTTCATCTTCCCTTATTTGCGACAACAGATGGGACAAATTCGTCCAGTGGGGAAGACAATTAGAATTAGATGATACCCAATTACCATGCCAATGGTTGCTGATTTTTCTCCTACATCTGTGACAAGATAAGTTTCGCCATGTGACAATTGAGGGCTATAGATTCGCCCTTCACTCAGTACTTCAACAGGACAGATATTCTATCAGCAACCACCCCATTTTGAATAGACTCATCGTCTTTTCTTTATTGTTCGTTCTTTCTAACAGAACAATTCTAGTCCCTTGCAAACAATACACTGCTACATGAGGCAAAGAAAGCTGATTTCCTCTTACCTATGTCGACTTCAGCCAGAGTTTCTGAACTATATTGAAAGGCCAAAGAAACGTCATGTGGATGTATCATATAAATATCTTTAAAGACATCGGAGAAAGTCAGTGTTTGACCCACATGAAATTAACAGTCTGGAGAATGTTTTTGCGAATTGTGAATTTGGGGAGGCACCCCCCCAGCTGGGGGGTTCAAAATCAGTACCTGGTGTGGCCACCACGGGCGTTGACTACAGCCACACATCTCCTGTACATGGAGTGGACTAGCCTGTTGATGAAGGCCATTGGGATATGGGCCCATATCCTCAGTAACCCTACACGCAGTTCTGCTGCAGTTGTCAACCTTGGGCGTAAGTCGTTGAGTCGGCATTGGATCTCATCCCACAAATGTTCATTGGGATTCAAAATCCGGACTGAGGGCAGGCCAAGGCATGATTTGGATGTTGTGCTGCTGGAGGAAGTCCCTGGTGACTCTGGCAGTGTGGGGACAGGAGTTGTCTTGCTGAAAGGTGTGGTTTTGATGACAGGGGAAAAAAAGGCATGATATGGGTTTTGAGGACTTTGTTAATGTAGCGGAGAGCTGTGATGCCATTACCTATGCCTGGACCAATATTCTGAAAGACCACAGGTCCCACTCTCTGGTTCAGTCCGATACCACCCCAAACCATGATGCTTGGTCCGCCCCGCGGGTCTAGTTCCATAACACAAGCATCAGCATAACCTTCACCCCTCCTTCGCCAGACCCTGACTCTGCCATCCACCGTTGAAACACAGTAGCAACTTTCATCAGTGAAGATGATTCTTCTCCATTGCTGTTGATGCCAATTTTGATGCTGCCTGGCCCATTGCAGTCGGGCCTGTCGATGACGATCTCTCAGGATGGGTACATGAGCAGGACGTTGGCACGAGATGTTGTTGGCAGTTAGGCGACGTTGGACTGTACTATCACTGATGGCACGCTGGTGGTTGCTAATAGTTTGCCGAGCTGTTTCAGTGGCTATTTGGAATCGGTTCTGCAGATGTTGGCGTATCATGAACCGATCTTGTCTGGGAGTAGTGATTCTAGGACAACCACTACGCGGTCGGTTGTCGGTGGTGTTGGTGGTGTTGTGGCGATGTTGCAAATGATATATCGTTCTGACGTTGACATTGAATGCATTTGCAACGACCTGTGCACACTGGCCTGCTTGCAGTCTTCAGATCGCTTGTTGTCTCTCATTTCCTGATAATCTTGGCATGGCTGATGAATCGAAATATTTAACGGAAGTCAGCTTAACAGTTTTGGGTGTCTTTTATACCCATACATCATGTTTTTGACAAGACTTTTCCGCAGCTGAGTCCCATTGCACTTTTGTAGGCTGTGTTTGGGGCAAAGTACTCCATTTTAAACTCAATTGTTAAATGGACTTTAAGGCAACAAAAAGAAGCAGTAGAATGTTCAATGAGTTTTTTTACCACAGAACATGTAACTGCCAGTGTCTTTTAAGTTTTATCAGTATTTTCAGAAGTGACGTTTCTTTTGCCTTTCAGTGTACATGCTCTATTGTCTCCTATCATTGTTGATATTTCAAAGAATACTCCCTCTTTTACATCAGAAGTACTCCCTCCCACCTCCCCAATAATCTGTCCCTAGTGATTGATTTCAGGAAAAAAAGAAGTGAGGTTTTTCCCGCCTTTGTATCTTGGAGGGGTGACAGTGAAGAGGACTTGTGTTTAAAAAATCTGAAAGTTTAATTTTAGTGTGATTGCAGCCAAAATACAAGATTCAAGGCAATGATGTAATAGAGGTAGTATTCTTAGAATGATTAATATTGTTTTGATATTTGAAAGCTTTGAAGCTTCAGCTTTCATGCTTTTAAAAAGCATAAGAAGGGTATACAACTTTCTGAACAGCTCTTAGTTCTATTCATAATCCTTCAGCACCTTGAATTAATTTGAAACCCAAAACAAAATACAGGGTTTTCGAGACTCACAAATATGTGTACCTTGTGCACATATGCATACACTGCTTATTTTTGACAGAAACGAAGCTGTGTGAGGTCCAGCTGAAGAAAATGTTGTTCCAACCAGTTGTGAAGCCGACCCTCTCACAGTTGCCACGTGATCAACCAGAAACAATGACATCATGGAATCTTCATATCACTGCTTGTCACACTTAATTTCATCTGAGGATATCGTGCAGAGGCAGGTCTGCGACGGGTGGGCCTTTAGACATAGTAATGCAAGATACGAGTACAAATGGGAAAAATATTAAGACTTTACTAAAAAATTTAAATTATCCTGCATTACTCCTAAATGCATCTGTATCAGACAGTATGGCAGAGGGCAAACCTTCAGATGTCGCCCTCAGTGACATAAACTCTGCATTAGTTCCCGGCAGTTGTTGAATGCATCACATTGCACAGATCTGCAGCTACTTTTTGGAGGTCTTAAAGACAACTGACAGTCTTGGAGTGACGGATGTAAACTCACAGTGTGAACACAGGGCACAATAAGAATTTCTTGTCATCCTCGGCTCGCACAACCAATGATAATAGTGGGATGGTGACAGACTGGCCAGGCTGTCCCAGTAGTTGTAATGAAAATTCTGGCTCAAGGGGAACACGCAAACACCCAAGTATCACAATCAGATCCCATGCAGGAGGGTGAAACTTGACCTCTGATTTTTTGAGCGGAAGGAGCTTAAAAGAGCCTGCAGTACTGGGGTCTTGGTCATCTTCTGGGTCTTCTGCCAACACCGAAAACCACCAATTATGTAGGAATGGTGCTGTCTTGTAGGTGTAGCATGGTATGCAGAAAAGGGAGGTATTCAGCCTAGAATTGAAGAGACGCTATAGTGGGATCCCAATCCCTGCCTTTACAAAAAGGATTTCGTAGGGTTGCTACTTATCCTCGTAAAGGTTTCTGGTCGACGTTACGAGCACCGTAGCAACGGCCTTAACTGCCTGCGCCAGATAAACCTTAGTGCCAAACACTCTCTAAAATGAACAAGGTGTGAAGATAAAACCTGTAGCGTTGGGTGTGGTAACCGGCTGTCAAGATTGATGAATAGGTTTGGCCACCCTGGTAGAGCTAGTGGATCACTTCCCTCAAGACTTCTGGGGTCTACAAACAACCCTCTTGCGGGCAACAAGGCTCGGTTAAAGAACAAAATGGGTTGCATGTTTGCCTTGACCTTCTGCATCTCCCTGGGGAGAAGTACAGGTGGCAGAAGACTATAATTTTTAGTTCTTCCCCAGGGATGGATGAAGTCTTGTGGAGTAATGCAGGATAAGTTAAAAAAATTCTGCATTCTGAAGGACGCACAATAATATTGATTGTACCTACAGTGCATCAAGAGCAGTTATAGGTGTCTGTCATCTCATACATAAATCATGACCACTAATGATCATTAATTCATTTCAGGCTCAAAAGTAATTATCCAAACGTACTGTGCACTACACCATTTCATTACTTTACAGGACCCTCATTTTGCCTGCAATAACCCTTAAAATTGATCATTTAGAGTACCCTGGACTTTTTAAGTCAAGGTTAAACCCTGAAAATGTATTGAAAACAAGACAAAATGAGCATGGCTAACTAATCCCCTTCGACTTTGACTCCCAACATATTTCTAATTTCAAACCATTAAAAAAAAGCATTATTTTCTCAGGAAATCCACTTAGCTAAATCAAACTTTACACTGTACCTCTTCTTTTAGTATCGAAATGTTCCCAAAATTTAAAAGAATCCATACTGTAGTTTTTCAGATATAGGTCGCACAAATGTTTCAGTAAAGAAATTGTAAGTCAAAGAATGAAAAATAGCTCTATTTTTCAGAAAATCCAACTATTGAAATCCAACTTCGCACTGCACCTCTCCTATTGGTATAGAAAGTGTTCACCAAGTTTGAAAGAATCTATGCAGTAGTTTTCAAGTTACAGGTCACACAAAAACATGTTCTTCGAAGGACGGATGGAATTCCGTGGTATAACTGTATACCCCGCCCTTTCAGGTCAGGGGTAAAATAAAGATTTGTCCAAAACTTGGCGCTTGCTTTAAATGTGCCACTGGACGCTTTGCTTAGTGAACCCATATTGAAAACCAGCTCCTCAAATCCCAACGTGCACTAAATAGCGATGACTCATTTGATAAAATCAAACAAAATCAGAAGTATGTTTTTTGGGAGAGCTGGACTGTGGTCATCATTCTAAGCATTGTGTTCATACTCAAAAGCATCGTAAAGTCTGACCCCCATGTTAGTCGCTACTTCTCAAAACAACATACTGGTGACCATACACTCAGGAAACAGCTTCAACAACCTCAGATCCCTTGTTGTGTCAGATGTAGAAAAT
The DNA here is from genome assembly GCF_022045235.1 of Haliotis cracherodii. NCBI lineage: Eukaryota > Metazoa > Mollusca > Gastropoda > Lepetellida > Haliotidae > Haliotis > Haliotis cracherodii. Next base: position 51,097,217 of record NW_027266319.1, on the reverse strand, counting down.
GTATAAGTTTTCCACAAACTCAATACCCCATTACCTACACTCATGTCATCTTTCAGTCAGTGACACTACCAATGTTATTCATATAAGAAAATGAACATTTGCTCATTAATATAATCTCAAACTGACATTTAAATATACAACCTATTATTTCATACTAATGTAGCAAGAACCTGCATACTCACTGTGCATTTGCTGCAAACTACGCCCTGTCCTAGCTTGTGAGGATTGGAATGTGGCCAGGCAAGTTTTGTTTGGGTGAAATACAAGGTGGTAGTTAAGTACAAGGTTGTTGTCAAGTCACGTGCACATTTCCAACCTATGGCAAGACGCACAGTGTTTGTAAAAAAATGAGATATTCATGATTGTCGCTATGTCATCGGGTTTTTGAGTTATTGCCAGGTGGATCTACCAGTTGAAATGTTTTGTTATGTTGTTGAGATTGAAATGTGATCAAAAGACATTGGTACTGTTTCCTCAGCTCCTGTTATCCCCAGGAAGTCCCAGACCACTTCCCTGTGTGACCTTAGTCTTACTAACATGAGTTAATTTACCACATATCATGCCACCTTTCCTTTTTACAATAGTTTCCTTAAATGTGGAGAGAGGATTCATCAATTGGTGACACTCACTGCAGCCTGTACGTAATCAGATCTGGGTCATGCACAACAGAGTGAGTAGCATGAACAGTTTTTCACAAGTTCCAAGTACAGAGAGACACAATCAACAAGGTCACGCGTTATGATCACCAGCATGTCTGACAAGAACCGAGTACTGGGAATCTTTTCACAAGGTTGTACCACAAGCAGTTTCAACAATACTCACGTAGACAGTGTAGCTATCAGGTTACCATATCCACTAGGCTACCTGACTGCGCCAATTGTCAAGACTGAGATAAAAAATTGGTCCCGTCAATTAATTGTTTACAGTTACAGCCTTCGATCCATGTTATTTGTGCAATGGGGGCAAGTTTTCTCAGAAACAATTGAAGTTAGCTTATCTAAGAGATACTTATGAAGGCTGAATTATTTTTTCCAGAGAAAGGGCCTTTTGTGTGCATTAATTTCACATTTAATTTTTTTTTCTGATGACAAAAAGCGGCCCAAGTGCCTATCTCTTCTTCAGGCTTTATGGGGCTCTTTTTCATAGTTTTTGTTCACTACTATATGAACAAACAAACTTCTAATGTGCCTCATGGTGGACAGTGATAACACTGTTTTCTTATTCTCTTAAGATTAGCAGTTTTTTGGGGACATTATATTTTGGGGAGTTAGGTTAGAAGGGTGGAATTAAGAATAAGTTTAAGAAAGAATGATGTACATAGGTTTGACAGGTATTATGTAGGTTGGGAAGGGGGGAGAGTAGGGAGCATATTAAGGATGAAGGTTTACCCCCTGTTGTTGTTTTGTTAAAATAAACTTTACATTAAACTTCATTCCAGTTTTGTATTTTTTCCTATTATTAGAATTGATAACCTGGCAAGGAGCCTTACAGAACATGTACTGTAGGCAAAGCATACTGCATAGGGAGTAGAGAACACAATGCAAAGCACTGCAGTAAACATCTGACCTTTGCCCCACATCTATATTGTTCTGCTGTCACTGGGCGCCTATTAGAGGGCGTATACTACACTATGATATAGTATAATATAATCCTGACTATTTTAATCAATATTGCCAATATGCTTTTGTTTAAAATCAAAATAAAGATTGTCAGTTCCACACTGCAATGTATACAAATAGCAGAATTGTGTTGCATAAAAAAGAGGTTATTATGCGAAGGATCATGCAGGATGATAGATTTGAGAGTAGACGTGCTGTTTGTTGACAATGAGGAAACAGCTCACTTGACTCTGGCATTGAGCTAAAATTCTTCTTTGCTTTCAAGATCTAAATGTTGATAATATATCAATTACTAGTTTCTAAACAAAATATGTACCTATAATAATCTCAGTCGATATTTACAGATTTGTTTCTAACAGACTAAGGTAGCTAATGCTTCAAGCAAGTCAATTAAAAAACCCATGTCATTTCCATACTTTCCAATAAGACAAACATATGTGTTGTATGGAAATATCAGAATTTGTAAAATGGATCATGTACCTATTGAAAGAGAAGGATGAATTTTCAGAGGACATTCATACTTTTGCACGGTATTCTTCAACCATATCAAATGATAGCTTTTATTTATAAAACTGTCTACAGATATGACAATCAGTTACAAATTAAATGTCTACCATAAGTCACGACAGCAGTGATATAGAGGGACGACTCACTTTTCCACCACTAGTACTGTAAAAATGATCCTTAGCTGAAGCTTTCTTAGTTATTCAGGGTGGTTTCAGGTTGATGAATTCTGCACATCAAGATTAGAACAGTGGTAAGTTAAATATATCTGAGTCAGATTTAATTAGTATTATATGTTGGACTTTTTTTCTGGTTCTCTAAGCTACCCCTACATACACACCTCTCTATATTGTCTGATCAGTGATCAGTGTCACTATATGATGGTTGGTATTACCACCAGTCATGGACGTAAAGACATGGGAGATTCAAACAACATATATATATATAGAAATTTGCATATATACTCTGACCTATATTACAATAAAATAAAAGAGATGAAACCCTTTCCATATTCATAAGAAATCTTGATTTCGATTGTACGATTCCGACTACCGGTATATCATGAGCATGTGATTTTGAACCACTATCAAATAGTGATGGTACCAGGTGTCGCGATAAGGTGAGCCTATCCTGCCCCACTGGTGGCACCTGCCACAAACACATGCAAACCCAAGTCAATTGTTCACCTAAAAAACACGGGAACATATGGTACAAGTCAAAATAGGGAATTGCATCGGACATCATTTTTGTCTCTGATGCGTCAGATTTGGAACTGTCCTCCACATGTCCACCATAAAACCTTTTGAAAGTTTTACTGAGGCCTTGAATGTTGTAACCTCTATCAAACAGCTCCTGAGTAAGAGTTGTATGACGCTCTTTGAGATCTTGGTACAAAGAGCATGCTCAATTGTACCTCAGAAGTTGTGAAATGTAGACACCAGGGGCTGGAGCTGCAGGAATATTGCTCCATATAAAGGGAAAGTTGAAGTCATCCCTCTTTTCATACTGTCTTGTGGAGAGTGTTTTGTCTTGGGCTGGTACGGGTAACTCGGGTACTCGGGTCGGGTGGCGACTGAGAAGGACCTGGGTACCCACAGGACTACCCGGACCCGTGGTTAGTCATGTGATATATTGTTTAATGACAAAAATGATCTACAACTGTGTATGGTTACACTACAAGTCACTGATGTTCGCATTTCTTTCTAACTATGCACCCGTTCCTTTTGACTTATATTTTTGAATAAAGAAAAAGCTTCAGTCAACTTCCGTGTTTGCATGACCAGATCATTTTATACGTGTATCTTAATTCATTTTGTCCAGGGCTACGGTCAAACAGTTCCCAATCAGACATTTTGTACCTATCTCTTGAGACCAAATATATATCAAATACCCTACAATCCCACCTTTTTAGCATCGAGTCGATGCCTTTTTGTGTGTTTTCATGATCGCAGTGGCATAACACAACAGTCATGGGTGACGTAATCCAATGTACAGCTTACTGTTCATAAATAATGTGACCCTACACCTAAACCTGAAAAGGTTTCCACAATCTGTGGTTGCCTGGTGCAAAACAATGACACGATTACCTTTACCTGATGGTCTATGGGTGCTTTTTGTCCATCTGCCGATAGCCACATGTAGTCAGTGGAATGATTCATCAAGATAAATTATCTGGATGCCCTAACTGTGATAGTTATAAATGGTTCGGAGATAATGTGACGTCATAGACAGGATGGAATATTTACCCCTGAAAAGTGCTCGGTCATCGCCATGCGCAGTGTATCGAAATCCAATCTCTTGGAGAGCAATGGTTTGTGCAGTTAACATTAAATGTATCTTTAATTCCTTCCAAATTCTACTACAAGTCTGGGTTACCTTCTGCTCATAAAGCTTGTACACTATACGCCTAATCAACTTGTATCAAAGTCTAATATCCTTTTACGTCCCAGTTTCCTTTTTGAGACCACCCCTATACCTGTTTTGTTATATTGATCATACCGTAGACTTGATGGTATGAATTGAAAACCCAATAGCTTGGGCAGTTCGGTAATTCACCCAATCTGAATTAATAAATGGTTTCCCTCTATCTCTCTAAGTGTAAAGAACTTGTATACATTTCCCAGTACAGACTCCATTATGACTATGCAAGTGTAATGTCACATGCTTCATGGGAGCATGAGATTTTTTACTATATTATCATAATATCACCTCGACTAGAAGTGGGATAATACCTTTAAAATCTACAATTAATGGAATCTTTAGATTTCTTCTTTGCTTCAGATAGTAAATAACATTTCTCACTTGTGAGCAGAATCTGAATGCGATGGGTCAATACTACTTATTTTAAGAGATCCTTTACTATATTATCACTCATGTCCCCTTGACCAGAAATGGGATAGCCCTTTCACATGTTCAGTGAATGGAATTCTTTTAGCTGTTGACAATACAACTTATGAGCACATATTGAGGGGTCATAGTCCAAGATTGGTATTGATTTTTATTAATTATTGATTATATATTTACCTTTGTATTACTGTAATCAAACTGTGCAGAAGCGGCATAACACCTTGAATATCTATCAACTGTTGAATATTTATAATTCATTTTAGCTTTTGATAGTGATTAGGACTACAGACTTAGCAAATATTGAGACAGGTCATGATTGGTACTTTTATAGCGATTTTTATGCCAGTTTGTGTGTCACACAAGGAGTGTCAGAATTCAGAAATTCTCGTATTTACTGAGGGAGTGTGAGGGTAATACATGGATTCTTACATGACTTTTGTAAAACAGAATATGTACTGTGTACAGTTCTTTTATCAACTTCATGCCAATCTCCAAGCATGGGTACTATCTTTTCCCGTTTATTTTAACTTCTGCTTCACGTCGAAGGCCCGGCTTGATTCCCATCATGTGTTCAGTGTGTAAAGTCTATTTCTGGTGTTCCGCACCATGATATTCCTGGAATGCTGCTAAAATCAGTGTAAATACATATTCACCCACTTACTCCTTCTGACCCTTGAAGACCTGGAGTAGAATAGATCTTCACCAACCCATGCTTGTCGTAATAGGCGACTAACGGGATTGGGTGGTCAGGATCGCTGACTTGGTTGATACATGTCATCAGTTGCGTGGATCGATGCTCATGATGTCAATCACTGGATTGTCTGGTCCAGACTCTATTATTTACAGACCGCCGTCATATAGCTTGAATATTGCTGAGTGTGGCGTTAAACAACAAACAATCAAGCAAACTTACTCCTTCTGCCGCCGTCTATCCACTATAGGCCACTGAGGCAGTTGATTCCGTGTAGAAGTGGTCCCCCAGCAACACATGCTAAGTTGTCTTACTGGGTGACTTCATGGATCGGAGGTTCAACGTCCTCCGACGTGCTGGATGTTTCCTTATAATATCAATCACTATTTTGCTCTCTGCCTATGTGGACCAACATTTTGCTGCAAGTACCAGTAACATCAAAGATGAGCATGCAGGTAATATTCCCTTGATCGGATGGGGAGTCCGGCTTAGAATCGTGTCATGAGGGGCGACTAAAGAGACTCGGGGAGATAGGTTCGTTTTTCGGTTGATTGCGACATCGTACATGTCGGCGTTGGACGTTGTTCATACTCGTTTGTCTGGCCCAGTCTCGATTACATATATTTATATCGGGTCACATGACACACAATCAACAAAGTCACTATACAAGCATGACCACCCGGTCCATCGATTGTCGCCTCCCACGACAAGCGTAGCTGTGCGTATATAGAGTTTAAGCCATGTCCATCATAGACATACAGACTGCATTGTCCATGGAACATCATGATTTTAGGCTAAATATGTTATTTCGACTTGCTTCAATATATCGTTCCTGTCATTTGGAGATCTTCCAAACAAGACAAACTGCCATTTCACATTGAAGCTGTCTGATTCCTAAAACACTGAAGTAACTATAGTCACTTCTGGTTTACTGGTGCATGCATGCATGAGCAGTCATATCCGTCTCACCGCTTATATCTGTTTGTTTTATATTTGCACACCAAACTTCTGAGCTTGTATTACCCGTATCATGTATATGTGATAGGGTTAAGTTAAGGAGGTATTTGAGGATACCAGTTACTTGTATATGTGGATAGATTGCCACTCTGAAACAATCGTCAACATCCAGCTTGGATATGTTACTTCTTAGAATGTTTCAAAGTTTGCATTAGTCTGCATCTACAGCATTCTTAAGTATGTATAATATCATACATCCGATACAAACCCTCTATCGTTATCTATCATTCTGGGTGGTGTATATTATATATCCGATATGCATACTCCCCTGCGCCTTTCATTTTTAATGATGAAGTAGACACAACTTCTTTAATTCTGTATAAATCCTTATACCGTTGTCAAGCAAAACTTGATTGACAACTGCATAAGGACATGCTTGACAACGGCATAAGGGTCTATACCGAAATGTCGCCTTTACAGTATTAAAGAAGTTATCCATAAATTGTGTCTACTTTGTCATCCGTCAACTTCTAAGTAGTGCCTATCAAACAATTAGTTTTTGATGTATCTATAACATGGCTGATATAAAACACCCCGTGTTTAATTATGAGTGATGTATATTTCATGTCCGATGTATGTGTGCACTTCCCCATATTTCTTTCTCAATTCTTTATTTGTATAACATATTCGATATGCACCATCCCCCATAAAAATCGGGGTCAAAGTGCTGTATATGATTATATTTGGTACTTGTATATACCGTCTACAATCCATAGCTATCGTTTTGAATGAACAGAATTTAATTTCGAACAGTCTATCATATAAAGCGATATTAATTTTCTGCAGACGAGCTGTATTAAGTTTGTAAAAAGAATTGTAAAACTCTTTCATCTAATGTAATTTTCGTCTAAACCTTGTGGCATACCATTTACAATTAATCAATACAACTAATTTAAAGAAGTAGAAAGAACATGTCTAAATGTAGAGACAAGTGAAATACTTGTTTTGAAAAATTATATAATTAGGATTTATCACATCTACTCATATTTGAATTACAAGGATTCCCTTCAGCACAGTTAAATAAATTAGTAAGGATAAATGTTTTGCGTTTCTATTCACATCGTGGGGTTGGAGGAGACTGCGTGTAAAATTTGGCCATGAAGAACTGAATATGGAAAATTGTTTACAGTTACAAACGAAACAAAAACTGAAAATGGATTGCATATCTAGTCAAGGCTCATTTATTCCACGGCCACAATCAGACATATTTCAGAAACCTCTGAAGTTACTGCTTTTACTATTGTAATATGGATGATTCTATTACATATACTATTGTGACCACAATGTGATGTAGAAAAATATTCCTGATTTCAATTATTGAACTAATTATAACATAATTTGTGAAAAGAAATATCGTATATCTACAGTGACATTTGTACATGAATGTGAATTACTGCACATGAAGCCTGTGAATATTTGACAAGTACAAAATAACAAAACACTCAATATGTTTCAAATTTATGGTGAAGAATTTAATGTGGGTTATTTATTGGGAACGGAACATGAAAATATACAAAAGATCATATTCAGTATGGTCCCCAAAAATAACAAACTAAATCATATTCTGCATATACATCGCCATACGTTTAAGAACGAACTGAAAGCATTACCGCAGTAAATGAGGTTTTACAAAATTGTGGACTGTTTATCCCAGCACACAAGGTCTATCAAACAGCAAACCAGAACTGTCTCTGTGTGGAAGAGTGTGGTCTTATCGTTAATCCAAAGTATCCTCACCTAGGTGCTAGCCCAGATGGTTTGATACAAACTGTTGATGGACGTCCTGGTGATGTTCTTGAGATAAAGTGTCCAGCATGTTGTGACTGGAAATGGATGGAGCCCAAGGAGTGTGCCAAAGATCCTCGATTCTTCTGTTCTCTTGATGAAAAAGGCTTTGTTCGGCTTAAAAGGTCTCATAGATATTATTATTAAATTCAGGGTCAAATGGATATTATTACTGAAAAACTGTGATGTGATTTCATGGTTTGGACTTTGAATGGGTGGACTGTTGACAGAATTAGATCTGATTAACAAGTCTGAAATGACATGCTGCCTCAACTGAACAAATTTTACCTCACTAATGACCTACCAGAATTATACTCAAGAAGTGTGAAAAGGGGAATTCCACTGTATAATTACATACTAAGATTTTAAATGTAAATTGGTGTATGTATGAAGTATATGCATGTATATCTAAACACCACTGTCTGACTTGTGTGCACATATACGGTATGAATACTCTGCCTATGGTCCATATGAATGGATGATGTACTGCTATATATTGATGGCATACTTCACTGGATTATGTAAGGATGCTCATATGTACACAGTGTGGGCAATGAGATCAGTTTACTTGAATGAATGACGTATTGAACTGTACTACTTTGATACTACAACCTGATAGGAGTGATAGATATGACTGGCTGATATGTATCCAAATAGGTGCATAAATGTAGTACAGTGTATATCCATGTATATATGCCATAGTCTTACTTGTGTGCTTCTATACTGTATGAACAATCTGATATGATTAGATGATGTACTGCTGGACATTAATGTGCATATGACTGTATTATGTAATGATGGCTATGTGCATACTATTGCTTTTTTGTACACTGTGCAGGCAATGAGACTGGTATATTTGAATGGATCATGCATTGATCTGTATGATTTTGATACTAAATCCTGATATTGATAAAAGAAAGGACTGCAGCCAATTCATATGCAAATAGGTGTATTATATGTAGTATATGCATGTATATCTGTAGGCCATGTTCTTAACCATGTGCACATACCTTGTATGAACAGTCTGTTTACATTCCATATGACTGGATGATATAATGTTGGACATTGGTAGCGCACATGACTGGAACATGTGATGATGGTTACTGCTTAGATGTACAATGTTATTGAATCGTCTATGTAATTAAATTACTTCACCTCTTGTTGTTTAATATTAATTCAACAAACAATACAATATATATTTAGTTCATATGAATCATTTTGTTGTTTTTCCTGACACTTGGCATGGTATGTTTCTTTAAAGCTTCGCCATCTGTTTTGATAGCATATAGCAGCTTTGCAGCTCAAATATATGCCATGCTTTTAAACATGTACATGTCAACACCATGATAACCAAACTTATTTTATTGATGAACTGATCACTATGTTCAGATCAATATTGACTCACTGTCAACAACATGGGTTAAACGTGGACTGCTGTTGAACAGCTAGAGAGACATTATTATAACAGTTTAATATTCAACATGGTTATAACAGTTTAATATTCAACGTGGTTATTACTTTCAAAGTTCCTAGACCATTCAGTATAAAAAATTCAAGTCAAGTCCTTATTGCAGTATTTTGGCCTCAGGCTCAGAGTATGTTTTATAAGCATGATTATAAATCATATGAAAAATAACTATTTGGTATTTTACATATGGATACATAGAGCTTGAAGCATAGAGCATGAGCTTGCCACAAGGCACTACAAAGTATACTAGCCACATAAAGAAACTGCACAGAGAAAATATAGATATAAGGGCACACCGTCCATATGTGAAATATAGGTTTGTACACAGCAATTATTGGAGACATTCAAACGCTCATGCACGTGCCATGCAATATGACGTCATTGATAGGGGCCTATGGATGTGCAATGTGTTACTGCACGTGCATCCTGTGCAGCTGTACACATCATGTGCAACTCAAAATTCGCTGTCACTTTGGAAAGCATGATCTGTGGTCATTCAAAAATACAAAACTTCTCAGGCGCAGACACAAGCATATCACAAGCAAATCATGCCAAGATTGACAGCTGCATGCACAGCGTCATGAAGCCATTGGAATGATCCGAGTGGGAATGAGGCAACAACAGGTGGCAACACATTTCCAATGTCATCGTAACACGATATCAGCATTGGTGAGGCGTTATCAGAACACAAATGACGTTGCCGACCACCCACGTTCAGGAAGTCCCCGACCCCAAGACAGGACAGATGGATTCAAGTTACACATTTCAGACACAGGTTCCAAACGGCAGTAAGACGTCCCAGACAATTCCTGGACTGCGCCGTATCCATCCCAACACTGTCAGGAATCGTTTACGTCAGTACGGGATTCAACCACGACGCCCTGCCATACGTCCCATCCTGACACGCCTTCATCGAGTCAACCGTCTAAGATGGCGTCGAAATCATGTTCACCAACCTCAAATATGGTGGAAAAATGTTGTCTTTACAGATGAATCGAGGTTCAACATTTCCCACAGTGACGGGCGCCAATGTGTCTACCGGTGTTTAGGAGAACGTTATACACACAGCTGTATTGTGGAGAGGAATCGTTTTGGAGGTGGCTCTGTGATGATTTGGGGTGGGATAACAGCACGGCACCGAACCCCTTTGGTGGTTGTTCAGGGCAATCTCACCGGTGTTGGCTACAGAGATCAGATTCTGAGGCCTGTGGTCATTCCCTTCCTGCAACGTCATGGCCCGGGATTGACATTTAAACAGGACAACGCTCGTCCTCACATAACAATGTCATGTTACTGCCATGGCCTGCAAATTCTCCAGATCTTTCCACAATAGAGCATGTGTGGGATGAAATGGAGTGCCGTCTGCGTGGTCTTCCACATCCTGCAGATAACGTCCGTGACTTGGCACAGGATTTGAGGAGAATATGACAGCCCATTCCCCAGGCCGTCCATGCCCATTTGGTGGACTCCATGCGTCGCCGATGCACTGCTGTGATTCACGCACAGGGTGGTCATACCCGTTATTGACTTTGTGACTTTGTCGTTTGACCCCCTTCTCCGTTTTGATCTTCTGACTTCATCGTAACAGATGTTGTTCAGGTCCCGTTGACATTTTCTTATGGTCCGATCATTCAGCTGCTACAGCGTCTGCATCATATTGTTCTTGCTGTGTTGTATTTCAATCCAGAATATATTTTCTCCGTGCACAGTTTCTTTATGTGGCTAGTATAGTTTCAGTAAATTATCTCCCTTTGTGTTGGCTCAACTGTTCACAGTTCACAAGCTTTCCTAACTGGTGTACTGCACAATATGAACAAAGCACATTTTCAAACATACTGTCATCAGTCAATTGTTTCATGAATCTGTCCATCCTACATTTCATGTGAATGAATATCATTTAAGAACAAGAGGCGGTTGCAAATTTGTCAAACATACACATATATGCCATATTTTTGTTACCTGCGAGGCAAATGTGATGGGAATAGTTCCTTGTAATATGCGAATGTTCTTAATTCTTTCCATTTGGTGCTCAACATGAATCCTCAAATAGGCATTTTTTGTAGTTACATTCACCTCATGTTGAGTCAGTTGTTGCTTTTTAGTTTTAAATGTGGGAATAATGAGGTCAGTCAATACCTCTAGGTGTAGTTAAATCAGAGATAAAAAACCTTTATCTTCCATAATAGCATCACCTTGCTCACACAGTTCAACAAGACCACTAAGTCTGGTGATCTGTTTGTCACTGATACTACCACAATACAAATCTGGAGAGAATGTTACAACACCAGTTCGACTTATCCCAATCAATGCCTTGTAGGTCCTATGTGACTTGTAGTCACTGTATAAAAGTGAGTGTAGCTGAAGTTAACTCAGGGTCTCTGTCCATATCTCTGTGCAATCTACAACCACTCTACTGGAAGGATAATTTCTACTAAATGAATCTGGCATAGTTGCATTTACATTTTCCCTACTTGGCTACTGTACCAAAAATGAGAGCTGAACATACAAATAGTCAAACCACTTGTTGCAGAGACTGCTTCAAGTTGCATGTGAAATTCTAAATCTGTAAGCTAAGTCATCTAGTAACAGACCTAATCTCAGTCTCATAAGAAACATGAAAAATTCATCAATATGCCTCATAACATGTGGCCTCCCACCATCGGATGTGTCAGAGTAAATCTGCTCATCAACGTGCATTTCATCGAACAAAGCTTCAAATGTTGATGAATCTGGCACTCCAGTGTAAAACATAACACTTTCATTAGAGCACCTGATATCCTCATAGGTCAATGTTGGTCTGTCAGCTTGAATACCAACACTGTGAGTTTGTCGAGTGGGTGCTCATCTGTTTGAGTGCTTGCATTACAATAGATAATTTCATTATCTAATGTCTGACTTCCAGCTGATGCGACTGGTTCTGACAATGTTTGGGTGCATTTATTAACATAAAGACTGGTCAACGTTTGAGAACCACAGTAGTCATGATGACTGAGGGAAGGTTCAAGTCTCGATACAATTCCTGCAGGTATATGTGAATCCTCTGCAGACACATCACACAGATTTGTATCCTCCATATGTGAAGCAATCTCATCAACATTATCAACGTGCAGATCCTCGCCAATACCGTGATCCAGAATAGTCTTGCATGTGGTTCCAGACAACACTGTGATCCAAAACAGTCTTGCATGTGGTTCCAGACAATACCGTGATCCAAAACAGTCTTGCATGTGGTTCCAGACAATACCGTGATCCAAAACAGTCTTGCATGTGGTTCCAGACAATACCGTGATCCAAAACAGTCTTGCATGTGGTTCCAGACAATACCGTGATCCAAAACAGTCTTGCATGTGGTTCCAGACAATACCGTGATCCAAAACAGTCTTGCATGTGGTTCCAGACAATACCGTGATCCAAAACAGTCTTGCATGTGGTTCCAGACACAAGATGGGAAACATTCTGTAGAAGAAGATAAAATAATCAAACATCAGCTGGGATGTTTTTCAGAAATGTATGTACTTATTTAAGAATGTTATCTAATTTTCTTACTTATGTATAATTATGTATAAATATAATTTGGAATTTACATTATTACAGCCAAATGTATCCTGACTAAAATAAGAAATATTAACCATTAAACTCAGTACTTGACATAATTATGTACAATACGTGGGTCTTAACTCCTAAAGTTGTAGGACAGCCTAATCATGCTAATGGAATAACTTGTTTTAACAATAACACTTTGGTGGCACCAAAATGACTGAAGCAAATGAAATAATATCAAGGTCTAAAGTTAGATACATTTTTTTATGTAACAAATTTAAGTTTGTCGTGTCCTGTTTGGAAAAACACTTGGCAAAGGATGAAGTTTACTCGTTCCCTGCTGTCCATCAAAGTGTTCCGAGCATAATCTGGTGCTGTCATTTCTTGAATATTTAAAGTTGGAACGGACAAGTTTGACATTTGAATCCAAACCCTTCTCAGTCGTATATCTGCAGGGAATCTGTGCATAGTGATCTTCCGGCCATTGGCAAATCTCTACAATGATTGCTACAAATACAACAGTATCGCTGTTTCGATGGCATCTTGATGTTTAACGTTCTCAATGGCACTACATGTCCAGGAAGTAGATACCCATTGACCAGCACATGTGCATCATGTTTTTTATAGTGGCCGCCAAAGACAGATAACTCACGTTTTGAGAGATGGCAATACCATCCCTGCATTGGCTCCAATGGTTGACTATCCTCCTCTGTCCCATCTCGCGGCTACAGATCCGCACAGAAGACATCAGAGAAGACTCTTTCATTTCTTGAAGACACATTCAGACAAGGACATTACTGAAACCACTGTCGTGGGTTGGCTAAAGTCTACCATTGCAGCAAGTTATTTCCAGGCACAACATTCCACTCCTCGCCTTGAATCCTGCTCTGCCCATGAGATACGGGCTTTCGCAATGATTCTCGCCTACTGGACTTCCGTTTTGGTAGAACAAGTTGCTAGTTGTCAATGGGCTTCACAAAACACTTTCCCCAGCAATTTCTTGTGTAATATCCAGCCAGACTTCAAGGGATATATTTCCTGGGGCCTGTTGTAGTGGCTGAAATCTGACATCAGTAGCATCAAAACATAAGTAGACCTATTGATCATCTTAGCTACTGAGTGTGATGGACTAGGAACACCTATTGGTACCAGACTGTAAGCAGAAGCTTTGAGAGTGTAAATGTGTATGAGTATACACCTGGAGTGTAAATGTGAACAGTTTATCTGACTCTTATTCCTATAAACATTTTAAATCGCTACTATATGTTGAATATTACTTAAATTCACCACTTCCATCTCACTTAAAAAGGATTTTATCACGCTTCAGATGCAGTAACTTTCCAATAACAGTAAATACTGGGAGATACCATGCCACACCATATGAAGAAAGACTCTGCCCTCTCTGTTTATCTTAAAATAAGTACTTTATTGAAAATGAATATCATGTATTATTAATTTGTGAATCCTCCTCCCTTCGTAATGCACTTTTAGATAAATATATTACCTCTACCCTTCAGCATAACTTTATCTCTATCATTTCCTCAGATGCATATGATACCTTACAAAAAAAATGTCTATTTTTCTTACCAAAGCTCATCAATTTAGGGTAAATAATAAATAGTCCACTGCGAATAAGTATAAGATCTGTATTGATCGGAAGCAACGTCAGATCCCGAAGTAATAGCAAACCGGAAGTGAAGTTATAGTGACGATTAGATAACAGGAAGTAGGAAATAATATTCCGGAGGGAACATCGCATTCTGAAGAATAAGGAAGGGACGACATAACGATACCGGAAGGGATGTCAGAGACGGAAGAACGTATAGACCAGAAGTGACGTCAGAACTGGATATTTCAGGGGAAATTATCTCGTAATAGGATTTGAAACTACTAATAAATATGATTTCAGAACAACTATACAAGAATTTCAAGAATTTTCTGGGACAATATATTTTTTCTGACAAAATCCGACTTCTATTGAAAATCTGAAAATTTAGTTTTTGTGTGATTACATAGAGGTAGTATTCTCAGAATTGTTTACAATGATAACAACTTGGGTCATTTGTATCCGTGACCGATACAACCATCTCTCTGATAACATCAATAGCAAGTGTTTCTGGAGACTCCAATGTCATGGTCAGTATGACAAATTACAAATATTCATTTGACCCTATCCAAGGAATGGAGGGGAAATCATCATGCAATTCTCTGAAAAAATAAAATTGAAGTTGAGCAATTTATCTTTCAAAACATTGAGAGATAAATTGGAAAGAAATTCTTGACAGTATGACAACTGTGTTTCTTTGTGGGCTGTGCTTTCTGTTAGCAGGTGACACAGTTCTAAACTTATGGCTGTCGTGACCGTATGTCAGGCAAAATGAAGTGAACTATTATGATAGCTATCCAGTGTGTCAGGTCAGCATTCCTCGATATGAGGAGGTCAAACATACTTTGATGACCTGATAGAGCTGCTATCACAACTGGAGTCAATCCATTCTGTCCTCTAGCTAGTATTAATGTTAGAAGGTGACACAAGATGTTGTACTATAGCCTTGTTACCACCCTGTCAACATGAAGTAAGCTATCACCATCGTTGTGCACCAGTGTCAGGTCAGCTTGCTTTGATACTAGGAGGTCAAACACACTTTGATGTCCAAAGACAGCTGCCATCATTATTTGTGTACATCCATTCTGTCCCCTAGTACAGTGGTCCCTCGCTACAACGCTACCAATGATGTCCAAATACTTGGTGGGCGTTATAGACGATGAGCCGTTTAACCGAGGCGGAGGCGGGGAAGCCCGCTCGGCCAATCTCACGATCCATTATGTTTTCGCCGTTTGCTATTATTTACAAGCCTTAACTGTCACATTCAATGTGAATGTAGTCTACTTACATGAAAATATCGATCGATAATGGTAGTAACAGACGTTATGTGTGAAGAGCCAATCACAATTCATTACACAAGTACAGAGTGATTCAGTGGCATTGATTGGTCATGTTGCTTAAAATACGGAAAACAAGAGTTTTGACCAGCACTATGCGCATTCATACACATTCAAGCCAGATTAATTGGTTTGATACAGTTACTTGATTCGAATCAAAAGGAATGACCGCCGTGTTGTGACAGCAACTACATATGAGTTGACAGTGTCGCCTCAAATTGGATTGCCCGCTAATTAAGAAAATAAACTTGTGGTTCTCTTTTATTGCATGCATGCGCTTCTAAGATCAAAGGATGTATAGTGTGAAAAGTTAACTAGTAGAACAATCGTATTTCCGGGAATTTAAAAAAATTATTAGAACTCCGTTCAGCGATAAACGGTTGATTATGCAATGAGAAGCGTTATGTGCAAATGAACAACGAACAACAATACAATCATGGCTGTGTAAAACTCTCAGTAATAAAAGTGTACATAAATTTTGGGAGCCATGCGATACCGCGCGTAGTAACCGAGGTAGCGCTTTATCGAAGAGTCTAATAGCAAGGGATCACTCTATTGATATTTGAAGGTGACACAAGATGTTGTACTATAGCCCTATTACCACCCTCACAGGCAACATGAAGTAAACTATCACCATTGTTGTCCACCAGTGTCAGGTCAGCTTGCTTTGATATCAAGAGGTCAAACACACTTCGATGTCCAAAGACAGCTGCTATCATTATTGGTGTACATCCATTCTGTCCCCTAGTATTGATATTTGAAGGTGACACAAGATGTTGTACTATAGCCTTGTTACCACCCTGACAGGCAACATGAAGTAAACTATCCCCATCATTGTCCACCAGTGTCAGGTCAGCTTGCTTTGATACCAGGAGGTCAAACACACTTTGATGTCCAAAGACAGCTGCTATCATTATTGGAGTCAATCCATTCTGTCCCCTAGTATTGATATTAGAAGGTGAAACAAGATGTTGTACTATAGCCCTGTTACCACCCTCACAGGCAACATAAAGTAAACTATCCCCATCGTTGTCCACCAGTGTCAGGTCAGCTTGCTTTGATACTAGGAGGTCAAACACACTTTGATGTCCAAAGACAGCTGCTATCATTATTGGTGTATATCCATTCTGTCCCCTAGTATTGATATTAGTAGGTGACACAAGATGTTGTACTATAGCCTTGTTACCACCCTCACAGGCAACATGAAGTAAACTATCACCATTGTTGTTCACCAGTGTCAGGTCAGCTTGCTTTGATACCAGAAGGTCAAACACACTTTGATGTCCAAAGACAGCTGCCATCATTATTGGTGTTAATCCATTCTCCCTTAGTATTGATATTAGAAGGTGACACAAGATATTGTACTATAGCCTTGTTACCATCCTGACAGGCAGCATGAAGTAAACTATAACCATTGTTGGCTACCAGTGTCAGGTCAGCTTGCTTTGATAGCAGGAGGTCAAACACTCTTTGATGTCCAAAGACAGCTGCCATCATTATTGGTGTTAATCCATTCTCCCTTAGTATTGATATTAGAAGGTGACACAAGATGTTGTACTATAGCCCTGTTACCACCCATACAGGCAACATGAAGTAAACAATCACCATTGTTGTCCACCAGTGTCAGGTCAGCTTGCTTTGATACTAGCAGGTCAAACACACTTTGATGTCCTTTGAAAGCTGCTATCATTATTGGTGTATATCCATTCTGTCCCCTAGTATTGATATTTGAAGGTGACACAAGATGTTGTACTATAGCCTTGTTACCACCCTTACAGGCAACATGAAGTAAACTATCACTATTGTTGTCCACCAGTGTCAGGTCGGCTTGCTTTGATACCAGGAGGTCAAACACACATTGATGTCCAAAGACAGCTGCTATCATTATTGGAGTCAATCCATTCCGTCTCCTAGTATTGATATTTGAAGGTGACACAAGATGTTGTACTATAGCCTTGTTACCACCGCCACAGGCAAGATGAAGTAAACTATCTCCACTGTTGGTTACCAGTGTCAGGTCAGCTTGCTTTGATACTAGGAGGTCAAACACACTTTGATGTCCTTTGAAAGCTGCCATCATTATTGGTGTACATCCATCCTGTCCTCTGGTGTTGCTATTAGAAGGTGACACAAGATGTTGTACTATAGCCTTGTTACCACCCATACAGGCAAGATGAAGTAAACTATCTCCACTGTTGGATACCAGTGTCTGGTCAGCTTGCGTTCCTACCATGAGGTCAAACACACTTTGATGTCCACAGACAGCTGCTATCATTATTGGTGTACGTCCATTCCGTCCTCTAGTATTGATATTAGAAAGTGACACGAGATGTTGTACTATAGCCCTGTTACCACCCTCACAGGCAACATGAAGTAAACTATCACCATTGTACACCAGTGTCAGGTCAGCTTGCTTTGATACCAGGAGGTCAAACACACTTTCATGTCCTTTTACAGCTGCTATCATTATTGGTGTACATCCATTCTGTCCCCTTGTATTGATATTAGTAGGTGACACAAGATGTTGTACTATAGCCTTGTTACCATCCTGACAGGCAACATGAAGTAAGCTGTCACCATTGTTGGCTACCAGTGTCAGGTCAGCTTGCTTTGATACCAGGAGGTCAAACACACTTTGATGTCCAAAGACAGCTGCTATCATTATTGGTGTAAATCCATTCTGTCCCCTAGTATTGATATTTGAAGGTGACACAAGATGTTGTACTAAAGCCCTGTTACCACCCACACAGGCAACATAAAGTAAACTATCACCATCGTTGTCCACCAGTGTCAAGTCAGCTTGCTCTGATACTAGGAGGTCAAACACACTTTGATGTCCAAAGACAGCTGCTATCATTATTGGAGTCAATCCATTCCGTCCTCTCGTACTGATGTTAGAAGGTGACACAAGATGCTGTACTATAGCCTTGTTACCACCATAACAGGCCATGTGAATTATGTCATTTCCCTTCTTGTCTTTGGTTTTCTTGTCAGACATTGATTGCAATAGCTGATAGCACTCGTGAGATCCTGTGAGTGCTGCAATCATCAGTGGAGTCATCCCTTCACCATTAATAGAGTTGATTACAACTTTCTTCATTTCATCATTAAAGAATTTGATGTTGTGTTCTGTCAACACCTTTAGTGTCTTCTTCTGCCCTGTCATGCATGCTAAATGTATGATGTTTCTCTTGTGTGCATCAGTAGTAAACACATCAGCACCATTTTCTATTAGATAAACAAGTGTTTCAGAACTCCCATGTACAGCAGCCTGCAAAAGCCATCTGTTCTTGATTAAATCAATGTCTGGATTTTTACTTCTGGATAGAAGCCATTTCAATACTGTCAGGTTGTTGTTGATCACACAACCTTCCATGGCTTCACTGATCTCTGTTTGAGTAAATTCTCCTCCAGTTCTGTTTTCTATTTCTTGGACAAACCTTGGACTGTGTCCCAGTACAGCCCAAGACAAAAAGCATTTTCCCTTATCTCTCTTGTGAAACCAACAGTCATCCATGGATCCATCAGGTTGTAGCTTTTTAAGCAACTGAAGGGCTAACTTTTCGTGTTGGAGGATGGGGTGTGTCACTGATTTTGAAAACCGCCCATGCTTTATTGATTCTGCAAGCCTGGTAGTCAGGATATCATAATACTGTTCTGAGATATATATCAGGTTGAGATGAGCATCGATTTTGGTTTCCTCTACTGGTTGTGGTTGGACTCGCTCATATATGAAGTTGTCACTGCAGTGAGTCAGCACAAATGTTGGACTGATGTCATACAACGAACAACCACAAGCATCATATATGGAAGAATGGGCAAATCCAATAGCATCGCCACGTGTAAAAAATGTTTCTCTAAGACACTTTGCTTCTTTGTACATTCCTAAACGTGATGCTGATGGCATCAACTTTAAAACAGTTGTGACCATGTTGTCCAGTTTCTGGTCCTTGCCGTCTGCTTCCAATTCCGCCAAATTTAACTTATCATCACACAGTAGCATCAGAACCAGTATGGCGGAGCGATCACTATTTGACTCCAGCATGTTTTTGATTTCCAGCCTGAGATAAAACAGTGGTTTCTTGAAAAAGTCCTTTGTATTATGGTGAAAGAATGAAAATTCAAAATAAAGTTTACAAATGAGAGGAAATCCAAACATATTTGAATCGGTATCCCACAGTTCAAAGTCAGGTATATCTTCACAGTCTTCATCAGAATATTCTGTATGTATTTTCCTGTGGTGCTCAAATATAGCCTTCTTCTCTGCTTGAGTATATCTGTGTCTCTCTTGAGTTGTTAAATCCACCAATGTTGGTCCCTTGAACAGGGAGAATCCTTCATACTGCAGCTTAGCAAGTCCATCATGGAAGTTATATGTCTTGGATGTGAAGACAACACGAATATCCTTTGTTGGCTTTTGTTTTCGGACAGGACCTCTACCTCTAGCTTGCTGTTTTTGTAGCCTTTTGCAATGTCTTAAGTGTTGATCAAGCTTATTGAGGAATGTTTTCAGCTGTGAAACATCTGTCGATAGTCCAACAGTACCAAACATATCATCAATGATAAGAAATACTCTAGGTGATGAACTCAAGAGGCTGTCCAAGTCAAACTGTTCAATTCTGTCCACAAATGCAAGCTTGTACCCCCTTTGTCTATACTGTGAACCCAGCACAAGAGCTGCTGTAGTTTTACCTTCTCCTGAAGCACCACAGATGGTGACATGGCCAAGATCCTTTAATTTTTGTTTTACAGTCTTGAAGCTCTCCGTTTCAAAAAAGCTTTCTTCAGCATTATCTATTTGAAGGTCAAGGGTAGCTACAAACAAAAACAGTCATCATTACATGGTTAATTATTTGTGACATGATGTTAACAATGCTAAAGCTCTGATGTTTTGAAACCTATTTCCAGTGTATTTGCTCTGTAAATGTCTGTTCCTTCTTATGATTACATCATATTTTGTTGACCTTTAGAACCAGTTTTTGTTCCTCAGTACTTATTTTGACTGTGAAGATTGTTTTTTATATCAATGCTGACAGAAACTTTTGCTAAATGGCCATGTGCATGACCAGCACTTGTGGTTTCTTTAAACCTGTTGAGGCATTGACATGGCTTATGTTACTTAGGCGCCACAAAACAAAAGAACTGGTTCTCAGGCAATGGCTTTTGAAAATATAGTAACTGATTGCTATTTCCAGCTTATTTAACGAGAAGGGGCGGTCGGGAAGCCTAGTGGTTAAAGTGTTCGATTGTCACACCAAAGAACTGGATTCGATTCCTGACATGGGTACTATGTGTAAAATCATAATCACTCACTCACTATTTTATGAAACAAATACACATGTATTCTTAATCTGTGCATATGAAACATTGTCCGGCCTGCGGTTCACAAATACCATTGAATTTGTAAATCATCATGTCTAGTGATTTTTTATCATAAACATCATGATTTCATTAACCAAATTTGTAAACGGCCACCATGGCCATAACACAAGACGCGCAGTAAAGCAGTGCGCATGTAAAGGGAAGTAACTGCACGTTATATTGGAATGCATTGTTTTGAAGAATTGTAGCATTTCACTGCAAGGGCCGTGTGTTGGAAACGCGGAATATTTCAGGATTTCTTTCCTTTTTAAAATGGAAATAAAAACTAAATGTGTTGGGGACTCCGTGAATATACAGCAGCACCTGAGAAACAAGACTATTTTCTTTTGAGCCTTACCTTCACCAACTGTTCCTGCTGCAGTCGGTCCGGTGAATATGTTCTGCGTCTTGACGAGAGTGATGGCTCTCGGGACATCACCTGTCAACCACATTTTAAATGATGGTAGCTTTACACTGATTAATATTTAACAAATTATCTACAAATAATAACAAGGCAATAACCTGTGTAGCACACCTTCTACAGGAGACATTATGTGTGTAAAAAATGTTGCCTTAACAAATCTAGTGTTCAATTTTCATGTTTTGTATTGTGTTCAAATCACAACTTCACTACCCCAGCACTGATTCCTGGTTAGAATTGGTCCCAGCAACCTTTGCTGGTCAAAATGGATTAAATGGTCAAGCTCGGGACTTGGCTGACACCTTGTCATTGTACCTCAACAACGTGGATTGTTAATCATGTATTATGGATGTATAGCTTGTTGCTGCTAATTTATGGGTAGTAAGCCCCTGTGGTTATGTCTTTGTAAGCCTTGTTAAGCCTTGTTAAAAACACAGCAGAACTAAGATTATGATGATGATGATGTAAACTTGTAGAAACATTATTTCTTTCAACACAACATCACAAAGTCTGAGAAAATCTATTGTCCAATTTTTAAGTCTTTCATAGTGACGTCCATTTTGAATTTAATAATGGAAAATATGTTGTCTCCTGTCAAATAAATACAAATACTACATGATTACTTTTCAAAAAGTGGCTAGGCTTTGGTTGTCGTTTGATTCATAAAGCAATTATGAATGGAATGGAGCAAGACATTCTCTCTTAGAAGTACATCTTCCCGAGGCAAGGGAGTTAACTGACTATAAAAGTCCAGTTTCCACCCTTGCCGAACTAGGCTGGTATTATGGAGTTACATTTTGTCTGGACTAAGGAGTATAGTGTATATGCATAGTCCAATCAAAATCGCGCACCGAAATTGAAATTCGGTTCGTAAACTGTCGTGCAGATTTCGGTCGATTGCAGGATTTGCAAAGCATGTGCACCACCAACTCGTTGTCAGCAATATCCCCAATCTTTTCATGTTTTTAATCAAGGTGCTCACGTGATTTGATGCATTTTGCGATGTAAGACCCGTTTTATCACAATATAGATCTTGATTATCGATCAGATCGTCCTGACTGGGCGCCCCCATTTTGTGTGAAGCAAACGCAAGTGATATGAGAGGTGGAATCTGATTGGTCAATAGGAGAGGCTCAGAAGGGACACAGCTGATAATAGCCACTGGTGGCGCTACGATCGATCCCAGTAATTCCAGCCTAGTTTGGCAAGGGTGGAAACTGGACTTTTAAAGTCAGTTAACTCTCTTGCCTCGGGAAGATGTAGAAGTATTGCCCCTATATTCTTGGATTCAGGTGTTTGGGCCATGTTATAAACTTGGTCCTTGACTGAACTAGGTCAAGAAACTAGGTTACTTGTACTTTGTCAGATGAAACGGTAAACGTACCTGAGTCTGCATTCGGCGGAATACCTTCTGAGGGGATGAGCTCCATCGTCTCCTCTTCAAGGTCATCATCCTCCTGTATCAAGGACACACTTGTGAGATCACGTGAACTGGCCATCTCAGCTTTAGTTCTTCAAACAACTATGTCATGCAGGGATGAAGTTGTCACTTTCAGGTCCATCTGAACAAACAAGCAGGTTTCCATGTAACATAAAAATGCAACTGCATCACTTGTAAACCAGATGTATAATTCTTACGAATCATCTACATCTATTACATCATGCCATAAATCCTGAATTTTGGCTGCTTTCACACTAAAACTAAACTTTCAGATTTTCAACAGAAGTCCTCTTCACTGTCAACTATACATAATTAGTTGTTCCGTAATAGCAAGCACTAACAGCTTCTAGCTCTTCTGTGCAAAGGTGAGAAAAATCAAATGTAATCAGTGCTTGTTTAATGGGTCATTAGCACCCCCTAAACATGCATGCCCAAATAAGTGAGCGGATGATTGAGCGGTCTGTACCCGGTAAACTGCATTGGTGCGCTAGTGGTATCCGCTCAATTACCACGCTATAGTGTGACCGCTTTCTCGCTATACAGTTACCATGGCTCACATTCCAGTGGCTCTCGCTTTAGGATCCAAGACTCCTTTTTCAGCGTTAGAAATTAGCACTAGTTCTATAGTCCTTACCAAACTGCCCAATAGTAAAGGTATCCTAAGGACTAGTAGAAATTGACCCAATTTGAGGGTTTTGCTATATGTTATCATTATAAGGACTAGTGGACAAAAACTCTTTGTTTCTAACCCTGCTTTTTGGTCTTAGGGAAACTGACACACCTTTACGATCCAACACCCCTTTTTGAGCCTGTTTAGAGCAAGGCTTCTCCATACATTCTTACCTTTTCAAAGCGTTAATCCTGCTAATCCGATCAGAGTAATCACGAGAGTGATCGCATCAAACGTGATGCGATTGGTTCGTCATGTTGATATAAACAATGGCGGGTGTGGCTTCAAGAAAAAATGAATGGGAGGGCATCTGCAATTCATTGTTTACTTACTTGCGCATGCATGTTTAGGAGGTGCTAATGACCTGTTAAACGAACACTGATTACATGCAATAGGGCGATAGTTCACCAAGCGGGTGAGACGGTGAAGCGGGTTCCCACAGCGCTTATATGATCTGAAAAAGTGTGTCCGGTAAAGTTCACTACCGAAAATATGATTGTTATTGCTGTGAATAATGTGATTTGGCGTGGTCAAGGTATGTGGTAAAGCTGACCCTATGGGACAGGTTAAACAGAAGTTGTAAGTATTGGATGAGGGTAATTTAGGTAAACATTATTGAATGAAATTTTGAATAAAATAGATGTACAAACAGAAGGTCAGATGTGAACATATTTGTATTACCAGATAGTGTAACAACAGGATTAACATGCGTAATTCAATACAGATTTGTTGATATGCTATTTCCTATGACGGACCATGACAGCCTGAAATGATACCAAAGAAAAGTCTGTGCCTATTACACATGACAGATATTTTATACCCAAGTGCATATTATACTTGAATAAATATGGTATTACTTCAAGAAATTGTTTATTTGACTTCATTGGGGCTTGTATTACATGAGTATTAGTTAGTGTTTGTTATTTATTGTGTCTCTACGAGCTATGTTGTTGTCTGCTTCTCCTTCTACGTTTGAGAAGTGTGGCGCTTCATGGTGTCTGTAGACCCTCGTGCTTCTTGTTGGAAGTACAGAGATGTTAACTGCATAGAAGAAAACTGTTGCGAGCTTTGCTCTTCCTTCTCTAAGAAGAACTTTACCATCTCCCCTCCCTTTGGTCACCTCCTGAGCCAGTGGAGTCACTTGCAATCAGACCTGAACAGACAGGATTTGTTGACACCCCCCTCAATAGTACCTATCTTCAATACTTTGTTTTTGTGTGTCTGTCTTGCGCAATCAAAGTCATCTGTCGTGCAAATGACAATCTTCTCTGTGCCAAAATGGATGATAAGTTGCGGTTGCTGTCCATTGAGCGGTCACCAATATGACACAAGGATTTCTGTTTTCTCAACTACCATCCATCAACAAAGACTTTTACAGTCTCATCAGATCAACTTGACTAGGATGAGTGTTCCCATGACAAAGTTCAAGGACTTGGAATTGATCATTCACCTTATACTTGAGATGGGCGCCTATACTAATTGGTATAAGCGGGGTCTATCATGTCCTACACCAATGCATAACCCCCAAGAGTCATACATGGGTCTCTCGGCAGATACGCCAGTTAGTATGACACTGGACCAAGTTGGTTTTGCCTACTCCACCTTGGAAGCAAATTCTCTACCTTTATTACATCATCGCCATAAATCCTGTATTTTGACTGCAATCAAACTAAAATTAAACTTTCAGATTTTCAACTGAAGTCTTCTTCACTGTCGGGTATATATAACTAGTTGTACCTGTAATAGCACTTTGGACTAACTCTTCAATGGGCAAAGGCAGGAAAAACCTCGCTTCTTTTCTGTGTGTGCTGAGAGTAGGCATCCCTGTTGCAGCTGCTCCCTGGTGACTCTAGCACTTTGGTGATGTAGTCACACTATTATGGTCACTATTATTTTTTGTTTATTCTAGCTATTGGGTATATCTTGAGGGCAATTTCACACGAGTATCAGTCAGTGTTTTTGTGTGTGGTGATTTCTGTAATGGCGTTTTCTGTTTCACCTACCACATGTCAGAAGTGCAGTGGCTTTATGGTCTGTGGGGACCTTCCCATGATACGACTAAGGCATCGCGAGCCCATGCCAGCTAATCTAATTCAGGCAACTGGTTGTTGAAACTGGTTGTGAATAGGTCAAGGTTTGGGGTTTGGTAGAGGTGGATGTCGCTGTCTAAATCTGGGGCCGATGAGATGGAGGACATACCATGGGCCCCACTCTCAGAGTAGCTGAAACAAGGAGGTTGCAACTTGTCCCTATGGCATCGAAAGGAAGCAAAAGCCAGATCCAAATTTGTACCCTTATCCGTAAACACCTTTTTATGTGGCAGGGTAAGAAAATTCGAAGTTGGACCGGAGACAAAAAAACCCAGAGAGGCCCAGTTGATCGGCAATCAGCTAAAACATGTCCGACAGATCGGCGATATCATAATCACTTGGAGAGGAGACTGATGACGGTGGATCCCCAAGTGCAGTGGGTCTGAGACAGTACCCAGATCGAAAGGAGTCCTAGTCGGTGAGGAAGTAGGTAGTCCTGGAGTCCTTGCTGAGGGGAAGCAGTGTTGATCCAGTAACCAAGACATTGTGTGGACCAGTGTCTGAAAGTTGGAGTCAGGTCCAAAGATGTAGGGAGAATCCATGTGATCATTAGTTGGAGAGAGCTGAGGTCATTGAGGTGGAACGGGTGAATGGTCAGTCCTTCAGGTAGAATGACAACGGCGATCCCTAGGAAACCAACTATGAACTGGTAAGAACAACAACCCAAGGTGTCATGGCAGCTTACCACCTTACAGTTCTGACAATCATATCTGGAGAGGAAGAACGTGGATGCCGAGAGTGTCCTATCTATCCGCTGAACCTTGGCTGTAATGAGCTCTAAATAATCCTTTTGGTTATGGTGGTCAGTCGAATCCCGGCAGTCAAAAGAGGGTGAACGAGTCTGTGAGCTACGTCGCACATCATCCCTCAGACTTTAAGAGCTTTGACAATCCAAAGCACGATGAGAGGTCTGTTGATCCTGAGAGAAGTTTTGGACAGGAAGAATGACAATCTTGTAACACTCTGTGTGTCAAGCTGGCGAGGTCACATGAACAGTCGAGTTCTTGATCGGACAAGGTATTGATGTATAAATGTGTTGATCTGTTGATGTGTCAATATGTTGATGAACCGAAGAGTTGAGATCCCTCAGGTATCGATCCTCAGAGGTAGTCTATCAAAGTATGGCGACTTGTCGATAATGATTTATTATGGCGATCTGGTGAAGCGGCAGACGATATTATATGGTCTGGTGGTCAGTTGAAAGTGAGACGACTGTAGGTTTCAGTGAGCTGCAAGTGGCGTGGTCCACACAGAGGCTGGAGAGTCGGCAATCAAAAACGAGTGGGAGGGCAAGTCCTCCTCAATGGAAAGCAATGTAACTGTCGCCGAAGTAAACTCTTCTTCTTTTTTTTTTGCAAGAAGATGAAGGCACAGTAACATGGGATAACACAATTCGTTTGAGTTTCTTCATGGAGGAAGGACCATGCTCGGAATCTTTACACAACGCCTTGAACTGACAATCAGCCGCCCTTTTTTAACTCTTGCGAAGGTAATTTTTGAAAGCCGATTCTTACAGGGTAACACTGCTGACATTGTGTATCAATATCACACACTCCACTACAATCACAACAAATAGGATGCGGGTGAAAGGTATAAAAGTGGCGATTGCAATCTGTGCAGAGGGGGCGTGACGACTCCATAACATGAAAACATATTCTCTGTTCAGGTATACCTCTATGACACCAGGCGATAGAATTGAGAATGTGGGTGCTGGATATGTCAGGTAATCAAATCGTAGTGGTGCGTAACCCAGTGATGTGTTGGGGTGAGTTGTGCTTTTGAAGCTGGAGACTTTGTTCTGGGATGTTTCCACACCAGGATCGAAGAAAAACAAGAAATGTATAGTGTGAGATAGATATCTTAGAAATTAGACTATTTATCCGAATGTATTCAAATCACATAGATGTGGGACACTACACATCAGGGCCCACTTGCACAAAGCGATCTTAGCGCTGAGACTATTGTAAGCCTATGTTAAAGTATGGGAGTAACTATCATCTTAGCGCTAAGATCGCTTTGTGCAAGTGGGCCCTGGACTTATTTGCGACTTGTCTCTATCATCTGCTTTCCACTTACGTCAGCCCTGTACAGGATTCATTTGCACTCCAACTGGACACTCCGTCCATGAGCTGGACCGGTCTCTTCGCTTATACATACCCTCCTTGGGCTTATACATACCCTACCACATCACAGAGATCTATGTCAATCCAGGTCGGACATACTGTACAACAATCTCACCAGTCTACATCTAACTGCCTGGAAATTATCTCGCAGAATATGCAAGCCTCTGGATTCTCTAAGTCTGCCTCTTCCACTGTTGCTTGATCTTGGAGACCTTCATCTTCCCTTATTTGCGACAACAGATGGGACAAATTCGTCCAGTGGGGAAGACAATTAGAATTAGATGATACCCAATTACCATGCCAATGGTTGCTGATTTTCTCCTACATCTGTGACAAGATAAGTTTCGCCAAGTGACAATTGAGGGCTATAGATTCGCCCTTCACTCAGTACTTCAACAGGACAGATATTCTATCAGCAACCACCCCATTTTGAATAGACTCATCCAGTCTTTTCTTTATTGTTTGTTCTTTCTAACAGAACCATTCTAGTCCCTTGCAAACACTACACTGCTACATGAGGCAAAGAAAGCTCATTTCCTCTTACCTATGTCGACTTCAGCCAGAGTTTCTGAACTACACTGAAAGGACAAAGAAACGTCATGTGGATGTATCATATAAATATCTTTAAAGACATCGGAGAAAGTCAGTGTTTGACCCACATGAAATTAACAGTCTGGAGAATGTTTTTTGCGAATTGTGAATTTGGGGAGGCACCCCCCCAGCTGGGGGGTTCAAAATCAGTACCTGGTGTGGCCACCACGGGCGTTGACTACAGCCACACATCTCCTGTACATGGAGTGGACTAGCCTGTTGATGAAGGCCATTGGGATATGGGCCCATGTCCTCAGTAACGCTACATGCAGTTACGGCCTTGGGCGTACGTTGTTGAGTCGGCATTGGATCTCATCCCACAAGTGTTCAATGGGATTCAAATCCGGACTGAGGGCAGGCCGAGGCATGATTTGGATGTTGTGCTGCTGGAGGAAGTCCCTGGTGACTCTGGCAGTGTGGGGAAGGGAGTTGTCTTCCTGAAAGGTGTGGTTTTGATGAGAGGCAAAAAAAGGCACTATATTGGGGTCTGAGGACTTGGTTAATGTAGCGGGGAGCTGTGATGCCATTACCCATGCCTGGACCAATATTCTGAAAGACCACAGGTCCCACTCTCTGGTTCAGTCCGATACCACCCCAAACCATGATGCTTGGTCCGCCCCGCAGGTCTAGTTCCATAACACAAGCATCAGCATAACGTTCACCCCTCCTTCGCCAGACCCTGACTCTGCCATCCACCGTTGAAACACAGTAGCAACTTTCATCAGTGAAGATGATTCTTCTCCATTGCTGTTGATGCCAATTTTGATGCTGCCTGGCCCATTGCAGTCGGGCCTGTCGGTGACGATTTCGCAGGATGGGTTACATGAGCAGGACGGTGGCACGAGATGTTGTTGGCAGTTAGGTCGGACTGTACGATCACTGATGGCATGCTGGTGGTTGCCAATGGTTTCCCAAGCTGTTTCAGTGGCCATTTGGAATCGGTTCTGCAGATGTTGGCGTATCATGAACTGATCTTGTCTGGGAGTAGTGACTCTAGGACGACCACTACGCGGTCGGATGTCGGTTGTGTTGGTGGTGGTGTGGCGATGTTGCAAACGATATATCGTTCTGACGTTGACATTGAATGCATTTGCAACGACCTGTGCACACTGGCCTGCTTGCAGTCTTCCAATTGCTTGTTGTCTCTCATTTCCTGATAATCTTGGCATGGCTGATGAATCGAAATAACGAAAGTCAGCTTAACAGTTTTGGGTGTCTTTTATACCCATACAACATGTTTTTGACAAGACTTTTCCGCAGCTGAGTCCCATTGCACTTTTGTAGGCTGCATTTGGGCAAAGCACTCCATTTTAAACTCAATTGTTAAATGGACTTTAAGGCAACAAAAAGAAGCAGTAGAACGTTAAATGAGTTTATTGACCACAGAACATGTAACTGCCGGTGTCTGTTAAGTTTTATCAGTATTTTCAGAAGTGATCTTTCTTTTGCCTTTCGGTGTATTTTCAGCTTTTCAGCTCTATTGTCTCCTATCATTGTTGATATTTCAAAGAATACTCTCTCTTTTACATCAGAAGTACTCCCTTCCACCTCCCCAATAATCTGTCCCTAGTGATTGATATCAGGAAAAAAAGAAGTGAGGTTTTTCCCGCCTTTGTACCTTGAATGGCTGACAGTGAAGAGGACTTGTGTTAAGAAAATCTGAAAGTTTAATTTTAGTGTGATTGCAGCCAAAATACAAGATTCAAGGCAATGATGTAATAGAGGTTCTTAGAATGATAAATATTGTTTTGATATTTGAAAGCTTTGAAGCTTCAGCTTTCATGCTTTTAAAAAGCATAAGAAGGGTATACAACCCCCTGAACAGCTCTTAGTTCTATTCATAATCCTTCAGCACCTTGAATTAATTTGAAACCGAAAAAAAAATACAGGGTTTTCGAGACTCACAAATATGCGTACCTTGTGCACATATGTTGAGATTGGCCGCAGAAAAAGAATCTAAGTAAAATCTAAATATTTTTTACATTTATATACTTATCCTGCATTACTCCTTAATGCATTCACTGCTTATTTTTGACAGAAACGAAGCTGTGTGAGGTCCAGCTGAAGAAAAAGTTGTTCCAACCAGTTGTGAAGCCGACCCTCTCAGTTGCGTGATCATGGAATCTTCATATAACTGCTTGTGACACTTCTGAGGATATTGTGCGGAGGCAGGTCTGCGACAGGTGGGTCTTTAGACATAGTAATGCAAGATACGAGTACAAATGGGAAAAATATTTAAACTTAACTAAAAAAAATTAAATTATCCTGCATTAATACACAATGCCATTTAGAAAGTGGTCAAATGTAACTAATGTTATATTTGGGATAACACTTTCTTAGTAAAGTACAGATTCTAGTACTTTTTTGGGTTGAGTCCCGTCCGGGATTCGAACCCACACCTGCCAGGGTGAGGCACCTAATCGCCAGCACACAAAGTCAGCGATCTAACCCACTCAGCCACCGAGGCTTCCACAAAATGGAAGTCCGACAACTGGTAGTCTAGATCACGTACTTTGAGTACCCCCCTGACACAAAATGGAAGCCTCGGTGGCTGAGTGGGTTAGATCGCTGACTTTGTGTGCTGGCGATTAGGTGCCTCACCCTGGCAGGTGTGGGTTCGAATCCCGGACGGGACTCAACCCAAAAAAGTACTAGAATCTGTACTTTACTAAGAAAGTGTTATCCCAAATATAATATTAGTTACATTTGACCACTTTCTAAATGGCATTGTGTATTCATAGTGAGTGAGTGAGTGAGTTGGGTTTTACGCCGCTTTTAACAGTATTCCAGTTATATCACGGCGTGTCAGCTTAATGTGGGAGGAAAGCGCGAAGTGATGCAGGTCTCAGACGTTTACCACTTCGGTGTGTATTCATAGCTTTCGGCCATGGGAGCCGTGCCAATTTACACTTGTCAGGTGGGTACTCAAAGTACGTGATCTAGACTACCAGTTGTCGGACTTTCATTTTGTGGAAGCCTCAGGGCTGAGTGGGTTAGATCGCTGACTTTGTGTGCTGGCGATTAGGTGCCTCACCCTGGCAGGTGTGGGTTCGAATTCCAGACGTGACTCAACCCAAAAAAAGTACTAGAATCTGTACTTTACTAAGAAAGTGTTATCCCAAATATAACATTAGTTATATCCTGCATTACTCCTAAATGCATCTGTATCAGACAGTATGGCATAGGGCAAACCTTCAGATGTCGCCCTCAGTGACATAAACTCTGCATTCGTTCCCGGCAGTTGTTGAATGCATCACATTGCACAGAGCTGCAGCTACTTTTTGGAGGTCTTAAAGACAACTGACAGTCTTGGAGTGACGGATGTAAACTCACAGTGTGAACACAGAGCACAATAAAAATTTCTTGTCATCCTCGGCTCGCATAAACAAAGATAATAGTGAGATGGTGACAGACCGGCCAGGCTGTCCCAGTAGCTGTAATGAAAATTCTGGCTCAAGGGGAACGTGCAAACACCCAAGTATCACAATCAGATCCCATGCAGGAGGGCAAAACCTGAACTCAAAAGAGCCTGGGGTCTTGGTAATCTTCCGGGTCTTCTGGAACTGCCAACACCGAGTTGAAAACCACCAATTATGTAGGAATGGTGCTGTCTCATAGGTGTAGCATGGTATGCAGAAAAGGGAGGTATTCAGCCAAGACTTGAGGAGATGATATAGTGGGATCCCAATCCCTGCCTTTACAAAAAGGATTTCGTAGGGTTGCTACTTATCCTCATAAAGGTTTCTTGTCGACGTTATGAGCACCATAGCAACGGCCTTAACTGCCTGCGCCAGATAAACCTTAGTGCCAAACACTCTCTTAAGATGAACCAGGTGTGAAGATAAAACCTGTAGCGTTGGGTGTGGTAACCGGCTGTCAAGATGGATGAATAGGTTTGGCCACCCTGGTAGAGCTACTGGATCACTTCCCTCAAGACTTCTGAGGTCTACAAACAACCCTCTTGTGGCCAACAAGGCGCGGTTAAAGAACAAAATGGGGTGCATGGTTGCCTTGACCTTCTGCATCTCCCTGGGGAGAAGTACAGGTGACAGAAGACTATATGTTTTTAGTTCTTCCCCAGGGATGCTGGACACATCAACTGCCTATGTCTGCGGATCCGGAGTCGGGGAGACATATGTCTGGATCTGTCAGTTCTGGCAAGTGGGAATGGGGTCAATGTTGGACTGACCTAGGGACTGACATGTGAGATGAAAAAGCCTTGGGATG
The DNA here is from genome assembly GCF_022045235.1 of Haliotis cracherodii. Taxonomy (NCBI): domain Eukaryota; kingdom Metazoa; phylum Mollusca; class Gastropoda; order Lepetellida; family Haliotidae; genus Haliotis; species Haliotis cracherodii. The sequence continues at coordinate 51,064,380 of NW_027266319.1, read as the reverse complement.
GAAATTCCACTCTGTGGGGGCCAACCTGTCTGGCCAGGAAGGAGTGTGTGTTGTCATCTGTTAGAGCAAGCACCCAACCGATATTGTAGATGGATATGGTGACTGTCAAGTTGTGACATTGGTGACAAACTCTGTTAAGGAGACACCTCCAAAGACATTCGACTCTACCTTCCCTCATCTGAGATGTGTCCTGAGGTGAGGTGGAAGAGTGAAGGCTGGGATCATTACGTCAGCTGTACGGCGCAAAGAAAATTTTGGTAGCAGTAGGGGGTTGTACATCAAACTGAAGCACTTGCCACTGGAGAAGTGTAAAGTTGTTGCTACAGTTGGTGTCAAGTAATCAACATTACCAAATAGCCTGGCAGAGCAGCCCTAAGACGCAAGCCTCGCTGAGTAGCTTGGGGACGCATGTATCGCTGAGGCACCTGAAGTCACTGACATCTCTAAGGGATTTTGAGGCTGATCTAAACACTGAGGCACTGAAGGCACCGGCCTCACTGGGGTGCAAACATTGCTGAGGATCACAGAACCGCAGCCATCCCTGAAACGCCCAGAGGCATAAGCAACGCAGAGGAGCTCAGAGGCGCAGGTTACGATGAGGAGCCCAGAGGCGCATCTATCTCTGAGATGCCGATATCGAGTCCGGAGACACAGCATTAGGAGCATGGAGGTGGCAGCATCGCTGATGTGTTGGGAGGGGGAGGCATCGCTGATGAGTCCAGAGGCGCAGACATTGCTAAGTTGCTGATATTGCTAAGGGATTCAGAGTTGCAGTTAAACGCTGAGACGTTGAAGTCACTGGCTTCGCTGGGGTGCAGACATCACATAAAGGCAATGCTGAGGAGTCTGGAGGTGAAATATTTGCTGAGGCTTCTAGAGGTGCCGACATCAATGATGAGTCCTGAGGCGCCAACATCGCTGAGGAGCCCAGAGACGCAGCCATTGCTGAGACGTAAGCAACGCTGAGGAGTCCAGAGACAAAGCTAACACTGACGCGCCCAGAAGCGCTGACATTGCTAAGGCGTTCAGAAACTCGGACATCGCTGATGCATCCAACGCCCTGAAGGGAAAAAACCTGCTGAAAACATCAATGAAAAGTATTGTCAACTGAGCTGGGGTACCTGTTAAATCTTGAAAAGGCAAACAAAGATCACACTTCAATCTATTCAACTAAATAGCAGTAAGTTATGACCTTATTATACCATTATACCAACTACATTAAGTATATTAGCATACACTGTGACGTGCTATGTCGGAAATGTTTGAAAGTATGGGGAATGTAAATTTGAATTTGTATGAAGTAAATTCAATATAATAAATAATTGTAATCGAAGTAAATTGTAATTTTTGAATTATTTAGATCTTGGCCTAAATGCTATTCATAGCCATACAACTATACATAATGAATGCTAATACATGCTTATGTTTGATGTCAAAACTATTATCTGAGATTTACTTTCACCTGTGGGTTTCACTACTGACACCTGGATCAGTTGCACCTCACATGGACATGTCACTGTGACATGGCACTTTCTAGATAACTCATGGACATGTCACTGTGACATGGCACTTTCTAGATAACACAAGTATTTTTTCCTTCCTTTTTCAACCCTATCAGCTGACATTGTTATTGATTTGTCAGTCCCCATTATCTCAAGGAAATCACAGACAACTTCCCTGTGTGACATGCTAACATGACTGACGCCGTTAAGAGACTTGTGATTTATCGCGCTTAGTTTTTCTATTTGTTTGTTTAAGAATATAAAAAATCTTTAAAGGGGCACTGATCTAAAGCAATTCTCTGGGACTAGTTGTGGCCTTTGTTATTGTTTTTTCCTGTGAATACCTGGATGATATAGCAAAAACGTAAACCAGTTCGTGACCTGTGCTGCGCAATTCGTACGCACATTTGTTACTTTTATTGATAGTACAAGGGCGTATGGTCACATTTGATCAACAAAATGAAATACAGTTTGGGAAATAATAAGGAAATGTAGGTATCTTTGTGGGTAGCATCGGTAGTGGTGACGAAGTTTTGATATGTCGCTTGGTAATTGTGCGATTTTTGTTTACACTGTTTTGACTTGCAACACAAATTAGTAAAACAGTAAATATTTCTCCTGGGCATTGCTTATTTTATTTTGTTTATATTTTTACAGTCAAAATCTGCAAAATTTTCACTTAGGAAATTTATTAAACGCCTGAATATTCAGTTATTTTACAAATTCACTGAAAAATATGTCCATCTGTATTATTATGACAACGAATTCCAAACATTTTATTTTTAATATCATCACCAAGAGACTGAAAATGTTTCGCTGAAAACTACATTTCTATATATGAGAATTAAATATTGTGGTTTGTGCAAATTCAACGTATTTTGTTTTCTACTTACTACATGCATGTCCAGTGTATTATAAAATGTATTCTCATGTACGTGTTTATGTTACGCTACAACTATCCCTCGTAAGGTTTCAAATTCCCCCTCTGCACATGCGCACGGGAGCCTATTTACCCATAAGCCCCGTGTCTCTCCATTCCTCTCCCAAAGCTAGAAGGACAACAACACTCGCTACAAAATTGCCATACCCGCCAGCCTGAACTCTCTTCACAGACTTAGGTGCTCACCTTTGTACCGATTTGCTGCTGCTTTATAAATATGTACAGTTTTTCAATTTTGCCTTTTATTATCAGGGGCTGACAGATTGGCCTTTCATTGGCCTGGCTATTTCCACTCATCTAGAGTGTCCTTTTCTCCCCCAAGTCTAAACTAGAGCTCAGGTCGCAGCCCTGGTCCGCAGACCACCATCCGAGCCGCCGCAGCGGCCCCAGGACCCTCGTCTAGCTCTCGGTCGTTCCCTCTCCTTGTAATACTAAGCTAGCACCAGAGCTCAGGTTGCAGCCCCAGTCCACAGACCACCGTCCGAGCCTCATAGCGGTTCCAGGACCCTCGCCTAGCTCTAGGTCTGCCCTCGTCTGTGATAAGAACCAGTCAGCTCCCAAGTTCGTGCCAAAATCATTATATGTATGTGTTTGTTATCATGTATATTAAATATTTTTGCATTCTAACTCATTGCGTGTTGTGTTTGCACAAACTAATGTTGAATAGTTGACAGTGAAGTAGAACCCAGTTGAAAATCTGAAAGTTTTAGTGTGGTGTGACTTCAGTGAAAATACAGGATTTATTGCAATGATGTAATAGAAGTAGTATTCTTAGAATATAAACAATGATAACTATGGTTCAATATTTGTTCATTAATATATGTCAGCCAAACTGATATTTAGATATACAACCTATTATTCCATACCAATAATACAATGAGGACATGCATATACTCACTGTGCATTTGCTGCTAACTACACCCAGTCCCAGCATGTGATGATTGGACTGTGGCCAGGCTAGTTTTATACAGGTGTGATAGCAGTGATAGTCACTGTCATGTGCCTATTTCCAATGTAGGTCGAGATAAGTGCCTCGTATACAGAGAAGACATTGTCTTTATGTTATCGGGTTGTTTAGTTATTGCTAGATGGATCTACTGGTAGATGATAAAACTTGAGTTCATCCCTGAAATGTGTTTTGTTGTTAAAACTGAATTGTGGTCTGTAGATAGGGTTGAAAGGGGTACCTGGGTACCAAAGTAGTGAACTAAGAGAGAGAGTTATCTCCCATGGCGTACTTGAAGTACCTTCTTTTGAGAGACAACGTGGCATGTAAGATATATCAGATTGAAACAGATCCAATGTATGATTATGTTTTAAAGTTTCGGGGGAGAAATTAAAATCTGTGTGTTCACATTGTGGCATACAGTTGTCTTTTAAAGGCAGCACACTTTCAACAATAAACTATTTACAAATGCAAAACAATCAACTCTCCTCAACTTCACGAAGAAGGTAACATTACAAACTACACGGGATAGGTGATGATAAAGATACGTTTCATTATTCAACATAGTACCCAGTAACCATATCATACTAACTACATTAAGTATCTATTAACATTATGACGTTCTATGGTCGAAACTGTTTGAAAGTACGGGAAATATGAATTTGAATTTGTTAAAAGTAAATTCAATCTAATAAATAATTGTAATTGGAGTGAATTGTAATGTTTATATTATTTAGATGTAGGCCTAATATGCTATTCATAGCCATACGACTATCAGATTTACTCTCACCAGTGGGTTTAACCCGCCAGATGCCAAGTTATGTTTCTGACGCACATTTCATGAGATCTGAAAAGTGCAGGTTGTGAGAGAATTGCGCTTGCACGGTGTTGGATATACCTCTGGCTTTAAAATGACACAGTAATGTAGAATGTTAAATTTCCTATCTGATGGTGTAAATTTAACTGCAATTATTAAACCGGTTTGAAAAAAAGACACTGTTTTGCATTAAAAAAACCAGCAAATTTCACCGTTTTTTATCGTACACCGATAGAGGTACAGTAGAACACAGACGCAATGAACACCGATACAGCGAACAAACTGATACAGCACACTGTTACAAAATCCCTGATTTATCTCCTGTATATTATCATATATAATTTACATACATAACAAACTCTCTACAGCAAACTAATGGACATAGCAAACTGATATCTGATCCCTGACAAGCCCATCTACCACTAATTAGTGACGTGTCTAGGGAACTGAGGAATCACACTCAGTGTCAATTTTGTTATTAAGTGTCACTGACAATTGGCTGCACGCAATCAGCGGTGAATCAATACAATCAGCGGTGACGATTCAACCTTGATGATCTTGCATTACCGTATGTTAATTTTACCTGTACATGTAATTGGACTAATTTTGTCTGTAAAACAAACATTAAACATAATTTTCATGAGATTCTGTCAAAGTGTCCGTTTACTTGCACATGCTATCATGGCAGGCAACAGTAAGAGGAAAGCTATCATGAAATTGAGAATCGTACATGCTGTTGATGCAGGTATCATTTATGAGTTATCATGGTGTAATATTAATACATCATTTCATATAATCATAGTTTAGCAAGTAATACGTATCATCAGGTAAAATGCATATATAAAATATCAGTAGTTTCAGTTATAGCTTTTTAGATAGATTCTAGTCTAAGGTAACGAGAATAGATTTAAAGCTTTTAGATAAATACTAGCCTAACTTATTAAGATCCCATCTCCCAGACATAATATTCAATAAGACAAAAGATATGTCTACATAGTCTTATAGATTACCTTGAACTATTTTATTTAAGTAAATCTGTCATCACCTATATTAGAACATTCAGCAATTACTTCAATTTAGACTCATTAAGCATTAGCCCCCATACAAGTTCATTTTATCTCGGGTAACTTGGTGAGGATGTGGATAAGGACAATATATTTCCGTGATGTTTTGTTCACGAGAAACCAAACTATTCCAACAAATACTGATATTGAAACTGTATACCACTGTATATAAAGAAAACATAAAAAAATGATTAAATCATACTTATCAAAAAAGAAGTAATAGTGTAATGTATGGCCCTATCTAACATTTAAATCAGTCCTTAGATTGCAACATTCTCCTGATAAAATACTGCTTTTACCATGTAAATAATGTCTTGAATAGATAAACAATTAGATAGTGTTACCATGTATCTTAATTTGACAAGATGCACAACTGTTTGCTGTCATTTGTATGTAATCAAATATTAAAAAGAAGATTTCAAAACAAACAAAAATATTTTCAAAATGTGACCATGGTGACATGTATTTGTTCATTATCACGTGATTATTTCTCTTCATCTTGTCTCAGAATTATACAATAAAAGATGCAATGAAAGCTCCTTTGGTACAGAATTATCAAGATAATCGTATAAGGTTTGTCCAACAAGGTACATGGCACAGTTGTTATGGTTTCGGACCTATAACAATTCTTGTAGAAATAAAGCAAACAGTTTAATATCCTGTGATCATGAGATTTTTATAAGGGGGAACCATTTGATTATATAATACAAAACAAGACATTCGTAAATCGTTTGTGACTATCGCGCACCTGGCGAATAATTAAACATCACCGTTCGTCTATCAAACGACATAAAAAAACATTCCAAGATCAAGACATTTCTTCGGAAAATGTGTACCGTATTCGACGTAAGGGCGCTCTCAAAATTAGAAATAGGGGGCTCTTTTTAGAAATTATTTGGTGGAAAAAACAGAGTTGAAAGATAGATTTTATGGTTTATGCCGACAGCCTGAAATGTTTATATACGAGAGATACATTTTTCCTGAATTTAATTGCCCATAATTAAGGGTGCATATAACACACGAGTGTGTATTATACGCGAATAAATAAGTGTTGTGTACATTGATCAATCAGAAGGGGTGCTAATTGGTATTGTTCACTAGCCAATATATTAGCAAATGTTTCCGTGGGTGCTTATTAGTGCGGGGCGCATATTACGTCGAATACGGTATATATATTTAACAAAAAATATTGTCCATTTTATTCAGTAATATATTCACTTTTAGTTTTAATATAAATGTAACAGCTTTTCATTAACATGTTTATATGAAATTACAATATTGACTATTACACACCAAAGAATGGTACAAATAAACATGTTGCAGGGACATCGAACAATAGTTTTCATTGTAAATAATTCTAAGGATACTACCTCTATTACATCTTTGCCATAAATCCTGTATTTTGGCTTCAGTCATGCTAACTTAATTTTCAGATTTTCAACAGACGTCCTCTTCACTGCCAATTACACACAATCAGTTGTTCCCAATATAGCACTATAGCAACCCAAACTATGACGTGCGTAATGGTGGGAAACCTCACTTCTTTCCAACATCTTACCACTAGAGGTACCGTATATGCCCGAAGAATGTAGTAGGGTCACTATTTTAGTGACTTCTGATGTTAAAGCAGTGTCAACTTTGGGAGTTTTTAAAGTCCAGGGAGGGTGTAACCCTTTGTAGTGACTTTCTGGAGGCTGAATGTCATCACAATTGTGACTTCGTATGAGTTATGTACTAATATCCTAGATGGCTTTAGTGAGGGATTTTTTTTAGCTCGGGCTTGATCTCGGGTGTTTTTGTCTTGACATATCTTTTTAAACCAAAAGGTTTGATGTTCTTCCCAAGAACAATAATACTGCCTGCTCTCTTCTTAGTTTCAATGGAAGTTCTCCTGTTTCTACTTGTAGTGCTTCAAGTGAAGTACCTGTTACTGCACCTGTGGTTAGCATTGTAACCAGGGCTTTGTATTGTATTCTGTTGAGGCGGCTCAAAACAGTATTTGATGCTGAGTGAAAGGCCTCACAACCATAGTCTATTTTTGATCTGATAAGTGATTTGTAGAAGTCCAGCTGAGTGTCCCTCGATGTGCCCCAAGATGTGCCTGAAATTGCTTGTAATACGTTCAGGTCTTTTTGACATCTGTTTTCCACATATTCTATATGTTTGCGCCAAGTGAGGTTTTGATCAAGGATCACCCCTAGAAATATTGCGGATTTGTCGAATTTGATTGGTTTGCCTTTTATGGAGACACAGAGTTTCATAGCATCTTTCCCCCTGTGTTTGAATAGAACTTCCACAGTTTTTTCACTTGTAATGGTAAACCCCCATTTATTGCACCATTGATCTACTCAGTCCAGGGCTGACTCGAGTTTTTTTTTATTTATGATATATGCTTTACCAATATTACTCCGTCATCAGTGAATTTAGAAGTTTGGGTAGGAGAGTTGCATGATCAAAAACATCATTGATCATGATGTTAGACAGGGTTGGGCTTATAATGCTGCCTTGTGGCGTGCCACTGTCCAGTGACAGGATCAGATTGATTGTTCCCAACAGCAACCCAAGCTATGGCATGCATAATGGCGGGAAACCTCACTTCTTTCCAACATCTAACCACTAAGTAAAGTACTTTAAGTACTGTAAATGAATTGGGGAGGTGGGTGGGAGTACTTCTGATGTAATAGAGGTAGTATTCTTAGAATTATTAACAATGATAACTATTTTTGATAATTCTTGCAAATCATCTACCTTTATTACATCTTTGCCAGAATATGCCAGAGGGTTCCGGTGGGATCTGCCTCTAGTAACTCACTGTGTAACTGACAGTAATCCTCTTCTGGAAACCATTTAATCACTGATTCTAATCAGATAATTTCCTTCTGAAATTTCTCTTGAGAAAATGCATCAGAATGCATCAAGAATCAGTAAAATACATGATACTTTCACTAGAATTACTATTATATTCTTATTATTCTATTTCTACCAAATGACGTCATTTCTTGTTGAAAAATGGATTTGTGACTCTATTACTGGTGCTGACTTCACTTCCAGTTCTGACCTTACTTCCGGTTGTGACGTCACTTCTGGTTTGTCACTTCCCTTTTTTTTGATAATGACATCTCTTATGGTCTATTTCTATCACAAGATGTCATTTCCTGATTAGATGGACCTTGTACTGCTATTTCCAGTGCTGACATCACTTTCAGTTCTGACCTGACTTCAGGTTCTGACGTCACTTCAGGTTTCTATCTCTTCCGACTCTGACCTCACTTCCGATCATCAGCACCTAGTTCTTGAAGCACATGATACTCTAGGTGATCCTAATCCATCCTACACCAAATAGACAGGATAATCAAGGGTGCTGATGCTGCTGGTGTCGGATCCAGCCTCTTTCCCCCCTCCCCCCCTATTTTTTTTTTATCTGCTGGGCTACCTTGGAGTCTGTGCAGTAACAGTACGGTGTCCTATCTGGGGAGTATGGCCTTGCGGTACCCTGACGGCCGTGTTGCATGGGAGGGTAAAGCTTGGAGCTTTTACCCGGTATGGTCATCTGGGGTAGGCCGTACAGCTGTGGCTGTGACCTGAACAGATGGCTGTCCCATATGCAGCCTCTTGGGCGAAGGACTCTTCTTAGCCAATACTGTTTGCTTCTTTTTTAGAATCTCCATGTCTTGAGTTATAGCTGAGAAGCGGGACTCAAACATCGACTCTTTCTGCTGTTTGATGAACTGTTCTGTCATGTTCATAGAGAATGCAGAAGTAGATTCATTTGCCAGAGTAGGTGGTAGAGGTGTAGTGACAGTGTCAGAGGCTAAGTCTGAGTCAATAGCTGCAATCACATCGACTTTCATCTTAGCAGCTTCTCTTCTTCTAGCTTTTGTCAAGGCTTCAGCTAGTTTGTTGAAGGCCTTCTTAGACACAGTAGAGCACTGATCGCATCTTGCCTCTTCAGTGACCCCAGACACTTTGTATAGGTTACAAATACCATTTGTCATTTGATTCTAAAATTATGAGAAATTCTAGGATGTATGTATCACAGCAGAGTGTGAAAATATGTGATGTAATAGACGTCTCAAAACCAGCATACATGAAACATGATTTCGTAAACACTATCCAATAAGGTGTAAAGTTCACTAAGGCGTGTGTTTGCGTATTTTCCCAAACATTCTAAACGATTCTAGGGTTATCAGCAATGTTTTGGAATGATCATTGGTGATATCATATAAAGAAAGAAACCTGTGATCACTGATATGCTTTTTTTAAAAGTCATTTCTCTGAGTAAATATACAAAATTTAGATTTCAAAACATACTGTAAATAATGCTGTGAACGGTGATTTTTAGAAATGTGTCGACCCATGAAGATCCAGGTAGAATATGTCTTAAACAATCCATTTTTGCCGTAAAAGGTGACCATGCTTGTCGTAAGAGGCGACTAATGGGATTGGCTGGTCAAGCTTGCTGACTTGGTTGATCAAATGTGTGGATCGATGCTCATGATGTCAATCACTGGATTGTCTGGTCAGACTTGATTATTTACAGACCGCTTTCATATAGCAGGAATATTGCTGAGTGCAGCGTTAAACAACAAAGTAATGTATCAAAAATTGCGAGATTTACAATGTGCCTAATTTACAGAGGTCATTTTCAGTCATTTTGCTTTGGCTAAAGGACAGTGGATGATATCACAGTAAAGGGAATTTCCCATAGAATTCAAAACTGTGAAGTGTATTTGTGTGCATGATTATGTTGACTTATATTCGACTTCAAAGTGAGGGTTGAAGAGGAGGGACATATATATGTCCCCCTGGCATTCAGAGGGTTAACAACCGACACCTGGACCAGTTGCACTTTATATTGACATATCACTGTGACATGCCACTTTCTAGATAACACATGGTGACATGCCACTTTCTAGATAACAGTCACATGCCACTTTCTAGATAACAGTCACATGCCACTTTCTAGATAACACATAGTCACATGCCACTTTCTAGATAACACATAGTCACATGACACTTTCTAGATAACACTTTGCAATGTGGTCCTTGCTATGATCACTTCAAAAAAAATCCCTAGTTATTAAAAATTCAGGAAAGTAGGTTTTTCTTCATGAATATTTGTCACATTTTGAGCTTGACATTTTGAAAGATTTAGTCTCAGATATCAGGAAATTGTGTTTTTGTCAGTTTATATTTCAATATGGGAGTTGAGAGACAAGTCATTTACCGTGTTTATTTTTTTGTTAGTTTGTTTATTAATTTAAATTCTTTTAAGGGTAGAGACTATTCATCGAGAACATATCAGATACCCAAATGTAAAGATTGGCGACACTCACTACAGCCTGTAGGTAATCAGATCTGGGTCGTGCACAACTCAGAGCAAGTGGCATGAGCAATGATTCACAAGTTCAAAGTACAGACACAAACAATCAACAAGGTCAGGTTATGACCACCAGCTTGTCTGACAAGAATTGTGTACCGGCAATCTTTTCACAAGACTTTGTCAGGTACAAATTAATTATCTACCATCTGTCACAACAGCACTGATATCTAGAGACAGCTCACTTTTTCACAACCAGTATTGTGACACCGATACTGATGGATTATACATGTCAAGATAAGAACAGTGGTACGTAAATATACTGAACAGCATTGAAACGCACCAGCAATAAATCTTGAAATATTACAAAAACAACTTGAGCAATGACCGATTTTGGTTAGAACAGACATAGACGGATTATTAACAAAGACGACAGGAATACCACACTGAAATTACAATTACGTCATCAGTGTAAGGAAGGCACAGGGTTAAAATGAAAAGTAAATATCTGGTATGTCCGCCATTGACAGCAACACAGGCCATGCAACGTCTTCTCATTGATCAAATAAGTCTGTGAATAGTGTTCTGAGGCATTCCACTCTTGACGTAGTGTATCTTCAAGTTCTCTCAGGTTCTGTACTTGCGGACGACGTGAGATGCGTTGACCCAGGTAATCCCATAGATGTTCAATTGGCGATAGATTGGGTGACAGGGCTGGCCATGGAAGCAGAGGCACATTATTGTTCGCTAGGTACTGTGTTGAAACACGTGCTGTGTGCGCTCTTGCATTATCTTGCTGGAAGGTCTGCATATCCTGGTGCTGATGAAAGAATGGGATGACGTGATTTGCCAATATGTTATTCCTATAGTACAGGGCATTAACTCTTCCACGACAAACATGGAGCTCTGTTCGATGGTTATGACTGATGCCACCCCACACCATGACACTCCCTCCCCCCCATCGATCTGTCTGTACAACGCAGTCATCGTGGTAACGTTCTCCACGTCGACGCCACACCCGCAGTCGAGCGTCAGCATTCTGTAAATGAAAACGGGACTCATCAGAGAACAGCACACCATGCCACTGCCGCAATCTCCAATGACTATGCCTTTTGGCCCAACCCAGACGATAATTTGGATGTCGATCAGTGAGTATGGGTCCAACATATGGACGTTGAGCACGTAGCCCTGCTGGGCGGAGACGTCGACATACGGTTGCTGCAGTCCTGGTAGCCGGAAGTGTACGATCACGAAGATGCCGACGAACAATTACGGCGATCCTGACGTGGTGTAGTTACATGACGTTGACCCGGGCGTGGTCGATCTCTGGTGGTTCTTGTCTGCTGGTATCTGCTCAGTAGCCTGAGGCCTGTTGAATGATGGCATTGAAACCGTTGTGCAACGACTCTACTTGACGTACCAACTTGAAGCATGCCCAAGGCACATTCACATTCCTCTGCTGTTAATCTTGGAATTTCTTGTGTCAGTACCCTTTACGTCTGCAGCAACAAGTGATGTGGCTTTTAAAAGTCTGTCTTTTATAGCCCTATTCTGCATGCTTCCCATGAAACAAAACACGTTTTCCATGATGTGCACGCAATTTGTTGCGTTTTGGCGATTTCGCTCACAAAAAAAATAGGAATGTGTTTTGACGAGCTGTTCTTCTTCATGCTTCGTCCAGAACGTTGTATATTACTCATTCACTTATATATTTTCATATGACTTTTGTGGTAAAAAGGTAAAAGTGGTAAGATTAATAGTTCGGTGCTGCAAATACAGACATAACCCATAGATACATGTATCATTACACATGTGAAATTTCAACCAAATATGATAACCCTAAATGGTTTAGGGGAAATCTTTAATGAACACCCCTCGTATCACTGTTCACATGTGCCAGGCCACCGGAGTTCAATTTACTGGACAGACAATTACAAAACATCTGTATGGAGCTAATCTGCATGCTCTGCAACCAAGTGTTGTACCACCGTTAACAAATCAACACATTCCAGCCAGACAATGGCGGTAGAGCTTAGAAACGGGTCTTGTGTAATGTCCTTCTGGATATTGGTGGATGTGTCTTGAGGCGTCTTGACGAATGTCATGCAACATCAAAGTAAGATGACAGATTTGGAGGTGGGTCTGTAATGATATGGAGTGGGATCACTATGATAGACTGGACAGTTTTACTGAGAAAATAAACTGGCGTCGGTGCACCATACTAGTCCACGTTTTGTCTCTATCAAGATAATAATGCTTGTGCCCACTGTACACGTATTTTAACTGACAACCTCCAGCAGGAAAGCATCACCAGAATGCAATGGTCAGCCATGACTCCTGACCTTTTCACCATAGAGCATGTCTGGGACTGAACTGGAGGGCATGCTGCCAGAGGAGTGGACGAGATTCCTTCAAAATGTCATTTGAAGATTGATTAGGACCATGCCTCTAAGTTCACATATTATATATAAATGTTAGACCAATAATGGGGCCCACATGGTATAAGTAGGTTAGTGCCCTGTCCGGCCTCAAGCATTGAAATTCCATATTGCCCTTGTGTAGATTGGTAACCTATATTTATACCACTACAATGTGTTAAGTCCATAGTTTGGGCAGATTGTTATACTTTGTAACAACGCCGCATATGTAAAATACTGAGGTTGGATGACTCGATTCAGAAGACCTTGGAGGGAGTCTTGGTTCATTGTTTAGAATTGTCGCCCACTTGGTCAATCTCATTAAAATCAGATCTTAGTTCTCGCTGCCGCTAACAAAGATCTGAGGACATCCCATTACGGGTCATGACGACCTTTCGCGAATTTTGACAGACGACTGAAAGCAAAGTCAACATCAGCCAATTAGACAGAAGCTTTCTCAAGCTTTACGGCACTCATTTCAACCTAGCGAATTCCATTTTTGTCTACGTTTGAAAAATATATTGACACAGTTCTCGATTAATATTTTGAAAACGGAAATAGAACATTCCATAATGTCTAATATATGGTTGAGAGTGTATGGCAGTGCTTCCTACGTATTGTACAATGCGTCCTCCGTTCAAATGTTTATCCCACGGAACCGAGAGATAGACGATAATTTTGACGGAATCAGTCGTACGGGCCGTAACTGTCTTTTGGAATACTCCGTATTAACGATTTCGAGGTTGCATTGATTAGAAAATACATTCTGACTGTCACTTTCATGATCTGGTAAGTGACGCTTTGATTGGTCGGATGAAAGGTCGTTCTGACGTGACCAGTAATGGGATGTCCTCAGATCTTTGTTTAGTGGCAGCGAGAACATAGATCTGATTTTAATGAGATTGCCCACTTGGTATACATTATAGAACATGCCTCAGTCCCAGGAATATTCTAAAGAATTTATCGTGTTTTATCCTTCACAAAATGAGTGAGGTATCTTTGATCTTGTAATGACATAATTTTAGTTGATAGCGCTTCAAATTTCAATGAGCTTAGCATATTATATCTATATCAAGACAGCCTGTATTCCAGTAATTGATGTTGTGATCCAGGCAATTGGTGTACGATGACATGCAATGAACCAAGTCACCAAGTCTGACCACCTGACTCGTTAAGTTGCCTTTTATGACAAGCATAATTTACTGGAGAGAATCGATAACTTATTCCGGCTTTGAGTTGTTGATCAGCTGAAAGCCCTCACTCTTGCCCATGACATATAATAACCTTCCCGAATCAGTAAGAGAGCCCGAAACAACAGCGTATTGGTCACAGGGTTTTACATACATATGGATGATTTCTAGTAACAATGATTAGAAATAGGACGTCTTGAAAAAATTGGAAACATAGTGTATTGTGTATATATTTTTAGCTGTAGATGAACTCACAGTTCAGTGAGTTTTTAACTGTACAATTAAGTATCATATTCTAACCTAAATATATATCAACTACATACTATGTTAGAGTAATGGCAAGTAAATGTGATTGTTTGATAGGAGTGATAGATGTATCTGGGTACGGGACAAGGAAAGTGGTATGTTTATTTTATAAATGCAAAGAGAAACATCTTTATTAGATTCTGTTATTTATTTGCTTATGTTGTAATTCCATTGTTTCAGGATATTGTACTAAGTATACATATGTACAATAAACATCATCAGCCTCACACCCTACTGCTGTATGTTGTCATTAGTGGTGAGTGAGTGAGTTTGGTTTTACGCCGCTTTTAGCAATATTCCAGCAATATCACGGCGGGGGACACAAGAAATGGGCTTCACACATTGTACCCATGTCGGGATTCGAACCCAGGTCTTCGGAGTGACGAGCGAATGCTTTAACCACTAGGCTACCCTACTGCTGTATGTTGTCATTAGGGAGTCTACCACTATTGGTCCAAATTTAGTAGCATTGTTGCATATATGTGCCACATATTACAAAATATACAACCTGGTAAAACTAGTTATTGATACAGACATGTTTCTGAATACTTGCAGATGTTCAGGCAACTGCAAAGAGAAATAGGATGACAGACGAGGAGCCTTAATTGGAGGATTAATTGACCAAGCGAGCCTATTGTACAATTCTCTACCATCAGTTATCACGTACAACCCTGCGACGGTGAGACCATCAACTCCTCAGATGTGAAGGATGTCACTTCTATTCAAACTGTACCCAAACAGTCAACTGTTGGTGTGGGGTACACCCCATCCCTGTGACAAGAAGCTGTAGAGTGTGAGGAGAAGATACTCATGAAGACGGAACTGAATAATCTCATCTAAGTTTCAAATCAACATATGTGAACAGCTCAGTCCCTTACTCACTGAAGAGTGGCAAAATCACTTCCCAAACATCAGGGGAGGTAAGCCTGTTGTGGAAGAAGTACCTCAAACTATGGTAATCAGGTCTTACAAAGGTGTTGTCAAGGACATCATTGACACTGCCCAGAATTTTCAGGTTTGGAAATAACATACAAGAATGTCCTATCAAAAAATGATAAAATCATAACAATGTTTGAAAGCCATTTGTGTCTTGTGAAATAACCATATGTATTATGCGTTGAACTAACCCTGATGCTCATAATATTCAAGTACCTGCTGAGGGGAGATAACTCTAATCCTACATCTATAAGTAATACATTCGTGACCAACTCGTGTTATTCCGGGACAAGCCGAATAGAGACTCGTGCCCCTCTCGTGGCCATTTTTGCGACCGGGTTCCGTCCTAGCGCAAACGGGCATACCTAAAACAACTGTCAACTCGTTGCGTAATGGTTCACATATATTTCACCATATATTATGTATATTTCAAATGCAATTTAAAGCACATCGGGTCATGCGGAATTATACAGTACGATTGAACACATTTAACTGTGTTTTGGGTATATTTTTAGATGCAAGACATATGGAAAATCAAATATTATTTCTGAGGGATTCTTTGACGAAGAATTTGAAATCATACACGCATTCTGATTGGTTTGTCGTATTTTCGCACATAACATTCATCGATAGGGGGACGAGTCTTCTTGCAGGTTACGGAAAGGGGCGAGTGGTGACGAATGTAAGTAATACTGTGTTCATTTTAATAAATGATATCTTGCCCATGCGATCCTTTGAAATGTGAGGAAGAAGTAAACTGATTGAGTAAAAAATATATGTGGGCCATTTCTCATACCTTAAATTGAGCTATTTAATTTTGCTAAGTTGTTTTTCTGTGCCAATATTATACCAGCGCGCAGAGACCGTATAATGAGATATGGTCTCTGGTTATTTTTTAATGTTTGAAGACATAAAAATGTACCAGATGCTGAAAGTTTTGTTCTTATTATCTAACAAAAGGTTGCAAGTTTATTGAGGATGAACTTACTACATGTCGTACTTACATGGAAGCGGTTGTGGCCTACTCCTCTTATAAACTGTTAATAGTTATGTGGTTGCACTGTAAACATGCTTTGTTGTTGGGACATATGGGTCAATAGCCTGTAATGTCTGTTTGACTGTCGCATGTAACATGTATATTTCCCTCTGACAAAAGGTGAAGAAAATGCAGTGTGTAAACAGACGTAGATATAGCTGCAAAAGAAATTAAAAACAGATCTTAGTTCTTGCTACCACTGAACAAAGTGGTTGCAAGAAATCAGACCTAATTTTAATGAGATTGAGCACCTCCAGAAATGATTCAGTGACTAAAGAAACAAATGCTTGATTGAAATTTCTGACAAAATGAGCTGCAATGAACGAATGTCATTGGTAAGGACAACCCTCCGACAATAAGAAACCACCACCATTGTAGAGAATGCTGCACGTGCATGCCACAGTATGCTCTAACATCAAACAGGAAAACTCACATCCTTTGATGGAACACCATTCTTGTCATAATCACCATTGCCAATACAGTTGAAATTAATGGTGACAATACAATTCGTTATCTCAGGGGGTGCTTAACTTTTTTCAAGGAGTATATATCAAGCCTTATGAAATACTTCCATTCAAAAACAAACATACTAGACACTAGGGGCCTACTTTTTTCTTTCTTTCTTTGCACTTGCAAGAAACGCTCGACACATTCTGTCACTGCTACTGGCCCTCACCCGCCATTTCTTACGTAAGAACAGGCTTAAAGGATGGGGTAGGATATAGGCCCTTTACTTGAGTTTTGGACAACTTTGCCAGACTGTAATAAGCAAGTCTGGACCAGAAATCCAGTGATTGACATTTTGAGCATCACTCCATGCAGTTGGGGTACGATGACATGCATCAACCAAGTGAGCAAGTTTGACAACCCAATCAAATTAGTCGCCACTTCACACCTCTCAGTGGGCACAGATGGCCCAGTCGTCTAAAGGGCCACATTTCGCTGTGCAGAGTTGTGTCCATTGGGCACACCAGAATTGTGATAAGATTGTGGGTTCAAATCCCAGTTCGCTCCAATTATGTTTCTAGGTTTGTCAGCACCATACCCGTGCTCCTGGATTTCACGGAAGTGGTAACGTCTGTGAACTGCATCACTTCAGGCTTTCCTCCCACATTAAGCTGACACGCTGTAATATAATACTGTCCAAAGCTGCATTAAACCCATCTGACTCATACCTCTCAATATGACACATATGATATGATGAGAAGATACACAGATGAAGTTAATTTAACATTCCACATACCTGGGAGAATGAGTGACATAATGAAGCTTCATCATGGCTGTACAAATATCAAGTCTGAGACAGACAAACCGGTGGTTAATACCGTGAGCAGCAATCCATAATGTCAGGGTACGAGGACACACAATCAGTCGCCGAGCCAGCCAGGCTATATTGTACCCCATTAGGACAAGCATCGGTTGCAGGGCACTTACTATAACACGGAATACACACAAAGATACCACATACCAACTGCATAAAAAAAGTCAAAAAATACTTGCAGAAATGGCTTAATATTGGGCCCAAATGACATTTATAAAAACTAGGGGTGACTTGGTCTGGAAATCACTATTGCGATAACTATTGAAATTGAAAGAAACTATTGCGATAACTATTGATATTGCAAGCAACTATTGCGATAAATATCGATAGTTTTCAGTGTATCATTTTAGATGGATTTAGAGTTGAATTATACCCTGGAACTGAAGTTTCCTTTGAATGTGATGACCATTACAAAAAATAAAAAGTAAAGTTTGAGATATGACTGATTTGTTTTTCTTTACCCTAATAATTTAGGAAAAACAAACTTCAACATTACTATGTGTAAATTACTACCACTCATGATCAAAAGAAAAACAAATTTGAACAGCATTGTATGTACAATCGAAACTATCGATGTTACTAACTGAAATTGATACTATTGATCGGAAACTGATTTAACAATCGATTTATTGACTTTAAGTGCTTACCAATAGCAATATATCGATATTTCGGTTTATCGTGACACCCCTAATAAAAACACCTCAAATGGCTTCCCTTTTAAAAATCAGATGAGACAACACAGCTGTTTAAGCTTCCTAGGCCTTCAGGAGTTCAATGCTGTGTTTGCAGAAAGAATGCTGATCCAACACTGTTAATGACATTTTAAGATTGAAGTGGTGCTAAAAGTCACTATACATTACAAGATACAACATGTTATTTTGCCGTTTGTTTGTTTGTTTGTTTGTTTGTTGTTTAACGCTGCACTCAGCAATATTCTAGCTATATGATGGCGGTCTGTAAATATTCAAGTCTGGACCAGACAATCCAGTCAACGACATCATGAGCATCGATCCATGCAATTGGGATACGATGACATGCATCAACCAAGTCACCGAGTCTGATCACCCGATCCCGTTAGTCACCTCTTACCTTTTATGGCAAGAATGCATTGCTAAAGAGATATTCAACCCCAGATCTCATTATGCATATAGCAATATAACCGCGTACTGCAATTTCATATTGGAAAGGAAACGTTTAAAATTTTGCTGTTTAAGAAAACTCACATTATATAGTGTGATAATGATATTTAGTTGCCATTCTGATTCACAGCCAGCCGAAAGATGATGTTGGACTGAAAGTATTGGGTGATCGATCCTCTGGTTACAGAACTGGTTATGGTATCATATCAAAGTTACCTCATTCATATTCAAAACTGAATACAGAGAAATTAACATGAACATACTTACTGGTTGCAGTTGTCAAATCATCTTACTGATAAAGTCAACTTTAAGTACCACATGATGAGAGAATTTCTGTCTCGTCTGTCTGTATACAAGAGTAGTTATTGAGCTATCACAACAATACCATGGAATACGGTTTCAGCTAAGTCTAACTTGTTTCCATGGAAACAGGGAAAAATCTAATTTTGAAAAATTTGTAAATAGCAGAAGGCACCACTTCAGCCCTTGGTTAATACATGTACCAGGTTTGGATGAAAAGTGTTTCACAGTTTTCAAGTTGTGTTACGTAAATGAAATCCATCCCCTTATGAGAAGTAGTACAAAATATTTTCTGGAAATTGAGAAAAATAAAAAAGCTCCAAATCCATAAATTGCAAAAGGCACCCCGCCAGGATCTGTTTGATATATCTGGCAATTTTTGTTGAAAAATATTGAATAGTTTTTGAGTTGTGCTCCGAAAATGAAATGATTAAGGACGGAAGGACAGACGGACAGACAACGAGGAGTCCACTATATCCCCCCACATTATATGCCCGGCGGATAAAAACTTCAAGCTTCAAAGCTTCAAAACAAACACAAGCACAAAGTCAGTCTACTATATACAACTGCACTGGACAGTCACTGCATAAGACACATATTGTGACAAACAAGGATTTTCACAACTTCATCTTTCTCTAATGGTTAGTTTTAATAGTAAATCATAAACATTATGTAGGATGTAAAATTTGTTTTGGTTTGTAAACATTATTTCAGTGTAGGATATAGTTTTGTGATTTGAGTGTATGAATGTAATTTACGTCAGTATAAGTATATGTACAGTAATGATTTTAAGCACACCATTCATGTTTATGATTTTCTGATATGATGTGAATGTACTATAATATTTTTATGATAAAGTGATATATATACGTATCTGTGTCTGCCATATTGTTCACCATGATAAATTAATCAATATCATCTTAATTTATGTATGTTTATCTATGACATATCCTATTTAAGATTATGTTTATAGTAGGTTTAGAATGAATTAATATGGCAGTAGATTACTATGTATATTAGTTTATGATATTTAAGTTAGAGTGACGTGTATGTTATTTATAGATGGATTTGTAGTGACAAGTGACTTTGCCTACTATCACCCGAGTGCCAGATACTCGGTAGGCATACATGTATTAAACATTTATTGTTTATATTTCATGTATGAATAATTTACATCTTGTATATAAAAGTGCATTGATGCAGTTTAAGTAATATGGAGAACAACGTGATTAATGTGGTGAATGCATTTTAATTATTATATCAATAACGGTGATAAGTGCAATGTTTTAACGTGTATAACTGTAGTAGTATGTAATTATGTACATATCATCAAGTGTATTTTAAGGTCACCTCTTATTTTAATACCTAAGTGTTAGTCTACCCTTCAATCTAACCTGCTTCACTAATACAATAGCACAGTCACCCTTGCTCTTGCCTCATCTATTGTTTCTCTGGTCTCTATTGTCTAGCCCCAGCCCCTTACTTTCAGTGACAGGGTGCATTGTGGGACTGTCACAGGTTAGTTTGTTTGAATTGTATATTTATGTGTTCTTATTTAGTGTTTTGAAGGGTTTGTTAAGGAGCATATGTATGGTTTCTTAACTTCTTTTAATAGTACTTACCATATTTGACGTAATAAGCACCCAGGGCGCTTTCAAAATTAAAATTAGGGGGCTTTTATTAGAATATTTTTTAGTGAAAAAAAACCAGCATTGAAAGATAAATATTGTGGTTTATGCTGACAGCCTGAAATGTTTATGTACGGCAGATATATTTTTCCAGAATTTAATTGCCCATAATTAATGGTGCATATAACACAGGAGTGCGTATTATACACGAATAGATAAGTCTTGTGTACATTGATCAATCGGAAGGAGTGCTAATTGGGATTGTTCACGTGCCAATATATTAGCAAATATCGCCGTGGGCGCTTAATAGAGCAGGGCGCTTATTACGTCAAATACGGTATATTATTAGGTGTAATAAATATTTATCATATCAGTCATCGTATTCAGATAAATGTAGTTAGGCTAAATTTGCAAAAATACTTCAAGTATGTTTAAAATAGATAATGTTTCATGTTGATATTACTTAACTTATTGCGTAACTAAGCATAACGAGTACATTTATTGATAGATTGGAGCTATTTACCTGTAAATAAAGGTTCTGCACCTAACTGCACATGTATGAATGTATGTCTGTATGATGAGGTGAGTGATTAGAATATATATTTTAGGGTTCTTGTATATACCTAAGGATGCAAACATATTGATGTAATATGTTACACTGTAATCATGTTCTATATATTTATATTCAGGTGTGTCCCGGTAAAGCAAATGTCTGATGTTGTGACATCATAGGGCACAGTGCCATACACCTGGTGAGGACATTTATATTTTGTATGTATTTATAGCGATATGTACTGAAATTGTGTGTTATGTATTAATGCATTTATCATCATTCTCCCATTATTGATAAGCTATGTTTGTCAATTTATTATATGATAAATCCCCTGTAATATTTAGAGTAAAGTAAGATAAAACTAATAAGGATGGATCATAACAATGTATATGATCATATATAAGATTCTAATATTTGTTAATAAGTTATAATGTAATGATTTATTTGTATGTGTAGGTATTGTGCATATTTTAACTCTGTGTATTTATTTTCACAGGGCCTCTGTTATTTATGCTACTGTATTAACAACTGTCATCAACAAATCAACCAGCGTTTAGTGATTCATTCACCTAAACCACTCTGGTTACATATTTATTTACTTATTATTTGTTCAATTATGTTACAGGGTGAATATTGATACTGAAAATAAACTTGTGGCTTCTTGGTCATGCCTCACCCCCAGCAGGCGTTGGTCTTCCCTGTGAGATTTACACCAGGGTTCGAAATACCTGCCTGCCCGACCTTCCGGGAAGGGTTGATTTCAACTCGGGCTGCCAGATTTTCAAATTCCCCTGCCCAACGGTCGTGTTATATTTCATAGGTGAAAATATTCTAAATATTACCCGATGATAAGCGTAAATTCACATGTAAAGATGAATGATAAAATGTAACCAAAAAGAAACCCTGCTAGCTTTTAGACAACCTAAAATTTAGGCCCTATTTAGGAATAAGGATATTTACATGATGTATTCTAGGATATTAAATACAAATCTGACCTAAAAAGTGTTTGCTATTTCTTTTCTTGCATTACTTCATGTTCAATGAATTCAATTTAAAGTTTTAATTAAATTATCCTGAGAAAC
Source organism: Haliotis cracherodii (assembly GCF_022045235.1). Lineage (NCBI taxonomy): Eukaryota > Metazoa > Mollusca > Gastropoda > Lepetellida > Haliotidae > Haliotis > Haliotis cracherodii. The sequence continues at coordinate 51,041,883 of NW_027266319.1, read as the reverse complement.
ATATGATTATAGTGGGCAGGCAGGTTTTGGTCAGGGCTGGCAAGTATTTGAGCTAGCCAGTCCTGTGGTCTGGTTGGAATTTTGGGGAGTTTTATACCCTGTTTACACCACCCTAACCTGCTACATTGAGTGTGAATGTGTATTTTTCTTTATGAAGCCATTAATGATTGATACATAAAATGCATCCAACATTTTGGCAGTTGTGCGATTTTGCCCTAGAAAGCAACCAAAAAATGTGTGTGTGTCTGCTTGTACTAGTCCAGAATACCCCACTCAGACACAGTATACTGATGCTGACCAGTCCTTGTTTTATCCCCTAAATGCCGAGCACCAGGCAGGGCAACAACAAGTGCCATCGTTTAATATTCTTTGGTATGACACGGCTGGGGAATGACACCCCCGACACTCCGCTCATTAGGAAGACGCTCTACCACTAGACCACTGAGGCGTTAGTTAGGAATAGGACTGGGACGGGTAACTCGGGTACCCGGGTTGGGTGGGTACTGAGTAGGACCCGGGTACACACAGGACTACGTGGTTAGTCACGTGATATATTGTTTGAAACAAAAATTATCAACTCTATGGTTACACTACAAGTCACTAATTTTGTTCTGACTATGCACCCATTACTGACTTTTCATATGCTTGAATAAAGTTAAAACTCAAGTCAACTCAGTGTATGCATGACCAGATTGTTTAATAAATGTATTAAATACGTTTGGCCAGGGCTAAGGTAGAAATCTCAGTGGGACAGTTTGTACCTATCTCGAGACATACAGTGGGTAACCGGGTAGGGTTGGGTAATAGGGGTGTGGGTTCCCGGGTAGTAAATTTGGACTCATCCCAGCTCCAGTTAGAAATATCGAGAGCATATAAAACGAGTAACATAATTAAAGTAATGAAATGTGAGTATGACTGGAATAATAAGAGACATACTGATAAATATAAACTATTTGCCGCATATTATCAAAGTTTTTTGTTCATGCTTTGACATGACCTACATTGTGATTGAGACGATACTTTATTGATTAAAAATTATTTGACGAAACTTATGCCCCAGTGCATGTTATAATGCAAACATATCATGTACTTATACTTTATATTTTTTTAAGTGTTTGACCAGAATTTTTATCTTTCTTCCTTCAGGATAAGGCACAAATAAAATGTTGACTACTTACTAAATACAAATTGATGCATGCCATGATAACATCAAAATAAACATTTTCCGGATTTTAACGAAACCACCTGTGAAACCTAATTGAACATGGAATTTACCATTTTACAACATTGACATTTATTAGACCATCGCTATTTATGATCTACAGGTTGTTGTTTATATGTTTTGTTAATACTTACACATTCTATGGGCCCTATACACTGTACAAGAATGAAATTGCAGTTTCATCTAACTTCATGTGATTGTCCTTGCACAAATACATATGTCGGATAGTTAACCAGGAAAATCCGAAATACTTGTTTAACCAAAAAAAGAAGCACACATAAAAGAACCATCTTGCGTTTTATAAATTCACTTTACAGCCTGAAGGTACAGTTTCAAGTATACTCTTTCGATATTCACGTGACTCCGTATTTGTTCACAATTTTCACAACCCAATGTGACCCGTGAAGATCCGGTGAAGTTAAGAATATAAGTCTTCAGCAACTCATGCTTGTCGTATGAGGCATAGGACCATGAAACTGAAAATAATAATAAACAAACTCGCAAAAAAACATTTAAAAAATCGTAGACGTGTGCGAGTTTGTTTGTTATTGTTATAAGTTACATGGTCCTGTGTATGCTGCGACTAACGTGATAGGGTGGTCAGGCTCGCCGACTTGGTTGAGGCATGTCATCGCGTAGATCAATACTCATGAGGTCATTAACTGGATCATCTGGTCCAGATTCGATTATAAACCGCCGTCACATTGCTGGAATGTTGCTGAGCGCGTCGTTAAACATCAAACAAACACAACCCCCTATGTCGTAGATTACATAAGTTATGAATGTTGACAAATACGAAGCCATGTTGGTCATGTTTGATCTTATTAGTCCGTAATGTAGAACGTCTTAGAGTTATTTCCCTTCTTTGACCTTCGCCTTTATCCTGGCTCGGCACATTTTTACTGTCCGACATGTTTGAACCATATATATAATTCACCCTTTCTGGATAATTCCGTCAGCGAACAAGTGAGTACATTGATATTACCATCTCACGTACATAGTTTTGGAACGTGATTGTGGTTATTCTAAACGGTATATCAGCGGTAGAAACTAACAGTTTCAGTCCACTAGTCCTTATAATGATAACAAATAGCAAAACCTTTAAAAATGGCAAACTTCTACTAGTCCTTAGGATACCTTTACTATTGGGCAGTTTGGCAACGACTATGGGACTAATGCCAATTTCTAATCCTGTATATAGGGACAAGGGGCAGTAGAGAAACGAGCAGAAAAGGGAATCAATCCCATGTCAGTTGCATGCCCATTTTTAAAACAAAATAGAAGCCCACAACAACATTACAAATAAATTAAAATCTCCACATTTGAGTGTGTGAGTCTCAGTCTGCAAACTTGGCCACGAAGACAGTGGTTGATATCCCGATAACGTAAGCAACGATCCATACCATAATGTTCTACCCAATGTAGTCACACTCGGCCTCACCTTCATCATACGGAGATAAGATCAGCAAAAACTATCATTTTCCTCTTTACTGATTTTTTAATAACAAGAATTCACGAGCTAGGGTCAGATGAAACATAAGCGTCGGATTCGGAATAGATTTCCCGTTTGGAATTTCCATTCAACCGAGGTGTATCGCGTGATCCAGGGGTGGTTACCAGGCAACGGCGATTTTAATCAACCATCTTGGTTCTATCTGAACAGACAACTCTGATAACACACTTCGTTTCCATTGAAAAGTTTGGGGATTTTCTTGATTTCAAGCTCCTTGTTGCTGCTCTGCTCTTACTTTCTCAATGTTCTCGCCTGTCTCAGGTATTTCCTTCTTTTCGTACCACCTATTGCCTATTTTTTAAGGTTTTCAGTTTGTCTATCGCAGCTTGTTTTTATGTTTTCCCTCAGCCTGCTGTTAACCAGTTTGAACAAACAAAAGTTTAGATCTAGTTGAATTGAATTCAAACTATTTAAAGAATTGCCAGGAGAGTAACGCCATACACAGCTTAGGATTGATTGAAGCAGGGTTATGCGTCACTAGTCATTCTATAATTTTACTGTTCCGGGGCAGGAGGATTTGTGGTTATATCAGTTTCCGTTCAAAGCCTCACATGAAGGCTGTCACATTGGTGAAAAACAATTCATAGGAACGTATTTACTAGCTTCGGTAACATGTCTCTGTGATGCTTCCTACAAGCTAAACTATTTTGATATTGACTTGTAGCTACAAGTGAAATGTCAAAAACATATATTGGGAGCAGCTACATTGCAACCTCAAACTGATTTTAGGGAGCAGCATAGAGATACGGTTACCGTAGCTTCATATTGAAATGGTAGATCTACATATTAGCATATCGACATATTTGACGAAATGTTTATACAGAAGTTATAGCCTTATTGTACCAGGGAAATATAATTATCGAGAGAGAAAACCAGTTTTAACAAACACAATTTTTGTTGAATTATAATCAAACTATGTAAATGAGTATTACCACACACTGCTTAGGAATGACTGAAGCAGGGATAATACTGTCTCTGAACACAATTATTAGTAAGGGTCAAATCCTGGGTTAGAAATTAATTTTTATTTTCACAGAAAAATTATCTGCCACAGAGTAGTTTATCTAGTTATCTACATGATGGTTTGGGGAGTAGTTCACAAGAAAAGGCCACTAGTCATTCCATAATTTGACTGTTCTTGGAAAGTTGGACTTTCAGGCCTCAGATGAAGGACGTCACTTTGGTGAAAAACAATCCATAGGAACGTACTTATTAGCTGCCGTAACCTGTCTCTGTGATGTTTTCTATAACCTAAATGATTTTGATATTGACTTGTAGCAGACACATCAAATGTCAAAAACTATTTAATGGATTGCTACAATGCAGCATCAATATGTTTTAGGGAGCAGCAGAGATATGGTTACCGTAGCTCCGTATTGAAATGGTTCATACTGATATATCGATATATTTGACGAAAGTGTTATACTTATTGCCTTTGTGTACCTGAGAAATATATATAGAGAGAAAAACAGTTTGGACAAACACAAATTAACTTGAAATAAAATCAAACTGTAAAAGATGACAAGGAGAGTAACACCATATACTGCTTAGAAATGACAGAAGCAGATAATGCTGTCTGTGATTGAACATTATTATTAATCAGAGGACAAATGCTGGGTTGGAAATTAATTTTTATTTTCACACAAAAATGATCTGCAACATATTAATTATCTACCTAATGGCAAAGGGTGTAGCTCACAAGAGGGTGTCACTTGTCATTACATAATTTGACTGTTCTTGGGCAGGAGGACTTATGGCCCTTTGAACTTCCACGCCTCTGATGAAGGCTGTCACATTGCGAAAAACAATTCATAGGAACGTATTTATTAGCTGCCGTAACCTGTCGCTGCGATGCTCCCCAAAGACTAAATTATTTTGATATTGACTTGAAGCTACAAGTGAAATGTCAAAAATATATATTGGGAGCAGCAACAATGCAACCTCAAACTGATTTTAGGGAGCGGCATAGAGTTACGGTTACCGTAGCTTCATATTGAAATGGTACATATTGGCATATCGACATATTTGACGAAATTGTTATACTTATAACCTTATTGTATCTGAGAAGTATATATAGAGAGAAATGCCTTCTTGTGACAAACTAATTTAAACACCACTGCAAAACAATGAAAGTTCTAAAAGGTTAATGAATTTTTCTGACACATGGTACACTTCTTTGGAAAATAATGCCAACATACATTATGACAGCACTATCTTTACATACCTTTTGTAATTATAAATCCCTTTGCAATTGATTTATTATCATGCAATGTAACAGCCATGGTAATATATTCATGTTCAAATAAAACTTGCGTAAGTAAATTTTATATGCTGTTCACATTTCATTTAAGATATATGGGATGGGAGACATCGCGCAGAAAACCCATCAATGTGTGCATGATTTTGCTGTAGTGTAAGTTATCATTCGAAGGGCTAGTTCCCTACAGGACTAAAATCTCAGTTTCCATGGCTGTGAAAATTGAGCCGAAGCTGGGAACAATGGCTGATCAACCACTTTAGAAGGGAGGGGTCCAAAATTTCAAAATTCGTACTGTGGGGATGCTCGCTGTTGTACCAATAACTAACAATGTCATGATTATAAAATTAAGCCGGCTGGTGCGCGAGACCTTATAGACGTAATATGTGTGGACATGAATGTACAAAAAGCCCCCTGAGTCCTGACACCGGTGTGACACATGCATCTACCAAAGCGACAAGCCTGACCACCCGATCTCGTTAGTCGCCTCTTACGACAAACATAGTCGCTTTTAACGGCAAGTATGGGTTCTGAAGACCTATTCTACCCCGGATCTTCACGGTCTCTCTTATTAATAATCAAGTTCAATCAGAGACAACATTATCTCTGCTGGATAGTTGATACTGTTTCGGGGTTATCCCCCTTCGTTGACCTTTATACTCGGCACAATGATTGTTCGAGGTTTCAAAGGTGTAATATATACCCTTTCTGGATACTTGTTAAAACAATGAGTTCATCATCGCCCTTATTATCTACCGTTTGCAAGGAGAGGGAAGCTTACGTCAGGTTGGGCTTTAAATTCAACGTAGATACACCTCAGCCTTTCCTCTATCTACCATCATGTATTGACAGATGGATCGACCGACTAGATGCATGTGATAATTTCATTTTTACTGTTATCTGCACCAAAACAATATGAATTAGGGTCAGAATATGATGGACCGGAAGCGCCGGAAAAGTTTTCCCGTTCGGAATTTCCATCTAACCAAGATATCGCATGATATTACTTAGCAACGGTGATTTCAATCAGCCATCTTTGTTTACTGTGAACTCTTCGTTTATTGCTGGGATATTCTTGTTTTCAAGCTCTTTCAAGCTGCTCTTCTCTTGCTTTCCCTATGTTCTCGTCTGTCTCAGGTATTTCTTTCATTTCTTTCGTTCATTTTCTTTTGTCCGCCTTTCTGTGTGACACTGTCAACATGTTTGTTTTTTCTCACTTCCACTGTCTCTTCTAGCAGGCCACCCCTCTCTTCATATATTTGCCATCATAACATAGGTGCAGTGTAGGGTGGAAATAAGGTTTTAAAAAGACCTCCTTTATTTCAGTATATAGTTCTGTCAAAGCATTAGAGTTAGATTCAAATCAGAAATCTAGTCTGCCGATTTTATAAATGTCTTACAAACTGGTAATAGATCTATAAAAGAATAGGTTACCGAAGATTTAAGCAATTTGTCTTTTTAGCCAGAAAATGATTATGGGATTATTTTTGCCTCAATGGTAATGTAAACACGTATTTAATCAGTCCTTCTAGTTGCAGCAAACTTTTAAAATTACATTAATCTACTCTTCACTCTATAATTAGACCAATTATGCATGGCATATAATAAACTTAACTATTTAGGCGTTCTCAGGTCTACAGAAATTTCCCTATCTAAAATTCCCCTATCTTTCCAAACTTCCAGCTTTGCAATGAGATATATATGTGCTTATAAGCGTGTAGTTACTTATTGGTACAGAATTTTACATTTGCCTGAAAATAGATTAGTTAAGAAATGTTATAGATTATTATTACTTGATGTTAATAATGGTAAGATCAACTGGGTCTCTAAAATCAAACACATTCTCTGTTCGTTTGGTTTTGGCTACATATTGGAGATGCAACTTAGTAATAATAGTAGAAGTTTTATCTTGGAATTTGTAAACCGTTTAAAAGCCTCGTCTGAGCAAGATTGGCATGTAGCTGTTTCATCTAGCACTAAATCCCAAAGTTACTCTCTTTACAAAATTTAATTTGGCTTAGAAAGCTATATCAAGGTAGTAAAATTTTTCAAAATTCAGAGCTGCATTTGCTCAGTTGAGATGCTCCTCCCATCGGCTGCGAATTGAGACCGGTCGATATATTAAGGAAATTAGAGAACAGAGACTGTGTTTGATGTGTAACCAGAATTTTATTGAGGACGAATATCATTTTGTGCTTGTATGCAATGCTTATAATGATTTAAGAGCTGAATACATTCCTCCTAAATATTTTACAACCCCTTCTAAAAATAAATTTAATGCTCTTATGTCATCCACTAACTCTAAAATCATACGAAATCTAGCAGTCTACGTTTACAAAGCTTTTCGACTTCGTTCATAACATACAGTCTAAATATTTATTTGTATATATGCATGCGTATGTGTATGAATGTGTATGGATATGGATATATATGTAAACTAGTGGTAATTCTTTTTTCTCCCTCTCTCTGTAAATAGTTCTGTGTAATAGGCCTACGGCCTAACACTTTTTGCGAATAAACAATTACAATGGTCAATGAGATATTTCTACAGTATGGTTATCTGAAATATAAAGTTGATATTTCACAAAAGTGAAATAATATTCTATCTCATGAAAATGTCATTTTTGTCAGTCACTTGTTGAAAGAAGAAAAGCCAGATATCCCTCATGTAACTTCCTCCAATCTGCCTGCTGTGGGCACTGCGTTTAAAATCCTAGAAATATCCCTGCCAACCACACTCACGTATCATTCCTTTGCACCTTGTTATTCTTGATTTGATATTTTCTTCTGTTTACCTTTGGTCTCTGAAGACATATGTTCAAAGAAATAAAGATTAAAACCTTATATAGCCCAACACACAGTACCATTTAGGTCTTTGAAAGGCATTTAGATGTGATACACATTAGGAAGAGACTTTATCGATGTCAACTTCTTTATTATGCGGAACACATCGTTTCGGATAATATGCTTATACTCCTTCATCAGGTGAATGAATGCCATGAGGCAGAGGACATATATATGTACGTGTAAGGACAACAAAATTAAAAGGATAATAAAAGGTGGAAACTAACAAGAGAAAGCTAACAGATGATTGGCGCTGAAAGGTGATTAGCAATAGACAATAGAGGCCAAAACGTTACAGTTATTAGCGCTGATAGTAACTGGAAAGTTTTCACTACAGTAATTAGTGTTTGGTGAAATCTGACTTTCAACCAATGTTGTAAACAAACGACCCCAGGCAGTCTTAGAAATTGACACTAAAACTATAGTCTTTGCCAGACTGCCCAATAGTTAAGGTATCATAAGGACTAGTAGAAATTTGCCATTTAAAGGGTTTCACGATATGTTATCATTGTAAGGACTAGTGGACTAAAGCAGTCAGTTTCTAACGATGCCAGGTATAGGTATTTTTTAACACAGCAAAATGTTACTGCTTTGGTCCGGTGACTGAAACGAGAACGATATATAAGGACTAAAGTACCAGAGAAAACAAGTTTGAACAAGCACAAGTTTACTTTACTTTAAATAAAACTGTGTAAAAGATTACAAGGAGAGTATTACCATACACTGCTTAGGAATGACTGAACTAGAGATAATACTGTCTCTGATTGAACATGATTATTGATAAGGGTGAAATGCTTGGTTGGAAATTAATATATTTTTTTACAGAAAATTATCTGTTACAAAGTAGTTAATATAGTTATCTTCATGACGATAATGTGTGTAGTTCACAGGAAACGATCACTATTCATTCAAAAATTTTACTGTTCTTGGATATGAGGACTTCTGGATATTATTAGTAAGAGAACAAATGCTGGGTTGGAAATTAATTTTTATTTTCACACAAAAATTATCTGCTACAGATTAGTTATCTGAGCACAAGTTTAGTTGAATTAAAATTAATCTGTAAAAGATTACAATGAATGTATCACCACACACTGCTTAGGAATGACTGAAGTAGAGATAATACTGTCACTAATTGAACATGATTAATGATAAGGGTGAAATGCTGGGTTGGAAATTATTATTTTTTAAATCACAGAATCTGTTACAGAGAAGTTAATATAGTTATCTTCATGACGGTAAGAAGTGTACTTCACAAGAAAACGTCACCAGTCATTCCATAATTTGACTGTTCTTTGACAGACGACTTTCAGGCCTCATATGAAGGCTGTCACATTGGTGAAAAACAACTCATAGGAACGTATTTACTAGCTGCTGTAACCTGTCTCTGTGATGCTTCCTTCAGGCTAAAATATTTTGATATTGACTTGTAGCCTCAAGTGAAATGTCAAAAACATTTATTGGGATCAGCTACAATGCAACATCAAAATCTTTTTAGGGAGCAGAGGAGAGATACGGTTACAGTAGGTTTATATAGAACTGATATTGGTATTTCGACATATTTGACGAAATGGTTATACTTGTCTTTTTGTACCTGAAAATTATATATATAGAGAAAATGCCTTCTTGTGTCAAACCAATTTAAACATCATTGCAAAGCAATGAAATTTTTCGACACATGGTGCACGTCTTTGGAAAATAATGTTAATTTCTATTATGCCAGCCCCATCTTAACATACTGTTTAATATATATTTTTGCAAGCATTTAATAAGAAGGAAGGGGTCCAAAATATCAAGATCCTCTCTTAGTCCACATTACTGCCTCCAACATACTACATTGGTTTTCAAAGGTGTGTGTGTGTGTGATATTTCCCCATGCTGTTGCACCAATAGCTAAACTATGTCTTGAATTATGCAACACAGTTGCTGGTGCGCGAGATCTTTGTTCCCATGACGTCTTATGTGTGGACATGGACGTACAAAGAATACATTAAACCTGACCAAATGCTGTCTTTTACCCCCGAAAATAATGTAATGTCCATAGATTGGAACTATTTGCTCCATTGACACCTGTGTGATTAAAAGAATGGGGTTTGGGAAACGGCGCCAGACCAATGTTCTCGTGATTGAATAAGGTTGTCCTTGTGGGCAGCTGCTTAGAATTCTTATTCAATCCAGTGGTTGACATCATGAGCACCGATCTACGCAATATTGGGATACGATGACATGCATCTACCAAGACGGCAAGCCTGACCACCCGATCTCGTTAGTCACCTCTTATGACGAACATGGTTGCTGAAGACCACTCTAACCCGATCTTCACGTCTAGTCAAAGTTAGAAGTCAAGTTTATTTCTCAATGCAGTCTATGCAGAAGAGACACAGACATTTTCATAATGCACATTTTTTAGGAAACATAATTCAGACCATTTGAAATTCTGCCCAACACTTTCAAATTAATGAAGGCTATGCATTAGGCCGACATAACAGTATTTCATTTGATTTATAGTGGCCTGTACACTATTAGCCAACTACAATTAAACCACGATGTTCTACTTGTCAAACAGCCTAACAGCTGCAAATACCAGCAGTGGTGTGAGGGAATATTCAAATGAAAGTTCACTATAAGATCACAAGAAATCAAATATGTTCCTCTGGAATATATGAGATGTATTGTGTGGATAGTTCATACTGTTTAAATATATTTAGAGTGATCTCCCTTCTTTGACTTTATACTCGGCACATTGACAGTTCGATGTTTCATACATGGAATATATAACCTTTCTGGATAATTGTTAAAACAATGAGTTCATCATCACCCTTATTATCTACCGTTTGCAACGAGAAGGAAGCTTACGTCAGGTTGGGCTAAAATCTATATTCTCGGGTGTCTGTGATGGTTGATAACATGTGATGAACAACGTAGATACACCCCAGCCTCTCCTCTATCATCATGTAATTGACAGATGATTGATGCATAGACTAGATGTATGTGACAATTTCTTTTTTACGGTCATCTGCACCAAAACAGTATGAGCTGGGGTCAGAACATGATGTACCGGAAGCGCCGGAAAAGAGTTCCCGTTCGGAATTTCCATCTAACCAAGATATCGCGTGATATTACTTAGCAACGGTGATTTCAGTCAGCCATCTTTGTTCACTGTGAACCCTCGTTTATTGCTGGGATATTCTTGTTTTCAAGCTCTTTCAAGCCGCTCCTCTCTTGCTTTCCCTATGTTCTCGTCTGTCTCAGGTATTTCCTCCATTTCTTTAGTTCATTTTCTTTTGTCCGCCTTTCTGTGTGCTACTGTCAACATGTTTTGTTTTTTTGGTTTTTTTTCACTTCTACTGTCTCTTCTAGCAGGCCACCTTCTCTTGCTAGCTTTGCTATCATAACATAGGTGCAGTGTAGTGTGGAAATAAGGTTTTAAAAAGACCTTCTATATTTCATTATATAGTTCTGTCAAAGCATGTCCTTTTTAAATTCCCATGTCTTTCAAAACTTTCAGCTTTGCAAAGAGATTTGTCCCGTAAAAATGTCCTCATTTTGGTCAGGTCACTTGGTGAAAAAAGAAAAGCCAGATATACCTCATGTTATTTCCTCCAATCTGCCTGCAAAAGACACTGCGTTTATAATCCTAGGAATATCCCTGTCAACCACACTCACGTATCATTCCTTTGCACCTTGTTATTCTTGATTTGATATTTTCTTCTGTTTACCTTTGGTCTCTGAAGACATATGTTCAAGGAAATAAAGAAACCTAATTAATACCTTATATAGTCTAATACACAAACTATTACCATTTAGGTCTTTGAAAGGCATTTAGAAGTGATACACAACGTTTCGAAATATATGTTTATACTCCTTCATCAGGTGAATGAATGCCATGAGGCAAAGAGAATAGAAATGTACATGTAAGCAGCGTTAGAAATTGGCACTAGTCCTATAAGTCCTTGTCAATCTATCCAATAGTAAGGTATCATAAGGACTAGTAGAAATTTGCCAATTTTAATGTTTTTTCTTTTTATTATCACTTTAAGGACTAGTGGACTATAACTGTTAGTTTCTACCCTTGGTAAGGACAACAAAATCAAAAGGTGGAAACTAACAACGGAAACCAACAGATGATTGGCGCTGATAGGTGATTACCAATAGACAATAGAGGCCCAAGCGTTACAGTTATTAGCGCTGATAGTAACTAGAAAGTTTTCACTACTTATATTCTCTAGTAATTAGTGTTTGGTGAAATCTGACTTTCAACAAATGTCATAAACAAACGATCCCATGCAGCCTTAGAAATTGACACTAGAACTATGGTCTTTGCCGAACTGCCCAATAGTTAAGGTATCATAAGGACTAGTAGATAGTTGTCATTTTTAAGGGTTTCTCTATATGTTATCATTGTAAGGACTAGTGAACTAAACAGTCAGTTTCTAACGCTGCCAGATAAAGGTATTTTTTCACACAGCCAAATGTTACTGCTTTGGTCCGGTGACTGAAACAAGAAAGATAAATCAGGACTAAAGTACCAGAGAAAACCAGTTTGAACAAGCACAAGTTTAGCTGAATTAAAATAAAACTGTGTGAAAGATTACAAGGAGAGTATCATCCTACACTGCTTAGGAATGACTGAAGTAGAGATAATACTGTCTCTGATTGAACATGGTTATTAAATAAGGGTCAAATGCTGGGTTGGAAATTAATTTCTATTTTCACAGAGAAATGATCTGTTACAGAGTAGTTAAATTAGTTATCTACATGACGGTAATGGGTGTAGTTCACAAGAAAAGGTCACTATTCATTCAATAATTTGACTGTTCTTGGATATGAGGTCTTCTGGATATTATTAGTAAGAGAACAAATGCTGGGTTGGAAATTAATTTTTATTTTCACACAAAACTGATCTGCTACAGATTAGTTATCTGAGCACAAGTTAAGTTGAATTAAAATAAAACTGTGTGAAAGATTACAAGGAGAGTATCACCCTACACTGCTTAGGAATGACTGAAGTAGAGATAATACTGTCTCTGATTGAACATGGTTATTAAATAAGGGTCAAATGCTGGGTTGGAAATTAATTTCTATTTTCACAGAGAAATGATCTGTTACAGAGTAGTTAAATTAGTTATCTACATGACGGTAATGGGTGTAGTTCACAAGAAAAGGTCACTATTCATTCAATAATTTGACTGTTCTTGGATATGAGGTCTTCTGGATATTATTAGTAAGAGAACAAATGCTGGGTTGGAAATTAATTTTTATTTTCACACAAAACTTATCTGCTACAGATTAGTTATCTGAGCACAAGTTAAGTTGAATTAAAATAAAACTGTGTGAAAGATTACAAGGAGAGTATCACCCTACACTGCTTAGGAATGACTGAAGTAGAGATAATACTGTCTCTGATTGAACATGGTTATTAAATAAGGGTCAAATGCTGGGTTGGAAATTAATTTCTATTTTCACAGAGAAATGATCTGTAACAGAGTAGTTAAATTAGTTATCTACATGACGGTAATGGGTGTAGTTCACAAGAAAAGGTCACTATTCATTCAATAATTTGACTGTTCTTGGATATGAGGACTTCTGGATATTATTAGTAAGAGAACAAATGCTGGGTTGGAAATTAATTTTTATTTTCACACAAAACTGATCTGCTACAGATTAGTTATCTGAGCACAAGTTAAGTTAAATTAAAATAAAACTGTGTGAAAGATTACAATGAGAGTATCGCCCTACACTGCTTAGGAATGACTGAAGTAGAGATAATACTGTCTCTGATTGAACATGGTTATTAAATAAGGGTCAAATGCTGGGTTGGAAATTAATTTCTATTTTTCACAGAAAAATGATCTGTTACAGAGTAGTTAAATTAGTTATCTACATGACGGTAATGGGTGTAGTTCACAAGAAAAGGTCACTATTCATTCAATAATATGACTGTGCTTGGACGGGAGGACTTATGGTTGTTTTCAACTTCAACGCCTCAGATGAAGTTATCACATTGGAGAAAAACAATTCATAGGAACATATTTACTAGCTGTGGTAACCTGTCTCTGTGATGCTTCCTACAGGCTAAAGGATTTTGATATTGACTTGTAGCTACAAGTGAATTGTCAAAAATATATATTGGGAGCAGCTTCAATGTAACATCAAAATTGTTTTTAGGGAGCAGCAGAGAGATACGGTTACCGTAGCTTCATATTGAAATGGTACATGTTGATATATCGACATATTTGACGAAATGGCTATATCAATTATAGCCTTATTGTACCCGAGAAGTATATAACCAGAGAATAAGCCTTTTTGTATCAAACAAATTTGAACATCATTGCAAAACAATCAATCCTCTGAAAGGTAAATGAAACCTTCCGACTCATGGTGTAATTTAATGGAAAATAATGTTAACTTATGTTATGCCAGCCCTATCTTTACATACCGTTTGTAATGATATATACTTTTGAAAGCATCATTTTTATAAAGGGAGGGGTCCTAAATATCAAAATCCTCTCTCAGGAAGGGGATGTTTTTCTTATGTGTTGACATGGACGAACAAAGAGTAGTACATGCAATCTGTCCAAATGCTGTCTTTTACCCCCGAAGAGAGAGAGAGAGAGAGAGAGATAGCTAAACGATGTCTTGAATTGTGCATTATGTAACAAAGTGGCTGGTGCGCGAGATCTTTGTTCCGATGACGTCTTATGTGTGGACATGGACGTACAAAGAGTACATAAAATCTGACCAAATGTTGTCTTTTACCCCCGAAAATAATTAATGTTCTCATATCCTTAGACAGGAACTATTTGCTTCATTGACACCTAGGTAATTAAAAGAATGGGGTATGGGAAACGGCACCAGACCAATGTTCTCAGGGTTTGATTCTTACTCAATCCAGTGGTGGACATCATGAGCACCGATCTACGCAATATTGGGATACGATGACATGCATCTACCAAGACGGCAAGCCTGACCACCCCATCTCGTTAGTCGCCTCTTATGACGAACATGGTTGCTGAAGACCACTCTAACCCGATCTTCACTTCTAGTCAAAGTTGGAAGTCAAGTTTATTTCTCAATGCAGTCTATGCAGAAGAGACACAGACTTTTTCATAATGCACATTTTTTTTGGAAACATAATTCAGACCATTTGAAATTCTGCCCAACACTTTCAAATTAATGAAAGCTATGTATTAGGCCAACATAACATTGTTTCATTTGATTTATAGTGGCCTGTACACTATTAGCCAACTACAATTAAACCACGATGTTCTACTTGTCAAACAGCCTAACAGCTGCAAATACCAGCAGTGGTGTGAGGGAATATTCAAATGAAAGTTCACTATAAGATCACAAGAAATCAAATATGTTCCTCTGGAATATATGAGATGTATTGTGTGGATAGTTCATACTGTTTAAATATATTTAGAGTGATCTCCCTTCTTTGACTTTATACTCGGCACATTGACAGTTCGATGTTTCATACATGGAATATATAACCTTTCTGGATAATTGTTAAAACAATGAGTTCATCATCACCCTTATTATCTACCGTTTGCAACGAGAAGGAAGCTTACGTCAGGTTGGGCTAAAATCTATATTCTCGGGTGTCTGTGATGGTTGATAACATGTGATGAACAACGTAGATACACCCCAGCCTCTCCTCTATCATCATGTAATTGACAGATGATTGATGCATAGACTAGATGTATGTGACAATTTCTTTTTTACGGTCATCTGCACCAAAACAGTATGAGCTGGGGTCAGAACATGATGTACCGGAAGCGCCGGAAAAGAGTTCCCGTTCGGAATTTCCATCTAACCAAGATATCGCGTGATATTACTTAGCAACGGTGATTTCAGTCAGCCATCTTTGTTCACTGTGAACCCTCGTTTATTGCTGGGATATTCTTGTTTTCAAGCTCTTTCAAGCCGCTCCTCTCTTGCTTTCCCTATGTTCTCGTCTGTCTCAGGTATTTCCTCCATTTCTTTAGTTCATTTTCTTTTGTCCGCCTTTCTGTGTGCTACTGTCAACATGTTTTGTTTTTTTGTTTTTTTTTCACTTCTACTGTCTCTTCTAGCAGGCCACCTTCTCTTGCTAGCTTTGCTATCATAACATAGGTGCAGTGTAGTGTGGAAATAAGGTTTTAAAAAGACCTTCTATATTTCATTATATAGTTCTGTCAAAGCATGTCCTTTTTAAATTCCCATGTCTTTCAAAACTTTCAGCTTTGCAAAGAGATTTGTCCCGTAAAAATGTCCTCATTTTGGTCAGGTCACTTGGTGAAAAAAGAAAAGCCAGATATACCTCATGTTATTTCCTCCAATCTGCCTGCAAAAGACACTGCGTTTATAATCCTAGGAATATCCCTGTCAACCACACTCACGTATCATTCCTTTGCACCTTGTTATTCTTGATTTGATATTTTCTTCTGTTTACCTTTGGTCTCTGAAGACATATGTTCAAGGAAATAAAGAAACCTAATTAATACCTTATATAGTCTAATACACAAACTATTACCATTTAGGTCTTTGAAAGGCATTTAGAAGTGATACACATAAGAAAGAGACTTTATGGATGTCAACTTCTTTATATGTGGAACACAACGTTTCGAAATATATGTTTATACTCCTTCATCAGGTGAATGAATGCCATGAGGCAAAGAGAATAGAAATGTACATGTAAGCAGCGTTAGAAATTGGCACTAGTCCTATAAGTCCTTGTCAATCTATCCAATAGTAAGGTATCATAAGGACTAGTAGAAATTTGCCAATTTTAATGGTTTTTCTTTATATTATCACTTTAAGGACTAGTGGACTATAACTGTTAGTTTCTACCCTTGGTAAGGACAACAAAATCAAAAGGATAACAAAAGGTGGAAACTAACAACGGAAACCAACAGATGATTGGCGCTGATAGGTGATTACCAATAGACAATAGAGGCCCAAGCGTTACAGTTATTAGCGCTGATAGTAACTAGAAAGTTTTCACTACTTATATTCTCTAGTAATTAGTGTTTGGTGAAATCTGACTTTCAACAAATGTCATAAACAAACGATCCCATGCAGCCTTAGAAATTGACACTAGAACTATGGTCTTTGCCGAACTGCCCAATAGTTAAGGTATCATAAGGACTAGTAGATAGTTGTCATTTTTAAGGGTTTCTCTATATCGTATATGTTATCATTGTAAGGACTAGTGAACTAAACAGTTAGTTTCTAACGCTGCCAGATAAAGGTATTTTTTCACACAGCCAAATGTTACTGCTTTGGTCCGGTGACTGAAACAAGAAAGATAAATCAGGACTAAAGTACCAGAGAAAACCAGTTTGAACAAGCACAAGTTTAGCTGAATTAAAATAAAACTGTGTGAAAGATTACAAGGAGAGTATCATCCTACACTGCTTAGGAATGACTGAAGTAGAGATAATACTGTCTCTGATTGAACATGGTTATTAAATAAGGGTCAAATGCTGGGTTGGAAATTAATTTCTATTTTCACAGAGAAATGATCTGTTACAGAGTAGTTAAATTAGTTATCTACATGACGGTAATGGGTGTAGTTCACAAGAAAAGGTCACTATTCATTCAATAATTTGACTGTTCTTGGATATGAGGTCTTCTGGATATTATTAGTAAGAGAACAAATGCTGGGTTGGAAATTAATTTTTATTTTCACACAAAACTGATCTGCTACAGATTAGTTATCTGAGCACAAGTTAAGTTGAATTGAAATAAAACTGTGTGAAATATTACAAGGAGAGTATCATCCTACACTGCTTAGGAATGACTGAAGTAGAGATAATACTGTCTCTGATTGAACATGGTTATTAAATAAGGGTCAAATGCTGGGTTGGAAATTAATTTCTATTTTCACAGAGAAATGATCTGTTACAGAGTAGTTAAATTAGTTATCTACATGACGGTAATGGGTGTAGTTCACAAGAAAAGGTCACTATTCATTCAATAATTTGACTGTTCTTGGATATGAGGTCTTCTGGATATTATTAGTAAGAGAACAAATGCTGGGTTGGAAATTAATTTTTATTTTCACACAAAACTGATCTGCTACAGATTAGTTATCTGAGCACAAGTTAAGTTGAATTAAAATAAAACTGTGTGAAAGATTACAAGGAGAGTATCACCCTACACTGCTTAGGAATGACTGAAGTAGAGATAATACTGTCTCT
The DNA here is from genome assembly GCF_022045235.1 of Haliotis cracherodii. NCBI lineage: Eukaryota > Metazoa > Mollusca > Gastropoda > Lepetellida > Haliotidae > Haliotis > Haliotis cracherodii. The sequence goes on along the minus strand of NW_027266319.1, from coordinate 51,023,860 downwards.
GATTGAACATGGTTATCAAATAAGGGTCAAATGCTGGGTTGGAAATTAATTTCTATTTTCACAGAGAAATGATCTGTTACAGAGTAGTTAAATTAATTATCTACATGACGGTAATGGGTGTAGTTCACAAGAAAAGGTCACTATTCATTCAATAATATGACTGTGCTTGGACGGGAGGACTTATGGTTGTTTTCAACTTCAACGCCTCAGATGAAGTTATCACATTGGAGAAAAACAATTCATAGGAACATATTTACTAGCTGTGGTAACCTGTCTCTGTGATGCTTCCTACAGGCTAAAGGATTTTGATATTGACTTGTAGCTACAAGTGAATTGTCAAAAATATATATTGGGAGCAGCTTCAATGTAACATCAAAATTGTTTTTAGGGAGCAGCAGAGAGATACGGTTACCGTAGCTTCATATTGAAATGGTACATGTTGATATATCGACATATTTGACGAAATGGCTATATCAATTATAGCCTTATTGTACCCGAGAAGTATATAACCAGAGAATAAGCCTTTTTGTATCAAACAAATTTGAACATCATTGCAAAACAATCAATCCTCTGAAAGGTAAATGAAACCTTCCGACTCATGGTGTAATTTAATGGAAAATAATGTTAACTTATGTTATGCCAGTCCTATCTTTACATACCGTTTGTAATGATATATACTTTTGAAAGCATTATTTTTATAAAGGGAGGGGTCCTAAATATCAAAATCCTCTCTCAGGAAGGGGATGTTTTTCTTATGTGTTGACATGGACGAACAAAGAGTAGTACATGCAATCTGTCCAAATGCTGTCTTTTACCCCCGAAGAGAGAGAGAGAGAGAGAGAGAGAGAGAGAGAGAGATAGCTAAACGATGTCTTGAATTGTGCATTATGTAACAAAGTGGCTGATGCGCGAGATCTTTGTTCCGATGACGTCTTATGTGTGGACATGGACGTTCAAAGAGTACATAAAATCTGACCAAATGTTGTCTTTTACCCCCGAAAATAATTAATGTTCTCATATCCTTAGATAGGAACTATTTGCTTCATTGACACCTAGGTAATTAAAAGAATGGGGTATGGGAAACGGCACCGGACCAATGTTCTCGTGGTTTGATTCTTACTCAATCCAGGGGTTGACATCATGAGCACCGATCTACGCAATATTGGGATACGATGACATGCATCTACCAAGACGGCAAGCCTGACCACCCCATCTCGTTAGTCGCCTCTTATGACGAACATGGTTGCTGAAGACCACTCTAACCCGATCTTCACTTCTAGTCAAAGTTGGAAGTCAAGTTTATTTCTCAATGCAGTCTATGCAGAAGAGACACAGACTTTTTCATAATGCACATTTTTTTTGGAAACATAATTCAGACCATTTGAAATTCTGCCCAACACTTTCAAATTAATGAAAGCTATGTATTAGGCCAACATAACATTGTTTCATTTGATTTATAGTGGCCTGTACACTATTAGCCAACTACAATTAAACCACGATGTTCTACTTGTCAAACAGCCTAACAGCTGCAAATACCAGCAGTGGTGTGAGGGAATATTCAAATGAAAGTTCACTATAAGATCACAAGAAATCAAATATGTTCCTCTGGAATATATGAGATGTATTGTGTGGATAGTTCATACTGTTTAAATATATTTAGAGTGATCTCCCTTCTTTGACTTTATACTCGGCACATTGACAGTTCGATGTTTCATACATGGAATATATAACCTTTCTGGATAATTGTTAAAACAATGAGTTCATCATCACCCTTATTATCTACCGTTTGCAACGAGAAGGAAGCTTACGTCAGGTTGGGCTAAAATCTATATTCTCGGGTGTCTGTGATGGTTGATAACATGTGATGAACAACGTAGATACACCCCAGCCTCTCCTCTAACATCATGTAATTGACAGATGATTGATGCATAGACTAGATGTATGTGACAATTTCTTTTTTACGGTCATCTGCACCAAAACAGTATGAGCTGGGGTCAGAACATGATGTACCGGAAGCGCCGGAAAAGAGTTCCCGTTCGGAATTTCCATCTAACCAAGATATCGCGTGATATTACTTAGCAACGGTGATTTCAGTCAGCCATCTTTGTTCACTGTGAACCCTCGTTTATTGCTGGGATATTCTTGTTTTCAAGCTCTTTCAAGCCGCTCCTCTCTTGCTTTCCCTATGTTCTCGTCTGTCTCAGGTATTTCCTCCATTTCTTTAGTTCATTTTCTTTTGTCCGCCTTTCTGTGTGCTACTGTCAACATGTTTTTTGTTTGTTTTTTTTTCACTTCTACTGTCTCTTCTAGCAGGCCACCTTCTCTTGCTAGCTTTGCTATCATAACATAGGTGCAGTGTAGTGTGGAAATAAGGTTTTAAAAAGACCTTCTATATTTCATTATATAGTTCTGTCAAAGCATGTCCTTTTTAAATTCCCATGTCTTTCAAAACTTTCAGCTTTGCAAAGAGATTTGTCCCGTAAAAATGTCCTCATTTTTGTCAGGTCACTTGGTGAAAAAAGAAAAGCCAGATATACCTCATGTTATTTCCTCCAATCTGCCTGCAAAAGACACTGCGTTTATAATCCTAGGAATATCCCTGTCAACCACACTCACGTATCATTCCTTTGCACCTTGTTATTCTTGATTTGATATTTTCTTCTGTTTACCTTTGGTCTCTGAAGACATATGTTCAAGGAAATAAAGAAACCTAATTAATACCTTATATAGTCTAATACACAAACTATTACCATTTAGGTCTTTGAAAGGCATTTAGAAGTGATACACATAAGAAAGAGACTTTATGGATGTCAACTTCTTTATATGTGGAACACAACGTTTCGAAATATATGTTTATACTCCTTCATCAGGTGAATGAATGCCATGAGGCAAAGAGAATAGAAATGTACATGTAAGCAGCGTTAGAAATTGGCACTAGTCCTATAAGTCCTTGTCAATCTATCCAATAGTAAGGTATCATAAGGACTAGTAGAAATTTGCCAATTTTAATGGTTTTTCTTTATATTATCACTTTAAGGACTAGTGGACTATAACTGTTAGTTTCTACCCTTGGTAAGGACAACAAAATCAAAAGGATAACAAAAGGTGGAAACTAACAACGGAAACCAACAGATGATTGGCGCTGATAGGTGATTACCAATAGACAATAGAGGCCCAAGCGTTACAGTTATTAGCGCTGATAGTAACTAGAAAGTTTTCACTACTTATATTCTCTAGTAATTAGTGTTTGGTGAAATCTGACTTTCAACAAATGTCATAAACAAACGATCCCATGCAGCCTTAGAAATTGACACTAGAACTATGGTCTTTGCCGAACTGCCCAATAGTTAAGGTATCATAAGGACTAGTAGATAGTTGTCATTTTTAAGGGTTTCTCTATATCGTATATGTTATCATTGTAAGGACTAGTGAACTAAACAGTCAGTTTCTAACGCTGCCAGATAAAGGTATTTTTTCACACAGCCAAATGTTACTGCTTTGGTCCGGTGACTGAAACAAGAAAGATAAATCAGGACTAAAGTACCAGAGAAAACCAGTTTGAACAAGCACAAGTTTAGCTGAATTAAAATAAAACTGTGTGAAAGATTACAAGGAGAGTATCATCCTACACTGCTTAGGAATGACTGAAGTAGAGATAATACTGTCTCTGATTGAACATGGTTATTAAATAAGGGTCAAATGCTGGGTTGGAAATTAATTTCTATTTTCACAGAGAAATGATCTGTTACAGAGTAGTTAAATTAGTTATCTACATGACGGTAATGGGTGTAGTTCACAAGAAAAGGTCACTATTCATTCAATAATTTGACTGTTCTTGGATATGAGGTCTTCTGGATATTATTAGTAAGAGAACAAATGCTGGGTTGGAAATTAATTTTTATTTTCACACAAAACTGATCTGCTACAGATTAGTTATCTGAGCACAAGTTAAGTTGAATTGAAATAAAACTGTGTGAAATATTACAAGGAGAGTATCATCCTACACTGCTTAGGAATGACTGAAGTAGAGATAATACTGTCTCTGATTGAACATGGTTATTAAATAAGGGTCAAATGCTGGGTTGGAAATTAATTTCTATTTTCACAGAGAAATGATCTGTTACAGAGTAGTTAAATTAGTTATCTACATGACGGTAATGGGTGTAGTTCACAAGAAAAGGTCACTATTCATTCAATAATTTGACTGTTCTTGGATATGAGGTCTTCTGGATATTATTAGTAAGAGAACAAATGCTGGGTTGGAAATTAATTTTTATTTTCACACAAAACTGATCTGCTACAGATTAGTTATCTGAGCACAAGTTAAGTTGAATTAAAATAAAACTGTGTGAAAGATTACAAGGAGAGTATCACCCTACACTGCTTAGGAATGACTGAAGTAGAGATAATACTGTCTCTGATTGAACATGGTTATCAAATAAGGGTCAAATGCTGGGTTGGAAATTAATTTCTATTTTCACAGAGAAATGATCTGTTACAGAGTAGTTAAATTAATTATCTACATGACGGTAATGGGTGTAGTTCACAAGAAAAGGTCACTATTCATTCAATAATATGACTGTGCTTGGACGGGAGGACTTATGGTTGTTTTCAACTTCAACGCCTCAGATGAAGTTATCACATTGGAGAAAAACAATTCATAGGAACATATTTACTAGCTGTGGTAACCTGTCTCTGTGATGCTTCCTACAGGCTAAAGGATTTTGATATTGACTTGTAGCTACAAGTGAATTGTCAAAAATATATATTGGGAGCAGCTTCAATGTAACATCAAAATTGTTTTTAGGGAGCAGCAGAGAGATACGGTTACCGTAGCTTCATATTGAAATGGTACATGTTGATATATCGACATATTTGACGAAATGGCTATATCAATTATAGCCTTATTGTACCCGAGAAGTATATAACCAGAGAATAAGCCTTTTTGTATCAAACAAATTTGAACATCATTGCAAAACAATCAATCCTCTGAAAGGTAAATGAAACCTTCCGACTCATGGTGTAATTTAATGGAAAATAATGTTAACTTATGTTATGCCAGTCCTATCTTTACATACCGTTTGTAATGATATATACTTTTGAAAGCATTATTTTTATAAAGGGAGGGGTCCTAAATATCAAAATCCTCTCTCAGGAAGGGGATGTTTTTCTTATGTGTTGACATGGACGAACAAAGAGTAGTACATGCAATCTGTCCAAATGCTGTCTTTTACCCCCGAAGAGAGAGAGAGAGAGAGAGAGAGAGAGAGAGAGATAGCTAAACGATGTCTTGAATTGTGCATTATGTAACAAAGTGGCTGATGCGCGAGATCTTTGTTCCGATGACGTCTTATGTGTGGACATGGACGTTCAAAGAGTACATAAAACCTGACCAAATGTTGTCTTTTACCCCCGAAAATAATTAATGTTCTCATATCCTTAGATAGGAACTATTTGCTTCATTGACACCTAGGTAATTAAAAGAATGGGGTATGGGAAACGGCACCGGACCAATGTTCTCGTGGTTTGATTCTTACTCAATCCAGGGGTTGACATCATGAGCACCGATCTACGCAATATTGGGATACGATGACATGCATCTACCAAGACGGCAAGCCTGACCACCTGATCTCGTTAGTCGCCTCTTATGACAAGCATGGGTTGCTGAAGACCACTCTAACTCGGATCTTCACGGCTAGTTAAAGTTAGAAGTCAAGTTTATTTGTCAATGCAGTCTGTGCAGAAGAGACACAGACTTTTTCACAATGCACATTTTATTGGAAACATAATTGAGACCATTTGAAATTTTGTCCAACACTTTCAAATGAATGAAATCAATGTATTGGGCCGACATAACATTGTTTTATTTGATTTATTGTGGCCTTTACACAATTTGCCCACGCACAATTAAATCACGATGTTCTACTTGTCAAACAGCTACAAATGCCAGCGGTGGTGTGAGGGAATCTTCATATGAAAGTTCACTATAAGACCACAAGAAATCAAATATGTTCCTCTGGAATATATGAGATGTATTGTGTGGATAGTTCATACTGTTTAAATATATTTAGAGTGATCTCCCTTCTTTGACTTTTATACTCGGCACATTGACTGTTCGAGGTTTCAAACGTGGAATATATAACCTTTCTGGATAATTGGCAAAACAATGAGTACATCATCACCCTTATTATCTACCGTTTGCATCGAGAGGGAAGCTTACGTCAGGTTGGGCTAAAATTTATATTCTCGGGTGTCTGTGATGGTTGATAACATGTGATGAACAACGTAGACACACCCCAGCCTCTCCTCTATCATCATGTAATTGGCAGATGGATTGGCAGATGATTGATGCATAGGCTAGCTGGATGTGACAATTTCTTTTTTACGGTCATCTGCACCAAAACAGTATGAGCTGGGGTCAGAACATGATGTACCGGAAGCGCCGGAAAAGAGTTCCCGTTCGGAATTTCCATCTAACCTAGATATCGCGTGATATTACTTAGCAACGGTGATTTCAATCAGCCATCTTTGTTCACTGTGAACCCTTCGTTTATATTGCTGGGGTTTTCTTGATTTCAAGCTCAAGCTCTTTCAAGCTGCTCCTCTCTTGCTTTCCCTATGTTCTCGTCTGTCTCAGGTATTTCCTCCTTTTCTTTTGTTCATTCTCTTCTCTCCGCCTTTCTGTGTGATAGTGTCAGCATGTTTGTTTTTTCTCACTTCCATTGTCTCTTTTAGCAGGCCACCCTTCTCCTCATATATCTGCCATCGTTGCTAGCTTTGTTATCATAACATAGGTGCAGTCTAGGTTGGAAATAAGATTTTAAAAAGTTCTTCTTTATTTCAATATATAGTTCGGCCTATAGTTCTGTCAAAGCATTAGAGTTGGATTCAAATCAGTAATCTAGTCTGCGGCTATAGGCCTATCAACAAACTGGTTTTATAAAAGGTTACCGAAGAATTAAGCAGTTTGTCTTCAGCCAGAAAATGAATATTTTTGGCTTAATGGTAATGTAAACACGTTTCTAATCAGTCTTTCTAGTTGCAGCATATTTAAAAAAGTACATTCATCTTCTCCCCACTCTTTGGTTAGACCATTTATGCATGGCATATAATAAACTAACTATTTAGGCGTTCTCAGGCTGACAGAAAGTCTCAGTATAATATTCAGTCCCTTTTTAAATTCCCCTATCATTAAAAACGTCTAGGTTTGCAAAGAGATTTGAATTACTACAGTATGTTTATCTGAAAATATAAGGTTGATATTTCACAAAAGTGAAACGAATTCTGTGTCTCGTGAAAATGTCATTTTTGTCAGGTCATTGGTGAAAGAAGAAAGCCTGATATTCCCCATGTAATTTCCTCTAATCTGCCTGTTATGGGTACTACGTTTAAAATCCTAGAAATATCCCTGCCTACCACACTCATGTATCATTCATTTGCGCCTTCTTATTCTTGATTTGACAATTTCTCCTGTTCACATTTGGTCTCTGAAGACACATGTTCAAAGAAATAAAGAAACCTTATTACTACTTTATATATTCTAACACACAAACTATTACTATTTAATGTGTCGTTCCATCACGATATACACTGAAACTGTCTTCTGGAATAGAACGAGATAGGTAACATCACTACTTGTGAGCGTCAAGGGTCAATATGGACAGGGATCGATTTAACCTAATGAAACATGCACAAATGCAGCCTTATATTTATCTCTACATGCACACAGCGCACGTCAATATTTTCAAATTTATGACACTTTAAAAGTTTTCCACGCAACATCAATCTTTGAATTCAAAACATGTTATTTACCATACTACATCAATATTGCCAGCGTTATGTGTAAATTCAACACTAATTTGTAGGGCTAGGACGATACACCACCGATCCGATACGTATCACGATACCTTGCTCTGGATCTGATACGTATCACGATACATGCACGTGTTCTTATCGGTGATGCGTTAGCCATCTTTTTCATAGACAGGATGCCCAAATACCCGACACACTAACAATTTACAATTGGCATTAAAAAGCATGGCGCAATGGATGAAAATATTTACGATTCCACTATTCATTTTTATTAGTAAATAGTGTTTAATGTAACATTTATTATTTTAATTTAAGGTTAGAATCGATACTTTTTACTTAGTGTGCAATTGTGTCGAGAAGTGAAAAATGGCGATCCACCGATGCAATGGTGTATCGTACCACTACTAGTATTTTGACATTCTCCTTTGGGCTTGATGTCATCAAATCGATCTCATCACGTCAATCTTATAATGACAAGAAAAAGAATGTATGGGAATCGGATGTATAAGTGAATCTTGTCAGTGAATTGAAAAGTTCCGAATGTTAACGACACCGAGGTAGTCTGAGTATATACGTTTATAGTTAACAGGTTCCGTTATGAGTGCAACCTGGTTTAATCTGGTGCAACAAGGTTGTGATGCCAACATACACCAGGTGCAAGCTATGTCTAGTTCCTTAAATCGATCCCAGGTAGATTATTTGATATCATGATGCAACAATGTATTTCAAGTATGAAGTTCAAATCTATCGCTTAATTTAGCTTGGAGACGGTTCACCTCTTGACAGTGGATACTTTACAAAGACTTTAAGGTGCAAGTCACTGGTACTATTTCATTTTTTTCTCTGTCCGTCTCTAACAACACTATCATAGACAGGCTTGATTTACCTTCTCGCTCTATGGCCAACTGTAAAAAGAAATACCAGGCAGATGTCTGCAATAATTTGAAGACAGCACTGTGGACCAAGGATAGCATTTCTGCTTATTCTTACTCATACAGGATCCAATTTAGTCGCCTCAGGACAAGCAACAGAATGCTGAGAACCTTTGCTAAAACTGGTCCCTGCGGGGTAATCATAACCTGACTTTCAACAAATGGTCACAAATAAACGACCCAGGCCACGTTAGAAATTGACACTAGTCCTATAGTCCTTGCCAAACTGCTCAATAGTTATGGTATCATAAAGACTAGTAGAAAGGAGTAGTGGACTAAAACAGTCAGTTATTAAGGCTTCCAGGTATATTTATTTTTTCACACAGCCCAATGTTACTGCTTTGTTGTGGTGACTGAAACCAGAAAGATAAATCAGGTCTAAAGTACTTTTAAAGTGAGGTGTTTCAACTGTCAAGTGAACCCCCATGGAGCTTCTATTATTTAAATGTCCTTATTTTCTAATGTGACAAAAAATTAAGTGAAAATTTTGCTAAACAGTTATGGCAACACAGTGGAATTGCTAAATTGTCATATCTGTAGAGCAAGCCTAAGGAGTGTTACTGGAAGGGCCTGTTCAACATACACATGCACATTGTTGTAGATTACTTCGTGCCCTATATATTAGGTGTTTCAGGGACTACTTGTTGTAGTGTGTTGTTTGTTATCATCCCATATTAAAACTTACGACTCATCGAAAGTCGTGGCCAAATGTAATAGGAAATAATAATGTTTTGATCACTGATTACCATAATTATCTACTTCTATGAGGGTGTCACCTTGGATGACCGACATTTGAGATTTGGGATTTTATCGGGGGAAAATGTCATAAAAAATGTTTGAAATAATAATTAAGATTCCGACTGTTGACAAAAAGTCACATGCCACAAAAATAACATGTGGTTTTGACTTTTACAACATTTTATGGTCTTGACAACAAGATGAAAATTGGGATTGGATTATCATGATTTTGTTGATTGTGTGTACACCAGTGACGTGGATCGTTACTCATACTTTCACTCACTGGTTTACCTGGCCAACACGCGTCTCTTTACAGGCCGTAGTGATGTCAGCATTATTCAACCCTGGAATGTTGGCTTAATTTCGGTGAAACAAAAACTACGGTTATACCAAAACATTAGCACGTTATGATTACTTGTAACTTACAAAGCAGAATACAATGATAATTCGAAACGAGGAAAGAAACACAGCAGCCTACTCTGTTAAGTCCTTGTTTCTTTACTTTATTGTTTGTTTGTTGTTTAACGCCATGCTCAGCAATATTCCAGCTATATGCCGGCGATCTGTTAATAATCGAGTCTAGACAAAACAATACAGTGATTGAAATCATGAGCATCGATCTACGCAGTTGAGATACGATGACGTGCACCAACAAAGTCAGCGAGTCTGACCGCCCAATCTAGTTAGTCGCCTCTTACGACAGGCGTAGTCGCCTTTTACGGCAAGCATGGGTTGCTGAAGACCTATTCTAACCTGGAATCTTCACGCGACTAATACATTATTGAATTAACTTTGGAACAATATGTAGATGTAAACAAGAGAAATGTTGACTTCGATGTTCGGGGTATATTTTATTTGGAAAATAAGCACCCCGACATTGGTAATAGTTGTCTGTATTGGGTCAAGCTTACATAACATTATAATATATGTGGATGTGTCGTGTTTTTGTCGTATGTTATGTTTATTATAATGCAGTTGGAGATATATCGGTTTTATGTAACAGTTAGTGTGCCATACACCTCAAAATAATTTTAACCACCATATTTTACACACCAGTCGATGCATGAATATTACAATAGCCAAAAGCACTGACCGGTCGCCGCCTTTTGTTTCGATGAGACAAATGCAATGCTTACAGTTTAAAACTCAGCGGTGGACCTTCCTCATACTTCAGTCACTCTCAAGCAGTCACGTGTTTTTGCTAAGCAGTATCAGAGGATTTTAAGTCCTTCCAATATATTGATGTCGGCACACTAGTTATTGCAAACTTCCGAGATTAGTCTGCGATTTGTACTGTTTATTGTGTTTATTTATTGGTTAATCAGTGTAATTAATGCTGTACTTATATAAGTAATATGACGGCGGTCTGTAAATATTCAAGTCTGGACTAGAAAATCCAGAGATTGACATCATGAGCTTCGGTTTACGGGATACGACGACACGCATGAAGGACGTCAGCGAGCCTGATCACCAGATCCGGTTATTCGTCTCTTACGACAATCAAGGGATGCTGAAGATCAATTCTAACCCGGACGCCTCGTACAACCAGCAATGCGGTGCTGGGGGCACATTTTACCTGGAGTCCCCAAGCGGTGTATTCTTGTAAATGTAGCAAATACCATGATCGATTCTTGTTTACTCAAAAAGAAAATTGTCTCTGAAAATTCTTCAAATAAGATAATTATGTTTCAGACTGTTGAATGAGGAGAAATTGTCTGGTACAATAATATCATTGTTGCAATGTTTCTTATTAAAACTATCCAAGCTCTTAATTTTGATTTAAAACATATCTTGTTTTGCTGAAAATAAATATCGAGTCTCCACACAAACGGTCCCTCAGCTAATCGATCATAAACAACGTTATTGTTCAAGATAAACATTAGCTGTAATGAATCCATTGATTCAAACAGTTTGTTATTATATTTTACAACATTGTTAGTAACTGTGGTAACATTTATGAACCTCTACACTGATAAAAGTGCTTGATTGTGTGAATGTATATACTGATCGGACACTGGTGTTTGTTTTTGTGAGATTTTGTTTTATTCTATATTTACAAGTCAGGCAATTGCTGAATTAGTGTCCTTTGCTATTTAGAATTGTGTTTTTAAGTATCATAGTTTGCATTACTCTGGCAAAAAGTTCAACTCAAATTTATAAGGTTACTTAGGACTGGTGCCTTAGCTTCACATAGAGTTAAGATTATCCATTTTCCGCCTTCACATTGTGACAACTCGGTTATGTTCAAATCTAAGTCGATTTTCATCTAAGGATATAGCTCTTCAACATTCCTGTGTATGACTTTACAAAAGCTTTACAAATGTCCAGCTACTGCTTGATCGATGCCTTTTCCCAATGAAATGTTATGATTATTGGAAGGTTCCCCCGTTATTCCATTGATTGGTACATGTAGGTACAGAAAACAATCCAATAAAAGAAGGAATCATTATGGTGCAGTTGATTCTGATATATAATGACATATGAACTCTCGAATTTAAACATTAATCGCAGCTTGGATTGGTTTAATCGGATATTTGACGTGTACTTATAATACTTTTGTGATACATATTTATGGACATACTCGTTGAGGGAAAGGGATAGATACCTTACAAGTAAGAAACGGAAATTGAAAGACAAAGGTTGAAGGCATAGGGGCTATATCAGTATGGGACTAATATGTTCTTTATGTATGTAAGTGTACTCTTTCTATGAACATAAGTATGGCTTCTTACTCCTTAGTTATGGCCATACATATCGAAGCATCCGAACAGTTTCCCGTTCCTATTTTCAATCCAACCTAATCTCGCGTGATAACAGGTGAAGGTGGTAACTAAGCAACGGTGATTTCAATCGGCCATCTTTGTTCACTGTCAATGAACATCTCTGATTACACGTCACATTTGCACAGAAAAGTCCTGCCATTTTCTTGATTTCAAGCTCTTTTGTTGCTGCACCCCTCTTGCTATCCCCCTGTTCTCGTCTGTATCAGGTATTTCCTCCCTTTCTTTCGTTCCTTCCTTTTGTTTCAAGCCTCGACATTATATTTATCTGCCGTGATCTTTCATTTTCAAATACGAGATGTCTTTTTCTATTGCAGTGTTTTAAAAATATTTCAGCTTTGTAAAAGGGTTTTAGGCTAACTACTTGTTAATGTTTTTCTAGCCTATGCAACGTAAAATACGGGTAAATGAAAACAAAATTCTGGAACCAGATGATATAGCAATTAAGTTTTAACTAATAGTACTTCGTGGTTGTGCATCTAATGGGGAATTAGGATGCGGTCACAGTATCGTTAGTAATTAACATGAACTAGTTAATGATACACATGAACGCACCCTTTTTGGACTTATACAATCCGTACATGTGCAGTGCACCGTACCCATGATAGCATCTTCATGAAATAAAACATAATTATCCAGAAATAAACAGTGCAATATGCGACCGATCTAGTGGCACAAACTCTTTAGCAAAATCCGCAAGAGTAAAGGTTCAGGAAGGACTAATTCCATTTCCTTGTATGTTGGTCATTTTTACAGACAAATATAAACAATAAAAATGTCTAGCCCTACTAATTTCTATTCCTGTTGACATGTCACATGATTCTGTTTTCAAATCAAGAATATAAAGGGTTATTTTTATATGCTTGGAGTTGGGACTTTGTGTGAATTTATTTTGTTTATTCAGGAAGGATTAATTCCATTTCCTATTGTACTACCACTTTTTTTTTGTAGTTTGATCATTTTGCAGACACATGTAAAAATAAAAATGTCTAATCCTACCTAATTTCTTTTGTTGTTGACATGACACTCGATTCTGTTTTCACATCAAGAAAATACATCCGGGTTATTATATGCTTATGATAGTGAGAATTTATAATTTTAATGTCAGAGGACATTTTTTATTAAAGGACTGGTGCCTTAGCTTCACATAGAGTTAAGATTTTCCATTGGTTATGTTCAAATCTGAGTCGATTTTCATCTAAGGGTATAGCTCTTCAATATTCCTGTGTATGACTTTACAAAAGCTTTACAAATGTCGAAATCGATGCCTTATGTTTACACATATCAAACACTTCCCAAGGAAATGTTATGATTATATAATGTTGCAGACAAATGAAAACAATCAAAAATGTCTAATCCTACCTAGCTAATTTCTGTTTTTGTTGACATGACACATGATTTTGTTTTCACATCAAGAGTTTACAGGGTTATTATATGCTTATGACCTAGTGAGAATTTATAAAATTATAATGTCATAGGACATTTTACGCCTTATTAGATTTTCTTCCTGTCAATCTCAACTGTCTCTTCTCTCAATCTGTTCATCTGTGTCTAATGTCTTTGGGTTCTTTGTGTATTTCTGGTATTGACTCCTTGGTTGTGATTTATTTGTTCAAGGAAAAATAAAACGACCAATAAAAGCAATATCTATACCTGGAATTCAATTGTTGCTATTCATTTCTCATACACAGTGTTGTACATACGAATTGTTAATGGTCATCATTTATTTGATATGGCTGTCCAGTAGAATGCCTGTACATACGACTTTTTAGTATTTGTTTGTTTATTTATTTGTTGTTTTACCCCGCACTCAGCAATATTCCAGCTGTATGACGGCGGTTTGTAAATGATCGAGTCTTGACCAGACAATCCAGTGATTGACATCATAAGCATCTCTCTACGCAATTTGGATACGATGACATGCAGTAACTAAGTCAGCGAGCGTGACCACCCGATCACGTTAGTTGTCTCTTACGACAAGCATAGTCGCATCTTGCGGCAAATATGGGTATCAACCCGGATCCAGAGGGATCTGAAACCTATTTAGTAAATGAAGCAGATGCTGATGTATAGTTTCATTGCAAGATGACATGTTATTATTCATAGCTACTAGGATCTCGAAAGTACTGATTGATATCCAGTCCATGGACTTGACTTGTGACAAAAAAGTAACATCCTAAATTACATTTCCACCAAAGCACAATGCTGTTTATCCGACATACTCGTTAATTCGACATAATCATATCAACCAACCATGTCGGATTAACGGGACTTGACTGCAAATAAAAATTACAATTTAAAAAATAAGAAGTATTTATATATGCATGTAACGGCTACAAATTCTAGTACTGAGATTGTTAACTGTATTTCCATACAGTGGTATAGTACCTCTCAACTCTACTGTAGAAAATACACTATTTAAGGTGGAATAGTATCCCAGCATGTTCTCAAAGAATTCACAAATACTTTTACACAGTTACTCATAACATATAATTGTTATACAGCTATGGAAGCAAAAATATCAGTTAAGAAAATTGCTGAGAATTATCTTAATAGTTGCATTTTACATTTACATTTATTATTTTTTGGCCAAGCCCCATCAAGTACAATTCAATCTTACACATTTCAACGACAAATTAACAATTTACTCACTCAGGTCTTTGAAAGGCACTTAGAAGTGATTCACATAAGGAAGAGAATATATGGATGTTGTCAACTTCTTTATTATGAGGAACACAAAGTTTCTGAGTATATGATTACTCCTTCGTCGGGTGAAGAAGGAGTAAGCATATACTCCGAAACGTTGTGTTCCTCTTGATAAAGAATTTGACATCCATATAGTCTCTTCCTTAATTTACTCACTACACATTACATTATGGAAAACAGTTTCTCTTTTTTTATTTTACATACACAACGTTTCAGGACTACTCCATCAGGTGAAAGACAGGGTTGGGGAACATGGCATATATGAACTACCGGACCAAAAAGAATATACGCCCAAGTTTGATGGAGGCTAAAATGATCTATTTGATACGGGTATCCTTGGCGATGTTACATGCAGCATATCAATGACGTGCACATGGCATATCAAGGAACATTACTCTAGAGTGACCTGGCTCCGGTTTAAGTTTGTTCCGAGAAATCGGTTCGAGGCCCTAGGCACACTCTTGAGTGAAATTATCCAAGGATCAAATAACTTATCTAGATATATACAGCCGTTATCACAAGAACATTCCACTTTCCATTTGACAAAATAGGGCAAAATAGCTGTAAAAATTATATGTATGGATTACTGGAAATCAGTGATGACACCAGGTGTTCGCGAAAATTTGTTTTAAAAATAATTCTGTGATACTACACTAGTGTTTTTTAACTTTCATTAATGTTGTCAACAGGTCTTATATTACTCGTTGATGCGTCTTCACCAAAGGTTAGATTACAATATTATCCTCACCAATCATACTACGACAGGACTACAAGAAGTCGAGTTACATCCCGTAGAGGGGGCCTGGGCATAACCTCACATGGGTACAATATTTCACATGCCAATATCCTACCTCACAATACACGACACCTAGAAGAACAATACCCTAAACCAAATTATTTTAGTTAGTGTTTGTGAGAATTGTTTTTAAACACTAGTATACCTTTAATGCATAAAGTACATACGTATATGGATTAGATAACACCGCAAGGCTTATAAAAATTGTCCATTCATTCAAGGAAGTTTGAATGCTACCTTTTATCAAGAAATATCTTTCAATGCTTATTTTATCGCGAATAATATTTAATAGAGCTTTCAAGTTCGGATATTTTGGAAACAAAATGACGTATAGATGAAGTATTTAAACTGTACATATATTTAAAGATTTGAATTAGAAATTATATAGGGTAGGGTGTGGCTAATCGCAAATACAGGATGCAGAAAATATAAGGGGTGTGTTTTTTTATCCTGGGGAGTGTTTTTATACTGCAAAGGAGAAGTGTTAAGGTCTTCAGGGGAGTGACCTGATATCCCTGCAGTCTACGTGCTTATAATTGAAGCCAGTTATAATTACCAACAACATAGATAGAATCGACGGTACAAGTGACAATATTGCCGTTATACAAGATGGAGGCAGTCATGGACATGGTCATGGAGTTATGATAGGGTACCAGGGTAGGGCGTCCTTAATTATTTTTGTGATTCTCATCTCTCGTCGCCTGCAAATTCATGTTATTTCTTGAATCCTGAATTATCCGCCGTGCAGCTGTATTTGTATCCCGCCTCTTGGAAAAAGTATCACACATAAAACGTGTCTTGACCATGGTCGAACATGTATATCAAACTTCATAATATACGTTCTTTTGTGAACTGTTGAAACTTGGAACATCAGGAGATTTTGCCTGACGTCTCGTGTGACAGCCCCTAAAACTAAAAACAACAACTTTGGTCTGTCTGTTTCTGGGTGTGGTGTGCCTGGAGGTGTGTTAAAACCCCTAAACCATATATGTTTGTGCTGTCTGGTCCCTGGTGTGGTGTGTGAAAACCCGTAAACCATATGTGTCTTTCGTTTCAGCTTCCTGGTGTGATCAGGAAACCCGCGAAGACTACAAAATTTTTGTTTTGTCTGGTCCCTGGAGTGGTGTTAAAACCCCTAAACCATATATGTTTTTCTTTTCAGCTTCCTGGTGTGATGTGGAAACCCCCGAAGACTACAAAATCTTTGTGTTGTCTGGTCCCTGGAGTGGTGTGAAAACAGGTAAACCATATATGTTTGTGTTGTCTGGTGCCTGGTGTAGTGTGAAAACCCGTAAACCATATGTGTGTTTCATTTCAGCTTCCTGGTGTGATGTGGAAACCCCCGAAGACTACAAAATCTTTGTTTTGTCTGGTCCCTGGAGTGGTGTGAAAACCCATCAACCATATATGTTTGTGCTCTCTTGTCCCTGGAGTGGTGTGAAAACCCGTAAACCATATATGTTTGTGTTGTCTGGTCCCTGGTGTGGTGTGAAAACCCCTAAACCATATGTGTGTTTCATTTCAGCTTCCTGGTGTGATGTGGAAACCCCCGAAGACTACAAAATCTTTGTTTTGTCTGGTCCCTGGAGTGGTGTGAAAACCCGTAAACCATATATGTTTGTGTTGTCTGGTCCCTGGTGTGGTGTGAAAACCCCTAAACCATATGTGTGTTTCATTTCAGCTTCCTGGTGTGATGTGGAAACCCCCGAAGACTACAAAATCTGTGTTGTTTGGTCCCTGGCGTGGTGTGAAAACCCGTAAACCATATATGTTTGTGCTGTCTGGTCCCTGATGTGGTGTGAAAACCCCTAAACCATATGTGTTTTTCTTTTCAGCTTCCTGGTGTGATGTGGAAACCCCCGAAGACTACAAAATCTTTGCTTTGTCTGGTCCCTGGAGTGGTGTGAAAACAGGTAAACCATATATGTTTGTGTTGTCTGGTGCCTGGTGTAGTGTGAAAACCCGTAAACCATATGTGTGTTTCATTTCAGCTTCCTGGTGTGATGTGGAAACCCCCGAAGACTACAAAATCTTTGTTTTGTCTGGTCCCTGGAGTGGTGTGAAAACCCATCAACCATATATGTTTGTGCTCTCTTGTCCCTGGAGTGGTGTGAAAACCCGTAAACCATATATGTTTGTGTTGTCTGGTCCCTGGTGTGGTGTGAAAACCCCTAAACCATATGTGTGTTTCATTTCAGCTTCCTGGTGTGATGTGGAAACCCCCGAAGACTACAAAATCTTTGTTTTGTCTGGTCCCTGGAGTGGTGTGAAAACCCGTAAACCATATATGTTTGTGCTGTCTGGTCCCTGGTGTGGTGTGAAAACCCCTAAACCATATGTGTTTTTCTTTTCAGCTTCCTGGTGTGATGTGGAAACCCCCGAAGACTACAAAATCTTTGTGTTGTCTGGTCCCTGGAGTGGTGTGAAAACCCGTAAACCATATATGTTTGTGCTGTCTGGTCCCTGGTGTGGTGTGAAAACCCCTAAACCATATGTGTGTTTCATTTCAGCTTCCTGGTGTGATGTGGAAACCCCCGAAGACTACAAAATCTTTGTGTTGTCTGGTCCCTGGAGTGGTGTGAAAACCCGTAAACCATATATGTTTGTGCTGTCTGGTCCCTGGTGTGGCGTGAAAACCCCTAAACCATATGTGTTTTTCTTTTAAGCTTCCTGGTGTGATGTGGAAACCCAATGACAACTACAAAATCTTTGCTTTGTCTGGTCCCTGGAGTGGTGTGAAAACAGGTAAACCTTATATGTCTGTTGTCTGGTGCCTGGTGTAGTGTTAAAACCCATAAACCATATCTACTTTTCGTTTCAGCTTCCTGGTTTGATGTGGAAACCCCGAAGACTACAAAATCTTTGCGTTGTCTGGTCCCTGGTGTGGTGTGAAAACCCGTAAACCATATGTGTTTTTCTTTTCAGCTTCCTGGTGTGATGTGGAAACCCCCGAAGACTACAAAATCTTTGCGTTCTCTGGTCCCTGGAGTGGTGTGAAAACCCGTAAACCATATATGTTTGTGCTGTCTGGTCCCTGGTGTGGTGTGAAAACCCCTAAACCATATGTGTGTTTCATTTCAGCTTCCTTGTGTGATGTGGAAACCCCCGAAGACTACAAAATCTTTGTGTTGTTTGGTCCCTGGCGTGGTGTGGAAACCCGTAAACCATATATGTTTGTGCTGTCTTGTCCCTGGTGTGGTGTGAAAACCCCTAAACCATATGTGTGTTTCATTTCAGCTTCCTGGTGTGATGTGGAAACCCCCGAAGACTACAAAATCTTTGTTTTGTCTGGTCCCTGGAGTGGTGTGAAAACCCGTAAACCATATATGTTTGTGCTGTCTGGTCCCTGGTGTGGTGTGAAAACCCCTAAACCAAATGTGTTTTTCTTTTCAGCTTCCTGGTGTGATGCGGAAACCCCCGAAGACTACAAAATCTTTGTGTTGTCTGGTCCCTGGAGTGGTGTGAAAACCCGTAAACCATATATGTTTGTGCTGTCTGGTCCCTGGTGTGGTGTGAAAACCCCTAAACCATATGTCTGTTTCATTTCAGCTTCCTGGTGTGATGTGGAAACCCCCGAAGACTACAAAATCTTTGTGTTGTTTGGTCCCTGGAGTGGTGTGAAAACCCGTAAACCATATATGTTTGTGCTGTCTGGTCCCTGGTGTGGTGTGAAAACCCCTAAACCATATGTGTGTTTCATTTCAGCTTCCTGGTGTGATGTGGAAACCCCCGAAGACTACAAAATCTTTGTGTTGTTTGGTCCCTGGCGTGGTTTGAAAACCCATAAACCATATATGTTTGTGCTGTCTGGTGCCTGGTGTGGTGTGAAAACCCCTAAACCATATGTGTGTTTCATTTCAGCCCTTGGTGTGATGTGGAAACCCCCGAAGACTACAAAATCTTTGATTTGTCTGGTCCCTGGAGTGGTGTGAAAACCCATCACCCATATATGTTTGTGCTGTCTGGTCCCTGGAGTGGTGTGAAAACCCGTAAACCATATATGTTTGTGTTGTCTGGTCCCTGGTGTGGTGTGAAAACCCCTAAACCATATGTGTGTTTCATTTCAGCTTCCTGGTGTGATGTGGAAACCCCCGAAGACTACAAAATCTTTGTGTTGTTTGGTCCCTGGCGTGGTTTGAAAACCCATAAACCATATATGTTTGTGCTGTCTGGTGCCTGGTGTGGTGTGAAAACCCCTAAACCATATGTGTGTTTCATTTCAGCTTCCTGGTGTGATGTGGAAACCCCCGAAGACTACAAAATCTTTGATTTGTCTGGTCCCTGGAGTGGTGTGAAAACCCATCAACAATATATGTTTGTGCTGTCTGGTCCCTGGAGTGGTGTGAAAACCCGTAAACCATATATGTTTGTGTTGTCTGGTCCCTGGTGTGGTGTGAAAACCCCTAAACCATATGTGTGTTTCATTTCAGCTTCCTGGTGTGATGTGGAAACCCCCGAAGACTACAAAATCTTTATTTTGTCTGGTCCCTGGAGTGGTGTGAAAACCCGTAAACCATATATGTTTGTGCTGTCTGGTCCCTGGTGTGGTGTGAAAACCCCTAAACCATATGTGTTTTTCTTTTCAGCTTCCTGATGTGATGTGGAAACCCCCAAAGACTACAAAATCTTTGTGTTGTCTGGTCCCTGGAGTGGTGTGAAAACCCCTAAACCATATATGTTTGTGCTGTCTGGTCCCTGGTGTGGTGTGAAAACCCCTAAACCATATGTGTGTTTCATTTCAGCTTCCTGTTGTGATGTGGAAACCCCCGAAGACTACAAAATCTTTGCTTTGTCTGGTCCCTGGCGTGGTGTGAAAACAGGTAAACCTTATATGTCTGTTGTCTGGTGCCTGGTGTGGTGTGAAAACCCCTAAACCATATGTGTGTTTCATTTCAGCTTCCTGGTGTGATGTGGAAACCCCCGAAGACTACAAAATCTTTGCTTTGTCTGGTCCCTGGAGTGGTGTGAAAACAGGTAATTCTTATCTACTTTTCGTTTCAGGTGCCTGGTTTGATGTGGAAACCCCCGAAGACTACAAAATCTTTGTGTTGTCTGGTCCCTGGAGTGGTGTGAAAACAGGTAAACCTCATATGTCTGTTGTCTGGTGCCTGGTGTAGTGTTAAAACCCATAAACCATATCTACTTTTCGTTTCAGCTTCCTGGTTTGATGTGGAAACCCAGAAGACTACAAAATCTTTGTGTTGCCTGGTCCCTGGAGTGGTGTGAAAACCCCTAAACCATATGTGTGTTTCATTTCAGCTTCCTTGTGTGATGTGGAAACCCCCGAAGACTACAAAATCTTTGTGTTGTTTGGTCCCTGGCGTGGTGTGAAAACCCGTAAACCATATATGTTTGTGCTGTCTTGTCCCTGGTGTGGTGTGAAAACCCCTAAACCATATGTGTGTTTCATTTCAGCTTCCTTGTGTGATGTGGAAACCCCCGAAGACTACAAAATCTTTGTTTTGTCTGGTCCCTGGAGTGGTGTGAAAACCCGTAAACCATATATGTTTGTGCTGTCTGGTCCCTGGTGTGGTGTGAAAACCCCTAAACCAAATGTGTTTTTCTTTTCAGCTTCCTGGTGTGATGTGGAAACCCCCGAAGACTACAAAATCTTTGTGTTGTCTGGTCCCTGGAGTGGTGTGAAAACCCGTAAACCATATATGTTTGTGCTGTCTGGTCCCTGGTGTGGTGTGAAAACCCCTAAACCATATGTGTGTTTCATTTCAGCTTCCTGGTGTGATGTGGAAACCCCCGAAGACTACAAAATCTTTGTGTTGTTTGGTCCCTGGCGTGGTGTGAAAACCCGTAAACCATATATGTTTGTGCTGTCTGGTCCCTGGTGTGGTGTGAAAACCCCTAAACCATATGTGTGTTTCATTTCAGCTTCCTGGTGTGATGTGGAAACCCCCGAAGACTACAAAATCTTTGTGTTGTTTGGTCCCTGGCGTGGTGTGAAAACCCGTAAACCATATATGTTTGTGCTGTCTGGTCCCTGGTGTGGTGTGAAAACCCCTAAACCATATGTGTGTTTCATTTCAGCTTCCTGGTGTGATGTGGAAACCCCCGAAGACTACAAAATCTTTGTTTTGTCTGGTCCCTGGAGTGGTGTGAAAACCCGTAAACCATATATGTTTGTGCTGTCTGGTCCCTGGTGTGGTGTGAAAACCCCTAAACCATATGTGTGTTTCATTTCAGCTTCCTGGTGTGATGTGGAAACCCCCGAAGACTACAAAATCTTTGTTTTGTCTGGTCCCTGGAGTGGTGTGAAAACCCGTAAACCATATATGTTTGTGCTGTCTGGTCCCTGGTGTGGTGTGAAAACCCCTAAACCATATGTGTGTTTCATTTCAGCTTCCTGGTGTGATGCGGAAACCCCCGAAGACTACAAAATCTTTGTGTTGTCTGGTCCCTGGAGTGGTGTGAAAACCCGTAAACCATATATGTTTGTGCTGTCTGGTCCCTGGTGTGGTGTGAAAACCCCTAAACCATATGTGTGTTTCATTTCAGCTTCCTGGTGTGATGTGGAAACCCCCGAAGACTACAAAATCTTTGTGCTGTCTGGTCCCTGGAGTGGTGTGAAAACCCCTAAACCATATATGTTTGTGCTGTCTGGTCCCTGGTGTGGTGTGAAAACCCCTAAACCATATGTGTGTTTCATTTCAGCTTCCTGGTGTGATGTGGAAACCCCCGAAGACTACAAAATCTTTGTGTTGTCTGGTCCCTGGAGTGGTGTGAAAACCCGTAAACCATATATGTTTGTGCTGTCTGGTCCCTGGTGTGGCGTGAAAACCCCTAAACAATATGTGTTTTTCTTTTTAGCTTCCTGGTGTGATGTGGAAACCCAATGAAGACTACAAAATCTTTGCTTTGTCTGGTCCCTGGAGTGGTGTGAAAACAGGTAAACCTTATATGTCTGTTGTCTGGTGCCTGGTGTAGTGTGAAAACCCATAAACCATATCTACTTTTCGTTTCAGCTTCCTGGTTTGATGTGGAAACCCCGAAGACTACAAAATCTTTGTGTTGTCTGGTCCCTGGAGTGGTGTGAAAACCCGTAAACCATATATGTTTGTGCTGTCTGGTCCCTGGTGTGGTGTGAAAACCCCTAAACCATATGTGTGTTTCATTTCAGCTTCCTGGTGTGATGTGGAAACCCCCAAAGACTACAAAATCTTTGTTTTGTCTGGTCCCTGGAGTGGTGTGAAAACCCGTAAACCATATATGTTTGTGCTGTCTGGTCCCTGGTGTGGTGTGAAAACCCCTAAACCATATGTGTGTTTCATTTCAGCTTCCTGGTGTGATGTGGAAACCCCCGAAGACTACAAAATCTTTGTGTTGTTTGGTCCCTGGAGTGGTGTGAAAACCCGTAAACCATATATGTTTGTGCTGTCTGGTCCCTGGTGTGGTGTGAAAACCCCTAAACCATATGTGTGTTTCATTTCAGCTTCCTGGTGTGATGTGGAAACCCCCGAAGACTACAAAATCTTTGTGTTGTCTGGTCCCTGGAGTGGTGTGAAAACCCGTAAACCATATATGTTTGTGCTGTCTGGTCCCTGGTGTGGTGTGAAAACCCCTAAACCATATGTGTGTTTCATTTCAGCTTCCTGGTGTGATGTGGAAACCCCCAAAGACTACAAAATCTTTGTTTTGTCTGGTCCCTGGAGTGGTGTGAAAACCCGTAAACCATATATGTTTGTGCTGTCTGGTCCCTGGTGTGGTGTGAAAACCCCTAAACCATATGTGTGTTTCATTTCAGCTTCCTGGTGTGATGTGGAAACCCCCGAAGACTACAAAATCTTTGTGTTGTTTGGTCCCTGGCGTGGTGTGAAAACCCGTAAACCATATATGTTTGTGCTGTCTGGTCCCTGATGTGGTGTGAAAACCCCTAAACCATATGTGTGTTTCATTTCAGCTTCCTGGTGTGATGTGGAAACCCCCGAAGACTACAAAATCTTTGTTTTGTCTGGTCCCTGGAGTGGTGTGAAAACCCATAAACCATATATGTTTGTGCTGTCTGGTCCCTGGTGTGGTGTGAAAACCCCTAAACCATATGTGTGTTTCATTTCAGCTTCCTGGTGTGATGTGGAAACCCCCGAAGACTACAAAATCTTTGTTTTATCTGGTCCCTGGAGTGGTGTGAAAACCCGTAAACCATATATGTTTGTGCTGTCTGGTCCCTGGTGTGGTGTGAAAACCCCTAAACCATATGTCTGTTTCATTTCAGCTTCCTGGTGTGATGTGGAAACCCCTGAAGACTACAAAATCTTTGTGTTGTTTGGTCCCTGGCGTGGTGTGAAAACCCGTAAACCATTTATGTTTGTGCTGTCTGGTCCCTGGTGTGGTGTGAAAACCCCTAAACCATATGTGTGTTTCATTTCAGCTTCCTGGTGTGATGTGGAAACCCCCGAAGACTACAAAATCTTTGTTTTGTCTGGTCCCTGGAGTGGTGTGAAAACCCGTAAACCATATATGTTTGTGCTGTCTGGTCCCTGGTGTGGTGTGAAAACCCCTAAACCATACGTGTGTTTCATTTCAGCTTCCTGGTGTGATGTGGAAACCCCCGAAGACTACAAAATCTTTGTTTTGTCTGGTCCCTGGAGTGGTGTGAAAACCCGTAAACCATATATGTTTGTGCTGTCTGGTCCCTGGTGTGGTGTGAAAACCCCTAAACCATATGTGTGTTTCATTTCAGCTTCCTGGTGTGATGTGGAAACCCCCAAAGACTACAAAATCTTTGTGTTGTTTGGTCCCTGGAGTGGTGTGAAAACCCGTAAACCATATATGTTTGTGCTGTCTGGTCCCTGGTGTGGTGTGAAAACCCCTAAACCATATGTGTGTTTCATTTCAGCTTCCTGGTGTGATGTGGAAACCCCCGAAGACTACAAAATCTTTGTGTTGTCTGGTCCCTGGAGTGGTGTGAAAACCCGTAAACCATATATGTTTGTGCTGTCTGGTCCCTGGTGTGGTGTGAAAACCCCTAAACCATATGTGTGTTTCATTTCAGCTTCCTGGTGTGATGTGGAAACCCCCGAAGACTACAAAATCTTTGTGTTGTCTGGTCCCTGGAGTGGTGTGAAAACCCGTAAACCATATATGTTTGTGCTGTCTGGTCCCTGGTGTGGCGTGAAAACCCCTAAACAATATGTGTTTTTCTTTTTAGCTTCCTGGTGTGATGTGGAAACCCAATGAAGACTACAAAATCTTTGCTTTGTCTGGTCCCTGGAGTGGTGTGAAAACAGGTAAACCTTATATGTCTGTTGTCTGGTGCCTGGTGTAGTGTGAAAACCCATAAACCATATCTACTTTTCGTTTCAGCTTCCTGGTTTGATGTGGAAACCCCGAAGACTACAAAATCTTTGTGTTGTCTGGTCCCTGGAGTGGTGTGAAAACCCGTAAACCATATATGTTTGTGCTGTCTGGTCCCTGGTGTGGTGTGAAAACCCCTAAACCATATGTGTGTTTCATTTCAGCTTCCTGGTGTGATGTGGAAACCCCCAAAGACTACAAAATCTTTGTTTTGTCTGGTCCCTGGAGTGGTGTGAAAACCCGTAAACCATATATGTTTGTGCTGTCTGGTCCCTGGTGTGGTGTGAAAACCCCTAAACCATATGTGTGTTTCATTTCAGCTTCCTGGTGTGATGTGGAAACCCCCGAAGACTACAAAATCTTTGTTTTGTCTGGTCCCTGGAGTGGTGTGAAAACCCATAAACCATATATGTTTGTGCTGTCTGGTCCCTGGTGTGGTGTGAAAACCCCTAAACCATATGTGTGTTTCATTTCAGCTTCCTGGTGTGATGTGGAAACCCCCGAAGACTACAAAATCTTTGTTTTATCTGGTCCCTGGAGTGGTGTGAAAACCCGTAAACCATATATGTTTGTGCTGTCTGGTCCCTGGTGTGGTGTGAAAACCCCTAAACCATATGTCTGTTTCATTTCAGCTTCCTGGTGTGATGTGGAAACCCCTGAAGACTACAAAATCTTTGTGTTGTTTGGTCCCTGGCGTGGTGTGAAAACCCGTAAACCATTTATGTTTGTGCTGTCTGGTCCCTGGTGTGGTGTGAAAACCCCTAAACCATATGTGTGTTTCATTTCAGCTTCCTGGTGTGATGTGGAAACCCCCGAAGACTACAAAATCTTTGTTTTGTCTGGTCCCTGGAGTGGTGTGAAAACCCGTAAACCATATATGTTTGTGCTGTCTGGTCCCTGGTGTGGTGTGAAAACCCCTAAACCATACGTGTGTTTCATTTCAGCTTCCTGGTGTGATGTGGAAACCCCCGAAGACTACAAAATCTTTGTTTTGTCTGGTCCCTGGAGTGGTGTGAAAACCCGTAAACCATATATGTTTGTGCTGTCTGGTCCCTGGTGTGGTGTGAAAACCCCTAAACCATATGTGTGTTTCATTTCAGCTTCCTGGTGTGATGTGGAAACCCCCAAAGACTACAAAATCTTTGTGTTGTTTGGTCCCTGGAGTGGTGTGAAAACCCGTAAACCATATATGTTTGTGCTGTCTGGTCCCTGGTGTGGTGTGAAAACCCCTAAACCATATGTGTGTTTCATTTTAGCTTCCTGGTGTGATGTGGAAACCCCCGAAGACTACAAAATCTTTGTGTTGTCTGGTCCCTGGAGTGGTGTGAAAACCCGTAAACCATATATGTTTGTGCTGTCTGGTCCCTGGTGTGGTGTGAAAACCCCTAAACCATATGTGTGTTTCATTTCAGCTTCCTGGTGTGATGTGGAAACCCCCGAAGACTACAAAATCTTTGTGTTGTCTGGTCCCTGGAGTGGTGTGAAAACCCGTAAACCATATATGTTTGTGCTGTCTGGTCCCTGGTGTGGCGTGAAAACCCCTAAACAATATGTGTTTTTCTTTTTAGCTTCCTGGTGTGATGTGGAAACCCAATGAAGACTACAAAATCTTTGCTTTGTCTGGTCCCTGGAGTGGTGTGAAAACAGGTAAACCTTATATGTCTGTTGTCTGGTGCCTGGTGTAGTGTGAAAACCCATAAACCATATCTACTTTTCGTTTCAGCTTCCTGGTTTGATGTGGAAACCCCGAAGACTACAAAATCTTTGTGTTGTCTGGTCCCTGGAGTGGTGTGAAAACCCGTAAACCATATATGTTTGTGCTGTCTGGTCCCTGGTGTGGTGTGAAAACCCCTAAACCATATGTGTGTTTCATTTCAGCTTCCTGGTGTGATGTGGAAACCCCCAAAGACTACAAAATCTTTGTTTTGTCTGGTCCCTGGAGTGGTGTGAAAACCCGTAAACCATATATGTTTGTGCTGTCTGGTCCCTGGTGTGGTGTGAAAACCCCTAAACCATATGTGTGTTTCATTTCAGCTTCCTGGTGTGATGTGGAAACCCCCGAAGACTACAAAATCTTTGTGTTGTTTGGTCCCTGGAGTGGTGTGAAAACCCGTAAACCATATATGTTTGTGCTGTCTGGTCCCTGGTGTGGTGTGAAAACCCCTAAACCATATGTGTGTTTCATTTCAGCTTCCTGGTGTGATGTGGAAACCCCCGAAGACTACAAAATCTTTGTGTTGTCTGGTCCCTGGAGTGGTGTGAAAACCCGTAAACCATATATGTTTGTGCTGTCTGGTCCCTGGTGTGGTGTGAAAACCCCTAAACCATATGTGTGTTTCATTTCAGCTTCCTGGTGTGATGTGGAAACCCCCAAAGACTACAAAATCTTTGTTTTGTCTGGTCCCTGGAGTGGTGTGAAAACCCGTAAACCATATATGTTTGTGCTGTCTGGTCCCTGGTGTGGTGTGAAAACCCCTAAACCATATGTCTGTTTCATTTCAGCTTCCTGGTGTGATGTGGAAACCCCCGAAGACTACAAAATCTTTGTGTTGTTTGGTCCCTGGCGTGGTGTGAAAACCCGTAAACCATATATGTTTGTGCTGTCTGGTCCCTGATGTGGTGTGAAAACCCCTAAACCATATGTGTGTTTCATTTCAGCTTCCTGGTGTGATGTGGAAACCCCCGAAGACTACAAAATCTTTGTTTTGTCTGGTCCCTGGAGTGGTGTGAAAACCCATAAACCATATATGTTTGTGCTGTCTGGTCCCTGGTGTGGTGTGAAAACCCCTAAACCATATGTGTGTTTCATTTCAGCTTCCTGGTGTGATGTGGAAACCCCCGAAGACTACAAAATCTTTGTTTTATCTGGTCCCTGGAGTGGTGTGAAAACCCGTAAACCATATATGTTTGTGCTGTCTGGTCCCTGGTGTGGTGTGAAAACCCCTAAACCATATGTCTGTTTCATTTCAGCTTCCTGGTGTGATGTGGAAACCCCTGAAGACTACAAAATCTTTGTGTTGTTTGGTCCCTGGCGTGGTGTGAAAACCCGTAAACCATTTATGTTTGTGCTGTCTGGTCCCTGGTGTGGTGTGAAAACCCCTAAACCATATGTGTGTTTCATTTCAGCTTCCTGGTGTGATGTGGAAACCCCCGAAGACTACAAAATCTTTGTTTTGTCTGGTCCCTGGAGTGGTGTGAAAACCCGTAAACCATATATGTTTGTGCTGTCTGGTCCCTGGTGTGGTGTGAAAACCCCTAAACCATACGTGTGTTTCATTTCAGCTTCCTGGTGTGATGTGGAAACCCCCGAAGACTACAAAATCTTTGTTTTGTCTGGTCCCTGGAGTGGTGTGAAAACCCGTAAACCATATATGTTTGTGCTGTCTGGTCCCTGGTGTGGTGTGAAAACCCCTAAACCATATGTGTGTTTCATTTCAGCTTCCTGGTGTGATGTGGAAACCCCCAAAGACTACAAAATCTTTGTGTTGTTTGGTCCCTGGAGTGGTGTGAAAACCCGTAAACCATATATGTTTGTGCTGTCTGGTCCCTGGTGTGGTGTGAAAACCCCTAAACCATATGTGTGTTTCATTTCAGCTTCCTGGTGTGATGTGGAAACCCCCGAAGACTACAAAATCTTTGTGTTGTCTGGTCCCTGGAGTGGTGTGAAAACCCGTAAACCATATATGTTTGTGCTGTCTGGTCCCTGGTGTGGTGTGAAAACCCCTAAACCATATGTGTGTTTCATTTCAGCTTCCTGGTGTGATGTGGAAACCCCCGAAGACTACAAAATCTTTGTGTTGTCTGGTCCCTGGAGTGGTGTGAAAACCCGTAAACCATATATGTTTGTGCTGTCTGGTCCCTGGTGTGGCGTGAAAACCCCTAAACAATATGTGTTTTTCTTTTTAGCTTCCTGTTGTGATGTGGAAACCCAATGAAGACTACAAAATCTTTGCTTTGTCTGGTCCCTGGAGTGGTGTGAAAACAGGTAAACCTTATATGTCTGTTGTCTGGTGCCTGGTGTAGTGTGAAAACCCATAAACCATATCTACTTTTCGTTTCAGCTTCCTGGTTTGATGTGGAAACCCCGAAGACTACAAAATCTTTGTGTTGTCTGGTCCCTGGAGTGGTGTGAAAACCCGTAAACCATATATGTTTGTGCTGTCTGGTCCCTGGTGTGGTGTGAAAACCCCTAAACCATATGTGTGTTTCATTTCAGCTTCCTGGTGTGATGTGGAAACCCCCGAAGATTACAAAATCTTTGTTTTGTCTGGTCCCTGGAGTGGTGTGAAAACCCGTAAACCATATATGTTTGTGCTGTCTGGTCCCTGGTGTGGTGTGAAAACCCCTAAACCATATGTGTTTTTCTTTTCAGCTTCCTGGTGTGATGTGGAAACCCCCGAAGACTACAAAATCTTTGTGTTGTCTGGTCCCTGGAGTGGTGTGAAAACCCGTAAACCTTATATGTTTGTGCTGTCTGGTCCCTGGTGTGGCGTGAAAACCCCTAAACAATATGTGTTTTTCTTTTTAGCTTCCTGGTGTGATGTGGAAACCCAATGAAGACTACAAAATCTTTGCTTTGTCTGGTCCCTGGAGTGGTGTGAAAACAGGTAAACCTTATATGTCTGTTGTTTGGTGCCTGGTGTAGTGTGAAAACCCATAAACCATATCTACTTTTCGTTTCAGCTTCCTGGTTTGATGTGGAAACCCCGAAGACTACAAAATCTTTGTGTTGTCTGGTCCCTGGAGTGGTGTGAAAACCCGTAAACCATATATGTTTGTGCTGTCTGGTCCCTGGTGTGGTGTGAAAACCCCTAAACCATATGTGTGTTTCATTTCAGCTTCCTGGTGTGATGTGGAAACCCCCGAAGACTACAAAATCTTTGTTTTGTCTGGTCCCTGGAGTGGTGTGAAAACCCGTAAACCATATATGTTTGTGCTGTCTGGTCCCTGGTGTGGTGTGAAAACCCCTAAACCATATGTGTGTTTCATTTCAGCTTCCTGGTGTGATGTGGAAACCCCCGAAGATTACAAAATCTTTGTTTTGTCTGGTCCCTGGAGTGGTGTGAAAACCCGTAAACCATATATGTTTGTGCTGTCTGGTCCCTGGTGTGGTGTGAAAACCCCTAAACCATATGTGTGTTTCATTTCAGCTTCCTGGTGTGATGTGGAAACCCCCGAAGACTACAAAATCTTTGTTTTGTCTGGTCCCTGGAGTGGTGTGAAAACCCGTAAACCATATATGTTTGTGTTGTCTGGTCCCTGGTGTGGTGTGAAAACCCCTAAACCATATGTGTGTTTCATTTCAGCTTCCTGGTGTGATGTGGAAACCCCCGAAGACTACAAAATCTTTGTGTTGTCTGGTCCCTGGCGTGGTGTGAAAACCCATAAACCATATATGTTTGTGTTGTCTGGTCCCTGGTGTGGTGTGAAAACCCATAAACCATATGTGTGTTTCATTTCAGCTTCCTGGTGTGATGTGGAAACTCCCGAAGACTACAAAATCTTTGTTTTGTCTGGTCCCTGGAGTGGTGTGAAAACCCGTAAACCATATTTGTTTGTGCTGTCTGGTCCCTGGTGTGGTGTGAAAACCCCTAAACCATATGTGTGTTTCATTTCAGCTTCCTGGTGTGATGTGGAAACCCCCGAAGACTACAAAATCTTTGTTTTGTCTGGTCCCTGGAGTGGTTTGAAAACCCGTAAACCATATATGTTTGTGCTGTCTGGTCCCTGGTGTGGCGTGAAAACCCCTAAACAATATGTGTTTTTCTTTTTAGCTTCCTGTTGTGATGTGGAAACCCAATGAAGACTACAAAATCTTTGCTTTGTCTGGTCCCTGGAGTGGTGTGAAAACAGGTAAACCTTATATGTCTGTTGTCTGGTGCCTGGTGTAGTGTGAAAACCCATAAACCATATCTACTTTTCGTTTCAGCTTCCTGGTTTGATGTGGAAACCCCGAAGACTACAAAATCTTTGTGTTGTCTGGTCCCTGGAGTGGTGTGAAAACCCGTAAACCATATATGTTTGTGCTGTCTGGTCCCTGGTGTGGTGTGAAAACCCCTAAACCATATGTGTGTTTCATTTCAGCTTCCTGGTGTGATGTGGAAACCCCCGAAGATTACAAAATCTTTGTTTTGTCTGGTCCCTGGAGTGGTGTGAAAACCCGTAAACCATATATGTTTGTGCTGTCTGGTCCCTGGTGTGGTGTGAAAACCCCTAAACCATATGTGTTTTTCTTTTCAGCTTCCTGGTGTGATGTGGAAACCCCCGAAGACTACAAAATCTTTGTGTTGTCTGGTCCCTGGAGTGGTGTGAAAACCCGTAAACCTTATATGTTTGTGCTGTCTGGTCCCTGGTGTGGTGTGAAAACCCCTAAACCATATGTGTGTTTCATTTCAGCTTCCTGGTGTGATGTGGAAACCCCCGAAGATTACAAAATCTTTGTTTTGTCTGGTCCCTGGAGTGGTGTGAAAACCCGTAAACCATATATGTTTGTGCTGTCTGGTCCCTGGTGTGGTGTGAAAACCCCTAAACCATATGTGTGTTTCATTTCAGCTTCCTGGTGTGATGTGGAAACCCCCGAAGACTACAAAATCTTTGTTTTGTCTGGTCCCTGGAGTGGTGTGAAAACCCGTAAACCATATATGTTTGTGTTGTCTGGTCCCTGGTGTGGTGTGAAAACCCCTAAACCATATGTGTGTTTCATTTCAGCTTCCTGGTGTGATGTGGAAACCCCCGAAGACTACAAAATCTTTGTGTTGTCTGGTCCCTGGCGTGGTGTGAAAACCCATAAACCATATATGTTTGTGTTGTCTGGTCCCTGGTGTGGTGTGAAAACCCATAAACCATATGTGTGTTTCATTTCAGCTTCCTGGTGTGATGTGGAAACTCCCGAAGACTACAAAATCTTTGTTTTGTCTGGTCCCTGGAGTGGTGTGAAAACCCGTAAACCATATTTGTTTGTGCTGTCTGGTCCCTGGTGTGGTGTGATAACCCCTAAACCATATGTGTGTTTCATTTCAGCTTCCTGGTGTGATGTGGAAACCCCCGAAGACTACAAAATCTTTGTTTTGTCTGGTCCCTGGAGTGGTTTGAAAACCCGTAAACCATATATGTTTGTGCTGTCTGGTCCCTGGTGTGGTGTGAAAACCCCTAAACAATATGTGTTTTTCTTTTTAGCTTCCTGGTGTGATGTGGAAACCCAATGAAGACTACAAAATCTTTGCTTTGTCTGGTCCCTGGAGTGGTGTGAAAACAGGTAAACCTTATATGTCTGTTGTCTGGTCCCTGGTGTAGTGTGAAAACCCATAAACCATATCTACTTTTCGTTTCAGCTTCCTGGTTTGATGTGGAAACCCCGAAGACTACAAAATCTTTGTGTTGTCTGGTCCCTGGAGTGGTGTGAAAACCCGTAAACCATATATGTTTGTGCTGTCTGGTCCCTGGTGTGGTGTGAAAACCCCTAAACCATATGTGTGTTTCATTTCAGCTTCCTGGTGTGATGTGGAAACCCCCGAAGACTACAAAATCTTTGTTTTGTCTGGTCCCTGGAGTGGTGTGAAAACCCGTAAACCATATATGTTTGTGTTGTCTGGTCCCTGGTGTGGTGTGAAAACCCCTAAACCATATGTGTGTTTCATTTCAGCTTCCTGGTGTGATGTGGAAACCCCTGAAGACTACAAAATCTTTGTGTTGTTTGGTCCCTTGCGTGGTGTGAAAACCCGTAAACCATATATGTTTGTGTTGTCTGGTCCCTGGTGTGGTGTGAAAACCCCTAAACCATATGTGTTTTTCTTTTCAGCTTCCTGGTGTGATGTGGAAACCCCCCGAAGACTACAAAATCTTTGTGTTGTCTGGTCCCTGGAGTGGTGTGAAAACCCGTAAACCATATATGTTTGTGCTGTCTGGTCCCTGGTGTGGTGTGAAAACCCCTAAACCATATGTGTGTTTCATTTCAGCTTCCTGGTGTGATGTGGAAACCCCCGAAGACTACAAAATCTTTGTTTTGTCTGGTCCCTGGAGTGGTGTGAAAACCCGTAAACCATATATGTTTGTGCTGTCTGGTCCCTGGTGTGGTGTGAAAACCCCTAAACCATATGTGTGTTTCATTTCAGCTTCCTGGTGTGATGTGGAAACCCCCGAAGACTACAAAATCGTTGTTTTGTCTGGTCCCTGGAGTGGTGTGAAAACCCGTAAACCATATATGTTTATGCTGTCTGGTCCCTGGTGTGGTGTGAAAACCCCTAAATCATATGTGTTTTTCTTTTCAGTTTCCTTGTGTGATGTGGAAACCTCCGAAGACTACAAAATCTTTGTGTTGTCTGGTCCCTGGAGTGGTGTGAAAACCCGTAAACCATATATGTTTGTGCTGTCTGGTCCCTGGTGTGGTGTGAAAACCCCTAAACCATATGTGTTTTTCTTTTCAGCTTCCTGGTGTGATGTGGAAACCCCCGAAGACTACAAAATCTTTGTGTTGTCTGGTCTCTGGAGTGGTGTGAAAACCCGTAAACCATATATGTTTGTGCTGTCTGGTCCCTGGTGTGGTGTGAAAACCCCTAAACCATATGTGTGTTTCATTTCAGCTTCCTGGTGTGATGTGGAAACCCCCGAAGACTACAAAATCTTTGTGCTGTCTGGTCCCTGGTGTGGCGTGAAAACCCCTAGACCATATGTGTTTTTCTTTTTAGCTTCCTGGTGTGATGTGGAAACCCAATGAAGACTACAAAATCTTTGCTTTGTCTGGTCCCTGGAATGGTGTGAAAACAGGTAAACCTTATATGTCTGTTGTCTGGTGCCTGGTGTAGTGTGAAAACCCATAAACCATATCTACTTTTCGTTTCAGCTTCCTGGTTTGATGTGGAAACCCCGAAGACTACAAAATCTTTGTGTTGTCTGGTCCCTGGAGTGGTGTGAAAACCCCTAAACAATATGTGTTTTTCTTTTTAGCTTCCTGGTGTGATGTGGAAACCCAATGAAGACTACAAAATCTTTGCTTTGTCTGGTCCCTGGAGTGGTGTGAAAACAGGTAAACCTTATATGTCTGTTGTCTGGTCCCTGGTGTAGTGTGAAAACCCATAAACCATATCTACTTTTCGTTTCAGCTTCCTGGTTTGATGTGGAAACCCCGAAGACTACAAAATCTTTGTGTTGTCTGGTCCCTGGAGTGGTGTGAAAACCCGTAAACCATATATGTTTGTGCTGTCTGGTCCCTGGTGTGGTGTGAAAACCCCTAAACCATATGTGTGTTTCATTTCAGCTTCCTGGTGTGATGTGGAAACCCCCGAAGACTACAAAATCTTTGTTTTGTCTGGTCCCTGGAGTGGTGTGAAAACCCGTAAACCATATATGTTTGTGTTGTCTGGTCCCTGGTGTGGTGTGAAAACCCCTAAACCATATGTGTGTTTCATTTCAGCTTCCTGGTGTGATGTGGAAACCCCTGAAGACTACAAAATGTTTGTGTTGTTTGGTCCCCTGCGTGGTGTGAAAACCCATAAACCATATATGTTTGTGTTGTCTGGTCCCTGGTGTGGTGTGAAAACCCCTAAACCATATGTGTTTTTCTTTTCAGCTTCCTGGTGTGATGTGGAAACCCCCCGAAGACTACAAAATCTTTGTGTTGTCTGGTCCCTGGAGTGGTGTGAAAACCCGTAAACCATATATGTTTGTGTTGTCTGGTCCCTGGTGTGGTGTGAAAACCCCTAAACCATATGTGTGTTTCATTTCAGCTTCCTGGTGTGATGTGGAAACCCCCGAAGACTACAAAATCTTTGTTTTGTCTGGTCCCTGGAGTGGTGTGAAAACCCGTAAACCATATATGTTTGTGCTGTCTGGTCCCTGGTGTGGTGTGAAAACCCCTAAACCATATGTGTGTTTCATTTCAGCTTCCTGGTGTGATGTGGAAACCCCCGAAGACTACAAAATCTTTGTTTTGTCTGGTCCCTGGAGTGGTGTGAAAACCCGTAAACCATATATGTTTATGCTGTCTGGTCCCTGGTGTGGTGTGAAAACCCCTAAATCATATGTGTTTTTCTTTTCAGTTTCCTTGTGTGATGTGGAAACCTCCAAAGACTACAAAATCTTTGTGTTGTCTGGTCCCTGGAGTGGTGTGAAAACCCGTAAACCATATATGTTTGTGCTGTCTGGTCCCTGGTGTGGTGTGAAAACCCCTAAACCATATGTGTTTTTCTTTTCAGCTTCCTGGTGTGATGTGGAAACCCCCGAAGACTACAAAATCTTTGTGTTGTCTGGTCCCTTGAGTGGTGTGAAAACCCGTAAACCATATATGTTTGTGCTGTCTGGTCCCTGGTGTGGTGTGAAAACCCCTAAACCATATGTGTGTTTCATTTCACCTTCCTGGTGTGATGTGGAAACCCCCGAAGACTACAAAATCTTTGTGCTGTCTGGTCCCTGGTGTGGCGTGAAAACCCCTAGACCATATGTGTTTTTCTTTTTAGCTTCCTGGTGTGATGTGGAAACCCAATGAAGACTACAAAATCTTTGCTTTGTCTGGTCCCTGGAATGGTGTGAAAACAGGTAAACCTTATATGTCTGTTGTCTGGTGCCTGGTGTAGTGTGAAAACCCATAAACCATATCTACTTTTCGTTTCAGCTTCCTGGTTTGATGAGGAAACCCCGAAGACTACAAAATCTTTGTGTTGTCTGGTCCCTGGAGTGGTGTGAAAACCCGTAAACCATATATGTTTGTGTTGTCTGGTCCCTGGTGTGGTGTGAAAACCCCTAAACCATATGTGTGTTTCATTTCAGCTTCCTGGTGTGATGTGGAAACCCCCGAAGACTACAAAATCTTTGTTTTGTCTGGTCCCTGGAGTGGTGTGAAAACCCGTAAACCATATATGTTTGTGCTGTCTGGTCCCTGGTGTGGTGTGAAAACCCCTAAACCATATGTGTGTTTCATTTCAGCTTCCTGGTGTGATGTGGAAACCCCCAAAGACTACAAAATCTTTGTGTTGTTTGGTCCCTGGAGTGGTGTGAAAACCCGTAAACCATATATGTTTGTGCTGTCTGGTCCCTGGTGTGTTGTGAAAACCCCTAAACCATATGTGTGTTTCATTTCAGCTTCCTGGTGTGATGTGGAAACCCCCGAAGATTACAAAATCTTTGTTTTGTCTGGTCCCTGGAGTGGTGTGAAAACCCGTAAACCATATATGTTTGTGTTGTCTGGTCCCTGGTGTGGTGTGAAAACCCCTAAACCATATGTGTGTTTCATTTCAGCTTCCTGGTGTGATGTGGAAACCCCCGAAGACTACAAAATCTTTGTTTTGTTTGGTCCCTTGCGTGGTGTGAAAACCCGTAAACCATATATCTTTGTGTTCTCTGGTCCCTGGTGTGGTGTGAAAACCCCTAAACCATATGTGTGTTTCATTTCAGCTTCCTGGTGTGATGTGGAAACCCCCGAAGACTACAAAATCTTTGTTTTGTCTGGTCCCTGGAGTGGTGTGAAAACCCGTAAACCATATATGTTTGTGCTGTCTGGTCCCTGGTGTGGTGTGAAAACCCCTAAACCATATGTGTGTTTCATTTCAGCTTCCTGGTGTGATGTGGAAACCCCCGAAGACTACAAAATCTTTGTTTTGTCTGGTCCCTGGAGTGGTGTGAAAACCCGTAAACCATATATGTTTGTGCTGTCTGGTCCCTGGTGTGGTGTGAAAACCCCTAAATCATATGTGTTTTTCTTTTCAGTTTCCTTGTGTGATGTGGAAACCTCCGAAGACTACAAAATCTTTGTGTTGTCTGGTCCCTGGAGTGGTGTGAAAACCCCTAAACCATATGTGTGTTTCATTTCACCTTCCTGGTGTGATGTGGAAACCCCCGAAGACTACAAAATCTTTGTGCTGTCTGGTCCCTGGTGTGGCGTGAAAACCCCTAGACCATATGTGTTTTTCTTTTTAGCTTCCTGGTGTGATGTGGAAACCCAATGAAGACTACAAAATCTTTGCTTTGTCTGGTCCCTGGAATGGTGTGAAAACAGGTAAACCTTATATGTCTGTTGTCTGGTGCCTGGTGTAGTGTGAAAACCCATAAACCATATCTACTTTTCGTTTCAGCTTCCTGGTTTGATGAGGAAACCCCGAAGACTACAAAATCTTTGTGTTGTCTGGTCCCTGGAGTGGTGTGAAAACCCGTAAACCATATATGTTTGTGTTGTCTGGTCCCTGGTGTGGTGTGAAAACCCCTAAACCATATGTGTGTTTCATTTCAGCTTCCTGGTGTGATGTGGAAACCCCCGAAGACTACAAAATCTTTGTTTTGTCTGGTCACTGGAGTGGTGTGAAAACCCGTAAACCATATATGTTTGTGCTGTCTGGTCCCTGGTGTGGTGTGAAAACCCCTAAACCATATGTGTGTTTCATTTCAGCTTCCTGGTGTGATGTGGAAACCCCCAAAGACTACAAAATCTTTGTGTTGTTTGGTCCCTGGAGTGGTGTGAAAACCCGTAAACCATATATGTTTGTGCTGTCTGGTCCCTGGTGTGTTGTGAAAACCCCTAAACCATATGTGTGTTTCATTTCAGCTTCCTGGTGTGATGTGGAAACCCCCGAAGATTACAAAATCTTTGTTTTGTCTGGTCCCTGGAGTGGTGTGAAAACCCGTAAACCATATATGTTTGTGTTGTCTGGTCCCTGGTGTGGTGTGAAAACCCCTAAACCATATGTGTGTTTCATTTCAGCTTCCTGGTGTGATGTGGAAACCCCCGAAGACTACAAAATCTTTGTTTTGTTTGGTCCCTTGCGTGGTGTGAAAACCCGTAAACCATATATCTTTGTGTTCTCTGGTCCCTGGTGTGGTGTGAAAACCCCTAAACCATATGTGTGTTTCATTTCAGCTTCCTGGTGTGATGTGGAAACCCCCGAAGACTACAAAATCTTTGTTTTGTCTGGTCCCTGGAGTGGTGTGAAAACCCGTAAACCATATATGTTTGTGCTGTCTGGTCCCTGGTGTGGTGTGAAAACCCCTAAACCATATGTGTGTTTCATTTCAGCTTCCTGGTGTGATGTGGAAACCCCCGAAGACTACAAAATCTTTGTTTTGTCTGGTCCATGGAGTGGTGTGAAAACCCGTAAACCATATATGTTTGTGCTGTCTGGTCCCTGGTGTGGTGTGAAAACCCCTAAATCATATGTGTTTTTCTTTTCAGTTTCCTTGTGTGATGTGGAAACCTCCGAAGACTACAAAATCTTTGTGTTGTCTGGTCCCTGGAGTGGTGTGAAAACCCGTAAACCATATATGTTTGTGCTGTCTGGTCCCTGGTGTGGTGTGAAAACCCCTAAACCATATGTGTGTTTCATTTCAGCTTCCTGGTGTGATGTGGAAACCCCAGAAGACTACAAAATCTTTGATTTGTCTGGTCCCTGGAGTGGTGTGAAAACCCATGAACCATATATGTTTGTGCTCTCTTGTCCCTGGAGTGGTGTGAAAACCCCTAAACCATATATGTTTGTGCTGTCTGGTCCCTGGTGTGGTGTGAAAACCCCTAAACCATATGTGTGTTTCATTTCAGCTTCCTTGTGTGATGTGGAAACCCCCGAAGACTACAAAATCTTTGTGTTGTCTGGTCCCTGGAGTGGTGTGAAAACCCGTAAACCATATATGTTTGTGCTGTCTGGTCCCTGGTGTGGTGTGAAAACCCCTAAACCATATGTGTGTTTCATTTCAGCTTCCTGGTGTGATGTGGAAACCCCCGAAGACTACAAAATCTTTGTGTTGTCTGGTCCCTGGAGTGGTGTGAAAACCCGTAAACCATATATGTTTGTGTTGTCTGGTCCCTGGTGTGGTGTGAAAACCCCTAAACCATATGTGTGTTTCATTTCAGCTTCCTGGTGTGATGTGGAAACCCCCAAAGACTACAAAATCTTTGATTTGTCTGGTCCCTGGAGTGGTGTGAAAACCCATGAACCATATATGTTTGTGCTGTCTTGTCCCTGGAGTGGTGTGAAAACCCCTAAACCATATATGTTTGTGTTGTCTGGTCCCTGGTGTGGTGTGAAAACCCCTAAACCATATGTGTGTTTCATTTCAGCTTCCTGGTGTGATGTGGAAACCCCCGAAGACTACAAAATCTTTGTGTTGTCTGGTCCCTGGAGTGGTGTGAAAACCCGTAAACCATATATGTTTGTGCTGTCTGGTCCCTGGTGTGGTGTGAAAACCCCTAAACCATATGTGTGTTTCATTTCAGCTTCCTGGTGTGATGTGGAAACCCCCGAAGACTACAAAATCTTTGTGTTGTCTGGTCCCTGGAGTGGTGTGAAAACCCGTAAACCATATATGTTTGTGCTGTCTGGTCCCTGGTGTGGTGTGAAAACCCCTAAACCATATGTGTGTTTCATTTCAGCTTCCTGGTGTGATGTGGAAACCCCCGAAGACTACAAAATCTTTGTGTTGTCTGGTCCCTGGCGTGGTGTGAAAACCCGTAAACCATATATGTTTGTGCTGTCTGGTCCCTGGTGTGGCGTGAAAACCCCTAAACAATATGTGTTTTTCTTTTTAGCTTCCTGGTGTGATGTGGAAACCCAATGAAGACTACAAAATCTTTGCTTTGTCTGGTCCCTGGAGTGGTGTGAAAACAGGTAAACCTTACATGCCTGTTGTCTGGTGCCTGGTGTAGTGTGAAAACCCATAAACCATATCTACTTTTCGTTTCAGCTTCCTGGTTTGATGTGGAAACCCCGAAGACTACAAAATCTTTGTGTTGTCTGGTCCCTGGAGTGGTGTGAAAACCCGTAAACCATATATGTTTGTGCTGTCTGGTCCCTGGTGTGGTGTGAAAACCCCTAAACCATATGTGTGTTTCATTTCAGCTTCCTGGTGTGATGTGGAAACCCCCGAAGACTACAAAATCTTTGTGTTGTCTGGTCCCTGGAGTGGTGTGAAAACCCGTAAACCATATATGTTTGTGCTGTCTGGTCCCTGGTGTGGTGTGAAAACCCCTAAACCATATGTGTGTTTCATTTCAGCTTCCTGGTGTGATGTGGAAACCCCCGAAGACTACAAAATCCTTGTTTTGTCTGGTCCCTGGAGTGGTGTGAAAACCCGTAAACCATATATGTTTGTGTTGTCTGGTCCCTGGTGTGGTGTGAAAACCCCTAAACCATATGTGTGTTTCATTTCAGCTTCCTGGTGTGATGTGGAAACCCCCGAAGACTACAAAATCTTTGTTTTGTCTGGTCCCTGGAGTGGTGTGAAAACCCGTAAACCATATATGTTTGTGCTGTCTGGTCCCTGGTGTGGTGTGAAAACCCCTAAACCATATGTGTTTTTCTTTTCAGCTTCCTGGTGTGATGTGGAAACCCCCGAAGACTACAAAATCTTTGTGTTGTCTGGTCCCTGGAGTGGCGTGAAAACCCGTAAACCATATGTATTTTTCTTTTTAGATTCCTGGTGTGATGTGGAAACCCAATGAAAACTACAAAATCTTTGTGTTGTCTGGTCCCAGGAGTGGTCTGAAAACAGGTAAACCTTATATGTCTGTTGTCTGGTGCCTGATGTAGTGTGAAAACCCATCAACCATATCTACTTTTCGTTTCAGCTTCCTGGTTTGATGTGGAAACCCCGAAGACTACAAAATCTTTGTGTTGTCTGGTCCCTTGAGTGGTGTGAAAACCCGTAAACCATATATGTTTGTGCTGTCTGGTCCCTGGTGTGGTGTGAAAACCCCTAAACCATATGTGTGTTTCATTTCAGCTTCCTGGTGTGATGTGGAAACCCCCGAAGACTACAAAATCTTTGTTTTGTCTGGTCCCTGGAGTGGTGTGAAAACCCGTAAACCATATATGTTTGTGCTGTCTGGTCCCTGGTGTGGTGTGAAAACCCCTAAACCATATGTGTGTTTCATTTCAGCTTCCTGGTGTGATGTGGAAACCCCCGAAGACTACAAAATCTTTGATTTGTCTGGTCCCTGGAGTGGTGTGAAAACCCGTAAACCATAATAGTTTGTGCTGTCTGGTCCCTGGTGTGGTGTGAAAACCCCTAAACCATATGTGTTTTTCATTTCAGCTTCCTGGTGTGATGTGGAAACCCCCGAAGACTACAAAATCTTTGTGTTGTCTGGTCCCTGGAGTGGTGTGAAAACCCGTAAACCATATATGTTTGTGCTGTCTGGTCCCTGGTGTGGCGTGAAAACCCCTAAACAATATGTGTTTTTCTTTTTAGCTTCCTGGTGTGATGTGGAAACCCAATGAAGACTACAAAATCTTTGCTTTGTCTGGTCCCTGGAGTGGTGTGAAAACAGGTAAACCTTATATGCCTTTTGTCTAGTGCCTGGTGTAGTGTGAAAACCCATAACCCATATCTACTTTTCGTTTCAGCTTCCTGGTTTGATGTGGAAACCCCGAAGACTACAAAATCTTTGTGTTGTCTGGTCCCTGGAGTGGTGTGAAAACCCGTAAACCATATATGTTTGTGCTGTCTGGTCCCTGGTGTGGTGTGAAAACCCCTAAACCATATGTGTGTTTCATTTCAGCTTCCTGGTGTGATGTGGAAACCCCGAAGACTACAAAATCTTTGTTTTGTCTGGTCCCTGGAGTGGTGTGAAAACCCGTAAACCATATATGTTTGTGCTGTCTGGTCCCTGGTGTGGTGTGAAAACCCCTAAACCATATGTGTGTTTCATTTCAGCTTCCTGGTGTGATGTGGAAACCCCCGAAGACTACAAAATCTTTGTTTTGTCTGGTCCCTGGAGTGGTGTGAAAACCCGTAAACCATATATGTTTGTGCTGTCTGGTCCCTGGTGTGGTGTGAAAACCCCTAAACCATATGTGTTTTTCATTTCAGCTTCCTGGTGTGATGTGGAAACCCCCGAAGACTACAAAATCTTTGTGTTGTCTGGTCCCTGGAGTGGTGTGAAAACCCGTAAACCATATATGTTTGTGCTGTCTGGTCCCTGGTGTGGTGTGAAAACCCCTAAACCATATGTGTGTTTCATTTCAGCTTCCTGGTGTGATGTGGAAACCCCCGAAGACTACAAAATCTTTGTTTTGTCTGGTCCCTGGAGTGGTGTGAAAACCCGTAAACCATATATGTTTGTGCTGTCTGGTCCCTGGTGTGGTGTGAAAACCCCTAAACCATATGTGTTTTTCTTTTCAGCTTCCTGGTGTGATGTGGAAACCCCCGAAGACTACAAAATCTTTGTGTTGTCTGGTCCCTGGAGTGGTGTGAAAACCCGTAAACCATATATGTTTGTGCTGTCTGGTCCCTGGTGTGGTGTGAAAACCCCTAAACCATATGTGTGTTTGATTTCAGCTTCCTGGTGTGATGTGGAAACCCCCTAAGACTACAAAATCTTTGTGTTGTCTGGTCCCTGGAGTGGTGTGAAAACCCGTCAAGCATATGTATTTTTCTTTTTAGCTTCCTGGTGTGATGTGGAAACCCAATGAAAACTACAAAATCTTTGCTTTGTCTGGTCCCTGGAGTGGTGTGAAAACAGGCAAACCTTATATGTCTGTTGTCTGGTGCCTGGTGTAGTGTTAAAACCCATAAACCATATCTACTTTTCAGTTCAGCTTCCTGGTTTGATGTGGAAACCCCGAAGACTACAAAATCTTTGTTTTGTCTGGTCCCTGGTGTGGTGTGAAAACCCGTAAACCATATATGTTTGTGCTGTCTGGTCCCTGGTGTGGTGTGAAAACCCCTAAACCATATGTGTTTTTCTTTTCAGCTTCCTGGTGTGATGTGGAAACCCCCGAAGACTACAAAATCTTTGTGTTGTCTGGTCCCTGGAGTGGTGTGAAAACCCGTAAACCATATATGTTTGTGCTGTCTGGTCCCTGGTGTGGTGAGAAAACCCCTAAACCATATGTGTGTTTTATTTCACCTTCCTGGTGTGATGTGGAAACCCCCGAAGACTACAAAATCTTTGTTTTGTCTGGTCCCTGGAGTGGTGTGAAAACCCGTAAACCATATATGTTTGTGCTGTCTGGTCCCTGGTGTGGTGTGAAAACCCCTAAATCATATGTGTTTTTCTTTTCAGTTTCATTGTGTGATGTGGAAACCTCCGAAGACTACAAAATCTTTGTGTTGTCTGGTCCCTGGAGTGGTGTGAAAACCCGTAAACCATATTTGTTTGTGCTGTCTGGTCCCTGGTGTGGTGTGAAAACCCCTAAACCATATGTGTGTTTCATTTCAGCTTCCTGGTGTGATGTGGAAACCCCAGAAGACTACAAAATCTTTGATTTGTCTGCTCCCTGGAGTGGTGTGAAAACCCATGAACCATATATGTTTGTGCTGTCTGGTCCCTGGAGTGGTGTGAAAACCCCTAAACCATATATGTTTGTGTTGTCTGGTCCCTGGTGTGGTGTGAAAACCCCTAAACCATATGTGTGTTTCATTTCAGCTTCCTGGTGTGATGTGGAAACCCCCGAAGACTACAAAATCTTTGTTTTGTCTGGTCCCTTGAGTGGTGTTAAAACCCGTAAACCATATATGTTTGTGCTGTCTGGTCCCTGGTGTGGCGTGAAAACCCCTAAACAATATGTGTTTTTCTTTTTAGCTTCCTGGTGTGATGTGGAAACCCAATGAAGACTACAAAATCTTTGCTTTGTCTGGTCCCTGGAGTGGTGTGAAAACAGGTAAACCTTATATGTCTGTTGTCTGGTGCCTGGTGTAGTGTGAAAACCCATAAACCATATCTACTTTTCGTTTCAGCTTCCTGGTGTGATGTGGAAACCCCGAAGACTACAAAATCTTTGTGTTGTCTGGTCCCTGGAGTGGTGTGAAAACCCGTAAACCATATATGTTTGTGCTGTCTGGTCCCTGGTGTGGTGTGAAAACCCCTAAACCATATGTGTGTTTCATTTCAGCTTCCTGGTGTGATGTGGAAACCCCCGAAGACTACAAAATCTTTGTGTTGTTTGGTCCCTGGCGTGGTGTGAAAACCCGTAAACCATATATGTTTGTGCTGTCTGGTCCCTGGTGTGGTGTGAAAACCCCTAAACCATATGTGTGTTTCATTTCAGCTTCCTGGTGTGATGTGGAAACCCCCGAAGACTACAAAATCTTTGTTTTGTCTGGTCCCTGGAGTGGTGTGAAAACCCGTAAACCATATATGTTTGTGCTGTCTGGTCCCTGGTGTGGTGTGAAAACCCCTAAACCATATGTGTGTTTCATTTCAGCTTCCTGGTGTGATGTGGAAACCCCAGAAGACTACAAAATCTTTGTTTTGTCTGGTCCCTAGAGTGGTGTGAAAACCCGTAAACCATATATGTTTGTGCTGTCTGGTCCCTGGTGTGGTGTGAAAACCCCTAAACCATATGTGTGTTTCATTTCAGCTTCCTGGTGTGATGTGGAAACCCCCGAAGACTACAAAATCTTTGTTTTGTCTGGTCC
The DNA here is from genome assembly GCF_022045235.1 of Haliotis cracherodii. Lineage (NCBI taxonomy): Eukaryota > Metazoa > Mollusca > Gastropoda > Lepetellida > Haliotidae > Haliotis > Haliotis cracherodii. The sequence continues at coordinate 50,979,458 of NW_027266319.1, read as the reverse complement.
CTGGAGTGGTGTGAAAACCCGTAAACCATATATGTTTGTGTTGTCTGGTCCCTGGTGTGGTGTGAAAACCCCTAAACCATATGTGTGTTTCATTTCAGCTTCCTGGTGTGATGTGGAAACCCCCGAAGACTACAAAATCTTTGTTTTATCTGGTCCCTGGAGTGGTGTGAAAATCCGTAAACCATATATGTTTGTGCTGTCTGGTCCCTGGTGTGGTGTGAAAACCCCTAAACCATATGTGTTTTTCTTTTCAGCTTCCTGGTGTGATGTGGAAACCCCCGAAGACTACAAAATCTTTGTGTTGTCTGGTCTCTGGAGTGGTGTGAAAACCCGTAAACCATATATGTTTGTGCTTTCTGGTCCCTGGTGTGGTGTGAAAACCCCTAAACCATATGTGTGTTTCATTTCAGCTTCCTGGTGTGATGTGGAAACCCCCGAAGACTACAAAATCTTTGTTTTGTCTGGTCCCTTGAGTGGTGTGAAAACCCGTAAACCATATATGTTTGTGCTGTCTGGTCCCTGGTGTGGTGTGAAAACCCCTAAACCATATGTGTTTTTCTTTTCAGCTTCCTGGTGTGATGTGGAAACCCCCGAAGACTACAAAATCTTTGTGTTGTCTGGTCCCTGGAGTGGTGTGAAAACCCGTAAACCATATATGTTTGTGCTGTCTGGTCCCTGGTGTGGCGTGAAAACCCCTAAACAATATGTGTTTTTCTTTTTAGCTTCCTGGTGTGATGTGGAAACCCAATGAAGACTACAAAATCTTTGCTTTGTCTGGTCCCTGGAGTGGTGTGAAAACAGGTAAACCTTATATGTCTGTTGTCTGGTGCCTGGTGTAGTGTGAAAACCCATAAACCATATCTACTTTTCGTTTCAGCTTCCTGGTGTGATGTGGAAACCCCGAAGACTACAAAATCTTTGTGTTGTCTGGTCCCTGGAGTGGTGTGAAAACCCGTAAACCATATATGTTTGTGCTGTCTGGTCCCTGGTGTGGTGTGAAAACCCCTAAACCATATGTGTGTTTCATTTCAGCTTCCTGGTGTGATGTGGAAACCCCCGAAGACTACAAAATCTTTGTTTTGTCTGGTCCCTGGAGTGGTGTGAAAACCCGTAAACCATATATGTTTGTGCTGTCTGGTCCCTGGTGTGGTGTGAAAACCCCTAAACCATATGTGTGTTTCATTTCAGCTTCCTGGTGTGATGTGGAAACCCCCGAAGACTACAAAATCTTTGTTTTGTCTGGTCCCTGGAGTGGTGTGAAAACCCGTAAACCATATATGTTTGTGCTGTCTGGTCCCTGGTGTGGTGTGAAAACCCCTAAATCATATGTGTTTTTCTTTTCAGTTTCATTGTGTGATGTGGAAACCTCCGAAGACTACAAAATCTTTGTGTTGTCTGGTCCCTGGAGTGGTGTGAAAACCCGTAAACCATATTTGTTTGTGCTGTCTGGTCCCTGGTGTGGTGTGAAAACCCCTAAACCATATGTGTGTTTCATTTCAGCTTCCTGGTGTGATGTGGAAACCCCAGAAGACTACAAAATCTTTGATTTGTCTGGTCCCTGGAGTGGTGTGAAAACCCATGAACCATATATGTTTGTGCTGTCTGGTCCCTGGAGTGGTGTGAAAACCCCTAAACCATATATGTTTGTGTTGTCTGGTCCCTGGTGTGGTGTGAAAACCCCTAAACCATATGTGTGTTTCATTTCAGCTTCCTGGTGTGATGTGGAAACCCCCGAAGACTACAAAATCTTTGTTTTGTCTGGTCCCTTGAGTGGTGTGAAAACCCGTAAACCATATATGTTTGTGCTGTCTGGTCCCTGGTGTGGCGTGAAAACCCCTAAACAATATGTGTTTTTCTTTTTAGCTTCCTGGTGTGATGTGGAAACCCAATGAAGACTACAAAATCTTTGCTTTGTCTGGTCCCTGGAGTGGTGTGAAAACAGGTAAACCTTATATGTCTGTTGTCTGGTGCCTGGTGTAGTGTGAAAACCCATAAACCATATCTACTTTTCGTTTCAGCTTCCTGGTGTGATGTGGAAACCCCGAAGACTACAAAATCTTTGTGTTGTCTGGTCCCTGGAGTGGTGTGAAAACCCGTAAACCATATATGTTTGTGCTGTCTGGTCCCTGGTGTGGTGTGAAAACCCCTAAACCATATGTGTGTTTCATTTCAGCTTCCTGGTGTGATGTGGAAACCCCCGAAGACTACAAAATCTTTGTGTTGTTTGGTCCCTGGCGTGGTGTGAAAACCCGTAAACCATATATGTTTGTGCTGTCTGGTCCCTGGTGTGGTGTGAAAACCCCTAAACCATATGTGTGTTTCATTTCAGCTTCCTGGTGTGATGTGGAAACCCCCGAAGACTACAAAATCTTTGTTTTGTCTGGTCCCTGGAGTGGTGTGAAAACCCGTAAACCATATATGTTTGTGCTGTCTGGTCCCTGGTGTGGTGTGAAAACCCCTAAACCATATGTGTGTTTCATTTCAGCTTCCTGGTGTGATGTGGAAACCCCAGAAGACTACAAAATCTTTGTTTTGTCTGGTCCCTAGAGTGGTGTGAAAACCCGTAAACCATATATGTTTGTGCTGTCTGGTCCCTGGTGTGGTGTGAAAACCCCTAAACCATATGTGTGTTTCATTTCAGCTTCCTGGTGTGATGTGGAAACCCCCGAAGACTACAAAATCTTTGTTTTGTCTGGTCCCTGGAGTGGTGTGAAAACCCGTAAACCATATATGTTTGTGTTGTCTGGTCCCTGGTGTGGTGTGAAAACCCCTAAACCATATGTGTGTTTCATTTCAGCTTCCTGGTGTGATGTGGAAACCCCCGAAGACTACAAAATCTTTGTTTTATCTGGTCCCTGGAGTGGTGTGAAAATCCGTAAACCATATATGTTTGTGCTGTCTGGTCCCTGGTGTGGTGTGAAAACCCCTAAACCATATGTGTTTTTCTTTTCAGCTTCCTGGTGTGATGTGGAAACCCCCGAAGACTACAAAATCTTTGTGTTGTCTGGTCTCTGGAGTGGTGTGAAAACCCGTAAACCATATATGTTTGTGCTTTCTGGTCCCTGGTGTGGTGTGAAAACCCCTAAACCATATGTGTGTTTCATTTCAGCTTCCTGGTGTGATGTGGAAACCCCCGAAGACTACAAAATCTTTGTTTTGTCTGGTCCCTTGAGTGGTGTGAAAACCCGTAAACCATATATGTTTGTGCTGTCTGGTCCCTGGTGTGGTGTGAAAACCCCTAAACCATATGTGTTTTTCTTTTCAGCTTCCTGGTGTGATGTGGAAACCCCCGAAGACTACAAAATCTTTGTGTTGTCTGGTCCCTGGAGTGGTGTGAAAACCCGTAAACCATATATGTTTGTGCTGTCTGGTCCCTGGTGTGGCGTGAAAACCCCTAAACAATATGTGTTTTTCTTTTTAGCTTCCTGGTGTGATGTGGAAACCCAATGAAGACTACAAAATCTTTGCTTTGTCTGGTCCCTGGAGTGGTGTGAAAACAGGTAAACCTTATATGTCTGTTGTCTGGTGCCTGGTGTAGTGTGAAAACCCATAAACCATATCTACTTTTCGTTTCAGCTTCCTGGTGTGATGTGGAAACCCCGAAGACTACAAAATCTTTGTGTTGTCTGGTCCCTGGAGTGGTGTGAAAACCCGTAAACCATATATGTTTGTGCTGTCTGGTCCCTGGTGTGGTGTGAAAACCCCTAAACCATATGTGTGTTTCATTTCAGCTTCCTGGTGTGATGTGGAAACCCCCGAAGACTACAAAATCTTTGTTTTGTCTGGTCCCTGGAGTGGTGTGAAAACCCGTAAACCATATATGTTTGTGCTGTCTGGTCCCTGGTGTGGTGTGAAAACCCCTAAACCATATGTGTGTTTCATTTCAGCTTCCTGGTGTGATGTGGAAACCCCCGAAGACTACAAAATCTTTGTGTTGTTTGGTCCCTGGCGTAGTGTGAAAACCCGTAAACCATATATGTTTGTGTTGTCTGGTCCCTGGTGTGGTGTGAAAACCCATAAACCATATGTGTGTTTCATTTCAGCTTCCTGGTGTGATGTGGAAACCCCCGAAGACTACAAAATCTTTGTTTTGTCTGGTCCCTGGAGTGGTGTGAAAACCCGTAAACCATATATGTTTGTGCTGTCTGGTCCCTGGTGTGGTGTGAAAACCCCTAAACCATATGTGTTTTTCTTTTCAGCTTCCTCGTGTGATGTGGAAACCCCCGAAGACTACAAAATCTTTGTGTTGTCTGGTCCCTGGAGTGGTGTGAAAACCCGTAAACCATATATGTTTGTGATGTCTGGTCCCTGGTGTGGTGTGAAAACCCCTAAACCATATGTGTGTTTGATTTCAGTTTCCTGGTGTGATGTGGAAACCCCCGAAGACTACAAAATCTTTGTTTTGTCTGGTCCCTGGAGTGGTGTGAAAACCCCTAAACCATATGTATTTTTCTTTTTAGCTTCCTGGTGTGATGTGGAAACCCAATGAAAACTACAAAATCTTTGCTTTGTCTGGTCCCAGGAGTGGTGTGAAAACAGGTAAACCTTATATGTCTGTTGTCTGGTCCCTGGAGTGGTGTGAAAACCCGTAAACCATATATGTTTGTGCTGTCTGGTCCCTGGTGTGGCGTGAAAACCCCTAAACAATATGTGTTTTTCTTTTTAGCTTCCTGGTGTGATGTGGAAACCCAATGAAGACTACAAAATCTTTGCTTTGTCTGGTCCCTGGAGTGGTGTGAAAACAGGTAAACCTTATATGTCTGTTGTCTGGTGCCTGGTGTGGTGTGAAAACCCATAAACCATATCTACTTTTCGTTTCAGCTTCCTGGTGTGATGTGGAAACCCCCGAAGACTACAAAATCTTTGTGTTGTCTGGTCCCTGGAGTGGTGTGAAAACCCCGAAACCATATATATTTTTCTTTTTAGATTCCTGGTGTGATGTGGAAACCCAATGAAAACTACAAAATCTTTGCTTTGTCTGGTCCCAGGAGTGGTGTGAAAACAGGTAAACCTTATATGTCTGTTGTCTGGTGCCTGGTGTAGTGTGAAAACCCATAAACCATATCTACTTTTCGTTTCAGCTTCCTGGTTTGATGTGGAAACCCCGAAGACTACAAAATTTTTGTGTTGTCTGGTCCCTTGAGTGGTGTGAAAACCCGTAAACCATATATGTTTGTGCTGTCTGGTCCCTGGTGTGGTGTGAAAACCCCTAAACCATATGTGTGTTTCATTTCAGCTTCCTGGTGTGATGTGGAAACCCCCGAAGACTACAAAATCTTTGTTTTGTCTGGTCCCTTGAGTGGTGTGAAAACCCGTAAACCATATATGTTTGTGCTGTCTGGTCCCTGGTGTGGTGTGAAAACCCCTAAACCATATGTGTGTTTCATTTCAGCTTCCTGGTGTGATGTGGAAACCCCCGAAGACTACAAAATCTTTGTTTTGTCTGGTCCCTGGAGTGGTGTGAAAACCCGTAAACCATATATGTTTGTGTTGTCTGGTCCCTGGTGTGGTGTGAAAACCCCTAAACCATATGTGTGGTTCATTTCAGCTTCCTGGTGTGATGTGGAAACCCCCGAAGACTACAAAATCTTTGTTTTGTCTGGTCCCTGGAGTGGTGTGAAAACCCGTAAACCATATATGTTTGTGCTGTCTGGTCCCTGGTGTGGTGTGAAAACCCCTAAACCATATCTGTGTTTCATTTCAGCTTCCTGGTGTGATGTGGAAACCCCCGAAGACTACAAAATCTTTGATTTGTCTGCTCCCTGGAGTGGTGTGAAAACCCATGAACCATATATGTTTGTGCTGTCTGGTCCCTGGAGTGGTGTGAAAACCCCTAAACCATATATGTTTGTGTTGTCTGGTCCCTGGTGTGGTGTGAAAACCCCTAAACCATATGTGTGTTTCATTTCAGCTTCCTGGTGTGATGTGGAAACCCCCAAAGACTACAAAATCTTTGTTTTTTGTCTGGTCCCTTGAGTGGTGTGAAAACCCGTAAACCATATATGTTTGTGCTGTCTGGTCCCTGGTGTGGTGTGAAAACCCCTAAACCATATGTGTTTTTCTTTTCAGCTTCCTGGTGTGATGTGGAAACCCCCCGAAGACTACAAAATCTTTGTGTTGTCTGGTCCCTGGAGTGGTGTGAAAACCCGTAAACCATATATGTTTGTGTTGTCTGGTCCCTGGTGTGGTGTGAAAACCCCTAAACCATATGTGTGTTTGATTTCAGCTTCCTGGTGTGATGTGGAAACCCCCGAAGACTACAAAATCTTTGTGTTGTCTGGTCCCTGGAGTGGTGTGAAAACCCCTAAACCGTATGTATTTTTCTTTTTAGCTTCCTGGTGTGATGTGGAAACCCAATGAAAACTACAAAATCTTTGCTTTGTTTGGTCCCTGGAGTGGTGTGAAAACAGGTAAACCTTATATGTCTGTTGTCTGGTGCCTGGTGTAGTGTTAAAACCCATAAACCATATCTACTTTTCAGTTCAGCTTCCTGGTTTGATGTGGAAACCTCGAAGACTACAAAATCTTTGTCTTGTCTGGTCCCTGGTGTGGTGTGAAAACCCGTAAACCATATATGTTTGTGCTGTCTGGTCCCCGGTGTGGTGTGAAAACCCCTAAACCATATGTGTGTTTCATTTCAGCTTCCTGGTGTGATGTGGAAACCCCCGAAGACTACAAAATCTTTGTGTTGTTTGGTCCCTGGCGTGGTGTGAAAACCCGTAAACCATATATGTTTGTGTTGTCTGGTCCCTGGTGTGGTGTGAAAACCCATAAACCATATGTGTGTTTCATTTCAGCTTCCTGGTGTGATGTGGAAACCCCCGAAGACTACAAAATCTTTGTTTTGTCTGGTCCCTGGAGTGGTGTGAAAACACGTAAACCATATATGTTTGTGCTGTCTGGTCCCTGGTGTGGTGTGAAAACCCCTAAACCATATGTGTTTTTCTTTTCAGCTTCCTGGTGTGATGTGGAAACCCCCGAAGACTACAATATCTTTGTGTTGTCTGGTCCCTGGAGTTGTGTGAAAACCCGTAAACCATATATGTTTGTGCTGTCTGGTCCCTGGTGTGGTGTGAAAACCCCTAAACCATATGTGTTTTTCTTTTCAGCTTCCTGGTGTGATGTGGAAACCCCCGAAGACTACAAAATCTTTGTGTTGTCTGGTCCCTGGTGTGGTTTGAAAACCCATCAACCATATGTGTGTTTCGTTTCAGCTTCCTGGTTTGATGTGGAAACCCCCGAAGACTACAAAATCTTTGTTTTGTCTGGTCCCTGGAGTGGTGTGAAAACCCGTAAACCATATATGTTTGTGCTGTCTGGTCCCTGGTGTGGCGTGAAAACGCCTAAAGCATATGTGTTTTTCTTTTTAGCTTCCTGGTGTGATGTGGAAACCCCCGAAGAGTACAAAATCTTAGTATTGTCTGGTCCCTGGCGTGGTGTAAAAACCCGTAAACCATATATGTTTGTGCTGTCTGGTCCCTGGTGTGGTGTGAAAACCCCTAAACCATATGTGTGTTTCATTTCAGCTTCCTGGTGTGATGTGGAAACCCCCGAAGACTACAAAATCTTTGTTTTGTCTGGTTCCTGGAGTGGTGTGAAAACCCGTAAACCATATATGTTTGTTCTGTCTCGTCCCTGGTGTGGTGTGAAAACCCCTAAACCATATGTGTTTTCTTTTTAGCTTCCTGGAGTGATGTGGAAACCCCCGAAGACTACAAAATCTTTGTTTTGTCTGGTCCCTGGAGTGGTGTGAAAACCCGTAAACCATATATGTTTGTGCTGTCTGGTCCCTGGTGTGGTGTGAAAACCCCTAAACCATATCTGTGTTTCATTTCAACTTCCTGGTGTGATGTGGAAACCCCCGAAGACTACAAAATCTTTGATTTGTCTGCTCCCTGGAGTGGCGTGAAAACCCATGAACCATATATGTTTGTGCTGTCTGGTCCCTGGAGTGGTGTGAAAACCCCTAAACCATATATGTTTGTGTTGTCTGGTCCCTGGTGTGGTGTGAAAACCCCTAAACCATCTGTGTGTTTCATTTCAGCTTCCTGGTGTGATGTGGAAACCCCCGAAGACTACAAAATCTTTGTGTTGTCTGGTCCCTGGAGTGGTGTGAAAACCCGTAAACCATATATGTTTGTGCTGTCTGGTCCCTGGTGTGGCGTGAAAACGCCTAAACAATATGTGTTTTTCTTTTTAGCTTCCTGGTGTGATGTGGAAACCCAATGAAGACTACAAAATCTTTGCTTTGTCTGGTCCCTGGAGTGGTGTGAAAAAAGGTAAACCTTATATGTCTGTTGTCTGGTGCCTGGTGTAGTGTGAAAACCCATAAACCATATCTACTTTTCGTTTCAGCTTCCTGGTTTGATGTGGAAACCCCGAAGACTACAAAATCTTTGTGTTGTCTGGTCCCTGGAGTGGTGTGAAAACCCGTAAACCATATATGTTTGTGCTGTCTGGTCCCTGGTGTGGTGTGAAAACCCCTAAACCATATGTGTGTTTCATTTCAGCTTCCTGGTGTGATGTGGAAACCCCCGAAGACTACAAAATCTTTGTTTTGTCTGGTCCCTGGAGTGGTGTGAAAACCCGTAAACCATATATGTTTGTGCTGTCTGATCCCTGGTGTGGTGTGAAAACCCCTAAACCATATGTGTGTTTCATTTCAGCTTCCTGGTGTGATGTGGAAACCCCCGAAGACTACAAAATCTTTGTTTTGTCTGGTCCCTGGAGTGGTGTGAAAACCCGTAAACCATATATGTTTGTGTTGTCTGGTCCCTGGTGTGGTGTGAAAACCCCTAAACCATATGTGTGTTTCATTTCAGCTTCCTGGTGTGATGTGGAAACCCCCGAAAACTACAAAATCTTTGTGTTGTTTGGTCCCTGGAGTGGTGTGAAAACCCGTAAACCATATATGTTTGTGTTGTCTGGTCTCTGGTGTGGTGTGAAAACCCATAAACCATATGTGTTTTTCTTTTCAGCTTCCTCGTGTGATGTGGAAACCCCCGAAGACTACAAAATCTTTGTGTTGTCTGGTCCCTGGAGTGGTGTGAAAACCCGTAAACCATATATGTTTGTGATGTCTGGTCCCTGGTGTGGTGTGAAAACCCATAAACCATATGTGTGTTTGATTTCAGTTTCCTGGTGTGATGTGGAAACCCCCGAAGACTACAAAATCTTTGTGTTGTCTGGTCCCTGGAGTGGTGTGAAAACCCCTAAACCATCTGTATTTTTCTTTTTAGCTTCCTGGTGTGATGTGGAAACCCAATGACAACTACAAAATCTTTGCTTTGTCTGGTCCCAGGAGTGGTGTGAAAACAGGTAAACCTTATATGTCTGTTGTCTGGTGCCTGGTGTAGTGTTAAAACCCATAAACCATATCTACTTTTCGTTTCAGCTTCCTGGTTTGATGTGGAAACCCCGAAGACTACAAAATCTTTGTGTTTTCTGGTCCCTTGAGTGGTGTGAAAACCCGTAAACCATATATGTTTGTGCTGTCTGGTCCCTGGTGTGGTGTGAAAACCCATAAACCATATGTGTTTTCTTTTTAGCTTCCTGGTGTGATGTGGAAAACCCCGAAGACTACAAAATCTTTGTTTTGTCTGGTCCCTGGAGTGGTGTGAAAACCCGTAAACCATATATGTTTGTGCTGTCTGGTCCCTGGTGTGGTGTGAAAACCCCTAAACCATATGTGTGTTTCATTTCAGCTTCCTGGTGTGATGTGGAAACCCCCGAAGACTACAAAATCTTTGTTTTATCTGGTCCCTGGAGTGGTGTGAAAACCCGTAAACCATATATGTTTGTGCTGTCTGGTCCCTGGTGTGGTGTGAAAACCCCTAAACCATATGTGTTTTTCTTTTCAGCTTCCTGGTGTGATGTGGAAACCCCCGAAGACTACAAAATCTTTGTGTTGTCTGGTCTCTGGAGTGGTGTGAAAACTCGTAAACCATATATGTTTGTGCTGTCTGGTCCCTGGTGTGGTGTGAAAACCCCTAAACCATATGTGTGTTTCATTTCAGCTTCCTGGTGTGATGTGGAAACCCCCGAAGACTACAAAATCTTTGTGTTGTCTGGTCCCTGGTGTGGTGTGAAAACCCCTAAACCATCTGTATTTTTCTTTTTAGCTTCCTGGTGTGATGTGGAAACCCAATGACAACTACAAAATCTTTGCTTTGTCTGGTCCCAGGAGTGGTGTGAAAACAGGTAAACCTTATATGTCTGTTGTCTGGTGCCTGGTGTAGTGTTAAAACCCATAAACCATATCTACTTTTCGTTTCAGCTTCCTGGTTTGATGTGGAAACACCGAAGACTACAAAATCTTTGTGTTGTCTGGTCCCTTGAGTGGTGTGAAAACCCGTAAACCATATATGTTTGTGCTGTCTGGTCCCTGGTGTGGTGTGAAAACCCATAAACCATATGTGTTTTCTTTTTAGCTTCCTGGTGTGATGTGGAAAACCCCGAAGACTACAAAATCTTTGTTTTGTCTGGTCCCTGGAGTGGTGTGAAAACCCGTAAACCATATATGTTTGTGCTGTCTGGTCCCTGGTGTGGTGTGAAAACCCCTAAACCATATGTGTGTTTCATTTCAGCTTCCTGGTGTGATGTGGAAACCCCCGAAGACTACAAAATCTTTGTTTTATCTGGTCCCTGGAGTGGTGTGAAAACCCGTAAACCATATATGTTTGTGCTGTCTGGTCCCTGGTGTGGTGTGAAAACCCCTAAACCATATGTGTTTTTCTTTTCAGCTTCCTGGTGTGATGTGGAAACCCCCGAAGACTACAAAATCTTTGTGTTGTCTGGTCTCTGGAGTGGTGTGAAAACTCGTAAACCATATATGTTTGTGCTGTCTGGTCCCTGGTGTGGTGTGAAAACCCATAAACCATATGTGTGTTTCATTTCAGCTTCCTTGTGTGATGTGGAAACCCCCGAAGACTACAAAATCTTTGTGTTGTCTGGTCCCTGGAGTGGTGTGAAAACCCGTAAACCATATATGTTTGTGCTGTCTGGTCCCTGGTGTGGCGTGAAAACCCCTAAACAATATGTGTTTTTCTTTTTAGCTTCCTGGTGTGATGTGGAAACCCAATGAAGACTACAAAATCTTTGCTTTGTCTGGTCCCTGGAGTGGTGTGAAAACAGGTAAACCTTATATGTCTGTTGTCTGGTGCCTGGTGTGGTGTGAAAACCCATAAACCATATCTACTTTTCGTTTCAGCTTCCTGGTTTGATGTGGAAACCCCGAAGACTACAAAATCTTTGTGTTGTCTGGTCTCTGGAGTGGTGTGAAAACCCGTAAACCATATATGTTTGTGCTGTCTGGTCCCTGGTGTGGTGTGAAAACCCCTAAACCATATGTGTGTTTCATTTCAGCTTCCTGGTGTGATGTGGAAACCCCCGAAGACTACAAAATCTTTGTTTTGTCTGGTCCCTGGAGTGGTGTGAAAACCCGTAAACCATATATGTTTGTGTTGTCTGGTCCCTGGTGTGGTGTGAAAACCCCTAAACCATATGTGTGTTTCATTTCAGCTTCCTGGTGTGATGTGGAAACCCCCGAAGACTACAAAATCTTTGTGTTGTTTGGTCCCTGGCGTGGTGTGAAAACCCGTAAACCATATATGTTTGTGTTGTCTGGTCCCTGGTGTGGTGTGAAAACCCATAAACCATATGTGTGTTTCATTTCAGCTTCCTGGTGTGATGTGGAAACCCCCGAAGACTACAAAATCTTTGTTTTGTCTGGTCCCTGGAGTGGTGTGAAAACCCGTAAACCATATATGTTTGTGCTGTCTGGTCCCTGGTGTGGTGTGAAAACCCCTAAACCATATGTGTTTTTCTTTTCAGCTTCCTGGTGTGATGTGGAAACCCCCGAAGACTACAATATCTTTGTGTTGTCTGGTCCCTGGAGTGGTGTGAAAACCCGTAAACCATATATGTTTGTGCTGTCTGGTCCCTGGTGTGGTGTGAAAACCCCTAAACCATATGTGTTTTTCTTTTCAGCTTCCTGGTGTGATGTGGAAACCCCCGAAGACTACAAAATCTTTGTGTTGTCTGGTCCCTGGTGTGGTTTGAAAACCCATCAACCATATGTGTGTTTCGTTTCAGCTTCCTGGTTTGATGTGGAAACCCCCGAAGACTACAAAATCTTTGTTTTGTCTGGTCCCTGGAGTGGTGTGAAAACCCGTAAACCATATATGTTTGTGCTGTCTGGTCCCTGGTGTGGCGTGAAAACGCCTAAAGCATATGTGTTTTTCTTTTTAGCTTCCTGGTGTGATGTGGAAACCCCCGAAGACTACAAAATCTTTGTTTTGTCTGGTCCCTGGCGTGGTGTAAAAACCCGTAAACCATATATGTTTGTGCTGTCTGGTCCCTGGTGTGGTGTGAAAACCCCTAAACCATATGTGTGTTTCATTTCAGCTTCCTGGTGTGATGTGGAAACCCCCGAAGACTACAAAATCTTTGTTTTGTCTGGTTCCTGGAGTGGTGTGAAAACCCGTAAACCATATATGTTTGTTCTGTCTCGTCCCTGGTGTGGTGTGAAAACCCCTAAACCATATGTGTTTTCTTTTTAGCTTCCTGGAGTGATGTGGAAACCCCCGAAGACTACAAAATCTTTGTTTTGTCTGGTCCCTGGAGTGGTGTGAAAACCCGTAAACCATATATGTTTGTGCTGTCTGGTCCCTGGTGTGGCATGAAAACCCCTAAACCATATGTGTTTTTCTTTTTAGCTTCCTGGAGTGATGTGGAAACCCCCGAAGACTACAAAATCTTTGTGTTGTCTGGTCCCTGGCGTGGTGTGAAAACTCGTAAACCATATATGTTTGTGCTGTCTGGTCCCTGGTGTGGTGTGAAAACCCCTAAACCATATGTGTATTTCTTTTCAGCTTCCAGGAGTGATGTGAAAACCCCCGAAGGCTACAAAATCTTTGTGTTGTCTGGTCCCTGGAGTGGTGTGAAAACCCGTAAACCATATATGTTTGTGCTGTGTGGTCCCTGGTGTGGTGTGAAAACCCCTAAACCATATGTGTGTTTCATTTCAGCTTCCTTGTGTGATGTGGAAACCCCCGAAGACTACAAAATCTTTGTGTTGTTTGGTCCCTGGAGTGGTGTGAAAACCCGTAAACAATATATGTTTGTGCTGTCTGGTCCCTGGTGTGGTTTGAAAACCCCTAAACCATATGTGTGTTTCATTTCAGCTTCCTGGTGTGATGTGGAAACCCCCGAAGACTACAAAATCTTTGTTTTGTCTGGTCCCTGGCGTGGTGTGAAAACCCGTAAACCATATATGTTTGTGCTGTCTGGTCCCTGGTGTGGTGTGAAAACCCCTAAACCATATGTGTGTTTCATTTCAGCTTCCTGGTGTGATGTGGAAACCCCCGAAGACTACAAAATCTTTGTTTTGTCTGGTTCCTGGAGTGGTGTGAAAACCCGTAAACCATATATGTTTGTTCTGTCTCGTCCCTGGTGTGGTGTGAAAACCCTTAAACCATATGTGTTTTCTTTTTAGCTTCCTGGAGTGATGTGGAAACCCCCGAAGACTACAAAATCTTTGTTTTGTCTGGTCCCTGGAGTGGTGTGAAAACCCGTAAACCATATATGTTTGTGCTGTCTGGTCCCTGGTGTGGCGTGAAAACGCCTAAACCATATGTGTTTTTCATTTCAGCTTCCTGGTGTGATGTGGAAACCCCCGAAGACTACAAAATCTTTGTGTTGTTTGGTCCCTGGCGTGGTGTGAAAACCCGTAAACCATATATGTTTGTGTTGTCTGGTCCCTGGTGTGGTGTGAAAACCCATAAACCATATGTGTGTTTCATTTCAGCTTCCTGTGTGATGTGGAAACCCCCGAAGACTACAAAATCTTTGTTTTGTCTGGTCCCTGGAGTGGTGTGAAAACACGTAAACCATATATGTTTGTGCTGTCTGGTCCCTGGTGTGGTGTGAAAACCCCTAAACCATATGTGTTTTTCTTTTCAGCTTCCTGGTGTGATGTGGAAACCCCCGAAGACTACAATATCTTTGTGTTGTCTGGTCCCTGGAGTGGTGTGAAAACCCGTAAACAATATATGTTTGTGCTGTCTGGTCCCTGGTGTGGTGTGAAAACCCATAAACCATATGTGTGTTTCATTTCAGCTTCCTGGTGTGATGTGGAATCCCCCGAAAACTACAAAATCTTTGTTTTGTCTGGTCCCTCGAGTGGTGTGAAAACCCGTAAACCATATATGTTTGTTCTGTCTGGTCCCTGGTGTGGTGTGAAAACCCCTAAACCATATGTGTTTTCTTTTTAGCTTCCTGGAGTGATGTGGAAACCCCCGAAGACTACAAAATCTTTGTTTTGTCTGGTCCCTGGAGTGGTGTGAAAACCCGTAAACCATATATGTTTGTGCTGTCTGGTCCCTGGTGTGGCGTGAAAACGCCTAAAGCATATGTGTTTTTCTTTTTAGCTTCCTGGTGTGATGTGGAACCCCCCGAAGACTACAAAATCTTTGCTTTGTCTGGTCCCTGGAGTGGTGTGAAAACCCGTAAACCGTATATGTCTGTTGTCTGGTGCCTGGTGTAGTGTGAAAACCAATAAACCATATCTACTTTTCGTTTCAGCTTCCTGGTTTGATGCGGAAACCCCCGAAGACTACAAAATCTTTGTGTTCTCTGGTCCCTGGAGTGGTGTGAAAACCCGTAAACCATATATGTTTGTGCTGTCTGGTCCCTGGTGTGGCGTGAAAACGCCTAAACCATATGTGTTTTTCTTTTTAGCTTCCTGGTGTGATGTGGAAACCCCCGAAGACTACAAAATCTTTGTGTTCTTTGGTCCCTGGTGTGGTGTGAAAACCCGTAAACCATATATGTTTGTGCTGTCTGGTCCCTGCTGTGGTGTGAAAACCCCTAAACCATATGTGTGTTTCATTTCAGCTTCCTGGTGTGATGTGGAAACCCCCGAAGACTACAAAATCTTTGTTTTGTCTGGTTCCTGGAGTGGTGTGAAAACCCGTAAACCATATATGTTTGTTCTGTCTCGTCCCTGGTGTGGTGTGAAAACCCTTAAACCATATGTGTTTTCTTTTTAGCTTCCTGGAGTGATGTGGAAACCCCCGAAGACTACAAAATCTTTGTTTTGTCTGGTCCCTGGAGTGGTGTGAAAACCCGTAAACCATATATGTTTGTGCTGTCTGGTCCCTGGTGTGGCGTGAAAACGCCTAAACCATATGTGTTTTTCATTTCAGCTTCCTGGTGTGATGTGGAAACCCCCGAAGACTACAAAATCTTTGTGTTGTTTGGTCCCTGGCGTGGTGTGAAAACCCGTAAACCATATATGTTTGTGTTGTCTGGTCCCTGGTGTGGTGTGAAAACCCATAAACCATATGTGTGTTTCATTTCAGCTTCCTGTGTGATGTGGAAACCCCCGAAGACTACAAAATCTTTGTTTTGTCTGGTCCCTGGAGTGGTGTGAAAACACGTAAACCATATATGTTTGTGCTGTCTGGTCCCTGGTGTGGTGTGAAAACCCCTAAACCATATGTGTTTTTCTTTTCAGCTTCCTGGTGTGATGTGGAAACCCCCGAAGACTACAATATCTTTGTGTTGTCTGGTCCCTGGAGTGGTGTGAAAACCCGTAAACAATATATGTTTGTGCTGTCTGGTCCCTGGTGTGGTGTGAAAACCCATAAACCATATGTGTGTTTCATTTCAGCTTCCTGGTGTGATGTGGAATCCCCCGAAAACTACAAAATCTTTGTTTTGTCTGGTCCCTCGAGTGGTGTGAAAACCCGTAAACCATATATGTTTGTTCTGTCTGGTCCCTGGTGTGGTGTGAAAACCCCTAAACCATATGTGTTTTCTTTTTAGCTTCCTGGAGTGATGTGGAAACCCCCGAAGACTACAAAATCTTTGTTTTGTCTGGTCCCTGGAGTGGTGTGAAAACCCGTAAACCATATATGTTTGTGCTGTCTGGTCCCTGGTGTGGCGTGAAAACGCCTAAAGCATATGTGTTTTTCTTTTTAGCTTCCTGGTGTGATGTGGAACCCCCCGAAGACTACAAAATCTTTGCTTTGTCTGGTCCCTGGAGTGGTGTGAAAACCCGTAAACCGTATATGTCTGTTGTCTGGTGCCTGGTGTAGTGTGAAAACCAATAAACCATATCTACTTTTCGTTTCAGCTTCCTGGTTTGATGCGGAAACCCCCGAAGACTACAAAATCTTTGTGTTCTCTGGTCCCTGGAGTGGTGTGAAAACCCGTAAACCATATATGTTTGTGCTGTCTGGTCCCTGGTGTGGCGTGAAAACGCCTAAACCATATGTGTTTTTCTTTTTAGCTTCCTGGTGTGATGTGGAAACCCCCGAAGACTACAAAATCTTTGTGTTCTTTGGTCCCTGGTGTGGTGTGAAAACCCGTAAACCATATATGTTTGTGCTGTCTGGTCCCTGCTGTGGTGTGAAAACCCCTAAACCATATGTGTGTTTCATTTCAGCTTCCTGGTGTGATGTGGAAACCCCCGAAGACTTCAAAATCTTTGTTTTGTCTGGTCCCTGGAGTGGTGTGAAAACCCGTAAACCATATTATGTTTGTTCTGTCTCGTCCCTGGTGTGGTGTGAAAACCCCTAAACCATATGTGTTTTCTTTTTAGCTTCCTGGAGTGATGTGGAAACCCCCGAAGACTACAAAATCTTTGTTTTGTCTGGTCCCTGGAGTGGTGTGAAAACACGTAAACCATATATGTTTGTGCTGTCTGGTCCCTGGTGTGGCGTGAAAACGCCTAAACTATATGTGTTTTTCTTTTTAGCTTCCTGGTGTGATGTGGAACCCCCCGAAGACTACAAAATCTTTGCTTTACTTTGTCCCTGGAGTGGTGTGAAAACCCGTAAACCTTATATGTCTGTTGTCTGGTGCCTGGTGTAGTGTGAAAACCAATAAACCATATATACTTTTCGTTTTAGCTTCCTGGTTTGATGCGGAAACCCCCGAAGACTACAAAATCTTTGTGTTGTCTGGTCCCTGGCGTGGTGTGAAAACTCGTAAACCATATATGTTTGTGCTGTCTGGTCCCTGGTGTGGTTTGAAAACCCCTAAACCATATGTGTATTTATTTTCAGCTTCCTGGAGTGATGTGGAAACCCCCGAAGGCTACAAAATCTTTGTGTTGTCTGGTCCCTGGAGTGGTGTGAAAACCAGTCAACCATATATGTTTGCGCTGTCTGGTCCCTGGTGTGGTGTGAAAACCCCTAAACCATATGTGTGTTTCATTTCAGCTTCCTTGTGTGATGTGGAAACCCCCGAAGACTACAAAATCTTTGTGTTGTTTGGTCCCTGGCGTGGTGTGAAAACCCGTAAACCATATATGTTTGTGCTGTCTGGTCCCTGGTGTGGTTTGAAAACCCCTAAACCATATGTGTGTTTCATTTCAGCTTCCTGGTGTGATGTGGAAACCCCCGAAGACTACAAAATCTTTGTTTTGTCTGGTCCCTGGAGTGGTGTGAAAACCCGTAAACCATATATGTTTGTGCTGTCTGGTCCCTGGTGTGACGTGAAAACGCCTAAACCATAAGTGTTTTTCTTTTTAGCTTCCTGGTGTGACGTGGAACCCCCCGAAGACTACAAAATCTTTGCTTTGTCTGGTCCCTGGAGTGGTGTGAAAACTCGTAAACCTTATATGTCTGTTGTCTGGTGCCTGGTGTAGTGTGAAAACCGATAAACCATATCTACTTTTCGTTTCAGCTTCCTGGTGTGATGTGGAAACCCCCGAAGAGTACAAAATCTTAGTGTTGTCTGGTCCCTGGCGTGGTGTAAAAACCCGTAAACCATATATGTTTGTGCTGTCTGGTCCCTGGTGTGGTGTGAAAACCCCTAAACCATATGTGTGTTTCATTTCAGCTTCCTGGTGTGATGTGGAAACCCCCGAAGACTACAAAATCTTTGTTTTGTCTGGTTCCTGGAGTGGTGTGAAAACCCGTAAACCATATATGTTTGTTCTGTCTCGTCCCTGGTGTGGTGTGAAAACCCCTAAACCATATGTGTTTTCTTTTTAGCTTCCTGGAGTGATGTGGAAACCCCCGAAGACTACAAAATCTTTGTTTTGTCTGGTCCCTGGAGTGGTGTGAAAACCCGTAAACCATATATGTTTGTGCTGTCTGGTCCCTGGTGTGGCATGAAAACCCCTAAACCATATGTGTTTTTCTTTTTAGCTTCCTGGAGTGATGTGGAAACCCCCGAAGACTACAAAATCTTTGTGTTGTCTGGTCCCTGGCGTGGTGTGAAAACTCGTAAACCATATATGTTTGTGCTGTCTGGTCCCTGGTGTGGTGTGAAAACCCCTAAACCATATGTGTATTTCTTTTCAGCTTCCAGGAGTGATGTGGAAACCCCCGAAGGCTACAAAATCTTTGTGTTGTCTGGTCCCTGGAGTGGTGTGAAAACCCGTAAACCATATATGTTTGTGCTGTGTGGTCCCTGGTGTGGTGTGAAAACCCCTAAACCATATGTGTGTTTCATTTCAGCTTCCTTGTGTGATGTGGAAACCCCCGAAGACTACAAAATCTTTGTGTTGTTTGGTCCCTGGAGTGGTGTGAAAACCCGTAAACAATATATGTTTGTGCTGTCTGGTCCCTGGTGTGGTTTGAAAACCCCTAAACCATATGTGTGTTTCATTTCAGCTTCCTGGTGTGATGTGGAAACCCCCGAAGACTACAAAATCTTTGTTTTGTCTGGTCCCTGGCGTGGTGTGAAAACCCGTAAACCATATATGTTTGTGCTGTCTGGTCCCTGGTGTGGTGTGAAAACCCCTAAACCATATGTGTGTTTCATTTCAGCTTCCTGGTGTGATGTGGAAACCCCCGAAGACTACAAAATCTTTGTTTTGTCTGGTTCCTGGAGTGGTGTGAAAACCCGTAAACCATATATGTTTGTTCTGTCTCGTCCCTGGTGTGGTGTGAAAACCCTTAAACCATATGTGTTTTCTTTTTAGCTTCCTGGAGTGATGTGGAAACCCCCGAAGACTACAAAATCTTTGTTTTGTCTGGTCCCTGGAGTGGTGTGAAAACCCGTAAACCATATATGTTTGTGCTGTCTGGTCCCTGGTGTGGCGTGAAAACGCCTAAACCATATGTGTTTTTCATTTCAGCTTCCTGGTGTGATGTGGAAACCCCCGAAGACTACAAAATCTTTGTGTTGTTTGGTCCCTGGCGTGGTGTGAAAACCCGTAAACCATATATGTTTGTGTTGTCTGGTCCCTGGTGTGGTGTGAAAACCCATAAACCATATGTGTGTTTCATTTCAGCTTCCTGTGTGATGTGGAAACCCCCGAAGACTACAAAATCTTTGTTTTGTCTGGTCCCTGGAGTGGTGTGAAAACACGTAAACCATATATGTTTGTGCTGTGTGGTCCCTGGTGTGGTGTGAAAACCCCTAAACCATATGTGTTTTTCTTTTCAGCTTCCTGGTGTGATGTGGAAACCCCCGAAGACTACAATATCTTTGTGTTGTCTGGTCCCTGGAGTGGTGTGAAAACCCGTAAACAATATATGTTTGTGTTGTCTGGTCCCTGGTGTGGTGTGAAAACCCATAAACCATATGTGTGTTTCATTTCAGCTTCCTGGTGTGATGTGGAATCCCCCGAAAACTACAAAATCTTTGTTTTGTCTGGTCCCTCGAGTGGTGTGAAAACCCGTAAACCATATATGTTTGTTCTGTCTGGTCCCTGGTGTGGTGTGAAAACCCCTAAACCATATGTGTTTTCTTTTTAGCTTCCTGGAGTGATGTGGAAACCCCCGAAGACTACAAAATCTTTGTTTTGTCTGGTCCCTGGAGTGGTGTGAAAACCCGTAAACCATATATGTTTGTGCTGTCTGGTCCCTGGTGTGGCGTGAAAACGCCTAAAGCATATGTGTTTTTCTTTTTAGCTTCCTGGTGTGATGTGGAACCCCCCGAAGACTACAAAATCTTTGCTTTGTCTGGTCCCTGGAGTGGTGTGAAAACCCGTAAACCGTATATGTCTGTTGTCTGGTGCCTGGTGTAATGTGAAAACCAATAAACCATATCTACTTTTCGTTTCAGCTTCCTGGTTTGATGCGGAAACCCCCGAAGACTACAAAATCTTTGTGTTCTCTGGTCCCTGGAGTGGTGTGAAAACCCGTAAACCATATATGTTTGTGCTGTCTGGTCCCTGGTGTGGCGTGAAAACGCCTAAACCATATGTGTTTTTCTTTTTAGCTTCCTGGTGTGATGTGGAAACCCCCGAAGACTACAAAATCTTTGTGTTCTTTGGTCCCTGGTGTGGTGTGAAAACCCGTAAACCATATATGTTTGTGCTGTCTGGTCCCTGCTGTGGTGTGAAAACCCCTAAACCATATGTGTGTTTCATTTCAGCTTCCTGGTGTGATGTGGAAACCCCCGAAGACTACAAAATCTTTGTTTTGTCTGGTCCCTGGAGTGGTGTGAAAACCCGTAAACCATATTATGTTTGTTCTGTCTCGTCCCTGGTGTGGTGTGAAAACCCCTAAACCATATGTGTTTTCTTTTTAGCTTCCTGGAGTGATGTGGAAACCCCCGAAGACTACAAAATCTTTGTTTTGTCTGGTCCCTGGAGTGGTGTGAAAACACGTAAACCATATATGTTTGTGCTGTCTGGTCCCTGGTGTGGCGTGAAAACGCCTAAACTATATGTGTTTTTCTTTTTAGCTTCCTGGTGTGATGTGGAACCCCCCGAAGACTACAAAATCTTTGCTTTACTTTGTCCCTGGAGTGGTGTGAAAACCCGTAAACCTTATATGTCTGTTGTCTGGTGCCTGGTGTAGTGTGAAAACCAATAAAACATATATACTTTTCGTTTTAGCTTCCTGGTTTGATGCGGAAACCCCCGAAGACTATAAAATCTTTGTGTTGTCTGGTCCCTGGAGTGGTGTGAAAACTCGTAAACCATATATGTTTGTGCTGTCTGGTCCCTGGTGTGGTTTGAAAACCCCTAAACCATATGTGTATTTATTTTCAGCTTCCTGGAGTGATGTGGAAACCCCCGAAGGCTACAAAATCTTTGTGTTGTCTGGTCCCTGGAGTGGTGTGAAAACCAGTCAACCATATATGTTTGCGCTGTGTGGTCCCTGGTGTGGTGTGAAAACCCCTAAACCATATGTGTGTTTCATTTCAGCTTCCTTGTGTGATGTGGAAACCCCCGAAGACTACAAAATCTTTGTGTTGTTTGGTCCCTGGCGTGGTGTGAAAACCCGTAAACCATATATGTTTGTGCTGTCTGGTCCCTGGTGTGGTTTGAAAACCCCTAAACCATATGTGTGTTTCATTTCAGCTTCCTGGTGTGATGTGGAAACCCCCGAAGACTACAAAATCTTTGTTTTGTCTGGTCCCTGGAGTGGTGTGAAAACCCGTAAACCATATATGTTTGTGCTGTCTGGTCCCTGGTGTGACGTGAAAACGCCTAAACCATAAGTGTTTTTCTTTTTAGCTTCCTGGTGTGACGTGGAACCCCCCGAAGACTACAAAATCTTTGCTTTGTCTGGTCCCTGGAGTGGTGTGAAAACTCGTAAACCTTATATGTCTGTTGTCTGGTGCCTGGTGTAGTGTGAAAACCCATAAACCATATCTACTTTTCGTTTCAGCTTCCTGGTTTGATGCGGAAAACCCCGAAGACTACAAAATCTTTGTGTTGTCTGGTCCCTGGAGTGGTGTGAAAACTCGTAAACCATATGTTTGTGCTGTCTGGTCCCTGCTGTGGTGTGAAAACCCCTAAACCATATGTGTGTTTCATTTCAGCTTCCTGGTGTGATGTGGAAACCCCCGAAGACTACAAAATCTTTGTTTTGTCTGGTCCCTGGAGTGGTGTGAAAACCCGTAAACCATATATGTTTGTGCTGTCTGGTCCCTGGTGTGGTGTGAAAACCCCTAAACCATATGTGTTTTTCTTTTCAGCTTCCTGGTGTGATGTGGAAACCCCCGAAGACTACAAAATCTTTGTGTTGTCTGGTCCCTGGTGTGGTTTGAAAACCCATCAACCATATGTGTGTTTCGTTTCAGCTTCCTGGTTTGATGTGGAAACCCCCGAAGACTACAAAATCTTTGTTTTGTCTGGTCCCTGGAGTGGTGTGAAAACACGTAAACCATATATGTTTGTGCTGTCTGGTCCCTGGTGTGGCGTGAAAACGCCTAAAGCATATGTGTTTTTCTTTTTAGCTTCCTGGTGTGATGTGGAAACCCCCGAAGAGTACAAAATCTTAGTGTTGTCTGGTCCCTGGCATGGTGTGAAAACCCGTAAACCATATATGTTTGTGCTGTCTGGTCCCTGGTGTGGTGTGAAAACCCCTAAACCATATGTGTGTTTCATTTCAGCTTCCTGGTGTGATGTGGAAACCCCCGAAGACTACAAAATCTTTGTTTTGTCTGGTTCCTGGAGTGGTGTGAAAACCCGTAAACCATATATGTTTGTTCTGTCTCGTCCCTGGTGTGGTGTGAAAACCCCTAAACCATATGTGTTTTCTTTTTAGCTTCCTGGAGTGATGTGGAAACCCCCGAAGACTACAAAATCTTTGTTTTGTCTGGTCCCTGGAGTGGTGTGAAAACCCGTAAACGATATATGTTTGTGCTGTCTGGTCCCTGGTGTGGCATGAAAACCCCTAAACCATATGTGTTTTTCTTTTTAGCTTCCTGGAGTGATGTAGAAACCCCCGAAGACTACAAAATCTTTGTGTTGTCTGGTCCCTGGCGTGGTGTGAAAACTCGTAAACCATATATGTTTGTGCTGTCTGGTCCCTGGTGTGGTGTGAAAACCCCTAAACCATATGTGTATTTCTTTTCAGCTTCCTGGAGTGATGTGGAAACCCCCGAAGGCTACAAAATCTTTGTGTTGTCTGGTCCCTGGAGTGGTGTGAAAACCCGTAAACCATATATGTTTGTGCTGTGTGGTCCCTGGTGTGGTGTGAAAACCCCTAAACCATATGTGTGTTTCATTTCAGCTTCCTTGTGTGATGTGGAAACCCCCGAAGACTACAAAATCTTTGTGTTGTTTGGTCCCTGGCGTGGTGTGAAAACCCGTAAACCATATATGTTTGTGCTGTCTGGTCCCTGGTGTGGTTTGAAAACCCCTAAACCATATGTGTGTTTCATTTCAGCTTCCTGGTGTGATGTGGAAACCCCCGAAGACTACAAAATCTTTGTTTTGTCTGGTCCCTGGCGTGGTGTGAAAACCCGTAAACCATATATGTTTGTGCTGTCTGGTCCCTGGTGTGGTGTGAAAACCCCTAAACCATATGTGTGTTTCATTTCAGCTTCCTGGTGTGATGTGGAAACCCCCGAAGACTACAAAATCTTTGTTTTGTCTGGTTCCTGGAGTGGTGTGAAAACCCGTAAACCATATATGTTTGTTCTGTCTCGTCCCTGGTGTGGTGTGAAAACCCTTAAACCATATGTGTTTTCTTTTTAGCTTCCTGGAGTGATGTGGAAACCCCCGAAGACTACAAAATCTTTGTTTTGTCTGGTCCCTGGAGTGGTGTGAAAACCCGTAAACCATATATGTTTGTGCTGTCTGGTCCCTGGTGTGGCGTGAAAACCCCTAAACCATATGTGTTTTTCTTTTTAGCTTCCTGGAGTGATGTGGAAACCCCCGAAGACTACAAAATCTTTGTGTTGTCTGGTCCCTGGCGTGGTGTGAAAACTCGCAAACCATATATGTTGGTGCTGTCTGGTCCCTGGTGTGGTGTGAAAACCCCTAAACCATATGTGTATTTCTTTTCAGCTTCCTGGAGTGATGTGGAAACCCCCGAAAGCTACAAAATCTTTGTGTTGTCTGGTCCCTGGAGTGGTGTGAAAACCCGTAAACCATATATGTTTGCGCTGTCTGGTCCCTGGTGTGGTGTGAAAACCCCTAAACCATATGTGTGTTTCATTTCAGCTTCCTTGTGTGATGTGGAAACCCCCGAAGACTACAAAATCTTTGTGTTGTCTGGTCCCTGGAGTGGTGTGAAAACCCCTAAACCATATATGTTTGTGCTGTCTGGTCCCTGGTGTGGTTTGAAAACCCCTAAACCATATGTGTGTTTCATTTCAGCTTCCTGGTGTGATGTGGAAACCTCCGAAGACAACAAAATCTTTGTGTTGTCTGGTCCCTGGAGTGGTGTGAAAACACGTAAACCATATATGTTTGTGCTGTCTGGTCCCTGGTGTGGCGTGAAAATGCCTAAACCATATGTGTTTTTCTTTTTAGCTTCCTGGTGTGATGTAAAACACCCCGAAGACTACAAAATCTTTGCTTTGTCTGGTCCCTGGAGTGGTGTGAAAACTCGTAAACCTTATATGTCTGTTGTCTGGTGCCTGGTGTAGTGTGAAAACCAATAAACCATATCTACTTTTCGTTTCAGCTTCCTGGTTTGATGCGGAAACCCCCGAAGACTACAAAATCTTTGTGTTGTCTGGTCCCTGGAGTGGTGTGAAAACCTGTAAACCATATATGTTTGTGCTGTCTGGTCCCTGCTGTGGTGTGAAAACCCCTAAACCATATGTGTGTTTCATTTCAGCTTCCTGGTGTGATGTGGAAACCCCCGAAGACTACAAAATCTTTGTTTTGTCTGGTCCCTGGAGTGGTGTGAAAACCCGTAAACCATATATGTTTGTGCTGTCTGGTCCCTGGTGTGGTGTGAAAACCCCTAAACCATATGTGTTTTTCTTTTCAGCTTCCTGGTGTGATGTGGAAACCCTCGAAGACTACAAAATCTTTGTGTTGTCTGGTCCCTGGAGTGGTGTGAAAACCCGTAAACCATATATGTTTGTGCTGTCTGGTCCCTGGTGTGGTGTGAAAACCCCTAAACCATATGTGTTTTTCTTTTTAGCTTGCTGGAGTGATGTGGAACCCCCCGAAGACTACAAAATCTTTGCTTTGTCTGGTCCCTGGAGTGGTGTGAAAACCCGTAAACCTTATATGTCTGTTGTCTGGTGCCTGGTGTAGTGTGAAAACCAATCAACCATATCTACTTTTCGTTTCAGCTTCCTGGTGAGATGCGGAAACCCCCGAAGACTACAAAATCTTTGTGTTGTCTGGTCCCTGGAGTGGTGAGAAAACTCGTAAAGCATATATGTTTGTGCTGTCTGGTCCCTGCTGTGGTGTGAAAACCCCTAAACCATATGTGTTTTTTATTTCAGCTTCCTGGTGTGATGTGGAAACCCCCGAAGACTACAAAATCTTTGTTTTGTCTGGTCCCTGGAGTGGTGTGAAAACCCTTAAACCATATATGTTTGTGCTGTCTGGTCCCTGGTGTGGTGTGAAAACCCCTAAACCGTATGTGTGTTTCATTTCAGCTTCCTGGTGTGATGTGGAAACCTCCGAAGACTACAAAATCTTTGTGTTGTCTGGTACCTGGAGTGGTGTTAAAACACGTAAACCATATATGTTTGTGCTGTCTGGTCCCTGGTGTGGCGTGAAAACGCCTAAACCATATGTGTTTTTCTTTTTAGCTTCCTGGTGTGATGTGGAACCCCCCGAAGACTACAAAATCTTTGCTTTGTCTGGTCCCTGGAGTGGTGTGAAAACTTGTAAACCTTATATGTCTGTTGTCTGGTGCCTGGTGTAGTGTGAAAACCAATAAACCATATCTACTTTTCGTTTCAGCTTCCTGGTTTGATGCGGAAACCCCAGAAGACTACAAAATCTTTGTGTTGTCTGGTCCCTGGAGTGGTGTGAAAACCTGTAAACCATATATGTTTGTGCTGTCTGGTCCCTGCTGTGGTGTGAAAACCCCTAAACCCTATGTGTGTTTCATTTCAGCTTCCTGGTGTGATGTGGAAACCCCCGAAGACTACAAAATCTTTGTTTTGTCTGGTCCCTGGAGTGGTGTGAAAACCCGTAAACCATATATGTTTGTGCTGTCTGGTCCCTGGTGTGGTGTGAAAACCCCTAAACCATATGTGTTTTTCTTTTCAGCTTCCTGGTGTGATGTGGAAACCCCCGAAGACTACAAAATCTTTGTGTTGTCTGGTCCCTGGAGTGGTGTGAAAACCCGTAAACCATATATGTTTGTGCTGTCTGGTCCCTGGTGTGGTGTGAAAACCCCTAAACCATATGTGTTTTCTTTTTAGCTTCCTGGAGTGATGTGGAACCCCCCGAAGACTACAAAATCTTTGTTTTGTCTGGTCCCTGGAGTGGTGTGAAAACCCCTAAACCATATATGTTTGTGCTGTCTGGTCCCTGGTGTGGCGTGAAAACGCCTAAACCATATGTGTTTTTCTTTTTAGCTTCCTGGTGTGATGTGGAACCCCCCGAAGACTACAAAATCTTTGCTTTGTCTTGTCCCTAGAGTGGTGTGAAAACCCGTAAACCTTATATGTCTGTTGTCTGGTGCCTGGTGTAGTGTCAAAACCAATCAACCATATCTACTTTTCGTTTCAGCTTCCTGGTGAGATGCGGAAACCCCCGAAGACTACAAAATCTTTGTGTTGTCTGGTCCCTGGAGTGGTGTGAAAACTCGTAAAGCATATATGTTTGTGCTGTCTGGTCCCTGGTGTGGTGTGAAAACCCCTAAACCATATGTGTGTTTCATTTCAGCTTCCTGGAGTGATGTGGAAACCCCCGAAGACTACAAAATATTTGTGTTGACTGGTCCCTGGAGTGGTGTGAAAACCCGTAAACCATATATGTTTGTGCTGTCTGGTCCCTGGTGTGGTGTGAAAACCCCTAAACCATACATGTTTTTCTTTTCAGCTTCCTGGTGTGATGTGGAAACCCCTGAAGACTTCAAAATCTTTGTGTTGTCTGGTCGCTGGAGTTGTGTGAAAACAGGTAAACCTTATATGTTTGTGCTCTCTGGTGCCAGGTGTAGTGTGAAAACCCATAAACCATATGTACTTTTCGTTTCAGCTTCCTGGTTTGATGTGGAAATCCCCGAAGACTACAAAATCTTTGTGTTGTCTGGTACCTGCAGTGGTGTTAAAACCCGTAAACCATATATGTTTGTGCTGTCTGGTCCCTGGTGTGGTGTGAAAACCCCTAAACCATATGTGTTTTCTTTTAAACATCCTGGAGTGATGTGGAAACCCCCAAGACTACAAAATCTTTGTTTTGTCTGGTCCCTGGAGTGGTGTGAAAACCCGTAAACCATATATGTTTGTGCTGTCTGGTCCCTGGTGTGGTGTGAAAACCCCTAAACCATATGTGTGTTTCATTTCAGCTTCCTTGTGTGATGTGGAAACCCCCGAAGACTACAAATTCTTTGCTTTGTCTGGTCCCTGGAGTGGTGTGAAAACAGGTAAACCATATATGTTTGTGCTGTTTGGTGCGTGGTGTAGTGTGAAAACCCATAAACCATATGTACTTTTCGTTTCAGCTTCCTGGTGTGATGTGGAAACCCCCGAAGACTACAAAATCTTTGTTTTGTCTGGTCCCTGGAGTGGTGTGAAAACCCGTAAACCATATATGTTTGTGCTGTCTGGTCCCTGGTGTGGTGTGAAAACCCCTAAACCATATCTGTTTTCTTTTAAGCATCCTGGAGTGATGTGGAAACCCCCAAGACTACAAAATCTTTGTTTTGTCTGGTCCCTGGAGTGGTGTGAAAACCCGTAAACCATATATGTTTGTGCTGTCTGGTCCCTGGTGTGGTGTGCCAACCCCTAAACCATATGTGTTTTTCTTTTCAGCTTCCTGGTGTGATGTGGAAACCCCCGAAGACTACAAAATCTTTGTTTCGTCTGGTCCCTGGTGTGGTGTGAAAACCCAAAAACCATATATGTTTCTGCTGTCTGGTCCCTGGTGTGGTGTGAAAACCCAAAAACCATATGTGTGTTTCATTTCAGCTTCCTGGTGTGATGTGGAAACCCCTGAAGATTACAAAATCTTTGTGTTGTCTGGTCCCTGGAGTGGTGTGAAAACCCGTAAACCATATATGTTTGTGCTGTCTGGTCCCTGGTGTGGTGTGAAAACCCCTAAACCATATGTGTGTTTCATTTCAGCTTCCTGGTGTGATGTGGAAACCCCCGAAGACTACAAAATCTTTGTGTTGTCTGGTCCCTGGAGTGGTGTGAAAACCCGTAAACCATATATGTTTGTGCTGTCTGGTCCCTGGTGTGGTGTGAAAACCCCTAAACCATATGTGTTTTCTTTTTAGCTTCCTGGAGTGATGTGGAAACCCCTGAAGACTACAAAATCTTTGTGTTGTCTGGTCCCTGGAGTGGTGTGAAAACAGGTAAACCTTATATGTTTGTGCTGTCTGGTGCCTGGTGTAGCGTGAAAACCCCTAAACCATATGTACTTTTTGTTTCAGCTTCCTGGTTTGATGTGGAAACCCCCGAAGACTACAAAATCTTTGTGGTGTCTGGTACCTGGAGTGGTGCCAAAACCTGTAAACCATATATGTTTGTGCTGTCTGGTCCCTGGTGTGGTGTGAAAACCCATAAACCATATGTGTGTTATATTTCAGCTTCCTGGAGTGACGTGGAAACCCCCAAAGACGACTAAAACTTTGTGTTGTCTGGTCCCTGGAGTGGTGTGAAAACCCGTAAACAATATATGTTTGTGCTGTGTGGTCCCTGGTGTGGTGTGAAAACCCCTCAACCATATGTGTTTTCTTTTTAGCTTCCTGGAGTGATGTGGAAACCCCCGAAGACTACAAAATCTTTGCTTTGTCTGCTCCCTGGAGTGGTGTGAAAACAGGTAAACCATATATGTTTGTTGTCTGGTGCCTGGTGTAGTGTGAAAACCCATAAACCATATCTACTTTTCGTTTCAGCTTCCTGGTTTGATGTGGAAACCCCCGAAGACTACAAAATCTTTGTGTTGTTTTGTCCCTGGCGTGGTGTGAAAACCCGTAAACCATATATGTTTGTGCTGTCTGGTCCCTGGTGTGGTGTGAAAACCCCTAAACCATATGTGTTTTTCTTTTCAGCTTCCTGGTGTGATGTGGAAACCCCCGAAGACTACAAAATCTTTGTGTTGTCTGGTCCCTGGAGTGGTGTGAAAACCCGTAAACCATATATGTTTGTGCTGTCTGGTCCCTGGTGTGGTGTGAACACCCCTAAACCATATGTGTTTTTCTTTTCAGCTTCCTGGTGTGATGTGGAAACCCCCGAAGACTACAAAATCTTTGTTTCGTCTGGTCCCTGGAGTGGTGTGAAAACCTGTAAACCATATATGTTTGTGCTGTCTGGTCCCTGGTGTGGTGTGAAAACCCAAAAACCATATATGTTTGTGCTGTCTGGTCCCTGGTGTGGTGTGAAAACCCCAAAACCATATGTGTGTTTCATTTCAGCTTCCTGGTGTGTGTTTCATTTCAGCTTCCTGGTGTGATGTGGAAACCCCCGAAGACTACAAAATCTTTGTTTTCTCTGGTCCCTGGAGTGGTGTGAAAACCCATAAACCATATATGTTTGTGCTGTCTGGTCCCTGGTGTGCTGTGAAAACCCCTAAACCATATGTCTTTTTCTTTTTAGCTTCCTGGTGTGATGTGGAAACCCCCGAAGACTACAAAATCTTTGCTTTGTCTGGTCGCTGGAGTGGTGTGAAAAGAGGTAAACCTTATATGTTTGTGCTGTCTGGTGCCTGGTGTAGTGTGAAAACGCCTAAACCATATGTACTTTTCGTTTCAGCTTCCTGGTTTGATGTGGAAACCCCCAAAGACTACAAAATCTTTGTGTTGTCTGGTCCCTGGAGTGGTGTGAAAACCCGTAAACCATATATGTTTGTGCTGTCTGGTCCCTGGTGTGGTGTGAAAACCCCTTAAGCATATGTATTTTCTTTTTAGCTTCCTGGAGTCATGTGGAAACCTCCGAAGACTACAAAATCTTTGTTTTGTCTGGTCCCTGGAGTGGTGTTAAAACCCGTAAACCATATATGTTTGTGCTGTCTGGTCCCTGGTGTGGTGTGCAAACCCCTAAACCATATGTGTGTTTCATTTCAGCTTCCTTGTGTGGTGTGGAAACCCCCGAAGACTACAAAATCTTTGTGTTGTTTGGTCCCAGGAGTGGTGTGAAAACCTGTAAACCTTATATGTTTGTGCTGTCTGGTCCCTGGTGTGGTGTGAAAACGCCTAAACCATATGCCTTTTTCTTTTTAGCTTCCTGGTGTGATGTGGAAACCCCCGAAGACTACAAAATCTTTGCTTTGTCTGGTCCCTGGAGTGGTGTGAAACAGGTAAACCTTATATGTTTGTGCTGTCTGGTGCCTGGTGTAGTGTGAAAACCCCTAAACCATATGTACTTTTTGTTTCAGCTTCCTGGTTTGATGTGGAAACCCCCGAAGACTACAAAATCTTTGTGTTGTCTGGTCCCTGGAGTGGTGTTAAAACCCGTAAACCATATATGTTTGTGCTGTCTGGTCCCTGGTGTGGTGTGAAAACCCCTTAAGCATATGTGTTTTCTTTTTAGCTTCCTGGAGTCATGTGGAAACCCCCGAAGACTACAAAATCTTTGTTTTGTCTGGTCCCTGGAGTGATGTTAAAACCCGTAAACCATATATGTTTGTGCTGTCTGGTCCCTGGTGTGGTGTGCAAACCCCTAAACCATATGTGTGTTTCATTTCAGCTTCCTTGTGTGATGTGGAAACCCCCAAAGACTACAAAATCTTTGTGTTGTCTGGTCCCTGGAGTGGTGTGAAAACCCGTAAACCATATATGTTTGTGCTGTCTGGTCCCTGGTGTGGTGTGAAAACCCCTAAACCATATGTGTTTTTCGTTTCAGCTTCCTGGTGTGATGTGGAAACCCCCGAAGACTACAAAATCTTTGTGTTGTCTGGTCCCTGGAGTGGTGTGAAAACAGGTAAACCTTATATGTTTGTGCTGTCTGGTGCCTGGTGTGGTGTGAAAACCCGTAAACCATATGTGTGTTTCATTTCAGCTTCCTTGTGTGATGTGGAAACCCCCGAAGACTACAAAATCTTTGTGTTGTTTGGTCCCAGGAGTGGTGTGAAAACCTGTAAACCATATATGTTTGTGCTGTCTGGTCCCTGGTGTGGTGTGAAAACGCCTAAACCATATGCCTTTTTCTTTTTAGCTTCCTGGTGTGATGTGGAAACCCCCGAAGACTACAAAATCTTTGCTTTGTCTGGTCCCTGGAGTGGTGTGAAACAGGTAAACCTTATATGTTTGTGCTGTCTGGTGCCTGGTGTAATGTGAAAACCCCTAAACCATATGTACTTTTTGTTTCAGCTTCCTGGTTTGATGTGGAAACCCCCGAAGACTACAAAATCTTTGTGTTGTCTGGTCCCTGGAGTGGTGTTAAAACCCGTAAACCATATATGTTTGTGCTGTCTGGTCCCTGGTGTGGTGTGAAAACCCCTTAAGCATATGTGTTTTCTTTTTAGCTTCCTGGAGTCATGTGGAAACCCCCGAAGACTACAAAATCTTTGTGTTGTTTGGTCCCAGGAGTGGTGTGAAAACCCGTAAACCATATATGTTTGTGCTGTCTGGTCCCTGGTGTGGTGTGAAAACCCCTAAACCATATGTGTTTTTCGTTTCAGCTTCCTGGTGTGATGTGGAAACCCCAGAAGACTACAAAATCTTTGTGTTGTCTGGTCCCTGGAGTGGTGTGAAAACAGGTAAACCTTATATGTTTGTGCTGTCTGGTGCCTGGTGTGGTGTGAAAACCCGTAAACCATATGTGTGTTTCATTTCAGCTTCCTTGTGTGATGTGGAAACCCCCGAAGACTACAAAATCTTTGTTTTGTCTGGTCCCTGGAGTGGTGTGAAAACCCGTAAACCATATATGTTTGTGTTGTCTGGTTCCTGGAGTGGTGCCAAAACCTGTAAACCATATATGTTTGTGCTGTCTGTTCCCTGGTGTGGTGTGAAAACCCCTAAACCATATGTGTTTTCTTTTTAGCTTCCTGGTGTGATGTGGAAACCCCCAAAGACTACAAAATCTTTGTTTTGTCTGGTCCCTGGAGTGGTGTGAAAACCTGTAAACCCTATGTGCTTTTGGTTTCAGCTTCCTGGTGTGATGTGGAAACCTCCGAAGACTACAAAATGTTTGTTTTGTCTGGTCCCTGGATTGGTGTGAAAACCCGTTAACCATATGTGTGTTTTGTTTCAGCTTCCTGGTGTGATTTGGAAATCCCCGAAGACTACAAAATCTTTGTTTTGTCTGGTCCCTGGAGTGGTATGAAAACCCGTATACCATATGTGTGTTTCGTTTCAGCTTCCTGGTGTGATGTGGAAACCCGCGAAGACTACAAAATCTTTGTGTTGTCTGGTCCCTGGAGTGGTGTGAAAACCCCTAAACCACATGTGTTTTTGGTTTCAGCTTCCTGGTATGATGTGGAAACCCCCGAAGACTACAAAATCTTTGTGTTGTTTGGTCCCTGGAGTGGTGTGAAAACCAGTAAACCATATATTTTTGTGCTGTCTGGTCCCTGGTGTGGTGTGAAAACCCCTAAACCATATGTGTTTTCTTTTTAGCTTCCTGGAGTGATGTGGAAACCCCCGAAGACTACAAAATCTTTGTTTTGTCTGGTCCCTGGAGTGGTGTGAAAACCCGTAAACCATATATGTTTGTGCTGTTTGGTCCCTGGTGTGGTGTGAAAACCCCTACACCATATGTGTTTTTCTTTTCATCTTCCTGGTGTGATGTGGAAACCCCCTAAGACTACAAAATCCTTGTTTTGTCTGGTCCCTGGAGTGGTGTTAAAATCCGTAAACCATATATGCTTGTGGTGTCTGGTCCCTGGTGTGGTGTGAAAACCCCTCAACCATATGTGTGTTTCATTTCAGCTTCCTGGTGTGATGTGGAAACCCCCGAAGACTACAAAATCTTTGTTTTGTCTGGTCCCTGGAGTGGTGTTAAAACCTGTAAACCATATATGTTTGTGCTGTCTGGTCCCTGGTGTGGTGTGAAAACCCCTAAACCATATGTGTGTTTTATTTCAGCTTCCTGGTGTGATGTGGAAACCCCCGAAGACTGCAAAATCTTTGTGTTGTCTGGTCCTTTGAGTGGTGTGAAAACCGTTAAAAAAACATGAACATGCCAAAATGTCAATTTACGAATAATAAAGACATGAACATGGCAAAATGTCAATTTACGAATCAATAACGTGTGTGTCCACACGGGTGAGGGTATGTTTTTATTTTCATTTCCTATATTGATGTTATACTGATTTCAAATGCTTTGCTTCTGTTGACAGCGACCGTGACACTGTCCCTGTCGGTCAGTGACAGTGACAGTGAAAGCGAACGTGATAGTGACAGTGACACCCACCGTGATAGTGACAGCGAACGTGACAGTGACACCCACCGTGTTAGAGATAGTTACACCCACTGTGATAGTGATAGCTAAACCGACCGTGATAGTGAAAGCGAACGTGACAGTGACATCGACCGTGATAGTGATAGTGACACCGACCGTGATAGTGACAGTGACATGCAAGCAACACATATTCGTCTCATGGAATGGAAAGTCCTGTGGGATATCTGTCCATATCTGCTGAAGTATGTTTCGAAGTTCCTGGAGCGTCTGTGGAACACGCGGTTGACGTCGAAGCGCCGCTCCATCTCATCCCACATGTGCTCGATTGGTGAGAGATTAGAGGAGTGAGCCAGCCAGGGCATGACATTCACGTTGTTTTGTTGAAGAGATTTCTGAATAAGTCGAGCAAAGTGAGGCCGGGCATTGTCATGTTGAAAGGTAATGCCTGGGCCACGATGACGCAAAAGAGGTAGAACAACAGGGCCGATGATCTCGTCGCAGTAGCGCTGTCCATTGAGATTCCCTCTACCACTATCAAACGGGTCCTCTGTCTTGCTGTAATCCCACCCCATATCATAACGCTGCCGCCCCAGAACCGATCTTCTTCCATGACACAATGATTGACCTAACGTTCACCTCGACGTCGGTACACTCGAATCCATCCATCGCTGTGGCTGAGGTGAAAACGAGTGAAGAAAACTTGTACCGACTGCATGGCCGTCCAACGTAGACGCTGCACCACTGTAGACGTGCTTGACGGTAGTTTCTTGTCAAAATGGGACGTCTGGCGGGTCTTCTGACGACAATCCCTGCTCATCTGAGGCGAAGACGTACGGTTTGTGAAGATATTCGTCGAAGGCCAGGGATGCTTCTTGCAGTCACTGTTGCTGGCTGGAATCGATTTCGTAGGTGTGTTGTTCAAATCCAGTTGTCTTGTCGATTATTGGTTACGCATGGCCTGCCACTCCGAGAATGGTCTCTGACTGCATTCGTCTGTTGTCAACGTTGCCATAAACACCAAATAGTGTTTCTGTGGAGTTAAATTGTCTTGCAACATCACGTTGACTCGATCCTGCTTTGAGCATACCGATGGCTCGCAGACGCTCATTTTCGGACAGGCGTGGCATTTCGTTATGTTGAATAATTGCGTAATTTTTTTCTGAGTGATTGTTGTCTGCACAATGCTAAACAATGCATATGGCATCCCGTTAACACACGTTTTTATACCCATTCTTGGATAGTGAAATGCATGGGGCTTGCATAAGTCAACTTTTGCATGGAATGCATGCTTTTCTGTAGCAGTTGCGTTTTTGTGACTTGATTCCATACAAGTAGATCTACTATATAATGGGTAGGTTTCTCTGCAGGATAAAGCCAACGGATAAAACGATATCTTTTGGGGTAATATGCGGATAGAGATGCAAATATCAAAGGTCAAGTAGGCACTACTTTCACTGTTTACAAACAAACATGGCGTTGCGGGATACACCCAACACACCTAAAAAAACTTTGAGCGAACTACGGTCGGTTTTTGTATTTTAGAATAAGCATGTAAGTATGTATCAGAAATACATAGTAATGCATTTTATACACATAATGTACCTACATGTTAGTGTTGTAGTCCCAATGGCGTAACCGACTGGGCTCTGACTCGCTGACTCAACATGAAGTGCAGATGTAAATATGACAGAAGACAAATTCTATGGATGATACGTTGTTGTTTTTAATATTATTTCCATACTTGAGTATGAATATACTAATAATTGTGATCATTACGCCTAACCTAAGTTATATTTGCCAAACGCATACCAAACTATTATATACCCTCGCGACACGTGTTTCCGTGGTATTAAGAATACGATAAACCAGCCCGCTGACTTCGACAAGCAATAAATGTGAAATAATTCGTTAGAACACTCACCTTTACACCATTTAATTACAAGGAAACATCATTTTGTCCACTCTCCTACCCAGAGTTCCATGCGGCCGGCAGTCAGCCAGCATAGTACCTCTGCCACAGGCCAGCGCCATGTGACGATTCGTCACATCTTTCACAGTCCATTCAAGATATTGCATATGCTTTTCATCCGTTTCATGTTTGACAAGTCTACACATTTTCATAAACAAATGTCAAAGAATGGTTCACTTTCATTGAGAAAGTATGCAAATACGTAAAAATCTACTTGTTTTTGCGTAGTTATCCTATGTTTACATTGGTTGTTCGGCTCCACGTGCTGTCATCGAAGCCCAACGGAGGGCTAGCGACACGGTCACTTTGATGCATAAATATATATTGTCATGCAACTCACTGTCGCAGTTGTAGTAGCAAATCTACATAGTTATGCAAAACAATATGTAAAGCGCCCCCAAATACTTGCATTAGTCTGTTCTATACTGATTTCTGAAAAAGCGCGTTTGTTTCCAAACAAGAGAAAAGTCCGGTCACGTGATATGCAAATTAGCCTGTGGCAGTGGTGTTATGCGACGGAGTGTTCATTTTGTCCACAATTGCCTCCGTATCGGCTGCTGTATAATAGCGGACATTTTGACACAACATGCAGTGACGTCATATGTTTCCGTGGTAAAGTTCATCGGGTCAAGCAGATCCAACGATTTGCGGTGAAGAATGTGTGAGATTAATTCCCTTCTCATCGACGTTGTAGATCAGCTCTGGGCTTGACTTTAGGTCATACTTGTCAAGAACTGCTTCAAGTTGAGAAAAATACTTGTTAATGCTCTCCTCAGATGTGTCAGTGGCTCGTAATTGAGACAATCCCCTTGGTCGTCGCAACTTCAGTTCAGGCCATCTTCCCATCAACCCATAAAACCACTGCAGTGATAGTGATTTGGAATAATTACTACGTTTCTTGAGATTTATGGCATAGTCAGTTCCAAGACAGATAACCTGCGCCCTGGTATATCCATACCCTACTGAGGCCATAAGCTTTATGTGGTCGACAAGGCGTGCTTCTTCTTGGGAAAATAATGGGCCTGGTCCAGAGGACAAACATTCTGGGGAAGTAAGGCCTTTAGTACTGTCCCCCAGAGTCTGGTCAGGCACAGAGTACTTCCTGGCTGCTTTGTAGACAGAAGAACCTCGTTCAACTACTTCCAGATAGGCTTCTTCAGTTGTGTTGGACTATAAGGCCGGTACTGTCGTTTGCGTCTCGCAGGATTATCCTACAAACCACGATAAACGATATAAGATATGGTCCTACTCAGCTTCCATAGTTTTAAAAATTGAGCGGGTATTCCCCTTAGTAGTCACGTGATACACATTACTGTTTACATCAGCTAGCAGACAAACTTCTCTTGCCGAACTTACGAGTTGAATATTTTGTACGATCTCATTTTTTATAATTGTACAAAAAGTGCATTACGTGCAGAAGGTTAGTTTTAGTTAGTTTATCGTAATATAAAGCTGTACTTACGCAAATAGATGCAATTCTGAACATTTTTCGCTCGGAGCTGTCACGATCGAGTTGTCAATGTAAACAATCGTTAGGGGGCGCAAATCCGTGCGAGGTGCGCGAGAAATGACGTTATAAAAAAATACCACGGATTGGTGAGTACCACGGATTGATGTGTCGGCAGGATGTTTTAGGCGAGTCAGGTCAGATTTTTTTAGGCGAGTCGGGTGCAACTCGGCGTTGCCCTTGTCATTCGGCGATCGAATCAGAATTAACCATCGGGAATATGGATAAACTACAGGGATAACTGCTATCAAAAGAACAGTCTAATATACTGAAAATCAGTGTCTGTGACGAAGCTTAGGCATTTTATAACTTTTGGCAACTTTGGAGATAAATTTCAAAACAATTTTGCGATGGCACTTGGCCTAGCCAAGCGGGATCAGTAGCCATATCTGTGCTTGTTGACCTCGGCGGCTTGAAACCTTTTCCACAAATAAAAATAGTTGGATTTGGTCGAAATATGTTTGAATTGTTACCTTGTTTCCTTTTGTCGCTTCTTAACGTTATGCCAGGCCAGGACAGGACAGACCGATTGTCAACAACGTCTGAACGGGGCCGTGACGTCACAGAGACTAAGGTTAGAGTAGCTTCCCTTTGACAAAGGACAGTTACTCTTGCGGACAGACCGATGGATTGCCGTGAAAGGCAAGTAAAAACTGAAAATGTTGTTGTTTTGCGTATATGTCTCTTCGCCACTGTATAAGAAACTGATTTCAGTTGGAACTTTATTGGCTACTGTTACTGTCAGATTGACACATCACTTACCCTGTGACGTAATAAATATTAATGCGCGCATTCCAGGAAAATTCGCAAGGTGTTTGTTTGTTTGTTAGAGAAGGAAAGCGATTTTCAAGCACAGAATTACAGAATGACATTATATGATAAAGAGGTTATCACGCTTGTGTGTTTGGGGGATGGTAAATATTCTGTGGTACGCAATGGTAGACTAAACTCAGATTAACTAAACATTGACTTACCTTGCAATCAACTAATAGGCCTACCCATCACCAGCCTGAAATGTTGACATCTTGACAACTCAAAATGGTCTCTGTCAGCTATTTATTATCGTTTCTAGCATTTGGTAGTGTTTCTTTGTGAACTTCTTCAGACAGAGGTGAGGTGAAATGGGGTATAACTTAGCCTTCAAGATTATTGCACTCACAAAGCAATGTGAATGCACAGGCAGGGTGACAACAAGTACCATCTTGACGTATGAGTGAGTGAGTTGGGTTTAATGCCGCTTTTAACAGTATTCCAATTTTTTCACAGCATGTCAGTTTAATGTGGGAGGAAATCCCAAAGTGATGCAGGTCTCAGATGTTTACCACTTTGTTGAAACCCACAAGCACAGTATGGTCTGACAAACCTAGAAATATAATCAGGGCTAACCGGATTTGAACCAACAATCATAGGTTTCCGGTGTGCCCAAGTGACACAACTCCGCACAGCGAATCAGGGTACTTTTGACGACTGGGTCACCCGTGCCCCCAATTAACGTAGGAAGTGACCAGGGATGTGACAGAAGTAGGCAGCTCTGGGGATGTTTTGACCATGCACAAGGGTATCAAAACTCATTTTTTGGGAGACAGACTGCAGCCCACAAAAAGCTTTGCCTGGCACCCAAGGGGTATGACTTGGTAGTGCAGGGGCAAGGTCACCGGGGTAAATGTGACCCAAAATTGTAATGGGATAGGACAGGATCCAGGATTTGGGAAAAAGTGGGGTGCACACTTGCTACACTACAGGAAACATGAGGTATCCAAAAGGTGGATTAATAAACAAATAACAGACAGTGTAGATATAAACATATTTATTACTGTGAGTGCACATAATTACATGCAGCAAGATTGTTGAATGGCACAGGGTAGATTTAGCTTCAAGAGTATCAAGACTGCACAAAACAGTAAACTGGAGGTAAAAATGCATAGCTTCCAGACATCCATTAACTCAACACTGATCCTAGTAAATGGCTCTAAATCATGACTACATCAACACACAGGTAGAACCTGGTATTCATCAGGATCAGAAGGTGTCATGCTTGTTCCACACAAACAATATCAGTTACCAACTGCTGCAAGTGTACTGACAACAGGAACAAGAACATTCATATCTTATTGTAAACAAAAAACAACAAAAGCTTGTTTTGATGAGGGTCTGGTGGTGTGTGGTACTTGTGTGGATGGTGTTTGGACTTCTGTAGTTAGTGGTTGTGGGCATGCTGGGTTTAGTGTGTGGAGGTTGTTCCTGTTGCTTGATAGAGTCTTAATTGTGATGTGCATCTTGCTATGCTTGTTGCACTGATTTTTGTAGTTGTAGTGGTGGTAGTGGTACTTTCTGTGATGTTGGTGGTAGTTTGTGGGGTGTTGGTGTAAGTAGTGGTAGTTACTGTGGTTTTGGTGGTAGTGGCAGATACTGTGGTGTTGGTGTCAATTGTGGTAGTTTCTGCAGTGTTGGTGTTGGTTTTGGTAGTTTCTGTGGTTGTTGTGATGGTTGTGAGTGTTGTAATGGTGGTGCAGGTGGTCGTCCAAGTTCTGTGGTTTCAGTAGTACTAGAAGCTTGTGTGTACCAGTTGTAAAATGCTTGTTCCCATTTTGTTCACTCTACTGAGAACATTTTAGAGGCTTCAGATGGTTCACTCTACTGAGAACATTTTAGAGGCTTTAAATGGTTAACTCTACTGAGAACATTTTAGAGGCTTTAGATGGTTAACTCTACTGAGAACATTTTAGAGGCTTTAGATGGTTAACTCTCCTGAGAAAATTTTAGAGGCTTTAGATGGTTAACTCTACTGAGAACATTTTAGAGGCTTTAGATGGTTAACTCTCCTGAGAAAATTTTAGAGGCTTTAGATGGTTAACTCTACTGAGAACATTTTAGAGGCTTTAGATGGTTAACTCTACTGAAAACATTTTAGAGGCATCAGATGGTTCACTCTACTGAGAACATTTTAGAGGCATCAGATGGTTAACTCTACTGAGAACATTTCAGAGGCTTTAGATCAAAGTACAATCTGTGATATGCTTTACTTTGTATTTCTCTTGTCAATAAAACAACCAATGATTAACAAACAAATATCAGTAGCACAAATAACAATCAGGAAAACAAAGAACTAATGACAGTTAAAATCACAAAACAGACAGGAACAGAACCAACCAGCATTGGGATGGTAAAAAATACTCTTATTGTGCCAAGAAAACTCACTCAATGAAACATGAAGGGAAATCGTTGTCGTGAAAGACAAAATAGAATCGAAAACAAAACAAAACTGCATAGTTGAAATACTTCACAACACTGTAACAGTTACCAAGAAAGGTCAATGGATAGAAGCATACATCGTAAGGGTATTACTTAGTAATGGGACGATACAATATTGCATCAGTGCATCACGATTTTTTACTTCTCGATAGAAGTATATATCACAATCACACACTAAGTAAGAAGTATCGATTCTTACCCTAAACATACTCTTTAATAAATGTTACACCCAACATTAATTCCTAGTGAAAATGAGTAGTAAAAATTTGAATATTGTGCAATACTTGACACTGCCAACTGTAAATCGTTAGTGTACCAGGTATTTGGCCATCCTGTCAAGAAGAAAATGCACATGTAAGTATCGTGATACATATCTGATCGTGAGCAAGGTATCGTGAAACATCAGATCGCACAGTTGGTGTATCGTCCAAGCCCTAGCATAACTCTCTTCCTTTAGCTTATAATGCAGACCCGTGTCAACACAATGTCTTGTAGATATGCAGTCTGGAAAGTGGGTACCATGCAGATTACGGAAGATGAGAAGCTGTCTGATTTTGCAGGGAGAGAATGTGTCTCACTGTAAGATAATGCTCCAGCAATCGAGCACCTCTCATGTCCCATTTCATCAATTTGGTTCTGTCTTCAAGCAGACGGGCATAGAGAAAAATGTAGTTTACTGGTCGTAGCATATCCACCTTTGTTTGTATACCTGGATATTTTCCAATTGTAACACGGTAGCCATTTACAGCCA
This sequence comes from Haliotis cracherodii, assembly GCF_022045235.1. Classification (NCBI taxonomy): domain Eukaryota; kingdom Metazoa; phylum Mollusca; class Gastropoda; order Lepetellida; family Haliotidae; genus Haliotis; species Haliotis cracherodii. The sequence continues at coordinate 50,938,847 of NW_027266319.1, read as the reverse complement.
CCTGTTATTTGGTATGGTGAAACAACTGTCATAATCAATTTGGTATATTTTACAAACTACACCCATAAGCAACACATTGAATGGATTCCTTTCCCAAAGTACCTGAGATATACACACATTCTTATTGATGTCTCATGTCTTCGTACATTAAACATAGGTGGATAGGAGTCAAGCCATACTTTCAGGTTATGGAAAAGGGCAAGTTGTGAAGAATGATTGCTTCAGGTGATTGAACCAATCTCCCCCTGCAAAAATGTTGACCCTACCTCATGCATATTCATGAAGGTCACAAGGTCATGTTTGTATGGTACTAAGTACTGGCAAGTAGAGAGGTTCAACTTCAAGTATTGATATACATCATATGCATCAACTAAAACATGTACACAGTGTGTAAAATAACACTTTTGACCACATCTAGATCTGGATAAAGCCACCGGTAGGTACACCTCAAGTCATAGAAGCACTGTTGTATAATGTAGATATTTTCCAATATTTAAAAAAAAGCACCAATATAAATGCAGTTCACTTAAAAACTCACATACAAATATGTAAAAAGAGTATATATCTGCATGTTCACCAAAGACACATTGACTATCTGTTTCCTGAGTAAGTTAATGTGCTACTTTAACAGCAGGCTTCACTGCTGGAATGAGGACAAGAAGCAAGTAAAATACACATCGAGGAAGAATTTGTGGAGAACCTGTCATTGAATATACCACATACTACTCAGCAAATACTGGTCTACCAGATAAATGCCAGAAACCACTCATCAGGTCACTTAATTTTAAGATGATAATTTTGTTATACCCTTTAAAAATATTTAGTTGTACACCATTCTCAAATTATTTCTGAGCTACACATCAAAATTCCTTCTCAGCTAAACTTCAGTGCAGCAAATTATGTATACATGTATTCAATCAGACAAAATTGTGTTTATTCGGCAAATAGCCAAGCATGGTAGGAGTCACATATGTGCTGGTCAGGCCTGGCATGGAATGAGGAAATGACTTTTTAATGAGCATTACTGAGTTTAAGTCCTGTTTTATAGACATTCATTTAAAAAAACTCAATACAATCTAAAATTCCATACAATTTTCAAAATGTTGTATAAAATACAATTCTATAAAGAATACTAAACATTAGAATATCCTGATGTAAAAATGCCTGCTGTCTTGCATTGCCTGTCTGATCTAGTGAACATTTAACAAGCTGAGAATTACCTCCTGATACCATTCCTCCAATTATCACCGAGTTACAATTCACTGGTCCAATGAGTGTATAATTCAAGTTGCCACAGAGCATACGATTGTCCTATCAAAAGTTAACTGTTGACAGAAAATGCCTCCCAATTAAGTGAAGGGAGACCCCCTCCCTCCCTCAGACATGATTGTCTGACCTCGTACCCAAGCAGAACAAAATTGTGATACAACAGAAAACAAATAATGGCTTTAAAAAGAAAGAAAGACATTACGAATGTTCATTCAACAGTGTTCAAGTGCTTTCATTTCAGACTAGCTGCACAATGGCAAGTTATTTCCTTGGTGTCCAGACCCCAACTTCATCACTGTTGGACACTCTTCAGACAAATGAGACCCTGATTCTAACAACCAGCATGACATGAATACAATTGTCATGAAACAGGAGAAATTCCTGTAGCATACAGGACAAATAAATAATTCGCCATAAATGATCTTCTGTCGCACCTTCCATCCTTCCCTAACTTGACCACATCTTCTCTCATTCTCAACATAGTCCAAAAGTAATGCCTCAATTGGAGAAATCACAGCCTTACAAGATGTTCATCACTCTCACATTCTCACGCTCTCACGCTGTCAGCAGTCTTTCGAATCAAGTCAGCAGCACGCTGATGCGGCCTTCTTGGTTTGGACAGTTGGTTGATAGCTTTGGTAATTTTGACATCGTTCTTCCGCAGGTACAGTTGTGTTTCCTGCATCATCTGGTCGATCTTCTCTGGCCGGATCTCATCCAGCAAGAAGTACTCGGACAGGTAGGGGTTGAACCTGTAGTATGTGTTCTGAGGTAGGAGATCGTGGAGGATGGAGTGGACAGCTGCAGCAGGAAGAGGATACATTAACATGAAGCCACTTTAACATTCATAATCAGGACTGCTATCTTACAATGATTTTTGTTTGTTGTAAGACCCCACGCTCAGTAATATTCCAGCATTATCATGGCAGCCTATTAATATCCGAGCCTGGTCTAGAGAATCCAGTGATTGATTTTGTGAGCAACAATCCACATCGACAGGGTACGATGCTATCAACTAAGTCACTGAGTCTGACCACCAGATTCATTTGGTCACATGATGAACCTGGAATCCCTACAGTGAGTGAGTGAGCCAGCGAGCCGGCAAGCTAGCAAACAAATGAATGAACAAGTGTCTAAATATGTCTGCAATATCCAATGGCCTGCAGGTAATGGAATCTTGTCTAGGCAAACCAGTGGTGGAAAGCACTAATGCTTGCCACAAAAAGCATTAACTGTTCCATTGGCACCCTAATACAAGGACTTGGAACCTTGTGTTGCATCACATCCCTGTTTGTGTATCACTACAAATTAAAAAGTTGCAGCCTTAGCTGGCCTTACCTTCAGTGTCTGTGGCACTGTCCACGATTTTCATCACTTTGTCTTTGAGAGCGAGTTTAGAAGAAAGGAGTTCCATGGCAGGCTCGTATCGACCAGTGCCGATTGAAATAACACACTGAATTGACTCGTTGGGCCACAACAGTCGGCCTTCATGAATAGCAATGGCTGTGGGGTTGTTTGTCATGAGACCACCATCCTGGAAAGATAACAATCAGAAAATATATATTCAGGTATTTGAAAGGTATTCTACATATTCGAGAAGCTGATGAAAGAGTGAGTGTTGTTCAGGGCCCCGTACCACAAAGCAATCTTAGCGCTATGGCTGTCGCTTGCCTGTGTTGAGGTATGGGAGTCACGATAATCTTAGCGCTAAGATTGCTTTGTGAAATGGGAGGCTGAACAACAATAACTCACTCAGGTTTAGAACATATAGAATTGATGCAGTCAGTAATATTCCAGTTACTTCAGGCGACCAGTACAGAATGCACAAGCTGAACACTGAACGCCTGGCCTGATCTTCTTTTAAGTCCTTTCTAGAAGACTTGTACATGTAGTATGGGGTACTGCTACTACTGGGGATTTTTTCAGGCCCAGCTGGTTGTTTAAGACCACACTACGCTACTCCAGCTATAGAGCATATAGCATGAACATTATCAAGTAAGGACCAGAGATGTGCAACAATCCATACTCCCGGCCACCGGGATACAACAACACGCTACCAGCCAAGTCACTCAAGCCCTCACTGATCGTTTAGGTCCCCTTGTATGACAAGCATAGGTTGCTGAGGACCAATTCTAACCTGCATCCCATGGGCTATTCTGTTCCATGAGGCATAGAAGAAGGAGTGTCTAGAGGTAGGAATAACATACATCATGATACGTGTGTGATGGTTTTCTAGCACCTCTTGGGTTAGAAGAGGGCCCCAGGAACTTAAGCTGGTCATAAGAGGCGATCAAATGAATCAGATGGTGAAGCTCGGTGACAAGGTTGATAGGGTGTCATCGTACCACAACAGTGAGGATTGTTCTCAATATCAATTCCAACTAGATAAGTGTTTGCATTACATGCAAAAACAGAAGCAGTCACATCCCCAGCTTTCCCTGAATGTCCCAAGCATTCCCCCAAGAGACATGTACCATGTACCATGCACCAAGCACGGACGTCCTTCACTGGGGCCACTCCTACAGCGACCAGTAGTAACATTCTCCACTGACCTGATGGACATAGTCCCCATGCTTGAACTCCTCGAAGTAGCCTGGCGCTGCTGATGAAGCTCGGATCACCTCCCAGATGGAGTGCCTGCATCCACCAGGGTAGCGAGAGTAAGACTGGGGTGGCAGGTTGTAGTTTCGAAATATGAAGTTCTTCAACTTTGGCACATTCATCAGGGTGGACATCCCTGAATACTGCAGAATATAAATTGTCAAGTCTGTCAGTCTCTCTCTCCAAATCTTTGCATCAGATCTTTACAATCACCTTGATGATCTAGTGTATTATATGTACATTCTATAATGATAAATACCCTGGATCCATGAGCAACCATAGCTTCATTTGACTTCGATTCAAACAGCACAGGGAAAGTGCAAGAGCAATAACGAGAGACATTCTGTGCTAATATAAAGGTTCTACTAGACCAAATCAGAATCAGTCGTTCAACAAGTAGTTTTCGTAGAGAGCCAATCAGCTGGCAGCTGTGACTGGATGATTTTGTGTAAGATTTTTAATGGGTTTTTTTTTATGTACATCCATCCAGTAATCAAAACTGACCATGTTTTACTATATTTAGTGCTGTCTTTTCTAACATGATGAATTATGTTGAATGTGACCACAGATATGTTCAAGCAAGTGACATTTGGTGCAGAACTGGGGCTGATGTGCTTAACTTCCTGTATTTGGCAAAGGAGTTGGCTAAGCTGGGCAATTTTGGGGTTTTTATTGCTGTTTTAAGGCCAGACTGTGCACAAATGTATATAATGCTGTTGAATGCTTGGTTATTTTAAAAAAAAATAAAACATGACTAAAGAAGTCTATGGGAAAACATTTGGTTGTGTGTAACCTATTCATACGAGCAACCAACATGTCCCTTCCTAAATGAAGCTATGGTGGTAAATAAGTCCAGGGTATTTATCACAATAGATATATAATACCCTGGATAACCAAAGATGTCGTGCTACAGGATCTTAGAAGTATGCTTGTTTATATAACCTGATAGTCAAAGTACTAATCATTCTAACTGTGGAAGATGTCAAAGTCACAATGAGGATTTTATTAGCTGAAACTTCTGGTTAAGACTCCATAAATGAAACCCTTCTGTATAATGGAAAGCAAAAGAATTCCCACCTTTGGTAGTTGCTTGTCTTTGGCAAACTCAATCATCATCTGTTCTCCCAGTTCCTTCCTGTAACATGTTAGGTTAGGATAAACAATCTATACAAAACAGACCTTCAGCATGTTTACTGGCATATAACTAGGATCCAAAACAATTGAAGAGACCAAGCCAAAAGTGAAACAACTTTCAACAATTCACTTTCTGATCGACAGAGTCTATACAAGTACCCGTAGCTAGCAATCAGTGTCGGTAAGGGTTCCCCTTGTGGGTAGTAATCTGTCATCAGATTGTTTCCTACTCTTTATGTAAAGTGGCCATACCATGAACAAAAGGCGAGGTAGGATACCGGGGTCTCCTTTCAAAGTTTTTGGCACAGTGGAACTTTGTTTTCACAGTGCTCAATATTTAAATCAGACATGTTCAAATTGCTGAAAACTTGCCTTTTTTCTTTCTCAAACTTGCAAGTTTTTTACATTTAACATGATCTAGTACCTATATATCGCTTAAACAAGTGGAAAAGGCCTATTTTTCAAACTTTAAGAGAACATGTGAGCAAATTTTATCAAACATGTTTCTACTGTTTCATCAACATCCATAAGAATATCTGCTTTGGTGCAAAGACTTTCACTTGTTATAACATTTAAGCTCTTCCATACGTCAATGTTGAACAAAGTGTAATTGAACACGTCTGATAAAATTCATTATGATTTCCAAAAGATTGGATCATTGTTCACATCCTGTAGGCCTAAAAGGACCCTTATACCTTGTGCTTTGATCATGTTGATCTTGTTAAGTATTTCAAACGACAGAAATATTCCAGCAATACAATAACAAAGGACACTAGAAATGGGCTTCACCCAGTGTATCCATGTGAGAAATTGAACCTGTTACGAAAAAGAGACTCAGACCCAACAAAAATATTTAGTTATCTGCTTTTTGTAGGTACCCCAAAATGTACTTGATCATGTTAATGAGTGTTGTCTGTATGATGTTGGGGCTGCAGTCTACATCTATAACACCGAGAAGCATTGAAAAGCATCCTTATCACGTTAACATAAAACACTGACCAGATCTAGATTATTCTAGATACCAACATCATCTTACTTGAGTATGTTCTCCCAAGCCTCGGTGTCGTAGAAAGCGTGATTCCACACAAGTTTACTAGTTCCCAGGACCCTGTTCCTGGTGAACATCTGTTGACTGAAGTCCTTGTACAGGATTTCACACTCGTCCAGAGGAACGCGGTACAGGAACACCATGGCGGCGACCAGCGCCCCCGTGCTCACCCCGCATACATAGTCGAACATGTCCCGGATGTCTGTCTGGCAGGCTTCTTCAAGCTTCTTCAAGCACTCGATTGCAAGCAGACCCCTGTAGAAACAATACACATTTGAGGGAGTGAGTTTGTTTCACTGCAACTTTGAGAAGTATTTCAGTTACATGTGTATATGAAGCACATCTGCTTGATGCTTGAGGAAAGCTAATATTAGAATTTTTAACACTTTGGTGAAACCCATGAGAATGATGTTGACAAGCCAAGAAACAATAACCATGATGACGTAAACAGGATTCATATCACAGATTCCTGCAACACCTAAGGGAAGTAATTTGAAACAGCAAATTGTTGGACCTCAGACAATTGAGATACTCATGCCCCAGAAACAACATACAAGTGAGTATTGAGACATGTTTACTAAAACCATAGGTACAGAAGCTCACCTTTATACAGTGATACAACATTTGAAGGGTGAGGTTGTGCCACACTAGCTATTTTAAATATCCAAGGATAATTGTGATGTCTTTTTTTTTTAAAATGACCTCATATCTTGTTTTTTGAAGGAAATGTCAACAATTGTCTAAATGTTTATCTGGATAAAAGATATCCCTTCAAGTAGGAAGCCTTCTACACCAGTGGAATGCAGGCACTCCAGCATCATTGACAGGGCATTGGACGGGGTTATGTTAAAAAAAATAATGAGCAACCAACAGCCTAAACACAGTTCACCATAGTAAGTTTTCAGCCCCCTTTCAACATATGGTTTACAGGTCATAACAGTATTAACACCACCCCAGGCATCAGACAACACAAACATTTATGGTTTTCAGATCATAACAAATTACCAACCCAAGAATCAACCGGGATGAATTTGGGTTTGAAACCACGACCATAGGTTTCTGTCATGCCTAAGGGACGCAACTCTGCACAGCAAATTGTGGCACCTTAGACAGGTTAAAACACCCCATCTGGGACCATACAACACAAACAGACATGGAATAATACCATAAACACATATTTATTTCTTATCACCTGATATGCACATGGTTAAGGTTGCTTCATGCAATGAAGTGTCTACCACAGCTGACTATAAGAATGTATTGTGGCTTATTGGTAACATCACTCACATTACATCTATAATCAATCATCCAAGTGTCATTTGTCTGGGGCCTGCCTTGACTGACAGTAGGACAGCCAGCTGAGTCACCTGATGGGGCCAACATACAAGGAGTGAGTGTGTGATTTGGGCTTAAAGCCACTTTTAACAGAATTCCAGTAATATCATGCTGTGTCAGCTAAATGTGGGAGGAAAGACTGAAGTAATGCATGTCTCAGACGTTTACCACTTGGTTAAACCCACGAACATGGGTATGGTGTTGATAAAGCGTGAGTGAGTATGGTTTTACACCACTTTTAGCAATTTCCCAGCAATATCACGGCAGGGGACACCAGAAATGGGCTTCACACATTGTACCCAAGTCGGAAATCGAACCCAGGTCTTCGGCATGACGAGCGAACGCGTTAACCTCTAGGCTACTCGACCCCGCCCTGTGTTGATAAAGAAACATAATCGGGACGAACTTGGATTCAAACCCACAATGTTAGGTTTCTGGTTTGCCCAAGGGGTGCAACTCTGCACAGCGAATTGAAGCACCTTAGAGAGAGAGCCCCCACCCCCACTAAATACAATGAAGGAGAAGAGGGATGATGGATTGGAGATTGGAAAGCTAGGGGCTGTAAAGTAAGAGGACCTGCAATATACAAGGCCATATTGAAGGGTTGACAGAGGGAACATCATACAAGAGAGGGGGACGGATACACGCTCATTTCAGCAGCTTTATGAAGTGGAGGGGAGGTGGGCTGTTGAGGAACAAGTGAAATTTCAGCACATAATAGAGCAATAAAAACTAACATTTTTAGCATGGTTAGTCCACTAGTTTTTATAATGATAACATATACCAAAACCTTTAAAAAAGGGAAATTTCTAATAGTCCTTATCATACCTTAACTATTGGGCAGTTTGGCAAGGAGTACAGGCAGTAGGACAGGTGTTGATTTCTATTGCTAAAAAGGTATTGCTGAAGTCCTCATATGATATGACAAAGGCTATCTCTCAGAGCCATGACGGTCATATTTTCTCCATTGTCAAATTCAAAGTTATGGTAGCAAGATGGTCTAGGGTATTTATCAAAATAGAATGGCAATATAATACACTTGATAATGGAGGATGAACTAACTTAAGTTTTGGTGCAGCTTCACTCACCTGGTTCCCCCTCCATCGATGGTCAGCATCCGGATTCCCTGTCCCCTCACCGGGTCCACATAGCCAATCTGAACCAATGCCTGGTTCGCCTGGCATGACAATGCCTCATCCTGGCTACCTCGAAACTTCAACAGGTAGGGCACGACTTTGTCCTGAAACAATGACACAACAGCGAGTAAGAAAATTGGGGATCAAAACACTTTTTAGATATATCACAGTGCACGGTAATGTGGAGGAATGCAAAGTGCCCACAGTGGCTCATCCTCCATCCAGTGCACTGTATCTCCATTCTGTTATGCAGCGTTAGAAATTAGAACTAGTCCTGTAGTCCTTGCCAAACTGCCCAATGGTTAAGGTATCCCAAGGACTAGGAGAAATTTGCCATTTTGAAGGGTTTTGCTATATGCTATCATCGTAAGGACTAGTGGACTAAACATGTTAGTTTCTACCACTGTTTTGATATCTACACTGGACCCATTCACAACCATACTCGACTAGGAAGTAACATCACTGCCTCCAATTACTAAGGACTAATTTTCTCTCGCATATGAGTTGGAAATGAACAACCAATCGCCAATGATCAAAAATTCATCTTCTGCAATCAAATGAGATGACTATCAATTAACTTTAAGCTAGAAAACATACCAGAGGAAGAAAGTCTCGGTGAGCTAAGATGAGTACTGCTACTTGTTTCACTCACCAAAGGACAGTTCTGTTTTGACTGGATGCTTCTAATTTAGCACTGTGTCATTCAAAGCTGAGTTGTCAAATACCCGGGGTATTTATCCTAACAGAATTGTGAATATAAGACACTGTATAATGGAGGATGGCAACTAAGCTAGTAGACATTTACCATGTTTACAATGCATTAACACAAACCCAACCACTTATAGTAATAGTAGCGCCAGCTGTCACTGAATATCAAATGTGTCAAAAGAATTTGTTTCCTGGTGCAACACTACACCAGAATATGACATTGTCAGGTGCCCTGTCATTCCTATTGAATTTGATCAGTGTATGCTAAAACGTTTTACGTCTACTAGCCTAAGGTATTTTAGCATTATTTTCAGTAGATTTTAGTTCCACTGCTCTAACATGGTAGTTGACAACCCCAGTAAATATGGCAAAGCATTCATTTCTGCACTTTGTTTGTTTGTTGTTTGTTGCCGCACTCACCAACATTCCAGCTATAGGATGGCAGTCTGTAAATCCAGACAATCCAGTGATTGACATCATGAGCATCAAGCTACGCAATTGGGATATGATGACATGTATCAACCAAGTCAACAAGCCTGACCACCCGATCATGTCAGTCGCCTCTTACAACAAGCATAGTCGCCTCTTACGGCAAGCATGGGTTCCTGAAGACCTATTCTAACCTGGATCTTCACGGGTTCAGTGGTACTGGAAGTGATAAGCAGATGTAATACCTTCAGGGCACAGCTAACATTCTCTGTGAGTCCTATTTGACACAATGGATGTTGGAATGATTGCAAGTTGCAACTAACTAAAACGAAACACTTACACTAGATTTACCTGATATCTCTGTCCTGATTAGCATAAGAAAAAGAATCAATGTTCAGACAGTCCAGGTAAGATTTCCTTCACTCAACCACTAAGTTTTGATTCAAACAAGGAAGTCCCCATCTATAATAAGCGTAAGGCATCCCCCATCTTTGTATTGTATTTGCTGTTACCATTGTTGCAGTGGCAAACCATGGACCCCCTTATAAAGCCTGTGAATCTGTAACCCCCAACAATGTATTAACAAGAGTCATCAGGACCAAGGTAAACAATGATTAAAACCTCTGTACCTTGGTAGCTGTAAATCTTGCGTTTGGGTACTGAAGGATATGTCTGCAGAAGTCCTCCGTCCTGCGTAACTTTGACTGTAATGTAGACGCAGTTTTGATTCCTTCTACGAGTGCTCGTGTCCGACTGTCTATTGCAGTTTTTGAAACAAAATCTCTCTGCACCAGTGGCTTCCTTTTAACCACAGACGATGAGTCATCCGGATCTTTGACAGCTTTGTTAACAGGCCATACATTTTTGAAAATACTTGTCATGAGATCATCTTCATTAACTGTCTTTGCTTTGACACCAGGTTTGTTTAGAGAGTTAGGGTCAGTAGTATCTAAAGTGTCATAAAATTTCACTATACTTTCATTTGTATCTTGCATTGCTCTTTCAAATGATTGTTGCTCCTTTGTCACTGGGTCCTTAAGTTCATGTGCCATCATCTTGTGTTTAACCCGTTTCTCCAAGTTTTTTAACTGGGCTTTCTGTTCCTCTATACTTTCTTGTAAATCCTTCTCAACTTTTTCTCTCAACTTGGTAGGAAATGGAACATACTTCTGAAATTCATCAGCAAATCTGGTTGGAACAACAGCATTCATCACGCCTACATTTGACAAACTGCTTGCAATATTGTCTTTAACCTTCTCCAAATACTTGATTTGTTCTTTTAGTGAATCCATATATGATTTGGTTTTGGTTTCTTTTTTGTGATTTTCATCTTTCTGATCACCATTCTTACTGTCTGTGTGGTTGTGGTATATCTGTTGCATTGTGCTCATTTCCTGACATCCACAAAGTGTATCATTCCCTCGACGCCACCGGTCAGGCGATGCTGTCCTCCATCGTCCACTAGCACTGACCTGGCCAGGAGGCGGAGTTAGCAGACGAGCACAGGCAGATGCTGAGTTCCTTAAACTTGCCATTGTGTACCAACAATTCTAACAACCTGCAAAAGGATGAAAAATAACAGTATGATATTACAATTATTATCTGCTAATAAAGAAAATCTTTAACACTGATTATATATCAACATGGACAGGGGAGGACTCAAATGTAATATCACAGAAATAAGATCTTCTACTCCGACAAAACCTCTGCATAAATATCTAACAAATCCTCAATTCAGAATTTTCTAACTTAACCACTTAACGAAAGCTCTCTGTTAATGTTAACACAGAAATACTTAATTATTTTATCCCCCCCCCCCATCTGATCTAAGTTAAAGCGAAACCTTCAGAGCATCACATCTGGACAGAGGGATATATTGAATAAGAGAAAAGATCTCTGTTCAGTAACATTGTATCAGTATGTAAGGTAATGGACAAATGTAATGCATAACCATGTTAAACATATAGCCCGATACTTAGCCGAGAGCCGCGATGGGGTCGCTAGGACCCGATATCTAACATGAGTCAGGGACCTGGGGACAAAAATAATGAATACTGATTCACCGGTCACTAGCTTCTGAAAACGTCTGCTGTCGACATCCATGTGGAAGTTACGTCACATATCACACGTCTAACATGACAGTTTTACTTATATTCAGCCCATTGTCATGTCAATCGTGGTGTATTCATTTCTCAATCTAATAGTATTTTAACAGGAACTGTTTCTGAGACCATCTATGTCGTATGAAACAAGAATCTCTGAAATATGACACAAGCTTATGTTTGGTCATGAACAAATATGTATGACGAAGACAGAACTATATGATTAGATCTAAAAATCTACATGTACTGACATCACATCTGATATGATTAAAGAATCAAGGTCTTAAGTCTTGTAAACCACTAAAGTAAACATTCTCACCTTGACTGCTGAAGATTACACGTGTATTCAGTACCGTCACCCGTGAAGCTGAAATACTCTATGTTGATATTTTGAGTCGGGAAATCATGCCATGGCTAAAATGAGACTACTTCTTCAAAACTACCTCCAAATCAATTAAACATTTGCCCTTCATATGTACTTCAAGAGTATAATTTACCGTTTTTATATAATATAAAAACATATATGTAATAAAGAGTATATATATAACTTTAATAAAAGCAACTAAAATAAAAAACATCTATTTATATATTGCTTTATTCTACATAATATAAGTAGTGGCGCAGATAATAGCATACCATTTACAAACCGCAAAATGACAACATTCTGGCGTGATAAACAGCGATTACAAGGCAGTTTCTGATTGGTCGAAATCAGGTCAGCCGCAAAATGGGTTGAAGCTACTGTGCTGTATCCAAACCTCTCATTAGCGTACGCAAACAGAAACTGTTGCAGTAAGCGGTTATTTTAATGTAGAAGAATATTTTAATCATGTTAAATATGACATTTTGTAAAACGTTGTGAGGCAAACGTTAAAAATATGGTTTAATGAATATGCATGAGAGACAACGCCTTCTTTAGTAGGCCAATGGGACTAGGCCTTGCTAATGTTTATATCCGTAGGAGACACGTGTGGAACTTGTTACGAGACAAACAGTTGTTGCCTATGGGATTGGCCTTGAGAAAGCGTGTTATCGTGTGAATAACATGAACCAGTAATGCTGATAACCTCATTCAAACAGATAGGACCAGTAATAATAGCAGACCGTTAGTCAATATTGTTGTACAGCCACCACAGATCAATCATAAACAAATAAGCCCCAGCGTTTTATTCAATATCAGTTCGGCTACACACATTGTAGTATTGTTGTTGATTTGTTGATATTGGATTGTTGTGCCGCCATTGAAAGATAACATGTAATTTCCAAGTAGTAATTATCATTTCCATTCGCTTGAAATCGTTTGCCGACTTTCAGACTGGCGATATATAAATGTCAGTCAACTCAATCAGTATCTATTTGCAATAAAACACCATGCAGTCAGCACAAGGAAAACATTCTGGTCAACACATCTCATTTCTTTCCCAATGCGTGTTTGTTGTTTAACACCGCACTCAGCAATATTCCAACTACATGTATATATGACGTACGGTGGTCTGTAAAATAATCGAGTCTGGACCAGACAATCCAGTGATTGTGCATCATGAGCATCGATCCACGCAATTGAAATACGATGAGATGCATCAACCAAGTCAGTGAGCCTGACCACCCGATCCCATTAGTCGCCTCGTACGACAAGCATAGTCGCCTTTTACGGCAAGCATGGGTTAAATTGTATAGGGTTATCCAGCTGCAAACCGACCATGGTGTTTCTAATGTAACTATGACTAAACAAGTTATTTTTAAAAAAAACTGTGTCTAAAACAGCAGTTTTACAGTAGGCCGGGTACGTGCTTTCCTGTCACACACGACTTCGTTTTTTGATTGACAGCAGCATAATATCGGTGAGTCGATAAGAAACTCGATCAACAACGACGCCCTTTGTTCCGTGTCAGTCACATGTAATCCGCTAATTAACTGCAATAATAACAAATCAACCACCGACGTCATAGCGTTCCAGGCTATTGTCATCAACAATTACTCATTCATTCGGGTAGCCTGGGTCATCGGGCGAAATTATAGCCGGCAACATATTCATTCAGACTGGCAGTAATCATAATCCGCGTTCGCTCTGAGTCAGTATGTCATTCATAGATGAGCGAATCACGGCGTGTTATGTACGGCCGTGTACACTCGTTGTGGTGCGCATGTCACACTATGCCACATTCGCTGCGCGCTCTGCCCTCATTACCGCCCCTGAGATGTTTTTAGGTCACATTTCAAATTCTAGCTATGGAAAGAATGTTAAAATTTCATCGCTGTTCACTGAACCATATATAATAACTGTTACAGATGTAGATTTTATAACAGTACAATGAAAAAAGCAGTATAGTACAGCTTTTATAAAAAATAAAAGATTCTTTTTTTTGCACAACGCCATGTGTAGCAAAAGCCCAGTGTGCAGTTTTCTTCAAATTGACAGAGAACTGCTGGAGGAATGTCAATCTCATTAAAATCAGATCTTAGTTCTGGCTATCGCTCGACAAAGATCTGAGGACATGCCATAACGGGTCACGTCAGACCGACCTTTCATTCGACCAATCAAAGCGTCTCTTACCAGTTCATGAAAGTGACGGTCGAAATGTGTTGTCTAATCATGCAACCTCGAAAACGTTAACACGGGGTATTCCGAACGACAGCTACGGCCCGTATACGAATGATTCCGTCAAAAGCATCGTCTATATCTCTCTTACGTGGGATAAACATTTGAACGGTGGAGGCATTGCACAGTACATGGGAAGCACTGCCAAAATTTTAATCGAGAACTGTGTCAACATATTTTTTCAAGCGTAGTCTGCAATGGAAGTCTCCGGGTTGAAACGAGTGCCGTAAAGCTCGAGAAAGCTGCTTTCTAATTGGCTGATTTCGACTTCTTTTTAGTCATTTCAGTGGTCGGTCAAAGTTAACGAAAGGTCGTTCTGGCGTGACCCGTAATGGGATGTCCTCAGATCATTGTTTAGCGGCAGCGATAACTCACAAGATCTATATTGTGATAAAACGGGTCTCACATCGCGGAATGCATCATGAGCTAATCTCAGTCATGATAGATTACAGAGCAACTGACTCCATCCTTCAAGTGTGTTTTACGCCTCTTGAAGCAATATTCCAGCAATATCGCGGCGCGGGGCACCATGTGGGGTATCGAACCCGGGCCTTCGGCGTGACGAGCGAACGCTTTAACCACTTGGCTACCCCAACGCCCCTCCATCCTCCAAGATATGGACCCAGTATACCTTCATTTTTGTTTTGGGTAGAACTTGTTATGATGTTAATGCGTGTCTTTTGACAATACAAGTATATCCCTTGACATTGGCCCTGTTCTGTTTTTAGGAACAAACAATGCTCGTTGGTAAAGTTTATTTTTCTCGTCAGTTTAGGTTATTGCAATAAACCCTTTTTTATTCATATATGTTGATGTTGTATTTGTTTTCCAAATAAGTGTAAATGATGTTAATGGGCATTTTACATCACAGTCAACAGCTGTTTCAGTCATAACACAGCGGGACAAGTGGAATTAATAACCTTATCCACTGAGAAAAACAAAGTGACTTGCATGATATGGCTTCTTGAAATGAAAGAGTTGAAATGGTTATTAATATATACACAAAGAAAACAGTAAAGCACCCCCTGTACATTTTACAAGGACTGGGCGTACGAGTGTTGGCATTGAATCTTTGCTAACATAACCCTTTCAGAAGACACCTCTTAAGAAAACATAAAAAAGTTATCCTGTTTTGAGATTTTAATCATGATTCTAACAAAAACTGTATTTGTGCAAAAACAGTAGCCACAATAAGTATGGAGGTGCAGAGTCATGATTGATGATGAAAAATGTCGTTTTCTGTCCAAAGATGACATTCATGATACAAATCATTACTGGCGGGTAAACCGTCCATGTGCCCGGATGACAGATTCCAGCCTTCGTCTTTTCCCTCCAGTAAGTCGTCTGATCTGCCGAATGGGCAACTGCAGCCATTCCCGATGAAGAGCTGCCTCCAATTGGGCCAGAGTCTGTAACGGTGGGTCCTTTGCCTGTATTCGACGCCCCAAGATGTCCCAAATGCTCCAGTGGGTTGAGGTCAGGACTCATGGTTGGCCACGACAGCGTCGCCTCAGCGTCATTCTGGAGAAAAGCTGTGACTGATCGGGAACGATGTGGCCTAGCACTGTGATCCATGTACACATGTCGGGTGACGTGTGGGTGGTTGTCGAAATGCGGCACAAATGGTTGCAGGAAGGTACGGACCGATTACCATTGAGGTTTCCTTGGTGATAAGATCCAGCTTACAATCGTGTGACAGGCCACCCCAAACCATTACCGAACCTCCACCACACGGTGTCGTAGGCCTGGGCATGTAGGCCATATTTTATTTGCCTCCAAACCCTGAATCGGTCATCCGTGACGTGGACCAGGAGCCAGCTCTCACCGGACCAATGGACTCTTTGCCAAGCCCTCAGATTCCAAGCTCTCCAGGCCAAACACCATGCTAAACGAATCGGCAAGGAAGGGACGCTTGATTACCCTTCTGGACTTCATATCCGCCGATTTCAGTCGACTCCCACTGTTCTGGATGACGTCCGTCTATTGAGTAACCATTGGCGCTTTCAGAACAGGAGATGTTGCAAATGGTTGACGACGTACAAGCCTAAGCATATGTGTGTGAATTCAAAACTATCTGTCCATGGTGAGTTCACAGAAAGTCGTTATTGGTCAGTACATAATATTATAAACTCCCTATATATATTTTCTACTTTGATATAGAGGATATGTATTTTTATTTGCTGATCAATAACGAGTTTCTGTGGATGAGTTATAGACACCAGACATCTGCTTCGGGGTGTTTTTAGGTTTTCCATCGCAGATTCAGCAACAGTGGGATAGAACAAATGTACTCTGAATATCCTTATTCGTTAGTTTACTCTGTATAATAACAAGGTATCACATCACCAGGCTCGCGTCGGCTGCCTCCACTGCTGCATTGCGGTCATCTCGTCGTTGTTAGATCCAAGGACATAAGGAAGGAAAACTGGCAGAAAATTCAAACTTTTAAGGTTTCTATCTCCTTAACCATGTTTATGGACGTGGGAAGTGAGACGTGAAGGAGAGCTTTCAGCTTTCCATCTTTCCAAAACGGTGTACGGAGGTAAGAAGTTGGAAGCCATGTTGAGCTTTCGAGCGTCCATATTTCAAAACAGATTTCGAAACTGAGGAGAAGGAAGCGGAGATAAACTTTTAACTATAACTAACGCTTTAACAAATAACTGAACAAGTTATTGTTTTGTCATGGTTTCCGTGTGATAAAGAGGGGGCAACAGTTGGTTTTTACCTCGAGTATCAACTTGCCTGTAAAATAGGCTTGACATAGGTTTGCGGAATGGTTCGTGTTTGTAATGGATACATTTTTCCTAACTGTAAACCACGACAGCACTCAACTAAAAGACAACGAACGCAATCAAGGCGGCCACATTAAAATACCGTAATTCCCTGAATAAGCAACGAGATGGTTTTCTTTCAAAGGTAATGAACTAAGGTCCCAGTGGGAATTTTGTGTTAGAAAGGTCCCTAGCAACCTAAGATTGTCGTGAGGGACTTAGTTGATCGCGTGTCATCGAATCCTGATGGCATGGATCTTTACTCATAAAATTGTATGATGAATCACAGAATTGTCTGGTCCAGACAGTTGCTTACACGCAGAATTCCTGTATGTGGAATATTGCTGAATAATACTTCTATTAGACCAGGCATCTGCGCAACAGGCACTTTCAAAAGTTTGTTTCAAAAGTACTTTTCTCCCATCTTTTTTCCACTTCCCGTCTCGTTGCCTTGGTTTCTTTGTTTAACAGTTGGTGTGTATTTGGCGATTCGGCGCTGCAATTTCACTTAGAAGTGAAGAAATATACATCAACAATTTTCGCATGTTGACATGCTGTCATCATTTTCAGTTCCACGTTTGGCTTGAATTAAAATCAAAGTCAATGCTTTCCCTATGGGCGGCCATTCGGTCAAAAAATACAAAGTTGAAAAAAGGACAAAGGTACACAATAAAGGTCAAATATTACGAATAAAGAACTAAATGTTACTAATAAAGGTCAAAATACAAAACAATGAGACGCCGGTGAAACAAATACAAAGTTGAAATAAAGGTATCAAAAGTACGTAATATTAATTGATCTAGTCAAATGTACGAAAAGATATGTATATATGTGTGTGTGTTACGTCAGACGGTGAGTGCACGAGGAGTGACGTAATACATTGTGCACCTCGGCATCCATGCAGTTATATACACGGCGGAACAAGCCGATTAAACTCGGAATGTTTTACAAATTGCCGTGCCATCTAGCATTCTTTATTGTAAACGTCCTTTCGTGCTCACAGACGTTTTTTCGAACACATTGTTCTTTCTTTTCTTATGACGTCTTTTCGTAACATTTGACTAGATCAATTAATATTAATACTTTCAACCTTTGTTTCAACTTTGTATTTGTTTAACCGGCGTCTCTTTGTTTTGATTTTTGACCTTTATTAGTAACACTTAGTTCTTTATTCGTAATATTTAACCTTTATTGTGTACTTTTGTCCTTTTTTCAACTTTGTCTTTTTTGACCGATTTTTTTGGCCCATATTTCCCGCCACCGTGACTGAGTAAAATATGTGTATATTGTACGTCCGTTACAGTTACTTTTGTGATAGGTCAACATAAACTATAAAAACAAAAGGTGAAGCAGGTTTTAAGGTGTTCAAGATAACGTCACACACATAGTGACGTGCATGCACGTGTGTGGCTGCTAGTCCCGACTTATGCTGGTTTTATAGTGTTATCCCACTCTGATACCGCATATAGAACTCACTCACACACGGTCCTGACTTGGAGCTGACCAGTCTCTGTTTAATCCTCTTTATCCCCAGGCGGAGAAACAACACATTCATAAACAAGAAGATTTTGTAATATAAAAATTTATTATACAGTTATTTTACAATTGTGCAATTCTATCAAACATAGAATTATGTAAATAAATACAAATAACATCACAGAAATACATGATTTGTTCAACATGTAACAATGGCACATGGCAACGGTTATGGATGGAATGCACTGATATAATATATACACACAACTTGTCATCATACAGAGATATCATCCAACACAAGCAGTCCTTGGGGGCCAACCATTTAATATTTATGGGGTAGTTGTGATTTTTGTTTGAGACAGGATATTTTTAAAAATTTCTACAAGACTTTTTAAACTTTTACACAACACATTGTTTTCAAGACACCAACATGTTCAGAACAATTAAAATTTCCAGTATCTTGTTTAACCTATTACATGCCCTGCTCCAATAAGTGTCCCTTACCGACTTCTAAGCCCATCTGTAAGTAACTTTTCTATGGTCCCCTAACTAAGACCAAAGATTGTCATGGAGCCTATGTTAAAGAATAGAGATACAGTAGTCTTAACACTGAGATCCATTTGAGCAAGTCGGTCCAGGTAGGTCTGAAGGCACACCTTGATTCTGGTCTCTGGAATAACTGCCAGCTTACAGCATGGATTGTCAATAGTTTGTTGAGATAATTTCATTGCCCTACTCCTACAATTGTTACTTTACATTTCACGACAGAAACTAACTATTGCCTATTTAGGGTGGGATTTCCACAGATCCATATTTCAAAATCTCTTGTGCAATGGACATATTGCATGTTAAAGTATTGGGGTTATAAAAATGGTAGTACCAAGATTATTTTGTTGAATATGGTCCAGCAACAAATTACAGAAAACAATCCCATCCCAATGACAACAGAACTCCTGGACTTTAACAACAGACATAGCTATGAGACTGCTTTGTGCAAGACCCAGGCCCTAAGACACTGCTGTAACCAATAGCCCCACACTAACATACAATATGTTGTTTGAGGGTCTAGAGCGTTCGTACAGCTACACACTGAAATGTAAACTTACATTTTGACAAGATTTCATTCAGATATGTTTAGTACTCAATTCAGAACAAAGTTTTCACCAAATCCTGAGAAGACAGATTAAACATTACAATCAGATCTCGTAGTGTGCAGAGTGTGTCAACACTGACATATGTTAAAACAATGTTCAAAATTCATCTTGATCTCTTGATCTATTTCAACTTCTTATCAGTAAAAGGTAACTAAGGTGTATTACTAATAGTTACCCATCCTGCTCAAAAACTGGGAACCTATTTTAAACACTGGCTAAATGTTTCTTGCCATGCCAATGACTGCACAGTACCGGTACATCTCAACACTGATATGGACGGTGGGTGTATCTCTGTTGCTGGGTTTCTGGCAGTATGCTACCCAATGTCTTCAGTCTTCCAGCTGGGTGCGGCAGAAGGGACAGAAGCCCTTCTGCAGATACTGCTGCTCAAAGTCATCAGTGTGGAATAACTGGAGAGAGAAGCACAGGAAATGAGAAGCAATTATCAAGGTTCCAAACTAAGTTGTCAAACTAACGAAGGCAAACTGGGAACAACAAGTTACTTTGTTCAAAAATGTATTTTTTGGAGTAAAGTATTATTTATACTTATCCTGACTCATACTTATTGCTCATGCTTTTGAGTCAGGATAAGATAAAATTTTGGATTAGTTATTTCTTCATTTCAGTGGTACTTAACATTGTATTTAACATTGCATTCAATGCAATAATATAAAATGAATCATGAAAGCCTTTTCCTTTTTATTGGCCCTGATATAAGTGAAATACAGGTCACTTCAACAAAGCCTACTAGGTTAAAGTTTACTAAGATGGAATGTGAATTTGTACTGACAGAGGTTTGAATATTTGCCTCTGGACAGGTCTAGATAAATCCTTAGAGAGGGATTACCGGTACGTCACAACACAATGCTTTGAGTGGGCTATCTGTCCCATCTGAGCATGTCAGTTCCGTGTAGGAGGAAAGTGTAACACACGGCACACGAGGGAGGGTTTTCTATTCCCACAGATTACACGACATAATTTTCAGTTGAAAGCAAGTACTGATAAAGAATAGCTGTGAGAATAGGTGCCTAAAAAACCTGATTACTGATTACTTCAATTGAGTGAGTGAGTTGGGTTTAACACCCCTTTTAACAGTATTCCAGTTATATCGCGGCGTGTCAGCTTAATGTGGGAGGAAAGCCACAAGTGATGCAGGTCTCAGACGTTTACCACTTCAGTGAAACCCACGAGCACGGGTATGGTGCTGACAAACCTAGAAACATAATCGGGGCGAACCGGGATTCGAACCCACAATCATAGGTTTCTGGCATGCCCAAGGGACGCAACTCTGCACAGCAAATTGCGGCGCCTTAGACGACTGGGCCAACCGTGCCCCCAATTACTTCAAGAATAACCAACTAAGATAAGATATGTCCAGAGTGAAGGATGTAAGCCCTGGGCCTTGGGTGAGTTTTAACCTATACACAAGTACAACACATTGTCATTTTTAGAAAGAAAATGAAGAAAAACATACAGAAAGTCAACTCCACAAGGCAACTTCACTGAAGTCAGCCTATGTTTCAAAGGACTAATGGTATCGATTTGTGCCGTCAATCAGCACTGAGAGTCCCTAAAATGCACATGTACAAAAATCGGACAGCAATTACATTCTGACGTTCTTCCCTATGAGTAGTAATTCAGTGCTGTACCTACCCTGTTACAGGACGGACATAACGTAATGGTGACGTCCAGCAGCAGTGACCTGAAGAACTGGTAGCGCAGCGGTTTGGGCCACTTCAACACATACACCTCGGACCGTGTCATGGACTGCAGGATAGATCTGTTCACTACCACCGGGTGGAACTCATTCGATCCATCCTGAAAAAACACCATATTCAGTTCTTTTACTCAAACCTATTTCCATATCAGGGTATCTACAGGTCAGACAAAGGTCATTGAGTCAGCCAGTATTAACAAGTCCAAATGCACTGACAAATATAACAGATAAAACAATGAGTTCTCATCTTCAGGAAGAATTAAGTAAACATTGTGAACTTCCAATTGCATCAAAAACCTAGAGACAACAGGATGTATAACATGTCCACAACATATATTGTGCTACATTAATTTTTCATTTGCTGAACTGCCCCTTTACATTCGTTTTTGCTACTCTGAATGCCTCGCTCACTTGTACTGAGAACTTTGAGGCCTTGATTGGCTGATTAGAAAGTTCATTGGATCAAAGGATTGTAATGAGATTAGAAAAAATCAGAAAAACCAGCTTGGATGTGAAATAATCTTGCAATAAATACTGTAACAGTGTAAACATCCATTGTGAATGTGAAGGGCATACTTTGGTGATAATGAAGAGATTTCAAAAGTCAACTGACTTTGTCCCCTGCAGTTGGTACAAAATAAGGGATGGAAGGTACAAGAACCCATGCTTCTTGAAGAAGACATCAAACTGAGGGGAGGTAAAATGGGGGTTAATGTCGCATTAGAAATTATTTTACTAATATTGTGACATGCATGCATGTGTGAGTATAATGCTGGTTTTATAGTGCAAGCCCATTGAGATACCATGCCAGTTTTAACATGAATACCCCACTCAGACACAGCACACTGACTGAGCTGACCAGTCATTGTTTTATCCCCTTATTGCAGGGCACTAGGCAGGGTAACATCAAGTACCATCTTTAAAAATCTGTAGATATGACAGACCACCAACCTACCACTCTCCAGGCAGACGTTTTATCCACTACACATCGAACTGAAACAGTGAAGCTGTACTCACATCATATGTCTTGAGTCTGGCTGTGAAGGGGTCCTCCTCCTCATCAGCCTCATCACCAAGCCTCAGTGACTGCACGTCTGGGTACAGTCAAGGAACTCACAGAATACTACTGATACTACACTGGCGGATCAAGAGGGGGTACAGTGGGTACACACCTCTCCTTTTCCAGACACCGTATGTGTCAACCCATCGAGTGTTTTTGTTTGCTTCATTACTTGGGTTTAGTGTGCGGCCCTGTTTTTTCAAAATCCTGGAATAACCCCTGCTACTCTTCACGATTTATACACAGGGGGGTGATGCTCTTATAGTAACCTTGGGTGGGGTTGTTGTGTTTGTTGGGGTGGAAGAAGGTGAATTGCACAAATTGTGGGAAAGGAAGATTGGTGCCTAGAATTGAACACTGAATGACTCCTCTGCGCCATACAGATAAAACCTTTACAAATATTTTTTCGAAAGGCATTGATAAAAAACCCGACCAAAACCAAACCCAGAATTAGTTACACTTACACACTAATTAAAAGGAATCCAAACAGGTAAAAAACACTTCAAGAAGAGCACACTGATTCAAACAAATCAAGTTTGAATAAAGGACAAACAACTCAAGGACTTTCAACATAAGTAGGCATGACACATGTCATCCATGTATTACGACTCCCAGAAACCTCAATACTGGGAAAGCCATCACTACCTAGCCACAACTAGAAAGGATACTGCCCATGCGAGACTCATTCCAGTTTCCCCGGCTGTCCTTCTTCTGTTTGGGTATGGACATGTCCAGGATGTGGACGGCTTCCTCGTCCGTTATCCCGTCCTCGATGACAAACTCCACCAGGGGCAACACCTCTGTGCACAATCAAAGAACACATGGATTCAGACCTGGGTACACAGGGAAGTCCCCCTATGGATAATAATAGTCCCTCTGAGGTTATCTACTCACAACATGGTTGTAGACAAACTGGGCTTTGCCTCAATTTTCAGAAGATGGTTGATTGGTTTGTTGTTTAACGATGCACTCAGCAATCTTCCAGCTATATGACGGTGGTCTGTAAATAATCGAGTCTGGACCAGACAATCCACTGATTGATATCATGAACATCGATCCACGCAATTGTGATCGATGATATGCATCAAGTCAGCGAGCCTGACCACCCGATCCCATTTGTCACCTCTTACGACAAGCATAGTTGCTTTTTATGGCAAGCATGGGCCTGTTGAAGACCTATTCTACCCCAGATCTTCACAAGTCTTTCTAAAGTTGCTATGGTCATTAACTAATACAGTGGGCTAAACCAGACTTTTGTGGGACAGCAGTCTGGGTTAAAAAAAATAATATTTCATAGAACATTTGGTATTAACAGAATTCCAGATTCCACAGTACATGGAATAAATGTCATCCATCACGTCATCAGCAGCAAGCTGCCAGTCGTCAGGGGCATTGGATTTGTTTCAATACTGTAACCATGGTGATGATTCTGGGTCATCCAAAGTTAGCCAGTGTATCATATCTCTAATCTATTATGATACATACCTTGGACTCATTCGCTACCATAGCTTCGAATTTAATCATGAAATGATCCGAAGACGTGCCACTAAAACCAGCTTTCCAATGAGATGACACTCATAGGCTTGAAAATTCCTGTGCTAAATTAGTGATGGAGATAGTAGCGTCACTTCCGATTCAGAGCTTTGGAGGCGAGTGGGTCCAGGGTATGTATCATATCTGGATTTACATCAATTGCTTTCATTGTCACCACATACATCGTCATACTGAAGCATCAGTGCATGAGGAATGAAATAGCAGTCACCACTCACCAAAGTTGACAAAGGAGTTGACACATGGCTGTTTACAGTTGACACACTGATTGCCACTGTTGTTGAGGAGGGGGTTGGTGGTTGAGCAGCGATAGCAAAGGGGAAGTAACTCCTGAAAAGTTCATTAATTATTTCATTTTGTTATGCACTCAAATTCAGACATACCATTCAGAAATACAAAAGGGTGGACATATAACATTCTGGAGGGAGGTCACAGAATAAAACTGCAATTCCAAAGCAAATTTTCTCCAGATCTGATACAAGGATCTTGTATTTGGATAAATGACGTATGTCAATACATAACAGTAAAGAAATGTTATTGTACAACACTGAAAAACCAAAATTATTTGATTTACATGTTTCAGTCCTCCAATTACAAAGATAAACTGCTGTAAATTACAGCTGTCAATTCTCTTAGCAAAATTTCTTCAAATCTGTTTCCTTTTTACAAAGTTTAGGAAGAATTGTAATATATTTCTATAAATGTGTAATACTTATATTCTGATATTCTGGATAAAGAAGAGAGACCATGATCTCTGATACCACCTAACGCAAGTCCTACTTACATCAGCATCCATGAAAGGTTTGGCTCTGATGGTGATGCTGCCCACGTCAACGTTCTCCTGGAATCGTTGCGGTATTCTCAGAGTCTGCAGACTCTCGTATGCATGACGGGCTAGCTTGTAGGCTCCAAGGTTCTTGCTCTGCTTGGCCAGGGTGTACAGAGCCGAACTAACCAGTCAAGGACAACAGGTTGCAACAGTAAGTCAGGCTAAACAGTGAGCAGATTCATAGAGTCCAGGCTAGTTAGTAATGACTGGAGTAGGTCAGATAGATCAAAATGCTAGAACAATTGTGTAATCCTTTTGAAAGTGTGCCTTGTTTTAAGATGTTTAACTGATCAATTTTGAAAAGTTGTTAAAAAACAAACAATACCACTTTTACAGCGATAGAAACTAAACGTTTTAGTCTACTAGTCCTTATAATGATAACATATGTTATCATTATAAGGACTAGTAGACTAAAACGTTTAGTTGCAGTTTAGTTGCAGTTTTGCAAGGACAAAAGGACTTGTGCCAATTTCTAACGCTACTTTTATTGATGTATAGTCAAGGTAACAGATGTAATATTTAGGATAACACTTTCTGAGTAAAGTACAGATTCTGTGTTATCCCAAATATTACATTAGTTACATTTGACCACTTTCTAAATGGCATTGTGTGTTTATAGTCAAAGTGTTCTAAATAATGGTCCCAGGGTCCTTGAGGTTTGTTCTTGTAGTTGTTGAATCTGAATATCCCCCCAAATTTTCAACTTTTAAGATAAGGATTACCGGTATGACAAGAACACCTTGACATTTATGCTAATTTTGCTAAGTGACTTTTCACCCCAATTAGATGTAAAAATCAATTTGTTCCTTTGTTCTTCGTTCACTCATAACTACAAGATAGTTAAAGTCACATATACAATAATGTCAAGGACAGGGGACATAAGGTCAAGGTGACACATTTGTAGGTCCCTCTGTACAAGCCAGACAAGGATACGCTTTAGAAACTCCGTGTGGGATGTCGTTTGCCTTGGGCAGCCGGTGTAGCAGGAAGCGGGACATGTTGAACAGCCCCTCGGGGAGCACGGACGTGAAGGGTTCCACCTAGATACAAGTACACAGGGTTAAACCTCAGTGAAACAAACGTGGTTGTTGTTTAATTGCACACTCAGCAATATTCCAGCTATATGACAGAAGCTTGTACATTATCATGTCTAGACCTGACAAACCAGTAATATTATATGAGAAAATAATCCATGCCGTCACAGACACACAGATATAGACGCAGGCACACAGTTACAGATGCAGACCCAGTTACATACACAAAGCCACCTACCACATGTCGGTGTATTGTATGATAGATGTAGTAGATCTCTGCCCTCTTCTGGAAGTCAAAAAACTTTTCCAACATCTCCTCCTTACGATCCTTGTCCTCTGTTAATGCAGAACATACCTGGTTACCATGGTTGCATCACCTTTCTGTACAGGTGCGTCAGAACAAACACCAGTCACACTCAGTCTTTGATAAATAACTGAGACATTATATAACAAAGCGAATTTATGGATGTCAACTTCTTTATAAGGAACGCAACGCTTTGGAGTACATACTTTCTCCTTCATCACCCAACAAAAGAGTGAGTATATACTCCCGAAGCGTGTTTACTATTACCTGATGAAGGAGTAAGTATATACTCCAAAATATTGAGTTCCTTATAATAAAGAAGTTGACATCCATAAACTCTCTTCCTTACGTGTATCACTTATATATGCCATTCAAAAACTAGACATAACACGTTTTAAGATTTATGTGTTATTGAGTATTTGATGCCCTAGATGGTCTATGACTGACGAACCTCTGGCAATGTCCAGACACTGGATGGAGAGTTTCCAGAAGTAGTAGCCAGCATCACTGAAGCGGCACTCCACCACAGCATTCAGCGTCAGCTGCTCCAACACCTTCACTGCTTCAGCCTGCAGACCCGCCTTGTGGAATGCTGGAACAGGTAGTAGTAAAGGACTTATCAATATGTTTACAGGGAAACTGTATCATTGGCAAACATGTAAATTTTACAATAAATTGTATATTTATATTTATAATACTGTAACTCTTGAAATTAACACAAGCGTGAATTAAATGCGAAAACTGCTGTGGAAATGTGTAATGATATTAGAGAATACATTGTGAGACATTGGATAAGTTTGAAAATGCAAACCTACAGCATACAACAACACATGCGTAGGTGATGTGTGACCAATTAAAACATGTTTGAAATATTTGATATTCATGATCTTGGAATAACATATTTTCATAAATAAGGGACTTAATTTTAATCCATTAACAGAAGATCCACAATGTCATTATTGAACAGTCTTCAAACAAAACCTAGTTATCTATTTGACCAACATTTAGCCATTCTATTCATTTTACTTTTTCAAAATATGTTGATCAGTTTCAAATTTTGATCTTTTGATAATGCAAAAATATCCTACCAATACACTACTGAAACATGACAGTACAAAGAGATGTCTTGTTTTGTGGAACATATGTGAAAAACACATGCCAACATCTTATCCTACCTTGCTGGGCCTCCTCGAACCTGTCATTCTCCGCCAGCCACTGGGCATACGGCACATAGACGTCCTCTCGATGCTCTGGGTGCTTCTCCACCAAGGTGAAGGCCTGGAAATATTATGTCACTGGTGAAACTGCATACCGGCAGACATTTGAGATACAACAGAGTCAAAATACCGTTCAATCATGACCTAACATGAGAAACTAGCACTTGTCCATGAGTCGCAATCAAAATAGAATTTTTTTTCCGTTTTTTTAAAAAGATTTTCCTGTACAAAAAGACTGGAGAAAAATCAGTAATCTTGATTCAAAATTAATCCTGTAATATATAAAGCTTGCAACTTAGATACAGGTACATCACATCCAATTTGTTTCATCCAATGTAGACTGTTTACACATCCAGATCTGGCTATTTCTCAAAACAAATAGCATATGAATGTCAACACTGAAATATGTACCTCAATGTGGTTTACACATTTGATTGAAGTAAATACGCTAATCAGTGTCAGATGTTTTACACTGATAATTTAAGTCCAACTCTAATTTTCAAACAACACCAACAAGTCAGACACTGATTAAGGGGAGACTACTCACATCAGGACCTTCACAGGTCAAGTTAATGGCCCTTAAACTCTTTCTGAAGTCATACTTTCATTGGTGACTCTTGTTTCAACATATCTTAAACTATACTGCATTTATGGGTTGTATATTACCTTCTAATACAAGTGTCCTGAGGGACTGGTCATTTATTATAGTGTGGTGTGGTGTGGTGTGGTGTGGTGTGGTGTGGTGTGGTGTGGTGTGGTGTGGTGTGGTGTGGTGCCAATACCCTCTGTCCCCCAGCAAAATAGAACCATGTCAATTTTACATGATAAATGACCCCCCTCTGTCACTCGCTGTGTCTTTCTTTCATAACACATACTAAATTCCCCATTAATAAATGACCAGTCCCTTACAAGACTATGCAAACTTGGGATAAAGGGGAAACCACACACAACATCATGATAAAGGGGAGACTACTCACATCATCCCAGTGCTTGGCCTCAACGCGCATGGCTATCAATGCCTTCACATCCCCCATCTTGCTGTAGACCTCAGCAGCGAGGCCATACTCCTCCATCCGTCCCAGATGGTGGGCACATCGACCGAGAGCCTCACGATCAGCCTTATCAAGTTTCCGCGCCATGTCAATCATCCTGGGGGGAGGCATTGAATCAGTTTTATACAATCAGTGTTCAGATTTATTGTAGCTATGGAGCAAAGTGTGCAATATCCTTATCAATGACAATAACACTACAGCAAAAAGTGGGTTTTGGAGACAGTCACCAAAAAAATTGTTTAGATAATTGAAAAAATTACATGTAAGAAAAAATAATATGTGGTAGTTCAGTTTCTTTGTTTGTTTTCTAAGGCTGCACTCAACAATAATCTAGGTACATGACAAGGACCTCCAAATAATCGAGTCTGTATATGAGGAACCAGTGATTCATATTATACTGTTGGGGTACAATGACAGAGCCTAACTACCAAATCTACACAAGTTGCCTCATATTGCAAGCATAGATTGCTAACGGCCTATTATAAATAGAACCTATTGCTCATAATATCAATCACTGGTTTGTCTGGTCCAGAATCGGTTATTTACAGGTCAACGTCATATAGCTGAAATATTGCAACAAACAAACAAACACAATCACAAAACAAAAAACACCCTATTTTCCCTTACATATCAGCCCATCCATGTTCCCCGATGATCTCAATAGCCTTGAGATTCTCCCCCGCACTGATGTACATCTCGGCTGCCGCCCTGGGCTCGTTGCTGCTCTTGGCCCAGTCAGCCTGCTTGGAGATGAGGAGCTTCTTGTCATGGGGGTCCCCTGACCCGATGTACTCCTGCAGCCCAACACAGACAGCAACTCAACATACAGGGATGGTAGCAAATGCTTTCTAACAAGTCTTGCAGTCAAAAACCTGGACTTTTTATCGATGAAAGCAAACAAAACCATTTAGTACAAGTTAAAAGTGTTTGAGACATCATAAACAATTGTTCTATTCCTGCTAACAATTCCCAGGAGTTTCTCCAGGAACTTGCAAGTATTCATTCAGTGTATGCGTCAATGTAGACTTTCAAGATGAGTTCTTTACATACTCAATCTTTTGGATACAGGACAGGCTTCTCATCAAATCGAATAGCCATTGATAGTGTTTAGCGGAATTAGAATATTATAGCATGGCCTACCTTTGCCTGGTCAAACATGCGGAGATCGGTGTACATGCTAAGGGCCTTCTGTTCCTGGCCTGATTTCTTGTATAACTTGGAGGCATCTCCAAACTTGCCCTGGTAGCCGTAAACGTCAGCCATGAACACCATGTTGTCAGTCTCACCTCGCTTCTTTCGTTCCTGTAGGAATAAGGAGATGTGACTAATACTGTGCATGTGATAAATTTTGTGTGTGGTTCATGCATGTACAAAATTCAAGACATTTTAGTGAATTTTAAACTTTAAATAAAAATTCAATCAAAAGAGCTATTCTAGAAAGGCTGCCAATTCAAAGCCTTTTCAAGTCATCTTAAGAAGAACATTCTACCTCAATGTTGTGAATCAGCTCCAGGTATCTCAGGTCTCGTATCCTGATGAAGGCTTTCTTGGCAGTGTCGAAGTCCAGTCCTTCAAGAGCGTCATGAGCAAGAGCCTCCCAGTCTCCCTCAGTGACCCCTAGACATGCCACCCGGTAGGCGTCCCTGTACAGACAGACACAGTCAGTGTGGGGAGGCTTTCAGGCCAGTGCTAGCTCACCTCAGCTCAGACAGTGAACTCAGGAGAAGACATGCATAAATACATGCTGCAATTTTGTCCTTGATGACAGGTCAGACAGACACTTGAAAATTACAAAATGATTACAATATTATAGTGGAATTAAAAGATTGTAAGTACTTCAAAATTATTCATCAGCTGGGACCATAATTCTGCATTTAGTATCTTCAAGATGAACAAATGCTACCTATCACCTGATGCTACCAAATAAGTAACATATGAGAATAAGGTAGCGAACTGTGTGTAGGACAACCAATAACATTATTACGCCACTGCAGCTTGCAAAGTTTTAATCTGAAATGACCAGTGGTTAACAATGTAACACTGATTCACATCAGGGCATAGCATTTGACTGAGACTTCCCACTCCTGTTACACTTCAAGCAAGTCTAGGACACTGTGTATGATAGCACCTTGAGAGCAGGTCACAAAACTAAGTAGTGATCCACTGACAGGGATAATAATTAATTAGTGATCAACTGATGGAGGTAATAATTAAGTAGTGATCCATTGATGCAGGTAAAAATTGGGTAGTGACTCACTGACTGAGGTAAAAATTGGGTAGTGACTCACTGACTGAGGTAAAAATTGGGTAGTGATCCACTGACTAGGGTAATAATTGGGTTTTGATCCATTGACAGGGAATATAATTTGGAAGTGATCCATTGACATGACAGGGATAATAATTGGGTAGTGATCAATTGATATGGGTAATAACTGGGTAGTGATCCACTGAAATGGGTGAAAACTGGGCAGTGATCCATTGACAGGGGTAAAAATTAAGAAGTGATCCACTGACAGGGATAATAACTGGGCAGTGATCAATTTACAGGGGTAATATTTGGGTAGTGCGATGAGCATGCTTTAGGGCATGGAGACTGTGCAATATAACCATTCCCTTATTATTCTTTTTCAATAAGGAAATGAAGACTCACTTGAACATCTTCTTCTCGAGATACTGGTACATGGGTGCAGACTGAGGGACATCTACTGAGGACATGGCATACACATGGAGGCAGAATATCTTCGAGCCACTGAACCCCACAACAAAACCCTGCAACACATAGCATAGGACTCACATCAGTTCCTCTGAAGATGAACAATTGAGAGCATGTTGAAACAAGCAGCTACTTCACTTGTACCTTACTCATGTTGCCTATGAGTGAGTGAGTGAGTGAGTGAGTGAGTGAGTGAGTGAGTGAGTGAGTGAGTATGGTTCTACGCCGTTTTTAGCAATATTCCAGCAATATCACAGCGGGGGACACCAGAAATGGGCTTCACACATAGTACCCAAGTGGAGAACCGAAACCGGGTGTTCGGCGTGACAGACAAACACGTTAACCACAAGGCTACACCACCGCCCCAATAATTTCTTCTAAATTATAGCGCTCACTCATACAAGGCAGCCATTTTTAAATTGGATCTATACTGTAAATTGTGAAAGAATGCGACCGCTGGCCCCTAGCCAAAAATGCGACTCAATATGAATGCGAACCCCCTCCTCTCAAGCATCAGTGGATTCATATCTAAAGAAAATGTCCTCTGTCAGGTTTACAGGAGAATCCTCACCCTAATCCAACCTTACATTAATCCAATCCAATCACAACTTATGTCTAAGTTGCTGCTATCCAAAATGTCTTATTGTTGATATAAATGCAATGTTTTATAATGCAAGCAGAGACCGCTAGTATTTTTCGCATTTAATTCACTCTAGTGTTACTTTCAAGATTTACAGTATCAGATTCTTATTCTGAAACCAAGCTATGGTGGTGATTGCATCCAGGGTATCCTTACAGAACAGAGATATAACACCCTGGATAGTCGAAGATGGTCCAGATGCTAACCTGCAGTTTCTGCTGATGCAGCGGGAAGTTGCTGGCCTTGATGTTGAGCATGCCGTTGCCAGAGAAACACAACATGTCCTCATAATGGGTGTTCCAGGCTACACTGTTGGCATTTGGTTCCTGAAATAAACAAGTACACAGGTGAAGATGCACGTCTTTGACAATTATCCAATCTCATTAAAATCAGATCTGAGTTCTCGCTGCAGCTAAACAAAGATCTGAGGACATCCCATTACGGGTCACATCAGAACGACCTTTCGCAAACGCTGACCGACCAATGGAATGACCAGAAGGAAGCTTTCTCATGCTTTACAGCACTCGTTTCAACATGGCGACTTCCATTTCAGAGTACGCTTGAAAAATATGTTGACACAGTTCTCGATTAAAATTTTGAAAACTGAACAAACGAACATTCAGGAATGTCATATATATGGTTGGGATTGTATAGCAGTGCTTCCCACGTAACACCTCCTCAGTTCAAATGTTCATCCCACGGAAGCGAGAGACAGACGATAGTTTTGACGGAATCAGTCATACGGGCCGTAACTGTCGTTTGGAATACCCCGTGTTAACGTTTTCGAGGTTGCATTATTAGTAAACACATTCCGACTGTCACTTTCACGATCAGGTAAGCGACGCTTTGATTGGTCGGATTAAAGGTCGTTCTGACGTGATCTGTAATGGGATGTCCTCAGATCTTTGTTAGCGATAGCGAGAACTAAGATCTGATTTTAATGAGATTGACATCCAACCAAGAAAAGACCAAGAAAGCAAACCGATTTTTCACCTTCCCCTGAGAACGCTTCTTATCCTGGTAAGATCAATTTTGAAAAGTAAAATCTTCAGAACAATTCTTTTGTATTCCGACTGAATTATTGCATACAAAATTCACACAAATCTCAAAAGTCATTGTGAATCATGTGTACATTAAGCTTACACCAATAGAACGCCCTTGTCTTGGTTAGCCTATCAAAGTAACAGTCTCCATATTAGAAAAAGAGAGACAGTTCCTTATGAGCGAGATCTAGTTTAACACAGCTTTGAACAGTATAATAGTCATCATATCTTGCCAGATTCATGTGTGCGGAAAGCCAATAGTGATGCAGGTCTCAGATGTTTATAACTTGGAGCTGACAAACATCATCAGGGCGAATTTGGGATTCAAACCCATGACCATCGTTTTCTGACACACCTAAGGGATGCAACTCTGCACAGTGAACTGCAGCAACTTCACCAACTGGGCCAAGAAAATAAAGGTAGGTGTTACCTGGAAGAGAAGTTCCTTAGAACCAACGTCATACACAAGACAGGTGTTGTTTTCATCCACGACAGCCAGTCGGGCGCGGCTGCAGCTGAGGTCCAGACATCTCACCGAGGTCGACTGCTTCAGCAGCTGGATGGGGAACGGGTTGTCCACAAAGATCTTCATGATCTGCCCATAGCAAAAATAAATCCTCTTAACATTCTATCCTTAGGAGTGATAATTTAAGACGAGCTATGATCCATGGTCTGTTGTCTATTTTCAATAGTACGCTATTTTTCAGGGCATTATCATTAGCAGAACCCTGCGGTCTTCCATTAACTGCCCGACGAATTCTGCAAATGATAATGCCCTGAAAAATAGCATTACCGTTATTATAACTGAAATGGATGGAATTTGTTATCAAATAAAAAGAAACAGCAATATCGGTTTTGAAACATTTACTGCAATCAACACGAATGTCACTGACCCACTTTTATAAACATGGAAATGTCATAGAACAAACCAGTTGACGTCACTATTGAAGGTGACGTACCTATCCCTATCCTATGACGTCACATAACAACAGGCGTCATAATGGCCCGTCGTCAAGCAATATGAGGGCATTATCAAGTTAGAATGATAATTCTATCCATTTTAGCTATAAGTTGTAATTTGTACCTTGTGTGAAATTGAAACATTTGCTCTGTGTAATTAGGCCGTCATTAACGACTAAATTGATAAGCAGAACATTGGCAGACTAACAGAGTCATGTATGATAGACTTTATTGAAACTTGCTGGGACTGTGTATTTGCCCAAGCCAGGTTCCCTTTTATTATCAAGAGAATTAAGCATAATAGCATATTAATAAATTGCAAACGATTTGGTGGCATTTGATAGGCTAACCAAGCAATTTGTTTTGCGTTTTGTTCCCATAAACCAAAAAAGAATTACGTCACACCCACAAACAAACTACTGTTCCCGAATTGGCTGATAATAGAATGGGCGGGGTCTGTGTTGCATTAATGCGCTGAATGATTCAACTGATTTTGTATTTTTGTCTGCAGTTTTTTGTGTTACTCTTTAAATAATCAGCCTGTGAAGTTATTATTGCTGACATATTTATTTGACTTCAGTATGTATTTGCATTTATCGAGTCATAAACGTATACTTTGCATAAATCTGCTATGCAGATTTACAGTTTGCACATCGTTTTTGTTTTTTTATACCTCCATAAAAGCAAAGAACATTAAAGTCAATTTTTAAATGGAGTTAGGAGTGTACCTTGCCTGAACTTGAATATTAGAATCATTTTCAGTAGATTTTAGTCTTGTGTATGGACTAGTATCACTCTTCATATTTGACCAAAAGTCATTTTACTTGGCTTCTGATAAGTGGCTAAAGATGCAGACTGATTTAGGTGAACAAGATATGAGATCTCCCTTGTCCTGTCGTCTGACCTGTCCATTCTTGAGTCCGACCAGCAGTCCCTCTCTTCCCGAGGGTCCCCCGATGACCTTGATGTACCTGATGAGGGACTCCATCACCCACTCCTTCTCCTTAACCCCCTGGAAGGAGAGACACTGCAGCTTCTTCTCCTGGAACACACAAACACAAATATCAGGCTGACACACACACAATCCATTTGGTGCACACAGATAGCTTCAACAGTGTTATTTAGAGCTGAAGCCTACTCTTTTCCAGCTATATTGTGGTGACCTGTAAATAATTGAGTCCTAGTTGGACAAACCAGTGGTTGATATTATGAGCAACTTCCCACACTATTGGGGAAAAAAAGACATGCAATCAAAAGACAGCTTCATCACTGGTACAATTTAGTTGCCTCTTAAAAAATACAATAAAGAGCTTGGGACTTCTAACTCAGGTCCCCATGGGGTGAAACAGCCAGAAACATACCCTGGTAACACTGACATACCGGACAGAAGATGATGGTCTGTGAGCACACCACCAGCAGGTTGCCATGGTTACACAAACATACCTGAGAGAGGATGATGTTCTGTGAGCACACCGCCAGTAGGTTGCCATGGTTACACAAACATACCTGACAGAGGATGATGTTCTGTGAGCACACCACCAACAGGTTGCCATGGTTACACGACATACCGGACAGAAGATGATGGTCTGTGAGCACACCACCAGCAGGTTGCCATGGTTACACAAACATACCTGACAGAGGATGATGTTCTGTGAGCACACCGCCAGTAGGTTGCCATGGTTACACAAACATACCTGACAGAAGATGATGTTCTGTGAGCACACCACCTACAGGTTGCCATGGCTACACTGACATACCTGACAGAGGATGATGTTCTGTGAGCACACCACCAGCAGGTTACAGTCCAGCTTCTTGTTGATCTTCTCCTTAACGCGGTAGTGCATGTCCGCTGAGTCGTCTGTGTAAAGCTCGTAGATGACGATCCGGTCTGGTAGCTGAACCTGAAGTCACAGTTGAATGTAAACTCAGTCACCAAACAGTTCAAACTTCTCTTGATATGTAATGGGAAACTTGCTTCATACCGCAGTCAGCAATATCTGAACTGTTCCTCAGCGGCCTGTAAATAATACTTTGGAGGCCAGTTAAACTAGGGCTTTATAGCATAAGTTTATATGTTTGTTTGATTATTTCTTTCTCAGCAATATTCCAGCTATATGACGGCGGTCTGTAAATAATAGAGATCTCCAGTGATTGACATCATGAGCATCGATCTCCACAACTGGAATATGATGACCTGTATCAACCAAGTCACTGAGCCTGACCTACCGATCCAACTAGTTGCCTCCTACTACAAGCATAGTCACCTTCTTTGGCAAGCATGGGTTGCTGAAGACCCATTCTCTACCCTCTATCTAAATGGGTCTATAGCATAAAGTCACACACATCATGGCCATCCAATCATCAGCTCTTCTGAAAAGCCTACGGTTATGGACACTTCAACTGACCCAGATGCCAAGCCAAACAGTATTCATAAGAGCGCAGTCTGTGTCAAAAACTTTTGAAACTATAAACCCAAACATGGCTCTTAGCATCATTTTCATTCAAGTTTAGTGTTATTAAGTGGATTATTATTAGCTGAGTTAACAGTGGGAAGAAAACAAATACTGTATTCGACGCAATAAGCGCCAAGGCCGAAACAGGGGGCTCTTATTAGAATATAATTTCGGTGAAAGATCGTAAATTTTGTGTTTTATGCTGACAGCCTGAAATGATACAAAAGAAAAGTCTGTGCGTAATATACACAACAGATATTTTTTTCCACAATTTAATTGCCTGTAATTAAGGGTGCATATAACAAACGAGTGTGTTTTATACACGAGTAAATAAGTCTTGTGTACATTGATCAATCGAAAGGGTGCTTATTGGGATTGTTCATTAGCCAATATATTAGCAAATATAGCCATGGGTGCTTACTAGGGTGCTTATTATGTCGAATACGGTAGTTCTTGTCATCTAAGATCGTCTGTTTGAGATAGATATTTGAGGATTCATGATGATACCCAAAGTCAGCTCATAACAATCAAAGGATTAGGACATTGCTTAGATAAATTAGTTACTGTTAGTCTTAGAATCTACCCTGTCCACTAATGCCCGGTATTCACAAGTCCAACCACTGACAGTACACAGTTGTCATCTTGGCCATCAAAAGGAATATCGAATATATCGTGACGAAAGACAGCAGTCCTTGTTACATCTAGAGCTCTGTGACTTTCAACTCCAGTGTATTCCTATCTTGAACACTTACGGCCAGCCTGTGCCTGTAGATGGCAATCTTCTTCACTAGGTCACGGCACTTGATGCGGACTGAAATTAGAAAAACACACTTTAAAATAGTGTTCACAAAAGAGTCAGTGAGTGTTTTTCATAGCTTCTAGGGGAAGGGACGCTATAAAAATCAAACACTCTAGCCATCAGGGTACCCCGCTATTCCTGATGACACATGGAAAAGTGTTGTAATACACACGCAGTCATCAAGTCATGAACAAATGTTATGATGACATCCAAGCAATGAGGACAGACATTATCAGATGAAGTGCTATCTCCATATCCATGTTGGCACCCCTAAGTGTCACCTTGTACAACACACCCCTAAGTGTCACCTTGTACAACACACCGCTAAGTGTCACCTTGTACAACACACCACTAAGTGTCACCTTGTACAACACACCCCTAAGTGTCACCTTGTACAACACACCACTAAGTGTCACCTTGTACAACACACCACTAAGTGTCACCTTGTACAACACACCCCTAAGTGTCACCTTGTACAACACACCACTAAGTGTCACCTTGTACAACACACCCCTAAGTGTCACCTTGTACAACACACCACTAAGTGTCACCTTGTACAACACACCCCTAAGTGTCACCTTGTACAACACACCCCTAAGTGTCACCTTGTACAACACACCCCTAAGTGTCACCTTGTACAACACACCCCTAAGTGTCACCTTGTACAACACACCACTAAGTGTCACCTTGTACAACACACCACTAAGTGTCACCTTGTACAACACACCACTAAGTGTCACCTTGTACAACACACCCCTAAGCATGGTTAGGAATTGGCACTAGTCCTATAGTCCTTGCCAAACTGCCCAATGGTAAAGGTATCATAAGGACTAGTAGAAAATTGCCATTTTTAAGGGGTTTGCTATATGTTATCATTATAAGGACTAGTGGACGAAAACTGTTAGTTTCTAACGCTGCTAAGTGTCACCTTGTACAACACACCCCTAAGTGTCAGCCTTGTACAACACACCCCTAAGTGTACCAGGTTGTTGGAGAGGCAGGTCCAGGAGTAGCCATAGTGGTCATACTTGGTATAAAGCATCTGACCCTTTGCTTAGTTTGGCACAACTGTTTTCAGTTTAAAACACCGCAGACAGCCAATGCAAGCTTGTTGATGTTGAATACTAAACGAATTTGAACATGTGTGACTAACAAAATACATGAAACTATGATAACAAACATCTGACAAGAAGCATTGCTCCGTCTTTACCCAAAACCAACTGAATGTCAAACTTAATGCAAACACCAGTTGCAGCATGCAGAACAGTGTCACTTTCAACAAATCCAACAATAACCAAAAACACCTCAAATATTCTCTCACCAACACACTGAAAGTGCATCCTATAACCACTCAGGCCTGAAGCAAAGGGCATTTCATAATGCAGTCAGTTTATCAGAAACTGTTGTGTTGCATCTACATCATCTAGGACTGGCTCAGAGTGGGGTGGGGCATGTATCACTTCAACTTCTAAAATGTGGGTACCGTGTACTTTTATTTGGGTACTAGTGTGAAAAAGGTCAGTAATACAGCTTTTCTAAGGTGCTGATGCAGATGGAAAACTTAGCCGACTTTAACAAACAGTACATTCGATAGCTGAGAAGGTCATACACTTCAGTGCAGCAGGCCCATATTATGCAATCTAACCAATCACAGCAACGGAAACATTTGGCGAGGACAGCAGCATCAGTAGTAGACCAATCGGGACTAACAAGGTACAATCACCTTTGAAATGTCAAGATCATATATATTTTCAGTAATAGGGTTTGTTCTACATAAGCAGTACAGAGAACCAAACCAACTTTGTTTTATTACGCTCAGTTTTAACGAATTTGGGTCAGTAATATGTTTGTTTGTAAGTTTGTTGTTTAACGATGCATTAAGAAATATTCCAGCTATATGACGGCAGCCTGTGAATAATTAAGTCAGGACCAGACAATCCAATGATTGATATTATGAGCAACAATTGATGCCGTCAGGGTGTGATGACATGCAATCAATCAAGTCACCGAGCGTGGACACCTGATCCATTTGGTCACCTGTTACAAGGTTGCTGGGGACCTATCTAATCCAGAAACCCTATGGGAATCAGTCATACTGACTCTGCATACTAAATGACGCACAGAAAATAAAAGCAGCGTCAACAACTGATGAAAAAGCATAATTTACGTAAAAATGCAGCCTAGACGTTGAAGTTTAGAGTTTGTGATAACAGCAAATGTCACTGATTGCCTCACCTTTCTGGTCCGTGATGAGATGCTGGATGATGACATCGGTCATGTTGTCTCTGTAGGCATACCTGTCCTTGTACAGACCATGCACTGTGCTGAAGATGAGCTGATAGTAGGCAATAGTACCATCCTGACACCCTACAACCTGGAACAGGGACGTTCACAGTACCGTCAGTGTTGGGTACATTACATGATACTGATAGAAGGCGATAGTACCATCCTGACACCCTATAACCTGGAACAGGGACGTTCACAGTACCATCAGTGTTGGGTACATTACATGATACTGATAGTAGGCGATAGTACCATCCTGACACCCTATAACCTGGAACAGGGACGTTCACAGTACCATCAGTGTTGGGTACATTACATGATACTGATAGTAGGCGATAGTACCATCCTGACACCCTACAACCTGGAACAGGGACGTTCTCAGTACCGTCAGTGTTGGGTACATTACATGATACTGATAGTAGGCGATAGTACCATCCTGACACCCTACAACCTGGAACAGGGACGTTCACAGTACCGTCAGTGTTGGGTACATTACATGATACTGATAGTACGCGATAGTACCATCCTGACACCCTACAACCTGGAACAGGGACGTTCACAGTACCGTCAGTGTTGGGTACATTACATGATACTGATAGTAGGCGATAGTACCATCCTGACACCCTACAACCTGGAAAGATAGTACCATCCTGACACCCTACAACCTGGAACAGGGACGTTCACAGTACCGTCAGTGTTGGGTACATTACATGATACTGGTAGTAGGCGATAGTACCATCCTGACATCCTACAACCTGGAGCAGGGACATTCACAGAGAGTGCGCAAGTTGGGTTCAATGTTGTTTTGAAAAGTATTTGGTAATATCACGATGTGTCAGAATGATGTCGGAGGTTTGCCCAATGTGGTGTAGGTCTTAGACGTTTAACACTTTGGCATCTTCCCGAGGCAAGGGAGTTAACTGACTATATTAACTGGCAGTTCCCAGTCAAGACCATCTGATCGATAATAAAGACCTATACTGTAATATAACAGGCTACCTTGCGAAGTGCAACAGATCACTTTAGCACCTTGATTAAAGACACGATTTTGCAAAATATATGTCGACGCCCGGTTGGCGGTATATATGCTTTGCAAATCCTTCAGTCGACCGAAATCTTCACATTGAAATCCATGTTGTTTACGAACTGGATGTCTAGATCGCTACGCGATTTTGAATGGACTATGCATAGACTCATTCGGCAAGGGTGGAAACTGGACTTTTATAGTCCAGTCCTCACACTCTATGGCCTGGAACACCCTGGATGCTAACAGGAGTGTAGGTAAACTCAGTCAACTTACAACATAATTGGAGTCCGGTCTGACAGCAGCACACCAGACCCACGATGTCTGATCTCCGATGACCCCAAGCTTGACCCCCTCCTTGGTGTGAAGACAGCACTGTTTGCTTGACCCCCCGACCACCACATACTCCCCCCTGGAGAACCAACTGACACAGGTGGGGTCATAGCCAAGGGTGCGGTCCTTGCCGATCTGAAACGTGGAGGTACAATCAACAGACAATACGTGATTGAGGGGCCTTGCTAATCTGAAACGGACATACAATCAACGGACAATACATGATTGAGGGTCCTTGCCAATCTGAAACGGACATACAATCAACAGACAATACGTGATTGAGGGTCTTTGCCGATCTGAAACGGACATACAATCAACAGACAATACGTGATTGAGGGTCCCTGCTAATCTGAAACGGACATACAATCAACAGACAATACGTGATTGAGGGTCCTTGCTAATCTGAAACGGACATACAATCAACAGACAATACGTGATTGAGGGTCCTTGCCAATCTGAAACGGACATACAATCAACGGACAATACGTGATTGAGGGTCCTTGCTAATCTGAAACGGACATACAATCAACAGACAGTACATGTTGAGGGTCCTGAAACATATGACAATAACTGAACAACACATGACATGACATGACACAACACATGCAACTCTATCTATTTAGTATTTCCACACACAAGGTAAAGATTACTGAAGAGTTACTCAGTACTGGCTTAATGTCACTTTAAACAGCTCAGTCATATTCCAGCCTGCCAGCTTGGAATGGTCATTCCACCGTGATGTAGGCTGTAGATGTTTACACTTTGGTGAAAAACAATGGATGAAGGTACCATGGATTACAGTAAGAGAGGACTGGATCCATTCTGTAAACTGTAGTACTGACCTGTTTGCCTGACAGCTGGTAAAAGGAAAGCCTCTGTCCCCAGTCAGCTATTGCCAGAACGTCATAGGACTCATCCCTGGAACAGTAGGCATCAAACATATGTATTTGGTATGGCACTTCGGCTAAAAGTACTGATCAGTACTTTGTTGTGTTCATTGTATTTTTGGTTTCTTCGATAACACTGTGCACTTATGGATACCAACTTCTTTTATTCTTTGTCAGGACATTTCAGAGCTACGTCTTCCTCCTTCATCAGGTGAACGCTGGTGAAGGAGGAAGAAGTGTCATGTATTCATGTTCTTCCAACTTAAAAATGCCCAGCAAAGTGCAAATGGCACCTGACAGTAGAGCCAGTTGGAGTATAGGAGTGTAGGAAACACATTGGCTGATGTGATGCTAAAGAATTGCCATGGGATTAATAATCATTGTCTCATCACTATTTTATAACAAGCACTACCAGGTCAATTACAATCATAGAAAAGTACCATGAAAGTTTGTGTCCCTTAGTACAGAAACTGTGTTAGTATGTAACCTTTAGTCTTATGTATTACTAACTTGATAACTTTGTAAGCTTGTATCTACAAAGAAGAAGTCAAGTGCCCCAAGTTTCCAGTGATATAGGAAGTGACCATCTTCCCGAGTTAACTGACAATAAGTTTCCACCCTTGCCAAATTAGGCCTGACTTATTTGGCTGGAATAACGAGTCAATTGACAGTCCAGTCAAAATTGTGTAACGATATCGACATCCGGTTCATATACTGCCATGCAGATTTCTGTTGATTGCAGGATTTGCAGAGCATGTGTACTGTCAACTGGGCATCAACAGATATTCCAAATATTTTCATGTCTTTAAACAAAGTGCTCTTAATCTGATGAACTTTGCGAGGTAAAAAATGTTTTATTACAATAAAGATCAGATCATCTCGACTGGGTTCTGCCCTTTTCTTTGCAAATGCAAGTGATATGAGACATGGAATCTGACTGGTAAATAGGAGGGACATAGAAGAGACATAACTCGTAATAGCCACTGGTGGCACTAGGATCGAGCAACGAAATTCCAGCTTAGCCCGGCAAGGGTAGACACTGGACATTCATAGTTAGTCAACTCCCTTGCCTCGGGAAGACGGGAAGCGACCTACCTACTGGGGTTCCAGGACAGAGACCACACCGGGGCAATGTTAGCTCCGGGTCTTTCAATCTTCACTTTTTCCTCTCCTCCCTGCAAATAATAAATACAACATCACAATACATTCTTTTAATCAATTTGATACCTATAAATTACTTAAAAATAATTTGACCCAACATGATAGCATTTTAAATTGAAAGAAATCTGAACCATTTGCTAATATCAGTATTTGAAAGAGCATTCTGTCAAAATGATGCATGTGACTAAATCACTTGGTACACCATTGTTGTTCTCTATATCTGAGCCTAGAAAGACCCAACTGTGTTCCTGATGACTACCTGGCCATTGTGTAAGAAATAATTAAGAGCCATGTGCTAAAGTCAGTACTTAAATGACCTACGTTTTAAGATTGTGAACTTAAAACCATTGGTACTCCACTGCTGCTATTGTTTGATTGGCGACTAACGTTTGTTTTGTTTGTTTGTTGTTTTACGTCACACTCAGCAATATTCTGGACCAGACAATCCACTGATTGACATTATGAGTATCAATCCATGCAATTAGGATACAATGACATGCATCAAGCACGTCAGCAA
Source organism: Haliotis cracherodii (assembly GCF_022045235.1). Lineage (NCBI taxonomy): Eukaryota > Metazoa > Mollusca > Gastropoda > Lepetellida > Haliotidae > Haliotis > Haliotis cracherodii. The sequence goes on along the minus strand of NW_027266319.1, from coordinate 50,895,508 downwards.
GCATGACCACCCGATCCTGTTGGTTGCCTCTTACGACAAGCATAGTCATTTTTTATGGCAAGCATGGGTTGCTGAAAACCTATACTACCCTGGATCTTCACGAGTAGGCGACTAACAAGTGCCTACCTTGTTCCTGATGCTGACCAGGCCATTGTACAAGCCCAGGGCGAGGTACTGTCCATCATTGGTCCAGCTGCAGCAGGTCACGCGACTGCTCACTTTATGCTTGGACACAGACTTCTGCTCCGGAGACCACAGACCTGTGAACATACACATGTTTACTTTAATGCTGTAAACTTTCCAGCCGACTAACCCAAACATGTTACTGTACATCTTTCCCAGTAGATTCTAAATGTTAAAAATGTGTTGGTAGATGTAAAAGTACCATGTTAACCAGTGTAAAAGAATCTTATTAGACCAAGCTTTAGACTCAAGTCACAGAGTGGGTTTGTCGAGGCAATCTTAGAGCTAAATATTTGGCCCTAAGTTTGCATCCTAAATCGGTCAAATGGTGAATGAGGTTTAAGTGAGTGAGTTGTGTTTAATGCTGTTTTTGACATTATTCCAGTTATATTGCAGTGGGTCAGCTTAATGTGGGAGGAAAGCCCAAGTGATGCAGGTCTCAAACGTTTACCACTTCGGTGAAGCCCACAAGCACGAATATGGTGCTGACAAACCTAGAAACATAATAGGGTCGAACCGGGGTTCAAACCCCCAATCATAGGTTTCTGGTGTGTCCAAGGGACGTAACTCTGCACAGCGAATTGCGGCGCCTTTGATAACTGTGCCCCCTGTGCCCCTTGACTGAGGATTACAGGAAAGGTAAAAGGAAATATTGAAAATTTTACAATGAATTGTATATTTATATACTTTTCCTATCATACTATGCATTTCACCCTAGAACAAGTTTCTCACCCCAACACATCCCAGACGTCACCATGGTCACCTACATAAACAATGAATCCTAAATTCTGTGCGACCTGATTTTTTACATGACATCCCCAGTATACTCATTCTTTTTCTAAAGTGTACCGGCTGGTGTAACTTTGATGCGTGGTTGTGTGTGTGTGTGTGAGTGTGAGTGTGTGAGTGTGAGTGTGAGTGTGAGTGTGTGTGTGTGTGTTAGTGTGTGTGTGTTAGTGTGTGTGTGTTAGTGTGTGTGTGGTTAGTGTGTGTTAAGATCAGTAAATAAATAACAATTTATTGTAAAATATTCCAATTATTAAACTTATCCTATCTCACACTTTGCATTTATCCCACAGTTGGAGAGTGGGGTGCAGATACCTTAGCCTGTAGAAGGACCTCAACCATGAGACGTACACGGGGAAGCTGGTTCTAAACTATGATCCAATCTGATGATTGTCACAATTTTTTGTTTCGTAATGGATAGAATGGGTTACTTCTTTTAAACCCCTTTGTGCTACCAGGACAGATGCAACATAATATCGGGTAACTTATGTGCTCTGTGTTTTCGCACAGAACATCGATCTACTGAACGACCAAGTAGCTTTGAAGTAGGATATTATTAAGCCTATTAAGTCACAAATTGTAATCTATGCCGTGTATGAGAGGGGGTGAATCACCCCTTCTTCGATTTTTAAGTTCCACAAGATAGTCCTCACACAATACACCTGACTGACATAAAGTGGGCCAGCTTGGCATCTCTTTTGATGCTTCGAAAAAGTTATCAATCACATCTGCAGAGTCGAGTACGTTTAGAAGAAGAGGGAATGATCTACCATACCATACAGATGTAGGACTTCTAAATAACTACTGAGATAAACATGAAGTTTGGGACACATTTATACAAATAGCAGCATCTCATCATGATCATGGCAACTTCCATGATGAAGATATAAAATCTTCAGACAAATATATAAACCCTCCATTGGGAACACAAGTCTGGGAATCTGACTGAAAGAATAATAAACAAGTGAAATAGATTCAATTATTCATTTCTGTATTTACAACATACAACCCATGATTCTGAGAATGCTGGTTGAAAGACCAAAGAGATGCAGGTCTTAGACGTTTACCACTTTTGTGAAACCCATGGGTATGGTGCTGCCAAACATAGCTTAAATTTTCTGAAGCTTTCTTAAAGGTAAATTCTTAAGGCTTTACAGTAAATCCTTAAAGCTCTCACTGGCCACAGTGAAAGGTCTGCAATATCGTCAGGACCCAATACCGAGGAAAGAGGAGGGATAGTAAATAACTGGTCCGGCTGCCCAGGGAGTTGGTTCATAGCAAAAAGGTCCAAATATAACTCTAGAAAGACTTTACCATGGAGTTGTCATTTGAAACAAACACTATCAATATCAAGAACATGGATCTCACTGATGCGTGCTGCCGTAGCTAACGCTAGTAGGAAGAGTGATTTGAGAGTGACATGCTCAAAGTTGGTTTGAGCTAACGGTTCATAAACTTCGAAAGATAAATGACGTAGGATGACGTTGAGATCCCAAGCAGGTGGCCTGAAGTGAGATGATTGGTCCCCAAGTCTGTAAGATCTAATCAACGCTTGCAGCTCTGCTACCATGGAGATCTTTCATCCTGGTTGTGGCAATCCCAGAGGCAACAGTGACTAAATAAGTAGCAAGTGTAGATCCCTTCAGCTTAATAATTCCTTTTAGAAGGCAAATGCTGAAGGACTCAGCTATTTTTTGAGGTGATGCAGTGATCAGAGGTGAAATATCCAAGATTTGTCCAAGATCCATGATAACGTTCCAAAGCCTTCCACTTATGATCATACGGAGCCTTTGTGGAAGTGTGAATGTGCATCAGTTCTAGCCACTCTCTGTGAACATGCCTTATCTAAGAGAGACTTCTGGAGATGGGCCCGACACAGGGATGGAGCATGTCCGGTGACAGATTTAGCTGCCTTGAGTTTTATTTGACTTTTGGGCGGTGAATCAACATCTCACAGACAAAAGGCGCGACCAAAAGCAGTCAAAGGTGTTTGGTGTCCACTATCTTCTGCAGGAACCGAGGTAGAAGGCCTGTTGTGGGATACGCATAAACTTGGAGACCCACCCATGAGATGGCTAGTGCATCGTGATACCATGCCTGTGGATCCAGTATGGGGGATATATGGGCGGGGTAATGCATCTACACATACCCTGAAAGAGTTGATTAGTTTGAAGAACTGGATCTTCGCTCGGGATGCTGACTTAGTTGACCCCTTCTTGTTGATGTACCATACCACCAATGCATTGACGATTAAGTGATGAGTCAGTGCTAACAGCTTCAGGAAGACACCTTCGCAGACTCCCAGAGCCACCACCAGAGGTGATGGTGTAACGACATCAGAGCCCACTTGCACAAAGCGATCTTAGCGCTAAGATGATCGTAACTCCCATACTTTAACATAGGCTTACAATAGTCATAGCACTAAGACCGCTTTGTGCAAGTGGGCCCAGGAGTTCTTGCCACTGTCGGAGAGGTAAAGATTGTTTGAGTGCCAACAGGATGGTCTCCAGCTTTGACACATTCACATTTTATTAGCTAACCTAGTTGATGAAGTTGTGAAGTTCATAAAGGTAAGTTGGTCAGTATGGGCTTGTATGCAATTGTCAATGTAGGCTTCGAAGATAATCACTTAATCGTGAAGGAATTGCATAAATGGTTTTGTGATAGGGTGAATAACCACATGGCCATAGAAATTCCAAATGGCAGCACCTCCCATGGATAGTGCATTCCTTGGAATATAAAGTGGAGGTACCGACGATGGTCCCCATTAATGGATAAATGAAGGTATGAGTCTTGGAGATCAAGGGGGACCATGAAAAACCAAATAGGTGACAGAAATAGAATAAGGTGGGTAGCCATAAAACTAGAACTGACCTAAGAGGGAATGTGGAACGCAGTAGAGCCATCTTGTCCAGGGGATAAACACCAGAGAGGTCGACGGGCCCATCCAGGGTATTGGAGAATCAGTGGCATCGGTGATCAGTGACATGTTGGGCTACAACCTTGGACCAAAACTGTGAGTGCCGGCGACATCTTCTAAGGCTACATCACGGAGGTAGGGGGCTGGCAAAGGCAGTGTCAGATCTCCAAGAACAGCCTTCTGTAAGCAACTGGATGGAACAGTTATACTGTGAAGAGCCATGGTAAATGCTATCGCCCTGATCTCGTGTGGGTTGATAGCCTTGGGGGAGGGTCCAATCCGGTGGCTTTATAAGCTTGCAGGATGACTGCCCGGAGCCACAGGAAAAAAGTATACTCACTGGGCATAATAAACGCTCCTAATCCTCGGCACCCACAATGGTCGAGGGGGGAGGGGATAATGAATGATCTATCAGGCTGTCCTGGGAGTTGATTCTTTACATCCCAGCATGGCCCATGATGAACGGCGTCCTGAGTACTGCATTCGAACTGGACACTGGAGGCGTCAAGGGCGTGGAGTGTTTAAGACCATATTCAGATCCAACACAGGCGGTCTGAACTTGGCTTTTTGGTCTTCAAGACGGAATGAGCGCAGCAAACCCTGTAGTTCAGAAATTTTCGTCATACCCCGATCGTCAAGGATGGCAAGAACGGACTTGATGGCGACCAGGTATGTGGAGATGGTAGAGCCTTTCAACCGACGGGTGCTGCGCAAGGACAGAAGGAACTGAGCCAGGAACTGCGGTGACGCTGTCATCGGATCCTGGTGTTTGTCTGAACAGAATGCCTGGAACGAGTACCATTTAATCATCATACAGTCCTCGTGTAGATGGACAGTGGGCTGAAGCTATAGCCTTGGCCGCTCTAGGCGAATAACCCTTGGCTTAAGGAGCTTTTCTGCTGATGTGCCAGGCATGCAGACGAAACCGTGCTGGTTTTAGGGTGTGGCAACTGTCTGTGTGGGTGGAGAAAAAGGTTGGTCCACACCGAAAGTTCCATGGGATTGTCTGTGGCGATGTTTCGGAGGTCGACAAACCAACTTCTGGCCGGCCTCCAAGGCGCAACCAAAATCAGTGTCAGGTGCCGAGTGGCCTGGATCTGTGAAGAACCTTGGGAGGGAGAACCAGAGGCGGAAAAGCGTACGCGTGTAATCCTTCCCAGGGAAATCTGAAGGCATCGACTGCCACAGTGGCTGGATCCGGCACCAGTGAAATGTAAGGCGACAGCTGGCAGTTCTGAGATGTGCCGAACAGATCGATGTTTGGGATGTCGATCGTTTGACATAGTCTGGCGAAGACCTCTGGGTGGAGCTTCCATTCGGTGGGAGACACCTAGTCCAGCCTGGACAGACCCTGTGCCAGAACATGCTCTCAACCTGGTGAGAGACGGGAAAGTACAGGTCCAGGCTGACCACCAAGTCGAGGAAGTGGAAGGTCTGGTTTAGCAGGGATGGAGAGTGGAGAGTACCCTGGTTCCTCAAACACCACACCAGGGTGACGTTGTCCAAGGACATGATCAACAGGGCCTGACCAGGTAGCTGGAGGCACCGGGAATTCTCTGCCAGCAAGTGACGTCCTGGATAAGCACTTTTATCTCGAAGCTGTTGCTGTGCAAATGGTGTTGATCTCCGGATCACAGTCGGTCACAACATGGGCTTGTGTGGGCAATCCCAGAACACTAGCCACTTTAGGGCAATCCCCAAGATAAGCTACAGGGGAGGAAAGATGACTTTCTGCAGATGACCTAGGTGCAGATTTAGGGCAATCCCCAATATAAGCTACAGGGGAGGAAAGATGACTTTCTGCAGATGACCTAGGTGCAGATATAGGGCAATCCCCAAGATAAGCTACAGGGTAAGATAACTTTCTGCAGATGACCTAGGTGCAGTATCCGTTTGTAAATTGACAGCACTGACAGTAGATATGAGAAGAGAAGCCCCTGATTGCACCAAGCAGCATTCAGTTGACAGCAGGACAACTGTAGCTGTAGTACCTTCATCCTCACTTGTACAGGGCACGGTATACGTACAGGTGTTGAGGCCATGTCATCCTCTACGTGGAACGGGGTAATGGCAGACGGATGGGAAGATATCCGTTTAAGTTTCTTAGCTGATGAAGGGTCATGTTCCATCTCTTTAGGTGTAGATTTAGAATGGCAATTGTAAGTTTGCTTTTAACATTTACGAATGTAAAGTCTGAGGTCCAACTAGGGTATGCACTGATCATGCTGATGACAACGCGCTTTATGAGCGCATCGGCCATGACAGTCACAACATCACGAGTGGGGGTCACACACAGAGAAAGCGTGTCTGCATAGGCTGTATCTGTAACCCATTTGCGGTTGTGTTTATTGAGACAGACTAACAACAAAAAGAAAACAAAATATGTGATCAGGTTGCACAGGATTCAGGCAGTGTTTGATCCATTGTTTAAGGTGGTGACCATGGTGATGGCTGGGATGTGTTGGGATGAGATGTTTTTTATAAGCTGGAAACTTGTTTTTAAGATTGCTTCCGCACTAGAATCAAAGAAGTATGAAATGCATAGTGTGAGACAGGAAAAGTTTAAAAATTATGACTGTTTCATTTACTTTACAAGTAATTTGAAGAATTCAAATTTTATGCTGGCCATTGAAATGCTGATTTCACTGATGGAGGTTTAAAACTGGAGTCTGTGAGTGTTGCTTACCAAAGTCACTGACTGCACAACTGGCAAGCTGGTGAGTCACTGGATTGTATGACATACACTGGATAGCATCATTGTGTCTGAAACAGAGAAACATTTCATCTGAGGGGGCATTTCAAAAGTCCAATATAGGAAAAAATAATCGTAGTTTCTTATATACTCGGATTCTGTGGTACCGTGGCATTCATCGTACAGCAGCACTTGTGATTTCTGGTAGTTCACGCGAGAAAAGCATCCAAGCGGATGTTTACCAATGTAAATCAGTAACCAGGAAGTAACCAAGCTTTGTGAACAATTTCAATTTCTGCGAAAGTTCTGTCTATTGTAAGTACGGATTGATTAACACGTTGATACTTACTTCTGGCATCTTTTTAATATTGCCTTACCCCCATCTATCAAAGCTACGATATAACCAGCCGTTTCCCAAGCGAACTTTCTCTATCAACTTGAACTATATCATCTGCATATTCCTGGTGGCGGAATAAGGTAAGTAACATAGTCTGCACATTTTTCCTATGTGGCCACAATTGTTTTGGAGATAATAAGGGCCATAGTTAAGTAACAACTGTAGTTTGTGACTAGTGGATTAATTTCAGGTTAGAACTTAACACTCGCCCACTAGCCCGGGGCTCGTACAAATGCCTAGGGGCTAGTGCAAATTTCCAAATTTCAACATTGTTTTAACATTATAAGTGCACGTTATGTTTACCCATTGCTAGTAAAGCTATTGAGTTTAGTTCTAACCCTGGATAAATGTTAATTTCCAACCCCGGTTCATCATGTTCATATATTGCTTACGTGTATTTAAGAATGCCCTCCAGTTTACTTGTCCAGATGATGACACTCTTGTCAGCTGATCCTGAGGCGAAACGTTTTCCATCTTTAGCATATGCAACACAGTAAACAGTGTCCTTGTGCCCCTTGAGAGGCTGGATCATTGTACCATCGTTGGCATCATACACTAACACACGGTTTCCCGCTGCTACTACCAGCTGACTGCCATCGGACTTGAAACACACGCTCCATACACTGAAACAAAAACATTACATAAAGAATGTTTTAAACAACTTTCATAATTAAGGAATCTTGTACCAAATGTTATATTTGGGATAACACTTTCTCAGTGGCGATCGAACCCTTCAGCCACTGAGGCTTCCACAAAATGGAAGTCTGACAACTGGTTTGAATCCTGAATGGGACTCAAACAATAAATGTTATATGTTATTCCTCGGTTTATCCCAAATATAACATTTGTTTCAATTGACCACTTTCTTAAAGCCGCCATATATTCATTAATGCATCTTCCTCAATTTGATAATTACCCTGAACCAATTTGCTATATTAAGTCTGCTTACACAAATTTTACAATATTTAATCTGGTGTAGGTGTCAAAAGGTTTATGACAATACAACAAAGTGGATACTCAGCACTAATATGATTCAGAACATCCGTGATACAACTGTTGGTTGTACAGCTGTCAGTGTAAACATGATGTCACACACGCGAAACATTGCATATGGATCTAGATCCTTTGAGGTACAAAACACTGATATAATTTTTGTTTAAGAATTGACTTTCCCTTTGTGTGAGTTCATTGGAGTTTAAACCTTCATAGAGTGAGGGCCAAACTGTATGAACGTCGGAGTTATTAAGTTATATAGAGACTCTGAATAGAGGGAATTTGTGGAATGAGATTGCTGTCAAGACTTGTCATTACACCCCATAAGATGTACTATAAATCTAACATCAGTTTAACAAACATCTCCTTTAAGAAATAAAATAATGTTGATTCAATCAATCAATCACGTTCATACTTCAAATGATGGATGCAGCCGATTCCCTGGTAACCAACCAAACAATTTATGATGTCACAAACATCTAGAAATATGAATAATTGAAATCAAATTATGCTATGTGAAAAAAAATGAAAAATACCATTGTTCTATCTTATCCTTGTCTTGAACTTTATCTACCCATGTCGGTACAGCCCTCATCTTTTCGTAAAACACACTCAGCACCTATGCTGTCGGTGTTTGGAATTCAAGTCCAGCGCGCATATCAAAGCGCATATTTTTGGGTTTCCGGTTTTAAGCATCCGGTTCTCAGAACTTGAGTAACTGATTACCCTAATAGAACAGTCTTAATATGTACAATACATACAAAGATATATTGCAAATGCGAGGAACGAATTAAGTAGTGTCTTATCGTTCCCGTGTAGAGATAATAATGTATATGAAGACGAGGCACTTGTATTATCAACCCTGTTAGCTTCATTTGCCAAATAAAGGGGCGTAACTCCTTTCGGTAAAGCACCTGTCTTTTGTCCCTTCGTCATTTACCGGAAGTTTTCCTTGGGTCAGTGGAGAGATTCTCCGGACTATTTTAATTCATTTTGATATTTCTTCTGGTACATTATCAAAACGGGTCTATTGTATACTGTGTTTCGCGAAATTGATGTTTGGTATACATTCAAAAAGAAAACGTGCGATGTGATGGATTTGAAACACCGACAATTTGCCAATCAAAGTGGGAACTAGCAGGTCACTGACATCGTCATGCAAATGGGTTGAGGATATTCTCAAAGGCCCATGTTTGTTGTGTAAGTAAACCATTTCACCTATTTGAATAAACCTAAGATCATACCAAATATCACAGCAACACGAATATGATGAACCTTAGAATTATTGTTGTTTTAGAGAGGCTTTATGATGAAATGTAAACAATATAAGGCATAGTCTAATTAATAATCCATGACACAGGATTTGCCACAGTTCACGTTATAGGCCTTTTATCAAAAAATATATAAAATAAACATGGTTCTCATGGTTGTCCATTAGTATTGCAGCAGTTGATCATTTTATGGTGCTAATGATCAATTTGTCAGTGTTTGATTAAAGGAGAATAAAATGTCACATCACATAATCACCCATGCATAGAATGATCCAGAATGTCAATTGTCTAATGTAAGGATTGATTATCACTAATCCGAGCATGTTGCTTATGTTATCCTGAGGGTTATTACAATTTTCTGATCATGCTGTGCTATATATTTAGTTCAGTCGTTATGGGTAGCAAATTCCAGAATATGACATTTCGTGGTTAGCTTGCAAGGTACAGTTCTAACTTAACAAAAGGGCAATCCCAAAAGGATGGCTGGTATCTTAAAAAAGATTTCAGATTTTGGTTGAAATAAAATCTGTCATTACCATGACTACACATAAAACTTTATTAGTAAGCTGCAGCACACAGAATGCTGTGAAATTTATATGTGGTCATACAAAATCATTGTTTTAGTGCATGATACATTGGTTGTTTTCTTGGGAGTTGAAGCAAGAAAACCTGCTTGTATTTGAATGTTTTAAAAACTTACTGTTTGTTTAACTATTGTTAACATGGATATGGATGAACTGACAGCATGAATAAGGTCTTAAACTTTAAAAGTGACTCAGTTCCGATTGCTGAACAAACCCTAATTCAAGGTGCTGACCCAAAGTATTTTCAGGTGGTATATTCAGCAACCATGACAAAATGAGGAACGCCCATGAGAACATTTACCAAACAAAACAAAAGTGTACAGTAGTTCTCAAACACAACTGTAACGGTTTAAAAAATATACTTATATGAAAAAAAAGCATGTCTTCTACAAAATTATGAAATTAAAGCACAAATAGAAAATGAGTTCAAATGTAGTAAAGAGAGATATATGTATGTACATGTTTTTTTTCATTTGTTGAAATTTGGGACTGACAAATATTAGGGGGGGGACTGGCGGGAACACTGTAACCTCTGACAAGTCTAGCAATGTAGATCCTCTGACAAATCTTACCCATTACATACACATTAAATGAGAACTTAGTCTTCCTTACAGGTTTTAAAAAGATACAAATGTTACTGCAGTTTTGTAATACATTTTAAACAACAACAAAAAGTACCCCCCCCCCCCCCCCCATGACCAACCAAAAGAAACCTGCTGAGCAACAAACTTTTTTAACTCTTATTTCAACCTATTCAAGGTAAATTGATTAGCGAAAGGCTATAGACAATGATGAATGTGCATCTTGTATATTCTATTTGTTGTGTATTAAGGGAGGCCCAGGACAGGTGGTAATTATGCCATCAATTAATCTGTCACTAATGAGTCTTGGTTTGTGCAATATGCATGAAATATACATTTGGTTTACAGCAATCAGGACCCCTGATTGGCTAGTGTTTTTTCACTAGACTTAGAACAGATCTGCTTCAGGGTTTCCGTCTGTCTACTGATAAAAGTGGTAGTCCGCAAGAAAATGCCCCTCTTGGACATACAGACTTTAGTTTGAACTCTGAATGTGTGGCAGGAGAAATACACTGTTATTATTCCACTGGGGTTTTTTTTGTTTTGAAAATGCACTTTTCTGTTAAGTGTATGTTTGTCAGGCTTGAGAAAGAATACCCCCAATTCCTGCATCATTAATGTCTCAATGTTATTCATTGTGTAGTTGTTGTGCATATATTCAAACACAATTTCAATCTGTGACTTTAGCCACTAGTCTGAAGCCCAAGTCTAGTGAAATTCTGTTCAGTCAAGTACAGCTTATAAAAGTACATTTAAAACTGAAATCTACTGAAAATAATGGCAACAGCCATGTTTGGGGTACTTGTAGTAGTAGTTTGGATCAGACAGCAATTTTCATGATTGTGTTCTGTTTTAAGTTAAACTGCATCGTGAGACTTAAGAAGTTGCTGGCCCGGTCTAAACACAATTAAAAGGACAGTATGTCAACGGTTCTGTGTGTTTTTAAATCATGAAATAATTTCCGAGTGTGCTGTCACATGCACGATTCAGTTCTAGAACCACAACAACAGAGCTATGCACAGCAAAGCCGACCATGCAAGCGCTATGCAGCGTAAACTGGCTTCAATAATATTTTTATCAAATGCAAATTAAAGGGAATATTTGTGCGTCTCTTACGGATGAGTTCCAAAATACTAAATGCCTGTTTGATTAGAAGCCAGTGTTTGTATGAGCCTAGGTTAATATAAATATGCCTAGGTCGTATGAAACCAGTCACTCTCCTATGCAGAGTTCCTTACCTTTGTCACATCTTTCACAGTCCATTCTTGTGTTTTTCATCTGTTTCATTTTGTACAAGTCTACACATTTAGATAAACATAACTTTAATTGAGAAATTTAATCTTGAAACAAGAAACTGATTTCCATTTGCGTATCTATCTTCTACATGCCGTTATTGAAGCCCTACAGAGAGCTAGCAATATGGTCACTTTGAGCATTTTAGAGGTGTAAAGCTATAGTGTCATGCACCTCAATATCACAGTTTTAGTAGTATGTCTATATAATTATGCTAAACAATATGCAAAGTGCACTGAAAGGTTTGCATTAGGCGTGTTTGTTTACAAACAAGCCTACACCGTCACTGGAGCAGAAAGTTCTCTTGTGGAATAAAGCAAGCAGAGCAGAGTAATGTTGGGGGCTATTGACTATTGTTTACAAACACTGCTTCAGAACGGACGACGTCTTGTCCCTTTAACATGTTTAAGGTCACACAGGGAAGCCCGCTAAGTAGCGATCATTTTGGTAGCCAAATGCGACTTAAATCTATGATTGGCGACTAAGTTTATCTACTGCTCGAAAACATAACTGGCAACAAAATCTGTTTAAGATATCTGTTGGCTCCTAAAAACTTAGGTTTGATTCCTAAAATATTCATGTTAGGAGCCGCTTGGCTCCCTAACAAAGAACAAACTTAGAAGGCTGCAGGGCTCGATTTAAGGAACTAGATATAGCTTGCACCTGGTGTATGTTGGCATCACAACCTTGTTGCACAAGACTAAACCATGTTGCACTCATAATGGAACCTGTTAACTATAAACGAATATACCCAGACTACCTCAGTGTCGTTAATATTCTGGTATTTCCAATTCTCTGGCAAGATTCACTTATACATCCCAAACATTCTCTTGCTTTCTTGTTATTATAAGATTCACCTGATAAGATTCATTTGATGACGTCAAGCCCAAAGGACAATGTCAAATCACACATAACACTGGAAATATTGATGTAGTATGGTAATTTACTAAATAATATGTTTTAAATTCAAAGACTGAATATTGATGTGGTACAGTAAATAATGTTTTGAAGTCAAAGATTGATGTTGTGTAGAAAACTTTCCTAGTAAGTGTCACAAATTTGAAAATTTTGAGGTGTACTGGGTGCATGTAGAAATAAATAATAGGTTGCATTTTTCAATATGCAGTTGCACTGTTGCCTGTTTTATATGGTTAAATCGATCCCTATCATAAGAAACTAATTTTCAGATTTTCATCCAAACATTTCAAAATTGTAATCTTGGTGATGTTGTAGGCATTTTTTTATATATATTAACAGACTGTTCCGGGCATCTCTATGATTAAACATTCATGCTTCATGTGAGATTCCGGTATGAAACATACTCATGTTGACATACGCTCGAAATACTGACAAAGAAACGTGAAATTCTCACACCATATTCTTGATTGCTATTGCAGGATGTCTGGAAGAAGCAGCAGTGTTTTGTGTTGAAGTTCGTCATATCGCCAGGTCATAATGTCAGGTGAAAGTACAACAGAAAACATTCCACTTCAGCCGAGTACATTATCAAAAGTGTTATCAGAGGAACTGTCCCTGGATTCATACTTAGATGCGCAGACTATAGAAAAAGATGTGCAGCTTGACGAGGACAGCAGCGACCTAACCAATCTAGAAAAACTACCTGATGTTGTTGATGATGCTATAACGGCGGCTGTAGAGGCAGCGGAGAATGTCCAGGCTGCTGAAAACGATGAAGTTGAAAGTATAAACTTGCAGGAGTCGGATCTGAATCTCCCGGATGCAGAACAGTTAAATATACCGGAGGATGAGCTAGGACTGCCTGAGGATGATGATGAGGAGGAGGATGATGGAGGGAGTGAAGCTTCAGACGAAGAATCAGAAGAGGAGTCAGATGAAGAAGATGATGAAGAAGAAGAAGAGGAGGAGGAGGAAGAAGAGGAGGAAGAGGCTACTGAAATAGAGCCTCCACCTGATTTAACTAGCATCATTGATGGTCCTGAGCCAGTTGCCATGGATACGGACCTGGCAGCAGCTCTGCCGAATGACCTTGAAACTGTGCCGATGGAGAGTGTTCCAAGCACGAGTGAGGTGAAGGAGAAAACCGCAAAGAAGGGGAAGAAGAGGAAGAAAAAAACAAAAGGAGAAAAGAAAGCTAAGAAGGCGAAAAGGAAATCTGGATTTAGGAGAAAAAATATCAGGTTTGTCCACTTTTGATTAAACAGATCATTGTTTGTAAATATTTTGTGCATGAATATATGTAAGAGATTGTTGTCTTTGTCAGTTAGTCTAATGGTACAACACCTTTCTTAACTCTGCCATGTTGAACAGTCTACCTGGCTGAGTAGGTCACCATCACCCTTTGCTTTTTGTAAGAGGCAACAAAATTAAAGTGGATTGTCAGGCTCTGTGACCTGGTTGATCTGATATCGCCACTATGACATCACACCCCGATTGTGTGGGACCATTCATCATGTTGTCAGGCAGTGTAATTTCCTAGAAAATGTGTTTTAACATTGGGAGGAAGAGTTGTCCACCTTAGACCATAATGTTTCATATTGAGCTTGGTTTGACTTCGGAGTTGCCCTTGACCAGTAGGAGGTGTTTTTGTTTTCGTTTTACAAGCAATATGGCCGCAGCCAATTTTGCAAAGTATTGATAATTAAAAAAATACCAAGATTAAATTGAGAACATACTTTCTTGTACGAATATCGTTCATTGTGAGTCACCGCATGCTGGCTTCTACTGAAATGTATCTTCCAGCTCTTTTTGTGTGTATTCAGCTTGGCCAAGATTGATTCTAATTCCTCTCATTGTTACTCATCGTGTTAAACTGTTTTTTCTGGTCCAGACCAATTATTTATAGGCTGCTCATAGTAAGCTGGTATATTGTTGAATACAGTGTAAAACCACGTTCAGTATGTCGGGGCACATGGTCTAATCATGTTTCTCTGGTACTGCTCAGGTCTATTATCAAAGAAGATGAACTGGATGCAGAGACTCTGGCCGCCCAGAATGAGGAGTTTGAGAGGAAGAAGCGTCTCCAGGAGATCCAGAAGACTCTGCTAGCCAAGGCCCAGGGTCAGAAGGCCGAGGAGAAGGACAAGGACTCCCAGCTGAAGTCACTACTACAAGGTAACTATAGTTACCACACATCTCTACTACAAGGTAACATGGCCTGGGCCCCGTTCCACATAGCGATCGTAGCCCTACGACAGTCATAAATCTATGTTAAAGTATGGGAGTTACGATCGTCTTAGAGCTACAGTCTTTTTGTGGAACGGGGCCCTGGCTGGAATGTGAAATAGCACTTAAAGCTAGTCATCATTTTGCTGGAATGTTGCTTAAAAACGGCATACCCCCTTCAGAGCTTCAGATAACTTTTGAGCAACTGAGTTTTTACTCTTGGGTTTCTATTTTAATTGTGTTATTACATTTTTCTTTGGGTAACCAATACTTTTTCACTAATCTATTCATCAATATATTGCGTTTTTCCCCAAATTAGCATGATTAGAACATTTTAAGATTTAAAAAAAAAAGAAAAAAACTGTTTTAGATGTATATAACTTGTAACTATTAGCTCGTAATTGTGTTTCGAAATTTAGCACCTTTGTACGTATGCTGAAAAAACTTTATTAGGAATTTACACAAGCTTTTTTTATTCCTTTGAGTTTTTCATTTAATTCACGTGTTTCTGTATGCAAGTTAATTGAAAGTAATTGGGTTTTGAATATTTTGGGGGGTATTTTACGCAAATACGCTGCTTATCTGTAGCTCTGCTACCTTGCTCATTGACTGAATAACTCATCTGTTATGTCCTTGACATGGAATTGGCTTGATGGGAGATCTTCAGCATGATCAAAGGCTTGGGTATGACAAGAAACATGGTTGGTTATCCCTGAATCAGGACCATGATGACTGTTACTAAACTATCACATACACCAACACCTAATTTACACCTACATCCACTCCACTCCACTCCATTCCACTCCGCCACGCCACGCCACGCCACGCCACGCCACGCCACACCACATTCTACACCACACGCCAGGCCACGCCACACCACACCACATTCTACACCACACCACGCCACGCCACGCCACGCCACGCCACGCCACATTCAATGTCACACCACACCACGCCACATTCAATGTCACACCACACCACGCCACGCCACGCCACACCACATTCTACACCACACCACAACACACCACACCACACCACACCACACCACACCACACCACACCACACCACACCACACCACACCACACTCTACTTGGTTGTCGCTGTTGCAGCTGCGGAGGAGGAAGCCACCAAGAATGACGAAGTTGTGATCCTGGACGAGGAGGACAAGAAGTCCGAGCCAGAGAAGGAGAAAGGTAATTTGGGTTGTGTGACTTATGTCAGCTTATTAAATCTGTGCACCTCCATTCTGTTGATCATGTTGTTGATAGTTATCAAACAATAATTATGTACATATTTTGTTGTTGTTGTCATCTATACACGATCATATGACATGTTGCTTGTGGAAACCCATAGAGTTAGAAACATTGGAACCTGTGCTTGGCGTAAGAGGTGACTTAATGAATTGATTGGTCGGGCTCAGTTATTGTTAGCTGTGTAGATACCGTATTCGACATAATAAGCGCCCCACTCTAATAAGCGCCCACAGCGATATTTGCTAATATATTGGCAAGTGAACAATCCCAATTAGCACCCTTTCCGATGGATCAATGTACACAAGACTTATCTATTCGTGTATAATACGCACTCGTGTGTTATATGCACCCTTAATTATGGGCAATTAAATTCTGGAAGATATATCTGTCGTATATAAACAGTTCAGGCTGTCAGCATAATCCACGAAATTTATCTTTCAACTCTGTTTTTTTCCACCAAAATAATATTCTAATAAGAGACCCCTATTTCTAATTTTGAGAGCGCCCTGTGCGCTTATTACGTCGAATACAGTTTGCTCGACATCAGTTCTGGTGAGGACTGTATGTTACCCCTGTGTGATATGACAGATGTGTTTTGCCTGTGTAGAAGAGATCGCCACCAGTTCTGATGATGCATGTATGTTACCCCTGTGTTATATGAGAGATGTTTGTGCAGATGTGATCGACATCAGTTCGGACGAGGACTGTATGTTACCCCTGTGTTATATGAGAGATATTTGTGCAGATGTGATCGACATCAGTTCGGACGAGGACTGTATGGTGGTGGAGGACAAGGAGGAGGAGGGCGAGGCAGAGGAGGAGGACATGAACAATGGAGGAGGACACATCGATGATGAACTCAACTGTGCGGACGAACAGGGTCGTGTTCAGGTCAACATCGGACATCCCAACACTGACCCTGACATCTTCCTCTCACACAAGATTGCCAAAAACATCAAGCCCCATCAGGTATGTGAAGATGAGTTGTAAAGGTGGCCGAGATTCTATGGAGTCTCTATACCTTTTGTAAGACAAGTGGTAAAATTTTTTAACTACATCTGAAAAAAGTTAAGACTGCTATAGCTGCAAGCTTAAAAACAAACATTAAAAACATACATTGATACTTTAGGGACCCACCATTTGATATCCTTGGGGGTAGGAGAGGGGGGGTGGGGGGAGGACTTTCTTTCTCAGAAAAAAAATCCCCTCCAAATGCTTTAAAAAAATAATAAGGTGTAGAATAGGTTCCAGCACTATATTGCTTGTGTTAGATGCCACTCATTGGGATCAGTCTTGGTAATATTGATTGAGTTTTATCCAATCAAATTAAAATCAAATCTTAGTTCTCGCTAACGCTAAACAAAGATCTAAGGACATCCCATTACGGATCATGTCAGGCCAACCTTTCGCAAACTTTGACCGACCAATGGAATGACTGACAAGAAGTCGACAATAGCCATTCAGAAGGCTGCTTTCTCATGCTTTATGGCACTACTTTCAAACTGGCGACTACACTTCGAAATATATTTTGACAAATTCTCGATCAAAAATTAAGAAACTGAACAAAGGAACATTTTAGAATGGCTAATAGATGGACTAGATTGTAGGGATTCAGTCCTTAAGACCGTAACTGTCATTCGGAATACCACTTTTCTGATCTGGTGAGCGACACTCTGATTGGTCGGATGAAAGGTTGTTCTGATTAGGCTGAAATGTTGCTTACTAGGTTTAAAACAAACAACACAAACAGAAGCAACAGATTTTACCTTTGTACATGCAGGGCTCAATTTAGCTATATATAACATGCACCAGTGCAACGCATTATTGAAAAATGCAACCTATTACATAATCTACATGCAGCAACTGCATGTCAAAGTTTGTCAATTTGTGTCAAATCAGATCTTAGTTTTGGCTACTGCTTAACAAAGATCTGAGGACATCCCATTACGGGTCACGTCAGACCGACCTTGCGCGAACTTTGACTGACCAATGGAATGACCAATCAGAAGTCAGCTTTCTCGTGCTTTACGGCACTAATTTCAAATTGGCGACTTCGCTTCGAAACATATTTTGACAAATTCTCGATTGCAAATTTGAAACCTGAACAAAAAAACATTTTGGAATGGCTAATAGATGGTCTAGATTGTAAGGATTCCGTCTTTAAACCTGTAACTGTCGTTCGGAATACCCCATGTTAAAGTTTTCGAGATTGCATGATTAGAAATCACATTCCGACTGTCACTTTCATGATCTGGTAAGCGACACTCTGATTGGTCGGATGAAAGGTTGTTCTGACGTGACCCCTAATGGGATGTCTTCAGATCTTTTTTTAGCGGTAGCAAGAACTAAGGTCCGATTTTAATGAGATTGGACCAGGGTGTAACCTGGTTTTATCTGATGCAACTAGGTTTTCATGTCGTCATGCACCTAGTGCGAGTTTCCTCACATCCGTTTCCTTACAACATGCCCTGTATTTGAAGAAAAGAGCTGCTCAGTGACGCTCATTGTTTGTGTTCAGATCGGCGGTGTGAGGTTCCTGTACGACAACCTGGTGGAGTCCCTGGACAGATACAGCAGCAGCAGTGGTTTCGGCTGCATCCTCGCTCACAGCATGGGGCTGGGCAAAACTATCCAGATGATTGGATTTATTGACATATTCCTGCGCAACACCAGTGCTAAGACTGCCCTGTGCATAGTGCCTATCAACACACTGCAGAACTGGATGAGTGAGTTCAATCACTGGGTACCGATCGAGCCGGTGCCAGAGTTCCCAGGCATGGTGCCACGACCGTACAAAGTCTACTTGATGAATGACAACTACAAGACGATGGTAGCAAGGGCTAAACTGCTTGGTAAGGAGGATAATGTTTAGTTAACTTTAGCTGCGATAAATCAGAAGCGTGGATGTATTTTTTGCTTACCTGACGTCGACCTTTGACAGAACTACAAACATTCTCTGCATAGCCAGTTATGCAGGTATTATTGTGTAAGTTAAAAGAAGTGGGATGATGCATCGATGCACCACAATTTTTACTTCTTGATACAAGTATCGATCACAATCGCTCACTAAGTTAAGAACATCGATCCTTACCTTAAATGTTTGCTTTGTAACTGTTACACCAAACACTAAAGTACTCACGGAAATGAAAAAAACCCTGTTTTTTCGACCTTAATATACAAAATATGTAAATATTCAAACAACTAAATTAGTACTAATTGGGCCGTGGCACAAATACAGCGTATCAAATGTTTTTATGCCTCTTTACATGTAAAAGTGTGTAAAAATGTGAATAAAACAGACTATTGTGAAACAGGGCATAACCAGGTGTAAGTAGATCAAGGTGACCTATGACACCTTGACGACAGGTGAGAACAGGTGCATAATGCCTATAGTCTGTTTCTGCTATGTCAATTTGGACTTAGTTTTATTTTGAATGTTGAAAGTGCTGACAAATTACCTCCTGTAAAGTACATTTTGTATTGTTCACTGAGATCAAACTAGCAAATCCAGACTAGAATTTTTCGAGTTGTTTTGTTATTTCGTATTTACAGCTACGTAACACTTTGTGTTGATTTTTAAATTGAGAAAAACAGTTTTTTTCCATTTCCGTGATTACTTTAGTTAGAAGTGAAAACGTAAATATTTTCATCCGTTCCGCCATACTTGACACTGGCTACTGTATATCATCAGTGTGTGATGTATTTGGCCATCTTGTCTATGAAAAGGATGGCATACGCTCCACAGATTAGAGCACATACAAGTATCGTGGTATTGAATCGTGAAAAGGGTATCATGATACGTATCGGATCGCACAGTTGGTGTATGGTCCCAGCTCTATAATCTAATGAACATCATTCGCGGATGTCGATTTAGGATAGACTTTGTTATTTCTTATCTGTGTTTGCCTTAATAGGTTGTATGGCTTTTCTGATCTGATATAATATATCTAGACAAATTCAGGTGAGCTACAGTTCCATGTGGCTGTTTCTTGCTGGAAACTTTCTCCCATCTGGGAGGGAGCAGGGATGGCAGGGTGTGTACATTCCGTGTGTGTTGTGTTTGTGTAGGTGAGTGGTCGGAAACCGGAGGAGTGCTACTGATGGGCTACGAGATGTATCGCCTCCTCTCCTCGAGGAGATCCATTCCCGCTAAACCAAAGAAATCCAGGAAAACCACAAACTCCTCCCAGTCACAGGAGCCCGAAGTGATCGATGTCGACGAGGAGGATAAAAATAAATTATTAATGACAGGTACATAATCATAGTAATAAAACTTGATATAGGTTAACTATAACATGCTGTTCTTTTCTCATTGCTGTGGTGTCTTAAAGGATATTTGTGTATGACAGTGCACCATGCACATCCTCTTGAATGAAAATGACAACACAGATACAGTGAGAATGACAAGATGCTGGGAGAGTTGCTGTCGGTTTTGGTATAATTTCCTGCATTGGAACAGGACTTTGGAGCCTCTTCAGTATGTGTTGCTGTTCATTTGCGTCTGAACCATGTTGAGTTTTGCAGATGATCTCTACACTTGAAGGGATAATACAAGTTGAAGACAAACAGTACCTTGATGTGTGTTTCTGTCATAAAGTACCTTGATGTGTGTTTCTGACATACAGAACCTTGATGTGTGTTTCTGTCATACAGTACCTTGATGTGTGTTTCAGACATACAGTACCTTGATGTGTGTTTCTGACATACAGTACCTTGATGTGTGTTTCTGACATA
Source organism: Haliotis cracherodii (assembly GCF_022045235.1). NCBI lineage: Eukaryota > Metazoa > Mollusca > Gastropoda > Lepetellida > Haliotidae > Haliotis > Haliotis cracherodii. Next base: position 50,874,677 of record NW_027266319.1, on the reverse strand, counting down.
CAGTACCTTGATGTGTGTTTCTGACATACAGTACCTTGATGTGTGTTTCTGACATACAGTACCTTGATGTGTGTTTCTGACATACAGTACCTTGATGTGTGTTTCTGACATACAGTACCTTGATGTGTGTTTCTGACATACAGAACCTTGATGTGTGTTTCAGACATACAGTACCTTGATGTGTGTTTCTGTCATACAGAACCTTGATGTGTGTTTCTGACATACAAAACCTTGATGTGTGTTTCAGACATACAGTACCTTAATGTGTGTTTCAGACATACAGTACCTTGATGTGTGTTTCTGTCATACAGTACCTTGATGTGTGTTTCAGACATACAGTACCTTGATGTGTGTTTCTGTCATACAGTACCTTGATGTGTGTTTCTGACATACAGTACCTTGATGTGTGTTTCTGACATACAGTACCTTGATGTGTGTTTCTGACATACAGTACCTTGATGTGTGTTTCTGACATACAGAACCTTGATGTGTGTTTCAGACATACAGTACCTTGATGTGTGTTTCTGTCATACAGAACCTTGATGTGTGTTTCAATCATACAAAACCTTGATGTGTGTTTCAGACATACAGTACCTTAATGTGTGTTTCAGACATACAGTACCTTGATGTGTGTTTCAGACATACAGTACCTTAATGTGTGTTTCTGACATACAGTCCCTTGATGTGTTTCAGACATACAGTACCTTGATGTGTGTTTCTGACATACAGTCCCTTGATGTGTTTTTCAGACATACAGTACCTTGATGTGTGTTTCAGACATACAGTACCTTGATGTGTGTTTCTGACATACTGTACCTTAATATGTTTCAGACATACAGTACCTTGATGTGTGTTTCTGACATACAGTACCTTAATGTGTGTTTCAATCATACAGAACCTTGATGTGTGTTTCAGACATACAGAACCTTGATGTGTGTTTCAGACATACAGTACCTTGATGTGTGTTTCTGACATACAGAACCTTAATGTGTGTTTCAGACATACAGTACCTAGATGTGTTTCAGACATACAGTACCTTGATGTGTGTTTCTGACATACAGTACCTTGATGTGTTTCAGACATACAGTTCCTTGATGTGTGTTTCAGAAATACAGTACCATTATGTGTGTTTCAGATATGTTTTCATCGCTGGTCAACCCAGGTCCTGATGTAGTGGTGTGCGACGAGGGACATCGGATCAAGAACAGCCACACGGGAATCTCTCATTCACTGAAGAACATCCGCACAAGGTAACATTAGTAGCATCAGGTCTTGTCTTGACTCGGAGGTGATCTCGAGGCAGAATATGTAGTGTTTTCTTTAACTGTAAGAAGAGTTAGGATCAGATGGTTACTCTGAGAGTTAGGATCAGATGGTTACTTTGAGAGTTAGGATCAGATGGCTACTCTGAGAGTTAGGATCAGATGGTTACACCGAGAGTTAGGATCAGATGGTTACTCTGAGAGTTAAGATCAGATGGTTACACTGAGAGTTAGGATAGGATGGTTACACTGAGAGTTAGGACCGGATGGTTACACTGAGAGTTAGGATCAGATGGTTACACTGAGAGTTAGGATCAGATGGTTACACTGAGAGTTAGGATCAGATGGTTACACTGAGAGTTAGGATCAGATGGTAACACAGAGTTAGGATCAGATGGTTACACTGAGAGTTCGGATCAGATGGTTACGCTGAGAGTTAGGATCAGATGGTTACACTGAGAGTTAGGATCAGATGGTTACACTGAGAGTTAGGATCAGATGGTTACACTGAGAGTTAGGATCGAATGGTTACACTGAGAGTTAGGATCGGATGGTTACTCTGAGAGTTATGATCAGATGGTTACACTGAGAGTTAGGATCAGATGGTTACACTGAGAGTTATGATCAGATGGTTACACTGAGAGTTATGATCAGATGGTTACACTGAGAGTTAGGATCAGATGGTTACTCTGAGAGTTAGGATCAGATGGTTACACTGAGAGTTAGGATCAGATGGTTACACTGAGAGTTAGGATCAGATGGTTACACTGAGAGTTAGGATCAGATGGTTACTCTGAGAGTTAGGATCAGATGGTTACACTGAGAGTTAGGATCAGATGGTTACACTGAGAGTTAGGATCAGATGGTTACACTGAGAGTTAGGATCAGATGGTTACACTGAGAGTTAGGATCAGATGGTTACACTGAGAGTTAGGACCGGATGGTTACACTGAGAGTTAGGATCAGATGGTTACACTGAGAGTTAGGATCAGATGGTTACTCTGAGAGTTAGGATCAGATGGTTACTCTGAGAGTTAGGATCAGATGGTTACACTGAGAGGATCAGATGGTTACTCTGAGAGTTAGGTTCAGATGGTTACACTGAGAGTTAGGATCAGATGGTTACTCTGAGAGTTAGGATCAGATGGTTACACTGAGAGTTAGGATCAGATGGTTACTCTGAGAGTTAGGATCAGATGGTTACACTGAGAGTTAGGATCAGATGGTTACACTGAGAGTTAGGATCAGATGGTTACACTGAGAGTTAGGATCGGATGGTTACACTGAGAGTTAGGATCAGATGGTTACACTGAGAGTTAGGATCAGATGGTTACACTGAGAGTTAGGATCAGATGGTTACACTGAGAGTTAGGATCAGATGGTTACACTGAGAGTTAGGATCAGATGGTTACTCTGAGAGTTAGGATCAGATGGTTACACTGAGAGTTAGGATCGGATGGTTACACTGAGAGTTAGGATCGGATGGTTACACTGAGAGTTAGGATCGGATGGTTACACTGAGAGTTAGGATCAGATGGTTACACTGTCTGACGAGGGCTGAGTGTGACCCTGTGATGCTCATGTTTAGTTATTCAGATTTGATGTATCTGTAATATTGCAGACAATGTAAAAAATTGAGTCTGGACCAGACAATCCAGTGATTGACATTCATGATGTTGGGGTACCATGACATGCAATTAACCATGTGATCCATTAAAATACCACTAACGACCAGGGACTAACGACCAAGGACTAACAGCTAGGGACCTACTCTAACATCAAATTCCAAGGTCATGTATTGATACAAAATGATACAATTATATATAAGGGGAACAGGTAAAATGGTGCAAATATTGGAAAGCTATTCTACATAATCTTTCTCCCTGCATGGACAAAATTACATTGTTATTAAGATGCCTCAATTATCAAGACCATACTATGTTTTCTTCCATCAATTTATATTTGAGATTTAACAGGCTGCTATCATTGAGCTGGAATATTGCTAAGCATAGTGTTCAACAGCAAACAAACAAACAAACAAACATGATGATACTCGTGTCATGGCACCGAATGTTTATTGAATCGTCCCCATCCCCAACCCTTATCTGTAACTCACCCCCCTTCTATGTCCAGGCGGAGAGTGGTGTTGACGGGGTACCCGCTGCAGAACAACCTGATGGAGTACTGGTGCATGGTGGACTTCGTCAGGCCCAACTTCCTCGGCACCAAGACAGAGTTCTCCAACATGTTTGAGCGGCCGATAATGAACGGCCAGTGTTCTGACAGTACGCTCAGTGACATCAAGCTGATGAGACACCGAGCCTACGTGCTGCACAGCTTGCTGGGGGGATTTGTACAGAGGTGAGGAACATTCTGCCATGTTGCAGTAACATTTTGCATCTCTTCAGAAGTTATTTTTTGAGGGGTGTGTTTGTGTAGATATTTTCCCATTCTCTGAGAACTCCATTTAAGTCCAAACATTACTTAAGGCAAGGAAAATTTATAACATTTGACATATTTATCTAAGGTCCACTTTTGACAAATGGACATGAAAAGTCTTCTGTACTATTGCAATGTTATTATACCTCTGAATTTGTGAAAATATGGACTTTAAAAGAGTTTAAGAAATTTAAAAAAGAATTTCTAATTTGGCTGATACAGACACCTAGTTACAATGTTGGATGAATCCATATGCTGTCACCACTGATGGGTAGAGTGAGGTTAATCCCTGGCAAGTGTGATGTTGAGTTTGTTTCTGGTTCCAGGCGTGGCCACACAGTATTACAGCATGCACTGCCGCCAAAGTACGAGCATGTGTTCCTCATCAAAATGTCTCCCTTACAACGCAAGCTCTACAACGAGTTCATGAACACCATCCAGGACTCAAGTGGTGATGGCCCCTTCGCCACCATGAACGCTCTGAAGGCCTTCGCCGTCTGCTGCAAGGTAGGTTGTCTCCATGACTGCCCATGCTGTTGGGTGTTGCTGACTCAGAGTGAGTGAGTGAGTTGTATTTTACGCCGCTTTTAGAAATATTCCAGCAATATCAACGTTGGGGGACACCAGAATTTGGCTTCACACGTTGTTCCCATGTGGGGAATCGAACCTGGGCCTTCGGTGTGATGAGCGGACACTTTAACCACTAGGCTACCCCACCACCCCTGACTCAGATGGAGGATGGTTCTTTACATTGATTTTTGATTAATACTACCCCTTTAGTGGATGCTGAGCAGGGAAGAATGTATCTCAGCAGTAACAGGGCTGATTGTATCAATCTCATTGTAGGTGGCAGACAGCCACCATATATCTGGAAGATTGCTGAGTGTGGCATTAAGTAATTGACAAACAAACAAATCTCTTTGAACTCCACTCACTCAGGGATGTGTGTTTCAGACACACACCACCTTGACGTGTGTTTCAGACATACAGTCCTTTGATGTGTGTTTCAAGGTACAATCTCTTATTGGGGTCACAAGAGGTCTTCAGGAATCTATGCTTGTCGTACATGGTGACTAAACATGCTTAATGGTTCTTGGTTGATTCGAGTGCTGACTGACCCCCTATTTAGTCACTGATAGATGAGCTGTGGTAGTGTTTGGTCAGTGCTGATGATACTGTACTCTGCACATTGCTCTCCCCAGATCTGGAACCACCCGGACATTCTCTACAAGCTGGTCAGTCATCAGAAGAATGAAGCTGCTCCAGAGAGTGACCTTGACATTGATCCAGAGGGAGGGGCAAAGAAGAAAAAGGCCAATCAAAAGGCATCTGATTCTGAAAAGAATGTCATCAGCTATGATTGGGTAACTCATTTTTAACTGTTCTGGGACAGGGTCAAGTTGTCTGACAGCAATGTCAGATGATGGTGTCGTGTTACTGACTTAAGTAGAAGACTTCTTTGGGGATTTATTGTAGCTTTCAAGGGGGTTCATATTCAACACAAAATGTGCATATAATTTAGTAATTTGTGGTTGAAGATTTCCTGATTTGGGGTTCAATATGATGCTATTACCGACTCATTATAGAATAGCCTTACACACAAGGTCTGCCCCTGAGGCTGTGTTGAAGTCTAGGGTTAAGTGTTTTACAGTCTCACAATGTCATACAAAAGACTTAGTTTCTAATGATGTTGAAAGCAATTGTCAGTGTCCTTATATATGTGTCTGTAATATTGGACAAAGTCCATCTTTGACTACTGAGATTAATTTAGGTTTTGTAACAGTTGCAACATGGACTCCCTGGTGAGTTCCATCAGTTGTTGTCCTTGTGTTGAGTCCATGCCATGTTTTGTAGGCGCATGACTTGATGAAGGACTACAAGCCAGGGCTCATCGAGAATGGTGGCAAGATGGCCATACTCTTCTCCATGATCGAGCAGACGCTTGCGATGGGGGAAAAGATGCTGATCTTCAGGTACGTCTCAGAGTCACTCATTGGGCTGAATAATGTAAGGTTATAGGAATATCTGTATTCTAACTTTGTATACTCTGTATTCAGAGTATTTTAGCTTTCTATGAGAGATGTTTTGTAAATCTATCAGATTTAACCTTACTTTCCAACTAAAAAAAGAAAAGGGTTAGTGTACATTCTATTGTGTGTTTCTTATCTACTGTACTAAAGAGACACTTTACTATAGAGGCAATAGGGAAATCACTCACCATTTTAACAGTTTTGCCTAAAAGTATTATCAGTAGTATATAAGTTTAAGAAATATTTTAACCATATCTGGAAGAAATGTCCATCTCAAGCAAAACATAATGATGTTAATGGTTAGTTTGCCAAGTTTTGAGTAAACGGATAAAAAGGTTTGCTTTTTTGTATTTGCCTCAATTTCTAACATACAGTGACATTCCACTGGTGGCATCATACAGTGATGTGAGGTCACGCAACAATATCACATTGCAGTGACGTCATCGCTTAAAGAGTGTCGTATTTTCTAGTGAGGCAATATGTGACCTGTTGCAGATTGTGAATTAATTCAGTTTCTGTTGTACCGCCTCCGTTGTCCAGAGGTAGAGCATCCGTGCGGAGAGCGGAAGGTCTGGGGTTTGATCCCTGACCGCGTCGTACCTAAAGACGTTAAAAGATGGTACTTGTTGTTACCCTGTCTGGCTCTCTGCACTAAGGGGCTAAAACAAGGACTGGTCGGCTCAGAGTCAGTATACTGTGTCTGAGTGGGGTATTCATGTTAAACTGCAGCATGGTATCTCAGTGTAATAGCACTATAAATCGGCATCAGTCTGGACTAGTACAAGCAGCCCCCCCCCACTCACACAATCGCTTTATAAGTGCAATAATATTCAACGCGACGTTCAACCCAATTTCACCTCACCTTAGTTTTTGTTTGATATTATATGTTTTTGGTCAATGTGACTTGTATATGATTAATGTCTGAATGGCTCCTCTGAATGATAGATAGACTTAAAATATGTAGCAAATCACTCCTTATTCATGAAAGTTGGCATTGCACAGAAAATACAAACTCTTACTAACATCTTTAAGATGTCATGCCCCGCGTGCCTTTGGCCCTCTTCCATAAAGAAAATTTGGCTACAACGATCATAAATCCTTAAATCATATAAAGTCTTTGGACAACAGGATCCTGAGTGTTGTATCCCACACAAGTTGAATTAAACTGGTTCATTGTTATATTCCTCTGTCAGTTTTATGATCTAGCAATTCAGTCACAGTCTGGGCCAAAAACATCAGTTGAGAAGCCCAAAATTGTATTTTGGCATTATGTATGTAGATTTTAGTGTAATTTGAAAATATTACTCATGACAGTGTGCAATTTACTTTATATCAGAGTGAAAAGGGCTTGCCCAAATACACCCCTGAAGTCAGTCACAAATATCGGAGTAGCTGCCCTTGGTCTCCCTCTTGCTTGAAATTGATGATGCGTGTAGACATATTTTTCGTACTTTGTTGATATCCTACATTTGGCATGATGGCTTGATTAACAGGGAATTCTCTGTCATGACAAATAAAATATTTTCTCAAAGCAGGAGAATCATTATACATTTGAGACCATTTGTTGATTGTGTTGTGTGGTTGTTGTTTCAGTCAGAGCCTGTTCACGCTGAACCTGATCGAGGACCTGCTGTCCCAGGTGGATGTGCAACGACCTGACATGCAGGAGAAGTGGGCTCGGAACAAGTCTTACTTCCGTCAGTAGCTTTCTGTCATTATATTCTGTAGCTCACCTGAACTAGTATTACTTGTCAGATTCTTTCCGTCATTATATCCTGTAGCTCACCTGAACAAGTCCTCCTTCCGTCTGTAGCTTTCCTTCATTTATACTGTAGCTAATCTGAACTACATCAGTAGCTTTCTGTTTTGTACTGAAGCTCACCTGAACAATTCCTACTTCCATCAGTAGCTTTTCCTCATTTTATACTGTAGCTCACCTCAACAATTCCTCCTTCCATCAGTAGCTTTCTGTCATTTTATACTGTAGCTCACCTGAACAATTCCTCCTTCCGTCTGCAGCTTTCTTTCATGTATACTGAAGCTCACCTGAAAATTCCAACTTCCGTACAGTAGCTTTCCCACATTTTGTACTGTAGCTCACCTGAACAAGTCCTACTTTCGTCAGTAGCTTTCCTTCATATATACTGAAGCTCACCTGAAAACGTCCAACTTCCGTCAGTAGCTTTCCATTTTGTAGGGGATATATGCTGAAAACCAGACATTGCACTGTAGGTCACCTGCCCATCTCCTAGAAACTGGCAAACTGTTATTATGAGTTACTATCAATAATAGTGCTCGACAATGTTAGCTGGAAGCAATGATTATTCAGATGAATTATCAGATTAAAGTTAATGGTTGAACAAAATTTGATTTGTAATTTAAGTGCTCTTGCACTAGTGTCTCTGAGTCAAGATGCAGGCCTTACAAGTTATGAAGATTTCTTTAAGAATGGATATTCCTATTAATCTACGAACTGTTACCATGGTTGACATTCTGACCACAGGCTTGGACGGGAGTACGCCGGGTACAGAAAGAGAGAAGCTGATCAACCAGTTCAATGACCCTGAGAACAAAAGATGCTGGCTGTTCCTCCTCTCTACAAGGTAGGCGTCAGATCTGACAACAACTGGGAATTTTGGCGTATTAAATATAGTCTAGACTGAAAAAGTTTCTGAAACCAGAAAGTTCCTCATTGAAACTGTGTTCTGGTAATATATGTACCTGTTGCTCTACATGGCCAGTGAAGATCCGGGGTAGAATAGGTCTTCAGCAACCCATGCTTGTCGTAAAAGGCGACTATGCTTGTCGTAAGAGGCGAGTAACAAGATCGGGTGGTCAGGCTCACTGACTTGGTTGATGCATGTCATCGATCCCAATTGCGTGGATCGATGTTAATGATGTCAATCACTGGATTGTCTGGTCCAGACTAGTTTATTTACAGACTGCCGTCATATAGCTGGAATATTGCTGAGTGCGGCATTAAGTAACAAACAAACAAACAAACAGCTCTACATGGGACATATTGTAGGGAGAAAAGCCTGTTTATATGTGTAGCTTCCCCATGGGGATTCTTGGTTAGAATATCAGACTTGATTATTCACAGGCCACTGTAATCACAGCATGGATGTTGCTGAGTATTGCCTTCTAGCGGTGTAAAACCATACTCACTCACTGTAACATATAACATGGTATGTAGTTACCTTTGTATCTATGTGCGTTTGTGTCTGCAGAGCTGGTTGTCTGGGCATTAATTTAATCGGCGCCAACAGAGTTGTGGTGTTGGATGCGTCCTGGAACCCGTGCCATGATTGTCAGGCTGTGTGTCGAGTCTACCGTTTTGGTCAGGATAAGAACTCGTACATCTACCGGCTGGTAACAGACAACAGTCTAGAAAAGAAGATCTACGACAGACAGGTCACTAAGCAGGGCATTTCAGGTGGGTCTAAGTTCGGAACATCTGTCGAAAAGATGGACAGTTCCATGTACACCTGTTATGACCAGAAAGCAAATTCAAATCTATGTTGTGGTCATATGGAACAAGGAATACATAGTTCTGCACAACAATCACTCTTCAATACTTAAAGTAGAGGCAGCAGTAGAAACTAATAGTTTAGTCCACTAGTCCGTTTAATGATAACTAACATATAGTAAATCTATTAAAAATGGCAAATTTCTACTAGTCCTTATGGACCCGTGAAGATTCCGGGGTAGAATAGGTCTTCAGCAACCCATGCTTGCCGTAAAAGGTGACTATGCTTGTCGTAAAAGGCGACTAACAAGATCGGGTGGTCAGCCTCGCTGACTTGGTTGATGCATGTCATCGATCCCAATTGCGTGGATCATTAATGTTAGAGTGACATGGAAAGAGGTCTAGTAGAGAGCAGAAGATTTGGGGTTCGACCCCCGGCCACATCATACCAAAAATCGTTAAAAGATGGTACTTGTACGCTCCAAAACACACACACATGCACAGACACTCAAACACATGCACACACATGCACAAACACACGCACACATGCATACATCACTATTAAGTGTAATAATCTTGAATGTAACGTGAGAATCCACCTCATCTAACAGATAATGTTGATATTAATCCTGAAAGTTGATGTAGTAGATCAAGTGATCCCTGACTTGTCCCCTGTTGAAGGAAAGAAGATGAGAAAATACATCAACCTGTTTTCAGATGGAAAACAACACCTTCTGTATCCGCTTTGTCAATAAAGAACAAATAGTCAGTTTGTTGTCACACATGTGAAATGGGGATGTTTTTCTTTCAAGGAATAATGCAAGTGTCTTTAACCCTTCACTCTATTCATATATGCTAGCTATCATTGCTGAATGATTTTCAATAACAGGTTCTTTAAAACTTGACCAAAATGTACCGTATTTGACGTAATAAATGCCCCGCTCTAATAAGCTCCCACGGCCCTTTTGCTAATATATTGGCTCGTGAACAATCCATATTAGCACACTTTCCAATTGATCAATGTACACAATACTTATTTATTCGCGTATAATACGCACTCGTGTGTTATATGCACCATTAATCATGGGCAATTAAATTCTCTCGTATATAAACATTTCAGGCTGTCAGTATAAACCACAAAATTTATCCTTCAACTCTGTTTTTTTTCCGACAAAATAATATTCTAATAAGAGCACCTATTTATTACGTCGAATACGGTAATTTGATCAGATGTCTCAAATTTGGTGTTAATGTGTGCAGATCGTGTTGTGGATGAGTTGAACCCGGAGAACCACTTCACACACAGCCAGGTCGGGAACCTGCTACACTATCAGGTCAGTACACATCACCTTCTTCATCCTCCAGTTTGGGGGAAGAAGAGGTCCCAAGTGTTTAGCTTTGTGATAGCTACCCTGGAGCCTCATGCATCCATAGCTTTGCCTTCGAAGTGACATCACCGTCTTCATCTCTTCCATCTTACCTCACCATGCTTGCCGTAAAAGGCGACTAACGGGATCGGGTGGTCAGGCTCGCTGACTTGGTTGATGCATTTCATCGATCCCAATTGCGTGAATCGATGCTCATGATATCAATCACTGGATTGTCTGATCCAGACTCGATTATTTACAGACCGCCATCATATTGCTGAGTGCGGCGTTAAACAACAAACCAACCAACCAACCATCTTACCTCAGCACAGATTTCTTATCTCGTGAGGGTAATTGTATGGATGATTAGTTTTAGCAATACGAAGCTATGGTGGCGAATGGGTACAGGGTGTTTATCATGTAGAATTGATGATGCACTGGTTGTATGACTGGGATGTCTTGTCGGATGTCTTGTAATTCATTCTATGTCCTTTTCTCCGCACAGGACAAGGAGTTGCCGGATATAGACTTCAGCAAGGCTAGGGAGACCTACAGGGACACTGTGATAGGAAAAGTGCTAAGCAATCATGGCCACTGGGTGTCGAAGGTGAGTGTAGTTTTCTTATTTTTAACCCCAAAACGATGTTCATACCGACCTCTGTATTTCATGAAAATGTGCTGAGTAGACATCAACGTGATATCTTGTTCATGGGAAAGTGGTTGTGCTCTCTCCGTCATACTGATGACCTAGGTTTGATTAAACATTGGAGCAGTTCTCTCGAGTCAGTTTATGTTGACTGCTGACTTGGAATAAAACAGGTGATTGTGGGTTTGAATTCACCACCCTCGTGATTCTAAGTCAGCACCATACCTGTTCTCATGGTTTCACCAAAGTGGTGTACGTCTTCAACCTGCTTTCCTCCCATATTAAGCTCACATGTGATATAGTTTAAATAATGATCAAAACGGTGTTAAACCTGATTCATCACTCACACATTACAATATCTATGATTTAAAAATGAGGAAATATGCATCTCCTGATGGGAAACGGGTTAGATTTGGTCCCCAAGAATCTGTGCTTGTCAAGGAGGAGAGATCATATTGGTCAGACGCAGTGTTTTGGTCAACTGTGTGTTTGAGAGCAGACAAACAAACTGGACAATACCAACATGCAGATTAATTTGGCTTGATTCATAAATGGGTCAGTTGTCCCGATTCAAAGTATATCTGTCTAGTTGTAATAACTGACTGTCGCCTGAGTTGTCTCTGTTTCCGTACTGGAGGTCTACAACCAGTTGTATTGATTGCAGGAACCGTTCTCACATGAGTCGCTACTAATTGACAAGAAGGAGCTGCGCCTGACGAAGAGGGAGAAACAGATGGCGAAGGAGGCGTACGCTCGGGACAAAAAGATGAACATCTCCTACACACGACCATCATATGCAGCATTCTACCCTCACGGCCCCTCCAACACCCCCATGTCATCCATGTAAGCATCATGTGTTCTGTATCAGCGGGATGGGATTCCAGAGTAACATATCCCAGTGTTTGAAATTTTAGGAAATGCCAGGCTGTCGTTATGACTGACAGATTTTAGAAGCTGCAGGCCCTGACTAAACTCAGGGCCTCATTTAAAAAACTGCAGCTTATTGTGACAAATTAATAGACGTGTAAACTTACTGCAGGCTATATGACCCATTCAAATAACAAACTACGGGCCCGACACGTGATCTACCTGCCACGGGCTACAAGCAGGTGCTTATTTCGAACACTGACATGTCCATAGGAATGGTTGAATTTTATGAGAAACATAAAGTTTTTGACATTCACAGAATCATAATGACGAATATCTAAATCATGTTGGATTCTACCACAGACACGCTGTAACCTATTATTAATTAATACCCATAGGGTCTGAAACACCCAGTTCATAAAATTTGTTTGTGCCGTTTTGTAAATATCTCTTCATGTACACCAATGTTTTGGTTAAGTCATCAGGATACCATTGGTGATGGCGTTTAAATCTTATTGTGGCGTAAGGTCGGAAAGACATCACACTAGAACTGACGTCGAAGCTGAAGATTGTTGACGTCTTTCGACAGGTGGTTTTCTAAGACGATAGTCGTGATCAGTGCATTTTCTTAAAGGGGAATTTTTAAGAAATAATGAGTAATAAAGAAATTATTACACTTGCATGTTTGTCATACTCTTGCTTGGGAAATCAAGAATTCTGATTCTTGTTTCGTAAAATCAGTATGACACACATGCTCATATAATAACCTCTGTCCTCACTCTCTCTATTGTATATGCTCAGCGATAGAACATGTCTCTAACCTGTTAGCCTGAGTCAGTTTGTCTGATGTTAAATGTAGCATGTCAGACTGTTTAGGTGGTATCCTTACATGTTTTCACTGCTAGTGAGCAAATATTTCAAGTTGATTTATGTCCTGACATTAATTAAAGCGTTAGCTCTTCACGTCGAAGACTCTGGGTCGATTCCTGACATGGGTACAATGTGTGAATCCCATTTCTGGTGTCACCCGCTGTGGTATTCCTTGATTCTCTACATGACATAGTTGTAACCATTTTCCTTAATAAAAAATGTTACCACACGAAAAACTTCGTTTTTGTATGATATACGACCACCCTTACGGGGCCTCACCCCCAACGGCGCCTCACACCAGGGGGAGCAACTCTCACCCAAATCACTTTCCTTATGTCATCTGTAAGAGACAGACGTGTTGATTTTCACACAAGACAAAATAAGAGAAATCTATTGTTCGACAAGAACCATGGCTGACCAAGCTGTATGTATGGTACATTTCTTTCATTGCAAAGGCGTAATACCTCGCTTTGTGAAGTTATAGAGTTGTAATTATACGCCACGTGCACGGTACCTTTGAATTCAAATGGCCATAATGGCGTCCATATTGTAGTTCCACGGGCTGATACATGTAACACCAAGGCCATTAGAAACGGCTTGGGGTTTTGTTATATCATACAGCATTGGTCCACAATTGTTTTCCTTTACAAAACCCAAGGTGGTGTGTTAATTTATAAACTACACTTACCATTTTTACGGGTTTTACACCTTAGCGCGTACGTCATTGGCTATTAGTATCGCGTTACAAATCGTATTCTACATTACGCCTTTGCTTCTAGTTTCATAATTTATGCACGTTAATACCCTTCCCGCCCACCTCAGGAATTACGGTCCCCCGGGGGCCGGGGGAGAAGGCTCAAGGGTCCCCGTAGTAAGCACTGCACCCTCTCCTGCACTGTCTTTGGCAGACTTTTCTGCGTTACTTCGATGGCGTCGATGATGGAGGAGGTGAAGTCTCGGCTCCGGCAGGAGCTACAGGCTGAGCCTTCCCCGTTGTCGGTCGCCGGATGTGGCTTCGAGATCTGTGTTATGCCCGGCGTCGGCCGAGGCAGACCACTTGGTCTCGGGGACGATCGGAGACCGGGCTTCGGCTCCGGTTCGAGGTCGCTCCCCAGCGACTACCGACGCACAATTTTCCCTAGCGGAGCCAGACGCCTCTTCCGAGGCCGAGGCTTTCACTAGTGGATTCGTAGCCCGGAGCCAGGGGGGTTCCCTTGGTCTCGGGGACGATCCAAACCGAGCTTCGGCTCCGGCTTTAGGTCGCTCCCCAGCTTAGTGGTGGCGGGCGCCGGCCCGTGCACTACCGACGCACAATTTTCCCTAGCGGAGCCAGACGCCTCTTCCGAGGCCGAGGCTTCCACTAGTGGATACCTAGCCCGGTGCCAGGTTGGTTCCCTTTGTCTCGGGGACCATCCGAGACCAAGCTTCGGCTCTGGCTCGAGGTTGCTCCCCAGCGGAGGGGTGGCGGGCGCTGGCCCGTGCACTACCGATGCACAATTTTCCCTAGCGGAGCTAGACGCCTCTTCCGAGGCCGAGGCCGAGGCTTCCACTAGTGGAAGTTCCCTTGAACCTCCTGGACTTGGCCTCGGGCCGGGTGCAGAGGCACGTGCGGGACAGGATTGTCCAGGTACTGCCTCAGGTGGCTGCGCCCATGCCAGAGTCGGAGACACCCAACTTGACTAAGGTCAAGCAGGGCCGGTGGTTGCCCCCCCTTTCCCGCGTGCGGTGCGGAGTTGAAGGCTGCTTACATATGCTTCGAGGAGCAATATAATGATGCATGCCAACAGCTCCATGTGTCCGTACACTCTGAGTATCTGTCTGCTGTACAGAGGGAGTTAGAGGGAGAGGGGCCGGCTGACTCTTCGGAGTTGGCCGCGCAACTAACGGAAGTTCAGTTATCTTCGCGGGACGCTATTCGTAGCTGTGCCTCGCAGATGATGTGCGCTGTTATGGGCATGTGCAGGCGGTGGACGTCGGTATCTAAATACTCGACTTTCACACCCTAAGACCTACTTTCTTTGCCGTATAAGAGGGTGCCACCCTCTTCCCTGGGGCTCAGCAGGTGGTCCGAGAGGCCGCTCAATTGTATTCGTCCATCAAAGACTCTAAGGCCTTGTTGGAGGTACCAAGCGTTAAAACCGCGTAAGCGGGCCTCTCCACTTGTCCCTTCCTACGCTAACGCACGGGTCAGACTTCCACACCTGCTTGGAAGCCGCCGCTTCCTTCAGGTATAAGGGCGCCGGGAGGAGCAAGAGAGGCACGGGCTGGGGCAAGGCAGCTGGTCGAGGCCAACAGCTTTTTTGCGGGGCTGGGAATGATGGGTTCCCATTAGCGCCCGAAGAGCCCCGGGTGAACCCACAGTCGCATGTTATCGACCTGCCGACAGCCGGGGTCCACTGCCTCCAGCCGGATGTCCCCGTAGGCGGCCGACTGGCTCTATTCCTGAGGAATGGGAGACAGTTACATCACAATCCCCGGACCCCGTCCACTTTAAGGGATGGCCATTTGCCTCGGTGGAAACATTATCCGCCCCTCCCCTTCTCCGGGATAAAGCACACTCCGGTGCCTGCTACCCGAGAGAAGGTGGAATTCCTCCGTGCCGAGGTCGACACACTTCTTATGAAAGCTGCGATCGAACCGGGTCCCGAGGGACAGGAAAGTGAGGGCTTCTACTAGACTTGTTTCCTAGTCATAGTTTCCTAGGTTGGTATTCCAACGCTTCCCGGATCTGCTTCGTGGCCAAGTGGTTCGTCTAGAGATGGACAACCAAACGGCGATGACTTACATCCGGAAGCAGGGGGAACGGCGTCTCCGTTGCTTCGACGAAAGACGTGGCAGTTCCTGCTATAGTGCGTCTCTCACGATATCAGGGTGCTACCTGTTTATCACCCAGGGGTGGACAACGTCCGTGCGGACGCTATGTCTTGTTGGATCCTCACTCCTCACGAGTGGAGGCTCGACCCGGGGATATTCAGGATTTTCTACCTGTTATACAGGCCGTTACAGGTGGATCTTTTTGCGTCTGGGGTGAATCACCAGACACAAACGTTCTGCTCCCGAGTCCACGACCCGAGGTCGGTGGCACCGGACGCCTTCCAGCTAGATTAGACGGACAGTTCTGTGGGCATTGGCCAATGTCAGGAATCGCCTCCAGGAGAGCGGTATTCCTGCACGAGTTGCAGACACAATACTGGCTTCGCGGAGGGATTCGACAAATGTTCAGCACGAGGATAGATAGGCCTGCTATGCGCCCTGGTGTGTCGATAGAGGGATTGCAGATCTTTTTTCTGCAGATCTCGTAGCCGTGCTTGAGTTTCTCCAGTCGCGACTAGATGACGGCCTGGCCGCATCAACAGTCCAAGGGTACTCTACAGCTATCGCAGCTTTTCACGTCCACTTCTAGACTTCTGGGTGCACACCCATTAGTGCAGCGCTTTTTAGCAGGTGTGGACAGGATCCGACCGCCAGTCCGGCGGATGAGTCCCCCTGGGGACTTGTCAATCGTTCTCGGTTGCCTGTCCGTTCCTTGCTTTCGGGATCTGTCGTCTCTCTCTCTTCACCCTCTGGTGGTAACTTCCGGCAGACGGGTAGGCGACATTCGTGTTATGTCAGCCGATCCCGAAATAACTGTCTTCCACCTCCGGTTATACTGCTCAGTAATGGTCCGGATTTTATCTTCTGCGGTCGATAAATATCAGTCCTTACAACTCGATAATACTCGTATTTTGCACACGCACTCCTTCGATCCTCGGGGACCCTCTGGCCTAGCTCAGCGCTGGTTATGGTCTCTCGTGATCTATGCCCCTATATCACTGGTTCAAAAAGAAAGTTGGGGGGGGGGTTCGAGTTCTCAACTTATGACAAGCCGCAAAAACAGGCTTCATCATAATATATGGTCGACCACGCCCTGTCTCTAGCCCCCGCCTTTCAACAGTGGTGCCTCACGATAAGGTTGGTTCCATTTATTGAACTCAATTTTTTATTCTGTTGAATAATCAAATACGATGTATTTATTTACGCCGGTTGCTGGCGGATGCCACTTCCTAGATTATCTTTTGGAGTCTGTCTTGATGCAATAAGTGCCCCAAGGAGGATTTAATCAGAAAGAGAATTTTACAAACCTGTAGAGGTTATGAATTCTCTGATGAAATCCTCCTTGGGGCAAGGCCACCCACCTCCCCACGTTCCTTCAGCATTTGACATATGGAAAGTGATTTGGGTGAGAGTTGCTCCCCCTGGCATGAGGCGCCGTTGGGGGTGAGGCCCCGTAAGGGTGGTTGTTTATCATACAAAAACGAAGTTTTTTGTGTGGTAACATTTTTTATTAAGGAAAATGGTTACAACTATGTCATGTAGATTTTCTTGAGCAAGGAAAATGCAATAAGTGCCCCAAGGAGGATTTCATCAGAGAATTCATAACCTCTACAGGTTTGTATAAATATTGCTTAAAAGTGGCGTAAAACCATACTCACTCACTCCACTCATTCCTGATTTTTGCTATACATCATTGTGTTCTCCCACATTACAGGGGGGCGTATATACGACGTGTGGGCCCATCCCGCCCTGTGGCCAGTGTGAAGCCAATGATCTCCACTCCAGTACCGATGAGGTTGAAGGCAGATGGCAAGGCACCCATTGGTACCATCGTGCGACCCGGGGTCACAGTTCATCAGGTCATCACGACGACAGGTACAAACTCTCAACCTGGTTTTGAGTGGATCGGAGCAAATCAAATCTGATCCTATTGAAGGTCATTGAAAAGCTTTGAAACATCACAAGTGATCAAATCTTTAAGATTCAGGCCTCTTATGGGGCCCTGGGTAAGAATAGGTCCAGAGTTCGGAATTAACGTATGTTCACTAGTCTGTGACAAGCAAACCTCAGGAAGGACTGGCGACATTTCCTTGGACAACCACTTTTACCTTTAGCTAGGTGGCAACTTTGTAGCAAATCATTTCTGCTGTATTGTGAAAATAAAAATAAAGTTTTAACCCTGAAGTTCCCAGCAATCCATCATAAGAGGTGGTCAACCTTGACAGAAAGCCCTGATGGTGTAGATCATTTTGTACCCCCCAGTATGAAAAACGGAGGGATATAGCGATCACCATGTTCACTGTCTGTCTGTCAGTCCGTTAGCCCTCCTATTTTCCGTTTCCGCAGCAGAACTCCCAAACCGTTAAATATTTATTGTTGAAACTTGCTATACACTGAACTGAAGGTATCTAATGGCAATGAACCAAAAGTGGGGTATAAGTAGCCAAAAGAGACCATGGGGAATACGTCATCTCCTGATGACTCTTGTCATGCTTTCAGTCACTGGTTTTCCTGGTCCAGAGTTGTGTATGATACAGGTAGCTATGATACTGCAGACTGAGGCATCAATAAACCTTCACTCACTCACTTTACTTCAGGCAAACTATTTCCATAGATCACGGGTGGCCCAGTCGTCTAAGGTGCCACAATTTGCTGTGCAGAGTTGCGTCCCTTGGGCACGCCAGAAACCTATGATTGTGGGTTCGAATCCCGGTTCGCCCCGATTATGTTTCTAGGTTTGTCAGCACCATACCCATGCTCGTGGGTTTCACTGAATTGGTAAATGTCTGTGACCTGCATCACTTCGGGCTTTCCTCCCACATTAAGCTGACACGCCGTGATATGACTGGAATAATAGTCTCTGTTGATCTGTGGCTGCTAAGGTAATTTCTTTAAAACATGCTCTTAGTGTTATTTTGAATTTAATGATGTTTTATTGTTGCTTCAGATATTGTGTTGCCAGGCAACAACACAAACACACAAGCAGGTATGCCTCGAAGAATCCCTGCAGGCCAACAGGTGCTTGTTATAAAGACTCTGAAGGGTGTATACATTCGAACCAGTGATGGCAAGCTGTTCGCAGTGCGCTCCAAGACTCCGGGCAATATAACAGGAGGCACCAGTGTGACTGGAGTCGCAACTACCACGACGACAGGTGTCATTACCCTCTCCACTTCCAAAGCCACTGGTGAGATATTGAGTAATAAGACACATATTGTATGTTAGTAGTGACATTGACAGGTGAGATATTGAGTAATATGACACATATTGTATGCTAGTAGTGACAATGACAGATGAGACATTTAGTAATATGACTAATATTTTATGTTAGTAGTGACATTGACAGGTGAGGTATTAAGTAATTTGACACATATTGTATGCTAGTAGTGACAATGACAGGTGAGATATTGAGTAATATGACACATATTGTATGCTAGTAGTGACATTGACAGGTGAGGTATTGACGAGACGAGCACAAGCAGCCACACACACAAACTCACACACGTACATGCACGTTGCTATATAAATGCAATAATCTTGGATGAGATGTTACACCCAATTTCACCTTACCTGATGATTACATATGTGCATGCTATGTTGGATGGTTAATTTGATGTGGTTTCACTACAGGTGCTCCAGGAGGAAAGGCAAAGTCAACATGCACTACAATTGTCATTCCCAAGACCAAGAACCTCAATTCCAACTCACCCGCAAGTATCAAAATAGTGCGCCCCAACATCTCACTCAAGTCTGGAGGGCCCCCAACCAGTGTGATCATGCCCCGCGGTCCTGCTGCAGGAGGCAGTGGCCAGGGGACCTCCATGCTGGCATCCATCTACTCTCAGACTCAGGCCGTTAACAAGATTCTCAACAAGTCCCAGCAACCCGGAAGTTCCAAGTCGGAACATTTGTCAGGCCCTGACAGGTCTAGCATGAGTGAGATTGGAGACTCCAGTCGAGACATGTCAGCTTCGAGTTCACCCGGACACACATCAGACTCTCAGCCAGTGTCCGGGAGTTCCTCGCCCGCTGGAAGTAGCGACAAGGACTTGAGACTCCCGGAATTTGGTGTGTTAGGTGTCCCGAACTCTGGTAGGTGGAGCAAGGGTGGCACTGTGTTGCAATCATCACCATCTTCTTCTTCCAACTCATCAGCTGTTGTATCAATGTCATCTGTCGCTTCTCAGTCTGGTAGTTCTACTGCAGCTCTCTCTCCAGCCTCAGCATCTGGCCAGCCCACCAAGCCCAGTCCATCTGTCACAACCTCGGTACTACCTGCTGACCAGTCCGTTGCCAAGATGACCGGGCCAGCTCCCTCACCACCTACCCCCAGTCAGCCTACACAGAACCCGCCCTCCATCAAACCTAGTGCTCCTCCTACCCTTCCCCCAGTAGCCACAGCATCTGCGCCAACCCACTCGGTTCCTCCTCAGCCTGTTCCAACACAAGTTGCTGCTGCTGCAGCTCCACATCCTCCACAGTCTACTCAGACCACTTCACCCCCAAGTACACTTCTAGACTTAGATTCAATTAAACCCTCATCCACCCCCATCACACAGACCCACCCGTCCCAGCCTGGATCCCAGCCCCAGTCGTCACCCTACCCCCAGCATCAGCCTCCGGCCCCCCGCTCATCCATAATGTCAAATAACTCACAGTCTTCCAACTTCTCCATGTCCAACCTAGCAGGCCCATCATCACACCAAATGCACTCGCAATACGGTGGCCCGAGCAATATGGCAGACTCCTCACGTCCAGAACAGTCACAGATGCACTCGCAGTCCGCCATGCCAACTCACAATCAGGCACAGAATCAAACTTCAACCCAATATGCCCAATCACAGCCCTCGACACATCCTCCGTACACGTCTCAGGTCCAGCCACAGAGCCAATCACAGTCCTCCAGACAGAACCCTATGGCCCAATCACAGTACCCGACACCGACCCCTCAGTCTCACTCCTCCCAGCCACCGGTGCAGTCAGGGTCAATGTTTGGTAACCCGCTGGCCCACCTGACAGCCCAGTTCGGGTCAAACCAGCAAGCGTGCGGGGTATCCATGTCACCTTACCTACCCAAGCCAGTGTACCCAGGCCACTCCACCACCTCACAAGAATCTGCCTCCTCACAGCTGCCAAGTAAGTTTCAACTCCTTGCCTAGAATGTTAAGACATTGCCCTGTCAGCTGAGAACATGTGTGTGATGATATTCTGAGTGAGTCATCAGGGTTTTGACATAGTGAGAAATCCCACATATTAGATGTGATTTTAATTCAAAATACTCTGAATAATTTAAGTGAGTCATATTTGCCGAAAAATATTTTAATCAATCAAGTTCCTACAAAACAGCCAATAGACTGTAACATAAATTGTTTTGATTTTCAGTGTATTTTGTATTTTATCCAAATATTTCTTAGATTGTATTTTGTTAGCAATATCTTGTACAAATGATTGTGATCATGACTCTCAAAAACTATGCAGTGAGTCATGATGACTCCCAGTTTTCAAAGGCTAGGCAAAACCCTGTTGACCTGTGAGTCTGAGTGTGACTGGGGCCTAGTGGTTAAGGCGTTGGCTCATCACGCCAAAGACCTGGTTTCAATTCCCCACGTGGGTACCATGTGTGAAGCCAGTTTTCCTGTGCCCCAGATTGCTGGAATATTGCTAAAAGCAACATGAAACCATACTTACTCACTCACTTAAGGTTTCTGAGATTGACAGAAAGATCTTGGCATAACTGAGAGTGCCACTTCAGTTGAAACATGTCTGAGATGGATTAGTCTAAAAAGATCTGAGATGGACACATTAGTCTAAACATGTGTGAGATGGACACATTAGTCTAAACATGTCTGAGATGGACACTTAGGTCTAAAAATGTCTGAGATGGACACTTAGATCTAAACATGTCTGAGATGACAATTTGATTTTAACATGTCTGAGATGGACACATTAGTTTAAACATGTCTGAGATGGACACTTAAGTTTTTAACATGTCTGAGATGGACACTTAAGTCTAAAAATTTCTGAGATGGCCATTTAAGTTTAAACATGTCTGAGATTGACACATTAGTCGAAAAATATCTGAGATGGACACTTAAGTCTTAACATGTGTGAGATGAACACTTAGGTCTAAACATGTCTGAGATGGACACATTAGTCTAAACATGTCTGAGATGGACACATTAGTCTAAACATGTCTAAGATGGTCACTTACCGGTAAGTCTAAACATGTCTGAGATGGACACTTAGGTCTAAACATGTCTGAGATGGACATTTGATTTTAACATGTCTGAGATGGACACATTAGTCTAAACATATCTGAGGAGGACACGTCAATCTAAACATGTCTGAGATGGTCCCGTCAGTCTAAACATAACACTGTGAAGTGTCCAGAATATTGCTAAAGTGGCCTAAAAGTCACTCATTCAGAAGCCATGTTGGGCTTAAACATATCTGAAGCTGTCAGTTAAGTCTAAGTATCTGAAATTTTCTTTGTATTCCAAAATATCTGAAATTTTAGATTTTGTCAAAACATATCAGGGTTTGTGATGTATGTCTGAATGTGTCTTTGTTTGACATGTTAGCAATAGCTTGATTAGTCTATATCCAAAGTTGAAAGTTGTTCAAGGGAACCATGTCAATCTAGAACATGTCCGAGATTGCCATGTCATTTTGGAGCATATTCAAGATTGCCATGTCAGTCAACAGCATATCCAAGATTGCCACGTCAGTCAACAGTATATCCAAGATTGCCATGGCAGTCAACAGTATATCCAAGATTGCCACGTCAGTCAACAGTATATCCAAGATTGCCACGTCAGTCAACAGTATATCCAAGATTGCCATGTCAGTCAACAGTATATCCAAGATTGCCATGTCAGTCAACAGTATAGCCAAGATTGCCACATCAGTCAACAGTATATCCAAGATTGCCATGTCAGTCAACAGTATATCCAAGATTGCCATGTCAGTCAACAGTATATCCAAGATTGCCATGTCAGTCAACAGTATATCCAAGATTGACATGGCAGTCAACAGTATATCCAAGATTGCCACGTCAGTCAACAGTATATCCAAGATTGCCACGTCAGTCAAGAATATATCTGAAATTGCCATGTCATTTTAGAGCATATCCAAGATTGACATGGCAGTCAACAGTATATCCAAGATTGCTACGTCAGTCAACAGTATATCCAAGATTGCCACGTCAGTCAAGAATATATCTGAAATTGCCATGTCATTTTAGAGCATATTCAGGATTGCCATGTCGGTCAACAGTATATCCAAGCTAGATTGCCATGTCAGTTTAGAGCATATTCAAAACTACCATGTCAGTGAACATTATATTAGAGATTGCCATGTCAGCTGAGAGCGTATTCAAGATTGCCTCGACCGTCAACAGTATATCCAAGATTGCCATGTCAGTTTAGAGCATATTTAAAATTACCATGTCAGTGAAGATTATATTAGAGATTGCCATGTCAGCTGAGAGCGTATTCAAGATTGCCACGACCGTCAACAGTATATCCAAGATTGCCGTGTCAGTCAACAGTATATCCAGGATTGCCGTGTCAGTCAACAGTATATCCAAGATTGCCACGTCAGTCAACAGTATATCCAAGATTGCCACGTCAGTCAAGAATATATCTGAAATTGCCATGTCATTTTAGAGCATATTCAAGATTGCCATGTCGGTCAACAGTATATCCAAGCTAGATTGCCATGTCAGTTTAGAGCATATTCAAAACTACCATGTCAGTGAAGATTATATTAGAGATTGCCATGTCAGCTGAGAGCGTATTCAAGATTGCCACGACCGTCAACAGTATATCCGAGATTGCCATGTCAGTTTAGAGCATATTTAAAATTACCATGTCAGTGAAGATTATATAAGAGATTGCAGCTGAGAGCGTATTCAAGATTGCCATGTCAGATATCACCAAAAAACACAAATTGTAGTGACAGGACTAGTATGTAGTGGGCATGCTTGATGTTATGTGGTCAAGTTGGTTTCAGTTCAGACTATCACGGGGGGCACAGGGGGCCCAGTCGTCTAAGGTGCCGCGATTTGCTGTGCAGAGTTGCGTCCCTTGGGCACACCAGAAACCTATGATTGTGGGTTCGAATCCCGGTTCGCCCCAATTATGTTTCAAGGTTTATCAGCACCAAACCAGTTTCTCGTGGGTTTCACCGAAGTGGTAAACGTCTGAGAACTGCCTCACTTGGGGCTTTCCTCCCACATTAAGCTGACATGCGGTGATATAACTGGAATACTGTTAAAAGCGGCGTTAAACCCAACTCACTCACTCACTCAGACTATCATGACACTGCACTGTGTATCTTAAAGTGGTCAGTAGTCCTCAATGCACTACAGATATGTTTCACCACTCCGTGTGTGCTTTCTCTCCTCTGTCACCTGTAGTATTGCATGTATGTTAGTAAATCATATACAAGATGGTTGATGCAGTGACAAGCAATAATCACTCTGTTTTCAGAAACAACTCCAATTAATCATGTTTATGTTTAACTGAATGGATCGTTTTAGTTTTGATATTGATAGATATCACTAAGAAAACACACAACTTTATGGATAACAACTTCTGGTTTATTGCATATAGCGACATTTGATGTAGAGTATCCACTCCAGCTTGATAACTGTGTAAGGATCTTCATCGGAAAGTCGCTACATGCAATAAACCAGATGATGTTATCAAAAAGTTGTACACATGTCTGATGTCATCTAGGGTGCCACAGTTCGAGATTCAGAGTTGCATCCCTTAGGTATGCCCGAAACCTATGATCATGGGTTTGAATCCTAGATAGGTTTGTCAGCACCGTACCAGCGCTTATGGTTTCATGTGGTAAACAGCTAAGACCTGCACCACGTCGGACTTTCATCCATCAAGCTGACATGCTGTGATATAACTGAAATACTGTTCGATCCATGAAGACCCGGGTAGAATAGGTCTTTTGCAACCCATTCTTACTGTGAAAGGTGACCATGCTTGTCGTAAGAGGCGACTAACAGGATAGGGGAGTCAGGCTCGCTGACTTGGTTGATGCATGTCATCGTATCCCAGTTGCGTGGATCAATGCGCATGATGTCAATCACTGGAATGTCTGGTCCAGACTAGATTATTTACAGACTGCTGTCATATAGCTGGAATATTGCTGAGTGCGGGGTTAAACAACAAACAAGCAAATACTGTTCGCAGAGGCATTGAAAACACTCACAATTGCTGATAGTAGGTTTATTAAAACCCATGAACCAAAGCTACTTTTGTGATCTGGTAAAATTTGTTGTCTTTTGTTGTTTATGCTTTGTTGCTGCCTCTGTCTGAATACATTGGTAACAAGCTTATCCTTAGATTTTATATTTTATTTATTTATTTACAGTGATCCCTCGCTACAACGCTACTTTCGGGTCGGAAGAAATTGTATCTGAAATTATTATTTTATCAGGAATAATATATTCCATTGTGTTTTTTTAGTTGCAGCTTCCACCATATATACTTACAATTATATTTATTTATTTATCTATTTATTTATTTATTTATTTATTTATTTCAATTAGGATGCTTATATCTTTTATTTCAACTGGTTTTTGACTGGTTGTGTTAACACAATGTTTTGTTTCTGGATGATCAGTCAGGTAGCCTAGTGGTTATAGCGTTCACCTGTCACACTGAAGACATAGGTTCGATTCCCGACATGGGAACATTATGTGAAGCCCATTTCTGGTGTCCCCCACCGTGGTATTGCTGGAATATTGCTAAAAGCAGCGTAAAACCATACTCGCTCACTACGCTTTGATGAGCCTTCATGAATGATCGGCTAAGTTTTAGAAACAGCCAAATCAATCAAATAGGTTAACAGTGGTCAAATTTCAGATGGCCAGGAAAAACTTTGTCCCAGATTGTTTTCCTGATGTTAAGTTAGACAAATATTGACAAATTTCAACCAAATTCAACTTAGCCGTGCTTTCATATTCTGTGAAACATCTGTTTCAATTTGTTGCAAAATTAAAAGTTTGAGAATTGGTTCAGAATATTCTATGAGTCACTTAGGACTACAATACCCCCCAAAAATGTTTGAAATTCTACCAGCTTTTAGGATACTTTAAAACTGGTCCGGGCAGTTTGGCTAGTCATCATATAACTGAAATACTGTTCAAAATGGCAACTAGCACAACTCCATCACTGGAGGTAACTGCAGTTGTTATGAACAACTGATGTTCTCCTCATATATTCATCTGTAATCATCTCATTGCTGATGATCCTACATTGACTGTTTCAGGCACTGACGACACCAGTATGCCGAGCCAGCGGGGCTATGGGGAGACTGACAGTGCCATGAACTACAACCTCAACAACAACACCAGCAACAACAATCTCGGCTTCGGTGGGTCCAACAACTACTACAACATGGGAGCCGGGATGTCACATCAGTTGTCAGGGTCGTCAGGGGGAGGTAACCCACAGATGATGCACAACCCCTACTTCCCCGGCGGAGGGATCAGCTCCTACCCCTACCCATCCCACATGTCAATGCTGGGCCAAGGGCCCGGGATGGGCTACAGCATGCCATTTGGCATGCAGAACCCCATGTCCACGCCCATGGCAAGCTCCATGCCCATGATGGGCGGCGGGCACGGGATGATGGGCGGCGGGATGGGACAATCGCAGCAGCAGACTCCAGCAGCATCGACACCTGCCTCAACAACCGACAACAGTCACAACTCAACTCAAGCCCCTCCCACAACCTCTAGCAACCAGTCCAATGTTCCTCAGATGCCCATGCCGTTCCACCCGGGAATGTACGGCATGGCCCCCAACCCCCTGCCCTACCCCGGTATGCAGTCGTTCATGAACTCTCCTTCCATGTACATGCCGTACGGCATGCCAGCGATGATGCCCTTCGGCCCCATGAGTGGAATGGGCAACCCCATGCAGTCCCAGTCTAGTCAGATGGCCAACTATGGCCAGAACTCTTACGGACAGTCCATGTCTCAGGATGGGGGTGGTCAGGGTCAGAGTCAACCAGATGGCAACAAGTAAATGTGCAGGCACAGGATTCAGCGAGGACAGGGATTCACCACGAATGTTGTATGTTGTGGAATTCACCACAAATATTGTGTGTTGTGATAACAGACGTCTTACGTAGGACAACACGTCAGTTGGATCTGTGACCTTCTGGGATAAACTTACCTTATTCTGTGATGTCAGTTTCATTCAGCCTAGTGGTTAGATGGGAGGCAGAGGAAAAGGCGTAGCACTAGGATGATAATGCTTCTGACAAGATTTCAGGAATTCACTATATCCTGTGTTGATCGTTGGGGTGAACAGAAATAAGGTTCTTCGTGTTGAGATACTAACCATGAGCTAGGGCCGGTTACGATGTTTGGATATGTGACATGCAGAAACCACTGGAGGAATACCAAGTTACTGGCCCTGGGTGAAGGTCAGTGGACCTGGAGGAAGGTCAGTGGTCCAGGGTGAAGGTCAGTGGACCTGGAGGAAGGTCAGTGGACCTGGAGGAAGGTCAGTGGTCCTGGGTGAAGGTCAGTGGTCCTGGGTGAAGGTCAGTTAACCTGGAGGAAGGTCAGTGGTCCTGGCATGGTATCATGTAAGACCAGTGCTGTCTAGACATCAGCCACTTGAAGATGATGGTTAGGGTTGTGTCTGGAGAATATCAGAAATGTTAGTGATAGCATCTCATGGCAAAGGATGTGGACCAGCTGCCATGGATACATGATGGTAACTGCTGCTATAACTATGGTTACAGCAGGTAATGTCACCCCTTCAAAGTTGTCATGCTACCATGGTAACCGTATGTGACATTATTCCTCATTGATACCTCTTCCACACAACAGATCACAGGGTCCTGGAGGAACAGTATCAATAGACTAGTGTTGTAGGGTGAATCAGGCTGAACTGTACACCTGTCTGACAAAGCACACTGGCTAGGAATATGCACTGTTGGCAGTTCCTGTGACCAAGGAAGACAAAGACTCAGAAAGTCGCACAAGAGTTGCCATGGTTACAGCAGACCAAGTGATCTCATGAACGGACAAAAGAAACATTGAGTGATTTCGCACACTGTTACAAAGGGTATCATATAGTCATTGGCTAAGGGAGACACAAGGCTTGTTGTAATGTGAAATGTGCTTGTAATTTGATGCTGGCCATAACATGGTCACATGAACTGTTATTTCAAAATATATGTACGTCTCATAGCATCAGCTGGCAGACTTGGTGTAATTTTGCATACACATGCCAAAGTTTTGAAGAATTCATTAAATATCAATATTATATGTCATCACATAACAAATTACTTTCTGCAAAGAGTCGAAAAATATTTGCAACTAGATCCTACAGGATAAAATATGCCTGTATCAAATTTAGATTTTTGGGGGGATTATATTTTAAGGATTGTTTGTAATTGTAAATCAGAGAAATAGTATGGCCTAGAGTTAGCTATTACCCCAAGCACACGAAATATCGACTGGCAGGAATGTCCTTGTAGATTTTATTGTAGGTACCCCAATGGAGTGTTGGTTGTCTGTCATGGAGGCAAGGAACATGTGTTCTCCAAGACGGTGCTTCGTTGCAATTGTTACCATGGTTACTGTGTGTAGATACCATTCTATTTCACCTGCATGTACCATGTATTTATTCACACTGTTTCAGTTTCACAATCGATTAGTGTCATTTCGTAGTGGCATTTTAGACATATCATTTGTGGATTTCTATTTAATGTATTTACTGACAGGATAGGTGTTCATAGTTGCCTGTCACTTCTTAATCATGTTTATATGGTCACGATTTTAGTCATTTGTTGAAATGTTTTCATTGTTGCTCAGACTGATGTAAATTCCCAGATCTGAGCCTATTGTCAATCCTTTCAGTTTACCGTGGAAACTGTTCTCTTCTGTTCCTCACAGGAAGGGGTCATGGTCCAGTATGCATCCTACTATTCATTAAGGGCTAACACATTGGGGAATAGGTGATCAGAATTACTGCTGGCTCAGAACAACTGAGTGATCATACTGTTGACTACTGGTTTGAAGGCCCAGCTTTGACTGACCATGATACAGCTGCTGTTTTGCTGAATATGGCATATAACACCATTCTCTCTCATTCTCTCGACAGCCCTGTTACTTTCCTTCAGTGCAGTGAAGGTCAAGGTCATGGTCACAATACCTTTCATTTTTTGCATTTGGTCTTTATGATTGTAGGGAGATTACTTCCTTCAGTGGCAAATAGTTTAAATTAAAAAGAAACTTCTGGTCTTTTTGGGAGTATTATTTCAGTAAAATACTAAATCTACTTATCGCTGTGTGGTTTGTTGATTATAGTTGTGGATGTTTAGCGAAAGACACATCACGTTTGTTTCTGTCTTGGCATTATGATTTATTTGCCGTTATGTATGTCATCTGTCAGTTAAATTCTCATAGTATCAGTGTTTCTTGGAACTAGATCCTTGTTTCAGGATGAGTGCTTATCCAAGATACTGACAGATATTGTGCTAACATTTAATGTTTTTGTCAACAGTATATAAATATGTTAGGTTTTCTCGTAAGTATCGACCAGGTATCTTGTCACCTTGACCCGTGTTGTGTCACCTTGACCTGGTAACTTGTCACCTTGACCTGGTATCTTGTCACATTGACCTGGCATCTTGTCACATTGACCTGGTATCTTGTCACCTTGACCTGTATCTTGTCACCTTGATGTGTATCTTGTCACCTTGATGTGTATCTTGTCACCTTGACCTATATCTTGTCACTTTGACCTGTATCGTGTCACCTTGACCTGTTTCATGTCACCTTGACCTGTTTCGTGTCACCTTGACCTGGACTCATGTGTACTGTCAGTGACTGAGATTGTATTGGAACATCTCCTTTCAACCAGTCACTTGATATGTTCTTATGCTCAGGGATTTTAAGATTTATGTAAATTATGGAATTTAATAAGAGCCATGTTGATTGGCAGGCTGTCATGTCAATGTATAACCCCAAGATGTCAAGTGTGTAGTGTAATATGCAATCATAATACGATTGAGGCATCAAGATTTAGTCCAAGACTCTGATACGTACAATGACTGTAAGAATGCTGGTTTTCACTAGAACACTCAAGCTTATTGTAAACCTTTCAAGTATGTTTGAAAATATTCTGGCTCATCAATTTTGATCTCTTGGAGTAATAGTGGAAGCATCAAAACATGCCATTTTGAAATGTAAAAATTAGTTATTATGAGAGGAATTTTATGATTGAAAGATGCTCTATCGTCATTGCAGATTTGTATGTGTTGTGAGCAGCTGTTTAGTGGCACATGTAAATAGACAATGTTTGTCAGTGACCAAGTCAAACATTGTTAAAAGGAGATCGGTAAGTTGACTCACAATGGTGTGATAAGAAAACAGGTAAATTAAATATGGAATGTAGAATAGGCAGGTTGAATCCTGCTTGAATCTCTGGATGAATGGGAGAGTTTACAGGTCTGATCATGTAATGCTAAATACTTCTATACTGCGTCAGGTCGTCAGGTCAAAGAGCTGGGCAGGGATGATGAGTTGACCCTTTTCACAACTTACCAGACTACAAAATCGTAATTATTACTAATGAATAATTAATGCAATATGACAAGCTGATAAAATATACATGATCGACTCAACTAGTGTGGTCGTCATGGTGGGGTGGAGGGTGGTAGAGATAATGGGTTTGGTTAGAATCATATGACATGGGTTTCACTTCCAACTTGGCACAATTTCTGCATTATTGTTTGGGAAAATGGTCCTAGAACCCTGCTTACCCACTCCCTGGATAATTGTACCCATGGCAGTTATTTAAGCCCATAAAGGGATTGTTCAGCCTCCCATCAAGGCTTACCTGCCCCTTCAGATTACATTTCTATTTCCTGTATTAGAACTGGAATGGTTAGGTTTGTTGTTTGTTTTTTTGTTTAACGCCGCTGTCAGCAATATTCCAGCTACATGACGGCTGTCTGTAAATAATTGAGTCTGGACCAGACAATCCAGTGATTGACATCATGAGCATCGATCCACTCAAATGGGATACGATGACATGCATCAATCAAGTCAGTGAGCCTGACCACCCGATCCTGTTAGTCGCCTCTTACGACAAGCATAGTCGCAATTTACAGCAAGCATGGGTTGCTGAAGACCTATTCTACCCTGGATCTACCCGGGTAGGAATGTTTAGGTAGCCTGGTGGTCAGTGAGCACGCTTGTAAGGGTTCGGATCAGTGCTGCATGGACAACTGCAGCATTGTATCTGTGTACACACAATTCACACATCCATACTAATTATGAAAAAATTATACACAATATTATTTCTATTAAATTTGTCTTTCTGAACTGAGAAATGTAAAACACAAATTTATTCAATTTGCTGAGTGGAGTTGTGTCCCTTACTTGTTCATGGTTTGATCAGTTCCATGTGAGTGCTTGAGATACCAAAGTGGTAAACGTTTATGTCCTGCATCACTTTGAGCTAACTTGCCACTGTAACAATCCTGAAATACTGTTAATGGCCTTACTCAATATTCCAATGTATGGTTCCGGAGGCCAACTCACTCACTCAATGTTCGGTTCCAATATCATATGGTTTCTCTTCTTCTCCTGCAAGTCAATATGGCCACAGATATAATACAAGATTCATCGGGTTTCTCAATATCTAAACTAAATGGACACCGAAGCAGCAGCAAATTCAGATTGTTTCATTTACAAGGCAAATACAATAGCGGTAATCTGACTGTGGTTGCTGTAAATAAGGATGAGTTGTGCTATCTATCCATCACTTCACTCACGATTTTGCCGAAATGATTGTGAACAATATTGAAAGAAATGTTTAATAAAAGAGCAGGGAGAAGTAATAAATAGCGGTTGCCCCCAGAAAAACAAGAGTTGGAAGTGACCTTTGTCTCCATGACCACCTGGTACAGATCATTCAATTTAAATGGGATGTTCTGTCACTTTTTTTTTTTTTATCAGTGGGAATATTCAATTCTACTGAACTAAAATAATTAAGGGGTGCTAGGATGTGGACCTGTTTGAAAGATGTTGTAACTTGTGGGTTTTTTGCAGTGTTTGTAGCCTGAAACCTTTACTGAGGAGAGTTGGATATGTTCTGATTAGGTTTGGATAAACCTCTAGCATTTACGTAGACACCCAATTCTTGTTCAGGGATTAGCACACAATACAGAAATCATGGTTACTGGTCAGGTGGTTGAGCTTTGTCTAGTTGCATCTAGTTACCAAGATAGGACCTTGTTATCTCATCGATAGTGATGTCCAATTTCAGTGCAATATTACTTGGTGTTACACTAGTTCTGTACACTATACAAGCTAATATGTAAAGTTTAAAGTGTAATCATTTATTTGACATACCTGTTTCTGGAGTAACCTGTTAAAACTTCTCTAACGACTGTAAACTTAGATGCATAATTCTTTCAAAAATCAGGTTATTAAACTCTCTGAATTGGTCATGTCTTAGATTAAGACATCATGCAAAGCTATTTTAGTAGATTAGATATACATGGCTATCAAGTGTTGTCATCGTGTCAAATCAACGGTCTGAAAATGTACAGTATGTATAAATATTGTTGTGTTTAAATGTGCCATTTTCATACTCTAAATAAATATTGTTATATCACCGAGAGACCATGTGTTGTGTTTTGTCTTGCCAACCATTGATGGAGGCACCCGTGAACATACGGGTTAGAATAGGTCTTCAGCAGCCCATGCTTGCCATCAGAACGATTAACGGGATCAGGCTTGCTGATTTGGTCGATGCTTGCCATCCAATCACTATTGTGTGGATTGATGTTCATGCCAATGGTTGTCTGGTCCAGACTTGATTATTTACAGACTGACGTCATATAGCTGGAATGTTGCTGAGTGCAGTGTTAAACAACCACACATTGATTGAGGATGTTCTGAAATCAGCATCAAAGATCACATGTGGACCCAATTGTTGCAAGAGCCGACTGATGACAAGAAGATGGCAGCAATGATTGACCTGGCTTATTTTGCCCCACACGTGGATCCTACTGGTCCCTCACTCACTCCATACATGGAGATAGCAGGGATCAAACCAAAACGGAAACATTGGTGACCGAGTTATAAAATGACTTCATACCCCAAAACGTGTGACTGATACTCTCAGGAACAGTTGAAGGATGCAAACTTAGGTTCACATTATCATTTGTTTATTCATCAGCCGTTCTGTACTGACTGAGTGAGTGAGCTGGTTTAACATTGCTTTCAACAGTATTTCGTTTACAACAAGGCATGTCTGCTCGATGTGGGAGGCAAGCCTGAAGTTATGTCGGTCTCAGACATGGAACACAAGCGTTGGACAATCCAAACTACGATCAGCGTCATGTTTTGTCCAGAAAGTAGGTGCAACATAAGAATTGCATTACTTCTACATGTCAATATTTTATTGCATTGTCTGAGTGTGTACACATGTAAGGATTTTCACGATCCACGTTTGTTCATAGTCTTTTATGAATATCTGATTTTGACCAACAGTCATTAGATTTGCATGTTGCATACCATGTATACTTCTTCCAACAGGGCAGGTTAAAAACTATATAATAAAAAAATTCATATAAACGTAAAACAGAAAAGTGATCTGGCATCATTTGGCAATGGGGATGATTCAGAGATGAAATTGGTAGCTGCCTGAACATTGAAAAGGATTCTTGTCAGATCTGTTGAGCCAGTGCACATCTACTTAATTAGACCCCATTACTACCAGGCAACAAACCTTTACTCATAAAATTAAGTCATATTAAATCAATTATTACATTTTAATCTTCACCTCACGACCAAAGTCCACTCTTCACATTTTACTGTCTCCAAGTAATACAGAAAGATAAATTACTACATGTGCAGTCTGTGTCAATTTGAGACTACTAACCAAAATTTGTGTCTTCGCATCATTTTCAGTAGATCTTGGTGTTATTATACTATTATTATTTGAACTTACTAGACCGAAAAGCATTTTACATGGGTTCTGACTAGTGGCTGACATCACCGACTACATGTGTTCTAATACACTGTATGTGGGGATCCCTAGATTTAGGAACCAACCACAAGGACTCCTGGATTTCACCTGATTTAACTTTTAGAAACATTAAAGTCACAATTTCCAGTCAAATACCTGCATGTATAAAACCAACAACTGAAACTTCTAAGATGCATGCGATGATGCTTGCTAATGATTCGAAATAATGTTGTACATCCAACTGTGCACAAACCCACACTGCACCAACAAACACAACTCAAGTCAAACTGAAAGAGCAATTAATTTTTTATTAAGAAAAATAATGGTCCTAAATGAGTGATAAAGTCAATGATAAAATGTAAAGCACAAGCTCAGAGGGGCATGCTCTACACTAAACATGAGGACCGGGAGCTGTTGGGGACGGGCAGGGTACACCATTCCGTTTTAGCATCTCCGACAGTTCAACAAATCAGGTTCTTAGACTCTAAGCAACCCAGAATCTAAGCATCAAAAGGAAATTTATACATTGTAAGGGAGTTTATCCATCATGCTAAGGGTTACATAAATATCTGAATACATGCAGTAAAATACAATCAAAGGTGGTAATTTGACTGAAAATGTTGTTCACTGAAAATGATCAAATTTGTAATTGAAACTTGGTCATATATCCAACTAGTTAACTAGCAGAATGTTAACACTGCATAAAGAAAGGAAAGAATGTGGTTACATTAAAACCTGATTAGATGCATGAACAGAGTTGTCTCCCCTTAAACACCACCACCAGGGGGCTTGCTCCTCCATTTTCTCTTTTTTTCTTCCAAGGAAAGTTCCTACATTGCTTGCACAACTTAACCTTTACCACACTTGCAAGATGCTCAACGTCTTCACCATCACTTTGATGAAAGAAATCTAAGCATACGAATGAACTTCATCAATTTTTATTTCAGATTTTGCGTTGACATCCAAAAGACATTCACATTGCCATTGAAATCAGACAATGAAATGTGTTGTTTGTGATGATACTGCATGTCCTCTGGTGGTGTGATTGGCTCAAGGGCAAATAACTCCATATGTGACGTGTCACACTTTTCTATGTTATCAACTACCGTCCTATTTTCTTAATACTTTGTAAGCGTAAGAAAGAAATTTGCAATCGGATCTTGGCTTCGAAGCTTCACAAGGAATTTCAAATAGAGGCAATTAAACCATTAAGGCTTCAACCAACACCATATTTAAAAGCCTCCCACTTCTGATAAGCAGCTTGTATGTGGCCTTTTACCAACAGCAAGTTCCCAACAGGCTCTAGTGGGCTAGCAAACTTATATAGTCAACACTAACTTCAAGTACACCAACAACTGAATCAACTTGATGCTTTGCACCTGAACCAACATGCCACAGCACTTGCACCCAGCACGTCACCGTGCTTACACCCATC
The DNA here is from genome assembly GCF_022045235.1 of Haliotis cracherodii. Lineage (NCBI taxonomy): Eukaryota > Metazoa > Mollusca > Gastropoda > Lepetellida > Haliotidae > Haliotis > Haliotis cracherodii. The sequence continues at coordinate 50,839,446 of NW_027266319.1, read as the reverse complement.
ACGTCACCGTGCTTGCACCTGACCCAACATGTCACTGCATTTGCACCTAACATATCATCGTGCTTGACCCAACACATCACCGTGCTTGCACCTGACCCAACATGTCACCGCATTTGCACCTAACATATCATCGTGCTTGACCCAACACATCACCGTGCTTGCACCTGACCCAACATGTCACCGTGCTTGTACATGTTTCCTGTGTTTCAGTGCTTTCAAGTGAACTAATGTTTTGCAATGCTTCCACCTGAAAGTGCCACACTGCTTGCATCCCATGCCATATTTTGGCAGGTGCTTTCACTTGAACAAACTGGTGCAGTATACTCGTGACTGAACCTCCAAGTACTGCAATACTCTACCAAAACTCACGGCAAGAACCTCCTCAAATGTAGCAGTCTTTATGCAAAAGACTTTTGTTAATTCCACTAGCTACCAGTGCTTGAAAAAAACACTCAATTATATACAAAAAAGGGCAGGGCAGGATGGGTCTACAATGTATAGGGTTTGGGGCTAGGGAGTTGTGTATCCACCATTTTCTTCTTACACAAGAGTAAGCTTACAACATAAAAGATTAATATAATGTAAAGGAGTCTATTAAAGTTTTATTGAATTATGTTTCATCATCAGCAGGGGACTTAAGTCCTCATTAACTTTATCGTCTTCGTCAACATCTTCAATTTATCTCATGATACTATAGCAATACAAGGAGAGAAACTGGGAACCGAGGAATTAAATGGGGGTATTTTTGTAAAAAATATTGTGTAAACATCCACACTGTACAAGGAATAAATACAGAATCAGGAAAAGCGGGCTCATCAAAGGTAGAAACTACACTATGAGAAACAAGAGGTTATCACATACGTTGTGTTCTACAAATAACTGACATTACTGAATGGCCCATAGTTAGAAACTGGAGAGTTATATACACAGGCAGGTTGGTGCAGTGGGTACGAACTGAAAGTTTTGTGGAATACTTGATGTTTCTATCAAGACATTATTACATCAACGTTTAACAATACATGCTGAAGCATATAGTAAAGAGTTCCATAAACCAACAAGTAGATGATGAAAGCAACAAAAAGCACTATCACCTGGCTTAAAACACATCCTTTCACTGTGCACAGATGCTTCGTCAGTTTGCCAAACAACTGCATCAGCACGAGACTGATCAGAAACCTGCGACGGACAGCATTCAGTTTTCCCTTAAATTATCAGATCCTATGTCAATGGGAAAGTTGTCCGAATAAAAAGTAGTAAAGACTAGTGGTGAAAATATCTCTGGTCCTTGAATGCCCTGTTGTGGAGTGGTCACTTTGTCCTTCGATATTCCCACTGCTAGTATCCCAGGCTGTCCATGCCTTCATCTCTTACACTCTGTTGCTTACAGTAGTCCTATCTCAAACAATGGAGCCTGCAACGGGATATGGCATGGGTTAGAGTGAGTGAGTGAGTGAGTTGGGTTTAATGCTGCTTTTAACAGTATTCCCGTTATATCGCGGCGTGTCAGCTTAATGTGGGAGGAAAGCCCTAAGTGATGCAGGTCTCAGACGTTTACCACTTCGGTGAAACCCACAAGCACGGGTATGGTGCTGACAAACCTAGAAACATAATCGGGGCGAACTGGGATTCGAACCAACAATCATAGGTTTCTGGCGTACCCAAGGGACGCAACAATGCATTTGTGTATGTGTGGCTGCTTGTATTAGTCCATGCTTATCATTATGCCTGTTTTAAAGTGCTAACCCATTGAATACCATGCCACAGCTTAACATGGAAAACCCCACTCAGATACATTATACTGTCTCCGAGCTGGCCAGTTCTAGTTTTATCTCATTAATGCTCGGCACCAACAAGGCAGGGTAACAACAAGTACCATCTTGTAACGTCTCTTGGTATGTCACCGGCCAGGGATCTCCACAACACCAGCCATAGCAGCATGGGTTAGAGATTCAGATAGTGAGTGAGTGAGTGAGTATGGTTTTATGCCGCTTTTAGCAATATTCCAGCAATATCATTGCAGAAATTGGCTTCACACATTGTACCAATGTCAGGAATCAAACCTGGGTATATGGGGTGTCGAGCGGAATAGCAATATTCCAGCAATATCATGGTGGGAGACACCAGAAATTGGCTTCACACATTGTACCAATGTCGGGAATCAAACCCGGGTATATGGCGTGTCGAGCGAATGCTTTAACCACGAGGCTATCCTACCGCCCCAAATGGGAACAGTGTCAGGCAAATAAATCAACTTGAAATATTTACTTGCCAGCAGTGAAAACATGTAAGGATACCACCTTCAAATAGCGTATTTTAGTATGACTTTTCACACATTACAAGTCATAATATGATGAAATAAACAATATGAACACCAATATAAACACTCACACAAGGCGAGTAGAGCATGGCATACTTACCACAAAATTTAGAGTAAAGTGCAGCCGGATTTCTTCTTCTTCTTGGTAGAGTGTTCTGGGTTCTTTTTGTTGATCATCCGAACTAAATCACAGAAAATCTGAAACAGGAAATCAGCCCTCAGTTTATGATTAGTCTCAATTAACATCAACTTTGTAATTGGGCGAGTAAAAAATCAAGTCTGGCCAATACAATCCAGTGATTGATAACAGATATTGTGAGCAGCACGCCATCAGGGTATGATGACACACCATCAACCAAGTAACTGATCATTAAGTTGCCTATTACAACCAGAATAGGTTGCTGGGGACATATTCTAACCTGGAATACCCACAGTGATTGTCATTAAATACAGAAAGTTGTAGGACTTTGTGATCTGAATGGTCCACATTGGTTACTGTATTTTTTCAACATAAATGTTTTCACTTGAGCAGGGATTCAACATTGAAAACAGAAAAAAACTTCTCCTATTGTTTGGGAAGGCCGTCTTGTCCTCACAAACCATGTGTTTTTAATATTTTGATCTGTTCAGTTGTTTATGATCTATGGTAAGGGTAACTCAGCTGATAACATGGGCGACTGTATAGGCACATTTCAGGTGTTTGTGGATTTTGATCAGTGACATTTCCCTTTGTGAATTGTGAAGGTTTTTTTTTTTATATAAAGGTATGGTATCCTTAAGATTTTAATAGTATTTCAATCTAGAGACCCCTTGACTTTAAAGTTAAATTTCAAACAAGGAATTGTGTCCATCTGATAGCCTTTACACTTTAGAAACAAGCTTTTTATATCCCTTGAGCTTCAAAAAGAAACTTAGAAAACCTACCTCATTAACATTGATCTTGGCTTTAGCTGAAGTCTCGAGGTAGGAACAGTTGTTGTGTCTGGCCAGATTGATGCCCTGGTCCTTTCCAACCACACGCTCGTCCTCAAGGTCACACTTGTTGCCCACCAGGATCATCGGAACCTGCACAGTAGCAAACAGTTACATATCATCCTTCATAGCATCCACCAGGGTCATCGGAACCTGCACAGTAGCAAACAGTTACATATCATCCTTCATAGCATCCACCAGGGTCATCGGAACCTGCACAGTAGCAAACAGTTACATATCATCCTTCATAGCACCGACCAGGATCATCGGAACCTGCACAGTAGCAAACAGTTACATATCATCCTTCATAGCACCGACCAGGGTCATCGGAACCTGCACAGTAGCAAACAGTTATATATCATCCTTCATAGCATCCACCAGGGTCATCGGAACCTGCACAGTAGCAAACAGTTACATATCATCCTTCATAGCACCGACCAGGATCATCGGAACCTGCACAGTAGCAAACAGTTACATATCATCCTTCATAGCACCGACCAGGGTCATCGGAACCTGCACAGTAGCAAACAGTTACATATCATCCTTCATAGCATCCACCAGGGTCATCGGAACCTGCACAGTAGCAAACAGTTATATATCATCCTTCATAGCATCGACCAGGGTCATCGGAACCTGCACAGTAGCAAACAGTTATATATCATCCTTCATAGCATCGACCAGGGTCATCGGAACCGGCACAGTAGCAAACAGTTACATATCATCCTTCATAGCATCGACCAAGATCATCGGAGCCTGCACAGTAGCAAACAGTTATATATCATCCTTCATAGCACCAACCAGGATCATCGGAACCTGCACAGTAGCAAACAGTTACATATCATCCTTCATAGCAACAACCAGGGTCATCGGAACCTGCATACCATCACCCAGCAACAGAGGTCCCTGTTACAAGCACGAGACCAACCATGCCAACAGGCCCTTTTCTAATGGACATGAGCTAAATATTTCAGATATCTCTGCACCAAAAGATTAACCATCATATTTCTATGTAATTACGTATTGAAGGATTTGTCCGGATTATGATGCTGAAAATGACCATAAGGCACTTCAAATGCCCAGTGACCTATTTCAAACCTTGATAACCCCCCAACTCCTCCACACACACCTCTAACATGAAACTCCAACATCACCTAACTGGTGCTGCAACATCACCTAAATGGTGCTGCAACATCACCCCGCTTACAACATCACTTGGAGCTTCTGAACAACTGATGTCAACTACTCACACATTCAGTGTCTTTCACTCGTAGAATCTGTTCTCGCAACTCCTCAAGGTCGTTAAAAGTGGACTGAGCGGTTATAGAGTAGACGAGAAGGAAGCCCTGGCCGTTCTTCATGTACAGGTCACGCATGGCTGTGAATTGTTCCTGGAAAAAGGGAAGCATAAAGATGACAATACTATCTCAGTAGTCGCCATCTTCCCTTCTCAGGTAACACTCATGAAACTCACAAAAAAATTATATTCAAACCTACGTGTTTCTGATCAGGTATAGTCCTGGTTAATGTTTCTGAACATTACTAGTAGGGCTAGTATTTGTTGTTGGTTGTTTAATGCTGAACTCAGCAATATTCCAGTTATATGACAGCAGTCCGTAAATAATCAAGTCTGGACCAGACAATCCATAGATTAATATCATGAGCATCAATCCACGCAATTGGGATACAATGACATGCATCATCGAAGTCAGTGAGCCTGACCACCCGATCCTGTTAATTGCCTCTTACAACAAGCATTGTCACTTTTGACGGCAAGCATGGTTTGGTGAAGATCTATTCTACCCCGGTTCTTCACGGGTCAGTAGGGCTAGTAGATGAGTCTTGACTACATGTAGCTAATGAAGCCAGAAACATGAATCTGAACATGCAACCAGACTTAACAAGAGTTGGGCCTTCACAAGCCAAGCCTACAGGACCTACAGACTGCTACTCACTGTGCCAGCGGTGTCCAGAATCTCCAGCATACACTGTTGGCCATCCACTTCCACTTGCTGAAAAACACATCCACATGGAATACAAAATCTTTTCACTATTTTTGCTCATCATGCAAACATTTTGGTTAACAATGGATAATTTAGTGTTGATTAGACTGAATAACATATTATGGAAGGTGTAGTCATGAATGCATTCACCAAAAATGTTGACCTATTTCATGACCGAGTGATTTAAATGTCTAGCTAAAGCGTCATTTCATAGACATTCTCTAGAAAGTAAAATTGATAAATCCATCAAGATCAAGACACCCTGCAACCATTATAACATCTAAAAACCACTGATGTACAAGGTATGCAATTTGTTATTAACTGTTATTAAAATATTTTAAGTGGCAGTTATAAGACAGAGCAGACATGTATATTGACTTCATTTTCTCTGACGGGCATTTTGGCACGTGTCAGTACCTTTATCAAACATGCAAAGAATAAAGTCTTCATTTTCATCAAATTGTTACGAAAGAAAGCCGGTATGGAGATAACTGGTATCTCCAGTTTGAGCTCAGATGATTCAAAACTAAACGTACAGGTATAAAAATATTTTGCCACTAAGATTCTGGAGCACAGCCTTGAAGTGGGTGTGACTTCCCCAGCGGTAAGGACAACTCTAGCATAGCAGCACAGCTGTACCTGAAGGGATTGTGCTCACCTTCCTGTAACTGTCTTCTATTGTTGGATCATACTTCTCCACGAAAATACCCTGGACAAACTGCACCGTCTGAAAACAGAAGTGGAAGGTAAAAAGATGACAAAACAAAGCCAGCATGAACAGTATCTGCGCTGCATTTGAAATTATTTAAACAAACAAAACCTACAGTGTTTCCATGCTTTCGAAAATGTGGGAAGTGTTGGGAAATGTTTGAGATTTCATCATGTGCCACTAATATCACAAGTTGGTGCCCAAAACCACCAGCCTTCTGCTCTTCTCGCCCGAAATTGTATCATAGCATCATTTTCAACATATTCTGGTGTTATTAGCTGAGTGTGCTAGACCATACAAAATTTCACTAGATTCGTGCACTGCAGTTGTTCATCAGTTTGTTGCAACTGATCAGTTAAATTTTAAAACCACCTCATAATACTTTCATTTTTCTGAAACCGAGCCTATTTTAATGTCTTACATCATTGTACATGAAAATGCCTGATCAGTTTCACATTGAAGATGTCTGTTAATATATATATCATTTATACATTTAATGAATGAATGAACTTTTGACACATACATAATTTTAACTTAACATTTGGCACAATTAATCATTGCATCAGTACTGGGCATGTGTGTCACAAACCAATCATTGTTGCGATCAATCATTGCATCAGTGCAGGGTATGTGTGTCACAAACCAGTCATTATTGCAATCAATCATTGCATCAGTACAGGGTATGTATGTCACAAACCAATCATAATGCAATCAATCATTGCATCAGTACAGGGTATGTGTGTCACAAACCAATCATTATTTCAATCAATCATTGCATAAGCACTGGGTATATGTGCCACAAACCAATCATTGCATCAGTACAGGGTATGTGTGTCACAAACCAATCATTATTGCAATCAATCATTGCATCAGTACAGGGTATGTATGTCACAAACCAATCATTATTGCAATCAATCATTGCATAAGCACAGGGTATATGTACCACAAACCAATCATTGCATCAGTACAGGGTGTGTGCCACAAACCAATCATTATTGGAATCAATCATTGCATCAGTACAGGGTATGTGTGTCACAAACCAATCATTATTGCAATCAATCATTGCATCAGTGCAGGGTATGTGTGTCACAAACCAATCATTATTGCAATCAATCATTGCATCAGTATAGGGTTTGTGTGTCACAAACCAATCATTGTTACAATTGATGCTCAGAAAATCACAAAGGCTATCATGATAATAATCGCTAATGCCACAGTACAAGAGATCAGCACTTCCGTACCAATGCTAATACAGGCAAAATGTCTGCTATCAAAAAGAGAAATATCCTCTCACTAGAGGATAACATTATCAGGGGGAAGGCAGCTTTAGAGAATGTTTAATATTTTTTCTGTTGTGAGTCATGCTAGACTTTTAGTTAAGAGCAGGTGAAGACATACAAATGTCATCAATAAGATAAGCATGTTACTTATGAAAGACTATCACTACCTCTTTTGACATTGAAAGTAGTAGGACATGATTTTGTTACCATGGATAGTTGAGAAAAATATCTGTGTTGATGGGATGACCACTATTAGTATTATGCTCATAGTCATCAGTTTGTAACTTGAATTTCAAGGACATGTACATGTATTAACAGAATACTGAACTGGCAGGCCCCAAAGTTTAATTATAGCCATATGGCTGCAACTACTTTTTTTCCAGATAACCACTGGTAAAATCAAGTCAATATTGTAGGTAACCAAAAACATTTGAAATTATCTCTTACAAGAATTTTAACCAGATTCCTGTTGTAATATGTACAAGGCATAAGCATTAGTCTTGGAATCTTATATCATGTTATATTAGGGCACTGTGACAACCCAAACCCCCAGCCTGTTGTGAAAAACCCACACCAATCCCTTTCTCCCAACACACAACCTGCTGAGACACCAAGCCCCTGCTCCCAACACACAACCTGCTGTGACACCAAGCCCCTACTCCCAACACACAACTTGCTGTGACACCAAGCCCCTACTCCCAACACACAACCTGCTGTGACACTAACCACCTACTTAAAATAGACCCTACTCCCAACACACAACCTGCTGTAACAGCTGCTGTGATGTCAACCCCATACTCCCAACACACAAGCTGCTGTGGCAGTTCAACCGCCTACCCCTACCACTGAAGAACCTGCTGTGACATTACAACCCTTCTTTGAGATCCATCCCACTCAATCATTCCCTGCATAATGTGAGGTGAAGCGGGGTCTTCCCAGTATCAAATGTCAGCCTACATACAGGAGATGTCTTCTCCCATACTCCCAGCAAGAGTTAGCTGTGTTATGTGAGGCACACCCTCGCTGTTGACTCCCAGTCCCTGAGAATCTTGCTGGTACTATCACCTCACGTACAGTTTACATTCCCTCAATCTTGATACTGATGCCACACACATAGAATATTCCTCAGAGGACTGGGTTAGTTGGTTTGTTGTTTAAAACCGCACTCAGCAATATTCCAGCTATTTGACGGCGGTCTGTAAATAATCAAGTCTAGACCAGACAATTCAGTGATTAATACAATGAGGATCGATCAACGCAATTGGGATCGATGACATGCATCAACCAAGTCAGCGAGCCTGACCACCCGATCCCGTTAGTCGCCTCTCATGACAAGCATAATGGCCTTTTACAGCAAGCATGGGTTGCTGAATACCTATTCTACCCCGGATCTTCACGGGTCTTGTGAAATCTGACACATTTTAGACTAGTTTTCCATGGACTCTGACATTCTCCCTCAAATGTAGCTAATGCAAGAGTATTTCACTCTGAAAAATATATACTCAAAGACTAAAATAAGGGAACACATATCATACTCCAATCCTAACAACAATAGTTATATATATACTACATCATCATCTATAAATACAGCATAATGTGACACGAAGAAGCTGCCACATACCATTGACAAATACTATGTCAACAGTAACTTGTTAACCATCCCAATTATTAGTAATTAGTGCCCCAGCGTCAAAACAAAATCAGAGGCCAAAGAGTGCAAGGATAACTGGATACTATCTGGGATTCGAGGAGCATGAGGAGCATTTATCAGTACCAATAAACTATTCCCAGAGTTCATTCTAGACTTTTAACAATTGTTCTCACGCTCATTACTGAAATACAACTATAAGTATAGGTACCAAATGGATGAAGGATTGGGGTGAGAATGAGAGTAGGGTGTGGGTTAGGGTGAGGGTGAGGTGATTGTTCAATGTTGGGTATGGGTGTGGGCAAAGGGACATGGCATTATTGATATAGGAGGGGGGAGGGGGGGGGGGGGGGGAGATTAAGGTTGAGATTGAGGGTGGAGGTAGACTAACATCTAGTCTCTGAAATGAACATATCTTACAGAAAAAAAGCAGTTGTTAAATTATCTTAATAAGAATATAATAAAAAGGAACCCAGAAACTCTCTGAAACTGCAGTAATCTAGACTTGCCAAACATTATAGACTTGCATGGGCTGTATTGGATATATTTGTTTCAGGACAGACAAGGATGGAGGGTGAGAGTGGGGGTGGGGTTATTTTGAGAGTGGGGTGAGGCCCGACAATGGGTTAAAGGTTGAGAATCATAGGGAGGGGGAGGGATACACACTCTTGTCAGTGATACAGTGGCAAGGGGATGGGCTACTTATATAAGGGAAGGGTCTCACTTACATGACATACAGTAATGTGTCTAGACTACAGCATACTGATACTATGACAAAGATTTAACCAGACACCAGATCCACTGACATTGTCTGCCTTTCTACGACTGTCAATGATACATACTGGCTGTTGATGTAGTATCCCCTCTGCTCTGCTATTTATATCTACGAGCAAACAATCTAGTGAATCCCATGAGAATGTTGTTTGTGACATTTGACAGTCTGGAGCAAAGTGAATTACCCAATACAGCTAGGCTCGGCTCTATCCATTACTAACGGCCTACCGTATATTATGGGGCATAGGCCAAGCATTTCATATAAAAATGGAAAAGGAGGTCACCCAATACCATAAAACAATGTTCCTCAGGCTTAGAAATAACACTAGCTCACTAAGTCCTTGGCTAGTACAAATTCCCGCAGGCTAGTACAAATTTCCCAAACTCCCCATTGTTTTAACAACATAAGAACGGTATTTTATCTTACCCGAGCTAGTCAAGTTTTTTAGTTTAGATCTCAAACTGTTCTTTGAAGTATTTTGCAGGGACACTGATGTACAATGAGTACAGATAGAAATCTGCTGCTGAACATTTTCACCTTACTTTGGAAAAACCATAATTCATACTTTTCAATTTATATGTTTTGTAAAGAAATTGGATTTTTTATTCCGTTTACAAAACTATAAAAAAACTTAAACAGTTACATTAATGATAAGGATTGAAAGCAAATACGCATATATACATATACTGAGACACTGAAAAAGCATATTCGATTTTTTTGTAATACTAGGCCAAAAAACTAAAATCATGTTTTTGGGGTGTTTAGGCATGAGGTGACTGCATACAATCTTGCCATTGTACAGAATCGAATCTTATTGTTAGGAGATGGACTTGAGCACAAAAACACATCTGATTTCAAGTTAAAGATGATTATGTGTGTTCTAGGTGTCTTGGCACATATATGCAGTTTTCAAAATTAACATATTAATCCACTAGTCAGGGACATACTACATTGTGGAAGGACAAGAGATATTTCCATGCGGACTACCACTTTTACCATGTCAGTGAGCTTGACCACCCAATCCCGTTAGTCGCCTCTTACGACAAGCATAGTCGCCTTTTACGGCAAGCATGGAATGCTGAAGACCTATTCTACCCCGGATCTTCGCAGGTATCACTAGAGAGTAGACAGGGTATGGATGTATTTTTTCTAAGCCTGCCAGTTTCAGGTACTCATGTTTGTTAGTTTGTTTGTTTGTTGTTTAACGCCGCACTCAGCAATATTCCAGCTTCCAGCCTGATCTTCACAGGTGATGTGCTTTTTGAGATGTATATCTACCAACCAGACAAAATATTTCAATGAACAAAGAATTAGGTTATATGAAAGGTTTGAACATAACGTGTTCAAAATTAATAATAATTATATGTCAAACATAGAAATGTTAGACCAAATAACTTAGCTTGACATAACATAAACTGGCACAAGGTTTTTCAGTTTAAAATATGCCATTTCAAGATGTACCTAATAACATGCCATAAGGCACAGGGAGTTCACTTAAATGTGCCATTATGATTGTAACCTTGCCACTGGCATTTTAAGACCAATAATATTGAACCCTGACCATATCCTTCATCCAAGGCCATACTATCCCTCCAGCCCTCAACCCACACGGCAACCTATTCAGCAACCCCATGACATTTACAGGAAAACACAACTCTGACTCTAGAAATTATTGCTAGCTTGCTAGCCACTGGCTACAAAAAACACTCAAAGGCAGGTCAAAAATAGGTCACAACTAGCAGACGAATTCACAAACTTACTTTGTAAGGTTATTTCCGAGTGACAGTTTTTTCATTTATTCAATGGACTTGATGGATTGCTACACATCTTCAGCATGAGTACTTGTCGGGACAGAGCAATCACTGTCTGTTTCCATCTTATGAAAAAGCATGGGGTCAAACCAGTGTATGATCATGTTCATCAGGGCCAGTACACGTCTCTGTTGGTTGTGTAACTCTGCACTCAGCAATATTCCGGCTATATGATGGGGGCCCTCAAATAATCGATTCCGGCTATATGATGGGGCCCTCAAATAATCGATTCCAGCTATATGACGGTGGCCCTTAAATTATCAAGTCTGGACCAGATTATCCGTGATTGACATTATGAACATTGATCCACACCGTCAGGGTACAATGAAAAGTCAGACCACCCGATCCATGAGTTGTCTCTTATGACGAGCATAGGTAGCTGGGGACCTTTTCTATCCTGCAATCCAAAAAGGTTCCCCATTGAGTTGCTTCTTATAACTAGCCATGGGGTGTTAGAGTTACACTCCAGTGAGTGAGTGAGTATGGTTTTACGCTGCTTTTAGCAATATTCCAGCAATATCACGGCAGGGGACACCAGAAATGGGCTTCACACATTGTACCCATGTGGGGAATCAATCCCAGGTCTTCGACATGACGAGCGAACACTTAAACCACTAGGCTACCCCGCCGGCCCACACTCTACTCCAGAAACCCAAAGGGGTCAATGTAGCTGGAATTTTTCATATTAATTTATTATGTTGGTGACAAATGAAAACTAGAAAAAAAGTTTTGCACAATGACAACTATGCATTCCCAGCAAAGAGATACTATTACCACTTTGGTGAAACCCAAGAGCACTGGTTTAGTGCTGACAAACTTAGAAACATAACCAGTGCAAATCTAGGATTGGAACCCACAATCAGATTTCGTGAAGGCTTGAGGGACTTTACTCTATAAAGCAAATTGAAGAGCCTCAGATAGACTAACATATAGTCTCTGAAATGAACATATCGTACAGAAAAAAACAGTTGTTCAGTTATCTTAATAAAAATCTAATAAAAAGGGAGCCCAGTGATTCTCTTCATCCTGATACTGCAGTAATCTAGACTTGCCAAACATTATAGACTTGCATGGGCTGTAGTTGATATAAATGTATCAGGGTCTGTAAGACAGACTAAGCCTCAGACAACATGGCTACCGGGCCATGCCCCCAGCTCTTAGACTAAGCAAGTCTAAACAGGTTTATGAACTCATCATGGTGGAAACAGACATTAAAAGAATAAAATCAAAACAAATTTAAACAACAGATTTCATCACATTCAAAGAGAATAACGATCTCATGTACTAAATGTTAGTCACAAAAAAACTATCAAAGTTTAGTTCTTAACATAAATGCCTGAAGCAGATGGCTCGTGGGAAATGAGCAGTGGCAAATTCTGTATAGATCACATGCTGCGGATGAGTATTCAAAAACCAGACTTTAGACTCAGGCCTGGCATACTGTGTTACCTGTAGCCTGACAATGAGTTTTGCACTGTCAGCAATATGTTTATAATGTTAGACATGTCTGCAGGCAGCATTGTGGGAGATTCCCATTCAGGGTCTGAGAGCTATAGTGGAAGGAATATATTGCATCAAGGCTCTGTGGCTTCTAGTCCAACTCGTGTAAACAAGAAACACACGAAATGTTAGGAGGGATACCCATAGAAACACTCATGATCTGGTGGTTTCCTTCACTAGTAGCATCATTAGTTATGTCCAGGTTGAAAATAAATAAGTTGCCCAGAAAGGTAGGACAACATGTAAAGCAGATTGAACAGGCCCAGGGAGGCAATACATGTAGTTTTTACATTGTAAATAGGTGTTAGTTTTGCAGAGGGAGAACGGTAATCCTCTGAGAGAAAGAGCAAATGTTGTCTATGCCAGTCTGAGCACATACAGTGACACAGACAAGTCAGCATGACACACTATCAGCCAATCACGATCTGTAACCACCCAATCTCTAGTTTAGCTGGTTCACTGGACAAGAAAGAGGTACGAGGACCTCTATTGCCTAAGAATTCCCACAACCTAAGATCCTAATTGTAAGAATCAATCAAACCATGGTAACCTGACCTACGAACACTGTCTGGCTAGGGGTCACCTCGGTGGTAACTCCTCATGTACAGGGGTATTATACACTCCCAGGAGAGTACTAACCATGCTAACAGTGCTACCAACTTGTGTTACCCTGGATGTACACGAGTCCATCAAACATGAGCCCATCTGTCACCGTCACATGTCAGGTCATTCATCAATACCACTAAAACTAATACTAAATAGTTCTGCACAATGACAGAGGGAACTATGCATTCCTAGCAAAGTGATATATTTACCACTTCGGTGAAACCTAACAGCACTGGTTTGGTGCTGACAAACCTAGGATTCAAACTCACATTCAGATTTCGTGCATGCCAAAGGGCCTTATTTCTATAAAGTATAAAGCAAATTGAAGAGACTCAGACACCATGGCTACTCGGTGGTCACTCCTCGTGTACTCCCAGGAGAGTAGTAACACTACTACTGTGCTACTAACTGGTGTTACCCTGGATGTGCACGAGTCGATCAAGCATGAGCCCATCTGTCACAGACACACGTCAGGTGATTCATCATTACCATAAAGAGACATGTGACCGCAAGACAAACACGTGGATGTACTCTCTCAATCAAGTAACTTTCACACAGCAATATTCTAGCTGTATGATGGCAGCCTGCAAAGAATCGAGTTTGGTCCAGATAAACTAGTAACTGATGTCAGTGTTCAATATAACCAACTGCCTGTAGGCCTGTGACAGATAGATCTCATGTTGGGCACATAGTTTCAGATTTGTATGGGTCTTTATAGCCGGCAGTTAATTTACGTGTTGATTTATTTGTCATCGTAAGCTGCAGGGGTTTTTTTAAATGACGGCCTGAAGTGTTAGTCAGGGCCTGCAGCTTCTAAAGTCTGGGGCTCCAGCTGGCAGCCTGGCGATATTTGGAATTTCAAACGCTGACTGATATCATGAGCAATGTTCCATGCGTCTGGGTACTTTGACACGCAAAGTTCCCAAGCCTGACCACCCAAGCCTGACCACCCAATCCTTTCGCTTTCTTCGACAAGCATTATGTTCCTGAGGACCTGTTCTGTAGGAGTGAAATGATACAGCAAGGTCATGATATGATACGTATCCCGATACATAGGTAACGAAACAATACGTATCACGATACACATATTCACGTCAAATTACGTGGAAGCGTCTTCACTATAATTTATTAATATTTCGGGGCATTTTCTAAACGGAAAGCTCCCTGTACATTGATGCACAGCTCTTTGAGTTAATCAAGGAGGGAAATAACCCAACTCAAAACTCAAAAAACAAACGAGCCCACAGGGCCAGATGGATTTTTTTCTGCTCACCCTGTAAAAGATTACTTGTCCTTATACTATCAGAAGATCTTTAAAATATATATCTTTAATGTGCCATATATGCATTCAGATATTAAGACTCAGTCAGAAAATTTAGATTGGGGGAATTTGAAATTGCATACATTATTCATTATGAGAAAGACTTGAAACAAGGTTAATACAGATAAAAGACACTAAAATTCAAGGCTTTGGAACCGTACCATCTTCCAATGTAATTTGGCATGACACAAAATCAATTCCAATGACATGTATGTATATAGAGAAAGTATTGTGAAGTGATGTTTCAATCGTAAAAGATCAAGGCAACTTAAACCCATTGACGGGACCCATCAAAGTTGGGTTTTTGGTTTCTTTTAATCTCTTTTGGTATGATGGGGCCCGGGGATCAAACACCCGACTTTCCACTCCCCAAGCAGACCCTCTACCATGAGATCACAGAGGTCGTCGGTACAGTCTTGAAAACGGAAGGATGACCAAAAGATCCCGGCATTGCTAAAGGAATGAGTTAGTGAGTTGGGTTTAACACCACTTTTAACAGTATTCCAGTTATATCATGGCGTGTCAGCTTAATGTGGAAAGCCTGAAGTGATTCAGGTCTCAGACATTTACCAGTTCGATGAAACCCACAAGCATGGGTATGGTGCTGACAAACCTAGAAACATAATCGGGGCGAACTGGGATTCGAACCCATAATCATAGGTTTCTGGCGTGCCCAAGGGACGCAACTCTGCACAGCGAATCGTGGCGCCTTAGACGACTGGGCCATGCGTATCCCCCATAGCTATAGGATACAACTCGGAACAGTACACAACATTACACCATGCGCCCATGCCTTCCTCTCTAATTAGGAGATAAACCTACTGTGTTTTGAAATTTGATGTAGTCCCACTGTAGAATAGATACCTCTTTTTTATAATTTTGAACCGAACGCTTTAGCGCGAGGTTACAAATTATAATAAAGAGGTTTCTATTCTACAGTGGGACTACATCAAATTTCAAAACACAGTAAGTTTATCTCCATTCTACCATGACTGCAACTACGCTTTGAAAACGGCACTCTCTTGCAACGTGCAATAACACAGGTGCACAGGTCCGCGATCTTCGAACATTCCGAAAAGTGGTCACAGGTAGTTGTATAAGTAACAAATATTACTAAAGTTCAAGATTAAAAATCACCAAAGTCGTGAGTAGTTCATAATAAGTGTTCAAAACACATAGTTTTTCAAACGAAGTTGACAAATAACACTCCTAACTTAATCCAAAGAAAGATGTTTTAATTTCTATCAAACTGTTGCACACTGTTGAACACTGTGGACTTGGCTGTCGTGTCTCGGAAATTTGTGAGAGAGGTCATTTCTTGGAAATCGAACATGCCATCATTTCATTGTAGGGGTGACGGGTAATAGAAAAAGGTTTTAAAATGCTTAACGAATATATTTCTACAGCAAACTTTATGAATAAACATTCCTATTAACATGTCTAAGAGTTATTAGTTAGATAGCAATTACCCCCAGTAAACAAGAATAACATCAAAGTAAATGCCTCTCTACCCCCAACTTGGATGTGGCAGAACTTGACCTAAATCACGGTTACTCACACCTCACAGCTGTCAATGGCTGACAATCATGTGTTTACATTAACTTGATCTAGTTAAAAGAAGCAAGATGACAACCTCGATCTATGATGTGGTTCAACATTTACCTGTAGATTTACTGGGATTGATCGAGCCTGCTGGTACATCCATATGCTTACTAATGGAACTGAGTATGACTGAACAGCCACTGTTTAGGCTGCAGACGAGCCGGATATTTTGAAACGAGGAATCTGCATGGTGTGACCTGTCAATTTCAAGATTTCACGGATCCAAAGCCAAATAGTGACAGAACTTAGACATTTGTGGTCCAGAAATAGTAGGTCGTGTATAATTTTCATAACTGTGCGTGTTCTGAAATGAATTTCATCAAGTTTAATAAGCTGTCACTTCAGTTGGGACATTGTTTTCGTGGACTTTCGAAAGGGAGTGTGTTCTGATGCACTTTCAAATCCCCTCCTGCCAAATTCCAACGGTGGTGGTTGACGGAGTTGGTAATGGATATCGATCAGAAAAAGGTTTGTAAACAACATGTTGTCCTGAATAAAATGTCTTCAAACATATTTTATTATGTTATATTTCACTTTCATTGTCGGTTGTTCGTGGGTTTCAGAAAAAGTTACCAAAAAATTAAAAAATGAACAATTATTATTTTCTAATTTTTTTTATTAGATATCACTCTGTCACTTATTTTGAATGTGTGAATCTTTGAATTATACCTCCCCACCCTGAAATGAGAACCATCCTAACGTGTCCCGGTTGTCACTGTACCATCTGCACTGCACTCTCAGTTATGGCTGCCAAAGAAATTGTTAACAGTAACGGAGGAAACCAGAAGACAACCCAGTACTGATGCACAGTGTGATGCTGTTCAACATTAACACGTTGACTAACTGTCCCTGCTGATGTAATGTTGTATTTTTCAAACAATTTTTATAATGTTATATTTTACTTTCATTGTCGGTTGTTTCAATGAGGAAATAGCTTAAATTGTTCCGATTCTGGTCACCATAGAACATTCCTGTAGATCTAACAGTTTCATAAACATTTCATTTGTATGCAAAAGATATGCCTTCGTTAAATCTTTTAATGTCATCATCGAAGCAGTCAGGGTTGCGGCCCAGAACGCCCCAAACATCCGATATGAAACTACCGTATTTCCTCTGTTTGACACTATACGCCGTCTATTAATTTCGCGAGAGCCCTTGACTCGGCCTGTATTAGAGACCTGTCTGGTATTAGAGACCCAGCGTGTATTATAGGAAATATAGATATGTTTTACAGTTCATATGGGGGTGATAGATCGGCAGTCATTTTCTGTGAATAGATACGTAGGCTATCTATGTATTCATACGCACGTTTTTTTGTGTGAAAAGGCTTACTATATTTGAAAGGGGTTTCTGTAGCAAAAAGGAAACCTCTTTTTAACCAATCAGAATCAAGCATTCATCAATGTCATGGTAGAATAAGTGTTGACAGGTTGTTTTCCATTACTAGTCATAAAGCTTATGAGAATTGTTAATAAACAGTTTTATTTACTTTTGCTGGACCAAATCACTAAATTTTGAAAATGCCTACCATAACAAATTAGAGAATTCCAACAGCCAAACAATCAAAATGACTGTCATGATCATCACACATTATCAAATTGCTTGTCAAGTGTCTTAGCAATCTGTCTATAAAAACATCTATTATTAGGAGTCAAGTTGAACAAATTCATTTGACATTTGGCTTAAGTATGTTCAGTGTCAAACATGGTAAAATGACAAATATCTTCTCTAATTAATCTTGACTCGTGTATTGATTTAGTGTCTCCAGAAATATTTAATTGATACATTGATTTCCTACGCCAGAAAGTCAACATGATCAAGTTAAATACAGACAGATGGACATGGTGTTCGTTGTCATGCTTGTGCAGAGAGAAAACTAGATGACTGTCTGTGGTGTCAGCCACTAGTCCAAATTTTGTTGGTCTTGTAAGCTCAGGTAATAACACACATTATCGAACCGATCTCGAGGGGTATATGGTTTGATGTACCCTGTGTGTGAGCCTATGTACATATATACTAATATAGGCTCATTCACCGGGTACATCACCCCATATGCCCCAAGCGATCGGTTGACAACAAAGTTACCTCACCGACATTCCTTCATATAGACCTGGAATAGATATCTGAAGTGTCACCAATTAAAAAGCTTTGATTCAGCCATTTTTACCATTAGCAGATGACGCCAACAGTTACTTCCCTTTACCAAATGCATTCAAATAAACATCGGTTCATTCCATTCCATGGTACTTATGCGACATAAGCAAGTTACCAAAGGTGTGTTCCAATTGATTTTCCAGCATTGATTCTCCTTAACCAATCAGAAGCTGGTATTATAATGTAAGTGAGATAATAGTCCATATACACGACATTCTACTGAAAATGATGCCAAGAGGTCAGGTTAGAAGACTTGCACAGATTGAGATGTAATTGAACTTTCAGTACTTACCAAAGCACTCTTGCCCACACCTCCACTGCCGAGAACCACGATCTTGTATTCCCTCATCTTGTGTGTCTACCCTAGAAATGATCTCACCTGCAAAACATGGAAAAAAACCACTGACATAAGAAATATAGTTGGTCAAATATATATCCTTGTCTTAAAAGAGAATGTAAAACTGAAGTACACGTCACCTTGTCTTGGAAATGGAGCAAGTGTCGGCAGTATAGCTGTCAGTCTTTATATAATGCTGACCCTATGACATCAATGGATGTGTCATCAAGGCAAATCAGTTTTATGACGGGTGTGAAAACTTACATGAGTCTCATACATGTCATTAGCCACGTTGACCTGGAGATGAACGTTCCCTTGTCTTTTTATGGAAGTTACTCATACTAATAAGGTTATAAATACATGAATTCCTCAAACATGTAAAATACATTGAGTCACAGAGAACATTTGGATCTTTAGAACACGACTTTAACCTGTAACCATGGTAACTGTTTGATTGAAGACCCAAGCAGTGCTTGTAAAACTTGCAGTAATCTATACCTCTGACAAATTTACTAACCACAGGCAATCTGGCTAGTACTTATTTCTTACAATGACAAGCCTTAAGCACTGAAATACCATGTCGTCTTTGTTAAACTATATATATATATATATATATATATATATATATATATATATATATATATATATATATATACTGCAGACCTAGGATATAAACCTTGATTAGCAGGAACTGTTACAATTAGGGTACACAATTCTGCATGACAAACTGTGGTGGTTTAAGAGTTTGACCACTTGACCATCAATGTCGCAAGAACGTCAATAAAACTAATAGGATTACAGCCACTAGATAGGTCTGTGGAGTAGTCCTGATCAGCAATTTACAACATGTACAAGGGTCATATGATCCTACACACTGCACTTTGATTGTTGACATTGACCTGGTTAAGCTGCTAATTCACAACAAAAACTGTCAACATGGATACATCCTGTTCCCTTCACATCCCTCTTCTGTGGCTATCACATGCACATGGTGACATCAGGCTACAACTGCTGCACACATCTCTATCATGTCTGTGTACAGTGAACATAGTGTTAGAAATTATGGGAGGGTTCCTTGGTTAGGGATCGCCCATTTAGTATACTATGGACACCCAGCTCCAATTTTTTTTATTTAAACATGTTCAAAGCTGATGTAAACAAATAAACCAAAATTTTTCTGGAACAAATCTTTTCCCTTTTAAAAATACAAGGCCTATCACATAACATCAAAATTAATGGTCTGTCCCTCAGGTTTTATGCTACTGTAATTTAATCTAGAGACCCTTATAGTTTTTAAATTAGGGTTATGACAAGGACCTCTCAACCTTCCTGCTTAATTTTGAACATTAAACCTTCATGGCTAAATATGGCAATAAAGGACCAGTGGAGTCAGATATGATCATAAAACCGTAACCAATTCAATGATTGTTTCTTGGTCAGCATGGTCAGTTGGTCATAAGCATCATGAGGCAGACAATGAGTGAGCGAGTTGGGTTTAACGCCGCTCTTAACATTATTCCAGTTATATCACGGCGTGTCAGCTTAATGTGGGAGGAAAGCCACAAGTGATGCAGGTCTCGGTCGTTGACCACTTCGGTGGAACCAAGGAGCATGGGTATGGTGCTGACAAACCTAGAAACATAATCGGGGCGAACCAGGATTCGAACCCACAATTTAGGTTTCTGGCGTGCCCAAGGGACGCAACTCTGAACAGTGAACCTTAGACGACTGGGCCACCCGTGCCCCCAGGCAGACAATGAAAACAAAAACAGTACAAAAGTTGTTCATTTAGAACTGACCATGCTGACTGCATAAGAAAATGCTTGAAATAATATTTAAAACTCTGACACTGTTTTTATTTTTGAAACATATGTGGAACCTTTTGTGTAAAAGAAGATAAAAATTGACCTTGCGTAATCATGCTATGGATCCTTATACCGTTGTCAAGCAAAGGATGTATTGCTTGTCAATGGTATAAGGATCCATACCAAAACATCGCCTTTAAATTACAGTAAATAAAGAAGTTGTCATCCATAAATTGTGTCTACTTCATCATATGTAAACCTGTTCATAAGCAAACACAAACGCATTAAGGTAGCCCTGTTCTTGCCTACAATACTGCCTACAATTCCCAAACGGTGAAAACAAAATCCAATACCTCATCTTCATCTTTCAGCAACGTTCTAATCAGATGATAATGATTATAATGATGCTAAAGATTAAATGTCACCTCCCGATGGTAAACTCCAAGTCCACAAGGAAGAACCACTTGTGAATTACAAATCTTACAAGTCTTGAACTTTGGACTAAAAGTGTTCATTTTGTACTCTGTATACGGACTAGTAGCTCAACCTAACTATTTACCAGCCAAACAAAAGTTGACAGGACTTACTGGACCAGATGTGTCATCCCACACACCCTGACCTAACATGCCACCATACCTGTCAACTGTCCAGCAACCACCGCAATGCTTTCCCCTAGAACCTATTCCTCTGTTTATGTGAAAAATGTATCAAGGGTTACGTAATACCCTGACATGAAATACACCCTACCTGCACTACTGACCCTATACAGTGAACCAGTGTTATCAATGGCTACCTATACAACAATCAAGGCCATCCAAACAAGACAAGACAGTGATATCTGTAGTTATGACAACACTCTCACAGCTAGACAAGGATTAACTGATTGGCCATTAAAGGCCCTGTTTGATGTCACGGATCACAAGCATAATAACAATTCATGTCTTCGGGATTCGGGATTCGGGATTAATGGGTGTGGATCTATATACTGATACACAGTTAAGCAGCAGAGTATTATTTTTGTGATTATGTTTGTATTGGGCCTTAATAATCACTTGTTTTCCTTATTAACCAAAAAGACAAAACAGCTGGTGATAAACATCTAGAAACATGATAAACACACACAGTCTGAATAAATCTAAATGAAAAAATAAAAAAGGAAAGAAGAATGATTTGGTCTTTCTCAAAGTCACTGTCAGTAGAAATCTTTCTTGGAAACAAAATGGTCAAAAGCACAACTAAACAGTGAGTGGGTGAGTATGGTTTTAAAATGCCGTTAAAAATATTCCACCACTATCATTGCAGGGGTCACCAGAAATGGGCTTCACACCTTGTACCCTTATGGAAAATTGAACCTGGGCGAGTGGATGCTTTAACCACTAGGCTACCCCACCGCCCCTAAACCCAATAACAACCCCATTGTTGCTATTTAATTTAATGTTCCACTTAGCATGCTTATTTGATTATCACAAACACATGACTAAAAAAAAAAAAAATCGATGACAAAATGCTAACCCGCATAATTCTTTGCAAGGCTTCTGATCAGCAATGATCAGTTTATATTTTTTGTCCAAGATAGTCTAAAATGTACAAAAGATAGTTTATGATATTGAAGAACGTCCCGTCAAAAGTTGATAAAATTATGGAATGTTCTAAACACTAAATGTCTCTCACAAAGTAACTGTTTAATAATATATATTCCTTGAAAACATGGTTATCGTAAGAGGCGACTATGCTTGTTGTAAGATGCAACTAACAGGATCAGGTTGATACATGTCATCGTTTCCCAATTGCATCGATTGATGCCCATAACATCAGTCACTGGATTGTCTAGTCCAGATTCGATTATTTACAGACCTCCGTCATATAGTTGATATATTGCTGAGAGCGGTGTTAAACAACAAACAAAACAAACAAACCACACAAAATATCTATGCATTTCTCTGAGTCTTCTGTACGGTCCGTCAAACACAATAAGACAAGGTATGATTACAGGTCAATACTGCAATAGGGATGGTCTGGTAACACAACAAAAACGGCAGACACATCTTACTCAATCTGTATTACAAATGCTGGTCTATCCCTGTAATCACACACTTAGTAGGTCAGCTGTTGTATACAGGCCACACATGACTACTATCGACCAGCTGGGTCTCAAGGGTTGGTTATGACTCACAGGATTACACCGCCTGGCTTACCCTGACTTACACCAACACAGATAATTAGCTCGGCTCTCCTTCTCTGAACACCCACTGATTTGTAATCCCACTCTTGTCGTAAACACCATGTAATGCCCTTCTGGATTCAATTGCCACTACGTTTTACTGCTAAGACACAAGATCAGTAATGCTGACATCAACTAAACTACACTGAACTATGGCCGACAGGTTCTTCAAGCACACAGATCCATATCTGCTTACTGACAGGGCTTAAGTTTATTCACTGTAAACCCAAATATTATGACTCTTATGAGGCTGGGTGTACAATATCAGCTTTAGAAATTGGCACTAGTCCTGTAGTCCTTGCCAAACTGCCCAATAGTTAAGATATTATCATGATTATAAGGAGTAGAAGAAATTTGCCATTTTAAGGGGTTTTGCTATGAGAAAGAGAGAGAGAGAGAGAGAGAGAGAGAGAGAGAGAGAGAGAGAGAGAGAGAGAGAGAGAGAGAGAGAGAGAGAGAGAGAGAGAGAGAGAGAGAGAGAGACTTACTTGAACCCTAGTGATGTTTGTTTATTTGTTGTTTAAACGCCACACTCACCAATATTCAAGCTATATGACGACAGTCTGCAAGTTATTGTGGCTGGACCAGACAATCCAGTGATTGGCATCATGAGCATCAATCCACGCAATTGGGATATGATGACATGGATCAACCAAGTCAGTGAGCCTGACCTCCCGATCCCGGAAATCGCCCCTTACGACAAGTACGGTAGGACCTATTCTACCCCGGATCTTCACGGGTCTAACCCCAGTGAAATTGAGTTGTTCCAGTGAAATTGAGTTGTTCAAATCATGAACTGTTAATGAACATCATGAACTGTTCATTAGAAGTTCATATCGTTCAAATAGCAAGTTCATGAACCTGGTCAAGAACACTGGAACATCAGTCTATCTTACATAATTGTTATCTTGCATGCCTCCATGATAAGCTTGTCACACTGAAAACAAAGCAGGTTGCCAAAAATTGATTTCATGCATCCAACTTTCATATTCAGTCAGTTAGAAAGTACATCACGCGTCAGCTGAGTGCTGCCATTCAAACATGTGGTGTGCTTGCTGACCTTAGATAATTGATTTCCAAATTAATTTCCATTTTCACCGATCATATCCATAAAATAAAAAATACCCCACATGAGCATGATGACAGCGTCATGTTTTATGATAAATTACTCTATGCTGGTTGCCATGGTTACATATGATGATTGATGATTGACAGGAATGATAAACCATGCGCATGCAATCTCAACTATCTACTGGGTCAATGTAATCGTAGCAGACAGTCGGAATCAATCCTGGTCTGGCTATTCACTGTTGGGCAGTCCCAGCGGTCACATAATTATCTCAGAAACCCCAGTCGTAGTGAATCAGCATACCATGTATAACAGCACCCATACTATAAATGACCATTGAGATCAAGTTGTATGAACTGTAGGATGGTCTTCAATTTCCTCAGATGCACAAAAGACCATAAAGGTCAAGGTCATGTTCCACAAAGCTATTGCCGGTTCAGTGGTCAAGTGATGTCTCACGTGAACATGTAAGAAATATGATGTTCATGTTGCAAAGACTGCTTGGTGCAGCTGGGTCAAAGATCAGTCTTGAATTGTCATGTCAATCATGTGGGATTCTCGGGGAATGCAAGCAAAAATTGGACAAAATCGTGATATTGTTCAAAAATTTATTATTTTAATGTCCATATTTTCGTAAAATCTGAGGAATTGGCAAAAGATTTATTCAAATTGAAACTTTTTACAATAACTTGCTGCAGACTTGTTGCTTAATATCAGCCTCTGAGCAGGTCAACATAAATCCCTGAAGATAATCAATGTTTGAAGTTTAGTGGGGTTCTGGGGTCCTTGAGAACTGCGACCAGTGTTCAAAGATCCGGGATAGAATAGGTCTTCAGCAACCCATGCTTGTCGTAAAAGGGGACTATGCTTGTTGTAAGAGGCGAATAACGGGATCGGGTGGTCAGGCTCGTTGACTTGGTTGAAGCATGTCATCGATCCCAATTGCGTGGATCAATGCTTATGATATCAATCACTGGATTGTCTGGTCCAGACTCGATTATTTACAGACCGCCGCCATATAGCTGGAATATTGCTGAGTGCGGCGTAAAATAACAAACCAAAACAACCAAACCTTCAGAATTGCTGCATATATATGTAGGATCCCCTAAATCCTAATTATTTTAACATTAGGCCAGCAGGGTTATCACGTTGAGGGCCCCTTGATTTTTATGATTAATTGCAAACACTGTTAGTATGTTGAATGTTGGTCATCTACAACATTTATGATCTATTAGTCTACAGTTCCATCAAAGTTTCAACCAATCAATTACCTGCTATTATCAGTTACTAACATTTGGTCTGTTTTCATAAAATTTCTCATGCTACATTTCAACAGGTCAACCTATTTCAAATCATGTTATTCATGTTAATCGCAATTTGCAATCTTAAAAATAGCATGTCTCATGAAAATGTCTAACCATGCTAACATGATCAAGATATCAATAATAATTTCCCCTTCAATAATCATGATGATAAAATAAGCATGCCGAATATTCACCTTTTTACAGCTGTACAAAGAAAAAAACAGTTTTGCACTGCATCCAAGTTATTTAACCACAGAAAATGATGACACACTTAGATTTACCAATTTCCAAGAATACAAGCATAATAGGGAGCGTCATTTAAGTTTAAAATATCCCTTACCAGTAACTTTTATAGGATTTCCCACATAAGTGGAAGGATGCCATTATGACAATGATAACACTTGAAATTCATTCTGTACCTGCTCCAGTGAACAAATCTTGTATTGTAGGACACAGCAGATTAAATCATTTTGTTTGATAAAACCTGTTAACAATCCTGAGCCGGTAATATTCCTCCTACTTCCTTGCCCTGGCCAGACGCTGTTATTCTACAGCCAGTATAATGATGGAGTCGACATTTCAGCAGCGGAATCCTGAGCTGATCAGTCGGCTTCAACTCGCCAAGTGGGGACAGACAAGAACGCGGACTAAACATAGGAACACCACTTCCTTCCTTGTGCACTCCATCGTGGCACAGATAACATTGTTTCTACTGACCACAGTAGATCTTGTCATACAACCCAACACATTTCAATCATTCAATCATTACATATTCTATGATAAGTAACATTATTCTCACTGATTCTAATAACAACATTTTTTTAAACTTTTTCTGTGCATGATTCAGCATGTTTAGGCCCAACCAGTTATACTACTCAACATTTGATAGGAATAATCAGGTATACTCTTCTATTCAATAATTATATACACTCGACATATGAGAATCAGTTTTGTGTATTATTGACAGGTAAGGTGAGGTGAAATTAGGTTTAATGTCGCATCAAAGATTACTGCACTTATATAGTGACATGCATGCACATGTGTGTGTGTGGCTGGCCCTGGCTGCCGATTATTCAGTGCTAACCCACTGATATACTATGCCGCAGTTGAACTCATTATGCATACCCCACTCAGACACAGTAAACTGGCTCTTTGATGTCGCCTGCCAGGGAGGGTAACAACAAGTATTGTTGTGTCGCGGCAGAGCATCGAAACCCCCAACATTCCCCTCTTCACAAGGACGCTCTACCACTAGACCATGGAGGCAGTCCAGTATGGAGAGATAAAAAAATATTCCTATCTAAATTGAAGTAGTAGATAATTCTTGTTTTCCATTCCAGACATAAGACATCAGGCCAAAAATCCCATTGCAATACCTCTTGAAATTATATCTAAACACCGGACTTCAAATTTTATTATCATGATTATTACTTCTTCTTAAATGTTAAATACTTGATCAAACATTTAGAAAAGTTCATCTTTAAACATAGAAGAAATATGAGAAACATGGTCTGGTCTATAACATGTTACTTAAGGTGTTCACAAGACATTGCCTACTGGATTAATTTTGAAAGCCACTCGACTATGAAGCTCAAATTTTACTATCAATGATAATCATTATATACTGATAATCATAATACTTAAATAGATCTGACAGGTTATTTTGATATTTCACTGATACCTTGAATTCCATAACTACATCAAATGTCAGCCCTTTTCTAACTGCATGTTGATATTAACATACATAACAAATGATCAAAAATGGTATGCTCTATTGGAGACAAATAACAAATAACTGACAACAGTCTGCTCTAGATTTGAGCTGTAATAATTCAGGGGCAGGAAATATGATCGGTATAGCAACAATATTCTTCAGATGCTGATGTGTAATCATGGCAATGTCTAAAATATACTTTCTTCTTTCTGTCAGCCATTTCTACATGAGTATGACTTACAACAATGTAATTGCCCTTGGTCCTCGAGGTTTGCCCCTATCATGTGTCCCTGTGATATTGGTTTTCGGACACTTAAGAAACATTTGTCCGAAAACTTATGATGTCCAAAAACCTATGATGCGACGATATTTGAATCTAGCGACCCCTCTATCATGCTACATTTAATTAGGTTTATGACAAGGACCAGAGTTGACACTAGTCATATAGTCCCTGCCTGTGTCTGTAATAACTGCCTGCCCGCCTTTTCTGTTGGGCTGATTGAAATTTGCACTGCAAGGGCCTGTTGTTTGTTTGTTTGTTTATTTGTTTGTTTTTAACGCCATTCACAATATTCCAGCTATATGACGGGAGTCTGCAAATATAACTGAGTCTCGGCCATGCCGCCAGGGTATGAGGACACGCTATCAAACAACTCCTGAAACCACCAGATTGACTATGTCTCTTTTACAACCAGCATAGTTTGGGGACAAATTCTAACCCGGAATCCCCACGGGAGACAAGGATCCGTTGATTTTCAAGCTTAATTATGAAAACTGTACAGTGATAGCTAATCATGTGAATGAACCAACATGTTTAACTGTGCTGCAAATGTCATATTCATGATATTCATGATATGAATGACCTCATTTGATATGGGAAAAACTACTTTATATATAACATGATCTGTTAAGGTGATGAATAATGTTTCAATGCTTAGGTGAACTTGGGTCATGTCATATGTATTGTGGAGGATAACAGACTTGGTGAAAAGCACCTGACAATATCCAGGTCATAGCTTGCAAGGCCTAAAGCATGTACAAGTCAGTTATTCATTCTGTGAAAATGTTCCTGATAAGAATGCCGTGAAAAGGGTCCTTGGGTCTTTAAGAAGTATGATATTCATTAATCTAGCTCACACACATCAGCCCCACCCCCTAGACCATTTTAACATTAGACCATCTTGTTTATTAATTTTAACTGTCTCTGCATCAATTACTTCTTAAGCATCAATCATGATGAACTGAAAGATTGTGAGTCTATCAATATTTGCAAGCACACTGACAAAGAATGAACAATAATCTGAAAGAATTCCTATTCCTTTCCACATGTTCCATGGTCGATTGATTGTTAATCAATCAGTTGCCCATTCAAACAAATCAATCTTGAAATACTACCAATATCAAACACTATTAAATACACCAGCCTGCTCTCAGAACTACATGCACTTACTCACAGCCCTATATCATGAGTACTGCAACATTACCTTTGGGCTAGCAAAATCAGTCATGAATAGTTCACTGATTAACATTAAAATCTATTTCAAAATAGAGTCAAAATAGTCCTGCAAAGTCAAGAAGCAATCATGATGATGATCCTGGACTAAGAATAAAATCAATTTGAAAAATAACAGCACAGATTTAAAAATGAAAAGCTTCTCGAAACACTGTGTGACTAGATTCAAATTCCTATCTTTCAGTGTTACAGCAAATTCTTGGAGTAGAGTCGGTTTTCTCCCAATTCAAAGTTCCTATCATAAAGAATCTGGTTTACTGTTGGTTGAAAATATAATCAAATGGTGGACTCGCTGCTAGTTGACTACTAATTTCAAACACTTGTTCATAACCCAAGTATCCCTGCTACAGGACTTAGAACATGCAGAAATATTATTCAGTCTGATACGGGAATACGCTCCCATTCCAGAATCATTATACATGGACTTGTCAGTGAAGGTAATGACTTTGTAGGTATAGTTCCAAGGAAATTGTAAAGCATGTTTACATAGTCAAGACATGTAATATGACATGGTGATCACCATGACGACATGTGTTGAGATGCTGGCCGGTACTGGCTGCAGTGATGGGGATGTTGCATTCCTTGACTGCCCCTCCTGTATCCTGGGCACAAGGCGTGTCCAGTCTCTCAAACATGTATATCCGTGTCACTGCTCTGATTAGATAGCCCAACCATGTAAAGGAAAATTGTGATAGAACACAGGCCCTAGCTCCTTACAACGTTTACAAGCCAAATGAGCCATAGTTGTTTATCGAGTTTGAAGTTAGTTCTTAATATTTGGAGCATTTTTTAAGCCATGTCTATCAGTTGATGACCTCCTGTCTCTGAGACTCTTCAATGCTCAATTCCAACAGCAAAGTGTAGGAATTCAATTACTAATGTTTCAGATCTAGGACCAGAAACCGAGGAAGAGGGACCAATTTACTATAATGTTGTACAAGCATGATCAGAAATAGAGCGCTCAACAAAATGCTTAAAGCATCAAAAAAGTATTAATAATTAGGGGGTATGACTAAACAGTTTAATATCAATATATTGACTCTGAAGTATCACAATACATGTACATGCTTTTCCTTTGTACTTTTCTTGATAAAAAATTAGCAATGAATGAATGAAAAAAATCAATCACATAAACATGATAAACACTGTCATATTTGCAACACATTCATATTTGCACCCATTACACTATAAATATGACCACTTCAACTTTTTCAAATAAATGCCCCATTCTCAACTATCAGCTGCTCACGTCAAACAGTTTCAACAGAAATAACCACTTGCGGCATTCCATCTCAGTTGTCTTTGTATTTCTGGAATTTCTGCTAGATGCTGCAGAATGGTAAACATGGTAAATAGCTTGACATTCCTGACCCTAAATGAACCAGCGAGAACCCCCCCCCCCTTCCCCCCTTCTATTTCCAACCAGGACTGTTCTGTCAACAGATTCCTGCAAATCAGGTCATGCTACCGTCTCATTCTCAATACTTCACACATAGCTTTTTAACATGTTACTAGGCAACCAATCTTTAAATCTGAACTAAATATTTATGAGAGCTATCAAAGTTGACATATGAAACTCAAAACATTAGAAATATAAATAAATTATCATCAGTTCATCTTCAGCAAATGTGTTATGTAACCATTACAAGTAACAGGATACTGCAATTACCAATGGCTGGGTCAAATTATGTTTTCATTCCAAACTTTCCCACATCATAATTTCCATTTCAGGGTGACAGACTTAAACATGTTAAATATACTTTCAAGAAATCTAAATCATATCAAATAACTGTCTAACATGTGACAACAGAAACAAGAAATGATTACTAAGCAGAAATTGCTAATAACATAATCACGCCATCAAGCCTAAACAAAAATCAGTATATAATCACTGCCAATCATGTCTGTGCCAAAACATTTGAAGACCACGACCCGAATTAGCCCAAGCCTGTTTGATGGCATCCTTTTTAGGTGAATTGTGTCCATCTATCACACATTGCAGTCTGTGATATACATGTCTCTGAACTTCAGTATTTACAGCACTAGTCCAAAATGGCTCTTCCCATCATTTGCAGTTGATTTTAGTCTCAGCATATGGACTTTTATAAGCTGAGCTCACTAGACCAAACAGAATTTTACAAGGCTCAGGCTTCAGACCAGTGCCTAATGTTTACAAATATCTGAAAACTGACATGAGCAGCGGTTATCAAATTCATTGCACAATTAATGTAATCAAATCAACTAGACTTCAGGGTGACTCTCCACAAAACAATCTTAGAGTTAAGACTATAGTCATCCTACTGTCAGGATGTTGTCTGGAGATTCAATATTTATTCAGTTTAAGCTGAATTGTTTCTTCAAGAATTTTCTGGGACAATATATTTTTTAAGATAAAATCCCAGCCACCCTCCCCCATCTGAATATCCAAAGACTGCTCTGGTTACAATTTCCAAGAATGAGTAAGCAGTTATGGCACCATCAACGTAAAACTTGCCACAATGAATCACTGTAGATCCAAATATCAATTTCCCACATCGGGGCCCACCATGGGACTTTGTGCATTCCAGAAGAAGCTAAAAGGACATCGACCCACATTTCCTTGCAAAGGCCGAGTGAATGAGATCCCATACAGGCTATCTATCGTAAATGCATCTCCAATACCAAACAATAACTCCCCAACATCTGCCAAAAACCAGCACAAATTCTCAAAAAGAGATTGAGATGGATTGAATACCTGCTGGAGTTGCTCCACCCCGAACTGTGGTCGGTATTCCAGCGCTGCTGCCCTCTCAGTGTGGATTCTACTGACTGTACAGTGCAGACATTTGACAGTTATTATGGATTATCAATTATAGTATTACTCCGTGGAAATAAATGTCATATATAATCAATACACTCCCATAAGTGTGCTTGCTTTATTAAGCAGAAAGATCTGTGGCGGTCCTGAAGGTAATGGCAAGCAACTCAATTTGCCAATGTCTAATGTGTATCTACTGGCAAAGTAATTAAATAGAAATATATTGGAAAGCTGGCTCTTATTTCTGTCCAATACAATCACAAACATGTTTTTGAAAAGTTTTAATCATTTCCCTATATTAACATGATTAAATAACCAAATCCTAAAAGACTTTGAAGACGATAGTTCCATGAGTCATTGATAAACAATTCTTACATGTAATAAGTATCCCCTGAAACCAACATGAAACCTCATCAGAAAACCTAAAGCAATGACACCTACTGATCAGTGCTACTGGTACATAAATTCTATTCTTAACCATTTTAACAGTCTGCAACTTTAACCACTAACCTAAAGCCTGAGTCAAGTAAAATCCTGTTTGGTCTACTTATCTCAGCTAATAGTAATCCATATACCGGTAATAACACAAAAACCTACTAAAAATTATGATAATAACCTCGTTCAGGCTAGTAGACATACAACTTTTTGGCCCAAACTGATATAATAGTGATTGTGAGTGAATGTTGTTTTATACCAGTTGGCACAGTTCCAGCCATTTCACCCGGGACCAATCAAAGCACTGGTTGACAGTATGTCAGAGATTTATCGAGGATTTCAAACTAAGTGCCCTTGGCAGGCAAACTGAGAAAAATATTTTCAAATTCTTATAAAATTGCATTCAATGCAATAACATTAAACTAAGCATTAAAACCTCTTCTTTACTGGTCATGTTATCAGTGAAATACAAGTCACCTCTCCAAAGTCATAACATTTGTTGAAAAAGATGAACTGGGATCTTTTTTAAATCCCAGTTTTGGAATGGATACTGATGTTCAGTGCAGATTTTGGGAGCATATTGGCCTTTGAGCAGGTGCAGATATATCCCTGTGTGATCAAAACAATGACATTCTATCTGGAACAGTGTTCAAAATTAAGGGTGGTCCTAGGTTCTTCAAGGTCTTCTCTTATGCTTATTCTTATTGAAACTAGGGACCCCCTAAATCCTTAACTTTCAACATCAAGGTAACCCACAAGTACCCCTTGACTGTCAAGCCCAATTTTGAGTGGGGGGAGTAAGTGAGAAGGGTTTTAAGCCACTTTTAGCAATATTCCAGAAATATCATGGCAGGGTACACAAGAAATGGGCTTCACACATTGTACTCACATGTGGAATCAAACCCAGGCCTTTGGTGTGACAGGCGAACGCTTTAACCACTGAGCTACCCCAACACCCCTGTTTCATTTTGAACACTGATTAAGTAATAGTTTATACTGTAACCAGTCAGAGCAAGTGTGCCCACTAGCCTCTATCAAAACCAAGCTTCTGATAAATAGGCTAGTGGACACTCTTGCTCAGGAAGTTACTGTTCACTGTGACTATGTCAGTCAATCATCAGTCTACATCAACTGTTCTGTGCAGATCTGGGGTATAATAGTCTTCAGCAACCCATGCTTGCCGTAAAAGGCGACTAACGGGAACGGGTGGTCAGGCTTGCTGACTTGGTTGATGCATGTCATCAATCCCAATTGTGTGGATCGAAGTTCATTATGTCAATCACTGGATTGTATGGTCCAGACTCAATTATTTACAGACCGCCATGATATAGCTGGAATATTACTTAGTGCAGTGTTAAACAACAAATAAACAAACAAACAAACCATCCACTGTTATTCTGATATTTGCATTGTTAACATATGGTATATATATCCCATGACACAGACCATACTACAGAAATTGAGTGACAAGGATACTTATTTATAGATTATCAGTGTCTAACAGTTGTCAGCAACAGTCTTTCCTGATAACGTGACAATCATTTTCATAAATATTTGCAGAATATAAAAGATCAATTTCTTAAACATGTTAGAGTTGCATACCGTATTCGACGTAATAAGCGCCCCGCTCTAATAAGCGTCCACGGCGATATTTGCTAATATATTGGCTAGTGAACAATCCCAATGAGCACCCCTTCCGATTGATCAATGTACACAAGACTTCTTTTTTCGCGTATGATACGCACTCGTGTGTTATATGCACCCTTAATCATGGGCAATTAAATTCTGGAAAAATATATCTGTCGTATGTAAACACTTCAGGCTGTTAGCATCAACCACGAAATTTACGATCTTTCAACTCAAAATAATATTCTAATAAGCGCCCCCTATTTCTAATTTTGAGAGCGCCCTGGACGCTTATTACGTTGAATACGGTATTATCTGTGGTCTGTAACAAATCATTAAAAACTCATTGTTTTAATAAAACAGGCATGTCATCATTTGATGTCTTTCATGACAATATGTCTGTGGTCTGCAGGTACAAAATTCACTAATTTCACACCCAAATCAGACTTGTCAGCAACTTTCTTATCAAACATGCCACGTTGATCCACCAAATTTTGGGTCCATAATATCAGTGTTATCGACACTGTCAAGAATGACTTTGATCCACCCACAAGATTTTACAAATGTCATATTTTTTGTGGTTTGACAGTTATATGTCAACATAGAGTTTTCGCGAGTTTTCAACAATGACCGGTTATATTGTTCCATACGTAAAATATATCTGGCAATAGCGATAAGCTCATCGATGCTCATGATGCCCATATAGCTGGAATACTGCTGAGTGTGGTGTTAAACAACAACAAAAAGCATATAAAACAATGGCTAGTAGAACTGGAAATACAATTAAAATGGTAAATCTTCAAGTCTTCCGATGTTTTATCTCAAATTTCATATTTGAATTAATTATCTATTTATTTGTTCACCTACGATGTAAAAACATTTCGCTCATATAATATTTGAATCTCCCTCCCCTGCCTCCCTGCAGAAATGATATACTGATTGCCCAAGAGGGTGTTGTGCATATGTAATAGACATACATGTACAACAAAAAAAAGTATTATTTATTGTTTATTGACCTGTTCAGACGAGAGCAGCAATGTTGTGGTGCATATCTAAATGAAATTCAAGATTTATCCATTAAATTCCATTCAGTACCCTAAGTGTACACTTTAGTTTTGCCAGTACTCCTATATCAAAATAATAATAAGTACATACTCCTGATGAAGAAAAATTACCTGGAGCCCTGATAATTTGAGCGACAAGTGACAAACACTTTCATGTCTTCAGTGGGCTTTGAAGTGACTACCTTCATTACAATATTAAGCATGAGGTTACATATTTTGAAAGAGCCTGAAAAGAGGCGAGGCTCGAAAACATGTGATGGGAGGATATAACTTGCATGTTGCTGCTGTCCAATTTTGGAATGTTTGTCTCATTTGTCTTCGCAATCGTGAGAAATTATTTCGCGTTAATTACAACAGACCTGTTATGCATTATTTACACAAAATGTATCTACCATAACATGCACACAGTGACAGCTCCAATATTGCCACGCCCACAGATATAGATCAATCACCCATTAGCATCTTTTCAGTCATATCGGCAGTAACTGACCTATCCCTATCAGGGCAAACTGTGAACACATACATTAGCAATCAATTATAAAGTCGAAATGAGTAATATGAGGCTAAGCATTAGTTGGTTATGATTCTAGTATATCTTTATGAACCTAAGATTTGATATAATCAGTATGATAACATATCACTGTGATCAATATGAGCTACAACCTTTCACACAACAGCCTACTTGATGAGAGATTACTTGAAACATTTGAATATGTACAATTAAATGCTTGTAACAATATGCTTTCACGAGATTTTCATGATACGTTTCAAATTGAGTGTGTGTTTAACACGTTTGGTCCACATTTACTGGTATTCTTACGTATTTTCTCTATTGATACAATTGGTAAAAACACTCACTGACACCTTAGTACACAACTAAAAAGTTTAATGGTGTTGGAGTTCCTATTTTACACAGAGTAGTTTGGAAGGTTAGAATCCAAGGCAAGCAATGTGTGTTTAGTCTGTCAGATCCACCGCCTCGCTCGCCATCGATGTGTGTTTCTCACCACACACCGCGACATATGGGCCAATCGCTTGTACACATACACAGATAAACAGTTCAAACATCGTTATTTACTAATACCGAACCATTACTAGTCTATATACACGTGTTTTGCGAATTTTTTAAAACAATCAGTGACTTTACTTACGCCTTGGTGTTTGATGGATGTCGGAAGCTTCCGCAGCTTATGACGTCACATTTATATGGCCGACTCTTTCTATATTTGGACATTGTCCCAGCAAGCACTTGCGGCCATTCCCAAGCACTTCCTCTTCCTCTTTCGCTCTACACTCACATGCACGGTGTCTGTCACACGCTCTCATCTTTTCTCTCTTCTCTTCTATCCACTCAGGTCTTTTATACCCTACACTACTTTGATCTTATTTGATCAACCTTTGCGGGTTGAAATGATATGAAATGCAGGCTAGCGCTCTGCGCGATGAAGCCACCCAAACTTACTGGAGATGATGTTTTGAACGGATAGACTATGGCGTCACGCGTGGTTTGAGCTGCTTGTCCAGTTCGCTGTGTCTGATGCTAAATGAGTTTAGTTACGTACTGATCCAGTCTTTTGACCACATATACTTTTTATTTCATAGAAGATGCATTAAACGTGACTGTGGTGCTTGTTTCATTTGTGAAGCGTAATGGCCGCCCTTGTGTTTGTGTGTGTTGTCGATCCAAGTGGAATGTTTCGTGCTATGGCAGCACGTGTTTCTCGTTGCAACTGTGGACATCACTAAAGCAATGGAATTAAAGTACTTATGGAAATGAAAAAAACCCTGTTTTGCTGGATTTAATAATCGACACAAAGCATTACGTAGATGTAAATACGAAATAACAAAACAACTGGAAAAGTACTAGTCTGGATTTGCTAGTTTTATCTCGGTGCACAATACAAAATATACTTTACTGGAGGTAATTTGTAGGCACTTTCAACATTCAAAAATAAAACTAAGTGCAAAATGTACATCATAATAATAACATGTAAGTTGTTGTTTGAGAAGGGAATATGTTACTTATACGTTCTGATATTTTGACGATGATTCACTATCCCAAAATGCCACTGACAAATCACATGCACGTGTGTTTCAAGCACCTGTTTTCACCTGTCGTCAAGGTGTCATAGGTAATGGACATTCACCTTGATCTACTAATACCTGGTTATGCTCAGTTTCACAATAGTCTGTTTTGTTCATATTTTTACACACTGTTACGTGTAAAAAGACATAAAAAACTTTGATACGCTGTATTTGTGCCAAGGCCCAATTAGTACTAATTGAGTTGTTTGAATATTTATATATTTTGTATATTAACTGCATTTATTTAAAATCTGAGATCGAAAAAACAGTTTTTTTCATTTCCGTGAGTACTTTAAGTATTTGATTTGTAATTATGCTGAAACATGCTGTCCCGTGAAATCTGTTTTTTCTAGTCACACAGACACGGAAATGTCGAGAAACAAGGTTAGCTGGTCCCATGTTATCGTTAATTCGGAAGACTTAATTCAAGCTTCAAATCATCTTTCCATGAAGTATTTATAACACAGAACATATATACGACACCATTATTGCTTATCATAGTCTCACTAAACGCAGAAAACAACCCTACGGTTTTAACGGGAAAATCATCGCCATTTCAAAATAGTATTTTTCTCGCCCTGACAACCATTTTTGAGGATGCCAACGTCCCCTGAATCCCGAATACCATCCCATTTTTCACTCTCGAGTCTCAGTGCTTACACCTGAATCCCAAATACCACGAAACACAAATCTCAATATTGTGTAAACGGTGTGATTGAAGTTAAATTACTGAAAAATAAAAAAAGTAAAACATTTTTACGAAGGGATTATTACTTACACCAATATTTAAAAAAAAAAGTTGAACATTGCTGAATATGGCGTAAAATTAACAAAAACTATGACTTTTCATAATATTCATATTATTTCAATGTCGGTGCACGTCTAGAGTGAATACAATTGGTTCATGTACTCGGTTCCGTTTTATGAAGTCACTTCAGACAAGAAAGATGGAGATATGGTGTGTCATACATTTCTTGCTGAAAGTATCTTCATGCCTATATTTTCATAAACGCAATTTACGATGTCAGATGTCTTCATATATATCTATACACGCGTCGCCAGTAAAATTGTACATATAAGAGTGAAAAACATGCACACTTTGATATCTTTAAAAATGCACACGTTGTACTTCAACAGGCCGAATCTGAATAAACTGACGCATTATATCCGCCTAACAGTTTGGTCACAGATAAATCTGATTTTTATGAGATTGGTGTCAGGTGGCTCTTCGGCATGCCCGAAACCATTGGTCATAGGTTGGAATCGGGGTTTGCCCTGAATATGTTTCTAGGCCTGTCAGCACCATTGCCATAACTTACACTAAAGTGGTTACGTGACCTGCATTGCGTCGCTGTTAGGACTCCTCCCACATCAAGCTGACAACTGAAATACTGTTCAAAGCGGCACTGAACCCAACTCTTTCATATCATTAATCTAACATATTGCCGACGGATTACCGCTTTCACAATTCGATCTTATCATCACTGTATACTGTTCTATTATACGGAATCGAAGCACTTAGATCACTTTTGTGCACCTTGGTCTTGGGTAACCTGACCTTTACGAGGATGTACCTGCACATGAAAATCCCGTGCATTCAGCTTTAATTCTTCAATCGCGTGTACAGTTCTTTTATCCAGGGTTGACCTTGGCTGTTTAAAGTCGGTTTAACACGGACAGCGCAGATTGGCAAGTTGTGTTTTCACGTTGTTACACCAAAATATGTGTGAGGATAGCGACAGATTCTACTTCTCGCCAACAGTTCGTCACACTTCACAAACACGCTTGCAAATAGTTTTCGAAGTGTTCACACACACAAACTTATGTTTGTAAACATACATTGACAAACGTTTACTTATCTTCGTGTGTGAATCCACCTTAAGACCACACAAAGCAATGTTCCAGCTATAACACGACGCTGCCTGAACAAGTATTTAGCCTGGACTAGACAAACCCGTGATTGGTATTTTGAGCAACGACCCACGTCGTCGGGGTACGATGTACGATAACGCAAAATAATATTGAAGTCTATTCTTGTAAATTAATAAATAAATGATAAACACTTTACAGACTGCCGCACTCAGCAATATTCCAGCTATATGACGGCGGTCTTTAAATTATCGAGTCTGGACCAGACAATCCATTGATTGACATCATGAGTATCGATCTATACGCAGTTGGGATGCGATGACATGCATCAACCAAGTCAGCGAGCCATACTACCCGATCCCGTTAGTCGCCTCTTACGACAAGCATGGGTTGATGAAGACCTATTCCCACCCGGATCTTCACAGGACTATATTTTATATAGCCGTGAGCATGCACGCGTATGTGGCTGCTTGTACGAGTCCGGTTTTGCGGGGTTTTTATAGTGCTATCCCACTGAGATACCATGCCGCTGTTTTATATGAATGCCCCACTCCCAGTATACTGACTCTGATCAGACCATCCAAACAATAAGTACCATCTTTTAACGTCTTTTGGAATGATGCGACCGGGGATCGAACCACCGACCTTCCGCTCTCCGGGCGGACACAGTCAACTTGATAACGGAAGCAGTGTTTACATCAGAAATGATTGTGTGGCTACCTCTGTAAGATGTTACCCCGTTTTTTTTTGTTAGGGGTCGAACATTTGATCCTCGACCCAGGATGTAAAACATCCCCTAGATTTACAACACTATTCCACTGGTCGCTACCAGGGAGATCAGTTGTGTTTGTAACACTGTATGAGCGATGCTAAATTATATTACTGTGAGAATTCAGGGTTAGCATAAACTTAATTGATCGTTCGTCCGGGCTCGGTGACTTGGGATATCTAGACAACAAGGGCACATAGAGCGTGGACCCGTGAAGATCCGTGGTTGAATAGGTTTTCAGCAACCCATGCTTTCCGTCACGACTAAAGGGATCGGGTGGTCAGACTCGCTGACTTGGTTGATGCATGTCATCGTATCTCAATTGCGTAGATCGATGCCCATGATGTCAATAACTGGATTGTCTGGTCTAGACTCGATTATGTACAGACCACCGACATCTATCTGGAATACCGCTGAGCGCGGCGTTAAACAACAAACAAACATAGAGTTTGGGATATTTTTGGGACGCTTCATTCACTTTAACATTCTTGCGGTCACTGAAAGCCACTTTCTGTTTTTTTCATTGTATTCTTTGATCCCTTTTCTTGGGAATTTAGGGACAATGTTATGTGTTCTAGCAAAAAACCACCCAACCCAGAAAAAGCCTGTCAAACCTAGTTCACAATGTGTGACAAATATGTTCTTTCACTTCATGCTGATCTCGTGGGCATTTCAGGTTATAGACAAAGGGCTAAACCAAATTCTTGTTACAAGGTGGATAAAAGCATCAATTTGTCACTCTGAAACAGCCACACATACTGATTAGTTTTAGGACAGGGGCCACCTTGAAACATATTTGTAACTTTCGGTAGCCACTAAAATCCAATATGGCAGCCAAGTCACTTTTCCGGCAATGTAAAAATAAGTGAAAAGTTTAACCATGCTCAGACCTGTGAGTGAGTGAGATTTTACGACGCTTTTAGCAATATTCCAACAATATCACGGCATGGGACGCCACAAATGGGCTTCACACATTGTACTCATGTCGGGAATCGAAACCGGGTCTTCGGCGGGACGAGCGAACGCTTGAACCACTAGGCTACCAGACCGCCCGACTCTCAACTGTGAAATGTTAAATATTAAATTAAAGGTCTTTTCATACTGATAATGCTATTATGGTTTACATTTATGTAAGAAAGAAAAAGAAAATGTAAAAAAGAAAGAAAAAATACACACAAAGAAAAAAGTTAAGTACACCCCTATTTCTGAACCATGACAAATGGAAAAATCATGGCATGGGATGACTGACCACAGGAGCTTGGTGATACCAATGTCATCGGATAGAACAAACATTTGACAACAAATAAAGAAGATATTAGTGAGTTTGTGATTGAAATTTACTGACAAAAACATCATGGTAACACAGGTACTGTTTTTGACCTCAGACAATACCTAAAACAAGTATAGAGCTGCAGGATTAAGTTAACGAGTTACGTTTACTGATTCATGTGAAAATGTTCCTTAAAGTCTTTACTTGACATGACACGTATAACAGATCAGTAGCGGGTATAACCGCCACGTGCCCGGATGACGCATTCCACCCTACGTCTCATGCCTCCAGTCAGACGATGGATCTGTTGATGGGTCAACAACAACCACTCCTGATGCAATGCTGCTTCCAATTGGCGTAAATCTGGTACAAGAGGATCTCGCGCCTGTATGTGTCGCCCCAGAATATCCCAAACATGTTCAAGCGGGTTCAAATCTGGGCTCATTGCTGGCCAGGGTAGAGTCGTTATTGCATTGGCCCTCATGTCATCCACGACTGCATACGAACGATGAGGCCTGACATTGTCATCCATGTACTGAGGTCGAGTAGCAAGAGGGTGGTTGTCAAAATGAGGAACGACGACTGGCCTCAAAACGTCCCGAATGTACTTTTAAGCTGCCCATTATAGTGACCAAATCCAACCTGCAATCATGAGAGATACACACCCAAACCATTACCGAGCCCCCGCCGTATGCAACAGTCGGTTTAATGTTCCTGGGGGTGTAGGCCGTGTTCCGGTGCCTCCAGACTTTCGTTCTTCCATCAGAGACGTGGAGCAGAAAACGACTTTGGTCTGACCAATGGATCCAAGTTCTCAGATTCCAGTTCTATCGCGCAATACACCATGCTAAACTAGCAGCTTTGTGGCAATCTCTCAACAAGGGACGCTTTATGACTCGTCTAGCCCTCAGTCCTGCTGCTTTCAGCCGGTTCCTAACGGTTCTGGTGCTGAAACGACGATTGGGCAACCACAGCTGTTTCAGACGAGTACTTGTTAAAAAGGGTT
This sequence comes from Haliotis cracherodii, assembly GCF_022045235.1. Lineage (NCBI taxonomy): Eukaryota > Metazoa > Mollusca > Gastropoda > Lepetellida > Haliotidae > Haliotis > Haliotis cracherodii. The sequence goes on along the minus strand of NW_027266319.1, from coordinate 50,797,867 downwards.
CTCGGCGTGTGAGACGAAGAAGGTCTCTGTCTTCGCGATGTGTCGTCACAGGAGGTCTTCCGGATCCGGGAAGGTGAGAGAATCCCTGCCCTTGAATGTTTTGCATGTGTAATTGGGTTTTGCATGTGAGAGGGAGTCTTCAATGCAGATCGAGAGATATCTGCAGGCTGTGCTTGGATGATATTGTGTAAGATTTTTATGTCATTTAAATGTACATCCATCCAGTTATTAAAACTGACCGTGTTTTTCTGTAATTAGTACTGTCTTTTTCAACATGATGACTATGTTTGATGTGACCACAGATGTTTTCTTGTAGATGACATTTGGCACGGAACTTGGGGTGGTGTGTTTAGCTTCCTGTACTCGGAAAAGGAGCTGGCTAAGCAAGTAATTTTTTGGTTTTTATTGCTGCTTTAAGGCCAGAAAGTGCCCACACGTACAGGTAAAAGCTGTTGAATGCTTAATTATTTAAAAAAGATATATAACGTTATTATAGAAGTCTATGGGAAAACATTTGGTTGTGTAACCACTGAAGTCGCACTAAGTCGCCGACAAGAGTGGTCTCCCTTCGGTCATTGGTCGAGAAGAAGCTGGATAAGGGAGCGGTCCATCCATTCCCCACAAATACACAGGAGATATAAGCTAATTAACTTGCCTGTGGCATCACTTTGTTTATTGTATACATGATTCGTTTGAGAATTTAACGCCGGCTCTACATAATATTTCCAGCTGTATTACCACTCATCCAAATGCCAAGGCAGGGTCCCGGCTGTTTCACGAGAGTGCCAAGCCCCACTCGCCTGAATCCCGAAAACCATCTAATTTTTCACTCTGATTCTCATTGCTCAACCCTGAATCCCGAATACCGACAACTTAACACAAATCTCAAAGGCATTGACAAAAGGGTGTAGCTTGAGGTTTACTTGCTAAAAAAATATCTATAATACATTAAAAATATACAGGAAATATTTACGTGCACCATTATTTTTATTTAAATGTTAAATCTGCGAACCAAAAGCGATTATATTTGCGTCCCAAGTACCACATTGCTGAATCCCCAATACCCTCTAAATAGACCCCTGAATCCCGCGTACCGAAAGGGGGTTGGCAGCCTCTTTAATTTAAAGGCAAAGTACGTGTTCACCTGGTCGTAATGAGTGACCTGTTTTGACATTCAGCATTGTTGTCCGTGCATGTATTTGGTCAGTGAACCTGATCTGCCATCTGGTCAAGATTAAACGCATCACTTTGATTTTAAGTTTCCCTACTTTTTAAATCAAACATGATTATAGGCAGGCCGTATATTTATACCACTACTACTACTACTACTACTACTACTACTGCTACAACTACTAGTATTTCTACTACTACTACTACCACAATTAAGGGGTAGCCTAGTGGTTAAAGCGTTCGCTCGTCACGCCGAAGACCCGGGTTCGTTTCCCCATATGGGTACAATGTGTGAAGCCCATTTCTGGTGTCCCCCGCCGTGATATTGTTGAAATATTGCTAAAACCGGCGTAAAACCATACTCACTCACTTGCAGTCATGGCCATGCATATGCATGGGGATATTGGGATCGTCGTGGCTCAAGGGGAGACTAAACCTGCTCAAATTGGCAGTTCTTGTCGGGTTGGTTCACGTTTTTCGAACATAACTTTGTTTGCTTGATCGGATTGTATGTAGTCATTATCTATCTAAGAAGTAAGGAGTACCCCGATTGTCCCAGTCTCATACAAGGCATTAAGTAGTACGTCTATACCTGGACTGAAAATGAGCGCGAGTCGAGGAGCACAAGCCCCCTTTCAGTCTTAAAATATATCCAACAACGAAGGGAGATTACTCTCGATCATTCACGTTTTCATGAAACTTATAGTAAGTGAAGTGATCGTAAAATAACCAGTGTTCCGACATCAACTTTGTAGCTATGGCAACCCATGTTGATCTATTAACTTCGGGTTTGCCGTCACAGACTGCTAGTAGAATACTCTCGGCTAGAAGACAGCAACACAGCGGGATAGGGCAAATTACCCCCTTAATTTCTTCATTTCTTGATTAGTTTACTCTGTGTAACAACTTCAAGATATCTTAAGACCAGAGTCGGTTCAGCTGCCTCTCCTGCTGTGTTGCTGTCATCTTGTCGTTATTAGATCCAAGGAAGGAAGGAAAACAGACTCTTGTGTATACCATTCATCAATATTTATTTAGATATAATCAAGTAATAGAATGGCAAGTGCTAGAAGAAAGTATCTGAATCGGGGCCAAAAAGGAAGAACAGTCCTCTGAATAGAAGACAAATAAACTTGGAAATGTCAGCCAAAGGGTATGCCAAAACATACTAGATCGAAAAGTGAGTCCAAACATAAGCCAAAAGTGTGCAGCCAAAAAAGACCAAAAGGGGGAATAGTTTACTAGACGAGCACCAAAACACATCCTCTCACACACAATCACTTACACCCGAACATGCACGCAAAACACATCTTCATTACCCATACACACTCACACACAATCAGACAAGCAGAACACACCCTTCACATGCACACACAATCACACATGCAAAACACACCCTCTCACATGCAAAACCCAATTACATATGCAAAACACACCCTCTCACATGCACACACAATCACAAATGCAAAACACATCCTCTCACATGCAAAACCCAATTGCATATGCAGAACACACCCTTCACATGCACACATAATCACACATGCAAAACACACCCTCTCACATGCAAAACCCAATTACATATGCAAAAGACACCCTTCACATGCACACATAATCACACATGCAAAACACATCCTCTCACATGCAAAACCCAATTACATATGCAAAACACACCCTCTCACATGCACACACAATCACACATGCAAAACACATCCTCTCACATGCAAAACCCAATTGCATATGCAAAACACACCCTCTCACATGCACACACAATCACACATGCAAAACACACCCTCTCACATGCACACACAATCATACATGCAAAACACACAATCTCACATGCACACATATTCAACCAAACATGGAAAACACATCTCGCATGCACATCCATGCAGTCACACATGCAAAATCCATCCCCTCAATAAAACACACTTCCACCCAATCATTCATGCAAAACTCATCCTCTCACATGCACACCCAATCAGACAAATCGCACCCTCACATACATACACACTTACATCCAATCACACATGCAAAACAGGCCCTCTCGCACGCGCGCACACACACATACACACATACATATACACAGGCACGCACACACAAGCACACTGGATGAGAAATCTACGAGAAGATTCTCCTCCAGAAGGAAGCCACTCTCCTCAGTGCCTTCCTCAGAGGATGAACTTCTCGGTCCTCCACGAAGCTGTCGTCGTCCTCGTCCTCATAGACCCAGTAGTCACTGTCGTCGTCACTAGGGGCAGGAAAGTAATCGACGTAGGTGATGGTGACTGGGGCAGGGAGCGTCTCGCCGTGGTCAGGGCGGGCCCAGAAGGGGATGAAAACACTCAGAGGATTGGGAGAGGGGGTCGGGGACGCAGCCTGGGGACGCTACATCAGTGATGGGGGAGGGAGGGAGAAAGGAGCGTCATTGGGCGAGATTTTTGGGAGGTTTTCAAAGACAAATTACAAGAGAAAGTCAGAGTTCATTGCCCCTGGTTACACATGCTATGAGACGGTAACTCATGACAAACAAGCTGATAGACTGTTAGAAAGAAATGTTAGTGGGTAAATGGGAGAGGGGTACCCTGAGACTCATTTACAGCACATCATAACGGTGGAAATATAATATAATGTCACTAGTATGCGTAAGAGGACATCCATACAAGGCCAAAAGAAGCAAGCTATTCGGTCGAATCTGAAGAACAGGTAGATAAGATACATACACAGTCGGATTCCTCATCCAGCGACGGCCATAAACTCGCAGCAGGAGTGACATGATACCGGATCATATCTTCCCGTGCTGAAAATCATCAAAACAACACACATTTAATAAACTCTACATACATGACGTGTACAATGGAAACAAAATGATTTGTGGCCGTCTGGAGGAAAGCGAGTCAAGCAGATTCCGCCAATATAGACCCTTAGGGGACACGTATAGGCCACGAGAATGCGTTCAAGGAATTAAAACGGGCATTTAATCGTTGTGTTGATATATAGTGCATCTTTAAGTAATAGACCGCCCGTTTGAAAGAGAAGTTCACAAATATAAATGTAATAAAGTTAAGTCTTATATATATGAAAAAATAATCTTTGGTAATTTAACAACATCGTCCGTCATATGTAAATAACAACAGCTCTCATTTCAGTCACAGAAAAGACATTGACAAGATATAGATTTCTGAATTTTCACAAATTGCAAATGGCGGCCAGAGTCATCCCCACCGATCCAGCTGTTGAACAACGGCCAATTTCAGTGTAAATCTACATACTAACACTTTAAAATACAATAACTGTCTTCTTAAATACCTTGAATATGCAGCCTAGTAAACATCTTGTTAGTAGAAGTCCTCGAAACCATGTTGTAGTCAATGAAATGCAGAGCGATAGCGAGCAAGAGCGATAGTGAATCTGTTAAAAACAGAGGGGGCCGTTGGCAACGACAACGGTAACTATGTTATGAAGACGAAGTCAGAACGAGGCGTCATCGTCCATTTCCGGCAACGTCAAACAGCCAGGAGTAGCTGCATGCCATGGGGCCAAACACTTGGCGACTTTTAGGTTTCAAACTTTGCCTATATACTCAAACGCCGGATATATGGTAGTTCACCACCAAGTCGTGCCTGTTAGCTGTTAAAAACATACAATTCACTCTACAAAGCCGGGTTAAGATTTGTACCAATAAGAAAAAAATAGGATTCGTTTTCAGTCAGAGAGAGTTGAGTCTTCCGATTTCCTTTTCGCTGTTTCATACATGTTTATAAAAGAAACAGACGTTGCAGTCTATAAACTTGCAGTCACGATTATAATGGCCTCTTGTACTTCGTTATTAACACCAATTGCATGATGCTGAAATATAGAGGATAAGATTACTGGACGTGGCCATTTGTTATGATGAAGACTGGAAGAAAGTCCTAAACTGTCGGCGCAGAAACAAACGGCTAAATGAAAGGAAGCAGATGATCCTGGTTAGACGGCCGTTGTCATGGTTTCCGGCGGTGATAAAATGAAGGCCAGGTTGTGTTTGTTTTGACCGTGGGTATTAAGTGGCTAACTGGGGAACGTATGTAATTGCTGGCAAAGACAATTCATCCGACCTGGGAAGGGTCTGCTGGTGTGTAGCTCGTGATGTACGTTTAAGGTTGCCGGTAGCTGCACTAATTGCTGCGGAAAGACAAGCTGCGCAATTCGTGTACTAGGTTCTACTCCAGCCAATCAGAACCAGTTGTGACTGTGCCGTTTTCGTAGTGAGCCTTCAATGCAGATCGAGAGATATCTGCAGGCTGTGCTTGGATGATTTTGTGTAAGATTTTTATGTCTTTTAAATGTACATCCATCCAGTTATTAAAACTGACCATGTTTTTCTATATTTAGTACTGTCTTTTTCAACATGATGACTATGTTTGATGTGACCACAGATATTTTCAAGTAGATGACATTTGGCGCGGAACTGGGGGTGGTGTGTTTAGCTTCCCGGAGCTGGCTAAACAAGTCATTTCTTTGTTTTTATTGCTGCTCTAAGGCCAGACTGTGCACACACGTACAGGTAAAAGCTGTTGAATGGATAATAATTGTTAAAAACATTATAACGTTATCATAGAAGTCTGTTGGAAAACATTTGGTTGTGTGTAACCACTAAAGTCGCACTATTAAGCCGACAAGAGTGGTCTCCCTTTAGTCACTGGTCGAGAAGAAGCTGGATAAGGGCCCGGTCCATCCATTCCCCGCAAATGCACAGGAGATATAAGCTAATTAACTTACCTGTGGCATTACTTTGTTTATTGTATACATGATTCGTTTAAGAATTTAACGCCGGCTCTACATAATATTTCCAGCTGTATTACCACTCATCCAAATGCCAAGGCAGGGCGGCTATTTAACGAGACTGCCAAGCCCCACTCCCCTGAATCCTGAAAACCATCTCATTTTTCACTCTGAGTCTCATTGCTCAACCCTGAATCCCGAATACCGACAACTTAACACAAATCTCAAAAGCATTGACAAAAGGGTGTGGCTTGAGGTTTACTTGCTAAAAAAATATCTATAACACATTAAAAATATACAGGAAATATTTACGTGCACCATTATTTTTATTTAAATGTTAAATCTGCGAACCCAAAGCGATTATATTTGCGTCCCAAGTACCACATTGCTGAATCCCCAATGCCCTCTAAATAGACCCCAGAATCCCGCGTACCAAAAAGGGGTTGGCAGCCTCTTTAATTTTAAGGCAAAGTACGTGTTCACCTGGTCGTAATGAGTGACCTGTTTTGACATTCATCATTGTTGTCCGTGCATGTATTTGGTCAGTGAACCTGATCTACCATCTGGTCAAGATTAAACGCATCACTTTGATTTTAAGCTTCCCTACTTTTTAAATCAAACATGATTATAGGTAGGCCGTATATTTATACCACTACTACTACTACTACTACTACTACTGCTACAACTACTACTATTTCTACTACTACTACTACTACTACTACTACCACCACCACAATTAAGGAGTAGCATAGTGGTTAAAGCGTCCGCTCGTCACGCCGAAGACCCGGGTTCGATTCCCCATATGGGTACAATGTGTGAAGCCCATTTCTGGTGTCCCCCGCCGTGATATTGTTGAAATATTGCTAAAACCGGCGTAAAACCATACTCACTCACTTGGAGTCATGGCCATGCATATGCATGAGGATATTGGGATCGTCGTGGCTCAAGGGGAGACTAAACCTGCTCAAATTGGCAGTTCTTGTCGGGTTGGTTCACGTTTTTCAAACATAACTTTGTTTGCTTGATCGGATTGTATGTAGTCAATATCTATCTAAGAAGTAAGGAGTACCCCGATTGTCCCAGTCTCATACAAGGCATTAAGTACTACGTCTATACCTGGACTGAAAATGAGCGCGAGTCGAGGAGCACAAGCCCCCTTTCAGTCTTAAAATATATCCAAATATCTAAAGACTCGGTAACGGTAAAACAGTCACAAACAACGAAGGGAGATTACTCTCGATCATTCACGTTTTCATGAAACTTATAGTAAGTGAAGTGATCGTAAAATAACCAGTGTTCCGACATCAACTTTGTAGCTATGGCAACCCATGTTGATCTATTAACTTCGGGTTTGCCGTCACAGACTGCTAGTAAAATACTCTCGGCTAGAAGACAGCAACACAGCGGGATAGGGCAAATTACCCCCTTAATTTCTTCATTTGTTGATTAGTTTACTCTGTGTAACAACTTCAAGATATCTTAAGACCAGAGTCGGTTCAGCTGCCTCTCCTGCTGTGTTGCTGTCATCTTGTCGTTATTCAAGGAAGGAAGGAAAACAGACTCTTGTGTATACCATTCATCAATATTTATTTAGATATAATCAAGTAATAGAATGGCAAGTGCTAGAAGAAAGTATCTGAATCGGGGCCAAAAAGGAAGAACAGTCCTCTGAATAGAAGACAAATAAACTTGGAAATGTCAGCCAAAGGGTATGCCAAAACATACTAGATCGAAAAGTGAGTCCAAACATAAGCCAAAAGTGTGCAGCCAAAAAAGACCAAAAGGGGGGAATAGTTTACTAGACGAGCACCAAAACACATCCTCTCACACACAATCACTTACACCCGAACATGCACGCAAAAACACATCTTCATTACCCACACACACTCACACACAATCATACAAGCGGAACACACCCTTCACATGCACACACAATCACACATGCAAAACACACCCTCTCACATGCAAAACCCAATTACATATGCAAAACACACCCTCTCACATGCACACACAATCACAAATGCAAAACACATCCTCTCACATGCAAAACCCAATTGCATATGCAAAACACACCCTCTCACATGCACACACAATCACAAATGCAAAACACATCCTCTCACATGCAAAACCCAATTGCATATGCAAAACACACCCTCTCACATGCACACACAATCACACATGCAAAACACACCCTCTCACATGCACACACAAATCATACATGCAAAACACACCCCTCTCACATGCACACTCAGTCACACAATCATGCAAAACACATCTTGCATGCACATCCATGCAATCACACATGCAAAATCCATCCTCTCACTAAAACACACTTCCACCCAATCACTCATGCAAAACTGATCCTCTCACATGCACACCCAATCAGACAAATCGCACCCTCACATACATACACACTTACATCCACTCACACATGCAAAACAGGCCCTCTCGCACGCGCGCACACACACATACACACATACATATACACAGGCACGCACACACAAGCACACTGGATGAGAAATCTACGAGAAGATTCTCCTCCAGAAGGAAGCCACTCTCCTCAGTGCCTTCCTCAGAGGATGAACTTCTCGGTCCTCCACAAAGCTGTCGTCGTCCTCGTCCTCATAGACCCCAGTAGTCACTGTCGTCGTCACTAGGGGCAGGGAAGTAATCGACGTAGGTGATGGTGACTGGGGCAGGGAGCGTCTCGCCGAGGTCAGGGCGGGCCCAGAAAGGGGGTGAAAACACTCAGAGGATTGGGAGAGGGGGTCGGGGACGCAGCCTGGGGACGCTACATCAGTGATGGGGGAGGGAGGGAGAAAGGAGCGTCATTGGGCGAGATTTTTAGGAGGTTTTCAAAGACAAATTACAAGAGAAAGTCAGAGTTCATTGCCCCTGGTTACACATGCTATGAGAAGGTAACTCATGACAAACAAGCTGATAGACTGTTAGAAAGAAATGTTAGTGGGTAAATGGGAGAGGGGTACCCTGAGACTCATTTACAGCACATCATAACGGTGGAAATATAATATAATGTCACTAGTATGCGTAAGAGGACATCCATACAAGGCCAAAAGAAGCAGGCTATTCGGTCGAATCTGAAGAACAGGTAGATAAGATACATACACAGTCGGATTCCTCATCCAGCGACGGCCATAAACTCGCAGCAGGAGTGACATGATACCGGATCATATCTTCCCGTGCTGAAAATCATCAAAACAACACACATTTAATAAACTCTACATACATGACGTGTACAATGGAAACAAAATGATTTGTGGCCGCCTGAAGGAAAGCGAGTCAAGCAGATTCCGCCAATATAGACCCTTAGGGGACACGTATAGGCCACGAGAATGCGTTCAAGGAATTAAAACGGGCATTTAATCGTTGTGTTGATATATACTGCATCTTTAAGTAATAGACTGCCCGTTTGAAAGAGAAGTTCACAAATATAAATGTAATAAAGTTAAGTCTTATATATATGAAAAAATAATCTTTGGTAATTTAACAACATCGTCCGTCATATGTAAATAACAACAGCTCTCATTTCAGTCACAGAAAAGACATTGACAAGATATAGATTTCTGAATTTTCACAAATTGCAAATGGCGGCCAGAGTCATCCCCACCGATCCAGCTGTTGAACAACGGCCAATTTCAGTGTAAATCTACATACTAACACTTTAAAATACAATAACTGTCTTCTTAAATACCTTGAATATGCAGCCTAGTAAACATCTTGTTAGTAGAAGTCCTCGAAACCATGTTGTAGTCAATGAAATGCAGAGCGATAGCAAGCAAGAGCGATAGTGAATCTGTTAAAAACAGAGGGGGCCGTTGGCAACGACAACGGTAACTATGTTATGAAGACGAAGTCAGAACGAGGCGTCATCGTCCATTTCCGGCAACGTCAAACAGCCAGGAGTAGCTGCATGCCATGGAGCCAAACACTTGGCGACTTTTAGGTTTCAAATCTTTGCCTATATACCCAAACGCCGGATATATGGTAGTTCACCACCAATTCGTGCCTGTTAGCTGTTGAAAAGAAACTATTCACTCTCTAAAGCCGGGTTAAGATTTGTACCAATAAGAAAAAAATAGGATTCGTTTTCAGTCAGAGAGAGTTGAGTCTTCCGATTTCCTTTTCGCTGTTTCATACATGTTTATAAAAGAAACAGACGTTGCAGTCTATAAACTTGCAGTCACGATTATAATGGCCTCTTGTACTTCGTTATTAACACCAATTGCATGATGCTGAAATATAGAGGATAAGATTACTGGACGTGGCCATTTGTTATGATGAAGACTGGAAGAAAGTCCTAAACTGTCGGCGCAGAAACAAACGGCTAAATGAAAGGAAGCAGATGATCCTGGTTAGACGGCCGTTGTCATGGTTTCCGGCGGTGATAAAATGAAGGCCAGGTTGTGTTTGTTTTGACCGTGGGTATTAAGTGGCTAACTGGGGAACGTATGTAATTGCTGGCAAAGACAATTCATCCGACCTGGGAAGGGTCTGCTGGTGTGTAGCTCGTGATGTACGTTTAAGGTTGCCGGTAGCTGCACTAATTGCTGCGGAAAGACAAGCTGCGCAATTCGTGTACTAGGTTCTACTCCAGCCAATCAGAACCAGTTGTGACTGTGCCGTTTTCGTAGTGAGCCTTCAATGCAGATCGAGAGATATCTGCAGGCTGTGCTTGGATGATTTTGTGTAAGATTTTTATGTCTTTTAAATGTACATCCATCCAGTTATTAAAACTGACCATGTTTTTCTATATTTAGTACTGTCTTTTTCAACATGATGACTATGTTTGATGTGACCACAGATATTTTCAAGTAGATGACATTTGGCGCGGAACTGGGGGTGGTGTGTTTAGCTTCCCGGAGCTGGCTAAACAAGTCATTTCTTTGTTTTTATTGCTGCTCTAAGGCCAGACTGTGTACACACGTACAGGTAAAAGCTGTTGAATGGATAATAATTGTTAAAAACATTATAACGTTATCATAGAAGTCTGTTGGAAAACATTTGGTTGTGTGTAACCACTAAAGTCGCACTATTAAGCCGACAAGAGTGGTCTCCCTTTAGTCACTGGTCGAGAAGAAGCTGGATAAGGGCCCGGTCCATCCATTCCCCGCAAATGCACAGGAGATATAAGCTAATTAACTTACCTGTGGCATTACTTTGTTTATTGTATACATGATTCGTTTAAGAATTTAACGCCGGCTCTACATAATATTTCCAGCTGTATTACCACTCATCCAAATGCCAAGGCAGGGCGGCTATTTAACGAGACTGCCAAGCCCCACTCCCCTGAATCCTGAAAACCATCTCATTTTTCACTCTGAGTCTCATTGCTCAACCCTGAATCCCGAATACCGACAACTTAACACAAATCTCAAAAGCATTGACAAAAGGGTGTGGCTTGAGGTTTACTTGCTAAAAAAATATCTATAACACATTAAAAATATACAGGAAATATTTACGTGCACCATTATTTTTATTTAAATGTTAAATCTGCGAACCCAAAGCGATTATATTTGCGTCCCAAGTACCACATTGCTGAATCCCCAATGCCCTCTAAATAGACCCCAGAATCCCGCGTACCAAAAAGGGGTTGGCAGCCTCTTTAATTTTAAGGCAAAGTACGTGTTCACCTGGTCGTAATGAGTGACCTGTTTTGACATTCATCATTGTTGTCCGTGCATGTATTTGGTCAGTGAACCTGATCTACCATCTGGTCAAGATTAAACGCATCACTTTGATTTTAAGCTTCCCTACTTTTTAAATCAAACATGATTATAGGTAGGCCGTATATTTATACCACTACTACTACTACTACTACTACTACTGCTACAACTACTACTATTTCTACTACTACTACTACTACTACTACTACCACCACCACAATTAAGGAGTAGCATAGTGGTTAAAGCGTCCGCTCGTCACGCCGAAGACCCGGGTTCGATTCCCCATATGGGTACAATGTGTGAAGCCCATTTCTGGTGTCCCCCGCCGTGATATTGTTGAAATATTGCTAAAACCGGCGTAAAACCATACTCACTCACTTGGAGTCATGGCCATGCATATGCATGAGGATATTGGGATCGTCGTGGCTCAAGGGGAGACTAAACCTGCTCAAATTGGCAGTTCTTGTCGGGTTGGTTCACGTTTTTCAAACATAACTTTGTTTGCTTGATCGGATTGTATGTAGTCAATATCTATCTAAGAAGTAAGGAGTACCCCGATTGTCCCAGTCTCATACAAGGCATTAAGTACTACGTCTATACCTGGACTGAAAATGAGCGCGAGTCGAGGAGCACAAGCCCCCTTTCAGTCTTAAAATATATCCAAATATCTAAAGACTCGGTAACGGTAAAACAGTCACAAACAACGAAGGGAGATTACTCTCGATCATTCACGTTTTCATGAAACTTATAGTAAGTGAAGTGATCGTAAAATAACCAGTGTTCCGACATCAACTTTGTAGCTATGGCAACCCATGTTGATCTATTAACTTCGGGTTTGCCGTCACAGACTGCTAGTAAAATACTCTCGGCTAGAAGACAGCAACACAGCGGGATAGGGCAAATTACCCCCTTAATTTCTTCATTTGTTGATTAGTTTACTCTGTGTAACAACTTCAAGATATCTTAAGACCAGAGTCGGTTCAGCTGCCTCTCCTGCTGTGTTGCTGTCATCTTGTCGTTATTAGATCCAAGGAAGGAAGGAAAACAGACTCTTGTGTATACCATTCATCAATATTTATTTAGATATAATCAAGTAATAGAATGGCAAGTGCTAGAAGAAAGTATCTGAATCGGGGCCAAAAAGGAAGAACAGTCCTCTGAATAGAAGACAAATAAACTTGGAAATGTCAGCCAAAGGGTATGCCAAAACATACTAGATCGAAAAGTGAGTCCAAACATAAGCCAAAAGTGTGCAGCCAAAAAAGACCAAAAGGGGGAATAGTTTACTAGACGAGCACCAAAACACATCCTCTCACACACAATCACTTACACCCGAACATGCACGCAAAACACATCTTCATTACCCACACACACTCACACACAATCATACAAGCGGAACACACCCTTCACATGCACACACAATCACACATGCAAAACACACCCTCTCACATGCAAAACCCAATTACATATGCAAAACACACCCTCTCACATGCACACACAATCACAAATGCAAAACACATCCTCTCACATGCAAAACCCAATTGCATATGCAAAACACACCCTCTCACATGCACACACAATCACAAATGCAAAACACATCCTCTCACATGCAAAACCCAATTGCATATGCAAAACACACCCTCTCACATGCACACACAATCACACATGCAAAACACACCCTCTCACATGCACACACAATCATACATGCAAAACACACCCTCTCACATGCACACTCAGTCACACAATCATGCAAAACACATCTTGCATGCACATCCATGCAATCACACATGCAAAATCCATCCTCTCACTAAAACACACTTCCACCCAATCACTCATGCAAAACTGATCCTCTCACATGCACACCCAATCAGACAAATCGCACCCTCACATACATACACACTTACATCCACTCACACATGCAAAACAGGCCCTCTCGCACGCGCGCACACACACATACACACATACATATACACAGGCACGCACACACAAGCACACTGGATGAGAAATCTACGAGAAGATTCTCCTCCAGAAGGAAGCCACTCTCCTCAGTGCCTTCCTCAGAGGATGAACTTCTCGGTCCTCCACAAAGCTGTCGTCGTCCTCGTCCTCATAGACCCAGTAGTCACTGTCGTCGTCACTAGGGGCAGGGAAGTAATCGACGTAGGTGATGGTGACTGGGGCAGGGAGCGTCTCGCCGAGGTCAGGGCGGGCCCAGAAAGGGGTGAAAACACTCAGAGGATTGGGAGAGGGGGTCGGGGACGCAGCCTGGGGACGCTACATCAGTGATGGGGGAGGGAGGGAGAAAGGAGCGTCATTGGGCGAGATTTTTAGGAGGTTTTCAAAGACAAATTACAAGAGAAAGTCAGAGTTCATTGCCCCTGGTTACACATGCTATGAGAAGGTAACTCATGACAAACAAGCTGATAGACTGTTAGAAAGAAATGTTAGTGGGTAAATGGGAGAGGGGTACCCTGAGACTCATTTACAGCACATCATAACGGTGGAAATATAATATAATGTCACTAGTATGCGTAAGAGGACATCCATACAAGGCCAAAAGAAGCAAGCTATTCGGTCGAATCTGAAGAACAGGTAGATAAGATACATACACAGTCGGATTCCTCATCCAGCGACGGCCATAAACTCGCAGCAGGAGTGACATGATACCGGATCATATCTTCCCGTGCTGAAAATCATCAAAACAACACACATTTAATAAACTCTACATACATGACGTGTACAATGGAAACAAAATGATTTGTGGCCGCCTGAAGGAAAGCGAGTCAAGCAGATTCCGCCAATATAGACCCTTAGGGGACACGTATAGGCCACGAGAATGCGTTCAAGGAATTAAAACGGGCATTTAATCGTTGTGTTGATATATACTGCATCTTTAAGTAATAGACTGCCCGTTTGAAAGAGAAGTTCACAAATATAAATGTAATAAAGTTAAGTCTTATATATATGAAAAAATAATCTTTGGTAATTTAACAACATCGTCCGTCATATGTAAATAACAACAGCTCTCATTTCAGTCACAGAAAAGACATTGACAAGATATAGATTTCTGAATTTTCACAAATTGCAAATGGCGGCCAGAGTCATCCCCACCGATCCAGCTGTTGAACAACGGCCAATTTCAGTGTAAATCTACATACTAACACTTTAAAATACAATAACTGTCTTCTTAAATACCTTGAATATGCAGCCTAGTAAACATCTTGTTAGTAGAAGTCCTCGAAACCATGTTGTAGTCAATGAAATGCAGAGCGATAGCAAGCAAGAGCGATAGTGAATCTGTTAAAAACAGAGGGGGCCGTTGGCAACGACAACGGTAACTATGTTATGAAGACGAAGTCAGAACGAGGCGTCATCGTCCATTTCCGGCAACGTCAAACAGCCAGGTGTAGCTGCATGCCATGGAGCCAAACACTTGGCGACTTTTAGGTTTCAAATCTTTGCCTATATACCCAAACGCCGGATATATGGTAGTTCACCACCAATTCGTGCCTGTTAGCTGTTGAAAAGAAACTATTCACTCTCTAAAGCCGGGTTAAGATTTGTACCAATAAGAAAAAAATAGGATTCGTTTTCAGTCAGAGAGAGTTGAGTCTTCCGATTTCCTTTTCGCTGTTTCATACATGTTTATAAAAGAAACAGACGTTGCAGTCTATAAACTTGCAGTCACGATTATAATGGCCTCTTGTACTTCGTTATTAACACCAATTGCATGATGCTGAAATATAGAGGATAAGATTACTGGACGTGGCCATTTGTTATGATGAAGACTGGAAGAAAGTCCTAAACTGTCGGCGCAGAAACAAACGGCTAAATGAAAGGAAGCAGATGATCCTGGTTAGACGGCCGTTGTCATGGTTTCCGGCGGTGATAAAATGAAGGCCAGGTTGTGTTTGTTTTGACCGTGGGTATTAAGTGGCTAACTGGGGAACGTATGTAATTGCTGGCAAAGACAATTCATCCGACCTGGGAAGGGTCTGCTGGTGTGTAGCTCGTGATGTACGTTTAAGGTTGCCGGTAGCTGCACTAATTGCTGCGGAAAGACAAGCTGCGCAATTCGTGTACTAGGTTCTACTCCAGCCAATCAGAACCAGTTGTGACTGTGCCGTTTTCGTAGTGAGCCTTCAATGCAGATCGAGAGATATCTGCAGGCTGTGCTTGGATGATTTTGTGTAAGATTTTTATGTCTTTTAAATGTACATCCATCCAGTTATTAAAACTGACCATGTTTTTCTATATTTAGTACTGTCTTTTTCAACATGATGACTATGTTTGATGTGACCACAGATATTTTCAAGTAGATGACATTTGGCGCGGAACTGGGGGTGGTGTGTTTAGCTTCCCGGAGCTGGCTAAACAAGTCATTTCTTTGTTTTTATTGCTGCTCTAAGGCCAGACTGTGTACACACGTACAGGTAAAAGCTGTTGAATGGATAATAATTGTTAAAAACATTATAACGTTATCATAGAAGTCTGTTGGAAAACATTTGGTTGTGTGTAACCACTAAAGTCGCACTATTAAGCCGACAAGAGTGGTCTCCCTTTAGTCACTGGTCGAGAAGAAGCTGGATAAGGGCCCGGTCCATCCATTCCCCGCAAATGCACAGGAGATATAAGCTAATTAACTTACCTGTGGCATTACTTTGTTTATTGTATACATGATTCGTTTAAGAATTTAACGCCGGCTCTACATAATATTTCCAGCTGTATTACCACTCATCCAAATGCCAAGGCAGGGCGGCTATTTAACGAGACTGCCAAGCCCCACTCCCCTGAATCCTGAAAACCATCTCATTTTTCACTCTGAGTCTCATTGCTCAACCCTGAATCCCGAATACCGACAACTTAACACAAATCTCAAAAGCATTGACAAAAGGGTGTGGCTTGAGGTTTACTTGCTAAAAAAATATCTATAACACATTAAAAATATACAGGAAATATTTACGTGCACCATTATTTTTATTTAAATGTTAAATCTGCGAACCCAAAGCGATTATATTTGCGTCCCAAGTACCACATTGCTGAATCCCCAATGCCCTCTAAATAGACCCCAGAATCCCGCGTACCAAAAAGGGGTTGGCAGCCTCTTTAATTTTAAGGCAAAGTACGTGTTCACCTGGTCGTAATGAGTGACCTGTTTTGACATTCATCATTGTTGTCCGTGCATGTATTTGGTCAGTGAACCTGATCTACCATCTGGTCAAGATTAAACGCATCACTTTGATTTTAAGCTTCCCTACTTTTTAAATCAAACATGATTATAGGTAGGCCGTATATTTATACCACTACTACTACTACTACTACTACTACTGCTACAACTACTACTATTTCTACTACTACTACTACTACTACTACTACCACCACCACAATTAAGGAGTAGCATAGTGGTTAAAGCGTCCGCTCGTCACGCCGAAGACCCGGGTTCGATTCCCCATATGGGTACAATGTGTGAAGCCCATTTCTGGTGTCCCCTGCCGTGGTATTGTTGAAATATTGCTAAAACCGGCGTAAAACCATACTCACTCACTTGGAGTCATGGCCATGCATATGCATGAGGATATTGGGATCGTCGTGGCTCAAGGGGAGACTAAACCTGCTCAAATTGGCAGTTCTTGTCGGGTTGGTTCACGTTTTTCAAACATAACTTTGTTTGCTTGATCGGATTGTATGTAGTCAATATCTATCTAAGAAGTAAGGAGTACCCCGATTGTCCCAGTCTCATACAAGGCATTAAGTACTACGTCTATACCTGGACTGAAAATGAGCGCGAGTCGAGGAGCACAAGCCCCCTTTCAGTCTTAAAATATATCCAAATATCTAAAGACTCGGTAACGGTAAAACAGTCACAAACAACGAAGGGAGATTACTCTCGATCATTCACGTTTTCATGAAACTTATAGTAAGTGAAGTGATCGTAAAATAACCAGTGTTCCGACATCAACTTTGTAGCTATGGCAACCCATGTTGATCTATTAACTTCGGGTTTGCCGTCACAGACTGCTAGTAGAATACTCTCGGCTAGAAGACAGCAACACAGCGGGATAGGGCAAATTACCCCCTTAATTTCTTCATTTGTTGATTAGTTTACTCTGTGTAACAACTTCAAGATATATTAAGACCAGAGTCGGTTCAGCTGCCTCTCCTGCTGTGTTGCTGTCATCTTGTCGTTATTAGATCCAAGGAAGGAAGGAAAACAGACTCTTGTGTATACCATTCATCAATATTTATTTAGATATAATCAAGTAATAGAATGGCAAGTGCTAGAAGAAAGTATCTGAATCGGGGCCAAAAAGGAAGAACAGTCCTCTGAATAGAAGACAAATAAACTTGGAAATGTCAGCCAAAGGGTATGCCAAAACATACTAGATCGAAAAGTGAGTCCAAACATAAGCCAAAAGTGTGCAGCCAAAAAAGACCAAAAGGGGGAATAGTTTACTAGACGAGCACCAAAACACATCCTCTCACACACAATCACTTACACCCGAACATGCACGCAAAACACATCTTCATTACCCACACACACTCACACACAATCATACAAGCGGAACACACCCTTCACATGCACACACAATCACACATGCAAAACACACCCTCTCACATGCAAAACCCAATTACATATGCAAAACACACCCTCTCACATGCACACACAATCACAAATGCAAAACACATCCTCTCACATGCAAAACCCAATTGCATATGCAAAACACACCCTCTCACATGCACACACAATCACAAATGCAAAACACATCCTCTCACATGCAAAACCCAATTGCATATGCAAAACACACCCTCTCACATGCACACACAATCACACATGCAAAACACACCCTCTCACATGCACACACAATCATACATGCAAAACACACCCTCTCACATGCACACTCAGTCACACAATCATGCAAAACACATCTTGCATGCACATCCATGCAATCACACATGCAAAATCCATCCTCTCACTAAAACACACTTCCACCCAATCACTCATGCAAAACTCATCCTCTCACATGCACACCCAATCAGACAAATCGCACCCTCACATACATACACACTTACATCCACTCACACATGCAAAACAGGCCCTCTCGCACGCGCGCACACACACATACACACATACATATACACAGGCACGCACACACAAGCACACTGGATGAGAAATCTACGAGAAGATTCTCCTCCAGAAGGAAGCCACTCTCCTCAGTGCCTTCCTCAGAGGATGAACTTCTCGGTCCTCCACAAAGCTGTCGTCGTCCTCGTCCTCATAGACCCAGTAGTCACTGTCGTCGTCACTAGGGGCAGGAAAGTAATCGACGTAGGTGATGGTGACTGGGGCAGGGAGCGTCTCGCCGAGGTCAGGGCGGGCCCAGAAAGGGGTGAAAACACTCAGAGGATTGGGAGAGGGGGTCGGGGACGCAGCCTGGGGACGCTACATCAGTGATGGGGGAGGGAGGGAGAAAGGAGCGTCATTGGGCGAGATTTTTAGGAGGTTTTCAAAGACAAATTACAAGAGAAAGTCAGAGTTCATTGCCCCTGGTTACACATGCTATGAGAAGGTAACTCATGACAAACAAGCTGATAGACTGTTAGAAAGAAATGTTTGTGGGTAAATGGGAGAGGGGTACCCTGAGACTCATTTACAGCACATCATAACGGTGGAAATATAATATAATGTCACTAGTATGCGTAAGAGGACATCCATACAAGGCCAAAAGAAGCAAGCTATTCGGTCGAATCTGAAGAACAGGTAGATAAGATACATACACAGTCGGATTCCTCATCCAGCGACGGCCATAAACTCGCAGCAGGAGTGACATGATACCGGATCATATCTTCCCGTGCTGAAAATCATCAAAACAACACACATTTAATAAACTCTACATACATGACGTGTACAATGGAAACAAAATGATTTGTGGCCGCCTGAAGGAAAGCGAGTCAAGCAGATTCCGCCAATATAGACCCTTAGGGGACACGTATAGGCCACGAGAATGCGTTCAAGGAATTAAAACGGGCATTTAATCGTTGTGTTGATATATACTGCATCTTTAAGTAATAGACTGCCCGTTTGAAAGAGAAGTTCACAAATATAAATGTAATAAAGTTAAGTCTTATATATATGAAAAAATAATCTTTGGTAATTTAACAACATCGTCCGTCATATGTAAATAACAACAGCTCTCATTTCAGTCACAGAAAAGACATTGACAAGATATAGATTTCTGAATTTTCACAAATTGCAAATGGCGGCCAGAGTCATCCCCACCGATCCAGCTGTTGAACAACGGCCAATTTCAGTGTAAATCTACATACTAACACTTTAAAATACAATAACTGTCTTCTTAAATACCTTGAATATGCAGCCTAGTAAACATCTTGTTAGTAGAAGTCCTCGAAACCATGTTGTAGTCAATGAAATGCAGAGCGATAGCAAGCAAGAGCGATAGTGAATCTGTTAAAAACAGAGGGGGCCGTTGGCAACGACAACGGTAACTATGTTATGAAGACGAAGTCAGAACGAGGCGTCATCGTCCATTTCCGGCAACGTCAAACAGCCAGGTGTAGCTGCATGCCATGGAGCCAAACACTTGGCGACTTTTAGGTTTCAAATCTTTGCCTATATACCCAAACGCCGGATATATGGTAGTTCACCACCAATTCGTGCCTGTTAGCTGTTGAAAAGAAACTATTCACTCTCTAAAGCCGGGTTAAGATTTGTACCAATAAGAAAAAAATAGGATTCGTTTTCAGTCAGAGAGAGTTGAGTCTTCCGATTTCCTTTTCGCTGTTTCATACATGTTTATAAAAGAAACAGACGTTGCAGTCTATAAACTTGCAGTCACGATTATAATGGCCTCTTGTACTTCGTTATTAACACCAATTGCATGATGCTGAAATATAGAGGATAAGATTACTGGACGTGGCCATTTGTTATGATGAAGACTGGAAGAAAGTCCTAAACTGTCGGCGCAGAAACAAACGGCTAAATGAAAGGAAGCAGATGATCCTGGTTAGACGGCCGTTGTCATGGTTTCCGGCGGTGATAAAATGAAGGCCAGGTTGTGTTTGTTTTGACCGTGGGTATTAAGTGGCTAACTGGGGAACGTATGTAATTGCTGGCAAAGACAATTCATCCGACCTGGGAAGGGTCTGCTGGTGTGTAGCTCGTGATGTACGTTTAAGGTTGCCGGTAGCTGCACTAATTGCTGCGGAAAGACAAGCTGCGCAATTCGTGTACTAGGTTCTACTCCAGCCAATCAGAACCAGTTGTGACTGTGCCGTTTTCGTAGTGAGCCTTCAATGCAGATCGAGAGATATCTGCAGGCTGTGCTTGGATGATTTTGTGTAATATTTTTATGTCTTTTAAATGTACATCCATCCAGTTATTAAAACTGACCATGTTTTTCTATATTTAGTACTGTCTTTTTCAACATGATGACTATGTTTGATGTGACCACAGATATTTTCAAGTAGATGACATTTGGCGCGGAACTGGGGGTGGTGTGTTTAGCTTCCCGGAGCTGGCTAAACAAGTCATTTCTTTGTTTTTATTGCTGCTCTAAGGCCAGACTGTGCACACACGTACAGGTAAAAGCTGTTGAATGGATAATAATTGTTAAAAACATTATAACGTTATCATAGAAGTCTGTTGGAAAACATTTGGTTGTGTGTAACCACTAAAGTCGCACTATTAAGCCGACAAGAGTGGTCTCCCTTTAGTCACTGGTCGAGAAGAAGCTGGATAAGGGCCCGGTCCATCCATTCCCCGCAAATGCACAGGAGATATAAGCTAATTAACTTACCTGTGGCATTACTTTGTTTATTGTATACATGATTCGTTTAAGAATTTAACGCCGGCTCTACATAATATTTCCAGCTGTATTACCACTCATCCAAATGCCAAGGCAGGGCGGCTATTTAACGAGACTGCCAAGCCCCACTCCCCTGAATCCTGAAAACCATCTCATTTTTCACTCTGAGTCTCATTGCTCAACCCTGAATCCCGAATACCGACAACTTAACACAAATCTCAAAAGCATTGACAAAAGGGTGTGGCTTGAGGTTTACTTGCTAAAAAAATATCTATAACACATTAAAAATATACAGGAAATATTTACGTGCACCATTATTTTTATTTAAATGTTAAATCTGCGAACCCAAAGCGATTATATTTGCGTCCCAAGTACCACATTGCTGAATCCCCAATGCCCTCTAAATAGACCCCAGAATCCCGCGTACCAAAAAGGGGTTGGCAGCCTCTTTAATTTTAAGGCAAAGTACGTGTTCACCTGGTCGTAATGAGTGACCTGTTTTGACATTCATCATTGTTGTCCGTGCATGTATTTGGTCAGTGAACCTGATCTACCATCTGGTCAAGATTAAACGCATCACTTTGATTTTAAGCTTCCCTACTTTTTAAATCAAACATGATTATAGGTAGGCCGTATATTTATACCACTACTACTACTACTACTACTACTACTACTACTGCTACAACTACTACTATTTCTACTACTACTACTACTACTACTACCACCACCACAATTAAGGAGTAGCATAGTGGTTAAAGCGTCCGCTCGTCACGCCGAAGACCCGGGTTCGATTCCCCATATGGGTACAATGTGTGAAGCCCATTTCTGGTGTCCCCCGCCGTGATATTGTTGAAATATTGCTAAAACCGGCGTAAAACCATACTCACTCACTTGGAGTCATGGCCATGCATATGCATGAGGATATTGGGATCGTCGTGGCTCAAGGGGAGACTAAACCTGCTCAAATTGGCAGTTCTTGTCGGGTTGGTTCACGTTTTTCAAACATAACTTTGTTTGCTTGATCGGATTGTATGTAGTCAATATCTATCTAAGAAGTAAGGAGTACCCCGATTGTCCCAGTCTCATACAAGGCATTAAGTACTACGTCTATACCTGGACTGAAAATGAGCGCGAGTCGAGGAGCACAAGCCCCCTTTCAGTCTTAAAATATATCCAAATATCTAAAGACTCGGTAACGGTAAAACAGTCACAAACAACGAAGGGAGATTACTCTCGATCATTCACGTTTTCATGAAACTTATAGTAAGTGAAGTGATCGTAAAATAACCAGTGTTCCGACATCAACTTTGTAGCTATGGCAACCCATGTTGATCTATTAACTTCGGGTTTGCCGTCACAGACTGCTAGTAGAATACTCTCGGCTAGAAGACAGCAACACAGCGGGATAGGGCAAATTACCCCCTTAATTTCTTCATTTGTTGATTAGTTTACTCTGTGTAACAACTTCAAGATATATTAAGACCAGAGTCGGTTCAGCTGCCTCTCCTGCTGTGTTGCTGTCATCTTGTCGTTATTAGATCCAAGGAAGGAAGGAAAACAGACTCTTGTGTATACCATTCATCAATATTTATTTAGATATAATCAAGTAATAGAATGGCAAGTGCTAGAAGAAAGTATCTGAATCGGGGCCAAAAAGGAAGAACAGTCCTCTGAATAGAAGACAAATAAACTTGGAAATGTCAGCCAAAGGGTATGCCAAAACATACTAGATCGAAAAGTGAGTCCAAACATAAGCCAAAAGTGTGCAGCCAAAAAAGACCAAAAGGGGGAATAGTTTACTAGACGAGCACCAAAACACATCCTCTCACACACAATCACTTACACCCGAACATGCACGCAAAACACATCTTCATTACCCACACACACTCACACACAATCATACAAGCGGAACACACCCTTCACATGCACACACAATCACACATGCAAAACACACCCTCTCACATGCAAAACCCAATTACATATGCAAAACACACCCTCTCACATGCACACACAATCACAAATGCAAAACACATCCTCTCACATGCAAAACCCAATTGCATATGCAAAACACACCCTCTCACATGCACACACAATCACAAATGCAAAACACATCCTCTCACATGCAAAACCCAATTGCATATGCAAAACACACCCTCTCACATGCACACACAATCACACATGCAAAACACACCCTCTCACATGCACACACAATCATACATGCAAAACACACCCTCTCACATGCACACTCAGTCACACAATCATGCAAAACACATCTTGCATGCACATCCATGCAATCACACATGCAAAATCCATCCTCTCACTAAAACACACTTCCACCCAATCACTCATGCAAAACTCATCCTCTCACATGCACACCCAATCAGACAAATCGCACCCTCACATACATACACACTTACATCCACTCACACATGCAAAACAGGCCCTCTCGCACGCGCGCACACACACATACACACATACATATACACAGGCACGCACACACAAGCACACTGGATGAGAAATCTACGAGAAGATTCTCCTCCAGAAGGAAGCCACTCTCCTCAGTGCCTTCCTCAGAGGATGAACTTCTCGGTCCTCCACAAAGCTGTCGTCGTCCTCGTCCTCATAGACCCAGTAGTCACTGTCGTCGTCACTAGGGGCAGGAAAGTAATCGACGTAGGTGATGGTGACTGGGGCAGGGAGCGTCTCGCCGAGGTCAGGGCGGGCCCAGAAAGGGGTGAAAACACTCAGAGGATTGGGAGAGGGGGTCGGGGACGCAGCCTGGGGACGCTACATCAGTGATGGGGGAGGGAGGGAGAAAGGAGCGTCATTGGGCGAGATTTTTAGGAGGTTTTCAAAGACAAATTACAAGAGAAAGTCAGAGTTCATTGCCCCTGGTTACACATGCTATGAGAAGGTAACTCATGACAAACAAGCTGATAGACTGTTAGAAAGAAATGTTTGTGGGTAAATGGGAGAGGGGTACCCTGAGACTCATTTACAGCACATCATAACGGTGGAAATATAATATAATGTCACTAGTATGCGTAAGAGGACATCCATACAAGGCCAAAAGAAGCAAGCTATTCGGTCGAATCTGAAGAACAGGTAGATAAGATACATACACAGTCGGATTCCTCATCCAGCGACGGCCATAAACTCGCAGCAGGAGTGACATGATACCGGATCATATCTTCCCGTGCTGAAAATCATCAAAACAACACACATTTAATAAACTCTACATACATGACGTGTACAATGGAAACAAAATGATTTGTGGCCGCCTGAAGGAAAGCGAGTCAAGCAGATTCCGCCAATATAGACCCTTAGGGGACACGTATAGGCCACGAGAATGCGTTCAAGGAATTAAAACGGGCATTTAATCGTTGTGTTGATATATACTGCATCTTTAAGTAATAGACTGCCCGTTTGAAAGAGAAGTTCACAAATATAAATGTAATAAAGTTAAGTCTTATATATATGAAAAAATAATCTTTGGTAATTTAACAACATCGTCCGTCATATGTAAATAACAACAGCTCTCATTTCAGTCACAGAAAAGACATTGACAAGATATAGATTTCTGAATTTTCACAAATTGCAAATGGCGGCCAGAGTCATCCCCACCGATCCAGCTGTTGAACAACGGCCAATTTCAGTGTAAATCTACATACTAACACTTTAAAATACAATAACTGTCTTCTTAAATACCTTGAATATGCAGCCTAGTAAACATCTTGTTAGTAGAAGTCCTCGAAACCATGTTGTAGTCAATGAAATGCAGAGCGATAGCAAGCAAGAGCGATAGTGAATCTGTTAAAAACAGAGGGGGCCGTTGGCAACGACAACGGTAACTATGTTATGAAGACGAAGTCAGAACGAGGCGTCATCGTCCATTTCCGGCAACGTCAAACAGCCAGGTGTAGCTGCATGCCATGGAGCCAAACACTTGGCGACTTTTAGGTTTCAAATCTTTGCCTATATACCCAAACGCCGGATATATGGTAGTTCACCACCAATTCGTGCCTGTTAGCTGTTGAAAAGAAACTATTCACTCTCTAAAGCCGGGTTAAGATTTGTACCAATAAGAAAAAAATAGGATTCGTTTTCAGTCAGAGAGAGTTGAGTCTTCCGATTTCCTTTTCGCTGTTTCATACATGTTTATAAAAGAAACAGACGTTGCAGTCTATAAACTTGCAGTCACGATTATAATGGCCTCTTGTACTTCGTTATTAACACCAATTGCATGATGCTGAAATATAGAGGATAAGATTACTGGACGTGGCCATTTGTTATGATGAAGACTGGAAGAAAGTCCTAAACTGTCGGCGCAGAAACAAACGGCTAAATGAAAGGAAGCAGATGATCCTGGTTAGACGGCCGTTGTCATGGTTTCCGGCGGTGATAAAATGAAGGCCAGGTTGTGTTTGTTTTGACCGTGGGTATTAAGTGGCTAACTGGGGAACGTATGTAATTGCTGGCAAAGACAATTCATCCGACCTGGGAAGGGTCTGCTGGTGTGTAGCTCGTGATGTACGTTTAAGGTTGCCGGTAGCTGCACTAATTGCTGCGGAAAGACAAGCTGCGCAATTCGTGTACTAGGTTCTACTCCAGCCAATCAGAACCAGTTGTGACTGTGCCGTTTTCGTAGTGAGCCTTCAATGCAGATCGAGAGATATCTGCAGGCTGTGCTTGGATGATTTTGTGTAAGATTTTTATGTCTTTTAAATGTACATCCATCCAGTTATTAAAACTGACCATGTTTTTCTATATTTAGTACTGTCTTTTTCAACATGATGACTATGTTTGATGTGACCACAGATATTTTCAAGTAGATGACATTTGGCGCGGAACTGGGGGTGGTGTGTTTAGCTTCCCGGAGCTGGCTAAACAAGTCATTTCTTTGTTTTTATTGCTGCTCTAAGGCCAGACTGTGCACACACGTACAGGTAAAAGCTGTTGAATGGATAATAATTGTTAAAAACATTATAACGTTATCATAGAAGTCTGTTGGAAAACATTTGGTTGTGTGTAACCACTAAAGTCGCACTATTAAGCCGACAAGAGTGGTCTCCCTTTAGTCACTGGTCGAGAAGAAGCTGGATAAGGGCCCGGTCCATCCATTCCCCGCAAATGCACAGGAGATATAAGCTAATTAACTTACCTGTGGCATTACTTTGTTTATTGTATACATGATTCGTTTAAGAATTTAACGCCGGCTCTACATAATATTTCCAGCTGTATTACCACTCATCCAAATGCCAAGGCAGGGCGGCTATTTAACGAGACTGCCAAGCCCCACTCCCCTGAATCCTGAAAACCATCTCATTTTTCACTCTGAGTCTCATTGCTCAACCCTGAATCCCGAATACCGACAGCTTAACACAAATCTCAAAAGCATTGACAAAAGGGTGTGGCTTGAGGTTTACTTGCTAAAAAAATATCTATAACACATTAAAAATATACAGGAAATATTTACGTGCACCATTATTTTTATTTAAATGTTAAATCTGCGAACCCAAAGCGATTATATTTGCGTCCCAAGTACCACATTGCTGAATCCCCAATGCCCTCTAAATAGACCCCAGAATCCCGCGTACCAAAAAGGGGTTGGCAGCCTCTTTAATTTTAAGGCAAAGTACGTGTTCACCTGGTCGTAATGAGTGACCTGTTTTGACATTCATCATTGTTGTCCGTGCATGTATTTGGTCAGTGAACCTGATCTACCATCTGGTCAAGATTAAACGCATCACTTTGATTTTAAGCTTCCCTACTTTTTAAATCAAACATGATTATAGGTAGGCCGTATATTTATACCACTACTACTACTACTACTACTACTGCTACAACTACTACTATTTCTACTACTACTACTACTACTACTACCACCACCACAATTAAGGAGTAGCATAGTGGTTAAAGCGTCCGCTCGTCACGCCGAAGACCCGGGTTCGATTCCCCATATGGGTACAATGTGTGAAGCCCATTTCTGGTGTCCCCCGCCGTGATATTGTTGAAATATTGCTAAAACCGGCGTAAAACCATACTCACTCACTTGGAGTCATGGCCATGCATATGCATGAGGATATTGGGATCGTCGTGGCTCAAGGGGAGACTAAACCTGCTCAAATTGGCAGTTCTTGTCGGGTTGGTTCACGTTTTTCAAACATAACTTTGTTTGCTTGATCGGATTGTATGTAGTCAATATCTATCTAAGAAGTAAGGAGTACCCCGATTGTCCCAGTCTCATACAAGGCATTAAGTACTACGTCTATACCTGGACTGAAAATGAGCGCGAGTCGAGGAGCACAAGCCCCCTTTCAGTCTTAAAATATATCCAAATATCTAAAGACTCGGTAACGGTAAAACAGTCACAAACAACGAAGGGAGATTACTCTCGATCATTCACGTTTTCATGAAACTTATAGTAAGTGAAGTGATCGTAAAATAACCAGTGTTCCGACATCAACTTTGTAGCTATGGCAACCCATGTTGATCTATTAACTTCGGGTTTGCCGTCACAGACTGCTAGTAGAATACTCTCGGCTAGAAGACAGCAACACAGCGGGATAGGGCAAATTACCCCCTTAATTTCTTCATTTGTTGATTAGTTTACTCTGTGTAACAACTTCAAGATATATTAAGACCAGAGTCGGTTCAGCTGCCTCTCCTGCTGTGTTGCTGTCATCTTGTCGTTATTAGATCCAAGGAAGGAAGGAAAACAGACTCTTGTGTATACCATTCATCAATATTTATTTAGATATAATCAAGTAATAGAATGGCAAGTGCTAGAAGAAAGTATCTGAATCGGGGCCAAAAAGGAAGAACAGTCCTCTGAATAGAAGACAAATAAACTTGGAAATGTCAGCCAAAGGGTATGCCAAAACATACTAGATCGAAAAGTGAGTCCAAACATAAGCCAAAAGTGTGCAGCCAAAAAAGACCAAAAGGGGGAATAGTTTACTAGACGAGCACCAAAACACATCCTCTCACACACAATCACTTACACCCGAACATGCACGCAAAACACATCTTCATTACCCACACACACTCACACACAATCATACAAGCGGAACACACCCTTCACATGCACACACAATCACACATGCAAAACACACCCTCTCACATGCAAAACCCAATTACATATGCAAAACACACCCTCTCACATGCACACACAATCACAAATGCAAAACACATCCTCTCACATGCAAAACCCAATTGCATATGCAAAACACACCCTCTCACATGCACACACAATCACAAATGCAAAACACATCCTCTCACATGCAAAACCCAATTGCATATGCAAAACACACCCTCTCACATGCACACACAATCACACATGCAAAACACACCCTCTCACATGCACACACAATCATACATGCAAAACACACCCTCTCACATGCACACTCAGTCACACAATCATGCAAAACACATCTTGCATGCACATCCATGCAATCACACATGCAAAATCCATCCTCTCACTAAAACACACTTCCACCCAATCACTCATGCAAAACTCATCCTCTCACATGCACACCCAATCAGACAAATCGCACCCTCACATACATACACACTTACATCCACTCACACATGCAAAACAGGCCCTCTCGCACGCGCGCACACACACATACACACATACATATACACAGGCACGCACACACAAGCACACTGGATGAGAAATCTACGAGAAGATTCTCCTCCAGAAGGAAGCCACTCTCCTCAGTGCCTTCCTCAGAGGATGAACTTCTCGGTCCTCCACAAAGCTGTCGTCGTCCTCGTCCTCATAGACCCAGTAGTCACTGTCGTCGTCACTAGGGGCAGGAAAGTAATCGACGTAGGTGATGGTGACTGGGGCAGGGAGCGTCTCGCCGAGGTCAGGGCGGGCCCAGAAAGGGGTGAAAACACTCAGAGGATTGGGAGAGGGGGTCGAGGACGCAGCCTGGGGACGCTACATCAGTGATGGGGGAGGGAGGGAGAAAGGAGCGTCATTGGGCGAGATTTTTAGGAGGTTTTCAAAGACAAATTACAAGAGAAAGTCAGAGTTCATTGCCCCTGGTTACACATGCTATGAGAAGGTAACTCATGACAAACAAGCTGATAGACTGTTAGAAAGAAATGTTTGTGGGTAAATGGGAGAGGGGTACCCTGAGACTCATTTACAGCACATCATAACGGTGGAAATATAATATAATGTCACTAGTATGCGTAAGAGGACATCCATACAAGGCCAAAAGAAGCAAGCTATTCGGTCGAATCTGAAGAACAGGTAGATAAGATACATACACAGTCGGATTCCTCATCCAGCGACGGCCATAAACTCGCAGCAGGAGTGACATGATACCGGATCATATCTTCCCGTGCTGAAAATCATCAAAACAACACACATTTAATAAACTCTACATACATGACGTGTACAATGGAAACAAAATGATTTGTGGCCGCCTGAAGGAAAGCGAGTCAAGCAGATTCCGCCAATATAGACCCTTAGGGGACACGTATAGGCCACGAGAATGCGTTCAAGGAATTAAAACGGGCATTTAATCGTTGTGTTGATATATACTGCATCTTTAAGTAATAGACTGCCCGTTTGAAAGAGAAGTTCACAAATATAAATGTAATAAAGTTAAGTCTTATATATATGAAAAAATAATCTTTGGTAATTTAACAACATCGTCCGTCATATGTAAATAACAACAGCTCTCATTTCAGTCACAGAAAAGACATTGACAAGATATAGATTTCTGAATTTTCACAAATTGCAAATGGCGGCCAGAGTCATCCCCACCGATCCAGCTGTTGAACAACGGCCAATTTCAGTGTAAATCTACATACTAACACTTTAAAATACAATAACTGTCTTCTTAAATACCTTGAATATGCAGCCTAGTAAACATCTTGTTAGTAGAAGTCCTCGAAACCATGTTGTAGTCAATGAAATGCAGAGCGATAGCAAGCAAGAGCGATAGTGAATCTGTTAAAAACAGAGGGGGCCGTTGGCAACGACAACGGTAACTATGTTATGAAGACGAAGTCAGAACGAGGCGTCATCGTCCATTTCCGGCAACGTCAAACAGCCAGGTGTAGCTGCATGCCATGGAGCCAAACACTTGGCGACTTTTAGGTTTCAAATCTTTGCCTATATACCCAAACGCCGGATATATGGTAGTTCACCACCAATTCGTGCCTGTTAGCTGTTGAAAAGAAACTATTCACTCTCTAAAGCCGGGTTAAGATTTGTACCAATAAGAAAAAAATAGGATTCGTTTTCAGTCAGAGAGAGTTGAGTCTTCCGATTTCCTTTTCGCTGTTTCATACATGTTTATAAAAGAAACAGACGTTGCAGTCTATAAACTTGCAGTCACGATTATAATGGCCTCTTGTACTTCGTTATTAACACCAATTGCATGATGCTGAAATATAGAGGATAAGATTACTGGACGTGGCCATTTGTTATGATGAAGACTGGAAGAAAGTCCTAAACTGTCGGCGCAGAAACAAACGGCTAAATGAAAGGAAGCAGATGATCCTGGTTAGACGGCCGTTGTCATGGTTTCCGGCGGTGATAAAATGAAGGCCAGGTTGTGTTTGTTTTGACCGTGGGTATTAAGTGGCTAACTGGGGAACGTATGTAATTGCTGGCAAAGACAATTCATCCGACCTGGGAAGGGTCTGCTGGTGTGTAGCTCGTGATGTACGTTTAAGGTTGCCGGTAGCTGCACTAATTGCTGCGGAAAGACAAGCTGCGCAATTCGTGTACTAGGTTCTACTCCAGCCAATCAGAACCAGTTGTGACTGTGCCGTTTTCGTAGTGAGCCTTCAATGCAGATCGAGAGATATCTGCAGGCTGTGCTTGGATGATTTTGTGTAAGATTTTTATGTCTTTTAAATGTACATCCATCCAGTTATTAAAACTGACCATGTTTTTCTATATTTAGTACTGTCTTTTTCAACATGATGACTATGTTTGATGTGACCACAGATATTTTCAAGTAGATGACATTTGGCGCGGAACTGGGGGTGGTGTGTTTAGCTTCCCGGAGCTGGCTAAACAAGTCATTTCTTTGTTTTTATTGCTGCTCTAAGGCCAGACTGTGCACACACGTACAGGTAAAAGCTGTTGAATGGATAATAATTGTTAAAAACATTATAACGTTATCATAGAAGTCTGTTGGAAAACATTTGGTTGTGTGTAACCACTAAAGTCGCACTATTAAGCCGACAAGAGTGGTCTCCCTTTAGTCACTGGTCGAGAAGAAGCTGGATAAGGGCCCGGTCCATCCATTCCCCGCAAATGCACAGGAGATATAAGCTAATTAACTTACCTGTGGCATTACTTTGTTTATTGTATACATGATTCGTTTAAGAATTTAACGCCGGCTCTACATAATATTTCCAGCTGTATTACCACTCATCCAAATGCCAAGGCAGGGCGGCTATTTAACGAGACTGCCAAGCCCCACTCCCCTGAATCCTGAAAACCATCTCATTTTTCACTCTGAGTCTCATTGCTCAACCCTGAATCCCGAATACCGACAGCTTAACACAAATCTCAAAAGCATTGACAAAAGGGTGTGGCTTGAGGTTTACTTGCTAAAAAAATATCTATAACACATTAAAAATATACAGGAAATATTTACGTGCACCATTATTTTTATTTAAATGTTAAATCTGCGAACCCAAAGCGATTATATTTGCGTCCCAAGTACCACATTGCTGAATCCCCAATGCCCTCTAAATAGACCCCAGAATCCCGCGTACCAAAAAGGGGTTGGCAGCCTCTTTAATTTTAAGGCAAAGTACGTGTTCACCTGGTCGTAATGAGTGACCTGTTTTGACATTCATCATTGTTGTCCGTGCATGTATTTGGTCAGTGAACCTGATCTACCATCTGGTCAAGATTAAACGCATCACTTTGATTTTAAGCTTCCCTACTTTTTAAATCAAACATGATTATAGGTAGGCCGTATATTTATACCACTACTACTACTACTACTACTACTGCTACAACTACTACTATTTCTACTACTACTACTACTACTACTACCACCACCACAATTAAGGAGTAGCATAGTGGTTAAAGCGTCCGCTCGTCACGCCGAAGACCCGGGTTCGATTCCCCATATGGGTACAATGTGTGAAGCCCATTTCTGGTGTCCCCCGCCGTGATATTGTTGAAATATTGCTAAAACCGGCGTAAAACCATACTCACTCACTTGGAGTCATGGCCATGCATATGCATGAGGATATTGGGATCGTCGTGGCTCAAGGGGAGACTAAACCTGCTCAAATTGGCAGTTCTTGTCGGGTTGGTTCACGTTTTTCAAACATAACTTTGTTTGCTTGATCGGATTGTATGTAGTCAATATCTATCTAAGAAGTAAGGAGTACCCCGATTGTCCCAGTCTCATACAAGGCATTAAGTACTACGTCTATACCTGGACTGAAAATGAGCGCGAGTCGAGGAGCACAAGCCCCCTTTCAGTCTTAAAATATATCCAAATATCTAAAGACTCGGTAACGGTAAAACAGTCACAAACAACGAAGGGAGATTACTCTCGATCATTCACGTTTTCATGAAACTTATAGTAAGTGAAGTGATCGTAAAATAACCAGTGTTCCGACATCAACTTTGTAGCTATGGCAACCCATGTTGATCTATTAACTTCGGGTTTGCCGTCACAGACTGCTAGTAGAATACTCTCGGCTAGAAGACAGCAACACAGCGGGATAGGGCAAATTACCCCCTTAATTTCTTCATTTGTTGATTAGTTTACTCTGTGTAACAACTTCAAGATATATTAAGACCAGAGTCGGTTCAGCTGCCTCTCCTGCTGTGTTGCTGTCATCTTGTCGTTATTAGATCCAAGGAAGGAAGGAAAACAGACTCTTGTGTATACCATTCATCAATATTTATTTAGATATAATCAAGTAATAGAATGGCAAGTGCTAGAAGAAAGTATCTGAATCGGGGCCAAAAAGGAAGAACAGTCCTCTGAATAGAAGACAAATAAACTTGGAAATGTCAGCCAAAGGGTATGCCAAAACATACTAGATCGAAAAGTGAGTCCAAACATAAGCCAAAAGTGTGCAGCCAAAAAAGACCAAAAGGGGGAATAGTTTACTAGACGAGCACCAAAACACATCCTCTCACACACAATCACTTACACCCGAACATGCACGCAAAACACATCTTCATTACCCACACACACTCACACACAATCATACAAGCGGAACACACCCTTCACATGCACACACAATCACACATGCAAAACACACCCTCTCACATGCAAAACCCAATTACATATGCAAAACACACCCTCTCACATGCACACACAATCACAAATGCAAAACACATCCTCTCACATGCAAAACCCAATTGCATATGCAAAACACACCCTCTCACATGCACACACAATCACAAATGCAAAACACATCCTCTCACATGCAAAACCCAATTGCATATGCAAAACACACCCTCTCACATGCACACACAATCACACATGCAAAACACACCCTCTCACATGCACACACAATCATACATGCAAAACACACCCTCTCACATGCACACTCAGTCACACAATCATGCAAAACACATCTTGCATGCACATCCATGCAATCACACATGCAAAATCCATCCTCTCACTAAAACACACTTCCACCCAATCACTCATGCAAAACTCATCCTCTCACATGCACACCCAATCAGACAAATCGCACCCTCACATACATACACACTTACATCCACTCACACATGCAAAACAGGCCCTCTCGCACGCGCGCACACACACATACACACATACATATACACAGGCACGCACACACAAGCACACTGGATGAGAAATCTACGAGAAGATTCTCCTCCAGAAGGAAGCCACTCTCCTCAGTGCCTTCCTCAGAGGATGAACTTCTCGGTCCTCCACAAAGCTGTCGTCGTCCTCGTCCTCATAGACCCAGTAGTCACTGTCGTCGTCACTAGGGGCAGGAAAGTAATCGACGTAGGTGATGGTGACTGGGGCAGGGAGCGTCTCGCCGAGGTCAGGGCGGGCCCAGAAAGGGGTGAAAACACTCAGAGGATTGGGAGAGGGGGTCGAGGACGCAGCCTGGGGACGCTACATCAGTGATGGGGGAGGGAGGGAGAAAGGAGCGTCATTGGGCGAGATTTTTAGGAGGTTTTCAAAGACAAATTACAAGAGAAAGTCAGAGTTCATTGCCCCTGGTTACACATGCTATGAGAAGGTAACTCATGACAAACAAGCTGATAGACTGTTAGAAAGAAATGTTTGTGGGTAAATGGGAGAGGGGTACCCTGAGACTCATTTACAGCACATCATAACGGTGGAAATATAATATAATGTCACTAGTATGCGTAAGAGGACATCCATACAAGGCCAAAAGAAGCAAGCTATTCGGTCGAATCTGAAGAACAGGTAGATAAGATACATACACAGTCGGATTCCTCATCCAGCGACGGCCATAAACTCGCAGCAGGAGTGACATGATACCGGATCATATCTTCCCGTGCTGAAAATCATCAAAACAACACACATTTAATAAACTCTACATACATGACGTGTACAATGGAAACAAAATGATTTGTGGCCGCCTGAAGGAAAGCGAGTCAAGCAGATTCCGCCAATATAGACCCTTAGGGGACACGTATAGGCCACGAGAATGCGTTCAAGGAATTAAAACGGGCATTTAATCGTTGTGTTGATATATACTGCATCTTTAAGTAATAGACTGCCCGTTTGAAAGAGAAGTTCACAAATATAAATGTAATAAAGTTAAGTCTTATATATATGAAAAAATAATCTTTGGTAATTTAACAACATCGTCCGTCATATGTAAATAACAACAGCTCTCATTTCAGTCACAGAAAAGACATTGACAAGATATAGATTTCTGAATTTTCACAAATTGCAAATGGCGGCCAGAGTCATCCCCACCGATCCAGCTGTTGAACAACGGCCAATTTCAGTGTAAATCTACATACTAACACTTTAAAATACAATAACTGTCTTCTTAAATACCTTGAATATGCAGCCTAGTAAACATCTTGTTAGTAGAAGTCCTCGAAACCATGTTGTAGTCAATGAAATGCAGAGCGATAGCAAGCAAGAGCGATAGTGAATCTGTTAAAAACAGAGGGGGCCGTTGGCAACGACAACGGTAACTATGTTATGAAGACGAAGTCAGAACGAGGCGTCATCGTCCATTTCCGGCAACGTCAAACAGCCAGGTGTAGCTGCATGCCATGGAGCCAAACACTTGGCGACTTTTAGGTTTCAAATCTTTGCCTATATACCCAAACGCCGGATATATGGTAGTTCACCACCAATTCGTGCCTGTTAGCTGTTGAAAAGAAACTATTCACTCTCTAAAGCCGGGTTAAGATTTGTACCAATAAGAAAAAAATAGGATTCGTTTTCAGTCAGAGAGAGTTGAGTCTTCCGATTTCCTTTTCGCTGTTTCATACATGTTTATAAAAGAAACAGACGTTGCAGTCTATAAACTTGCAGTCACGATTATAATGGCCTCTTGTACTTCGTTATTAACACCAATTGCATGATGCTGAAATATAGAGGATAAGATTACTGGACGTGGCCATTTGTTATGATGAAGACTGGAAGAAAGTCCTAAACTGTCGGCGCAGAAACAAACGGCTAAATGAAAGGAAGCAGATGATCCTGGTTAGACGGCCGTTGTCATGGTTTCCGGCGGTGATAAAATGAAGGCCAGGTTGTGTTTGTTTTGACCGTGGGTATTAAGTGGCTAACTGGGGAACGTATGTAATTGCTGGCAAAGACAATTCATCCGACCTGGGAAGGGTCTGCTGGTGTGTAGCTCGTGATGTACGTTTAAGGTTGCCGGTAGCTGCACTAATTGCTGCGGAAAGACAAGCTGCGCAATTCGTGTACTAGGTTCTACTCCAGCCAATCAGAACCAGTTGTGACTGTGCCGTTTTCGTAGTGAGCCTTCAATGCAGATCGAGAGATATCTGCAGGATGTGCTTGGATGATTTTGTGTAAGATTTTTATGTCTTTTAAATGTACATCCATCCAGTTATTAAAACTGACCATGTTTTTCTATATTTAGTACTGTCTTTTTCAACATGATGACTATGTTTGATGTGACCACAGATATTTTCAAGTAGATGACATTTGGCGCGGAACTGGGGTAGGTGTGTTTAGCTTCCCGGAGCTGGCTAAACAAGTCATTTCTTTGTTTTTATTGCTGCTCTAAGGCCAGACTGTGCACACACGTACAGGTAAAAGCTGTTGAATGGATAATAATTGTTAAAAACATTATAACGTTATCATAGAAGTCTGTTGGAAAACATTTGGTTGTGTGTAACCACTAAAGTCGCACTATTAAGCCGACAAGAGTGGTCTCCCTTTAGTCACTGGTCGAGAAGAAGCTGGATAAGGGCCCGGTCCGTCCATTCCCCGCAAATGCACAGGAGATATAAGCTAATTAACTTACCTGTGGCATTACTTTGTTTATTGTATACATGATTCG
Source organism: Haliotis cracherodii (assembly GCF_022045235.1). Lineage (NCBI taxonomy): Eukaryota > Metazoa > Mollusca > Gastropoda > Lepetellida > Haliotidae > Haliotis > Haliotis cracherodii. The sequence continues at coordinate 50,760,909 of NW_027266319.1, read as the reverse complement.
TTTAAGAATTTAACGCCGGCTCTACATAATATTTCCAGCTGTATTACCACTCATCCAAATGCCAAGGCAGGGCGGCTATTTAACGAGACTGCCAAGCCCCACTCCCCTGAATCCTGAAAACCATCTCATTTTTCACTCTGAGTCTCATTGCTCAACCCTGAATCCCGAATACCGACAACTTAACACAAATCTCAAAAGCATTGACAAAAGGGTGTGGCTTGAGGTTTACTTGCTAAAAAATATCTATAACACATTAAAAATATACAGGAAATATTTACGTGCACCATTATTTTTATTTAAATGTTAAATCTGCGAACCCAAAGCGATTATATTTGCGTCCCAAGTACCACATTGCTGAATCCCCAATGCCCTCTAAATAGACCCCAGAATCCCGCGTACCAAAAAGGGGTTGGCAGCCTCTTTAATTTTAAGGCAAAGTACGTGTTCACCTGGTCGTAATGAGTGACCTGTTTTGACATTCATCATTGTTGTCCGTGCATGTATTTGGTCAGTGAACCTGATCTACCATCTGGTCAAGATTAAACGCATCACTTTGATTTTAAGCTTCCCTACTTTTTAAATCAAACATGATTATAGGTAGGCCGTATATTTATACCACTACTACTACTACTACTACTACTACTACTGCTACAACTACTACTATTTCTACTACTACTACTACTACTACTACCACCACCACAATTAAGGAGTAGCATAGTGGTTAAAGCGTCCGCTCGTCACGCCGAAGACCCGGGTTCGATTCCCCATATGGGTACAATGTGTGAAGCCCATTTCTGGTGTCCCCCGCCGTGATATTGTTGAAATATTGCTAAAACCGGCGTAAAACCATACTCACTCACTTGGAGTCATGGCCATGCATATGCATGAGGATATTGGGATCGTCGTGGCTCAAGGGGAGACTAAACCTGCTCAAATTGGCAGTTCTTGTCGGGTTGGTTCACGTTTTTCAAACATAACTTTGTTTGCTTGATCGGATTGTATGTAGTCAATATCTATCTAAGAAGTAAGGAGTACCCCGATTGTCCCAGTCTCATACAAGGCATTAAGTACTACGTCTATACCTGGACTGAAAATGAGCGCGAGTCGAGGAGCACAAGCCCCCTTTCAGTCTTAAAATATATCCAAATATCTAAAGACTCGGTAACGGTAAAACAGTCACAAACAACGAAGGGAGATTACTCTCGATCATTCACGTTTTCATGAAACTTATAGTAAGTGAAGTGATCGTAAAATAACCAGTGTTCCGACATCAACTTTGTAGCTATGGCAACCCATGTTGATCTATTAACTTCGGGTTTGCCGTCACAGACTGCTAGTAGAATACTCTCGGCTAGAAGACAGCAACACAGCGGGATAGGGCAAATTACCCCCTTAATTTCTTCATTTGTTGATTAGTTTACTCTGTGTAACAACTTCAAGATATATTAAGACCAGAGTCGGTTCAGCTGCCTCTCCTGCTGTGTTGCTGTCATCTTGTCGTTATTAGATCCAAGGAAGGAAGGAAAACAGACTCTTGTGTATACCATTCATCAATATTTATTTAGATATAATCAAGTAATAGAATGGCAAGTGCTAGAAGAAAGTATCTGAATCGGGGCCAAAAAGGAAGAACAGTCCTCTGAATAGAAGACAAATAAACTTGGAAATGTCAGCCAAAGGGTATGCCAAAACATACTAGATCGAAAAGTGAGTCCAAACATAAGCCAAAAGTGTGCAGCCAAAAAAGACCAAAAGGGGGAATAGTTTACTAGACGAGCACCAAAACACATCCTCTCACACACAATCACTTACACCCGAACATGCACGCAAAACACATCTTCATTACCCACACACACTCACACACAATCATACAAGCGGAACACACCCTTCACATGCACACACAATCACACATGCAAAACACACCCTCTCACATGCAAAACCCAATTACATATGCAAAACACACCCTCTCACATGCACACACAATCACAAATGCAAAACACATCCTCTCACATGCAAAACCCAATTGCATATGCAAAACACACCCTCTCACATGCACACACAATCACAAATGCAAAACACATCCTCTCACATGCAAAACCCAATTGCATATGCAAAACACACCCTCTCACATGCACACACAATCACAAATGCAAAACACATCCTCTCACATGCAAAACCCAATTGCATATGCAAAACACACCCTCTCACATGCACACACAATCACACATGCAAAACACACCCTCTCACATGCACACACAATCATACATGCAAAACACACCCTCTCACATGCACACTCAGTCACACAATCATGCAAAACACATCTTGCATGCACATCCATGCAATCACACATGCAAAATCCATCCTCTCACTAAAACACACTTCCACCCAATCACTCATGCAAAACTCATCCTCTCACATGCACACCCAATCAGACAAATCGCACCCTCACATACATACACACTTACATCCACTCACACATGCAAAACAGGCCCTCTCGCACGCGCGCACACACACGTACACACATACATATACACAGGCACGCACACACAAGCACACTGGATGAGAAATCTACGAGAAGATTCTCCTCCAGAAGGAAGCCACTCTCCTCAGTGCCTTCCTCAGAGGATGAACTTCTCGGTCCTCCACAAAGCTGTCGTCGTCCTCGTCCTCATAGACCCAGTAGTCACTGTCGTCGTCACTAGGGGCAGGGAAGTAATCGACGTAGGTGATGGTGACTGGGGCAGGGAGCGTCTCGCCGAGGTCAGGGCGGGCCCAGAAAGGGGTGAAAACACTCAGAGGATTGGGAGAGGGGGTCGGGGACGCAGCCTGGGGACGCTACATCAGTGATGGGGGAGGGAGGGAGAAAGGAGCGTCATTGGGCGAGATTTTTAGGAGGTTTTCAAAGACAAATTACAAGAGAAAGTCAGAGTTCATTGCCCCTGGTTACACATGCTATGAGAAGGTAACTCATGACAAACAAGCTGATAGACTGTTAGAAAGAAATGTTAGTGGGTAAATGGGAGAGGGGTACCCTGAGACTCATTTACAGCACATCATAACGGTGGAAATATAATATAATGTCACTAGTATGCGTAAGAGGACATCCATACAAGGCCAAAAGAAGCAAGCTATTCGGTCGAATCTGAAGAACAGGTAGATAAGATACATACACAGTCGGATTCCTCATCCAGCGACGGCCATAAACTCGCAGCAGGAGTGACATGATACCGGATCATATCTTCCCGTGCTGAAAATCATCAAAACAACACACATTTAATAAACTCTACATACATGACGTGTACAATGGAAACAAAATGATTTGTGGCCGCCTGAAGGAAAGCGAGTCAAGCAGATTCCGCCAATATAGACCCTTAGGGGACACGTATAGGCCACGAGAATGCGTTCAAGGAATTAAAACGGGCATTTAATCGTTGTGTTGATATATACTGCATCTTTAAGTAATAGACTGCCCGTTTGAAAGAGAAGTTCACAAATATAAATGTAATAAAGTTAAGTCTTATATATATGAAAAAATAATCTTTGGTAATTTAACAACATCGTCCGTCATATGTAAATAACAACAGCTCTCATTTCAGTCACAGAAAAGACATTGACAAGATATAGATTTCTGAATTTTCACAAATTGCAAATGGCGGCCAGAGTCATCCCCACCGATCCAGCTGTTGAACAACGGCCAATTTCAGTGTAAATCTACATACTAACACTTTAAAATACAATAACTGTCTTCTTAAATACCTTGAATATGCAGCCTAGTAAACATCTTGTTAGTAGAAGTCCTCGAAACCATGTTGTAGTCAATGAAATGCAGAGCGATAGCAAGCAAGAGCGATAGTGAATCTGTTAAAAACAGAGGGGGCCGTTGGCAACGACAACGGTAACTATGTTATGAAGACGAAGTCAGAACGAGGCGTCATCGTCCATTTCCGGCAACGTCAAACAGCCAGGTGTAGCTGCATGCCATGGAGCCAAACACTTGGCGACTTTTAGGTTTCAAATCTTTGCCTATATACCCAAACGCCGGATATATGGTAGTTCACCACCAATTCGTGCCTGTTAGCTGTTGAAAAGAAACTATTCACTCTCTAAAGCCGGGTTAAGATTTGTACCAATAAGAAAAAAATAGGATTCGTTTTCAGTCAGAGAGAGTTGAGTCTTCCGATTTCCTTTTCGCTGTTTCATACATGTTTATAAAAGAAACAGACGTTGCAGTCTATAAACTTGCAGTCACGATTATAATGGCCTCTTGTACTTCGTTATTAACACCAATTGCATGATGCTGAAATATAGAGGATAAGATTACTGGACGTGGCCATTTGTTATGATGAAGACTGGAAGAAAGTCCTAAACTGTCGGCGCAGAAACAAACGGCTAAATGAAAGGAAGCAGATGATCCTGGTTAGACGGCCGTTGTCATGGTTTCCGGCGGTGATAAAATGAAGGCCAGGTTGTGTTTGTTTTGACCGTGGGTATTAAGTGGCTAACTGGGGAACGTATGTAATTGCTGGCAAAGACAATTCATCCGACCTGGGAAGGGTCTGCTGGTGTGTAGCTCGTGATGTACGTTTAAGGTTGCCGGTAGCTGCACTAATTGCTGCGGAAAGACAAGCTGCGCAATTCGTGTACTAGGTTCTACTCCAGCCAATCAGAACCAGTTGTGACTGTGCCGTTTTCGTAGTGAGCCTTCAATGCAGATCGAGAGATATCTGCAGGCTGTGCTTGGATGATTTTGTGTAATATTTTTATGTCTTTTAAATGTACATCCATCCAGTTATTAAAACTGACCATGTTTTTCTATATTTAGTACTGTCTTTTTCAACATGATGACTATGTTTGATGTGACCACAGATATTTTCAAGTAGATGACATTTGGCGCGGAACTGGGGGTGGTGTGTTTAGCTTCCCGGAGCTGGCTAAACAAGTCATTTCTTTGTTTTTATTGCTGCTCTAAGGCCAGACTGTGCACACACGTACAGGTAAAAGCTGTTGAATGGATAATAATTGTTAAAAACATTATAACGTTATCATAGAAGTCTGTTGGAAAACATTTGGTTGTGTGTAACCACTAAAGTCGCACTATTAAGCCGACAAGAGTGGTCTCCCTTTAGTCACTGGTCGAGAAGAAGCTGGATAAGGGCCCGGTCCATCCATTCCCCGCAAATGCACAGGAGATATAAGCTAATTAACTTACCTGTGGCATTACTTTGTTTATTGTATACATGATTCGTTTAAGAATTTAACGCCGGCTCTACATAATATTTCCAGCTGTATTACCACTCATCCAAATGCCAAGGCAGGGCGGCTATTTAACGAGACTGCCAAGCCCCACTCCCCTGAATCCTGAAAACCATCTCATTTTTCACTCTGAGTCTCATTGCTCAACCCTGAATCCCGAATACCGACAACTTAACACAAATCTCAAAAGCATTGACAAAAGGGTGTGGCTTGAGGTTTACTTGCTAAAAAAATATCTATAACACATTAAAAATATACAGGAAATATTTACGTGCACCATTATTTTTATTTAAATGTTAAATCTGCGAACCCAAAGCGATTATATTTGCGTCCCAAGTACCACATTGCTGAATCCCCAATGCCCTCTAAATAGACCCCAGAATCCCGCGTACCAAAAAGGGGTTGGCAGCCTCTTTAATTTTAAGGCAAAGTACGTGTTCACCTGGTCGTAATGAGTGACCTGTTTTGACATTCATCATTGTTGTCCGTGCATGTATTTGGTCAGTGAACCTGATCTACCATCTGGTCAAGATTAAACGCATCACTTTGATTTTAAGCTTCCCTACTTTTTAAATCAAACATGATTATAGGTAGGCCGTATATTTATACCACTACTACTACTACTACTACTACTACTACTACTGCTACAACTACTACTATTTCTACTACTACTACTACTACTACTACCACCACCACAATTAAGGAGTAGCATAGTGGTTAAAGCGTCCGCTCGTCACGCCGAAGACCCGGGTTCGATTCCCCATATGGGTACAATGTGTGAAGCCCATTTCTGGTGTCCCCCGCCGTGATATTGTTGAAATATTGCTAAAACCGGCGTAAAACCATACTCACTCACTTGGAGTCATGGCCATGCATATGCATGAGGATATTGGGATCGTCGTGGCTCAAGGGGAGACTAAACCTGCTCAAATTGGCAGTTCTTGTCGGGTTGGTTCACGTTTTTCAAACATAACTTTGTTTGCTTGATCGGATTGTATGTAGTCAATATCTATCTAAGAAGTAAGGAGTACCCCGATTGTCCCAGTCTCATACAAGGCATTAAGTACTACGTCTATACCTGGACTGAAAATGAGCGCGAGTCGAGGAGCACAAGCCCCCTTTCAGTCTTAAAATATATCCAAATATCTAAAGACTCGGTAACGGTAAAACAGTCACAAACAACGAAGGGAGATTACTCTCGATCATTCACGTTTTCATGAAACTTATAGTAAGTGAAGTGATCGTAAAATAACCAGTGTTCCGACATCAACTTTGTAGCTATGGCAACCCATGTTGATCTATTAACTTCGGGTTTGCCGTCACAGACTGCTAGTAGAATACTCTCGGCTAGAAGACAGCAACACAGCGGGATAGGGCAAATTACCCCCTTAATTTCTTCATTTGTTGATTAGTTTACTCTGTGTAACAACTTCAAGATATATTAAGACCAGAGTCGGTTCAGCTGCCTCTCCTGCTGTGTTGCTGTCATCTTGTCGTTATTAGATCCAAGGAAGGAAGGAAAACAGACTCTTGTGTATACCATTCATCAATATTTATTTAGATATAATCAAGTAATAGAATGGCAAGTGCTAGAAGAAAGTATCTGAATCGGGGCCAAAAAGGAAGAACAGTCCTCTGAATAGAAGACAAATAAACTTGGAAATGTCAGCCAAAGGGTATGCCAAAACATACTAGATCGAAAAGTGAGTCCAAACATAAGCCAAAAGTGTGCAGCCAAAAAAGACCAAAAGGGGGAATAGTTTACTAGACGAGCACCAAAACACATCCTCTCACACACAATCACTTACACCCGAACATGCACGCAAAACACATCTTCATTACCCACACACACTCACACACAATCATACAAGCGGAACACACCCTTCACATGCACACACAATCACACATGCAAAACACACCCTCTCACATGCAAAACCCAATTACATATGCAAAACACACCCTCTCACATGCACACACAATCACAAATGCAAAACACATCCTCTCACATGCAAAACCCAATTGCATATGCAAAACACACCCTCTCACATGCACACACAATCACAAATGCAAAACACATCCTCTCACATGCAAAACCCAATTGCATATGCAAAACACACCCTCTCACATGCACACACAATCACACATGCAAAACACACCCTCTCACATGCACACACAATCATACATGCAAAACACACCCTCTCACATGCACACTCAGTCACACAATCATGCAAAACACATCTTGCATGCACATCCATGCAATCACACATGCAAAATCCATCCTCTCACTAAAACACACTTCCACCCAATCACTCATGCAAAACTCATCCTCTCACATGCACACCCAATCAGACAAATCGCACCCTCACATACATACACACTTACATCCACTCACACATGCAAAACAGGCCCTCTCGCACGCGCGCACACACACATACACACATACATATACACAGGCACGCACACACAAGCACACTGGATGAGAAATCTACGAGAAGATTCTCCTCCAGAAGGAAGCCACTCTCCTCAGTGCCTTCCTCAGAGGATGAACTTCTCGGTCCTCCACAAAGCTGTCGTCGTCCTCGTCCTCATAGACCCAGTAGTCACTGTCGTCGTCACTAGGGGCAGGGATGTACGTAGGTGATGGTGACTGGGGCAGGGAGCGTCTCGCCGAGGTCAGGGCGGGCCCAGAAAGGGGTGAAAACACTCAGAGGATTGGGAGAGGGGGTCGGGGACGCAGCCTGGGGACGCTACATCAGTGATGGGGGAGGGAGGGAGAAAGGAGCGTCATTGGGCGAGATTTTTAGGAGGTTTTCAAAGACAAATTACAAGAGAAAGTCAGAGTTCATTGCCCCTGGTTACACATGCTATGAGAAGGTAACTCATGACAAACAAGCTGATAGACTGTTAGAAAGAAATGTTAGTGGGTAAATGGGAGAGGGGTACCCTGAGACTCATTTACAGCACATCATAACGATGGAAATATAATATAATGTCACTAGTATGCGTAAGAGGACATCCATACAAGGCCAAAAGAAGCAAGCTATTCGGTCGAATCTGAAGAACAGGTAGATAAGATACATACACAGTCGGATTCCTCATCCAGCGACGGCCATAAACTCGCAGCAGGAGTGACATGATACCGGATCATATCTTCCCGTGCTGAAAATCATCAAAACAACACACATTTAATAAACTCTACATACATGACGTGTACAATGGAAACAAAATGATTTGTGGCCGCCTGAAGGAAAGCGAGTCAAGCAGATTCCGCCAATATAGACCCTTAGGGGACACGTATAGGCCACGAGAATGCGTTCAAGGAATTAAAACGGGCATTTAATCGTTGTGTTGATATATACTGCATCTTTAAGTAATAGACTGCCCGTTTGAAAGAGAAGTTCACAAATATAAATGTAATAAAGTTAAGTCTTATATATATGAAAAAATAATCTTTGGTAATTTAACAACATCGTCCGTCATATGTAAATAACAACAGCTCTCATTTCAGTCACAGAAAAGACATTGACAAGATATAGATTTCTGAATTTTCACAAATTGCAAATGGCGGCCAGAGTGATCCCCACCGATCCAGCTGTTGAACAACGGCCAATTTCAGTGTAAATCTACATACTAACACTTTAAAATACAATAACTGTCTTCTTAAATACCTTGAATATGCAGCCTAGTAAACATCTTGTTAGTAGAAGTCCTCGAAACCATGTTGTAGTCAATGAAATGCAGAGCGATAGCAAGCAAGAGCGATAGTGAATCTGTTAAAAACAGAGGGGGCCGTTGGCAACGACAACGGTAACTATGTTATGAAGACGAAGTCAGAACGAGGCGTCATCGTCCATTTCCGGCAACGTCAAACAGCCAGGTGTAGCTGCATGCCATGGAGCCAAACACTTGGCGACTTTTAGGTTTCAAATCTTTGCCTATATACCCAAACGCCGGATATATGGTAGTTCACCACCAATTCGTGCCTGTTAGCTGTTGAAAAGAAACTATTCACTCTCTAAAGCCGGGTTAAGATTTGTACCAATAAGAAAAAAATAGGATTCGTTTTCAGTCAGAGAGAGTTGAGTCTTCCGATTTCCTTTTCGCTGTTTCATACATGTTTATAAAAGAAACAGACGTTGCAGTCTATAAACTTGCAGTCACGATTATAATGGCCTCTTGTACTTCGTTATTAACACCAATTGCATGATGCTGAAATATAGAGGATAAGATTACTGGACGTGGCCATTTGTTATGATGAAGACTGGAAGAAAGTCCTAAACTGTCGGCGCAGAAACAAACGGCTAAATGAAAGGAAGCAGATGATCCTGGTTAGACGGCCGTTGTCATGGTTTCCGGCGGTGATAAAATGAAGGCCAGGTTGTGTTTGTTTTGACCGTGGGTATTAAGTGGCTAACTGGGGAACGTATGTAATTGCTGGCAAAGACAATTCATCCGACCTGGGAAGGGTCTGCTGGTGTGTAGCTCGTGATGTACGTTTAAGGTTGCCGGTAGCTGCACTAATTGCTGCGGAAAGACAAGCTGCGCAATTCGTGTACTAGGTTCTACTCCAGCCAATCAGAACCAGTTGTGACTGTGCCGTTTTCGTAGTGAGCCTTCAATGCAGATCGAGAGATATCTGCAGGCTGTGCTTGGATGATTTTGTGTAAGATTTTTATGTCTTTTAAATGTACATCCATCCAGTTATTAAAACTGACCATGTTTTTCTATATTTAGTACTGTCTTTTTCAACATGATGACTATGTTTGATGTGACCACAGATATTTTCAAGTAGATGACATTTGGCGCGGAACTGGGGGTGGTGTGTTTAGCTTCCCGGAGCTGGCTAAACAAGTCATTTCTTTGTTTTTATTGCTGCTCTAAGGCCAGACTGTGCACACACGTACAGGTAAAAGCTGTTGAATGGATAATAATTGTTAAAAACATTATAACGTTATCATAGAAGTCTGTTGGAAAACATTTGGTTGTGTGTAACCACTAAAGTCGCACTATTAAGCCGACAAGAGTGGTCTCCCTTTAGTCACTGGTCGAGAAGAAGCTGGATAAGGGCCCGGTCCATCCATTCCCCGCAAATGCACAGGAGATATAAGCTAATTAACTTACCTGTGGCATTACTTTGTTTATTGTATACATGATTCGTTTAAGAATTTAACGCCGGCTCTACATAATATTTCCAGCTGTATTACCACTCATCCAAATGCCAAGGCAGGGCGGCTATTTAACGAGACTGCCAAGCCCCACTCCCCTGAATCCTGAAAACCATCTCATTTTTCACTCTGAGTCTCATTGCTCAACCCTGAATCCCGAATACCGACAACTTAACACAAATCTCAAAAGCATTGACAAAAGGGTGTGGCTTGAGGTTTACTTGCTAAAAAAATATCTATAACACATTAAAAATATACAGGAAATATTTACGTGCACCATTATTTTTATTTAAATGTTAAATCTGCGAACCCAAAGCGATTATATTTGCGTCCCAAGTACCACATTGCTGAATCCCCAATGCCCTCTAAATAGACCCCAGAATCCCGCGTACCAAAAAGGGGTTGGCAGCCTCTTTAATTTTAAGGCAAAGTACGTGTTCACCTGGTCGTAATGAGTGACCTGTTTTGACATTCATCATTGTTGTCCGTGCATGTATTTGGTCAGTGAACCTGATCTACCATCTGGTCAAGATTAAACGCATCACTTTGATTTTAAGCTTCCCTACTTTTTAAATCAAACATGATTATAGGTAGGCCGTATATTTATACCACTACTACTACTACTACTACTACTACTGCTACAACTACTACTATTTCTACTACTACTACTACTACTACTACCACCACCACAATTAAGGAGTAGCATAGTGGTTAAAGCGTCCGCTCGTCACGCCGAAGACCCGGGTTCGATTCCCCATATGGGTACAATGTGTGAAGCCCATTTCTGGTGTCCCCCGCCGTGATATTGTTGAAATATTGCTAAAACCGGCGTAAAACCATACTCACTCACTTGGAGTCATGGCCATGCATATGCATGAGGATATTGGGATCGTCGTGGCTCAAGGGGAGACTAAACCTGCTCAAATTGGCAGTTCTTGTCGGGTTGGTTCACGTTTTTCAAACATAACTTTGTTTGCTTGATCGGATTGTATGTAGTCAATATCTATCTAAGAAGTAAGGAGTACCCCGATTGTCCCAGTCTCATACAAGGCATTAAGTACTACGTCTATACCTGGACTGAAAATGAGCGCGAGTCGAGGAGCACAAGCCCCCTTTCAGTCTTAAAATATATCCAAATATCTAAAGACTCGGTAACGGTAAAACAGTCACAAACAACGAAGGGAGATTACTCTCGATCATTCACGTTTTCATGAAACTTATAGTAAGTGAAGTGATCGTAAAATAACCAGTGTTCCGACATCAACTTTGTAGCTATGGCAACCAATGTTGATCTATTAACTTCGGGTTTGCCGTCACAGACTGCTAGTAGAATACTCTCGGCTAGAAGACAGCAACACAGCGGGATAGGGCAAATTACCCCCTTAATTTCTTCATTTGTTGATTAGTTTACTCTGTGTAACAACTTCAAGATATATTAAGACCAGAGTCGGTTCAGCTGCCTCTCCTGCTGTGTTGCTGTCATCTTGTCGTTATTAGATCCAAGGAAGGAAAACAGACTCTTGTGTATACCATTCATCAATATTTATTTAGATATAATCAAGTAATAGAATGGCACGTGCCAAAAGAAAGTATCTGAATCGGGGCCAATAAAGGAAGAACAGTCCTCTGATTAGAAAACAAATATACTTGGAAATGTCAGCCAAAGGGTATACCAAAACATACTAGATCGAAAGAGTGAGTCTAAAAATAAGCGAAAAGGATGCAACCAAAATAGACCAAAAGGGGGAATAGTTTACTAGACGAGTACCAAAACACATCCTCTCACACAAACTCACTTACACCCGAACATGCACGCAAAACACATCTTCATCACCCATACACACTCACACACAATCACACATGCAAAACATACCCTCTCACATGCATAACACAATCACAAATGCAAAACACACCCTCTCACATGCAAAACACAATCGCACATGCAAAACACACCCTCTCACATGCACACAAAATCACACATGCAAAACACACCCTCTCACGTGAACACATAATCACACATGCAAAACACACCCTCTCACATGCACACACAATCACAAATGCAAAACACACCCTCTCACATGCAAAACACAATCACACATGCAAAACACACCCTCTCACATGCACCACACACAATCTTGCAAAACACATTCGCATGCACACCCATGCAAAATCCATCCTCTCACTAAAACACACTTCCACCCAATCACTCATGCAAAACTCATCCTGACACAATCTGACAAAACGGCGCCGACAGTAAGCTATTCAAGTAATAAGATAATCTCCATAAAAACCCCATCCCTACCACCATGTTTTGTATAAAAACGTCGTGCATGCGTGTTCTTCCATCAAATCGTCCATTATTACACAGCACACACGGGTACGCAAACCCCCGTTCCTTATATAAGCGTAGACACCTTGAAATGGGATAACTGAAACAAAATACTCCATATTGCACTCATTAATCTCATTAAAACAGATCGTGTCAGCCCTCTAGTTTACTGAAGTCCGAATAAAATACCCCATAATCTACACGTGTTTCTGTTGAGCCGCTCAATAATTACTACATATGTACATATCGTGTATTCGGTGTTTACCTTCGGAGGAGATACGGGTTGCCGTACGATTTGTAATTCGCCATGAAGAGGTGTATCCTTTACGCGTGTCAGACACTTATCGTGGGTTCGATCCCACTTTCGCCCATATTATGTGACTTGATTTGTGAGCACCACACCCGTGCTCGTAGGTTTCACCAATGTGGTAAACGCTTTAGACCTGCATCACTTTGGGCTTTCGTCCCACATAACGCTGACACGCCGTGATATGATTGAAATATTGTTGAGCGCGGAGTTAATCTAACTGACTCACTCACTACCCCAAAGGCTAGTATGTGTGTCCATCCATTTATCTTCTGTACACTGTCACCTTGAGGAAGAATAAGAATAAGAATAATAAAAATAAAAAATAAAAAATCTGTTTCGTAATCAATGTTTTTGTTTTTGTCCAATGTGTATTATATCTGCTAATTGGCCCCATTTCATACAGGCAGGGGTATTTGGGAATGTCTGAAAGCCGAATCACCACATAGGCCGCTTACGATTAACCGATGCATGAATAGGATTATGAGGTCCGATGGATTTTGGCACACATTGCAATTAATCCCTTTGTCATTGCGATGCATTATTTACCACGTGTATACCTTCTTTGTGGGGTAACTATACGCCGGTCAGTGTGTGTGCTGCGTTTCCATGCGAGCTCAGGACATAACGCCATACTGCGGAACGTCAATCCCTGAACGACCAGAGCTGGTATGTTGTGATCAAGCTTCTCTTTACGCCGACCTACACAGTGTACCTACCAGGTGGATATTGCGACTGTAGTTTATCGGTATGTGGACTCCAAGCCTCTGCTGTGTTCTCCTTACAACTCTATGGATATTAAGTTTCATTGGTAAGTAGTGCGGGCTAAAGATCTCTTTACTCAAAACCATTTGATTTTCTGGGTAAGGGCAGGGATTATTTTTTGAAAATGTGTTCATGAAACATTGGAAAAAATAATTTTGCTCCAGGTTATATAAATGAAAAAAGAGTGTCGTGGACATGATGGATACGTGAACGAATCTGTGTAAAGAATACTTTTTTTCTGTTGTTGTGTGCCATGACAGTGACTATCGTCTATATAATTCTCTAACAAACATCCCCATTGTGGTTGCACTCACTGCGGTAGTCTAACCAGACACTAACCGCCAAACCTAAGCATTGTCCTTCACTGAGTATGTGGTGTGCACACAGCGTATGATACGGCGCAGTTTGAACGTGTGACCCTTTCTTTTGGACCCCTTTGAAATTAAGGACGTTACAACATTATTCAACTATAGTTGAACACCATTGTGACGAAGCGTTTTGTATAATCATAATTTAAAAGTGTAAATAAACAAAGCTTGGACGGAACCTTCCATTCCTTTTTCAGTACTACCCGTGACGATCCGGGGTAGAATAGATCTTCAGCAACCCATGCTTGCCGTAAAAGGTGACTATGCTTATCAGAAGAGGCGTCTAACGGGATCGGGTTGTCAGGCTCGATGACCTGGTTGATGCATGTCGTATCCCAATTGCATGGATCGATGCTCATGCTGTCACTCATTGGATTGTCTGGTCCAGGCTCGATTATTTACATGTGGTGAGGGGTGGGTCTTAAACCAACCCAAAAAATCACAAAACTCCATATGTAAACCATTATTGATATTTTTTACTTTACCGACCAAATCAACATGTTATCATGGTAGAAAATGCGCATACCAAATGTCAACAGATGTGAAAAATGGGTGGCCCCTCCTAGAACCGCCCCTCCTCTGGAACCGCTACTGTCTGGCCTCCCAGTCTGCCTATGATAGTATAGTCCCTGAGTCTCGATGGTGCTGACTTTTACGTCCCTTCGTCACTCAAATAGTGTAATGAATGCGGTTTTTTTGCTAGAAAATGTGGAAAACCCAGATCCAATAAATTAAACCGAGGAACAAAAAAACATAAGTCGCAGTTGATTTTATCATAAAAAATTATGTTTGATTATTAATTTAAAAAACCTTTCGCATAAAACACAACTGGTGATGGGTATCATATCGGCACAAATTTACATTTCAAACACGACAGTGGATATGCTATTGCAAATTGATTTCTCTATCAGTCTTCATTAAACCAATTTATTTTTACAGAAGATTATCAAGCCACAGATTACCCTTTACAAACTGTTGCAGGAAAGAGTGATTGATGGTTAAATAGAAATAATCAAATTTAAAACAGTTCTTTCAATTTTCAATTACATAAAAAACAAACTCGATGTACTTTCTTTTGTCCCTCAGTTTACCTGTCACATGGTCACCTGCTTGTAACATGGCCGTATCGAGTATCGATCGGTAGTTAGGATTAACACAAGTGTGTTGTAAATAAGATTGAAAACTACCTGAAAATTGCAGTGATTGGTCGTTTTGGTTATCACTCGGGAGGAAATAGAACTATATATATGTTTTAGTTAAACCCAATTTTCAGAACACAAACATTTTAGTTCCAGATGTGAGTGCAGGAACCAACTGCGGCTACTACAACTCCTACGGCTACTACCGCTACCGCTACTGCAGCCGTGGCTGCTGCGGCAGCAGCTACGCATACGTCTGCTGTTCCGTTTCCCCAACGTAAGTGGATACTCTGTATAACACATTCCTTATGTAGAGCAATAAGTGAACTGGCATTGAGTTGGTGTGATCGTTTTTTTACGCCGCAGTGAGTGAGTGAGTTAGTGAGTTGGGCTCCGCGGGTAGAAACACCGAATAAATGCATTGAAAGTATACAGCGGATATGACCGACATATGCATGGGTTTTACCAAGGCATAAAGCCATGATTTGTAATTTCAGGATCGTGTTGTCTGCTAGCGCCATCACAGGTATTGTGATTGGAGTCTGTTTTTGTGTTGCTTGCATCGCCTCCTTTCTCATCCTGTTGAAGAAAAAACGGTACTGGAGAGGCCGGAGCATCGTCGGTAACCGGAACAACATCGTAGGTGAGTATCGTCGTCGCCGTCAGCCATATATTATTCAACAGCCAAGCATTGTTCTCAGTCACGCATTATTCCGTGCCAAGTATTATCCTCTGCCAAGGATTTTTCAGAATCATGCATTATCCTCAATCATGCATTATTCAGAACCACGCATTACCCGCATTCATGCAATATTCCAAACCCCGCATTATTCTCTGTAATTACCCCGAACCACTTATTATCCTAAGTCATACATTATTCCTAACCACGCACTATCCTCTGCCATACGTTATCCCGAACCACGCATTATCCTCTGTAATTATCCCGAACCACTCTTTATCCTAAGTCATACATTATTCCGAACTACGCATTATCCTAAATCTTGCATTAATCCGAAGTACGCATTATCCGCATTCGTTCAATATTCCAAACCTCGCATTGTCCTCTGTAATTATCCCGAACCTATCATTATCCAAAGTCATACGTTATTCCTAACCACATACTATCCTCTGCCATACGTTATCCCGAACCACACATTATCCTCCGTAATTATCCCGAACCACTCATTATCCAAAGTCATACATTATTCCTAACCACGCACTATCCTCTGCCATACGTTATCCCGAACCACGCATTATCTTCTGTAATTATCCCAAACACTAATTTTCCCAAGTCATACATTATTCCTAACCACGCACTATCCTCTGCCATACGTTATCCCGAACCACACATTATCCTCTGTAATTATCCCGAACCACTCATTATCCAAAGTCATACATTATTCCTAACCACACACTATCCTCTGCCATACGTTATCCCGAACCACACATTATCCTCTGTAATTATCCCGAACCACGCATTGTCCTAAGTCAAACATTATTCCGAACTACGCATTATCCTCAATCTTGCATTAATCCGAACTACGCATTATCCTCTCCGATGCATTATCCCGAACCACGCATTATCCTCATTCATGCATTAATATTATTCCTAACCGCGCATTTTCATATGTAATTATCCCGAACCACGCATTATGCAAGTCACACATTATTCCGAACTACGCATCATCCCCAATCTTGCATTATTCCGAACCACGCATTATCCTCTCTCATGCATTATTCCGAACCACGAATTATGGTAATATATTATAACCAGTCATATCAGAGAAAGTTTGTACTTTTGAACAGAGTTAAGGGATATTGGTTTCGACGACGTGTACCACTTTGATTAAACCCAACAAAGTGTGTTCTGTAGTGAGAGACCAAGGGTTATAATCGGGAAGAAACCTACGTGAGCTGACCCTTGTAGTTAAGGGACGAAACTCTTGTAAGAGCTACAACGTGGCCGTGTTGAAAGACAACAGAAGGTTTTAGCGAGTCTCACTATGACCATTGGTCACGAGCATAGTATATTGACAGATGTCAGAAAATACAGGTTTAAGATTATTTTGGGTAGAATCTTGGCAACAATGTTTAAAATCACCAAACACCAATGAGTACGAAATATATTGTTTTTCCACGAGATATGTGTTTTGTTGCCATTGAGATATAACCGAATAGTAATTATAATTGAAAGTGCATAAAATGAGGTTTTATTTGAGAAAGATATATATAATGTCTATGTGGCACAATATCAGGACAGTTAAATTTTGATCATGGCAGATGACAAATGTCGGCCATTTTGAAATCCAAGATGACCGCCGTGGTAGAAAGTTCGTGGTAAAACTGAACACATTGTTTTTTGAAAAGTGATGTTTTTTGATGATCGGAAACCTTGTAGCAAAGTTTCTATTGTTTTCTTACATTAGCCTGTTCAAGGTGCCGCGATTTGTCGTGCAGTGGTGCCTCATATAGGCGCGCCACAAATTTATGACCGTGGGTTAGAGTCTCCCCGACTTCGTTTCAGAACCAAAGTGATGAAAGTGTAAGATCTACACCACTTCCGGCTTTTTCCCCACAAAAAGTTGACACGGCGTAATATAGCTGAAATTCTGTTTATAGCACTACCACTAACTCCGTGACTAAATACATTTAGATGTATTTAGAACGTATACACTACTTTTTTAGGGATTCACATTTATCATTCATCAATACATATATTCCCAACAGTAGAGTCAAACACTTCCATCATCTGCGACAGTTAACCAGCTCGCCCTTTCTTTTCAGTGAGCAGTTCGACCACGGCCAGCAAGCCTGTCTCCACAGTCCAGGTGGCGCCCCCCGTCCCACATAACCCTTACCCTGCCTATCCACCCCCACCATACCCCCCACCACCCCAACAACCCCACCCCTCAAACAACCCACCTTACCCCCAACCCCAACAACCCCACACCTCAAACCCGCCACCCCAACAGCCCTACCCCTCAAACGACCCAGCTTACCCTCCGCCGCCCCCTGTCTACAGCACAATGTCGACCACTACCCATGTGTATTAAGATTGCTATTGTCAGCATTTAGGAAAACATCAACCCAGAAGTGCTTTTGTTTTATTTGGAGCCTCGAGAAATCAAAAGACAAAAAGAATTATATTTAGGTCGACCTTCCCACTGAAAATATAATAGCCACGTCACTTGTTAACTTAGAGTGTGGGGGCGTGGTGGCCCAGTCGTCTTAGGCGCCGAAATTGGCTGTGCAGAGTTGCGTCCCTTGGACACGCCAGAAATCTATGATTCGCATCCCGGTTCGCCCCGATTATGTTTCTAGGTTTGTCAGCACCATACCCGTGCACGTGGGTTTTACCGAAGTGGTAAACGTCTGAGACCTGCATCACTTCGGGCTTTCCTCCCACATTTGTTGCATTTCATATCGTTTTCACAGACAGAAAAACAATGACTTATGTCACACAAAAAGTTTATGGCACGATGACCAAAATTGACAGTCTTCCCACTCACAAGTGCTGTACATTTGAGATGAAATAATCCTGCTTAAGTTCATTCTAGAAGATCAGGAACGGTGGAATCTGGGTTTTGTAAAGAATAGTTAAGAATAATATAATGGGTCATTATTTCTGAATATACGTTCATGACGTTTGGTGACCTGTACGCTAATTTGAGGTGAGGTGAAGTGGGGTTTAACGTCGCGTCAAAGATTATTGCACTTATATAGCGACGTGCATGTTCGTGTTTGTGTGGCTGCTTGTACTAGTCCGGACTGATGCCGATTTCTAGTCCTAGCTCACTGAGATACCATTCCTCAGTTTAACATGAATACCACACTCAGACACAGTATACTGACTCCGAGCCGACCAGTCCTTGTTTTAGCCCCTTAATGCCGAGCGCCAGACAGGGTAACAACAAGTACCATCTTTTAAAGTATTTTGGTATGACTCGGTCGGGGATCGAACCCCGGACCTTCCGCTCTCCGGAGTGGACGCTCTACCATTAGATCACGGAGGCGGTCCACGTTAATTTGAGCACTGGTATCTAGCCATAGTTCCAGTGATGTCCAGATGATTATCACTTTGCCGCAAGTGTTCAAGAGTTTGTAAGTCTGTCTCACAAAGGTTCCATGTATTACTGTCTACATATCCCATTTTGAATAATCTGCTATTAGTAGGTAGGGAGTGATGTAGAATTATATATTGAATCCATTGGAGCTTAGTATCCCCAGTGTACCGAAAGGGTATACTATTACAAACTGACGGCCAAAAGAGACTTTACCACAGACTTTAAAAATGAAACTGCAAAAATTAGAGAACACAAGTTCAAACTAAATCAATGCAAAACACATCGACTAAAAACAATGCATTCCTGACAGTGACGTCAGCGACGAATTCCTTAGGGCACAGTGGCTTGGCGATTCCTGGCTCATGGAATTCGGGCTTACAGACCTTACAGAGGAACGTTATTGACAGCGGAACATCGTTGGCAGCGACGTGGCTGGCAGAGGGTCGTCTTCACTGATGAAAGGCGGTTCTGCGTGTTTAGAACTGATGGGTTACAGCGCCTTTGCCACCGACGGGGAGAACGAACCGCGGCATATTGCGTTCGGGAGGTCGTGCCGTGTGGTGGAGTGGGCATTATGGTGGTGGGAGAAATTTGTGGGCAGGAGAGGACACTGATGGTCATCAGTGACGGAAATTTGACAGCTCAGGGTTACATGAATGACATTCTTCGTCCGATTGTCCTAACATTTCCACAACAGCTGCCACGTGGTGTCCTTCATCAGCATGACAACGCCAGACCCCATACAGCCCGAATCGTAAAGAACTTCCTTGTAGCCAACAACGTCAACGCGTTGCCGTCCTCAGACTTCTCCCCGAGAGAACACCTCTGGGATGTCATGGATCGTCGTGTTCGACAGCGTCCACATCCTCCAGCCAACCGACAAGAACTGATCCAGGCCCTCCAAGGAGAATGGCGACTATCTCACGTGACGTCATCAGGTGACGTCATCAGATGACTGACTTTTTCCATGTGCCGGAGAGGTATCCGTGTCTTGTTTCAGGGGGTGGTCATACACGCCGTTCATGTGACGCGTCATTGAACGTGAGCGAGTTTCGATGGGTATGCATTTTGTCCATTATGTTGAAAGTTTGTTTGTGCTACTCCACCTCAATTCGGTCAACGGTCATACCAATATCGGATGTTGTATCACTGTCGTTTTAAATGTTGATTTCGTTTAGATTTTGATCTTTTCAATACATTTTACTTCATGCATCTATCGGTTGTGGTTTATAATCTACAGTGATTTCAAACTATGGTAAAGTTTCTTTAGGCCATCCGTTTTGTTCCTCCAGTCTTAAGATATTGCTTCTTGCAAAATAGTTTTCTGTTTCGTACAATGTTGATTTTTTCACAATGTTTGTTAATCCTGAAATGTGTGATTAATCAAATGTAACTGTGTGGTATGGTACAGACTCGATAAACGCGAATAAAGGTTTTGTTGCAAATAATGTACTTAAATAAAAAATAAAAGAATTTAATTGCTTTGCGTTAACTTTGTGTAGCATTTTTGTAATTGAAGAAGTTGCCCGTTTCATTTGTCTATAGAAATAACCACAGCAACAATATAACAATGGGATCTTCCCGAAAAATAAAAGCGACAAAACCATTTCCGTAATCATAAGAATTCTCTACCAAAAGCAGAGGCGGTTGTACAATTCCGACCACATCACGAGAATGTGTCCATGAATCGCCATTAAATGGTGGTGATACCAGGTGTTCGCGAAAAGGTGAGCGT
This sequence comes from Haliotis cracherodii, assembly GCF_022045235.1. Taxonomy (NCBI): domain Eukaryota; kingdom Metazoa; phylum Mollusca; class Gastropoda; order Lepetellida; family Haliotidae; genus Haliotis; species Haliotis cracherodii. Next base: position 50,739,784 of record NW_027266319.1, on the reverse strand, counting down.
ACCCTGCCCCACCGGTAGCACCCGTCACAAACACATGCAAAGGCAAGTCAATTGTTCACCTGAAAAGGGGGAACATATGGTACACGTCAAAATAGAGAATAGCATCGGACATCATTCTTGTCACTGATGCGTCAGATTTGGAAATGTCATCCACCTTTTGAAAGCTTTAACGAGGCATTGAATGCTGTAACCTTTATCAAACAACTTTTGAGCACGAGTCTAGAAAGAGCATGTTTAACTGTACCCCAAAAGTTGTGAAATGTAAACACATAAGGCTGGAGCTGTTGGAATATTGCTCGACATAAAGGGAAAGTTGACAACTGGAAAGTTGAAGTCATCCCTCTTGTCATATAGTCTTTTGGAGAGTGCTGTCCGATTAAAGAGAACCAATCTAACTATCAAGTAATATACAGGGTTTCAATAGGACAAAAGGCTCACGCGTGGAACAACCACTAACAACACCTCGTATTTTGAAACATTTGCACATCCAGTGCAGTCTGCATTTTGTTGCAATTAAATAAAAATGATGTCTCGTATGATCTTAAAAATACAAAATTAAGTTTTGAAACATTGTCAGTTTCCAGAGGTGTCAGTGCATTCAGAACACCCCAAAGGAAAGAAAAAAAATATATATCTCGGATATTAACTATTAAAAGAAGATTCCAATTGAAAAAAGGGACTGCTCTCAGTCTAACTGTTATAGAGATGTGTCATACGAGGGCATGTTTTGCACGTGCGATATTTGAGCACCTGGAGAGTGAGTGAGTGAAATTTAACGTCACATCGGCAATATTTCAGCCATATCGTGACGAATTTGAGCACCTGGAGCATATTCGGGTAGCTTGTGTATTGTGGTGAACATAACATCTCAAAGTCCACCACTTAATCTTCTGTAAATCTTTAGAAATATTTCCAGAAATTCATCACAACGTTTGGAGAGAGAGAGAGAGAGAGTGAGTGAGTGAGTGAGAGAGAGAGAGAGAGAGCATATTTCCATTGTAATGATCCAATGTTTGTTTAAGAAAGCCCATCCAGTTGATATTCAACCCAATCAAAGAACAATTCACGTTATAGAAATAAAGACAGTCAGGAGTTGGATTTTCACAGAAATGTTATATGAGAACATGATCCCAGAGCATATATCTAACAACACATTCACCTCAATTCCATTCTCAACCCCTTCTTAGCTCTAGCATGTAGTCAATACCCATCCCCACACCGATGTTATATGATGATAGTGTAACGTAAAACTAGTGAGTGAGTTGGGTTTAACGCCGCTTTTAACAGTATTCCAGTTATATCACGGAGTGTCAGCTTAATGTGGGAGCCGTGTCTCAGACGTTTACCACTTCGGTGACGAATACGGGTATGGTGCTGACAAACCTAGAAACATAATCGGGGTGAACCGGGATTCGAACCCGCAATCATAGGTTTCTGGCGTGCCCAAGGGGCGCAACTCTGCACAGCGAAACGCGGGGCCTTAGACGACTGGGCCACCCGTGCCCCCTAAAATGAAACTAAAGCACGGACAATTACAAAACATCCATAGTTCGAGCATCGATTATGTCCCTGCGATTTAATCAATATGTATAAGGTATTTTGGTAAACCCAGTCTATAATAACAAAACAATAAATTTGATTATTTTTTTATTACTTAAATATACATACTGATCGAAATGTATGAATAAAAATCCGTAGCAAAATTGAATAAATTAAAACACATGTACAAATACGCATGCACATGTTACATCGGATTGCACTTGGTTGCTGATAAATACAACAAGAATTGGAGCCTAACGTGCCAGTTGTACACATTAGCTAAGAGAGAAACAAATGTAAATGTTAGTCACATCAGCCATGCAAATATTTGCTCTAAAACTACAAACACGTTAGCATACGAATGTACATATTGTTGACAAGAATTGATATTTTGCACCAAATATATTTCAATGTTTAGTCACTATACGATGTTTAGCACTTGTGTGTCTTCATTTAGCGGGAGTCTCGTCACACGTGTCGTGGACGATGTTGCAATGACGTCGCTGGAGCTACTGCTGCTTGTGCGCTATGAATGAATACAGCCTCTGTACCTGGCTCTGTTGGGGCGTGAGCACCGAGGGTTGTTGGTGGGGGAGGGAGGGGTGCTGGGGTTGGGCTCCGGGGAGAGACCCCCCTGGGTGCATCATAGATCCTGGGGCACCTTGGGGGTAGGGGAAATATGGGCGTGGCATCATCTGGGCTGCCTGTCCGGGGGCCATCATGGCGTTCGGTGGGAGGAAGGAGTATGGCGAAGCGGCTGACATAAGAGCGGACATTGGCTGAGCGTTGTAGGGATTGACTTGCGGTAGAGGCGTTGACTGCTTGTTCTGTTTGGCTTGGCGTCTCATCCGGGCACGTTTGTTCTGGAACCACACCTACAACAGACCCGAAATATTTCATGAAGAGGACATAATAATCAGGGGAAGAGATGCATCATTCATATGTTACATTAAATATATTAAATATGTATAGCACCTATAATGAAGGAAACGAAGACAACTGCTCAGGAGATCATGTACTCGTCCTTACAAATAAGTAGCTGAGCAACGTAGTGACATCTCAGAAAATAACGTTTCATGGGGTTTTATTTTACTGCCATGGTGAATATTTTTTAACATGGAATACATTATTCTGCAATTGTGATGTGTTCTCTTTCTTTTTTTCATCAGTATATGTTTGCATCAGTATCTACGCAAGAGTCATGAGTGAGTGGGTAGTTGGGTTAACGCCACTTTGAACAATATTCCAGTTATATCAGGGCGTGTCAGCTTAATATGGGAGGAAAGCCCGAAGTGATGCAGGTCTGAGACGTTTACTACTTCGGTGAAATCCACAAACACGGGTATGGTGCTGAAAGACCTAGAAACTGCCATTGACAATCAGGAATTTCAAACCTCGATGATGGGATTCTGACACGCCTAAGGGACGCAACTCTGCCATCGGCTTAATCGATTTGGCCACTCGTGCCCCATACTACATGAGACAGATTCTGATCCACTTTCAGATAATGCCTATCAAACAATTTCAGATAGATGTTTTAGATAATATTTATTTGTTTGTTTGTTTGTTGTTTAAGGTCGCACTCGGCAATATTCCAGCTCTATGACGGCGGTCTGTAAATAAGTCTGGGCCAGACACTCCAGTAATTGATATGATGAGCACTGATCTAGGCAATTTGGATACGATGACATGCAGCAACCAAGTCAGCGGACCTGACCATCCGATCCCGTTAGTCGCCTCTTACGACAATCATAGTCGCCTTTTACAGCAAGCATGGCTGCTGAAGACCTATCATCGACCTGGATCTTCACGGGTCTAGATATACTCCAAGTTTCAGAGACAACACGTACCCTAAGCCTCTGGTCAGGGATGTCCAGTTCTCTGGCCAGCCTGTCTATGGTATCACATTCCGGGTACGGGTTTTCCATGTACACCCTCTCCAGCGCCCGGAGCTGACCAGGGGTGTAGCTGGTGCGGGACTTCTTCTTGTAGGACCCCATGTCGGGGTCGGGGTTGGGTCTCTTGCCCCTGGTGGCGCCTGTAGACGACGAGGATGACGCCGTGGAGGAGATGGAGGTGTCACAGATGGAACTGGCAGACGAACACCTGGATCTCATCAAGGAGGTGTCGCTCAGGCTGGAGTTGGAGTCCTCCATACAGGGTAGGTGTGATGCGGTGAGCTCAGGACTACTTCTGGATTCGATGGAAGAAGATGGCGAGACACTACTGGAGTTGACGTCGATAGCAGAGTCATCTGAAAGGAGACAACGATAAATATATAGACGTGTTACCCATGTATTAGTCTCGAGTTCACAGCACGACATATGTATTCTCTCGAGAGAGATCGTATGCTAAATGTATATTGAAAACATATCCCTTACAGAAACGAACACCTTTGACGTTTGGTTATGGAAAAGGTTAGCAGAACCAAATGTCCTTATAGCCGAGCTAAATGCTGATAGAGTGTTACAATATGTGACCTGCCACTTCAGACCTGGTACTTCAGACCCTGACGGGCTGGAACGCTGCTCGTTCTGCCAACATCTGATTTGCCGAGCCAGGACTCAATTATTTACAGGTATCTGTGATATAGCTGATACTGTCAACTGTATCTGTATATCCGAGGGGAGTAACACTATCAAAATATGTTCTACTTCCGTAATTGATTTCTTTTATAGATAATTCATTGAACATACCTTTCCCCGTACATGTTGGACTCGGGTTTGAATCTGGGGATGATGAGAAGGGAGGTAACTGCGTGTTGACGCCTGTCATCTGCTGGGTAAAGAAACTAGGTGACATGAAAATGTTGTTGGAAAAGATGGCTGGGTTGACAGAAGCATCCTGCTTCTCTGGTGTTGGTTGTGCTGGAACGCTAGACGCCAAACTCGCGGTTAGGGCATCTGATGTCTTTGATTGGTCGTGGAGCCTGGACACCATGTGCTGGTGTTGGAGGTTCGGCTGGCTGTCCATGGACCTTGGGAACTCACTCAGAAAGTAACTCAAAGCATCAGACTGGCTCGGGAGATGCGGTTCTGGTTTCACTGTCTGGACGGGTGACTCCTCTTGTGGAGTCTGCTTATCGTTTGATTCAGACGGGATGTTTTCTTCAGTCGAGACTGGTGGCAGTTGCGGCTTTGGATCTGGTGCATATCCGGACCCCAGGCCTGTGTTATATGGATGCTGGAAGGGCTGGCTGTAGGCTGTACTGTTGACCCAGGGTAGGGAGCCTGGTGGAAACATAGGTGGGTATCCGTTGGATAGTCTCACTGGCTTGGGGTGTGCCAAACCACTTGAAGCGATCTTGGCAGAAGAGACGTGTTGTTCCCAGAAGTTAACTGGGTTGGTAGAAGGAGCTTGGTTGCCAAGGGAACTATAAGGAGTATTTCCTGAACTTGAATCAGATGGAGTGTTATCGGAAACAGACTGTCGGTCGTCATCACTGGAGTCGGACTCGGATGAGTGGCTACTGGGTGGTTGAGGAGTGTTGGGCTCAGAAAGCGAGTCCGCGGACTCTCCATCGTGTAGCAGCAGACGTGTAGAGTGAGTTTGTTGAACTGTCTGGTGGACCTGAGGCTGTGGAACAGCCTGGCCGTAAGTGATGGTAGCGCTGTGGTCAGCCGAGGTCAAGCCAGGGTCGTGTCCGTCTTGGTCTGTCCTCTGCGGCATCCCAGATAGGGTGCTATTGATCAGATTGTTCAGCTGCATCTGGAGGCTGGTCTGACTGGTATTGTCTTCGCTGGCCGGAGGAGGGCTTGACTCGGGGGCCTTGTCTTCATAATGTGTCTGGCTGTCGTCTTTCGGCTCTATACGTTGTGTTGACGGACGAGCTATGATTGGTTGCACCAGATAGTTGGAGTTACGGAGCCTTGATGGCAGCTGGGGGTGATGTTGAGCCAGCAGAGGACTGATGAGGTGACTGGGCTGTGGAACTCGAGTAGGCTGCGGTGCTCTATGGTGTGATACTGACACAGGCTGGGCTTGAGACAGCTGAACAGAATGCACCTCAGACTGGTGTGCAGGCTGGACTTGGGGCTCGGGATCGGACTTGGTCTGGCACTGGATATCTGGTTTGGGCTGACCGTGTACACCGGACTGAGGTTGAACCTGGAACGTATTCCAGGGCTGGATGGAGTGGTAAATCTGAGTCTGATTGGGAAATGGCTGGATTTGTGGCTGGTTGGAAGTCTGTGGTAGAGAACTGGGTTGACACTGGGACTCTGGCTGTTGCTCTGGTTCTGCCAAACCTTGATCCCGAGGATGTTCGGACGATTGGGGCTGTTGAGTCACGACCTGTCCGCTTGACTGAAGGTGGGACCAATGTTGTCTGAAGTTGGCGTAATCTGCTGCACTGAACGTAAAAGACTGTCCAGGGTTGCCTAGCAATGTATCCTGCATACTTCTCTGAGTATCCATGTGAGAAGGTACTGTCACGGGCGTGTATGACATACTGCTGACAGGCGTAGCAGACAGATAGTCGCTGTAGCAGGTTGTGGGGGCGACGTCTTTACCAATGTCAGACATCGTGCTGATTTGGTTGATTGTCTTCTCGTTCAGATTTAGGTGGTCGGTGTTCTGGGTCCAAATCGTCTGCTCGGTCTCCGGGAAACTGGGAATGCCCTGTTCAATGTCGTCTGCTTTGTCGCTCAGGAAGGCAAGCCATGGCAGGAGGTCGGAGCTGTTGGAGTTGCTGAAGTGTGGAGCTAGTAACGCTGCAGCGCTGGACGGAGGCTGAAAAAGATGAATTACAGATACATATAAATCGGCCGAATATGTAGCGAACATTTGTTTAATATTGCAATGGTCGTGTGTATTGTGAGACGCGGTAAAGACGTGATTCATTTCTTGATCATGCAGGATGCAAAACTTGTATGAATCTGACAATACCTGATGAAGTGCTGAAGCATCTTTGGCACGTACATTTTCAGATATTTCAGTGGGTCTCTACACATTGTTATACCCAGCAGTGTAAACCCCAGGAAATTAAATTTTGAAAAGAAATTACAGATTTCACGTATGTAGCTTACAAATATTTCTGTTCTTGGACAAAGTGAAATTATTTTGTATTTCCTTGAAAGAAATATATTTTTCAACGAAAAATTAAGAGTTGTCTAAGTATGAAATTCCTGACCAGATTTCTAACAGATATTATTGACGTCTCAGTTATATTGTTAATGACTTGGAAATATATACATATGTATACCCGTCTGATTTATCGAAAACGTATAAGTTAAATGATCATACTCGAATCAGAGAGACAAAGCTGCTATACAAGTCCACAGTGACACCTAAGCGCATCGTTGGCAGTTAATACATTAGTTTAAAAAGAAATATAAGCAAATAAATATGTAAGTTTAAAACTAGACATGTACCACAAGCAATGGGGACAAAGATTTAGCATGAAAGAATGAGGTCAGTATTTCCTGCAATTCTGTGTCAAATAGTATCATTTTAGTAAAACCTTTAATGGTTGCAAATAACATCAGAGCATCTGTAATTTAAAATGACCTTAAAGAAATTCACAGAAAAGTCAAAGCCAGCTTAAACGTTAACAGGTGAGCTAATCTCAATAACTGAAGCTCTGAAGTTGGTGATTTAGTTTTCGTGATACAGGTTCACAAGCGCATGCAGACAGCATGCGGCTCGGGTGAGGGGTGGTGTCAAAAGAAGAATGTGATTTTTTGACACGTTTGCTATGGCGGACAATGCTACTCTGATATGAGTTCAAACTACCCCCGGTCAAGTTCAAACACTGCGGTCATTCAGTAACTATTCTACACACACGACTGCACGCTGTAGGGATTCAACTAACGGACGAATCCTCAACATCCAATTATTCAACCCGTCTTACCTGGCAGGTGTTGACACGCGTCGCTGCGATGAGATTGAAACTATAGTCTTTATCTGATAATAATGATTATTGGCCCAAACCAATGGGACTAACTCGATGGTCATATCTCCAATTCCAAATTAGTCAAAATCTATTGAAAATATGTTTGCACTGTCAATGCACATATTACATAAATATACACTGAAAATAATGTTCTTACTTTTACTGACACAAATAATTGACATCAATTTCCAACCTCCAAGGGAGATAACTCTGGTAAAATCATATTACGCTACTTATCATGAATAATATGGCACAGATATTTTATTATATTAATATGATATTAAACAATGACTATTGACGAATAATGTCAAATAAACAATGGAAGTTAACATATTTCATATATACCCTAAATATCCAGCAAAGGTATGATGTTATAATTCAGAACTCCACCTGAGGTAAATCCAAGTGTATTACCCCCGAGTAAGGTCAATAGTATTTACATGACGCGCTATAACCCATATTTCACATCATCCAATGAAAACCCAGGAGACAACTTACCTCATTGTATGCTTCCATTTCGTTGGTCAGGATATTTCAGCTTAATCAAGTGACTTATTTTCGATGTATGAGAAATCACAAGTTGAATGCTTGCAGTGAACTCATCTCAGATATTTATACCCCAGCCATCTGTGATGACATTTCGGAGACTTCTCAAACATGCCACTCAGCAGATTAGTAAAAATCATGTGATAGAGATGATTAGAGTCTTGCTGTTTTTGATTGGTGTTTTGCGAATTGCATTACGTGTGTTGTTTTAAGCGCCACGTCAGTGATTAGTTTATTGTTTACCACCGTCTCAATATCACTGTACACGCTTTCGTGAGTTAATCTTGTCAGTCGGGATTTGTTTGTATGAGTAAGTGGATGATTGAATCTACAGTTAACATTGTAGCTAGCGAATGTACATGTCATTTTCTATAAGTTGACAAGCTACCACTCAAAGCATTTTTTATATTAACTCAAAATATTCGTTTTCGTTTTTATCCTTGTATCTATTTTGAGTTGGGCAATTTTCATCGTCATTAACGTCATAAATGCTTTTTGTATTTTTTCCGTTTACTTTTTATTGTGTGTTGAAATCGATTTTCAATTTCTGTAAATGCAGTATGTAGTTTTTATTACCGTCGTCACTAATGGTTGAGTATTGTGGACGATGATCTTGTCAGTGTGCGAACAAAACAACATGTCACAGTGAAATGAACACGATACCCCGAGAGATTCTGCACGTGCAGCATGCTTTGATCGGGTTGATCGTGTGAGTGTCTGGGGAGATTATTATTACAAAGAAGATGTTTAGGTTCAGATATTTAAAGTATTCATGGAAATGAAAAAAACCCCGTTTTGCTGGATTTAATAATCGACACAAAGCATTACGTAGATGTAAATACGAATTAACAAAACAACTGGAAAAGTACTAGTCTGGATTTGCTAGTTTTATCTCAGTGCTCAATACAAAATGTACTTTACAGGAGGTAATTTGTAGGCACAAATTGACATGGCAGAAACAGGCTATAGGCATTATGCAAATTAGCCTGGAAAAAAGTATCAACAACAACAATAAAAATAACAGCTATGTTTATGTACATGATAATAATGACATGTAAGTTGTTGTTTGAGAAGGGAATATGTTACTTTTACGTTCTGATATTTTGACGATAATTCACCATCCCACAATGCCACTCACAAATCATTAACCACTCACAAATCACATGCACGTGGGTTTCAAGAACCTGTTTTCACCTGTCGTCAAGGTGTCATATGTCATGGACATTCACCTTGATCTACTAACACCTGGTTATGTTCAGTTTCACAATAGTCTGTTTTGTTCATATTTTTACACACTATACGTGTAAAAAGACATAAAAACCTTTGATACGCTGTATTTGTGCCAAGGCCCAATTAGTACTAATTGAGTTGTTTGAATATTTATATATTTTGTATATTAACTGCATTTATTTAAAATCTGAGATCGAAAAAACAGTTTTTTTTCATTTCCGTGAGTACTTTAGTAATCCCACAAACGGTTATACTGATATCATACCAAAGGGCCTAGACGAGATTTGATATTTTATTGAAAAAAAATGTACTGTTTATTCAATCACGAATAGATACAAAATAAACAGATATGACTACATAGTGTCACACGCACAATATGTACAATATAAAATCGATACACATAAGACAAAAGGTTTATGGGGTGCGTCCAGCCAGACATTGGCTTATGAGACACTATATACAATATAAACAAAATATATACATAATATATACGATGTGGGAGGTGGGAAATTAAGCTACGAAATAAGAAGACTCACAGGAAACAATAACAAACTCATCGATTCAACAACGAAAGAAAAATAAAGGATAGATTGAGAGAGAGGTAATTTGAAATCTTGGCGACGATTGTCGTTTCTTAACATTTTAAACAGCATTGCGGCAAGCAATTTTTATAAAACGTTTGAATTCATTAAGTAATTAAATTTCTCTTCTTCGCATATCACATTAAAATTCCGGTTGTTTTCTTCAGCTGCACAATATAAATCATGCCGTAAATCTTCAGAAAAACTGCATTGTAGTTAAAAATGACATTCATCTTCCACAAAATCACAATTGCAATATTTACATAACCTCTCCGATAGTGGTAGAGGAGGCTTGGAATATCTGCCTGTCTCAACAAACAATGGTAAAATTCCACATCTAAACTTGGCTAAAATACGGCGGTGGTCTCTAAAGAAAATGTTTTTTTACATAGAAATCAACTGAAGGTGTACATATTTTCTGTAGGTACGTAACTTATTTCCATTCACATTACCCGTATCATTCCGAAGCGAAGTGTGCCAATTAACTGCGTCATCTTGAGATCAAACGTTTTTCATATACCTAACATAGCGTTTAACACCCCATCTGATTTCCAGTGAGTACAATTACTAGTATATTGGTTCAAAAGTTTCATTATTTTACTATCCCTAGCTAGATGTGGTAAAACATCCAGACCATCGGTGAATAATATTAGACAGACGCTCTTGCTACATAGATTTAAGTCTGAAAAGATATCTGAAACATTCTATTTTCTGAGTAGCCAAACTGAGCACCAGCCCATATCCCCTCTACTTGCAAGAACAGGAGCAGATTTAGTTAAACCAAGAAACATCCTGGCAGGCTTATTGTGCACAACCTCAACTTCTTTAACACCATGTAAGTCCCATATACTGGCACCATAAAACAAAACTAGTTCATCCAGCGATTTATACAACTTCGTAAAAACATCATATGACATTCCACCAGCATAAATATAATGAGTGTATAGAGCAGATAACGCTCTACTAGCGGACTTACAAAGCTCTTGTGCATGTCTAAATATTCGCTTAAACACAATCCTAGATAACGGTAAGCCCTATCATAAGAAATGTGAGTATTGCCACATGAAAACTGATAACAAGATCTAACAAAGGATTTCTTCCGAAAGTGGACAATTTTGGTTTTGTCATCATTAATGCTAATACGCCATTTTAAACACCAAGTACTTGCAATATCTAACATAGTTTGGAGATATGTTTCCTTTGGTGCTAACAACGCAATATCATCAGCGTATAACAAAATGGATAACATTTCGTTATCCAATGGTACACCTCATTTGAGATTCGTTATCTCCGTGGCTAGATCATTTATATAATATAAAATAGTGTTGGTGACAAATTGCAACCTTGCTTAACACCCTTGGAAACATTAAAAGAGCCTGTTATATAATCATTCACGCGTACTGCACACCTCACATCTTGATAAAGGGATTGAACAGCTTTCAACATCATGTATCTATGTCTGTCAGCACCATACCCGGGCTCGTGGGTGTCACTAAAGTGGCAGGGACAAGGGAGGTTACGCTGTACAGAGTCGCGTCCCTTGGACACACCAGAAACCTATGATTGTGGGTTCAAATCCCGGTTCGCCCCGATCATTTTTCTAGGTTTGTCAGCAACATACTCGTGCTCGTGAGTTGCACCGAAGTGGTAATCGTCTGAGACCTGTATCACTTTGGGCTTTCCTCCCACATTAAGCTGACACGCCTTGATATAACTGGAATACCGTTAAAAGCGGCTTTAAACCCAACTCACTCACTAAAGTGGTAAACGTCTGACTTTCCTACCACATCAAGCTGACACGCTGTGATATAATAGGAATTCTGTTCGAAGCGGCGTTACATCAAACTCACTGACTGTTTATTTTATACCAGATTAGGAAAATTGTACCTTTATTTGGCATTCACATTTTACTTTTTCTTTTTGTCTCTACAAACTATTTAAATAACACCGTAATGGTTATATATTCTTGACTTGTCTATAATTTTAGATATTCCTGCTAATTTTCAATTTATAATATCTCGGTGTTTTTTTGTCGTTCATTCTCCCTGGTGAAATGGATGAAACAAGTTGGGGATCGTATTTTGTTTGTGTTCAATTGTAAATAGACCGCCTCCGTGGTCTAGTGGTAGAACGGAAGGTCCGGGATTCGATCCCCGGCCGCGTCATACCCAAGGATACCCAAATATGTTTTTTGTTGTTACCCTGCCTGGCGCTCGGCATTAAAGTGCTAAAACAAGGACTGGTCGGCTCGCAGTCAGTATACTGTGTCTGAGTGGGGTACAGTATACTGTGTCTATGTGTGGTTTCAAAAACAACCCAAATACAATAAATACATAATGTCCACACATTCGCACACGCTCACACAACCTGAAGGTCTAACGACACGGTCACACTGACAGTGGATTATTTAAGGACGCTTGATTGTTACTGTTCTCAAAGTCACAGAAATTCTGTGTCTGTTTTACGTCTTATTATTATCTCCTTTTTCTTACCTCTTATTTTTAGTTATTTCTTTGAGCAATGCCCCTTTCTATTCTTAGGATGTCTGTTAATCTCAGTACACAATGTGTGACAAATATTCTCTTTCTCTTTGAACTCGACACGTGCGGATACCAGGTATATAATATTGTCCCCAACAACCTGTGCTTGTCGCAAGAGGCGACTGAATGGATCCGGTGAATTGGTTGATTAGTGGCATCGTAATCTGACATTGTGGACCGTTGATCAGAATATATGGTTTGTGTGGTCTAGGCTCGACTATTTATAGGCAGCCCGCATATAACTGGAAAATTACCGAGTGCGGCGTTAAACAAAGTGAACACATATACTGTAGACTTGGAACATCGTTTGGTCATTCACTCACTCACTCACTCACTCACATGTAAACAAAAGCTATCTAAAAAAACCAATAAAGTCATTCTAAGAAGGTCAAAATAGGAAGGTAGTCTACCCTTTTACTTGAATAAAACGACACACATTTCTTTATTTTGCCTGCAATACGTTTAGGTCAAGTCTTCAAATAAAGCTCAACAAGAAATACATAATCGCGCAATACACAAGTCATAATCAGTAATAGTTGTAACAACATTTCCCCTTTGATTATATCCTATAGTGAGTGAGTGTGTTTTACGCCGCTTTTAGCAATATCCCAGCAATATCACGGCGGGGAACACCAGAAATGGGCTTCACACATTGTACCCATGTCGGGAATCGAACCCGGGTTTTCGGCGTGACGAACGAACGCTTTAACCACTAGGCTACCCGACCGCCCCTATTATAACCTATAAGTTTGTACAGTATGGAAAACACAATCCTTATATATCTGTTATTGAATTCTTGTCATGTCTCAACAAGTCATATATAATAATATCATGTTTACAATGTACGTGTCCCAAGAGAGTGAGTGAGTGAGTTTTGGTTTAATTGTTCAGGCTTAATCCAGATGAGGCAAGTCCAAAGTGATGCATGTTGTAGAAGTTTTCCACTTTGGTGAGATCCACGGTGCCGCCATACCAAGGGTCATAATCAGGACGAACCTGGGATTCGAACCCCCGGCCATAGGATCCTGACACGTCTAAATGACGCAAGTGTGATTGTCTCGTTTCTCTTAGTTCTATACAGCCAACATACAGGTAGCGCCAGACGAACTCACGACACGCCCGTAAACAAGTCAACGCAGAACACTCAATTTCATATTAACAATTGAATACCAACGTCTCCAAGTATATACCGTACTTCCTCTAAAAGATGTATGAGTGAGTAGGTGAGATAGGTTTAACGCCACTTTTAACAGCATTCCAGTTATATCACGGCGTGTCAGCTCAATGCGGGAGGAAAGCCCCAAGTGATGCAGGTCTAGATCTTGAACGTTTACCACTTCGGTGCAATCCACGAGCACGGGTATGGTGCTGACAAACCCAGAAACATAATCGGGAATAGATGTATGATCAACACCGGGGCATAGCGGCCGATTCGGTCGTGAATGTATAAATCATGAATTCTTCTCCGGTAAATTGATTAATTATCTCCATTTCTCAAGGTTCGCGAAGAAATAGAGACCGGGTTTAGTTTAGTTTGTTGTTTCACGCCGCTGTCAGCAATATTCCAGCTGTATGACAGCTGTCTGTACATAATTGAGTCTGGACCAGACAATCCAGTGATTGACATGATGAACATCGATCTACGCAATAGGGATACGATGCCATGCATCAACCAAGACCGCGAGCCTGACCACCCGATCTCGTTAGTCGCCTCTTACGTACGACAAGCATGGGTTGCTGAAGACCAATTCTTACCTGGATCTTCACGGCCCGGGTCTAGTGAAACAGTAAATTAATGCCCCCGCCATTGTTCACGGGCTGTCGAGCAATGGGGGCCAGATCTTTTAATAGACGCCGCATCGTCTGGGCGTCGTTTGGAGGAGATCCGGTAAGTGGGAGATAGCACACATTCTTTACCTCGTAAAAGCATAGGTAGTCCTGGTAAAGACGCAATAGATTACAGGATTTATTGTACCAAACCCTGCACTTAAGATCTGTATTTGAACGGTTGATAAGAACAACCAATCAATACTACCTGGGCCATTCATGCACTCAGCTTGGACCCGGAAGTACCGCAACAAAGAACGTGCGTACTGTGCGTGGAATAAGAGCAGAGAAACTCACTACCCCTATTAACATGGGGTCGGACTACCAGATCATCAGGGAGCTGGGAAAGGGGGCGTTTGGAACAGTTTACCTCATCAAACACAAAACAGCACAGGAATGGGTAATGTACAGTTTATTTGCCTTCTGTTTTGTGATCGTGTTTGTTGATACAGTGCCAAGCTGTAACACAGCGCCTAGTGGTGTAAGCTTGTAACATAGAGGGTTTGACACCTGTCGATGTATTGCATATGAATACATACACTACGTCAAGTTAAAACTTGTTTCGGAAATTCACGTGTCATTGTTACAATTTGTTTTCTTTAGAACGCAGAGATCTTCATGATGTCACTGAATATTTCACGGATGAATATTGTCCATATTCACGACAATAACTACCAGAAATAATGCATAACACATATGCCGGCAATGCTTTAAATCTTTTATGGTTTATAGTTAGTGCATGTGTTTACGTGCCGTCTATCCGCCCTTCTCCGTTACCGTAGTACGACAACGCATGGCAGTAATGTGCTGTTCCGAATCTGGGTAACGACTTACAAGACGTGTCTCTATGGTAATGGCGTCTTCTCTGATGTTTTGGCAAAGAACATATACCCTCGATTGTCTGATTGCATGGGTTATATGACCGGAAATACTTTGATAAACCTGGAAATTGCATTGTTTATGGTTTGTTTGTTTGTTTGTTTGTTTGTTGTTTAACGCCGCACTCAGCAATAATCCGGCAAGTTGAGTGAGTGTGTGAGTATAGTTTTACGCCGCTTTTAGCAATATTCCAGCAATATCACGGCGGGGGACACCAGAAATGGGCTTCACACATTGTACCCATGTCGGGAATCGAACCCGGGTCTTCGGCGTGACGAGCGAACGCTTTAACCACTAGGCTACCCGACCGCCCCCCGGCTAGATGACGGCGGTCTGTAAATAATCGAGTCTGGACCAGACAATCCAGTGATTGATATCATGAGCATCAATCCACGCTATTGGGATCGATTACATGCATCAACGAGCCTGACCACCCGATCCCGTTTCTCGCCTCTTGCGACAAGCATAGTCGCCTTTTACGGCAAGTATTGGGTGCTGAAGACCTATTCTACCCCGGATCTTCACGGGTTGCATTGTGTGAGGTGACAAAGTTTGAACCTGACTTTCAGAACTCACCACCTCTTGCGGGTGTGTGGCGGTGGGGTAACCAAAGGGTTAAAGCGTTCGCTCGTCACGCCGAAGACCTGGGTTCGATTTTTCTCTTGGGTACAATGTTTGAAGCCCATTTCTGGTGTCCCCCGCCTTGATATTGCTGGAATATTGCTAAAAGCGGCGTATACCACACTCACTCACTCTTGCGGGTGTTGTGGTCGGGATCAAACCTGCACGCGAGCCACGAAGGAGCGGATACCTTCGTATAGAGAGACCGTGCTACCCCGAATAGTGTCCATTTTTCAGCCGAGATCTAGACGTTGTAATTAGTACCTTGCGTGACAAGGAAGTGAAACATACATCATACATAACATTTGGGTTAGCAGACAAACAGGTCTTTGGATTACTCGAATCAAACTTACTAGACCCTTTTAACAAGTCTTCGAATGTTTGTGCTTTAAACTAACAAATTCATCTTACATGCGCACCACTTTGAGACCTGGCTGAATGTTCGAAATATAAAAGAAAATACCAGGCTGCCATCAGGACACACGCACTTTAGAAGCTGCAGGCCCTGACTAAACGCTTCAGGCCCTCATTACAATAAATGCAGGGTATTGTGAAAGATAAATCAAGACTTTAGTGTAGGCCATAAGGACCCATACACATTTGAAACTACGGGCCCGATACGAATTCTACCTTTTACGGGCCTCCGGGTCGACCCCTATTTCGAACACTTGTTACATGTGTCAATTACAATAAGCTCGACCGCCTCCGTAGTCTAGTGGTAGAGCGTCCACCCAGAGAGCGGAAGGTCCGGGGTTCGATCCACGGCCGCGTCATACCAAAAGACGTTAAAAAATGGTACTTGTTGTTACCCTCTCTGGCGCTCGACATTAAGGGGCTAAAACAAGGACTGGTCGGCTCGGAGTCAGTATACTGTTTGAGTGGGGTGTTCATGTTAAACTGCGGCATGGTATCACAGTGAGCTAGCACTATAAATCGGCATCAGTCCGGACTAGTACAAGCAGCCACACAAACACACACACATACATGCACGTCGCTATATAAGTGCAATAATCTTGGACGCGACGTTAAACCCAATTTCATTTACAATAAGCTTTACAAACATGCAGACGCATGTGCACGTGTCGAAGTATGACAAAACCTATGTATATTAAATGGTTCACATTTCTAACACCTTCACAATCCCAGCCTTTCCTTTTATAATCAGTGAATTTAATTCAATCAAAATACTTTAACTACTTTCTGTACACCGTTGATCCCGGACATCAATTCAATGTGTGTGTTACAATAACTAATATTTAAACTGTTGGTGTTCATACGGGTATGTTCATTGATATCAATACCCGTTAAGATATGGGTTAGAATAGGTTTTCAGCAACCCATGCTTGCCGTGAAAGGCGACTATGCTTGTAGTAAGAGGCGACTTACGGGATCGGGTAGTCAGGCTCGCTGACTTGGTTGATACATGCCAGAAATGTGGGAACCTCAGTTGACTTAAGTCACTAAAAATGTAGTAATCAAAGGCACGCTGTAATACTCTATCTATGTCAAGACTGTCTGTAAACCCAATCTGGGTCAGATGAACAGCACACACACTGTACTATGTACTGGTATACGTTGAACGCCGCTTTGATTTATTGCTTCAATTTTAGCACGGTACAGCATTATGCTAAATTCGTCGAATAGACGTCAACCACTTTTTGTCTGGAGATAAGATATTATTTCAGCTAAACCCCATATAAGTTTAACTAAAACAAGATTACAGTCTAAAACAGTATGAAGCATATTCTTTTCAAGAATTTTCAACATAATATCAGTCTATATAATTCAGTCCTTATTCCCCTCACCACCAGTTCGCCCTGAAAACTGTGGATTTGTCAAAAGCCAACTCCGAAGAGAGGGCCAGTGCCGAGAAGGAGGCCAATCTGATGCGAGAGTTGGACCATGATCACGTGGTGCGTTACGTGGCCTCGACCTTCAACGGGTCCACCCTCTTCATCTTCACGGAGTACTGCGAGGGCGGGGATCTGTCCCACTTCCTGGAAGACTCCAGCGGGAAACTGCCGGAAGACTTGATCGTGTGTTGGGTGTATCAGACGGCTTTAGCATTAGAGGTAAGTGAATGAGTATGCTTTTACGCCGTATTTGTCAATATTCCAGCCATGCCATGCACGGCTGGGGACACAAGTACAAGATGTGGGGAATCGAACCCAGGCCTTCGGCATGACGAACATGGGATTTAACCACCTTGGTACCCCACCGCCCTAGCATGGGAGGTAATATACCCTGGGTGTGGTGGATCTTAAAATGACATCTATGTTTGGTCAGAGGAGAGGAGTGAGTTGGGTTTAACGGCGCTTTAATTTCAGTTCCATCACAGCTTATCGACCTTTACTATTTCTACACGTTTCACGACAACAGAATCGTGGCCGGCTAAGGGACGCAACGCCTTAAGGCCTATAGGTCCTTTGTTATATTTTCGAACAGATCGTATTGGTTCACAACTGGTTAATTGGCAATATGAAATCATCAGAAATCTATTTTATGAAATGATCAGGTCAACAGCTTACATATCCCATTTTCATGTCAATTCACAATTCACGGGCAAAACCATAAACTAACAACCATCATTAACAAATCGCCCCTTTGTATGTTGAATAAGACATAAGATACCCTCGATTATAATACCCTGGATAATCGAGGATGGGCATAAGGAAAGCATGGCGCTTTTTTGTGAAAAACATACAAGCACCACCTCTCTGTCACTGGTCACTATATGGCTGAAATACCTTTGTAAGAATCCGCTACGCGGATTCATACAGTTTGCACATTGGTTTTTCGATTCATACCTTAATGAACCGAAACAAATACACAGTCAATCCTTAAATGTTGCAGTATCTGCATCGGATGAACATCCTGCACAGGGACCTGAAACCCCAGAACATCTACCTGAGTGGGGAGGGGGACGTTAAACTGGGGGACCTCGGAATTGCAAGGTATGAATACTTGGGAGACTCATCTTGTCCAGAAACAATTTGGAGATAAACCTACTGTGTTTTTAAATTTGATGTACTCCCACTGTAGTGTAGATACCTCTTATTTTAATTTGGAACCGAGCGCTTTTTAAAAATCGTATGTGCAATAGTGCAAATATCACCCCAATGTATTGTCTACGTCATGGTCTTCAAATATTATTGTGACAAAAGTTTAGAATGACGTCACACTAGAAACGACGTCATAACTGAAGATTTTTGACGTCATTCGAAAATTGTGGTTTTCTATCCGAATTAAGATTATAATGGCTGATATCGATGATTAACCACTGCGTTCGGTTGTTACCGAAAAATCTACACACGAGTGATTAATCGGTCACGATTAGAATAAGGCTTTTTTCTTCTCCCATAACAATAGCCATAAAACGTCGAGCTCGCAGTTTAAGATTTCCCGTGTTTAGTAACCACTCGGGATTCCCCCTAGCCTCGTTTTCGAATATGCTCAGTAAGACAACTGCACCATAAACAGGTAAAAAGGATCTAGCGAAGACAACTCGAGTTTTCACACGAGTTTTTTTAAAATAGCGACACAGCTTTCCACTACCAGGCAGCCAATTAGATTATGTGAAAAAAATAAACTGCTGTAAACCTTGTGATGGGAGAATAATAAATAGAAATATATTTCTTATTTTGTCATATGTCCAGTTTATCATCACAAGAAATGCTAAATAATTATCATTAAAATAAAGCCAGCTATGCATATTGGGGCTCTTTATCTGCTATCATAGTATAACAATTGCTTTTTTCTCCCATAACAATACGCCATAAAAAGTCGAGCTCGTAGTTGAAGATTTCCCGTGTTTAGTAACCACTCGGGATTCCCCCTAGCCTCGTTTCCGAATATGCTAAGTAATACAACTGCACCATAAACAGGTAAAAAGGATCTAGCGAAAACAACTCACACGACTTTTCCGTGACAGGCAACCCACTTGTTAGCATTCATGTTATGTTTTTTGTAAACTATTAAAAGCTGATGGGAGTCACGTTTTGAGAATTAGTAATGTGATTGATATTTGTTAATGGTTTTGGATTACTTGGCCCATAACTTTATTTGCATTCGTCTCGCCGTGACTATCATTCTCAATGCGCAACACTTAATAGGCCCACCTTTTAGTGTATGTAAATAAGTTATTCGTTTATTTGTTCGCTAGAAACAAATGTTATAAACCCCATTAAGAGAAAATTAAATATTGTCTTATATATTGTAAAATACTGTTAACGAAAAACAAGATCCCAAAGGAACTGTCAGCAGGATTGATCAGGCTAGATTCTATAAATACCAACTCAGGCAACTGATCAGCTGATTACATCTTCTCAAATCCATCAATGGATTGTAATATCTTTGGACGAATTTTCCTCTTTAAAACTAATTTTACAGTGAATAATTTTAAAATGTAAAATGATGATTATTTCATGTCGTCCTTTTTTTTATATATATATAAAACTTGTTCAGTGAACAATCTTTCTTTTCAACATTATATTTAACATCATGACACCAAAAATGTTACGAAATGAGTCATCTAATTTCCCCATATTTGTGAATGACAAGAAACAATGTGAATTTGACAAGCACAATAATTTATTGTATGTGAACCATAAATACATAGGATATATGTAAACAATAAATTATCATTTCAGTAGTTCTACAAATATTTGCATTTTAATTCCCTTGTAATTTTACATTGTTTGACTGCAAAAGTTACCTCCAAACTTTATGCTTTTGTTATTTTATCAGATCAGAAGTTAAGATTTAAACTTAACATTTTCTTCTTATTATCTTCATGAAAACAAGACATTATAATAAATATGTATTTTAGTGACCTGTTCATATGTGATTTCTTTTGTAAAATGTATTAAAATTAAAATTAGATATTGCTAATGTAAAGAAATGAGGTTTATGGTAAAATGTTATAAGAGGACCTCTTGTTGGTCATTTCTTCATCACCAATAAATTTGAGTTTTTCTTTACTTACCATGTTCTGAATATTTTAAGGTCTCTGATTAAAATAGCGACACAGCTTTCCACTACCAGGCAGCCAATTAGATATGTGAAAAAATTAAACCGCTGTAAACCTTGTAATGGGAGAATAATAAATAAAAATACATTTCTTATTTTGACATATGTCCTGTTTATCATCACAAGAAATGGTAAATAATTATCATTAAAATTAATCCAGCTATGCATATTGGGGCTCTTTATCTGCTATGATAATATAACAATTACATTATTAGAGAAGTAGTTTTTTCAGTAATCATGGTAAATAATAAATCTTTGGTTTAAAGAATATACTTGAGACGAACCTAGTTCTACATGTCTTAATACTCTGTATTGTCTGTTAATTCTGAAAATAATTAACTGTGATATTGAGTTTCTACCTAAAACTAATAATATGAAATTAATTTTCAGATTATTTCATCCTATGTAAAACATAATTTTTTTTTAAGATGCATAAATGTACATCATTGTTGAAAAAAAAGGATATTGTTTTTGAAAAAAATAAACCTAGTAAGGTTGATTGGTGCCATCCATCTTTATCTTCATCATTTTGTCTGCTCCCTATAATAAATCAAAATAGTTAAGAAAAAATATAAATACATATATTACTTTCTGGAGTTTATATATACTAGCCACATTAAGAAACTGTGCACGGAGAAAATATAGATATAAGGGCACACCGTCCATATATGAAATATAGGTTTGA
Organism: Haliotis cracherodii; assembly: GCF_022045235.1. Classification (NCBI taxonomy): domain Eukaryota; kingdom Metazoa; phylum Mollusca; class Gastropoda; order Lepetellida; family Haliotidae; genus Haliotis; species Haliotis cracherodii. The sequence continues at coordinate 50,718,415 of NW_027266319.1, read as the reverse complement.
ACACAGCACTTATTGGAAACATTCAAACGCTCATGCACGTGCCATGCGATATGACGTCATTGATGAGGGCCTATGGACGTGCAATGTGTTACTGCACGTGCATCCTGTGCAGCTGTACACATCATGTGCAACTCAAAATTCGCTGTCACTTTGGAAAGCATGATCTGTGGTCATTCAAAAATTCAAAACTTCTCAGGCGCAGACACAAGCATATCACAAGCAAATCATGCCAAGATTGACAGCTGCACAGCGTCAAGCCATTGGAATGATCCGAGCGGGAATGAGGCAAAAACAGGTGGCAACACATTTCCAATGCCATCGTAACACGATATCGGCATTGGTGAGGCGTTATCAGAACACAAATGACGTTGCCGACCACCCACGTTCAGGACGTCCCCGAGTAACGACGCCAAGACAGGACAGATGGATTCGAGTTACACATCTCCGACACAGGTTCCAAACCGCAGTAACGACGTCCCAGACAATTCCTGGACTGCGTCGTATCCATCCCAACACTGTCAGGAATCGTTTATGTCAGTGCGGGATTCGACCACGACACACCGTCATCGAGTCAACCGTCTAAGATGGTGTCGAAATCATGTTCGCCAACCTCGAATATGGTGGAGAAATGTTGTCTTTACAGATGAATCGAGGTTCAACATTTCCCACAGTGACGGGCGCCAACGTGTCTACCGGCGTTTGGGAGAACGTTATGCACGCAACTGTATTGTGGAGAGGAATCGTTTTGGAGGTGGCTCTATGATGATTTGGGGTGGGATAACAGCACGGCACCGAACCCCTTTGGTGGTTGTTCAGGGCAATCTCACCGGTGTTGGCTACATAGATCAGATTCTAAGGCCTGTGGTCATTCCTTTCCTGCAACGTCATGGCCCGGGATTGACATTTCATCAGGACACCTGGTCCCCTAATAACGATGCGGTATCTCGCTTCGGCTACCGTCTTCTCATTCTGCAACTGAATCTGGTACATTGGGAAGAATATCTCCACATATCACACCACTTCTTCACCCACATATTTTCTCTCATTCACCAACTTTCGGCAATGGAAACATTGTCACTACGGTACTGTTTTGACAGCTGGGGATTTCCTGTACAAGACGACCTCGGGTATCCTCGATCCGAAAATAGTGCCGTCAATTATTTTTAGCCAGCCAATCAAAACGCGATGACACAACTCTCCACACTCAGCCAGCCAATCAGATTGGGTGAAAAAAAATAAACCACTGCATTTTTAGCCAGCCAATCAAAACGCGATGACACAACTCTCCACACTCAGCCAGCCAATCAGATTGGGTGAAAAAAAATAAACCACTGCGAATAAACCACTGCTGGCGATTGAAGATCAAGCCCTGTTATGGGAGAAAAATAAGTTATTTCATTCGCTCGTGTGTTACACTGATTTTACGAAACTCGAGAAATACAAACATTCTGACATTCGATCCGTAAAATCAGTTTGACACACAGGCTCGAATAACAATCTCTATATACGACTCATAACAAGTTTTCGAACACGTAACATGCAAGTATCACGTACACACAACACATTTAAGCTCTATGTGGCAAGTCGATTCAGCCAAAGAACTTGTAAGAAATATGAACTGAACATATTCATTGTAGGATTCTTGATAATGGGATGGGCATGGCAACAACAATGGCAGGAACCCCCTTCTACATGAGTCCCGAGATATTCCAGATGAAAGGATACGACCACAAGGTAGCCCTTTTCCTTAACTTTAGAAACCTTTTTAACCACCCGGGAAGACACTTAAGAGGCAACTATGCTCGTCGTAAAAGGCAACTTACGGGATCGGGTGGTCAGGCTCGCTGACTTGGTTGATGCATGTCATCGTATCCCCGACCACCGTCATAAAGCTGGAATGTTGCGGAGTGTGGCGTTAAACAACAAACAAACAAACAAACAAACAAATTACGATTGTCTGGTTCAGACTCGATTATTTACAGACCGCCGTCATATAGCTGAAATACTGATTAGGGCGGCGTTAAACAACAAACAATACAACAATCCATTCAAACCTGGCTGGTCCCTTATCTCTCCACATTTTGTTTCAGACCGACATCTGGAGTTTCGGCTGTGTGGTGTACGAAATGGCGACAAGAGAACATGCCTTCGACGCCACGAATATGTCATGCCTCATCTATACAATTGTCGCGGGGAAAGTAGGTTGAAACTGAAATAACAGTTACCCGATATAATTATCATTTGCTTTGAAACATCTCCAGAGCATCAGTCAGGTTTGACAGCATCGTTCATCTGTCATAGGTTCCTTCGATACATGCATCTTATAGTGTTGGGCTGCGCCAACTAGTGAAGTCGATGATGGACAGGGACCCGGATGAACGACCAGGTGCTGAAGAACTGCTAAACCACAGCCCGATCAAGGAGTTTGGTGACAACCTTGAAAGGGTATGTACACTGGGCAGGTGCAAGGGTACAAAGTTGGCGCGGGTGGTCAAGTTATTTGAGGCGCACAATTGTCTGTGCTGAATTGGGTCTCATGGGCATGCGAGAAACATATGATCGTAGGTTCGAATAACAATTTCGCCTTGATTATATTTCTTGGCTTATCAACACCTTATCGCCAGGGTAAAACAAAACACCCAAGGCCTGCATCTTCGACAAAGCCCTTTGCATGCTCATCACAAATGTCTGACACGAGAGTCCATTGTATCCCATAACCGAAATACTGTTCAAAGCGGCGTTAAATCAAATGCCTTCACGTACTCCAAGGGTAGAACGTATTGGCAGTATTTAAATAACGGTGAAGGAGTAAATATTAACAGGAGATCTGGAAATATGTGGTGTCATATTATCGTGCATGTCTGATAACATGTACCCCGTGGGAATCCCCGGGCAGAGCTAGATGCCCAACATCCCATCCTTATCATAGTAGTTGACTGACCAGTGAAGATCCCGGTTAGAATTGGTCTTCAGCAACCCATGCCTGTCGTAAGAGGCGACTAACGGGATCGGGTGGCCAGGCTTGATCATGACTTGGTTGATGCATGTCATCGTATACCAATTGCGTAGATCAATGCTCATGATATCAATCTCTGGATTGTCTGGTCCAGACTCGATTATTTACAGACCTCGGTCATATAGCTGGAATATTGCTGAGTGCGGCATTAAAACTCAAACAAACAATATAGTTGACTAATGAGTATCGGGTGGTTACAATGTGGGACCTGGACGATGGCGTGGATTGTGCTGTCAGCCACCGTTTTATAACAACATGATTTACTCTTATGTTTAGCCCAGAACAATTATGAAGAAATTTAAGTTCAGGACCAAGTGGGGAACAGGTGAGTCGACTGTAGACGTCTCCAAGATGTTCCAGGCTGTGGAGCTGAACACTTCCCAGTCCTTCAGAGAACAGGATATATGTATTCCTATAGACTCTCTCGTGCTGCACAGAAAGAGGTTGGGTCGGCCTTCACCCTCGGATCTATACGAAACCATCAAAGCGAACAGACACATGCCTAGGATGAAGGTTGAGGAGAAGACAGTCGATCTGAACCCGAGTCCAGGTCATGCGGCCGTTATGCAGGCAGTGATGCTGGGCTTGATGGGCAAAATGGGACAGTCTCCCGATGTGAGTATTAATGCCATGGACACCACGATATTCATTCTATATGTCTAGTCGTCACGATATTTATGCTTTGTTTGTTTATTGTTTAACGCCTCACACAGCAATATTCCAGCTATGTGACGGTGGTCTGTAAATAATTGAGTCTGGTCCAGACAATCCAGTGATTGGTATTCATGAGCATCGATCTAGGAAATTAGGATACGATGGACATGCATCAACCAAGTCAGCGAGCTTGACCACCCGATCCTGTTAGTCGCCTCTTACGGCAAGTATGGGTTGCTGAAGACCTTTTCTCTACCCGGATCTTCACGGGTCGGATAATAATGATGTCAGCAATGTTTGGAGCTCATAATAAAAGTCGAATATATGGCAGAAATACAATACTGTTGGCCAACTACGCATTTGAGATTGTTTATGAGTTGTGTACTTAAAATGTACACTTGCATGCAGGGAAATGTTAAACTGAATATCAAATGTTCGTTCGGTCCCTAAGAGTCGACGTGATTGGATCGGGTGGTCAGGCTGGGTAGATTGCAGATTGTGTGTCCTCGTGACCTGATGTCGATGGGTCACTGTTCATGGTTCCAGTCGCTGGTTTTCTAGACACGATTATTTACAAGCTGCGTTATATAGCTGGAATATCGCTAGACAACATTCATTCATTCAGTTATTGGCAGCTAATGGAAGCCATACAGGTGAAGATCCCTGATGAAGTTAGTTGTTATTTCAGACCACACTCAACGCTGCAACCAACTTGCCGGCTTCGGACAGGGACCGTACAGGGGGCAAGGGGACATCAACCAGGAAAGGTTTGCAGCCTAGCATAATTACAGCTGTATCGCATGATTTACAGTAACGTGAAAAAACGAGATGAATGGAACATCTCACAGGAATGTCTTCCAAGAGCAAGATATTACATTGTTAGGTTCAAATATTAATCCACGCTCCTTAATCCGAGGCATACGAAATAATCCTCTCCGCATTACGTGTTTGTGTATGTGTTGTATAACGCCACATTCCAGCTATATGACGGCGGTCTGTCAATAATCGAGTCTAGACCAGACAATCCAGTGATGGGTATCGTGAACATCGATCCGGACAATTGGGATACGTCGACAACCAAGTCAGCGATCATGACCACCCGATCCCGTCAGTGGCCTCTTACGACAAGCATGGATTGCTGAAGGCATATTCTAACCCGGATCATCCCGCGTCTGCAATACGTGTTCCAACAGGGATTGGAAAATGACCTGCTGCTGTCTTTGTTTCTGGATTTGTCGGAATTTGCTTGTTATGTTACAAAATTTCTTACTTTAACATGGAACGTATTTTCATCATTTTTCCTGTTCCAGACATTCTGTACCCATATAAGTAATAAGGGTTCACTTTTGTAACTACAAAGTTAGGCAGGACGTGTTTTTCAAAGACGGCTTTATAAGACAGGTCAATGTTTCATGAGAATTCACGAACTTTCATCTACAATTTCAGACATAGAAACCCATGTCATGTTGAGCCAGATACAGCGTTTACAGAAGTGAGTCTAAACATTCTGGTAGTTTTATCCAAATACATACTTCATAAAAAACCCATCTCCGTGGGGATTCTAGAGAAGAATATCCATTGTTCATGTAGTCACACCAGTTTGTACGTTACATCGTTCGTAAAAGATTCACTTAGATGATGCCCCACGTGAAATAACGAAAATGTAACGCTATTTGACACCCAAACTCCATCGTGTTACGTACTAGGGCGATACGATACGGAATCTTAGGTACGGCCCTGGAGTCGTTTTACACACTGAAAATCAGAGATATCACGTACTGATATTGGTTACCATAGTAACGAACTGTATACAATTGTTTGATAATCCTTATTATTTAACAGAGACTGTGCCCAAGGTCTGGGAGAGGACAAACTGAAAGAGGCGTACTCTATCCTGGATTCGGTTCCAGATGCTGGGAAACTGAAAGTAGGGGAATTGCTAAACCCTGCGTCAAACCATGCTTACTCACTCGCTCAGCTAAAGTTTACCTGTACAATGTAATACATACAGGCTTCATTCTCGATACAGTCTTGTCTGTACTTGTTGACGATTTTAACATTTAATAAGTAAAAGAAAGTTACAAATTGATGCAACGAAATATCAATAGTCCAGCAATATCACGGCGAGGGACACTAGAAATGGGCTTCACACATTGTCCCCATGTGGGGAATCGAATCCGGATCTTCGACGTGACGAACGGACGCTATAAAGTCTGTTTCACAACACTGATTCAATCTCTCTGTACTTGCAGGCACATCTCGTTGGGTTGATCGGGGAGGATATGTACCAGGAATATGGCGAGAAAATCATGTACTTGCGTCTGTTCGAAAAGGGAATGAAAAGATTGGATAATCAGAAGGGACAATAACTCCATACTGATAACAGGATTCCATGTCTACTGATATCTACGGAAGACCAACGTGGAAGAATAAAATACAGCTTCCTGCAAAAGGCCATCAAGAATGTGTCTGATTCTAAATTCGGTATTAGTCAGCTTGAACTGATAAACCTAAAGTAAAAACTAAAGTTCTGGGACTTCCGGTCGAAGCATCTGCACCTTCGTCGTCAACATGTATCTCAATCATGCATTACCTATCACAATGAAGGTCATACACAACGCATCAAAGTCATTAATGACTGCATGGAACATTGTATGTATCGTATCTTACCTTAGACATCCAACTGTTTCAAATTCGACTTTTGGGTCTGTGCAGATGATTTCCACTTGACGGTTCTCCCCCACGGCGACGTGGATGTCATATTTCAATGCAAATGTAATTAATGTATGAATGCATCAGAGACCATATAATAGATATGGTCTCTGAATGCATTAAGTTCCTTTTTATTGGTTTCTTTACGGATTTTTTCGCTCAAAACTAGAATTCGGTTATCGAGAAAAAGTGAGAAAAAAAACCCTTCAAATTTATTTTGTATTTTGTGTAAACATGTGATCAGCATGTATTAAAAAATACAATAATAATTACAATTCAATGTCATGATAACCAAGATCCTGAACAGTTATTTAAACATGTCGTGGTGAGTTTCATATCTTGTGTCGGGACAAGCATGAAAACAATATGTGATATATTTTATTTCAGGATCGACTGGATATTTTTCGGTTCATTAACGTATGAATCGGAAAACAAATGTGAAAACATTTGTAAAGAATCCGCTTTTGTAAAAATCAATCCTTATAATTAAATTCAACAACGAAAACGTGTGTTATCTACAATAGTTAAACTAAAAACAGTTGTATATATCAAAGCAGACACAGATGACGAGACTGATAAACATTCCAGGTGTAGAAATACATACTGTGGCGGGATATGAATCAGGTGACTGATGTCATGCAGTCCGAGGAGACACAAACGTTAAATGCCAGTAAAATTTACATTAAAATGAGATTTATTTGTTTGTTTGTTGTTAAACGCCTCACTCAGCAATATTATAGCTATATGACGGCGGTCTGTGTAAAAAATCGTTTCTGGTCCAGACAATACAGTGATTGATATCATGCGCATCGATCCACACATTTGGGATCGATGACATGCATCAACCAAGTCAGCGAACCTGGCAGGAATGGGTTGCCAATGGCGACAGATCGTAGACGTTTCCATGTTTGTGGAACAAGTATAATGATAAGGGTGGATATGGGAATCTAACTGACGATGAATAGATCCTGGCAAAGCTTTACGGCGTCTTAGACGACTGGGTCAGCCCCCGGTCATATTAATGAGACCCTGCAATTTAAGATCAAACCAACCGCGAACAGCTGCATTCTATTTCTTATATATGCTGATTTCTTATATCAATTTCTGTAAAAAGATACAGTGAAATGTTTTGGGGTAATGACGAAGGATTGCTTCACTTTCTATACTGGTGAACTACTTTGAATTATATTTTTGATGGAGTGAATGGAATTTGGCAACGTTCCAGTCACGTCACGTTCTGTCACTAATGCAATCCAGTGTTTGACAGCAAAAGCAAGATCCGGGGTATGAAGGCACACTATGGGGGATGTCATGCATAAATCGTCATTACTCGGCTCTCACGACAAGCATGAAGTATTCTGTAACAACCCCACATGTACACACACACACACACCGGCATGAAATATTCCTTCAGACAAACGCTTAATTCTTTTCTGTTATTAAAAATCCATGCAAATATTATAATTATATCAGAAATCGTTCAGAAATACCTGTAAGAGTACATGCGTGTGTAATGAAAAGAACTAGACAAAAGTCGGGTCTCGGCAAATGGGTCAACTACATATCAGTAACTGCCTCTACCAACCATGCAGCGCATTATTCTTTTATACTCGAGATTCGTTTTATATATGACAAATAAAGGGTTATAAACAGCACCTCAGCCCAACAAAGCACGTCACTTCTCATATTTAGCTGAAAGCGTGTCACAACGCGATACGAGTATCATGACAATAATTCAACTCTAACCCGGAAGTCCCAAAGCGAAAGTACAGTTAAATTCGGTGTAGGGTTTTTCCGTACAGTAACAACAGTGTACTACGCAAAACTGTCATGGAGTCAGACTACAAGATCATCAGGGAGCTGGGGAAGGGGGCGTTTGGAACAGTTTACCTCATCAAACACAAAAGAGCACAGGAATGGGTAATGTACAGTTCACCAGTTCGCTGTTCCGCGTTCACCTTTGTTGGCATGACGCCCAGGTGGTTATGGTATACTGAAGGTAGGGTGTAAACACTTAGACCTCCTAGAAGTACTAGTATGGGACTGGCGGATGTCTTGCTATAACTCATTCTGTTCACTATGAACGATGGTATTCCATATTTAATAGCATATACGTGCGTGTGCGTGCGTGTGTGTGTGTGTGTGTGTGTGTGTGTGTGCTTGTACTAGTTCGGACTAAATGCTGGTTTTAGTGGTAGCCAAGTCCGACTAGGATATGCAGCAGTTTAACCATACCCAACTCAGACACAGTACACGGACTCCGAGACGACCAGTCCTTACGGCCGGAGATGAATCCACCGACCTTCCGCTCCCTGTTAAGTGGATGGCATGCAATATTCACGGATGTATGTTTTAGCTCACTTCGACGCGTGTAAACGAACGCTATATCTAATTTCCTTCAAGCTATGCCATCATACTGAGATGCAGGACTCTGTCGCCTAGATTTAGAAATTGTAATTAGTGCTATATAGTATCTCAATGTAATAACGGTAACATTTAACTACTAGAATGATATACGTCATTTTGAGTTAGAAGACAAACAAGTGGGTTTGGTACTCTCGAGCTCTCTTTAACTTGCGCTGTATTTGTGTCACTATAACATGCCGTCATAGATAGATAGAAGAAAAGTGGGTTTTGAAGGAGGGCTTTGAGACTCTTTACGTTATGTCATATTGACACTTGTATGTCTAGAAGTTAATGTGGAGTACAGTGACCGTGTCAGTTTTTCAGGGGACAAAAGAGGGTGTTTTCGCGATGTAACCTAGTGCACAAGAAGCTGTTATAGACAACCGAATTTAATGAGTTAATCACAGTTTCATATAATATTGATATCATTTACAAAAGTCCCAAAGGGTTCCCCAGTGTCCCCTCCACACAAGCGCCCAAACACAGACAGAAAGAGACAGACACACCCCTCTGGGTCCGTGTATGCATTTTGTACTACCTTAAACGTTTCGAGCGCTGATTGCCGTGGAGCGACCTATATACAACAGTACCCAGTACTCGCACAGCTGCACGTACATTGTTATGTTAAGACAGATGACCCAGCTTAAAGACACCGACGCAGCCATAAAAGTAGATGTCCGTGTGGGGACCGAGTTAGTAAGGTTGGGTCGAGTTTACACTGAATCATGCCAGGATGGACTGGGCTCAACTGAGGCATGGACAGCCTGTTGTGTAGCACTGAAACCTAGACCCTGTACTATTGATAGGTTAGCGTGACAGGTACAACCTATATCTTTTGAACTGCAGTAAACATTGTCACGCTACCACCTCGCTGTACGGCCCCCGTTTCCCCGATGTAAGAACGGACACTGTGTTAAGGTCCTCTTCAGATTGTACGCAGGAGGCATTCAAGGGACGCAACTCTGCGTAAGGTCACATATAAGATGCTATTTTGAACCTTTATCCAGCAGTTTAAACCACAGTGATCATTTCACCCCCTACTACTACTACTACTACTACTACTACACGGGACCCGTGAAGATCCGGGGTAGAATAGGTCTTCAGCAACGGGCCATGTTTGTCATAAAAGGCGACTGTGCTTGTCGTAAGAGGCGACTAACAGGATCGGGTGGTCAGACTCGCTGACTTAGTTGATGCATGTCATCGTATACCAATTGCGTGGACTGGCGCTCATGATGTTAATCACTGAATTGTCTGGTTCAGACTCGATTATTTTCAGACAACCGTCTTATGGCTGGTAAATTGCTCAGTGCGGCGTTTAAAAACAAACAAACAAACTACTACATGGCTTGCCAAGTTGTAGTCTGGAAATGTACATGTATTTTGTGAGCTGTGCATCTTGGTTACTTGATTAATATTTTATCATATTCTTAATCTTCGTTTTGAATGGCGTCAAATTGCTTGCTCGTGTGATAATGAAGTGTCATTTTACACAGAAACACAAGTTAACTTACCCCTGCTGTGATACTGCGAGCTTAGTGCCTAAACCGGCGCAAAACAAGTTACTCAATCATTCTCTGTTTATGGAACGATAGGGTAACCCAACGATGGCTATTTGATGTCATTAAGCAATTTCAAATTAATCATTTTAGTATGAATTTACCATACTAATAAAACGATCGATAAACTTAATCCAATGTTCTGTATTCTGCTTTTTAATTGGTCAAACATGGGCAATGAATCTAATTTTGAACAATATACGACTCTGACCGCATCAACAGTAAATATAATGTATATGCAAACAATGTCGTTTTTCACGGATAGACCTCATTGTCGCATTAATGAGGTGACAGTTAGATATCAAAAGACATTCTCTTTTGCGACTCCAGTCTTTTTTAAAAGTAATAACGGGTTCCATCCTAACTTTAAATGTTTGAATACGTTTTACAGTTGAGTATGAAAGAGACTATACATTCACGATATATAATTGTATTTTCGATTCTGTTTTACCTACATTGAAACAATGTTTACAGAAAATAGGATATCGTCCGTTGCATACTGCCACAGAAAGTGTCATCAAAATATAAGTTATATGTGTTGGAGTTTGGTTGGTTGGTTTGTTGTTTAACGCCGCACTCAGCAGTGTTCCAGCTATATGACGGCGGTCTGTAAATAATCGAGTCTGGACCAGACAATCCAGTGATTAATATCATGAGCATCCATCTGCATGCATCAACCTTATTTATTGGGCGCAAAATTAGGAGACCTCTCTCACTCAGTTTTACTGCCTACAACATACTACATCTGGATCCGCCTATGTTATTTATTATTATTTTTCATCTACCAGTTCGCCCTGAAAACTGTGGATTTGTCAAAAGCCAACTCCGCAGAGAGGGCCAGTGCCGAGAAGGAGGCCAATCTGATGCGAGAGTTGGACCATGATCACGTGGTGCGTTACGTGGCCTCGACCTTCAACGGGTCCACCCTCTTCATCTTCACGGAGTACTGCGAGGGCGGAGATCTGTCCCACTTCCTGGAAGACTCCAGCGGGAAACTGCCGGAAGACTTGATCGTGTGTTGGGTGTATCAGACAGCAGAGGCTTTGAAGGTAAAAGATTTTTTATACCTAATTTGAAAGAACCATCCAGGCATAATTTCACTGATACTGTTTCAGGAAGAGCATTACCCGAAGATACGAAAATTTGGATATGCTGATTCGGGCACGCGTTTTATTCCCGACTTAGACGACAAAGCGGTGTGTGTACATCACAGCAAGCCATGAAGCTATTGCACGAGTTTGTCAATGCAAATGATAAGTTCTGGTATATACAAACCGTGGAGTGTTCGGTATGGGGTGTAAGTAAGGTTTGACGACGTTTGTAGCAATATTACTGTCGTGTCACCGCATGGGACACCATTATTTTGGTGTACACATCACTGACGTCAACTCGGATTTTCAGAGTGACCAACGATCCCGTTAACCGGCCGCTTAAGGTGCTTTCTTCGTCCTGTTTGCGGGGCGGTCGGGTAGCCTAGTGGTTACTCGTTCGCTCGTCACACCAAAGACCCGGGTTCTATTCCCGACATGGCTACAATGTGTGAAGGCCATTTCTGGTGTCCCCCGCCGTGATATTGCTTGAATATTGCTAAAAGTGGCGTAAAACTATACTCACACACTCACTCGTCCTGTTTGCAGAAGGTAACACAACATTGTATTACTGGCAATACAGGAGAAGGACATGTACATTCGAAGATCCTAAATTTTTTATCATGGCTTAAAGTAACGTTCGACCCGGACATATTCTCCATGTTACAGTACCTGCATCAGCGAAAGATCCTACACAGAGACCTTAAACCCCAGAACATCTACCTGAGTGGCGAAGGGGACGTTAAACTAGGGGACCTCGGTATTGCAAGGTACATATACCAGTAATTTAGACAACGTCCGCTCTTCAAGGATAGCATCCACACTACGAGGTAACATCCACACTACTACAAGTTAACATCCAGAATCACACAAGGTAACACCCACACTCCCACAAGGTAACATCAACACGCCCACAAGGTAACATCCACACTACTACAAGGTAACATCCACACTACTACAAGGTAACATCCACACTCCCACATGGTAACATCCACACTACTACAAGGTAACATCCACACTACTACAAGGTAACATCCACACTACTACAAGTTAACATCCAGAATCCAACAAGGTAACACCCACACTCCCACAAGGTAACATCCACAATCCGACAAGGTAACATCCACACTACTTCAAGGTAACATCCACACTACTACAAGGTAACATCCACACTCCCACAAGGTAACATCCACACTCCCACAAGGTAACATCCACACTCCAACACAAGGTAACATCCACACAACTACAAGGTAACATCCACACACCCACAAGGTAACATTCACACTACTACAATGTAACATCCACACACCTACAAGGTAACATCCACACTCCTACAAGGTAACATCCACACCCCCACAAGGTAACATCCACACTACTACAAGGTAACATCCACACTACTACAAGGTAACATCCACACACCCACAAGGTAACATCCACACTCCAACACAAGGTAACATCCACACACCCACAAGGTAACATCCACACACCCACAAGGTAACATCCACACTACTACAAGGTAACATCCACACTACTACAAGGTAACATCCACACTACTACAAGGTGACATCCACTATCCCACAAGGTAACACCACACTACTACAAGGTAACATCCACACTACTACAAGGTGACATCCACTATCCCACCAGGTAACACCACACTACTACAAGGTGACATCCACACTACTACAAGGTGACATCCACTATCCAACAAGGTAACATCCACACTACTACAAGGTAACATCCACACTACTACAAGGTGACATCCACACTACTACAAGGTGACATCCACTATCCCACAAGGTAACATCCACACTACTACAAGGTGACATCCACTATCCCACAAGGTAACACCACACTACTACAAGGTAACATCCACACTACTACAAGGTGACATCCACTATCCCACAAGGTAACATCCACACTACTACAAGGTAACATCCACACTACTACAAGGTGACATCCACTATCCCACAAGGTAACACCACACTACTACAAGGTGACATCCACACTACAAGGTAACATCCACACTCCCACACAAGGTAACACCCACACTTCTACAAGGTAACATCTACACCCCCCCCCCCCATGGTTACATCCACAACCCCACAAGGTAACATCCACACTACTACAATGTAACATCCACACCACTACAAGGTAACATCCACACTACTACAAGGTAACATCCACACTACTACAAGGTAACATCCACACTCCCACATGGTAACATCCACACTACTACAAGGTAACACCCACTCTATAATGTAACATCAACACTACTACAATGTAACATCCACACCACTACAAGGTAACATCCACACTACTACAAGGTAACATCCACACTACTACAAGGTAACATCCACACTACTACAAGGTAACATCCACACTCCCACATGGTAACATCCACACTACTACAAGGTAACACCCACTCTATAATGTAACATCCACACTCCCACAAGCTAACATCCACACTCCCACAAGGTAACATCCACACTACTATAAGGTAACACCCACACTATAATGTAACATCCACACTCCAACAAGGTAACATTCACACTCCCACACAAGGTAACATCCACACAACTACAAGGTAACATCCACACTCCCACAAGGTAACATCCACAATCCAACACAAGGTAACATCCACACAACTAAAAGGTAACATCCACACTCCCACAAGGTAACATCCACAATCCAACACAAGGTAACATCCACACAACTACAAGGTAACATCCACACTACCACAATGTAACATCCACACTACTACAAGGTAACATCCACACTCCCACATGGTAACATCCACACTCCCACAAGGTAACATCCACACTACTACAAGGTAACATCCACACTACTACAATGTAACATCCACACTACTACAAGGTAACATCCACACTCCTACAATGTAACATCCACACTACTACAAGGTGACATCCACACCCCCACAAGGAAACATCCACACTCCCACAAGGTAACATCCTCACTCCAACACAAGGTAACATCCACACAACTACAAGGTAACATCCACACTCCAACACAAGGTAACATCCACACTACTACAAGGTAACATCCACACTCCAACACAAGGTAACATCCACACTCCCACAAGGTAACATCCACACTACTACAAGGTAACATCCACACTACTACAATGTAACATCCACCATCCCACAAGGTAACATCCACACTACTACAAGGTGACATCCACACTACAAGGTAACATGCACAACACTACAAGGTGACATCCACACTCCCACATGGTAACATCCACACTACTACAATGTAACATCCACACTACTACAATGTAACATCCACACTACTACAAGGTAACATCCACACTACAATTTAACATCCACACTACTACAAGGTAACATCCACACTCCCACATGGTAACATCCACACTACAATGTAACATCCACACTACTACAAGGTGACATCCACACACCCACATGGTAACATCCACACTGCTACAATGTAACATCCACACTACTACAAGGTAACATCCACACTCCAACATGGTAACATCCACACTACTACAAGGTAACATCCACACTACTACAAGGTAACATCCACACTACTACAATGTAACATCCACACTACTACAAGGTAACATCCACACTCCCACATGGTAACATCCACACTACTACAACGTAACATCCACACTACTACAAGGTAACATCCACACTCCCACATGGTAACATCCACACTACTACAAGGTAACATCCACACTACTACAAGGTAACATCCACACTCCTACAAGGTAACATCCACACCCCCACAAGGTAACATCCACACTACTACAAGGCAACATCCACACTACTACAAGGTAACATCCACACCCCCACAAGGTAACATCCATACTACTACAAGGTGACATCCACACTACTACAAGGTAACATCCACAACCCCACAAGGTAACATCCATACTACTACAAGGTGACATCCACACTCCTACAATGTAACATCCACACTACTACAAGGCAACATCCACACTACTACAAGGTAACATCCACACCCCAACAAGGTAACATGCACACTACTACAAGGTGACATCCACACTACTACAAGGTGACATCCACACTACTACATTGTAACATCCACGCTACTACAAGGTGACATCCACACACCCAAAAGGTGACATCCACACTACTACAAGGTGACATCCACACCAGAAGGAAACATCCACACACCCACAAGGTAACATCCACAACCCCACAAGGTAACATCCACACTACTACAAGGTAACATCCACACTACAATGTAACATCCACACTACTACAAGGTAACATCCACACTACTACAATGTAACATCCACACTACTACAAGGTAACATTCACACCCCCAAAAGGTGACATCCACACTACTACAAGGTGACATCCACACCAGAAGGAAACATCCACACACCCACAAGGTAACATCCACAACCCTACAAGGTGACATCCACACTACTACAAGGTGACATCCACACTACAATGTAACATCCACACTGCTACAATGTAACATCCACACTACTACAAGGTGACATCCACACTACTACAAGGTAACATCCACACTACTACAAGGTAACATCCACACACCCACAAGGTAACATCCACACTACAATGTAACATCCACACTACTACAAGGTAACATCCACACTACTACAAGGTAACATCCACACTACTACAATGTAACATCCACACTACTACAAGGTAACATCCACACTCCTACAAGGTAACATCCACACTACAATGTAACATCCACACTACTACAATGTAACATCCACACTACTACATGGTAACACCACACCACATAGTAACATTCACACTACTACATGGTAACACCACACCACATAGTAACATCCACACTACTACATGGTAACACCACACCACATAGTAACATCCACACTACTACATGGTAACACCACACCAGATAGTAACATCCACACTACTACAAGTTGACATCCACACTACTACAAGGTAACATCCACACAACTACAAGGTAACATCCACACTCCCACAAGGTAACACCAACACAACAAGGTTACATCCACACTCCCACAAGGTAACCTCCTTTTTCTCTTGCAGGATTCTGGACAAAGGAGCTGACATGGCGTCCACAATGGCAGGGACCCCATGCTACATGAGTCCCGAGATATTTCAGATGAAGGGCTACAACCACAAGGTACAATCACTGCCATACCTCTATTTTAAAGTAAAAAATATATATCGTTCTGCCTTTGAGGTAGACATCGAGCGATACAATTTGGTAAAACATTCCTATAAACATCACGTGACCCACGTGTACACGACACCAGTGTTAAATAACACTATGTGTAAAAACAACCCTGTGACACTAAAACTATGGATTATGTAAGCATCGTGGTTTGATTAAGCAGCGCTTTGAATGAGCGTTCAATGACAACCTTTAGGTCCAAAATGATCTCTCCATATATTCTAGGCTTCCAATAAATAAAGCCAAAGGCAGTGTGGTTATAGTAACGTAGTCAAGGCTGTGTGCTGTGGATAGTTTGAGTTGTTTTCAAAGTAACCCAATATATCTATGTTTTTTTCCATAGCTTGATATCCTGGTTAATACCTACCATTATGTACCACGTGTCTTTCAGACTGACATCTGGAGTTTCGGTTGTGTGGTGTACGAGATGGCAGCGGGAGAGCGGGCGTTTGATGCCCCTGTCATACAATTCCTCATCTTCAAAGTGGTGGCTGGGACAGTAGGTTCCATCTAAACTACCTGCTCGTTAAATTTCAACAACCACTTACGGTCCAATTAGGGAACGTTCATTTTTTATTGGGATGTGTGTGTGTTCCCCAAACAATAAGAAAAACATTTGCTTGACATGCTTGATGTCCGTATTGTGAGATTTGGCATCATGCGGCCTCGTTCTGTCGTAGGTCCCTCCAATTCATGGTGACTACAGTAATGAATTGCGTCAACTTGTGAAGTCGATGATGGCCAAAGACCCAGATGACCGTCCCAGTGCTGCAGACCTGCTAAACCGTAGCCCAGTCAAGGAATTCAGAGAAAGTCCTCAAAGGGTATAATACACATTATACATCATATAGCTATCGTATACTCATAAACAATCCGCTTGTGATTGTATCCTTACATATATGAAGCCGAAATCACTGCGGTACCACGGATCTAGGCCAGTGGGTACTTTGTCATCTCATTCCAACCATTCATAATCCTTTTCAGCCTAAGAAAATTATGGAAAGCAAAGGATTTAGGACCAAGTGGGGGACATGTGAGTCAACAGTCGACGTGGCGAAGATGTTTAAGGCCATGATGTTGAATCCTGCCCCACCCTTCAGAGAGGGCGACATACGCATCCCTGCAGATTCTCTCCAACTGCACAGAGAAAGACTCGGTCTCGCTGGAGTGGCTGAAGCTGCACAGGCCACCGGAGGCGGAGCGGCAGGAATATATGGGACCATTATGGCTCCTAAACAAAAGACCAAGCAGAAAGTTGCCGACAAGAAAATAGAGGTGACCCTGAAACCCCAAAAGTCGAGGACAGAGATGTCAGAAGGAAGAGCCGCCATCATGAATGCAGTGATGCGGGGCCTGATGGGAAAGATGGTGTCGACGGATGTGAGCCAGGACGTGAGTATCAACAGCACCTGACGAACTAACTGGACAATTTCACCTTGAGGGCCATGTCATGCATGTTAATATGCCTCAAAGTGAGATTGACCAATCAGAGAGCAGATCAACTGACCCCCCTCATGAGCCCGTATACCGTCAGTACAAATCCAAGATGATTGATGCTGACTTAATATGAGACCCTATACCGTCATTAACTTAATATGACACCGTATACGGCAACTAAAGACACCATAACTAATAATATGCAGTGGTTAAACGTCATTATGAGTAAAGAAATGAGGGGTGGTGTTAGGGACCAATTCTAACCCAGGTCGCACAAGAAAGCGAAATCTAACCCATTATCGAACGAATACTGTGTGACATTTAAGAATTGACCTTCACTTTGTGTGAGTTCATTGGAGTATGAACCTTCATAGAGTGAGGGCCAAACATTGTATGAACGTCGTCGCAAGCTCCGACGTTCATACAGTTTGGCCCTCACTCTACGAAGGTTCATACTCCAATGAACTCACACAAAGTGAAAGTCAATTCTTATATTTTTTTTATCACAATTTCTTACCTCAAAGGATGTAGGCCAAGATCTAAACACAATTTTATTTAGTACGCGTGACTTCATGTTTACACTGACAGCCATACAACAACCAGCAATATCGCGAAGTATAATAGTTCCTCAAAAAGAGAGGTGTTTGGATGCACAACTTGCTCTTCAGAAACATCTTACGCAGCACATGTGTTCAAATCATATCCTCATTAGATGAGAAAGGTCTATAAAGAACTACCTCACTAAGTCAGCCACAATGGCAGCGCGTCGTAATACATTTACATCAAGTACAAGACGTCAAAATGGCCGACACGATAAACGTGACGGGGGAAATTTCCGAAGTTGTTAATGAACCTGTGGCGGTTACATGTGTTAGTCATCATTGATCAACTGGCCGATCATTGAAAGGTGAATAAAGATGCGTCAAACAGACACAAAGGTAAATTCATAGATTGCTGGAGACGGTCATTGTCAGCCTAGGCACGGATCGAGTCGATATTTACGATAGTTTAGATGTGCATTTCTTCGTTTGTTCATTAGGATGGGCCGTAGCGAGGATATTCGTGAACAATCATACAGTCACGCTCTCTGACATTTCTAAATGCATACTGAAACGCTGAGACCAAGAATAAAGGTTCGAAATGATCAGAAAGAACGCTAATGCATGTTTTCGTGCTAGGGAATTCCCAGGGGTGTCCCCAGGAATGTGGAAGTAGTCCGTCAGTGTTTACGTCATTACAAGAACACGGTCTCGTGAAAAACGTATGAACGTCAATTTCGCGGTCATGTGACCGACCTCTCGTCCAATGGAAAAGCCGTAAATCGTGTAAACTCCAAATTAAACAATTATTGACACTTGAACCATTACAATTCCGAGGTCACTAATGAAGTTAGTTCTTGTTTCAGAGAACAGTCCGCGATTCTTTCTCGAGCTCGTCTTCTTCAGACTCGGACATGGACACCACATTGGGCGCCAGTCAAGGAGCCACCGCCAAGAAAGGTCCTACTTTCTATAAAATCATGACATAATATAAGTATTAGCTCGATTAGCGAAATAGCAACGGTTTTGATTTAGCATTTTTATGAAAAGATCCTACCATCACATTTTCCTGTAAACAAATGGTTCGTTACTGTCAAGGAGTTTGTATTTATTTGCAACAAACCAGACAATTTCAATTTCTCAAGGGCAAGATCAAAGGCTTCAAAATATCACGAAAAACGCCACCTTAGCGGGCCTGCATGTTAAATTTTGCGCGCGTAACTTCTACGTTTGAATGAATGTTGTGTCAAGGGTGCCCTGTAAATACTCAAGACGAGTGAATGACACGTGATAAGGCAGGTAATGTTATTGTATTTGGAGAACTCATCGACTCTAATTCATGGTTTCAGCAATAGAGGCTCAATTCCTCATGCGACAAATACAGGTGTTGCAGAAGTAAGTATTATTATTCAGTGACACATGTTTCTTGAGTAAGCATAAAACGTCAGTTGATATATGTATACCAAGGCCCAGTTCCACAAAGCAATCTTAGCGCTACGACTGTCGTAAGTCTATGTTAAGGCATGGGAGTTACGCTTACCGTAGCGCTGAGATCGCTTTGTGGAACGGAACATTTGTCATAAAATCAAATTTTCAAAGTTTGAAATGGGCTCTGTCTTCACAGTGATAAAAAAGGGACGGCGTGCATTGAGATAATTTGCTTATAAAAGATAGAGAAGGTTCAAATTGGGACTGTATATGGTTTGCCTCATCCAACTATTCGTTATATTCGGTTTCAACTTAGATTTTGGATTTAGTCTACAGCAAACACAAAAGATGATTAATTACCTTTGAAGTTTGATAGTTCGACACTACCATCGAAATGGGATTAGATATGGCAGACAGAGGTCTTTTGTTGGTTTAATTTTTGACACATGTTAAAGAGACGCCCATATAATCGATAAACCGTGATTGAAGTGGAACAAATGTCTCCACTAGCTTTTGTATTTAAATGAAAAATGTTTTCCGTTTCTGCCTTGTGTGTTTATAAAGTTCTGATAATAATGCATAGTCTTGAACCCCATTTCACCTCACCCTTAAAGTTATGCACAATGATGCTTACTTTAACTAGATTGGTAACAATTCAAATGCCATTAATTCGGTTGGAAACGACTGAAATCAAACGGGAGGTTAGATGTCAGCTATGCCAGCAATGTTATGTGTGTGTTATGATGTTTGGTTGTGCTCCTCAGACACTGTGCCGAGGGGTTGGGACAGAGTACCTTGACGAATGCTTACTCCATCCTGGAGTCGGTGACCGACGCCGGCCAACTGAAGGTATGCTTATAACCAGTAGTGTTGTTGGATGGTTCACATGAAAAGTGTATCCGACCTTCGTGGTCTCATATCTGGGCTTTTAGGTTAAACATGGCAATAAATATGCTTTCTATTTTGTGTCATAAGGGCCAGACAGACACAACGTACCTTTTTCACTTGGTCCAATGACTACCAGGCGCATTATCTTCTTTAAAATATTGAGGGGAAATAAGATGATAACTTCTGCATGTTTTTGTGTTTGCAGGCCCGCCTCGTGAAGCTGATTGGGGAGGATAAGTTCCGGCAATATGGCGAGAAGATCATGTACTTGCGTCTGTTCGAAGTCGGATTAGACAAGGTCCAATCTCAGATGGGAAAGTAACTCCATATAGAATAATAAAAGTTCAGTACAACTGATGACAACTGAAATTACGACATGAGGAGCATAGGAACTCTGCCAACCGGTCAACTGTACATGCGACCACTCGTGACGGAATGCTGCGGGTAGTATTCACAAACACTGGTGACGGAAAGCTGCGGGTAGTATTCACAAACACTCGTGACACAGGAGGCACGTGGCACCGACTCGGGCGACTGGGGCATCGTGAATACTCTTATCATTTCGATGTAACAATTTACAATACAAACAGAATGTGTCTTCACCAGCTGTTTATAAATTGACATCTATTGCCATTAACACGACAGGGCACAGATATTTGTTGACGCTTTCGAAATTAAGTTCAGTTTCAGTTGAGGTGAGGTGAAATGGGGTTTAACGTCGCGTTCAAGGTCATTGCATACAACGGCGTTCATGCTTTTACTAGTCCGGACATACGCCGGTTTTACAGAGCTAGCCCATTACCGCAGTTTAACATGAATACCCCACTCCCAGCATACTGACTCCGACCGGACCAGGCCTGGTTTTAATCCCTATATGCCAGCGCCAGGCAGGGTAACAACATGTACCATCTTTCAATGTATTTTAGTATGACACAAATTCAATTCCAATCAGAGGTTGGACATAACCGATGATGCATAAAGAAGGAACAAGCAGCCACCCAGCTGTGTAAATGCAGCTCTGCTTTTCTAAAGAAAATGTACATTTATGGTGTCATATTCTGCATACTATTTCATAAATAATATTTCTTTTCCGTGAGTGTTAAATATTGATGTGTACATTGTGTATCTTTATTGGTGAACTTCGAATACATGAAACTAAATAGAAAAGAAGTATGTTTTCTTATCAAATATTCTTATCATTATTATATCATTGGTCTCAAGTATATATAGAATATTTGCCATATATTGTGCTTTGTTGTTCACGTGTATGTTATTCCATATCAATGTGATAAAAGAATGTCTTATAATAAGTACTGAAAATGTGTCATCCAGACATTATGTTATAGATGTGATTGTCATTGATTCAGTGGGATGTCTTGATCCCATGTGAAATAAACACAATTATCATATAATGGGTAGGTTGCTCGGCAGGATAAAGCCAACGGATAAAAACGATATCCGTTGGGGTCATATGCGGATAGAGATGCAAATATCAAAGGTCAAGTAGGGACTATTTTCAGTGTTTATAAACAAACATGGCATCGCACTTGTCATTCGGCGATCGAGTCAGAATTAACCATCGTGAATCTGGATAAACTACAGGGATAATTGCTACAATTATTTTAAAAAAAAACAGTCTTATATACTGAAAGTCAGTGTCGAACTGCGACGTAACTAAGGCATTTTATAAGTTTGGGCAACTTTGGAGATATAAATTTCGAAACAATTTTGCGAGGGCACTAGGCCTAGCCAAGCGGGATCAGAAGCCATATCTGTGCTTGTAGACCTCTGCGGCTTGAAACCTTTTCCACAAATAAAAATAGTTGGGTTTAGGCGAAATATGTATGAATTGTTACCTTGTTTCGTTTTGGCGCTGTGTATACATCCGACTACACTTCTTAACGTTATGACAGAACAGGCCGACTGTGATGAACTGGCCGTGATGTCTCATAGACTAGGGTTAGAGTAGCTTCCCTTTGACAAAGGGCAGTTACTCTAGCGGACAGACCGATGGATTGTCGCGAAAAGCAAGTAAAAACAATTGTTGTTTTGCGTATATGTTGCTTCGCCACTGTATAAGAAACAGATTTCAGTTTGAACTATATTGGCTACTGTCACTGTCCGATTGACACATCACCTACCCTGTGACGTAATAAATATCAATGCGCGCATTCCAGGAAAACTCGCAATGTTTAGGTAATGTTTGTGAGTGAGGGGAAGCGATTTTTAAGCACAGAATTGAAGAATGACATTATATGATAAAGAGGTTATCACGCTTGTGTGTTTAGGGATGGTAAATATCCTGTATTAGGAATAAACACTATGTATTTAGCTCGCCAAGGCTCGCTCAATACAATGTTTATTCCTAATGCAGGATATTTACCATCCCAAAAAAACACACTCGCGTGATAACCTCTATTTACTCAGATGGGAAGATTGTGGTGAGTGAATTGGGTTCAACACCGCTCTGAACAGAATTAAGTATTGTCAGTGAATAGCTCTGAGTCAGTTATATGAAAGCTCGTCAGCTGAATGTGGGACGAATGTCTGATGTCATTCAGTTCATAGATGTTTAATGTGAAAGACAAGCACACGGCTGACAATTAGGGCGAATTGGGATTCGAACCCAAGATGAAAGGATCTTGCACAGCGACTTGGGGAGCATCAGACGACTGGGCACACATAAGACTTAGGATGGATACTCCACCGGGTACTGAACCCCCTTGACGATGTCTGGTGTTAATAGGTCCCCACCAACCTATGCTTGTCGTACGAGGCGAATTAATGGATCGGGTGGCCTGGCTCGTTGATTTGGGTGAGAATAGGTCATCGTACCAAGGCGGCGTGGACCGTTACTCAAAACATTGTAACTGGGTTTTTCTGGCATGACTCGATTATCTACAGGCTCCGTCATAAAGCTGAGATATTGCTAAGTGCGGCGTTACGACAAGTAACTAACAAACCACCACGTGGTAATGACACAATACGTGAAACCCATTCTTGATCTTCTTTTACCTGATACTGTCGCGGTACTGCTTTCAGTGTGTAAACCGTCCGTTTCTTACTATTTCTCATGAATATATCCACACAAATAAATGTGAATTTACAAATCTTGTACGTTCAGGTTATGCTTGTTTGTTTGTTGTCTAACGTCGCACCCGGCACAATTCCAGCAAGATGACGGCGGTCTGTAAATAATCGACTCTGGACCAGGCAATCCCGTGATTAATAATCCCATGATTATGAGCTTCGATCTACGTAATTGGGATACGATGACATGCATTAAACCAAGTCAGTGAGCCTGACCATCCGATCCCGCTGGTCGCCTCTTACGATAAGCATGGGTTGAAGACCTATTCCAACCCGGATCTTCACGGGTCTTCAGGATAATGTCATCACTGCGGTAGTATTGACGATGGATTAAGGATGACATATTATGTCAAGTTCCATGCACATGTCGACGGGAAAATGCAATCGTAAGATTAGGTATTTAAGTGGAGTATCCAAGGGAAGAAGGTATTCTCTCAGAACGTGTACACTACATCCACACTTGATCTGTCGCAACAATTATACGACATTACGTGGCAACGAAGGTAACTTTTATTCAAGGGCGGGATAGGTTATAAGACCCTAGTAATCAACACTTAAGTACGAACGGAAGTAAGAGGATGGGATGTCTAAAATGAGTTACATTGTGCACATCGTCACCGGTCGAGCAAAGCAAGCCACGTATATTGTTCGTGATAAGCAGAATCATTATGTAGCATTTTTGATTGAGTCTAAACCTCAACGTACGCGCTGAACAAACGATCTGCCAAGGTAAAGAGATACTGATGTTGATGTATATTTAGAATACTTCATGAATGTCTCGCTGATTTTATGCCATTCAAGAAATGAGAGTTTAACAGGAGTAGATTAGGGATACTGTTATCCATCTACCTTCAGAGACGCCATTGGTATAGGATCATATACACATAATTTCAGACTCATAAACCAAGAGGTTTTGGAGATGTAAACATGCAGTAATTTTAATAAACGGGGTTATGTTCAAAGGACATTGCATGGCAAAACATCAAAATACCGAATGCCACATACTTCCCTATCAAAGTTACAAACGATTCTTGTTAAATAATGGTAAACAATAAATTGGCTTCTATCAAATCAAACATCAAAATGTGGTTTGTTTAGGAGTGTTACGATATATCAAACTATCGCAATTGTTTGCCCTACGATAGTACTATATCGATGTGAATTAAAGATGCCAATAGTTTGCATAACAATAGTGTCCATAGTCGCATTTAATTATTTAGTAATACACAAACTAGCGGGCAAAAGTAACGCCACCAAACAATTTTCTGGCCTAAAACAAAACAGGCGCAAAATTTAGTAACAGTTGATGTTTTATTATACGAAAAAACAATTATTCAAAAACGGTATTTGAAAATGACAAGATCAGAAACCATGTACTTAAAGTTCTGCAGACACGATTATCATGCTGGGTGCACTGTCCAATATTCGATCACAGAATCCGCAGAACCGACGTCGATCTCTTTTAAAGTCCCGTGCTACACACATTGCTCAGTTTCGGATGTGTCCCCCACCAGGAACGATGCAGGCCCTAACACCACGTCGAACTGAGTACACGAGTCTCCTGACATCCTGATTAGGGATCTTACACCATTCCTCCTGCCGGGCAATTGCCAAAACATACCTCGTCAATGGCGGCTGTTGAGGTTTCCGAATCCTGCGTCTAAGTTGGTCCCGGAGATGCTCTATGGGCGACAGGTCCGGTGATCTGGCTGGCCACTGTAATACGGTCACTGTGTTGGCGTTCAGAAAGTCATCAGTGACTCGAGCTGTGTGAGGGGTGGCGTTGTCCAGCTGAAACGGCGTCCGTGGGTGTCGTTGCAGGAAAGGCAGTACCAAAGGTCGCAAAAGTTCATCAATGTAACGACGTGCAGTGAGATTTCCGTCGATGATGACCAGATCTGTCTTCTGGTCCCCGCAGATGCCACCCCAGACCATGACTATAAGGCCCCACTTCTTGGACGCAACAACGTGCCGTCCATTCAACACGTCGGTAGATTCGAACAAGCCCATCAGACTTGAAGAGCTGGCACCTACTCTCGTCGCTGAAGAGCACTCTTCGCCAAAGTCTCTGCTGCCACTGCTGTGCAGTTTTGGCCCATCTCAGTCTGTGACGTCGGTGTAGAAACGTTAACGTCATGCCCTTGAAAGGTCGATAGTCAAGGAGACCATACAGGCGGAGTCGTCGAGCAACGGTCCTTCTCCTGACTGGATGACCAAGACTGTTTGCGGATGATGACGTCACAGTTATGAATCTAGACCTTAGGTGAAGAACCCGTAAATACCGGTCTTAATGTGGGGTCGTGACCTTGGGTCATCCACTCCTCGGCCTGTCTGCAGTACTGCCAGTTTGCTTGTGACAAGTCTGGCGATGGTGCACTTGAGGCAGCCCATCATCCTGGCATCGTGCTCCTAAAGGGTGTCCTTATTACACCTCACTGAAAGCTTATGTCAATGTTCAATGGTCCGGCGTCGGCGTCTGTAAACATCTTCTCAATGAAGTAAAAATTGGACTTTTCTCCTTCTGATGGACATAATATTTTGTTAAAAACACATTAGAGTTAAGTTTTTATGCCGAAAATATATGAATATCAGCTATTAAGTAGGTGTCTTCTTTGACATTCCAAACTATTGACTGCATATCCAGATGAGTTGTAATGACGTCATTTTGTCTTACCATATTTATCAGGCTAATTAAGTACGAGGTTTCGTTATCTTAGCTATGACTACTATGGAGACTTGTCAGGAAAACCGGAATGGTCTAACCAACATTATCTACATTCCAGCAAAGAGCTATACAGCATCGAAAAATATTTGAAGACATGATGAGGCTTCCAGACGACCTCAGCTGGCACTACAACTGCCTTTCTACGGTAACTGGGGTATCATTGGGTGTGGACAGCACCCGCAACTCATTCACCATGAATGCGGAAGGTTATACTTTCCCAGCTACTCGGAACATTCTGACCAGCAAAATACACCCCTATATCTACTGACCACATTCTTCACAGGGAAAGTCCAGCATAACATGGCTTTCTCAGACTGGAGCCCACGTGACCACGGACAGTTGTAGTGTGTAACCCATGTCCAGGCACCTTGGTCGTCTAGGTATAACTTACTCGGGTAAGACATGTTCATGTTAAACGAAGTGAATCGAATATAAATTGCGCAGTTCCGACAAAGCTTCTGTGGAGACAATAAAAAGCTGTATTTATTAAGTAATGATAATTATATCGCGAGATTATGAATACAGAATTAAAAAGATTCACGCAACGAGCCTGATATTCCAGTTGGTGTTAAGACGCAGCCTTGCTATTATGACTCTTCGGATCAGGAATGTTTCTGTTCAGGGAGCTCGCTTTATTTATTATTTTACCAGATGTTAATGCTTGGAAATGCTCACCCGACAGCTAAAGTTTATCGAAAGTTGGCATCGACTGGAACATTATACGACAATAATTTGTTCATAGGACAACTTAAAGATTTAGGCCTTATCAGTGTATATGTTACACCAAATCTGTGCACCTTCCCATACAGCTTGCCCAATGCATGAAATGGACAGTTGCGTGTATGAGTTTAAAATCTTATTCACAGAAGTCGAAAGGACAAAGTTCGCGAAAGGACGTTACCTGTAATGGGATGTCCTCAGCGAGAACTTGTATCCGATTTTAATGAGCTTGAGGTAATCTAAGCATGTGATTTACATCTGTTTAAAGCAGTAATTGTTTATTGTTAAGAAAGTTTATCCCTGCAGTTTATTCTATGAAATGGAATTCGTCTTCTATTCTGTGGTTAATCCCTATGATGTCATATGTACAGATAACTTCCTTTGCAGGGGTGAAACTACCATTATAGCAGAAAAACAATTGCTTACACCAGTCAGGGTGGCCTCTTTGGGATGTGGATTTTCAATTCCTACTGCAGGACCCGGTTTTTCGCGTACACCTGTTTAGGCACATTTTTCTTTAAATAAGTAAACCACAATTTACAATCTATTCAGTACTGTATTAATTCAAACTCTACACGATCGAATATGATATTTATTGTCTAACTTGAAATAGGAATCTTTACGCACTTTATAAGGCACATTTAGATCATCATGACATCCCCATACGGATTTATGTAATCAAATAGCCTATTTGTAGTCTACTAGTAACCTTTGTCTGTCAAGTAAGTAAAGTTATGCTTCATGAGTTTACAAACCTACTGCATCTCCACCCACACCAGGAAATGGTCAGTGAAGAAGACAGGGACTGCGGTGAATATCAGATCAAGTTCTCCACCCTTGATGTGTGTGTGTGTCAGAACTGTTTCCCCCATGTTGGAAGTGAAGATACAGTTTCAACCAAAAGACACAGAAAGTTGCTGAGTAGGCCTGTAGGTCGGTATACGACTAAAACCAATACCGATGTATCTGAATGTGTAACCATTACTGCCATCAGCTCCAGAGATGTCGGACAATGAAGATATGTGTGACTCATCTCTCTCTTAACTAGCATTGCTACTCCGTGATCAGATGCCTTGTGCCGGAATGAACGAGATGGGAGACGATTGTATTGGTGTATTTCCTCAACTTGGAGATGGGTTTATGTGAGGCATACCACTGACATTGTATTGGTGAATACAGGAGGTGATCGTAATGTGTTTAGAGTCCACGCACATTGAGATGTCCAATCAGAAGTGAATCTTGTGGAATGCTCAGCAGGGAAGACTTCCAAGAGAACAAACCATCCTATTTCAGTCACCCTATGTCCTTAAGAGCATCCTTATTGACTGGGGATCAAAGCCAACTAGATGTATCCCTTGTCTTGAGGTAACCCTACTTACCATTATGCACACACGTCCTTGCATAATTGGCCTTGTGACTTGTGATCAGTAACATCCTATCTAAGAACACCAGGATACTGTTTTCTTTCCACTGGCAATGAAAGATTTGACTGTAACAGCCCGAATAGGAGTTGTTTCCTTCAGGTGTGGAGGATTTCCTCTTCTAGCTCGCTATTCTTCATTAACATGGTCTGAATGAAAGGTACCCCCTTGGTTCTTGAGATATCGCGCCAAAAAGGGTCGCAAAGACCAAATTATCGTAAAGGCCTTGAAAATGTCAACTGGCATCTGGACATCCTCCATATACACCTTGATGCCATATATGAAATTAATGAACGAACCTGTTCTCCAGATATCACGAACCTGTTCTCCAGATATCGCACCAACAAGGAATACAAAGTGCAAATCTTGAAATTATTGTAATGACCTTGAGAATGACACCAAAATCTGGACATCCACCATATACACCTTGGTGCCAAATATGAATGAAATGTACCAACTGATTCTTGAGATGTCGCGCCAACACATTTTTTCGGACGTACGGACGGACGGTCGTGAATACTATGTATCCCGGCTTCGCGCTATCGCACGGTGGGGGACAATTACCCAAGTTGCGCCCCTGCTTTGGGTACAATATCTTCACTTAAGAAACATATTGAGTTCGAGATTATGCAAACTGAGTTTGCCAGTACCTGGATAAAATCGTTTGGTTTGCATCTTCTTAGATGTGATCATGGCGGGCAAGTCTCTTGCCGAGTTAAGTTCTAAGTGTGGCAGTAGCGAAAAGGAAGAAGCTGTGGTTCAAATCATCATTGCCGACCTCAACATCAAGAAGTGCCCTTCGACTGTATGGGCAGGCCACACACCGGCATATATCGCTGTAGCGAGCTTATGTGACACCCGAAACAACATTGTTTCAGCAGATGTCCACTCACTGGTTTCAAAATACACAATAAACCGGAACCAATAGGGTACAATATATTGAATACACAAAGATCATTTTACTGAGGCAAGAGTGTCCACTAGCCTATACCAAAGTCGCTTTTCAAAACTAGACTTTGATATAGGCAGTGGACACTCTTCGTTCGGGAAGATGCCAAAAGCTACAAATGAGAATGATTACGCGTAAATGCTCAATGGCTCAAAGTATTATCTGTAGCATTGTTGGATGATGTATTTTATATGTTTAACCTCTCTACATATATTGTTGGCAAATATTGTGTATACTGGTATATAAAGTATTGCTTCAAGTCGTTCCTTCGTAACAAACTGTAAGCCCTAAGTATGGTTTGGTAGTCTAGTGATTATACATTCGCTTGCCGTGTATTATAAGAACTCCATTCTTGGTTACCCCGAGTTGTGGCTGGGGTATAGCTAAAAGCGAACATTGGTACAAAGATTATTATTAGTCGTAGCTTTTAATGCGTATTCTTTGTACGTGATCCATGCAATGTCAAACCTAATTAGTAAGAATACAACAACTTGAAGATATTTGGACGAACGTAAATTATCACACGATCAATAACGATCCCTAACATGTAAATAACCACACACACCCCACAACAAAAGGCATTGAAACACAACAATTACATGATAGTTTGTTAAACAATGTTTTCTCTACTTCATGTAAATGTCTGAAATATGGTGACGAGTTGGTATGGACAAAGAAATAACGTTCATTTGTTGTTTTCGGATTTATATCTCTTTTGCATTTCATCGGTACGATTTTGCAGCACAAGGACTATAATAGAGAGGAGAACTAATAGAATTAGAACAAATACAATACAAATAAAATCACAATACAATACAATGCAATACAATCACCGCTGATCCACTCAAGCATGCTTGTTATGAATGTGCATGGCTCACAGATATGTCTGCTTGATAATTGTGAAACAGGAAGCGTTTCAAGTTTGTTTGTATACATGTTTATGTGTATGAAATGCTGTTTGAATTTTTTTTTAAAAACGAGGGAAAATAAAAATATTGTTATTGTTCATAAACATGACAATAAGACAAAATTAAATAGTACTTGACTTTTGATGCTTCAAAGGAAAGAGCGAAACAGTATGATTTTATTCATCACATACTTGGTTATACTTGAGTGCTCAAAAAGATTGTTTGACGGATTAATACACAAATTGGGCATGAAAATCGGAGGCAGTTATAAGGCTAGTCAAATTAACAAGTGAATAAATAAAGTTCATATGTTATTTACATTTTGCATTTTGCTACAAACATGCATTAGGTATGACCACATATTATATATGGATCATAAAGCTTGTCTCAACGTGTTTCTTCAAGGGACATTATTAATTTAGGAATAATGTATACTGTTCCTATATATTCACGAAATGGCAATTACTTTATTATAGCCATTGGACCTATAGAGTATACAAACAATCTGTCTATATTTTGTTCAAAATACAGGCCCAAAATTCGTTGAATCAAACGTTTGTTATCTGTGGGTATGGTTTTACTCTGCTTTTAGCAATAGGCTAGCCCCAACGAACGCTTTAGTCATATACCCCGTTAACATTCACAACATTTACTCACGTACGTAATTTTGCATATGTGTAAACTATACATATGTGTGCGTGAGTAAATTAACTATGCCTTCACATGGACATTAACTAAAGCCCCATTCACATGGACAAAATTTACTCATGTAAGCAAATTTACTCATGGAGTATATTTACTCAAGTAAGCAAAAGTATATTTAGATTGCGTTCGCATGAAATTTATGCAAGGCAGAAGTACACATCATTAATATATAAATTGTGAACTTTTATCACTTGAGGCCATGTCGCTATCGAAGATAGTCAACCAGAGGCGAAAGAGAACGTTCTCAACACTGGTGAAACGATCATTTGATGATAAACTGTGGATCGTTAACTTTCGCATGACACGCGAAACATTTTATGAACATGTTATGTTCTTTGCAAGGACCTATAGCCGTATTTTCCTGATTATCAGTATCTTGGATTTAATATGCTTACGTAAGCAAATAGAAAATCTGTTCTCATGACCAGAAATACTCCAGGAGCATTTATACTTATATGAGTAAATATACTTTTACTAGACCTTATCAGGTGTAGCAAATATACTTTTACTCATGTCTCTTTACTCCTGGAGTATATTTACTCACGTAAGCAAATGCGTTCACATGCCACCATAAGTAAATTTACTTATGTAAGTATATATACTCACGTAAGTAAAAGTGTCCATGTGAATGGGGCTAAGGGTGTGTAAATATAGTATGTAAATGGTGTAAGGCACAAATATTCCTGTCTGTTCAGGACTTTCAACATAAAAAGGTTGTCTTCCACTCAAAGCGGAATGAGAAGAGAATTACCTTAAAAAACTCTTCGCATGAACCAAAGTGTTACATTTTATCTGTGCTGGCTCGCGACAAGTTATCGCCTAGGACCAATTATCGCCAACTCCCCGTTATAACGCGCACGTGATCTCATTTTACGTATGCTCGTTTTCATAAGAAGAAAGAAATGTTTATCCGAAAATGATGAACAAAACGGACTCTTGTGAGGAAACATTTAAAAAAAAACCGCACCATAATCATCTTGCTCAAAAACAACTTTAGAAAAGACGCGCGGGTGGTGTCACGAGACTAATTCACGCGAAATATAAATCAAACAACACGATGATGCACTTTCAGTTCTGTCACTGCTTTCTATCTGTCTGTCATTTCTTTCCCCAAATACAATTCTGAAACCTATTTGAGCTATTTCCAAAAATACATAGCCTGTGCTGCAGGACACGACTGTGTGACTCTTTTTAAGCCAAAGAAAACACTGTAAGCCCATCTCGGGATTTTAACATTAAAGTTTGTACTGCTGTATCCAGAATAGCGTCAACTACAGAATACAGAACTGA
Source organism: Haliotis cracherodii (assembly GCF_022045235.1). Lineage (NCBI taxonomy): Eukaryota > Metazoa > Mollusca > Gastropoda > Lepetellida > Haliotidae > Haliotis > Haliotis cracherodii. Next base: position 50,685,672 of record NW_027266319.1, on the reverse strand, counting down.
TTAGTGTTGGCAAATCAGCAGATGTATTAATAAGATCGTCCTCTGGTGTTGGCATTAACGTTCACATGACAAGATTACTCATGTGTGTATATTTACAGGTGTGTGCAAATATACACACATATGTGAAAAGGTGCACGTGAACAGGGTATTATTATAGACACGCCATCAATGTTGTCAGCGATGTAAACAACCACAAGCAGTGTCATGAAAATAATTACTGACTCGTCAGTTTAACCTCTCTGATCCATAGATCTTATCCTCACTTAATACTCGTTAGAACTGGTTCATCAGTACTCAATCGTACCCTGTACGTTCCACTGCTCAAATCCACCAGTAAAACGAGTCGTAATATCAATTATCGGCGGTTAAGACTGTACAGTAGGTTACGTTAATAAACTTATATAAGTTTCTTTGTATTTGTCAGTATTTTTTTGTTTTGTTTGTTTATTGCTTAATGCCGCACTCAGCAATATTCCAGCTATATCACGGCGGTCTGGAAATAATCGAGTCTGGACCAAACATTCCGGTGATTGACATCACGAACATTGATAAACACAACTGGGATATGATGACATGCATCGACCAAGTCAAGGAGCCTGACCACCCCATCCCGTTAGTCGCCTCTTACGACAAGCATAGTCGCCTTTTACGGCAAGCATGGGTTGCTAAAGACCTATTCTACCCCGGATCTTCACTGGTCTAGTAGTTTTTGTTTCATTCAGGATCAGAACCTCTGTTAATGTTATGACTGTTACGAAACAGAGGACATACATGGCACACTGCGAAGTCTCGTAATGCACAAAAACACGCGACAGGTTGTTTGAAAATAGGGGAGGCACCCCCTGCACACACACCTCTGGATTTAGCCTGTAACACACACTACATCGGGATAGTAAGGTCGTGATATCATAATTATACGATACGACACATGTAAAACCTAAGCTATATTCAATAATCAAAGCCAAAGTTGAAGGAACAATGGCTTTAACTCTCCTCTATATCCCTTTTGAAAAATGTTATATGTCTTTCACATTTTGTGTGGATCGAAATAACAGCTCGACACCACTCTCGCGTTGGGAGACCAAGTATCGCTATACAAGGATACTCCAGTGAATCGCGTTACAACCCTATAACATACTTAATAATAATGATAATAATAATACCATAACATCTAACATATTTAATTATATATTCCTGCACTTACCTTATTATCATGTTTATCATTTCCTCAAAATTCACAGATGGGGAAGAATCCCGTTGAAAAAAATGTTTCTTCATTGGATAGCCTTAATAATGCATATCACAAAGCAAAATTTCAATACCAACGTTTACCTTACCGCGTGAATAGTAGAAACAACAAAACTATGTATCTAAGCTGAATTCATACCGGCTTTGGGGGAATAATTTGACATTATCCGGTTCAGTTTTAAATAAACGCCCCTTCTGCTTCCATTCATGTCGTCTGGAATTAACGCGCATCAAAAACTCATGCAAAGGAAGTGAGCCCCGATTGGTTGAAATCGTAACCATGACATCGCGTGACAATCCTGGCGAACACCTGCGTGAAATCTACAACTTTTCGAACCACAATATTGACATTTGTTTATGTTAAAAGTCGAAAACGACGAAGCGACTTTAAGAGCGACTCTGTCGGTGTGTAACCAAGTGGTTAAAGTGTTGTCTCTTCAAGGGGAAACCGGGTTCGATTGTTTACATGAGTACAAAGTGTGTTACTGTCTCCCACCGTGATATTGCTGGAATAATACTTAAGGCCAAATTATGACATTTTATATTATCTTTGTTTTCAAATCGGCTTTAAAAACAGTTTACTTTGCATGAATGGTGTGTCCGTGCTGGCTCGGGAAATACGCAATTCGAACACTCGTTTCGTAAAATCAGTACCACATTCACTACCCTATAATAATCTCCCACGTGGGTACAACGTGTAAAGCCCATTTCAGATATTGCTAAATATATACCCTGACATTGCTAAAATCGGCGTAACACTCGTTCATTCATGTAATATTCTTTCATTATTACTCATTTATCTTCAATTATTAATGTTAATAATAAATTGAGGATTTCATACTTTTTTGCGAGATACCTTTTTTTTATCTCATCAAGTGAATGAGAAATGTAAACATAGGTCCAGTCAAGAATAAAAATGTCAATTTTCATTCATCCTTTGTATCATTCGTCACCACTCGCCCCTTTCCGTAACCTGCTTTTCCCGGAATAACACGAGTTGGTCACGAATGCCTTTCTATGAGTCTCTTCTAAAATCTAAAGCGTTTATATGTTTTCCTGACATAATTTCGTAATGTCGATTTTCATACGATACTCTCATAAATAGTTACGCATTAAATACTTTGTTTCTCGTAGCAATACAATTGCGAGGTACCTGGCTCAGATAAGCCTTTAATCTCGAATTATATCTATCTGAGCACTTTTCTAGTTTCCGGATTATGCATCCACGCCGATCTGTGGTATAATTTACGGTTCATGGTCGGATCGCGAAACAAAGTATGCTGACATTTTCACTTCGCGGTCCCGGGCCCGGGTCATTTTATCGACGCTTCATTACCCGTGGATTTTCCGTGTCCGGGCCTGGTTAGAATTGGGCAATGCTTGTCGTAAGAGTGAGTGAGTGAGTTTGGTTTAACGCAGCTTTTAGCAATATTCCAGCAATATCACGGCGAAGGACACCAGAAATGGGCTTCACACATGGTACCCATGTCGGGAATCGAACCCGGGTCTTCGGCGTGACGAACGAACGCTCTAACCACTAGGCTATCCGACCGCCCCGCTTGTCGTAAGAGGCGACTAACGGAACAGCACGGTATGGGATGGCTGTACTATAGGAATTAATTACACGCAGTTCCCTGTGCATATTACACGAGTATTTGCGTCAATTCGGATCAATTAAGGTCAGGTTAATGCTTCAAAAACATGAAAATACAATTTAAGTGGATACTTTTGGTGAAAGGTGGGGTGAAATGAGATGTGACGACGCGTCCAAGATTGTTGCACTTATTTTGCGACGTGCATGCACGTGTTTGTGTTTGTGTGTGTATGTGTGTGTGTGTGTGTGTGTGTGTGTGTGCTTGTACTAGACCGGGCTATACTGACTCCGAGCCGACCAGTCCTTGTTTTAGCCCCTACATGCCGATCACCAGACAGGGTAACAACAAGTAATATCTTTTATCTTCTTTTGGTATGAAGCGGCCGTGGATCGAACCCAGTACCTTCCGCTCTCATTTTCATGTTGCTGAAAATGTGATAATTACACTTTTGTGCATGTTCTGTCAAAGTATCAAACTTTTTCTTCCTCTATTTCAAAATATAACTGTGTCAAGATCGCAATCAAGACTACACACTTTTGACTTGTAACTTCCATATAACATAGCCTATCGTCAAAACAAGTAAACAATACATCAGAATTATTCGTAATTCATTGAAGAAAATGTATGTGTATTTTTCAAAAATTCGTAGTATATGTAATATGAGTGATAACAATGAAGACCCTCCAAACATCACTGTATGCATAACCCAATACAGTACTGTGCAAACCCGTGAAGATCCGAGGTAGAATTGGTCTTCAGCAACCCATGCTTGCCGTAAAAGGCGACTGTGCTTGTCGTAAGAGGCGACTAACGGGATCGGGTGGTCAGGCTCCCTGACTTGGATGATGCATGTCATCGTATCCCAATTGCTTGGATCGATGCTCATGATGTTAATCACTGGATTGTTTGGTTCAGACTCGATTATTTCTAGACCGACGTGATATTGGTGGAATATTGCTGAGTGCGGCGTTAAACAACAAATAAACAAACAAACGGTACCGTGCAAGGAATGGGTTGCTGGGATCGCTGACTTGTTTGATGCATGTCATCGTATCCCAAATGCCTAGATCGATGCGCATGATGCAATCATTGGATTGTCTGGTCCAGACTCAATTATTTACAGATCGCCGTCATGTAGCCAGAATATTGCTGAGTGCGGCGTTAAACAACACACAAACAACCAAACAAGCAAATAAACAAACAAACAAATAAGACACAACTGTATTGGTGACATTGGTTTATTCTGGACACAAAAAGATGCAACAGGAGCACAATAGTGTACGTTGATCGATATCCTGACGTGTGAGGAATTCTACACCTTAATATCATCGTCTCACAGAACACTTACCTCAGTCTATATACGTAGCCAGCACAATTCGTGGAGTCAAACATTGATGAAAGTACTGGATAACATCATCAACAACAACAACAACAACAACAACAACAACAACAACAACATCAACTTAAATTTGATTTGAAATTTAGGTTCAGATTTTACTCAGATATGACGCGTCAACCAAGGCACATCAGACTAAAATTAACTATTTCAACAACAACAACAACTTAAATTTGATTTGAAATTTAGGTTCAGATTTTACTCAGATATGACGCGTCAACCAAGGCACATCAGACTAAAATTAACTATTTCTCTCAGTTTTTGGTCTGTCCTTGTCGACGTTAATTGTCTTCAATTGAATAAGCTGACTTTAGCTAAACGTAAATTTAAGAGTCCTACGTAAAATCCTCAGCAGGTGCCCTATCACCTGGCAACCAAGACGCGAACAATTGAAAGGGAAGTAACTCTTATACTACATCCGGGATTGGCACATACCTCTATTTTGATAACATGGGGAATTTCTCTTGATGTTTTTTGCGTGTTTACGATCTGCAGGGAATACACGTTCGATAACATTGATTATGGACTCATCCATGAAACCTACAACAAGTAATCGCCAGCTGACATAATATGTGTGCATCTAAATACTCACTGCTTCTACAAGAAGTCTCACGTTTGTTTTAGCCAGATATCTATGACTATGAGTTTGGTAAAAAAACCAACACGGCGTCTTGGAAAAAAATCACTTGCAGTTTGCCACAGACACCACATCAACATTATTAATGAACGAATGAATTATTAATTTTGTGTGTTTGTTTTGCATGACTGCAAACGGATGTAGTTTAGACAGTGTCTAGTTTGTGGGATAAGCAGTGTTTTTCTGTGGCCCGTGATTATCGGGGCTGTCTGAAGGGATGACTTCGTACAGTGTCACTTGCAAACTCGGCGAGGGGAGTTTTGCTAAAGTGTTTCAGCTGTGTTCAGTGGACAGGGACGAGGGACAAGATGTAAGTAAAGAACGCTTCATAACTGTTGTCACTTAATACATATGTTAGGCCCGTGGGTATGCCAGGTAAGAATATTCGTCCCCAGCAACCAATTCTTTTCACAGTGGATGCACGCCTTTGTATCCCAATTGCATGGATTGATGCTCGTGATGACAATCACTGGGTCCATTCTATATTATTTGCAAACCACTGTCATATAGCTGGAATATTGCTGCGTGTGGCGTTACAAAACAAACAAAACAATACATATGTTATTTTAAATTAATTTCCGCATTTCACCTGTGGGGACTTGAAGCAATCCCTGTTTCAAAATTTTGATTCAAAACAGACATTTTTTTATCCTCTTCCTGGCGTGTTACAGAGCTACAGATAAGCAGCGTATTAGGAATGCATAAAACCTCTGTAACCTAACTTTTCATAACAATGTTTCCATTTTTATTTGTTTTTTTTGCTTTTTGTATATGTGCTCCTAAAACATGTTTTAGATATGGGATGTAGTGTTTTGTACCCAAAACTAAAAGGGTTTCTATTTTATTATGATATGATAGAGACTGATCCAGTTTATTGTGGTTGCAGATCAGAATATAGAACCCCAGTATTCATGCTTGTCCTAAGAACTGACTAAATCATGACTGTGTAGTAACAATATATTGCCCGTCAGATTTTGTGTCTGACTGAATGGATTGTTGCTCATATATTTTTTCAATATTTTGATAAAAAAAATTTACATTGCTTTTATTTACCATCAGCTGTGATAGAACTTAAATATTGCAGACTACATGTAGTGTTAAATACCTTTCACTCACTTACTCAACTCTGTAGACTGTTTGGTTTTGACATCCACTGGAAGAAGGCCAGGTGTCCTACCACAGCAGGGCCCACTTGCAAAAAGCAATCTTAGTGCTAAGATGATCGTAACTCCCATACTTTAACATAGGCTTACAATAGTCTTAGGGCTAAGATCGCTTTGTGCAAGTGGACCCAGGTCTTGTAAAACATTAAAGATATGGTCCCTATAAGAAATCATGTAAATACTCCTAAATTACTATGACTAGTCATATTGGCCATTAAGACCAAATCAACTGATTCATTTTGGCATTGGTCTGTTTTGAGGCTTGCTGTCTAATAGTGAATGAGCGTGTAAAGTTTTATGCTGCTCTTAGCAATATTCCAGCAATATATCAAAGAGGTCACCAGAAATGGGCTTCACACATTGTACCCCGAGGGGAGTCGAACTTGTGTCTTAGGCAAGATGAGCAAACAGTTTAACCACTGCCCATGGTCTCTGATAAAAGATGGGCCATTTTATAGTCGGAAGAAATATTTGCTGTTGTCGTCTTTTACAGGAAAGAAGTACTCACATTTTATGATATCAAAACAGACCAATGCCAAAATGAATGAGTTGATTTGGTCTTAATGGCCAATATGACTTGTCAAACCTCACCAGTGTTTGTCTAAATGGACCAGTGAAATATCGCATTGAAAACGAAGACCAAATGTTTAATCATATACAAAGTATGTGAATAGAACAACATTTGTCGGAGCTTGTTGCTTGCCTGATTACATATCTGAACAAGTATTTTCGATCTGATTTGTAAAAAGAAACTGATTATGTCCTCTGATTGATGATAAACTCCTGACTGATTAAATATGATGAAATAAAATACTACTCAAAAGAAGTTAAGAATCACCTGATTCTTTCATATTACAATAGTTAATCTCTCATGCCATGACAGATTAACATTACCAATATGAAAGAATCGGGTGATCCTTAACTTCTTTTGAGTAGTATACAAACAATATGTGCCATCCATTGGTTTTACAGTATGCCTTGAAAGTGATTGACAAAGATCGCTTCTCCCACGATGAACGAGACAAGTGCATCCAGGAAGCCAAGCTGATGAGGAAACTGAGGCATGAGAATGTCGTCGCCTGTTTTGATGCCTTTGAGTATGAGAACCACCTGGTCCTGGTGACAGAATACTGCCCCCAGGGCGACATGTACTGTTACCTTGGTGACTGCCGCGATGCCAAACCTCAAGAACCTGTATCAGAGAACAGGATCTCCAGATGGGTGCTGCAGATTGCTAAAGCTTTGCAGGTGAGCTACATTTTTGTAAAATGCAATATACAGTGATACAGATTTTCATGCTGAGATATTGTAGTGGAATGAAACATCCTGTTTTGTTTATTGTTTAACGCCACACTCACCAATATTCAAGCTACATGTATGTGACGGAGGTTTGAAAACAATTGAATGAGGGCCAGATGATCCAATGATTGACGTCAGGAGCTTCAATCTATGCAATTGGGATCGATGACATGCATCAACCAAGTCAGTAAGCCGGACAACCCGTTCCCGTTAGTCACCTCATACGACAGGCATGGGTTGCTGAAGACCAATTCTTACCTTGATTTCATGAAACATATGATTTTAGTGGGCATTAACTCAATTAATGTTAACAATCCGATATGTTTTAAGCTTACATACTATAACAATTCACTTTGTTAAGATATGATACATTTCTTAATGGTATGGTCATGATACGATACACAATTTTATAAATGAAAATGTTTGTCATTCAAGGAGTCATATGGTCAAGGGGAATGCATAGAAGCCAAAACGTATTTGAAAGTAGCATTATATATCATATTATCATATTATCATACATGTCACCCTTCATACACGGGAATTGTTTTGTATTGGTACATATGATTACAATATGATACTTGTATCATGGTGTAGTATTACTGTACGCACAATGTTTGGTTAACCTCTATACATCACACAGACCGCCTCCGTGGTCTAGAGGTAGAGCGTCCGCCCGGAGAGCGGAAGTTCCGGAGTTGAATCCCCGGCTGCATCATACCGAAAGATGTTAAAAGATGATACTTGCTATTACACTGTCTGGCGCTCGGCATTAAGGGGCTAAAACAAGGACTAGTCGCCTCGGAGTCACTATTCTGTGTCTGTGTTAAATTACGGCATGGTATCTAAGTGAGCTAGCACTATAAATCAACATCAGTCCGGACTAGTACAAGCAGCCACACACACGTGCATGCACGTCGCTATATAAATGCAATAATCATGGACGCGATGTCAAACCCAATTTCACCTCACCTATACAACACACAATATAGAAAACTGGTTTAGATGCAGTACATTGTTCAACATAATCATGATAATGTCCTTCATACTTTTCCGTAAAATACTAAACTGCATAAACTTTTCTGTTTTTTTATTTCAGTATCTGCATGAAAGGAAAATTCTCCACCGAGACCTGAAGACAAAGAACATCTTCCTGATGGATGACTTAACTGTGAAAATAGGAGACCTCGGAATTGCCAAGTGAGGAAGAGAAAAGGAGACTGCCTTTTCCATGTTTATAGAGAACTATTATTTCAGTTCGTTAGCACTTTGTCATATTAATTAAACAACAAAAATGATAATAATGAAATAGGTTTAAACATGTTATAGTGTGATTCCTATAATGTGGAAAACTCTAAATTTTCAGATCACCCAAAGAATTGTTCTATTAACATGATTAAGGAATATGTAACAAATATTTTTTTATCATGGATTTTATTTAGACTAACAAATGAATGGGTTCTTTTTGACTCAATTTGTCATGCCAAGGGGTCAAAGTAATATTTCATCTATTCATGCATGCACTTACATGTCATCTCCTCAAAAAATTGGTAGGGTAGTTTTTATTCTAAGCCTGTCAGTTTGTTGCCAATTTAAGATTTATGCGACAGATACTCAAATGGAGGTTGTGAATCCAGAAAATCTATTGATTTTTTCTATCGTGAGGATTGGATGGTCGCAATGTGTGATCTGGTTGCCAGTGTGTCATCGTAGCAATATGGTGTGGATTGTTGTTCATGCTATTGACCACTGGTTTATCTGACCCAGATTTCGTTATCAAATTATGAACAGGGTGCTGTGACACGGCTTGAACATGGCTGAAAATAACATTCACTCACTCAATTTGTTGTGACATGAACAAAGGAATGATTGCATTATAATGGCAATTTGTTATCCTTAAATCCCAAAACTGGCACTAAAATACTAATTTTCTGTAACATTTGCAGAATGTCTGCAGATTACAATTAATGCAGTGGTAGGAAATATGTATTTGAAAAGTCTGTTTAGTCTAGACCTAGTCGCCAAGAAGACACAATACTGAACAAGTGTTTGTTTGCAGACAGTTGGATTTCACACTGGCCCAGGCCGATACGTTCCTGGGAACGCCCTTGTATATGAGCCCCGAGATATTCCAGTTCCAGCCCTACAGCTACAAGGTGAGGGTCGTCCAGTGCTGACAGGGTCATAGAAACAAATGAATGGGTTCTTTTTGACTCAATTTGTCATGCCAAGGATGTCTGATGCAGGAAGCGATCTTAGAGCTACAACTGTCTTAGATGTCATATTTTACAGTTACAGATTCTGCAGCACTAAGATCACTCTGTAGAGTAATGCCCAGGGTGTCGTTGTTCAAAGTGATCTTAGCGCTAAGATGAACGTAACTCCTAACTTCACCATAGACATACGACAGACATAGACGTAAGGTTGTTTGGTGCCATGACACCCAGGCCCCTTTTCTCAAAGCAGTCCTAGCACTAAGACAGTCTTAAGTCTATTTTAAAGTATGGGAGTTACAATCACCTCAGCCACAAGGTAAAACAAGTGTCTGAGCCATGATGCGATCTTAGCGCTTTAATTATCGTAACTTGGGGAGACACAATACATTGGTGCAGTGATTCATCGTGAGTTTTTATGCGACAATGTGATACATTTTTTCTGTATCGATATAAGACAATAGGTCTAGGTTAACGAAATTACTTACTGCTCGTTTAATGACATCCTGCATTTTTGTCAGTCAGATTTGCGAAATGTGTTGTAATTATGGTTCCAAGTTCCCTACTAAAAGTAGGCACAAAGAACATGTGTCTACAGCAAGCTATTTTTTTAACCTGCTCTGAAATATTTATAGTCAAGAAGTTTCCATGTGATTTGACATAAATGTGTGTGTTGCAATATGCATTGTATCATGACCTATGTAATGTGATATATATGGTATCGTGACCATACTGTATCATTTCACCCCTAGTCCTAATTGTCATATTTTAACAGAGTTACAAATGCTGCTGCATTAAGTTCCGTTATGTTGTAGCACCAAGGGCTGGGTTTGACCCCTACAACTGGAAGCCTTTGTTGAAATATTAGTGTATCAACAGTCGTGCCATCCTATATTATCCAGCGTATTAATTCTCCATTACTTAATGATCAATACCCTGGACTTGTTCTCAACTTCGTTTTGTTATAGGTCTGGGGTATATAGTTATACCAAGGTTCTGTCAGTCCGTCTGTCTGTCCGAAAACTTTGTCAGCGCGATTTCTCTTAAACTATTCAGTGGATTCATCTCAAACTTAGTACATAAAATCTGTGTCATATGGAGGGGTGCAGTCAAAAGAAAAAAAATGTTTTTATTAATTTTCCATTTTTTAATGAATTTTTCAAACCCTAACTCTATCCTAGGTATTTAATTTGAAACTACTGACACACTAGGCGGGTCAGGTGTATTAGTGAGCCACGCTCACTTTTGCACTTGTTCCAGTTGTTTTGAGATGGCAAGAAAAAATTTGAACAGGTATGTGTGATATCGTTGCTTGTTTCAATTCAAATAGTGTAATTTGATTGGGCATCTATCTCTGGCATCGTTGGCAAATGGGTCCAAGGATTTATCTTATCGGAATAAAGATTAAATACACTGGTTTATCTGGGATGACGTTTTGGCGCTATAGTCACTTTGAGGCCCAGGGGCAGCCTAGTGGTTAAAGTGTCGACTCGTCATGCTGAAAAAAAACAAACCCAGATCCTTCCTGGTCTGGTCTTGGTTTTTGATCTCAGTGGCAAATATTGAAATAAGATTAAAGGTAAAAATCTGCATTAAATGATGACAACTTAAATTATGACCCTTGGATTGTCAGCACCATTCCAGTGCTTGTCGGTTTAACCAAAGTGGTATATATCTACTTTTTCACTTCAGGCTTTGTTCCACATAATTTGACCTACTGTGATAGAACCAATATATTGTTGTTCAAAAGTGGGGTTATATCCAACTTACTTTGAATCCCTCTGTTTCCAAAAAGAGGATTATATGGAAATACATATTCAACAATGATAGATAAGCCAATTCATGATGTGTGTGAACTTTGTTGTGTTCTGCAGGCAGACATCTGGAGCATGGGCTGCTGTGTGTACGAGATGATGACGCTGCGCTTCGCATTCGAGTCACCGTCGCAGCAGAAGATGGTGCAGAGGATCATCAAGGGCAAGGTCACATATCTTTGGCTGCCATCTTTAATCTGTGTACATTTCCTGTTATAACGAAACAAAACTTATGTCGCATTCGAAGGATCAAGTTGGGGGTTGGGTTAAACCCCATGATGATGATGATGATGATATTTTGGCCATTGGATCAGTGTGTGATTAAGGTGCTTCCTCAGCTCCCTGGGGAGTATACAATGGTGCATCACACTTAAACATGTTAAAAGGCTTTTTGGTGTGTTTAAATAAAGAATTTACTTGTCAGTAAAGTTTTTGCAGGTACTATAAAGTTTAGATCTACTGGTGTCAGTGGATGTAGTGATGTTCTGGTATATTGGACAGTTCTGTTCCGTGTTCTGGCAGGCCCCGAGTGTTCCGGACATGTACAGCGAGAGCCTGGGGAGGCTGGCTAACGGCATGCTCAACAAGGACCCTCAACTCCGACCCCATGCTGCCGACATCGTCAAACAACTACAGGTGGGGCTTCTTTATAACCAAACTGACAGCTTCTCAGGAAGCCAAGAAGTCTGAATCTAAGGATTCTGATTTGTTTTTAAACAGGTATCGGTAGCAGAATTTTGTGTGCAATAACATGCATCAATGTTTTTAGTTTTGGATATAATAAATACTTTATAATATTGATATTTCTTTCAATGGATTTATGAAACTTAAAATTTTGTGTTTCTGATCAACAATAGTGTTAATAATTCACAGGAATTTGAGCCCATTTTAGAAATGGCCACACCACAGCAGTCATACTAAACTGTCAGTTTGACTCAGCACTCCCACATACATGTTTTGCTTAAAAGAACGAGGTAGCATACAAGCCCTTGTTGACAGGAACTACATAAGTTTAGAAAGTGTCATTTTAGAAATCATTTAATAAAACATGTAACTTTAAACTTTGACATTTCCAGTAGGCCCTTACCCTACTACATAAGAAGTATGTAGATTACGCAATGGGTAATAGTACATCTTTTTTAAAATATTTTTTTTTGTATTAAAATCATTGAGCCACGAATTTACTTGAACTGGGAGGGACCGAAATGGCTGTGGTGACCCTTACATTTTAACATTTGTATATGCTCTGCATACTTGTACTACCAAAACATTAGTGTGCAGAGAAAGAATGTGAAACAGAATGCACAGGTGAAAGGCTACAGAGAAAGACGAAGAAGGAGAGAGAGAGATATGCCCTTATTTTATTTCCCATTAACATTCATAAGTAAAAGATAGAAACATGATACACATTATAGTCAATATGGGGGAAAACAATTGCTCATGTTTACAGAATTTACATTCACTTACCGTATTTCCTCGATTAAATGCCTGGGTGTATATTTCTTTCAGACACTCGTTACCTCGGCATTAAACTGCTTTATGATGGAGCGAATTCGATGCATAAAAGCTATCCAGCGTTAATTCGAGGATATGGTACTTCAAATACATACAGTTCTATATTGAAATGATGTTTGATGTAATATATGTAATAACTGATCTCTCCCCAGTCAAATGAAGAGAGACCCAGCTCTGGGGACATGAAGATCTCACCACGGAGCAGGCGCCGTCTGTCAATAACAGCTCGCAGTGACAGCCGAGTAGACATGCCCGACCTCACGCCATCACTACGGTCAGACCGACACGCCATCGTCGACTCTCTCATGACGTTCTTCAGGCAGAACACAGCAACAGGTCTAGGAAACGGATTTGAAATCGGCGTTCTGTCCTCCACAAAATCTGCTCTGTCTAGAACTGTCAAAACAATATGGACCCGTAGCCCTAGTCAGGAGGAGACAACTCAGTTTGTGAGAAAGTTTGGGACAGGGTTACATAATGGGGAGGGTCATCATAGTGACGATATGGTGGACAATATTGGGTATGGGGAGACGTCTGACTTTCATGATACTGTGAAGAAGAGCCCCAGGAAACGTGATAAGACTGCCTCACAGAAATCCATGCTCAGAGACTATTATGAAGCTGTTGAAATGTATGACGATAGTTTCCATGACAACCAGCCTGACCCTGACGAGGTCATTCAATGGGCCAGGCAGAATCTGGCATCGTGTAAGGCATCGGCTGAACCTCCTTCCAACATGTCTACTGATAAGGTAAACAAAAACTCAAGTTAATTGGTTTAAACAAAAATATTATTACATGAAATCATGTTTATTTTGTTTACAATGTACAGGATATCAGTGTTGTGGTTCAAGTGAGGGAGTAGAGTTTTATGCCGCTTTTTGCAATATCCCATCTTTATTAGGGACCAACCATATAATATTCTGGGGTTTTTATCGAAAAAAATAAATTGTTCCCCAAAATGCTTGAGAAATATAATTGTGCTTCTGACTGTTGAGAAAAAAAGAAATTGTCAGCCTAAAAGAATTACATTATTGCAAGCTTCTTTGTAAAATAATATTTAGGCTCATAAATGTAGCTGAAAAAATAGCTGGTCTCCATAAAAAAAACCAGCCCCCCCCCGCCAAATATGAAATGGTCGGTCCTTTATGGCAGGGGGACACTATAATTTACTTAACACATTGTAGCTATGTGAGGAATGGAACCTGGGTCTTTGGTGTGAAGAGCCAACACCTTGACTACTAGGCTACCCCACTGCCCCTGTGGATCAAGCTTTCCTAAAATCTGCTTGAATTGGGAATAATATCTTAAAAATCAGTTCTATTGGTCTGACATGGTATGACCTTGTGTGATGAGCTCCATCAGAGGTCAAGGCAGGTGATCCCTCTGATTTGACAATCAGCACCGAGGCTCCTAAACTTACGATATGAGAAAGCAAAGCATTCAGAGCAGCAAAATTGATTTCTGTATCTTTAAAAAAGAACATAAACAGGCAGTTCCAAATGGAGATGATAAAGAATGCACTGTTGTGTTGTTGTGGTTTTCTTGGGAGAATGGTCAAATGTGTGTACACACAATTAGTCATTGCCATGCATCACTAAATGACGGAGGGGAGAGTGAGTGAGGGGCTACTGACATGATTGAACTGAACCTACTTCGTGGTCCTAAACATTTTCATACAAACTGAATGTGTAGCCAAATATTTCTGAATCAGAAGGTGTAAAATAGGCGAAGGGCTATGACAAGAAATGCAAATGTGATCTAAATTTTTTTGTAAGTGGGATTAAAGTAAACTTAAAGTATGTTTTAGAGATTGTTATATTTTTCAAAAGTCATCATAAGATGTTGTGATCATGCCACTGCCGCCACTCGTTTATCTGGTCCCATTGGCTTCGTAGTTTAACCTATATTGTATGCATGACATGTGTTGAACATTAACTTTCCATTCAGTGGAATAAGACATACAATTCAGATTTGTTCCCCACTTTATGTAAATATACTAGGGTCGTCAGATTCTGTACACCAGTGGAACTATGTCTTGCCTTACAGAAGGATTATGAAACAGGAACTACAGAACAAAGTGATTGTTTTCTGCAGTACTGATAGCAACATGATACCCTGACTCTTGTTTGTTCTTGCCTTTAGGTCAAGTCAAGAGAACCATCAGATGCAAAAATGAAGACGAGAAAGAAGAAGAATTTCTTGAAAGGTATACGTAGGTCTTTCCTGAAGGACACTGCTTATGATTTACTTTAGGTCATAATTTTAACTTTTATTCATTCCAGGTTTCAAAAAAGCATGTTTTCGTCTGTTTTCAGTCGTACAAATGGGTATCTCTCATACCCTCACGTCTAGTCGCACATTCAAAGGAAGCCAGAAGCTGGAATGTAAACATTAAACTTGTTTCCAGTCTGGTTGTGCACGCACCTCCCTATGACATGTCACAAATCTCTCAGCCGCCTCTGAGCTGGTCGCTCAAGAAAGGCTTTCGCGGTAGACTGCTAGTTTGTATTCTACTCGTACTTATCGCTTGTCTACAGTTGTTGTTCTAATAAAGTAATAATAAATATGTCTTCCCTGTAGACTCCTGGAATGTAATGCTTGGTTTGTGTTCAACATGTGTTTCACTGTTTGACTTGATTATACACGTGGCAACATGTCAGGCATTGGTGCCTCGTATCAAAGAAAACTGTCTAAAGTAGACCCTCACAAGTATTGTCCTTCCTGCATCATTAAAGACGGTTTTCAGCGTGTTCGTGGGATAAACGTTGTAAAGAATGTGAGCAATTGTCTTCTATAAACTTTAACTTGTATCTTCGTGCGTTGGCGAAGTGGACTGCTGACCAGCGCTACAAGCAGAGAAGGTCACCGGGTGGATCCTTGGACTCTGCACCCTCCACATCAGGCCCTGGGGGTGGCTAGTCGGCCACACCCATGGCATCAGTTGATAAAGACCCGCCTAACAACTTCTGTTTTCTACAAGACACTTGACGGTTGATCGAGAGCGTCACTCAGCCTCCCCAGTTACGACGGGACCGGGTGCTGACGAGGACCATGAGGGGACTACGGTCCCCAGTTGGTCCGTATCTCGTTCTACAAAACGATGATAGGGACGTCGTTTGGGACGACAGTGGACACAGAAGTCGTTCCCGTTCAAATCAGGGCGTCAGGTCGAGTGCCTCGTCGAGAGACAGTACACGACACGAGGGCGTTCACCGCCTTCGTGGTTGTCGGGAGTCCGATTCGGATGATAACTACGATGGTGATCGTAGTACTTCTACGGTTAGAGATTGTAGCCCTCGTCCCCACGGGGACGTTCTCGCAGGGAGTTTCTGGGAATTCAGAGTCGTAGTGAAGATAATGACAGAACGACGCCCTCGTCTCACTTTCATATCGAACTGGCTTAGATAGCCCAGATCACGGCGGCGGTCCTCGCCTCGACGGCGTAAACCAAGAAGGATTCAACTGCGTCGGGGGTCCATGGACCGTCAACCAGTACACCAGCTCGTTCATCTACGCCTCCACAATCGACTCGACGATGGATTGTGACGACACCCTCTCGGATGTCCTCGACTAGTCCCGATATGTATCGGGCCAGATTACTACGGCACGTCGCCATGGTTACATCGACTGCACTGAACTACCTGATCGTCATGGCAGGACACTGTAACGTCATCGCAACAGTTGTTTGACGGTCGTACCAACGAAGTTCTGGACAAGTACTCCAGGGAAGCCGAGTGTGACATCATCATTTCGGCTTCATACAACCTGTCCAGACGGCCACCGGTTTCGAACGCCCCACGACGACGTTACAGAACGAGAATGTACGTGCCTTCATGGTTGAAGATCAGTCACGTAAATTCCGACCGCCGGCCTGGGACCTTGATGTCGTTCTGCGCAACCTGTCTAGTCAGACTTACGAGCCTCTAGATCAGGTCGCGTTCGACTTATGGTCTCAGAAAACGGCTTTCCTTCTCCTGCTGGCTACGGCAGCGAGAGTATCGGAAATACATGCCATTGACGCCGGTCGGATTACATTCGATCAGCGTAACCATGGCAACGTCCAATCCCAGGGGGGAAAGAGCCAGTGGGGGAAGAAGTGAGGACCCTTCCCCTGCCGTCACCGTCGTTGCAGTCTCCCCCGGTGACACTACCTTTAGACGTGCTACCGGTAGGGGGGAGACTTCATCACTAACGCCTGAGATCGGATTACGTTAGATGGCAACTTCCATCTTGGTCTCAGATGGGATTTTTTAGCAAAAAATCAACTTCCTGGCCAAGATTCGAGAATGTTCCTCATTTCTTCCTTGTCTGCCATTATGGGCCTTCATGATCACGCTGATCTCACCCTGTGCCCAGTTCGTGTGCTTCGTATTTACGATCTGAACAGCGACAACAACATTTTCGATGGCTGTTCATACCGCTCTCAACCAATGCAAAGAAAGAGATTACATGCAATACTCTCTCTGAGCGGTCATTCTCAGTGCTTGCGAGGCGCAAGGACTCGCACCTCCCACCTCCTCTCATCCACACGAAGTTCGACCCATAGCTTCAACATTAGCACTCCACAGTAATTGTTCGCTGCAAGCTATTATATGGAGGGCTGCTTTTGGAGATCTACTTAAGTGTTTGATTCGCATTATCTCAGAGATATCTCAACAGAAGATGTTGAAGGACTCAAACAGTTTGGCCCACTTGTGGTGGCACAACAGATCTCCCAGAAAAGACAGTGAATTTGTGCTTTATTCACTTTGGACTTTTTGCTCGACACTTTGTGACAGAGAACAGGTTACAATAAAAACTGTTGGCGAATGTACGCATTCTTATGTTTTTTTGTTGTGTGCAGTATTGGCTTTTTAATTATGGTTGTGGAACATGTCACAAATGTTTTCTGTTATTTCAGCTGTCTCTGAGAAGAAGAAAACATCGATGTCAGAGAAGGAACCATCTGCCCAAAGAGAGGTTAGTTCTACCACAAGTGTGAGTACGTAACCCCATTCAGGTAAGTTACTCAAAGGTTCATCACCATTTCATGTGAAGAAGGAGGTACACAAATTGCCCAGTGGTGAAGGGCAGCACAATAGCTTTGCAGAGTTGTGTCCCTTGGTCTTCCTGTTGATTGCAGATTCTGACCTGAGATTCATCCTGATTATGATCCATGATCTGCCTACACCGACCTGTGCTAGTTGGTTTCACCTGTGTGGTAAACGCCCATGACATGTGTCACTGTGGACTCTCCTCACACATTAAACATACACATCATGATACGATAGTACATATGTCTATCAAACTCTATACACAGACCTACTCCCAAGGCACAGGCATCCACTAGCCTTTTTATCAAAGTCTTGTTTCCACTTTTCTTGGCTCGACCCTGGCACCACCTCACATAGATCACGAGTTGTGCCCCTTGTAATGATAATGCGATATCCAATCAGATCCATGTTCTTATCTTGTATAGCTTCAAAAAGATAGCAACTACCATAGGCGACAACCTAGTTGATCAGATAACGTAAAGAT
Organism: Haliotis cracherodii; assembly: GCF_022045235.1. Classification (NCBI taxonomy): domain Eukaryota; kingdom Metazoa; phylum Mollusca; class Gastropoda; order Lepetellida; family Haliotidae; genus Haliotis; species Haliotis cracherodii. The sequence continues at coordinate 50,667,275 of NW_027266319.1, read as the reverse complement.
TTGCAAATTCATCCCTGACACAAAAACATAGGCAATCGTTGGGGGTTTAAACGATGATAAGGGCGTGTCACTTTCATAGGAATGAGCCAAGATGTCTGGATAAATGTGGATAAGTGTGATATATACGAGGGGTGTACAATAAGTTTTGCAGCTTGGGCATTTGTGTTTACGTAAACAATGTCAACGTGTGGCAGGTGTGACAGTAGTCATAACATCAGATTGACACGTGTCATAACACAACAATAAGTTAGATGTGATGGCTTCATTCACCTAAGGGTGGTCACAATCTTGGATTCTCTCAAACATGAACAACCCGCTGTAATAAAGTTCCTTACATGCTCCGGTTCACAAGTTGAGAATTGCACAGGCCTCCATATGTGAATGTAGATTCGAACAGTTAAATCACCCACCCTACATCCCAGACTTAGCCCCCAGTGACTATTTCCTGTTTCGGCAAATGAAATCTGCCATACGTGGAAGACATTTCCAGGATGTCGAGGACATAAAGGCTGCCACTGAGGCATGGTTAGAGGGCCAATCTGCGGATTTCTATAAAAGTGGTATTAAAAGCTTGAAGGACAAATTGAATAAGTGAATTGAAGTGAATGGAGATTATATTGAAAAATATAAGTGCAAAAGATATTCTGGGACTTGGCCTTATCTTGAAGTTGCAAAACTTATTGAACGCCCCTCGTATGTATGGATAATATCATTCTTTATCCATTGGCACGTTCATTATTTTATCCACTGAACATTGTTCTTGTAGAAGCCGCCACTACAGAAGACACTGTCCGTTGACGGTTCGAAGACTGTTACTCTCTTCACTCGGAGTCAGAAAGTCGTCTTCAGGAAGGAAGAGTTCCTCGCAGGGGACGCTGACCCCATGGAGAGAGAGTTGTCTAAAAGTCTGGACGGGGACGCAGATATTGTGAATATAGGGAGGTGAGTGACTGTAAGGGACACAGATATTGTGAATATGGTAGCAGTGAATATAGGGAGGTGAGTGACTAGGGGTTTACCTTGGTAGCAGTGAATATAGGGAGGTGAGTGACTAGGGGTTTACCTTGGTAGCAGTGAATATAGGGAGGTGAGTGACTGTAGGGGTTTACCTTGGTAGCAGTGAATATAGGGAGGTGAGTGACTAGGGGTTTACCTTGGTAGCAGTGAATATAGGGAGGTGAGTGATTGTAGGGGTTTACCTTGGTAGCAGTGAATATAGGGAGGTGAGTGATTGTAGGGGTTTACCTTGGTAGCAGTGAATATAGGGAGGTGAGTGACTAGGGGTTTACCTTGGTAGCAGTGAATATAGGGAGGTGAGTGTCTAGGGGTTTACCTTGGTAGCAGTGAATATAGGGAGGTGAGTGACTGTAGGGGTTTACCTCGGTAGCAGTGAATATAGGGAGGTGAGTGACTGTAGGGGTTTACCTTGGTAGCAGTGAATATAGGGAGGTGAGTGACTAGGGGTTTACCTTGGTAGCAGTGAATATAGGGAGGTGAGTGACTGTAGGGGTTTACCTTGGTAGCAGTGAATATAGGGAGGTGAGTGACTAGGGGTTTACCTTGGTAGCAGTGAATATAGGGAGGTGAGTGACTGTAGGGGTTTACCTTGGTAGCAGTGAATATAGGGAGGTGAGTGACTGTAGGGGTTTACCTTGGTAGCAGTGAATATAGGGAGGTGAGTGACTGTAGGGGTTTACCTTGGTAGCAGTGAATATAGGGAGGTGAGTGACTGTAGGGGTTTACCTTGGTAGCAGTGAATATAGGGAGGTGAGTGACTGTAGGGGTTTACCTTGGTAGCAGTGAATATAGGGAGGTGAGTGACTAGGGGTTTACCTCGGTAGCAGTGAATATAGGGAGGTGAGTGACTGTAGGGGTTTACCTTGGTAGCAGTGAATATAGGGAGGTGAGTGACTGTAGGGGTTTACCTTGGTAGCAGTGAATATAGGGAGGTGAGTGACTGTAGGGGTTTACCTTGGTAGCAGTGAATATAGGGAGGTGAGTGACTGTAGGGGTTTACCTTGGTAGCAGTGAATATAGGGAGGTGAGTGACTGTAGGGGTTTACCTTGGTAGCAGTGAATATAGGGAGGTGAGTGACTGTAGGGGTTTACCTTGGTAGCAGTGAATAGTCCAGGGGACCCTCAGAAAAAGATTTGGGAGTCTGAGGTATGAAAACGAGAATACCCTGACTTCCTGCTGAACAATCTCGTTAAAATCAGATCTTAGTTCTCGCTATTGCTAAACAAAGATTCGAGAAAATCCCATTAACGGTCACGTCAGAGCGAACTTTCATCCAACCAATCAGAGCGTCGCTTACCAGATCATGAAAGTGACTGTCGAAATGTGTTTTCTAACGATGCAACCACGAAATATTTAACATGGGGTATTCCGAACGACAGTGATTATATACATACAATCTAGGCCATAACTAAGCCATTCCAGAATGTTCTTCTTATCGGTTTTAATTTTTTTTAAACGAGAATATGTCAAAATATCTTTCGGAGCATAGTCGCCAGTTTGAAACTAGTGTCGTAAAGCTCGAGAAAGCTGCCTTCTGATTGGCAAATGTCGATTTCTTGTCAGTCATTTCATTGGTCGGTCAAAATTCGCGAAAAGTCGTTCAGAAGTTACCGGTACTGGGATGTCCTCAGATCTTTGTTCAGCAGTAACGAAAACTAAGATCTGATTTTAATGAGATTGTACTGCTAAACAAAGTAAAGAACTTTCTGTGTTAACACTGTTTTGGAAATGAAAGTGTTGACCATGTATGGAAGCATGCATGTCTTTGAAACATTGGACCGGTGGTGTGTGCATGTGCACCGTGCTGTGGCATTCCTCAATGTGCCACGCCAACTTGAAACATGCTGTGTTACATACTGATCATACAAGGATTAACAAGGTTGTTTTCGTTCAGAGAGACATCTTTACTGTCCGTCAGCAAGTCAATGTCAGAACACAGGATCCTGTAATGCAAGGGAGGTAATTCATGTTACACCACTGCAGTTGTATATTTATTTGTTTGTATTTTAATGCTGCACTCAGTAGTATTCAAGCTATATGATGGCGGTCTGTAAATAATGGAGTGTTCACCAGACAATCCAGTGATTAACATCATGAGCATCGATCAACGCTTTTGGAATACTAATACACCCTGCGGGCACAACAATGTTGAATCAATGTTGCAACAATGTTGTGCTTCAATATTGAAATAACATTGAATTTTGGTTGGATTAGAAAATTGATATGTCGACGATGAATCAATATTAGATATCAATGTTGAATTTTGGATGTGTATTGGTTGAATATTGAATGTGTATTGGTTGAATATTGAATGTGTATTGGTTGAATATTGGATGTGTATTGGCTGAATATTGGATGCATTGATAGATATGTATACAGCCCTGTATATAATCAGTTCAAATGGACTCACAAATTCTACTCTTATTTCTGAGTTGCACTTCCTTAGATAGTAGAATGTGCTGACTGAGGTACAGGGTCCCTCTCGTGTCAAGGGCATGCCAGTTTCGCAAAACTGGAGACCCGTACCATACATGGTTTATTCAGGCTGAAATGATGCATTTTGAGTGAGTCCAATGTCACTGTTGGTCTGTAAGGTTCCCACAGGATCATCTCCATCCTCTATGCAGAGTTACCAGACTTTAGTAGTTTCCATTCTCTCGAAATCACGATATCTCATCATTCTCCAAAGCGGTAAAGCAAACCATTTCCATACAAAACACCAGACAAGCGATTGTCCGAACAAATGAAATTTTATTTGATACTGCTTGAAAAACAATCACAAGCTTTGAGCAACACGTTGACATGGAAAGATTCAAAGTAAGACTTCAATTGAGTAAGCGCAATCCATTTCACAGTCGGATATAGGAAAAAAGTCTGTGAGCACCATTCTAAATGCCTACAGTCTTTGGTATATCCATGTTTTGGCACAATTTAGACTTCCCTCAAACAGCCTCCTGTTGTCGAGTTCTGAACACACCAAATTAATAATCTCAGTCTTCCAACAACGGGATAAAGGCTGCATTATCTCCCTTGATTCATCAGACGTCTGCTCTCTTCGTCCTGTTGACTAACTGAAGAGAGGAAGAAAAACTCTTATTAACACATAAAGATGACAGAGATGATGAATTAACTGAAGTTAAAGAATAAAATTATTATTGAACATATATCATGGCAAATACAGCTAGATTACGGAACACAGTGCAGCAACAGTTGTCGAGCTGCAACGCGGGACAGTGCAGTCAGTAACACCAAGTCCCATATCATACTTTATTACTCCTAGTGTTAGAAATAACTGCATTCCTAAATATTGTATGTGCATATGTGCAAATATCACTTCTCGCCACCAGTGTATTGTTGCAGCCATCTGGACGGCATTGTTGACATCATTTTAATCTTATTGTGACTTAAGGTCAAAATCACGTAACACTTGAAACGTCAAAGCTGAAGATTGTTGACATCATTCGACAAATTGTGGTTTTCTAGGAGAGTGGTGGTGATCACTGCATGTTTCAAAAGGGGAGCTCAAAAGGATTAAGAAATAATGGGCAATAAAGAAATTATAACATTCACATGTGTATCATACTGATTTTACGAAACTTGTGTAGCTATTCATGTATTCTATGGTAGATATGTCTGAAATCACAATGCCCCAAAATATGTCGGGAATATTCAGGTTAAATACAAGATATCCTGGCCATTTCGTTCAAATAAATTATTCAGTGTCGACATCAGTCCTGTAGTTAAGAAAAGTATTTATTATATATAATTTAATTAGCATCATTAAACCAAATGTCTATACATTTATGATATAAAGTAAATGTTTAAATCATTATTGCTTGGTAATAAACATATTTGGTGGATAGTCTATTAATATATTGATTCCAATCAACCATAAAAATATGTAGTTTAAACAAAGTCGCTGAATTTGTTTTTATGAAATGTTATTGATTTTAGATTACTTTGCAATATTGAAACTATGTCAATATTAAACATGTTATCAATAACAATAGCCCAATGTGGAATTAATATTGAAAACAATGTCGTATTTCATCTTGCTAAAGAGTGTTGAAAATAACGTAAGATTTCAACATATTTTCAAATATATAAAGGTTAGTGTTGAATCAATGGTGAAAACAATGGCAGATTTCAACATATTTTCAAATATATAAAGATTAGTGTTGAATCAATGTTGAAAACAATGGCAGATTTCAACATATTTTCAAATATATAAAGGTTAGTGTTGAATCAATGTTGAAAACAATGGCAGATTTCAACATATTTTCAAATATCGGAAGCACATTGTTAAAACAATGTGTAGGGAAAGAAGTGTAGGGAATTGATTGTAATATCTTGTTTGATAATTGGGTCAATCCAATCAATCGATTATCAAAACTAATCAGTTATCTTCATTTGCTTGTTTTTCAAAGTGATGATAAGGAAGATGGATCACACCTAATAAAAACACCCAGACACTTTAATACTCCAGCACTTCAAGTTTGATGTTATATGTTATGTTTTTAAAACATAAACCATTTTTATGAACCATTTATTATGAACCTATCAAAACTTTACTGAAAACAATTCACACAAAAATATGAATACTTTTGAACATGTTGAAAAACCATATATCCTTAAGACCTACCCCGCCCCCAAACCGGTCGGGTAGCCTAGTTGTTAAAGCGTTGCTCGTAACGCCAAAGACCCGGGTTCAATTTCCAACATGGATACAATGTGTGAAGCCCATTTCTGGTGTCTCCCCTGCCGTGGTATTGCTGGAATATTGCTAAATGCGGTGTTAAACCTCACTCACTCACTCACAAAACCAACCTCCATATTCAAGGAATGTGACTAGCCTTCACCTGATGCTAGTCATAAGGGGTGATTAATGAGTATCGGGTGGCCACAATGTGAGATGATTGTGTGTCATCCTGTCTGGCCCTGACTCCATTATTTAAAGTCCGCCTTGACATAACCATAAACTACTCCCTCATTCACAATGCTTCTAGAACACGGACAGAGTCTACTTGTCCATGTGGGTAATCATTTCAGCTGTGTATATGTATATGCATATTAATATTTCAGTTTGTGCAAGTCGGACCTTGGCGAGGACATGCTTAAACGAGCAAAGCAGCTAGTGGAAATTGTGAAGGATGAACGACTGCTCCAGGTAAGATGGGATGGTTACCATGGTCACACATAATTTCAACAACATCACAGAACCATGCATGTTATTTTCCCTAATGCTCATGTTTTGCAATTCTATCAACATGCTCAAACACCTAAAAGATCAAACACCTAAGGTTGGTGAATTACCCTTGCGTACAATGTCAGATAATTCCTAATCAGACTGAAATATTTACAAGATTTTAGTGTGAAGTTTACATGGTATACAGCTTTTCCATTGGATGAGAGGCCGGTCACATGACCATGAAGCTGATGTTCAAAAGCAGAGAAACATATTTTGACGTTCATATTTTTTACAAGACTGTGTTCCATATTCCATATTCCTGGGGAATCCCTTGGAATTTCCTGGCATGAATAATACAAACAGTGTTCGAAATAAGCGCTTGCCTGTAGGCCATATCAGGTAGATCTCTTGTCGAACCTGCGGTTTCAAACTTGTATGGGTCGATATGGCCTGCAGGAAATTTACATATCGCTTTATTTGACACGATAAGCTTGAGTTTCTGAAATGAGGGTCTGAAGAGTTTAGTCAGAGGCTCCAGCATCTGAAGTCTGTGGGTCCTGATGGCAGCCTAAACACTGAATGCAAAACAATTGTTTTTGATCCGTTGGACACTATATTGTACTCAGGGTTGTTGCATGCATTGACTGCATGATAGAATATCCTTCTACAACCCAGAGTAGGTCCCTGGTACCCCATACTGGTGGTGAGAGCAGACGCCAAGGATGAGGTTGCATCAGCTTGGTGGCTGGCATATTGCCTATATTGTGTGGGTTGTTGCCTATAGTCAATCATTGGTGTGCCTGGTTTTTGTTTGTTTGTTTGTTTGTTTGTTGTTTCACACCAAATCTTCCAGCTATACGATGGCGGTCTGTAAATAATCAAGTCTAGACCAGATAATCCAGTGATTGATATCATGAGCATCCATCTACGCAATTGGGATACCATGACATACATCAACCAAGTCAGAGATTGCTGAAGACCGATTCTAACCCAGATGTTCACAGGTTGGTCTGGCTGGTCCAGACTTGCCTATATGATACATCTGGTATATTGATGACTGGTATAAAACAACATTCACTCACTCACAGCTTGCTGGGTCCTGCAGATTCATTCATGAAGCATTCAGAATGATAACAATAATTTTTGATCCGCTGGAAATGGTTCATTTTATGATCATGGACTAATTTGAACCGAGATGTTCATATGGTTGAGAAGAAGCATATTGTCTTTCTGCCACTTGCCACCTTAGAACTTACGACCTGTTGAATGACAGAAGTTTAGTTAAGATGAACCACTATCAACTTTTCACCATATGTTTGTACTGTCTTTGCCCTCATCTCCTAAGAAAATAAGTTTATGTCATGTTCAAAATATTAGAAAATTACGTTTAGTTTAGACCTGTGAAGATCCGGGGTAGAATAGGTCTTCAGCAACCCATTCTTGCCTTAAAAAGTGACTATGCTTGTCGTAAGAGGCGACTAACAGGATCGGGTTGTCATGCTCGCTGACTTGGTTGATGCATGTCCTTGTATCCCAATTGTGTGGATAGATGCTCATGATGTCAATCACTGGATTGTCTGGTCCAGACTTGATTATTTACAGACCACAGTTATATAGCTGGAATACTGCTGAGTGCTGTGTTAAACAAGAAACGAATGAACGAACGTCAAAAATTTAGTTAACATATCTGACTTTCATAATGATATCCAAAGTTTGTCTAATTTCATAAATTGTGCAGATGAAACATGCATGTTCTAAACCACTCTCTGCCGTCCACAGGTGCAGCTGCAGGACCTGCTTGGTTGGCGAAACTACAAGAAATTTGGAGCCTTTCTCATCAGTGAAGGACGGACATCATAGGCAGGAATGTTGCTGTAGGTTAATATCTGGACATTGTTGTCATGGAAATGACCTATGCCGGGCGACATACAGACAAGGTAACATCCCATGTTGAACAACAGAAGCTCCATTCCTAGGTTACCCCATGGCCATTATGGAGAGCAGTTGTGTCCAGTTAAAGGATGAAGTGGATTAGAGGATGATCATGATCATGTTGCCATGGAGATGTGTGTCAAATGTGAGATGCAAGACACAGTTTAACTTCACGGAAACCTTTGTGGAGATTGATGTGTGTCAAAGTCAGGAATGAAATCAGGAGAAATTCACAGGATTTTGTGGCTTTGAAGATGAACCTGTGTCAATTGTTGCCAAACTTGTGATTCCTATCCCTTGAATTTTCTTTTCATGAATGTTATGTGGGTGGATAAAACTGATGTTAATACTGGGTACTTCAAGACTGAACATTTGCAGGAGGCTGTTTCACGTGTACTATAATATCAATATTGTATGATGTCATTGTTATTTTCTGGATAAGATTGCATTGGTATTAGATTGTTGGACTGTTTACCTGATGATATTATTTCTCTCCTTGTCATCTATGTAATTAGATGGGAGTTATCACCACAGAGTGCTAGGCATTAGGGCTGGGACAAGTCCAAATTTACTACCAGGGTACCCGACACCCTATAACCCCGGCCCTACCTGGATACCCGCTATAGGTCTCAGGAGTTGGGCACAAAACGTCCGAATGGGAATTGTTTTACCGCAGCCGTGGCAAAAACTATTTAGATACATGTATAAAACTATCTGATCATGCATACACAAAAGTTGATAGACCCTTTATCCTTACTCGAACATATTGAAGTCAGAACGAATGTTTGCATTCTCAGAAAGAAATGTGAACATTAGCTATACTTGTAGTGTAACCATAGAGTTTTATTGTTAATGTCATTTAACAGTAAATCACGTGACTAACCACGGGTCCGGTTAGTTGTGTGGGTACCCGGGTCTTACTCAGGACCCACCCGACCCAAGTACCCGAGTTAGCCGTCTCAGTCCTTCTTTAGACATATCAAAGGCATTAGAGAAGGTAACTGAGAATTATATATTTTAATACGAAATTATATATTTTACATTTCAACATGGGGCTTCATGTATGTCCGGATTTTGTTTCTTTGTACATGTATTTTAATCCACTTGTTAATATGGTTTAAATGCTGAATGTGAATTTTTAACATGGTCTTATTGTCCTGAATAATTTGCTCAAATGTAATATTTTTTGTTTGTTTGTTTCATATTTTATAGGACATTGACCGATTCTCTATTTCCTTCATGTTGAGTAATGTTGTCTTTTCATGAAACGGCACGGTCTGGTAGCCTAGTGGTTAAAGCGTTCGCTCGTCACGCCGAAGACCCGGGTTCGATTCCCGACATGGGTACAATGTGTAAAGCCCATTTCTGGTGTCCACCACCGTGATATTGCTGGAATATTGCTAAAAGCGGCGTAAAATCATACTCACTCACTCACTTTTCCTGAAACATATAACATTCACAAATCATATAAGAACTAGGTTTTGTAAAGTCACTTGGGTCTTTTCTGTGTTTATGCTCAGAAATATTGCTCATAGCTTAAAGAAGACATAATAAAGATCGTTTGGTTCACGTTGGAGGAAATTTATGAAAAAATTTGATAATATAATCAAATTGTGTATGAAATATCTTATGAGTTACTCTCTCTATCTCACTCTCTCTCTCTCTCATACACACACGCATACACACCACACACTTTGCATACAAGGAAGAGTATTTTAACATCAGTTACTTTGTTTAGACAAAATTGTCAGTGATTGAGCAATTGTCAACAAACATCTGTGAAGGTGACTTTTTTAATGATAGGTACTAGTCAATAAATTACACCTTCTGTTTTCTTTTAACAAATCTTTATGATACACAACAAAGTATGCATATTATAATTACTGACAGATTAATCTGTAAGTTGGTCAGGGCTCAATAGTGTTTTGGTAGTACCAAGAAGTCTGACATCAAGGTGAACAATAAATAAATCGTTTGAATTGAGATACTTGACCCTCATCTCTGTAACAGCCTATGCTTCACACAGTAAATAATAAATATGCTCTTTATTCCACAATGATGCAAAATAACATTTATACTTTAGTGGTTGCATGATTAGAAAACATATTCCGCTGACAATGTAACACAACAATATGAATATTTCATTTTCCTTTTTTGTTCGTATTGTTATCTATCATGTATACGTAGTTGTCCAATTTTCGATCACGAACATTTATACTACCTAATTTCGTTTATCCGACATACTCGTTAATCCGACATAATCAGATGCAACCAACAATGTCGGATTAACGGGACATGACTGTATTTTGTTGTTTCATTTCAGTGTAACATGGTAATGACATTCATTTTGTTTGCCCGTAGCAATAGTTCGAGAATTGTGTTTTAAACAAAGAAATTTGGCAGTGGGTAGCCTAGTGGGTAAGCGTTCACTCATCAAGTTGACGACTCAGGTTCGATTCTCTATATGGGTACTGTTACAATGTGTGAAGCCCATTTCTGGTAAAAGCGGCATAAACTCACTTTCAATTTGCACAGATATATCTGCATTTTTCTCATAATCTCCAGAAGAGGATTGTCAACAATAAACAAACCAAACTCTCCACTGGACATCATCAAAACGTTGGATTAGAATGTTTGACACTTCGTCAGCTTCTGCTCTTCATGTTCACAGCCACAATCAGTGCCAGACCTGGAGTATCTTGTAGAATCTGCCACACATTGTAATGATGGACATGTCTTGTCCAGTCAAGTTTATGTGTAAATTTGACCTCAGTGTGAAGAATTCAGGTTTAGAATGAACTCAAATCCCCGGTCTGCTCCGTTATGATTCTCAGTTTCCTAGCACCATTACACCTCATGGACCAATACCAAAAATCTGCTTGTTTTTTGTTGAGAATACTAAATTTGGTTCCAGTTATTTTTAAGAGTTATTTTCAAAGATTCTCTTTTTAATGTAGCCTATCTCCACTAATTTCTAAAAGCCACACAATTCTAAAAGCTACACAAGATCCTCTCCACATAAATGGTTTCATTTAGTACAGTGGTTTAGACATTGAAACAAATTAAAAATACATACCACCCACATAAAGTAGTAACAAACACAAATAAAGATATTTAGCTGCAGAGAGCTGCAGTGTCCATGTTTAGTATGATGTTAATGTTATTGTCATGTTCAGGGAATTTAAGTTTGAATGAAAAATATATCTTGTTGATATCATCACATGTTAAAATGTTTGTGTCTAAAGTGTATTGATTTTATGTTGTTCCTAAACAATAAAGTGGGGCATATTTATATACTATAGTTCTTTGTTTGTTTGTTTGTTTTTATTAAGTAACACTGTCATTTTATATTTTATTATTATGTGTCCTTAACATAATGGCAGCAATATGGAAACTTACTCACTCAAGGATGTTGCCCTGTGCAAATAGTTTGGGGGCCTTCAACATTTCCACTTGGGAGTTTTAATTATATATAGACTGCCTCCGTGGTCTAGTGGTAGAGCGTCTGCCCCAGGGAGCGGAAGGTCCAGGTTTCGATCCCCGGCCGCGTCATTCCAAGAGACGTTATAAGTTGGTACTTGTTGTTACCCTGTCTGGCACTTGCATTAAGGGGCTAAAAACAAGGACTGGTCGGCTCGGAGTCAGTATTCTGTGTCTGAGTGGGGTAATCATGTTAAAACTGCGGCATGGTATCTCAGTGGGCTAGCACTATAGATAGGCATCAGCCCGGACTAGTACAAGCAGCCACACACACAAACACACGTGCATGCACGTCACTATATAAGTGCAATAATCATGGACGCGACGTTAAACCCAATTTCACCTCACCCTCTAATTATATAAAGGGAGACAACTCTTAGAGCCTTGTTAACAACCTGTTTTGTTACCGAAAATACCTTGGATTGAGCCGAATAAAGAGGGACACATACAGTTTTGAAACATGTTGAATGTTTAAACATTTATAAATTCTATAGGGGATCTTGCATCCAAAGTTTAAACGTAACACAACACTCACAACTATCTCATTTAAACAAAACTATACTCAACAACAAAAGTTTATATTTTAGTGTATTTTTCAAACAAGTAAAGTTTGGTTTTCAATATTGTAGTACATGCATAGAATCAAGTCACAAAAACGCAACTGCTACAGAAAATCATGCATTCCATGCAAAAGTTGACCCAAGCAAGCCCCATGCATTTCACTACCCAAGAATGGATATAAAAACGTGTGTTAACGGGATTCCATATTGTTTAGCATCGTGCTGACAACAACCACTCAGAAAAACAACAAAATTACCAAATTATTCAACATTACGAAATGCCACGCCTGTCCGAAAATGAGCGTTTGCAAGCCATTGGTATGCTTGAAGCAGGATCGAGTCAACGTGATGTTGCAAGACAATTTAACGTCCATAGAATCACCATTTGGTGTTTATGGCAACGTTGCTAACAGACGAATGCAGTCAGAGACCATCCTCAGAGTGGCAGGCCACGCGTAACCAATAATTGACAAGACAACGCTAACTGGATTCGAACAACACACCTACGAAATCGATTCCAGCCAGCAACAGTGACTGCAAGAAGCATCCCTGGCCTTCGACGAATATCTTCACAAACCGAACGTCGCCGCCTCAGATGTGCAGGGATTGTCGCCAGAAGACCCACCAGACGTCCCATTTTGACAGGAAACCACAGTCAAGCAAGTCTACAGTGGTGCAGACAGCATCTACGCTGGACGGCCATGCAGTGGGGACAAGTTCTATTCACTGATGAGTGTCGTTTTCACCTCAGCCACAGCGATGGACGGATTCGAGTGTACCGACGTAGAGGTGAACGTTACGTCAATCATTGTGACATGAAAGAAGATCAGTTCAAGTGCGGCAGCGTTATGGTATGGGGTGGGATTACAGCAAGACACAGGACCCGTTTGATAGTGGTAGAGGGAAATCTCAGTGGATAGGGCTACCGCGACGAGATCATCGGCCCTATTGTTCTACCATTTTTGTATCGTCATGGCCAAGGCATTACCTTTCAACATGACAACGCCCGGCCTCATATTGCACGACTTGTTCCGGGTTCTCTTCAACAAAGCAACGTGAATGTCATCCCCTGGCCGGCTCGCTCCCCTGATCTCTCACCAATCAAGCGCATGTGGGATGAGATGGATCGGCGCCTTCGACGTCAACCACGTGTTCCAAAGCAGTCCAGGAACATCGAAACATGCTACAGCAGATATCACACAGGACTTTGTGCAACGCCTGGTCCATTCCATGAGACGAAGATGTGTTGCTTGCATCGCAACCAGAGGTGGACACACACGCTATTGATTTGTAAATTGACATTTTGGCATGTTCATGTGTTTTTTTTATGAAATCACGCATTTTCTGAAGTCAGTATGGCAAATTAAACCATTTGAACACTTACAGGAAGCTTTTATCTGTTGCAAACCGAAATTGTTTCAGATTTGGTAAAAAACATAACTTTGCATAAATCTTATTCAATGTCACAGGAACTTTTGTTGTTCAGTATATTAAGGCTACCAAATGTAAATTGATTTGCGGAATATTTGCATTAATCTATCACTTAAAGTTACATTACCTCCTGGGTACAAAATGAACGCAGGCAAGGGTAAAAGTACAGGACTAAATTAAGTAATCGCATGGTTGTTAAAAGTTAAGATAAGGTTTTAGTCCATAGATTAGTACTGACATTGACTATAGTTTGACATCAGTATCAGGGGCGGTAATGGCATCGCCACAATTTGCAATTTGATTTTATCCCTCGGGATGCGGGTTTTAATTATCTTAACAACCCTCGGACGAGTTTTATCCTATACATACAGCACCCCTCGGGGGAATAAACGTATCGTCCCTAATCGCATCTTCCTCGCGAACAGTGACCAAAGGGAGACCACTCGTGCCAGAGTAATTATCCATGTGTATCAGTGCATATGGGGACTTAAATGTGTCCGCTCCTATCTGGAAGAATGTTTCAGTGAAAATAGGTCATCTTTCTCTGGTATTGGTGTAGGATCTCACCAGTGTAGTGTCTCCTTAACGACCCACTGACATCTGTTAAAACCAGGACCCCGATTCACAAAGCGAGCGTACCCCTACGACTGCAGTAACTCTCATGGGTTACTCACTACGACAGTCATAAAAAGGCGACTGTGCTTGTCGTAAGAGGCGACTAACGGGATCGGGTGGTAAGGCTCGCTGACTTGGTTGAAGCATGTCATCGATCCCAATAGAGTGGATCGATGCTCATGATATCAATTACTGGATTGTCTGGTCCAGACTCGATTATTTACAGACCGCCGTCATATAGCTGGGATATTGCTGAGTGCGGCGTTAAACAACAAACAAACAAACGCAAGTAAATCTGGAGTAAGACAAGGAGAGAATATATCACCCTTGCTCTTCTCGATATTTCTCAATGATATAGAATCTGTCATACTAAAAAAACAATGCAGCGGAGTTAATATACAATGTTCCAATGAAGACGGCTGGCTGCTGTGTCTACAGTTCTTACGGTTTTTTTTATATGCTGATGATACAGACAGATTTGGAGAAAACCCTACCTTTCTCCAGAAGTCAATAAATGTATTCTATGACTATTGTATGAAATGGAAACTCGGTGTTAATATATCTAAGGCCAAAATAGTTGTTTTTGGTGGTGGAAATGTTAAGAAGAAATAAACCAAGCACGTCAATAGCCAAGTAGAAACGGTGGATTGGTATGTTTATCTCGGCATCACATTTCACAAAAATAGAACATTTGCCCATGCAGTGAAAAACTTTGGTTGAGAATGCTAAAAGGGTTTCATTTTGTTAACTAAAAGATGCTTGAACTGTTAACCTTCCGTCTTAATAGAGCATTTGATCTGATGATTGTACCTATTCTACTGTATGGGTCTGAAATATGAGGGTTTGGGTATTCTGAACTTAGAGACAGATTCCATCTAAAGCTCCTAAAATGTTCAACCCCAAACCTCATGGTATATGGTGCACTTGGGGAGAGTACCTTCAAATATCCAAATATAAAAAAATGGCCAAACAATGGCTCAATATGCAATGGAAAAAATTTAAACGTATTTAAAAAATGATGCAAACTCGACTGTTGAACGAGTGCTAAAGGAAATTTTATATCAAATATGGAGAAGCGATATTTTAGCTAATCACTATCAATTTGTTTAACAGCTTCCGCCTGTCAGGAAATATTTGTTGTGTCCAAGAGCGATTCCATATGTGAGGTTTTCAGAGAAATATGTACATATCTAAAAAATACTTATTTTGGCAAAATATGCTCTTTCCAACGCCTATTTCCTACATCCAATTTGAAAGAAATTAAATCTCTATCTAAGTTTATATTACTCATATGCTTTAAAATAAGATGCAAAGAAATCCTATCCGTCTTCTCAATTTCTAAAGTAATTTACGCATACTGTGCTTCTAATACACCCCAGCACTTGCTCGCCCGAGGCGTATAGCTATTCAGCTTCATGGAGTGTGCGCTTACCTCCGGGCCGTTAACATAATATAACCTGAATGACAACGCCAACCTATAAATCGATTACCGTCGCACTGTGTGCAGCTGCAGTGGTATCTACTCATAGCTAGGATTTGAAGAATAGCGTACCCTAAATCAAATTGAGCAGGCCAACGATTCCATTGTATAAAGGTAATCTAATTTGATTTTATCGTCTAATTGTTCTGTTTAATTACATTGTTGAATGCTAGTGAACAACATTATAGATGTATTGGCAATTTTGATATAAAATTAGAAATATGGTATAACAAGAATTTCTGTTGAGTTGATCTTAACGTTGATATTCACGTATACAGTGAGTTGTAATGCAATAATTTCAGTCAAACATAGGTTAGCAATTCCGCAACATGTCGTTAATAATAGGGAGCTCTCTTTATCCGAGTCGTTTAAGTTGTAATCACTCTTAAACTTCAATCCGTGTTTTAAAACAGCCTAGACGTGTATATCAGGGAGGAATAAAGAATATGTTAAGAATATTAATCAAGTAACCAAGATGCATAGTTCACTAAATACATTTCCAGACTACAACTTGGCAAGCCATGAAGTAGTTTGTTTGTTGTTTAACGCTGCACTCAGCAATATTCCAGCTATATGACGGCGGTCTGTGAATAATCGACTCTTGACCAGACAATCCAGTGATTGACATCATGAGCATCGATATCCACGCACTTGGGATACGATGACATGCATCAACCAAGTCAGCGAGCCTGACCACCCGATCCCGTTAGTCGCCTTTTACGACAAGCACAGTCGTCTTTTACGGCAAGCATGGATCTTCACGGATTAGTAAGGGTATGAAGTGGGGATGTGGGATGCTGTGTACTGTGGTGAGGGTGTATTACTGAGATGTGTGGTGTGACACGGCAAGTTTGTGATTTTGCGAGTAAACAGGGTTGACAGGAGTGAGTGAGTTGTAAACACTCTTGAACTTACACAACCCGTGTTTTGAAACAGCCTACCCCTGTATCAGGGGGGAATAAGTAAAGATGTGAAGTTGGGATGTGGGATGCTGTGCACTTTGATCAGTCTGTGAGAGCGGTGTCAAACAACATATAAACGCCTATTCCTATTGTTCAGCATTACATTTAATAATTCGAAAACTGAAGATTCGTTGAAAGGTATTGATTATCGAGTATGCATACGTTTAGGTAGTTTGTTTGTTTATTTGTTCATTAACGCCGCGCTCGGCAATATTTCTGCTATATGACGGCGATCTGTAAATAATCTAGTCTGGACGTGGATGCTTATGGACTTCATAAGCATCAATCCACGCAACTGAGATAGTGACCATTCCCGAATACGACGTCTTCATTTGCGAACCATGATTCCGGAATACTACGTCTTCGATATCTTCAATTCTGACCATTAGTTTCGTAGTCTATAGCTTGTGTGACTGCTCACTATACCTGTTTGCATACCGACAGCAAGCTGTCTTCGCATTCACCTTTACGTGAGACATAACGTCTGCTTACATTCGGGACGGGACGTCAAACTCTGATAATTACTTCAGTTGGTCATTTTACGTGCGCTTTACGGCTGTAAGCGTCCGTTGCACACGTTTGACTGATATTGTTTATTCACTATTAAGTATGTTGTCCTCTAATAAACTGTGCTTTCATAGTGCAATAGTTCCGTGTTTGCAGCGCTCTGGTGTGTTTATTAGGCACGCTTATTGTTTGTCTACTGCTCATATTCATCACGATAGATGAGATAACGTGCGCTTTCCGAGTAAAGCATGTGTCATACACGGAATAAAGTTGATGTTGTTGAAACATATCTACAAGGTCACACTTCCATTGTTTAAAGGTAATATGATTTTAATTAATCGTCTAGTTATATTTTTTAATTAAATAGTTTATTGTTTGCACTATATTTTTAGTGGTTTTGCTATTTGGCTATTATGCTATAAATGTGGTGTAACAAACGTTCCTGTTAAGTCGACTCAAGGTTTTTAGTCAAATATATTTTAGACACAGCGCCCAGGATTCAAATTAACCCGCATGTCTCCTTTCTGGGCTTGTATTGAATCTTAATCTCAAACAACCCGTGTTTTAGTGAGTGAGTGAGCATGGTTAAACGCCGCTTTTAGCAATATTCCAGCAATATCACGAGGGGGACACCAGAAATGGGCTCCACACATTGTATCCATGTCGGAAATCGAACCCGGGTCGTCGGCGTGACGAGCGAACGCTTTAACCATCGGGCTAACCGACCGCCCCCAAACTGTGTTTTAAGACAGACTACCGGTAGATGTGTTACAGCAAGATTTTGATGTTGTGAGTAAACAGCATTTAATATTATAAAAGTGAGTGAGTTGGGTTTTGCACAGTATTCCATTGATATCCAATGTTAGAGGAAAGCCCGGAGTGATGCAGGTCTCAGACGTTTATCACTTTGGTGATAGACATGTGCACGGGTATGGTGCTGACAGATCTAGAAATATAATTGGGGCCCCCCCACACACACACACCTCATCCCCCTCACCCTCCTCACACCCCACCGCACACACACAATGTGAAATGGTTCGTCCCTGACCCACCTTTGAACAGTGTCAGAGCATACCAGCTTAATGTGGCAGGAAGATGCAGTCCAAGACTTATGCCACTTTAGTGAAACCCACTAGCACTGATGACATGCAAAGAAACAAAATCGGAGCAAGTCTTGGATTCCTGCCCACAATTACAGGATTTTGACAGGTCAAATGGACTCAACTTTGAAATGTGGCGTCACGACCTAAAACATTTCAGGAAAATATATTCGCCCCCAGAATAAAATCTCCCCCCAATTAGGGATGCCCAAAACGTTAATTAATGAAAGACGAGTAGTCAAAATACTGTCATTTCCTGCCCAGGACACCCCTACGCGGTAAGGTCGGTGAGAAACATTTTCATCAAAGAAAACACACAGTCAAGACTGTAGATTCCCGTCGTCTAGCTACAAATTCTGTGATGTATTAAAGGTTGAAGAATTTTGAACTGAACTGAACTCAGTCAGAACTGATCGAGCGAAACCCAAAACAGAAAGAGCCGCAGGAGGACTAATAATACTTATCAGGGAAAATATAAACTACGAAGAAATTAAAATAAACTCACCAAACCTAGAAGCAAACGGCATTCAAATAATTTTAAATAACCAAAAGATAAATATCATCAATATATACCACTGGGTAGGAAAAAAAAGTCCAACCTGAGGATCTAAACAAGCTTCTCCAAATAACCAACAAATCAGCTATATTCCTAGTAGACTTTAACGCTCACCATCCCACCTGGAGCATAGATGATAAAATAGATAACCATGGCAAACTTATCTCCGAATGGATAGAAACAAACGACCTGGTACTCCTAAATAACAACCACCCCACGAGGTACGAAAAGACTAACCATATGCACCACAGATTGAGCACAAATTACTCAATGGGAAGTGCACGATGTCCCACTAGGTAGTGATCACTTCCCCATAAATATAACCATAGGAAATACAAACGTACCAATCCAAACAGATAACCAAGAACCAAAATTCGATTATAATAAAGCTAATTGGGACCAATTCCAAGATATCTGTAATAAGGCTAACTTACACGAAATAGAAAATAATGATCCAGAAACCTACTGTAAAAACCTAACAGACCATATAATAAACGCAGCTAAAACCTCCATCCCTTTCAAAACATCTAAAACAGGCAAACCCATGGTACCATGGTGGAATGGGGAAATAGAACAGACTAGACGGAAACGTAAATCAGCCTTCATTAAAGCCAAACGCGACTAAAAACATCTAAACATAGCCCACGAACTAAACCACCCGGGCCCACTTGCACAAAGCGACCTTAGCGCTAAGATGATCGTAACTCCCATACTTAAACATAGGCTTACAATAGTTGTAGTGCTAAGATCGCTTTGTGCAAGTGGGCCCTGGTCCAAAAACTAGTCAAAGTAGCCAAAAGCAGAGACTGGAAAAAAAATCTGCGAAGGTATAAATAACCGTACAGATGCCAGAACGGTCTAGCGCAAAATCAACGCCATTAGAGGCTTAAAACGACATAAAAAAACTAACATTAACAACTCAACAAACCCCGCCGAAAAGGCAAATAATCTCGCCAACCACTTTTCGGCCGTTAGCAGTAACAACAACTTCAGCCAAAAATTCCAAGATAAACTTAAAAAAGAAAAAAAAACCACAAAAGAACCAAACCATAACAATCTAGAAATAAACCAACCCTACACAATGGAGGAGCTCCTCTACGTAATCCAAAACAGGAAAAAGGGCACAGCCCCAGGATTAGACCTAACTTCTTACCAAACAATTAAATAACTCCCTTCTAAACTACTCAAGGGACTATTCAAACTATATAATCTCATCTACCTAAACGGACAGGTACCTACTCCCTGCAAACAGGCCCTAGTCATACCAATCCCTAAACCAAATAAACCAGCTAATCAAGCTAACTCATATAAACCAATATCCCTAACCTCAAACTTATGCAAAGTAGTGGAATCAATGGCTAAAAATAGATTACAATATTACCTAACCCCAAATAACATCATAAACCCAGATCAAAGCGGTTTCACTCCTGGCCGCTCAACCCTAGATAACCTCGCCCGACTAGAGCAGGATATTAAGACAGGACAACTAAATAAACAATATACATAGGCATCTTCTTAGACTTCTCTAAAGCTTTCGACATGGTATGGCACGACGGGCTAATACAAAAACTTAAAAGAATAGGACTCAAAGGTCAGATAATAAACTACATCCAGGACTTCCTAAACAATCGTAAAATAACCGTGTGTATAGACCAAACACTATCCGACCAATGTCCCCTAGAAAATGGCACTCCCCGGGGCAGTATCCTAGCTAACTCATATAGACCAATATCCCTAACTTCAAACTTATGTAAAGTAATGGAATCAATGGCTAAAAATAGATTACAACATTACTTAACCCAAAATAACATCATAAACCCAGATCAAAGTGGTTTCACTCCTGGCCGCTCAACCCTAGATAACCTCGCCCGACTAGAACAAGATATTAAGACAGGACAACTAAATAAACAATATACCACAGGCATCTTCTTAGACTTCTCTAAAGCCTTCGACATGGTATGGCACGATGGGCTAATACAAAAACTTAAAAAAATAGGACTCAAAGGTCAGATAATAAACTACATCCAGGACTTCCTAAACAATCGTAAAATAACCGTTGGTATAGACCAAACTCTATCGGACCAATGTCCCCTAGAAAAGGGCACTCCACAGGGCAGTATCCTCAGCCCCACCCTCTTCAATATAATGATAAACGATCTATTCGAGGGTCTATCCCCTAAAGTAAACACATCAAAATTCGCGGATGATGGAGCCATCTGGATCCGCACTAAAAGCATGAAAATGGCCAAAAATCTACTCCAAAAATCTCTTAATAAAATACAACAATGGGCAGACAAATGGGGCTTCTCCCTTAACTCAGAAAAAACAACAGGAATAGTATTCAAACATAAAAACATGAAACCCGCCTCCCCAATCCTCCAGCTAAACAATCAAACAATCAAATTTCAAAAACAAACCAAATTCTTAGGACTTATTTTCGATGAACATCTCACCTGGGATGCTCACATCCAAAACCTAACAACTAAATGCAGTAAAGACCTAAACACCCTAAGATGCCTAACTGGCTCTAACTGGGGAGCCTCCAAAGATACTCTTCTCTCTCTCTACATATCCCTAATTAGATCAAAACTAGACTACGGCAGCGCCATATACAACACCCTAAACAACTCTCTATCTAAAAAACTTGACTCAATACAATATCAGGCTCTCAAACTCATTACACGTACCCAACATGGTACCTCCTACACCTCACTTCAGGCCTTAACAGGAGAAATGCCACTAAGTCTACGCAGGGAACAGATAAGCTTAAATTTCTGGGCCGCGTCCCAATCAAACCCTCTCATCCAAAACTTAATAAACCAAAACATCAGCCCTAAAAACCAAGCTCTAGCTCGTAAACACCCCTTACTTACCCCAATATCCCAAAGAATAACAAACTACCTAAATGAACACCAAATTAAAAATCTTAAACAAAACTGCAAACAATCAAATATCTTCACCCCTAAACTTAAAATACCCAAAATAAACACAACACTAGCTAGCCAAATAAATAAACAAACCGACCCAAACATAGCTAAAACTACCACACTAGCATACATACACAAAAATTGGCCAAATTGGTGTCACATTTACACGGACGGATCCTCAGATCCGACCTCCAAACACACGGGTTTCGGAGTCCATACCACACAACCAACTAAAACCACACAATCCTTCCGACTCCCAAATAACCAATCAATATTCACGGCAGAACTAATGGGCATGGCCTCAGCCCTCCACAATCAAGAATAAAAAAACCACAAACAAATCCTAATACTTACTGACTCCCTAAGTGGACTACAAGCCCTCCAAAACAAAAATACCCAAAACCGACCTAAATTAATAAATCAAATACTTAAAAGCTCCAACGACCTAACTAAGGCAGGCAAACAAATAACCTTCTTGTGGATACCCGCCCACGTAGGAATATACGGTAATGAAAACGCCGATAAAGCAGCTAAACTATCCCTCAAAATCCCAGAAATAAGCTTAAACTTACCCATGTCAAAATCAGAAATTAAAAGTGTAAACAAACAAAAAATCACCAAAAAATGGCATAACCTTTATCTAAACTCAAATAGCCAAATCAAAAGAGTGCTCAGCAAACCACTAACCAAACCAGAAATTCTCCATCCATCAAAAACAATCGACAGAGTAATCACTAAACTCCAAACAGGACACACCAACCTAAATAACCACCTAAATTTTTTTAAAAAACACACTACAGGTAACTGCCCACACTGCAAACAACTAGAAACCCCAGAACACGCACTCATCCACTGCACACACTACCTAACACATCGAACCGCATTACAAACCACCCTCGATCTAAACAAGGCTCTCACTCTAGAAGCAATACTAAACCCACAAAATAAACTAGAAAACTTCAAGGCCTTAGGCGTATTCTTAATCAAAACGGAACTAATAAAACGCATCTAAAACGACAATAACCTACCAAATCAAAATCACATAAACAAACAATCATCCACCATACCCAGCTCCCTTAGTTCTCCTCCCCAACCCCATCGGCATCTATTCCAAATCTCAAAATTCCAAAATTCTATATAAGCAACCCCTAAAGCCCCCTCTTGGGTTGCACAGACCACCTTCGCCCCTTTCGGAAACACATTAAATGGCCTGGCCGGGCCCGTGTGCGAAATACGCATCAGTCGGAAAGCGCACGTTAAATCTCCAAAGTAAGTAAGTAAGTGGCAGTATCGTCAGCCCCACACGCTTCAATATAATGATAAATGATCTATTCGAGGGCCTATCCCCCAAACTAAACACATCAAAATTCGCGGATGATGGACCCCTCTCGATCCGCACTAAAAGTATCAAAATGGCCCAAAATTTACTCCAAAAATCCCTACATAAAATACAACAATGGGCAGACAAATGGGGCTTCTCCCTTAACTCAGAAAAAACAACAGGAATAGTATTTAAACATAAAAAAAACATTAAACCCGTCTCTTCAATCCTCCAGCTAAACATCCAAACAATCAAATTTCAAAAACAAACCAAATTCTTAGGACTAATTTTCGATGAACATCTCTCCTGGGATGCTCACATCCAAAACCTATCAAATAAATCAAGTAAAGACCTAAACGCGCTAAGATGCCTAACTGGCTCCAACTGGGGAGCCTCCAAAGATACTCTCCTCTAACTCTACATATCACTAATTAGATCAAAACTAGACTACGGCTGCGCCATATACAACACCCTAAACAACTCCCTATCTAAAAGACTAGACTCAATCCAATATCAGGCTCTCAAACTAATTACACGCATCCAACATGGCACCTCCTACACTTCACTTCATGCCTTAACAGGAGAAATGCCACTAAGTCTACGTAGGGAACAGCTTAGCTTAAACTTCTGGGCCGCGTCCCAATTCAACCCTCTCATCCAAAACTTAATCAACAAAATCAGTCCCCAAAACCAAGCTCTAGCTCGTAAACACCCCTTACTTACTCCAATATCCAAAAGGATAACCAACTACCTAAACGAACACCAAAAAGACAATCTTAAACAAAACTGCAAACAATCAAATATCTTCACCCCAAAACTTAAAATACCCAAAATAGACACAACACTAGATAGCACAATAAACAAACAAACCGACCCAAACATCGCTAAAACCACCACACTAGCATACATACACGAAAATTGGCCAAATTGGTGTCACATTTACACTGACTGATCTTCAGATCCGATCACCAAACACACAGGTTTCGGTGTCCATATCGCACAACCAGCTAAAACCACACAATCCCAAACAATCAATCAATATTCACGGCAGAACTAATGGGCATGGCCTCAGCCCTCCATAATCAAGAATACAAAAACCACAAACAAATCCTAATACTTACCCACTCCCTAAGTGGACTGCAAGCCCTCCAAAACAAAAACCGACCTAAATTGATAAACTAAATACTTAAAAGCTCCAACGACCTAACTAAGGCAGGCAAACAAATAACATTCTTATGGATCCCCGCCCACGTGGGAATTTACGGTAATTAAAACGCCGATAAAGCAGCTAAATTATCCCTCAAAATCCCAGAAATAAGCTTAAACTTACCCATGTCAAAATCAGAAATCAAAAGTGTAAACAAGCAAAAAATCACCAAACAATGACATAACCTATATCTAAACTCAAATAGCCAAATCAAAAAAGTACTCGGAACACCTCTAACCAAACCACAAATTCTCCATCCATCAAAAACAATCGACAGAGTAATCACTTAACTCCAAACCTGACACACTGACCTAAATAACCACCTAAATTATTTTAAAAAAAAACACACTACAGGTAACTGCCCACACTGCAAACAACTAGAAACCCCAGAACACGCACTCATCCACTGCAGCCACTACCTAACACACCGAACCGCATTACAAACCACCCTCAATCTAAATAAGGCTCTTACTCTAGAAGCTATACTAAACCCACAAAATAAACTAGAAATCTTCAAGGCCTTAGGCGTTTTCTCAATCAAAACAGATCTAATACATCGCATTTAAAAACCCTATAAACTACCAAATCAAAATCACATCAACAAACAAACAACCACCTGACCCGGTTCCCTTAGTTCTCCTCCCAAACCCCATCGGCATCTATTCCAAATCTCAAAATTCCAAAATTCTATATAAGCAACCCCTAAAGCCCCCTCCTGGTTTGCAAACACCACTTTCGCCCCTTTCGGAAACACATTAAATGGCCTGGCCAGGCCCGTGTGCGAAATACGCATCAGTAGGAAAGCGCACGTAAAATCTCCAAAGTAAGTAAGTAAGTAAGTAAGTAAGTAAGTAAGTGAACTGAACTGTCCGAAAGTTTATATCTAATATTTTGGAATTGGATACAGTGATAAAGTCTTATATCAATATGTAGACTCAAAAATATTGATTGGTTTTATGTTTCAACGGAGATATTATATTTTCTTATGAAGTATCGCGTATAAGTGTAATTTGCATGCTTTACCTTTCATTGTACCATTCTATTCTAGTGAATGTTGTAATATCAGTCAATCGGGTGAAAAAAAAGCCCAATCCTCGCTCTATTAAGGACTATGTCAATCATTTTGCAAGTTGAGATGACCCCTTTATGAATACTTTATGACAGTTTATGGAGTGAAAATCAATGCTGATTATTCATAAACGTAATGCTGCGTACTGTAAGCCCATGGCCTCTTCAGTGCTGAATAAAGATTGAAAATACATCAGTCAATCAAAGATGAAGATAACTTTATACATCAGAGTTCTTGAGAATTAGTTCATGTTTTGTTCTTAGACTAACATTTCAACCATCGATTGTGTTCACATGTAGACTCAAACTGGTATATTTAAAAAATGTATACAGACAACAACAACTGTATTAGAAACAACAAACTCTGTAGAGACTCTTGTCTCCCATCCTTTGTTTGGTATGATTATGTCTTATAATTATTTTAGGATGGAAGGTACAGTTACCAAATAAAATATGCTGAAATATCAATTCATTATGACCATATTTCATAATCTATTTTTGAAAGTAACCCTCCTTACATTAAAGATAACTATTTAAAGAATATAGTACTTAAAGACATTGCAACAAACCGAATAATCAGGGGGGGGGGGGGGGGGGGGGGGGGAGGAGAGACTTTATACTGAGGGGGGCGCGAAATATATCCGCTAGGGTGGAGATTTTATTTCAGAACAGATTCTCCCCCGGAGAATCTGTACCGGTATAAAATCTCCGGGGGGAGAGTTTATACCGGGACACCGACAATGTTCAATGAAGCTGCTTTCTCTGTGGTTTACACTTCGATGACCTCCTAACACACGCCCTGTGTCAATGTGAGTCTTTATGCATATATCGAGACATTCTGTGGTGGTACAGTTACCAAATAAAATATGCTGAAATATCAATTCATTATGACCATATTTCATAATCTATTTTTGAAAGTAACCCTCCTTACATTAAAGATAACTATTTAAAGAATATAGTACTTAAAGACATTGCAACAAACCGAATAATCAGGGGGGGGGGGGGGGGGGAGGAGAGACTTTATACTGAGGGGGGCGCGAAATATATCCGCCAGGGGGGAGATTTTATTTCAGAACAGATTCTCCCCCGGAGAATCTGTACCGGTATAAAATCTCCGGGGGGAGAGTTTATACCGGGACACCGACAATGTTCAATGAAGCTGCTTTCTCTGTGGTTTACACAACGACGACCTCCTAACACACGCCCTGTGTCAATGTGAGTCTTCATGCATGTATCGAGACATTCTGTGGTGTGACACCATCAACACCAACATAGATCCGACACTGACTTTGTCTGCAGTCTCCTGTCCTGTAGCCTCCTGTTCCAAATATCTGTGATAACCAGACTCTATGATATGTGCAACTTCACAAGAGACAGTCAATCCATGTAATATCTCTCCTCTTCCCTGTTACCTTATGACATGTTTTGTACTCTCCTGCGGAGGAATAGGCCTCCAGTGCCCAGTGCTTGTCACGTGGCCAGACTGATGAGTATCGGGGTTTACAATATGTGAGTGCGTGTCACCATGACGCAGACAGTTGCTCATCGTGAAACATTCATACATCGGTAATCATCCAAAGGGCTACCAAACCCACTGATACAGTTAAAGTGTACGAGTCTCCTTTCAAATCACAACTGAAATGCTGACCCAGACCAGCCAGATGAATATAGTTCAGATTAATAGTTTCATTTTGATGAATGCCGAATATCACAAGTGTATGCTATAACGTTTACTCGTTCATATTAATTCAATATATACGCATACGATTGTATATTATTGATATTGTTTGTGTTCAAACTGCTTGGATGTATGATGCGTATTACTTTGCACAGTTATTTCAGAGGAAATAAGAACGGTTTTATTTTATTTTAGTATCGTATTAACAGAGCAAAGTCTCTGTGTTTAAATATAAGTTCAAGTTTGACATATTTCAGTTGCCCACATACCCTCAATGATGGCTGCGGTACCCCATCCTCCAAACAACGTGGCCAGTCGGCGAGAGGCCACGGCAGTGGCCCACCTTCCACCAAGGCTGGCTGCAGCAAACGACCCTCAAAACAACGTGGCCAGCTGGCGAGAGGCTACCGCCGTTGCCGCCATCCCTCCACGACGCAGTATCCGGGCGGTGGACAGTGGTCAAGCATCACAACTAGTGGCGTCATAAAGCGACGCCTTGATGATCCTCTGTGAAGGACTCTTTAAGAATCCTAATAACATTTCTCCTACAACTTCCTTCCCTATACAATATTGTACGCGTATATCTACGTATGTAACTACTGTTTCTTTATCTCTCAGAAAGACATGTGAACACAACAGCATCAACTGTGTATAGATGTGAAGTGTTGTAAACCAAGAGCGTTGTGCTACTGTAGATGACATCACAATCCACTCTGTGAGTGTAAGAATTCAATCAAGATCATTTGTTGATTTAACACATGGAATAAAGCTTTGATAACTTTCTGTCACTGAATCGCCATTTATCATACATATATTTCCCACGAGTCGTTATACCAGATTAGAAACCTCTGAGACTGGAGTCAGCCAGGAAGGGTTCATGAACGACCTTATAAAATCTAAAGGAAGGGGACGTTTTGTACACAACACGGATTAACTCGGATTGGGTAATATGCCACAGTTCAGAAGCGATGACAACAAAAACTTAATTACTAGACATGTATGGGGTACGTGGGTATCGGACACTTTGACCCTGAACCACTACAGTTAATGAAACATCATCCGTATCAAGTCAGATCATCATAAGTGATTAATAGTACCTCTTTCTAAAAACACTCCCATACCACCCATCCTAACAACCCAATCCTTATGGTACTCGCTCCCTCAGACTGGGGTACTGAATACTCTTACAACTAGGTATAGCAACATGTGTATATGAGCAACAGCTAATGTGTTGTGAATGGGTATAATCAGGGCACAGTATAGTAGTAATTTATCTATGCTCACAACCTCAAAAACTTTTTTTTTAGAATTATGCCCAATCAAGTATAGTAACGAGTTATCTATTGTTAATATATTGGTTATGAAACTTTGAGTAGCCGAGGTTACCACATGTCAAAAAAACAGTGTTGACTAGATTCAACCAGATTTAACCAGTGTTAATCAAACATAACTTAGGACAGTATCAGAAATAAAACACAATCGTAGATATATAATAGCCATGTGTATTGCTATGACACAATTATGAGATATTAACAAGTGGTTTATTTCTTGAAAAAGCTGCCATGTCTCTTTTCTAGTTAATGCATGTACAACGACCAGAAACTTCACAACAACAAAGATGCAAAATCATCATCAAAGTTGCATCAATTGTTCAACATAATTTAAAACATTAAATTAATGAGTTTATTTCTCATAGGTGTGTGTTATAGCAATACGCCTGGCTTTAGTCTTTCACCCTCTCCTGGCAGTCATTTTGTAGGTTGATGCGTTATATTTCCGGTACTGCCCTAAATTATTCTTGGTTAACACAGGTGGGATCTTGTCAACCCTGGTTGCCAGAACACACGTCCTGCGGATGCGGGTGACCATAGTATTTTCCGCGAGCTTCATCTACCAGCATTGTGCATGGAGAATGCTTTTCTCGGTTCGTGAATTGTCTACCTTTATAATGACTTCAGTCAGCACAGCACACCCAGGGGGGCCAGGCTGAGGTGACTTCTCTTTCAAGTAGAACTACCTAATTTTAGTAATTTATCTATGTGCACAACCTCAAAACTTTTTTTTTTTCAAATGATGGCCAATCAAGTATAGTAACGAGTTATCTATTGTTAAAACCCTTTAGCTTTCATTTCAAAGTTGATCAATTCATGCGCGCAGTGGTATTTTTAGATGGGGAAAACCATGTCTGACGGTACGGAAGTGAGTGAGTGAGTTGGTTTTAACGCCGCTTTTGACAGTATTCCAGTTATATCACGGCATGTCAGCTTAATGTGGGAGGAAAGCCCGAAGTAATACAGGTCTCAGACGTTTACCTCTTTGGTGAGAACCCACGAGCACGGGTATGGTGCTGACAAACCTGGAAACATAATCGGGGCGAACCGTGATTCGAACCCACAGTCATAGGTTTCTGGCGTGCCCAAGGGACGCAACCCTGCACAGCGAATCGCGGCGCCTTAGACGACTGGGCCACCCGTGCCCCCGACGGTACGGAAGACAAACAGAATGTGTTATATTTAGCTAAAGTCCGGCTATATTGCACAGCTCCAGATAACTTTTTGAGCAATTGAGTTTTTACTCGAGGGTTTCTATTTTAATTCGGTTATTATATTTTTCATTGGGTAACCAATATTTTTACGCTCATCTATTTACTACTCCATTGTTTTTTCCCCAGAATAAGTGAACATTTTAAGATTTAAAAAATAATAATAATGTTTTAAATGTATATAACTATTCTAAATATATAGGCTTGACCCGGAGAGTAAATTCGCTCATAATTGCATTTCGGATAATAGCTCCTTTGTACGCATGCTGAAAAAACTTCAGTGGGTATTTACGCTAGCTGTTTTTATACATTTGAGTTCTCTATTTAATGCATGAGTTTTTGTACACAAGTTAATTGAAAGTATTTGGGTTTTGAATATTTTGGGGGAGTATTTTACGCAAATGTGTGCTGATCAATAGCTCTGACATTACCAAGAACAAATGATTATTTACAGTGATTTCGGACATAGTGTCATTGTTTCAACATAATTAGTTTGCCATTTTTAGCTCAGTATTCGAACTATCCTACTTTGATTTGTATTTAACTCATATAATGTCATGCTTCAAGTACCTCATCATAAGTCAATTCTCCCTCAAGAGAAAAGATATATCATCATCATCATCATCATCATCTAGTCTTGGCACATAGGTATCAGAGAATAGCCTTTCTAAATCAATTTGTGTGCACTCTTCAGTTAAATACTATTTATAGTAGTCTCTTACCTCTTGAATTATTGTATGCTTTGTAATGGTCTTGGTGCTACGCGGAAAAATACTGGCTATGGGCAAAATATGTTTGGATTGACTTTCGTCAGTCGTAGCATGTTTTCGCTGTTCACTTCCTGCAAGATTGTGGTGGCATGCAAATGTGGTTTGTTCTAGCCCAAAAAGTGTTGTTGCGCATGTACGTCATGTTGCTATGTTTCGGTGTGTCTCACGTGGTTGTGCTTTTGCGATTTTCCTATCTTTTTACAAAATTCTCTGCAGTACCTAATTCTGTCCACACAAATCAATCCCAATCTATGCAGATTTACTACTTTTGCGATTTTTGTGTGTGTGCAGAGTATATGACATGCCATATTCAATAACTTGTACGAATATGTATTTACGGTACTATGACAAACAGAACCATGTATCACATGTTAAACAGATGAATAGCACTAACATGTGAATCATGTCATGTGAGGACACCCTTGGACACACAGAGCTGGTGTAATGTGTCCCTATTCTTAAATGCGTAGCGAACATTGGGGGCCAGGTTCTGCATCTAGAATGGAGCTACTCTCTCACTTCCATGACTTACATGTCTCGAGGTGAACTTTTGGTGACCTCCATATGAGACTTTAACACCCCCGTTAATCTCATATAGTCGGACATTTCGTCAACAGTCGATCCCAAAGTGGATGCATTTATGAGATGTATTTGCAAACAACGAGGGAGTGAGTGAGTGAGTGAGTTAGGGTTTACGCCGCTTTTAGCAATATTCAAGCAATATCTCAGAAATGGGCTTAACACATTGTACCCATGTGGGGCAAACGATGAATTGTGACAAGTGATTAATAAATATGTTGGCTAATAATTTTAGCTTAATATATCTGATTGAACATTGAACATAAAATAGTTGACTATACAAATTAAAGTAATAATAGTTAGTGGCCTCTTACGACAAGCACAGTCGCCTTTTACGGCAAACGGTGTTGTTTGTGATTTTTGAGAGTAAACAGGGTTGAACGTTGTAGGAGTGAGTTAGTTGTAAACACTCTTGAAGTTACACAACCCGTGTTTTAACACAGCCTACCCGTGTATATCAGGGAGGAATAAGTAAGGCTATGAAGTGGGGATATGTGATGCTGTGTACTTTGATCAGTCTGTGAGAACGGTGTTAAGCAACATATACTCAACAACAAAAGTTCCTGTGACACCAATATTTTAGTGCATTTTTCAAACAAGTAAAGTTTGGTATTCAATATTGTAGTACATGTATGGAATCAAGTTACAAAAACGCAGCTGCTACAGAAAAGCATGCATTCCATGCAAAAGTCGACTTTTATTCAAGCACCATGCATTTCACTACACAAGAATGTATAGAGTATAAAAACGTGCGTTAACGGGATTCCATATGCATTGTTTAGCATCGTGCTGACAACAACAACTCAGAAAAACAACAAAATTACGCAATTATTCAACATTACGAAATGCCACGCCTGTCCGAAAATGAGCGTTTGCAAGCCATTGGTATGCTTGAAGCAGGATCGAGTCAACGTGATATTGCAAGACAATTTAACGTCCATAGAAACATCATTTGGTGTTTATGGAAACGTTGGTAACAGACGAATGCAGTCAGAGACCATCCTCGGAGTGGCAGGCCACGCGTAACCAATAATCGACAAGACAACTGGATTCGATCAACACACCTACGAAATCGATTCCAGCCAGCAACAGTGACTACCAGAAGCATCCCTGGCCTTCGACGGATATCCTCACAAACCGTACGTCGCCGCCTCAGATGTGCAGGCATTGCCACCAGAAGACCAGCCAGACGTCCCATTTTAGCAGGAAACCATCGTCAAGCACGTCTACAATGGTGCAGACAGCATCTACGCTTGACGGCTTTGCAGTGGGGACAAGTTCTGTTCACTGACGAGTCTAATTTTCACCTCAGCCACAGCGATGGGCTGATTAGAGTGTACCGACTTCGAGGTGAACGTTACTTTACAGCAAGACAGAGGACCCGTTTGATAGTGGTAGAGGGAAGTCTCAATGGACAGCTCTACCGCGACGAGATCATCGGCCCTATTGTTCTACCGTTTTTGCGTCGTCATGGCCCAGGAATTACCTTTCAACATGACAACGCCCGGCCTCATATTTACGCGTCACTTGTTCAGGATTCTCTTCAACAAAACAACACGAATGTCATCCCCTGGCCGGCACGCTCCCCTGATCTCTCACCAATCGAGCACATATGGGATGAGATGGATCGGACAGACACTCCAGCAACTTCGAAACATGCTCCAGCAGATATGGAAAGATATCCCACAGGACTTTGTGCGACGCCTGGTCCATTGCATGAGACGAAGATGTGTTGCTTGCATCGCAACCAGAGGTAGACACAAACGCTATTGATTTGTAAATTGACATTTTGATATGTTCATGATTTATAATGAAATCACGCATTTTCTGAAGTCAGTATGGCAAATTAAACATTTGAACACTTACATGAGTCTTTTATCTGTTTCAGATTTGGTAAAAATCAAAACTTTGCATTAAATCTTATTCAATGTCACAGGAACTTTTGTTGTTTAGTATGTTAAGGCTACCAAATGTAAATTGATTTGCGGAATATTTGCATTAATCTATCACTTAAAGTTACATTACCTCCTGGGTACAAAATGAACAGTATCAGTGGCGGCAATGGCATCGCCACCATTTGCAATTTGAGTTAATCCCTTGGGATGCGGGTTTTAGATATCATAACAACTCTCGGACGTGTTTTATTCTATACATACAGCACCCCACGGGGGAATAAGCGTATCGTCCCTAATCTCATCTTCCTCACGACCAGTGACCAAAGGGAGACCCACTCGTGCCAGAATGTTTCAGTGAAAATAGGTCATCTTTCTCTGGTATTGGTGCAGGATCTCTCCAGTGTAGTGTCATCAGTCCAACCTTGTTCAACGTTATGATCAATTATGTTTACGTAGGCGCCTCACGCGTTGCTGATGATAGTGTCACTGAAGATGTTTCAGATTTTTAAAGTTCGCCCAGGGATCCGTTCAGAAAAGTGTAAACGTCATAGAGAACACGGTAATTCATTCCTCGGAAAATTCTACCTGATACAACATTACATCTTGTAAACAACGTATTACAATTTCGACAAGAAATTAAATCCCCTAGAGTATATCTTCACAGACGAGTCAATTGGCCAACACATATAATTTTAATTAACATATGTAATAAGATTGTCAACCCTTTGAAGAGCATCTAAATAGGCGCTTGCTATTATTTTCGTGCTTGCTATTATTTTGCCTGGACATGATAATGGTTGTCACATATTATTAAATACTTCAAGCAGAAGTCGAGTAAATTAGACAGAAGTTTAAAGCCTGATGGGTATGTACAGGAGCATGTCCAACATCAGCTGCATCAGTTCTCGCAGAAGCTGAGAAGCTGCTTTGAGATATGACCTAAAATGTATATAAACTACCATCTTGCTGCTGATATGTTCAGTGATTGAGTATGCTCATCCAACAAACGATCCAAATGCGTCTCCTTAACGACCCACTGACAT
Organism: Haliotis cracherodii; assembly: GCF_022045235.1. Classification (NCBI taxonomy): domain Eukaryota; kingdom Metazoa; phylum Mollusca; class Gastropoda; order Lepetellida; family Haliotidae; genus Haliotis; species Haliotis cracherodii. The sequence goes on along the minus strand of NW_027266319.1, from coordinate 50,633,416 downwards.
CTGTTAAAACCAGGGTTCCGATTCACACCATACTCACTACGACAGTCATAAAAAGGCAACTATGCTTGTCGTAAGAGACGACTAACGGGATCGGGTGGTAAGGCTCGCTGACTTGGTTGAAGCATGTGATCGATCCCAATAGAGTGGATCGATGCTCATGATATCAATTACTGGATTGTCTGGTCCAGACTTGATTATTTACAGACCGCCGTCATATAGCTGGAATATTGCTGTGTGCGGCGTAAAACAACAAACCAACCAAGACAACCAACGTAGCACTACACCGGCTTTGTAGAACAGGGCCCCTGGCCTGCGACTGAAATGAGTAACAGAGTCCAAATGTTCGTTAATAAATGACTTCTTGGAAATAAATGAAATGTAATCGCCAGCAGTCCGGAAGCACTATTCTCAAATAAATAACATTGTTTTATGCATATATAGAAAAAGTAAAAAGAAAAAACTTGCTGAAGACTTTACTAAAGCATTTGATAATGTATGGAGAGTGGGGTTCTGGTATAAATTATTAAGAAGTTGAAAAACAGGTAAATTCATTACACTGGTCCAAAATGTGCTCGATAACATTAAATGGTGTGTACTTATCAATAATTATATTACGGACATTTTGCAAGTAAATCTGGAGTAAGACAAGGAGAGAATATATCACCCTTGCTCTTCTCGATATTTCTCAATGATATAGAATCTGTCATAGTAAAAAAACAAGGCAGCGGAGTTAATATACTATGTTCCAATGAGGACGGCTGGCTGCTGTGTCTACAGTTCTTACGGTTTTTTTATATGCTGATCATACAGTCAGATTTGGAGAAAACCCTACCTTTCTCCAGAAGTCAATAAATGTATTCTATGACTTTTGTATGAAATGGAAACTCGGTGTTAATATATCTCAGGCCAAAATAGTTGTTTTTGGTGGTGGAAATGTTAAGAAAAATAAACCAAGCAAGGCAATAGCCAAATTAGAAACGGCATCACATTTCACAAAAATAGAAAATTTACCCACGCAGTTAAAGCTTTGGTTGAGAATGCTAAAAGGGCTTCATTTTGTTAACTAAGAGATGCTAGGACTGTTAACCTTCCAATCGATTGTCTGATTAAAGCATTTGATCTGATGATTGTACCTATTCTACTGTATGGGTCTGAAATATGAGGGTTTGGGTATTCTGAAGTTATAGACAGAGTACATATAAAGTTCCTTAACCTTGCCTCTTGGCTAAAATTTTCAAACCAAAACTTCATGGTATATGCTGTACTAGGGAGAGAGCCTTCAAATATCCAAATATAAAAAAGAATGGCCAAATACTGGCTTAATATTCAATAGAAAGTAACTCGATTTTTATTATGATCGTGATGCAAACTCGACTGTTTATAGTATATATTTTATAAAAAATGGAGAAGCGATATTTTAGCTAATCACTATCAATTTGTTAAACAGCTTCCGCCTGTCAGGAAATATTTGCTGTGTCCAAGAGCGATTCCATACCCTATTTTATGATACATAATGACTATGATAATCTACCTGATGAAACAGGCCGTTGGCATGGGATCCCTAGAGAGCAAAGAACTTGTACATTATGTAAACCACCAGGAATTGATGTTATAGGTTTTTGATGTGAGGTTTTCAGAGAAATATGTACATATCTAAAAAATACTTATGCTGGCAAAATAGGCTCTTTCCAACGCCTATTTTGTACATCCAATTTGAAAGAAATAAAATCTCTATCTAAGTTTATATTAATCATAAACAACAGATGATAGAGGTCTCAGATACAAGTGCACTCAGTTCTTAACTGATTAAGTCTGTAAACATGCACACTCACCACTATTTCCTTGTATCGTGAGTGTTTCTGCTTGTCGGTTGACATGCGGGGACGATCCGCTCGCATAATATTTTAACAATTGAGATGAGTGTACCACGTCATAATGACCTACTTACTTCCTTACTTTTGAGAATTAACGTCCGCCATCCGAATGATGCGAATTGATTGCGTGATGAGATGAACTTCAATCCAGTTGAACAAGCCTACGATTCCATTATATAAAGGTAATCTAATTTGAATTTATCGTCTAATTGTTCTGTTTAATTACATTGTTGAACGCTACAACAAAATTATAAATGTATTGGTTATTTTGATATAAAATTAGAAATTTGGTTGATCTTAACGTTGATATTCACGTATACAGTGAGTTGTTATGCAATAATTTCAGTCAAACATAGTTTAGCAATTCCGCAACATGTCGCAAATAATAGGGAGCTCTCTTTATCCGAGTCGTTTAAGTTGTAATCACTCTTAAACTTACACAATCCGTGTTTTAAAACAGCCTAGACGTGTATATCAGGGAGGAATAAAGAATATGTTAAAAATATTAATCAAGTAACCAGGATGCAAAGCTCACAAAATACATTTCCAGACTACAACTTGGCAAGCCATGTAGCAGTTTGTTTGTTTGTTGTTTAACGCTGCACTCAGCAATATTCCAGCTATATGACGGCGGTCTGTAAATAATCTAGTCTGGACCTGACAATGGCCATTTGATAAGTATAAGCCTTTAAAACTAAACATGTTCTGAGCTTTTGTGACACCACCACCCGTGGAGGTATAAAAGCATGCATACATAGGAGACTACAATCCTTAAAGTTTTCATTACACCTGAAGAGCCGTTGAACGGCGAAAGATCTTGTGTGGATAAAGGAGTTTTGACAAGCACGAATATCTTGACTCTGTTTTTTTGGTATATTTAATACTTATACACCTGAATATGTGAGTGCGTGTCACCATGACGCAGACAGTTGCTCATTGTGAAACATTTATACATCGGTAATCATCCAAAGGGCTACCAAACCCACTGATACAGTTAAAGTGTACGAGTCTCCTTTCAAATCACATCTGAAATGCTGACCCAGATCATCTCAAAGAATATTGTTTAGATTAATAGTTTCATTTTGATGAAAGACGAAAATAACAAGTGTATGCTGTAGCGTTTGCTCGTTCATATTAATTCAGTACACACACGATTGTGTATTATTAGGGCTCCAAGCCGAAAGGCTGGAAGCCCTATTGTAATCGTTCGATTTATTATTAGGGCTCCCTGCCTACAAGGCAAGAGCCCTATTGTTATTGTTCGATTTATTATTATTATTTATTATTATTATTATTATTATTATTCCGCCGATTTTTGTTCCAATCCTAACTCCAAAACTACTGCTCAGAATTTCTTGAAAATTTCCACAAAGATAGCTTAGCTACTGAAGTTATATCCACAAAAATCTCAAGACTCTAGACTCAAAGACTAAGGGCAGATAACTCAAAACAACTTTAAAAATCGCAATTTCAACAGCTCATATCTCCGTCAAGAAAGCTCCAAAGACTTCCAAAGTTCTTGAACAGGTGCGGAATCAGATGGCCAACAAATTCTTTACACATCTAATGTAGCGAAATTGCTTCGTTTGTCCTCCAGATCGGATTAAGTGTTTTTGCACTGTTTTTTACCAAGTTTCTCAGTACTTGACTCCCAAAATCTCCTCAGCTCAAACTACCAGCTCAAAAGCTTCCAAACTCTCCATACTTTGGCTCCAAGTACCATACTAACAACTTCAAAGAAAACATCTATTTATGTCAAATGTGATATATTTTCCTGATAGCACTTGACCTGGCGATTCCAGAACACCAAACCGTTTGTCTGTAGCTCAATGGACAACGGAGCTACAGCTGTTTAGATATGGCACTCTTTGGCCCCAGTCCATAAACTTGCCATATAGCACAACTCGAAACACTAATATTTCGACTAATACTGGCCCGATTTCGCCCAAATTTCGTGTGTATGTAAACTGAGCCTGTTCATAGTCATGCCTAATTGTAGCCACGTCGTTTTGAAGGATGGGAAGAGAAAAATGTGAACAGAATTCATCTATAACAGCAAATTTTTTGACCTATTGTACCTCACCATATCATCCACTAAATGTCAGACTAGTCACGCTTTAGTATTTAAATATGCAGTTCGATTATGAAATGCTTTCACAAAATTCCACGTTTTACATACAGCAAACTGTGATCTGACTGTGAAAATGTCATTTTGTGGGGAAAACAATCAGATTTTACGACACTTCAAACTTGTTCAGAGACTGAAAGAAGCGTCCTTGCTCTTGACGCTGTATTCGGTAAATCTGTGGTATATGTTTGTGGATTTCATAAACAAGTACGTGGGCTTTGTGTATAAATTTCAGCGAACTGCTATTGTGTTCATCCGCTGTGGAGTGCCGAGATCAGTTGTCAGTGTACATTCTGCTGGTGAACAACGCAAGAAGAAACGGACCATAGAAATCTATTTTTGAAGCAGTGAAAGAAGCTGCAGTAATATATCGGAATAAGCCCCGTTCACAGCATTTCAATCTACTTAGAACACTGATAACGTCTTCGCAACGGACTTCTCCAATAGGCATACTTATTTCTTGAAGTAGTACCGACACGGTGATGTTTGAGATGTAATGTTGTGCCCTGTTTCCTGGTAAACTGCAACTGTGTTCTATGGCTATGGTTTTTGGATTACAGCTTAGCTACTACTGGTCCGATTTCGACCAAATTTCGTGCGTGTTGCTTGCACATACAACATACATACTTGATAACAACATACTTGAACCTATTGTACCTCAGCAGATCATCCAATAACTGTCAGACTAGGCACTTTTTAGTATTTACTCATCCGAATCATACATTCACCAAACTGTGATCTGACATGTTTTGAAAATGTTTTTTTGGGAGAAGGAGGACAAAGCGATTTTATGACGTTTCCAACTGGTTGATTAAAGACACTGAAAGAAGCAGCTGTAAAAATTTCAAACAAACCCTGTTCTGTGATTCTGTGTCCTATTCCCTGGTGAACTGCAACTGTGTTATTCCTATGGTTTACCGATTTCACTAGCGGCAGAGAGACATACTTACTTATCTATAGAAAGCATGTGCGTACAACATGTCAACATGCTGATTTGGCCATGTCCGAAGGTGGTATTCTCGGCAGTGATGCAGGGTCGTGCATCGATGGTATAGCCCAATGGACAAATAAACTTCGAACATATTGTGTATAACCACCCAAACCCTGCTTCAGCCGGCACTGACAAGGTGTATTTCGTGGCAAGGGCCAGCCAGCCACTGTAACACTATAGCCAGACTGCAGTAACGCTATATCGCGGTGATTGACCTATTTGTACCAGTCAATGCACTCAGTAAACTGCATTGTTCCCCAGGTCTTTTGTTTGCGTTTGACCCCATCGCCTTTCTCGGTTAATACAATCTGTGAACACATGATCCATAACCACCTAAATACTAATTGCTTCAATGGGCACTCAGGATAGATGATATGTATAAGAGTGTACAGTAGTGCTTATATCATTCCCGATACCGGAAGTGACTTATGAGTCAACTGGGATAATTGTCTTAAAAGTAATGACCTTGAGCCATTAAAAACTCATTTTCATTGGTTAAGTTCTCTGAATAACCAAAGTGAGATATTGTGAAATGCACTACCATGAATGTAAACAAGCATCAACACTTATATTTGATATCGCTTGGAGCCCGCATCGTTGCTTGCAACTATATTTTATTATTATTAGGGCTCCAAGCCGAAAGGCTGGAAACCCTATTGTAATCGTTCGATTTATTATTTATTATTATTATTATTTATTATTCCGCCGATTTTTGTACCAGCGCTAGCACAATAACCACTGGCCCGATTTTGTTCAAATGTTGTGTGTGTATGGAGACCTTTGAGTACTAGATTCCCCTAAAAACACAAGGCCATAGGCCCAAAGGACAAGGGCAGATAACTGAAAAACAAGTATTTTTGGACGATATATTTTGCCCTGCTGCTCCACAACCGTTTGTCCATTTACTTTCAAACCTTGTATGTATCTGCTGCTTCAGTTCCTTGACATTGTTTGTTCTTTGACTTTGGTCATTGGTCACATGGTTTGGCAGCCATATTGGATTAAAGGTTTTTACAGGTTTTTTGGGGGTACCTGTCTTCAAATACTATCTCCTCTGAATCCACTGCATGAAATGCTTTCAAACTTTCTGAGAATTGTCTCCATACAGAACACAACAAATAGGCATAGCCGTTTTTGGATATCTTTTTTAGTTGCGGCCATATTGAATTTAAGGTTTTCACAGGGTTTTTTGGGTACCTGTCTTCAAATACTATCTCCTCTGAATCCACTGCATGAAATGCTTTCAATCTTTCTGAGAATTGTCTCCATACAGAACACAACAAATAGGCATAGCCGTTTTTGGATATCTTTCTTGGTGACGGCGCTACTGGATTTTGATTTTGATGATTTCCTTCACCGAATATTTACTTTATACAAAGATCATATCTTGTAAGGTTCTCCACAGAAACCAGTGAAAGTTCACATGAAGTTAGTCGGACATATGTACATCATATTTTGTTCTTGGTTGCATGCTAAAAGTAAAACCGCTTGGTGGTAATATTGACAAAATACTGAATACATCGCTCAGAAAACCTAGGGTTATTTCCCTTTGACCGTCAAGTGTCTTTTGCAGTATGTATACTACCCTTGAAGATGAGGGTTAGAATTGGTCTTCAGCAACCCATGCTTGTCTTAAGAGGCGATTATCGGGATTCGAACATTGTCTTGGTGGTAATGGGTTTAGAACACACTGGTTAACTCTGGCACACACCAATTTCGTAGCGGTGATGTCCTGCAAACAGTGACTATCATTTGCATGAGTTGGTACAAGCAAACCATATGCGGATTCGAACATGGTCGATGTCAAACATGGGTTAAGAACACACTGGGACATATGTGGTGATGTCTGACAAGCGGTTCATTACATTTGACGGCGTTGGTACAGGCAAACCATTTGAGGATTCGAACATGGTCGAAGTCAAACATGGGTTAAGAACACACTGGGACACATGTGGGGATGTCTGACAAGCGGTTCATTACATTTGACGGCGTTGGTACAGGCAAACCATTTGAGGATTCGAACATGGTCGAAGTCAAACATGGGTTAAGAACCCACTGGCACACATGTGGGGATGTCTGACAAGCAGTTCATTACATTTGACGGCGTTGGTACAGGCAAACCATATCAGGATTCGAACATGGACGAGGTCGGAAACAGGTTTAGCACTTTATCTCAGCAATACGACATAAACCAGGGGCCCCGACGAACTCAGAACGCTCATCCATTTGACTGGAGCTCAACTGACAAAGACGTTACAGCCTGTTAAAGAGTCACCAAGCCGAAAAGCTGAAGAGTCCCAGTGCTATCGTTGGATTTAATATTATTATTATTCCGCCGAATTTTGTACCAGAGCTAGCATAATAACCACTGTCTCGATTCCGTTCAAATTTTGTATGTGTATCCAGATACTTATGTACCAGATACCACACAAATTCCAAGGCCGTAGGCCCAAAGACCAAGGGCAGATAACTGAAAAATAAACAATTTTTAAAGCTATATTTAGCCCTATTGCTTCACAACCGCTTGTCCAATTACTTTCAAACTTTAGATGTGTCTGCTGCTTTGGATGCTTGACATTTTATGTTCTTTGACTTTGGTCATTGGTCACGCGGTTTGGCAGCCATATTGGATTCAAGGTTTTCACAGTGTCTTTTGGGTACCTGTTTTTAAATGCATACTCTTCTGAATCCATTGCATGAAATGTTTTCAAACTTTCTGAGAATGGTCAGAATATGGTCATACATAGCACATCAAACTCTGTTAGCCGATTTTGGATATCTTTTATATCGACGGACCCATTGGATTTTGATTTTGATCATTTTTTTCACCGAAACTTTACTTTGAAGATCATATCTTTTAAGGTTCTCCACAGAAACTATTGAAAGTTTTCATGAAGTTAGTGTGCCATATGCATCTTATTGTTTGTTCTTGGTTGCATGCTAAAAGTAACACCTTTGTTGGTTATATTTGATTAATATTTGGGACACCCCTGGAACACGCCAATTTCGTTGTGGCGATTTCCGGTAACTATTTTGTTACGGAATTGGTTCAAGCAAACCCTTAATGGATTCGAACATGTCCGAGGTCAAAAATGGGGTAAGAACAGACTTGGACACCCCGGCACACGACAATTTTGTAGCGGTGATACCCTACAAGTGGTGCCTACATTTGAGGGATTTGGTACAAGGAAACCCTTTGAGGATTCGAACATGGACGTTTGTGCACAGTATAGCTTGGAGCCCGCCATTGCTGCTTTGCAGCTATATTTATTATTTATTATTATTCCGCCGATTTTTGTACCAGCGCTAGCAAAATAACCACTGGCCCGATTTTGTTCAAATTTTGTGTGTGTGTGGAAACCGTTGAGTACTAGATTCCGCCAAAAACCCAAGGCCGTAGGCCCAAAGGCCAAGGGTAGGTAACTGAAAAACAAGTAATTTTTGACAATATATTTTGCCCTGCTGCTCCACAACCGTTTGTCCGTTTACTTTCAAACCTTGCATGTATCTGCTGCTTCTGTTCCTTGACATTTTTTGTTCTTTGACTTTGGTCATTGATTACGTGGTTTGTCAGCCATATTGGATTCAAAGTTTTTACAGGGTTTTGGGGGTACCTGTCTTCAAATACTATCTCCTCTGAATCCACTGCATGAAATGCTTTCAAACTTTCTGAGAATTGTCTCCATACAGAACACAACAAATAGGCATAGCCGTTTTTGGATATCTTTTTTAGTTGCAGCCATATTGGATTTAAGGTTTTCACAGGGTTTTTTGGGTACCTGTCTTCAAATACTATCTCCTCTGAATCCACTGCATGAAATGCTTTCAATCTTTCTGAGAATTGTCTCCATACAAAACACAACAAATAGGCATAGCCGTTTTTGGATACCTTTCTTGGTGACGGCGCTACTGGATTTTGATTTTGATGATTTCTTTCACCAAATATTTACTTTATACAAAGATCATATCTTGTAAGGTTCTCCACAGAAACCATTGAAAGTTCACATGAAGTTAGTCGGACATATGTACATCATATTTTGTTCTTGGTTGCATGCTAAAAGTAACACCACCTGGTGGTAATATTGACAAAAATACCGAATACATCGCTCAGAAAACCTAGGGTTATTTCCCTTTGACCGTCAAGTGTCTTTTGCAGTATGTATACTACCCTTGAAGATGAGGGTTAGAATTGGTCTTCTGCAACCCATGCTTGTCTTAAGAGGCGATTATCGGGATTCGAACATTGTCTTGGTGGTAAATGGGTTTAGAACACACTGGTTAACTCTGGCACATACCAATTTCGTAGCGGTGATGTCCTGCAAACGGTGACTATCATTTGCATGAGTTGGTACAAGCAAACCATATGTGGATTCGAACATGGTCGATGTCAAACATGGGTTAAGAACACACTGGGACATATGTGGGGATGTCTCACAAGCAGTTCATTACATTTGACGGCGTTGGTACAGGCAAACCATTTGAGGATTCGAACATGGTCGAAGTCAAACATGGGTTAAGAACACACTGGGACACGTGTGGTGATGTCTCACAAGCGGTTCATTACATTTGACGGCGTTGGTACAGGCAAACCATTTGAGGATTCGAACATGGTCGAAGTCAAACTTGGGTTAAGAACACACTGGGACACATGTGGGGATGTCTGACAAGCGGTTCAATACATTTGACGGCGATGGTACAGGCAAACCATTTGAGGATTCGAACATGGTCGAAGTCAAACATGGGTTAAGAACACACTGGGACACATGTGGGGATGTCTGACAAGCGGTTCAATACATTTGACGGCGATGGTACAGGCAAACCATTTGAGGATTCGAACATGGTCGAAGTCAAACATGGGTTAAGAACACACTGGGACACATGTGGGGATGTCTGACAGGCGGTTCATTCCATTTGGCGGCGTTGGTACAGGCAAACCATATCAGGATTCGAACATGGACGAGGTCGGAAACAGGTTTAGCACTTTATCTCAGCAATACGACATAAACCCGGGCCTCGACGAACTCAGAACGCTCGTCCATTTGACTGGAGCTCAACTGACAAAGACGTTACAGCCTGTTAAAGAGTCACCAAGCCGAAAAGCTGAAGAGTCCCAGTGCTATCGTTCGATTTAATATTATTATTATTCCGCCGATTTTTGTACCAGAGCTAGCATAATAACCACTGTCTCGATTCCGTTCAAATTTTGTATGTGTATCCAGATACTTATGTACCAGATACCACACAAATTCCAAGGCCGTAGGCCCAAAGACCAAGGGCAGACAACTGAAAAATAAACAATTTTTAAAGCTATATTTAGCCCTATTGCTTCGCAACCGCTTGTCCAATTACTTTCAAACTTTAAATGTGTCTGCTGCTTTGGATGCTTGACATTTTATGTTCTTTGACTTTGGTCATTGGTCACGTGGTTTGGCAGCCATATTGGATTCAAGGTTTTCACAGTGTCTTTTGGGTACCTGTTTTTAAATGCATACTCTTCTGAATCCATTGCATGAAATGTTTTCAAACTTTCTGAGAATGGTCAGAATATGGTCATACATAGCACATCAAACTCTGTTAGCCGATTTTGGATATCTTTTATATCGACGGACCCATTGGATTTTGATTTTGATCATTTTTTTCACCGAAACTTTACTTTGAAGATCATATCTTTTAAGGTTCTCCACAGAAACTATTGAAAGTTTTCATGAAGTTAGTGTGCCATATGCATCTTATTGTTTGTTCTTGGTTGCATGCTAAAAGTAACACCTTTGTTGGTTATATTTGATTAATATTTGGGACACCCCTGGAACACGCCAATTTCGTTGTGGCGATTTCCGGTAACTATTTTGTTACGGAATTGGTTCAAGCAAACCCTTAATGGATTCGAACATGTCCGAGGTCAAAAATGGGGTAAGAACAGACTTGGACACCCCGGCACACGACAATTTTGGAGCGGTGATACCCTACAAGTGGTGCCTACATTTGAGGGATTTGGTACAAGGAAACCCTTTGAGGATTCGAACATGGACGTTTGTGCACAGTATAGCTTGGAGCCCGCCATTGCTGCTTTGCAGCTATATTCTATATTGTTTGTGTTCAAACTGTTTGGAGGTGTGACTCTTATTACTTTGTTCAGTTATTTCAAAAAAAATAAGTACTCTGTTTTTATTTTAGTGTCTAACAACAGAGCAAAGTCCGATGAATGACGAAACTACCTGTCCTTTGTCGGCCCCACTACAAGGTCTGGCCCCAGCACCCGACCCTCCAAACAACGTGGCCAGTCGGCGAGAGGCCACCGCAGTTGGCCACACCCCGCCAAGGCTGGCTGCAGCACCCGACCCTCCAAACAACGTTGCAAGTTGGCGAGAGGCCACCGCAGTTGCCCACAGTCCACCATGACGCAGTATCCAGGCGATTGACACTGGTCAAGATTCAGAACTGGTGGCGTCATAAAGAGACATTTTGTTGAGCCTTCCTTCTATATACAATATTTTACGCGTGTCTCCACGTATGTAGCTACTGTTTCTCTATCTCTCAGAAAGACATGTAAACACAACACCATTAACTGTGTATATATTGTGAACAATCGTAAACCAAGCTGTGTTGTGATACTGCGGGGGACAATACAACCCACTTTGTTTATGTAATAATTATTAAATCAAGATCCTCCTGAGAGAAACACATGAAATAAAGCTTCGATCACTTCCTATCACTAAGTTGCCATTTATCATACCTATATTTCCCACGAGTTATACCAGAGTAGAAACATCTGAGACTGGAGTTGAACAGCCAGGAAGGATTAATGAAAACGCTTTTAGAATCTAAGGAAGGGGATGTTTTGTACAAAAACTCGGATTCACTCGGATTGGGTAATATGCCACAGTTCAAAAGAGATAACAACAACAACAACAACAACCTAACAACAAGACATGTATGGGTACGTGGGTATCGAACACTTTGACCCTGAACCACTACAGTTAATGAAACATCATCCGTATCAAGTCAGATCATCATAAGTGCTTAATAGTACCCCTTTCTAAATACACTTCATACCACCCATCCTAACAACCCGATCCTTATGGTACTCGCTCCCTCAGACTGGGGTACTGAATACTCTTAAAACTAGCTATAGCAACATGTGTATATGATCAACAGCTAATGTGTTGTGAATGGGTATAATCAGGGCACAGTATAGTACGTGCGTTTAATTATGAAAATTTGAGTAGCCGAGGTTACCACATGTCAAACAACCAGTGTTGACTAGATTCAACCTGATTTAACCAGTGTTAATCAAACATAACTTAGGACAGTATCAGTAGTAAAGTACAATCGTAGATATATAATAGCCATGTGTATTGCTATGACACAATTATGAGAGATTAACAAGTGGTTTATTTCTTGAAAAAGCTGCCACGTGTCTTTCCTTTTTAATGCATGTTAAATGACAAGAAACTTCACAAAAACAAAGATGCAAAGCGAGCCTGATCTCTCGATCCCGTTAGTCGCCTCTTACGACAAGCATAGTTGCCTTTTACGCAAGCATGGGTTGAAACCCACGAGCATGGGTATATGGTGCTGATAAACCGAGAAACATTGCGAACCGGGATTCAAACCCAAGATCACAGCGAGTTGCGGCGCCTTAGAGAATTGGGGCTCCGGTAGAGGCAGCAGTAGTAATAGTATAATAGGCATGGAATTATAACATTTATTAAGATAATTAGTATGAAGTTGTATTAATCCATATGATTAAGAGGGAATATATGACGAATTCCAATAAGGATTGGTAATATATTCCCTCTTGATGAAGGTAGTTGTAACGTCGAAACCCGGGATTTTAATGAAGAGCGGAAGTCCAGTTAGGCAGTTTGGTGCACGTCGAATCAGAAACTGACCTCAGGCACCAGCGTTCAGACCGAGACTGACGCCTTATGGCCGAAGCCGCTTAACTATGTGACAAATAGAGTGTTTTGGACGAGCGACACAAAGTGTGAATAAAAGTTGCTGAAAGAAGAACATCCTCTTGTGATTGCTGTGGGAACTCGCGTACTGACACTGTACTGTACTGACAATTCGAGTACCGAAGAACGAGGGTATGCCGTAGTTCAGGTAAAAAGTACGGCCGTCAATCCAGGTGTCAGACACAAACGACCTTTTAAATTACAGTAAATTAACATCGTTAAAACAATACCTGGGACAATAGTAGTAGTAGTAGTAGTAGTAGTAGTAGTAGTAGTAGTTGTTTTACAACAGTGACGAAAAAGAACAAACGGCTGTGCATTTATGGAGACATGTGTTGGATGAGTATTAAACACCAGTGATGCAATCTGCTTTTAGGATGAAAGACTTATAAACCTCTAGTGATGCCATCCTATGTTTTAAGGGATCTTGATTCATAGAATAACTTCTTAGCAGGGATTTTCTACAGAATATCCCCTTCTCTTAGGGAGAGGTTTTGACATGTTTGGAATGTTCCCATTTATTAGAAATATATCTTGCTGTTGAATGTGAGTGAGTGAGTGAGTTTGGTTTAACGCCGCTTTTAACAGTATTCCAGTTATATCACAGCGTGTCAGCTTAATGTGGGAGGAAAGCCCGGAGTGATGCAGGTCTCAGACGTTTACCACTTCGGTGAAACCCACGAGCACAGGTGTGGTGCTGAAAAACGTAGAAACAAAATCAGGGCGAACCGGGATTCGAGCCCACAATCATAGGTTTCTGGCTTGCCCAAGGGACGCAACTCTGCACAGCGAATTGCGGCGCATTAGACGACTGTGCCACCCGTGCCCACCCACTGTCGCTTTCAGTTGAAGTAAGTCTTCATTCACTTTATTCAGATGTATTGTAGGCCATAGGCCCATGATACAATGGTTACAGTGTGGTAATGGGAGTTGGAGATCCCAACAAACTTTGCCTCAGATTCATAGCTTTCGGAATATACATGGCTAGTTTCTTAACAGTAAATGGGTTGGTAGATGACATTAAAATATTGTACTTATGTCTTGTCGGTAACTCATAATTATGCATGGATATATATTCTGACCTCAAAGCTTGATAACAATCACAAATTAAAATAGGGTGATACTCATCTTCGATATAACCATGTTTACAGACAGTACAAACTTTTCTTCTCTAGGTTCCTTGTTATGTCTACTTGATTCAATTCTTAGATGATGAGAACTACATCTGAAACGTGCCATAATACTTCTAAATTTATCACATGATAGCCTTGTAATATACATTTCAACACCAAATGTTTGCTTATACAAAGAATAATAATATGATTTCGAACTTTCATGTATAGCTAAATGCCAGTCTTGTTGGTACGATAATTTTAGCCTCACAAAAAAAATCCTTTATGAACATAGGTATATTTGCAACACACTGTTGATCCCATATAAAACCAAATCCTGCTGACACAATTATGTGTCTAATTTTGGAAACCCAGTTTACTTTACCATTACTTACAGCTTGCAGTTGCATATTATAGCATTTCTTTACATATCTAGATTCTGGCATTTTCAAAATTTTGCACCAATATTTAACAACTCTTTTATAAGCATTAATGTATAGAGGATATCGGCCACATTCACCACATTGAAGTAAGTCGCAGTCCTGGTGGGCATGGTCCATAGTAGGGGTGACAAGGAAGAAAGTACAGGAATTTCTGACACGCCCTGACTTAGCGGGTGGGACTAAGTCTCTTGTAGACGTTGTAATTTGTATTGATAGGCAACAAACTTTTATTGTTGGGATAAGTTAAAGTTAAACTTTATTTTAATGTATGAGATTTTCATGCCAGCCAATTTCCCCGTATCAAAATAGACTAGCCCACGTTTCGTAGTGCGACTGTTTACAACTTTATTAGTTTTTAAAGAAGGCCTTTTATGTGATTTCACGTCTGGTTACCATCTACACATACTCGAAAGCACAGCCCTTTGAAATAAGATTATGTCAGCAAGATTCAGCTGGCTGCCACTGAATTGCCGTCATATACAAACATGAAAACATTTCTCAATTTTACTTCCTGTTTGCTTCGCGTACAGATGTCGTTGACTTATCAAGATGAAATTGATAAAACTTGAGATATACCCCGGTACTTTATCCTGACAACTTAAGTGATACGTTACTAAAAAGTCATGAAGTTAATTGTATAAGTACGCTGTAGAATTAGAAGGAATTGTTGACAATGTATTTGAACATTCCAAAATTTTGTTTTTATATCTACCAATGAAAAGATTACAGCGAAAGGGGGTGGGTGGTCAAAATATATACAACTGCATGGGGAGTGGTTCATGAAAATAGTGACACTGCTATATTTCCAATAAAAATAAATAAATAAAATTATATAGTATAGATATTAATTCAATACTGGAATTCCCATCAACTTAACATAATTTCTTAATGTTGACTAAATCCTTATTCACCAAATATTTATCAATTTTAATATTTTTATCCATGTATGTGTTATATGATTATCATCACTTTAAAATAGATCTATACAGGTTTACAATTACATTTAGTAAACTAAACAATATTGAGTGGTCCTAGTGTGTGATAGTGAGTGAAATGTCTTTGTGTTAAATCTATAACTTATCCCATATCACACTATGCATTTATTCAGCCGTTGGACAGCGGGGCGCAAATACCCAAGTTTGTAAAAAACCTATTATATATCAATGAGACTAAGCCAGGTAAAAATAAATTTCCCTGAATATAATTAGACATTACAAATGCTTGAATCTTTTCTTCTTATATCTGCCTTGATACTGAACTGGATATGAGTTCAAATGATTCCAAATATTTGTTACAGATGTCTGGTCACTGGATGTGACCAGCCAACCAGTCTTCTGCTCCTTGGGATTCTGAAAGTTGGTTCGTCAGGTGAAAGACGGCAGTGAACACTTCACATTTAATACAAATTTAAAATGTGGATTTGAAAATCTTCTTCAGCCTTGCAAGTGTGTTCTCGGTCCGGTCAGTCAACGCGAAAAAAATAAGAATATAATTGATCAAAACTGCATGTCCAGGTTGTTGTTCTTTGTATTATAGGAGATAAAACCTTATTACTTGCAGTAAGAGTAACATGTTGTTGCCCCCAAATTGAGCATTGAAAGATGTACATGCCTTCCAAAATTCATTGAGATTTCTTCATTTAAAAAAAATATGTTCAATTTTGTGCATGTCATTGAAGAAATTCCGATCATTGCAAGGTGCCACATCTATATTCAAATGAAAATTGATAAAAGTACATTTTCGTGGTGATATTTTAAAATGATAATGAAGGAATTAATTGTTTTTTACTTTATTTATTGTGAATAAATATTATTGTTGAATCACATCAATAATCTTAAAATGCAAGTGAATTGTAAATGCACTTCTAAAACCATTCAAATTGTGGTAATTTTGGCTATTATTGTGCATACAAATTGCTATTTTCCATTTATTACATGTTATAATTAAAAGTTATGATACAATTAAGGAGATAGTTATTAATGGCTCGGTTGAGACCTCAAAACTTTTTTTCAAATGATGGGCAATCAAGTCTAGTAACGAGTTATCTATTGTTAATATATAAACCATTTAGCTTTCATTTCAAAGTTGATCAATTCATGCGCGCAGTGGTATTCATAGATTGGGACGGGTATGGTGCTGACAAACCTAGAAACATAATCGGGGCGAACCGTGATTCGAACCCACAATCATAGGTTTCTGGCGTGCCCAAGGGACGCAACCCTGCACAGCGAATCGCGGCGCCTAAGACGACTGGGCCACCCGTGTCCCTAACGGTACGGAAGACAAACAGAATGTGTTATATTTAGCTCAAGTCCGGCTATATTGCACAGCTCCAGATAACTTTTGATAACTAATTGAGTTTTTACTCGAGGGTTTCTATTTTAATTGGGTTATTATATTTTTCATTGGGTAACCAATAGTTTTACACTCATCTATTCACCACTCCATTGTTTTAAAATAATGATAATGTTTTAAATGTATATATTAACTATTCTAAATATATTGGCTTGACCCGGAAAGTAAATTCGCTCATAATTGTATTTCGGATATTAGCTCCTTTGTACGCATGCTGAAAAAGCTTCAGTGGGTATTTACGCGAGCTGTTTTTATACATTTGAGTTCTTTATTTAATGCATGAGTTTTTGTACACAAGTTAATTGAAAGTATTTGGGTTTTGAATATTTTGGGGGAGTATTTTACGCAAATGTGTGCTTATCAATAGCTCTGATATTGCCAAGAACAAATGATTATTTACAGTGATTTCGGACATAGTGTCATTGTTTCAACATAATTAGTGATTATGTATTGTATTTAACTCATATAATGTCATGCTTCAAGTACCTCATTATAAGTCAATTCTCCCTCAAGAGAAAAGATATATCATCATCATCATCATCATCATCATCTAGTCTTGGCACATAGGCATCAGAGAATAGCCTTTCTAAATCAACTTGTGTGCACTCGTCAGTTAAATACTATTTATAGTAGTCTCTTACCTCTTGAATTATTGTATGCTTTGTAATGGTCTTGGTGCTACGCGGAAAAATACTGGCTATGGGCAAAATATGTTTGGATTGACTTTCGTCAGTCGTAGCATGTTTTCGCTGTTCACTTCCTGCAAGATTGTGGTGGCATGCAAATGAAAACCCAACGTTTGTTCTAGCCCAAAAAGTGTTGTTGCGCATGTACGTCATGTTGCTATGTTTCGGTGTGTCTCACGTGGTTGTGCTTTTGCGATTTTCCTATGTTTTTACAAAATTCTCTGCAGTACCTAATTCTGTCCACACAAATCAATCCCAATCTATGCAGAAGTTATAAATTCATTTTTGGTAAAAAAATTTATGGATGTCAGATATTTACGATTTTACTACTTTTGCGATTTTTGTGTGTGTGCAGAACATATGTCATGCCTTATTCAATAACCTGTAAGAATATGTATTTACGGTAATATGACAAACAAAAATATATTACAAATATCACATATTAATAGATGAACAGCACTAACATGTGAATCATGTCATGTGTGGGCAACCTTGGACTCAAGTCGCCGGTTAAATCGATAACACAATGGTATTACACCCAACCCGTGTTTTAACACAGCCTACCCCTGTATCAGCGGGGAATAAGTAAAGGTGTGAAGTTGGGATGTGGGATGCTGTGTACTTTGATCAGTTTGTGAAAGCGTTGTTAAACAACAAATAAACACCTACTCATATTGTTCAGCATTACAATACATATTCCGAAAACTGAAGATTCGTTGAAAGATATAATTGATTATCGAGTATGAATATTTTATAGAAGTTTGTTTGTATATTAATTTTGTTTTAAACGCCTAATATATAACACTTTATTTTGAGTGCTTTTGCTATTTGGCTATTATGCTATAAATGTAGTAGAACAAAAGTTTCTGTTTAGTCGAATCAAGTTCTTTTTAGTCAAATATATTTTAGCCACAGCGCCACGGATTCAAATTAACAGGGATCTCTCCCATCTGGGCTTGTATTGAGTGAGTGAGTGAGAATGGTTTTACTCCACTGTAAGCAATATTCCAGCAATATCACGGCGGGGGACACCAGAAAGGCTTGTATTGAATCTTAATCTCAAACAACCCGTGTTTTAAGACGGACTACCGGTATATATGTCACAGCCACATTATGACGTTGTGAGGTAACAGCGTTTTATGTTATAAGAGTGAGAGAGTTGGATTTAGGGACAGGCTATTTGATAACTATAAGCCTTAAAATTAAACATATTCTGAGCTTTTGTGACATGGTACCAGCTTACCTCCCACCTCATCCCCCTCACACTCTACCGCACAAACAATATGAAATGGTTCGTCTCTGACCCACCTTTGAACAGTGTCAGAGCATACCAGCTTAATGTGACAGCAAGATGCAGTCCAAGACTTATGCCACTTTAGTGAAACCCACGAGCACCAGATTGGTGCTGATGACATGCAAGGAGGCAAAATCAGAGCAAGTCTTGGATTCCTGCCAGCCATTACCGGACTCTGACAGACCAAATGGACTCAACTTTGAAATGTGGCGTCACGACCTGAAACATTTCAGGAAAATCTGGTTCATAGCAAGAGCCCACCAAATATTAGGAAACAGTGTGCGTTCATTGTTAATTTATGTGCTCTCTGGAGTCCCGGCAATGTTCAAGGAAGCTGCTTTCTCTGTGGTTTTCACTACGACGACCTCCTAACACACACCCTGTGTCAATGTGAGACTTTATGCATGTATCGAGAGATGTTGTGTTGTGACATCATCAACATTGGTCCTGTGGAACTCAGTGTCCAATTCCAAGATAGATCCGACACTGATCTTGTCTGCAGTCTCCTGTCCTGTAGCCTCCTGTTTCCTTGTCCGATGAGGATTAAGAACTATTCCAAATATCTGTGATAACCAGACTATATGATATGTGCAACTTCATAAGTGACAGTCAATCCATGTAATATCTCTCCTCTTCCCTGTTACCTTATGACATGTTTTGTACTCTCCTGCGGAGGAATAGGCCTCCAGTGCCCAGTGCTTGTCACGTGGCCAGACTGATGAGTATCGGGGTTTACAATATGTGAGTGTGTGTCACCATGACGCAGACAGTTGCTCATTGTGAAACATTCATACATCGGT
The DNA here is from genome assembly GCF_022045235.1 of Haliotis cracherodii. Classification (NCBI taxonomy): domain Eukaryota; kingdom Metazoa; phylum Mollusca; class Gastropoda; order Lepetellida; family Haliotidae; genus Haliotis; species Haliotis cracherodii. Next base: position 50,613,775 of record NW_027266319.1, on the reverse strand, counting down.
AATCATCCAAAGGGCTACCAAACCCACTGATACAGTTAAAGTGTACGAGTCTCCTTTCAAATCACATCTGAAATGCTGACCCAGAGCAGCCAGATGAATATAGTTCAGATTAATAGTTTTATTTTGATGAAAGCCGAATATCACAAGTGTAGGCTATAACGTTTACTCGTTCATATCAATTCAATATATACACACACGATTGTTTGTTATTGATATTGTTTGTGTTCAAACTGCTTGGATGTATGATGCTTATTACTTTGTACAGTTATTTCAGAAGAAATAAGAACGGTTTTATTTTATTTTAGTATCGTATTAACAGAGCAAAGACTCTGTGTTTGAATATAAGTTGAAGTTTGACATATTTCAGTTGCCCATATACCCTCAATGATGGCTGCGGTACCCCACCCTCCAAACAACATGGCCAGTCGGCCAGTAATTTTCTTTTGGACATATGGTACTTAGAACAGGGCTTTAAGGGCACAAACTAATACTTGTACATCAGTATTGTTTCAGTGTGCACGGTCTCCCTTCATAATTAATTGTTCATATTCTGTCCTTCGTATCAGTCCGTGAATTCTTCAAAACGTGACCAAAACGTGCAGGTATTTTCATAATATCATCCAATCTGTTCTTAATTTGTGACACAAAATTCTTGATCTGTCTGATGAACACTCTTTCAGCGGTTGAATTTAGTCAAATATCGAGATTGGAAATCTGTCTCTTGTTAATAAATTGATATTTTGAAATCATCAAGTTTTGTAGTAAGCTTCTTCATTTCAGTGTGACTTTCACCAGTATTTCTCAAGATCAACTAAAATACATCAGTGTTTTGTTGTGTTGTTTTTTATCTTGTGTCGGGGTAGCTTATCCATCCATTTCATTCGTTGACTTGTCACTTAAGGATTCAGTATCAAGTGCAGATTCTGTTAACACAATTCTCATATATCTGTTTGCTCCTTCAGTATTCAGTATTAGGATATACCATGACTGTCAGCTACATCGTTGAGGATGTGTCTTAATGTCAGTGACATCCGACACTACTGTGGATTGCCAGGGTGTTTTTATGCAACACCAGTGATTCCAAATTAAAAAAAAGATTGGATTGTCAGACAACCAACCGTTCAGAGAATCTGAGAATCAATCTTCTGCATGTAAACTATCCTACTCCCTCCTCATCAACAGACGTTGGTACAGATGATGTACAGATTACAGATGACCTGTACAGTTTGACATATAAAACTTCTTTCATTGAGCCCTACTCCATCCGTTCACAATGTGTTAGTGGTAACTGGTTCCTGGAATGGTGCTAAGATATTAACATTTAGATGTAACTGGTTCCTGGAATGGTGCTAAGCTAAAGACATTTAGCTATTGTCGGTCTATGGAATGGGCTAAGATAATGACAGTTAGCTACAGTCAGTCCAGGGAATGGTGCTAAGAAAATGACATTTAGTTGTAACTGGTTCCTAGAATGGTGCTAAAATATTGACATTAAGTTGTAACTGGTGCTAAGATAATTACATTTAGTTGTAACTGGCTCATGGATGGTGGTAAGATAATTACATTTAGTTGTAACTGGCTCTTGAAACGGTGCTAAGATTATGACATTTAGCTGTTGTCGGTCCCTGGATATGGTGCTAAGATAATGACAGTTTGCTATAGTCAGTCCAGGGAATGGTGCTAAGAAAATGACATTTAGTTGTAACTAGTTCCGGAAATTGTGTTAATCTAATGACAATTAGTTGTAACTAATTCACGGAATGGTGCTAAGGTAATGATGTTTAGTTGAAGCCGGTTACTTGAATGGTGCTATGATAATGATATTTAGCAATAGTCGGTCCCGGGAATGGTGCTTAGATAATGACAGTTAGCTATAGTCGTCCCGGTGGTATGATAATGACATTTAGTTGTAGTCGGTCCCAGTGGTAAAATAATGACAGTTAGCTATAGTCGGTCCCAGTGGTAAGATAATGACATTTAGTAATAGTCGGTCCAAGTGGTAAGATATTGACATTTAGTAATAGTCGGTCCCAATGGTAAGATAATGACATTTAGTAATAGTCGGTCCCAGTGCTAAGATAATGACATTTAGTTGTAGTCGGTCCCAGTGGTAAGATAATGACATTTAGTAATAGTCGGTCCCAGTGCTAAGATAATGACAGTTAGTTATAGTCGGTCCCAGTGGTAAGATAATGACATTTAGTAATAGTCGGTCCCAGTGCTAAGATAATGACAGTTAGCTATAGTCGGTCCCAGTGGTAAGATAATGACATTTTTTTGTAGTCGGTCCCAGAGGTAAGATAATGACAGTTAGCTATAGTCCATCCCAGTGGTAAGATAATAACATTTAGCGATAGTCCGTCCCGGTGCTAAGATAATGACATTCAGCTATAGTCCGTCCCGGTGCTAAGATAATGGCATTTAGTTGTAGTCGGTCCCGGGAATGGTGGTAGGATAATGACATTTATTTGTAGTCGGTTCCTCGACTGGCGCTATGATACTGACATTCATTTGATACTATTTTCTGGAATGGTGTTAAGAAGTTGTTGATGTTTATTTTGCTCAAATATTTATCAATAAAGATATATTTGAAAATAGAAAAGGAATATTTCTCCTTTCTAGCATGTTTTGTGACATACAGACAACAAATACGTATCTAAAGTATAGTTCCAAACAGGATATGGTGTTTGGGACAATCCCGAACTCAAGATTTCTGTTAATATTTTAGATAATTGTTCTATCTCCGAACAGAAAAATATGTTCTTTAGTTTGTATGAGCTTTCCGAAACGTTAGCATGTATTCGACACGAAATATCTATTTGTATCATAACAACTCCGCCAGGCAACCCTACAGTTATGAATGCCCCATGAGCTTCCCATTGTGTACCAACCGTTCATAGTGTTCGTTCTCTACGTGGGCTTTCCGCACTATGCCAGCTGTGCTTCACCTTTCTTACTTTCTTACGTTTGGATATTTAACGTGCGCATTCCGACTAGAGCGTATTTCGCGCACTGCTTACACTGCTTCTTCTATGCAATTGAGCAAGCCAACGATTCCATCATATAAAGGTAATCTAATTTGAATTTATCGTCTAATTGTTCTGTTTAATTACATTGTTGAATGACATAACTACATTATAGATGTATTGGCTATTTTGATATAAAATTAGAATTGTGGTTTTAACAAGCATTTCTGTTGAGTGGATCTTAACGTTGATATTCACGTATACAGTGAGTTGTTATACAGTAATTTCAGTCAAACATAGTTTAGCGATTCCGCAACATGTCGTAAATAATAGGGAGCTCTCTTTATCCGAGTCGTTTAAGTTGTAATCACTATTAAACTTAGACAACCCGTGTTTTAAAACAGCCTACCCGTGTATATCAGGGAGGAATAAAGAATATGTTAAGAATATGAATCAAGTAACCAAGATGCATAGCTCACAAAATACATGTACATTTCCAGACTACAACTTGGCAAGCCATGTAGTAGTTTGTTTGTTTGTTGTTTAACGCCGCACTGAGCAATATTCCAGCTATATGACGGCAGTCTGTAAATAATCGAGTCTGGACCAGACAATCCAGTGATTGACATCATGAGCATGAGAGAAGTAAGGGCGTGAAGTAGGAATATAGGATGCTGTGTACATTGAACAGTCTGTGAGAGCGGTGAGAGCGGTGTCAAACAACATATAAACGCCTATTCCTATTGTTCATCATTACATTAAACAGTTCGAAAACTGAAGATTCGTTGAAAGGTATTGATTATCGAGTATGCATAAGTTATAGTAGTTTGTTTGTTTATTTGTTGATTAACGCCGTGCTCGGCAATATGTCGGCTATATGACGGCGATCTGTAAATAATCTAGTCTGGACCTGACAATCCAGTATATTGACTTCATAAGCATCAAGCCACGCAACTGAGATAGTGATCATTCCCGAATACGACGTCTTCATTTGCGACCCATGATTTCCGAAGACGTCTTCGATATCTTCAATTCTGACCATTAGTTTTGTAGTCCATACCTGTTTGCATTCCGACAGCAAGCTGTCTTCGCATTCACCTTTACGTGAGACATGACGTCAAGCTGTGACTGAGCTGGTCATTTTACGCGCACTAAATACTCAGCGTATGTCCCACATGTTTCTGTGATCTTATCAATCTAGATTTGACCTACTCTTCGCATCAAACATGACACCCTCACGTAATACTCAGGCATCGAAATGATTGTTGCGCCACCACTCGTAAACGGAACGCGGTTGGTGTACCCAAACATGAGCTTGATGACATATATCTACAAGGTCACACTTCCATTGTTTAAAGGTAATATGATTTTAATTAATCGTCTAGTTATTTTTTTTAATGAAATAGTTGATTGTTTGCACTATATTTTGAGTGTTTTTGCTATTTGGCTATTATGCTATAAATGTGGTGTAACAAACGTTCCTGTTAAGTCGACTCAATGTTTTTAGTCAAATATATTTTAGACACAGCGCCCAGGATTCAAATTAACCCGGATGTCTCCTTTCTGGGCTTGTATTGAATCTTAATCTAAAACAACCCGTGTTTTAGTGAGTGAGTGAGCATGGTTTAACGCCGCTTTTAACAATATTCCAGCGGGTGACACAAGAAATGGGCTTCACACATTGTACCCATGTCGGAAATCGAACCCCGGTTCGTCGGCGTGACGAGCGAACGCTTTAACCACGAGGCTACCCGACCGCCCCCAAACTGTGTTTTAAGACAGACTACCGGTAGATGTGTCACAGCAAGATTTTGATGTTGTGAGTAAACAGAAAAAATGTTAAAAGAGTGAGTGAGTTGGGTTTTGCACAGTATTCCACTAATATCAAATGACAGCTTGATTTGGGAGGTAAGCGTGAGTGAGTGAGTGAGTATGGTTTTACTCCGCTTTTAGCAATATTCCAGCAATATCACGGCGGGGGACACCAGAAATGGGATTCACACATTGTACCCATGTTGGGAATCGAACCCGGGTCTTCGGCGTGAAGAGCGAACGCTTTAACCACTGGGCTACCCGACTGCCCTTTAGGAGGTAAGCCGTTGGAGGTAAGCCCGGGGTGACTCAGTTCTCTGACGTTTATCACTTTGGTGATAGACACGTGCACGGGTATGGTGCTCACAGATGTAGAAATATAATTGGGGTGAACCAGGATTCGAACCCCCTACCATAGGTTTCTGAGTTATTGAGTGGTGAGTTGGGTTTAGGGAACAGGCCATTTGATAAGTATAAGCCTTAAAACTAAACCTGTTCTGAGCTTTTGTGACATGGTACCAGCTTATACATTTTTACATCGGTAATCATCCAAAGGGCTAGCAAACCCATTGATACATTTCAAGTGTACGAGTCTCCTTTCAAATCAGATCTGAAATGCTGACCCAGATCATCTCAAAGAATATGCTGTAGCGTTTGCTCGTTCATATTAATTCAATTGACACACGATTGTTTATTATTTATATTGTTTGTGTTCAAACTGTTTGGAGGTGTGACTCTTATTACTTTGTTCAGTTATTTCAAAAGAAATAAGTACTCTGTCTTTATTTTAGTGTCTAACAACAGAGCAAAGTCCGATGAATGACGAAAGTACCTGTCCTTTGTCGGCCCCACTACAAGGTCTGGCCCCAGCACCCGACCCTCCAAACAACGTGGCGAGTCGGCGAGAGGCCACCGCAGTTGGCCACACCCCGCCAGTGCTGGCTGCAGCACCTGTCCCTCCAAACAACGTGGCCAGTCGGCGAGAGGCCACCGCAGTTGGCCACACCCCGCCAAGGCTGGCTGCAGCAACCGACCCTCCAAACAACGTTGCAAGTTGGCGAGAGGCCACCGCAGTTGCCTACAGCCCACCACGACGCAGTATCCAGGCGATTGACACTGGTCAAGATTCAGAACTGGTGGCGTCATAAAGAGACATTTTGTTGAGTCTTCCTTCTATATACAATATTTTACGCGTGTCTCCACGTATGTAGCTACTGTTTCTCTATCTCTCAGAAAGACATGTAAACACAACACCATCAACTGTGTATATATTGTGAACAATCGTAAACCAAGCTGTGTTGTGATACTGCGGGGGACAATACAACCCACTTTGTTTATGTAATAATTATTAAATCAAGATCCTCCTGAGAGAAACACATGAAATAAAGCTTCGATCACTTCCTATCACTAAGTTGCCATTTAAAAATATATCGTGCTGTTGAATGTAATCTACATAACACACATCACAATGCAAACTTAGGGAAATCCCTGGACTGATGTAAACTTAACTACAAAAGTTGTTTATGTTTTTGTCGGATCGAACTTGCAACCTTCGTACTTGCAGGGACGTTGATGAACCACAATGTTTTTTACAAGTACAACAACGCCAGCATGAGTTTTGATCACGTGGTTACAACACGGGTAAAGACTATCTTTAGGTTAAGTTTTAACTGCGGGTGAAGCGTACGTTCATTAGCAACACGTAACGTAACAAAAACGTGCCCGGTTCACTACTAAGTATAACCCCTCGCAGTTATCTGTCTGCCGAAGCTTACCCGGATTGTAACCACGTGACCAAAACTCAATGGTGATGTTTATCGCTAGCAAAATGGAAATTTCTAGAAAAGCACATTTTGAATTTTTTGTCATTGCTGTAAGTGATCTTCCGTACCGGGGGAATAGCTTGTTTTCACTTTTTAAGTTTTAACACACATGCAGCATCATTTTCGTTGATTAATCACCGCGATATTTCGTGATTCTATTTCAAGTGACGAGGACTATAGGAATTTGTTTTTTAATCATGCAAACCCGAAAAGGTTAACACGAGGCATTCCCAACGACAGTTCGGGCTGTACGGCTGATTCGTCAAAATCATCGTCCTTCAAGATACACATCTCAGTGAGAGTGAGTGAGATACAATTTAACGTCACATCGGCAATATGTCATCCATATCGTGACGGAAAAACATATTAAACATTTGGTGCTGACACACCTAGAAAGATAATCGGGTCGAACCGGGATTCGAACCAACGATCGTAGGTTTCTGAAGTTCCCAAGGGACGCAACTCTGAACAGCAAATTTCCTAGCTTTGGACGACTGGGCCACCCGTGCCCAGGGATAAACATTTGAAATGGAAGAGACTTTCGATAGACCGTGGGAAGTACTACCATATAATCTCTATATAATCTATTAGACATTCCAGAATGTTCTTTTATTCAGTTTTCAAAATTTCAATCGAGAACTTTGTCAAAACACAATTTAAAGCGCAGTCTGCAATGGAACAACCAAATAACCGAATCTGACCACCCGATCCCGTTTGTCGCCTCTAACAACAAGCATAGTCGCCTTTTACGGCAAGCGTCATTTCTTGTGCACTCACATTCTACGTCAATGTGTTCTGATATTAAACCCTGGACGCGTCCACGCGTTGTGCGACAGAATACGAATGTTCTGTCATGTTTTGAAAAATATATTTTTGTGCTTAAATCTATGTTTGTTTGTTTGTTTGTTGTTTAGCGCAGCACTCAGCATTATTCCAGCTATATGACGGCGGTCTGTAATTAATCGAGTCTGGATCAGAAAATCCAGTGATTGACATCACGAGCGATGACATGCATCAACAAAGTCAGCAAGCATGACCACCTGATCCCGTTAGTCTCTTGTTGTGACAAGCATTGTCGCCTTTTACGGCAAGCATGGGTTGCTGAAGACCTATTCTACCCTGGGTCTTCAGGGTTTTGAGTTGTAAGATGATTTTTTTGTCCTGAGCATTGATTGAGTGAATGAGTTGGGATTAACTCACCTTTGAACAGTGTCAAGACTTAGCAGCTTAATGTTTGAAAATAGTTTGAAGAGATGCAGGTTAAACTCACGAGTATGGGATGGATGAATGGATGGGCGGGTGGATGGGTGTTCAGACAGACGGACGGACGGACGTGCGTGCGTGCGAATATTTGAATATATATATATATATATATATACAATGTAGATATCGCTTGATCTCACCCAAGCGATATCTCCTGTGGGAGCCAGTATGGGATGATAAATATATATTAGGGAGTCAGGCCCGGCGGCCATCTTGTTTATTAAATTAAGATTATCAAAATTCATCACATTTCAGCTTCATTAACAGAAAGAACATGAAGATGCATACTTATGAAGAATGTCTAAATAAAACATTATGCCTAATCTTGTTTGTTCTCTTCGCTTTTTTCACCATGAATAGAATGTTTATTCAAGTTTGCAGCTTCTTTAGATTACTAGGGTATGCACTTATTTGCCAAAATGGCACCATCCAATCTTGGTACCTTCGAGGTTGAGGGTAAAACTAGGAGGTGTGCCTGGATTCAGATTACAACAATACTTATATCACATGACAGATGGAAGACTCTATTTTACGACTTTGATATGGTTCTGGAGCTAGCGGCGGGAAATTTGAAAACAAAAATCATTCAAAGTTTACTAAATTTTTCAGTGAAAATTTTGTAATGGCGGCAAAACGAATAACTACTATGTATTTCAAGACTTTCAAGGTTCTAAATTTTGTAATTGAAAAAGAACTGTAAAAGTCTAGGCACACCTACTTTTTTCTCAACAAAGTTCCATCGTTTTCATCTAGCAGCCGGCATAACAGCTGATCAGACGAGCTTATTGTCGAAGGGGACAACGCCAAAGATGGAAGTGTCCCCACGGACAATGTGACAGGTAAACCCCGTTAAAAACTTGCATAAATTTAACTGTAGGTTAATTAAAAACACGTTTCCTACATCAGATATGAATTGATGTTATAAAATAAAAAATAAATAAACAACAGGAAAAAGATGATAGAGTTACAAGCTTGGGTATTTGCGCCCCGCTGTCGCACGGCTGAACAAATGATATGGGATAAGTTATAAATAAAACACAGTCATATCACTCACTATCACACACTAGGACCACTGAATTGCCGTCATATGCAAACATGAAAACAATTCTCAATTTTACTTCCGGTTTGCTTCGCGTACAGATGTCGTTGACTTGTCAAGATGAAATTGATAAAACTTGAGATATACCCCGGTACTTTATCCTGACAACTTAAGTGATACGTTGCTAAAAGTCATGAAGTTAATTGTATACGTACGCTGTACAATTACAAGGAAATTTTGACAATGTATTTGAACATTCCAAAATTTTGTTTTCATATCTACCAATGAAAAGATTACAGCGAAAGGGGCTGGGTGGTCAAAATATATACAACTGCATGGGGAGTGGTTCATGAAAATAGTTACACTGCTATATTTCCAATAAAAATAAATAAATAAAATTATATAGTATAGATATTAATTCAATACTGGAATTCCCATCAACTTAACATGATTTCTTAATGTTGACTAAATCCTTATTCACCAAATATTTATCAATTTTAATATTTTTATCCGTGTATTTATTATATGATTATCATCTCTTTAAAATAGATCTATACAGGTTTACAATTACATTTAGTAAGCTAAACAATATCGAGTGGTCCTAGTGTGTGATAGTGAGTGATATGACTTTGTGTTAAATTTATAACTTATCCCATATCACACTTTGCATTTATTCAGCCGTTGGACAGCGGGGCGCAAATACCCAAGCTTGTAAAAGACCTATTATATATCAATGAGATTAAGCCAGGTAAAAATAAATTTCCCTGAATATAATTAGACATTACAAATGCTTGAATTTTTTCTTCTTATATCTGCCTTGATACTGAACTGGATATGAGTTCAAATGATTCCAAATATTTGTTTCAGATGACTGGTCATTGGATGTGATCAGCCAACCAGTCTTCTGCTCCTTGGGATTCTGAAAGTTGGTTTGTCAGGTGAAAGACGGCAGTGAACACTTCACATTTAATACAAATCTTCTTCAGCCTTGCAAGTGTGTTCTCGGTCCGGTCAGTCCACGCGAAACAAATGCGTAATTGATCAAAACTGCATATCCAGGTTGTTGTTCTTTGCATAAAAGGAGATAAAACCTTATTACTTGCAGTAAGAGTAACAAGTTGTTGCCCCCAAATTGAGCATTGAAAGATGTACATGCCTTCCAAAATTCATTGAGATTTCTTCATTTAAAAAATATGTTCAATTTTGTGCATGTCATTGAAGAAATTCCGATCATTGCAAGGTGCCACATCTATATTCAAATGAAAATTGATAAAGGTACATTTTCGTGGTGATTTGTGAAAATGATAATGAAGGAATTAATTGTTTTTTACTTTATTTATTGTGAATAAATATTATTGCTGAATCACATCAGGAATCTTAAAGTGCAAGTGAATTGTAAATGCATTTCTAAGACCATTCAAAGTGTGGTAATTTTGGCTATTGTTGTGCATATAAATTGCTATTTTCCATTTTTTACATGTTATAATTAAAAGTTATGAGACAATCAAGGAGTTAATTATTAATGGCTCGGTTGAGACTGTTTCTTTCCAGGTAAATAATGTATTAAAAATAGGAAAATACCTTTTGTTTTTACGGAGCTTTTTAATCCTGAAAAATATGCAAACTTAAAGGCGGCCATGTTGGAAAACAAAATGGCCGCTTTTTCAATCCTTAAAACAGCCATATCTCAAATAGTTTTGGAAGTAGATTTAAAGGAAAAGTGTTTTTTATTCATTTTCACATAAACTAAAAGTAGATGCATAAACCTGTATAAAATAATGTATGTACAAAATTAGCCTGACCTCCCAATGATATATGTAACATAATTTAATTCTGGAAACCCATGTGTCCACTCCCGCTCTGTGGCTTGTATATACAAGAGTGGACAAATGTGTATCCAGAATTAAATTATGTTTGTTATGATACAAATATGTGTTCGTATTACGATATAAGATTCGTATTACTTTGTACGGTTTTCCTATAGATTATGAAATCAAATCTTTTAACATAACGTAAAAGTAAGTATATAAACATTGTTTTCAGACAATTGACAAATGTGGTTTAACCTAGCTGGACCCGTGTGCTAAAAACTGAAAGTAGGTGACAGTCAATCAGAAGGGTTCACATAAAACTAAAACTGAATACCTCACAAAATATCGAGAATGTTAAGACTACAAGACCAAATGTGATATGTTATGCATGTACGTTCTAATCAGTTATCAATAGGGCCATATTTCAATTACCCAAACAGAAGAAGAAGAAGTTTATTCATGAATGAAGGCCACATGGCCTAGAGTTCATAATATATGCCATGCACATGCACACATTTTCTTACAAGAAACGTTCATATTTTTTACATTTGTATTTACATAGGTAAATGTCTTTATAAATATATGGACAGGTTTTTAATTTCATTTCTAGTAGATAGAAGACTGATAAATTGTGGAACAGACGCTTCCACATGGAAACATTTCGGAATTAAATTTGTTCTACTACTTTTATAAAAAGGACAAATTAACAAAAAATAACTTTGAAGTGATCGCCAGCATATTGGAGTAATTTGACAATTTCAGCAGTATGTACAACATAAAAAAAATCAGTAGTTAGATGAATGCCCACATCAGATTTCAATCGACTTTTAAAACTCTTCATAACCGTTATCATGCCATTTGAACTTGAGTATTGTTTCAGAATCCAGATCAGTCTGCCTGTGATATGGCGCACTTTGGGAAATACATGGAAGTTTTAGCTGCCATGAAACTGGTAGATGATCAGTGTCTGGTCTAGAGTGAACAGCCAGATCTATGATATATTGGAACATGTTTGATGATGCGATAAAGTAGTCTACCAAGCTAGTACCCCTATTACTGACACATGTAAAACTTCCCTCTTTGTCACTAACTGATCTCCGATTGACAATATGTATACAGAAGCTTTTACATAATTCGAGAAGTAACATCCTATAGCTGTTTACAATACTGTCTTGCGTAGACCTTTGTTGACAAAAGTCGTCAAAAATATACGTATCACCAAGTGGAAAATAGAACAACAGAAGCTCAATTCCTGGCTAACCCCATGGCCATTATGGAGAGCATTTGTGTCCAGTTAAAGGATGAAGTGGATGAGAGGATGATCATGATCATGTTGCCATGGAGATGTGTGTCAAATGTGAGATGCAAGACTCATCTTAACTTCATGGGAACCTGTTGTGGAGACTGACTTTGTGTCAAAGTCAGGAATGAAATCAGAAGAAACTCCCTGGATTTTGTGACTTTGAAGATGAACCTATGTCAACTGTTGCCAAACTTGTGATTCCTATCCCTTGAATTTTCCAACTATATTCCAACTATGTGACAGCGGTCTGTAAATAATCAATAATCCAGTGATTGACATCATGAGCATCAATCCACGCCATTGGGATGCGATGATATGCATCAACCAGGTCAGCAAGCCTGGCATTCTAGAAGTTGGTAAATAAGAAAGTTAACTTTGTGGATAACAACTTCTGGTGTATTGCATATTGTGATGCTTTGATGTACATCGTTGTTACACAGTTGTTATTCATAATGTTGTATGTTTTCTAACAAAATAATGAAATACCTGTCCATCTTGATTGATAGTTTTACATCTCCTGTTCACAAGCATTCACTCAGGATATATAATCCACAATTCCGTGTAACACATTGGATATTTTCAAAAACTTTGCTGCAATACTTTCCATCAGTTGGTGTCACCCTCAGATATATAAAATCATTTTCAAGTCATTGATTTTGATGAAAATGATTGTACCACAGAATGGATCTGTAATCACATTTTTACAAAGACAGAGTTGACAAATGGATTTGAAATTCTTTTATTCTTTAATGCCAAATTTCGGTACAGCGGCAAGTACCTGTAGAAAGCCAGTGATCAACAACTGGGTAGGCATGGTGATGTAGCTAATTGGCAAATAAAAACACACTTTTTCTTGAAGAGGCCTTTTAAATGCCATGGTAGCAATGCAGACAGAGTTTGAATTTCAACTTCCCTAACTCTCTCTCACTTCCAGGCCTCATCCCTTTGCTTCTTCATCCCTCATCACTTCTTCACTCTTTTTGTTTGTTGTTTGTGTTAATCTCTGTATATATATGGTACTTGTTGTCACCTTGCCTGGCGCTCGGCCCTTAATGCGGGCTGGGGGATCGAACCATTGACCTGCTCTCCAGGATGACTCTCAAACTTTTTGAGTTATTAATAACAATGGAGTCGTATTATAAGGAAAGAAACACAAACATGATGATGCCCTTATTTTCTGGGTATAAACCTTGCATTGATATTTGAGTGTTGGACTGTTAATCTGATGATATTATTTCTCCACTATATCACCACTTAAAACAAAGTTGCGTGAACCTTAATGACAGTTGGATAGACATGATCATTTTGCTGACACTCCAATAGTTTGAGTATGGGTACTATAGTCCCCTCCCATAGTTAAACAAGAGCGGTCACCCTCCCATAGTCTAGCATAGTATGGTGAACATCACTTGAACATTAGTTTGAGGCATTAACTTGATCAAACTTTGTTTTAAGTAGGAGAAAGTCTTCAATCTCGCAATTATTTTCGCACGTGAAACTTGTTCTCGAACAAGATTCTCTTTTTAATGTAGCCTATCTCCGCTAATTTCTAAAAGCTACACAAGATTCTCTCCACATAATTGTTTTCATTTAGTACAGTGATTTAGAAATTGAAACAAATTAGAATACATACGACACACATAAAGTGGTAACAAACACAAAAAAGATATTTAGCTGCAGAGAGCTGTGGTGTCCATGTTTAGTATGATGTTAATGTTATTGTCATGTTCAGGGAATTTAAGTTTGAATGAAAAATATATCTTGTTGATATCATCACATGTTAAAATGTTTGTGTCTGAAGTGTATTGATTTTATGTTGTTCCTAAACAATAAAGTGGGGCATATTTATATATTGTAGTTGTTTGTTTGTTTTTATTAAAGTAACATTGTAATTTTATATTTTATTATTATGTTTCCTTACTTAATGGCAGCAATATGGAAACTTACTCACTCAAGGATGTTGCCCTGTGCAAATAGTTTGGGTGCCTTCAACATTTCCACTTGGGAGTTTTGATTATATATAGACCGCCACCGTGGTCTAATGGTAGAGCGTCCGCCCCAGGGAGCGGAAGGTCCAGGTTTCGATCCCCGGCCGCATCATTCCAAGAGACGTTATAAGATGGTACTTGTTGTTACACTGTCTGGCACTGGCATTAAGGGGCTAAAACAAGAACTGGTCGGCTCGGGGTCAGTACACTGTGTCTGAGTTGGGATTTCATGTTAAAACTGCGGCATGTTATCTCAGTAGGCTAGCACTATAAATAGGCATCAGCCCGGACTAGTACAAGCAGTCACACACATACACACGTGCATGCACGTCGCTATATAAGTGCAATAATCATGGACGCGACGTTAAGCCCAATTTCACCTCACCCTCTTATTATATAAAGGGAGACAACTCTTAGATACCTGGGATTGAGCCGAATGCAGAGGGACACGTACAGTTTTGAAACATGTTGAATGTTTAAACATTTATAAATTCTTGAGGGGATCTTGCATCCAAAGTTTAAACGTAATACAACACTAGAACTATCTCATTTAAACAAAACTATACTCAACAACAAAAGTTTATATTTTAGTGTATTTTTCAAACAAGTAAAGTTTGGTTTTCAATATTGTAGTACATGCATAGAATCAAGTCACAAAAACGCAGCTGCTACAGAAAAGCATGCATTCCATGCAAAAGTTGACTTTTATTCAAGCCCACATGAATTTCACTACCCACGAATGGGTATAAAAACATATGCGTTAACGGGATTCCATATGCATTGTTTAGCATCATGCTGACAACAACCACTCAGAAAAACAACAAAATTACGCAATTATTCAACATTACGAAATGCCACGCCTGTCCGAAAATGAGCGTCTGCGAGCCATTGGTATGCTTGAAGCAGGATCGAGTCAACGTGATGTTGCATCTATTCACTGACGAGTCTCGTTTTCACCTCAGCCACAGCGATGGACAGATTCGAGTGTACCGACGTCGAGGTGAACGTTACGTCAATCATTGTGTCATGGAAGAAGATCGGTTCGGGTGCGGCAGCGCTATGGTATGGAGTGGGATTACAGCAAGACAGAGGACCCGTTTGATAGTGGTAGAGGGAAATCTCAATGGACAGCGCTACCGCGACGAGATCATCGGCCCTATTGTTCTACTGTTTTTGTATCGTCATGGCCCAGGCATTGCCTTTCAACATGATAACGCCCGGCCTCATATTGCTCGACTTGTTCAGGATTCAACAAAACAACGTGAATGTGATCCCCTGGCCGGTTCGCTCCCCTGATCTTTCACCAATCGAGCACATGTGGGATGAAATGGATCGGCGCCTTCGACATCAACCACGTGTTCCACAGACACTCCAGGAACTTCGAAACATGCTCCAGCAGATATGGACAGATATCCCACAGGACTTTGTGCGACGCCTGGTCCATTCCATGAGACGAAGATGTGTTGCTTGCATCGCAACCAGAGGTGGACACACACGCTATTGTTTTGTAAATTGACATTTTGGCATGTTCATGTTTTTTTTATGAAATCACGCATTTTCTTAAGTCAGAATGGCAAAATAAACTATTTGAACACTTACAGAAGGCTTTTATCTGTTGCAAACAGAAATTGTTTCAGATTTGGTACAAAACATAACTTTGCATTAAATCTTATTCAATGTCACAGGAACTTTTGTTGTTCAGTATATTAAGGCTACCAAATGTAAACTGATTTGCGGAATATTTGCATTAATCTATCACTTAAAGTTACATTACCTCCTGGGTACAAAATGAACGCAGGCAAGGGTAAAAGTACGTGACTTAATTAAGTTATTGGTTTTTAAAAGTTAAGATAAGGTTTTAGTCCATAGATTAGTACTGACATTGACTATAGTTTGACATCAGTATCAGTGGCGGCAATGGCATCGCCAACATTTGCAATTTGATCCCGATTCTTAATAATGACCTTTCAGATGCTGAAATGAAAGCTTTGTCTGTAAAGATATAGTGGACGATGTTGTTACATCATTATAGAAGATATATATAACTATATGTGACTGTTATGGTGTTCTGAAAAATAGCTCATCGACCACTCGACCATTTACACATAAACATTTCTGACCAATTCACATTAATTTGCCGGGTGGACATCCTTCGTTAAATGTTTAAACCCAGACATTGCAGTGAGCCCATGTGTATGCTGAGGATGGAGTCCAAATAGTGAGTGAGTGAGTGAGAATGATGTGACGCCAATTTTAGCAATATGTAAGTCATATCAATCGGGATGGGCATCACTAATCGGCTTAAAGCGTTTTATCCATGGAACGGGACCTTTTGCCATGAAGAGGCCACGCTTTTGCCACATACAACACCACCTTTGGGGAATATACGTACCGCCCCTAATCTCATCTTCCAGTGACCAAAGGGAGACCACTCGTGTCAGAGTATTTGTCCAATCGTATCAGTGCAGATGAGGACTTCAAATGTATCCACTCCTATCTGTGAAAATAGGTCATCTTTCGCTGGTAGGGGTGTAAGGGTGTATGAGCTCTCCAGCCTTGTTTAACGTTATGATCAATTATGCTTCCATGAGCTGCCTTAAGAATGTTGGCGCCTCCAGGGATTGGTGTTAACGTTAAAGAGAACACTGTTATTCATTCCTCGGAAAATTCTACCTGAAACCACATACCATTTTGTAAACAACGAAGTACAATTACTACAAGAAATTAAATCCCCTAGAGTTCATGTTCACAGACGAGTCTATTGGCCAACACATATAATTTTAAATAACATATGTAATAAGATTGTCAACCTTTTGAAGAGCATTTCTAAATCTAAATAGGCGCCGACAAATCGTGCTTGCTATTATTTCGCCTGGACATGATAATGGTTGTCAGATATTATTAAATACTTCAAGCAGAAGTCGAGTGAATTAGACCGAAGTTTAAAGCCTGATGGGTATGTACAGGAGCATCTCCAACAGCAGCTGTATCAGCTCTCGCAGTTGAATGTTCCCAGACGCCACTGAATCTTCGCCTCTGAGAAGCTGCTTTAAGATATGACCTAAAATGTATAAAAACTACCATCTTGCTGCTGACATTTTCAGTGATTGAGTATGCTCATCTAACAAACGATCCAAATGCGTCTCCTTAACGACCCACTGACATCATTAAAACCAGGGTTCCGATTCACAAAGCAACCGTACCCCTACGACTGCAGTAACTCACATGGTTACACACTACGACAGTCGTAAAAAGGGGACTATGCTTGACGTAGCGATGGACGGATTCGAGTGTACCGACGTCGAGGTGAACGTTACGTCAATCATTGTGTCATGGAAGAAGATCGGTTCGGGTACGGCAGCGTTATGGTATGGGGCGGGTTTACAGCAAGACGGCGCTACCGCGACGAGATCATCGGCCCTATTGTTCAACTGTTTTTACGTCGTCATGGCCCAGGCATTACCTTTCAACATGACAACGCCCGGCCTCCTATTGCTCGACTTGTTCAGGATTCTCTTCAACAAAACAACGTGAATGTGATCCCCTGGCCGGCTCGCTCCCCTGATCTCTCACCAATCGAACACATGTGGGATGACATACACTCCAGGAACGTCGAAACATGCTCCAGCAGATATGGACAGATATCCCACAGGACTTCGTGCGACGCCTGGTCCATTCCATGAGACGAAGATGTGTTGCTTGCATCGCAACCAGAGGTGGACACGCACGCTATTGATTTTTAAAATGACATTTTGGCATGTACATGTTGTTTTTTATGAAATCACGCATTTTCTGAAGTCAGAAGATGTCTTCGATATCTTCAATTCTGACCATTAGTTTCGTAGTCTATAGCTTGTGTGACTGCTCACTATACCTGTTTGCATACAGACAGAAAGCTGTCTTCGCATTCACCTTTATGTGAGACATAACGTCTGCTTACAATGCGGAACGGGAAGTGTAGCTCTGATGATTACTTATGCCAAGCATTTTACGTGCGCTTTCCGAGCGTAACCCGAGGTAGCCGGGTTCCTTTCTATATATAACGACCGGAAATTATCTGGATTTATATTTAATTCATATCCCCCCCCTCCCTGATGTGCATTCTCCCGCGTTTATATGTTAGGCTCCAGCGTGTCCAGTACGTGGATGGAATTACTCTAACAGCAGTTGTTGAAACATATCTACAAGGTCACACTTCCATTGTTTAAAGGTAATATGATTTTAATTAATCGTCTAGTTATTTTTTTTAATGAAATAGTTGATTGTTTGCGCTATATTTTGAGTGTTTTTGTTATTTGGCTATTATGCTATAAATGTGGTGTAACAAACGTTCCTGTTAAGTCGACTCAAGTTTTTTAGTCAAATATATTTTAGCCACAGTGCCCAGGATTCAAATTAACCCGCTGTCTCCTTTCTGGGCTTGTATTGAATCTTAATCTCAAACAACCCGTGTTTTAGTGAGTGAGTGAGCATGGTTTAACGCCGCTTTTAGCAATATTCCAGCGGGTGACACCAGAAATGGGCTTCACACATTGTACCCATGTCGGAAATCGAACCCCGGTTCGTCGGCGTGACGAGCGAACGCTTTAACCACGAGGCTACCCGACCGCCCCCAAACTGTGTTTTAAGACAGACCACCGGTAGATGTGTCACAGCAAGATTTTGATGTTGTGAGTAAACAGAAAAAATGTTAAAAGAGTGAGTGAGTTGGGTTTTGCACAATATTCCACTGATATCAAATGACAGCTTGATTTGGGAGGTAAGCGTGAGTGAGTGAGTGAGTATGGTTTTACTCCGCTTTTAGCAATATTCCAGCAATATCACGGCGGGGGACACCAGAAATGGGATTCACACATTGTACCCATGTTGGGAATCGAACCCGGGTCTTCGGCGTGACGAGCAAACGCTTTAACCACTGGGCTACCCGACTGCCCTTTAGGAGGTAAGCCGTTGGAGGTAAGCCCGGGGTGACTCAGTTCTCTGACGTTTATCACTTTGGTGATAGACACGTGCACGGGTATGGTGCTGACAGATCTAGAAATATAACTGGGGTGAACCAGGATTCGAACCCCCTACCATAGGTTTCTGAGTTATTGAGTGGTGAGTTGGGTTTAGGGGACAGGCCATTTGATAAGTATAAGCCTTAAAACTAAACCTGTTCCGAGCTTTTGTGACATGGTACCAGCTTATACATTTTTACATCGGTAATCATCCAAAGGGCTAGCAATCCCATTGATACATTTCAAGTGTACGAGTCTCCTTTCAAATCACATCTGAAATGCTGACCCAGATCATCTCAAAGAATATGCTGTAGCGTTTGCTCGTTCATATTAATTCAATTCACACACGATTGTTTATTATTTATATTGTTTGTGTTCAAACTGTTTGGAGGTGTGACTCTTATTACTTTGTTCAGTTATTTCAAAAGAAACCTCCAAACAACGTTGCAAGTTGGCGAGAGGCCACCGCAGTTGCCCACATCCCACCACGACGCAGTAGCCAGGCGATTGACACTGGTCAAGATTCAGAAATGGTGGCGCTTCATAAAGAGACATTTTGTTGAGTTTAAAGAAAGACCATTTAAGAATACAAATTACATTTCTCTTGCAAATTCCTTCTATATACAGTATTTTACGCGTGTCTCCACGTATGTAGCTACTGTTTCTCTATCTCTCAGAAAGACATGTAAACACAACACCATTAACTGTGTATATATTGTGAACAATCGTAAACCAAGCTTTGTTGTGATACGGCAGGGGACAATACAACCCACTTTGTTTGTGTAATAATTATTAAATCAAGATCCTCCTGAGAAACACATGAAATAAAGCTTCGATCACTTCCTATCACTAAGTTGCCATTTATCATACCTATATTTCCCACGAGTTATACCAGAGTAGAAACATCTGAGACTGGAGTTGAACAGCCAGGAAGGATTCATGAAAACGCTTTTAGAATCTAAGGAAGAGAATTTTTTTGTACAAGAACTCCGATTTACTCGGATTGGGTAATATGCCACAGTTCAGAAGAGATAACAACAACAACAACACCAACAACAACCTAACAACAAGACATGTATGGGTACGTGGGTATCGAAAACTGCTTTTAGGATGAAGGACTTATAAACCTCTAGTGATGCCATCCTATGTTTTAAGGGGTCTTGTTTCATAGAATAACTTCTTAGCAGGGATTTTCTACAGAATATCCCCCTCTCTTAGGGATATTCCACACAAAGTTCCCGATTCTGTACATGGCTTGACATGTTTGGAATGTTCCCATTTAGAAATATATCTTGCTGTTGAATGTAATCTACATAACACACATCACAATGCAAACTTAGGGAAATCCCTGGACTGATGTAAACTTAACCTCAAAAGTTGCTTATGTTTTTGTCGGATGGAACTTGCAACCTTCGTACTTGCAGGGACGCTGATGAACCACAATGCTTTTTACAAGTACATCAACGCCAGCATGAGTTTTGATCACGTGGTTACATCCCGGGTAAAGACTATCTTTAGGTTGAGTTTTAACTGCGTGTGAAGCGTACGTTCATGAGCAACACTTTTGTCCTTTATTTCAACTGATGTAATCTTTTTCACCGAATTGCGGTCCATAGTAGTTTTTTTTTTATAACCAACACTATGATGAAAATATATGTTTTGAAAAATATATTTTTGTGCTTAAATCTATGTTTGTTTGTTTAGCGCAGCACTCAGCATTATTCAAGCTATATGTAATTTATCGAGTCTGGACCAGACAATCCAGTGATTGACATAACGAGCATCCATCCACGCAATTGGGATCGATGACATGCATTAACCAGGCAGCAAGCCTGACCACCTGATCCCGTTAGTCGCTTGTTGTGACAAGCACTGTCGCCTTTTACGGCAAGCATAAAAGGCTCTTCACGGATCCCAAATCTATGTATTACCCTATAACAACTATGTATTTCAAGACTTTCCAGGTTCTAAATTTTGTAATTGAAAAAGAACTGTAAAATTCTAGGCGCACCTACTTTTTTCTCAACAAAGTTCCATCGTTTTCATCTAGCAGCCGACATAACAGCTGATCAGACGAGCTTATTGTGAAAGGGGACAACGCCAAAGATGGAAGTGTCCCCACGGACAATGTGACAGGTAAACCCCGTTAAAAACTTACATAAATTTAACTGTAGGTTAATTAAAAACACGTTTTCTAAATCAGATATGAATTGATGTTATTTGTTGAAAAAATAAATAAACAACAGGAAAAAGATGATAGAGTTAGTACCTCTCCCCTATCTTTAAAATTGAACTCGTCCAAGGCTTTTTCCTATCTGTCGATTTTAGTTGAAGTAAGTCGCAGTCCTAGTGGGCATGGTCCACAAGGGTGACAAGGAAGAAAGTACAGGAATTTCTGACACGCCCTGACTTAGTGGGTGGGACTAAGTCTCTTGTAGACGTTGTAATTTGTATTGATAGGCAACAAACTTTTATTGTTGGGATAACACAATGTAAAACTTTATTTTAATGTACATTGAGATTTTCATGGCAGCCAATTTCCCCGTATCAAAATGGACTTGCCCACGTTTCGTAGTGCGACTGTTTACAACTTTATTATTTTTTTAAAGAAGGCCTTTTATGTGATTTCACGTCTGGTTACCATCTACACATACTCGAAAGCAAGATTCAGCTGACTGCCACTGAATTGCCGTCATACACAAACATGAAAACAATTCTCAATTCTTCTTGACTTATCAAGATGAAATTGATAAAACTTGAGATATACCCCGGTACTTTATCCTGACAACTTAACTGATACGTTGCTAAAAAGTCATGAAGTTAATTGCACCCGTACGCTGTACAATTAGAAGGAAATTTTGACAATGTATTTGAACATTCCAAAATTTTGTTTTTATATCTACCAATGAAAAGATTACAGCGAAAGGGGGTGGGTGGTCAAAATATATACAACTGCATGGGGAGTGGTTCATGAAAATAGTTACACTGCTCTATTTCCAATAAAAATAAATAAATAAAATTATATAGTATAGATATTAAATCAATACTGGAATTCCCATCAACTTAACATGATTTCTTAATGTTGACTAAATCCTTATTCACCAAATATTTATCAATTTTAATATTTTTATCCGTGTATTTATTATATGATTATCATCTCTTTAAAATAGATCTATACAGGTTTACAATTACATTTAGTAAACTAAACAATATTGAGTGGTCCTAGAGCGTGATAGTGAGTGAAATGACTTTGTGTTAAATTTATAACTTATCCCATATCACACTATGCATTTGTACAGCCGTTGGACAGCGGGGCGCAAATACCCAAGTTTGTAAAAAACCTATTATATATCAATGAGACTAAGCCAGGTAAAAATAAATTTCCCTGAATATAATTAGACATTACAAATGCTTTTTTCTTCTTCTTATATCTGCCTTGATACTGAACTGGATATGAGTTCAAATGATTCCAAATATTTGTTTCAGATGACTGGTCATTGGATGTGATCAGCCAACCAGTCTTCTGCTCCTTGGGATTCTGAAAGTTGGTTCGTCAGGTGAAAGACGGCAGTGAACACTTCACATTTAATACAAATCTTCTTCAGCCTTGCAAGTGTGTTCTCGGTCCGGTCAGTCCACGCGAAACAAATGCGAATATGATTGATCAAAACTGCATGTCCAGGTTGTTGTTCTTTGTATTATAGGAGCTAAACCCTTATTACTTGCAGTAAGAGTAACAAGTTGTTGCCCCCAAATTGAGCATTGAAAGATGTACATGCCTTCCAAAATTCATTGAGATTTCTTCATTTAAAAAAAATAAATATATATTGTTTTATTCCCTTAATGCGGGCTGGGGGATCGAACAATTGACCTGCTCTCCAGGATGACTCTCAAACCTTTTGAGTTATTAATAACAATGGAGTCGTATTATAAGGAAAGAAACACAAACATGATGATGCCCTTATTTTCTGGGTATAAACCTTGCATTGATATTTGAGTGTTGGACTGTTAATCTGATGATATTATTTCTCCACTATATCACCACTCAAAACAAAGTTGCGTGAACCTTAATGACAGTTGGATAGACATGATCATTTTACTGACACTCCAATAGTTTGAGTATGGGTACTATAGTCTTCCTTGAAAGGTTCCCCTCCCATAGTTAAACAAGAGCGGTCACCCTCCCATAGTCTAGCATAGTATGGTGAACATCACTTGAGCATTAGTTTGAGGCATTAACTTGATCAAACTTTGTTTTAAGAAGGAGAAAGTCCTCAATCTCGCAATTATTTTCGCACGTGAAACTTGTTCTCGAACAAGCTTCACATGCGAAAATAATCGCGAGAGTTCGGACATTCTCCTATGTGCTGAGTGCTGGGACGAGTCCAAATTTATTACCCTATTACCCGGCCCTATCCGGATACCTGCTATAGGTCTCAGGATTTTGGCACAAAATGTCCAAATGGGATTTGTTTTACAGCAGCCCTGGCAAAAACTATTTATATAAACATGTAAAATGATCTGATAATGCATACAGTGAAGTTGATTGATGCTTTATCCTTACTTGAACATATTGTCAGAGCGAATGTTTGCGTTGTCAGATAGAAATGTGAATTAGCTATATTTGTTGAGTAGTTTTATTGTTAATGTCATTTAACAGTATATCATGTGACTAACCACGGGTCCGGGTAGGACCCACCCGACCCAAGTTACCCGCCCCAGTCCTTCTTTAGACATAATCAAAGGTATTAGAGAAGATAACATAGCTGAGAATTATATATTTTAATACAAAATTATATATTTTACAACCTGTGGCTTCATGTATGTCCGGATTTTGTTTCTTTAAAATTACTTGATGATCACTATTGTCATTATTCATACTTGTTCATTGTACATGTATTTTAATCCACTTGTTAATATGGTTGAAATACTGAATGTGAATTTTTAACATGGTTTTATTGTCCTGAATAATTTGCTCAAATGTAATATTTTTTGTTTGTTTGTTTCATATGTTATAGGACATTGACCGATTCTCTATTTCCTTCATGTTGAGTAATGTTGTCTTTTCATGAAACGGCACGGTCTGGTAGCCTAGTGGTTAAAGTATTCGCTCGTCACGCCGAAGACCCGGGTTCGATTCCCGACATGGGTACAATGTGTGAAGCCCATTTCTGGTGTCCACCACCATGATATTGCTGGAATATTGCTAAAAGCGGCGTAAAACCATACTCACTCGCTCACTTTTCCTGAAACATATAACATTCACAAATCATATAAGAACTAGGTTTTGTAAAGTCACTTGGGTCTTTTCTGTGTTTATGCTCAGAAATATTGCTCATAGCTTAAAGAAGACATAATAAAGATCGTTTGGTTCACGTTGGAGGAAATTTATGAAAAATTCTGATAATATAATCAAATTGTGTATGAAATATCTTATGAGTTACTCTCTCTATCTCACTCTCTCTCTCACACACACACACGCATACACACCACACACTTTGCATACAAGGAAGAGTATTTTAACATCAGTTACTTTGTTTAGACAAAATTGTCAGTGATTGAGCAATTGTTAACAAACATCTGTGAAGGTGACTTTTTTAATAATAGGTACTAGTCAATAAATTACACCTTCTGTTTTCTGTTAACAAACCTTTATGATACACAACAAAGTATGCATATTATAATTACTGACAGATTAATCTGTAAGTTGGTCAGGGCTCAATAGTGTTTTGGTAGTACCAAGAAGTCTGACATCAAGGTGAACAATAAATAAATCGTTTGAATCGAGATACTTGACCCTCATCTCTGTAACAGCCTATGCTCCACACAGTAAATAATAAATATGCTCTTTATTCCACAATGATGCAAAATAACATTTATACTTTAGTGGTTGCATGATTAGAAAACATATTCCGCTGACAATGTAACACAACAATATGAATATTTCATTTTCTTTTTTGTTCGTATCGTTATCTATCATGTATACGTAGTTGTCCAATTTTCGATCACGAACATTTATACTACCTAATTTCGTTTATCCG
Source organism: Haliotis cracherodii (assembly GCF_022045235.1). Taxonomy (NCBI): domain Eukaryota; kingdom Metazoa; phylum Mollusca; class Gastropoda; order Lepetellida; family Haliotidae; genus Haliotis; species Haliotis cracherodii. Next base: position 50,588,729 of record NW_027266319.1, on the reverse strand, counting down.
ACATACTCGTTAATCCGACATAATCAGATGCAACCAACAATGTCGGATTAACGGGACATGATTGTATGTTGTTGTTTCATTTCAGTGTAACATGGTAATGACATTCATTTTGTTTGCTTGTAGCAATAGTTCGAGAATTGTGTTTTAAACAAACAAATTTGGCCGTGGGTAGCCTAGTGGGTAAGCGTTCACTCATCAAGTTGAAGACTCAGGTTCGATTCTCTATATGGGTACTGTTACAATGTGTGAAGCCCATTTCTGGTAAAAGCGGCGTAAACTCACTTTCAATTTGCACAGATATATCTGCCTTTTTCTCACAATCTCCAGCAGAGGTTTGTCAACAATAAACAAACCAAACTCTCCACTGGACATCATCAAAACATTGGATTAGAATGTTTGACACTTTGTCAGCTTCTGCTTTTCATGTTCACAGCCACAATCAGTGCCAGAATTGGAGTATCTTGTAGAATCTGCCACACATTGTAATGATGGACATGTCTTGTCCAGTCAAGTTTATGTGTAAATTTGACCTCAGTGTGAAGAATTCAGGTTTAGAATGAACTCAAATCCCCGGTCTGCTCCGTTATGATTCTCAGTTTCCTAGCACCATTACACCTCATGGACCAATACCAAAAATCTGCTTGATTTTTGTTGAGAATACTAAATTTGGTTCCAGTTATTTTTAAGAGTTATTTTCAAAGATTCTCTTTTTAATGTAGCCTATCTCCACTAATTTCTAAAAGCCACACAATTCTAAAAGCTACACAAGATCCTCTCCACATAAATGGTTTCATTTAGTACAGTGGTTTAGACATTGAAACAAATTAAAAATACATACCACCCACATAAAGTAGTAACAAACACAAATAAAGATATTTAGCTGCAGAGAGCTGCAGTGTCCATGTTTAGTATGATGTTAATGTTATTGTCATGTTCAGGGAAGTTTGAATTAAAAATATATCTTGTTGATATCATCACATGTTAAAATGTTTGTGTCTAAAGTGTATTGATTTTATGTTGTTCCTAAACAATAAAGTGGGGCATATTTATATATTATAGTTCTTTGTTTGTTTGTTTGTTTTTATTAAGTAACACTGTAATTTTATATTTTATTATTATGTGTCCTTAACATAATGGCAGCAATATGGAAACACTCAAGGATGTTGCCCTGTGCAAATAGTTTGGGTGCCTTCAACATTTCCACTTGGGAGTTTTGATTATATATAGACCACCTCCATGGTCAAGTGGTAGAGCGTCCACCCCAGGGAGCGGAAGGTCCAGGGTTCGATCCCCGGCCGTGTCATTCCAAGAGACGTTATAAGATGGTACTTGTTGTTACCCTGTCTGGCACTGGCATTAAGGGGCTAAAACAGGGACTGGTCGGCTCGGAGTCAGTATACTGTGTCTGAGTGGGGTATTCATGTTAAACTGCGGCATGGTATCTCAGTGAGCTAGCACTATAAATGGCATCAGTCCGGACTAGTACAAGCAGCCACACAAACACACGTGCATGCACGTCACTATATAAGTGCAATAATCATGGACGCGACGTTAAACCCAATTTCACCTCACCCTCTTATTATATATAGGGAGACAACTCTTAGAGCCTTGTCAATACCCTGTTTAGTTACCAAGAATACCTGGGATTGAGCCGAATGCAGAGGGACACATACAGTTTTGAAACATGTTGAATGTTTAAACATTTATAAATTCCATAGGGGATCTTGCATCCAAAGTTTAAACGTCATACAACACTAGAACTATCTCATTTAAAGAAAACTATACTCAACAACAAAAGTTCCTGTGACACACCAATATTTTAGTGTATTTTTCAAACAAGTAAAGTTTGGTTTTCAATATTGTAGTACACGTATAGAAACAAAAACGGAACTGCTACAGAAAAGCATGCATTCCATGCAAAAGTTTTCTTTTATGCAAGCCCCATTCATTTCACTATCCAAGAATGGGTATAAAACATGTGCGTTAACGGGATTCCATATGCATTGTTTAGCATCGTGCTGACAACAACCTCTCAGAAAAACAACAAAATTACGCAATTATTCAACATTACGAAATGTCACGCCTGTCCGAAAATGAGCGTCTGCGAGCCATTGGTATGCTCGAAGCAGGATCGAGTCAACGTGATGTTGCAAGACAATTTAACGTCCACAGAAACATCATTTGGTGTGGCTACCAAATGTAAATTGATTTGCGGAATATATGCATTAATCTATCACTTAAAGTTACATTACCTCTTGGGTACAAAAGGAACGCAGGCAAGGGTAAAAGTACGTGACTTAATAAAGTTATTGGTTGTTAAAAGTTAAGATAAGGTTTTAGTCCATAGATTAGTACTGACATTGACTATAGTTTATCAGTGTCAGTGGCGGCAATGGCATCGCCACCATTTACAATTTGATTTAATCCCTCGGGATGCGGGTTTTAAATATCATAACAACCCTCGGACGTGTTTTATCCTATACATACAGCACCACCTCGGGGGAATAAACGTATCGTCCTTAATCTCATCTTCCTCGCGACCAGTGACCAAAGGGCGACCCACTCGTGCCAGAGTATTTATCCAAGTGTATCATTGCAGATGGGGACTTAAATCCATCTGGATGAATGTTTCAGCGAAAATAGGTCATCTTTCTCTGGTATTGGTGTAGGATCTCTCCAGTGTAGTGTCATCAGTCCAACCTTGTTTAACGTTATGATCAATTATGTTTCCAGGAGCTGAATGTAGGCGCCTCACGCGTTGCTGATGATAGTGTCACTAAAGATGTTTCAGATTTTTAAAGTTCGTCCAGGGATCCGTTCAGAAAAGTGTTAACGCCATAGAGAACACGGTTATTCATTCCTCGGAAAATTCTACCTGATACAACATTACATCTTGTAAACAACGTAGTACAACTTCAACCAGAAATTAAATCCCCTAGAGTTCATGTTCACAGACGAGTTAATTGGCCAACACATATAATTTAATTAACATATGTAATAAGATTGTCAACCCTTTGAAGAGCATCTAAATAGGCGCCGACAAATCGTGCTTGCTATTCTTTCGCCTGGACATGATAATGGTTGTCAGATATTATTAAATACTTCAAGCAGAAGTCGAGTAAATTAGACAGAAGTTTAAAGCCTGATGGGTATATATAGGAGCATCTCCAACAGCAGCTGTATCAGCTCTCGCAGTTGAATGTTCCCAGACGCCACTGAATCTTCGCCTCTGAGAAGCTGCTTTGAGATATGACCTAAAATGTATAAAAACTACCATCTTGCTGCTGACATTTTCAGTGATTGAGTATGCTCATCCAACAAACGATCCAAATGCGTCTCCTTAACGACCTACTGGACCCGGGTCGTCCGCGTGACGAGCGAACGCTTTAACCACCGGGCTAACCGACCGCCCCCAAACTGTGTTTTAAGACAGACTACCGGTAGATGTGTTACAGCAAGATTTTGATGTTGTGAGTAAACAGCATTCAATATTATAAAAGTGAGTGATTTGGGTTTTGCACAGTATGCCATTGATATCCAATGTTGGAGGAAAGCCCGGAGTGATGCAGGTCTCAGACGTTTATCACTTTGGTGATAGACACGTGCACGGGTATGGTGCTGACAGATCTAGAAATATAATTGGGGTGAACTAGATTTGAACCCCCTACCATCCATAGGTTTCTGAGTTATTGAGTGGTGAGTGAGTTGGGTTTAGGGGACAGGCCATCTGATAACTATAAGCCTTAAAACTAAACATGTTCTGAGCTTTTGTGACATGGTACCAGCTTACCCCAAGTCCAAGACTTATGCCACTTTAGTGAAACCCACGAGCACTAGATTGGTGCTGATGACATGCAAAGAAACAAAATCGGAGCAAGTCTTGAATTCCTGCCCACAATTACAGGATTTTGACAGGTCAAATGGACTCAACTTTGAAATGTGGCGTCACGACCTAAAACATTTCAGGAAAATCCATTAGTCCAGAAAGCCTCACCCAGCCTGGTTCATAACAAAAGAAACAGTGTGCGTTCATTTTTCATTTATGTGCCCTCTGGATTCCCGGTGTCACGAAATATATTCGCCCCCAGATAAAATCCCCCCCCCCCCCCCCCCCCCCCCCCCGGCGAATATTTATACCGGTACAGTTCCGCCTCCATACCCAAGAATACATAGGACCTAACTCTTTCACAACGATATAAACCCAATAAAGCGTTGTAAAATAGTATCTTGACGTCATCAGGGATAATTTCTGCAGTACTAATTGAGGTTAATTGACAAGGGTTAATTAGTGTTTATTTATAGCACGACCCTCGTGCTGTACGTTCTACGTTCGAACCCACGTGTGGATACATTTCGTGTAAATATTTTACATTTCTGTTTGTTTTAAAAACTAAAAGAACATTGTTTTGTATTAAGTTTATGAATGTATAATTTGGTATGTCATACTTTATTATCCCCGTTTTATATTGATGTAATCGGAATGTAATCATTTGAAGTGTATTTTGCGATATTACCTGTTGTTAAAAAGTGCCACAAGAGGCGATATAGTTATGCATGAAATAATTATACAAGCACCGAGTCGAAACATCAGCTAACAAACTAAATAAACAAAGTTTTGAATTGAGGAAAACTATTTATTTACGTGAAGACATGAATAATATAATGCATTATGCTAATCTTTAACAAAAGGATGTCACATGTCCTAAAACACATAAACAGGTCTGCAAACATCCGTTCAGTTTGCTAGCCATCTCCATAAGTTTTGCCTTTGAAGTGGACTTCGTTGACACATCATGAGTTTGCAAAAAGTCACGGAGCCCCGAAACTGAAAGTTCACTCAAATTGACATCTTGAGTTGGTTGAGATGTAATTTCTTTAGTGATGTTTGACCTTTTACCCTGTCTCACTTCATTTATCGTATCTTCCCAATACACAAGCTTCCTTTGGGTGTATTGGCGCTTGACTCGATTTAGATCACTATGGTTCTCCATTCGTTTCCTGACTTTCAGTGCCTGCACGGTTGCATCCCATTTATTTGATTTTTGCTGATGTATTTTTTTAATTTCATCATTAGTTTTTTCAAGGGCCTGACAACTGAAGTCACGAATTGAGCCATAGCGGTCAACAAAACCAGGGACATGGTAAACCAAACAGTGAATATATGGCGTTATTCGCATCTTTTGGTACAAATTCATTTTACACCCAATTGAAACGAATAACTGAACCCAGCTTTTCGACCTCAATTGCTGGGGTACCTGGAGTACAAATTTTGGAATAGATTTCTGAAAAGTTTTGCCAAAGGTTGATGATGATGCTCTCGGTGTCAGGATTTAATTTGCCTCTAAGCTTTGCAGGTAGATAATTCAAAAGCTTTTTCTTTTCCTGACCCGAGAGACTTGTCCAATTGAGTTTGTTGCTCTCTCTCTCTTCCCAAACAGAAAATGAAACACCACAGGACCTGATACACTGTACTATCTTGTCAACATGTCTTGCCTTCTCTTTCTTTTCAACTAGACACTTATCCATGTCGCATGCCTCCACTATCAAATTCCTTTCTAGCACATCTGTTATCCTAAGTAGTAGATGCAACTCATCTCCAATGTAGTTCTGAACCTCAAGTTTTATAAGCGGGGCATGGAGAGCACCATGGGAACATTTGTCTGCACATTGTGTAATGTACTCGACTGTACGCCTGAGTTCCCCTGTGTTATAGTAATCCCAGGCCTTAGTAACGTCGTGTCTATAATTCTTATGCACTTTGCAGCAGGGACAAGCATAATTGCCAGTAGCGCCACCTCGGCGTTTCAAGATGGAAGCCATTTACGTCCAAGTTAAAAATATATAGAAAAATTCTTTAGAAAGCTTACGGTATGTAGAATACATACATAGGCGGGGAGATACTGTAACTTCTGTCTATTCTATTTTAAAAAATAAAAAAGAACCTAGTCCTTCTTTGCTATCATATATTGCACGCTCCGTTGAACAGGAGGCACAGCAGGCGACAGGCGTCCAATTCTTGCACATGTCTCGAAATAAACTCTCCCCCATCCTACGAAATAAAATCTCCCCAGAATATTTCCTCCCCCGGTCGTTTTATAAATACTTGCCATGCAGTTCAAAGTTGCCAAACACTTCTGATAGAGACGATGTTGAGAATGTGGAGTGAAAAGGGCTTCACTTTGAGCACTGTGCTTTCTTTAACTACCGCAATATGAGACAATAAAGTGGTATACAGGTAGATATAATACTAGTCGTTAAATATAAAGAATGTTTAGTAACTTAAGAAGTACCAGGACAGTTATTAACACGTGTCGTGTCAGCCCTATGACATTCGCGATTGTCCACTTCCAGAAAACATCCTGTGTTGGTTTAACATGAATTAGTAAAGGTTAATTAGGGATGCCCAAAACGTTAATTAATGAAAGACGAGTAGTCAAAATACTGTCATTTCCTGCCCAGGACACCCCTACGCGGTAAGGTCGGTGAGAAACATTTTCATCAAAGAAAACACACAGTCAAGACTGTAGATTCCCGTCGTCTAGCTACAAATTCTGTGATGTATTAAAGGTTGAAGAATTTTGAACTGAACTGAACTCACTCAGAACTGATCGAGCGAAACCCAAAACAGAAAGAGCCACAGGAAAATATAAACTACGAAGAAATTAAAATAAACACACCAAACCTAGAAGCAAACGGCATTCAAATAATTTTAAATAACCAAAAGATAAATATCATCAATATATACCACTGGGTAGAAAAAAAAGTCCAACCTGAGGATCTAAACAAACTTCTCCAAATAACCAACAAATCAGCTATAGTCCTAGTAGACTTTAACGCTCACCATCCCACCTGGAGCACAGATGATAAAATAGATAACCATGGCAAACTTATCTCCGAATGGATAGAAACAAACGACCTGGTACTCCTAAATAACAACCACCCCACGTGGTACGAAAAGACTAACCAAAAAATGTCGGCTATCGACCTAACCATATGCACCGCAGATTTAGCACAAATTACTCGATGGGAAAAGCACGATGTCCCACTAGGTAGTGATCACTTCCCCATCAATATAACCATAGGAAATACAAACGTACTTATCCAAACAGATAACCAAGAACCAAATTTCGATTATAATAAAGCTAACTGGGACCAATTCCAAGATATCTGTAATAAGGCTAACTTACACGAAATAGAAAATAATGATCCAGAAACCTACTGTAAAAACCTAACAGACTATATAATAAACGCAGCTAAAACCTCCATCCCTTTCAAAACATCTAAAACAGGCAAACCCATGGTACCATGGTGGAATGGGGAAATAGAACAGACTAGACGGAAACGTAAATCAGCCTTCATTAAAGCCAAACGCGACTAAAAATATCTAAACATAGCCCACGAACTAAACCACCCGGGCCCACTTGCACAAAGCGATCTTAGCGCTAAGATGATCGTAACTCCCATACTTTAACATAGGCTTACAATAGTTGTAGCGCTAAGATCGCCTTGTGCAAGTGGGCCCTGGTCCAAAAACTAGTCAAAGTAGCCAAAAGCAGAGACTGGAAAAAAAATCTGCGAAGGTATAAATAACCGTACAGATGCCAGAACGGTCTAGCGCAAAATCAACGCCATTAGAGGCTTAAAACGACATAAAAAAACCTAACATTAACAACTCAACAAACCCCGCCGAAAAGGCAAATAATCTCGCCAACCACTTTTCGGCCGTTAGCAGTAACAACAACTTCAGCCAAAAATTCCAAGATAAACTTAAAAAAGAAAACAAACCCACAAAAGAACCAAACCATAACAATCTAGAAATAAACCAACCCTACACAATGGAGGAGCTCCTCTACGTAATCCAAAACAGGAAAACGGGCACAGCCCCAGGATTAGACCTAACTTCTTACCAAACAATTAAAAAACTCCCTTCTGAACTACTCCAGGGACTATTCAAACTATATAATCTCATCTACCTAAACGGACAGGTACCTACTCCCTGCAAACAGGCCCTAGTCATACCAATCCCTAAACCAAATAAACCAGCTAATCAAGCTAACTCATATAAACCAATATCCCTAACCTCAAACTTATGCAAAGTAGTGGAATCAATGGCTAAAAATAGATTACAACATTACCTAACCCCAAATAACATCATAAACCCAGATCAAAGCGGTTTCACTCCTGGCCGCTCAACCCTAGATAACCTCGCCCGACTAGAGCAGGATATTAAGACAGGACAACTAAATAAACAATATACCATAGGCATCTTCTTAGACTTCTCTAAAGCTTTCGACATAGTATGGCATGACGGGCTAATACAAAAACTTAAAAGAATAGGACTCAAAGGTCAGATAATAAACTACATCCAGGACTTCCTAAACAATCGTAAAATAACCGTGTGTATAGACCAAACACTATCGGACCAATGTCCCCTATAAATTGGCACTCCCCAGGGCAGTATCCTCAGCCCCACACTCTTCAATATAATGATAAATGATCTATTCGAGGGCCTATCCCCCAAACTAAACACATCAAAATTCGCGGATGATGGACCCCTCTCGATCCGCACTAAAAGTATCAAAATGGCCCAAAATTTACTCCAAAAATCCCTACATAAAATACAACAATGGGCAGACAAATGGGGCTTCTCCCTTAACTCAGAAAAAACAACAGGAATAGTATTTAAACATAAAAAAAACATTAAACCCGTCTCTTCAATCCTCCAGCTAAACATCCAAACAATCAAATTTCAAAAACAAACCAAATTCTTAGGACTAATTTTCGATGAACATCTCTCCTGGGATGCTCACATCCAAAACCTATCAAATAAATCAAGTAAAGACCTAAACGCGCTAAGATGCCTAACTGGCTCCAACTGGGGAGCCTCCAAAGATACTCTCCTCTAACTCTACATATCACTAATTAGATCAAAACTAGACTACGGCTGCGCCATAATACAACACCCTAAACAACTCCCTATCTAAAAGACTAGACTCAATCCAATATCAGGCTCTCAAACTAATTACACGCATCCAACATGGCACCTCCTACACTACACTTCATGCCTTAACAGGAGAAATGCCACTAAGTCTACGTAGGGAACAGCTTAGCTTAAACTTCTGGGCCGCGTCCCAATTCAACCCTCTCATCCAAAACTTAATCAACAAAATCAGTCCCCAAAACCAAGCTCTAGCTCGTAAACACCCCTTACTTACTCCAATATCCAAAAGGATAACCAACTACCTAAACGAACACCAAAAAGACAATCTTAAACAAAACTGCAAACAATCAAATATCTTCACCCCAAAACTTAAAATACCCAAAATAGACACAACACTAGATAGCACAATAAACAAACAAACCGACCCAAACATCGCTAAAACCACCACACTAGCATACATACACGAAAATTGGCCAAATTGGTGTCACATTTACACTGACTGATCTTCAGATCCGATCACCAAACACACAGGTTTCGGTGTCCATATCGCACAACCAGCTAAAACCACACAATCCCAAACAATCAATCAATATTCACGGCAGAACTAATGGGCATGGCCTATGGCCTCCATAATCAAGAATACAAAAACCACAAACAAATCCTAATACTTACCCACTCCCTAAGTGGACTGCAAGCCCTCCAAAACAAAAACCGACCTAAATTGATAAACTAAATACTTAAAAGCTCCAACGACCTAACTAAGGCAGGCAAACAAATAACATTCTTATGGATCCCCGCCCACGTGGGAATTTACGGTAATTAAAACGCCGATAAAGCAGCTAAATTATCCCTCAAAATCCCAGAAATAAGCTTAAACTTACCCATGTCAAAATCAGAAATCAAAAGTGTAAACAAGCAAAAAATCACCAAACAATGACATAACCTATATCTAAACTCAAATAGCCAAATCAAAAAAGTACTCGGAACACCTCTAACCAAACCACAAATTCTCCATCCATCAAAAACAATCGACAGAGTAATCACTTAACTCCAAACCTGACACACTGACCTAAATAACCACCTAAATTATTTTCAAAAAAAACACACTACAGGTAACTGCCCACACTGCAAACAACTAGAAACCCCAGAACACGCACTCATCCACTGCAGCCACTACCTAACACACCGAACCGCATTACAAACCACCCTCAATCTAAATAAGGCTCTTACTCTAGAAGCTATACTAAACCCACAAAATAAACTAGAAATCTTCAAGGCCTTAGGCGTTTTCTCAATCAAAACAGATCTAATACATCGCATTTAAAAACCCTATAAACTACCAAATCAAAATCACATCAACAAACAAACAACCACCTGACCCGGTTCCCTTAGTTCTCCTCCCAAACCCCATCGGCATCTATTCCAAATCTCAAAATTCCAAAATTCTATATAAGCAACCCCTAAAGCCCCCTCATGGTTTGCAAACACCACTTTCGCCCCTTTCGGAAACACATTAAATGGCCTGGCCAGGCCCGTGTGCGAAATACGCATCAGTAGGAAAGCGCACGTAAAATCTCCAAAGTAAGTAAGTAAGTAAGTAAGTAAGTAAGTGAACTGAACTGTCCGAAAGTTTATATCTAATATTTTGGAATTGGATACAGTGATAAAGTCTTATATCAATATGTAGACTCAAAAATATTGATTGGTTTTATGTTTCAACGGAGATATTATATTTTCTTATGAAGTATCGCGTATAAGTGTAATTTGCATGCTTTACCTTTCATTGTACCATTCTATTCTAGTGAATGTTGTAATATCAGTCAATCGGGTGAAAAAAAAGCCCAATCCTCGCTCTATTAAGGACTATGTCAATCATTTTGCAAGTTGAGATGACCCCTTTATGAATACTTTATGACAGTTTATGGAGTGAAAATCAATGCTGATTATTCATAAACGTAATGCTGCGTACTGTAAGCCCATGGCCTCTTCAGTGCTGAATAAAGATTGAAAATACATCAGTCAATCAAAGATGAAGATAACTTTATACATCAGAGTTCTTGAGAATTAGTTCATGTTTTGTTCTTAGACTAACATTTCAACCATCGATTGTGTTCACATGTAGACTCAAACTGGTATATTTAAAAAATGTATACAGACAACAACAACTGTATTAGAAACAACAAACTCTGTAGAGACTCTTGTCTCCCATCCTTTGTTTGGTATGATTATGTCTTATAATTATTTTAGGATGGAAGGTACAGTTACCAAATAAAATATGCTGAAATATCAATTCATTATGACCATATTTCATAATCTATTTTTGAAAGTAACCCTCCTTACATTAAAGATAACTATTTAAAGAATATAGTACTTAAAGACATTGCAACAAACCGGAGAGACTTTATACTGAGGGGGGCGCGAAATATATCCGCCAGGGGGGAGATTTTATTTCAGAACAGATTCTCCCCCGGAGAATCTGTACCGGTATAAAATCTCCGGGGGGAGAGTTTATACCGGGACACCGACAATGTTCAATGAAGCTGCTTTCTCTGTGGTTTACACTTCGATGACCTCCTAACACACGCCCTGTGTCAATGTGAGTCTTTATGCATATATCGAGACATTCTGTGGTGGTACAGTTACCAAATAAAATATGCTGAAATATCAATTCATTATGACCATATTTCATAATCTATTTTTGAAAGTAACCCTCCTTACATTAAAGATAACTATTTAAAGAATATAGTACTTAAAGACATTGCAACAAACCGGAGAGACTTTATACTGAGGGGGGCGCGAAATATATCCGCCAGGGGGGAGATTTTATTTCAGAACAGATTCTCCCCCGGAGAATCTGTACCGGTATAAAATCTCCGGGGGGAGAGTTTATACCGGGACACCGACAATGTTCAATGAAGCTGCTTTCTCTGTGGTTTACACTTCGATGACCTCCTAACACACGCCCTGTGTCAATGTGAGTCTTTATGCATATATCGAGACATTCTGTGGTGTGACATCATCAACACCAACATAGATCCGACACGGACCTTGTCTGCAGTCTCCTGTCCTGTAGCCTCCTGTTTCCTTGTCCGATGAGGATTAAGAACTGTTCCAAATATCTGTGATAACCAGACTATATGATATGTGCAACTTCATAAGAGACAGTCAATCCATGTAAAATCTCTCCTCTTCCCTGTTACCTTATGAAATGTTTTGTACTCTCCTGTGGAGGAATAGGCCTCCCCTGCCCAGTGCTTGTCACGTGGCCAGACTGATGAGTATCGGGGTTTGCAATATGTGAGTGCGTGTCACCATGACGCGGACAGTTGCTCATCGTGAAACATTCATACATCGGTAATCATCCAAAGGGCTACCAAACCCACTGATACAGTTAAAGTGTACGAGTCTCCTTTCAAATCACAACTGAAATGCTGACCCAGACCAGCCAGATGAATATAGTTCAGATTAATAGTTTTATTTTGATGAAAGCCGAATATCAAAAGTGTATGCTAGAACGTTTACTCGTTCATATTAATTCAATATATACACACACGATTGTTTATTATTGATATTGTTTGTGTTCAAACTGCTTGGATGTATGATGCGTATTACTTTGTACAGTTATTTCAGAAGAAATAAGAACGGTTTAATTTTATTTTAGTATCGTATTAACAGAGCAAAGTCTCTGTGTTTAAATATAAGTTCAAGTTTGACATATTTCAGTTGCCCACACACCCTCAATGATGGCTGCGGTACCCCACCCTCCAAACAACGTGGCCAGTCGGCGAGAGGCCACGGCAGTGGGCCACCTTCCCCCAAGGCTGGCTGCAGCAAACGACCCTCAAAACAACGTGGCCAGCTGGCGAGAGGCCACAGCAGTGGCCCACCTTACCCCAAGGCTGGCTGCAGCAAACGACCCTCAAAACAACGTGGCCAGCTGGCGAGAGGCCACCACCGTTGCCGACATCCCTCCACGACGCAGTATCCAGGCGGTGGACAGTCGTCAAGCATCACAACTAGTGGCGTCATAAAGCGACGCATTGATGATCCTCTGTGAAGGACTCTTTAAGAATCCTAATAACATTCCTCCTACAACTTCCTTCCCGATAAAATATTTTACGCGTATATCTACGTATGTAACTACTGTTTCTTTATCTCTCAGAAAGACATGTGAACACAAAAGCATCAACTGTGTATATATTGTGAAGTGTTGTAAACCAAGAGCGTTGTGTTACTGTAGATGACATCACAATCCACTCTGTGAGTGTAAGAATTCAATCAAGATCGTCTATTGATTTAACACATGCAATAAAGCTTTGATCACTTTCTGTCACTGAATCGCCATTTATCATACATATATTTCCCACGAGTCGTTATACCAGATTAGAAACCTCTGAGACTGGAGCCAGCCAGGAAGGATTCTTGAACGACCTTATTAAATCTAAAGGAAGGGGACGTTTTGTACATAACACGGATTAACTCGGATTGGGTAATATGCCACAGTTCAGAAGCGATGACAACAAGAACTTAATTAATAGACATGTATGGGGTACGTGGGTATCGAACACTTTGACACTGAACCAGAGCAGTGAATGAAACATCATCCGTATCAAGTCAGATCATCATAAGTGCTTAATAGTACCCCTTTCTAAATACACTTCATACCACCCATCCTAACAACCCAATCCTTGTGGTACTCGCTCCCTCAGACTGGGGTACTGAATACTCTTACAACTAGGTATAGCAACATGTGTATAGGATCAACAGCTAATGTGTTGTGAATGGGTATAAACAGGGCACAGTATAGTAGTAATTTATCTATGCTCACAACCTCAAAAACTATTTTTTAGGACACAAGATGGCGACCCAAGCTGGACGCATGTGAGAGCGCTCTCCCAATTGTGTGGATTTTTTCGTAAATATTTGACAAAGCAACCATAAGAAGAAGCACATACGTCTTCCCCAAGAACTGAAGATAAATATAATAGATACGGGCGGTTGTACATTTGTATTTTGTGGTACAGAGGAGAAAATGCCATCTCGACATAGATATAGGAAGAAATCCGGCAAACAGGTGAGAAGCACAAGTGAGAAACGGAAGCCTTCGGGGTCACCTACAGACTCTCTGCCACCGAAAACACCGAGGCAGCTAGTACAGTCCACCATACAGATGCCTTCCGTTTTTACATTCGAAGCCAGTACACCTGAACAAACGGCTGAAAACCAGGAAACTGAACCGGTAAGTGAGAAACAACACTGTGATCAAAATCAAAATCTCTCACAGGACAGCTTTTCTATGAACGTGTCAGCTAATCAGAAGGATATATCGTATCCATCAACAATATTTAACTTTATAAATGATGCCTCCATTGACATTCTCACAACTAAACTTAGCAGAGCTCTCATGTTGCCCCAACTTCAAGACAAGTTTGCCAAGTTATTTGAAAGTGTAGCTAAAGATCTTATCGAAGGTCTAGCCAGAGATATTGTACAACCGCTAAAGCAAGAAATCATTCATCTTCGACATGAACTCGAGATGAAAACTGATGATCTTGAACAGTACAGTAGAAGAAACTCTCTACGTATTAGTGGCCTACCTGAGTCCAAGGAGGAAAACACGGAGGCACTAGTGATGGAGGTCCTCAGAGACTTACACCCTGACCTTACAGCATCGGACATCGACAGATGCCACCGAGTCGGTAAGAAAAACATGGATAGGAACAGACAGGTCATCGTAAAGTTCGTCAGCTATAGAAACAGGCACAAAGTAATCTCAAACAGAAGAATGCTGAGACAAAATAGAAGTTCAGTCTATATAAACGAGGACCTAACCAAGCATCGAAGTAAACTGTTCAAACTGACCCGAGATTTAAAAGCAAAACACCTAATCTCTTCCACGTGGACTTATGATGGCCGAGTGTATGTTGAGGAACAACCCGAGGGTGTTATGAGGGTGATTCTGTGCGAGTCTGACCTGGACAAATATCGCTAACTTTATTGAGAACTTACATTAGATAAGATTTGTACCCTGCACTGTACATCTTCAGTTACAAGTAATCCATACTGCGATGAAACAGTGATACAAAAGGATCCGCCAACGTATACTTATAGTAATGTCATCAAAACCAACTACTGTCACGTGTCCACACAACGGAAAACACTCCATGTATCTGTTGTTACTGTTACTTGAGTCATGTACTATAATTGTATATAAGTTTACCTCTGTCTCTACCTTCTGTCAGCCTTCCTATGTATTCCTACCGAAACCTTCCTGTATCCTTTTCCTATTGCTTTCTGGTGCACACAGTTTTATGATGACTAACTATCCTTGCCATAATTCTTTGTCAAGATCTGCATTGCCGGTTTTGTTAAATATGCATGATATTTTGTTCTCGCAGTTATCTTACTATTGTCAGTGTTCCCGATCACACTACCACACACCTTTGAGAAGTATGTATATATTTATCTTACCCAATGGGTAATGATGTAATTCAACACCGTGTGGTGATCGGGGTTTTCAATTGTATTTTGTGTCAAAAGAGTCTGCGTTGCACACTTAAACTCAGCCTAAGTTGTACTTCATTGACTGTATTTTTTCTGAACGAATTTTACAAATTGTGTGATATACTACATGTCGAATGCAGAGCGTGCAGCGTGTTTGTATTTCTTTGTTTCATACAAGCTCAGATCAGAAGCGCTAATGTAACAATTGTATTGTTATTGTTGCTCATGCTAGCCGGGGACGTACATCCAAATCCTGGACCACCGAACCGTGACAACGCTGACCAGTCACTGTCTATATTTCACCTAAATGCTAGAAGTATACGTAACAAACTCTCTTATTTAAGTGAATACCTTTCAGATTACAGCGTCGTTTGTTTTACCGAGACACACCTAGATGACAGTATTAAAAATGAAGACTTGAGCTGGGAAAACTTTTACGAACCGGTACGAAAAGACAGAAATATGTTCGGTGGTGGTGTTATGATATATGTAAATAAGCTGTTATCTTTTAAAAGAAGACACGAATTAGAAAACATGCAAGACGAATCGATATGGATTCAAATATGCTTACCTCAAAGCTCAATTTTATTGTGCTCTGTCTACAGACCTGAACATAATTCAGTGAACTTTTGGACTCGCTTAGATGATAGCATTGAAAATGCCCTGGATATTTCGTGCAAGATTACTATTGTTGGTGACATAAATGAAAACATGTTATTGTCTAGGAGCTTAAACGTAAATGAATTAATAAATAGGAAAAATCTACAAAATATCATAACCGAGCCTACCAGAATTACGAACCATACCAGTAGTTTATTGGATCCTATTATTATCAGTGAAGATATAAAAGTCATCGACAGTGGTGTAATTGATTTTGATAGTAAAATTAGCGACCATAGGGGAACTTACATTGAAATAGACACTGGTTTGCGAACAAAATTAGCATATAAAAGAGAAATTTCATGTTTCAAAAACGGTGACTATGATAAGCTCAATTCGCTCATTGAAAATACTTGCTGGAATGAATTATTTAGTCAAAATTCAAATGTTGATGAAGCATGTAATCTGTTCTATAAATACTTGAATAAATATGTTAAAATATGCATTCCAACCAAAGTAGTAACCATTCGTCCAAATGACAAACCTTGGTATGACTTCAGTTTAAGACGAGAATCCAGGAAAAGAGATAGATTAAAAAAGAAGGCTAGAAAAAGTAAAAAGGAAAAAGACATTCGGGCCTATAAAAATCAGAGGAACAAAGTAAATAACATGAAATGTCACGCTAAAGAACATTTTTACTCAAACCTCGATGAATTGCTATCAGAATTGCATGCAGAAAACAAACCCTCTTACTGGAAAGTTTTACGTTATGTTGTGAAGAACTCTGGCTCAGCTAACAACATAGCCGCTCTTAAAATGTATGATACGGACGAACACCCGACAATTTTTACTGATATTGAAAAGGCAGAGAAACTGAATAAATATTTTCAATCTATATCTGATGTCCACGATACAAGAACAACTATGCCCGACTTCACATTTCGTACAGAGACAGAGATAAACAACATAATCATATCTAAAAAGGAAATTGAAGACATAATACAATGTTTGCCTCTTAATAAAGCCTCCGGACCGGATAAAATTTGTCATAAATTATTAAAGAAAACTGTATATTCTATAAGCGAAGCATTGTGTTTACTGTTCAATATGTCACTACAATCAAGTATATTTCCATCAGTGTGGAAAAAAGCAAACGTTATGCCATTATTTAAGAAAGGTGATCACACTATCGTTTCTAATTATAGACCGATATCACTCATTAGTTGTTTAGGAAAATTGTTTGAGAGAGTAGTGTTCAAACATTTATATAATTATTTTCATGAGAACAAATTGTTGTATAAGTACCAATCTGGGTTTCAGGCTGGTCACTCAACTGTCCATCAACTAATAGAACTTTACCACCAAATTTGTACAGCGTTAGATAACAAAGAAAACTATTGTATTGTATTCTGTGATGTATCAAAAGCCTTTGATCGTGTATGGCACAGTGGGCTTGTGTATAAATTAGAGAGGTATGGTATAAAAGGCCAATTGTTAAAATGGATCACCAGTTACATAAGTAATCGTAGCCAAAGCGTATTTGTGAATGGGGAAATATCCAAACCAAGATACATGAAGGCTGGTGTGCCACAGGGGTCCGTGCTTGGTCCTTTACTCTTTATTGTTTATGTTAATGACATTGCTGATAAATTAGACTGTATGACAAGACTGTTTGCCGACGATACATCGATTGGCATGTCATCCAATGATAACAGTGTACTGGAACGTTCCTTAAGCACAAATTTAGCAATCTTAAGTGAATGGGCGAAACTTTGGCTCATAACTTACAATCCCGATAAGACCAAATCGGTTCTATTCTCTCGCAAAGACAACAACGGAGGTCTAAAACTATATTTCAACGGAAAAGAAATCAGCTCTGCAAACAGTCATAAGCACTTGGGTGTTATACTTGAAGCCAGTGGCAAATGGTCTTGTCATATAGATACCATAATTAAAACAACTTCCAAGATGATTTACTCAATGAGAAAACTCAAACATCTACTTCACAGAAATACTATTAACAATATATATAAAATGTTCATAAGACCACACTTTGAATATGCATGTGAGGTTTGGGATGGTTGCACCGAAGGACAAAGTGAGAAATTAGAACAATTACAATTAGAAGCTGCACGCATTGTAACTGGTCTACCTAAATATGCCCCCCGGCATTCATTATATTACGAAACCGGTTGGGAACCCTTAGTTGAGCGTAGAAAGAAACGTAAACTTTGTCTTTTCTTCAAAATTAATCATAACATGGCCCCTTCCTATCTGACAGATATTCTACCCAAAACGGTTGCAGCAAAAAACTCATACAGTCTCAGAAACTCTGAAAACATCAGTGTTCCTGTCACAAGACTAAGACATTCGTGTGAATCCTTTTACCCATCGTCTATCCGATTGTGGAACTCTATTCCGTTATCAGATCGAAATTCTACGATTTCTTGTTTTAAAAATTCGCTACAAAAGCACCACCCCACGTCACCTGCGTACTTCGCTTATGGAAAAAGAAAATATAATATCTTACACACAAAACTGAGATACATGTGCAGTCAATTGAATTATGATTTATATAGAATTGGTATAAAAGATCACCCGAACTGTACATGTTCGAATACATGTGAAAATGCATATCATTATCTCATGGAATGTCCATTCTTTAGTCATCAGCGTGAAATTATGTTAAACAGCCTTAAACATATTGTTCATAACATACCTATTGATGTACACTTACTGTTACACGGCAATGCAGATCACGTTGTTACAGAAAATGAAGCTATATTTAAGGCAGTACAACATTATATATGTACAACTAAAAGATTTGTGTAAAGAACTGTTCATTCAACAATGTCTGTCTGTCTGTCTGTCTGTCTGTCTCTCTCTCTCTCTCTCTCTCTCTCTCTCTCTCTCTCTCTCTCTCTCTCTCTCATCTATAGTGTTTTATGTTTTATGCATATATATTGAATTTGAAATTGTGAATATTTTGTAAATACCAGGGAGAGGGCATTCTAAGTTGGAAGAACTTGTCCCCCAATCCCGTTCACTCCTTGTGAATAAATATGTTTAAATCAAAAAAAAATCAACTATTTTTTAGAATTATGCCCAATCAAGTATAGTAACGAGTTATCTATTGTTAAAATATTGGTATGAAACTTTGAGTAGCCGAGGTTACCACATGTCAAAAAACCAGTGTTGACTAGATTCAACCTGATTTAACCAGTGTTAATCAAACATAACTTAGGACAGTGACAGAAATAAAACACAATCGTAGATATGTAATAGCCATGTGTATTGCTATGACACAATTATGAGATATTAACAAGTGGTTTATTTCTTGAAAAAGCTGCCATGTCTCTTTTCTAAGTTAATGCATGTACAACGACCAGAAACTTCACAACAACAAAAATGCAAAATCATCATCAAAGTTGCATCAATTGTTCAACATAATTTAAAACATTAAATTAATGATTTTATTTCTCATAGGTGTGTGTTATAGCAATACGCCTGGCTTTAGTCTTTCACCCTCTCCTGGCAGTCATTTTGTAGGTTGATGCGTTATATTTCCGGTACTGCCCTAAATTATTCTTGGTTAACACTGTTTAACACAGGTGGGATCTTGTCAACCCTGGTTGCCAGAACACACGTCCTGCGGATGCAGGTGACCATATGGAGAATGCTTTTCTCGGTTCGTGAATTGTCTACCTTTATAATGACTTCAGTCAGCACAGCACACCCAGGGGGGCCAGGCTGAGGTGACTTCTCTTTCAAGTAGAACTACCTAATTTTAGTAATTTATCTATGTGCACAACCTCAAAACTTTTTTTTTTCAAATGATGGCCAATCAAGTATAGTAACGAGTTATCTATTGTTAAGATATAAACCCTTTAGCTTTCATTTCAAAATTGATCAATTCATGCGCGCAGTGGTATTTATAGATGGGGAAAACCATGTCTGACGGTACGGAAGTGAGTGAGTGAGTGAGTGAGTTGGGTTTAACGCCGCTTTTAACAGTATTCCAGTTATATCACGGCGTGTCAGCTTAATGTGGGAGGAAAGCCCGAAGTAATACAGGTCTCAGACGTTTACCACTTTGGTGAGAACCCACGAGCACGGGTATGGTGCTGACAAACCTGGAAACATAATCGGGGCGAACCGTGATTCGAACCCACAGTCACAGGTTTCTGGCGTGCCCAAGGGACGCAACCCTGCACAGCGAGGCCTTAGACGACTGGGCCCCCCGTGCCCCCGACGGTACGGAAGGCAAACATAATGTGTTATATTTAGCTAAAGTCCGACTATATTGCACAGCTCCAGATAACTTTTTGAGCAATTGAGTTTTTACTCCATAGTTTCTATTTTAATTCGGTTATTATATTTTTCATTGGGTAACCAATATTTTTACACTCATCTATTCACCACTCCATTGTTTTTCCCCCAAAATAAGTGAACAATTTAAGATTTAAAAAATAATAATAATGTTTTAAATGTATATAACTATTCTAAATATATAGGCTTGACCCGGAAAGTAAATTCGCTCATAATTGCATTTCGGATAATAGCTCCTTTGTACGCATGCTGAAAAAGCTTCAGTGGGTATTTACGCGAGCTGTTTTTATACATTTGAGTTCTTTATTTAATGCATGAGTTTTTGTACACAAGTTAATTGAAAGTATTTGGGTTTTGAATATTTTGGGCGAGTATTTTACGCAAATGTGTGCTTATCAATAGCTCTGATATTACCAAGAACAAATGATTATTTACAGTGATTTCGGACATAGTGTCATTGTTTCAACATAATTAGTTTGCCATTTTTAGCTCAGTGTTCGAACTATCGTACTTTGATTTGTATTTAACTCATAAAATGTCATGCTTCAAGTACCTCATCATAAGTCAATTCTCCCTCAAGAGAAAAGATATATAATCATCATCATCATCTAGTCTTGGCACATAGGTATCAGAGAATAGCCTTTCTAAATCAATTTGTGTGCACTCTTCAGTTAAATACTATTTATAGTAGTCTTTTACCTCTTGAATTATTTAATGCTTTGTAATGGTCTTGGTGCTACGTGGAAAAAAACTAGCTATGGGCAAAATATGTTTGGATTGACTTTCGTCAATCGTGGCATGTTTTCGCTGTTCACTTCCTGCAAGATTGTGGTGGCATGCAAATGAAAACCCAACGTTTGTGTAGCCTTAAAAGTGTTGTTGCGCATGTACGTCATGTTGCTATGTTTCGGTGTGTCTCACGTGGTTGTGATTTTGTGATTTTCCTATCTTTTTACAAAATTCTCTGCAGTACCTAATTCTGTCCACACAAATCAATCCCAATCTATGCAGAAGTGATAAATTCATTTTTGGTATTTTTTCTTATGGATGTCAGATATTTACGATTTTACTACTTTTGCGATTTTTGTGTGTGTGCAGAGTATATGT
This sequence comes from Haliotis cracherodii, assembly GCF_022045235.1. NCBI lineage: Eukaryota > Metazoa > Mollusca > Gastropoda > Lepetellida > Haliotidae > Haliotis > Haliotis cracherodii. Next base: position 50,567,248 of record NW_027266319.1, on the reverse strand, counting down.
CATGCCATATTCAACAACCTGTAAGAATATGTATTTACGGTATTATGACAAACAAAAATATATATCACATATTAAACAGATGAATAGCACTAACATGTGAATCATGTCATGTGAGGACACCCTTGGACACACAGAGCTGGTGTAATGTGTCCCTATTCTTAAATGCGTAGCGAACATTGGGGGCCAGGTTCTGCATCTAGAATGGAGCTACTTTCTCACTTCCATGACTTACATGTCTCGAGGTGAACATTGGGTGACCTCCATATGAGATTTTAACACCCCCGTTAATCTCATATAGTCGGACATTTCGTCAACAGTCGATCCCAAAGTGGATGCATTCATGAGAAGTATTTGCAAACATCGAGGGAGTGAGTGAGGGTTTACGCCGCTTTTACCAATATTCCAGCAATATCACAGAAGTGGGCTTAACACATTGTACCCATGTAGGGCAAACGATGAATTATGACAAGTGATTAATAAATATGTTGGCTAAATAATTTCATAGCTTAATATATCTGATTGAACATTGAACATAAAATAGTAGAATATACAAATTAAATTAATAATAGATAAATCAAATATACTGGTTAAATTATTATATAGTTCATTGTGACAATAAAGTTTAAAATTTAATGCATACAAATATTGATTAAATTAGTTAGGTTTTCATATATTAAGCATATAGTTAGTACATACTTTTTAATATAAAAATATAAAAAGAAATGGAAACTATACTTATGAAGTACGTTTTTTGTCCTACTTTCAACAGAATGCTCTTATTCATGATTGAATCAATAAATGAAACTAATTAGCTTATGACCTCCCCCCCCCCAGTGATTCAGTAGAGAGCCAACTTAGGTCAACCGAAGTATGACAAAAATCAGTTGATATGTGCTAACACGGGTCAAACAAAGTTAGCAACTCACGCAAGACGACTATGCTTCTCGTAAGAGGCGACTAACGGGATCGGGTGGCCAGGTTTACTGACTTGGTTGAAGCATGTTATCGATCCCAGTTGCGTGGATCGATGCTCATGATAACAATCACTGTATTGTCTGGTCTAGGCTCAAGTATTTACAGAACGCCGCCATATAGCTGGAACATTGTTGAATGCGGCGTTAAACAACAAACAAACAAACAAAATCAAACAATGTTAATTTGGGCTAGTTCCTACTCGACCTGGGTTCAAATCGAATGCGAGCGTATAAGTAAATGTAACTCCTTTGACTGTGACGTAGTTCAGCACTTGAACAGGTAATACATTTATGTGAAGAACGTTAGTTATCGTTGATGTGTGGTGATGGTTGTTGCTGTTAATTATAAGTTACTCTTTGAAATGTGAAGAATTCCATATGATGCAGTTCAGATAGATGCAAGAAACACAGGCAAACATGTGAGGTGACTGCGGCATTAGTGATATTTTACGTCCCCTTCACATATGTAAGGATAAAAAATTATGGATGAACAACTTCTTTATTACAATTAAGAGCTCTTACTTGTAATAAAGAAGTTGTTCATCCATACATTCTTATCCTTACTTAGTACGGCCTATGAAAGAAGTTATTCGTCGTCTTCATGGAGACGTGGCAATCTCAACCATCAACCGACTCAACAACCTTGAGAACAAGTACATCCACTCTTCCAACCACCTTACTACTTTCTTGATGTGATGCAGAGACAACAAACTCGTCCATAAATTCTTACCCTTACCCTGTCAAAGAAGCTTCACATATGTGTAGACAAATATAGAGGCATACAGTGAAAAATGATCTCATCAGTGGCGGGTATGGGCCACCGTAGTGGTGCAAGATAGCAACATTGATTTTGTGTACAATCCTCTCATACAGAGTGAAACATACTGAACACAAAGTATGCGTACACACTACCATGTCATATTTCTACTTCAAAAAGGTGTACTGAGTTTATACAAAATCAAGTGAAACAAAAATAATGTAATATTTTAAACATGATTGTACTTACAGTGACGATACCAGGTGTGACGTATTTAGTCATGAGTATGTATCCGTCCCAAGGGAAAAATCTGGCTTCTTAAAAATCATTAAACCAGGTCAAGGTAGCGTCGCTTGCATCCTTCAGCGAATATGTCTTTGTGATGATGTGATGTGAATGCGCTATTGCGTTCAGTGTTTGTCAGAAGCATCTGTCGCCCAACACATGCATACTTGCCTCGCAGTTCTCCAGAGCTGAATGACGTCCCACAATGCATTATAGCAATCCTGAGACGACATACTGTCATGTCATACATCTACCGAACCGTAACTAGTTACTCGCACAGGTTCATAAAGTCTCCTCGTCATTGGTTTTCTACACACAGTCCTTGTCTGATGATAACAAATTGCAACTGAAACAGTTGCAACCTGCAGCCACTGAAGAAGCAAATTGTTTGGTTACCCAGTATTACAAATACTGATCGAGTAAATGGCAGATCACCAGCCAGGCTGTGTTGAGCAATACAGAAAACGAACTACTGTGTGTGAGAAATACCCGTGCCCATTTTTGATTGGTCACTGTATACGGAAGTGTTACGTATACAGTTTGCTCAGCACCCGCATAGAGTGCCAGCCCATATCATGGATACGATATCATACATGAACACATATTTTTCAAATGGGTATTTTTAGGTCCACTCATGAATCCCATTAATATCGCTTTCACTCTGCGCTGTGTAAACACGGCTTGGTTTTTTACAGAAACTCTTTATGCGTTTACAAGGTTGGCAAAGAAACAATTTGTACAGACACTGTAGCGATGTATGAATGTTTCATAATATATATTCTCCAACCATAACTTCTTGTATGACATCTATTTAACACTAAACACCCAGCCCTCTTTTCAAGTCCAACCAAACTCTATCATACTGTGAAAAGGGAACCATTGGACTACATCATATCAAGAAATTGTTGACTTCACATGACGCTTATTCACTTAAGAGACCTCTGTACGCTGGATGTGGACTTGGCTGATTTATCAAATTCATCTTTTGACAACGGGTGTGTGAAATATCTCCATATTGATATCAATGTATTTACACGACGTTTATGATGATAATGATAAATAAAACTCCTGATACTGTGGTCAAATAATTTAAGAAAATATTCTCTCATGCTGAACTTCCAAATATGAGAAGATCGGATAAAGACTCAGAATTTTACAATAGAAACATGAAAACATATTTAGAAGTCAGGGGTATTACCTATATTACATGATATGTTTGTACAACCCACAGTAGCATCCATTGTAATATTTTGGAAGCATATTCCAACAGTATCATAAAGTGTACCCTTTCCTGACAGTCTCTGTGTTTTCATCATAGTTAGCCCATGCAAGTGCTGTTGACAATCCGGCTATGCTATTCTGTTCGTAAGGTAGTGGGGATTCTCTCTCTCCAACACAGTAGGATTTAAGCGTTTTAAGATATCAATGACTTTGCGAATTCCAGTGATACTTTTCAAACCCGAAAGCAAGACAAAGGGGGCTTATATATAAAACCTCTGGAAGTTGCAAAACTGCAGACTGCACATATCTCTCTGCCCTGACATGATCATCACATTTCATTGGAGACCCTGTATAGAGAGTTCTGAAGAAACACCTCAAAGTGTTTGGTGGTTTTGCTGTTCCCTCGGCAATAATGCTTGGTGAAATGGCAAATGGGAGTTCATTGGATGATATTTGAGGATTTCTTTTCTCAGTACAAGGACAGCTTCAACAACTCTTGCATCATTGTTTGTTGACTGCTGCTATGCATATTTCACTGCCTCGTCCACACCTAGAGACTTGCAATAAACTATTTTCCCTTCTTTGTTTGAAAGTTTAGTGATTCCTATGTGATCTTTGAAATGTTTTACAGTTTTGTCAGCCCTGTAATTGGATGTGCTTATACCATTATCTGCCAGAAAAAGCAAGTAGGTCTTGTGCAATGAGGTCAGCATCTCTGCACCATTCTCCTCAATGATAGTTGTTTGAATATAACCCGTAAACTGTCTGAAGCCTTTGTCATGCACTTCCTGAAGGTTTATTTCTTCTGGATCACTTGCAAATAGACCATCATGATAATTTAATGACAATTGTTCGGTTTCTTCACGTACTGACGTTTGCATCTATGGTGATTTTTTTACTTCTTTAGAAATGAAGTATATATCAGCTATTTCATCTAATAACCTTTTGTCATCAAGAATATGTATTGCACGTTTTATTTTCTTCTCTGCTTCAAAACTCTTACATTTACCTACAAGCTCTCTGGCCTTGCTAACCCTCTTGATCAAAAGTTTGCAAAGCACGCAGGTGTTTTGGTACTTTGGCATTAATAAAGTTGAATGGTGATAACCAAATGAATCATCCAAGGCATCTACTGTTCTTAGTCTTTCACAAATGTTTTCATATTTGAAACGTCTGAACTTTTAAATTATGAAATTTCCTGAACTTTTTGCCATGATTCACTGTCGAAACCGTGAACAGATTGCGTTGTAGGTGTATTGAAATACAGAATGCATATACGTTTCTTCACTGAATTGGAAGCCTCCATATTATCCACGTTAAATGCATATGTCTCTAAGTGAATTCTAAATGTGTTATCACCTCAACTACTCAATGTTTTCCTAAAGAAGCTATTGAAAACTTTAAGAAACTGCCAGTAATCATGAAGTTCATGGAAGCAGACATTACAGCAAGGGAGATAACTCTCATTGTTCTCTCGGTTACAACTGCAGCAAACAATAGAGTGGTAGTACAATATACAATTACAATTTATAACATGATGGCAGTGCTCAGTATCAAATACAAAAATACAGTGGTGATAGAAAAGTCAGTGATAATAATATGTATATTCATCCGGCGACAGTGGTCAAGCTTCCGAGATGGGCTAAGGCAGGGAATCCGAGGTGATCTTCACACGGAAGCGGGTCTTGATGTAAAATTCAACAAATGAAGTATCACATAAAATGTGTGAGAGAAGAGAGAGACAGACACTCTCTTTTTCCGCTTATGTAGTCCAGACTAGCTCCCAGAACTTTCTACACAATGCTGTAGGGCTCTGTACAATGCTGGACAAATATCGTTGTTTCCGCACGTTACCACACCACCTCTAAATATAGTAACTTCCCGACGACTTCTTACATTAAATGGTACTACATTCTGGACGACTAATCACTACCAAATACAATGCAATGAGCATCTACCATTTATTTTCTGGATATTCAAGGTCAACCTCTAAATCATAGTCGATGTCGGAATGTAAAGGTATGCTCATGATGTCTAGATTGTTAATATCCGCAGATGACATCTAGTTAAAATAAATTGAGGGAGACAATGCATCATAGACAATCCATAAAGATTATCAGCATCATAGTAAATCAAGTGTTTATTTGGTTTACTGGGATCATAATCAGAGAGAAGAGGGTTGTTAGCCTCGGCATTTTTAGATGTTATCATACTTGCCCCCCCCCCCCCCTCTCATCCCAGCTTCCATTATTTGTTTGTTGTTTAACGCCGCACTCAGCTTCTATCAGGAGATGCATATCTAAATCTGTGAGCGGTTCAAGCTCTACCTCACCCATCTTCAACATTGCATCTCACCCCAATAAGTGAGCAAACTCCAGGTGATAATATTCTAATGAAGTGTTTCTAAATCTGCCCAAAATAAAACATCAGTTTTCAAGTACAAGTCATTGTACTATCCCATGTTTTTTTAGGCCAAAAGGCAGACCACACTTACTGTGCATGTGCATACTCAGAATCTAAAACTGAACGGTCTGTAAAAATGTTAAAGAATTCTTCTTGTGTCGGAAGTTCTACAAAGTCAAATTTAGGTTTATCATCCACGAAATCGTTCGGGTAAATGCCAGGGTAATATTTCTCCAGATTATTGGCAGGACAAGAAGGTTTTTTGCTCCACTGATTTGTGAAGACTTTTCATTATCAGGTGGCTACCAAAACCTCGAAGATTGTGAAAAATCACCGGGATTGTGAAATTTCCCAATTAGGTTTCATTACCATTACCCCCGTGTACTATTCAACTAGGATTATTTCATTTTCTATTCAAATACCTTGACATTAAGACAACTAAACGTGTTTTAAACGTAATTGTGATGAGAGTGAGTAGGTTTATTATTCATCTGTCAATAGATCCTGAAATATATATATATATATATATATATAAACAAGCAAGTCTATAATAATAGCAGCTTTAGGCTGAAAATATAGAATGATATTCTCGGAGCTTCATTGTTTATATATTTAAAGACACCTCGTCGAATTTCAAACCCAGATTCGTCTTGATTTCTCAGCCACATACCACCATGATACAATCACTCAATATAGCGAGTCTGCACGTTAAGTTGTCAACATCAAAACAAATGGCCCCACCAGTCGTCAAATGCGAGACATCTAAATTAATTAGATTTTCAAAGGTTAAAATATATCATATATCCTTCATAGAATCGCCTCACATATGCTCATTAGCCTCCCTAAAACTACCAACTGTATAGCTGGTCTGTATACGTCACATTGATTTGATTCGTGTATTTTCAAAGGCCTGATTGATTCGTTTTGTTCGACCTTTTTGTTCGCAGTTCCCAGGCGATGCTGAATGAAAATTGTATTTACATCGATTTAGCCCTGGAGATCTTATTTAATACGAAACGTGTGTGAACCTGTTGATGCTTTCAATAAGTTGTGCAACTTGGGCATTTGTGTTTACACAAACAATGTCAACTTGTGGCAGGTGTGACACTAGTCATAACATCAGGTTGACACGTGTCATGACAAGGTACAGACACAACAATAAGTTAGATGTGATGGCTTCATTCACCTAAGGGTGGGCACAATATTGGATTCTCTCAAACATGAACAACCCGCTGCAATAAAGTTCCTTACCAAGGACGGATCCATGATCGCATGTGTAAAGTGATGGGTTAGGATGCGCCCGACTATTCCACAGTTTGCCGATAGTCTCTGCAGTTTAAAAAGGGTAGGGAGTCCTCAGACGATGACCTAAGGTCAGGCAAGGCTACAGATGCCACACAACCGGAAACCATTGCTGCTATAGAAAGAAGAATTGTGTCTGACCGACGAGTGAAAGCATATGAACTTTCTAGGGGATTCCAATTATCAGTTGGAACTGTTGTAACCATTATTCATGAGCATCGTGGTATGTCCAAGGTATCTGCAAGATGGGTACCTTGAAACCTCAGAACTCAAGATCACCATCAGAGAACTGAAAGCTGTCGAGACCTCCTGGATCTCTATACTGCTGATGAAGCCGGATTTCTTTCTCGTTTAGTGACAGGTGATGAAACATGGATCCACCACTGGGACCCAGAAACTAAATTGGAATCCATCCAATGGAAGCACCCCAATTCTCCGTCTCCGAGGTAGTTCCGCACTCAACCATGGGCTGGCAAGGTTAAGACCACCATATGTTGGGATGCAAGAGGCATATTACAGATTGATTATTACAGATTGACCAAATCGAAGTAAAGTTTGAATTAATTAAGTTAAATTTGTGATTTTTTATTGACACTAAGTCATAGCCTGTCAGTGAATACAGCTACAGTTTTAGGTATCCATTCTTGATTACGTTCTGTATCATACTTATGAGTGAGTGGATCAAAACGAGTACCAGAAAGGTCGAAGTTAGTACACTCTTCAAAAAAAGAAACGCATAGGTGTTTTGAGAATTCCAATTATGTTTTATTCCCGTTAATCGTGTCACGTTTGTTGTGCATTGCGCGCAAACACATCTCAAAATGTTTTCTGTAAACGTTTATCAGCAAAAATGCAAAGGATGCACGGAAATTGCTTTCAGGAAAAGTTTTCAGCACAATGCACGTGCAAAGTGTTGGAAATAAGAGTAGAGACACTGACTATAAAAGACCGTACAAAATTCATCAGTTCATTACGAATTTTCTGACGTGAAGGGCGATCGAAAAATGCCAAGATTAACTGCAGCTGACCGAAATATCGCCATTGGACGTTTGGAAGCAGGGCAGTCCCAGTCTGCCGTTGCAAGACACTTCAACGTTCACCAAAGCACCATATCTCTCGACTATGGGATCGATATACCAGTACTAATTCGACTCAAGATCATCCCAGAAGTGGAAGACCAAGAGTGACCACCCTGTTCAGGATCGGTACATCCTTTTGCATCACATTCGGAATCGATTTGCGACATCAACGGACACTGCAGGACAAGTGCCTGGTATGCGAAGAATTTCCGACCAAACCATCAGAAATCGTCTGAGGGAAGTGGGAATTCGAGCGAGACGACCAAAAATTGGACCTGTCTTGCGACGTCTACACCGTCAACGACGTGTCCGGTGGTGCAACAGAGTACAGGCATGGGATCTCAGGAACTGCCGACGCGTCTTCAACGACGGGATGGAAAACAACGTGTGTATCGACGTCGACATGATTGTTTTGCGCCGAACTGCGTTCGACAGGTGGACCGATTTGGTGGACGGAGTGTCATGGTGTGGGGAGCCATATCCTACACGGGTAGATCACAGTTAGCGGTTGTCCAGGGCAATCTTACAGCAAACCGATACATAGACCAAATTATGCGTCCTCACCTCCTCCCAACTTTGGACCGCCAGAGGGAGCTGGTCCAACATGACAACGCTCGGCCCCACACAGCACGTGCAACAGTTAATTTCCTTGTTAACGAGAACATCAATGTCCTTCTATGTCCGTCCAATTCGACTGATCTCAACCCGATTGAACATTTGAGGGCGAACTTGATCGACGCGTCCGTCAAAGTCACCAGCGTCCCCACACACTTGCACAAGTCGCAAACGCCTTACAGGAGGAATGGCGAAGAATTCCCCACGAAAAAATCCGACGACTTGTGCAATCTGTGCCAAGGATGTGTCGAGCAGTGACGGCTGCAATAGGTGGTATGACCAGGTACTGACCAAGGCGCCCCCTTGTGCTCCACACGTGCAATGACTGAACTGAATTAATGCTGACAATGACGACAATGCTTTTGTCGATCACTGTGTCTAATTTCATATGATTGTGTTCACGCATATTCTGTGTAGATACCTTTACATCCGCTTAATAAATATCCTTATTTTTTAACTATGCCTTTCTTTTTTTTGAAGAGTGTACATCAACCAATCAAATCCCATGACACGCGTGTTTCATATCCCCTTATGGTACTTGTTAACGTAGTGCTACGTGGGTAATAAATAGCATTATCTACTCCCGAGACGTCGAGCGTGATACGTGAGAATGACCTTGGCATCGTGCCAATGTTTTATTGATTGTCGTTAAATTGGGGTGGGTTGGTAGTGGGGGAGTTACTGCGCAAAGTATTTTTAGACACCGCAAAGTTCCTACTTAGTGTGTACAGACGCTTTTGTGGAGTATTTCTGAGAAGAATGTTTATTATTCCAACGGACTGGTAAGCGCTGACAGATATGCGCAGTTGATCAAATCGTTTTCATGACTGACACCCCACGGGGTGTGTTGAAAGAGAGACGATATTCAGTGGCGTCAACACTTTAACACATGGATTAAACACAGCGATCTACAACCAGTTAAGGGGCGGTTTGGAGTTGTTTTCTGATTCATACGACCCGGTAGGTATGTTCGAATGGACTATATTGCAAAAAAGACAGATTATGTCCATTTTCTAAGACTATTCTTTCACATTTAAGTTTTTTGTATAAATGAACACTGATACAGACGTGATGCCCATGAATTTGATTTCTTTAAACATCTTATGCTTTGTTTACACATCCATTTTGTTGCATGTGTCTGTTTACCCTTTTATGTTATTATTCTTTAGTTATTGACTGTATTTATGCTGTGTGATTATCATGATAGTATGTGACACAATAGTTCGTCAATTGATTGGTCGGTTAATACGTCACATTGAATTATAGGGTCTCTATAGGGTGTCTTGAATGATATAATGCAACGCCGTAAACAGTCTACCTCTCTGCAGGGTCGATATGGCCGATACCGGACAGCGTCAAATCCTGAGGACTACGGTACTAAAGTACGTACGTGATGATTCGCACCTACTGGGAACTGGGAGTTTCGGGAATGTGTACGAAGCAATAGGGCCTGACAAAACACAGGTAAGATTTTCGACATGTAATTTGAGCTGTTTGAAGTACTCTAATTTGCAATGTAGCAAATTGCGCTGACATTTAACCTTCAAGTGAATAAAGTTGTTCATCATTTACTCAAGGATTTCCTTATCACTAGGGGCGGCCGGGTAGCCTAGTTGTTAAAGCATTAGCTCGTCATGCCGAAGACCCGGGTTCGATTCCCGACATGGGTACAATCTGTGAAGCCCAATTCTGGTGTCCCCCGCCGTGATATTACTGGAATATTGCTAAAAGAGCGGCGAAAACCATACTCAATCACTCACCTTATCACTATGATATACTAGACATGCAGCTTGATATGCACATACGACATACAGAATAGACATACAGTTTGATATTGACATACAGTGTGGCATACAGAATAGACATACAGCTTGATATGGACTTCTGTTTTCCGGTTGTTTTTTTCCGGACCGGTTTATCGTTTTTTTCAATTCAATTCCTGATCACAAAGGAACCCGTATTTCATTCAAAATTTAGGTAAGCATTGGTTTGTCGTAAGGGCCTCTTGGTGAAGATCGGATTATTGCAATGTGCGACATGGCTGATTGTGTGTCATCGAATCCAGACGGCGTTCATGTTCATGCTGTCTACCACCGATTTGCCAAAGTCAGCAAAATTCCATCCATGTAACCACAACATGTACGTTATCAAGTCTTTACAGGCAAACAAGTGACTGAAAGCATTAGCTAAGATCTACGCCGTCGGGTACTGATGATACCATCGTGTCACAGCCGAACCTTATTTTAGTAGGGGAGTTGCGTCCCTTGGGCACGCCAGAAACCAATGACCGTGGTTTGAATCCCGGTTTCCACCGATCATGTTTCTAGGTTTGTCAGCACCATAAACAGGTGGCCCAGTCGGCTAAGGGGCGACAATTCGCTGTTAAGAGTTGCACCTCTTGGACACGCCCGAAGCCTATGATAGTGGGTTCGCCCCAATAATTTTTCTAGGTTTGTCTACACCATACCTGTGCTCGTTGGTTTAGTGGTAAACGTCTAATACCTGCATCACTTCGGGTTTTTTTCTCCTACATTAAGTTGACAAGCCGTGGTATAACTGGAATACTGTTCAAAGAGGCGTTAAACCCAACTCCCCCACTCAGTTTAGATGGGACTTACGACATGAATTGGTGTTGGCGACCCAATCCGACTCGAAACTCCCATTGGTGTCACATGCAATTCATGCTCCTCAAATCATTTCTATATTCCATCTGTATATCAAATAATTTTCATCTTCATGTCACAGAATAATTAATAAAGTCCATTTTCCTCATGCTAGTATGCCGTGAAGGTGTCGGCACTGTCCAACGTCTCGGATAAGGACGACCAATGCGTTTTGACAGAAGCTATCGGACTGTCACAGTTTGCACACTTGCACATCCTTCAGTACCTTGACTGCTGGGAGGAGAGAGGCGGACCGGGGGCGCGGCGAATGTACCTGATAATGGAGTTCTGCCAGGGTCGTGACCTCCGGTACTATCTGGACAACACCCTCAAACATCCGCCGGAAGAGAAACTGTTTGGGTGTTGGCTGGCGCAGATAGCTTCCGGTTTAGAGGTCAGTCGAGCGAAAATGAGTTGAATGAACGATGTAAGCATTCATGAAATTAAAATGTCACAATATACTGTTCGCATTAATTGAATGAGATCACACATGAGTGAGAATTCTTTATTAAAAGGTCAACATCTTTACCTCGTCAATTAAGGTGAAGATTCCAAAGCGTTTGTGTATGTGTATGTGTATGTGTATGTGTATGTGTATGTGAATGTTTCCATTGTAATCTAGACATAGAAGATGTGTTTGAAACCGAGACATACATTTGTTTGTAATAAAGCATGTCTTTAACGGCAAGAGTGGCATACATTATATTAACTAGGTTAACCATGACGGTTTGAGTGATGTGAAACAATGTTGCTGTGACTGGCACTTGGTCGGACTGGTAACCAGGTTGTGTTCATTACAGAAAACGTCTTCTGTTCCAGCATACACACAGACGTCTTCTGTTCCAGCATACACACAGACGCCTTCTGTTCAAGCATACACACAAACGCCAGCATACACACAGACGCCTTCTATTCCAGCATACACACAGACGTCTTCTGTTCCTGCATATACTAAAACGTCTTCTGTTCCAGCATACACACAAACGCCTTCTGTTCCAGCATACACACAAATGTCTTCTGTTCCAGCATATACACAGCCACAATGTTCTCCACAGGAACCTGAAGACGTCCAAAATCCTTGTTTGGTGCAACAAGGAACAAGTGGTTCTGAAGATTGGAGGTTTTGGACTGTCAAAGTAAGCTGTGTCACAGACACCTGATCATCCTACCGTACACCATTACCATGAAACATGCTTCAGGTCACCCTGTATCGAGGACAAGCAAACAACAGTCTGTGAATCTTGTTTCTATAGCCGACAAACCCAGTACTTAGTAAGGTCTTGCTGGGAGTGTACGAAGGTGTACAGTGAGTGAGTGAGTATGGTTTTACGCCGCTTTTAGCAATATTCCAGCAATATCACGGCGGGGGACACCAGAAATGGGCTTCACACATTGTACCCATGTCGGGAATCGAACCCGGGTCTTCGGCGTGACGAGCGAACACTTTAACCACTAGGCTACCCGACCGCCCCATGTCATATACAGAGCAGAAGGGTCGCCAATTCGCTATGCAGGTGTGCGCATATTGGACGCCCAGAAACCTATGGTCGTGGGTTTGAATCCCAATTTTCGATATGTTCCTAGGTTTGGCACACTTCCTTGTGGGTTTGATCCCTGTGGTAAATGTCTAGGACCTGCATCACTCCGGGCTTCCCTCCCACATAACATTGACACGTCATGATATAACTCAAATACTGTTGAAAGCGGCAACTAACCCAACTCACCAAGGTATTCCACAAGAGGTACACGGCTCGATAATCTGGTTCCTATTTCCACTAAAGGCCTCAAATGTCTTTATGGCACTGGGGAAATTTGGTTCGAAATTGATTAAAGAAACTGATCAAATGACCTGATAAAGTGTGTTTCTCGGGACTATCGCCTCTTTACCCAGTTTGGTGTGGAATAGTTGAACTCAAGTGGCTTATATGTACAGTATAATACGAATTATGTTTATATATACATGTGTCATGATTTGATGGGTTCATTTCCCCTTTCTCTAACAGAGGTCTGAAACATTCCGACGATGTAGCAAAGTCAATGGTTGGAACAGCCAACTTCATGAGTCCGGAGCTGCTTCAAGGTAAAGCGTATGACAAAAAGGTATGTCAGAATTCTTTCAGTTTTATGGACAATGTTGCATATTCATTATAATTTAGGACCGCCTCCGGGGTCTAGTCCGTCCGGAGAGCAGAATGTCGGGGGTTCGATCGCCGGACGCTTCATACCTAAAGACGTTAAAAGATGGTACTTGTTACCCTGCAAGGCACTAGACATTAATGGGCTAAGACAATGATTGACCGGCTCGAATCAGTATACTGTGTCTGAGTTGGGTATTCATGTTAAACTGCGGCACGGTATCCCAATTGGCCAGCACTATTAAAATGAATCTGTGCCTTCGACTGACGAAGGAAAGCTTTAAACGCCCCTCTACCCACCATCGAGTTTTAATAACATTAGACATTATCAGACAGACAGAATTATTTCTGTACTTCAGGCCCAAGACCCATAATACAAACAGTCTTAGAAAGTTTTAGATGTCGGTGGCTAGTTGAGATGATAGGTGAATAGCTCAGTCCGGATAGCTGTCACATATCATTGTACAGGAAGTATTCCATTTTGTGCTACTTACCGAACAAATTATTTTGCCTCCACACGGTCCTCTGCTGGTGCTTGAGATTCCAAGGGTATATTTTAAAGCACATTTTAATAAAAATGCTCAAGGGTGCCAACTTAGCACCCAGTTGTTTCTTGATCGACATACTAAAATCAGCATTGAAATACTGTTGGACCTCAAATGCAAGTATGGCATTTAAAATTCCTTTTAGCTTGTAGACTAATTAGTCCATTCTCAACATGATCAAGGCCTCTAGCATGGCAGCATGGTGCTCTTTATGTGGATTCTTTGTATATGACGACCAGATTGAACTGCAAGTCTGAAGGTATTACACCGAAACATGGTTATTATTATTTTTTAGGGCTTCTAAAACTGCTTGTGCACCGCCGGTTACTCCAATTGTCTCTGACGTCAGACATATATCTTATCTCGGTATTTGTTCCAGGCAGACATCTGGAGTTTTGGCTGCACGGCTTTTGAGGTAGCAACACTGAAATCTCCAAAGCCAAATCTAGTAAGTTTGACACTTGATATTTCATGTTGGTAAGTCATCGAAATTCCTGTTATGTCACCACTGTAGCACCTGGACCCGGTTTGACAAATTGCACCAATCCATTGAGAACCTGAAACAACGATCTTTTGTATGAATAGCTTAACAAGGTACTATATTACCGCTGTTTCAAACTGAGTAATTATCAGTATTAACCCAGCGTAAGAACGGCATTTGTTTGGGGTGTTATACAATTTTACATTTTCTGACCTATCACATGTTATAGTTATACGGATTGAGTTGCGTTTGTCCATCGTGAAGTTTCCTAATCTCGAACGTAAATGTTTGGGAACATATTGCACCAGTCAAAATAGGGAATTGCATGGGACATCATTTTTGTCACTGGTGCGTCAAATTTGGAAATGTCCTCCACATGTCTACAATCAGACATTTCGAAGGCCTTTAATGCTGTAACCTTGATCAAACAACTACTGAGCAAGAGTCGTATGCCGCTCTTTGAAAACTTGGTGGAAGGAGCATGCTCGATTGTATCTCAAAAGTTGTGAATTGTAAACAGCAAAGTCTTGAACTACTTGAATATTGTTAAGGGAAAGATGACTATTGGAAAGTTGCAGTCATCCCTTTTGTCACAGAGGCATGAAGAGGGTGTTTTGTTACTTTGAATCTTTATGCATAGATCTAAATATAAAACAAATGAGGCGTTCTGATTGGTCTGCTTTATTTAAAGTTCAGGTGGGTAAATAAGGGGAAGGCAATTGGCTATTTGGTTCTTTTGCTTGTAGTCCCTTCATGTACACTGTGTGTTGACTAGTGGTAATTCTCAGGTGGTATTCTTTGTGTGGTATTCCAGGTAAACCATCTCGATAAGGATATCAAATACAGCGCTTTCTTCAAGGATATCATCAGACAGATGTTGAACAGTGATGCTGGCCGTCGTCCAGATGCTAATACGATACTCAACATTCTTGCACAGGAAAGTTACTTTTCAAATGTAGCACAGGATGGAATGAACTCGTCAGTGTCGACAGCATCTTCAGAACAAGCATCTAGGCTTAACTCAAACTGTGATAAGACTCCTGCTTCTGAGTTCAGAGTTAGGAACAACAGCGACTCCAGTAAAGGCACTGCTGCTATGCCGCCTGACCAAGTACAACCTATTGACATTGCTTTGCATGACTTTACACTTATTAGGCAAAACGAACAGGACTACCCGACGAAAAAGACTGTGACATTTGCATCTTGCACTGCTTCATCAGGCAGCGGTTATGAAACGGATATTAGTTCTTTCGGCATGTCTAGTAGTTCAACCGCATCGCCGCGAACACTCCACGATTCCAGCCTCAACGGCAGACATTCTAAGACAAAGATGGACAAAGCCACCAACAGGAAGCCTGACACGGTGACTTCTGCCGGCACAAGCTATATTCCTAACGTAAGGGAAAGATGCAACTCCAACAGAAATAGAGGCAGCGGAAGATGCTCTGACATCCTCAATAATTCGGGCACTGGGGACAGCTTGAACAAAAGTATCAGCTCTGGCAGTGGCTACGAGAGCGGTAATATATCCAAATCTTTCTAATGCAAAGAAACATAAGAACTTGCAATATAAAATGTCACATTCAGGAAATTGGTCCGACTTGGATCCCATGAACTAACCGAGTCTTTGTTGTTTGGGGTTCTAGTCAGCCTCACTGTAGCACTGTAAAGGCTTTGAAGTGCTTTCCTCGCAATAAATACAACATCTCTAATGGGCTTGTTAGCAATTTTAGTGTCTGAATTCTTCGAATGTTTTATATTTTTAGACTTCGACACAGACCGGGACATGTGGATAAATGAACAAATAGCAACACTACAGTCGTATGTATAAAACATCACTACACTAAATGTATACAGCTGAAGACGTAAGATAATTTCATAAATAAGTTGAACTCATATCAATTGCACTACATAACGAGGCATCTGTTTCATAAAGAGAACGCCTAGTGTTTTGTCATTCTACTTTGTGATTTTTTTCAGGGACATAACACGGACCATCGGATTTGAAGTACTTGTCACAGTGTACGAAACCTTAAACATCAAAGATGAAACGATGTTTACCGTAAGGAGTCATTTGATTTCTAATGCAAAAATATGATATGGATATACAATATTATCTTGAACAGTTGATAAAACTGTTTTTTTTCATTTTCTCTAAAACCCTAGAGAGCATTACTATTACTGATATTTGCTTGAATGACATCGGGTGGCCTTGTCTCCATGCTCTATATTGTGTATACACTGTATATTAAACGAAATGCGTGAAATCTGCCGAACACATTTCATCTGGAAGAAATTTATATGTTCCCCATCACCATCACCATCACAACCACCACCACCACCAGCATCACCATCACCATCACTATCGCCACCACCACCACCACTACCACCATCACCACCACTACCATCACCACCACCACCACTACCACCACCACCACCACCACCATCACCATCACAACAACCACCACCACCAGCATCACCATCGCCATCACCACCACCACCACCACCACCACTACCACCACCGACACCACCATCACCATCACAACAACCACCACCATCATCACCCTCACCATCACAACAACCATCACCATCACCACCACCATCATCATCACAACCACCACCACCACCACCACCACCACCACCACCACCACCATCACTATCGCCACCAGCATCAGCATCACAATCACAACCACCACCACCACCACCACCACCACCACCACCACCACCACCATCACCATCACAACAACCACCACCATCATCACCCTCACCATCACAACAACCATCACCATCACCACCACCATCATCACAACCACCACCACCACCACCACCACCACCACCACCAGCACTATCGCCACCAGCATCAGCATCACAATCACAACCACCACCACCACCACCACCACCACCACCATCACATCACCATCACAACCACCACCACCACCACTACCACCACCATCACTATCGCCACCAGCATCAGCATCACCACCACCACCACCACCACCACCATCACCATCACAACAACCACCACCATCATCACCCTCACCATCACAACAACCATCACCATCACCATCACCACCATCATCATCACAACCACCACCACCACCACCATCATCACCACCACCACCACCACCACCACCACCACCACCATCATCACCACCATCACAACCACCACCACCATCACCATCACCATCACCACAACCACAACCACCACCATCACTATCGCCACCACCACAACCACCACCATCACCATTGCAATCACCACCATCACTATCGCCACCACCACAACCACCACCATCACCATCACCATCACAACCACCACCATCACTATCGCCACCAGCATCAGCATCACCATCACCATCACCACCACCAGCACATCGATGTTGGGCCGAAACATGAGGTTAAATAAATGGTGTATTGCATTCCCTCGTCTGTACCAATTGTTTACGGGAACCCTAGAACGGCCGGCCTGTCATAAAATTTCGTACAAGAAATAATAAAACACCAGCGATTCTTATTTTCGACTTCTTCTAAAGAACCCCTAGATTCATGCGAGCTCCGACGTTCATACAGTTTGGCCCTGTGATTGATTCAATGGCCGCACACAAAGTGAAATTAAATTCTTAAAACCTTTGGTGCCTTAAATGTTGTATGACTAACATTTTGATTATGTATGTGTTATCTGTTTTAAGAAATAAATGGATAAAACTTACGAACTAACTTATGTTGGTAATACACGTGTTTACGTGTATACCTAATCAGGTACATAAGATCTGTGTGTCAGGTGAACTACGTATACCTTGTAGTTATCATGTGGTGGCATTAAAATAAAAACCTCCTTCTCAACAGATACACCTGCATGATCAGCTGGGGGATCACGGAGAAGAGGTGTGTGACAAGATGATCAGTCTGTGGCATTTAGAAAAGGAGAAACAAGGACACTAAGATGAAAGAGGATGTTTTAAAACAGTGCAAACTTGGCATCATGGTGTAACCTGTCATGCGTCCAATGAGGATACGTTTGCATTTGGTAGGTTTCGGCAAAGAAAGGCTTCAATGGAATGGGTTAATTTGTCCCTAGAAAATGAAATGAATTAATTGGTACCGAACGTGTTGATGAAATAACGGTCATGCAAACGAATGATCAAGAACATATCGCCAGGGGATCAAATGGCCAAAGAAACACGTCAGGCGATGTGTGTAAGAACACAATTCCAGGGGTTAAAATGACCATAAGCAAACTATCAGGTGATGCTATTCCCACAGGCAAACTATCAGGTAGTGAAATGCCCACAGATAAACTATCAGGTGATGCAATTCCCACAGGCAAACTATCAGGTGATCAAATGTCCAAAGATAAACTACCAGGTCATGGAATTGCCACAGACAAACTATCATGTGATGCAATTCCCACAGACAAACTGTCAGGTGATCAAATGGCCACAGACAAACTGTCAGATGATCAAATGCCCACAGACAAACTACCAGGTCATGAAATGGCCACAGACAAACTATCAGGTCATGAAGTGACCACAGACAAACTATCAGGTCATAAAGTGGCCACAGATAAATCATCAGGTGATGCAATACCAACAGACAAACTATCAGTTCATGAAGTGGTCACAGACAAACTATCAGGTCATGAAGTGTCACAGAAAAACTATCAGGTCATCAAGTGGTCACAGACAAACTATCAGGTCATGAAATGGCCACTGACAAACTATCAGGTCATGAAGTGACCAAAGACAAACTATCAGGTCATAAAGTGGCCACAGATAAATCATCAGGTGATGCAATACCAACAGACAAACTATCAGGTCATGAAGTGGCCACAGACAAACTATCAGGTCATGAAGTGGTCACAGACAAACTATCAGGTCATGAAGTGGTCACAGATAAACTATCTGGTCATGAAGTGGCCACAGACAAACTATCAGGTCATGAAGTGGCCACAGACAAACTATCAGGTCATGAAGTGGTCACAGACAAACTATCAGGTCATTAAGTGGCCACAGACAAACTATCAGGTCATGAAGTGGCCAATAACAAACTATCAGGTCATGAAGTGGTCACTGACAAACTATCAGGTCATGAAGTGGTCACAGACAAACTATCAGGTCATGAAGCGGTCACAGACAAACTATCAGGTCATGAAGTTGTCACAGACAAACTATCAGGTAATGAAGTGACCACAGACAAACTATCAGGTCATGAAGTGGTCACAGACAAACTATCAGGTCATGAAGTGGTCACAGACAAACTATCAGGTCATGAAGTGGCCACAGACAAACTATCAGGTCATGAAGTGGCCACGGACAAACTATCAGGTCATGAAGTGGCCACAGACAAACTATCAGGTCATGAAGTGGCCACAGACAAACTATCAGGTCATGAAGTGGTCACTGACAAACTATCAGGTCATGAAGAGGTCACAGACAAACTATCAGGTCATGAAGCGGTCACAGACAAACTATCAGGTCATGAAGTGGTCACAGACAAACTATCAGGTCATGAAGGGGTCACAGACAAACTATAAGGTCATGAAGTGGTCACAGACAAACTATCAGGTCATGAAGTGGCCACAGACAAACTATCAGGTCATGAAGTGGCCACAGACAAACTATCAGGTCATGAAGTGGTCACAGACAAACTATCAGGTCATGAAGTGACCACAGACAAACTATCAGGTCATGAAGTGACCACAGACAAACTATCAGGTCATGAAGTGACCACAGACAAACTATCAGGTCATGAAGTGGCCACAGATAAATCATCAAGTGATGCAATGCAACAGCCCATCTATCGAGTGAGTGGCCACAGGCAAACTATCAGGTCATGGCATCGAAACATACACCCGTCCAACTAAATGGAGACAAGCGGTTGGTGAGCACAGTGTGGTATTTGCAACTCAGTCTTTCTGTATTTAAGTACATGTATATTGATATTGTTCCAGTTTGAAACATCAGTTGATCTTTAGTGTATAGCCCAAACGAAACTGGCTGTATCACATTTTAATCTCTGACATATATAGGTATATTAGTTGTAGTATATAGATTGATTGAACTATTGACGTATTGCAACTGTCTGTTAACCAATGACAAGTTATGAAAATAAAATAATTAAAATGAAACTAATATTGTTTGGTGTGACTTATGTTTTCGGAATACATGCGTATATAACCCGCCCTTTCTTCAAACTCACATATGCAGTCTGCTTTCTCAAATGAGCAGTCTGGGAAGACACAGGAAGTATCGCAGTAATATTTCAGCTGTAGTTTTGTCTCAGTGCAGAGACTGGGTTAGCATGTCATTTTTGAGAATACATACTTCCTGATAGATCTACACACAAAAAATCGATTTTTAGATTTCAGTATATTTTGTGACATCTAAAAATCTATTTTATGATAAAAAAAAATCGAATTTGTGATTATTTTAAACTTCCAGAACATCGAAAGGCACAAGTGCAGCATTTGTCTGAAGTGTAACTTCCATGAATATATATAATAGTTAATAAGTTGTGCTCTTGAAATATTACCCTCATTTCATCAAACACATACATAACTCTCGATGTCTGTTTTCAAACAAAAGTAATGATATCATAAACTTGTGAATAAATAGTAAACTGGCGCTTCATAAAAAAGCGACATTCACACACTCCAGGATGATACAGGTCTACATAGATATTTTCACAACGTGCTGAACATGTCAGGAAAAACTGCGCGTTACACAAGGACTTGGCTGTAGTGTGTCGAGCACTATCTTAGATCCACTTTGTGCGTCATCCGTAGTGAAATTTACACCCGAACAGAAATGTAATGTTTAGCTGAACAATACACACGACTGGCTGGCGAATGGTGAGTTCAACTGGGTCAGTAACGATATGTTCGTGTGGGGCGGTGTACATAGCTGTGGGTGGGTGTTGTCGTGGTGGATGGGGTCTGGTACAAATATACGTGAAGGCAGGACACACGCTACACAAGGGGTCAGACCCCAATCTTATGTTATATAGTTACAGGACTCCGAGAAGGTTAGGTGAGGTGAGGTGAACGTCAACATTATTGCGAGAGAGAGAGAGAGAGAGAGGGAGGGTAGATTTCGAACCGTCTCAATGGAAGAAATACTTGGAGAATCAGAGTACATAAACACCAGTTGTCAGACACGTACAATACATAAACACCAGTTGTCAGGCATGTACAATGCATAAACACCAGTTGTCAGACACGTACAATACATAAACACCAGTTGTCAGACACGTACAATACATAAACACCAGTTGTCAGACATGTACAATACATAAACACCAGCTGTCAGACATGAACAGTACATAACCGCAAGTAGTCACACTCGTACCTATGATTATCGCATAATATAACATTTATATAAACACATGAGGCTTACCATAACATTTTACTAACGGTATTTTTTCCATAGCAAATACTCAGAATCTGTACATTTCTAAGAATGTGTTATCCCAAATATCAGATTCGTTAGCAAAACACTCAGTTGAAACGTCTTTGCAAATCTGTACGATCTATGATATGATAGGCACCACGGGAAAGCATATTTGAATATGTGCGGTAATGATATGTGAACTGGCACTCGGCCAGTAGTGCAGGAGACGGTAGGCGATATATATCCTCAGTCACACGACACATAAGTGTGGACTACAGACGATACAAACAGTGAGCATATTCAGGGAGGTGGCTTCAAGGGGATTTACTGCAGTACAAGAAATGTTGTGGGAATACATAAAATCTGATTTCATAAACCGGAGTGTCTTTTAAACGCAACCCGAAACGAAAGCGAAAGTAGGGCCTTGACCCATGATACATGCCAGGCCCCAGGATACTACAAGTCTACGACGCCACTCCAGTGATGTGACACTTGTAAACTCTGGTCTAGAGGACTGTGCCCGGTAATACTGGTAGGTGGAATACACGTTTATTGTGGGAAGAATGCAGGTATATGCTTTGTCTGTGTGTTGTTTAACGACGCACTCAGCAACAGTACAGTATCATGACGACGGCCTGTAAATAATCGAGGCTTTACAGACAATCCAATGATTGATATTTCATTCAACGCCCCTTGCCGTCGGGGCACGCTGACAATCAACCAAGTCACCAGGACTGATCACACGAACCATATAGTCGGTTCCTTCGTCAAACATAGGTTCTTGGGTAACTCGACCGTGCTTGTCCTAAAAGGCGACTAACGGGATCGGGTGGTCAGGCTCGCGGACTTGGTTGATGCATGTCATCGTATCCCAATTGCGTGGATCGATGCTCATATGATATCAATCACTGGATGTCTGGACCAGACTCGTTTTTAACAACGGACAACAACATATATAAATATAGTGTGCCCTAATGGCACTACAAACACTGAAGGTCATAACATGGTGACACTATCTTCCATAGTGTCCCAGCTACACAATTCACACACTCGCAGTTCTCCTGGTCGCCGAATATATCTTCCTGTTTCTATTTTTAATTGATGTGAACTATATCTAAATCGAGCCAGGTCTAATCTAAATTTGAAAACAGTTAGAACTTTAAGACACAATTCCCAGCAAAAGGATAGTTTATAAAGAGTTTAAGCATTGAATACCCAATGCCATTTAGAAAGGGGTCATATTTAACAAATGTTATATTGGGAAAACACTTTCTTAGTAAAGTACAGATTGTAGTTCATCCGGGATTCGAACCCACACTGCCACCCTGGGTGGCTGAGTGGGTAACATCCCTGACTTTGTGTGCTGGCGATTAGGTGCCTCACTCTGGGAGCGGGTTCAAATCCCGGAAGCTCGGATGGGACTCAACCCCCCAAAAGTACTAGAATCTGTACTTTACTCAGAAAGTGTTATCATAACATTTGTTACAGTATAACTGTTTGGTTTAGGTGCCCCGCGGGAGCGTGTCGTGTCGTGGTCGTATATTGGTGAAAAGATAAAAGCTGAAGTATTATGTTTAAATTGTTGCTCCCATAATAGCCAAATTTCGCAAAAAGAGAATAGTTATTTAGTTTTAAAGCCCGATTTTACCATTTTCTGCTGCATAAAACATTATATTATAGCACATTTCCGTAAATTACTACCCCAATACTTAAAAACACGTTTTGTAAATATAGTGGTTATCGAGCGCATTCTCCTCTAAAAACATGATTTGAGGTCGAATTCTTCACTTGCAACAAGCATTTACAAACAGGAACAGGAACATTGTCAATAGCATTACATATATGAACACGCCGCACTTCAGACCAATGTAGCAGCCTTGGGCAGACTTGTGCATCACGTAATATGCAGTTCCAGTCATATACTCTGTTCACATGCACCTTTGCACATATGTGTATATTTGCAAACGTATGTAAATATACATACGTGAGTATACTTGTCATTTGAACGCGTTTACTCATGTGTATATATTTAGGCCAGGATCAACTCTACATCATGTCTGGAGCAGGTGCAGGTGTAAATGTAAATGTGCACTGGATTCTGAAGTTGACGTTATTTTGTAGAGTGCAATACCAACTTTTATGCAGACATACAATATATATATGTGTGTATGTGTGTGGGAGGGCTTAAGGCGTGAGCGCTTTTTGTTCATACCACAATAGGCTTTAAAACTATTACAGTTGTCTGTCTGCTTTTTTGTTGACACAGTTAGATAACCGATCAATCTTTGAGGCCATAAACCCGTTGAGGCCCGGGAAAGAATGCCCCAAGTTCTGTCACACGAACAGATCGATATAGATCATTGCGCGTTTATAACGGGTACGTGCATATATGTATAGTGAAAATTTTAAATGGGTTGATGCACTCTGATACTTTATGTTCCCCGAGCCCTTCTTCCGTAGAACGGCTACATCAACCCATGTCCCCCTCGAGACCCGTGAAGGGGGCACGGGTGGCCCAGTCGTCTAAGGCGCTGCGATTCGCTGTGCAGAGTTGCGTCCCTTGGGCACGCCAGAAAGTGTTCGAATCCCGGTTCGCCCCGATTATATTTCTAAGTTTGTCAGCACCATACCCGTGCTCGTGGGTTTCATCGAAGTGGTAAACGTCTGAGACCTGCATCACTTCGAGCTTTCCTGACACGCCGTGATATAACTGGAATACTGTTAAAAGCGGCGTTGAAACCCAATACAGTCACTCGAGACCCGTAGGCAAAGAATTAATCTTACCGCACACCTAACTATATTGCAATTATGTGTATGCTGAATTAACTACAAAAGAAATATCAGGCCAGAGACATTTAAACTGCTCCCCACTATTTTGCAAAACAAATATAAAGTTATTTCTTGAACGTGTTTCCTTACTTATGAGTCTTTGAATTTTGTCAATGCTTCAATGCTTTTTTCACAACTCGGTGTTTCTCTGGACACACAGCACTACATTTGGTATTTTCTTCAAGTAGAACAAATTAAATTTTACAACAAAACCCCAACGAGGTAAGGCCCTTGTGGATGCAGGAACCAGAGAAACACCATCAACCATGATGAAATTTTTCTAAAAAAGGTGTCGAGTGATATACTTCCAAAACATCAAAATATGACAAAATAAATACATGCACGGGTATAAAGCTATTTAAGATGGGCTCAATTAACTGTCCCTTTTCGAGTCAACGAAAGTCAATTCTTTATTGCTTCCATAACAAATGTAAAAAAGTATATTTTCTGTAGGAAATGACGACCAACGGTTCTCGTGGTAGCTTCCAAGATGGCGTCTAATCCTCGCGGGAACCTACGAGAGCACGTGCAGAAACAGCTGCGGAGCAGTAGCTCAGTTGGCAAAGGGACGTTGGGGAAGGTGTACAAGGTCAGAGGATTTGATGACGAGCAGGTACGAAAGCAGGTACGAAATGTACAATTATGTTTTCAGAACTTGGACGAAAATGGAAACGTTATAAATGTACATTACAAAAAAATGTTGTATTCAATATCGTCATTTTATAAAATTACTCATGATGAATAGGCGCTTTCGTTTTACTTAAGTGTATAAGTAAGACTGAGATTTAAACAAACCCTGTCCCTCAAAAATCAGATGAAATGAAATATGTCTGTTCAAAAATATTTTCGATAGAGTGTTATATGCAAAGATCACAATCAACCAATAAGTTCATGATAGAAACAGTGGTAATGTTTATGCACAAAATGTGTAAATATTTGTAATAAAATATAAACCATGCGAAAATGCATAGCTTTCAGGTGCGACATTTTACTGTCAAACCGGTCTTAAAAAGACTATGTTTGACCCACTAGGACAAGATATTTTATGAAATGAGAAATCTTTATAGAAATCAGATGTGAGCATATGAATGATATGTAGAATTTACTGCTTTCATGACTTGCATACGTCTCACATTTGACGATAACCTTCTCCCACTTTCATAGAAGTATTTGAATTTTCTAGAAACTCTACAGTAACTAAATTTTCAAGTTGCCAGTGAACCTCAAAAGGCCCTCGTCATACCTCCCTCTTTACGAATTTTGAACTAAAACTGGAATCATTTGATCCTTTTTTAATGTACGCATCTTTTTAACAGTATTTATACTGTTCATCGGGGTTAGCTAAAATCTTGTTTTTTTTGTTAGTATGCCCTGAAAGTCTCGGGATTTATCGATGCCACGACGAAAGAAGAAAAGTATCTCCTGGGTGAGGTGGAGACCCTGTCCAGGTTTCAGCACCCCCACATCGTCCGACACATAGATGGGTGGGACACACGTGACAAGCAGGGTCAGCTCCGCGTCTATATCCTCATGGAGTACTGCCCTGGGGGTGACCTCAGGAGTTACCTGAATAACACGCTGGGTCGACCACCGCCGGAAGCTGAGTTTGGAACATGGCTGGCACAGATCGCTTCAGGCCTAGACGTAAGTCATATACTTTATTAGTTGTCATATTGTGATTAATAATGGTATTTTTTTGTTTTGGATGGAGTGAGGGAGTTTAGTTTAACGTCACGTTGAGGACTATTTCAAATATATCACGGAGTGTTAGCTCGATCAGGGAGGAAAGCCCTGACAGGTGTTAGACGTTTACCCCTTCGATGAACAAACGATAACGGGTCATCTCCCCGAGGCAAGAGAGTTAATTGATTTTTAAAAAAAATTCCCACCATTGCCTAACTAGATTGGAATTTCTTGGCTCGATTGTAGCGTCACCAATGGCTATCACGAGTCATTTCCCTCCTATTGACCAATCAGATTCTCGTGCACTCATTCGTCGATAATTAAGACCTTTATTGTATTAAAACGGATTTTACCCCGCGAAATGCATCATATCATTAGAGCACAGGAAAAGATTTGGAAAATATGTGTCGACGCCCAGTTAACGGTACACATCCCCCTGCAGTCGACCGAATTGGGCACGGCGGTAGCCATGTTGTTTACGAACCGGATGTCGATTTCGTTACGGGATTTTGATTAGACTATGTATAGACTCGTTAGTCCAGCCAAAATATAATTCCAAGCAAGTTCGGCAAGGGGGGGATACTGGACTTTTAAAGTCAGTTAACTCCCTTGCCTCGGGAAGATGAACACGGGTATGGTGCTGACAAACCCAGAACATAATCAGAACGAATCAGGGATTCAGAACCACGACTATAGTTTGGTGGCCGCCTCCATTGTCTTGTGGATAGAGCGTCGGAAGGTAGGAGGTTCGATCCCAGGCCGCGTCTTACCAAAAGACGCAAAGAAGATGGTATTTGTTGTTACCCTGCCTGGCGCTCGGCATTAAGGGAATATGACAAGAACAGGCCGGCTCGGAGTTAGTAAATCGTGTCTTATTGGGGTGTCAATGTTAAACTGGGACTACTATCTGAGAGGGATGGCACTATTGTTCCGTGCTTGAACGGACACACACTCAAACCAACCTCCAACCACCCCACCCCATTCCTCACCCCACCCCCCACACACCCCAGCCCCACCCAACCCATCCATCCTTTTCCGCCACCCCAACCCAACACACACACACACACACACACACACACACACACACGTATGGCAACTAAGGGAGGCAACTCTGCCCACAGTTCTATGGCTTGGATGGATGTAATCGCATTTTACGCGGCAATCCGCGCTATAGTCATCTCACTGCGTATAGTAAAGTATAAGTATGGAATTGTTACCGACGAACCAGTTGATATAGCGTTAACAAAGACCCGCACCATCGAGGAACGATGACGCTTCGTCTGTCGTGTCAGACATTAGTAGTGTACGTACCACGTTCTTATTGTGGTCCTCGGTTCACACTGACAAAGCGAGTATGCGTTAAACGCCTCTATAAATCATTAACTTGGAACATACCCCATAGCGAGCGTTAGTCATTGAACACACTAAACGCACGGCCTGGCGTTGCGCTTGCAAGAATACAAACAGAACAGCCTGGTATCAAAATATATACTTTATTTTGCATACATCCAGGCTGCAAAAGATACATAGGTTCACTATTCAGACATGCATCAGTATCTGGGATTCAGTATACATTAAGTATGTAATGTTTACCTTGACATTTCACACAGCCACGAACTGTGACGTAGTGCTATTCATTGCAGTAATTTTGACCCACCTCAGTTTGTGTGTTGTGGAGAAACTCATGTTACGTCTCCTGAAATGTTTACCCTTTCAGACAAGCATCCCGCTGCAGCATTCACAAACGGTTTGGGTATAGGCTCGGTAACCAAAAGCACAGACACTTCAAATTTACTCTATTGTATACTACTCAACCCGATTCTTTCATATTACTATGGTTAATCTGTCATGTCATCTCATGCCATGTCATGCCGTGTCAGATTAATTATAGCAATATGAAAGAAACGGGTGCTCCTTAACTTCTCTTGAGTGGTATGATTATGTGTTTTTTCGAGATTCCTTCAGTCAAGATGTTCATTACTGGCGTATGCAGTAATTGATACCATTAATACCAAATGACGTATTTAGATCACGAGTCACTTTAGGTCTTCTAGCATTTTAGTATAACTCGATGACTATCTTTATCTCAAGTCAAAATCCAGAAGACATATTTATTTTTACATCTCGAGGCGTGATAACTGTGTAAACTACTGAAAGATCAGATGGTTGAAATGGTAAAAGGCGACTATTTTGACCACTTGCTTTGAACATCAGCAAAGAAGATATCAGATCATGTTTAAACAATTGCACTCGTATAAGGGATTTGATTAAGAGTTGTTAATAGCTCGGGTAGAAATGTTAACTGCTCCTATCTGCCTTGATAAAAGGTATATTTATAGACTTCCTTCGCAGTAATCATCGCTTTCCCTCGCGATACTACTGCGTCCCCTCGCAATAATGTCTTGGCGCACTGTGTGGCGCCCCTTCAAGTTTGAGGGTACAATGTGTGAAGCCCATTTCTGGTGTCCCCCGCCGTGATATTGCTGGAATATTGCTAAAAGCGGCGTAAAACCATACTCACTCACCCACTCACTTAAGTTTTAGAGTGCTACTTGCAAGGTAACAATATTGCTCTGTTTTATTTCATATCGCTACACGTTTCATATTAATACATTCCTCCGGCCTGTAAATAATCGAGTCTGGACCAGACAATCCAGTGATTGGTATCATGAGCATCGATCCACGCAATTGGGATACGATGACATGCATCAACCAAGTCAGCGAGCCTGACCACCCTATCCCGTTAGTCGCCTCTTACGACAAGCATAGTCGCCTTTTACGGCAAGTATGGGTTCCTGAAGACCTATTCTACTCCGGATCTTCACGGGTCGAACCCACATGTACCCCACCTAAAGTGGCATGTTTTTCAACAATATCACAGTACTGGCAATGGCTGATTCTGGGCTGAACAAACCAGTGTTAATAGCACGAGCAACGATCTTGGACGTTCCGATACGATAACAAACAATGAGCCTGAACATATATATTAACACTGCATCCTCATTGCAGTCATCTTCCCGAGGCAAGAGAGTTTACTGACTTTAAAAGTCCAGTTTCCACCCTTGCCAAACTAGGCTGGAATTCCTGGGCTCGGTCGTAGCGCCACCAGTGGCTATTACGAGTTATGTCCTTTCTATGCCTCTCCTATTGACCAATCACATTCAACCTCTCGTATCACTGGCATTTGCTTCACACAAAACGGTGGCACCCAGTCAAGACAAGTCTGATCGATAATCAAGATCTATATTGTGATAAAACGAGTCTTACGAGTGCATCAAATCACGTGAGCACCTTGATTAAAAACATGAAAAGATATAGAAATTATCTGTTGACAACGAGTTAACGGTGCACATGCTTTGCAAATCCTGCAGTCGACCGAAATCTGCATGACACTTTACGAACCGGATTTCGATTTCGGTCCGCGAATTTGATTGAACTATGCATAAACTCGTTAGTCAAGCCAAAATGTAACTCCATAATACTAGCCTAGTTCGGCAAGGGTGGAAACTGGACTTTTATAGTCAGTTAACTCCCTTGCCTCGGGAAGATGCATTTGCAGTCGGCAATCACAAGGTTCTGGTACCTATAATGTGACCGGGAGCTCACACGGAGTAGCCGACCTTCATGGCATGAAACAGATAAAACTGGATTCATTTCAGCAGCGTTGCAAATGAAGTAAAAATGATGCAGAAAGTTTTAATCTCGCATAATATTCTCAAGACTTTCATATTATACTTAGCCAAAACAATCAACTCGAACATGACGCTTCTTGGGTGGCATTGTTATCAAGAAGGTATATTTTCTTCTTTACGGTTCATGCAATCTCATTTAAATCAGATCTTAGTTCTCCTTATCGCTAAACAAAGATCTGAGGACACACGTCAGAACGACCTTTCATCCAACCAATCAGAGCGTCGCTTTCCAGATCATGAAAGTGACACACGGAATGTGTTTTCTAATCCTGCTACCACGAAATATTGAACAGAGGGTATTAACAGTTACTGGTTTTGTGACTATATCCATACAATCTAGGCCATCTGTAAGCCATTCCAGAATGTTCTTTTATCAGTTTTAAAAAATTTAATCGAGCATACGGCAAAATATGTTTCGAAGCATAGTCGCCAGTTTGAAACTAGTGTCGCAAAGCTCGAGAAAGCTGCCTTCTGATTGGCTAATGTCGATTTCTTGTCAGTCATTTCATTGATCGGTCAAAGTTCGCGAAAGGTCGTTCTGACGTGAACCCTAATGGGATGTCATCAGATCTTTGTTTAGCGGTAGCGAAAACTATGATCTGATTTTAATGAGATTGCAGTTCCTGCAAATTCTCATTTTTTAAGATGCAAAGTACATGTATTTGGTGACAGAACACTTTGTATCCTCCTGACGTACGGTTTGCTAATGCGTGCACAAGCCTTCCTGAAAAACAAAATATATTAGATTTTATATGTACAATGTGTTTCTGTACAATCGTATAATACCAGTAAGCTTAGTGCTGAATGTTCAGTCAAACCTAAGCGTCAATCATGGTTCCATGTGTAATGTTACAACGTTTCTAAGGGATTGTCGATTTTCTGAATCGTGTATCCCTAACACCGTCCATTTGAGAAAGACACATGAGACGAGGGCAACGTTACTAAGGGAACAATTTATTCCACTAATCACTAAATACTGTGCTTGCTACTTTTAAAAAGAACTTCACAAGTTTGTACATTGCTGACAGACTTGACTAATAGGTATAATAAATAACCAGATATTGAAGCATTAATTGTGCAAAAAGACTAACATGTTATTTCTCAGAAAAACAACAACAATAAACAGGTGGATTGTCAACTTAGTAACTTTTACTCCCGACCATCGGGTGTGCAACTTTTCAAAACTGACCGTCCGTCAGCAAAATAGGCTATCTCGGACTGTCAGGCAGGCGGGTATGGTCATGCTTTGTCATTGTGACCGACTACGTTTCTCATTTTCTAATGTTTCTTTCGTGTCAAATAATATATTAATTGTAAATAAGAATTATACCTGGCTAATCTGGGCGCCTTTATGTGCCTTTTTTGCGAATAAAATAGGTTTAAAATAGTAATAGTAACACTGATCAAAGAGTATCACATTCTGAGTTTCTATATCCGTCTTCCAGTTTATCCACAGTATGGGTGTTCTACATCGCAACGTGAAGACTCCCAACATCATGGTCGGTCACGTGGACGGTCACGTGACGCTCAAGATTGGTGATTTTGGAATGTCCAAGTACGTTGATGATATTTTTAACGAATCTACCACTTTGTTAAGGCTCAAAAACGAGATTCATATTTTCTAATATGGATTTTAAAATTACCATAATTCTTATTCATCATAATACAAAGAACGTTATATAAACACCATTTTTTTCAGGGTACATGTATTGTAAAACTTCAAATATCATTTATAGGAAACAAACACGCCATCACTTATTTGAAATTGATTTTTTTTGTGTTTATTACTCATGTTGGACACAATTATGTCTACGTATAAGTAAGGAAACCCAACGTAATCACGTAATTATGGATTATCCCCCTTTGATGATGACGTAAGTGATGACATCATTCACAGATCGATATTCTTCGTCGCGATATATTATCAGTCATCCTACGGCCATTTGAAAAAGAGTATAACTTTGAGTAACAAACATTTACTCAATATTTACTCAATTACTCATTTTGCAAGACATGCTAAAAGATGTGCTGCTCACGTGTGGCGTAGTTTGGCCATGTGTAACTTTAGGTCTCCCAGCCTTTAAGTATCAATCGATTACTACCTTTAAGACATTTACAAAATCGTTATACTTAACTCAGCTGTCACATTTTCAGAATGCTGCTGCAGCCGGACGCCATGGCCAAGTCTCAAGTCGGGACCCCGTATTTTATGAGCCCGGAGATCCTGAACGGGCGACAGTACAATATGAAGGTATGTCACTCACTCTCTGGCAACGCACAATGACAAGCACTGAACCGGCTTAGTGCACCCTTAAACAATAGGATGCTGGAGTGTGGGATGCCCACTGGGCGGAGACATTAATGCTGGATTTCTCTATAAATAATAGCGACAAAACCCTTTCCACATTTATAAGGAATCTCTGCCAAAGAGTCGATTGTAAGATTCCGACTATATCATGAGTATGTGTTTAATCATATCACTATGAAATGGTGATGATACCAGGCGTTCGCGAAAAGGTGAGCCACCCGTCACAAACACATGCAAAGGCAAGTCATTGTTCACCTGAAAAAACCCACCGGAATATATGGTACAGTACAAGTAAAAATAGGGAATTGCATCGGACATATTTTTTGTCACTGATGCGTCAGATTTGGAAGCAGTTTAAATTAATACCCCCTACTCACTCCCCATTTGCCACAACAGCTTCGTTACGGAAGTTGTGTCACCATCTCCATCCCTCCTATCACTTACTCAGCACAGAATGTTCTCCCGCATCAGTTTCAAATCAACGACCCATCAATTATCCATCGGCAAAGATCAACGTTTATATTGACGACTCCGCGTTAATCTTTAACAAGCTTGTTACACTACATAACGAATCCGAAGACTATAAACGAACCACTAGGCTACCCGACCGCCCCCAGTGGTGTATGAGATGGTACGGGACAAGTTATGGCTTCTTGTTTCATACATGAAGTAAAATGATATGCCAGACATTTTATCTGAACCCTTTGAACCACACTCCGGCGCAGTGGTGACTCAGCATAACACCACTGCCTCAGACTAATTTGCATATCACGTGACAGGACGTTTCTCTTGTTTGTAAACAAACGTGCTTTTCAGAAATCAGTATAGAACGGACTAATGCAAGTATTTGGGGGCGCTTTATATATTGTTTTGCATAATTATATAGATATGCCACTACAACTGCGACAGTGAGTTGCATGACAATAAATATTTGTATATCAAAGTGGCCGAATCACTAGCTCTCTGTTGGGCTTCGATGACAGCACGTGGCGCCGTGCAACCAATGTAAACAAAGGATAACTACGCAAAAACAAGTAGATTTTCACGTATTGGGATCCTTTCTTAATGAACCGTAACCATTCTTTGACATTTGTTTATGAAAATGTGTAGACTTGTCAAACATAAAATGGATGAAAAGCATATTCAATATCTTGAATGAACTGTGAAAGATGTGACGAATCGTCACATGGCGCTGGCCTGTGGCAGAGGCACTATGCTGGCTGGGTGCCGGATGCATGGAACTCTGGGTAGGAGAATGCCTTTGAACAATACAAAGGGTAATATCAAAGTGCATGATTTGTGCACTACTTCATCGTGAGGTACAAAGTTCGGTACTATTGATTGATTGGACTGGCCTGGAGGATTTACCAATCTCCTCTAACGTCGAACACCTGGAATATCATGGCTTGTCCCTATCGATGTTAATCTTGTCACGTCCTTGTCGGGGCGTCGGGTCAGAATGTTCCTCGGTAACTCATGCTTGCCGTAAGAGCCGCCTAAACTGAGGATCAGATGATTACAACGTTCCACCAAGCCATCTTATCATTAGACCCGTGAAGATCCGGGTTAGAATTGATCTTCAGCAACCCATGCTTGTCGTAAACGGCGACTAACGGGATCGGGTGTTCAGGCTCGCTGACTTGATGGATGCATATCATCGTATCTAAACTGCGAAGATTGATGCTCAGGATGTGTATCACTGGATTGTCTGATCCAGGCTTGATTATTTACAGACCGCCGTCACATAGCTGGAATATCGTTGAGTACGGCGTTTAACAAAAAAAATTAAAAATCTTAGCGCTAAGGTGTGTGTAACTCCCATACCTTAAGATGGACTTATGGCAGCCGTAGCTCTAAGATAGCATTTAAACACATGCTCATGATCGTGATTTTAGCAGAGATTTCTATTGTTTGGGCCTCGCAAGATCCGGGGTAGAATAGATCTTCAGCTTGCCGTAAATGGCTACTATGCTTGTCGTAATAGGCGACTTAAGGAGTAGGTGGTCAGACTAACTGACTTGGTTGATGCATGTCACCGTATCCCAATTGCGTGGATCGATGCTCGTGATATCAACCACTGGATTGTCTGGTCCAGACTCGATTATGTACACACCGCCGTTATATAGCTGGAATATTGCTTGAACAACAAACAGGCGTTAAACAACAAACCAACCAACAACCAACTATTTAATATGGAAAGGGTTTTGTCGCTTTTATTAGCAATCTTCCACCAATATCACGGCAGAGGTTACCATAAATGTGGGAAACCGAACACGGAGCTGAGGTTTGACCAGCGATCCTTGGAACCACTATCCTATCCCTTGAACCACTATCCTATCCCTTGAACCACTATCCTATCCCTTGAACCACTATCCCAGATTGTAATTAATGTGTCTCCCTATGTTTGCAGACAGACATTTGGAGTTTGGGATGTACTGCGTACGAGATGGCGACTCTGACAACGCTATTCCAAGCACAGACCATCACAACGTTACTTTCTGGGATCAACAAACACAAGGTAGTCCTACAGCTTGGCGCATATTGTACCTCTTGTCGGCCATGTGTTGTTCATGGGACTATTGCCTTGATATAGAACTCCGGGGGTGTCAAGGTTACACTGTGAACCCCCGTAGTAGTTCAATGAAACAGGATTACCCCTTATTAATAGTGTACAAAGGATGCAGAGAGGGAAATTGGATAAGGGACAGGCTTCTCCATCCCAATGTAACTACATCTTTATTTACTCTCCTGTATAAACACTGCCTCCTACCTGTATAAATAGGGGGCACGGGTGGCCCAGGTGGCCCAGTCGTCTAAGGCGCCGCGATTCGCTGTGCAGCACCATACCCGTGCTCGTGGGTTTCACCGAAGTGGTAAACGTCTCAGACCTGCATCACTTCAGGCTTTCCTCCCACATTAAGCTGACACGCCGCGATTTAACTAGAATACTGTTAATAGTGGCGTTAAACCCAACTCACTAACTCACTCACTGTCTATATACTGGTGCTAGTCAACCATACTCTGTTCATCACTTGTTTGATAACGGTGTTAGAACCTACACCGAAAAGTCGCTCCTAATTGTAATAAAGAAGTTGTTCATACATACATCTTATCCTTACTGACCATTTGATATTCTGGGTGGGGTGGTATTGTCCCCCCAAAAAATGATTATGCTTCAGATTAAAAGAAAAAAAAATCTGCCAAGAAAATTCCATTGTTTCGAGGTGGTTTTGTAGATACAGACCACATGTCAGTGTAGGGAAGGTATATGTGTGAAGGAATGCATATGGCAATTTTCAAATGTATAAATAGTGTTTTTTTAAAAAATTCTATTGCAGTTTAGCTGAGAACTACATTTGTTTTGGTACCTTTAGCTTACAGAGTGGATGTTAAATGGTATAAGAATGTAATTTCCAAAACATACATGCATCCAAGAAAAATCTGTTGTGCTGATGTTGTTTAATGTACCCACATAACTGTAAGGTATATATGTATTATGTTGCCAGGCAGCGCAAGTCACGAAACAAATAAAGTACAGGAAATTCTTCCAAATGCTGATTGGTGAAATGCTACATCAAGATCCCAAAGCGCGTCCTGATGCTGGGGAAATACTCACACGTCTCCTTGACAAGGGCTACAAAACGACACACTTGGGTATGACTGCAAGCTCCACGTTAACGTCAACCACATCTTCTACAGGGTCAAGGACACGTATTTCCCAAGGTCAAGGACAAACGGACTCAAAGGTCGCGGTATGGTCAATGATGGACTCCGACACTTCCGGTGTAGTGTCTGACGCCGGTTCGATGGTGATTCGCGAAGACGTCTCGAACCCTCACTGGTGCGACATCGACAAGAATGACAAGGTTCGGTTAATGGGAATGGCGGTTGTTCCGCCGGTCATACCCCGCTCTGAAAGTAGGCCGAGGACTAAAAGCGAGTCTGATATGGATCTGGGTTTGCAGGCGTTTACTGAGATTCAAAGAAAGAAGAAGCTTTCGAAATCCGTGACATTTGACCAGAGAGTGTCGACGTCGGTAATACCGGAGGTGGCAGGAGAAGACGCAGAAGAGAAAGTGGAGGGGAAAGGTAATGTATTCGAATGACTGAGTTGTGACTATTACAATAAAGTACACATCTATATTCATTCATACCTGTGCTATCACTAGCACTAGCACTGGGGTCGATTTTATGGAATATGAACCATTATTCTGAAGTAAATAGCGCTTAATCACGAAAACTTGTTCTTCAAAATAACGCCATGTTATTATGCAAACAAATACTTGTATACGTTGTGTTCTTTCAGTCGAAGAGTTGCTGTCCTCGGGAGACAAAGGCAGAATACTTTGTCAAATTGGCAAGGAGCAAAGGTTGGTCTTTAAAACGCGAGAATAAATTAGATTCTGGCAGAATAAGCCAGCATACTAACCTTCATATGGGATAAAACTATGGCATTATGTTTTAAATTCGATTCTTTTATAAAAACGGTAAAAATACCACGCATCAGTCTTCTGGGTGCAATAGAGCAGGAGGATTGCTGACCGTGGCCTAAAACAACATTCACTCAAATATTATAGGAGCCATTTCCAGCGAACATTGTTGGCATGAGTAAAACTTATATCATTTATTTCTGGGACAAGTATTTTTTTATTTAAAAAACAAACAAAAAACACCAAGACAATATGAATAATAAAAGGTGGGGCGGTCTCTGGACAGAATTTTGTCTGTACACTCTTCGAAAAAAGAAACGCACAGGTAGTATGTAGTGCATTGAACCTGACTGCACAAAAAATCTAGTATATAAATTGGATATAGGTTATTGGAAAATGTTGGTGGCGTGATATTCGACAAACAGTGCGTCAAAACGCAGCCATTGTCGTTTTGCGATGTCATAAACAGCATTGTTTTCACGCTTGTTAAAAAATGTCATGGAGGAAAACAGTAAAGCAAAATGCACCTCCAAGTTATGGCATTCGTAACTCGTGGTAGTGGCTCTAAAAAGACATGCATAAGCCAATAATTTGTCACTCAACTGTTTAAATTTCTGAAAGCGTCTCACGATGTTGATGGTTTCTGCAATTACTCGACGTGACTAGGCATCCTGACATATCCGCCACTTCCTCGGCGTTGGGAAGCTGTTGTTGACTCAGATTATAGTTTGGGGACACGATAAACACGCCGTTTGACAGTGCAGGGTGGGGGGTCATCGGGGCGATATGGCAAAGGTTACTCTGAAATCTTGCTGACGGGTTTAACCGCTTTGGTCGTGTGGACAAGGTGTCAAACCATGAATCAGCAGAAAGGTCGTGGTTCGATTCCAAACATGGGAGTACAAAGGGACTGAGCAGGTTCATATGAAATGGCACCAAACTAAGTCTCAGGAACCTACTATGCGACCCAGGACGTACCGAGGAGGTGGAGTCATTCCACTAATGATATCCATGCCGTGTCAACTTACTGAAGGGTTGGGCCGCTATGGGCATGTGGACTAGGCGTTCGACTTCGAATCAGCGGGTCCGATGTTCGAGTCCTGATTTATTGACGCTGCACGTTAATAGTGTTGACGAGTGAGTCCATATACGTGTTTCAGTTCCCTGGCCCAAACGGGTGAGGCAGTGTTTACTGCAGCCTTCTCTAAACTGAATATACGGTCGGACGCCAAGATGGAGGTGAGAGATCCAAATAATTATACATAATTATACATATAACCACGTAAACGCGTAGGTTGTAACGGTTAAGTGTTTGAGGTGAGAAATACGTTCTTACTAAGAATAGTTTTTTTTCTATTTTTCAAATTATGTATGTTTCTGTCAGTGTCTTAATCCAGTCAATTCTAGAAATAACTGAAAAGTTTAGACACTTTACAAATGTCTTGATCTCTCATTCACTGCTGCCTGATAATGTCATTGATTTACTTGAAGAAGTGACACATTCTACTAGTAGGTAAGCCATGACCACACACTGGGATTAAATACTCTTTATTTGCCTGTTCCGACATCGACAAGAATGACAAGGTTCGGTCAATGGGAATGGCAATTGTTCCGCCTGTCATACCCCGCTCTGACAGAAGGCCGAGGACTAAAAGCGAAGGGTGTGAGTCTGATATGGATCTGGGTTTGCAGGAGTTTAGTGAGATTCAGAGAAAGAAGAAGCTTCCCAAATCCGTGACGTTTTACCGGAGAGTGTCGACGTCGGTATTACCGGATAAGGAGGTGGCAGGGGAAGACGCAGAAGAGGAAGAGGAGAGGGAAGGTAATGTATTCGAATGACTACAATGAGTTGTGATTATTACAATACAGTACACACCTATATTCATTCATACCATGTGCTATCACTAGCACCAGGGTCGATTTTATGGAATATGAACCATTATTCTGAAGTAAATAGCGCCTAATCACGAAAACATGTTCTTCAAAATAACGCCATGTTCTCATCAAATTGGACCACAATATAAGTTGTACCAGTATCACGAGGGGTACACTGGGTTTTATGCGTCCAACGTAAGGTTTGATACCACGGAGGCTGCAACAACGAATTCATCTTAATGACATGTTTTAATCTGCTATTGTGAAAGAATTAAAACAAATTAAAAATTGATAGCTGTTCGATTAAGCTGTGGTTAATTTGAGCTATGCCACGTGACTTTCATTGACTCTGAAAAAGCGTGCGGCTCTTGCTTCGAAGCTGGGTATAAAGGATTTATTCTTCCGCTGAGAAACCAACGTGCAGCCTGTTTTCTTCGTGGCGGGGTATAAGGGATTTATTCTCCCTCTAAGAACTTTATTTCCCTCGCTGACGGGACGCATAGTGTTTACCATGATCACGTGGACCAATCAGATCTG
This sequence comes from Haliotis cracherodii, assembly GCF_022045235.1. Classification (NCBI taxonomy): domain Eukaryota; kingdom Metazoa; phylum Mollusca; class Gastropoda; order Lepetellida; family Haliotidae; genus Haliotis; species Haliotis cracherodii. Next base: position 50,528,049 of record NW_027266319.1, on the reverse strand, counting down.
ATCATTCTGACATGAAGGTATGATACCGCTGATCATACATTCAGCCCTTTTCTCGTGAAAATACGTATGCCGAGAATACTATTTAAACGTAAATTTTGTTGGAGTTTTGCAAACAAATACTGGTATACGTTGTGTTCTTTCAGTCGAAGAGTTGCTGTCCTCGGGAGACAAAGGCAGAATACTTTGTCAAATTGGCAAGGAGCAAAGGTTGGTCTTTAAAACGCGAGAATAAAATATATTCTGACGGAATAAGCTAGCATACTGACCTTCATATGGGATAAAACTATGGCATTATGTTTTAAATTCGATTCTTTTATAAATACGGGTACAATACCAGGAATCAGTCTTCTGGGTGCAATAGAGCAGGAGGATTGCTGACCATGGCCTAAAACAACATTCACTCAAATCTTATCGGAGCCATTTCCAGCGAACATTGTTGGCATGAGTAAAACTTATATCATTTATTTCTGGGACAAGTATTTTTTTTATATTTAAAAAACAAAAAAACCACCAAGACAATGTGATTAATAAAAGGTGGGGCGGTCTCTGGACAGAATTCTGTCTGTACGCTCTTCAAAAAAAGAAACGCAGAGGTAGAATGTAGTATATTGAATCTGACTACACAAAAAATCCGGTATATAAATTGGATATATGTTATTGGAAAATGTTGGTGGCCTGATATTCGACATACGGTGCCTCAAAACGCAACCATTGTCGTTTTGCGATGTCTTCAACGGCATTCTTTTCACACTTGTTCAAAACTGTCATGGAGGAAAATAGTAAAGCAAAATGCACGTACAAGTTATGGCATTCACAACTCGTGTTAGTGGCTTTAATAAGGCAAGCATAGCTGCATAAGCCAATATTTGTTCTGCAATTACTCGACGTGACTAGGCATCCTGACATATCCGCCACTTCCTCGGCGTTGGGAAGCTGTTGAGTTGATTCAGATTATTGTTTTGGGACACGATAAACACGCCGTTTGACAGTGCAGAGCGTGAGGTCATCGGGGCGACATGGTAAAGGTTACTTTGAAATCTTGCTGATGGGTTTAACCGCTTTGGTCGTACCAGAGGGGCTAAAGCAGGTTCATATGAAATGGCACTATAAGTCTCAGGAACCTACTATGCGGCCCAGGACCTACCGAAGAGGTGGAGTCATTCCACTAATGATATCCATGCCGTGTCAACTTACTGAAGGGTTGGACCTCTATGGGCATGTGGACTAGGTGTTCGACTTCGAATCAGCGGGTCCGTTGTTCGAGACCTGATTTATTGACGCTGCACGTTAATAGTGTTGACGAGTGAGTCCATATACGTGTTTCAGTTCCCTGGCCCAGACAATGGGGGAGGCAGTGTTTACTGCAGCCTTCTCTAAACTGAACATACGGACGGACGCCAAGATGGAGGTGAGAGATCCAAATAATTATACATATACATATAACCACGTATACACGTAGGTTGTAACGGTTAAGTGTTTGAGGTGTAAAATACGTTCTTACTAAGAATAGTCTTTTTCCATTTTCCAAATTATGTATGTTCCTGGCAGTTTCTAAATCCAGTCAATTCTAAAAATAACTGAAAATTTAAGTCACTTTACAAATGTCTTGATCTCTCAGTCACTGCTGCCTGATAATGTCATTGATTTACTTGAAGAAGTGACACATTCTACTAGTAGGTAAGCCATGATCACACTGGGATTAAATACTCTTTATTTGCCTGTTGTTGGACCCGTGAAGATCAGGGGTAGAATAGGTCTTCAGCAACCCATGCTTGCCGTAAAAGGCGATTATGCTTGTCGTAAGAGGCGACTAACGGGGTCGGGTGGTCGCTCGCTGACTTGGTTGATTCATGTCAATGATCCCAATTGCGTGGATCGATGCTCATGACGTCAATCGGTGGATTGCCTGGTCTAGATTCGATTATTTGCAGACCGCCGTCATATAGTTTGAATATTGCTGAGTGCGGCGTTTAGCAACAAACAAACAAAATATTTGCCTGTTGACAAAACTGTACCGTAAATAAACCAACACAGGTAAAACATGATAACAATGTTCCACAAGACAGCAGAAACTCAATCTCAGTAATATTTTAATTTGTCACGTAACATCAGTCAATCAAATAAGTCAATGAAATATTCCTTCACGGTGTATCGAGACTGAGTGAAATGTCTGTACATATGATTGATATGTAGATGATACCCATTCATCAGTTATTTTTTTTTACAACATTCAAACATGTAAGTATTACATGATATACATCCCAGGTCCCCATGGCCCAAGTTCGCCGGTCTGTTTCTTTGTAAACGAATTCATTCGGCGTTGTTCATGCTATGTACTGATTTCATTTTAACATAAGTATTCTTATCGATTTGAAAGGAGTGGGTATAAGTTATGACAACCCGCTCCGAAACACATATACAATAATTCGTTTACAATTATTCAGGATTGACGGGAGACAGGCAATAGAACGCCCTCAAAGGACCTGTTTTCGGTTAAACAAATCGGCAACCCATACTTGCCGTAAGAGGCGCGACTAACGGGATCGGGTGGTCAGGCTTACTGACTTGGTTGATGCATGACATCGTATCCCAATTGCATGGATCGATGCTCATGACGTCAATCACTGGATTGTTTGGCCCAGACTTTATCATTTGCAGACCGCCGTCATTCAGCTGGAATAATACTGAGTGCGGCTTTAAACAACAAACACAAATTTGAACAACGATTTCCCAAGTACATTGCTGTCTTTTCAGAGAGAACTAGCGAGTGTTCTTGGCGATCAGTATGAAGAATTTGGGCCAAGATTCGTACTGCTTCGTGCCCTTGAGAGAGCTTTTGCTGACCCACAAGAGGATGGAAGCCAAATGAAGCGGAAATCGTTGAACAAGACCATATAAGGCCGCAATAAATTGATTATTCTGTGGACATTTTGCCCGAAAAGATTATAGGGAGTTCAGATTTTGATATGAACAGTCCAAAAGACTATTGCGTCTAACTTCGAGATAACAGTGTCTCAATTAAAACAGTTTCGAGAAAACAGTATCTCGACGTAAACAGTTTCGAGAAAACGTCATCTCGATGGAAACAGTTTGCAGAAAACGTCATGTCGATGTTAACAGTTTCCAGAAAACGTCATCTCGATGTAAACAGTTTCCAGAAAACGTCATCTCAATGTTAACAGTTTCCAGAAAACGTCATCTCGATGTTAACAGTTTCCAGAAAACGTCATCTCGATGTAAACAGTTTCCAGAAAACGTCATATCGATGTAAACAGTTTCCAGAAAAAGTCATCTCGGTGTAAACAGTTTCCAGAAAACGGCATCTCGATATAAACAGTTTGGAAGTAACAGTTTCGAGAAGACGGTGACTGGTGGCACAGTCTCTGTGCAGAGTTGGGTCTCTTAGGCGTTCCTGAAAAATATGGTCGTGTGTAGGGAATACAGGGTTCGCTGTTTAATATATTTTCTAGCTTTGTCAGCACTCAGCTCTCGTAATTTCTGTTGGCGAACTCTTATGCAACAGCAATGAATATAAATTTTATTTTGTTTCTTGATATGCCAGGTGTATTCCGCTTTAGAACGATTACTAGCTTCGAAGGACAAGTGCAGGGGTACCCTTTCATCCAGACGACGGTATACTGGGTAATCAAAACGCATGGAAGCCACGTGTATGGAATGACATGGGCACAAGTATTGCATTATGTTCAGTTATTCAAACAAACATGCGGTAGCATGAATCAAAAGCGAATTCGTCTTGGGGAAAGTCACATCCATCACTCCAACGCTGAAGACCCGGGTTAAAATTGATCCAATCTCATTATCAGACCTTAGTCCTCGCTACCGCTAAACAAAGATCTGAGGACATCCCATTACGGGTCAGACAGACCTTGCGTGAACTTTGACCGGCCAGTAGAATTACCAATCAGAAGGCAGCTTTCTCGTGCTTTACGGCACTAATTTCAAATTGCCGACTACGCTTCGAAACCTATTTTGACAAATTTTCGATTACAAATGTGAAACCTAAACAAAAGAACATTCTGGAATGGCTAATAGATGGTCTAGATTGTATGGATTCAGTCGTTAAACCTGTAACTATCGTTCGGAATACCCCATGTTATAGTTTTCGAGGTTGTATGATTAGAAATCACATTCCGACTGTCACTTTCGTGATCTGGTAAGCGACGCTGTGATTGGTCGGATGAAAGGTCGTATTGACGTGACCCCTAATGGGATGCCTTCAGATCTTTGTATAGCGGTAGCGAGAACTAAGGTCTGATTTTGATGAGATTGGAATTGATCTTCATCAAACCGTGATCGGGTGGTCAGGCTCACTGACTTGGTTGATGCATGTCATCGTATCCCACCTGCTTAGATCGATGCTCATGATATCAGTCACTGGATTATCTGGTCCAGACTTGTTTTTTTACAGACCGCTGTCACATAGCTGGAATATTGTTGAGTGCGGCGTGAAACAAACAAACAAACAAACAAACAAACAAACAAACAAACAAACAGACAGACAAACAAACAAATGCCCGGAATGTTAATACAAAACAGATGCTCTATGACTGCTTACATATTGTATGTATCACCTGCGACGTATAACAGCGTGACCTCCTGGTTCTTGATATCTGGTTCCGTATATATGGTTAGTCATTATGGAACATATTAGTATGGAATAGAAATACTTTATACATTATTAAATGAACTGCAGGGGAAAGGAAAGTATACAACCATGGGTGATGGTGGTTAAAATGAAAGAAATTCGAAATGTTTTTTTCAATGGTGATGTATTTAACATGGATATCATAGTTGTATTTTTGACCTTAAGTTGGCAGTGTTTCGGCCACTGTTTTCACCCTAATAACGTTTTGATAACGACTGTAATTTTCAAATATTGTCATACTTGTGGATACTTTCTTTGCTCGGCAGTATATTTAGGACTACATACTGTTATATGTAAAATATATATGTAAAATTGACATCTCATGCGAGTGAAAAAACAATGAACTTTGGGAACTATTTTCAGTCTGCCTCCGTGATACTATAATTTTCGGATATCGGAGAAGCGGTAAAAACGCGTGTCTAAACGTGACAAATTTGACAATAAAATACAAATATACAATTTATCATACACCTAGATCATTCCACTCATGGATCAAACACCAACGCTTCATCACAGATAAATCCATATGTGTTTTACTTTACTCAGTTGTATTATTGATATTGTTTCCAGAATAGTCAATAGTCATTCATCTACATTTGTATAACAAAGTATTGATCATGACAATCCGCAAGGTCGGGTAAGAAAAGTACAAAGTACATGCAATTGTCAATAGGAAGAAGGACGTTTGATTTGAGATTAGTGACGTGCTCAATAGGGTTACATCATAAACTACATTGAGCATCAACTGTCTCCATACCATGATGTATTGTCTCGGAGCTACGTATAATTTTGTATGGGTATTGAATAGCAAGCCTTTGATAATAAAACAGTAAATGGTTGTTAGAGTCTTGTCTTGATTTCTTAAAGGCGTTCGTCCTTGGCACCATTCCAGGACACATGGTGTCTACAGCACGGCAGTCTTGTACGGTCGCGTGCATTAAAGCTTCGCTTATTTGTTGTGTTAAGCTACAGTCACCTAGACAATGCGACCGCGATGCAATCTCATGGCGACTGACTTCCTTTGCGATCGACTGGCGATCGCTGAGACCGGTGCAACTACTTCTATCCATGTTTGGAATTAGGGTATGATCGCCGATCAATCAGCGATAGGTTTTGCAACTTGTCAGTGATTGATCGGCAACTGTTCACCGCAGATACGCCGAAATGTTTGCAACAGGTTGAGACCGATTGTTGACTAGTCAGCGAATCTTCGGTGACTTGTTGCAACTGAAGGGGAATGGTCGGTGACTAGTTGTCCATCGATCACCGATCAAAACATAATGCGTATAAAAAGGGTGCTTTTCTGAATCAAATCATTTCTTTGCAAGTTGTCAAGATGTTAACAGCAGAACAGTTCCAGTTGCTCCGCCTGCAAAGAATAAATCAAAATGCTGCACTTGCTGCTATTATTGTGTACGGAAGAATGAGAAGGACAAGGCGAAGGCAGTATTGGCTGAGACCTTGGATTGTAAGAAGGCCACAGCTAGGATACTATGAGAATCTGACGCCTGAGTGGTTATTTCGTGGGTTACCTCAGAATGGAGCCTGTCATGTGTCACGAACTCGTACAAAGACTCACACCCAGATTGACTAAAGAAGACACTAACTGGAGAAGACCTTTGAGTCCTGGGCTGAAGCTTGCTGTCACCCTTCGGTTCCTGGCAACTGGAAACAGTTCTCACAGCTTGGCCTTCTCATTCGAAGTGGCACACAACACAATACAGCATTTGTTCGTGAAGTTTGTGAAACCATCATCGAAGAGTATGGTGATGAAGTAGTGAAGACACTCTGAAGAGTGTCGCCAACTGAGTGACAAATTCGAGATTGAACTCTCTACATGCAGTTAGGGCCATAGATGGAAGATATATCCCCATTAGAGCACCCAGTAAATCCGGCTCCATCTGCTCTTCCTTTGTTGAGATGTTGTTGGTTCTGGCTCAAGTGTAGCAGACCTGTGTACCACAGCAGTTGTCTCTATTGTTTCTTCTACAATTTCTGGTTCTTTAATTTTCTGCCTTTACTGACCATAGTGATGAATGGAAATAATTGATGTGAACTCTCTGAGTACTTATGACCAAATGATCCTGTAACGCACAGATAGGTCGTTTTATAGACGGTGACACGTTGCAAAACCCAACGGCGAATGATCGGAAATCACTTTGTAACCGATCGACAACCAGTCACCGATGAAGCGCCGATCGATCACCGCCTCATCACTGATCAATCACCGATAGGTCGCCACTAGGTTGCAAAAGAGTCAACATCCTTGAGAAGACGAAACCGATCGCTGCACAGTGGAAACCAACCTGTGATTAGAATAACACCACATGGGGACCTCTAGGAGTCCAATGAAACCTCCGAGCGACCAAATCGGTCGCAGCCACTATTTTGTGCATGTTCAAAAGGCTGGTTGCGACCGAATGGGTTTTGCGACCGCTCTGAAACCTTGTAGCGACCTCAGTGAAACCGTTCAGAGACCTCTGAAACCATATTGCAATTGTCAAATATTTTGGTCGCCAGGAGGTTGCATCGCGGTCGCATTGTCTGTATGACTGAGGCTTAACGCCGCACTCTCGCTGCAACATTCCAACTATAAGACGGCGGTCTGCAAATAATCAAGTCTGGACCAGACAATTCAGTGATTGGCATCATGAGCATTGATTCACGCAACTGGGATACGATGACATGCATCAACCAAGTCAGCGAGCCTGACCACCCAATCCCCTTAGTCGCTTCCTACGACAAGCATAGTCGCCTTTTACGGCAAGCAAGGGTTGCTGAAGACCTATTCTCCCTCGGATCTTCACGGAACCTTTGCATGTGCTATGATAGTGAATTTAGAATTGGAGTGATATAGGAATGGGTGCCGTCCGTCCGTCCCGTCACATTTCTTTTCCGGAGCAGATCTTGAAAACCGTACCATATTTCTTTACCAAACTTGGCACATAGATAGATCTAGTGGTGAACTGGTGCCTTTTGATAGTTTGGGATTTAAAAAAAATATATTTTTCGAGTTTCCATGGCAACGACTTTGATTTAGACTGAAAATGGCGGTAGTCCTGGTTTCCGGAGCAGATCTTAAAAACTGTACCATATTTCTTCACCAAACTTGGCACATAGATAGATCTAGTGGTGAACTGGTGCCTTTTGATAGTTTTCGGATTTTAAAAAAAGTTATTTTTCGAGTTTCCATGGCAACGACTTTCATTTAGACTGAAAATGGCGGTAGTCCTCGTTTCCGGAGCAGATCTTGAAAAACGTACTATATTTCTTTACAAAAAGGCTCAGTGAACACACTCCACAGGAGCTAATGCATTGCACACACCCGACATGTCATATTGGCGGGGGATGTGAGTATTTCATGCTTGTTGAGTATTGGCATATGTCAAAATAAAGCAATTTGAACGCATAGTTAATTCACGTCGGGAATCATGCGCAAGTCCGGCAATTCCTACTGTATTTGCATTTGTTTCAAAGGTGTCAAATCCAACTTTTGGTCCTGTGGGAACCCATTGTGAGAGAAGGTTCACCGTCGACCATATTTAGGTTGACTACCTGACTGTTATCGCAAGAGGTTCTTATTATGAATTAAAAAAAAAGTGCTCCCATCTGCTTCATTGCATCCTGACCCAAACCCCCCCAACCCCCCCCCCCCCCCCCTCACACACACACACACACACGAACACGCACACGCATGCACACATACGCACACACGCTTGCACACACACATGCACACTGACACGTGCATGCACGTTCGTATGTAAGTGCAATAATCTTGAATTTTCCCTCACCACAACCTCACTCAGTCTGATATTTTTATAGTGGCAACGTCACTCACAGCTACACTGGCGAGTCTGGAGGTCACGTGCTTTGTCAACACCAATCGATCGAGGATCCGTTATGTCCTTACAAAGGAATGCTTAAGTAGATAACAAAGCCGAATGAAAATATATCTCTTCCTGGTTCAAAATTGGTTGGATGTGTGCCAATATATATCATATATGTCTTGTGATCGGGGCAGGTGTCTCTTGTGTTACACGCATTCCAATATAATGCGATTACTAAACAAATACAATAAAAGATCCAAACACTATAGATTGAATGTATTGCTGTTTAACCGGTACCGTAATTCCTCATGTGAACGAAAAGACAACTTAATGTCGCCAAGCAGTTTATCCCATGGAAATATTTCGGTACCATACTGAATTTCCAAGTTTGATAATAGAAAATACCTGTGTGTGAGTGAGTGAGTGAGTGAGTGAGTTTGGTTTTACGCTGCTTTTTATTCCAATAACATCACGGCAGGGGACACCAGAAACGGGTTCCCACATGACGAACTTAAGGGAAAACTTGGGGCTTTTGTCACAAAACGTGGTGACCTTGGATCTAGTTACATATCCGTCTTCAGAAGTTCAGGTCAATTTGTCAAAAATGAAAGCAAATGCCATCTGATAACAATATGTGAAATGTTTGACTTCCTCATTGATAACATCTATGTACAATGTGGGGGTAAAACATTTCTGCAATACATTTTGTTTGTTTTGTTGTTTAACGCCGCTCTCAGCAACATTCCAGTTAAATGACGGCGGTCTGTAAATAATCGAGTCTAAACCAGACAATCCACTGATTGAAATCATGAGCATCGATCTACGCAATTGGGATTCGATGACATGCATCAACCAAATAAGCGAATATAGTCGCCGTTTACGCAGGAGTGGGTTGCTGAAGACCTATTCCAACCCGGATCTTCAAGGGTTTCGGCAAGAAGTAGGCATCCCCCATGGGCACCAGTTGTGCTCCCCTTCTTAATTCTTGATCTGTTTCTTTATGCATATGAATCGGAACTGCTGCTTGGATTGGCAAAGTTAAAACAAGGTAATTTTGTCAAGAAGTTTAACGTCAGCTTCAGGTATATCGGCGATCTGATATAGTTCAATAACCATCAAATAGCCAATTCCCTGCCACTGATTTTCCCACCTGAACTAGAAAGAAAGGAGACAAGTGAGACCACCTCATCTGTTTCATATTTAGATCTATGCATAAAGATTCAGAGTGACAAAACACTCTGCGCTTTGACTATATGACAAGAGGGAGGACTTCAACTTTCCAGTAGTCAACTTTCCCTTTATGTCGAGCAATATTCCAGCAGTTTCATCCCTTGGTGTCTACATTACACAAGATTTGAGGTGAAGTCGAGCATGCTCTTTCTACCAAAATTTCAAAGATCGTCATTCGACCTTTGCCCAGAAGTTAGTTGATCAAAGTTACAACATTCAAGGCTTCAGTAAAGCTTTCAAAATGTTTTGTGGTAGACGTGGAGGACATTTCCAAATTTGACGCATCAGAGACAAGAATGATGTCCGATGCAATTCCCTTATTTGACTTGTACCATAATTATGTTACCATGTTTGTTTCAGGTGAACAATTATTGATTGCCTTTGCATGTGTTTGTGACGGGTGCCACCGGTGGGGCAGGATGCGCTCACATTTTCGCGAATGCCTGGTATCATCACTATTTGATGGTGATTCATAAACACATGCTCATGATATAGTCGGAATCGTACAGTTGACTCTGCTATTGGTAGATGTTTACAATGAATATGGGAAGTGTTTTGTCGCTTTTATTCACACAATGTACCCATGTAGGGAATCGAACCCGTGCCTTTGCGAACGCATTAACCGTCTTGTAAAATTACTTTCATGAGCGAGTGAAATTTTGTGCCCTTCAAGTTATACATAGGAGAGATGTGTCTAAGTATTCGTCACAACGGAATCGAGATATAATACACTGGGTAATCTATGACGGATACAATGACGTCCACGTCCACCGCCGTGATATTGCTAAAAAAGGCGTAAAACCACACTCACTTACTGAGTCTCATTGCTCACCCCTGAATCCCCAATACAAATCTCAAAAGCTATGCGATTGATTTTTGAAGGGTGCGATTTGAAGTTAATTACTGAAAAATACCAGGAAAGATATGTTATAAAGGAAACCTTCTCGTACACCATTAATTTGTTTAAAATGTTGAATCTAAGTACCGCTTACGACTATTATTGTGTCCCGCGTACCCCCCTACCGAGTCCTAAATACCCTCTATATAGACCCCTGAATCCAGCGATCCAATAAGGGGTTGGCAGCCTTTGATCTTACAATTGACAAAGCTGCATTCACTTTTCTCCTGATTCTGAGAATCCAATTCATACGCTGTGTAACATACTCCTGTTGACTCTAAGACTCGTTACCAATTCGCTCTTAAATTTAGGGGGAAACTTAAGGTTTTTGAAGTCGTGATTGGGAAATGCTAGAAATGAATTTTTTGAATATGCAATGAAGTATAGGCTTATTGTTTAACGATCGTAAACTGAAGTAAACTGATTTAATAAATTACTTAACAGTCGCCATTTACATTTTTGAAAGTAACAGTTGAGCACGTTTTGAGAAACGTAAGGAGAGGGGGCAACAACTTGTTCTTTGCTTCAAATTTAACATAATTTCCCAATATTTGCCATATGCATATGTGATCAGAGTTTGTCGGTGTTAAGGTTAGAAACTACATTTAATCAAGACAGTCATTGTTGAGTGGAGTGAGGGCGTTTTTATTCGAAAACAGATTGCTGTTGACTGGACTCCTGTCTACATAAATGAGTACAGGCGCTAAGATTGCAGCGCGTACTAAAAGTGGACCCAGTTTAAGATTACTGGAGCTCGTTGTCAGCGCGTGCTACTGGGATCGCTGTTTAGAGTTTATCGTGTACGCAGGTAAACTTTAAAACGAATTACATCTTATACATATATTAGAGAAATATGAAATATGAAACACGACGCACTCAAAACACAGTAAAACAGCGATTTATTTACCTATAGTATAAATAGCAGCACTGTGTGATTTGTTCACAAACATTATGATAAACTAGTATAATCCTCTTCCGCCTACCAATCTCACATTTGCTAATGTTATACGCGAGTTCGTAATTAGTAAACACGGGCTGTCGCAAGGGAAGAACGTTTTGGGGTATTGTCTGGTAAATTGTTGATATTTTTACCATTCTTGATATCAGCAGTTGATCATTTGAACAATGTCACTCTGCGCATGACATGTCAACTATTTGTAAGCCAGTGGCATAACATTCCATGTATCTTAGGGTAGGTTAAACAGCGCTGTCAGTATGACTCGGGGACCGTCTAGAAATCACCAGCTGTACACCGGCTTACTTGGCTCCAGTGATTATCATAGATCATTGATCGTGTTGGAACTGTTCCCACAGATTGGTAGCTCAGACTAACACACATATGCATACATTGTCCTTTCCACTCATCAGACTCAACAGACTGTCGGGAAGGCGACCTACCAATATTTTTCTAGAAAATAAAATAAAATGTGCAAAAGTTCATGGTTTTTTCCAAGATGTGAGATCTCGGACATCTTGCAAACAATTGTAGACTTGTTCAAAATAATGGTCTAGTCTTAGATCACATGTTATATTTTGGTGAGCGAACTGTCCATCACTGGTAGAGTGAGTGAGTGAGTGAGTGAGTGAGTATGATTTCACGCCGCTTTTAGCAATATCGCGTCAGGGGACACTGGAAAATCGAATCGGCATGACAAGCTAAGTCTTTAACCACTAGCTATACCCTATGCCCAAGAAAGACTAAAGACATGCTGTTAGTGTATGGTGGCCTTGGCAACAAATGGTATTTTTCTATTGTGCTAGGGCACTTTAGCATTAGGACATGTATATCCCAGCCTGTGTAAAAAAACCTTTTGAGTCTACGAGTCTGAACATGCTGAACACCAAGTAGTTAGAGTGCAGCATTGAAATTTGGGTATACTTGAAATCTGATGTTGCATCAGGACCTGTTAATTTAGGGATTTTTATTACCAAATGGCTATCGCTATAACGGCACCTCAGTAAAACGTCACCGGGCAAAAACGGTACCGTTTCGCGAAAACTTCTCCTTGCCTCAGGCTAAAACAGCCACCTTTGACATGGTGAAAATAGTACCTTGCAATTGTTAAATGTTACATTAAAAATTAGCCGCTACTCCATCTATATTCCAACTTGGCCTATGCGCAAATCAACATATTGTGAAAAACAAAATATGCTTTGAAGTAAAATATATGAAATTAAACTCACATCATCACTTACAAACACAAATAATCGTGAAATGTTAAAACAAGTTTACATTAGAAATTAGCCTCAACTCCCAATTTACAATTTACTGACTCTGGATGGGAGGTGCAGCTAACTTATTGTGGAAACATTATATACTTTGAAGTTTTAAGTACCTTTACTCAATTTAACTCAATGTCAAGCTGAAACTGTATCAACATTATTCACAATGGCCTTTCGATGTGTTGCATGCGCGAAGAATGTAAGAAAAAGTCAACATGCTGTTTCATGTGACACAAATCGTTCTTATGGTTATTAAAAGTAGATGTGCTGTTTTCAGCCAACACAAAGTAGCCGTTATCGCTAAATGTAGTGCCGTTTTTGCCTGAGAAATCGGTGACATTTTGCTGAGGTGCCGTTTTAGCCTGCACTCCCTCACTTGACTGAATTTTTACTAGTGGCTCAAGTCACAGACTGATATACCCACTGTGGTACATTGGTACTTGTAATGAATCTACCACCATGACCACAGTAGACAATGATTACACACAGCACAGTTTTCTTGCAGTTATTCATCTGCTGCAATTCCAATTTGTTTGACATCAGCATGCTCTTTGCAAGTGTCATTGTAGGGAGCAATACTCTGTATTATCATATTTTACATCAATGATATGAGGCATTTTGAATGTGTGAAAGAGCCAAAATGGAGACGGTCATATCACACGGGTTTAATAACCACACGTGTATTCAACCCTGCCGGGCGTGTCACTGCATTTTGTATTAGTATCGATATCAGCCTGGATGGTAAGAAATTAGAGTTAATTCCCTTGGTGTGTCATCTGCTCAGCTAGCTTTCCGGTGACAATGTCTTCCAAACAAACTGAATGAGGCTGGGATGGGTAACTCGGGTACTCAGGTCGGGTGGGTTACATAGTAGGACCCGGGTACCCACATGACTACCTGGACCCGTGGTTAGTCACTTGATTATATTATTTAATGGCAAAAATCTTGAACTCTGTGGTTACACTATTCGTGACAAATGTTTACATTTCTTTCTAACTATGCACAAATTCCTTCAGACTTTATAGTTTTGCATAAAGATAAAATCTCAGTCAACTTCAATGTATGCATGACCAGATTGGTCTAAATACATTTTGACAGGGGTACGGACCTACTGTGTGTACCCAGGTAAGGTCGGGTAACAGGGGGTTGGGTACCCGGGTAGTAAGTATTTTAATAACCCAGAGATCATATAAAACACCATGCATATTTAGTTTTTAGGTTTCTAAATCAAGACAGCAAATGTTGACATACCATGACTCCATCTGTAAATACATAAATACTTATCCCTTTTGTTGTTTTGTTGTTTACAGATGATAATGATATTTATTTTACAACAGAAAGTTTTCATTTTAATCATTTCAGAATGGCTGATGCAGCGTCAAATTGTGGTTAAGACAACATCTTCAATAAAACTCTTCTTCTCTGTAAGTGTTGCCAGTGGTCATGTTGAATACTGTAAAAATAAAAATAGTTTCATGGACATGAAGAAAAGTGGAGGGGCTGCACAGTGGCCTAGTTGTCTGAGGTGCTGCAATTAGCTGTGCAGAGAGAGTTGCTTCCCTTGGGCACTCCAGAAACCTATGATTGTGGATTTGAATCCCAATTCGCCTCAATTATGTTTCTGGGTTTGTCTGCACCATACCTGTGCTCATGGGTTTCGCCATTAAACATCTGAGACCTGCATCGGTTTGACCTTTCCTTCGATATTAAGCCGACTCGCCATGATATAACTGGAATACAGGGCCTAGATTTTCGAAACGATCTTAGCTAGGATAAATCTTAACAACTTACGTTCAAAGATAAGATATCTTAAGGTTAAGATAAGATAGATTTTCTAAACTATCGTAAACCTGTCGCAGATCGTTCAGAGCTACGATACCTATGACAGCGCAGAACTTTATAATATAAACACATCGGTACAAAGTCAAGGATGAAAGTAAGGGACGTTATTCTAAATAACAATGACGAGACCTTTGAACGAACAGCATATGCGTTAAGCATTTAACATGCGTGTTCAAGTCTGATGTTAAGTGATGTATACTGTATATGTTTGTGTTTATGTAAAAAGTCAAGTTTATATTAGTGTAAACACCAACATTATATGTGGAAACACTCAAAACAAAAATTGTTCAGGAAGCAGCGCACCCACAAGCAAGATTTTATGACAATCTAAGCTTGTTAAGTTTGTTTTGTTATTTATGTATCCAATATATTTCACGAATTAACCAAGGACTTAAATACAATATCAAGCTTTAAGTATTTAGATGATGATATTATTTTTTATCTATCTAGATCCATAATTCTTTTCACTATTTAAAAGTGACACTAATTTTCGTTCGCAAAGAGAGATAATTTCGGAATTGTCAAGTTATGTTGTCTCATGGAACACGCCACAACGTAAACATACATATAATGTAGTCATTTCATATCCTTTTAAATAAAGTAGAGCTAATAAACTGATTTGTCTGATTTCATTAAAATCTGACTAAGGAACGAAATAATTTGTATTGTGTCAAACCTATTCCAGAACGTAGTTCAATGATGTTTGGCTTGTCTGACAGAATTGCTGAGGATCATTTACTAGTATTTGTCCGCTGACCCTAAACGCTGACCGCTGACCTAAAACATTTTAAAACCGGTTTAGTGAATGCAAAGATTATTGTGTTGAAAATGTGTATTTTATATTGATCATTAAATTTCATTCAATAAAGTTTTTTTTCTGCGAACATATATTGGAATTTGCAAACTATGCTACATTTTGAGGAGAACCAGAACAAGCATGGGAACCCATTTTCTAATTGATTTGTCGATACGAAAATCTGTGCTTAACTTTTACTGTCAACATTTCAGTAAATTGTTATATTTAATTGAATACATCTGTATGCCGTTAATCATTGTTTTTAAAGAATGCAATTGTTCAACAGACAGTTTTGAATCATTTTTTTATCAAATATTTGTCTTTCAAGATGATATAGATAACATAGGTATTGAATTTAAAACGAAACAAATTACAATTACTTTTGCAAGAAAAATATTAGATATAGTATACAAATATTTGATAACATGTATTTCCTTGTTAAGTCAAAAATACTACACTGTATAGTTAAAATTCAATTATTAAAACCACCCTTTCCAGAACGATTTTAGATGTAAAAACTTATGCGAAACCTTTAGGGTATTTTTACATATGTAGATTGATATAATTTTATAAAATGCGAAAATAAAGACTAAAGCATTGACACAAATGCGATCCAGAAAATATAACAGCGGAACTCTGCGCTATATGAAAACTGTAACATTGAGGAAGGTGTCCTGGGCGAATACGAAGGGAAACCACCCTCAACTAGAGTTTGAACTAAGATTAGCTCCCCCTGAAATATCAATGAGGTCATGGTCATTACTGTAGCCTGCCGACATTTTTATCGTTCCCAAAATATCGAAAAGGTATGTTGTTTCACACTTCTTCAGCATAGACTCGGATAGAAATATATTGTAAGCTATCGACTCCACAGTTATGTGGATCGCTGTCGCGATTAAGAACATTTTTGACGTGAAATCCTTGATGCGTTCTTCGTGTTGACGAAGTGTCAATTTGAATCACACAGTTTTACAAAATGAAATGTTAGTGTTTGAACGTAAAGCAGACCAATTGTTTGGTAAAATATCTATGGAAAAGTATGCCGCCATCTTGGATGAAGATAAAAGAAACTTACGACAGGTATGGGACTATCTTAGATTTACGACAATCTTAAGATATCTTAGGGCTACGATAGTTTCGAAAATATGCTACGATAGCCTACAATTTCCTTACGACAAATTTACGATAATTTTAGGGCTAAGATCATTTCGAAAATCTAGGCCCAGTTCAGTGTGGCTTTAAACATGTTAAAACCAACTCACTCACTAACTCAGATGAGGGACAATGTAATTTTGTAATTTAACAAAACGCTCATTATCGGTAATGAGTCATAAGTCAACAATTTGTACTTAGATCAGATATATATCAACATAATCAGTCTCTTTTTGAAAATATCCCTTCATGGTTTCAGTCACACATGGGGATTTTGGGTTAGAACAGGTCCCCAGGAAACTATGTTTGTCTGAAACACTTTAATTCTTTCTCAAGTGTTAACAAAGATTAAGTCATCCCAATCGAATGATTCGGATTTTATTAAAACCGAAAAAATACCAATGTGTTGTGATGGTTATGGTTTTGGAATGTAAGGAGGCCTATCCTTCTTTGTCATCAATGATAATGTTCATTGTCTTGTTTTGACCCAGTCAATGAACGTCATTTACATCAATATTTGTTTGATAATATTTTCAGCTACCACAGAAAGAAAGGAAGACTGAACAGACAGGATGAGTTGCTTCCAGGGCCTCATGCGGGAGTACACCAGTGTGTCTCTGGACCGCTTCGATGGCCGCAACCTCTCCTCCACTGTCTTCTTCCTCTCTCACTGTCATAAAGGTGAGTTGGCATTGGTTGATTAGACCCACTTGTATGTCTGTGGGGAACGGTCTGTAGGCCCACTTGTATGTCTGTGGGGAACGGTCTGTAGGCCCACTTGTATGTCTGTGGGGAACGGTCTGTAGGCCCACTTGTATGTCTGTGGGGAATGATCTATATGCCCTCTTGTATGCCTGTGGGGAATGATCTGTATGCCCTCTTGTATGTCTGTGGGGAATGATCTATATGCCCTCTTGTATGCCTGTGGGGAATAATCTGTAGGTGCAAAATATGCTAAGAAATTAAAAAATGGATACACACAAAAATTCAGAATGCATCCTTTTGGACACAGAAAATGTGTATACATCTTTTGGAATAAGTGCTGCACTTTCATACTTTGGTACCAATTAATTTCTGTATGTAATCATTCAAATGTACAAAACACAGGCAAATGATTCACGATCCTCTAGCGCTAACACTTGTAGATTCATTTCTGTTGGCTAACTCCATATCTATTTTATCTGATGGTTCCTGAGCATGCACAATCTTCCATGACTTGTGATAGCCTACTACATGCAGTGTTGAACATTCTCTGGGACAGTCATTTTGTTGACTGGTACCCCCAGTTTTAACCTGGGACCCTTCCATAAGAGGCTTTGAGTTCCTGGACCCCAAAATAAATATCCCAGGTAATCCCTGAATGTGGAATGTGGCATACGTGTTCAGTTGTCTGACACACAGTTTCTCCTTCTGTTTCTTAGATCACATGGTGGGTTTGGACTCTCCAAGATTTCATCAAAAGTTGCAGTCCAGGTAAGTCATAGATTACTTTGAGCTCATTGCATCTTTACTTAGACACGATACCTCTCTGTAAAGATCTGACAATACCTCCATAGGATCGCGTCAGGTGGACTTTCTAATCAGCCAATCAAAGTCGAGGCTTCCAAATGCTCAGTATGAGTGAGCGAAGCATTCTGACAAGCATGTATAATTTCTGTATCTCAAAATATAATGTAATCAGGGAGTTCTAAATGCAAGCAATAAAAGCTGTGCTGTTAATTTGTAGTAGATGTATTATACATTCATTTATTTCTGAGCTGAAATTAAGAGCACCATGGCATTATTCCTAAAAGGGTTTCATTGTGGTAATCCTCGGGGTACGTTTGTGTTCTATGGCAGCTCTAATGCCACCTTCTATGGAGGTGTCAACAGATCTTCTTCATATCAGAGTAAAGGCTCTGATTTTAGTGAGATTGAGCATGAGGACTTTTAAGCATGCATTGTAGTGGCTCTCGAAGAAAAGATCCTGAACATGCTGATGAGTTTCTTTCATTTTCCACATGGTGTTCAGCAATCAAACCTGTGTCTCTGTCAGTACAAGCAAGTTCAGTGAGCTATTCTTATGACACAAGATGCAAGATAGTTTATGTCACCTCCATGTCAGAATGTTGAGATCTGATTGGTCCATTATGATCTTGATGAAGATGTTTCCCACCTGTTTTTAGTGGGAGAATATATCCCTTATACTCGCCACAAGGAAAACAGGCTGCAACTTGTAGTATTTTGCTATTCTGATGAGTGTTTGGTACTATATCATGTGTTATGTGACATTGTGACATATAGTTATGGTGTGGACATCGTTGGCAAAAGGGTATCAGTGTGGAAGGGGATTGTGGTAAAAAAAATTCTTTAGGTCACGTCTTTCAACTCAACTCTTGTACATGATGTAACTTTGACATTCAAACTGTGACAAATAGTTGTGACATGTAACCATGGTAACTGTGCCATGCACCTGTGCCATGTATCTGTGCCACTGTGTTGCAGGATGGATGTCTTCCTGTACTGCTCTGCCGTCACCCAGACTCTGCTGCTCTCCGACCCACAGTACATGCACCTCCGCAAGTTCATAGTGAGGCTCTTCACTTGTCAGCCATTTAAATCTGTACAGACACATACCAAGTTTTATATTTATAAAGTAAAAGGTCACTTATATAGAACAAAACACCACACAATCCAGGGGCAATTTAAAAATGGAGGACCTTTCTACCCCAATCTCAATCAGATCTAAGTTCTCGCTGACGCTAAACAAAGATCTGCGGACATCCCATTACGGGTCACATCAGAACAATCTTTTGCAAACTTTGACCGACCACTGAAACGACTAACAAGAAGTTGACATCAGCCTATTAGAAATTAGCTTTCTTGAGCTTTACGGCACTCGTTTAAACCTGGTGACTTCCATTTCAGACTATGCTTGAAAAATATGTTGTCACAGTTTTAGATTAAAATTTTGAAAACTGAACAAACAAACATTCCGGAATGACTATTATATGGTTGCGATTGTATGGAAGTGCTTCCCACGTACTGTGCAACACCTCCTCCGTTCGAATGTTTATCCCACAGAAGCGAGAGACAGACGATACTTTTTACGGAATCAGTCGTACAGGCCGTAACTGTCATTACTGTCATTACTGGAATACCCTGTGTTAATGTTTACAAGGTTGCTTGATTAGAAAACACATTCCGAATGTCACTTTTGTGATCTGGTAAGCCACGCTTTGATTGGTCATATGAAAGGTCGTTCTGACATGACCCGTATTAGGATGTCCTCAAATCTTTGTTTAGCGATAAGGAGAACTAAGGTCTGATTTAAATTAGATTGTTTCTACCCTGGTGCATCAATTCAGTGTCTAATTACCTTCTCAGCTCCCTGAGGAGTATTGAGTGTGACAGGATTATTATTACTAATACACTGGTGGATCCAGAGAAGGGGTGCAGGGAGTTGAGCACACACGAATGTTCGAAATCATTTTTGAATGAACCTTTGAAATTTGCTTCGTGATAATCTTCAGCATGGAGATTATAGATGTCTTTACAACAATTGACCAATTTCAGAAAATATTGGATGTCAGCGTTCCGACTACAGTCACAATCCCTGACAAAGGCGGTGATGTCAAGAAGGTAGGGCCTGTCTGGATTATGTCTTCTTGTACTATCAACATCTGAGGTTAACTATTCCTTAATGGCGGCCTATGCCACTTTGGGTTATACCCCACAGTGAGCTGGCACGCTGTACTGTAACTGAAATACTGTTCTCACCAAACTCAGTCACTCCATTAACTTTGTAGTTTAAAACCATTTGGCGAATATATAATTAAATTGGAGGGTTGGTGCGGGAATGTTGCTAGAGATAAATGAGATTAGGCCATTTTCATCCTTTTAGCAAATTTTGATGGGACATTCTCCTGTATCATAACCAAACTGAAAAATATCTTTGGACATTTTGGATGCCATTTATTTGTTGTCTAGAGGATGAACCGATCTGAAATCCCGAGGGTGTTTCGGAACGTGCTACTTTCTTCATTTTGACGATTTAACATGTTTAAAGTGTAAGTTCCTTTGTTTATCTAGTTTACTTGAAAATTATCACCTGCTGCATCATCTTGTAACCATGGTAACTGACAGTGTTGTATATTTCAGATGTCCACAGTGCTGGTCACACCTCTGGGGGCTGGACATTGTCCAGGCTCACTTATGTAAGTCATGTTTGTGTGAGTGTGTATGTTTGTGTGAGTGTGTGTGTATGTTTGTATGAGTGTGTATGTTTGTGTGAGTGTGCTTTTGTGTGAGTGTGTATGTTTGTGTGAGTGTGCTTTTGTGTGAGTGTGTATGTTTGTGTGAGTGTGTATGTTTGTGTAAATGGATATATTTGTGTGTGTGTATGTTTGTGTGAGTATGTATGTTTGTGTGAGTGTATATATTTGTGTGAGTGTCTGTTTGTGTGAGTGTATATGTTTGTGTGATTTAGGAGATAAACATACTGTGTTTTCAATGTAGAACTAGGTTACCTGTAGATTTAACCTCGCTAAATTGAATTTAAAACCGAACGCGCAGCGTGAGGTTTCAAATGTTAAATTTAGCGCGGTTAAATCTACAGATAACCTAGCTCTACATTGGAAACACAGTATGTTTATCTCCATTCTACCATGACTAAAAAAACCGCGAACTCTTTGGTGTCAGCAAATATACTGAGTGAAGCGGCATTGGTTGAGTTCAATGTTTGGAATGGGTTATCGATTTGATTTACGGAATCACCGAATAAAATATGGTGCTGTGTATATACTCAAGCAGTTCGTTTACACCGTAATACTTCACTCGAACATATGAGAGGCATTGAAAGCATATAAGCACGGCAACTTAGTAAGCTAACATGAGGTGGGCATCCCTAAAGAAAACAAAGCAAGCTTTGCAAGGCTTTCGCTCTACATCTGACGTCACCATTATGACGTATAATCGCTCATTGTGACGCAAAAGATATGACGTCACAGTCGTATATAGAAATGCGCCAAAATTCCAAGCTCTCTGTTGTCTCCAAAACGTAAATACATTCCCTTTGATGATTTCTGTCGTGTTTTTATGCACGAAATGTATTGCCACACATCCTTTGAATATTGTAGTAACTGCATCTGTGCAGTTTGTAACCTGTAATTGCAGATATAGTTATTTAATTATGCCTACCGACAATGACTGAAAATAGTAGTATTCTATGAATATTAGCTTCCGCAGTGATGCGGCCGTCAAACCAGCTGTTTCAATCAGAGGGGGTTTATTGTGATTTAATAGCCTCTGATCGACCAATCAGAATCGAGTAAATTCCAATTTCATGGTAGGATGTATGTTTGTGTGAGTGGATATGTTTGTGTGAGTGGATATATTTGTGTGAGTGGATATGTTTGTGTGAGTGGATATGTTTGTGGGCAGCTAACAGAGAGACATCTGTTTACAGGTTTCTGTTTGAAGGACAAGAAGGGACATGCTTGTACACCGGTGATTTCCGCTGGGAGACCGACCATGCACACACTCTACAGGCATTTAAATCAGGAGACAGGTGAGGGGATGAACTCAGCACCATTGTGTGAGGAGGAATAGGAGTATGTATATGACATAAAGCACCTTGAAACACAAGAACTCCTCTACACTCAGAGAATTTGCTTTTCATTAGGGAAAACAGGACTATAGTGGCAGATCATCTACCCAGAGAGCAGAAGGTCGGGGGTTAGGTCACATCATGCCAAAAGACGTGAAAAGTTTATACTTGTTGTTATCCTATCTGGCGCTCAGCATTATGGGGCTAAACGAAGACTGGTCAGCCCAGGGAGCTACTTCTGACTTGAGCCTGAAATGAAGTCTACAAAATGTCTTGTCCAACATGGTACAACAAGGGTTATTCGAAAGAACACGAAATAGTAATTTTGTAAATTATTTCTGCATTATTATGCCAGTCTCAACTATTCAGTCTCATACTCTTAATACTTGGACATTTATATCCATTACTCATATATTTGGGAACTGTGAAGATCCGGGGTAGAATAGGTCTTCAGCAACCCATGCTTGCCATATGCTTGTCGTAAGAAGCGACTAACAGGAACGGGTGGTCAGGCTCGCTGACTTGGTTGAGGCATGTCATCGATCCCAATTGCGCGGATCGATGCTCATGATATTAATCACTAGATTGTCTGGTCCAGACTCGATTATTTACAGACCGCCGTCTTATAGCAGGAATATTGCTGAGTGCGGCGTAAAACAACAAACCAAACCAAACCAAAACCAATCATATATTGGGTATATGCAGATGTGACATAGACAAATATTACAGGTCGATATGGTTTACTGAATAAGATGTCTTTCTGTTGGAGCTACTTGTATATTTTTGTCATACAATTTATTGGTTTGTGTGGTTGTCCATTCATCTTACAAGTTTCATTCATGATATACAACTCTATGGAAGTAATACCATTGTGATTTCAGTGTGAAGGAAATCAAGAGTTTGTACATCGACACAACGTTCTGCTTCGAGGACGCCTTCCACTTCCCGAGTCGCAATGATTGTGCGAAGGCAGCGTGTGAGCTTGTGTCCCATTGGCTGGCTCAGTCCGCTGACCACGTTGTGTCCATCTCCTGCAAGTCCAAGTATGGCCATGAACACTTCCTGAAGGAGCTCAGTACCAACACACACCAGAAGGTGGGATCCCTGACTTACTGACAGTTTCATATTCTTGGGTAGGGGGCTCGGAGTTAAAAAAAAAGTCACCATAAGACTTCATGTTTTTTTATTAAAATATATTGAATACCGTATATGACCGCGGATAAGCCGACCCCGTAGATAAGCCGAGGTGCTAACTTGACCATTGAAATACGAGAGAAAATGATATGACCCGCAGATAAGCCGAACCAGGAATTGAAAGGCAAATAACACTGTGAAGTCGGACTGCAAGACATGTGCCGGTGACTCGCAGTTTGAATTCAGCATCGTAAGCATGGCGTTTTCGTTTCCAACTCATGATGAAAATGTCAGTCAGTAAAAATATACCAACTTTTATAACCCCCTTTACACCACTATTGTATGTTAATCCAATTGAATTAAATAAACTATCATACTATGAACACATTGAATGACCATCACTTACTCACAGGCTTCTCCAGTTTATTAAACTAATCTCTCGAAAACAAAGGAATTAAGTCCCTACTCCCAACACGATCGCTAAGCACCCACAACTTGAAAATGTTTGTGTAAACAACATGACAATACCAATCGACCCGTTATTATCAATGCTCATTTCCTTGTGTACCGTGTTGCTTTTTAAACAACAGGAAGCAATCACAGTGGTCACCGTTTGTGACGTCACAGGAAACAGCTGATCACATGTTTTTGCAAATGGCGAACGGAATAACTCGCCGATACAGTTGTTTATTTGCCTCTTTCAATAAAGGTAGATACTTGTTCACTATCAATTTATGAACTTTGCAAAACGTACGTAATAGCTATTGGCGATTTCATCTGGGGATTATATATTTTAGCTGTGAATTACATATATTGTTACATGTAAAGATTGTGAAGTTTACGAAGAACGATAAACTTTGAACATTCAATTGAAAACTTATTATCGGAAGTAGTCACATGCATAACATTTTTTTAATAGTGACAACATTGGTGTATAATAATAACTTTATTGATAATTTATAACAATAATGGCTCAAGTCGTGGCAACTTCCAAACTTTCGGGAAGTTGTGATCTATCAGACCGTCATTCAGGCGATGTTTCTGACAGATCACGATCTGAAAAATACTATCATGAAAGTGTATCCCGTGGATAAGCCGACCCCTTTCTACCTTATCTTTTTTCTGGTCCTCAAAATTCGGCTTATACGCGGTCATATACGGTACACAATAAAATATATTGTGGACATCTGGATGCCCCCCCCCCCAATATGGATATAAATGTTTTTGCTTCCCCAGAGAATAAAGTAAATAAATGTATGTCTGAAGCAGTGACTATTCCCCCCTGAAAATTTGATGGATGTTCTATTCCATGGTTCGGGGCGGTAGGGTAGCCTATTGGTTAAAGCGTTCGCTCGTCACGCCAAAGACCCGGATTCGATTCCCGACATGGGTACAATGTGTGAAGCCAATTTCTGGTGTCCCCCGCCGTGATATTGCTGGAATATTACTTAAAGCGGCGTAAAACCATACTCACTCACTCACTCTTCCATGGTGCTTATGTTATGCAGGTGATCAATCTCTCAATGCACTGAAATTGTTCATGGGTCCACAGCAATGTGTTTTACATTGACCATGTGGCTTCTGTAATGATAGTATACATGACCTGATGGACTCTGACACACTGATTGCTGAACCTGATGGAAAACCAATCTGAAGGAAAACAAACAGTTTAATATTCAGGGGTTTGGGGGGCTTGGAGATTAAATAAAAAATCACCTCAGTTTCTTCATGTTTTTTTATATAAGATGTATTGTGGAGGTCTGGATGCCCCAAAAATATGAATATAAATGTATTTGCTTCTCCTTCAGAGATGAAAATGTATGTCTAGAAGCTGTGATTCTTCCCCCTCCCCTGAAAATTAGATGCCTTATCTTGTACATGGCCCTTGTCAATCTCTCAATGCACTGAAACTGTTCATGGGTCAACAGCCGTATGTTTTGCTTTGACCATGTGGCTTCAGTACAGATAGTATTCATGACCTGATGGACACCGAGTAGGGCTGGGACAAGTCCATATTTACTACCCAGGTACCCAACCCCCTATTACCCGACCCCCTATTACCCGACCCTACCCGGATACCTGTAGGTCTCAAGAGATTAGTTACAAACTGACAGATTGAGAAAAGTTTGACTATAGCCATGGTAAAATGTGTTTAGATACACGTATAAAACGATCTGGTGTATACACTTAAGTTGTTTTTCAAACATATAAAAGTCAGAAGGAATGGGTGTAGTAGTCAGAAAGAACTGCGAACATGAGTGACTTGTAGTTTAAACGTAACGTTCTAGATAATTTTTGTCTTTGAACAATATATCACGTGGCAAGGACGGGTCCGGGTAGTCCTATGGGTACCGGGATCCTACTCATTACCCACCCGACCCGAGTACCCGAGTTACCCGTCCCGGCCCTAACACCGAGTGACCAAGTCTTGAACCTAACAGAAAACACATGTATGACAATTGCTGGTCAGCTGCACAAAGCCTGGTTCAAGTTGGAGTCCAGATTGTGTGGTATGTATCGATTGTTTTCCAGGTACACACATCGCAGCAGAAGTGTGACGTGTATCAGCAGATCGGCGATCTGGACCAAGTCTTCACTTCAGACCCTACGGCCCGGATCCATTCCTGTACCTTTGTGGTGAGTCAGTAGTATATCCTGGAGTATCAAGTTTGTCATATCTCCATTGGTTGATGCATGTCATCGTATCCCAACTGTGTAGACTGATGCTCATGATGTCAATCATTGGATTGTCTGGTCCAGGCCCGATTATTTACAGACCACCGTCATATAACTGGAATAACAGTGCAGCGTTAAACAACAAGTTATTTTACTGTCCTTTGTTGGCAGGTTTTTATATAAGTTTCAAAATATTTATCATGTTTAACCCTTGATAGTTAACAATAAGTTTGCAATATTGCCGATGTGACTTAAAATTAAACTCTCTCACTCTGTTAAACAACAAACAAAGTAATATCTCTCCATTCAGTTGTGGTATATACCCTGAACCCCATTGCTTCTATGCCTTTATAATAAGTCTGGTTTGAATGACACAACTCTAATAATAGACATCCAATCAAATTACACCTTTCTGTCATGTGGGAAACAAGCAGTGAGAACACTTGACACCACTTCTGGTACAGTCTCAAATACTTGTAACTATAATATTTTGTAGCATTATTACTCCCCCTGTCCAATACACGATTGCAGCAGCATTATTACTCCCCCTGTCCAATACACGATTGCAGCAGCATTATTACTCCCCCTGTCCAATACACGATTGCAGCAGCATTATTACTCTCCCTGTCCAATACACGATTGCAGCAGCATTATTACTCCCCCTGTCCAATACACGATTGCAGCAGCATTATTACTCCCCCTGTCCAATACACGATTGCAGCAGCATTATTACTCTCCCTGTCCAATACACGATTGCAGCAGCATTATTACTCCCCCTGTCCAATACAGGATTGCAGCAGCATTATTACTCCCCCTGTCCAATACACGATTGCAGCAGCATTATTACTCCCCCTGTCCAATACACGATTGCAGCAGCATTATTACTCCCCCTGTCCAATACACGATTGCAGCAGCATTATTACTCTCCCTGTCCAATACACGATTGCAGCAGCATTATTACTCCCCCTGTCCAATACATGATTGCAGCAGCATTAATACTCCCCCTGTCCAATACACGATTGCAGCAGCATTATTACTCCCCCTGTCCAATACACGATTGCAGCAGCATTATCACTCCCCCTGTCCAATACACGATTGCAGCAGCATTATTACTCCCCCTGTCCAATACATGATTGCAGCAGCATTATTACTCCCCCTGTCCAATACACGATTGCAGCAGCATTATTACTCCCCCTGTCCAATACACGATTGCAGCAGCATTATTACTCCCCCTGTCCAATACACGATTGCAGCAGCATTATTACTACCCCTGTCCAATACACGATTGCAGCAGCATTATTACTCCCCCTGTCCAATACACGATTGCAGCAGCATTATTACTCCCCCTGTCCAATACATGATTGCAGCAGCATTATTACTCCCCCTGTCCAATACACAATTGCAGCAGCATTATTACTCCCCCTGTCCAATACATGATTGCAGCGGAAGGTTCATATTTTACAGTCTTCCATTTTGAGTTCAGATGAGGCCATAATAAAGGCTAAAGATCAATGCTGAACTAACGTTCTGAAGAAGCCTTTTGATTGGTTTTAGATTTCAAGCTCATGAGCTGGAAAAATTCGGTGCTTAGTTGGTGATGAGAGATGAAAATTTCACTTCCCAAACTTGAATGTATAACATTATAGAATGGAGATATGATACACTTCATCAGTGTTTGAATTAAACTTCATTGCCAGGCTGCCATCAGGAGCCACAGACTTTCGAAGCTGCAGGCCCTGACCAAGTAGAGAATCTCACCCAAGTGTTTTTTATATCAAATATATCAACACAAGTTGATAAAAGTGGAAAGAGGAGTTTTTCCACGTTTATCAACGAGTGGTGATATATTTGACATCAAAAGACACGAGGGTGAGATTTAATTTATCATCCAACATCACTCTTCCAACTTTTTCATTTTGTAGACAGTCATCAGCAGTGACTAAGAGTAAAAAGTACTGCTTACGATTTCAGTAGCAGAGCCATTAGGGATGTCATTTGATCTGCAAAGATCACTTGATCTCACTCAAGCGATATCTCCTGTGGGAGCCAGTTTTGGATGATAACCTCTATTTAACAACTACAGCATATTGTGACAAATAAATCACCGTAAGGACCCATACAAATTTGAACCTACAGGCCCGACAGGATATCTACCTGCCACAGGCCTAGGGGCAGGCGCTTATTTTTAACACTGGCACTGATGTTAATTATTAATATCTGAACTGTTCAGGTTCTCTTCAGGCCCTCATTTAAAAACCTGTAGCTTACTGTGACAAATTAATCGACATGTGCATTTACTGCAGGCCATAATGACCCATACAAATTTGAAACTACGGGCCCGACACGAGATCTACCTGCCACAGGCCTAGGGGGAGGCGCTTATTTTTAACACTGGCACTGATGTTAATTATTAATATCTGAACTGTTCAGGTTCTCTTCAGGCCCTCATTTAAAAACCTGTAGCTTACTGTGACAAATTAATCGACATGTGCATTTACTGCAGGCCATAATGACCCATACAAATTTGAAACTACGGGCCCGACACGAGATCTACCTGCCACAGGCCTAGGGGGAGGCGCTTATTTTTAACACTGGCACTGATGTTAATTATTAATATCTGAACTGTTCAGGTTCTCTTCAGGCCCTCATTTAAAAACCTGTAGCTTACTGTGACAAATTAATCGACATGTGCATTTACTGCAGGCCATAATGACCCATACAAATTTGAAACTACGGGCCCGACACGAGATCTACCTGTCACGAGCATATTGGCAGGCGTTTGTTTCAAACACTGCACTTCATTATGTTTTAATTACATGGACCTAGATTGGTACCGATCAACATATAAGCATTATCACATCAAGTCAGTTACTCAGTGTGGTCCTCGGAAATAGCATTAGCATTATTCAACTTCTCGTCTGTTTTATCAAAATCACACTTCAAATCTAAAATAGCTAGTGTATTGTGATACATATCATATTGTTCACATATTATAAATCAGGACTTAGGCATATGCAGGGGATATCTCTGGCTTCTCGGAGGCAGGTATATAGATCCAGTTCTACAGTCGGCCCCAAGCTTAACTTTGCAGACATGACTTACATTTCACAGGCAACAGGACGTATGCAGTGTTATAGTACCCCTAACTGTAAGATAATAACTTTGAATAAGGAACAAATAATGTTTTTGACTGTGTAATATTTTCTAATGGATTTGTCTGTCACTATTACTTGGATGGGCCCTAGTAGTGCTCGAACAATTTCCTAAAACCAACTTGTCCTGCAGGGCAGGTATATAATATTTTGTACTCGTCCTGCAATATTTTATCCTGCAATAGGTTTAATAAAGTTTTTATGTTCTCAGTAGTTTTTTATGGCTGACAGTACAATATAAATAGTACCCGCTATCTACGTTCATCTCCCATCCAAACTCGCTCAACCATGCATCCTGAACAGTTTGTTTTCTTTTTTTACGGTCATAATCTTTTGGAGAAATTTTCCTTTTTTCAACCTGTTTGTTAATTAAATCATGTTTTTTGTCATTGACCTCATCATCCCCAATAAAAAACTTCGGCATGTCAGCCGAATCATTAACTGTTTAGTATCTCCCTTCAAAAACAAGCAGTGCATACACACTTCTGTTTATTTCTGTAACAGACAGTTGCCAAGTATGTCGTCTGTTTATGATATATGAGCGACATGTATTTCATTATTACTTAGATCATATGAGAGTTGAAAACGTCTTTCAGGTTCGAAATTATCTTGCATATTTTATTGAAAACAATAAGGGACGAATTGATATGATTGAAATATATGTACCTGCCTGGTAGGACGAGCATTTCTTCAATTCTTTCTCACGCTGCACATGCTACCACTCGTCATTACGGACGGACAAGTGGATTTTTTAGCCCTTTGATATATCCTGAATATGTATTTGTTGCACTGTTATAACTCTCCCTTCTCTGTCCAGCATGGAAGATCTCCACAATCTCGACTTCCATGTGGCTACATCCCGGAACATGGTCGCGACATCAATGTCCTCGTCCTCCGTCCCTCTACCATGTTCTTTGCACTCAACCACCACAAGTATCGCAACAACGACCTCATCGTGTACCCCAAGGGTTCCCAAGGTCTGCACCGTGTGTGCTACTCCTTCCACTCATCGTACGTGGAGGTGCGTGACCTCGTCATGTACCTCAAACCACACCGAGTCTTCCCCAACGTCATCCCGCCCAATGAACAGGATATGAGCAAGGTGAAGGTCAATCTATTTTTCGTCAAGTACGAGCTAAAGCAGCAGTATTTTCAATGCAGCTGATGTATGGTAGAATGGAGATAACAACTGTATGCTCATTTAGACTGTTAATTTAACAGTTAGTCGGGAGATAATCCAACTGTGTTTTGCAGTTTAGTGGTTTATTTAAATATTTTGTCATGGTAGAATGGAGATAATTAAATCAACTGCTTTTTTCAATTTAGCTAATTATTTTGTTATTTTTTCATGTTAGAAGGAGATAAACCTACTGTGTTTTAAATTTTGCGATTTTTTACAGATTTGATACCTGAAAATTTAATTAAAAATGTAATGAAATACAGGTTAATGTAAATAAGTTTTTGAAATTGCCTTCCGGTCATTTTGAAGAAAAATTGCTTTCAAACGATCACTCCATTCTTGATGTGGTCATCTGTAGAATTTGATTTGAGTTGAAAATGGAGACTGAAATACTTGTTTCAGGTTCAGGCCAGACTGAACAGCTTCCTCCAGCTGGTGCACTTGAAGCACATTCCGCCCATGGTGGCCCCAGACAGTGTGCTCGGCAAGCTCAAAGTCAGACGAACAGTGTACCACGGTAAGACACTTTGCGTGCTTGTTCTGATGAGGTGAGAGTGATTGAAATGATAGAGAGAGTTGGATGTAAGTGTCTTGTTGATGTAAGAGAAGTGAATGTCTTGTATTCCTAATTCAGCAATATAACCACCATATAGTACATTACATGGAAATGGTTAAACTATGCACTGGTGAATAGCAGTCTTCTGTGTACCACAACGATGCTGCTGCCGGTGTTAGTTTCCTGCCTCGCCATCAACCAATCAGCACACACAGATATCTGGACCCCAAGTTTCCTTTCATTACGAGACATTGCTGTCACTCTACCCCCAGATGCCACAGATTTATCTTGTAAGCCTAGAATTACTGCCCACCCAGAGAACCCCAATGGGATTCTGGGTCAGATAAGGTTCCCAATACACCATTCTTTTTGTAAGAGCCGGGAAATTCCATCGTAGTTCGGCAAGGGTGGCAATTGGACTTTTGTAGTCACTTAACATCCTTGCCTAGGGAAGATGACTCTCTCTCTCTCTGTGTCTCTCTCTGTGTGTGTCTCTCTCTCTATGTCTCTCTCTGTGTGTCTGTGTCTCTCTGTGTCTCTCTCTCTCTATGTCTCTCTCTGTGTGTGTGTCTCTGTGTGTCTCTCTCTGTGTCTCTCTCTCTCTCTCTCTCTCTCTCTCTCTCTTGCACGAACACACACACACACACTTGCTATTGCTCACCAGCCTTCAGTCTTGCTCACTTGCTCTCTCCCTCACTTTCACTCGCTATTACTCGCACTCACTCACTCACTCGCTCACAATCACCTACACTCACTTGCACTCAGGCACGCTTCCTCCCTCAGCTCCGAGTTTCATCATTGCCTGGTAACGTCATCCTGTCTCTGTACCCCACAGCCAGAGACTCGTCCCAGAGTGACTCCGAGAACCTGGTATTTGACAGTCCAGTCAAGATCCAACCCTCCTCCCGCCTCCCCCAGAGGCAGGTCACCCCGTCCCAGACCAGCTTGTCCTCCCCCAAGGACAGCGAGGCCAGTGCGGTGGACAGCTCGTATGAGGGGAGCATCATCCAGGATGAGGGAATGGATCTCACCAACACCCAGGACACGGGGAAGGAGAAACCCTCTCTGCCTCTGTCCTCACAGGAACTGTTCGGGGCTAAGGCCGGGGAGGACAAGGCTGAGGACCTGACCCTGGGTGAGTGTTTCCGTCCTCAAGATGGTATATCCCAGTTTGGGGTAAATACATTTTCTGTGATGCTGACGATGCATGCTGAGTATTGTCAAGAGATAAATGTCTGTCATCTTGTGATCAAATGATTGATCATATAAACACTTCTGTTATCAATGCGTTAAACCAATCCAAAAAAATTAGTATCATGATCCGATAAATATGCTCTACTTTCAAGCTCTATACATCAACATGGTGCTTCTTTCTCAAAAGGCTGCATGTCATTTGGCACTATATGATACATTGGGCAGTTCACTCAAAAATTGTTTTTATTTTGGTTGTACGAGCTGCTTCATTGAGTGAAATTGTGTCTTAAACATCCATTATTTTAAGAATGATATTGTATTATAAAGATCCAAAGGCTTGCATAATAGAATTTTATTTCCTAATATATGATATTGATGATACGGAAACACACAAGAGCACTAATCGCCATTTATTTTTGGATAGGAACAATGAAAAAAGACTTTTGGTAATATTCCTTGTATGGTATACATACTCCAAATTTATGGTCCTAAGAAGGTGATTAATGGATGCCTAATATGAACAGTACCTTGTTTGATGTTTTGTGTGTCAATGAACCCAACCAATGTTCATGTGTTTTACCATATTGACCTAGCTCAAATGTATTCGAAGCATGTTAAAACATTGAGATATTGCAGAATACTATGTAAAATGCCCTTTGCATGCCAATGTTGTTGTGAGAAAGGTAACAGTCCTCGTCTGTTGTTTCATCCCCAGACAACACCGAGGAGTCCTACTGTCTGTATGTGAGTGGAGATGAGGACTGTGACGAGGAGGACCGTGTCTCCACCGTCAGCTACTGCGCCCATGATGATGTTGTGGTCATCGAGTCCAGTCTGTCACAGGAGGATGTGTGTGAGATTGATGTGCCTGACGGAGCTGCAGGATCTGCTGGTGATGGGCTGTCACATGGACAGGGAGACAGCACGTCTCACCAAGGAGATGGCGACACGTCTCATGGACCTAGAGATGGTGTCTCACATGGTGAGACGTGTGATGGAAAAGGAGATAAGGTCACCTCGATCAGGGCAGATGAAGATGAGGAGGATGACCTTGAAATCAAAGGCGACATTGCTGTTGATTCAGGGGATGGCAAGGGTCCTAAAAAGAAAGATGGTATCTTGCAAAAGAAAGGAGATAATGTCTCACAAGGAAATGGAGATAAAGTGTCGATCTCACAAGGAAACGGAGATACGGTGTCGATCTTGCAGGGAAATCGAGATAAGGTGTCTTCTAACAAAAGGGATGGACAGACTAAGAAAAAGTCTGTATTTGAGAAACAAAGCAGTTGTGATCTGTTTGATGAGGGAAATGCGACAGACATTGAAGACAATGTGGAGGAAGATGTTGGGGAAACCCAGAGATTTAATGTTGATTTCAGTTCTGACACAAACATACCTGGTCTGAAACAGACTCACACTGACAAACCCCGTACAGACAAGGCCTGTTCGGCTAAGGCTCGTACAGACAAGTCCCATACAGACAAGTCCTGTACAGACAAGCCCCATACAAACATCGGCAGGCTCAAGGAGGATACA
The DNA here is from genome assembly GCF_022045235.1 of Haliotis cracherodii. NCBI lineage: Eukaryota > Metazoa > Mollusca > Gastropoda > Lepetellida > Haliotidae > Haliotis > Haliotis cracherodii. The sequence continues at coordinate 50,494,400 of NW_027266319.1, read as the reverse complement.
GTGGACAGAGGGTCTGGCATGAGGCTTCCGATACTACCACCTTCAACAATGGAGGAGTCGGTGGAGGAAATAGTTATTTTGGACAGTGATGATGAAAGTGACAAGGAGTCTGGCTTTCTGAGTGGAGGGAAGGATTGTGTCATGTCCAAATTCAACAACAAGCGTAGAATGCCCATGTCTATAAACAGTGCAGAATATGCCAGAAATCTCAGCAACCTTGTGGCAAAGGTTGAGAAAAGGTTAGCGAGTTCCGACAGCGATATCAGCCCAAGGAAAAAGATGCGACCGGACTTGTCCCGGAACTGTGAATCTGACAGTGACGCGACTCTGCCGCCAAGTCAAGGATCGTGTGGTGCTTTGTTTCCTAGGAGCCTGTATTACACGGATTCGGAGTCGGAGAGTGACTCGGACAGCGAGGCGGTGGAGATTCTGTACGAGACGGATGCTAATGGTGATCGGTTTGACGTTTTGGGTAACCTGATGCCAACTCAGCCTTCGCTGATGACTGTGTGCGTGAAGACGCTAAACAGACCCCAGGTCAGCAGTACGACTAGATGTATAGACGATGGCAGTAACAGCAGCGATGTCATCGACTTGACAGAGGAGCCTGAAGACGAGGATTGTGCTGATCGTAGCCATGGTAACAGTGATGGTAAAGTGGGAAGTGACCATGATAAAGTTGAAAGGAGTGATGATGAGAAGGAAAGCAGTCATGACAAAGTAGAGGCCGGAAATGATAAACAGGAAAAAGTGGACCGCAGCCATGATAAACAGGATAAAGTGGACAGCAGCCATGATAAACAGGATAAAGTGGACCGCAGCCATGATAAACAGGATAAAGTGGACAGCAGCCATGATAAACAGGATAAAGTGGACAGCAGCCATGATAAACAGGATAAAGTAGACTGCAGCCATGATAAACAGGATAAAGTGGACAGCAGCAATGATAAACAGGATAAAGTGGACCGCAGCCATGATAAACAGGATAAAGTAGACTGCAGCCATGATAAACAGGATAAAGTGGACCGCAGCCATGATAAACAGGATATTGTCTGCAGCCATGATAAACAGGATAAAGTGGACAGCAGCCATGATAAAATGGAGATTGGTGACGAAGAGGTGGAGACCGGCCTTGATAAAGTGGACAGAAGTCATGATAAACAGGATAAAGTGGACAGCAGCTATGATAAAATGGAGATTGATGACGAAGAGGTGGAGACCGGCCTTGATAAAGTGGACAGAAGTCATGATAAAGTGGAGACTGGTCAAGATAAAGTTGACACCAGTGATGATAAAGTGGAAAGTGGCAATGATCATGTGGAAATCAGGACTGATGGTGTTGAATCCAGCAATGATAAAGTTGAAAATAATAGTACTGAGTGATCGCATTTCGCTCTCTGATTGTTTTACTATCATGATTATATGCAGATGATAAAGGTTGTTGCCATGGAAACATTCATGGTGTGAACTCTAGTCCTGGAGTTGGTGCTACAGACTGTCTCAAACATAATTCCATTGAAGCTAATAAAGGGCTGTTCTTAAAATTCCAATATAGCTAAAACAATGAAATACTGACAACAGTTCCTCTAACATATTGGAATGTTTTTTTTATATTTGCAGGGCATCAAATGCCACCATGTTTACTAAATGTTGTACCAGTACTTTACCCTATATATTGTTGAGGATTTTTCAAGTATGCATGGTTACTTAACATGTCTGTATCATATTTTGAGGTCAGGCACAAAGACAGTAACGATTCACCAAAGTATTGTTACCATGGTTACACTGCAATACTTTGTGGGTTCAGGTAAAACTTAAAAACTATTCTTGTGTACAAAGGCTTATTGGCAACTAGTTGCAATTAAAATGATTGGTCATTTGTGTTACCATGGTTACCAGAAACATGTATTATTTTGGGGTTTAAAAGAACTCTGTTTCCATGCAAGTTGTTTGTGAAAAAGATGTTCTTTTAGCTTATTTTATGGAGTTATGAATCAGTAATCAGTTTTACTGAGGCTACATAAATAATTATGTGTTTCTCTTTCATGTTTTCTCAAAATTCATGTGAGTGGAACATTTCTGTTTTTCTACCCACAATACCATGAATACCAACAAATACATCTGTGCACACATTGGAAAAGGCATTTTAAAAAAAATAACAGTTGTGAATAATTTTGTTTGATGTATAACAGAGAAAACCATGGAAATTTGATAAATATATGTTTTAGTCTGTTTTCAGTCGTACAGTTGGGTATCTCGTACCTCTAGTCGCACGTTAAAAGGAAGCCAGAAGCTGGAATGTAAACAATAAACTTGTTTCCGTCCGGTTGCGCACGCACCTCCCAATGACATGTCACAAATCTCTCAGCGCGCCTCTGAGCTGGTCGCTCGAGAAGGACTTTCGCGATAGACTGCTAGTTTGTATTCTACTAGTACTTATCGTGTGTCTATAGTTGTTGTTCTAATACAGTAATAATACTATGTCATACCTGTAGACTCCTGGAATGTAATCCTTGGTAATCCATTGTTTGTGTTCAACACGTGTTTCACTGTTTCACTTGATTATACACGTGGCAACATGTGCCACGTGGCAACATGTGCCTCGTGTCAATGAAAACTGTCTAAAGTAGATCCTCACAAGTATTGTCCTTCCTGCATAAATAAGGACGGGTTTTCAATGTGTTCGTGGAATAAAAGTTGTAAAGAATGTGAGCAATTGTCTTCTATCAACTTTAACTTGTATCTTCGTGCGTTGGCGAAGCGGGTGGATCCTTGGACTCTGGACTCCCCTCTACATCTGGCCCTTGGGGTGGTGCGTCGGACACACCCAAGAAATCAGTTGATAAAGACCCGCTTCAGTCAACTTATTTTTTCGACAAGACACGTGACCGTTTGCCTGCTGATGATACTACCCGCACGACTGATCTTCGTCAATCGGTTGATCGAGAGCGTCACTCAGCCACCCCCGTTACCCTAGTCGGTCCGTCTCTCGTCCTACCAACGACGATAGGAACGTCGTGCGGGTCGACAGTGACCACAGATCCCTCTCTAGAAGTCGTTCCCGTTCACGGGACGACAGGTCGAGGGCCTCGTCGAGAGACAGTAAACGACACGAGGACGTTCGTTGCCTTTGTGGTCGTCATGAGTTCGTTTTGGACAATAACTACAATGGGGATCGTAGTACTTCTACAGTTAGAGATCATAGCCCTCGCCCCCACGGGGACGTGCGACGCTCTCGAAGTGAGTTTTTGGGAGATCAGCGTCGTAGAGCTGATGATCAATCGACACCTTCGTCTCACTTTCCTATCAACCCGACTTTGATAGCCCAGATCACGGCGGCAGTACTCGCCTCGACAGCGTCGACCAAGAAGGATTCGACTACGTCGGAGGTCCATGGACGTCGACGTCGACGATGGATTGTGACGACAGCCCTCCTAGGCCTCCCAAAGACATTGAGTTGTTTGCTTGGCTATCTAACTTTCTCGAATGATGCCGACAAAGCGACGCGTGGTGGCTTTAAGGTCGGTGATACGCCGCAGTCTCTTCAGTTTTCACCTCCCGATGTCTTCAGAGCCATGGCTCACGATATGGATCAGAACTTTGCCTCTGCTCTACAGGGACAGAGTTTCAGCAAGCTGCCTGGTCGATCTAGTTACCCGATCTATGGCGTGCCGTTTTCGTCACCCATGAGTAGGGACTTGGATTGGGGGCTACTCTTCGAGACACCAGCGCCCTCCAAGATTCTAGTTGAAGACAGGTATTTGGAATCCATGGACACTGCTGTTCGTCACCAGCTACAACCGCTTGCTGCGCTGTCGACAGCGATCGAGGCCCTCTCAGTGTACTTTGAGGAGAAAGACCCCCAGGACGAGGACAAAAGGACGGTGCCATCAATCCTCACCTGTCTGCAACGGTGGATCTCGGACGTCCTCGCCCAGTCCCGATATGTATCGGGCCAGATTACTACGGCACGTCGTCATGGTTACATCGCCTGCACTGAACTACCTGATCGTCCTGGAAGGACACTCTTACGGGCCCCGTGGTCATCGCAACAGTTGTTTGACGGTCATACCATAGACGTTCTGGACAAGTACTCCAAGGAAGCCGAGCGTGACATCATCATTTCGGCTTCACACAACATGTCCAGGCAGCCACCGGTTTTGATCGCCCCACGACGCCGTTATATAAACGAGAATGTGCAACAATCCTTTCGTAGGGACGCGCCTCGACAGACGTCCCGCGAGAGAGATGTGGACAGAAAAGGTCGCCAGGTCTCCTTTTCCAAGTATCCCAAGGGGGGGACAGAGCCGGCGGGGGCAGAAGTGAGGACCCTTAGACATGGGCGTACGCGCCCGTCTCATCCCGGGGGCCAAGAATGTGATAGTCGACACCCTGTCGAGACCTTCGAGGCCGTCTCCCACGGAGTGGATGATCCGCCCGGCAGCTTTTCATCTGCTGAAAGATCGACTCTGGTTGCCCCAAGTAGATCTCTTCGCAGATTACAATAAAAACTGTTGGTGAATGTACGCATTCTTCTGTTTTTTTGTTGCATGCAGTACTTCGGCTGTTTTATTATGGTTATTCGGTGTATGCATCGTCTTCCCATACTTTATAGTACTGCTCGTATTTTTTAGCTACCTTGTATACTGCGAGTTGCTCTGTAACTAAATTATAAGCCGACCACGTTTCGATCGCCATTCAACTGACGTGAGCAGTTGTCCTAACGCATCGATACTTACTTGTGGGTCGAAGAGCATTAAACATGTTGTTTTAGTTACCTTGTATACTGCGAGTTGCTCTGTAACTAAATTATGCGCCGACCACACTTCGATCGCAATTCAACTGACGTGTGCAGTTGTCCTGTCGCATCGATAATTAGTTGTGTGTTGAAAAGCATTCACCATGCTGTTTTAGTTACCTTGGATACGACGAGTCGTTCTGACACTAACTAAACTATCCGTTGACCACTTCGATCGCAATTCAACTGTCGTGTGCAGTTGTCCCGTCGCATCGATAGTTACTTGTGGGTCGAAGAGCATCAAACATGCTGTTTTAGTTACCTTGTATACTGTGAGTTGCTCTGTAGCTAAACTATACGTCGACCACTTCGATTGCAGTTCAACTGACGCGTGCAGTTGTCCTGTGGCATCGATAATTAGTTGTGTGTCGAAGAGCATTAACCATGCTGTGCGTTCGTGATAAACAATTTGTCTCGTCTGTGCATTTGGTCGAATGTTCTATTGTCACTACAGGGGTGAGGAACTTGGTACATTCAACGTGAAAGAGGTCACTTTCTGATTACTTTCCTGACCCCCCTTCCAGTGTTCCGTCGAATTCTACCCAATTGTACGACTGAAAACAGATTAAAACATGGGTTTTTCAGATTAAAAACGATGTTTTATTGGTCTGTTTTCAGTCGTACGTTCCCACCCAGCCATCCCCACTGGGAAGTAATCCAGTCCAGTCCTGCTTGATGGCTTATTCTTCGAGATTTGTGACATGTCATTGGGAGGTGCGTGCGCAACCGGACGGAAACAAGTTTATTGTTTACATTCCAGCTTCTGGCTTCCTTTTAACGTGCGACTAGAGGTACGAGATACCCAATTGTACGACTGAAAACAGACCAATAAAACATCGTGTTTAATCTGAAAAACCCATTTTATAATGGCAATGAAAATGACCGATACGCAGGATTAAAAGTTACGGACCAAAGCCTGAGAATCATTTCTTTTATTTTTTTAAGCCTAATATATTTTGGATTTATCACTAATCATTCTCTTTGGTGATGGAGCATATCTTATCACTTTCACAAGTTTTACTTCTTAGCTCACCTGACTTTTAAGCTTATGCAAGCTTAGGAAAATAGTACATGTGTGTTTCCGGTTTACCATTTGACCAAACCTGACCTGATTTCTTGTTGTTTTCAAGTTTCACCACAACTTTTATCACAGTATTGTTTATTGTCCATGGTATTTAGCTGTTGTGTTTGATGATAGATAAACCAGTCATTATCTTCATTTAGGCTTTTAAGTAGGCTTTCAATGATGGGCTGCAATTAGGGCTGGGAAGAGTCCAAATTTACTACCCGAGTACCCCTCACCCTATTACCCGACCCTACCCAGGTACCTGTTGTAGATATTTAGAGATAGGTACAAACTTTCCGATTTAGAAAAGTTTGACCGTATCCCTGCCAAAATGTATTTAGATACACGTGTAAAACCATCTGGTCATGCATACACTGAAGTTTACTACATGAAGTTGTATCTTTATTCAAACATATAAAAGTTAGAAGGGATGGGTGCATTGTCAGAAAGAAATGGGAACATTAGTGACTTGTAGTGTAACCATAGTGTTTTAGATAATTTTTGTCATCAAACAATATATCACGTGACTAACCACGGGTCCGGGTAGTCTTGTGGGTACCTGAGTCCTACTCAGTACCCACCCGACCAGAGTACCCGAGTTACCCGTCCCAGCCCTAGCTGCAATATCCATTTTTCAGAGAAAAAAAGTAACCAAAAAGCCCCAAAAACTCTGACTTAGGAAAAAACAACCTACCTACCCTTTGTTTGGATGGGCTGAAATTTGAGACACACATGCTGTGGTACTTGGTAACCTATGTCCCTCATATGTCATACTCTGAAACATCTCTGATACCTCAGGAGGCATATGATGCTGACAGATTGCATGGATGACTCATGCAATGGTGTCTGAGAGAATTCCAATCTAATTTTAAACATGGCTGCCAAAGCAGCCATGTTGGAATGTCAATGTTAGTCATTACTCAGCCATTTTTGTATGTACCATTATGAGGTTTGATAGGCAGAATATATGTGGTGGATGGAATAACATATGAAATATTTTTTATTTTGAATCCTTTTATTTTTTACCCTGCTATGGTCTAACATGATGATTATTATAAGATATTGTTGCTGTTTTGTTGTATCATGACATTTTTTATTTAGGTTTGCAAATTCATGTTTACCCTTTTATTATGAATTTACCATCTTATGTCGCAAATACACCTTAAACATCAGGTGAGTTTTGATGTATTATATCACATATTGTATTGCAATCAATGTACTGTACCCAAATCGTGATTGAATTTCTTGCGACATATATTCATGTTATTCAGCAGTGTTTGTCAATATTCCACTTCAATACCTTGATCATTTTTACCATCATAATAATCATAATCATGATTCTTTTCGGATGCATACTTCTGATGTATTAAGCTCCATATTCAAATTGGTCTACACTGGAAGAACTGCAGTAAACTACGTTTATAACGAACTGTTGGATATAACAAACTGACATTTGCTGTATATTTTATCATATAAAATTGATGGATATAACAAACACGCTGATGACGGATATAGTGAACTCATTTTGTGGTCCCGTGTGTACCCTGTGAACGATAATGTTTAAGTTTATAACAAACTGTTAATCCCTGAGCTAAGATGCTCACGTGTCACCAATCTGCCTATCAAAAGCAGCAATAAACTATTGAAGGCAATTGATCTACACTTAAGTACTGACACCTTGACCTCGTTTCACTCCCTCAATTAACAATAGTAACACAGTGATTAGGCTACAACCTATGAAGTGGATATATTCTATGTACAAAATGCGAAGACTTGAGTGAGGAAATTCAGTATTGATAAACTTAGGATGGCAGACACATCTTGCAAGCGGAGATGTCTGACAGTCGAAATGTTTCTAACAAACTACGGATATAACAAACTAAAAATAGTGGTCCCTTTGAGTTTGTTATAACCGTAGTTTACTGTAATTGGTTATAATGATATTCAAGCACATTGATATTGGTAGATATTGATTACGTCTTGTTGAATGATGAGGGATCGATCACCATCTAGCATTTTTAAGGTCCAATTACATAGGATTTGTTTTATATGCATGGGAATGGTTCTGAATTCTTTTCCCTTGTATGAAGGACAAGCTTTGAGATAATCATACTTGTATGTCATCATGTTGTCTTTGTTTGGGGATTGATGGGTAATTTAGCTGTAGAAAATCATAGTAGAAATTCATCCCCATGTGTATTTAGTCTCCAATCTATTAGGATTAATGGCCAGGATCCACTCTCCACCAGAGCTTAGTTTTAGAAGTGACTGCACCAGCTTCATCTCTTTTAGGACTACATTTAGCGCAGGATTTCTCTCGCTCATCATCTTAAAATCATCAACCAATCAAAATTCTCTTCTGAACGTGTTTTTAGCATAGATCTTCTTTCAAATTAACTGGAAAGATATTTTCCTGAGTACTCAGACAGAGGTGGGAGTCTTTACACAAGATATTTCTGAAGTGTTTTTTTTGTGGTGGCATGCAAAGTTTACACGAACACTGTTGAAATGGCAATCTCATTAAAATCCTCTCTTAGTTCTCGCAACCGCTAAACAAAGATCTGAGCACATCCCATTATGGGTCACCAATGGAATGACCAATCAGAAGGCAGCTTTCTCGTGCTTTACGGCACAAATTTCAACTTGGCGACAAACTTCGAAACATATTTTGACAAATTCTCGATTACAAATTTGAAACCTGAACAAAAAACATCCTGGATTGGCTAATAGATGGTCTAGATTGTAATGATTCAGTCGTTAAACCCGTAACTATTGTTCGGAATACCCCATGTTAAAGTTTTCGAGACTAGAAATCACATTCCGACTGTCACTTTCATAATCTGGTAAGCGACGCACTGATTGGTCGGATGAAAGGTCATTCTGACGTGACCCCTTATGGGATGTCTTCAGATCTTTGTTCAGCGGTAGCGAGAACTAAGGTCTGATTTTAATGAGATTGTTGAAATGGTGGCTTGGTTAGATCATGCAAGAACAGTATAATCTTATTGGATGTCTATTTTTTGCATCTCAGTACGAGGCTAAGGTGGTCAGTGGGTTCAGGTATATATCAATAGAATGGAGATATAATAGACTTGGTAATCGTGGGTGTTTGAAATTTGGTTTGTCATGATGATTGTGAAGAATAGATATATAACAATAAGTGTCGCATTCCTTCCTGGTGTGTCATAAGGCTGGCAACACAGCGACATTATGTTGTACTAGAGGCAGTTATTGTGGGAATGACATAGTGGTTAGAGGTTTTTCAATGAATTTTGTGTGCACACAAAATGATGATGTCATGTTCACTGGCATCTTCCCCAGGCAAGCGTGTCCACTCGTCTATGTCTAAGCCTAGTTTCTGCTCTTGCGTAAAATCGAATCAGATCGCTGTTCTTAGATCGTTTGGCTTCATAAAGATGGTGACTATCATGTCCGACGACCTGGTCGATCAAATAACTACAATATTTGTGATTCATCCCTGACAGACAAATAAGGGCAATCGTTGAGGGGTTCAAAGATGGCAAAAGAAATATTCGTGTCAACAAAGACAGTCACTTTCACTTTCATACGAATGAGGACAAGTTGTGTTTAATGACTGTTCTCATCATTGTACAGCTTACAAGCTCAATACTTGGGCTTATTGATTCATAAGTTGGAAAGACTTCGAAAATTCTTCTTTTCGCTTAATTGTTGAAAGAACTTCAGCGTGAATTTGAAAAGCTTTATGGCAGCAGCCATGTTTTCGGAACCCGGAAGTTGATTTTATGAAAGTTCTCTGATTGGACTATCGATTTGTGCTGTAGTCCAATCATATTTATCACAGGAAAGTGGGCTTGATGTGGCAAGGGTGGAAACTAGACTTTGATAAGTAGGCTATTGGATGCTCATGCCTTGGGAAGATGGTTCACTGGCTGGTGTGAGTTGATTAGATTGGTGTACATGTGTTGAGGTTGGTGTGTTGAAGGTTATATTGACACACTCTTTTTAGTCATACATCATTGTACATGGAGTAGTAAAAATATTTCCTTTTCAGTTCATTTAAAACAGACAAGACTTCAGTACAATACCATTCAATACCATAGCACGACTTATGCAATTAAGTCTTTCTTGTGGTCATGTGATTTTCATCACATATATCCACACATTCAGCTTTATCATCAAAAGTATCTTCTACCGGTATTTCACTTGAAATCAAAATTAATTAGGTGAAACCAATTTGATTTCTTGTTTTTATAGTTTTTCATGGTTATGATGCAAGAAACATAAAGTAATGAAATATAAACAAAAACTGGATAATTTCCACTAAACTCTTGAAAATTTAGAGCAAACTCCTCCGTAAAACTAAAAAAGAGAGTTTTGCCTGGACTATATGTTCTCCACTTGAATAAATTTAACTCTTTTATGTGATTTATTGGACTAATTTGTGTAAACAGAAAGGACTAAATTTTTAACATGTCTCATAAATATGTTTTTTTATTTTAGTTTTCTGATCATCTCAATACTTCACAGGTTTTGTATAGACTGGTACACCATCATTTGTGACTACCGTATTTGACATAATAAGCGCCCAGGGCGCTCTCAAATTTAGAAGTAGTGGGCTCTTATTAGAATATTATTTAGTGGAAAAAAAGAGAGTTGAAAGATAAATTTTGTGGTTTATGCTGACACACTGAAATGTTTATATGCGACAGATACATTTTTCCAGAATTTAATTGCCCGTAATTAAGAATGCATATAACACACGAGTGCGTATTATACGCGAATAAATAAGTCTTGTGTACATTGATCAATCGGAAGGAGTGCTATTTGGGATTGTTCACTAGCCAGTATATTACCAAATATCGCCGTGTGCGCTTATCAGAGCGGGTCGAATACGGTATATACAAACGGTTTGTGGTCTAGTGTAGTGTTTTAGTTGTGCTGATGAAATGAGGCCGTTAATAACTCACAGAAGTAAAATCTCTTCATATTGAAGCAATTTGTTAATAAGGCAAGGGTACAAGTATTATTGCTGTTTGAGTGATGTAATCGGAGCTCTCACAGCTGCCGTAAAAGATGACTTTGCTTGTCGTAAGAGGCAACTAACGGGATCGTTGGTCAGGCTTGCTGTCTTGGTTGATGCATGTCGTCGTATCACATTGCCATGATTGTGTGGATTGATGCTCATGATGTCAATCACTGGAATGTCTGGTCCAGACTCGATTATTTACAGACCCCTGTCAAACAGCTTGAATATTTCTGAGTGCGTCGTTTAACAACAAACAAACATGAATTGGTCAGAGCACTCACTGGCTTCCCTGTTGCTGGAAGCAGACAGTGTCTGGATTTGTTGGTAAAAATAGTAGCTACACTGCAAGACAGCTGTGTGTATTCATGGCAGATGGAGGACTGTAGTCTGTACCATGTTTTGTTTGTTTGTTTGTTGTCTAATGCCACACTCAGCAATATTCTAGCTATATGACGGCGATCTGTAAATAGTCAAGTCTGGACCAGACAATCCAGTGATTGGGATACGATGACATGCATCAACCAAGTCAGCGAACCTAACCACCCGATCCCGTTAGTCGCCTCTTACAACAAGCAGTGTACCATGTATACAAACCCAGGAAGTATTGACAATGTTTTTTTCATCAGACCGACACACAAATATGATGATGATGATGATGATGATGATGATGATGATGATGATGACATATGTTTGTATTACTGGACGAGACTTTTTATGAAACTTGATTTACAGATTCTGATGACCTAGAAGAAATGAAAAGGCGAACAAGTTTGATATTTCACAGAACATCTGTAAATCAAAAAATATTAAAATGTCTTGGCCCTATATCTCAGGGAAATGATTGTGTAGGCTTTGTAGTTAGAAATTCACAGGCATCTGTTCTTGAAATAAGTAAATAGAATGAAATGTGGAATGTAACCCTTTTGAAAATTATAATTTGAGTCCATGCACAAGGGCATCCTTTGACATATTTTTCGTGATTGAATTTCTTTCAATTGAGGATGAATGCCTGTGTATGTTTTGATTGAACATGTTAAACTGAATGTCCTAAGCATGTTGGTAGGATTGGAATGAATTTTTATGTGTTCACTAATAATTTATATAAATCAATGAAATATCATATATGCATGTTGCTGAGATGTTTCCAGATAGAACAAGGGTCATATGCACAAAGTTATGAAATCATTAAACTTTCCAGACACCACATGTTATTTGGTTAAGAACAGATCCCTAGAAGATATCAAAACACTATGAAAAACTAAACTTGTTTATTATGTATATGTTTAACTGTATTCTAAAGACTCAAAATAATCGAAACTTACTGTTTTGAATCCAAAATATTTATGTTTATTTTCATGCTTCATTTAAGACAGAAACATTATAATTTATTCAAACCTCAAAATAAGAACAAATGTTCTTTGTGCTTAACCCGATGCTAATGGAGTACAAGAATATCAGCCACCACAATGTATACTGAACTGCAAGGAAAGCCATACATAACCCTAAGCCTGCTTTGTGCATGTGGGCCTTTGCACTTGTTTCTGTGTAACTGTTGAAGATAAACATCTGATGTTCACATTTTATGATATTTCTATTTCTACATTTGTTTAAATATTGTTTATTTTGTGTTTATCAATGTTTCATGGCAAAAAGATTCTAAATCTTGCTTAAGTACATATGAAATGTTTATGTGTTTGGTATTTAAATAAATTTAGATGTCAGAATTTGATGATAATTGTCTTCATGGCTGCCATCTTGGAAAGGTGTCCACTGTAAAACAAAAAGCTCTCAAATAATGTTTAACTTTAAATATTCAGAGGAAAATGCCAAATGGAATTTCTCAAATAATATTTATTTCATCAAGATAATTAGACTTTGTTGTATTTTTTTAGTACCAGCCTCGTCCTGTTTGAGAGGCTTTGGTCCACATTTGAATTAAGACAATCTCCTTAAGATCAGATATTTTACTCTATGATACCTCTCTGTGAAGATCAGAGGACACCTTCACAGACGGTTGGGTCAGGTAAACCTCGAGCAAACTTTGACTACCCAATCAAAAGGAAGGATGCAGGGGTGCTTTAGCCAATCAGAGGTCAACTTTCAAAAGTGATTCAGTCTCAGCTTCATTTTTGTCTTGATTAGGATATATTAATGTTAATGAAAGAAAGCCCACAGAGAACACAACTATTCCATTGATGGCTCGATCTCCCTTTTGGGTGTACATGCCATATCCACAACATGATGGCACAGCCTTTATTGTTTACATTTGGAACATGCTGATTAACTCTAAAAGATGATTGGTCCACCTGCTCTCATGAACAAATGAGGTGGTGAGGTCATCAGGTGATTGTTGACGGCCATGGCAGAGTCAGTTTACCGGTACTGTATCTTGGTGGGATATCCATGTTAAACTGTGGCATGGTTTTGTTTGCTTGTTTGTTTGTTGTTTAACGCCACACTCAGCAATATTCCAGCTATATGACATCGGTCTGTAAATAATCGTGTCCCGACAAACCAGTGATTGACATCATGAACATTGATCCACGCCATTGGGATCGACGACATGCATCAACCAAGTCAGTGAGCCTGACCACCCGATTCCGTTCATCGCAAGCATAATTGCCTTTTACAGCAAGCATGGGTTGCTGAAGACCTATTCTACCCCGGATCTTCACAGGCCCTGTGGCATGGTATCTCAGTGGTGTAGCACTATGAAACCGTCATTAATCCGGACTAGGACAAGGAACCATACACAATGTGCATGCATGTCACTATATAAGTAGAATAATCTTGAAAGTGATGCTAAACTTTCATCTTACTCATATGTTTAATCAATGGTGATAAATAAAAGCTCAGTCATTTGTTTGAAAAACTGATTTTTATTGTTACACAATTCCCCATCAATATACACGATATATGTACAATTGTTGTATACCTGTACAATATGACACATGATCAGCATGCATGTTAGTCCTGTAAGTACATGCCCACAAGGATTCATCTTGAAGGCTTACTGGAACTTGATACTGCTACAACATGTACACAGATGGAACAACGAGACATGCATAATTAATACCGGTTTGTTCTAAAAACCTGATTAGTTCCCATTTCTATCATATTTAGTCAAATCTTTCAGTACCTTATTTCTAATGTATAGTTCAACATGTTCAAATACAAACGGTTTCTATCAGGTTTTGTACACCAGTAAACAAGCCAACATGAAAGAATTTTATTTTCAATAAGCATTTATATTTTCTCACAAAAGGTACATAACCATTTTTAATTAACTTGTTTGCAGACTCATAAAAAGCCCCCACTTCCAATTTGTTTAAAAAAGCCTAAAAACTACATACTTTGAATACACAACTCGATAAAAAATTGTAACCACAAAATACTTATTTCAGTCAGTTACCGCGGTAATAAAGAAAAGAAGCTTTAAGGTGGAATCTAATTTTTTAAACATTACTCATTTCAGGGTGAGAACCAAGTATGAATAGACAACCTCAGTAGCCTATAGCTGACTATACCAGTAGGTTTCAGTAGTTTCATCAACCGGTGAGCTTCGTCTCCAGTGTATTAAAGAATTGGTATCCATTTCATGAAAACAACACGTGCTGTCAATAACATTCAACAAGCGAATCTGTCAACCGTGGTTTCATCAACCGGTGAGCTTCGTCTCCAGTGCATTAAAAAACTGATATCCATTTCATGAAAACAACACGTGCTGTCAATAACATTCAACAAGCGAATCTGTCAACCGTGGTTTCATCAACTGGTGAGCTTTGTCTCCAGTGTATTAAAGAATGTAAACAACACGCATTGTAAATAACATTCAACAAGCGAATCCCTCCACGACTGTGGTTTCAATGACCAACAAGGTTTCTCTACACTATGTTAAAGAACTACTACCAGCTTGAAAAACACCTGTGTACTACACTATCCAACATGCGAATTCTCCACTGAAATAGTCAAAATGGTAATACCTCCAAACGGTAATGTTAAAACCCTTGTTGCCGTATGTACAAGTGTGACAGTATGTACAGGTAAGACACAACACCAGCCCTCTAAATATGATGATGTACATGAGCATTGACAACAGAAATGTGAACATTGGCATTTACAAACAAATATATATACCATGTATATTGGTGTATCTGTTAGACAGAGTAGATATAATTCAGCGAAGATCATCGTTTAGTAATTTAAAAAATATTAATGGTTGATCGCATTTATTGGTGCGTTTAAAGTCCACATTTAGACAGACGGAATATTTTCGAGCCATATTTTATTTGTGTTTGACAGTAGTTAAGAAACCATATAAATAGTAATTTATGATTTAACGTTGATGAGTCTGTGTGTGAAAACAATTTAGTGAACAGATCTTTGTAAAATAACTCGATGAATAGACCTTTATAAAATAACTTCATCCTTTTGACTTCTGTGAATAAGATTTTAAAACTCATACATGCCACTGTCCTTTGACAGGTAGTCAAAATTGATTGTCCTAAAAGAATTGCATTGAATGAAATATTAAAATAGCCCTGAATTAAGGATGGACTTTTAAGAAAATTCAAATTTGAACAAAGTTGTTTGCTTTTGTCAAATTTGTCTGCTAGGTTTTCTTAAGTTTGGAATCCAAAATAAATCCCTACTACAGGCAGTCAATGTCTATTAACGAGAATTGTTAATATGGTTAACAGAGCAGTCTTTAAGTTCAATTTTCTGGTTATACATGTATATTGAAGCTCTATATCTCTCAAGTGACAGTGGGTATTTAGAACGGAGGCTTGTAAACTCATACTGAGACACGTGAAGGTTGAGGAACACTGAATCGTGATCTTGGTCTATTGATTATAGAGTCACACTTTTCACTCTTTAGACATCGGATTCACCGAGGTAGGTGCTCTGCAACTCAAAAGTACCAATGACATTGACAAACGTTCCATCACAAGATACCTTTCATATGAATGCAAAGGTATCTTCACACTGTACATCTTATCCATAAAGGTCTTTTAACAATGTTATGTGAAGGAGTACTAGGTTGGTCAAATTGGCACTCCTAGCAGGTTCCTTTCAAGTCATCCCAACACTGGTAACCTGGTAACCCACATTCTGGGATGTATATCTCGTAATATCTGTGAAGCACTTAATGTCTGAATCTGAGACAACGTCATATACAACTTGGGGGCACGGCTTGCCCAGTCGTCTAAGGTGCCACGATTCGCTGTGCAGAGTTGCGCCCCTTGGGCATGCCAGAAACCTATGATTGTGGGTTCAAATCCCGGTTCGCTCCCATTATGTTTCTATGTTTGTCAGTACCATACCCATGCTCGTGGGTTTCACCGAAGTGGTAAACGTCTGAGACCTGCATCACTTGGGGCTTTCCTCCCACATTAAGCTGACACACGGCGATATAACTGGACTATTGTTAAAAGCGGCGTTAATCCCAACTCACTCACTCACTCATATACAAGTCACTGATCACAAAGTGTAGACCTAAACCGATAATGGATTCCAGACAGTAGAGCACAGCCCCTCTTTAAGGTAAAACATATACCATACATCATGGTAACATTCTTTCAAATCTTTCTATATTCCTATCTGTATAGCTTAGAAAACTACCAACGTAAAAATTAATCTGTAAATTACTTTACATTCTTGAGAAAACCTAAAAATAGGACAAATTCTCGAGATTTATACACACATTTCTAAACAAATAGTAATATGATAATGAAAACAAGAATGGTGATGAGAAACGATACAACCGACTTTGGCCGAAACCACCCCGAATACAACCAGCCTTAGATCTTCATTTTTCTGTATGTCACAACTTATCCACATAATTGTTTCATGTACATGAAATTCAAATTCTGCATATTTTAGGCGATGTCATGGCATTAGCCACTGTGAAGAGAAAAATTTGAATAAATGATATCACTGTTTTGCAGAATAACCTGCCCACATTTTTGCGTAAATGAAAATAAGGTTAGAGTTTCTGTATTTAGCTTCTTATTTCAAGAGATAAAAGTTTTTAGAAAAAGGAACTGAGTAGTCTCGGAATCACTGAAGTTTAACAGTTGGTCAGACCAACTGAAATAATTTGAAAACCCAACAAGACAGTTGGGCAGGTGACCCATGAAAGGTTCCTGACCATTTGCAAAGTTACCTGCCCGCATTCAGACATTATAAACATTGAAAAATGGTCTAAAATAAAAGACAAATTGCATCTTGATACAGCTTAAATAATGCATATAATTACTTGAGAATTTATGAGGAGTTATGACAAAACGGAATATGTAAGTAGTCTTGAAATTATCTGCCAGACAGTTGGGCAGGTGGAGGTAAATTTCCTGCAGCCCGACAGAAATGTTTCCAGCCACGGGAAGGCGGGCAGGCAGTTATTTTAGACACTGGGTCAGACCAACTGAAATCCCATGATTAATAAATACCACACAAGATAAGTCAGGGCTTGAGATCATCTTTTACAGCCAATGAGTATTTACTCACATGTAGTCATTATCATTGGCTATTTACATGTTTCTTTTGGTATTCAATGCATTTTTACTCCCTTGTGTCCACAAGATAAAAATTTGAAAAACAAATTGTGCCTAAAATGCAGTTACAGATGACTTCTGATTTGCATCTGCTTATGTGCTGCCCCAACTTTACATCTTCCAGAGTTAACTGACTATAAAAGTCCAGTTTCCACCCTTGCCGAACTAGGCTGGTATTATGGAGTTACATTTTGGCTGGCCTAACAAGTCTATGCATAGTCCAATCAAAACTGCACAACGACATCGACATACAGTTCGTAAACTGCTGTGCAGATTTTGGTTGATTGCAAAGCACGTCTACCACCAACTCGGCGTCTACAGATATGTTTCACATTTTTTCATGTTTTTAATGAAGGTGCTCACCTGATTTGATGCACTTCGCGATGTAAGACCTGTTTTATCACAACAAAGACTTTGATTGCGAAATGCAAGTGATCAGAGAGGTGGTATCTGATAGGTCAGTAGGAGGGACATTCCTCGTAATAGCTTGGTGGCGCTATGATCGAGCCCAGACATTCTAGCCTCGTTTGGAAAGGATGGAAACTGGACTTTTAGAGTCAGTTAACTCCCTTGCCTTAGGAAGATGCAATTTTTTCACTTGTTGCAAGTTCACTGCAGTGATATCCCTAAGTTACAAAATACAAAAAGATTTATAGCACTTTTATCAATTAATCATTGCCATAGAGATGCCTGCATTTGATCAGTTAATACAGATCATTACAGTACAGAAGCTAAAGGCCACATTGGGTAAATACACACAGTAGTTGCACTAATGAATAATAATGTTTTTCACGCATATTTCTACACCGCAACTTGAAATTAAGTGGGTAAACATGATGTGGTGCATATTTTATGCAAATAAGCATCTTATCTGGAGCTCTGCAAATTGTAACATCAGCACTATGAATGCCATGTGACATCTGTACACAAATATGGTAAGTACATAGTGATCACAGAAAGTCGCGTTCTTCATTTATTACACAGCTTCTGCCTAGCTGACTTGTCAGCCACTGTCCACTGTCCTCTGTAATGTTCGTGCCTCTCCCACACTTACTGTGAAACAAAGTCATGATGGATGAGGGAACAAGGGCAGACAACTCTGGGCGGAGACGGAATGAGGGGTGAGCTTCCATGGTTACTTGAGTAGAAGAACATAGAATGCCATGAGGATACAGATGACCGATACTGGTGTGTGGAGTCGGGTGCCAATAACAGATGCTGAAAGGGAGAACAAGTGGATTTATGTGTAACTGTGTGTAAATTCATGGTGGCAAGACCCCCATCTCCTCTCAAAGTCTTAAAAATAAAAACAACAATACTACTACTACTACAAACAATTTGCATATTCATAATGTTCCAAATCCACCCCTAAAGCAAGCTCAAAGCATACAACATAACCCTGGGCAATGGATCAATGTGCACTTGATTTTTATTCTCAACTCCCTTGGGATCATAGAACTCAAGCTGCCTGTGAGGGGTTAAAATGTATAGCGATATAGTGTGAACTGGGATATCAATTCAAAGCAATACTTCTATATATATTAATGATATCAGACCCTAAGACCTATTTGAAATAGAAAAAATCCAGAAAGGTAAAATTGTTAGTAAAAGTCATAGCAAAATTACCACATACAGAAAAAAGGCAGGAGGCAAATTTGACATACAATCTGTTTGTGTTACTATTGACTTGAAATCGTTTTGTAGTGAAAAAGTGCTACGACAGCTACAATTAGCATTAGTGGTTGCATTTTAACATGAGAGAATTTTACACTGACCACATTCAGAAGAGAGCTTTCAATGACCATTCATGTAATATTCTCATCTTGTCATGTGTCTGTAATCAGGATGCACACATGACCTGCCAGTCACGACCTTGGGTGGATTGGGGGTCCTCTCGGCAGTGGGCGATTTTACATAGCGCTTTAATTACTTTCGCGGAGGTCGCGGGCGACAGCACAGCCACGGTGATTGAATTAATTAGTATCAAGCACTTCACTGAGTACTGCGGACCGCACCCGTCACGTACACGTTACGTCTGCGACTGGTAATTGGTTTAACAATGGACGTGACACTAATGTTTCTTTCAATGCATGGTACCCTTTGTCCGTGACATAGTTTGGGGTTGAATTTGTATTCCCAATTCTCTGACAGACAACCATTAGCCATCATGGTTAACTTCACCATGTTTGTGTAGCAGGGCACGGAGTCATCCCACAAAATGGCATTATTACCGTGTCAGCCTGTTGACCTCTTTGGTAATGTGGACAAGGCGTCTGACCTTGGATCAGAAGGTATGTGGTTTGAATCCCTTTACAGGACTCAGAAACTTTATGGCCGCTAAATTGGCACCAAATGTGGGGCTTAGCAACTAAAGTCTCAGTACCCAACCATGTGCCCCCGGACGTGCCTTCTGTTGATTGGTGAGTATGTAGCAGAGCCTGGAGTCATCCGACAGATGATAACCCTTCCTTGTCTGCTTACTGATGGGGTTAACCTCTTTGGTCATGCGGACAAGGTGTCCGACCTCGGGCCAGAGGGTCTGTGGTTTGAATCCCATCACAAGACTCAGACATTTTATGACCACTACATCATGTACATTTGCAAGACAGAATTGTGCACACTTATTACCATATTGAGCATATTAGCAACACAGCAAGGTCAAATTTAGCAATCTTTTTAGTATTGGGATGTTTGTTAGCATGGTTAGTTTGTTAGTTTGTTGTTTAAAGCCGCACTCAGCAATATTCCAGGTATATGAAGGCGGTCTGTAAATAATCAAGTCTGGACCAGACAATCCAGTGATTGACATCATCAGCATTGATCCACGCCATTGGGATCGATGACATGCATCAACCAAATCAGCAAGCTTGACCACCCGATCCTGATAGTTGCCTCTTATGACAAGCATAGTCGCCTTTTATGGCAAGTATGGGTTGCTGAAGACCTATTCTAACCCGGAATCTTCACGGGTCTAGTATTGTCAGATGTCAAGAGTTCTGACAAAATCTAAATTTTTCCTTTCTTCTGTTTCTGATAACATGTCACCTTTTCAGCACAAGATGACAAACATATTATATTTCATGTGCAAGTCTTGAAGACAAGTCTCAGATGTGACGAAAAACTCCAAGGAAGCAAGATTACTTGACAGGAATGTTGGAACAGCAGGAAAACATGTATTTTGGCTAACCCAAAATACACATAAACAGATAATAGCTCACCTTTATAAAAAACTCCTAGCAAGCCTTTTTTTTCTGACAGGAACCACTGTTTGAGTCTAGGAACCCGTCGCATGTAGGCACAGGTACATATGACAAGCAGGCCAAAGACCAACATTCCATCAAATGAATACACTGCAATGTAAAATAAAATGGTCATTGATACATTGTATTAATATAACCATGAAAACCTGATTATGACATTGACACCAATCAATCTAAATTAGTCAATCCTGATCATGCAAATAAGACCTATTCATCATGTTAAAATTTCAACTTGATTATGAAAAAATGAAACATTTTCAGAAAATGATTGATCTTGGAATGGTGAGCGATGCAGAACATATACATTTTTCATACACAATGTGGGGTGTTACCATGGATACACTATAATGCTAATATGTCACTGGACATCAAAGTAGACAAAGCCATTAACACAATTAATGTTTGTTTCAATATTGGGTATTTTAGTTTTACAGGAGAAAATGAAGAATATGCTAGCTGTGCCAATATTGTCATTCACCATATTCACTGGTAAGTGTTGTAAGATATTGAGTTTTCCAAATGTTCTGAAGAATTTTAGTTATGTCAGATGAAGAAGCAGACCCAACGAGCCTGAAGATAAGACTAATGAATGTCAAATGAAAAAATAGCAAAATCGTCGGAATGTCCCATGAAATCAAATGGGACTTCCATGTTCAACAAGAATTTACACACTTGGACAGTTCAAACATATATCATGCACTTCAAGATGATTTAGTTAGCTTATTCTTCCAGACAAGTATGAATAACCGAAAAAATAAGTTGCATCTGTTTACCATTCGTCATTATCTCAGAGAGGTAATTGTCTGTTTAAGAACTGGACTGTTTGAGGCATAAGAAGTTTGTTTTCGTGCCTCTGCGTGTCAACAGGAAGTACTCGCGTCTAATTCCAGCAAAATTACAAAACATGAATTGACAAGAACATACAAAAAAATAAATGTAACTATAATTGTAGGGATGCTTTGCAGTCTGATGACCACACATGCTGTGGTATATAGATCTGAATATATTTGAAATAAGGGTATGTAATAATCTTTTTGATCATGCACAAAAATGACCGTTTTCGTTATATTCCAAATGCATGTTTTAACATAACCCCTAAACCGGAAATAACACAGGCGCACATGTCGCCCGGCTTGTGCTGATGCAACGTCAACACAATATATATAGTTATCTATTGTCAGTGATTGTTGCATAAACTTGCCTCAGATTGAGTTAGCTGTAGACCTGCATAAAGTCCGCCGCGCCTATTGAACGCTAGTTTGTTAAGCTGTCTTGAAGGTGAGTTGTGATCTGTCGTCAGTTCGTTGTCATGTTCTCAACCTGCTCACTAAACATGCTAAACTTGGGTAGAGTCAAAATATAATGATGGAAACTAATCACGTAATCATTTACAAATACCTCTCTGTATTCGGATTTTGGTTAGGGTTCATTTCTGTATGCAGAAACTAATTTACCTGGCGTACATATCTGTAGTAACTGCCAACAACGACCTCTTCAGCTGTTCTATCCTTGGTGTTTAGCACCCCTTTATGAGCCTTATGCTTGGTATTAGCTAGCTATGTCTTAACAAATTAATGCATTGTAATATGAGAAAAAATCTGTACTATTTATATCCAGTTTCGAGTTTTGCCGAAGAAATGGCTACTGTTTTGTTTGGTGTTCAGCAACATTCCAGCTGACGGCGGTCCATAAATGATCGAGTCTGGACCAGACAATCAAGTGATTGACATCACAAGCATCGTTTCACGCAATTGGGATACGATAATATGCATCAACCAAGTCAGCGAACCTAACCACCCGATCCCATTAGTCGCCTCTTATGACAAGCATAGTCGCCTTTTACGGCAAGCATGGGTGGCCGAAATGGCTACTGCCTACGCGCATTTATAAATTTAATGAATCGGGTACTGATAAGTTGGTTAACAAGCACTAATTTATCTAATGGCATCCCTGGTGATCGTATAGTTTGGATTAACTCATTTGCCTGGTTTAGTTTTAAGCTGGCAGCATGAGTTCGATCCCCCACCCGGCACTAATTAGAATCCAAAAAAGTGTGCCTGGTTAAATGCACTACTCTTAGGTTTTCGTAAGCTTGTGATCTTGCTAATTTACTAGCTTCTGATCTTGATCTATGCTGTGAGCCCCCTTAAGGTTACTTGTCCTAAATAGGTTGTTGTTACCCCTGTAGAAGTTCTGGGTTTAAGTTGGTCAAATTAATGCTGCTGTAATCATGGTTATGAGGCAACGTAATGAAACAAGGGGCCATTCTCAGTGACTTGGTTGATTGTCACGGATCATTGCTTATAATATCAATCACTGGTTTGACTGTCAAGGCTTGATCTATGCCGTTTGGCTATACTGACAATCTATCAACCAAAAGACTGCCTCCGTTTTCTAGTGGTAGAGCGTCTGCCCGGAGAGCGGAAGAGCCAAGGTTCAATCCCCGGCTGCGTCATACCAAAAGATGTTAAAAGATGGTATTTGTTATTACCCTGTCTGGCGCTCAGCATTAAGGGGCTAAAACAAGGACTGGTCGGCTCGGAGCCAGTATACTGTGTCTGAGTGGGGTATTTATGTTAAACTGCGGCATGGTGTCTCAGTGAGCTAGCACTATAAATCAGCATCAGTCCGGACTAGTACAAGCAGCCACACACATGTACATGCACATCGCTATATAAGTGCAATAATCTTGGATGCGACGTTAAACCCCATTTCACCTCACCTCACCTATTAACCAAATCTCAGAGTTGGACCACATGATCCATTAGGGTGTCTACGACAAGCATTAGTTGCTGGGGACCACTTTTACCCTGGGTCATGTGTAACAGGTATCACCTGTATACCTTGAATAAACGCCAGACCTCAAGTAAATGCTGGGTAGTTTGTATGCATGGAATTCTCCGGGAGTAAAGAGTGTCTGAAAGAAATATAGGCCTGGCTGCTTAGTTGAGGAGATGTGGTATGTTTATTGTGTCAGTGACTCAGTGCTCTGTATGCTAGTTGGTACTGCCGAAGTTGTATATATCAATGTGTTATCATAATAAATATGATAATGTCTCTTTGACTTGTACATGTTGTACAGTTTCTGGATTATGTTTTTATGTACGTAGGATTTATACAGTGATTACAGTATGCTGGTTTTGACAAATATGCTAGTCAACAAGACAATAGAAATGCTTAAGTAATCAATCAGCATTAGTGATTTTCTAATTGAGGTTGTGAGTGGTCATGGTTGAAAATATGGTAGAAGCTTCCTTATTTCGTTGGCTTTAGCAGAATGGACAGAAATTTGCCGAATGTTTCAGGCATTTGTCTAGACCTGCTCAGAGGCCGATATTCTGCCCCAAATCTGCAGCAAATGTTAACAAAACTTCCCAATTTGGAACTAAGTATTTCCCAATTCATGTTACAATGTATTAATGTATATAGATAATAAATAATTTTATGGCTTTGTAGAAGTAACATGTATTCTCATATAATAGGACCAGAAAATAGGAACAGATTTTAATGCTTCCTTTCATATTATTCCAAAGTAGACACAATTTTATGGATAACAACTAAAATTGTGTCTATCTATCTATCTATTCAGTATCAGTGCTACCATTTTCCATTTGCCATGTGTTGATCATATCTACTGCTTGTATATCAGTAAAGGTGGACTCTCAGGAGTTAGAGCTTCGCTCATGAAAAGTGGGAAATCATCAATGAAATTGATAAATCAACACGATCAAAGCAGTGGTGGTTGCCATGGTTATCAGTAGAGGACGTAACGTGTACGCGAGACGGCTCTCCCGTCTCGCGTACAAGTGACCACCTGAGAGGGGGTCACTCGTGTGCGTGACGGCCTGTCAGTGGACCATGGATTTCTGCATGTTGCACACAAATGTCTCTACAAGTGTTATGGCTATGTTACATCATATGAACAGTCACTGGTGCTAGAGCTGAAACCTAATCTTTTATCACCCTTTTGCACATAGTAATGTAACGTCACATATAAGATAGCTACATGGTAGTAAAGGTATCCTAAGGACTAGTAGAAATTTGCCCCTTTCAGGGGTTTTGCTATATGTTATCATTATAAGGACCAGTGGGCTAAAACTCTTAGTTTCTATTGTTGTAGCTGGGCAATGCAGATAATCACAATGGCTGATTGATCACATCCAGAAGTGGGCCAAATATATCAATCAGTTTGTGAGAATATTTAGAAAATACCAATGCAATCTCATTACACATTGTTACCACTGGTTAATCACCTCTGAATGGAATGAAATAAGAACTTTAAACAAACCCCAATTTTTAACAAACTAACAATTTCTTCCCAGTTTGCCTGCCGGGGGAACATAGTTTAGAGTCTTAGGTAAATCTGTGGTGCAGGACTTTACCTGACATTCTCACACTGATGACTCATGGTAGAGTTGAGGTAAATCGGGTAAATCCTGTATGTGTTCAGTATTTGTTGTTCCTGTTTCAGAGATCAACGATGGCCAGTGTGCCAGAACATATCAACTTTCCTGCAGAGGAAGAGAAGATACTGAAACTGTGGAAAGACATTGACGCCTTCAAGACATCGGTGAAACAGTCCAAAGGGAAACCCAGGTAGGAGTCTCTGGGATCTCCACATCCTGAACATACAGCTAGGATCAATAAGTGATATATTATAAGAGTCAAGAAACAATTGTTATCCTTACATATCAACTTGATCAAGTAAACAAATTTGTGCACCCTCCATGAGACAGATGACGATACTGGTCATTAGATGCAAGTATTTGTTTTATCAGTATTTGTTGAACTTTCTTGGAAGGTGTCTATGGTCCCCCCTATCTGGGAGTGACTATGGTGCCCCCTGTCTGGGAGTGTCTATGGTGCCCCCTGTCTGGGAGTGTCTATGGTGCCCCTTGTCTGGGAGTGTCTATGGTGCCCCCTGTCTGGGAGTGTCTATGGTGCCCCCTGTCTGGGAGTGTCTATGGTGCCCCCTGTCTGGGTGTGTCTATGGTGCCCCCTGTCTGGGAGTGTCTATGGTGCCCCCTGTCTGGGAGTGTCTATGGTGCCCCCTGTCTGGGAGCGTCTATGGTGCCCCCTGTCTGGGAGTGTCTATGGTGCCCCCTGTCTGGCAGTGTCTATGGTGCCCCCTGTCTGGGAGTGACTATGGTGCCCCCTGTCTGGGAGTGTCTATGGTGCCCCCTGTCTGGGAGTGTCTATGGTGCCCCCTGTCTGGGAGTGTCTATGGTGCCCCCTGTCTGGGAGTGTATATGGTGCCCCCTGTCTGGGAGTGTCTATGGTGCCCCCTGTCTGGGAGTGTATATGGTGCCCCCTGTCTGGGAGTGACTATGGTGCCCCCTGTCTGGGTGTGTCTATGGTGCCCCCTGTCTGGGAGTGACTATGGTGCCCCCTGTCTGGGAGTGTCTATGGTGCCCCCTGTCTGGGAGTGTATATGGTGCCCCCTGTCTGGGAGTGTCTATGGTGCCCCCTGTCTGGGAGTGACTATGGTGCCCCCTGTCTGGGAGTGACTATGGTGCCCCCTGTCTGGGAGTGACTATGGTGCCCCCTGTCTGGGAGTGTCTATGGTGCCCCCTGTCTGGGAGTGTCTATGGTGCCCCCCCTACCTGGAAGAGTCTAAGTGCGGAAGAGTCTAAGTGAAGGTCCAACCTGTTTGGGGAGGGGGCAGACATTATTTTCAATGATCAGATTTGTGTGCAAAACGTGAGGACTATTTCATTTTGTGGAAGAGATTATTTCCCTCCACCACCCCTCCCCCTCCTCAATATCAAATAGTCGGCCCTTATTTTAAGGTCGCCATACAAACAGTTCACTATGTAGCGATCCATGTCCAAATTTATTTAGCTTTTATAAGAATGTGACGTCCACATTTAGTTTTGAATACCATAAGCATGATAAATATTACATCTGTTTCTCTGTTCAGTGACCCGTGTCCACTCATACAGATGGATGCATCTGTTGAAAATAGCTGTCGCGTGACCAAAACTGGTTGTGTGTGTGACATATTTGTGTGAGTGCACGACTAGTGTGGCAAGTGTTCTAATTATAGGCCATGCTGTCAGTGTTGGGTGTTGCATCATGCAGTGTGCAGCAGAGTGCGCGCATACTCACTGATGTATGCTCAAGTTCAAGGAAACTAATCGTATCACAGGTGTTAATTAGGATTTGAAATTAATTGTTATTTTCCACAAAGATGAGTTGCAACAGAGTTGCCCTCTACATAGTGTTGAAAGTGGTAGTCCACAAGGAAATTTCACTGATCCTTCCTGACTTCTACTGATTTTGATCCCTGTTGATAAATGACTTCATAACCAAATAGTGTAACGATATGTCAGTACAATATTGTACATGTTGTATCACAATACAAGGCCCACAGTACAATACATTGATTTAAAACCCCTGTTCATGTATCACAATTCTTATTATATTCTAAGTTATATTGATGTAAAAACACTTGAATAAGAACAGAAACTTTTCAACACCCCGCTTAAACAGGTTCTCTAGGATTCCTGGTTGGCTATAAACAGCATAGCATTCACAGTGCCATCTAGCCTATATCTTTCTGTCCTACAATATCCCATCTTTGATCTCTGAAATTTAAAACAAATGATTCAGGGTTGTGATTCACCCTCAACAAGAAATAATATCAACTTATGAAATAGAAGTTTTGTATTGGGATACGAATCGTATCACACCCACAGTGTTTGGATATGTATTGTATCGTGACCCCACTGTATCGTTACATTTCTATAACTAAGCATGCTAAACATAAATAGTAGTGAGGAATTTGACAAATTTACAGATTGACCTTAATCATCTTCCTAAGCTTCTTCCTGTGAACAGTGAGTGAGTGAGTGAGTAAGTATGGTTTTACACTGCTTTTAGCAATATTCCACCAAAATCACAGTGGGGGACACCAGATATGGACTTCACACATTGTACCCATGTTGGGAGTCAAACCAGGGTCTTTGGCGTGATGAAAGCTTTAATCACTGGGTTAACCCACCGTCCCTACTGCTGTGAACAGCAGACCACTTGCCAACATAGACCTAAGACAATTAGATGCTTTTAATGGTTTTTTGGGGGGTTACAAAGAAAGTCAAATTTCAAGCTGTTCTTTCCTTGTCAAACAACTGTATATGCCTATTTAATTGGGAATGAAAATAACTATTATCCAGTGAAAATATTATTAGGAAGAATTGAAAATTTTGAATTTATCAAGAAAGCCTATGAAGTCTTATCTCCCAACCAACCGAGGGACAGATGACATTATCACATTTACCCAGGCATTAGTTGGTTGGTTGGTTTGTTGTTTAACTCTGCACTCAGCCATGTGACGGCGGTCTGTAAATAATAGAGTCTGGAGCATACAATCCAGTGATTAATATCATGAGCATCGATTCACGCAATTGGGATCGATGACATGCATAAACCAAGTCATCGAGTCTAACCACCCTATCCTGTTCGTCCTACCTATCTTTTTTTGTCTGGCATAATACTCAACCTATGTTTTTCCCTCTGTATGCAACCGCCTCTGTGGTTTAGTGGTAGAGCGTCTGCCCAGAGAGTGAAAGGTCCGGGGTTCGATTCCCTGCTGCGTCACACCTAAAGACGTTAGAAGTTGGTATTTGTTGTTACCCTGCCTGGCACACGGCATTAAGGGGCTAAAACAAGGAGTGGTCAGCTCCATCTTCCCGAGGCAAGTGAGTTAATTGACTTTAAAAGTCCAGGTTCCACCCTTGCCGAACTAGGCTGGAATTCCTGGGCTCGATTGTAGCCCCACTAGTGGTTATTACAAGTTATGTCCCTTCTAAACCTCTCCTATGGACCAGTCAGATTCCACCTCTCGTATCACTTGCATTTGCACTTGCAAAATGGCGGCGCCCAGTCAAAATGATCTGATCGATAATCTAGATCAGTATTGTGATAAAACGGGTCTTTCATCCCAAAGTGCATCAAATCACGTGTGCACCTTGATAAAAAACATGAAAAGATTTGAAAAATAACTGTTGACACCAAGTTAGCGGTGCACATGCTTTGCAAATCCTTCAATTGACTGAAATCTGCATGACAGTTTACCAGATTTCGATTTTGTTGTGCGATTTTGATTGGACTATGCATAGACTTGTTAGTACAGCCAAAATGTAACTCCATAATACCAGCCTAGTTCGGCAAGGGTGGAAACTGGACTTTTATAGTTAGTTAACTCCCTTGCCTCGGGAAGATGGGTCAGCTCAGAGTCAGTATACTGTGTGTGAGTTGGGTATTCATGTTAAAACTGTGGCATGGTATCTCAGTGGGCTGGCATTTTAAAATCGGCATTAGTTCGGTCAAGTACAAGCAGCCACACATGTGCATGCACGTCACTATATAAGTGGAATAACCTTTGACACAAGGTTAAACCCAAATTCATCTCACCTCCTTTGTTTTGTTAATTTTATGATCTGAGTAGTGTGCATCCCCTTCCTATTCCAAAATCCTCTGGTCCGCTGAAGATCCTTTGTAGAATAGGTCTTCAGCAACCCATGCTTGTCGTAAAAGGCAACTATGCAACTAACAGGATCGCTTGGTCAGGCTCCCTGATGCATGTCATCAATCCCTATGCTCGATGTTCATGATGTCAATCACAGGATTGTCTGATCCAGACTTGATTATTTACAGACCGCCGTCATATAGCTGGAATATTGCTGAGTGCAGTGTTAAACAACAAACAAACAAAACAAGAACAAAGTCATGAGCTATCCTTTTGCAATGATTTTCAAATTAATATTTTTCTTTCCAGGTTTTCATTCTATGATGGTCCGCCATTTGCCACAGGGCTGCCACATTATGGCCACATCCTGGCTGGGACCATCAAGGATGTTGCCACGCGGTGGGCGCATCAGAGCGGCTTCCATGTTGAGAGGCGGTTTGGCTGGGATTGCCACGGACTGCCAGTGGTAGGTGGACTAGGGCAGATACAACTTATCTTGAAACCTGTACCAGCCTTAATACTGATAACATATAATGACATCTTCCAAAAATACTAACATTCTGCTAGCCCTCAGTGTCCTTAACAATAGACCAACCGACTCGGGCTAGGAGGCTTGTGCCAGTTCTTTTCCCTGTATGGGTTACAGGACAGAAATAACTGAAAGGTTTACAAGGCAGAATAGATCCCTCGTATACTATGCTTGTTGTAAGGGATGACTGAATTGGATTGGGTGGCAAGTGACTTGGATGATTGTGTGTCATTGTACCCAGACAGGGTGAGACTTTTCTCATAACATCAACAACTAGTTTTCAGTGCTCCGGATAGATGCGACCACCTCCTGGTCTAGTTGTAGAGCGTCTGCCCGGAGAGCGGAAGGTCCGGGGTTGGATCCCCAGCTGCGTAATACTAAAAGATGTTAAAAGATGGTACTTGATGTTACCCTGTCTGGTGCTGGGCATAAAGGGGCTAAAACAAGGACTGGTCGGCTTGGAGTCTTTAGGCAGTGTCTTAGTGGGGTATTCATGTTAAACTTCGGCATGATAACTCAGTGGGTTAGCAGCATGAAATTGGCATTAGGCTGGACAAGTGCACGCAAGCCTGCACGCACGCATACACGTCGCTATATAAGTGAAGTAATCATGGACGTGTGTTAAACACCATTTCACCTCACCTCATTGTAGGAGTATGAGATTGACAAGACTCTGGGCATCAAGGGCCCCGAGGACGTGGCAAAGATGGGGATTGAGGCCTACAACACTGAGTGCCGCAAGATCGTCATGAGATACTCCAACGAATGGGAGGTAAGTTAAGTCGGGCAGTGTGGGGGCCAGGGGAATTTGTCAACTTCTGATGACTCCTGTTAGTTATGGTCACATTTCCTCAGACAGCCATAGAACATTGTTTAAGGTATTGCTTCCTCTTTCAGACCATTGTGACCCGTCTTGGGCGCTGGATTGACTTCCAGAACGACTACAAGACAATGTACCCCTGGTTCATGGAGACTATCTGGTGGGTGTTCCAGCAGCTCTACAACAAGGGGCTGGTCTACCAGGGCTATAAGGTGAGCTAAATATCACTTGGTCATGATGTGAACTTTAACATCACATGATATATTTGTCTGCGGAACATTTTATGTTGCAAAACTGTGGTGAGCCACTCTCTGTATGTTTATCTCCAGATTAACCACATACTAATGATTCAATGATTTATGAACTGTAAAGGATAAATGAAAAAAAAACAACTCTCACTTTACCATACTTTCCAGCTTCAAAAATAACCAAAAAAAGTAACTAAAGTCACTCGCTTAGCATGGAGTGTCTCGGTACCTGAGTGTAGGGGTGAAATAATACATTAGTGCACGGTGAGTTTTTGTGTGATAAAATGATACACGTTTTATTTTTGTATTGAAACAAGATGAAACACTTTCTGAAATAAATTACTTACTACTCGTTGAATGACCACCTGTGTTTTTGTCAGTCAAGTATCTCAAAATATGTTGTGAGTATCGTTTTAAGTTCACTACTAAACATTGCAGTCTAAAGCTCACTTTTCCTTTTGAACCTGCTCTGAAATATTTATTGCCAAGAAGTTTCCATGCAATTTAATGTAAATGTACGTATCATGATACGTGTCATATCGTGACTTATGTAAAGAGATATATGTCTATCATGACTTTGTTGTCCTGTTCACCCCTACCCGAGTGTGGAAATATAGGTTCACTGGCAGACATTAGTCGTGCCTAGTTGATGTTATTCCTTCCTGACCATGCTGACTGGGTGCTGAAGCCCAGTGTCCACTGAACTCTGACCTGCTTGTTCTCCAGGTGATGCCGTACTCTACAGCCTGCAACACACCCCTGTCAAACTTTGAGTCGGGTCAGAACTATAAGGAGGTCACAGACCCCGCAGGTGGGTTCTCATGTGATTGCAACTCATGCCGATGCACTGGACACAATTTCATAAAATCAGATCAACTCTAGGGGTGGATATATGTTAAACCCTCCATAGGAGATTACTTCAGGTGAACTTTCTTGTCAGTGTCAAGGCTTCTAAATTCTTGGTTTTAGTGACTGAATCATTGAAAGCAGCATATCTGATTTCTGTATCTAAAAAATGAACATAAACTAGCAGTTCTGAATGGAAATAAGAAAATGCAATGTTAAGATATTGTTATGGTTATTTCATACTCCCTGTCGGTTCCGAGTGCCATGGCACCTACATCCCAAAATGGGTACTATTGAGGGAATATATTTGTTCTGTGTGGGTTTTCTTGTGTCAAGTTCAAATTAGGGTGGTAAAGACATGAAACGAAATCGTTTTAGAAAGATGACATTTGGTTGTCCACCCGATCCTGTTAGTCGCCTCTTACGACAAGCATAGTCACCTCCTACGACAAAGCATGAGTTGCAGAAGACCTATTCTAACCCAGGTCTTCACGGGTTGACATAGTATCACTGATACAAATCCAGCATCACTGTTATCCTGGCTTCTCTTTCAGTCTACATTAGTTTCCCACTGGAAGAGTCTCCTGATGTGTCCATCATCGCCTGGACAACCACACCATGGACGTTGCCTAGCAACCTGGCTTGCTGTGTCAACGGAGACCTTGACTATGTCAAAGTTAAAGGTCAGTGAGCCCTTTAAACATGTTAAATATATGTTGGTACTCTTTCTTATCTTATCCTGTTTGTAGATGTTATAAGAACTCCTTACAGAAATATTTTAAGTCTGCCAGTCTGTCTGTACCTGAAAGTATTCATATCAATGTGTCAACTTCCGGGTTGGCTTAAATACAACCAATGAAACACCTAGCCTAAAGTGTTGAAGACCTGAAACTTTAATGGACTAAGTACTGTTTGTTTGTTGTTTAACACCACACTCAGAAATATTCCAGCTATATGACGTCAGTCTGTAAATAATCAAATCTGGACCATCAATCCAGTGATTGATATCATGAGCATCGATCCACACAATTGGGATACCATGACATGCATCAACCATGTCAGCGTTCCGGTATTTTATGTGCCGCGGATCCAATGAACTGGTATATTTATAACTCAACGGAATCACTAGACAACTTCTTGCCCCTTCATCAGATGAATACATAGATGATGAATGGGATATTTATTGTACAAACTGACATATACTCAATTAAAGTTTTAAAACACACCAAATAATAGTTGTGTACCAAGGATGTTTAAGTGTGATTTTTCCCAATGATAGATTTGATTCTTTGCCAAACACCTTGAAGAATTGAGGACTTCATGTGCTGGTTGTGAAAATCAATCTTGTTTGAAAACTTGTGGTGTTCATAATGCTATTTAGGTCTTACAACTGATATACAGTTTGCTGGATTGAAAATAATTGAAAGGCTGGCTAATAACCCAACTACAAAAGCCTTGAAAATGACATGATGAAAGCCTTAAAAATACTTGAAAAGGCCTTGAATTTTATCAATGTTATTTTCCATGTCTGTATGAACCTTGGACTATTGTTAGTCTATAATGTGTAACCCACGTACATTCGTTGAATATCTAAATATTTCAATAGAAGTGGATGTTTTAACATAAATAATATTCATTGGCATTTATTATGAAGTTGTAATTATTGCTGGTGTTCTCTTCTGCTGACAAAGGGGCGGTCGGGTAGCCAAGTGGTTAAAGTGTTCGCTCGTCACTCCAATGACCCGGGTTCGATTCCCAACATGGGTACAATGTGTAAAGCCCATTTCTGGTGTCCCCCGCCGTGATATTGCTGGAATATTGCTAAAAGTGGCGTAAAACCATACTCACTCACTCACTTCAGCTGACAAGTCTTTGGTTTTGTTTTTAACCGGTAGCGTTTAACAGATGTTTCTCTCCCCAGACAAGAGTTCCGGGAAGGTGTACATCATGATGGAGGCTAGACTGGTGGCTCTGTTCAAGTCGGAGGAGGAGTACACCATAGTAGAGAAGTAAGAAGCATGTCAACATCCACTGTCTGTGTTAGTGTATGATTGGAATGAAGTTGTTTCCAACTGATTACATCTGATTGCATCTGAGATGAAGACACACATCTTGATTTTCTTACAGGTTCAAGGGCAAGACTTTGGAAGGAAAGAAATACAAGCCACTGTTTCCATACTTCGAGAGTGTAAGTAGTTACTCTGAGAACGGTAGATTGACAAACATATTAAATACTCATTGGTTAAGTTCCACATGTCAAGGTATAGTATTAGTAGAGAAAACAGTGATTTGGGGAGCAGTGTTTGAAATTTTTAGTTTTAAGAAATTGAAAAGTATACCATGGAGCATAATTTTTATACATAATTAGAAGTATGATTTGAGTGTTTTGTTGATGTTGTTTCAGATGGGTAAGACAAATGGAGCCTTCCGAGTTCTTCTAGGCAGTTATGTCACAGCAGAGAGCGGTACCGGCGTCGTCCATCAGGCGCCGTACTTTGGTGAAGTATGTAGGAGTTAACATGGTTACTTATATTCGTGTGTGAACAATTCATTTACATAACATTGTGTTTGATTCGCTGGCACAACATGCATTGTAGGACACCGCCTCACAACACCTCAGTTATTCTGTTAAACAAAAAGGTTTAAATTCTGATATTTTGATAACGTTAACAGAACACTTCTCACACACAAAAATAAACATATAATAAAAATTAGTTATAAGACTCATTGCCTGAAGACCAAGTGGGATTTTTGTTCCATTACCCTGGTCAGCATGAAGAGATGTTACTTGACTATGACCTTGAACCTTGTGAATAACCTTGACCTTGTATCGTTTTCCAGGACGATTACCAGACATGTCTGAAGTACAAGATCATCAGCAAGGACATGAAGATGGTGTGTCCCATTGACGCCAGTGGCAAGTTCACAGAGGAGGTCACACACTTCAAGGGCATGTACTTCAAGGTCAGTGGGGTCAAGGACAAAGGGTGGTGGGGCAACCTGCTGTTTAAGGTTTCATTCCTACATGCATGCCATGTGTGGAGCCCATTCTAGCTTGAGAGCTCCTTGCTGTCACATGGCTGGAATATTGCTGAAAGTGGTATGCACTGTGTTCCTCCATCACCCATGGACACGCACAGCCATGTTATGTTAAAGTAACGCATGTCCCTTTTCAGTTTGTTTCTTTCTTTGAATGTTTGTTGTTGAATGCCGCACTCAGCAATATTCCAGCTTTATTATGGCAGTCTGCAAATGAACAACTCTGGACCAGACAATCCATTGATTGACATCATGAGCATCAATCAACGCAGTTGGGATCAGATGACATGCATCAACCAAGTCAGCAAGCCTGACCCCCGAATTGCAACAAGCAAAGAAGCCATTTTACGACAGGCATGGGTTGCTGAAGACCTATTCTAACACAGATCTTCATGGGCCTTTTCAGTGAAGTAATGAAATGAGTCCGTGTACTCACAGAGCCTACTCTGCAAGTGAAGTATGTCTGAAACTTCTGTTCTGTGGAAATATTTTGTCATGTTGATGGCTACGAGGCGCATTGCACAAGAAATATTGTTGATGTTATCTGAGAGGTCATTGGTCATTCACCTCTTGCTCGAACCAGATTGTGTCTTGATTCGTTGGTTAATAATAGGGTCTTCTCTCCAAAGATGCCACATGTGTTGACGGATGGAGTAATATTCTGTATACGAACCTGTACAGTATTGATGAAGCATAGCATATTCACACCGCATTAAATTACATCAAACCTGTGTTCACGAACTTTACTTTTGCTATTTTTCTGCTCAAAAGCATTTCAGTATTTCAGTGATAGTTTCTTTCATAGTTTGATACACCTATTGCAATATGATTCTAGAAAAAATAAGCTTATACTGATTGAACATCCAGCTTTCTCACTGTAGGGCATGCAAGATGTTCTACCATGCTTACTGTCAATGATTACCTTGTCAGAACTAATAACCCACTTGAGGATATCCTGTGGTAGATTCAGTTTTAGAACAAAGCCCCAGAAACCTATCTGACATAATAGGAGATTTGATGGATTGGGTGATCAGGTTCAGTGACTTGGTTGATAGAGTACTCCGGCTGTGGAATGCTGCTCATAACGTCAATCACTGGTTTGGCCAATCCAGACTTGATTATTTAATGACTGCTTAAGATTGATGACAAGCAACCAACAAACTTTGTAGATATGTAGTTTGTGATACAGCTACATGTTTCTTGCAGGATGCAGACAAAGAGATCATGAAGAAGCTGAAGGCAGAGGGTCGTCTCGTCCACCAGGGCACGGCCAGGCACAACTACCCCTTCTGCTGGAGGCAAGTCCCCTTCTTTAGTTAGAGAATACTTATTTTGAGATTTTGAGTTTATTTCAATTGGGGAAAAATTTTGATTTATATAAGAGCAAGCGATAAGCATGCAATGGCAGACTGTTATGGACACTAGATTTGACAACCAATGGTCGATGGTGTGATGACACACTCAGAAAGGTCCCAACTAGGAGTATGTCGTCCCTAATCAGGGTTAATAATTCCTTGTGTGCCAACATCTTCCTGAGGCAAGGGAATTAACTGATAAGAAAAGTCCAGTTTCCACCCTTGCCAAAGTAGGCAATATTTTGGGTGGACTAATGAGTCTATGCACAGTTCAATCAAAATCGCGTAATGAAATAGTTCTTTAGATAACAGTTATTGTGTGGTTCCAATAGACTCGTGTCATGACGCCTTGTGTGACTGTTATGTCCCCTCGATTCCTGCAGGTCTGAGACGCCCCTCATGTACAAGGCGGTGCCAAGCTGGTTTATCCGTGTCGAGCAGGCTACCCAGAAACTGCTGGATAACAACCAGAAGACATACTGGTGAGAGTGATGATGATGATTGTGATGGTGATGATATGGACTGAGGCTGCACGGTATTACCGGTATATCGGTAACTGAGGTTCATTCTTTCCACGATACGTATCACTATATCATTTTTTAATGCTCGGATATGGGGTGATTTCAATTAGGGCTTTTTATCATGTATTTAGTGTTACAAACGACCGCCTCCGTGGTCTAGTGGCAGAGCGTCCGCCTGGAGAGCGGAAGGTCCGGGGTTCTATCCCCGGCCGCGTCATACAAAAAGACGTTAAAAGATGGTACTTGTTGTTACCCTGTCTGGCGCTCAGCATTAAGGGGTTAAAACAAGGACTTGTCGGCTCGGTCAGTATACTGTGTGAGTATACAGTGGGCTAGCACTATAAATGGGCATCAGTCCGGTACAAACACACAGACACACACACAGACACACACACAGACACAGACACACAGACACACACACACACACACACACACACACACACACACACACACACACACACACACACACACACACACACACACACACACACACACACACACACACACACCATGTAAGTGCAATAATCTTGGACGCGACGTTAAAGCCAATTTCACCTCACCTAATGTTACAAACTTCCCAAATACCTTCGAAATGTTTCCATATTTTCAAAATTCCAAAATGCAAGTTCGCGAAGATACAGATTGATTCTCAGTGTCCTCGTGTCAGTTTTTCAAAATGTATAAAGACAAAGTGTGGAAGCACTTTGGCCTAACTCAAACGGATGGCAAAATTGATGAACCAAATATTTCATTCTGTCGGAAGTGAGCTTCTAAATTTAAAATTAACAATTATACAAGATATCGTGATACGTATCGCAATACAGCCTTGAGCATTGCAAAATATTGTGATACACTTTTAACCTACTATACCCATCCCTGATATTGGACAGACCAATTTTATTTCTTACAGATTCACCTCTTACACTTTTGGGGGAAAATTCTCTCTTAACACATTAAGTGAAGGTT
Organism: Haliotis cracherodii; assembly: GCF_022045235.1. Classification (NCBI taxonomy): domain Eukaryota; kingdom Metazoa; phylum Mollusca; class Gastropoda; order Lepetellida; family Haliotidae; genus Haliotis; species Haliotis cracherodii. Next base: position 50,456,920 of record NW_027266319.1, on the reverse strand, counting down.
ACCTTGGAGGTAAGGGAACGAACATGGTCAAAATGTCAGTGTAACTGTAAATTTTGGTTACTAGACACTAATATTTCCATGACAGAGTTTGAGGGGGAGTGGGAAGGGGAGAAAGGGGTGCTGTGTGATGGCTCAAAACTGACATGTTTGCCTTTCAATTAAGTTCGTCTGGTAGTGATGATTAAAATGGCTGGATGTACTTTTTGTTTGGTTGGTTGGTTGGTTTGTTGTTTAACAACGCATTCAGCAATATTCCAGCTATATGACGGCAGTCTGTAAATAATCGAGTCTGGACCACACAATTCAGTGATTGATATCATGAGCATCGATCCGCGCAATTGGGATCGATGACATGCATCAACCAAGTCAGCGAGCCTGACCACCCGATCCTGTTAGTCGCCTTTTACGACAAGCATGGCTTGCTGAAGACCTATTCTACCCCGGAATCTTCACGGGGCTCTTTTTGTTTGGAGCTGATTCAACAAAAGATATGCTAAGCATGTAAAATTCATATTCTTTCTTTTTATCACTTTACTTTTTAAAATCATAAAATGCTGAAATTGTCAGTCCGTATTTCGTTTCCGCATAACTTAAAAACTGTGAAAGATTTTTCATCCAAACTTGGTACATGTAATTACCAGGGGCTAAAGCGGTGGCTTTTGCTATCATGGGGGCCATTGTCTGTGTTTTTGTCAGGTTGTGTTGTCAACAGTGTTTCTTATACTGACAGTCTGTTTGTTCAACAGGGTGCCGGACTTTGTAAAGGAGAAGAGATTTGCCAACTGGCTGCGTGATGCGCGAGACTGGGCTGTGTCTCGTAACCGGTACTGGGGCACCCCCATCCCGCTCTGGGTCAGTGAAGATGGAGAAGAGGTAGGTGGACTTTGTCCGCGTCATTTTTCTTAAACTATTCAGGGGATTCATCTCAAACTTATTACATATAATCTGTGTCATATGAAGGGGTGCAGTCCAAAGAAAAAAAATTTATTTTTATTAATTTTCCATTTTTTTATGAATTTTTCAAACCCTAACGTCCGTCTGAAAACTTTGTCCGCACGATTTCTCTTAAACTATTCAGTGGATTCATCTCAAACTTAGTACATATAATCTGTGTCATATGGAGGGGTGCAGTCAAAAGAAAAAAATTCTTTTTATTAATTTTCCATTTTTTTAATGAATATTTCAAACCCTAACCAGGGTTTCCCCTGACGCAGAATTTTTGCGTATATGACTCTCAATTAAGGAAAAATATGTCCAGAAATAAATGACTGCGCCATGACTGACTCAATTTTAAAATATCGATGTTGTGGTTTGCCTGCTTTGGAATAAAAATATTACAACTACTCACCTGAACTGAATTTATAAACATTTTCCGAAGACAATACATGCAAACGTCTTAAAATTTACGTCTAGTTTTTAATTAATCGTCGTTTTTAGAAGTAATATAACTTCGCATAACACCACTGCCACGGGCTAATTTGCATAGCCTGTCACATGACCAGACTTTTCTCTCGTTTTAAAACATACGCTAAAATCAGAACAGCCGGGGGCTTTACATATTGTTTTGCATAATTATATAGGTATGCTACTAAAACTGTGCGACTGTGAGGTACAACACAAAATATATTTATTCATCAAAGTGAACGTAACTCTCACACTCCGTGTGGCTTCGATGACAGCACGTGATGTAAACAAAGGAAAACTACGCAAATGGACATGGTATTTCACGTTTCAGCATATTTTCGCACTAAAAGTTAACCATGACATATGTTTATCTAGATGTGTAGACTCATACAAAATGAAACAAAAGAAAATATTATCATTGTTGCGGTGAATAATGTGATTTGGCGCGGTCAAAGTATGTGGTTAAGCGGAACCTATGGAACGGGGTAAACGGAAGTTGTAAGTATCAGAGGGACACATGTTTTTGCCGAAATTTAGGTAAACATTATTGAATGAAATTTTAAATAAAATTAATAAAATAGATGACAAACATAAGGTCAGATATGCAGAGAACACTTTTTTATATTACCAGATAGTGTAACAACAGGATTAACTTGGGTAATTCAATTCGGATTTGTTATGCTATTTCCAATGACAGATCATGACAGCCTGAAATGAGACTGAAGAAAAGTCTGTGCGTATTATACACGAGAGATATTTTTTTCAGGATTTAATTGCCCATCATTAGGGGTTGGTATTATACACAAGTGTGTATTATACACGAATTAATATGGTATATACGAAATGTAAAGCTTTGGGCATGTTTGTTGTTGCTAATAAACTGTATTCAACCAGGAAATATTATGAGTGTTCACAATTCTTCAGTTCAACTTCACTGTTGATAGATAATACAAGATAACTAGATAAAAGATGTTAATGAGTTCGTGGTATTAAATTATAATCTGACATGAAATGTATTTTAATATCCATCCATGATTAAAAATTATGTCTCACAGTTGAGACTGATGTTATTTATTCATCCTGTATTAGTGTCACTGTAAATTGTTTCATGAGCTGTGAAGTAATGAAAGATTGTGAAAAAATAAAACCAACAAACTTTGTTTTTCATTCATATATCCTTTATTTTTCTGTAGAACAATCAGCTGAGAACATTAATTAGCACTTGTTAACTTAAACTAAAGACATATAATATTTAAAAGATACTTAACTTTAAGCTTAACATTAACAGTGAACACTTTAAATTACATTAATCATACAATAAAACTTTTGACTCTCAAAAAATATTTTTGACTCCCAAAAATTCATTGGCTGAGTCAATGTGACTCTCAGATATTGGAGTCTAGGGGGAACCCTGCCTGACCCTATCCTAGGTATTTAATTTGTAACTACTGACACACTAGGTGGGTCGGGGGTATTAGTGAGCCACGCTCACTTTTGCACTTGTTAATATTTCTGACTGCGGCATTCAACAACATTCACTCAATTGGCAGAGTTTTATCATGGGAACAGTGATAATAAGTGTTATAACCAATATTTGACTTAAGTCTTGTTCTACCATGTTTTATTCAGCGAAATGTGATGGAGTTTTCTTTCGAATATATTACAGCGCTGACAAAGACAAAATGTTTTCTTGTGTGAAGCACACTTGTCATTAATCATCATTATATAGCACATTGTGACATTGTTCCAGATTGTGTGTGTAGGATCTATTGAAGAACTGAAGGAACTCTCGGGTGTGGAACTGAAGGATCTTCACAGAGAAAAGTGAGTTATAGCCCAAAGAAGCTGATTACCTGATCTTAATACATTATTATTATTATTAGGGGCCACGGGTGGCCCAGGCGCATTTTTTTATTTTTTTTATTATTATTATTATTATTATTATTATTATTATTATTATTATTATTATTATTATTATTATTATTTCAGTGTTGATAAGGTGACCATTCCCTCCAAGATGGGTAAGGGAGTGTTGCGCCGTGTCAGTGAGGTGTTTGACTGCTGGTTTGAGAGTGGCAGCATGCCCTATGCACAGGCTCACTTCCCATTCGAACACAAGAAGGAGTTTGAAGAGAGCTTCCCTGCTGACTTCATCGCAGAGGGAGTGGACCAGACCCGTGGATGGTAGGTTAGATATTGCACCATGATCAGAAATCTAATACCCTTTCATAGGCCTTGAACTTGGCAATCTGACTTTGAAAAGACCTTGAACTTGGCAATCTGGCTTTGTAAAGACCTTGAATTTGGCAGTCTGGCTATGAACAGCCCTTGAATTTGGCAGTCTAGCTTAAAAAATTGTTAAACTTGAATGTCTTGAAAAGCCCTTGCGCTTGTAAAGTGTGATAATTGCTTTGAAAAGCTCTTAAACATGTTTAAAAGGCCTTTGCTTTGGTGGCTCAAGTTCTGTATGAACCATTCAGGTTCGAAAGGAGACCTATGTCTCCTATGTTTTCTATTTATCTGTATGAAGACTTAAGTGTTCTGTATGAAGACTTTAGTTTTCTGTATGAAGACGTTAGTGTTCTGTATGAGGACTGTAGGGTTCTGTATGAAGACTAGTGTTCTGTATGAAGACTGTAATGTTCTGTATGAAGACTTTAGTGTTCTGTATGAAGACTAGTTCAATTCTTTATTCATGTACATGTGTAGGCCTGCGGCCCATGGTACAATATTTGGTCCATCATTAACATTTATAGGCTTAGTGTTTGGAGTCTAACATTCATAGCATGGTATATAAAAGTTGCAACATTTCTAATTACAGTTTCATTGTTTACCGCCATAAGCATATTGAATTTAGCAAGAGTAGGATGTACAAAATACTTCTGTGGTAAATACTGAAGACGAAGTTCATCATAAGCATTACAAATTAATAAAAAATGATATTCATTCTCGACATATCTTTGGTTGCAACTATTGCACAATCTCTGCTCTCGTGGAGTATTAACGTATCTACCAGTCTCAATGTGGAGAGTGTGGGAGCTACAGCGAAACTGGGCTAGTGCAACACGAAATTTGTTGATAGTGATAGCAGACAATTACAACTCTAGACTCAATGAATTTTTGAAAAGTGTATAATGGAACATTTTAGAACTATTTGCTAAAGACCAATGCCAGTCCTGTTCGTAAGCAAATTTTAACCGATCTTCACATTCGGAAATAAATGATTCGGGGCAAATAACATATTGGTTCTCCCATATATATCCAAATCCAAGGCTGTATAAAAGAGTTTTGACTTTTGTAGCCCAATTAGTTTTACCATGTGTGGCTAGCTGAAATAACATATCATAATTTTTTTTAGGATATCGTGAATTTTGGAGGGACATAAGTTTACACCAATATTTTATACAGCGTTTATAAGTAGAAATGTACAGTGGGTATCTTCCACACTCTCCTCGCACAACATGATTGGGAGTAGACGTTTTAACACCTGGCAGACGTTTACAAGCAATTACATGGATACTTTCTATTTCTTTGCAGTTTTCAAAACTCCACATTTCAGCCCCATATAACATAATTGGAGCAATTTTAGTATCGAATATTTTAAAAAAGTGGAATAGGTTTAAGTGATGAAAGGGATTTTAGAACCGAGAACAATACCCGTTTAGCCTGTAATGAAGCATTGTAAGTATGTTTCGACCATGATAAATTCTTTGAAAATACAACTCCCAAATGAAGTATGAAGACTAGTGTTCTGTATGAAGACTTTAGTAAACTGTATGAAGACTAGTGTTCTGGATGAAGACTGTAGTGTTCTGGGGGCACGGGTTGCCCAGTCGTCTAAGGCGCCGCGATTCGCTGTGCAGAGTTGCGTCCCTTGGGCACGCCAGAAACCTATGATTGTAGGTTCGAATCCTGGTTCGCCACGATTATGTTTCTAGGTTTGTCAGCACCATACCCGTGCTCGTGGGTTTCATCGAAGTGGTAAACGTCTGAGACCTGCATCACTTTGGGCTTTCCTCCCACATTAAGCTGACACCCCGCGATATAGCCGGAATACTGTTAAAAGTGGCGTTAAACCCAACTCACTCACTCACTCCCTGTAGTGTTCTGTATGAAGACTAGTGTTCTGTATGAATACTAGTGTTTTGTATGAAGACTTTAGTGTTGCGTATGAAGACTGTAGTGTTCTGTATGAAGACTGTCGTGCTCTGTATGAATACTAGTGTTCTGTATGAAGACGTTAGTGCTCTGTATAAATAGTAGTGTTCTGTATGAAGACTAGTGTTCTGTATGAAGACTGTAGTGTTCTGTATGAAGACTTAAGTGTTCTACATGAAGACTTTAATGCTCTGTAAGAATACTAGTGTTCTGTATGAAGACTCTAGTGTTCTGTATGAAGACTTTAGTGTTCTGTATGAAGACTGTAGTGTTGTGTATGAAGACTGTTGTGTTCTGTATGAATACTAGTGTTCTGTATGAAGACTGTAGTGTTGTGTATGAAGACTGTAGTGTTGTTTATGAAGACTGTTGTGTTGTGTATGAAGACTGTTGTGCTCTGTATGGATACTAGTGTTCTGTATGAAGACTGTAGTGTTGTGTATGAAGACTGTAGTGCTCTGTATGGATAATAGTGTTCTGTATGAAGACTATAGTGTTCTGTATGAAGACTGTAGTGTTCTGTATGAATACTTTAGTGTTCTGTATGAAGACTGTTGTGCTCTGTATGAATACTAGTGTTCTATATGAAGACTGTAGTGCTCTGTTTGAAGACTGTAGTGTTCTGTTTGAAGACTGTAGTGTTCTGTATGAAGACTGTAGTGTTCTGTATGGATACTAGTGTTCTGTATGAAGACTGTAGTGTTCTGCCCCAGGTTCTACACACTGCTGGTACTGTCCACACTGCTGTTTGGGAAGCCGCCCTTCAAGAATCTGGTTGTCAACGGACTGGTTCTGGCAGAGTAAGTTGTAAAATTATCAACACCTCAAATGGCAAGTAAACTGGAATCTTTGTTGTCCATAGCGGAATTTAGTTGTCTGGGGCCACCGAACCAGCATGAATTTCCAGTTTTAATTGTGTTTTTATAACCATGATGTCTATATCACAGAGATGGACAGAAGATGAGCAAGAGAAAGAAGAACTACCCCGACCCCATAGAGATCGTCAAGAAGTTTGGTGCAGATGCACTCAGGTCGGTTGAACTGATGGACGTGTCGTGGTTGGCAAAGCAACAATTTTTAAAACAAGGGCTCTTGGTGATCTTGGTGCAAAGAAGCAGGGTTGAAGTATTACACTTGAAGTAGCACTAAGATGTCTTTGTAGAATTGCTCCTAGTCATATATTATAAAGGTAGTCCGATTTGAAAGAATCTGGGATGGGAGGGTTTTACTTGATTATATTATTGATTAAAGTTGTTTTTTATTTGTAACAAACTACTAATGCCATTAGATAAATCAGGCAGGGTATTTAGTGCTGATCACACAAACTGGTCTACATTGGAGTGGGTTCTTGACACTGATGGATACAGAATCACATGACTTGGCATTGCAATTATTTCAGACTGTACCTGATCAACTCCCCGTCTGTGAGGGCCGAGAACCTGCGCTTCAAGGAGTCTGGTGTGAGGGATGTCCTCAAGGATGTCTTCCTGCCCTGGTACAATGCCTACCGATTCCTCATGCAGAACATAGACCGGCTGGAGAGGGTATGGCTTGTGGCAGTAGTTTCTTCAATTGAAAACTTTTTCTTAAAATCAGATCTTTTGCTAGATTTGATACCCTTGTCCATTAACGTCAGTCAAAGCGTCCATAGGAATGCATGTAAGGTGAACTCTCTATCCTGCCAATCAGCATTCTAAGTTCTTGGTACAGGTGAGTGAAAAGGAATGTAAACAGGTAGTTCCGAATGGAGACTAATAATGACCACACTGTGTTGTGGTTCTTTTACTTCCTGTCGTATCTACACCCAAAAGTGTGTACAATCTGGAACAAAATTGTATATTGTTGGAGAGGAATGAGTTGGTGAAGCAGTGAAGCTGAATTATTTAAGAATGCTGGTATGTGATTGGTTCAAAACCAGCCCAGCCTTCATTTTGACATTTTGGTGATTTTCGTGATAAGAGTTCGCTTAGTTTTCACCCAGTGTGAGCTCCTATAGAGCTTGAGGTGTCGAGATCTTGAGCGAGCAATGGAGTCAGTAAAATATCTGACTTTTAAAGGTTGACGTTTGGCATTGTGCATATGTGAACCTGATATATACAATGGGATGTAGATATTTCTTGTGTTTTCGTGTTTGAGATAATTTTCAAAATAATGGATCTGAATTATGGGTCATTATGATCCACTGCGCTTGTGGTCATTGGTTTTGCAAAAGTTTTCAAGCATGTAGAAGCTGGGTCACTTTCGTCCTTTCTTTGACATTAAACTGTCACACTGTGTTATCACATGTTAAACACTCTTCATATTGGTGTAATAGATCAATCAATATAGGTTCACATGTCAAATGTTCTTGTGCTGTTAAGGCTCACATGATCTTGTGTTAAGGTTCTCTTGTCAGGTCACATGTTCCTGTGTTAAGGTTCTCTTGTCAGGTCACATGTTCTTGTGTTACAGGTTCTCTTGTCAGGTCACATGTTCTTGTGTTACAGGTTCTCTTGTCAGGTCACATGTTCCTGTGTTAAGGTTCTCTTGTCAGGTCACATGTTCTTGTGTTACAGGTTCTCTTGTCAGGTCACATGTTCCTGTGTTTGTATGACCTGATATTGCATGTTTCAGGAGGAGGGTGTGACGTACGTGTACAACGAGGACACGGTGAAGGTGTCAGAGAACTACATGGACCGATGGATCCTCTCCTTCACACAGTCCCTCATCACATTCGTCAGGAAGGAGATGGCTCGTGAGTCAACCCCTTCAGAGGGGAACTTTCAGAAAGCGATTCACAACTTAACTTGGACGTAATGGTTTCTGTCCTTGTGTGTACAAGTCTGCAGAAAATCTGCAAGAGGAAAAGAATTAAAATAAAACAGAGAAACAAGTTAAGATAAATGAAACAAATGAATGTCATTTTAGAAGTAAGCAAATTGTGTATCCTATTGCTATGTTGCATATCACACACCGGACAATCTTTTCAGCCTGAATTTTATTCTTCATTAGAGAATATAAATCCATATACATATTAAATGCTAGCTAGACCAGACAGTGATAGATATTTCCCCGATGCTTGTCTCAAGTATTTCCTCGTCATGTCAAGTATCCCCTGGTTAGCCCTGAGTATCTCCTGGTTAGCCCTGAGTATCTCCTCATCATGTCTCAAGTTTCCCCTGGTTAGCCCTGAGTATCTCCTCGTCATGTCTCAAGTATCCCCTGGTTAGCCGTATCTCCTCGTCATGTCTCAAGTATCCCCTGGTTAGCCCTGGGTATCTCCTCGTCATGTCTCAAGTATCCCCTGGCTAGCCCTGAGTATCTCCTCATCATGTCTCAAGTATCCCCTGGTTAGCCCTGGGTATCTCCTCGTCATGTCTCAAGTATCCCCTGGTTAGCCCTGAGTATCTCCTCGTCATGTCTCAAGTATCCCCTGGTTAGCCGTGAGCATCTCCTCGTCATGTCTCAAGTATCCCCTGGTTAGCCCTGAGTATCTCCTCATGTTGCAGTGTACCACCTGTACACGGTGACGCCACGCCTGATCCGGTTTGTTGACCAGTTGACAAACTGGTACGTGAGGATGAACCGAAAGCGGCTGAAGGGTGATGGCGGCGTGGACGACTGTCGCCAGGCCCTGGACTCCTTCTACAGTGTCCTATTTTCCATGACTAAAGTCATGGTAAGTGACTCAGATGTTTCAAATGTTAATTAATTTAGTTTCTTCAGTTATAAGGTGACTGGCTAGGTTTCAACAGGTCACATGCAAGTTGCACACTAAATGCCTTCTCTGGAATGGTAAAGCCTAGCAGATGAAGTGTTTGCTAATGGGTACAATGTGTAAGACCCATTCTTCTACCAGTGTAAAAAACCTGTGAAGATCCGGGGTAGAATAGGTCTCCAGCAACCCATGCTTGCTGTAAAAGGCGACTATGCTTGTCGTAAAGGGCAACTAACGGGATAGGGTGGTCAGGTTCGCTGACTTGATTGATACATGTCATCGATCCCAATTGCGAGGATTGTTGCTCATGATGTCAGTCACTGGATTGTCTGGTCCAGACTTGATTATTTACAGACTGCCATCATATAGCTGGAATATTGCTGAGTCCTGCATTAAACAACAAACAAACAAATAAACCCGTGTAAAACCATATTTGTTGAACTTTTTTCTCTGACACTGTCTGTTAGTTTGTTGATCTTGTTGTAAGACAAGATAAAGCTGCAACAATATTGATTTTTCTCTTATCTGAAATACCCAGGAGAACATGGGTTCCAGTGTAGTCTGCAACAAGTTGAACCTTGTTAACAGTTGGTACAGATGCTAGATTGTCTCCCTTGCAGGCACCGTTCACACCGTTCCTGACTGAGCTGATGTACCAGAATCTCCGCCGCTACCAGCCGCAGTCTCCCACCAGCAAGGAGGACACCCGGAGTGTCCACTTCCTCATGCTGCCTCAACCCAGGTCAGTTGGCAGACAGTTGGCAGGCAGACAGACAGATTGTTCTCAGACAGTTCACAGAGAAAGGTTGACACAGAACTGTTGACAGACAGTTCTCAGACAGTTGACAGACAGTTGACCGACAGTTCTCAGACAGTTGCCAAACAGGCAGACAAACTGAAAGACAGACTGTTGGCAGACAGGCAAAGCTGAGAGACAGGGAGACTGTTTGCAGACTGTTTATAATTTTCTCTCTCTGCAGACAGATTGTGAATGAACTGGTTACTGACTGGTGGCAGGCGTTTTTGCATATCTTTGGAGGAATGTTGCAGATTGTTAGTCTGTGAAACATGTGCCAACAAATTGGCTGACTGTGGACGATTTGCTGATTGTTGACAGACTTTTTTACATTTACAGATTGTTGGCACACAGTTAGCACTGTAATAGCAATTAGTTTGCTGATCATAGATATAGCTGCTAGACAGTTTGCCGAAATTCCGTTACCCAGACCATATCACTGCCTGTTTGGCTCCAAGTAAAGTTACCCCTTCATTGTGGTTTACACACGGCCATATATAGGCCTGTCTGTGCTGCTGCATGGTGCTGAATACATGTCTTCTGTCATGTTGAACAGGGCCACACTGATAGACACAAAGATTGAGAATGCTGTCTCCAGCATGCAGACTGTCATTGAGCTGGGCCGAGTCATCCGAGACAGGAAAACTATGCCAGTGAAGGTGAGGTGTTATTCTCTTTCTGATTAAATCCTCCTTGGGGCACTTATTGCATTTTCCTTGCTCAAGAAAATCTACATGACATAGTTGTAACCATTTTCCTTAATAAAAAATGTTACCACACAAAAAACTTCGTTTTTGTATGATATACGACCACCCTTACGGGGCCTCACCACCAACGGCGCCTCACGCCAGGGGGAGCAACTCTCACCCAAATCACTTTCCTTATGTCATCTGTAAGAGACAGACGTGTTGATTTTTCACACAAGACAAAATAAGAGAAATCTATCGTTCGGCAAGAACCATGGCTGACCAAACTGTATGTATGGTACATTTCTTTCATTGCAAAGGCGTAATACCTCGCATTGTGAAGTTATAGAGTTGTAATTGACGCCACGTGCACGGTACCTTTGAATTCAAATGGCCGTAATGGCGTCCATATTGTAGTTCCACGGGCTGATACATGTAACACCAAGGCCATTAAGAAACGGCTTGGGGTTTTGTTATATCATACAGCATTGGTCTACAATTTTTTTTTCCTTTACAAAACCCAAGGTGGTGTGTTAATTTATAAACTACACTTACCTTTTTTACGGGTTTTACACCTTAGCGCGTAACACGCCCCTTTGGTGTTATAATTATACTACGACATTGGCTATTCGTATCGCGTTACAAATCGCATTCTACATTACGCCTTTGCTTCTAGTTTCACAATTTATGCACGTATCTTTCCAATCTTTATATCGCACTGATACACGTTAATACCCTTCCCGCCCATCTCAGAAATTACGGTCTTGTTTACAAAGACCTTCAAACTGTGTACGGGTTGTTCTAAGACAGGCACGAACGCTGCCTGATATGTCTGGCGGAGGACATTGCCTTTACCCCCCAAAAGAGACAAGTTGACTTGTTCCACTTTAAAGAGGTCTATTAAAGGCGGGGGTAGATATCAGATCTACTAAGACATCCCCCCCTCCCCATCTAAAAAGGGTAAAAAAGCTGCCGAGATTGTCTCCCCCGCTCCCTCTCCGGGGGCCGGGGGAGAAGGCTCGAGGGTCCCCGTAGTAAGCACTGCACCCTCTCCTGCACTGTCTTTGGCAGACTGTTCTGCGTTACTTAAGTCGCCGATGGCGTCGATGATGGAGGAGGTGAAGTCTCGGCTCCGGCAGGAGCTACGGGCTGAGCCTTCCCCGTTGTCGGCGCCGGACGCGGCTTCGAGATCTGTGTTATGCCCGGCGTCGGCCGAGGCAGGCCACTTGATCTCGGGGACGATCCGCGACCGGGCTTCGGCTCCGGCTCGAGGTCGCTCCCCAGCGGAGGGGTGGCGGGCGCCGGCCCGTGCACTACCGACGCACAATTTTCCCTAGCGGAGCCAGACGCCTCTTCCGAGGCCGAGGCTTTCACTAGTGCATTCGTAGCCCGGAGCCAGGGGGGTTCCCTTTGTCTCGGTGACGATCCGAGACCGAGCTTCGGCTCCGGCTCGAGGTCGCTCCCAAGCGTAGTGGTGGCGGGCGCCGGCCCGTACACCACCGACGCACAATTTTCCCTAGCGGAGCCAGACGCCTCTTCCGAGGCCGAGGCTTCCACTAGTGGATACCTAGCCCGGGGCCAGGTTGGTTCCCTTTGTCTCGGGGACGATCCGAGACCGAGCTTCGGCTCCGGCTCGAGGTCGCTCCCAAGCGTAGTGGTGGCGGGCGCCGGCCCGTGCACCACCGACGCACAATTTTCCCTAGCGGAGCCAGACGCCTCTACCGAGGCCGAGGCTTCCACTAGTGGATACCTAGCCCGGTGCCAGGTGGGTTCCCTTGAACCTCCGGCACCTCGGCACCGGGACTCGGCATCGGGCCGGGTCCAGAGGCACGTGCGGGACAGGATTGTCCAGGTACTGCCTCAGGTGGCTGCGCCCATGCCAGAGTCGGAGACACCCAACTTCACTAAGGTCAAGCAGGGCCGGCGGTTGCCCCCCTTTTCCCGTGTGCGGTGCGGAGTTGAAGGCTGCTTACATATGCTTCGAGGAGCAATATAATAATGCATGCCAACAGCTCCGTGTGTCCGTACACTCCGCGTATCTGTCGGCTGTACAGAGGGAGTTAGCGGGAGAGGGGCCGGTCGACTCTTCGGAGTTGGCCGCGCAACTAACGGAAGTTCAGTTATCTTACGCGGGACGCTATTCGTAGCTGTGCCTCGCAGATGATGTGCGCTGTTATGGGCATGCGCAGGCGGTGGATGTCGGTATCTAAATACTCGACTTACACACGCCAAGACCTACTTGCTTAGCCGTATAAGAGGGTGCCACCCTCTTCCCTGGGGCTCAGCAGGTGGTCCGAGAGGCCGCTCAATTGTATACTTCCATCAAAGACTCATAAGGCCATGTTGGAGGTACCAAGCGTTAAAACCGCGTAAGCGGGCCTCTCCAATTGTTCCCTCCTACGCTAACGCACGGGTCAGACGTCCACACCTGCTTGGAAGCCGCCGCTTCCTTCAGGTATAAGGGCGCCGGGAGGAGCAAGAGAGGCACGGGCGGGGCAAGGCAGCTGGTCGAGACCAACAGCTTATTCGCGGGGCTGGGAACGATGAGTTCCCATTAGCGCCCGAAGAGCCCCGGGTGAACCCACAGTCGCAAGTTATCGAACTGCCCACAGCCGGGGTCCACTGCCTCCAGCCGGATGTCCCCGTAGGCGGCCGACTGGCTCTATTCCTGAAGGAATCGGAGACAGTTAGATCACAATCCCTGGACCCCGTCCATTTTAAGGGATGGCCATTTGCCTCGGTGGAAACATCATCCGCCCCTCCCCTTCTCCGGGATAAAGCACACTCCGGTGCCTGCTACCCGAGAGAAGGCGGAATTCCTCCGTGCCGAGGTCGACGCACTTATGAAAGCTGCGATCGAACCGGGTCCCGAGGGACAGGAAAGCGAGGGCTTCTACTCGACTTGTTTCCTAGTCACCAAACAGTGATCTCACCTGTCGAGACAGGAGAATGGCTAACGTCAATAGACTTAAATACGCCTATCTCCACATACCAATACACCCCGAGTTCAAGAAATACCTGAGGTTTTCTTTCGACGGGAGGTGTTATCAGTTCAGGGTTCTACCATTCGGGATCTTCACGGCCCCGAGGGTGTTTACCAAGCTGATGTTGATTCCCGCCCTAGTGGCCAGGTCAAAAGGTCGGTTCTGCCATCCGTACCTCGACGACTGGTTACTAAGAGCTCTATCGCAATCCCTGAGTCAGATAGCTACACAACAAGTGATAGATATTCTGATCACTCTAGGGTGGATGGTCAATCTCAAGAAGTCAGATCTGAGCCCCACTCAGAATCTAGTCTTCCTAGTGGCTAATTTCAACACGGTGAGAGGACGTGTATCTCTGTCACAAGATATCAAGTCCCTTAAGCGCAAGTCACACTGCTCGTACATAGCTCCAGTTACTGGACAACATGGCGGCGACAGTGGATTTGGTCTGGCGGGGCGCTTGAGAATGAGTCCCATTCAACAAGCACTCTGTCGACTTTGGGCGAACTCGGAAGATCTCGAGACTGTGCTCGAGACTCCGTAGTGGCTCATTACACACCTCCAGTGGTGGACCGAGGTCGGGAATCTGTCCCGGGGGCTCCCCCTCGACACTCCCGTTCCGTCTCTCACAGTTCAAACAGACGCGTCACTCTCCGGCTGGGGAGGCGTTCTGAATGATCACACTGCCTCGGGACTATGGTCCCAGCAGGAGATCAAACTGCATATCAATGTGCTAGAACTGAGAGCGGTCAGGTTGGTGTTCCAACGCTTCCCGGGTCTGCTTCGTCGCCAAGTGGTTCGTCTAGAGATGGACAACCAAACGGCGATGACTTACATCCGGAAGCAGGGGGGAACGGCGTCTCCGTCGCTTCAACGAAAGACGTGGCAGTTCCTACAATAGTGCGACTCTCACGATATCAGGGTGCTACCTGTTTATCTCCCGGGGGTGGACAACGTCCGTACGGACGCTCTGTCTCGCCGGATCCTCGCTCCTCACGAGTGGAGGCTCGACCCGGGGATATTCGGAATTTTCTCCCTGTTATACAGGCCGTTACAGGTGGATCTGTTTGCGTCTGTGATGAATCACCAGACACCAACGTTCTGCTCCCGAGTCCACGACCCGAGGTCGGTGGCACCGGACGCCTTCCAGCTAGATTGGACGGACAGAATTCTGTGGGCATTCCCCCCAGTACCTCTGATTTCCAAGGTCCTGTCTCAGCTAAGCACTCAGCCTGTGCGACTAATTGTGCTCCTGGCACCTCTTTAGTCGGCGCAGAGTGGGTTTCAAGTAATACTCAGGTTTCTGGCTCAGCCTCCTGTTATATTACCTTTATGACCGGACCTCCTATCCAAGAACGGGGACCTCCACCCGAATCACAGGATTCAATGGGTGGCTTGGCCACTGTCAGGAATCGCCTCCAGAAGAGCGGTATTCCTGCACGAGTTGCAGACACAATACTGGCTTCGCGGAGAGTACGATAGATAGGCCTGCTATGCGCCCTGGTGTGTCGATAGAGGGATTGCAGATCTTTTTTTCTGCAGATCTCGTATCCGTGCTTGAGTTTCTCCAGTCGCGACTAGATGACGGCCTGGCCGCATCAACAGTCCGGGGGTACTCTACAGCTATCGCAGCTTTTCACGTCACTGTCGACGGGGCACTTCTGGGTGCACACCCATTAGTGCAGCGCTTTTTAGCAGGTGTGGACAGGATCCAACCGCCAGTCCGGCGGATCAGTCCCCCTTGGGACTTGTCAATCATTCTCGATTGGCTGTCCGGTCCTTCCTTTCGGGATCTGTCGTCTCTCTCTCTTCAGCTGTTGAGCTGGGAGACGGCGTTCCTTGTGGTGGTAACATCCGGCAGACGGGTAGGCGACATTCGTGTTATGTCAGCCGATCCCGAAATAACTGTCTTCCATGCGGTCGATAAATATCACCGGGACAGAGTCAGTTTTCGACTACCGGACTCTTACCGTCAAAGGGTCGCACACGCTTCCACGTGAACGGCTCCTATTGAGCTACCTGCTCTTTCACAGCCTTCCTCGTCGGGGACCACTGCAAGACATGCTCATGTCTTGGATGTCCGCACGACTCTTAAGGCCTATGTCAGCAGAAATATTTGTGTCCGTAAGGATAACCAACTATTTTGCTGTTACGGCGGTAGGAAGGTTGGCTCACCTGCGAGTAAACAATCTATCTCGAGGTGGATAGTTTCAACCATTTGTACAGCTTATACGCTTACAGGCAGGGACCCCCCTACCAGGTTGAAGGCTCATTAGGTTAGAGCAGTGGCTGCGTCAAAAGCGTACGCCGCGGCTCTGCACATTGAGCAGATCTGCTCCGCGGCTATTTGGAGCCAGCCGAGCACGATTCATCAAACCTTACCAACTCGACAAACACTCAAGCGAGCGTCCTCGGTTTGGTCAGTCAGTTCTCCGAACGGGGCAAAGTTCTAATATCTAGCCGATTGAGCATTCGAGATTTTAGACAGTCCTCCGGTTATACTGCTCAGTAATGGTCCGGATTTTATCTTCTGCGGTCGATAAATATCAGTCCTTACTACTCGATAATACTCGTATTTTGCGCACGCGCTCCTTCGATCCACGGGTACCCTCTGGCCTAGCTCAACGCTGGTTATGGTCTCTCGTGATCTACGCCCCTATATCACTTGTTCAAAAAAAGTGTGGGGGTGGGAGGTGTTTCGAGTTCTCAACTTATGACAAGCCGCAAAAACAGGCTTTATCATAATATATGGTCGACCACGCCCTGTCTCTAGCCCCCGCCTTTCGACGGTGGTGCCTCACGATAAGGTTGGTTCCATTTATTGAACTCAATATTTTATTCTGTTGAATAATCAAATACGATGTATTTATTTACGCCTGTTGCTGACGGATGCCACTTCCTAGATTATCTTTGGGAGTCTGTCCTGATGCAATAAGTGCCCCAAGGAGGATTTAATCAGAAAGAGAATTTTACAAACCTGTAGAGGTTATGAATTCTCTGATGAAATCCTCCTTGGGGCACGGCCACCCACCTCCCCACATTCCGTCAGCATTTGACATATGGAAAGTGATTTGGGTGAGAGTTGCTCCCCCTGGCGTGAGGCGCCGTTGGTGGTGAGGCCCCGTAAGGGTGGTTGTATATCATACAAAAACGAAGTTTTTTGTGTGGTAACATTTTTTATTAAGGAAAATGGTTACAACTATGTCATGTAGATTTTCTTGAGCAAGGAAAATGCAATAAGTGCCCCAAGGAGGATTTCATCAGAGAATTCATAACCTCTACAGGTTTGTAAAAGTTTGTGCAAGTCTACTTGTTTGGCCAGGGGAGTGAGTCAGGGCCACATGCACAAAGCAGTTGTAGAGTTGTAGTCTGTAAGTCCAAGTTAAGGAGAGAATCAATCTTTTAGTATCTAGTTTTTGAATAGACCTCAGTACTCAAACATAGGATTGTGTGATGTAGTTGCGACCTGACTGCTAATTGTGACATAAAACAACATTCACTCACACAGTAGTCATGGCTACATGGCTTTGCACAGGTTTGTTCTTAGATGGCCAGGGCGGTTGGGTAACCTAGTGGTTAAAGCATTCGCTTGTCACGCCAAAGACACGGGTTCGATTCCCGAAAAAAACATACTCACTCACTCGCTTATGTTTCAAGGTTTCACCAAAGTAAACGTCCGGGACCTGCATGACTTCAGGCTTTCCTCCCACATTAAGCTGACACACGCCTTGATATAACTGGAAGAATGTTAAAAGCGGCTTTAAACCCAACTAACTCACTCACTGAGATTGTCTGGATTAAGTGTTCTATGGATGATTTGATCTGATTAATCAAGTGTTTTTGTCTGCTACAGTACCCTCTGAAGGAAGTGGTTGCCATCCATCAAGACCCCAGTGCCCTGGAGGACATCAGGTCCTTGGAGAAATACATCGTACAGGTCAGGTTATGTACACTATTCTCCATGAGGACCTGTGTTAGAATGGGTTCCCTGTAGCCTTATCTTGTCTTCAAAGGCAACTCAGTGGATCAGTTGTCAAAGTTGATGATTTGGTCGAATGTGTGTCGGGGCACGGGTGGCCCAGTCGTCAAAGGCGCTGCGATTCGCATCGGTGAAAAACTTTTTCCCTCAGTATCTACCTGATAGGAAAGCCTGCTATCTTTGTATAATTTGCATTATAAGGAGGTTTAAATCAGATGCATTATTTTCATGCAGAGATCTAGGATATATTAGGTTCCTCCCAAGCTATGGCTTTTTGAAGGGGGCACAAGTGGCCCAGTCGTCTAAGGCGCCGCGATTCACTGTGCAGAGTTGCATCCCTTCGGCACGCCAGAAACCTATGATTATTGGTTTGAAACCCGGTTCGCCCCGATTATGTTTCTAGGTTTGATATCTGTGTTTTGTGGCAAGTGTAGACAAACTGAAGAAATCTAAGATAACCAGAGCATACACAACTGAATAACAATTTGCTTTTTGTGTATGTATAGTCACCAACAACAGAAACGTGAACTGCATATTTGTTGGTCAGTTATGAAGAATTACTCATATTCCAGAGGTACTTGATGAGTTTGACGCACAAACGAACATACTGTTATGTTGTGTGAACAGACGCCCATGAAACCATCATGTGACGTCATAGATCCATGACTCGAGATGCACCATTTGTCTTGTGCAGGAAAAGCGTGTAAAGTTTGGAAATCACATGCAGCATATCGTGATAAGAAAAAGACACTCTGTGGTAAAACTTGACTGATTGTTAGTTTTGTCATTAATCTTATACCTTGGACACATCTCTTCTAAAAGTACATACTTCTCTATGTGTTTCCATGGTTCACGTTTCTTTTTGTGGTGAGTATATATATATACTCCATGCCGCTTCACTCAATGTATTACCTAACACCAAAGAGTTTGCATTTTATTGAGTCATGGTAGAATGGAGATAAACCTACTGTGTTTTTGATATCGGACTAGGTTACCTGTATATTTAACTGCGCTAAATTTACCATTTGAAACCTCCTGCTGCATGTTTGGTTCCAAATTCAAACTAGCGCGGTTAGATCTAAAGGTTACTTATTTCTACATTGATTTAAGAGATAATCTCCCATTTGTCAATATCATCCAGGAGTTGAATGTACGGTCCCTGACCACCACAACCAACAAGGAGAAGTATGGCGTCCGTCTGAAGGCCGAGCCTGATCACCGAGTCCTTGGCGCCAGACTCAAGGGAGACTTCAAGAACGTTATGAAGGATATCCAACAGCTGACAGATGCGCAGCTTGTGGCGTTCCAGAAATCAGGGGAGATAACTGTGGGAGGACATGTCCTGGCACGAGAAGATCTGAGAATAATGTATAGCGTTGAGGATAAAGTGGCTGGCAAGAGTGAACAGTATGAAGCTCATTCAGAAGGAGAGGTGAGTTGGTTTCCATGACAATATTCTGCAGCACTGGTAACTGTTTTTGCTTATGTTACTTAAAGGGAGATAACTCTAAGAAAACTTAATTGACTATGTTCATGCACGTCATGGTGTTGTCTGTCTGTTATTTTACTTGCTGTATGTCCATCCTATTTTAGAATAAATTACATTAAGTAATACGTTACCACTGTTGTACCGAGGCTGTTGTCTACCACAGAGATCTCAATTACCTCATGCAGCACGTGCGTAGCCACCTAGCTGCCATGTGACACCCTTCACTCTTGTCTCTTCGCTTGCTCTAGCAAGACGTACAATAAACTGCTCAAGCGTTCCTGTTTCTCCAACCATTCGGTGATATTTATTACTGTTTATTCTCTCTAATAAACTGTGCTTTTACGGGGCGTTTGCTGTAACTACGCTTGGAAATATTTTTCCCACCAAAAGGAAATATTTTTCCCGCCCTTGCGGGGTGTCTCGTATGCACGTTGCGTCTTACGTTCCCCTGTTCTAGTATATCTTGGGGTTTTTACATCACTTATTCCTCTATATGTTATATGTGTATGTTCTATATTCCCATTGCTCGTTTATTTTCTTGTGAAAATACTCGTTTGTGACTATTTGTGGTGCGTGTGTTGTAACCATGTTGTGCTCTTTGTTCATAGTACAAACAAAATGTCTGACATGGATGTTTCGCCATCCTCCAACCCCTCTACCCCCGCAACCAGGAGCTGCGGGGTGTGCCGCAAGCGAGTGCTACCGGCTGTATGTGCAGTCCGTTTCCACCCCTGTGGTGGCCGGATCGTCCGGTCGGGGTCCCCTTGCGGGTACCACCACCACGGCTGCGGCGGATCCCTTGGCAGCCCGTGGGCTGTCCGGGATTCCGTCGCTGCATTACTTGCATAACTTGTGGACTCCAAGCTGGCGGCCTTATCTCAGGATAGGCCGCTGGCTGTTCCGTCCCCGGCCACTTTGGTGGCCGCGGGGTCCACCGGTACGGCGGCGGCTCCCGTGGTCACCGGTCCTTCCCCCGAACCGTTGCTCTCGCTATCGGTTAAGGACCGCGTGGCCATGGTTTATGACCTCTTTGAGGACATGCCCCGGCCGGTACCGCGGGGAATCCACGACTGTGGGTTCCTCCGAGGTATACGATGAGTCTTCCGACATGGCTTTCCCCGCATCAACCTTGCTGCGCGGTATCAAGCCTTCCTTGGAGAACGCCTTCGCGACGGCCTCCGGTCGGGGTCTCCCGTTGCCTCCGACGTCGTGGAGAAAGGGTTTATTCCCGGTACATGACCTTGCCTTTCCCGAGGCTGGTCCTACCGCGGAGGCCCATGTTGAGCGGTTGGGTGTCCGTGCCCCACCGGCTGCTACGGTAACGCAAGCTACCTTGCACCAGCTGGACGCCCTCGCTCGGCACTCCATGTCTCACAGAGACACTTACTTGGCTGCAGCGGCCAGTCTGGTCGAAGGTTCTCCCACGGACCGTGACCAACGCATTTACAACTGCCTGCTCAGTTTAAATGCTTCCCTGGAGTACGTTGCCGAGGACTCTCGGCACACACTTGCACTTGTTGGGTCCCTGCATAGGCGCCTGGGTGCCGCTCCTAACCGGAGCGCGCCCCAGGCTGCTGCGGCCGGTAGGTCTAAGGGGTCGGGTTCTTCTTCCTCTGGGAAGTTGTCCCGCCCTGTGGGCTCCGGTATGGGCAATCAGCTGCCCTTTCGCGGGAAGACGGGGAACTGGGGGAAGCCCAAGTCGTCTAAGGACGGCAAGGGCCCCTCCAGGTGACTCTCATTGGAGGGGTTCGTATGCCGACAGCGCCAACTTCGGTTGGCCCTTAGGTGAACCCGAGTCACTTGGCCCTGGACAGTTGCGCCTGCCACAGCCTGTCAGGGCCCCCTCTCCTTCCCCAGTGGGAGCCAGACTCCAGACTTACTGGGAGAATTGGGAACAAGTGTTCGACGACCCGTGGGTGGTCAACACGATTCGGTACGGCTATCGGCTTGATCTCAAAGTGAATCCGCCGCTCACCGTTGCCCCGTTGGCAGGTTTCGATTCGGAAACCGATCTTCCCATCCTCGCCGATGCCATCGGCAGGTTGGTGGAGAAGGGGCAGTACGGGAGTTAGCTCTACCAGAAATAACACCGGGGTTTTACTTCAGGATATTTCTCGTTCCCAAGTAGGACAGTGCCGAACTCAGAATGATTCACACGTCCGCTCCCTGGCTGTTCACCCAGTTAACCACCCCCATAGTGGGGTTCCTCCACAGGAGGGGTGTCCGGTACTTCGCGTACCTGGACGACTCGCTAGTAGCAAATCGAATGACGGACACCCTGTCACGCCATCTCGTTTTTCACACGTCGGCTCTTGGAGCAATTGGGGTGGATTATCAATCTTCCCAAGAGCGAGTTAACCCCTTCTCTGAACTTACTGTTCATCGGAGGTCGGTTCAACACGGTGTCCCATCGCCTCTCTGTCCCCCCAGACCGGTGGCACAAGATTCAGGCGATGATTGCAAAAGTCTTAGTGGTGCAACAGACAGTTCACTTTTGGGAACAGCTGTTAGGGCTACTTGTATCAGCCCAGGACTGCACCGAATGGGGTCGTCTCCAACTCCGCCCGCTGCAACGGTTTTTAATCCAGTTGTTAGCAACGGAGGTGAACAGTGCAACCGTCGCCCTCCCGGATCGGCTCCGACCGCATCTGGAGTGGTGGACGGTCCCTTACAATGTCTTATCAGGAGTCTCTATGCGGCCCTACCGGGCCACGTTGAACCTGTATACAGACGCCTCTCTAGTGGGCTGGGGCACCCATCTAGAGGGGGTGGTGAGCTCGGGGCTGTGGTGCATAGACGAACTAGGTCTTCACATCAATTGTCTCGAGTTCAAGGCAGTGATCAACGCAGTCAATCACTGGAAGCATCGTCTCGTCGACGCCCGGCTCATGCTTGCGACCGACAACACGACGGTAGTGTCCTATGTGAACAAACTGGGGGGAACCCACAGTCACTCGCTACTCGATCTCACGTTCGAGTTTTACGCTCTGGTGGACAGTGTCCCGTGCCAGATACGCGCCCGTCACATCCCAGGTGTGCGGTACGTACTGGCCGATGCTCTATCGAGGCCTCAGGATCCGAGCCCCACAGAGTGGATGCTGAACCCAGTAGTGTTTCAGTGGCTGTGCGAACGTTTGGGTCGTCCGATGGTCGACCTGTTCGCAACGCGGTTCAACAATCAACTCCCGTTTTTTGTATCACCAGTCCCGGACCCGAGGGCCATCGATCACGATGCTCTCGCGTTAGACTGGACGGGCTTGGACGCTAATGCTTACCCGCCGACAGCGTTGATACCACACATTCTAAGCCGGCTCCGAGGAGTTCGCTGTCAAATGTTACTGATCGCGCCCATGTGGCCGAACAGATTGTGGTACCCCGACTTGCTGACCCAGGTCACGCAGTCGCCACTTCCACTTCCGTCAGCTTCATCCAAACGCAGGGCAGTTCAATCTGCACGCGTGGATGTTGTCACCGAGCGTCTGAGGAGTAAAGGTTTTTCTCGAATGAACGTAGACAAGGGCGTGACCGTCTGTTCATATCGTGTAACCCTAATTGCACGGTTGACATAACTCGCAACTCGATTGCTTTGTGGCTTCGTTCTGTCATCAATCTGGCGTACCGGTCTCGGGGGTTACCGGTAGCGGGGTCAAACCCGCACGAGATCAGGGCGCTAGCGGCAACATTTGCCCTACACTCGAATATCTCTGTTCGCAGAATATTACGAGGTTGTTACTGGCGTTCTAACTCGGTTTTTGCCAATCATTACCTCAAACAGGTCGCTGATGCCGTCGTGGAGAGTGTGCACCGTCTGGGCCCACAGATCGCGGCGCAAGCGGGCACCTAAGGGGTGTGCCCAGCGCAATTCCGAACTCCTCAGGCGTCAGACCTTGCACGGTGGTCAATCTGGGTCGACTCCAATGTTCCCACTGCCGTGGGTACAGGAGTTAGGGTCCCTCAAACCAGCGCACTCACACCACAGGTCAGGGCGGCTTTTTGTGTGCTTTGTCCTTATTTGTATTTTGACAATTATGTATTTAATTGTCTGTCGTGTATCCCAACCTTGTGATGCATGCTTAATGCATACTTTAAGTAGGCTTGCTCTGGGATATACGGTCTGAATGAAATTAATTTCCCTCTTTTCGACTGTTTAACCTGATCTAAGATTAAGCTCACGCGGATACAGTGTTCTCATCCGCTGCGGCGATGAAATACCTATCCAGTGGGGCCGTTTGGAGTCACCAATCGTTTTGGCAATGACGATTGAGCCTTACGGTATGCGCTTGACAGTGCTTTGGTATTCCTATAGGGTAACGCCTAGCTAGGTGCATGCGCATCGAGTGCTTCCGCCTTGGTGTTTACTTCCGCTGGTCGGAAGGAACGCTAGCAGTCAGGATTCGGGTTGTAGGTGCTCCCCACCGCCTACTGTGGTAGTCAGCCTCGGTATAACAGTGGTAACGTATTACTTAATGTAATTTGTAGAATTTTCCTATTCTATAAGTAATACGTTACCACAATATTTTCTGTAGATAGTTTATGTTCTTTGAAAAACATATTCTGTTCAAGTATCTAACAATGCAGGGGGCGGTCGGGTAGCCTAGTGGTTAAAGCGTTCGCTCGTCATGCCGAAGACCCGGGTTCGATTCCCGACATGGGTACAATGTCTGAAGCCCATTTCTGGTGACCCCTGCCGTGATATTGCTGGAATATTGCTAAAAGCGGCGTAAAACCATACTCACTCACTCACTCTAACAATGCAGGGGCGGTATGGTAGCCCGGTGGTTAAAATGTTTGCTCGTCACGCCTAAGACCCGGGTTCAGTTCCCAAGGTGGGTAAAATGTGTGAAGCCCATTTCTGGTGTCTCCTGCCATGATGTTGCTGTAATATTGCTAAAAGCGGCGTAAAACCATTCTCACTCATTCAGCTAACAATGAGTACTCAAAATGCGTAAGACTGGATGCACTTTGATTGTGGACAACATGGTATTTTAGGTGTGAGTGACTGTGTGGATGGGTCTAGATGCCACAATCATCTAAGATGCTGCAGTTTGCTTTGTAGAATTACCTGCCTTGGTCCTGTCAGGATTTTCTGATTGTGGATTTGGACCCCCAAGTTTACTCTTTGATCCTTGCATGGTTGGTCAATACAGTACCCCAAAAAATATATGTCAGCCAAAGTGGTAGACATGTAGTACCAGCCTGACTTTGGACTCCCTGAAATTCTGATCTACGGGTTATTGATGTTGATGTTGATGCTGATGTTGATGTTGATGCTGATGTTGCTTCATGTTTCAGCTCCTTGTGTTGCTGGACGTGAGTCCGGACCAGTCCATGTTGGATGAGGGGGTGGCCAGAGAAGTCATCAACCGTATACAGAAACTCAGGAAGAAGGTGAAGCCTCATACCATACTCTCAATAACTAACTTTCACTCTCAATTTTACTTTTGAGCACTTTATTACAATCTTATGCCCACTTACTTTCAATCTTATTTACTCTCTTTCTTACTCTCTCTTAATTACAATGGTTATTTACGCTCTCTTACTTACAACCTTATTTACGCTTTCTTTCATGCAATACTACTTATGCTTTCTTACTTGCAACTTTTCTTATGCTTTCTTACTTACAATCTTAAATTCGCTTTGTTACTGACAATGTTACTTCGCTTTCTTGCTTACTGTCTTAGTTACGTTTCCTTACGTACAATCTTACTTACGCTTTATTACTTACGCTTTCTTACTTGCAATCTTGCTTACACTTTCTTACTTACACTTTCTTACTTACAATCTTACATACGCTTTCTTACTTACTGTCTTATTTACGCTTCCTTACGTACAATCTTACTTACGCTTTGATATTGCTGGAATATTGATAAAAGTTGCGTAAAACCATATTCTCACTCACTCACTCACTTGCAATCTTATTTATACTTTTTTACTTACAATCTTACCTACGATTTATTACTTACGCTTTCTTACTTACTGTCTTAATTACACTTTATTACTTATGCTTTCTTATGCAATCATACTGACGCTTTCTTACTTGCAATCTTACTTACACTTTCTTACTTACAATATTACTTATGTTTTAATATTTACAACCTTACTTCAATTTTTTATCTATGGTTTCTTACTTTCTGTCTTACTTACTGTCTTAGTTACGCTCCTACTTACAATTTATTACTTACGCCTTTTTACTTACAATGTTACTTACACTTCCTCACCCACAGCCTTCTCTCACAGTCTCACTCCTCACAATCTCATTGTCACTCCTCCCCATGGGGATCCCGGGCTAGAATAGGTTCCTAATATGCTGGTTTAAGAGGTGACTTAGTGAGTCAGTGTGTCATTCTTGCAAGTCTTGACAAATTACAGGCCCCACAGGCCGCCATCATAAAGCTGAACTATTGTTAAGTCTGCCTTAAAACACCAACCAAACAAGAAAAAACAACAGGCCTTCTCACTGTCACACACAACTATGTATGTAAGCTAATCTAGTGTTGAATGATCTCATACTGCTCTCCAGGCAAATCTGGCTCCCCAAGATGAGATCACCGTGTTCTACCAGGCCTCCTCAAACTTGACTCGTATCATCAGCGAGTTCTCCGACTTCATCTTCTCCACCATCAAGCAGCCCCTGGCTATCTACCCTGCCCAGGGAGAACAACTCATCAAGGAGAGCTCGGAGGTAAGGGTCTTGCAGACACCCATTATGTTATTAAACAGCGTCTCAAAGTGTCTGAAATTTCAGGTGTGCCACTCAAGCTCAAGGGTGGATGCAGCATTTTTAAAAGGGAGGGGTCCAAAATATCAAAATCCTCTCTCAGTCAATTTTTCTGCCTCAACATACTACATTTGGTTTTTAAGGGGGCGGTGGGGGGCGGACAACTGGACCCCCCCCTCCACATGAAGCAATTGAGTGTAGGGAACCCTCTTTCGTTATTTGTTATTAGGGTTAGGGCAAGTTTCATGCTTAATTTTGAACATCGGTACACTTGTTAAGCAAATAGGGGATTTACCTTGGCCTGTCTGTTTGGGATTTCTGAGGCTTCTTCTATAAATGTTGGTGTTCCAGTCCGTGCTAATGGCGGTTCCAGTCAGTGAAGTCCAAAACTTTAATGACCACCATCCCAATTTCTACTTTTATTGACTGAGCCAGAATTTCTCTGGCTCATCAGCTAGATATCTAACCTCTTCTGAATGTGAATTTGATGTACTACAGTGCAGTGACACTTTTTAAGAGTATTGGAGCACTATTTTACATCCAATTTTACACCATTGGTTGGTTATATACTGTTTCTCTGTTCATTCCAGATCAAGTCTGACAAGATAGAACTAGCCATCGTAAGACGAGGCACTGCATCAGGAACTCCATCACGCTCCACATCATCACATCTTGCTCCGGCTACTGTCAAGAATGGTGTGAAGCCTAATTGTAGGTTTCTAAATCTGACCCTGTTAGGAGCTGTTGCCCAAGAGGGTTTCACTGGCAGACAAGGCACATTACTGTTGGAGAACCCTGTCGGGAGCTTCCCACTGGCAGCAAAAGACTTGGCAGCTGAGGTAGGCTTGTGTTTGGAAATTGTTAGATTTCACTTGAGGGTTATTTGCTGATCACAATTAGTTGTGTGATTTAATTTGACTTATTTGAGTGGATTCATTTAGAGGCTCATCAGACTATATAAGGGATTTGGGCTTATGGTAGTTTAACTAATGTTTTTCATAGTATGAGTTCTGAGTCCAATGTCTTACAAATATGTTCAACTTGATGGGATGGAACGTTGCTCATCCCTGGTCAAGATTTAATTTTCCACTCACCTGGCTGTGTGTCAGTGAGCTAATTTTGTGGGGAGTTGTCTGTCATCTGTCAGCCATTAATTTTACATTTTCGACATCTCTGAAACTACAAAGGCTTTGAAGCTGAAACTTTGCATGAAGGATCCCAGCTGTTGTGTCTCTGAATTGTGCTCAGTTCTGATCTGATATTAGACATGGCTGCCCGTGGCAGCCATATTGAAATATCATTTTTTAACATCAGTCATTTCTGCATCTATCAATGTGAAGTTTGATATGCATTAAGTAAGCAGTGTGCGTAATAAAATAAAATAAAATACGATGTTTTGGCGTGCGTGTACAAGAATAAGACACCATTAAGCCAAATGTTTCAAATTTATGATCTCTGTCTTTGTGTAAGTATCCAAACTTGTGAAACCTATAGATTCGTTTGGAGAATATATCCTGATGCATATGGTGAAGTGTGACTGTAACGCGAGTTGGTTGGTCACAATGCCCACTTGGAGTGGATGTATATATATAGCAATATGATGTACTATATACAAGCTACTGCTTGTTTACCTTGTCCATGCCAGGAAACACTGTTTGTTTCGTTGTTTGTTTGTTGTCAGTTCACTCCAGCTACATGACATTGGCCTGTAAATAATTGCATCTGTACCAGACAAATCAGTGATTGAAAATATGAGCAACAATCCATACCGTCGGGAAATTTAGTTGTTAGCAGTGGGTGCATCCTCAATAATTAACCCTAATATTATTTTTGTAGTGGAACAAAATATTTTTACTTTTCTCATCCATCAAATCAGGAAATATTAAATAAAATAATTTTCAACAATTGTTTAGTTATTTTTATCCTTTTGGCTCAGAGCCATATACAAAAATGCTTAATATTTCTGATGGCAGTGTTTTAATATCGATGCAATCTTTCATTTTGATACTTGTGACAACAGGCACAAAGAGTGTTTGGCGTTCGGGGACAGAAAGTGAAGGTGTTCGAAGATGCTGCTCGCACAAAACAGTTCTCACCTGATTCCAAGATGGCCGACTACTCCACGCGAACACTTTATATATCTGGTTCATCCAATCAGTCAGGTCCAACACCAGCAGGGGTCACCACACCAGTGTGTCACTTTGCTAATGTTGAGGTCATCAGGTCAAAAGGCAAGGCTGAGAAGGGGACATTACTCTTAGAGAACCCTCGAGGTGATACCCTCTCTGTAGACCAACTTGTAGACCAGGTGAGTTACTTTGTTCATATCCTTTTCATTATCAATATATATCCTTACATTTTTCTATACTTATGTTCTGTCTCATTCCCCATACAATCACATATTTTACACCGATACAATTCCTCTCTGCATGAAAATCTGACATTGCCTCCAAAGGTCATGTCAGTGAAGAGCCAAGAAGCGTTGAGGCTTCTAAATTTTAGGTATGAGTGAGCATATCAATCAGACCATGTCATCTTAATCTGTATCTTGAAAGTGAAGTTAAACAGCCAGTTCTGAATGTTTACAATAAAGGCTGTACAATTATGTTGTGAATATTGTAAACACCCTGTCATTTCTGAGTGTTATAGCACCTACAACCGAACATGAGCACCATCAAATAAAAATGTGTGTACTCGGGGTATTATATTTTTAAAATTTAAATTTTTAAATTGTAGTGGTAAATAAATGAACTTGAATCATGTTGGAAAGCTTTCATTTGTTGGTCTCAAGAACCCACATGTCTTTCATTTAGAATTGGCCGTCAGTTTTTGCGACATCCTTTGAAGGGGTTGTCAGAAGTTCATGCAGATGTATAGAAACAGATCTGATTTTAATTATACTGGTTTTGTACCCGTGAAGATTCCGGGATAGAATAGGTCTTCAGCAACCCATGCTTGCCGTGAAAGGTGACTATGCTTATCGTAAAAGGCGACTAACGGGATCGGGTGGTCAGGTTCGCTGACTTAGTTGAAGCATGTCATCGATCCCAATTGCATGGATCGATGCTCATGATATTAATCACTGGATTGTCTGAGTCAGACTCGATTATTTACAGACTGCCGTAAAGCTGGAATATTGCTCAGTGCGGCGTTAAACAACAAACAAACAAACTACTACATGGCTTGCCAAGTTGTAGTCTGGAAATGTACATGTATTTTGTGAGCTATGCATCTTGGTTACTTGATTAATATTCTTAACATATTCTTTAAAAGTGGCTATTCTGAATTTCTATGTAGGAAAACATCTCTGATGACAAAGTTTATTATGGGTACAGAAAATATTGTTCTGGGTTCCAGGTTAGAGCCGTTTTCGGTGTCAACAGTTCTACTGTGACGGTCAGCAAAACAAGAGACAACAAGGGAGCGTTAACGTCGGCAACAGTGAAAGACGTGCTGAGTCTACACAGTGAAACGCTATACGCCATCATCAGTTAATGTGGACATGGAATCTGTGTAGCAACATACTTACGGATGGGAATTGTTTAGTTTGTTATTTAATTTATGATATTATAACTTAGACAATTACTATCTTTGATTTGCGCCCTTTACAATTTGAAGTTTGATTAATTGCTCATGTGATTTATTTCCTAAATCAACGAACTGGCGCGTCAGACAAACAAATTACTCTTCACCATCATGGAGGTATGTTTGTGTTCTATTCTGGGACAGTATGACAAAGATGTTGGGGGATTCTGGCATAGTGGTTAAGGCACTCGCATGTCAAATAGAAGTACCAGGTTTGATTCCTTACATGGTCACGTTAATTACCTTTTGAAGTGGGAGCCCACCATTTTGCTGAAATAACACTGACAATTAAACAAAACCTCACTCTCATTAAGAGATGTATATCTGAATCAGTGAAGGGTTATGTTTATCAGTTGTTAAAATCATCAAATATCTAGATCAGTAAAAGTTCATCACTCATCACTCATTTGATGGATACTTCCAAACCTGTTCTAGGTTTAATGAATTGTTTGTCAGAAAATAAAATGTCATATTTTCAGAGTGGTTATTATATTATTGAACTTCATCATGTTCATGGGATGTTTTTGTTTGTATATGTTTTGTACATTAAGAGAATTTATTCGTGTACAGCACTTAAGTTTTCAAAGACAAGTAAACTCAATTGACTGATTAAGAACATTCATAGTACAAAAAATGAGAGCAATTGAGATTTAACATTATTTCATTACCAAAGATTAAGCTTTTTTAAAAAAAAGAAGTTTTTGAATGTTAACCATCAAATCCTATTATCTTTAAAAAAGTGTTTTGAGTGAGTGAGTTCGTTTTTATGTCATTTTAGCAATATTCCAGCAATATCAGGGTAGGACACCAGAAATGGGCTTCAAACTTTGGACCCATGTGAGGAATCAAACCCAGACCTTTGTTGTGACAGGTGAACGTGTTAACCACTCCACTACCTCCAAATGATTTGAACAATTAGAAGCGTAATTATAGCTACAGCTCACATTGTCTACTTAAGAATAATGTCTACTTTATAGGATAACTATACTCATACGATAGAGTTTTAAAGCACTAGTTCTATTGTTTGCCGAATTAATATGTGTTATCTTAGTGCTATGTAACATGGGTTATTGTTTGTCTTAGATGCCAGCTTCACAGGAATTTAAGTCAATTAAAAGTGACCCTCTGGATTCTTAAACAAGCAGCGTTAGAAACTGGCACTAGTCCTGTAGTCCTTGCCAAACTGCCCAATAGTTAAGGTTTCATAAGGACTAGTAGAAATTTGCCATTATTAAGGGTTTTGCTATATGTTATCATTATAAAGACTAGTGGACTATTGTTAGTTTCTACCGCTGGACAAGACGAAAATGTATCGTGTAAAATATTGTGCAATATAGACATAAGGGAGTTTTTTTAAAGAAGCTTTTGCAAAGTCGAAGTCATACTGAGAACACAAGATGGTATAATTGTTGATGCATTGAGTTTTTCAATGAAATATGACATGATAGTAGATAGGTTACATTTCTGTGATCACATTTCACTACTTGTGTATTCATATAGAGAGAAGGGTATTTGATCACTGGGTTGAGAAAAAGACATCAAATGCCACTATTTTAATTAGAACTTCTTGAGATCCCTTTTCACTGAACTATAGGTTAAGGTATCACCGAAATGTGTCACTGTAATTCCCTCACAAGTCACTCTCAAAAAAGCGTGATAGAATATGTAGATAATAGAACACTTGTTTGTTGTGTTTGCTGAGAATAGGTCTCACATATCCCGTTCTCGTCATGGGGCAAATGAAATCAAATCAGTTGGACAAACTGTGTGTTACCCTGGCTTGATGGCATGGATCTTTGTCGGATGTTAGTCTGCCTGGCCCAGATTGTTTTTCACAATCAGGTCACACTGAAGGGATATTGACAGTGGCTTAAAACAACATTCACTCACTCCACACTGGAATGTTGATTCCCTGATAATGAAAAGATTACATGCATTTAATGCATTTCGATTTGAATGAATTTAAATATTTCATAGTGGAAAAGATCACTTTACTCAAAAAGTCGTCATTTCAAATAAAATTTCTTTCCCAAAGGTCAAGAAGCAACTTTTTCCCTCAGTATTTACCTGACAGGAAAGCCTGCAATCTTTGTATAATTTGCATTATAAGGAGGTTAAAATCAGATGCATTATTTTCATGCAGAGATCTAGGATAAATTAGGTCCCTCCCAAGCTATTGCTCTTTGCAGGGGGCACAGGTGGCCCAGTCGTCTAAGGCGCTGCGATTCACTGCGCAGAGTTGCATCCTTTGGGCACGCCAGAAACCTATGATTGTGGGTTCGAATCCCGGTTCGCCCTGATTATATTTCTAGGTTTGTCAGCACCATACCCGGGTTTCACCGTAGTGGTTAACATCTGAGACCTGCATCACTTCGGGCTTTCCTCTCACATTAAGCTGACACGCCGTGAGGTAACTGGAATACTGTTAAAAGCAGCGTTAAACTTAACACACTCACTCACTATTGCTCTTTGAAAGAGGTGACTAAATTGGGATCATATATTCTTGCCCTGTGATCATACCCAACAGAGTAGCACAGTGTTCTTAATATTAGCCACCAGTTTGCATGGCCAACACTCAATCATTTATAGGTCAACCAGACGCAGCTGGGAAGTTTTTTACTGCACGTAAAACAAGATCATATACATTTCTGGATAATAGGTTGTTTAGATGTTCATTTAAGGTAGGAGAAACAGTGTACACACCTAAATCTCATGACGTAAATATTATACAGAGACATCGTGAAACAATCAGTGCAGTAATGCATCAATAAGAAAACAATAGATTTGAGATGTCCTGTTTGAATTTCGAGCCCCACATGGGTGCTATGTAAGAAAGTGATAAACGTTTTGAAAAAAATATATGTTGTGTTGTTTCTTATGATTTTGAAGGAGTAGCAAATTGTGGTAAGATCTGTAGAAAACATTTGCCTTCTGAACTGTTGTGGGTTGGTGCTCACATTATCAGCCACTGGTTTGCCTTTCAAAAGGGAGTCCAGGTCAGAATGGTGCCACCAGCTCGATTTAAGAGATACAAACATTGACCTCGAGTGGGTATAGAGAGTTTGCCCGGAAGGTGGGGAATGGATTCCCGGAAGCATCATACCAAAAGGCGTTAAAAGATGGCACTTGTTACCCTGTCTGACGCAGGACTTGCCGGAGTAGGGTATTTATGTTAAAACTGGGGCTTGGTCTCTCGGACTAAAGGTCGTTCTGACCCGTAGTGGGATGTCCTCGGATCATTGTTTAGCGATAGCCAGAACTGAAACAGGTTCACAACACTTAAAAAGGGACAAAAAGAAAAAAATACAAAACAGTTGGAAACCAGAATAAACCCAATAGTTAGAAAATAAGATAAAAGATCATTTTCAAAGCATTGATGAAGAAAAAGTAGCTGAATTCTGAAAATACAAAAAAGATTTAGAATAAATGAAGAATCTAAAGGAATGGACACTCATCAAGAGGAAGGAACAGGGGGAGAAAACAGATGTAGTTTCTTCTGCCACTTAGAAAACAGAATTTACACAAGTAAACTCATAAATAAATTAATCAATCGATGACAACCGAGAGGAAACAATTCGCGGACATGTGATCATACAGAAACAAAAGAAACTCTATCAATGAAGAAAATGAAAACCATGAAAATATCTAAAGTTGATAAAACACCAAAAATAAACATCTTATGGATAAATTAGTAAACAAAGCACCAAAAGCAGTTGATGCATGTCATCGTATCCCAATTGCGTGGATCGATACTCATGATGTCAGTCACTGGATTGTCTGGCCAGACTCGATTATTTACAGACCGCCGTCATATAGCTGGAATATTGTTGAGTGCGGCGTTTAATAACAAACAAACAAACTTGTCGTGCCCGCTACACTCCATATATCAATAATAGTTGTTGGTGATATACTGAACTATATTTAAACAGTAATGGCCACGTATTGTCTTCAGATAACACCCGTTCTTGTGCAGGTGAATCGATCAAAATCATGTGCACAGTTTTTTCACGTGCAACTGGTCACGTGGCCATAATACCGCGCGTGTTTTCAGCCATACTTGTTAGCGGTCATTAACAAAAAAAGAAAAACACAAGAAATCAAAAGTCTTTACGGCCATTTGTCATGCCACGCCTTTCAAATGTGCAACGTGAACGTCCGTAGCTGAAGTCGCAAGGACGATGGGTTGTAGTCGACGGACTGTTTATGATTACAGACGCGTCTACAGCAAACGGGTACCACCGCTGATCGCCCTCGGCCAGGTCGACCGCGTGTGACGTCACATGCAGAGGATCGTCAGACTGCTTACGTCACCTCCGTAACCGATTTTTGACAGCTACATCAACCAGAAATGAACTGTTTAGTGGTAGACTGAGTGCGCAAACTGTTGGAAACCGTCTGAGAACTGCTCACCTTCAAGCACGATGGCCAATACTGCGGGCCGATTCTGGCTCAATTACACAGACGTCAACGTCAATTGTGGGCACAGCGACACTTACGATGGACTAAGAGGAATTGGAATCAAGCCGTCTTCGGTGATAAATCCCGATTTAATCTTCGATTTGCTGATGGTAGGGCGAGGGTGTGGAGGCGCCCTCATGAACGTTACGCCCAGTGTTGTGTACAGGAAGTTGAAAGATTTCGAGGCGGAAGTGTCATGGTGTGGGGTGCTTTCTGTGGCAATGCACGTTCCAGGCTTCTTGTCATCCGTGGCAACCTATACGCTGCTGCTTACCGCGACCAGGTACTGGCACCAGAACTTCTGCCTTTTATGGCAGCACATGGACCCGGTTTGATCTTCCAACACGACAATGCCAGACCCCACACAGCAATTTTGACAAGGAATTTCCTTCAGAATGCGGGAGTCAACATCATGGACTGGCCGTCAAGGTCTCCCGACCTCAATCCCATCGAACACGTGTGGGATGCTCTTGGCAGAAGTCTGCGCACTCTCAGAACCAACCACAGAATTTGCAAGATGTTGGCACCATTTTGCAGCAACAATGGCGTCGTCTTCCCAATCATGTGTTCACAAGCATCGCAAGGTCCATGCGGTGGCGTTTTGTGGCAGTTGTCAACGCACATGGTGGCCATACACGCTACTGAACTTGTGTGCCATCAGATTCTCGTGTTTGGGACTTATGATTTAAACTGTTGATGTTATTACCGAATATCGTAGGTGCTTGGAACAAATTATGGTTACCACCGTTAATTAAAATCCTTCTTTGGACATTAATGATTAAAAATTACCTTCTCTGATACATTTGTCCGTTGTATATCATATATGGGATTACTTTTAAAAATGTGAAGTTTTTAATTTGACTCAGTATATATTACTGCAATAATAAGATTTGTTTGTTTATTAGTCGCCTCTTACGACAAACATAGTCGCCTTTTACGGCAAGCATGGGTTGCTGAAGACCTATTCTATCCCAGATCTTCACGGGTCTTAAACTTTGTGCTATTGGGAGTTACAATGTGGTATCTGGGAAGAAGGTCATTATGTAGGTCAATGTAAAACGGTGATATTCTGACTCACATATTGGAAAAATACTAAATGGACATAATCTTTTATTGCGAATCCATTTTTCTCCCTTCTTCAAGTAATAGTTTATGATGAGAACAACGGAATTTACACAATGCAATACGATAGGCTTGCACTGTAACCATCATCAACTAATTCTCAAGTTTATTTTCGATCTTAATACTTCTGTACGTTTCAAGTTTAACGAAACGAGCATTTCTTTCAAACCAAACTTGATTATCTATTGCGACACACCTGTCTTCAAAGCTAGACAAGAACACACTGATACAGCCCACGTCTTGGTTCATCCATATACATGTATAACCAACGCCATAACTATATAACACCTGGAGTGCCCGACAATTAGGTCCACCGTCACTCATGATATACCAGTATTCATAATCTCTTTTTAAAATAATATTATCCTGCTGATACAATATCCTTACCCAATAGTTAATTATCCTGACATACTGATTAACCCGAAGAATGAAACGCCCCAACTCACCTCTAGCTACTATAGTAGGTGTAGTTCTACCCCAGTGCACTGTTTTATTGTCCTACCTGTATTAAGTAGTCTTTCGCCCAAATAGGATGGAGGGCCAGAGTGACCGAAACCATGCCAGGGACCGCCAATGCAGTTTGGTTTAACTGTAATTTCTCCATTGAGGTGTTTTGCTATTTACGGTTTCGGTGCATGAAATCATTTGAAATGATGTATCAAAATAAGAACTTAAACAAACCATGACATGTAACGAATGTTACATTTCCTTAGTCAAGTACAGGTTCTCGTACTTTTTCTGGGTTGAGTCCCGTCCGGGATTCGAACCCACACTGCCAGAGTGAGGCACCAAACCGCCAGCACACAGTCATCTGAACCACTAGGTCACCGAGGCTTCAACAAAATGCAAGTCCGACAACTGGT
Source organism: Haliotis cracherodii (assembly GCF_022045235.1). NCBI lineage: Eukaryota > Metazoa > Mollusca > Gastropoda > Lepetellida > Haliotidae > Haliotis > Haliotis cracherodii. The sequence continues at coordinate 50,420,981 of NW_027266319.1, read as the reverse complement.
AGTCTAAATCACGTCCTTGGTGTACCCCTCTGACAAGTGTAAAATGGCACGGCTCCCATGGCCAAAAGCTATGACTGCACAATGCCATATGGGAAAGTGGTCAAATGTAACAAATGTTATATTTGGGATAACACTTTGTTAGTCAAGTACAGATTCTCGTCCTTTTTCTAGGTTGTGTCTCGTCCAGGATTCGAACCCACACTGCCAGAGTGATTAGGTGCCCCAAATATGACATTTGTTACATTTGACCTCTTTCTAAGTGGCATTGTGTATTCAAACCATGACATATTTAATAAATTTCATACAATTGTTAATAATATTATGAATATTATATTTTCACCCTTATGATTTTAGAAAAAAACGTTATTGTGCAAAGTGTTTTTATAATAATAAGAGATCAGTGAGAATGACGAAGATATTATTGAAAATTTTGTTTTACTGTTGGTAACAGATCTAATTGAGATAAATTATAACTACCTCGTAAGTTTTAAAACCCAATTGTCAGCGTCTCGACATGTGTATTTTGAAGCAGTTTTGCCATTCAGAGTTATCTGCCCCTAATGTCACGTTACTAAGGGCATGACAACAGGTAAACGAAACGCTGTCAGACTGCCGAACCGATCGAGATTGTTCGTCGAGAGACGATATTGTTTATTACGTTCTAAGCTTGTGATTTCAAGAACATATCGTATGGGATGATGAAATGTCCAACTCACGCCTTCCAAAATATTGGGGCAATCTATACACCCAACAATAGGTTAGAAGGAATTTGTCCATGGACAGTTTACTCCCTTCAAGCCCAAGCCATGAACTGTGTCTAATTGAAACTTTCTTTCCACATGCCAAAATATGCCATCACTACAGTAGGATTTGTCCTTGCACATTTGGCACAAACCTTGCCCTCTCAGTTGCCAATTAATCCTTTCACTCTCAAGAAGCGTAATAAAGCTTCTTTATCTGTTACTAGGGTCTGACGTCTCGCTGGACCAGTTATCGACCACTTAATTTCCAGATTTCTCTCACGCTCTGATGTTTCGCATCACATCAAATCCATAGACAGAAAAACATGACGAGCCATTACATATAGTTTTTTTTCGATTTAAACATAAATAAAGGACCCAGTCTCTTTTTTACTAGACCGGAAGTGGTGCACAGAACTTAAATTTAATGTTAATTTCTACCCAAATGTCCCCGTTTTCGTTTCCATTTTTTACGAGCGAATCTCTTATTATATGAACATCAGGTGACCTAATCCAATATGGTAGGTAAGTGTCCAGTGTAATGCATGTGTACCATTGGATAAACAAGATGTTATTTTAACTTTAAAATAGAAGGGAGTGTTGCATGAGTCACTGATCAGTCAAAGAGATGTTCCAATGTTTATTGTATTCAATATTTGTAACTGTACAGAATGAATTACATAAAATATATATAAGGGAGATAATTTATGGATGTCAACTTCTTTGTTATGAGGAACACAACGTTTCGGAGTATATACTTACTCCTTCATCAGGTGAAGTAGTAAGTATATAATCCGAAACGTGTTTCTCGTAATAAAGAAGTTGACATCCATAAATTCTCTTCCTTATGTGTATGACTTCTAAATGCCATTCAAAGACTTGATGAAGTATATCGCAAGTGTATACAAAATATATACATACAAATAAACATAAAAAAATGGGAAGTATTTAATCATACATTTTTGCACTTTCACACTACTCTCGGGTGACAAGCTTGACACAATAATCTATTGTTCGTACCCATGTTTGCCCTGCTAACTACTGAGACAGCTGTGGTCAACTAGCATGGAAGTCTGTTACCAACATTAGACAGTTGTCCAGATGAAGAATATTGTACAAGCCATGATGGGATATAGAAACAGTAGTCGATAAGGATGTTTTAAGATTTCTCGAATGCATTAAGCGTTAAAGCAGTTCTTATGGAACTTGGTTGGGATATTGATAGGTAGGCCATAATGTATGTTTAATTTTAAAATCTGGCCATTGAATATGAATAGTTGGGAAGATATATAGCAAGGTAGCATCCCAATTGGATGGACATGTATTAAGTATGGGAAGTTCACATAGAAAACCTGTTGTAAACTCAAGTGAAATTAAGATTTACTGTGCCTTCTTCGCTTTAAGTTGGTATACAATTGAAATGAGACATATAATGGAAATAACATGAAGCATAAAGGAAAGGTAGTCAATTAATGCGGATGTAACCACTGATAGACTATATGCAGGGTGAGGGTAAGTTGGATTGTGATTCTCAAAAGATTGTTGTTCCGGATTCTCCACCATTTGTTAGCCCGTTATGTATTGGCTGTTGGTACAATGGAATATAAAAGTGACATTTCAATGTAAGTAATTGTTTAGAATGAATTACATGAAGTCTATATGGCAAATGCATAGAAAATATATACATACAAATAAATATAAATATTTAATCATAAGTTGCGCACTGTCACAATACATAGACAATATCAAACAATTTTCAACAAAGGCTTCTTTTGTTTTGAAATCAGATCGTTTCAGTCTAATTTCATTTTTCACATAACTCGCCACCACGATCGGTTAGGTGGATGAGGATGCATTCTGATTTGACAATCCAGATGATCCAACAAGTGTTAAATGGGGTTAAAGTTTGGTGAGGGAGCTGACCATGGAAAAATGGCATGTAGTTAAGAAATCCTGGACAAGCCTAACAGTGTGCGGCCTTGCATTGTCGTGCTCCCCTGTTTAACGCCGCTTTTAACAGTATTACAGTTATATCACGGCGTGTCAGCTTAATGTGGGAGGAAGTGATGCAAGAATGATGCTGACAAACCTAGAATCATACTCGGTGAGAACCGTGATTCCAACCCACAATCATAGGTTCTTGGCGTGCAAAAGGGACGCAAATCAGCACAGCTAATCAGGGCGCCTTAGACAACTGGGCCCCCCACCCCAGAATGGCAACACTATGGGATGAAGAACCTCATCCCTGTAGATCTGGTAGTTGGGGTTCCATCCGTTGGTTGCCACCAATTCCTCCCCAAACCATCACACCTTGCAACGATAACCCCAGGACGCCATCATCATGGAATATGCAGAATCTGCTTTGTCATTTAAAAGCACTCTCTGCAAGTCACGGATCTGCATGCAACATCTGTGTATACTTTCTTCTGCTCGGCAGTTTGGTGTAAGTTTTTTTTCAGCACCTTCAACTCTGTTTGAAAACAGTTACACTGTATATCGCTGAACAATATCAGAAAAAACACAGCTACAAAGATTTAGATTATAGAAACCATAACGTCTCATAACCAAATAAATTATCAAATAAACATTAGAAATGTTTAACTCTCAGTCCATTCTTTTCCACAATGTCCTCTTGATAAACGTTCAGATTTGGTCCATGTTCTCCAAGATGTTGAAAATACGGATATATAAATTAAGAGCAAGCTCCTCTTCCTCAACCCCGATGTGCAGCAACAGAGACAGAAATCTACAGTGGTAGTAGATGTATTCATGGAAGATACGCTCCCACCAGCAGTCGCCCTGGAAACAGTGATGACCATAATCATATAGGCAAACTAGGGATCGGCGGTTATATTCATCAGAGTGTATGCATGAGTGACAGCGCCAATGAAGACTTGCTCACATCTGTTGACATGTCGCCGTGTGAAGCTTTGGGAATTAGTACATGTACACAGAAGAATTATTGACAAATTATCATTTATCTCTATAAAGATTTGTCAGGGCCTGTGCCCCGTTATTCAAAGTGATCATAGTGCTCTGACTAAACCATTGTTAGTTTATGGAAGTTACGACAGTCGTAATGATACGGCTACCTTATCCCCGAGTTTAGTCTGAACTTGGGATGTTTTGTGGAACTGGGCACTGGGCCTTGTAGAGAAACAGCGATATAAAGAGACTTACTTCTATTTCGGCTTTTGGCCTTCCATTTTCCAAGGTAGACAACTCCTCGTGATATAAAGCTGTCTCGTCTGCAAGAGACATAATGGCGTTGTAGAATCTCTCCCTGTCAGTGATCAGCATTTGGTTATAGTAGTCCTTCAGCCGACCTAGGTGCACTTTGGTGATGTCCGATATCTGAGTAAAAGTGAACGATGCATGGTTTTAACCTTTAAAGAGTTGCATACATCATAGTGTAAAAAGCAAGGCTCTGAGTACACCGACGAAACGTCATATATCCGATTTGGTTTGTTGTCTAACGCCGCACTCAGCAATATTCCGGCTATATGACGGCGGTCTGTAAATAATCGAGTCTGGACCAGACAATCCGGTGATTAATATAATGAGCATAGATCAGCGAGCCTGACCACCCAATCCCGTTAGTTGCCTCTTACGACAAGCATAGTCGCCTTTTACGGCAAGCATGGGTTACTAAAGACCTATTCTATCCCGGATCTTCACGGGTCAGATATCTGAAGAGAAACATGCATCAAAATGTACAGCCGTCCCTCTCAGTACACGGACAAAACACTGATAACGTCAGATATGTCAGTGAATTAACCTCTTATGGTAAGCATTGCTGCTACTGTGACTAAGTGCCTTTACCGCAAGTCAGCAAAACGTGAGGTGAAATGGGTTTTAACGTCGGTTTCCTGATTCTTGCAGTTAAATAAGGACATACATGCACCAGTGTGTGTGGCTGCTTGTACCAGTCCTTACTTATACCAGTTTTATATCGCTGGTCCACTGAGATACATGCCGCAGTTTAACATGATACCCGACTCAGACACAGTATACTGACTCCGAGCCGACCAGTCCTTGTTTTAATGTCCTTAATGCCGAGCGCCTGTGTCACGAAATATATTCGCCCCCAGAATAAAATCTCCCCCCGGCGAATTTATACCGGTACAGTTCCGCCCCTCTCGAAATAAACTCTCCCCCACCCTACGAAATAAAATCTCCCCCCAAGAATATTTCCTCCCCCGGTCGTTTTATAAATACTTGCCATGCAGTTGCCAATAGTTTTAATGTTAATTTGTTTATGTGTTTTTTTATTCATTTATTTTATCTCCTTTATTTTTTCTGAGTTTAACATTTAGTTACTTGTGTGTGTGTGTGTGGGGGGGGGGGGGGGGGGGGGAGGGGGATTTTTATTATTATTTTATTGATTTTGAGGGTGAGGAAGGGGGGTTGAGAGGGGGGGGGGGGGTCCCACCTTTCCTTTCGTTTTTCATAATAATATATTTTTAAGTTGTATATAACGTATGAATCCCTTCTCAGAGTACTTTATCTCAGTTCTATATGACGTACTATTTTACGTCTCTGTGTCGTTCTTGTTTTCTCTTCAGTGTGAGGTTAAATTGTTTCATTTTTACTATTTTCATATTTTGCAATGTGTTGTGGTCATCAGTTATGCAAATCAGTTTCGGTGTGTCTTTTTAACAAGATGTTCTTCATTAAGATTCACCGCCAGCCCCATTGTAACAATTACATGTACACTTTGCTTTAACGATGCCGGTTGATGTTGTTCAATACAGGTGTTTTTGAATCTATTCTACATGCTAATCATTTCAGGAAGATGATACACATTTATCTATATTTTGGGTTACATTGCTTATAAAGATTATACATATAAACGTACGCAGTCTTAGTAGATTTTAAAGTAGATTTAATCAGTGCTGAAGATAGTTATGATGTTGTATGTTTAACAGAAACCTGGTTGCACCATGATATCCTAGCCCCTGGTATTACACTGATAACATTTTCAAATCGTAGCCTGTATTAAGGAATATATTTTAGATCTTTAATCAGAGTATAGCGGTGTGGATATGTTGACAGTTTTTACGTAGTTAGTGTTAACACCGAATGTTTGCGAGGATTAATAAGATTTCTGAAATCAGTTACATCAGTAGTTCCGGTGTCACGAAATATATTCGCCCCCAGAATAATCCCCCCCGATTTGCGCGGTTTCACCAACTGCTAGCCCCTAGCGGTTTGCAGTTGGTGAAACCGCGCACAATGGAAACTAAGTCGCCGAACATTTAAGCATAGTTTTTGTATATAGCATTTCACCCGCCTTCCTAAACGTGCCCCAAACCGCGTGGCAAACCGAGCACATGGAAACTAAGTCGCCGAACATTTAAGCATAGTTTTTGTATATAGCATTTTACCCGCCTTCCTAAACGTGCCCCAAACCGCGTGGCAAACCGCGCACATGGAAACTCAGCCTAAAGGGCGGCGGCTTTTACATAAGCCAGTAAAGCTTGTTTGTCAATCCCCATTCATATATTTAAAAATCTGTTGAAACAAAATACATTGAAAAGCCTGGTTTGTTTGCGTTAAAATCAAAACAACGGAATCTGTAATTAAAATGTGTAAGGTGTAAAAAGCTTTTACATAAAAGAGCAAAATACATGGGGGAGAGTAAATACATAATTCTATATAATTTTCTTGAATGGAGCACATTTGAGAGAAAAAAGATAATCCAAGCATATGCGATATTACCGTGTTGAAAGAATTTACATCAGTCATATATTTCTAACTTAGATCACCGGTATGTAACCCAGGTAAAGCATGCATATCGGGGAACATTGTAATGTTGGTACAGTTTATCATGTCTTCGGCTTTAGCATTACACAATGGCTTTTCACATTCCTCAAGGTTTTAATGTTTATTTGTTTATGTACTTTTATATTTATTTTTTTCTCTCCTTTATTTTTTCTGGGTTAAATATTTATCTAAATATACATTTAGTTACTTGTATGTGTGGGGGGTGTTTAACAGAAACCTGGTTGCACCATGATATCCTAGCCACTGATACCATTTTTAAATCGTATAGCCTGTATTAAGGAATATATTTTAGATCTTAAATCCGAGTATAGTATAACCACGGACCTAACGGACAGCCTGAGCAGGAGGCGCGCATGGATATGTTGACAGTTTTTAAGTAGTTAGTGTTAAAACCGAATGTTTGCGAGGATTAATAAGATTTCTGAATTCAGTTACAACAGTAACAGTACATGTATTTGTTACATTAAGTCATTTCATTCAATTTTTTTGGTATGATATATATCTTATAATTATTTTAGGATGGAAGGTACAGTTACCAAATAAAATATACTAAAATATCAATTCATTATGACCATATTTCATAATCTTTTTTTTAAAGCAACCCTCCTTACATTAGTGATATCTATTTAAAGAATATAGTACTTAAAGACATTGCAACAAACCGAATAATCATGGGGGAGACTTTATACTGAGGGGTGCGCGAAATATATCCGCCCGGGGGAGATTTTATTTCAGAACAGATTCTCCGGGGGAGAGTCTGTACCGGTATAAACTCTCCGGGGGGAGAATTTGTACGGGGGAGAGTTTATACCGGGACACCGGCAGGCAACAACAAGTGTCATCTTTTAACGTCTTTTGGTATGACGCGTCCAGGGATTTGAACCACCAATCTTCCGTTCTCCGGGCAAGCGTTCTATCTACTAGACAACAGAGATCAATGTTCGAACGTAATTGGCAGATTATTTGTTTGAAAAACATCTACGACATAATCCGATGTTGACTAGGTACCTGTTTGGAGTTTCTCCAGGCCGACCTGCATTCTGTTGGTTTTGACCCAAGTTGAACGCATGTCAACTGTCACGATAGGTGATATATGCCAGAGCTATTGGAAATACACATAACGTTTAGTATGTTTTGTATTATAGTTTCCCTTCTGTGCGTACCGGGCCCCTAGTCAATGCGTGTCCTTTAGAAAGTGGGTGTCGGGTTGGTCAAGTCTTTTGACTTATTGTTTATTGATGGTTTCTCATGCAGTAATTTACAGGTCAAAGTGATATGTGGCAGGATTAATATCACAATGTCAACATTGACTCCCTGGAGCTTTTGGTATTGAATTCCCGTGGTGACCCAGATAAGAATAGGTCCCAACATTCTATTGCTTGTCGTAAGAGGCAACTAATTTGGATCAGATTGTCAGGTCAGGTTGTTCTGTGACGTTACATGCTAATAACATCAGCCGCTTGTTTGGCTGGCCGAGGCTCGATGTTTGACAGGCCACCGTGATATGGCTGGACTAGTGTTACAAGCAGCGTCACGCAACATTCACGCACTATGGTTTACGTTATTAAAAATATGATTCAATAGATCTCATAAAACAAACCATTTACCGTGACTTTGCACTGTTAATGGAGTCTTTTTAGATATTTACTTTTATCATATCCGACTTATGGGGACCTGTTCGCCTGTTTCGAATCTGGCGAGATCTCTCGAGATGTTCTTGGTATTACTTAGCAGTTCCGTTGAATATCGTATAGTATCACATCATTGTACAAGATATATGGAAGATTGAAATAAGTTCCCTTCTACTTCAGGTCCATTAGTATTCATATTAATCTCAATCTAGTTGTTAAAGCGTTCGCTCGTCACACCAAAGACCCAGGTTCGATTCCCAAACGGAAAATTGCTATAGGCGGCGTAAAACCATACTCAGTCGCTCATTCAATCTCGCAGTTAATGCGTCTCAATCTAGTTGTTAAAGCGTTTGCTTGTCACACCAAAGACCCAGGTTCGATTCCCAAACGGAAAATTGCTATAGGCGGCGTAACACCATACTCAGTCGCTCATTCATTCCCGCAGTTAATGTACAAACTAATAACACAGAGGCCATGTCTCAGTTTCACACAAAAGGACTAAATAGAAGTACAACACCACGACACTGCAGTATTGTAATCTGTTATCTGCTTCACTTTAGCAGCACCATACCGATGCCTACTTCACCCATCCAATCCCCTCTTTAAAGCAAATATCGGCTCGGAAGATATATATATATATATCGGGAATTCATACGTGAACGTATTTCAACACAATAACAAAGCTTTTTACCGATACATTTTGATACACACTTCCTTTTCTCAAAAGGCATTCACCACGTTTGGACCAATAGTGAAATAGTGATAAGAATGATTTGTGTGCAGAGCCCCGTGCTATTCTGACAAAGTGATGATTAGGTTATTGTAAGTTTCCGTTAACTGTGAGATCTCATATACCTGTTGCCAATAGCTGTCCACTCATGTGATACTAAATACAAGCATTACATTTATAAGAATTACACGTTTAAGAATAGTTTAAAGAACGTATGTAGTTTCTCAGCATGGTGATATAGTCTTACCTGGTTTGTGAGATTCATCGTTGTGAAATCACATTAAATATTTAATACTACTGTATACTGTGTTTTGCGTCACTTCTATTCATTGTGTTAAAGATAACGCGTGAGGTGCGGTGCGGTGCGGTGCGTGGAATCAATTGCATAATTGATTCTAGAGTACTTTCATCAACAATCAATTCCTGTAGCTTTATTTATTGATTTCCCGTGAATAAATATGATTCAACAGGGCTCACATACAAACCGTTTAGCATGATATAATTGCCTATGCATGTGGTATTTTTAACTTATACCATAGATGATATCATATGTTTGTTAAAGAGACACGGAAGGAGACAAAAATCGATTAAATAATAACAATAAACCCTTTAACTCAGTCAAGCAGTTAATGAACAACTCTAAACACAGAGACCATGCCCTAGTGGTACACATATGATCTAAATACATATACAACACTACTACAAAGCTTCATATTGATATATTTTGATACACTCTTACTTTCTAAAAAGCTGTTAGCCACTCCTTGAACACTAATTTAAATTGAGATGAGGATTTTTGTATAGAGACCCGTATTGTTTTAATAAGGCGGTGTGTAGGTTATTGTCAGTTTTCATTATCTGTGAAATGTCACATGCGTGTAACGAATAGCTGTCTGATCCATCCACGTGGTACTAAATACAAGCATTACGTATAGAAGAATGAAATTATTAAAGAAACTTAAACAAAATTTATGTACGACGATATAGGTACACATCTTACCTGGTTTGTGAGACTCATCCTTGTAAAAATCAATAGTTAACATTCCACAGGTTCATGTAAGGGGCCCTTCTACATGCACAGATAGAACCATGGTCATGTGATCACTATGACCAGGTCACTATGACCTGGTCAACTTGCGTATCTGCTTGTATCCGGGCTAGTACATGTTCTTTTCATTTGACCAAAGGTGCATCTTCCCGACAATAGTTACAATTCATGACTCACAAACAAGTATATACACTTGAATAATATTATGAAATTATTATTATTACTTTGTGGTGATAAAGAAAATGTTATTGTTGCTTAGAATCAGAGAAGATTAGATACTTCTCGAACAAAAAACAATTCAACAACGGGTCGTCTGCGATAGCCCATTATTTTCAGCTTTCTCAGGACAGTCTTTTTTACAGAAAATTAACCCCTTTCCCACATTAATAATGTTGGTAATTTCTTGCAGACTTGCTTTTCTGTTTCCTTTAACGACCCGTGAAAAGTTGGTCTCATCTCTAATACAAAAAGATTTCCTCTGCTCACTTCGTTCCACATTTCCCACCGAACCCACTCGTCCATATTTTCTAATAATACTGTTGATGGTTGTCCTAAGTATGCCGAATATTTTTGCCAAATCTGAGTAGTTTCCAATGTTGTTTTTTTACAATATTTTCTCGTTGCACATGATTCAGCAGACGTCAGCTAGCAGTCACGTGACTTGCTAGTTCTGAATGGAGCACTTTTGATTCAGCTTGAATGTAATTGCGTTTCATGCTTCGCGGCACAACCTCAAAGGAGAGTTTGTCAACATGTCTTGCCGAGCGTTTTGTAAAATGACTTTTTTTCTAAACTCAAACGAACGCAAAATATTTATCAACAAGACAATACTTCAAAGGGTGGCCACTACCGCAGCCAAAAGGCTTATCCAAGACACGGGTGTGCAGTAGGGTCAAAGTGTTACAAAAAGGTTATCGGAGGTTGGAAGTAATTGACAGGGAAATCTGTACTCGACAGTATGTGTATGTATGAATGGCTGTGCACCGGCTCCAGCCATATAGCGACGAGACCAAGTTAATTTATTCACAATTGAGTCATTTATGCAAAAGTTATATTTAAAAACAATTCATGAAACATATTTGAGCATACTATATTTAATAACAATTTATGAAACATATTTGAGCATAACAATGTCATGTACACAGTTTTAAAACAGGGGCTATAGGCCAGCAGTAACCAAAGCTAGGCCACCTCCCTGGGGATCATGGGGACTTACAGTACCTCAGCTTCCTTCATGATGCCCCAGCAGGAATTACGTCATCACTTTAGCCACTGGTGGTTATGCATAATACTAGCCAATATTAAAAATACTCAGCAATGAGTTGGTTAAAAAACAATGGTTGATGATAGTTACATCGATTATGATAGGATTACATGTCACACAGGGGGACAGTATTTTACGCTACGTTAACCTCCAGGACAGAGCCTTCAATAATGTCACTTGATAATAGCATCACACCAAATTTAAAAACAAGCATTTAATTATTCACATACATATTTAACATTTATTATACAGACCAATTTCTTTCAAATAGCCGATAATGAGATGCAAGCTGACATGGGAAAAGAGATCTTTCAGATTTACGCTTTGATAAGGAGAATCCCTTGTGATTGCAAAGTCCACACAGTCAAGCAATATATGTTTGACGGTGAACCTTTCATCACAAAGGATACACTTAGGAGGTTCGTCCTCATCTGTCTTAAGCAGATATTCGTGGGTAAACCGACTGTGGCCAATACGACATCGTCGTAAAACGACCTCGTCATGTCTTGACTGACACACAAGTAGGTATGACCGATTGTTGGTTTCAGTTCGTGAAGTTTATTGCTTCCTACCTGGATGTCCCACCTCTTTTGCATAAGATTCCGAGTATAGCTTTTAATAGTTGGTTTGAAATTACTGTACGGGGAAAGAAGTGGAGATAACGGTTTGTCAAGAGCTGCTTTAGCTGCAGCATCGACTTTTGAGTTACCTATTATGCCTACATGACTTGGCAACCAGCAAAAGATGATGTCACATTGGTAAGTAGAAGGATCATTATAGAGTTCTAACATGTCAAGGATAATAGGGTGATATGGGGAGACACTTTTAAGCGCTTGAAGGCAAGACAACAAAACAGAGAAGATGATGAAATGTTTAGATTGGTTTTGTTGTTGAATATAGGTCAAAGCTGTTAAGATAACCTCAGCAGTACAAATTGAACTAAAATCTGGAATTCTTGAGGAGACAGTTCTAGATCCAATGATGGTGGCACTATCAACTTTGCCACAATCCTTGGACCCGTCTGTAAAAATGGACCTGTGAGAATTATATTGAGTTCGCAATTGGTTGTAGGCTTGTTGATAAACCAAAGGATTTGTTTCGGAATTTTTGAGTTGGGTTAGAGTGAGGTTTACCTCTGGTTTCACCATCTGCCAGGGAGGGGAAGACAGAAGTCGGGAAGGTGATATTATATTTAGATCTATTTTAGCTGCAGTGATGTGTAGTAGAATTCTGATTCCAAGTGACGGAATCAGGTTTGACAGATTTCGAAACAGGTTTTCATACTGAGGGTGGAAAACGCAATTGTATGCTGGATTTGATTTATTTGAGTGCAGTTTAGTGCAGAGAAAGTTAAATGCGGCGCTGTTCGAGTGAAGGTTCATGGGCCTCCACATGATATCATGAACATCGATCAACGCAATTGGGATCGATGACGTGCATCAACCAAGTCAGCGAGCCTGACCCCCCGATCCCGTTAGTCGTCCAGCACGGCAGTGGTAGAGGCGAGGAACTAGGGAGTGGAAATACCAGATGTAACTTACCCCTGAAACTGAAACTCGCGATTAATTGACGAAATGTCACCAAACTAACTTACATAACACTAACCGTGTGCCGCCCAGTGGCTAACATTCTCTCCCGCCCAGTGGCTAACATTCTCTGCCGCCAAGTGGCTAACATTCTCTGCCGCTCAGCGACTGATATTCTCTCCCGCCCAGTGGCTAACATTCTCTGCCGCCCAGTGGCTAACATTCTCTGCCGCCCAGTGGCTAACATTCTCTGCCGCCCAGTGGCTAACATTCTCTCCCGCCAAGTGGCTAACGTTCTCTGTCGCCCAGTGGCTAACATTCTCTGGCGCCCAGTGGCTAACATTCTCTGTCGCCTTGTGGCTAACGTTCTCTGCCGCCCAGTGGCTAACATTCTCTCCCACCCAGTGGCTAACATTCTCTGCCGCCCAGTGGCTAACGTTCTCTGCCGCCCAGTGGCTAACATTCTCTGCCGCCCAGTGGCTAACGTTCTCTTCCACCCAGTGGCTAACATTCTCTGCCGCCCAGTGGCTAACATTCTCTGGCGCCCAGTGGCTAACATTCTCTGGCGCCCAGTGGCTAACATTCTCTGGCGCCCAGTGGCTAACATTCTCTGGCGCCCAGTGGCTAACATTCTCTGTCGCCCTGTGGCTAACATTCTCTGCCGCCCAGTGGCTAACATTCTCTGCCGCCCAGTGGCTAACATTCTCTGCCGCCCAGTGGCTAACATTCTCTGCCGCCCAGTGGCTAACATTCTCTGGCGCCCAGTGGCTAACATTCTCTGGCGCCCAGTGGCTAACATTCTCTGTCGCCCAGTGGCTAACATTCTCTGCCGCCAAGTGGGTAACATTCTCTGGCGCCCAGTGGCTAAAATTCCCTGCCGCCTAGTGGCTAAAATTCCCTGCCGCCCAGTGGCTAAAATTCCCTGCCGCCCAGTGGCTAAAATTCCCTGCCGCCCAGTGGCTAACGTTCTCTGCCGCCCAGTTGCTAACATTCTCTGCCGCCAAGTGGCTAACATTCTCTACCGCTCAGTGGCTAACGTTCTCTGTCGTTGACATTCTCTGTAGCCTAGTGGCTAACATTCTCGGTCGCCCAGTGGCTAACGTTCTCTGCCGCCCAGCGGGGCAGTCGGGTAGCCTAGTGGTTAAAGCGTTCGCTTGTCACGCCGAAGACCCGGGTTCGATTCCCGACATGGGTACAATGTGTGAAGCCCATTTCTGGTGTTCCGAGGCGTGATATTGCTGGAATATTGCTAAAAGCGGCGTAAAACCATACTCACGAACTCACTCTGCCGGCTAACGTTCTCTGCCGCCCAGTGGGTATCGTTCTCTGCCGCCCAGTTGCAAACATTCTCTCCCGCTCAGTGGCTAACATTATCTGCCGCCTAGTGACCAACGTTCTCTGCGAAGAGAGGATAACAAGGGCCTGTACGTGTGTTGACAATGAGGTTTCTTTTCAAGGTTAAACATACCTTCATATGATTACCTGTGCAATCTTAAAATGGTAAAACTATTTAATTCCCTTTGTGTCAATCTTGCGCTGCTCGTAAAATGTTAAAAAAGTAATCTACTTTTGACTGTCACATATAATAATATACACATATCTATCACACGGGTTGGGGGTTGGGATGGAATCCGCCGGCTGTGAAGCTGAAAACAATCACGTGACCAGCCTTCTGTCTCGCTCAAGCTCGTCGCCTATCATTCGTAATATGTATTACCGTTTGGGAGATATCGCAAACCACCTGCTACGTATGCACAACTTTTTCTTTCTTTTTTTAAATTTTTTTATTCAGTCATTACACAGGATACATAAGCACTCGGAAAGCAATACAGCTTTATGAATATCGGTCTTTCTCAAAAGGATATGGTACAGAGGAGGCCTAAGGCATAATCCACATCATGGTACAGAAGAAGGCATAATCCACATCATGGTACAGATGAAGGCATATTTATGTATACAATTAAGAAGATGCGGTATTTATGGTATTTATGTTGCAAACATCAAGTGAATAAGTTATTTTGCAGTTTGAGGAAACAAAGCCCATTTTCTATTAAAGGCAGAGAAGTCGTTTTTTCTACGTGCAATATGATATTCAACGTCATAGATACTTCTTATTGTGTTCTTAAAAGCAACAAAGTCAACATTTTCATTCTTAATACACTGGACACATATGCACAACTTGATTATATAAATAGTTCGGTTATTAAATATAAATAAAGCGCTCGGTTACAGATTACAATAAGGGGTATCAAACCTGCAGTGGGACTACAACAAATTTCGATACAGTTGGTTTATCTCCTTATTGCCTTTTAGCCGACATGCTAGTTAGGTCACTGCCTAGACATGTTTCAGTTTTGACTGTATTGCCAGTTGCCACTGTCCGACTGACGAAGCACCGTGCAATGCTCAGGATCGGGAAAACTGGAAAACTTGCAATGTTTAGGAACCGTTTGTGACGCTAGAATTTAAGAATCACCTTTAAAAGCGGTTATAATGCTTGTGAATTTTGGAATGATAAATATCCTGTATAAGAAATAGACACCGTATATGTATTTAGCTCACCTTAATAAATGCTACTTCACACTCGCATGATAACCTCTATACATTATGGGGGCGGTGGGGTAGCCTAGTGGTTAAAGCGTTTGCTCGTCACGCCGAAGACACGGGTTGCATTCCCATCATTGGTACAATGTGTAGAGCCAATTTCTGGTGTCCCCTGCCGTGGTATTGCTGGTATATTGCTAAATGCCGCGTAAAACCTCCCTCTCTCCCTCTCTCCCTCCCTCACCCACTCACCGCGAGCACGTTTAAGTTTTAAACACATTCATTTTGGGAATATGTTTAGATATCAAACATGTTGAAATCCTAAACACAATTCTTAAAATGTTTAGGCCTTTAAATGTTTAAATTTCGGGGATGTTGTTAGCATCAAGTGAGCGAACTAGTCCTTTCTTACGATTAGACCATAACGACTTAGAGTAAATATGTAAAATGTTTGTTTCATCTTTGGGTTTAAACGCAATCCGATACTCTTTAGAGCTGAACGTTTCTAGCATGTGATGAATACATAAACACTTTTTTATACAGTACAGGGTATTTAGCATAATAGAATAATCGTACAAAACCTGACTTCATTCACAGCACATTCGCTTTCAGCTCTTGTCAATAAAATAATGTGGTAGAGAGAAGCAAAGACTCACTATAACACACAGAGCGAAGTATGTTTAGGGCGAAAAGTTTCCAATGAATGAACACGCTATGAATGATCATATTACGAAAAGCCCCTTCAATGTTTTTCGCATTCATTGTTAACTTGCTAGCTCGCACAGGCTGTTTGAGCAAAACACAGGTCATTCTTAATAGAACCCGATGCATCATTGAGAATTAAATGTGGCAATATGGGTAAAACCGCCCAATACCACACAGCACACTTATATGACAACAGGAAAAAGCCTAATCGCGGCTCACCTTTTGATGACAGAATTTATAACAATTGTTATCATTACAGGAAATGATTTTCTCGATCGAAAATTAAACTATAAATGTGTTGGCCATAGAGAGTGGTGAAAAGGTTTAATGTGAATGGGCAGGTGTAGAAGGCAATAGGCCACTGACACATTCCACAGTCGCACAGTGAGCAGATGGTGGTAAAAAGGATTTATTTTCATCTCACTGCATTAAGGAAGCTCCTTAATGGGGGTGGGGGGGGGGGGGGGGGGGGGGATGTCTTACCCTGTTGGATAGATGAGGTGAAGATACTCATTGCCTGGCATTTTTGTGTCGGAATCTGAGTTGAACTGTTTGACACTGTGTGCTTTCTTTAATTTTACTAAAGTAGTGACAACAATATCAGATTCAAAGGAACACACACGTTTTACCCTTGGGATTAACCGTCATATAGCTTGAATATTGCTGAGTGCTGCGTTTAACAACAAACAAAACCCATGGGATTAACACACGTTGAAATTAAAATACCTTCATGCACTTGCCTGGTTGTGGCCTAGCGATACTATTTGATGGAGATTTTACGTCCGCTTCTGTAAATTGGCCCAAACGCCTGTCGACTTGATAAAGGCTGTCCGGGTTACCTGTGGCGTCTAATATGAATATTATTATTTTGTTTTGATCGTTGTCTAACGCCGCACGGCGTTCTGTAAGTAATCGAACCTGGACCAGACACTCCAGTGTTTGATATCATGATTATCGATCCAAGCAATTGGGATACGATGACATGCACCAACCGTCAGCGAGCCTTATCACCCGACACTGTTAGTCGCCTCTTACGACAAGCATAGTCGCTTTTTACACCACTCTAACCCGGATCTTCACGGGTCATGAATATTATTAACTAGGTATTGATAGTAGATTGTATTTTGATGTGCGCCAGGGAAATATAAGTTCCAATTGTTGACATTAATACTTTATAATCAATAATACAATTTTGATGATAATTTCGCATTTCTGTCCAACGCGTGATTCTCTCAAATATTGATAAATAGTACGATGCATCGTACTATGCATATTATATATTTAGTGCAGGTGTTAACGGGTGGCCCAGTGATGTAAATCGACGCAATGCGCTGTGCAGAGTTTCGTCTCATAGCCAGACCTGGCAAACCTGAGTTCGAATCCAAGATTTGCTCCGATTGTAATCCTTTCTTTGTTGGCACAAGTTTGTTTGTTTGTTTAACGCCGCACTCAGCAGTATTCTAGTTGTATAACGTTGGTCTGTAAATAATCGAGTGATCCAATGAGTGACATCATGAGCATCGTTCTACAAATTTACAACATTTCTAACATGGTAGGGTTATGTGGTTGCAACATCATTTCTTACCCATTTTTCATCGAACCAATTTATCTTTACACAAAATTACCCAACCACAGATGACTTTTTAAAAATTGGGGGCACGGGTGGCCCAGTTGTCTCAGGCGCCGTGCACAGTTGCGTCCCCTGGGCACGCCAGAAACCTATGATTGTGGGTTCGAATCCCGGTTTGACCCAGTTATATATAATTATGTTTCTAGGTTTGTCAGCACCATACCCGTGCTCGTGGGTTTCACCGAAGTGGTAAACGTCTGAGACCTACATCACTTCGGGCTCTCCTCCCACATTAAGCTGACACGCCGCGATATAACTGGAATACTGTTAAAAGCGGCGTTAAACCCAACTCACTCACTCACTTTTACAAATTGTTGCAGGAATGAGTGATGGTAACATAGACATAATCAAACGGCGACGTCATTTGGAATGAGAAACAAGAATTCCTACAGCTGTGAAAATGTACTTCCTCGCTTTAACTGTCAAACATTTACAGTTCATTTCCTCTTAATGACGTTCTAACAGACTACGAGGGTTCGTGTGCACCGGCCTTCACAAGCACCTCCTGGGAGCAAATCGTTTGGAACTTCTTTACCCCTTACTCCAAAACCAAATGTTTAGACTGAAAATGTATTGTCAAAAGACATGACCCTGTAAACACCAAGCGGTCGAGTTTACTACGTACAAAGCACGGCATGACGTGATCACACCAACTAACAGAATCACCTGTAAAATATATCTCAGCAGCGCAGTTGGTCAAACTTTTGGATGCGAGTCTGGTACCAAACAGGCGGTATCTTCACTCATCTGTGTAGACCATTAACGGTCAAGGAACAAAGGACAGCCTTGACCTGCAACCACGGATACGTACAATCAATGCAGTAATTTCAAAACTTTAGAGGACAAACCGACTGAAAAAATAAGCATTTTAATTAATTTTATCTTTACAGGATAAAATGGTTTATTTCAGTTGGGCATTCCTGAGATAGGTGACCCATCATTTAACTTGTGCACTATAGTATTTATGTTGCATGCTAAGGGAGGTTACTCGGGTCTAACTGAAATAAACCTTTATTGTGAAGGAATTCCCATCAGCCTTTCGCTTTCGGCGGTCATTACATGCAAACTGTTTTTCCGTGTTCGAGCATATATTTTCGTGTTTCGCAACATGTCAGGGAGAGGGAAACAAATGAGAAAGCGGCCGACACATGGGACAAGAGCGACCACGAAGACGAAACGCAAGGAAACAGGCCCCTTCGCAGTCGTCACCGCCCGGCATGCCCGAAGCAGCGATGGGACAGCCAGATAACTTGGCGACAGCACGTGGACCCAGTCAAGTTCAAGCAGACAGGACGGCGCCTTCCCACACTTCGTCAGGTGAAAATGCGAGTGGGTCAAGACCGACTGGGGTTTTCCAGGTTTCACCAGCTCGCTCCAGAGGCGGAACGAAAAGCAACACCAGTGCCATCAGGGGTTTGGAAAATCTTGAAGCTGAGTCCCATAGATTGATTAAGGCATCCTTGGCTACATGTACCAGGAAGACCTATATGAGTGCAATACATTCATTTTCTAGTTTCCGTCAGGCTTTAGGCTTACAAGAAGTTTCGCCTGTCTCGGTAGAGCAGCTAATACAGTACATTTGATATCTTTCACTAATTTTTTTTTCCTCAGTCTACTATTAGTCTACATTATCAACACAGGATACAAGGTTTGTCAGATCCGTCAGTTCATGTCGTTGTCCGGAAGATGCTTGAAGGTAGCAGACGCCTTACAAAGAAAGTAGATGTCAGAGCTCCAATATCTTATAAGATTTTGCTGCAGATGCCTGTGGCTTTAGGAGTGATATGCAATTCATCATATGAAGCAATACTATTTAAGGCTGCCTTCTCTTTAGCGTTTTTCGGCTTTTTCCGGGTTGGCGAACTTGTTTACACTGACAGTGAGCATTCGGATCGACCGTTGATGTTACAAGATGTTTCTCTTGAGAAAACCGCTTTGAGAGTGCAAATCAGGCATTCGAAGACGGATCAGAGAGGGAAAGTTACAATTGTACATACACACCATACCAGGAAGTAGGATGTGCCCTGTCAGCTGCCTTCGTCAGTATTTGGAAGTCCGACCACCAGCTTCAACTTACCTGTTTTGTCATAATGACATTCAGCCAGTCACTAGATACCAGTTTTCAGCTATTGTTTCCAAATGTGTAAGGCTACTGGGTTTAAACCCCACCCTGTATAAATCCCACTCCTTCAGAATCGGGGCGGCTTCCTCTGCAGCAGACATGGGTGTATCTGCAGAAAAGATACAGCAGTGGGGTCGCTGACAGTCTGCTGCATACGTTTCTTACATTAGAATTGTCTGAGCAGTATATTTATGCTTTCATTCCATTAATGTACTTTTCTTACTCAGGGGAAGTCATCACTAAACCCTCTTAACTAACTTCAGCTTCATAACAATCATCATGATCATATATCATGTACTTTTCATTTTTATACATTCATGTATATGTTATTTTCCTAGTCATTTCATTTCATTCTAATCATGTTATTACCTGCTTTACCAATGTATTTGCATATTGTATGTTGTATGAAAATGTTTTCATGCATTAATTAAGTCTTTTTTTTTTACAGATAATGGATTGTAGGCTCATCATCTGTCTATTGGGCTCAGCGGCAGAGTTTCAGATTAAAAAGAGGGAGGCGTCTAGGCTTACATAAATCGGGGTTCACCTTAAGTTGGTTTGGCAAGAGAGGAATGCACTGGAGAGAGCTATTGCTGACCCAGCTTGAAAGGAAACCTCCAAGTATCATGATTCTCCACTTAGGTTCAAATGATCTGGTAAGCTCCGCTATTAGGAATTTGGTTCGCAGTGTCACAGAGGATGTCACATATTTTGCTGAGATACTTCCCTTCACAGTCTTTGTATGGTCTGAGTTACTGCCACGTCACTATTGGCATAGGACCGCAAATTACAAATCGGTGGAGGAGGCCAGGAAGCGCTTGAATAGAGCAGGCATGAGTGCAGTGCTAAGGGTTGGAGAGCGAGACATAAAGCATGGTATTCGGGCACAGGACTTGGGGATGTACAGGCATGATGGTGTCCATCTTTCAGATGTAGGGCTTTCCATATATTTGTCAATACCTATCAGGAGGCTTTGGAGCACTTCCTTCTGATGACCGGTCAAAGGTGTTTACTGGCAATTAAATGTGAAGTTCTTTTTTTCTGTGCTAAGTATTGGAGGGTCTGTGTGTGGACACAGTCCTGTGGCGTAATACTTGCGGGTTGGGCATAGTAATTTCCGGAGGCCTTCGATGAGCGCTACCCGCGAGGGCCTAGCTTGCTTAATGACACGCTGGTTGACCTCCTTTGGTGTACCCTGGGGGGATCAAAGTCATTTCGCCTTTTGATGACTCGTTATGTGTTTATCCTCTCGAGTCGCGCTTTTCTGTTTGTCCTATTGCCTTCGGTCCGGCATTCAACCTGCAGGGTTATGCAAAATATCATCCCCCTGTAATTTCACGAATGAAGCCGTGGCCATACTCCACACTTATCTTTACATAATCCTTTGGTTATTAATTCATTTAGTATGCTCTAGATTGGCATTATCTTGAAATAATTCAAAATACCACATGAAAAGTGTCTATCATGGTACATGTGGAAATCATGTACTGGCTCACCAGCCAGGCTTGTCCTACGCACGGGCCGAACTCGAACTAAGTGAGATTCGAATACGAGTTCATGCATAACCTATCCTACAGCTCCTGTCCCGAACGAACCAAACTACGAATTCGTCAAAAGTACCTCGTCGTTCATTCAACCAGAGGTTATTTTTGGCAGTTTTCGTGTCATACACAATATCCTTCGGCCCTCTTGCTGATATGGGTGTCTCGGGTTGATATGGGTGTCTCGGGTTGATATGGGAGTCTCGGGGTGATATGGGTGTCTCGGGGTCTCGGGGTGATATGGGGGTCCCGGGGTGATATGGTGTATTTTGGTTGATGTGAAGGTCTCGGGGTGATATGGGGGTCTCAGGTTGATATGGGGTCTCGGGGTGATATGGGGGTCCCGGGGTGATATGGTGTTCTTTGGTTGATGTTGGGGTCTTGGGGGGATATGGGGGTCTCGGATCGATATGGGGGTCTCGGGTTGAAATGGGGGTATAGGGTTGATATGGGGGTCTCGGAGTGATATGGGGTATGATATAAAAATGCCATATAATTACCTATATTCATATACTGTAACATCAAAATGAATACAGTATCTTGTAACTGAAATATTGTTCAAAACAGCGTAAAATTCACTCATTTTAAATAATTTAAGTACATAAGTCATGCATTAATATGATCAAAATTTTAGCAGTGAAAACTTCAATACTTCCTTATTGAGAAATAACTTAAACATTTAATCAATGGGTCTCCAATTAAGCAAAGCGAATGGAAAGTTAAACAGCGAACACAAAACGTATTCAATTTATGTACATGTGTGTACGTAAACGGTACTGTTTATTCAGCATGAACGCTGCACACACATATTGCACAGGATAATGAGTGGATGGTACACGTCTCTGTTGTGTAACGGACGCTCTGGCCACTGTCGATGGATCATCTGGCAGTGCTGCTAAGAAAGACAAGGGCAGATGTTCAAAGGGAGTCGGAAAGTGGAAAAAGAGAGTAGAAACTTCCTCATAGAATAAATCATGAGCGAGTGAGTGTTTAAGCATGTCAATATGTTATGATGTAAATTTACACCGTGTGAGGAAATTAAAATCGCAGCTTCGGGAATATTTTTCTCCATTTTACATTTTTGTAAAGGTTTTGGTTGAGATTGTAAGATCTGAGCAGGGACGGGTTAGGAAAGATGGAGGTCGAATCCTGACGTACTGTGTGTTTTACACTTATAACCAAAATGAGAAGTGGTTTATCAATCCCTAGTTACTAAAACATATGTCGAATAAATTAAGAAATGTGGCAGTTATCGAGCAAAAACAAATACCTATTGAACAGACAATCAAGAGTTATTAAACACCGGTTGCCTCTAAACAGACGAAATTAATTGCCATTTGGGCGCAGGAATTGCATAGCCATATCCCATGTTTCGATCTAAGGGTAATGGTTGTCCCAGTCATTTAAGACGCCGCAATGGATCTGCAGAGTTGCCTCCTATAATCGTGACAAGATTCACCCTAATAATCCTTAGTCTGCCAGATCTATATCCTTGGCTATCATCTGGTTTGTAACCTGCGTCCATACATAAGTATAATATACAGTAAACTACGGTTATAACGAACTCAAAGGGACTACTAATTTTAGTTCGTTATAACCGTAGTTCGTTATAAGCATATATACAGCATAACTACAGCAAATAGTCGGGACCAAAAAGTAAGTTCGTTTTATCTGTCAGTTCGTTATAAGCGAGTTCGTTTTAACCGCAGTCTACTGTATATGTTGGAAAACTGAAAGACTGTTTGATCAAACATTAAAACCCACGCACTCACTCACTCACTCACTCACTCAAACAAAAAGAAAAACATTATCGCTGGTATTAATCTCCCTGTGAGATACTGGACTATCGCATGGCAGTTTCAGTGGATTTTATCACTATATTACCCAAAATATTTGTCCTTGTAATCCGGATTTTCATCTGATTGATAAATAAAGGAAGAGACGAACACGACCATGATCGAAGTAGGCTATATGAAAACTTTATATAATACAAACAGACATAGGCCAGTCGTCGTCGTAGCGCGTTGATCACTGACAGACTTTATATCGATGTTTGATAGTACCGTGCATGCTAATTGCATGTGTAATCGATTACCGATTGTAACGCGAGAGAAAGACATAATGACTGTCTTTACAATATAGCTGGAATGCTCAGCTTCGGAGACTTTCAATATTAGAGTGATTATATTGTTGTTCAGTGTAGTCTTATTACTGTTTGAAAAGTCATCTTCGGTACGATTTCATGTCCAATTGGAAAGTCTATTTATTTACTACAGGGAAAAATCCATATTTCGTTTTCTTTGTTGGAAATCTACGGAAGCCTTTTAGGGTCATTTGTTTTTTTATTTGTTTCTTGAAATTTCAAGCTACTAAGTTGAAACTTCAAGTTATTATCTTGAAATTTCAAGTTAGAATCTTGAAATTTCAAATTTATTATCTTGAAATTTCAAATTTATTATCTTGAAATTTCAACTTAGCATCTTGAAATTACAACTTAGTATGTATCTTGAAATTTCAGAATAGCATCTTGAAATTTCAAGTAACAGAAGTTGAAATTTTAAGATACCCCCCCCCCCCCCCCCCCCCCCCCCCCCCCGAAAAAAAAAAAAAAAAAAAAAAAAAAAAAAACCCAAATAGCCCTGAAAGGCTTCCGTAGAAATCAGTGTGTCCTTGAGGAATTCCAGATATAATGCTTCTATGTGCGGTAGTGTAGGCTTATATTTAATAAGGTAATTTGAAGATAACGATGCTCGTCAATAGCTTAATCACTTGGAAGCATGCTTATCAATTCTTCTTTCAAAAGCTTCATTAAAATCTGTGGATTTGTGTTAGCTTTGAAAAAAGACTAATATTCAATATGGCGTACCTGTAAAAGTTTAAATAACTACTTAAATATTTAAATTATAAATCGTAATGAAACCCTTAAAAATAATATTACTTTCTGCATGAGTCTGCAATGGAAACTGAAAAAAACCCGACCTGCACAAACAGTGTGTGTGTGTATGTGTGTGTTGTGTCCTACCATTTTTATGTTATTCAGGCTCACCCAGCACGTTTTGTGCTTACCGTGTTTTAATATGAATAAAAACGAACTGTATGCACGTAATTAACGTACTAATAACGCCAGATAATAATCAGCCTCTATTATCTGCGTCATTATTGGGCGTAAAGGGCAAAACATTTAATATAGATTGACCACTGAAGGTCAGTAATGACAACCGCCTCCGTGGTCTAGCGGTAGAGCGTCCGCCTGGATAGCGGAAGGTCCGGGGTTCGATCCCCGGCCGCGTCACACCAAAATGGTTTAAAAAGATGGTACTTGTTGTTACCCTGCCTGGCGCTCGGCATTAAGGGGCTAAACAAGGACTGGTCGACTCGGAGTCAGTGTACTGTGTCTGAGTGGGGTATTCATGTTAAACTGCGGCATGGTATCTCAGTGAGCTAGCACTATCCGGCATCAGTCCGGACTAGTACAAGCAGCCACACACACAAGTGCATGCACGTGGCTAAGTGCAATAATCTTGGACTCGACGTTAAACCCAATTTCACCAGGTGTTCGCGAAAAGCGTAAACACCAATGACACTGATACAGAGAAATAAAGCAACATTGCAGCAATCGTTAATCTGTTGATGCCATGTTTCATATTAACCTTAGCCTTCTGTCTTTCATACTGATTCTGTTTTCGTTTTGTAATCACAAGCGACTCTATTAATTTGTTTGTTTGTTGTTTTACGCCACACTCCGCAATATTCCAGCTATATGACGGCGGTCTGTAAATAATCGTGCCTGGACCAGACAATCCAGTGATTGATATCGGATATGGTGGTAAGGCTCGCTGACTTGGTTGATGCATGTCATCGTATCCCAGTTGCGTGTAATCGATGCTCATGATGTCAATCAATGGATTGTCTGGTCCGTTCTAGGTTTGTCAGCACCACACCCGTGCTCTTGGGTTTCACCGAAGTGGTAAACGTCTGAGACCTGCATCACTTGGGGCTTTCCTCCCACATTAAGCTGACACGCCGCGGTATAACTGGAATACTGTTAAAACCCAACTCACTCCCTCACTTTTACAAATTGTTGCAGGAATGAGTGATGGTTACATAGACATAATCAAAATTGACTAAAGTTCTTTCAGTGTTCAATTACGTAAAAATCAAACTTGGTATAACTCACTCACTCACTCGCTCATTTGTTCAGAATACTCACTGTAAAGGAGGAACCATTCGATATTCTGCCGCGCGTGTGTGTATGTGTGCAGACCAAAGGAAGAACGTTTTTACCCTTCAAAATATATTTTGAGATGTCTGAAGTTGTCATCGTTAGTAATATACATTGCTAGTGACATTTTCTGACCTCTTAATATTATTGTATATCAGTGTAATGTATGTGAATATCGATAGAAGTATCCCGTTGAACGTAATTACTGCCGTGATATTGCTGGAATATTGCTAAAAGCGGCGTAAAAAAAATACTCACTCCAGCACTGGCCAAGTATTACATACATCGTAATGACAAGAAATCCCAACACTCACAAATCAATACAAATATGACAATAAAATTGTATTGTGTTTTACTGTGAGAAATGTTTTTGAATCTCACATAGAAGAATGTTTGATGAAAATACGCAATCCGGAAACCGTTTATCTCTCAAGAAATCCCAAACAGAGCATCTGTATAAATATATTCATATCCTCACTATGAGCATCGAGTGCGCGGACGTCGGTGAGGGCGACTTTACAGGACTGCAGCAGGGAGGGTGTGTGCGTCAGTTGCTCAGTTGGAGCACACAGCTAGCTGTACTGCTGGAGAAAACGACATGTATTGACCAGCCACGGCATGGATAGGGTCGGTTGTGAATCTACAGGCTCGGGGGTCTTGTCAATACCTCACTGAAATGGACTGGTTTGGAGGTAAGTGTCGCATCTTGTAATATATGACTTAAATTGTTCTATTTTCCTGTTAGAAACTTCCTGTTAAAAATTGTTCAAATAAAGCGACAAAACATTTTCCATAATCATAAGAAAAGTCCAATTGTAAGAATTCGACTACATCATAAGCTTGGATTGTTGTGCTGCTTCGGCGAAACATGGTAACGTATTTCTTACACGTATACACTTGCGGGGCAGGTTTTCATTTATGTGTGAGTAGAAGTATATTGAAGTGTAGGTTGCTATTTCATATTTTGTTTTCCCGGTGGGGCAGGATAAACTCATATCTTCGCGAACACCTGGTGATTCATGAACACAAGCTCATGATACAGTCGGGATCGTACTATGAACTCTGCTTATATCAGTGATTTCTTATGATTATGGAAAGGGGTCTGTCTTTTATATTTATTGAGAATCGTTTTCAATTAAGAATAAACTCATTTCCTTTCATCTTACTTGAAATAGTTTTATCTAAGTATATTTAGTTTGATGGTACCGCGAATAGACTGGAATCGGAATTGATCGAGCACATGATTATTGAACGTGTTTCAGGGGAGGTACATTTCTCTGACATTTCGGGATCCAGTTATATAAACCGTGTTTTGACCTTATAACGGGGTAGGTATTAAGGAAATTATATTCACGAGTACATTGCGGTATCTAGAGTTTTCTGAAAACCCAACAGTTGTATGCAAGTTTACTCAAAATGGTCGCAATGTGTCATGTATTCTACAATGGCATAATATAGTACCTTGGTCCTGTACATATCGTTGATTAGAGGATGGGTTTTTAACCATTGTTTACATGAAAAGATGCAGATTAGTAGCACGAAGGTCTGTATATTTGTATGTCTGATTCACACAAATAAGGGGCGGTCGGGTAGCCGAGTGGTTAAAGCGTTCGCCCGTCTCGCCGAAGACCCGGGTTCGATTCCCGACATGGGTACATTATGTGAAGCCCATTTCTGGTGTCCCCCCGTCGTGAAATTGCTGTAATATTGCTAAAAGCGGCATAAAACCATACTCAATCACTCACACAAATAAGATAAACAGGTCGAACCTCACCCCATCCCTCGCCAACTAAGGTGGGGGGGATTACATCCAACTCGAAGTTCCCTGTAATACTCGAACACGGCAGCAAAGATGGCACACGACCTCGATTGGAGGCTATGTTTCAATATTGCAAATATTATGTTTCACATGTAATGTGATTTGTTGGTGGAATCTACTCATCACACAACTATAGGCCTGAATTGATTATAGGCCAGGGTCTACTTACATTAATAATTAATCATATACAACACTGTTGACAGACAACATAGGTCTTCATCAATCAGAAGGCCCGGCTCCATTTTCCTCAAGGGTGCAATGTGTGAAGCCCATTTTTGTTGTCCCCCGAAATAATATAGCTAAAATGTTGCCAAAAGTGGCTTACTCACTCACTCACTCACTCACTCACTCACCCACCCACTCACTCACTCACTCACCCACTCACTCACTCTGGGATGTTGCAGTTCTAGTGGGAAGATATCTGTATAACGTTGGTCCCAGATCAAGACATCTATTTGAGGATGAACCGTTCCCAACAAAACTGCGGTGTAAAGTACCCCTGCTGTTGATGTCGGCAGATGAATCCTTCATTATTAACGTTACCAATGGCGTTTCAATGGCCTTGAAGTGTTAGAGTCGCCTTTCTGACATAAGTCATTTCGGAATTGATAACGACGAATCTTCTCTAAGAATCAATATTGACAAAAGGTGGAAAGAAAAGCAATTTCTCTGTACATGTACATGTAAATACCAATTTTGTTATATTTAGATATGACTTAAGGTTGTTTGCGTGTGTTCTTAGGTGTTTGGCATTATACAGAGTGACCGAATAATGATTAAATAATAAAGTCAGTCGGACAGCAGGATTTAAATAAAAACAAATCAGAAACGATTTGTAGCCAGACACACATACATGTATTCCTGCAATACAGTACAAAACTTAAACACGCACATGTTTACAATAATTAGCATTCAATGTTCTATTATACAGTATATATGCTTTCTATCCAGTAAGGGGGCACTGGTGGCCCAGTCGTCTAAGGCGCCGCGATTCGCTGTGCAGAGTTGCGTCACTTGGGCACGCCAGAAACCTATGATTGTGGGTTCGAAGCCCGTTTCGCCCCAATTATGTTTCTAGGTTTGTCAGCACCATACCCGTGCTCGTGGGTTTCACCGAAGTGGTAAACGTCTGAGACCTGCATCACTTTGGGCTTTCCTCCCACATTAAGCTGACACGCCGTGATATGACTGGAATACCGTTAAAATCGGTGTTAAACCCAACTCACTCACTCACTCTATCCAGTAAACACGTAATTCCACCATAAGGGAACATTAATCAGTCAGATCTTTATTACTAAACTACCATGCATGTGCTTCTCTGCTATACATACATCCACGGCCCACAACAAAGTATCCCACCAGAACGGCAGAACACTTATATGAAAGAACAAGGTATAATGACGGCTCTATTTGGCTCTCGAGGTATGCATAATTTTAGAAATGAAGAAATGTTCATATGGAATGGAATTCCACTTTGTTCAGCTCAACTATTGCATGGTTGAGATTTATAAAAAAACATTTAATGCATCGGTAACTTATGTCAGAGTAATGGCTAGACGTAATTTTTGAGTTTTTCGGAAAGCTTTTCTATTCTCAACAAGCCTGAAAGGTAAGCTTATGTGTCGCCCATCAACATATTACATTTTAGACATCTCCGAAATAGCTTGATGTTTTAAATTTTGTGTTGATAGTTGTTACTCTAAGGGGTTTCAAGTTTTGTTTCAAAGCTTCAAAAGTGGAAATCCAAAATGGCCGCCAAGTAGCCATCTTTGATTAAAAAAATAAAAATTCATTTTTGTCTTCTCAAAAAGGGCCCGCGGCCTGAAAACTTCACTTAGGTCACGGGCGTGCCCTTTCTTAGATTCGAAAGTTCGAAAGATTCACTCATGTTAGCTATTGTCAAGTATTTGATGGAGTCAGAAGTTCAAAGGTCACACAACCCACAGGTCAAATTGTTACCATTTGCACATGGTAATTTTCATGCCAATATTACAAAGTTCCCACAATTTTATAATTTGACGTTCCCTGGGGCTAACTAGATACCGTCGTCCTTTGGTTGTTTGTTATGCGGCCCTTGTAGACAAATGTTCTACTTTACTTTTCGGTCATCCATTTACTAACGTAATTAAGAATCGATGCCTTTAAATAAGATGCCCTCTAGCGCCCTTTTCCACAAATCAATGTTAATTATTAGCGCAACCACTGTCGTTAGTCTACATCTAAGTATGAGAGATACGGCAATCGGAGTGCTAGTATTGCCTCGTGAAAGTAGATGAATTCTGTCCTTTGAGTGTGTTTTTGTCAGAATCAATAAACCCGAGGAGAGGTAGCGGGTATTTTATAACCACCTGTGCCATTACAACTTGCAAGGCTCCCGGTTAGCGAGCTGTCCATCGCCATGCGGATTTGATTACACTACGTTCTTTCATCACCCGTGAATTAAATGACCGATTTTGTGTTCCTGGGTCATATACTTGAGTATATGATATTTACGATACCAGGGATACTGGTGACACGTACAGGGTAATAGTATCTTCATCATATCGTCTTATTCTTAAGATTATCAATGTTTTAGACTTAATTTCACTTACTGAAGTGGGGGCACGAGTGGCCCAGTCGCTGTGTAGAGTTGCGTCCCTTGGGCACTCCAGAAACCTTTGATTGTGGGTTCAAATTCCGGTTCGCCCCGATTATGTTTCTAGGTTTGTCAGCACCATACCCATGCTCGTGGGTTTCACCGAAGTGGTAAACGTCTGAGACCTGCATCACTTCGGGCTTTCCTCCCACATTAAGCTGACACGCCGCGATATAACTGGAATACTGTTAAAAGCGGCGTTAAACCCAACTCACTCAGTTAACTGTAGACAGCAGGTAGGAATACAATTCTGGTGTGGAACGCCCCATAATATGTAGTGCCAAATGATTTTCAGCTATTAACACTCACTCATCGAGAATTATCTCTATTTGTTTGGAACATGGGACAATAGATAAGTAAGTAGGCATCGTATCGATAGAGTTTATATTATGGTGACATTTGCATATTTGTATATTTGTTATACCAAGTTTATCGGATTGATTTGTCTCATCGATAACATTATCTATTACAAGTAAAAGATAATCCTTAAGCTTGTTTCAATTGGGAACTGAAGGAAAACAGATTACGTAAAGTTGGAGAAAAAACAACAACATTGCGACGAAGGAAATATTAATTTACCAAAGAAAATAATATTTAATTTTCCGCCCCTAAAATGTTAAATGATTTGATTGTACGGTGAAATAGGGAATAGGGTATAGGGAATACATAAAGTCAACATTATTCCCCGTTTAGTGTCTCGTTATCATAACTGACCCCCACGTCATCCACACACTCGGGACCGTGAAGATCCGGGCTAGAATAGGTCTTCAACAACCCATGCTTGCTGTAAAAGGCGACTATGCTTGTCGTAAGAGGCGACTAACGGGATCGGGTGGTCAGGCTCGCTGACTTGGTTGATGAATGTCATCGATCCCAATTGCGTAGATCGATGCTCATGATATTAATCACTGGATTGTCTGGTCCAGACTCGATTATTTAAAAACCGCCGTCATATAGCTGGAATATTGCTGAGTTAGGCGTTAAACAACAAACCAACCAACCAACCACACACTCGGTCCCCAAATAGAAGAAATCAATAATAACACACGTGCATACACACTATAAAACGCATTCAAAACTCCACTTCATTAGAATGTACAATTAGTTATTAGTTGGCTCTGGCATAATCAGTGATTGTTGTTCCTTGTTTGTTTTTGTTCAGACGTTTTATCTGTTCTGACCGGGATGATAGACATGTTGCTGAAGCGCCTGCAAGTTAAGATCCGCCGGATCCTATTCCCAACATGCGTCCAGTGATGTGTGAGGCCAACGTTGTTGGTGATATCGCTCTGATGTAGTTAGAACTACTCAATGCGTTTGATTAACGTTACTATCAACACAGACACTGACTTCATAAAACACACATGGAACGAAGGATGCTGACAGCCTTAGGGATGTAAGCTTGGCCTTGTATTCGTGTGGCGCATGCAATGAATACACATGCCAGCTTTTATATGCACAGAAATCAATTTCCATTTTGACCCAGCATGCGCAAAGACAAAGGTAGTTGTGATAGTGTTTTATATGTCTCTTTCTTTGATAACTTAAAAATGAAATGGTCATTCATTTACAGAATGGCTTTCTAAAATGCTTAATTGAAATAGATCTCAGTGTACAATTTTCGAAGTTACACATTTTAATTCAAAACTTCTGTAGCTATGGCTTGTTTGTTGTATAACGCCACACTCAGCAATATTCCAGATATATGACGGCGGTTTGTAAATAATCGAGTCTCGACCAGACAATCCAGTGATTGATACCATAAGCATCGATTGACGGGATTGATAGGGATACGATGACTTGCATCAACCGAATCTGTTAGTCGCCTCTTACGACAAGCAAAGTCGTCTTTTATGGCAAGCATGGGATGCTGAAGACATATTCTACCCCGGATCTTCACGGGTAGAGTCGATGTGAACGTGAGTGTGAGTGTGAGTGTGAGGTGATGTAGGTGTGGGTGAGTGTGAGTGTGAGAGTGTGAGTGTGAGGTGATGTGGGTGACTGTGAGAGTGTGAGTGAGTGTGAGGTGATGTGGGTGTGGGTGTGGGTGACTGCGTGAGTGTGATGTAGGTGTGGGTGAGGGTGAGTGTGAGAGTGTGAGTGTGTGTGAGAGTGTGAGTGAGTGTGAGGTGATGTGGGTGAGGGTGACTGTGTGAGTGTGAGGTGATGTGGGTGAGGGTGACTGTGTGAGTGTGATGTGGATGTGGGTGAGGGTGACTGTGTGAGTGTGATGTAGGTGTGGGTGAGGGTGAGGGTGAGTGTGATGTGGGTGACTGTGAGAGTGTGAGTGAGTGTGAGGTGATGTGGGTGACTGTGTGAGTGTGAGGTGATATGGGTGACTGTGTGAGTGTGAGGTGATGTGGGTGAGGGTGACTGTGAGAGTGTGAGTGAGTGTGAGGTGATATAGGTGTGGGTGAGGGTGAGTGTGAGTGTGATGTGATGTAGGTGTGGGTGAGTGTGAGGTGATGTGGGTGACTGTGAGAGTGTGAGTGAGTGTGAGGTGATGTAGATGTGGGTGTGGGTGTGGGTGACTGTGTGAGTGTGAGTTGATGTGGGTGTGGGTGACTGTGTGAGTGTGAGTTGATGTGGGTGAGGGTGACTGTGTGAGTGTGAGGTGATGTGGGTGAGGGTGACGGTGTGAGTGTGAGTTGATGTGGGTGTGGGTGACTGTGTGAGTGTGAGTTGATGTGGGTGTGGGTGACTGTGTGAGTGTGAGGTGATGTGGGTGTGGGTGACAGTGTGAGTGTGATGTAGGTGTGGGTGAGGGTGACTGTGTGAGTGTGAGTTGATGTGGGTGTGGGTGACTGTGTGAGTGTGAGTTGATGTTGGTGTGGGTGACTGTGTGAGTGTGAGGTGATGTGGGTGAGGGTGACAGTGTGAGTGTGATGTAGGTGTGGGTGAGGGTGACTGTGGTAGAGTGAGGTGATGTGGGTGACTGTGTGAGTGTTAGGTGATGTGGGTGAGGGTGACTATGAGAGTGTGAGTGAGTGTGAGGTGATATAGGTGTGGGTGAGGGTGAGTGTGAGTGTGATGTGATGTAGGAGTGGGTGAGTGTGAGGTGGGTGGGTGACTGTGAGAGGGTGAGTGAGTGTGAGGTGATGTGGGTGAGGGTGACTGTGTGAGTGTGAGGTGATGTGAGAGTGTGAGGTGATGTGGGTGAGGGTGACTGTGTGAGTGTGAGGTGATGTGAGTGAGGGTGACTGTGTGAGTGTGATGTGGGTGTGGGTGAGGGTGACTTTGTGAGTGTGAGGTGATGTAGGTGTGGGTGTTATGTGACTTTGCGAGTGTGAGGTGATGTGGGTGAGGGGGACTGTGTGAGTGTGATGTGGGTGTGGGTGAGGGTGACTTTGTGAGTGTGAGGTGATGTAGGTGTGGGTGTTATGTGACTTTGTGAGTGTGAGGTGATGTGGGTGTGGGTGACTGTGTGAGTGTGATGTGGGTGTGGGTGAGGGTGACTTTGTGAGTGTGAGGTGATGTGGGTGTGGGTGACTGTGTGAGTGTGATGTGGGTGTGGGTGAGGGTGACTTTGTGAGTGTGAGGTGATGTGGGTGTGGGTGACTGTGTGAGTGTGATGTGGGTGTGGGTGAGGGTGACTTTGTGAGTGTGAGGTGATGTGGGTGTGGGTGACTGTGTGAGTGTGATGTGGGTGTGGGTGAGGGTGACTTTGTGAGTGTGAGGTGATGTGGGTGAGGGTGACTGTGTGAGTGTGAGGTGATGTGGGTGAGGGTGACTGTGTGAGTGTGAGGTGATGTGGGTGAGGGTGACTGTGTGAGTGTGAGTTGATGTGGGTGTGGGTGACTGTGTGAGTGTGAATTGATGTGGGTGTGGGTGACTGTGTGAGTGTGAGTTGATGTGGGTGTGGTTGACTGTGTGAGTGTGAGGTGATTTATTTTAACTAATAAATACAGTATTTCATCCTTAGATAAAAGCGGCAACTGAAAAGAGCACCAACAAAAATCAGAATCCGTTGTACGATTCCGACTTTATCATAAGCATGTCTCATCAAAAATCACTATCATAAGGTGACGATACCAGGTGTTCTCGAAAAGGCGCGTGTATCCTGCCCCACTGGTAAAGCGCATTACATAGTATTACTGTAATGAAGTCTTTTCACGCCATTTCTCTTCAATGAGTTATTACGCCCAATTTCGCCTAGTGTTTATCCTGATCCAACATTCCGCTGAATTAACCCAGGAAACTGGAGTGCATTTAACCTGTGGTCAAGACATTACAGAGAAAAGGGTCGATAGCAAATCCCGGTGATCAATCGATGTGTTCAAGCATGTTCTAATTCACTTAAGTAGAAAAGCGCAGAAGATATAAAAGTAGCGATTTCCTTTTTATTTGAATGTTTAGGCTTTATGATTTGTATTGATCGAATCTTTGTTGTCAGTCCAGTCTTTCATTCATTAATTACGTTGTACTTTTGGAGAAAGGTTATGGCACAACATTTTATAATTATTATATAACATTAAATCTACTTCTTTGATATTATTTTGTATAATAGGAAACAGACAATGTAATTGCTTTCTTTGATATTATTATTAAGTCACTTTTCATATTTGATTTGATAATTGAATTAAAACATAAAGTGCTTATTTACATGGAGATCAAAGCATAGTATTCTGGGTATAAATATCCTGTGTTTTCAACGTAGAGAGTTAGGTAACCTGTAGAATTAATATAAAGGTACAACTGCATTTGGAACAGAAATCTGCATTTTGTACAGGTGGACATATCAATATTTCAAAATGCCTAGCGACAATGATTGAGGAACAAGTACTTGATGTAACTATTAGCTTTTGCGGTGAAGCGGCCATCCAATCAGATGTTTGAACAAGAGTCATTGTGATTTGAAACCTCTGATTGACCGATCCGAAAAGAGTATTTTCCAAAGTCATGATATAACAATATTTTGGAGGATATTTAGAAAGATGTATCTGAGTATATATATGAGTTAAGATTCGGATATCATTGCAGGTCCGTTTATCCTCGTGAGAAGACCACTGTCTGACCACTCATTCTACCAACCTCTGAGAACATTCATGTGAGGCAAATTGGTCAGCCTGACCGTATTCAAGTGGACGGCCGGAGACAGGATGGACGCTACGGACAACGTCACTCGGCTGACATTTGAACGTCACGAATTCTTGACCATCCAACCAGAAATTGCGATTCCGATTCTGTTTGTCCTTGGACTTGCAACAGTTATCGGAACCTTGGGGAATGGTTTGATTCTGGTATCCGTGGCAACGAGGAAGTATCTACACAACGTGGAGTCAATCTTCATAGTCAACCTGGCCTGCTCCGACCTGTATGTGACGGCGCTAGCGGATCCAATGAGCATCATAGGTAAGGCTGTATGTGCTATTTTAGCAAGGTATTATATTCTGCATGATACACTGTGTAATACAAATTCACAGTCGACTCTAAATACAAATACAGATATCAACTGCACGGTTGTCCATAAGGGACATGGTGTCTGTTTTTCAATATTTTGATATTTCACTTACTGTTATCGTAACCTTTTGCAAATTAATTGCGATTTGTCATACAAATATGTGATATATCATGTATAAAAACAACCGTCTATATTGAAAAACTCCAATATCCCTTGTGGGCCACCGTACAGTTGACTATACAAGCCTCTTCCGATAGTAACAGGAGCGTTGTCTCAGAGAGACTTGAAGACTAATACAAATGTTGAATATATATCCTTCAATTTCATCAGTTTGTTTGTTTGTTTGTTTGTTGTTTAACGCCGCACTCAGCAATATTCCAGCTATATGAATATATGGTCTGTAACTAATCGAGTCTGGACCAGACAATCCAGTGATTGACATCATGGGCATCGATCCACGCAATTGGGATCGATGACATGCATCAACTAAGTCAGCGAGCCTGACCACCCGATCCCGTTAGTCGCCTCTTACGACAAGCATAGTCACCTTCAATTTCATCAGAGTTCGATGGCACACTAATACGGCAAGGGGACGACCATGTGGGATATTCTTATCAAAGTATGTTTCCGAAATTGCTCGAATTGTTTTTGTCCTCATTACCAAAGAATTCAATCGTCCTGTTGACATGCTGGATATTCTGAACAAATTGTTTTGTGGGTAAAAGCTTAACTGAAATGTTCGGCCCCTTCCGAGACCTGAAGTATGTTTTGAAGTGAAGTCACCGATGGCGGTCTTCCTAGTATTATAGCCGTTTAGCAACTTCAGCCTCTTTCAGACGTTCTGAATGTCCTATCAGCAGGTCAGACGTCTTTTATATGAATACCATAGGCACTGAGTGAGTCAGTGAGTAGGTTTAAACGGCACATTTCAGTTATATCACGGCGTGCCAGCTTAATGTCAACACGAATATGGCACTGAGAAACCAAGTAATGAAATCAGGTACAACTGAACATCTTATGGAAAGTTATGGAAAGACACACTGGAAGTGCAAAGGGCAATTTATGGCAATGCTGATATAGACGTATTGTATTCATTTTGAAAAAAAAGAAACTTGACATAGATGTAAAACCACTTTTTTGCCAAATATCCTAAATAATTACATTAAATGAGAATCAAATAAGTCAAACAGAACGATGATGTGTCTATAATTCGCGAAAACACATGCAAAGCACATAGACGTAGCGTTTGTGGATCAATTTTACAGCTTTATCCAAACGCAACCGCCTGTAAAAAACGTGCAGCACAGGATCCTGCATTTAGTCATGCAGGCCTCCCTGCTGAATGGGTATAAAAATCCACATCAACGGCTGTTCATACAGTCCTTATAACGGCAGTAGAGGCGGTGACAGAATGCCAAGACTGAATGCAGCTCAATGGAACAACGCCATTGTGAGATTACAAGCTGGAGCAACTCAGCAAGAAGTGGCCAGGCACTTTGGCATATCCAGGCACACAATCTCCGCACTGTGGACCCGATACAACAACACCAACAGAGTCGACGACAAACCAAGGTCAGGAAGACCATGGGTGACAACCCAAGCACAAGATCGATGCATCCGGCTGCGACACCTTCGAGACCGCACTACCACAGCCACGTCTACAACCACACAGATCCCCTGGGTACGCAGAATATCAGATCAAACGGCGCGCACGTGTCTACAGACGTCGGGGTGAACGTTACGCCCCCAACTGTGTGCAGCAGGTTGTCCCATTTGGCGACGGGAGTGTCATGGTATGGGCCGGAATTCATCACGGTGGTAGGACGCCTCTCGTGCATGTGGCAGGTGCATTGACAGCTGTGCGTTACAGAGACTTGATCCTTCAGCTTTACGTTCTTCCTCGCGTCAACGTTCATGGCGGCCAGTTCCAGCAGGACAACGCTCGACCGCATATTGCACGTGTTTGTCTGGACGTCTTACAGCACAACAACATCCAGACATTACCTTGGCCAGCCCGGTCACCAGATTTGTCCCCGATTGAGCAGTTGTGGGACGAGTGGGATCGACGCGTTCACAGAAGGAATCCACCGCCCCAAACACTTCCGGCGCTTCTTGATGCACTTCAGCATGAATGGCAGCACATCCAACAGCGTGTTATTGACAACTTGATTGCATCTATGGGTCATCGGTGTCATGCGGTGATTGTTGCACGTGGTGGGCACAACCGAAACTGACATTTTCTGTACCCCTGTGACATTAACTGTATCGTGTCGGTGTGTCTGTCTAGGTGACACGATTAATTTTTTGAACATTGTGTACATTGTTCTTCAAACAGTGTTTCAATTATGGTTTCTGTGTCCTATTTTGAAACAATCGCATTATATTACATTTTGAAAGTCAGTGTGAAGTTTCTTTTTTGGAAGAATATATAAAAGCATACGACCAGTTGTAGCAAAAACGGATTTGTTGTTGCAACAAACTGAGGTTTTGATGTCTATGGTTGCAAGAAGACAGATAAATACATCTATCCACGTCTTATATCGTACAACATGCTATAAAGTACGTATCTATAAAATCACAGTACAACCACCATGAGATACTGAATTCTAATTACAAGAAACGATTTTTGAGAAAATTATATATCAATAATAGTCAGACGATGATGTAAGTTGAACCTGCGCATTGGAACCCGATAATACTGACGTCTCGACACGACCAGGCGCCCTACAAATGATGTGCCAGAGGTAACAGGAAAACAATACATCTGCAAGACATATTCGAAAAGCACAATGATTGTTGGCAACTAGGAATGCTTACAAGACCTCTATACATTGATGGAAAAGAGAACATCACAAATGCATTAATCATTTTATCAGAGCTGACCTTTCTTTACCCGGGGGAGAAATGCGGTCAGTCGGGCGGTTGTTGTAACTATAACTGCCGTCATGGAGCCACCTTATGTCGGAACTCACTAGAGCGGCAATAACTGATGGCATTAATTCAGTGACCAGTCGGTATTTTCTCTTCTACGGCATTGGCGATGAAAGAACTCTTGCAACGAATACGCGACACTGTTATGAATCACGTCGGTCAGATTAATGATATATATGTTTTCGTTAGAATTGATATCACATTGAATGAGGAGTGTTCATATAGTCTTTATGATAGAGACCCAACCAATGTCTTTATAACGAGACCGGTCACTATTGAAGCTGCCTGCCACTTACGAGGGTTGAGTATAAGCACACACACGTACGCACGCTCTCTCTCTCTCTCTCTCTCTCTCTCTCTCTCTCTCTCTCTCTCTCTCTCTCTCTCTCTCTCTCTCTCTCTCTCTCTCTCCAAACACACACACACACACACAGACATTCAACACACACACGCACGCACGTTCTCTCTCTCTCTACATACACGCACGCACGCACACACACACTCTCTCTACACACTCACACTCAACACACACACACACACATGGACATGCACGTCGCTATGTACAAGGCGTGATTGATAAGTTCTAGTTGCACACAGAAGGAATAGTGATGTTTTTTGGTGTGGATCGGTGCGCGTTCATCAAGTTTGTCCATTTTCCAAAGATCACAACTCCCTGCTTATTTTGTTTACTTGTCACAGCGAAACAATTCTGCTCAATTGACTCAAGAGTGTGTGGAGAAATGGCCATGCCGCTATACCTCTCTATACCACAACGAAATATTTCTCTGCTATTAATCCTTCTGGCTAGTAGAAGCGGGCGTCTGTGTGTGGCTGCTTGTACTAGTCCGGACTACTGCCGATTATATAGTGCTAGCCCACAGAGATACCATGCCGCAGTTTAATATAAATACCCCACTCAGACACAAAATACTGACTCCGAGCCGACCAGTCCTTGTTTTAGCCCCTTAATGCCGAGCACGAGACAGGGTAACAACAAGTACCATGTTTAAAATTCCTTTGGTATGAAGCTACCAGATCGAACCACCGACCTTCCGCTCTCCGGACAATACTTGTGGCAAGTTGGTGTGTAGTTAAATGTGAGAACTGGATTGTTTTTGTTTGTTTGTTGAGCAATCGGCAGTATTACAGCTATATCATTGCGACCTGCAAATAATAGTCCAACTGAGCCCAACTAGTGCTTGAAAGCGTGCTACACTTCCCACGCCGTCGGGTGCAGTTACGCGTTAATGTCCAAGTCATATAGCCCGAACATCTGATACCAATTTTTCTCGGTTGGTTGCTTTGTATTTTAACGCTGCACTCAGCAATATTCCAGCTATATGACGGCGGTCTGTAAATAATCGAGCATCGATCCGCGGAATTGGGATACGATGACATGCATCAACCAAGTCAGCGAGCCTGACCACGCGATCCCGTAAGTCGCCTCTTACGGCAAGCATGGGTTGCTGAAGACCTATTCTACCCCCATCTTCACGGGTCCGGTTCTTACGCCAATTAAGAGGTACTCGGGAGTTATTCAGACCTAGAGTCACTCGCTGGTTTGTGTGGTTCCTTTTTCGTTAGGTGTTAGTGCATAGGGTCGCGTAAAACTACATTCAATCAGTAGTACATGTGAACAATTAACACAACGCGAATAGGTCAAACGTTACTAATTTTGTGAATTCCTGGGCCACAATGCTTGAGTGAGTGAGTGAGTGAGTGAGAAGAGTTTTAACAACTTTTAACAATATTCCAGAAATATCACACGTGGAGAAACGAACTCGGGCCTTCGTCACTCTACTGAATACTATAAACTACGCTTATAACGAACTGACGGATATAACGAACTATATTTTTGGTCCTATCTATTTGCTGTATACAATGTATATTCCGTACATTTCCTTTTAACGAACTACGGTTATAACGAATTAAAATTAGTGGTCCCTTTGACTTCGTTATAACCATTTTATATATACTGACAGACGGAAGTAAGGTATACACAGGTATGCACAACGCCAGATATATATTCTGATGAATCTGGTATTCGAGTCTGCGATCAAAGGTGTCGGGCGTGTCTGAGGGGCGGAAATCTGCACAGCGCATTGTGGCGCTATGGACGATGGGGACACCCGTGCCAACCGTCTTATGGGTAGATTACATGACTTAGAGTGAGTGAGTGAGTATGGTTTTACGCCGCTTTTAGCAATATTCCAGCAATATCACGGCGGGGGACACCAGAAATGGGCTTCACATATTGTACCCATGTCGGGATTCGAACCCGGGTCTTCTGCTGACGAGCGAACGCTTTAACCACTCGGCTACCCGACCGCCCCCCCCCCCCCCCCCATGACTATCAACACCTGGTATACTGTTTGACAAAGTCCACGCTCTTTTGGATCAATCAACCTGTAAAAATCGTTGATCATTGTTATAATAGATAGTAAGGTTTTGACTCTCTGTTTATTTATTTCAGCCAAACTGGAGGGCTCCGATTTCTTCGACCGTATCCCAGGACTGTGTCGTGTCATAGGCTCGTTGTGCACGATGTCGTGTGTGGCGTCTCTCATGACCATTGCCGCCATGAGCTGCAACAGATACGTCTTCATCGTCCACCACAGTCACTACAAATCCATCTTCAGCACCCGCAACTGCGTCATCTACTGCGTGCTATTTTATTGTGTCGGCATGTGCCTCGTCCTCCTCAACCTCGCCGACATAGGCGGCCATTCCTTCGACCACAAGAGCCTTGAGTGTATTTGGGAGCGCATGGCGACGTACCCATACACCGTCGTATTCTCCGTCGTCATGGTGTGGATTCCGATCGGCGTCACAGGGATATCCTATGGGCGCATGTACCAACACGTGCGAGCTGTCCGTTCACGGGTACAAAATGCACGTGCAACAAACCCCGGATCAAATGATAAATCAACTGATCGAGCTCCAGACTTCAAACTAGCAAAGACACTGTTTATCATTTACATCGTGTTTTCCGTGTGCTGGATACCGTACGCCTTACTGATCGTCTTGGACTCACGTGACACCTTCCAGCACGAGCTGCATGTGTTTATCGTGGTGTTCGCTCACCTCCACCCGTCCATCAACTGGCTCGTGTATTACGTCACGAACAGGAAGTTCCACAAAGCATTCATCGAAATCCTTGGCCTCAACAAATGTATCTCTGTACAACGGGAAATAATGCGACCGCCATCCGTGCAGGCGCCACTAAGTGGGCACGTTAACGGAAATATTAAAGTGCCATCGCCCTAGCTACCTCCGTTAGTGTTACGTCATTATAAATATACCAGCATATTATCAGTATTTTCCGAGGACACAGTGAAAAGTGGCTGCACGGATGAGTTGAACGTTGGCTGCGATGATGGAATCACCACAATTACCGTATTCGACGTAATAAACGCCCCGCTCTAATAAGCGCCCACGGCGTTATTTGCTAACATATTGGCTCGTGAACAATCCCAATTAGCACCCCTTCCGATTGATCAATGTACACAGGACTTATTTATTCGTGTATAATACGTATGTTATATGCATTCTTAATTATGAGAAATTAAATTCTGGAAAAATATATCTGTCGTATATAAACATTTCAGGCTGTCAGCATAAACCACGAAATTTACGATCTTTCAACCAATATACTACGATCTTTTCACCCAAAAAATATTCTAATAAGAGCTCCCTATTTCTAACTTTGAGAGCGCCCATGGCGCTTATTACGTCGAATACGGTATCATCAGTTGTTGAAAAAGTTCAAGGACCAAATAGAAAAAGCTCATATTATTTTTAATAACATTTAACATTTTTTGAATCATACCTTTAGTTACACATTTGTGTTCGTGCAAAACTAAAAGTGAGTGAGTGGGATTTTTGAGCAATATTAGTAATATTCAAGCAATAGGAGCGACGTTTCGATCTAGGTTCTAACACCGTTATCACTTGCTTGATAACAGTGTTAGAACCTACACCGAAACGTCGCTCCTAACTGTAATAAAGACGTTGTTCATTCATAAATCTTATCCTTACTTAGTTTCAGCAATTCACAGGCCGCCATGATAAAACAGAAATAATAGTGACTGCGGTGTAAAACAAACAAACTTTGAAGACAAATACTACACATATACCCACACTGTAAAACTATTCTGAACACAAACCTTAATCCGTTTCTTGTCATATGAACAGGTTTTGAAACTGACTGTTTACATCCTAAATATAGTTTTAGCACAATTTTAAACATGTTTGGGCCTGTATGTGTGTATATTATGGGGTGTTGTGAGATTCTAATTCCTTTCGAAGTGTTTAGATCCTTAACGTTATTACATAAAACACGCAAAACCTTTGTTGTGACATGACCTTAAACTTTTTTTAGAGCTAAACCATGTCAAATAACATTCTGGGCCAGAAAACCCAGTTGCTGATAGTATGACCCATGTGCTACGCAGGCGGGGTACGATGGCACGAAATGAACTAAGTCCCCAAGCCCGATAACTAGATCCAATATAATCTCCATCTAACAACGCGCAATAGGATGCTGGGGACCTATTCCATCAGGGTACCCACGGGCACTGATCCCGATCCATATGTACCAAATCCTAGTGATTGTCTCTCATGACACAACTCGGCTTGAATCCGAAATAGTTGTTTAGCCGCTGATGTCTCCTTCGTGTGTGC
This sequence comes from Haliotis cracherodii, assembly GCF_022045235.1. Classification (NCBI taxonomy): domain Eukaryota; kingdom Metazoa; phylum Mollusca; class Gastropoda; order Lepetellida; family Haliotidae; genus Haliotis; species Haliotis cracherodii. The sequence goes on along the minus strand of NW_027266319.1, from coordinate 50,378,022 downwards.
TCACTAAACATAACCACGTGACCACCACCAATCGGTGTAACATCCTTCCTAACACTACCCGTGAAGGTCCGGGGTAGAATAGGTCCGGGGTAGAATAAGGCGACTATGCTTGTCGTAAGAAGCGACTAACGGGATCGGGTGGTCAGGCTCGCTGACTTGGTTGATGCATGTCATCGTATCCCAATTGCGTAGATCGATGTTCATGATGTCAATCACTGGATTGTCTGGTCCAGACTCGATTATTTACGTTATATATCTGGAATATTGCTGAGTGCGGCGTTAAACAAAAAACAAACAAATCTCGTGCTGGTCAATACTAAAATTACTTGCATATGAAGCAGTCGTTACCAAGGGCATGCAATTACACGCGGCCAGTGAGAATCTCGGGACACTGAAACACAGAAGCTGAGGAAGCAATTATTACCATCTCACATCACGTCGCAGTTACAAAACATGTCATTAGATAATCGATTTCTATTTATGTATCTGAGTATGTCACTTTGTAAAAAAAAACCCTTTAACGTGAGTTATCATAAAAAATATAAAACTAATGGGTTTTTTCAAAACGACACATATGTGCAGTAGGTAATGTAAACCTTTTATCCAGTACATATTATAAATGACATACAAACACACGTTTATCGATGTGCACGAGCCACACTGAAGCTTGAGCAGCCTTACTGACGGGATCACGGAAATGTCAGACATCAACTCAACAACATGAAAATAAAGATTACCAGAATGGCATGTACAATATTCAATAGAAATCAAGTATCAAAGTTGAATAACAAAATACAGTAGTAGGCCTGTTAGTCACAGTACCCGTGAAGAACCGGGTTAGAATTTGCCTTCAGCATCCTCATGCTTGTCGTAAGAGGTGGACTATGCTTGCTGTATTAGGCGACTATGCTTGCTGAGAGAGGTGACTATGCTTGCTTTAAGAGGCGACTATGCTTGTTGTAAGCGGCGACTATGCTTGCTGTAAGATGGCGACTGAAGGGATAGGTGGTCAGGCTCGCTGAACTTGTTGATGCAATTTCACCATATCCCAAATGCGTAGTTCAATGCTTATTATATCAATCAATGGATTCTACCTCAATTCATTCACATCATAGGCCGCATCTTGTTGTACGTTGTCAAAGCTCGATCTTCGGCGTTATCTCACCAGCTGACGAAAATGAGTAGATTTGTTCCTCTAGCTTCATATCAATGAGAAAGCCGACAGTAACGTTTCATATATGAATTCACAGTGCATCCAAGTCAATGACGACACACAGAGCTATGAAGTTATACCAGGGAGTATCTGAAAGAAGGGCGTGAACCGGACGCTAATTTTCGCAAAACCGAACGTATGGTGTGTTTGGGTGATTGGCGCCCGCATCTCGGCTGTCAACACGCATTCTAATAGTCCGCCAGGGACGGGTAGCCTAATGGTTAAAGCGTTGACTCGTCGCGCGGAAGACCTGAGTTCAATTCCCCACGTGTTGAAATATGCTGTGTGATCTTGTATAATCGTTTACCCTTTATTCCAATTCATAAAAATCGTGTTCTAAATCATCAGAAAGTTTTAAGTGGTGTATGCGTGTAAATGATATATTTTTACGAAAAATAAGGTATTTCATGCAGATGGTAGAGATCAGCATATATCAGACATACAAGGACAGGAACACTTCTTTGTCCATGACACACCCAAGGCAGCATAACCGTATTTATAAAGCACTGTAACTGTTAGGATTTGGGAATATTGTGACTTCTGTTCTGAGTATGGTTCTCTTCAATTGCTCATGTTTCGCATATTAACCTTGACATCAATGTATATATCTACCGTTGACCAGCTAGACCATCTATATAGTTCAAAATAATCCGTTAACTTTACCAATTTCGGCTTGTTTAACCGAAGAACGTTTGTCACAGTTCACTGCTGTTAATTATTATCTAAGCATGTGTTCACATTGTTTGTAATGCAATAACTACCAGGTACTTTCACGTGTGTATTTTATCTTTTATGTTATTCTAACTGTGTACATATAAGTACATTGATACATCGTATACCCTGTTGGCTAGGCAGTGTGTGAACTCATTTCGATTCAGGGTTTCGTTGCATTTGTTCTTTTGAGGTGAATACTTTTAATTCCAAGTGATAACTTGGCTCTGGGGAACTACTTAATGACTACACGTATTCATGACTTACTGTAATGCTAACAATCTGAAGGGGGCACGGGCGTCCAGTCGTCCAAGGGGACGCAATTAGTTGTGCAGAGTTGCGTTCCTGGGGCACGCCAGAAGCATACAATCAAGTGTTCGAATCCCGGTGCGCCCTGATAATAATTTCGCAGACACCACACCCGTGAGTATCAGTTAATGTGGGAGGAAAGCCCAAAGTGATGCAGGTTTTAGACGTGTATCACTTTGGGCTTTCCTCCCACAATAAACTGCCGCGTTGCTGTATATCTGGAACATGGTTAAAAGCAGCGTTAAACCCAAGTCATTCACTGACTCTGAAGATGTATTATATATTTTATATCACAGAAAATAAACTCAACACGAGAAATGGGTTAATCAAATGATTTTATATGGTTACATCATAGACATGGGTCTTTTATCTGCTTTAGTTTTCTTCATCATCAAATGGAGGTATTGTAAAGAAGAACACGGCGTCCGGGGCAAACGGCTTTGAGGGACCTGAGGGTCTCTATATCAACCATCTTGGCTTTGCCTGTTGCTGACACCGTTTGAAACATCCTCTTTGAGCCTGCTGTTGAAGAGTTTCTGTGCCTTGTAAATAGGTGTGGGTGAAGCTATAAAAAAACAAAAAAAACATGAATCGTTCAAATTTGAGATGTTAGATGTAAATGAGGTGAGTGAGATGGATTTAACGCACGCTTTTAACAGTATTCCTGTTATATCACGGCGTGTCAGCTTAATGTGGGAGGAAAGCCCAAAGTGATGCAGGTCTCAGACGTTTACCACTTCGGTGAAACCCACGAGCACGGGTTATGGTGCTGACAAACCTAGAATATAATCGGGGCGAACCGGGGATATTCGAACCCACAATCATAGGTTTCTGGCGTGGGTTTCTGGACGCAACTTTGCACAGTGAAACGCTGGGCCTTAGACGACTGGGCCACCCGTGCCCCGTAAATGGATGTTTTAAATAAAATTGCTTAATTTCCAATAAATGAAACAACAGTTTAATTGGTATTCTAATTAAAAGACAATTAAATGTAGATATGGAATATTATTATGATAATAGTACCTCCTCTTGGTCAGATGCATTCCACGTACATGTCTCACAGGATTCTGACGTAACACCTGCTCTAACCTCTGCATCCACTTTGAAAAGTAAGGGCTGCTACGTGGCTGCAAAGGTCACCTTGCCTGTTAAAACCAAGAAGAATATTACCCATATAGGTGTTTTCATATGTTTGTCAATATATGTTTATATTATGTGCTATATTAGTCATCTTCCTCAGGGAAGAGTGGCAACTTTTTAAGCCCGTATCAAAGTCTAGTTTCCCCCCTTGCCATTTCAAACCTACTTTTCTTTGCTGGATTGTTGCGCCATCCCATGTAGAGCACGAGTTATGCCCCTTATGTTTGTGTGTTTGTTGTTTAACGCTGCACTCAGCAATATTACAGCTATATGACGACGGTCTGTAAACAATCGAGTCTGGATCGGACAATCCAGTGATTGACGCCATGAGCATCGATCCACGTAATTGGGATACGATGACATGCATCAACCAAGTCAGCCAGTCTGACCACCCGATCCCGTTAGTCGCCTTTTACGACAAGCATAGTCGCTTTTTACAGCAAGCATGGGTTGCTGAAGACCTATTCTACCCCGGATCTTCACGGGTATGTCCCTTGTGGTGAAAACCCCAAATCCAATCAGATCGCTGTTCTTATTTCGGTGAAGTCTACCATATAGCAGACGACCTGGTAGATCAGATAACGAAACGATTTGAGATATTAGTCCCTGACAGACAAATAACAATAGAACTTCATGATAACCAGGTATGAAGTTAGTCCGCACATCGCGGTAACATGAAACGCTGAGTACGGATCGACTAAAAATATGTGTTCAGTCGGTCGAGTTTGCACCCAAATATATTAAAGGCAATAAGTACTTGTGTGAGCTGAATGAAAACTTCGGAAATTCGACGCACGGAATCCGGATGTTGATTTTGTAAAACGTTCTCTGCTTGGACTATCAATACGTGATCAATAAAAGTAGGCTTAAATTAGGAAGGGGGAGACCTAGACTTTGACATAGGCTGATGGACACTCCAGGCTCGTAGGGGGGGGTGGGTGGGGGGGGGGGGGGGGGGGGGACCGAGGAGTATTATTCAACAATGCAAGTTTTCTTAACACTGCTTGGTGGACTTGTGTCAGGACACGTGGGATAAATTGCTTTGTTTATAAGTCAATGACAGGTGTAAAACCTAAGAGGTCATGTGATGTTTTTCTAACAATTTAAATACTTCATTGAGTAAAATGGATATGAATTAACACAGGGGACACCGGAAATAGTTTAGTTCCTGATTTAGAGAAAATTATACTTTGAGTAAGCCATACTGAATAATTTAAGGAGAAATAGTAATGATATAAACATAAGAAATGAGTCATGTTCTTTTGGCAGAGATTTCTTTTAAATATGGTCCACAGAGAATGGGTAGTTCCTAACTGAAAGCGAATTAATTTGGAGAATTCCCCTCCCTCATTCCCATAAGACCCTTCACTGCAGTACATGGAACAACGATATGATCGAAGGCAATAAACAATGATAAAAACACAATCTATATGCAGATTTAAACTTCTAGCCTTGGATAGCAAATAATTCATAGCTTTTAATCCTTGTACGTTTAGTGAAAATGTGGCTTGGTTAAGCTTTCGATTTCTATGGAATTGTATACCTGTCACAAATATCTTATTCGTCATCGTTGATTTTAATACCAATTTTCTTTTATGTAAAAGAGCTGCGGAAGTACCAAAATATTTTTTAGTCTTCCGTATATTGATGTTAAATTTCCACGTATTACAGTAATCATCAAACATATTCAAGCAATGTTGTAACTCCCCATGACCTTCTGTTTTGACAAAGAGTGCTGTGTCATCGGTGTATAACAAGAGAAAAAGTGTAAGTATACCAGTATTAATACCATCACATACTGCAAAAATGTTTCTACGTCGTAAAGGAAAGGAGCAAATAGCAGCGGTGACAGGTTTTCTCCTTGACGAACACCACTGTCACGGTTTTAAAAAATTCACACATTTCACCATTCAAACAAATGTATGACTTTATATCTTTATAATACTTCAAATTAGAGTAAATAGTTTTCCTGAGACGCCACAGGATGTTAATTTAAGCCATATTCCATACAGATAACTATAGCTTGTGAACAATTGGGAGACTCGTGTAAAAAAGACGAATATCGTAAATAAAACACACACATCAATGACACTTTATAATAATTGAAACAAGAAAACAATTATTAAACTAAACCTTGATTCATATCTACTGGATATGGTGGCCGAGAGGGGACATCGCTTTCTCGCTTTATCGCTTTCTCGCTCTATCGCTTTATCGCTTTATCGCTTTCTCGCTCTATCGCTTTCTCGCTTTATCGCTTTCTCGCTCTATCGCTTTCTCGCCCTATTGCTACTTCTAATGACTAACCATAGTCATATGAAGGAATCGGGTGTTCTTTAACTTCTTTTGAATAGTATGTGCTGTAAATGCAAAAAAAATAGCGTAGACATAATTACCGTATTCGACGTAATAAGTGCCCAGGGCGCTCTCAAGAATAATATTTTGGCGAAAAAAAAAAGTTGAGTTGAAAGATAAATTTCGTGGTTTATGCTGACAGCCTGAAATGTTTATGTACAACAGATATATTTTTCCCGAATTTAATTGCCCATAATTAAGTGTGCATATAACGCACGAGTGCGTATTATACGCGAATAAATAAGTCTGGTGTAGATTAATCAATCGCAAGGGGTGCTAATTGGGATTGTTCACTAGCCAATATTTTAGCAAATATCGCCGTGGGCGTTGATTAGAGCGGGGCGCTTATTACTTTCGAATAAGGTAATTATACTTTGCATTTATGTCTCAGAAATGACTGTGGATAAGACGGCCTCACTGAACACTTTGAATAGCGGAAATACCAACTTGAATATAAAACCAATCAACTATCTATTTCCACATTACGGTTACTGAGAACAATATGTCATCCAAAAACTAGAAATTACATAAAGGACATCCGGTAGTATTAACCATTGCTTGGGTGAGGACTTCCACTTTGATGACATCTACTCCGCAAACAGAATAAACGTTGATATAAGCGTTGTTTTTAGGAAAACACTATTGCTTTTTAGGAAGTACGTACTACTCAGCGCTATTGAGCGGTGTTATTTGCTATTTGTTGTGATAACTTGGCCTGGGGGCGGGGGATCCAATAGCTAAATAGGGTCATAAATCAATCAAGTTCTTTTTTACGCAGAAATACGTGGATTGTTATAAAAGCACATATGTCTGTACTGTTAAATTATATTTCAGTAGATAGTGAGAAAATTTCAACATTCTGTCCATATGTATAATTTGAAATGCGACTGGAAAAATCTCAGCTCTCTTTTATGATTAAAACCCACAAGAGGGAATATTGCTATACCGCGAGAAAGCGATAGAGCGATAGAGCGAGAAAGCGATAGAGCGAGAAAGCGATAGAGCAAGAAAGCGATAAAGCGATAGAGCGATAAAGCGATAGAGCGATAGAGCGATAGAGCGAGAAAGCGATAGAGCGATAAAGCGATAGAGCGAGAAAGCGATAGAGCGAGAAAGCGATAGAGCGAGAAAGCGATATTTCCCATAATGCCATACATTAAAACGGTTTTTGCTGATATTTAGTGATCCTGTAATTCTCACCGCTATTTTGCTTCTTATGATTATATTTTTTAAACATCTTGCAGTAGATAAATATGTTACAAGTACACACGTAATTTTTTCTCGTTTAGCTTGCATATTTTCTTGTAGTGTAATAAATAAGCAAGATTCAAAGAATACAGATAGTCACTGTTCATATTTTCATTTTGTTCATAGTATTCCCCCCCTCCCCCCATTCCTCCATCAAACTAAAAACTGATAAAAAGGAGATCATATATGTCAGTTTTATTAGCCAGTTTGTATTGTTGCGTCCAAAGAATTATTTTGTACGGTAATTAGATTTCGAATTGAAGCCGAATATGTGCTCGTCCGATTTCGGGATCACAATTATGTTCATTAAGTTGCATGTACATTATCCATACATGTACACAGTTATGTTTCCCTTACAAAATACAGATGAATTAGATATATGTCTCTACCTTAAGTCACATATACGACTTTCTAGAGCGTCATTAACCCGTAACCCCATTCCTTGGACAATAGAAATGAAATGCGTTGTAAATATTTTTTTTAAACAACTCGTTTCTTATAATGACTTTCGATCAAACTGTCTTCGGGAATTAAATTTAATGCTAAAGTGCTTGTAAAATAAAGTTTAACTTTCCCGCAAGGAGAGACTAGATTTCCAATTATAGTATAGGCTCAGGCAGGAATATACATATTCATGTAGCAATTCTCTATCCATTTAAACTGTATGGTTAACAATTGTGCGTTCTGATATGAGTTATGTTGTTATCTACTACCTTTTTACACAGACAATGAGTCGGAAACACACACACACACACACACACACACACACACACACACATACATAATTTTGACAAAACTATACTTAAGATATACATAACATATTACAATGATAGCTGATTTAATATATGTTATAGATAATCATAGTAATGCATTTCATATTGTTATCAACCTTAACTATGTGGCCACACTAATTATGTCTCTCCATATGTGTAGTTTAAACAAGTACACATATCAACTGTGGTAACGCCACAGCGATGGGGGCAGTGGGATAGCCTAGTGGTTACAGCGTTCGATCGTCAAGCCGAAGACCCAGTTCGATTCCCCACATGGGTACAATGTGTGAAGCCCATTTCTGGTGTTACCCGTGATATACCTGGATTATTGTTAAAAGCGACCTGAAACCATTCTCACTCTCTCACTCACAGCGGTGTTTATCAAATTACTATATGTAAGTACATATATTTGTAGATTTGCACAAGACAAGAAACACAATTCAAGTTAAACATACATCAAACGTCAAAAAGAACATTTACGGACAACATTATGACACACTGTAAATCATATACTACCGAAAACAGGTTATAGAACACCCACAATTATAAGATTGTACTTTTGCAAAACAATCAGCCATGACTAATTAACCATAGTCTTCTTAACTTCTTTTTGAAAAGTATATATTTAGATTTTAACCTGATTTATTTAAAGCGTATTGCCATGATCTGCCACGCGCTTTCGGCGTGATGGTCACATACAACTGAATAGGGCCATAAATAAATCAATTACATTTTACGCAAAAATCGGTGGATTGTTTTAAAATCACCTACGTCTGTACAGTTAAATTATGTTTTAAGTAAATAGTGAGAAAAGTTCAACATTACCTCCCAATTGCAGCAGATATCAGCAGATATCACAAGCGATCAAGCGATAGAGCGATAAAGCGAGAAAGCGATAGAGCGAGAAAGCGATGTCCCCTCTCGGCCACCATAACTGGACGCTCCATGTCGTAATTTAGTAGGAGTAGGTTTTTGATTATACGCCGCTTTTAGCAATATTCCTGCAATATCACGGCGGGGGCACCAGAAATGTTCTTCACACATTGTACCCATGTCGGGAATGGAACCCGGGTCTTCGGCGTGACGAGCGAACGCTTTAACCACTTGGCTACCCGACCGCCCCATTTAGCAGGACTGATAACCATGATAACAACATTATGAAAAATAATTTAATTTAATATACTTGTTTTCGTACATAACTATTGAAATAGAGACATAATACACTTACTTTGACATACACGTGCAATGCGCACAGCAAACGGTTCCTTGTTTTTTGCTGACACAAATCCAAGGCTGATGTGGCTTCTCACGCAGATGCTGTGGTGGAATTACCTTTGTTTTCAGGAAACAGAATGGGGACTTGTCATCCACATTATGATATCGAATCGGATGGACGTATCCACTCTTCACATATTCATAAGCTTTCAGTGACTTGTATGCCCGTAAGGAATCGTGCGTGAACTGTCCTGGTGCATCAATGAGAAAGAAGTATATGTCGGTAAACGAAATCTCCGGCCATTGCGACGGGTCGTCAAGCCATCCATCCAGAAAATAGGGGTCAGGCAAGCGACAATTTCCCTCTTGATACGTTAGTTTCGTAACATACCGCTCCCGGGCCTCGGGTGACAAGTTAGTCACATATACAGACCATTCTGTGGTTTTCATACCGATTCTATTCACTTTGTTATCGTCCGCCATTGTTGCTTCCTCCCCGCTTCTGCACGCGGTAGCCAATGTCGTGACGTCACATCCGTAAACATGACATTTCCAACAGGGCCTGTCAGAAACCCCATTCGTCAACACTCGCCCCTTTCCATAACCTGCAAGAAGACTCGTCCCCCTATCGATGAATGTTATGTGCGAAAATACGACAAACCAATCAGAATGCGCGTATGATTTCAAGTTCTTCGTCAAAGAACCCCTAAGAAATAATTTTTGATTTTACACATGTCTTGCATTTAAAAATATACCCAAGACACAGTTAAATGTGTTCAATCATACTGTATATTTCCTCATGTCCAGATGTGCTTTAAATTGCATCTGCAATATATATAATATATGGTGAAATATATGTGAACCATTAAGCAACGAGTAAACAAATTGTTTTAGGTATACCCGTTTGCGCCAAGACGGAACCCGGTCGCCACAATGGCCACGAGAGGGGCACGAGTCGCTATTCGGCTTGTCCCGGAATAACACGAGTTGGTCACGAATGTCAGAAACCCCTAAAGAAAAAGATCGACCGAGTTGTCTCCCCGGAACACTTCCGGAACACGACTTGATGAATACACGGCACCTGTTTCTGAATAACAACCACTTTATTCGTTACATCGACTTTCAGGGTCCCTGCATTAGATGACCCGTATTGAGTTAACATATATACATGCACACATAACTTTGATAGGCATTTAGAAGTTGGAGTACTAAGTAAGGATAAGAATTTATGGATGAACAACTTCTTTATTACAATTAAGAGCGACGTTTCGGTGTAGGTTCGCTTGATAACGGTGTTAGAACCTACACCGAAAAGTCGCTCTTAATTGTAATAAAGAAGTTGTTCATCCATAAATTCTCATCTTTACATGCTCATATGTTTACCAAAGTTTGGAATAATGTGAAAAAATAACAATATTATGTCCTGGTAGTAGTCAAAACGGCCTCCAAACTCGAAGTCAAAACGGCCTCATGAAAAAAGAGTATACATGTTAAATGTTGTTATTGATAATAAATGAATATTCAACGTTAGCTTGAAGTGTACAGAGTATAAATGTTAGATGTTGTTATTACAATGCAATGGCCTCCAGTATAGTTCACATGTTGTTTTAACCAGTCTCATCAGTTTGCTTTGATCTCTGTACTGACCAGTACCAATCTGTTGTGAAAACATGAAAAAACTTGTATCCTAATGATGAAACCTTTAAGTGTTTTTATTTCATACTAATCCATTCAACACAAACACCTTCAGTCATGGATCAGGAAGATACAAGGAAGGCGACATGGGATCTCCTCACTTTGCCACCACCTTTTGTTCCCAGTATGAAAATCAGTCAGGCATGCTAATTGGTTAAACAATAGAAGGCACCAGGGGTCATCTCAAAATTTTGATATATGATATGCACAAAAATTTCATTATTTTATGAGGCTGATGTCCACCTGCTCGGAGTTGGCTGATGATCATTTCAGTATTGGATTGTTCTTTCTGGATGATGTTGATGAACTTGAACAAGTTGGGGCGGCAATGTCCAGTTTTATTCATTTTGGCATGCCAGCCCTCAACGTGGTTAGTTGTTCTGGCACCGTCGTTGATCGTTAATCAGTAATTAATCAACAAATAAGAAAATTCGCTCACCAATATTGCCAGTGAACACTTTTGACATTAATTGAGGGGGTGAACTCATTTCAATATTTGGTGACTTTGATATGGCCCCTATGCTTGTATAAACATTGCTTCTGTTAATCCCTGGTGGCCTGGTGGCAAAGTGAGCATAAACCGGCGACATATCGGTGCTAAACTGCTTTTAAAATATGCGCTTTAAAACATGAATCATGGAGCTGTGACATTGAACTGTGTAATCACTTGTGTAGTGCTGAGTTAGCGCTGAATTAAGATCTGTGTGCGTATGGTGTTATGAATTGAAATACAATTTATGTAATACATGTGACATAATACTTGAGTTTGTCTTCTTTATTTTTGTGTGTCCGTTATGCGTTGTGGCCGTTTTGACCAGGTCCTTGATTTTATTTCCATTAATGTTCAGATTTTACATTACATAACGTTACAAAATGGAAAAAAGGATTAGCAAACAGGCCAAAAAGGCCTATATTAATGCTTCTCCTAATAATGTACATCATACATGTAGATTGTTAAGAAGTCTATAAAGCAGACATTAATGAGTAACACAAAATGAATTAAAATGGAAAGCAAGATACCAAATGCATTTTATATTCTTAAGTTGACACATAACTTACGTAAAGAGGTTTGTTTCAATGATGTAATTGTGAACTGATTTTATAACGTGTTTATGGTCTGAGGGAGATGAATCTTTATTGCAGTGGAGTATAGTATGTATGCTGAGCTGGTTAACAAAAAAGTATTTATCAATTCTGAAATTGGCATAGCGTGGACAAGATAGAAAAAAAGTGGAAGCATCTTCTCTATTGAGGCAACATGGACAGATGGGATTATCAATCAGAAATCTGTCAAATAAATGTGATTTTAAATCACTACAACCTAGCCTAAGTCTAGATAAAATCACTTGGCATTGCCGCTGGCCATAACTAGAAATTAATTGCTTAAACCGGGATAAGGAATCTACATTTCTAATATTATTCAAATCTTTATTCAGTACAAAACAGGCCACAGGCCCTTTGTGCAAAATGTATGGTATATTTATGGCAACAGTCACAATGATAAAATACGTGTTATTAATAACAAGTGCATTCCAAGCTTGTGTAACAGATGGCAAAAAGATCGATTTTACTGGGATAAGCATCCTGCACTGGTCTGGAAGTCATTAGAAGCACGAAGGTTATATCCAGTTATGCTGGATATATTAGGTGAGAACCATAAAGATAGATATTTAGGAGTTAGCCCATTGACCATTTTGTAAAATATACATAATTTATGGTAATGTCGTCTGTCGGACAGTGAGCATAAACCCGTTTCCCTATAAAGTCTGTTGTGACTGGTTCCTCGTACTGCTCCACATATTGTTCGTAGAGCATCCAAGTGTAAATTTTCTAATAGTTTTACTTGTTCATTATTACAATTATCCCAAATATTATCACAATAATCAAAAATAGGTACAATAAAAGATGTGTACATGGTTTCGAGCGTTCTTCGATTTAGACGGTATTTCAGGCTACGCATACAATTAATTAATGGGCTCACTTTACGTACAATATAATCAATGTGTTTGTGCCATTTTCCATCTTCCTGGAATACATGAATACATGTTTATGATCACTTACTTCAGGTATAAGAATATCATTCATTCGCAGAGGTAATTTAGGACTAGGATTAATTTTAATAGAAAATAACATGGCTTCCGTTTTGGAAGGACTAAATTTCACCTGCCATTTACTTGCCCAGTTTGATATACATTCTAAATCACTATTCAATATACCAGCTCCTTTATGAGATCCTGACTACGATATAAGCTGGCAAGAAACGAAACGTCTCCATATTAACATCAAGTGACGATGAATTCATAGTGTTATAGTTTGTCAAGTAAAACTGTACTATAAATTATATATATATATATGTATATATATATATATTCATTGGAAATGATTTATGAAAAACGTATGATGTTTTCACGCCAACGTGGTGGTTAAATCCAAACTTTGTTTGAAACTGCACAAATAACAAAACAAAACAATTACTTAATCATTCAGGCTTACTTCATGTGAGTTGCTTGCAAATTTTACAAATAACATTATTAATTGAAAACTTTGTTACTACAAATTGCACATATAACACAACGATATCGTTTACCATTCACACAGAAAGAGTATCTAGCACCAGTCAAAGTTTACACGAACAGCGAACGAAAGGATAAGACGAGAAGCGGCGGAAACACACATATTAAATAACAGTTACATGTGATCAAACAGGTTTATTGAGAGGCAATTAGAAGTTGGAACAGTAATGTGAGTGGAATTAAATGAGTAGAAGTGGCATGGGATTAGCTGTGTATTGGACCATTTTGTTGTTTTAATCTCTAATGTGGCGAGACAAACAGACATATGTGCAAAGCTAGAGACTAATATACAGTATGGACACAATACCTTTCTTCACATGAAAGTTAACATACCTGTTTGAAATATGGACGTCTATGTCAATCTAAGGCACTAGATATACAATTACATCGATAATATAAACTGGGCGGCAAAAGAAAGTATAGGTCGAGTTCCATGATCGATAAAAGAATAAGAAGAAGAGGTTTTGTTGTGAATTATAATATTATCTAGGGAGGAGTAACACATGATTGATCAACCACAGTTTGAATGGAATTGTGCAATCACAGGTAATGTAAGCTCAAGGTAAACAATGGTGGGGTAAGAAATTTCATTTTCAAAAGTTGTCTGAAATGTCACCAAAAAATTGTCAGACACACAAGTTCATTGTCAACACAGTTGTCTTCAATAGCGTGTATGACCTCCAGCTGGCTTAATGCATGCTCTTATGACGTCAGTCTTGGACGTGGACTGGAATCCGTTGCCACTCGTCTCTCAGAGCCTGCTGCAATTCTTGTCTGTTGACGGGAGGCTGATGGCGTGCTCTAATCTGTCTGTCAAGATGGTCCCACAGATGTTTAATAGGATTCATATCGGGTGAGTGAGCAGGCCAGGGCAAAACGTCAACGTTCTGCTGGTTTAGAAAGTTCCGAGTCACTTTTGCAGTATGGGGCCTGGCATTGTCCTGTTGAAACAATGTCCCCCGCTGTTGCTTTTGTAAGAACTGAAGCACAACTGGCTGCAACACTTGGTCTCTGTACTGTACAGCGTCAGGTTTCCCTGTATAATCACCAAATCAGTCTTCTGATCTCCACAAATACCCCCCCCCCCCCCCCCCCCCCCACACACACACACACACCATGGCTCACACCGACCCAATGATAAATCCGAACAATCTTCATTAATGGATGCCTAAATACCACCTACAAACATAAGCAGCCAAAGGAAGTGTCGTAAACTATTAACTTTGACATCTATTTCTGTGATTTTGCCATGCCTTACGAATTTTGATATTTCTGTGAAACGAAATACATGTCGGACACTCAGCGCCTCACTCGTAGTAATATGGCCAGCATGTCTAATGTTGAGGAGACTGTTAAATCTTCTGAGAAAAGACTTGTTGAGCTAATTAGAAGACTAAGTACAAAAGATGAATTTGAGAAATCTATTGACTCATAATACAGGAAGTTTCTGACATGAAAGAAAATGTGAGGGAATTGAAGATGACGTTGTGAATCACGACAGCGAAATCAAGGATCTACGCGAGGAGCTATCAGCCGAGAGAAGCTTGACAAACAGATTACCCTCAGGGAAATCCAACACAAGAAGCCAAACTTGCCCATCTATGGTATTCCGAATCCCGAAAGAACATAAAGAAAGGGTTGGTCGGGCATTCCTCGTCGATAAACTAAAATTCGAAAGCGCGAGTAGATGACATGTACTTTAAGGTGGTTCATCGACTCACGGTATCGGAGTACAATGTATCAGAAGAAACACCGCCATACACCCCCAGTAGTATTATTGTTGCATTCAGGAAACGTTGTTTTCCTCATAATACAGAAGTTGACATCCATATATATAACTTCTAAATGCCTCTCAAAGACCTGATATAATAGTTCTTGTAGCACGTCAATATTCCGATGACACCGAACTATTTCTAGGTGTTTCAGCAACGCCTCTAAATAAGCTCTGTAGAATGTCTGGCTTACAAATGAATACCGACAAAACTAAAGCCGTATGGTCGGGTACAATGGCAGGGTTCACTCACATTGGACAGTGGACTGGCATAACACAAATTTTGATGTATTGCTAAAGGCGGCGTAAAACCATACTCACTCATGATTGTACCATGTTATCTGATGCCTCTTATGATACAATGACTACGTACCCTCTGAACTGAATAAAAAGGTCATTTTAAAAAAAAGTTGATGGTAATTGCACGGTGCAAAGCGTGCGCTATTTGTAATCTGTTATTGAAAGGTTCACGACGGATGACACAGCTAGGCAGTATTAAGTACGCAATTTTCCTGAATGTGCCATAGAAACAATGTGAAAGCTTCGTATATTGACATAAGGGGCGTTCGGTGTACATTGAAGTTAACTGCGAAGGCTTTGATTGTAATGCAAGGCGCTGGGGTAAGTATATAGATTAATGCTACATTTGTGACATATACAGGGCAGGACATGCTCGTCATTTTCACAAGCTCCCGGTGTTACCATTGTAATGTTACAATCAGTCTTTGAAAGGCATTTAGAAATGATACACATAAGGAAGAGAATTTATGGATGTCAACTCCTTTATTATGAGAAACACAACGTTTCGGAGTATATGCTTACTCCTTCATCAGGTTGTGTTCCTCATAATAAAGAAGTTGACATCCATAAATTCTCTTCCATATGTGTATCACTTCTAAATACCTTTCAAAGACAAAGTATTGTTACAATCAATTTTTGTTGGCAACTTGTTAAATCTATCTAAAAGAAAAACATCAAGATATAACGTTTCCTATAGCTCTGTACGAGGGTAAAATATTCCACGATAATGAAAGCAATGCAAACGTTTTTAATGATTTTTCTCGCAACACTCTTCTGTAAAGAATCCTGATAAATTTATTATAATTTCAAGTGTAACAACATGTTAATCACGAAGAAGCACCTCATTCGTTCAATCGATAGCACTGAGGCGGCTGGACCTGATAACATGATTATCAGTCAGCTAACAGTATATTGATGCCCCTCAGTACACTTTGAAACATGTCATTACAGTCATACAACTTCCCCACAACCCGGAAGGGAGCTTTTGTTCCAATTACAGAACTATTGCGCCCACAAGCTGCTTAACCAAAATACTAGACTTACATCTAGTCTCTGAAATGAACCAATACAGAAAAACAATAGTTGTTAAATTGTCTTAATAAAAAATTAATAAAAAGGAGTCTCTTCATTTTCAGATACTGCAGAAATCTAGACATGCCAAACATTATAGACTTGCATGGGCTCTATTTGATATATTTGTATCAGGGTCTGTAAGACAGACTACCAAAGTACGAGAAAATTGTGTATTTAAATATCATGTATTCAACACTTTTTAGAGATAATGAATTTCTTTGTAATCTCTAGTCGGGTTTTGTTCCTTGTGACGCAACAACTTACCAATTGAACGATTGTATGACTTGCGATATAAGTAAAGCATTTGATGAGGTTTGCCACCATGAATTAGTAAACAAGCTGGAGACTTATGGTATTGAAGGAACATTATTAAAACGGTTTGAAAGCTATTCGATGGAAAGAACACAAAGAGTAGTTATCAACGGATGTAAGTCCGAATTAACCTTTGTACTGGCTGGAGTACCACAAGAGTCTGTGCCTGGCCCGTTGTTGTTCTTGATTTATACCAATGATTATTGATAATATAAATGGTAATATTAGATTTTTTTGCTGACGATACGTCGTTGTAAAGCGTTGCTGAAAACCCAGCCACCGCCGCTTCAGCGTGAAACTTTGATCTGATCGAAATGTCCAACAGTGCGAATTTAACCCTGAGAAAACTGAAAGTATCACATTCTCCAGTAAAGCAGTACCATTAAATAAACCAAATCTTGGATGGAATCATTGTAAACGCAGTTGAAATGCATAAACATTCAGGCGTAGTTATCCAGCGTTACCCACTAACATTCCCATTTTGACAGCATTGTGTTAAAACTCAGTCCGATGATGAACTGTTTTAGAAGTTCAAAATACCACACCTCCAGGAAGAAATCTTACCATTATTCGATCACTGTTGTATAATTTGGAATAATTGTACTTAAGATCAAGAAGAGATACTTGAAAGATTAAACGTGGATGCTCTAATAACCATATGTGGTGGAACACTGGGCACAAGCCATAAACGAGTACACAGAAACAAATCTGAAACCATTATCGCTAAGGCCCCAACATCGCTCTTTACATTTGTTCTACAACATGGCAAATAATTTAGCACCAGCACAAGGCCACGTTAACGCTCACAGTGATTACAGTCCTAGAAACACCTTAGACTTTCAAACATCTAGATGTAAGACAACATCGTGCAAAATCCTGTTGACGTAATTCCACAAAATTGTGGAATAATCTACATGAATAAATAAATTAACTGACACGTATTCAATTTTTCGAAATGTATTACCATGCACTAACAACTGCAAACGTTTCTTTAATACAAAGTTTGGAACAAGATTCTGACCAATTATCCTAGATTCGGATGTAGTGAACTGAAGGGACATCGACTCGACAGATTCCTAACTGACAGCTCAAGTTTGTCCTTGTGGTCACTACTACATGCATGAAGGTCCGCTACACTACTTCTTTGTTTGTTGCTTATGAACACTTTAGAACCAATTAACTACACTACATAATCGGATATGATGAAATTACTGTTCATAACGTGTGTGAAGGCCTATCTGAAACATACTTTGGATTTTTTTTATCAGTCCATACTTTCATCACACATTTCATCACATTCTGGTAAATATAAACTTAATAAGTAAGTGAGTGAGTTGGGTTTAACGCCGCTTTTAACAGCATTCCAGTCATGTCGCGGCGTTTCAGCTAAATGTGGGAGGAAAGCCCGAAGTGATGCAGGTCTCAGACGTTTACCACTTCGGTGAAACCCACAAGAACGGGTATGGTGCTGACCAACCTAGAAACATAATCGGGGCGAACCGGGATTCGAACCCACACTCATAGGTTCCTGGCGTGCCCAAGGGACGCAACTCTGCACATCGAATCGCGGCGCCTTAGACGACTGGGCCACCCATGCCCCCAAATAAACTTAATAAATACTCCAAACTCACTCGTATAATATATATGTATCTTGTTCACATTGTGTAGAAATTAATATTGCGCATAATCCCATTATTCTGACTATTAAACCCGGACACAGTGTATTTTGCTTGATAACTGACCACCAAGGTGTATTGTGTGTAAATATTATGTATACACATTGACTATCTTTTGGTACTTGATATTCATAGAGGTAGAGGTATTAAACTTAGCGTTGTCTTGTTTACCGATCCCAAGTTTTAGTCGGGAATAAAAGTATGTTAAGCTAAACAATGTGTATAAGGTTTCCAAATGTGTCGCTTTCTTTTTGTTTTGAGAGCGGTCGGGTAGCCTAGTGGTTAAAGCGTTAGCTCGTCATGTCGAAAACTCGGGTTCGATTCCTAACATGGGTACAATGTGTGAAGCCCATTTCTGGTGTCCCCCGCCGTGATATTGCTGTAATATTGCTAAAAGCGGCGTAAAACCATACTCACTCACTCTTTGTTTTGAGGGTCACGAGTTGTGTCCAATGGGTGTGCAAGAAATTCGTGATCGCGGGTCCAAGTCTCAGAATCAGCCTGAAAATGTTTGTCAGCTCTAAACCTGCGCTTGCGGGTTTCACCAAAGTTGAACATGGCAGATGGAGAACCATTGGAACAGAAGAAAGATATGGTACTTTTTGCCAAGATAAGGAACATAATCAAATTATTGAAACTGAAATACCTTTCCTGTTATATTGCGTCCCTTTATTGGGATTTAAGAAAGCAATATCTCACGCGAAATCCACATAACATTATATTATTAGAGGAACTGACGTATCTTTATCAGAGTATTGCAGTATGGATATGAACAGCTTTTATTTATCAAACATTACAGATCAGAAGAAGCAAGCATGAATAATCCTTGAAGACTATTGTGATCTTTTCGCCTGATGTCTTCATTACATATATGTGACTTCTCTTCTCCTATAATGATATGTCAACACATTGTAACTGATTTATATATATATATATATATATATATATATATATATATATATATATATATATATATATTGTTTAGGAATATCCCAGCTATATGACGGCGGTCTGTAAAAAATCGAGTTTGGACCAAACAACCCAGTGATTGCCATCTTGACCATCGACCAAAGCAATTGGGAACGAATCTGACCACCCGATCCCGTTAGTATATATGGATGGACTACAATGAGTTACATTCGATAGTAGCTTTACCGAAACCTTGGTCGTCTTTTGCCAAAACATGAACTGTAGTGGTACTTACTTTTACATGGTTTTGTTTTGTACTACATAATTTAATTAAAATCTTTTTAAATTAAAGAAAAATGTTTTTGGCATAATACTCTTGATTAGTTTCTTAGACATGTTATTTTTGAAAATCAATAAATTTGCTGTTTTCGGAATAAACTTACATTTCAAACATGGTAAGGATTATGTGGTTGCAAAATCGTTTCTTACCACAGTCTTCGTTGAACCAATTTTATTTTTGTCCCAAAACTGCCCACCTACAGATTTTTACAAAGTATTGCAGAAATGAGGGATGGTTATATAGACATAATAATATACTGAACCAAATTAAAAACTTTACAATCCTAAAATTTTAACATTTTGACCAGTTATCACTGTGGGCCCTTATTGTGTATTTAAACAGTAATGGCCACGTATTGTCTTCAGATAACACTCGTTTTTGTGCAGATGAATCGATCAAAATCATGTGCACAGCACAATATAGTGGCCAAAGTGGTTCTTCACGTGCAACTGGTCACGTGGCCATAATACCGGACGTGTCTTCAGCCATGCTTGTTAGCAGTCATAAACAAAAAAAGAAAAACACAAGAAAACAAAAGTCTTTACGGCCATTTGTCATGCCACGCCTTTCAAATACGCAACGTGAACGTGCCATCGGCATGTTGCAGACGGGAACGTCCGTAGCTGAAGTCGCAAGGACGATGGGTTGTAGTCGACGGACTGTTTATGATTTACAGACGCGTCTACAGCAAACGGGTACCACCGCTGATCGCCTTCGGCCAGGTCGACCACGTGTGACGTCACATGCAGAGGATCGTCAGATTGTCTTACGTCACCTCCGTAACCGATTTTTGACAGCTACATCAACCAGAAATGAACTGTTTAGGGGTAGACTGAGTGCGCAAACTGCTCGAAACCGTCTGAGAACTGCTCACCTTCAAGCACGACGGCCATACTGCGGGCCGACTCTGACTCAATTACACAGACGTCAACGTCAATTGTGGGCACAGCGACACTTACGATGGACTCAGAGGAATTGGAATCAAGTCGTCTTCAGTGATGAATCCCAATTTAATCTTCGATTTGCTGATGGTAGGCCGAGGGTGTGGAGGCGCCGTCGTGAACGTTACGCCAAGTGTTGTGTACAGGAAGTTGACAGATTTCGAGGCGGAAATGTCATGGTGTGGGGTGCTTTCTGTGGCAATGCACGTTCCAGGCTTCTTGTCATCCGTGGCAACCCCAAAGCTGCTGCTTACCGCGACCAGGTACTGGCACCAGAACCTCTGCCTTTTATGGCAGCACATGGACCCGGTTTGAGCTTCCAACACGACAATGCCAGACCCCACACAGCAATTCTGACAAGGAATTTCCTTCAGAATGCGGGAGTCAACGTCATGGACTGGCCGTCAAGGTCTCCCGACCTCAAGCCCATCGAACACGATGGCAGAAGTCTGCGCACTCTCCAGAACCAACCACAGAATTTGCAAGATGTTGGCACCATTTTGCAGCAACAATGGCGTCGTCTTCCCAATCATGTGTTCACAAGCATCACAAGGTCCATGCGGAGGCGTTGTGTGGCAGTTGTCAACGCACATGATGGCAATATACGCTACAGAACTTGTGTGCCATCAGATTCTCGTGTTTGGGACTTATGATTTAAACTGTTGATGTTATTACCGAATACCGTAGATGCTTGGAACAAATTATGGTTACCACTGTTAATTAAAATCCTTCGGACATTAATGATTAAAAGTTACCTTCTCTGATACATTTGTCCGTTGTATATCATATATGGGATTACTTTTAAAAATGTGAAGTTTTTAATTTGACTCAGGATATTTAACAACAGATTTTGTCAATTTCAATTGGCCCGTGAAGATCCGAGGTAGAATAGGTCTTCAGCAACCAATGCTTGCCGCAAATGTCGACTATGCTTGTCGTTAGAGGCGACTAACGGGATCGGGTGGTCAGGCTCGCTGACTTGGTTGATGTATGTCATTGATCCCAATTGCGTGGATCGATGCTCATGATGTCAATCACCGGATTCTCTGGTCCAGATTTGATTATTTACAGACCGCCGTCACATAGCTGAAATATTGCTGAGTGCGGCGTTAAACAACAAACCAACCAACCAACCATCAGTTTTCAATTACATAAAAAGCAACTCTGTACAATTTCTTTTGTTTTTCGTCTGAGTTTATTTTGTACACACACGAAATCCTCTTAAGTACCATTTTGTATTAACATGTACCACTGCTAGTTATGTCATTATTCTATGTAACGAATGTGACAATGTCTTGCACTCTCCTGCGATTTTCTGATAAAACCAGTCTCTTCTCTGTGAATACGTTGCATGCGAAACTCGTTCTTACAAAATCTTTCATTTACGCTTTGTACATTTGTTGAAGGAGAAGTCTTAATTTTGGATTTGTTATCCTATTTCAAGCACAGCAAATGGAAAATTTGATCTTTTCTTACAATGTGTTTTCTTCAGTTGTCGATAAAAAGAAATCATGTTTTGTCAAGGTTTCACAAAAATGAATCAATAAGTCATCAATCCCAGCGAATGAACACCAACAAGTACATAGTTACTTCAAAACACATCCTCATAAAATGCTCGTATTTGCCTGAAACCTTTCTGTGGGACATCAACGTAAGGTTGCCGGACTACAAGGATGCTATCTTTATCCATATTTATTACTTCAATTGACTTAGAATTCAAAGATCAGTTGTTGATGAATGAATAAGTGGCAATGGTGACCTACATAGGTACAATCTCTGTATTTACATGTATACTGATGGTCAATAGTTACTTGAAATCATTCGTATCTTTAAAACATGCCCAAGCAAGTTTTAATCAATACAGTGCGGGACCACGTGTATATGTTGACATTAAAAGGTATATTTGTTGATCTAATATATTTTGGTGAATGAAATAAAGTTACCAAACAAAACATTTAATTTCTGAATGGTAATATTGAGTTGATGATGTGGCGAGAGCGGCAACTCTACACAAAAGAAATCTAGCGCATTTGTTGAAAAAATATTGATAGATTCGGCGGGCCAATTTTCTCAGAGTTTCCACTTTAAGGCGCAGTGTTCGAATGCTACGAAATATAACGTACCCGTTGATCTTGATGTTACCATGGGTGGTTTCATTTTCCAAATAAACAATAATTCATCACCACTGAAATGGGTTACTGAGAGCCTAGGATATTCTTTTGTTTTAGAGAGACATTAGGAAGAACCGTGCGCCTTGTTAAATCAAAATCAGTCGCTTTCTTGTGAGTGAGTGAGTGAGTGAGTTGGATTTGAACAGTATTCCAGTTTCCTCACGGCGTGTCAGCCAAATTTGGAGGAAAGGCAGGTCATGCAGGTCTGAGACGTTTACCAGTTTGGTGAAACCCACGGGTATGGTGCTGACCGTCCTTGAAACATAATCGGGGTGAACCGGGATTTCAACCCACGATCATAGGTTTTTTCAACGTGCCCAAGGGACACAACACTGCTCAACGATTTGCGGCGCCTTTGACGACTGGGCCGGACGTGCCCCCATTTTAATGAGAGTCTTGGTAAACCCGAGACATCGTCTATATGTAGTGAACCCAGTGGTGATTCCGGAAAAGGTCCTTAGAAACCTATTATTTTGGTACGAGACGACGTATTGGACCACACGGTTAGGCTCGGTTAACCATGGCAATTTCCCAGTTCTTTAAAACACATTGTTTTTAAACAATATTATTTTACGAATCGACAGCAGGTTATTTTTTAAATATTTTTTAGTTTGACAATCAAATTAATTATTTCATACATAATGTGTGCAAACATGTGTCGCCAGTGGGACACCAACTGGCATCTTATAATTTAGCACGTGTAATAGTCGACCTCGGCTGCAGCGACACTTGACAGGTCGTTCGGAAATTAACAATAAAATATTTTCATTTTTGTTCAATCGTTAAAAGTTCAGTAACTATATGTATAATGTTGTTACATTATGTTCTCTGAATCCATATAACGATGTTCATATTAAAAAAATTAAATAGAACTTTGAAGAGCGTTATGATCATCAATACATTTCTCATGCATAACACAAGGCGACGAACTCACACAGTAGAAAATCAGACTAAAATGAGTTCTGATATATTTTTCAAATATTTCCCCAAAAAGAATGTTTTGTCAAAGTCTAAAGGTGGGTATGTACGAGTATTCTAAATTTGGGAAAGTAGGGACTTTGTTTTAAGTTAAAGAACATGCCTCGTACATTACTCGTATGATCTCCTAAACATGCTCCGTCGAAATCGGACACCGACGTTAGCACCTCCAGTTGTCCCAGGCCTCACGTTAACCTAGCCAGGATGCATTCCTACGAGCGCTTTGAGTGTACAGCACATACAAAATCCGTTGCATTAATCATAACTAAATAACTTCAATATAAAAACGAAAAAGATATTTTTATTCACACAAACTGATGCAGAGATGTCGCTACCTCTGAGGACGAATTATGACACTTGTGGTTACGAATGTATGGAAATGAAGAAATTCAAACGAATTTGATGGACATGATGGCATGTCTATTATTGTCGATATTATTACAAACAAATATGTTTATAAATAAATATGTCAACGACACCGTACTGCCCAGGGTGTCAAATTGTTTGCTGCACACACTTAACGTACACGTACTTGCAGGCAGTAGTATGTGTGTCTTCGGTGTAATCTACCGACAGTAATATGCACAATAAACATGGCTAATGATGTGTTTTAAAGCATCCTTTGTTCCTGATGGAAGGGAGTATTTACCTTGCTCTACATACACTGATGGTTATCTACGAGGAAGTTTTTCTGTGAGGGCAACATCACGTACATTTCAGCATCCTTTGCTCCTTAACCATAACAAATACACCAGCGTACTTATAGCATACTCGATATCACAGGTTGGCTGTGCGGTGTGAATCGATGTTGTAAATCCAGAGCCCTAGCGTCGTGTGTCCATTACATCGAGCGTCACAGAACGAGTTGTTACATTGTTGGACCCGACAAGACAGGGTAAGTGTTCATTGCCTGATAGTGTATGGGAGCTTTGTCACCATCATTTGAGCGAACTGTGTGACTAGTTTTAGTTCTGACATGTGATCCACAGCCTCGTAAATGACCTGAAGGTGAATATGTGAAGGTATCTCATTACAGACATGTCGGATATATCAAATATGATTTGCCCTACAGACATATCACAGATTGGTTTCAGACACATCAATGTTTTCAGACATATCATTCATTGTTATATGTACCTCCAGACACATCACAGATTGCTATTTGTTACGTCAGACAGATCACAGACTGTCCGCTATTAGGACCTTCAGATAGAACAGGCAACGGCAACAACAGTCATATCAGATCTACTAAGCTTGCTGTAAACAAATACGCCCAATACAATTCAACAAGACCTTGAGAGCAGCTTTTATGAACCAGTGCAAAGCATATTTGCTTACCGCGGGGCGCACATGGAACCCGCAATGAAATTAGTTGTCTTTATAAAAAGGTTCGCAGTATCCGCGAAGTTCGCAAACATTAAATTTAATCATTTACATTTTTTTATTCAGTTCTGAAAGACGTATGTACATGATCAACGTTTCCAGAATTTAGCATATGATATAGAAAAAAAGTAATGTGTAAAAAGATGACATGTATTGACTTTCAAGATGTTAAGGGCAGGGAAACACAACCATAGCCGTCGCTTGACCACAAAGAAACGGATCTCAAACAGAACATTTTTGCAGCCAGGAACCAGTCTTAGTGAGAATTGATTCATTGCAGCGCGTAATACGTTTGTAAGGATCTCGGTGGGTAACCAGTGCCCCCTATTTGAAGTTTCGAAGAAATCGAGTACTGGTGTCAGGTTTAGTGGTGTGCTTTGGTGGATGCGGGTGATTACATCACCTTTAAATAAAACCTACATTGTAGCATAGATTTTCGAAGAACATAATTACGTAGATAAAAAGAAATATTTCTGAACATGTACTAAAACCCATATCCCACAGAAACAATATTATTCACATGCAAATCCTGAACCGTTACTATTTTGAAACGACAGCTGAACGATGCCATCACAAAAGAACCACACTATGGCACGCAAGAAAATACTGTCTGTGAGAGCATTGGCAAGTGGGGCGATTGAAGAAAGCTAATTATACATAAATGATGGGTATTCGATACCGGAAATAGAAATAAAAAAGTATTTATGCTGTTTCACATGTATATTTCTCAAGCATGACCCGGACTTCGAATGAAACTATATTGACAATATATTACCATAAGACCCGTTCAAAAAATCGTGCATGTTTCAAAGAATCAGCCTATTTCACGATTATCTATGTTCACAGGATGACGCAGATGTGTAGGCTTTACAGTTGTTGACTAAAATATAGAAAGAATCCATAGCAACATCGATCGTCTGAATCAGCTAAAACTCAATGTTCTATGTTAAAGTGGCGATGCGTCATTTTGTTCTTGGTGATGAAGGGACAAGACGACCACCGGTGCCGCAATTGAGAACTTACGGTGCTGCCCGGAATCTGATGCTCCGACTGTCGACCGCAATGTGGTGTTGTGTTCTGCACGTGTTTTTCATGAGTCTCGTGTTTAATCTCCCGTGGGCAAAAGGTGGGCACCCATCAACAGAGAGGGCAATCTTGAATCGTCTTCTCAACTCGGAAAAGTATGATGCGACGATTAGACCCAAAGCAGCGGCAGGTCAGATAAAATATTATCGTCATTCTGAAAAAAATAATAATGACTAATGATATAATACTGTAGAGCGGTCTTTTAAAACTATAATATGGTAGATATTTGTGTATAAACAGACCTGAAGCTATTTTTGTGTGAGTTGAGTAAAATTAGTGCATTTAGAAAAGTTAGTTTTTAAAAGTATTTCAGTTATAATCATAAAACGGTAAATAAGCTTGAGGAAAGCTATTTCAATGGAAAAGGCCAATTTGGCAGAGGCCAGTAATGTTTAAAAACCTAAATAAGAGCATGAGAATGATACTCACAAACCAGTGAGTGAGTGTCGTTTTACGCTGCTTTTAGCGATATTCCAGCAACATCACGGGGGAGTGAGTGAGTGAGTGAGTATGGTTTAACGCCGCTTTTTAGCAATATTCCAGCAATATCAGATATGGGCTTCACACATTGTACCCATGTCGGGAATCGAACCCAGGTCTTCGGCGTGACGAGCGAACGCTTTAACCACGAGGCTACCCACTGCACCCGTATCTCTGAAGGAAAGATCTGAACAATTTACCAATCACGTTACTTTTCAGAATTCAATTCGATTTCACCTTGAATTACATAAACTTTTTACACTTCGTGCAAAGATATTGTCATAGCGACAACCATTGTCTGAAGAACATTGATTCCAAAGGCCAATTACCATGTAGCCATGACATGTATATGTCTCCGTAACTTAATTGCCATTATTTATAAGACACTAATCCCCCTTGTTTATCCTCAACAACATTCCATTGTATATTGACTGCCAGCCAACCTGGGCTATCGTATCACTTCCCGTTAATTACTGTTATTTATAGTATGACATTTATTGCCTTAACTGATCATCCCCTGAGCTGTGTCGCTTCATCCCGCCCATATGTCCCATGTCCAGAACAGCGTCATTGTCTCTTTAACTGTCCACTGTTGTTCATTACTATATATGTGTTATCATTACACTGTTAGTCCGCTTGGTATTCCGAGTGCGGGTGTAGGGACGACCTCGAGCAGGATGTGCCGCTCGTAGGAAACGTCCTGAGGTTGAGCTGGAGCTCCGCTCACCTCATGTATGACTGAGCTGGAAGGTCCGCACATTTCTGAGTTTGTGTCGTCAGAGCAGGTATTCCGCTCATTGTGTATTTGTTGTTTATTGTTAACATGTTGTGCATAAAACTGTTCCGGGACAGTGATGTCGATTTTGTCCTTGATTCCCCACAAGAGCCAATTCCCCGTCAACATGCGCGTTGACAATATCATCTGTAGGTTGGGCCTTCTGGCCAAGTTACCTATTGTACAAGTGACTCCATATATCTATAGATATTACCCGGTGAATGTGATTTGTGGACCAAGCGCACCCAACATCATGTGCACCATTTCTGCAGTAATTGAGTAAGATTGCCTTAGCCAGAAAGAATCCAGCACGTAAATTACTCAGTTGAATTATTCCTCTATACTATTTAGAAGGACATATTTGCTTATTGCGAGATAAGCTCTACATACAAACCTATCAATAAGCATCCGTGCTTGGCGTGTACTGAAGAAATATGTTGCAATCGATACGGCTTTTTAAAAGCTTTCTCATATTTGAGTAAGGACTAGTGTAAAAGTACCAGGAAAGTTAAACATGTATTGATATATTCGCCTACATGTGCCTTGGCGAGATCTGGTTGACGAGTAATACAGAGCATGTGTGTTCATATAGAACCGAGGATTGCGACACATACAGTGTGTGTTTGTCCCAGAATATCAGGGGTTGACGTCATATACACTGGCTGTTTGCTTTTGTATATCCGAGGGTTTGTTTCTTTACATCTTGGGTTGACGATATATACAATGTGTTTATATACAATCCGAAGTTTTCTTTCTATATAATATATGCGTTATTCCATATTTGAAAGTTTGGCGATATATACAATATCTGTTTCTTGTATATGGGGTTTGTTATATATTCAATGTTTGTTTCTCTATATCCGTAGTTTACTGTTGAAAACGGTGTGGTTATGTCAGTGTTCCCAGGGCTGACGGGATAGTTATTAAGTGTTTTCTTTTCAAGGTAAAGCAACACAGGTGCTGGTGGACTTGACCATGATCTCACTTGGACCTGTGAATGACATTCAAATGGTGAATATGCAAATGATTTCAATTAAAGAATGTGATGGAATGATATACTCATTAAACACCTTACATGTCCCAGCATGATTTACTTAAAACTAATGAAATCCTTCAAAATAATAAAACAGATCAATTAAAGTTTCATCATTTATTGCAGTGGTACTAAAATTAGGGAAACTAGTTTCTGATAACCTAAGCCTTTTAAGAACATTCTTCCTGTCTCCTTCATTACTCATCATATTTGGCATGTAATAAAACCTATATGTGTAAAGATATTAAAGATTAGTTAAATGTTCAAGAAAGTACAATATTTCAGTCGTCAGCATTCAAAAGTTCAAACGGAAAACTGTACAATTTAACAAATTCTTGAAATTTGAAAAGTGTCTCAAGGAATCATGAAATCTACGTTGCAGTCGAATGATAATTTATAAGACATATTATTGCAGTTTTCCAGTAATATTTCATAGAAATCAAAATACCAAAATACTGCAAGGCGTTATCGCCAATAAAAACAAAAGTATGGGTACAGCAAACATGAGAAGTTGCAAAATTGTGAAGCATGTAAGGTACGTAACACACTGATTCATCTAGTTCATACAATGGAATGGTATGCCGCATGGAATGAATATGTAACAATAAGTGAAACTTATTGTAATCATCCTTCGGTTTACGATCTGACAAGTTGTCAAACACATAAATATAATTCACGTGATATAAGGTACGTTATACAATAATCTATAAATCCTTGATAAATTCACTTATTTACTATCACTAACACTTCAAGGCCAATAAAGGGAGATAACTGTATTTGTCTTATCATTCCCTACATGTGAACGATCAAGAAAAGATGCTAAAAAGCGCCGAGCCAAACTGCATAGGAAAAGAGTGAAGGCAGCAGTTGTTGAACGTCGTGAAGCATTTAAAACGCCTACTTCTTCAAATCAAGGATTAGGAACCCACTACAGTCGGGAATACACCACAGTCCCTACACCAGCGTTCTAATGATGAAGATATTGTACCATCTCAACAGACCCGCCCTCGCGACTGACAGTGAATTGCCTTCTTGTGACCACAAGAAGAGATCACGAAGACGAATAAGTCGTGCTACTTTAAACTATAGGCTAGACATTGGAGCATTGAAGGTAAAGAATGGAAATCTGCAGCGAAATTACAAACGAGTCTGCAAAAGATATGAAAGACTGATAAATAAACAAAACCATCCATATTCTCAAAATGTGAAGATCACTGCCTTCTGTTCGACTTGATGAATTAACACCTAGAAATAGAACAGCTGAAGAACTCCACCAGGAAGGTATAAGCCCCAGGAAGTTCACACGCCATCAAGAGGACGGTGGATTTGGCAATTGGACAAGAAAAAAACATTTATTCAGGATGCACAAGATTTCTTTGAATGAGGAATGAAGCTTTAAAGTTGCACCAAGTATCTATTCGTGACTCTCCTGAGATAATAAGATTCACAGAATACACTTGCTCAGATAAACCAGACAATACTTGCAGTCAAGGGTACAATGCAGATCCATGCGGTGGTACCAGTCTCACTGGGAGTTCTGAGAACTCGCACTATTTCATGCTACTGTGAGCAGTGTCTAGCAGGCAACTATCACACCGTCTGGGTTACAACACATCTGTTAAAGAGGACGAGTCATGAGGAAACTAGAGTAACTGAATCTCGCCCTGCTAACATGGATACTCCTGTTGAATCACAAAGAAAGATTCATTTTACCAGTTCAAAAGATCCTGATCCAGTTCTAGGAACTGATAAGAACAATACTCAAAGCCTACATCAGGATATCCCCATTAATGAAGATGAATTGGTTGCAGTTCTGTACCAAAGGAAGTGGCACAGTGGACAAGTAAAAGAAATTGACAGAGATGACAATGACTGTCTCATAACCTTTCTTGAAGTTTACTCGTCTAAACACTCTACACATGGTAAAGCGCTGTTGGTGAACTCTGGCTTGACTTCCAGGACATCCTCTGCCAAATACAGGCACCAGAACCAAAAGGGCAAAGTGGAAGAACCTTCAACATTCGCCCAGAGGATACCAAAGCCATCAAGGAAGCATATGACAGAAAGCAAAGTATTTAGATAACATTAACATTAACATATTGGGTCCTGTAATCTACGTGACCAGAGTTGAATAGGATGTTTCCCTAACCATTTCAAACACTACCTATGTTTCACACTTACCATACACCACACAATGTACATTGCAAACATTCAGTGTACATACTGCCATGTGTACTGCCACAGTGTACCACTACTGTTTTCCAAGAGTCTAGATATTACTTTAACACTTTAAAAGACCATATGTGTAGCCAAGGGGTTCACAGAACTCCTTTTCAAGGAATAAACACGTTGTAAGAATCCAACTCGCCACTGAATATACAAAACAAATTAATTCTTTTTAGTATATATATGTTATGATGTAATTTGTTGAGTTGTTGTTTTGGAAATCTACGTCACAACTTAGGGTAATTTACGTGACCATTATAACAGCTACCGTTTGATAAAATGTAGTGTTGGTTGTATGTTGTATGTGTGCTATTCGTAAGTTGACATTGAGGTTTGCTTGAAACTACCCAAAGGAGTCTGATCAATGTATTTTGTGCACTTTTACGATTGTCATTCAACATTTTTGGATTTGTTTACTCCATTTATGTCATAATCTTCACAGGGACAGTGAAAAAACATTGTTTTGATGATACTCCTTGTCAAACGTATTTCGAAGAAATCATTGTCAATATGGTGCATCCGATTACAGTTTCTTAATGCATCAAAGGCAGGATAAATTCATTTGGGGTTGAGTGATAGTGGTAACGTTGGTTACTCTTTTTTGAGGTTCATTGTACAAGTAGTAATTATTTGAAAAGTATGCATGTTTAAGTGTGTGTGCGTGCGTGCGTGCGTGCGTGCGTGCAGGTGTGTGCGTGTGTGTGTGTGTTTGTGTGGCTGCTTGTACCAGTCCTGACTAATGCTTGCCCACTGAGATACCATGCCACAGTTTAACATGAATACCCGAGTCAGAACCACAGTCAGAACAAAGATTATCATATCAAAAACTAAATGTGAAAAATATTGTAACCAGGGAGCTGGAATGCTTGCTCTGTAAAACATTGGCCTTGTCATTATAACCTATGTGGCATAATCGCCAGGGAATTTTGCACTGTGGAGTGAGTGAGTTGGGTTTAACGCCGCTTTTAACAGTATTCCGGTTATATCGCGGCGTGTCGGCTTAATGTGGGAGGAAAGCCCGAAGTGATGCAGGTCTCAGACGTTTACCACTTCGGTATAACCCACGAGCACGGTTATGGTGCTGACAAACATAGAAACATAATCGGGGCGAACCGGGATTCGAATCAACAATCATAGGTTTCTGGCGTGCCCAAGGGACGCAATTCTGCACAGCGAATGGCAGCGCCTAAGACGACTGGGCCACCCGTGCCCCTTGCACTGTGGTAATCAGTGCTAAGAAAAACATGGCATTATAAAAAAGGTGGCATTATAATCAGGGGCAACTTTTTAGTCAAAATGGGGAATTGCATCGGACATCATTTTGGTCACTGATAGCTCAAATTTGAAAATGTCCACCACATGTTCACCATAAAACGTTTTGAAAGCTTTGCTGAGGGATTGAATGTTGTAACCTTGATCCAAGATATCATGACAAAAAATTACAAAATATATAACGAAATTGCATTTCATTTTCCTTGCAGGAATTCAGCGCCAGTTTCCTCCTCCGTCAGGAGTGGCGAGATCCACGCTTAAAATATGACGATCTGAATAAAAGTATCGTTATCAGCGAGAAACGTCTGGACTCGTTGTGGGTGCCTGACCTGTATTTCCCCAATTCCAAACGAGCAAGCAGACATGAAATCACTGCCCCAAATGTCTTGATTCTCCTGTCTCCCGACGGAACCATGTTGTACTCGCAAAGGTCAGTGTTATCCATTCACATTGTATTTAGCATTTCATTATACCCAAAGGAGGAGGTGCAAATGAAGGGTAGAACCCATTTTGACCCAATGGAAATGTCAAATTTTAAAGGTGCGGAAAACTTTCAAATAATGGCAAAAAGTGTACATTAAATGGCCGTCGACTAGCCTTTTGTCCCTTTTTCCACTTGCACGTTTTGAACATCTGACATGGTCAAATACACACGTATTGCTACTTGTCAATAAACGAATGTTGTTCCCGACACAATTCATTCCAAAGCCTGTCTTCTATTTGATTTAGGGGCCGGAAATGTAATTGTGTTAAGCTGCATATCATGTGCCATTTAATATCCGGCGAGGATGTCTTAAACTTTAATTACAGATGATTGTTTGTTTGTTGTTTAACGTGGCACTCAGCAATATTCCAGCCATATGGCGGCGGTCTGTGAATAATCGAGTCTGGACCAGACAATCTAGTGATCGACATCATGAGCATCAATCTACGCAATTAACTAATTACACATGGAACATGCACTTGTAATTACAGATGGAACATGTTTGGACATACAATTGTAATTACAGATGGAACATGTTTGGACATTCACTTGTAAATACAGATGGAACATGTTTGGACATTCACTTGTAAATACAGATGAAACATGTTTGGACATACACTTGTAAATACAGATGGAACATGTTTGGACATTCACTTGTAA
Organism: Haliotis cracherodii; assembly: GCF_022045235.1. Taxonomy (NCBI): domain Eukaryota; kingdom Metazoa; phylum Mollusca; class Gastropoda; order Lepetellida; family Haliotidae; genus Haliotis; species Haliotis cracherodii. Next base: position 50,344,919 of record NW_027266319.1, on the reverse strand, counting down.
TTACAGATGGAACATATTTGGACATTCACTTGTAAATACAGATGGAACATATTAGGACATACACTTGTAATTACAGATGGAACATGTTTGGACATTCACTTGTAATTACAGATGGAACATGTTTGGACATTCACTTGTAAATACAGATGGAACATATTAGGACATACACTTGTAATTACAGATGGAACATGTTTGGACATTCACTTGTAAATACAGATGGAACATATTAGGACATTCACTTGTAATTACAGATGGAACATGTTTGGACATACACTTGTAATTACAGATGGAACATGTTTGGACATTCACTTGTAAATACAGATGGAACATGTTTGGACATTCACTTGTAAATACAGATGGAACATATTAGGACATACACTTGTAATTACAGATGGAACATATTTGGACATACACTTGTAATTACAGATAGAACATGTTTGGACATACACTTGTAATTACAGATGGAACATATTTGGACATACACTTGTAATTACAGATGGAACATATTTGGACATACACTTGTAATTACAGATGGAACATGTTTGGACATACGCTTGTAATTACAGATGGAACATGTTTGGACATACACTTGTAATTACAGATGGAACATATTTGGACATACACTTGTAATTACAGATGGAACATATTTGGACATACACTTGTAATTACAGATGGAACATGTTTGGACATACAATTGTAATTACAGATGGAACATATTTGGACATACGCTTGTCTCCAACCAACGTTTCCTTTTCACAACACATGTTTTCTGGACAATCTGTATATCCAGTGAACAAATATGTTTTTGAAAATATTTCGCAAACAAAATCCAAGCAGTTCAGAAATGAAATGCCCCGACCCTTAGACCCGCAGTCCAACTGACATCGACTGTATATGTATGCTTTACGAATCTATCACAGCTGTGTTTGCATACATTGCCTGGAAACCCCAAGAAGGACAAATGTGTTTGTGGTAATGCACCTGTATCTGCTTCAAGATAATAATCTCTTTTGGCCCATCACAACACGTTTTGTAAATTCTGGTGCAAATTATTAAACAATCGCAGAAGGGGGAAAACAACAACAACACCTGGTGTCTTGTTTCAGGTTGTCTGTGACGCTAGCATGTCCCATGAACCTCATCAACTTCCCCATGGATAAGCAAACCTGTCACATCGACATGGAAAGTTGTGAGTAAAATTTAGGAGTGAGTGAGTGAATATTGCTCAACGCCGCATCAGCAATTTTGCAGCCAATCGCGGCGAGAAATGTCTTTTGTGTAATCATATATCAACCAAAATAATAAGGGATGTTGAAAATCACTAAAATCATCAGTCATGTATCACATTCATAGGTAAAAGACTGACTGTTCAGGTAAAAATCTATATTTTAGAGTAAAATTTAGGAAAGAGTACCTTATTCACTATGTTGAAAATGTTGGGGACATTCATCTTAAGGTACAATGGTTCTACAAGAGCACGTCAGATGAACCATTGCCCGAACACTGATCCACCAGTATAACTGAAGGATGTGTGGGAACTTAAGTAAGTCAGATATTAGCTTTCTAAAACCATTTGGCTTCATTTGTTCGCCATCGAGATTCGGAAATTCAAATTTCGATCTTAGCATAAGAAACCTCACACAGAACACATTCACCCTTCAAAAAAGAAACGCACAGGTTGATTTTTAGTTAATTTATTGCACCTAATAAAGTCGATGTATTTAATTTAATATCATAGATCCAAATATGAAATTTTGGAGCTCGATAGTCACATGTTGTCTTTGAACAAAGACATTGGAAACTGTTCATTGTCATGTCAAGGTTGCGCTGAAGTCAGTATCTTGTGAGACCGCCCCGGGCAGCAATGGCGGGTCTGCATCTCCTCGGTACTGACTGGATAAGTGTACGAATTCTGTCCTGCGGAATTCTATGCCATTCTGCTTGTAACGCGTTGACCAGTTGTAGGAGTGTCTGCGGCGTGTTCTGACTTTGACGTACACGTCGATCGAGTTCATCCTAGAGGTGTTCGATTGGGTTGAGATCTGGAGATCTCGACAGCCAGGGCAAGACGTTGATGTTGGCATTATGAAACTGGTCTACCGTGAGACGAGTGGTGTGCGGCGGAGTGCTGTCCTGTTGAAACAGCTCCCTCTGGCGGTCAATGATTGGAAGAATCTCCAGTTTCTCAAATTCTAAGGCTGTAAGGTATGGCGCCAACGCAAGCGTGGATCTGTTGCAAAACAGGGACGAAAACTGGTCTTCTGTGTCGGATTCCAGCCTCGCGAAGGCGGTTCCTGACAGTCTGGTCCGATATCCTTCTCAAACCAGGGATGCGTCCTGCAGTCTCCGTAGCTGTGTCATTGCGATGACGTAGGTGGAACAGTCGAATGAAGCGATCCTGTGCAGGAGTGGTAACTCTTGGTCGGTCGGTTCTTGGACGGTCTGCAGTGGAACTGTTCGTATCGGTCCCAAAGGCGTCAAATGGTGCTGTGGTGGACGTTGAAGTGGCGTTCAAAAGACGACTGCGATTCCCCTCCTATGGCGATGTTCCGATCGGCAGCGCTGAGTCTCGCCATTTTCGAACTTGAAAAATGTTGAAAACTGAATGACAAATTATTGGCTTCTGCTTGCCTTTTTAAAGCCACTACCACGAGTTACGAAAAAACCATAACCTGCACGTGCATTTTGCTTTACTGTTTTCGTCCATGACATTTTTGAACAAGTGTGAAAACAATGCCGTTTAAGACATTGCAAATCGACAATGGCTGCGTTTTGACGCACCGTTTGTCGAATATCAGGCCACCAATATTTTCCAATAACATATATCCAATTTATATACCTGATTTTTTGTGAAGTCAGTACATGAACTACATACTACCTGCGCGTTTCATTTTTTGAAGAGTGTACATACATACACGATAGTACTCCGTTTTGAGTGTAGATGACCATGTCGCTGAGAAACGATCGTCGACAGGATATGAAAATATCCACAAGACTATGCCAGCATTATTCTTTATCATTTTGCATTGGACACTCCACGATTACATTCGTTTTCGAGATAGAGAAATCAGATATTTGCGTCTGTACGCTGAGCTCACTCATACCGAGAATTTAGAAGCTTGAAGAGCATGTCGTTTACGTAGTGAGGTATCGTATCGGTATATATCTGATTTTTTAATGAAATTGTTTAACGATGCTTTATGTAGGTACAGACGAGGGACAGTCGGGTAGTGCTTACATCTTTCTCTCGTCATGTCGAAGACTCGGCCTCGATTCCAAATATGGGTCCAGTGTGTAAAGCCTATTGCTTGAGTCCCGAGACTTTTTTGAAAAATTGCTATAAGTGGACTAAAATCCAACTCACTAACTCGCTCGTTACAGACAGCCACACGTCAACAGATCTCTACTACGAATTTGCAACTGAACGGGATGCTGTGAACAGCCGCCCTGGGGTACAGATTCCAGATTTTCTGATAACCGACGTGACAGTGGGGAATTGCCAAAACAAATACACGACCGGTAAGAAGGGGCCTTAGTGTGGAAACCTGACAATCCTTGTCGATTCCAGTGTAAAATGTGAAAACTCCTCGAAGTTGTTTGTAAGTTGGTTGGTTTGTGTCTAACGCCGTACTCAGCAATATTCCAGCTATATGACGGCGGTCTGTAAATAATCGAGTTTGGACCAGACAGTCCAGTGATTCATATCATGAGCATCGATCCACGCAATTGGGTATTAGGGGGTCAGTCGAGGCGAGGTGAGGTGAAATGGGGATTAACGTCGAGTACAAGATTATTATTCATATGAAGACATGTGACACATGTACCTGTGTACGGCTGCTTGCAAGAGTCCGGACTAATGTCGGTTTGATAGTGCTAGCCTACTGAGATACCATGTCGCAGTTTAACATGGATACCCAACTCAGTCATCAGGCACTCCGACCCGGCCAGTCCTTGTTTTAGCCTCTTAAAGCCGAGCGTCAGGCAGGGTAACAACAAGTACCATCTTTTAACGTCCTCCGTTATGACGCTATCAAAGGGATCGAACCAACGACACCGTGGAGGATTGGAGCTTAACTGAGTATTTCACAAGCTTCTACCAGATTTCAAATCCATGCTGAAGACTGCATGCGCGTTTGCTGATTTAACTATTTCCTAAATAGTCCTAGTCAGTACACAATCCATGATGCAACATCAACCATATTACACGGAATGGTGAATCGTTTGTTCATCTTTAAAGATAACCAGGGAACGTTTCCCAAGCGCTGCTTTATTCAACAGCAACGTTTACAGTACCCGGGGCGGTCGGATAGCCTAGTGGTTAAAGCGTTCGCTCATCACGCCGAATACCCGGTTCGATTCCCGACATGGGCACACTGCGTGAAGCCCATTTCTGGTGTCCCCCGCCGTGAAATTGCTGGAATATTGCTAAAAGCGGCGTAAAACCATACTCACTCACTCATCTACATTACCGTCCTATTTTTGGCATCACTGGGTTATTTTTAAAGAGTGAAACCGAATTAGTTGATTTAAAACACGCTGGCGTTGTGTACAGAAAGGAAATAACATCGTGGCGCATTTAGGCTACGTACTATGTTAGCTCTTCCTGCCTTTGGGTATAGCTCGATGTCTCCCTTTAATATGTGAAATATGTTAAGCATTATTATTCCATTCAGTATGCCATTAGTCCTATACACACATACATGTTCCCCTCAGAGCACATTTAAAGGAGGAAAGTAAAACGTTTTTATGTGACATTTGGCGTTATTTCTATACCATAAAATTATTATTATATTTGTATTGTATCTTCAAGTAGATAGTTTTCATAAAGGTTTTACTTCGTTGATATTTCTTCTATATAAAGTAGCGTAATTTTTCTTAAGAAGCTTTTATTTTTACCATGTTTTGTTTGACAACAAGTCGCATTTATTATTCCAAACCATAATAAATAGTCAAATTGCTGTGGGATGGAAAAATATTTTTCAATGTCAGGTTGTCAAAACTTTTATCTGACTTTTAGTTTTATTCCGGGCTTGAGCCTGACTACTGCTGAAGGAATACCTGGTTTTGCGACCTGAAGAATTTCCCCATCATTGCCTTCTTTCAAGGGTACAATGGTGGTTCTGTCTTTGGCACCGCAATTCGCTGTACGGATATGCTTTCCTTAGGCGCGCCAGTAACCTACCATCGTGGGTTCAAACCGTGAATTCGTTCCGAATATGCCTTTAGGGTTCTCAGTACAATACTTGTGCACATAGGTTTCACAAAAGTCATAAACGTTTAAAACCATCGCAACTTCAGTCTTTTCTCTTACATCAAGCTGACACGCCATGATACAACTGAAATACCGTTCAAAGTGGCGTTAAACACACATCAACCACTCATGTACTCCTTTCAAATAATGAATAACCCATGTCCGGCTTATCCCTTAGGAGCGTACACGTGTCTCAGGGTTGACGTCAGTATAGAACGAGAGATCGGCTTCTACGCTACACAGACCTACGTCCCCAGCATCCTCATCGTCGTGTTGTCCTGGGCCTCGTTCTGGATCGACCACGAGGCAGTTCCCGCCAGAATCTCCGTGGGGCTACTTACAGTGCTCACCATAACCACCCAGAGCTCGGGTGCGCGCGCACAACTTCCCAGGGTTCCTTACGTGAAGGCCATCGACGTGTGGATGTCGGCGTGCCTGGTGTTTGTGTTTGCCGCCTACATGGAGTATGCTGTCGTCACGGTGATGTTCCGACGACACAAGAAGGTGCTGAAACAGGACGATTCCATATCTCAGGTAATTGTCATCAACACATCACTATGATAATATTTCATATCCCAAAAGTAATTATTTACGGTAAATCTTGAAGCGACCCTTAAATCATTCCGGGCAACGCATGCAATTTTGATTATAGTCACGCAAATTCAATTTCGTGTCTGCTGACTTTTATAATAAAAGAAAAACGACGATCACATGGCTACGGAAGCCTTTCAGGGCCATTTGTTTTATTTTTAAAAATTTCGATACTATCTTGAAATTTCAAGATACTAAGCTGAAATTTCAAGATACTATCTTGAAACTTCAAGATACAGAAGTTGAAATTTCAAGATACTAAGTTGAAATGTCAAGAAACTAAGTTGAAATTTCAAGATACAGAAGTTGAAATTTCAAGAAATTAGGTTGAAATTTCAAGATACAGAAGTTGAAATTTCAAGATATTAAGTTGAAATTTCAAGATACTAATTAGAAATTTCAAGATAATAAGTTTCAATTTCAACTTCTGTGTATCTTGAAATTTCAACTTAGTTTTTTGAAATTTCAACTTAGTATCTGGAAATTTCAACTTAGTTTCTTGAAATTTCAACTTAGTATCTTGAAATTTCAAGATAGTAGCGAAACAAATTAAAAAACCAAATGACCCTGAAAGGCTTCCTACATGGCTTCAGGGATATGCTAAATTCTTGCGATGAAAACGGGCAATAGTCTGTGGAGCATAGTCACTTTTTAATACTCTGAGGGCGAGAGAGAGTTAGGCTCTGATATTTTTCACTGCTGCAAGCTATGCTATGGTTTCCAGTGGAAAAGCCGCACAAATTAACTTTTATCTTCAACACATTTTTTTTTTGGTTACACCTAACTAAAGACCTCTTTTATATAAAACCTGACGACAAATTATTAACCTGAAACATTATTTTCTATCTGTTGTGGGTTTAATAACGCTTTGATCAGTAATTCTGTCTCATCATGGTGTGTCTCTTAATGGGTAAAAAAAGCCCGAAGTGATGCAGTGACACATGACAACGGATAGGATGCTATTTTGTTGTTGTTGTTGTTGTTGTTTAACGTCGCACTCAGCAATATTCCAGCTATATGATGGCGGTCTGTAAATAATTGAATCTTGAAAAGACAATCCAGTGATTGACATTATGTGCATCGATCCACGCAACTGGGATCGATGACATGCATCAACCAAGTCAGCGACCCTGACCTCCCGATCCCATTAGTCGCCACAAACATAGTCGCCTTTTACAGCAAGCTCTAACATTTTTGGAAACATAGGAGATTTAGAGACACGATTACAAGTAGAATCGATATTTTCCCCGGAGTCTCAATTAAAAGGTAACTACAGTTAGCCGTGTGTTATTTATATCTTCCCAGCATAACCAGTCAACCAAAGAACCATCACGAGGTGAGGTGAAGACCGGAAATGGAAAACCGGAAATGCGCAATGCTGACTACTCCAAAGACAGAAGCAGACAAGTCGATAACATTTCCAAATACGGATTTCCGATTTCCTTCCTTGTATTCAACATCGTGTATTGGGTGTATTACTTACACCTTGCCTGACTGGACCCACGCAAGGCCATCTGTCATTTGGTTGAACGGGTTGACAGCAATGACACACTAAGACTGCAGCACTGTCACGTTCCCGAAGAGGCCTTATTGCAAACATGCTGCGATGTTCATGTACATTTTCAATGCATATACACGTTTCTGAATGATATAAAAAGTTACATTTAGCAATATATGATATGTGTAATGTGCCAGAGTGAGTGAGTTGGTTTAATGCTACCTTGTCCCCGCTTTGTTCCATCAGGGCATCAGTTTGTTGCGGGAGGAAAGCCTGAAGTACATGTTATGCGGGTCTTAAACCCACTTTGGTAAAACCCACGAGCACGGGTATGGTGCTGTAAACCTAAAATCATAATCATGGCGAAATGGGATTAGGACACACAACCATACATTTTGGCACGCCTGTCGGATTATGTAGATGCTTAAAAAGTGGATAAGCTATTTAAGTTGCAGTATGCAGTCTTACAGCATAACATAAACGTCGTGCGTGAGTAATATTATTATTGTTGATGTTTGTGGCATAGGCAACGCTATGAACTGAAGGGCAAAATATAGCATACATCCTCGTTTGATGGAGGAAAAAGTGGAAGAAACAAGACATGGTTATTTGATGGTGATGCATTTGATACGGATATCATAGTTGGGTTTGTTTGGGACAGTAAGTTGTGCAGTGGTTCGGTGACTATTTTAAGACTAGTAATTTTTGATGACGTTTGTACCTTTTTGGACAAATTCAATTTTTAAGTGTATACTTTTGCCCGGTAGTTTACTTTTTTCAGCTTCTTAGGAATAATTTGTTTTATGAAAGTTCTATTTCTTGTCAATCTTATACGACAGTGGCGTTCCTCCACAAAATAATATTTGATTGTTGCCTGGATGTTACATCAGGGAGCTCAATCGCCCAAACATTCCAGTTGTGGTCATATCAATTACACTGTAGTCAGATCAATGTTTGTAGTGTAAGGATCGATATCGATGAGGTTCCAATCATAGGGTAACTACACCCATGGACAAAAGTAAGACATGACGATCATTGAAAGAGGAGCCAAGGTCAAGGCATGATAGTTGTAACTGCCAAGTACATATTGTTTGCTAGAACATATGAAATTATTCAGTTGTAAATTGATATAAAAAGGCATAGATGGCACAATCACGAGGATGGGGAATTTGTCTGGCCTTCCATCATTCAACAATGCATTTAGTAAACGGTTTAGGGTGGCATGATTTCCAAACACTGTCAGTATCATGCGTGCCCCTTACGGGAATCAATGCAGGCTCTCATTCGATGGCGAGCTGAGGACGCCAGATGACCAATGACTTGAGGTTGAATTGCAGCACCATTTCTCTACTTGTGCTTGCAACACGCCTTGTCTAGTCATCACAGGAACCTGTCGTGGTCAAGTGTTTCGTCCCAAGTGACCCCGCACATGTTCAACTGGAGACCTGTCAAGGGATCGGGCTGACCATGCATAAAGTTTACATGGTTGTTATTGACTGAGTGAGTGAGTAAGGTTTTGCGGCGCTTTTAGCAATATTCCAGCAATATCACGGCGGGGGACACCAGAAATGGGCTTCACACATTGTACCCATGGGAATCGAACCCAGGTCTTCGGCGTGACGAGCGAATGCTTTAACCACTATGCTACCCGACCGCCCCTTGTTATTGAGAAGTTCATGGTTTTGTATGTGGTCGGACGTTGTTGGAATATCAGAGGGTTTTGTTGTAGCTACTGAGCAAATTAGACCCGTGAAGATCTCGGGTAGAACAGGTTTTCAGCAACCCATGCTTGTAACAGGCGACCATGCTTGTCGTAAGAGGCGACTAACGGGATCGGGTGGTCAGGTTCGCTGACTTGGTTGATGCAGGTCATCGATCCCAATTGCGTGGACCGATGCTCATGATGTCAAACACTGGATTTTCTGATTATTTACAGACCGTCGACATATACAATGTAGCTGGAATATTGCTGAGTGTGGCGTTAAACAACAAACAAACAAACTCAGCAAATTACTTCATCCAGTTTGGAGTAGTTGCCGTGAGATTGGCGTTTAAAAACACAAGCGTCTTCTGCTGTCCACCGTTACCGCCCCAAACCATGACGTTACCAACGCCGAATGGCACGACCTCATGAATGCAACAACGTGCCGAACTTTGCCATCAGGAAATCGACAGCAATGATTACCCGTTCCAAGTTTCTGTTTTGCCATTGTCTGACGTCCATGCCCACCGCAACCTTTGACGTCGATGTTGAGGCGTCAATAATATTCCGTGATACGGTATGAAGCCACGAATATGTTGTTGTTGTCCTCTCCATGACATTCTTCGACTGACAGGATGTCGAAGGGCAATTGCTGACGAATCTGTTCCTCGTGTGTATGACGCGTAGATATCGGTCTTCGTTGGTGATCTTGACGGATGGTCTACCACGTCTGGACCTGTCCACCGTATGGTCAGTGTGCCTGTAACACGTCATCAACCTGGTGATTGTAGACACGTGGTCATGTGAAGCTCCCATCTCTCTTCATGCAATAGCCCTGGCATGGTCGGTGTGTTTTTACGTTGATTTGTGGTGTCACAGTAGGCAGATACTCTGATTTATACCCTTAAACTTTACAGTCAGCATTTTGTAAACAATATTTTAATTCTTATTACAAATTAAAATTTATAGTTTAGTATAGTTTCTTTGAGTGTATAAGGATGTAAACGTCGTTTCCCCTAAACCAGTGCTGTGATTATCTTGTATTGTCTAATAGGACGGATAATACTGTTAGTGTTGTCCTTGGCTGGTACTGGGCAATGAGCTCTCGGGGCTTGGATGTGGAGTTACCTGAACAAAAACCCAAGTGACTTGTTTTGAATGTTTGTTGTTTAACGCCGCAATACTGTTACAACACAAATATTCCAGCTTTATGACGCCGGTCTGTAAATAATCGAGTCTGAACAAGACAATGCAGTGATTGACATTACGGGCGTCGCTCTCCGCAACTGACATGCATCAACAAAGTCAGCGAGCCAAACCACCCGATCCCGTTTGTCGCCTCTTCCAAGTAAAGTCATCTTTTACGGCAAGCATGGGTTGCTGAAGACCAATTCTACTCCGGATCTTCACGGGTTACAAATGAATGGTACTCATTCCCTAAGCAGTACCGATACTGCAAACACGACAGTGTCTTTGACGAATTATTCTTTAAATTATGTACTTGGCAGACATCATAACATATCAGTCTAAAGTGGATGATTTTGCTCTCCACTAACATAACTGAATATCCTGCAGCATGCTTAATCCCCGTGCTTCATGCCGCGGTGATACTGACGTTGAACATGCTGCCCTTCTACTGCTTCTTCATCAGACAACCATCAAGACATATTCTTAAACCTGACATGGTAGAGTACACTAGCAGACCATTTTAAGTCCTCTATATGGGGTCGCTTGAGGGGACTTGAAGCCCTCTGTTGCTGCTTCCATGTATACGTTTTTCGTTCTTCAATTTTGTCGGGGCAGCTCTCGACAATCTTCGGGATATATGACGGTGGCCGGTTATTATCGAGTCTGGAAAGGACAAACAAGTTCTTGATGTGAGCAATGTTTCATGCCACAGGACCCGCGAAGAGTCGGGGTAAAATAGGTCTTCAGCTGCCCATGCTTGCCGTAAAAGGCGATTATGCTTGTAAGAGGCGACTAACGGGATCGGGTGGTCAGGTTGGCTGACTTGGTTGATGCATGTCATCGTATCCCAATTGCGTGGACCGATGTTCATGATGTCAATCACTTGATTGTCTAGTCCAGACTCGATTATTTACAGACCGCCGTCATATAGCTGGAATATTGCTGAGTGCGGCGTAAAACAACCAACCAACCAACCAACTTGTTGAAAAGGTTGGATGACTTTATTAATTGTCATCGCACCCCGACTGCGTGGGTAAACTCTCATACCCCACCCACTGATTATTTACAGGCCGTCTTGATATAGCTGGAATAATGTTGACTATGAGGTTAAATTGCACTCTCTCACTCACTCCGTACAAGTAGTATGGGCCCTGTATATTCATTCCGTGACTTATTTTTGATCAGCCATTACAAACAACTTATCATTATTGGTACCGGTTTTGTACCAGCATGAGTTGTTCTCATAAACAGCCTTCTAGACCTGGGAAAATACACCGAACCATTAGATAAAAAGGTTTTCTGTCAGACTATCAGAGGTCGATAATTTTTGCAAACATTGAAAACAGATTTTCTGTCTTGGGTATTGTGATTTCTGAGTGACAAATAGACATGTCTTTTGTTGTGCCTGTATTGACATAGCTTAAGGTTGAACAAAAGCATATTCAAAAATCCAATTTGAAGGTGCTTTGAAAAATACCGTTTTCGCATTGAAAGAAGTTTAAGACGTGACTCTCTTGTCAGAGAGCTAAGGAATAAGACACTGTTTAAACACAAAGATCGAAGAACACTGTTTTGAAAAAAAATGCGAAACAGATGAAGATGGGGAAATTCGATGCGGTCACTTTGGTGTCTAAAGCTATATTGCCATGCACCTCACTGTCACAGGTGTAGTAGTATGTCTACGATAACAGGCCGAGAGTGGATCTGAATTGCTTTGAAAACCGATAAATTATGCTTATACTATTTCCAGTACACACTTCATATGCAAACTAGTAATTGTACACGGAAATGCAGGTGTGATACATATTTCAAACACAATAATGTGTCTATTTAGGATATTTACGCTAAAACTGTAACCAGTAATGTACATCATTAAATAAAATAATGTAAATTCTACTTTGTATATTGCCTTTTACTGGAGAGGTTTGTCAATGTTTAAATCACATCATTCAATCATAACATATCGTGAGATTATTGCATGCACATGTGTGGCTGCTTGTACTAGTCCTGACTAATGCCGATTTATAGTGTTAGCTAACTGAGATACCATGCCGAGGTTTAACATGAATACCCCACTCAGACACAGTATACTAACTCCGAGCCGACCAGTCCTTGTTTTAGCACCTAAATGCCGAGCGCCAGACAGGGTACCATCTTTTAACGTCTTTTGGTATGAGGGGGCCGGGGATCGAACCCCGGACCTTCCACTCTCCGGGCGGACGCTCTACCACTAGACCACGGAGGCGGTCCATAACATGTGGAACATGATATAACTAGATTGTTGATTGTAAACTTCAGACCTAATTGGTCAGAAATTTGATCGTTTTATTTACGATGTTTTCGATGTTGTTGTGGCTATTACTGCAAAGCCCTGTTGACACATCCAGTTTTGCGCTTTTGAAAATGATTGTTTAAATCCCATGATACTATCTGCATTAGATAACACATGTGACGCATACCATAACATGACCCTGCCAATACCATTAAACCCAATGATTGTAGCTAGTCAGGTCTCCAAGTAATTGTTTTAACAGTTGTATTGTGTAATGGTCGGTTTCTTTCGGTACTCAGTAAATTCTTACTCCCTAGGTCCTAGTCTGTTAAACAACACACATCAATGACATATGTATCAAATAAACAAAGACGTTGACCTGTTAATTTATCATGAATGTGTGTACATATAAATATCCATATAAAGAGAATGAAAATGTGTGTCATAAGTGGAAAAAGTAAGCTTCTTTCCGCATTTAAATTCCGAAACCCAGAAACTCAGCGACATTGAATAAGACACATTTCGACTTCGCATTGATTAATGTACCAAGGGAAGCAAATAGCATCGTCTTATACACAAAGTCAGGAAGACTGCGACATGCAGCTCAAATCTTTGTAGACGTATGATTGAAATTGATTGAGATTGCATGATTGAAAATTGTCTCGATCTCGAGTAATTATTTGTAATTTTTACATTCAGTGAGCATACGTCTTTTGTCGGACATTCCGACTGGTAAATTGAATACCGCATCCTACATTTACACAATTTTTATCAGGTTCGGTCTGACGGTGCGATGTTAATTTCAATGACACTGCTGATATATCACAGGTGTATTTAAATCCTGCCCCCTCCTGCTGGGGTATCGTGAGTGAGTGAGTATGGTTTTACGCCGTTTTAAGCAATATTCGGCATGGGACACCAGAAATGGGCTTCACACATTGTATCCATGTCGGGAATCGAACCCGGGTCTTCGGCGTGACGAGCGAACGCTTTAGCCACTATACTACCCCACCGTCCCCATGATCCCCAGCGAGGTGGCCTAGCTTTGGTTACTGGTGGCCAAAAGCCCGTGTTTTAAACGGTATAAATGATATTGTTATTCCCAAATATGTTAAAAATTGTTTTAAAATATAATTTGTTTTCACGACTCATTTTTTGAAAATATCAACTTGGTCTCGTCGGCTAAAAAATGCAGATGCAACGTTAAATTTTAACTCACTCACTAAATCCTGCCCCAACGCCAACACCCAATGTGTCCTGCCTCATGTACTTGTGTCCTGTGAGCTCATGAAACCCGTATTACAGATATGTGTACATATTGTGTACTCCATACAATCTGCATATGAATGAATAGTATATTACTCTCTACCTAGTTGTTTGATCATGGCTCTTGATATCAAGCGGGGGCACGGGTGGCCCAGTCGTCTAAGGCGCCGCGATTCACTGTGCAGAGTTGCGTCCCTTGGGCACGCCAGAAACCTATGATTGTGGGTTCGAATCCCGGTTCGCCCCGATTATGTTTCTAGGTTTGTCAGCACATACCCGTGCTCTTGGGTTTCACCGAAGTGGTCAACGTCTGAGACCTGCATCACTTCGGGCTTTCCTCCCACATTAAGCTGACACGCCGTGATATAACTGGAATACTGTTAAAAGCGGCGTTAAACCCAACTCACTCACTCACTTGATATCAAGCAATGGATTATCTGGTCCACTATAGGTCATGCACAGGCCGCCCTCATATTTCGGGATTATTTCAGGCCCAATTAAACGAATACAAACCAGAAGTGACACCATCCGAACGCAATTGCAAGTCACTTTAGCTTTATGTAAACTAGAGACACGAGAACTTTCTGCTTTACAAACCTTGTTACTTTTCAATAGCTGATTAACGCTTAATTTCAATTAAACAATCCAGTGACAAAATCATTTGCTGCAAATCTGTCATTCAGGAAGATTTAATTTGTTTGTTGTTTAACGCCGCACTCAGCAATATTCCAGCTATATGACAGCGGTCTGTAAAATAATAAAGTCGGGACCAGACAACGCAGTGATTGACATCATGAGCATCGATCCACACAATTGGGATCGATGACCTGCATCAACCAAGTCAGCCTCTTACGACAAGCATAGTCGCCTTTTACGGCACGCATGGGTTGCTGAAGACCTATTCTACCACGGATCTTCACGGGTCGAAGAGGCATGTATTCCACACAGTTCTAAAACGGATCTAAAACTTTCTGACTGATTTATCTTACTATAAGATGGAGGTCATGCCTCATTAGTCAATATTGAAAGACTTCCAAAACGAGAATCGATTCTACCTGTTTGAGCAGGGCGTCATTAACCTTTCCTGGTCTGATTATGTACTTTGTAAATAATATTTATTAATTTTCCCAAGACGGGTATTTGTCCATCATTATTTAGTAAGGTACAGCTTGTAGAAGATGATACGATATCGTGTAGTCTCTGGAAATCAGGATCATGACGAAGACAGTATCTTTCTTTTTCTGGTTTCATTAAGTCGTAGAATAAGGTTTTTTTCCGTTTAGCAAGGCCTTGAGGCGATCACTCGATAGTTTACAGAAATACTAATGACCAGGTTCCATGTTTATAGTGTAGCGAGCTGCGAGTAATTACTGGCTCATCATAAAAGAGGTTTACTTGTGAAATGTATTTTACCGCTATAACTCCCATGCTCAGTGACAGCTTATTTATTTGTCGTTAGGACTAATGACCACTTAACTAGCCTTTGGAATAATTTGCATGCGATTTTTTTAATCCGGTGTACGTAATATTGAGATCACAAATCCTATCTACGGAAGCCTTTTAGGGGCATTTGTTTTTTAATTTTTTTCGATACTATCTTGACATTTCAAGATACTAAGTTGAAATTTCAAGATAGAGAAGTTGAAATTTCAAGATACTATACTTGTCAATGAGCGGGATGGCGGAGGTGCCACAGACTGAATTATTCTGCATATTGTATAAATACACACCTTGTGGGATTTCATACCAGTGCGAATTTGGTGACATTTGGTATTGCCAACAGGATTATAGTGTTTGTTCTTGAAATGTTAAAACTTTTTGACATACCTAAGAGAATGTTTGTTTGGAACATGCACTGTTTTATGAGGTGAGGTGAGGTGAGGTGAGGTGAGGTGAAATTGGGTTTAACATCATGATCGAACCCCGGACATTCCGATCTCCGGGCACCTTTTTATGATGTTAACATGACATGTCTGTTTTATTAGTCCTTCACAATCAAAAGGATAATTATATACCTGGTTCAGCAACGTTCAGGTGAACACTTGAGTGGCCAGTGGGGGGACATACCTTTTCGCATGGTATCGTCACTCTTTGAAGTTCAGCAATGTTCTTTGCTAGTTTATATATCCAGTATTGATATTTAGCGCATACATAAATTATGCTATTTTTACAGTGTATCGTGTATCACTCCTTAAGTGTCACACGCATTATGCTTTCTAGTCCAGTTGGGAAGTCGTCATAATGGGATTACACCGGTTACTTCTCGTATAAAACCCGTGAAGATCCGTGGTAGAATAGGTCTTCAGCAACCCATGCTTGTCGTAAAAGGCGACTATGCTTGTCGTAAAGGGGGACTAAGGGGATCTGGTGGTCAGGCTCGCTGACTTGGTTGAAGCATGTCATCGTATCCCAATTGCGTGGATTGATGCTCATGATGTCAATCACTCGATTATTTACAGACCGCCGTCATATAGCTGGAATATTACTTAGTGCGACGTTAAAAACAAACAAACAACTTCTCGTATAGATCCGAGCAAGAATAGGTCCCCAGTAACCTATACTTGATTGGTCGTCAGAATTGCCTCGGTAAGGATCTCGGGTGTCACAATGTGTGTACTGACTAATAACGATTGTGTGGTCATCTTATCCCACGACGAACATCCGCGCTCATGATATCTACCACTGTTTTGCCTGGTCTTTTTGGACCGCCATTAAAGTAGTCTTGCCTTGATTTTTAAGCTCTGACCAGAGGACATAATTATCTCTGCAGGGGATGCAGCATGGATATTATTCCAGATCTTGTGCTATGGCATATGTTTTCAGCAAAGTAGTGTGCTTAGTACAGTAAAATATGCATCTGCTTCTCCCCTTAACACAATAAAACCTAACGGCGTGTGGCAACGCCTAACTTTGGAGCTTTGGGACAGGAATGTGAATTTGGACCATGAACTTCTATATTCGGGCACTGGGTTGTTTTTGTTTTGTGCTACATATATTAAGGATTGACACGGGTCAGCTACCATAGATCCGACATCAAGGTATTTGAGACAATTTCAGTTTATACCATGTGCACGTGGATTCTCCAATAAACAAACCAGGTTCAATTCTGTCAAAACATTTGATTTTTCAACTGTGTACACCCCATTACAAACTCGCGAGGAAACTACAATACTTAAACCATGGGGCTTTTATTTCTAAACGTGGTGACCATAGATGCAGTTACATATCTATCTTCAGAGGCTCAGGACAATGGGCGATCTTTTTGTTCCAAAGGGCAATAACTCTCCTTTTGAAATGATATAAGCGACGGTCCAAACTGTCGCTTCCGGTCTGGTTCCCGGATCAATGCGCGCTGCGACAACTACTGACATGTAGAGACGGAGCCAAGCTAAAGAGTTATCCTGTTGCACCTTCGTTCAAAAACGGTCGTTTACAACTGAAATATTTTTAACTAGCACATATTTTGTAATGATTATTAGTTTATAATATCAACATTTGTTGAGTTTTCATCTACGAGACGAATTGTCACTTTGGAATAAAGCGGGAAAAACGTCATGAAAAATGGTATATTGCCACCGTATTTTCTACGTCAGAAAACAACGAGGCATTCTGTCAGTCAGGGCTAACATATTGCATCGATGAAATAATGCAAACTCATTTTATTTATCAGCCTTTGTGTTATTTCCCACAACAATTCAAGCATTCAAATCTCAACAAATACAACCATTAACTTCAATTTAATAAAATTAGTGATACGCAAACATTTGCAGCACACAGACAACTTTGACAGGCCTTTACCAATGATCTATATAATAAGTATTCATCCGCGCCTTTACAAATATTTTAAGAAGAAATAACGTTAAAAATAATAAAAAAACTGATTTTAAATGTTACTTTTTAGATCAAAATTAAAGTTGCATCTGAATATTTGAATTTATATTATTTTTTTAGAAATAGGCCAAATGAACATCTACCATGCATCTATTAGATCTAAACACTCAGTTACCCAGTTGCAATATACATACCAGTCATCATACATTGAAATAAGAGATTTACCCATATTATTAAGTGCTCTGAGTCATCACAGGTGTTAATTAGTTGATCCATCATTTCTTACAGAATTCTGATACTCGTGCTCTTAAAATAGTAGTTAATTACAGAGATGTGTCCCAACAAACAACAAATCATACTGACTACCCCACAAAATGTGTATGATGCATAAATAGAACTAAATCATAGTTTTATCTTCTTGTTTTAGTAACATTATATTTATTTTAATGTTGACAAATTATTTCCCATACAAACCAACACACTATCCTGCTGTATCTAAGTATCCTGATTTTCATTCAACAGTACTTCAAGACACCTGTAGTATAAAGTATATTTTGTAGATATTATTATCATATAGCAAATATGAATTTTATATGAAAATATGAATATGAAAGTTTATCATCAAATCTTCTGATGGTTAAATAAATGCAAATTGAACCCCACAGTCATTACATGTAGATACATGGATTTATTTATGTTTTTTGTTTTTGCATATACCAGATTATACTTACATATGTTACAGGCAGTGTCTATAATCAGGCCCAATATGTATTCTGACTCTACATTTCAGTCAATATGCATATTGACTGATTCACTCCGGTAAGGTATATTTTTTCTTACATTTTCATTCATTTATTATTGCCTGAAAAATAGGACCGGATTTTAGACAGACTGGCTGATATGAATAAGACTGCATAATTTAATGTCCTCAATTTAATTTGTATCAATTTTGATCTAATCAAGATCAAAGTAATTTATGTTAGAAATAAAAAATGTTTTCACAATGAATTGATTGATTCTGCAAACCTGAAAGAATACCAGAGTCCTTTTTTTATGTTACTTATCTTTATTAGCATAAAATTCAGTCCAGAAACAGCTAAAAAGTCATGCATGTGTAACCAAATACTAGTAGACATGCACAAGCGTGCCAAGATATTAAATAAAATAATTGTCATTGTGTCATTGTGCAATGAAGGTATCTTTTGGTGTGAAGAGAAAAAAGAAAAACATTAATAATTTATTTATGTTGGAATTTGAAACATCAGTTCAGAACAAGGAAACATAAAAAGCAAGGCCTAATGAAGTTAAGAATCAGCTTTATCTGTGTCACAATGATATGATTATTGTCAATCCAGACACTGCATTGATAATACAATCAACATTTAAGAGATTGGCAATTAGTATGAATATATTTTTTTATTTAAAAAAATGTAGTTTGTACAAATACTCTTGAATATGTATTTTAACTAACATATAGGGTCCTCTGTGTCTGAATTTTTTTAAGGCCAACATAATATATATCTTTCATTGATCATGTTGAAATATAATGATGGTAGTGTTTGGCAACAAACAGCTACCATTCATATACATAAAATCCTTGTATACAACATGCACCAATTAACCCTTAAATATCAAAACAGATTTCAGTGATTTCCATTTCTTTTATTTTGAACATTGTAACATGATATCTAGTTTATGGCGTAATTTTACAGTGCCTGTTACTCTTTCTTGAGAACATTCCTCATTGCTCTCTGTTATATATCTGACAAATACTTGCATGTGTTGCTGTCAATATTCACAACATTGAGGCTACAGGCAACGTCGCATGAGACATTCACATTTCGCGTACCGTATCGCCTCACCGTTGTACATACTGAAATGCATGCATATGATGTAGCCTGCTCGGCGATGCTACAACATAGATATAGGAGCGTATACAAAATCTACTTAATTTTCATATTCATACATCAAGGGCAACACTTTCAGTACCGATTGCAAAACGTCAACAAAGCGACATGGGATGAACGATCAGCCGATCTCACCGCATCGCTTCGAACGCCTATCTAGTGGATAACTATACAATATAATCAGTCGTGGTCATCCCTGATGTATCATTAAATCAAGGAACATTTATTTCCGGATATGGCAATAGATAAATCATTGTTTAGGCGAAAAGATATGCTGTTCACACACAAGCGTGATCGTTGCCGACAAAGTGAAGGTTATACTAGTTAACTGTCTATAGGCGTCATAGTAACATGTACGGCTCGTATCGCGCATACCACATGCGCCGTCAGTTTAAGGTTGGACCGTCCGGGTCAGCGCACCTAGCGGATTAGTGAAGGGACGATAAATTGAAAAAGATCGCCCATTGGTTAAATGGAAGAAAATGCCATCTGAAGTTTACAGACAAAACAATTTGTAAAATGAGGGACTTCCTCATTGATAACATTTATAGGTAAGTCAGTCAGGCAAGAAGTAGGCACCCCAAGGGCACCAGTGAATCGGGATTTCTGCTCGGGTTTGCAAAGTCAAAACAGGGTCATTTGGCCAAGAAGTTGCACCTAAGCTTCAGGTGTATCAATGATCTGATATCGTTCAATAACAATTCCTTGGCAGATGAGTGTTTACTTACAAATAACCTTAAAGTTTTGTCTTGGAATACTAACGGTATATCATCTAAACTCAATGATTGTGATGTTCTGAAATATTTATCAGCGTTTGACATTGTGTATTTGCTGGAAACGTTCATTGATAAGTCAATCTCATTAAAATAAGAATCTTGGTTATCGCTTCCGCAAAACAAAGATCTGAAGACATCCCATCACGGGACACGTCAGAACGACCTTTCGCGAACTTTGACCGACCACTGAAACGAATAACCACAAGTCGATATCAGCCAATGAGATAGCAGCTTTCTCGAGCTTTACGGCACTCGTTTCAACCTGGCGACTTCCATTTCAGACTACGCTTGAAAAATATGTTGCCAAGGTTTTCGATAAAAAATGTCAAAACCGAAGAAACGAACATTCCGGAATGTCTAGTATATTGTTGCGATTGTATTGCAGAAATTCCCACGTACTGTGCAACGTCTCCTCCCTTCAAATGTTTATCCCGCGTTTGAGGTTGCATGATTAGAAAGACATTTCGACTGTCACTTTCATGATCTGGTAAGCGACGCTTTGATTGGTCGGATGAAAGGTCGTTCTGACGTGACCCGTAATGGGATGTCCTCAGATCTTTGTTTAGCGATAGCGAGAACTAAGATCTGTTTATAATGAGCTTGGTGATAAGTTATTATCAAACCCATATTTATCAGAGCATACCCCTAATTTAGCAAAGGAACATAAAACTGCCCGTCATGAACGACTGTCAGGCGGTATGTATGTTTTTGTCAAAAAGTCATTAGATGCATTGTGCACACAGGTAATGCTTGGTGTTTACAATTCTGTTGCTCTAAGAATATCTAAACGGGTATTGCAAAGCAAAAAGGATATTTTCTTGATAGGTATGTACGTACCACCAGAAGGGTCCACACACTATACATCAAGTGGAAAAGGTTATGGTATTGAACTCCTTTAACAGTGGCTGATTGAGAATCCAGATATCTTAGCTAGCTGTTACGTGATTATCACCGGTGATCTGAACGCCAGAGTTGGACAAAGTTACAACCCTCCTGAGAATTTATCTGACTTTACCGGTAACGTTTTTCCCCAAGAGCAACCGGTACCAGCTAAAAATCGCAAGTCAAATGACAATGTTACCAATAGATTTGGTAGAATATTACTTATATTCTGTTATACTTTTAATATATAAATATTCTCAGCGGTCGGGTGTCTGGAGACACCGACGGATAATTTACCTTTATATATATCTGAGCAGGGTTCAAGTGTAAATGATTATTTTATCGCTGGAGTTGAAGCTTTTCATCTAGTGGAGTCATGGTATGTAAACGGCAGGGTTGAATAGGATCATGTGCCATTAGAAATGTCTCTTCTTCATCAAGAAAAGCCACTGAAAATGTATAATCAGCAACCTTCAGATGTATGTAGTGATAATTCCAAATACACCTGGAATCCAACTCTAGCTGATGTATATATTGCAAATATCCACTTTGCCTCCAAATCATCTTTGTTAGCAGCAACACAGCTCTTGGATATAAGCATTGATCGCGCTCTCGGATCATTTGTCTAGGTTGTTTTAAAGGCAGCCAAAAGTATGAGAAAGCGTAAATTTACAGGCGCTTCTAGTGCTTTTTTATATTCACCGTAAGCGTGCAAAGTATCGAACTCGCAAGACTTTAAGACATTTTCGGAAAAGCAAATCTGTTCAAATTAGGCGACTTTATTGTGTTGAAATAAATAAAGACAAGAACATTTGTAGGCAGACAAAACAAGCTTACTTAGTAAAAAAAGCAGATATGTAAAAACAAACAACACATAACCCTGATAGATTTTGGAGGGTACTTAGGGGTATATCCACAGTGCCATTTTATCCATTTTAACACTATCAGTCAGAATATGTGGTTTACATATTTCAGTGAAATGTTTCAGTCCGACAGTATAAACTTCAAGGATGATCTGATTAATTGAAGACCCGTCTTTACAAGAAATTGATTATATTATCCTAGAATCGCCTATTACAGAGGAAGAAATAGAAAAGGCTCTCTATCATAGACAAAATGGCAAATCTGCGGGTATAGATGAAAGTTTGATTGAAATGTTAAAAATTACATCAGACAGTTTTATACCATTTTTTATTTGCCTCTTTGATAAGATCTACAATACAACTCTGGTATATTTCCTTCAGTTTGGACCCAGTCTATTATAGTACCGCTACATAAGAAGGGGGATATATATATATATATATATATATATATATATATATATATATATATATATATATATATATATACGAAGATTCCAGACAACTACAGGGGAATTTTTCATTATTAAGTGTTATAAGCAATATAATTATATACGGGTGTTCTTAATAACAGACTTTCCAATTGGGCAGAACTGAAGGACAAAATACCAGAGTCGCAGGCAGGTTTCCGATCTGGGTATTCCTCCACCGATCATATTTTTACTTTACACTCTATTATAGAAAAGTGTTTGATTAAAAAGAGGAAAAAACTACATGTTTCATTTATAGACTTCAAGAAAGCATTCGACGATCTTAAAAGAAATAAAATATGGTACTGTTTGCAATGTAATGGCCTTGGTGGACAAATGTTATCAGCCCTAAAAGCCATTTACTCTTCTGTTAAATCTTGTGTTAGACAAACTTCCGATTTCTTTGACTGGCCAAATGGTGTACGCCACGGTTGCATACTTAGCCCTTCGCTATTTTCTTTATTTATAGGGGAACTTTCGAAAGCT
Source organism: Haliotis cracherodii (assembly GCF_022045235.1). Classification (NCBI taxonomy): domain Eukaryota; kingdom Metazoa; phylum Mollusca; class Gastropoda; order Lepetellida; family Haliotidae; genus Haliotis; species Haliotis cracherodii. Next base: position 50,321,939 of record NW_027266319.1, on the reverse strand, counting down.
ATAAATGAAAACGGTAAACATGGCATACAATTATTTCCAGATATTTATGGAATGTTGTTACTTTTATTTGCAGATGACGTCACCCTTGTCTCAGAATCTAGTGCGGGTTTACAGACTCGGCTTAACATCCTTGTGTTTTCAGATACATGGGGATTAACTGTTAACATACTAAAATCAAACGTAGTTGTTTTCAGTAGGGGAGTCATCCCATCTGCCAAGGAGAAATGGACACACAAAGACATCCCCCTGCCCATAGTTAACAGTTATAAGTACTTAGGTGTAATATTTTCTTCAACTTTCAAGATGACAAAGTGTATTGCTGATCTAGCAAATCGTGGAGAACGGGCTTTGATAGAAATAAATATAAAGTTGAATAAAATAGGAATGATTGATCCAAAAGTATATTTTAAAATATTTGATAGACAGGTATTACCAATACTTTTATTTGGATCTGAAGTATGGGGTTACAAGCGGTATGATCAATAACAACGGTTTCATCTTTTGGCATGTAAAAGTTATAACATGACAAGAAAGGTATATAACATGTTGATGTATTTCGACACCATTGGTCATAATACTTGGGTAGCATCTGTTCGTAACATTTTATTTTCGCATGGTTTGGGATTTGTATGGTTAATCCAGTCTGTTGGGGACAATATAGCTTTCATTTGGGTATTTTAAACGTGTCTTGTAGATGAATTTCGTCAAAACTGGATGTCAATACTCAACAGTAGTACCCGATATATGATGTATAAATAATATAAAACATTGTTTGAACCTGAAAGATATTTGAGTATTTACAATAGCAAACATGTACGCAGTGTTTTTATTAAATTAAGATGTACTGTTTTACCTTCACGACAGAACGTATGTGTCCTGTTTGCAATATGTCTGTTCAAGATGAATATCATTTCGTATTGATCTGTAAACATTACACTGAACTGCGTAAAGTTTATTTGCCAGAATTGTATTGGAAATTTCCAACTATATATAAATTCAAACGTTTATTGTGTACAACTCAGGATGAGTTATTAAACGTCCACAATATTATGTATATTATGCATACACAAAAAAAGACACGAAGTCGTAAAATCCATGTAATGTGCTTTACATTGTATTATTGGCATTGCATTTCTTGCATATGGCCCAAAAGCCTACACACAAATTAACTTATTTTGACTCTAACAATAACTATCAAATAGCCAATTTCCTTCAACTGATTTACCCACCTGAACTAGAAATAAAGGAGACCAGTGATGCCGCTTCATCTGTTTCATATTTAGATCTATGCATACAGATTCAGAGTGACAAAACACTCTCCACAAGACTGTATGACAAGAGGGATGACTTCAACTTTCCAAAAGTCATCTTTCCCTTTATGTCAAGAAATATTCCTGCAGCTCCAGCCCTTGATATCCACATTTTCACAACTTTTTGCAAAGATTTCAAAGCGCGTCATACAACTCTTGCTCTTGCTCTTGCTCAGTTTTACGGTACACACGTTGAGGACATTCCAAATTTGACACATCAGTGACGCTTTGATGTCCAGTGCAAATATCTGACTTGTACCATGTACTCTCGTGTTTTTTCAGGTGACTTGCCTTTGCATGTGTTTGTGACGGGTGCTACTGGTGAGGCAGGATAACACCTGTTATTATCACTATTTGATAGTGATTCATAAATGCTCATGATATAGTTGGAATCGTAAAATCGACTGGCAGAGTATGTAAGGCTTTCTTTATGAGAAATTGAAGATGAGCGTCGACAGAAAGTGACAGGAGCAATGCTTATTCTAATCATGCAACCTCTAAAAGGTTAACGCTCAGTATTCCGAACGACTGATTCTGTCAAAATCATCGTCTATGCTCTCACTTCAATGGGATAAACATTTGAAACGGAAGGGATTTTCCATAGCCCATGGTATGCACTGCCACACAATCTCAGACATCCATCAGGCATTCAAAATGTTCTTTTGTTCAGTTTCAGAGTCGAGAACTTTAAAAAAATATTTTTCCAAAGCGTAGTCTGAAATTGAGGTCAGTTTGAATTTAGTCCAGTATTGCCCGAGATTCTTCAGCAAACCCATGCTTGCCGTAAAAGGCGACTATGCAATATTCCAGCTACATCAATCACTGGATAGTCAGGTCCAGACTCGATTTTTTACAGACCGCCGTCATATAGTTGGAATAGTGTTTTCCAACAACAATAGTGCTAACAAACAACAGCAACAAAGTAGAGAAACAGCGGTAACAGTAACACATTTTCAGGCCAACTTGACACCATGACATTCCCTTTCAAGGTAATTCAAATTTAACACGCAGAGTTCCTTCTCGTACCCTGATATTTCGAATACCACCTAATCCGACTAACAAGTCTATAAAATGTGTCAAAAAGCAAGAAATATTCAGCTGGAAAATGGTTAAAGAATATCTCTCTTTGGAAATCTTTACATATGCTTGATCACATTTTATACATGTTTGAGATACCACACTACCAAAGATGTTCGTAAGAGGTGAGGTGAGGTGAGGTGAAATGGGGTTTAACGTCGCGTCCAAGATTATTGCACTTATATAGCGACGTGCATGTACGTGTGTGTGTTTGTGTGGCTGCTTGTACTAGTCCGGACTGATGCCGATTTATAGTGCTAGCTCACTGAGATACCATGCCGCAGTTTAACATGAATACCCCACTCAGACACAGTATACTGACTCCGAGCCGACCAGTCCTTGTTTTAGCCGAGCGCCAGACAGGGTAACAACAAGTACCATCTTTTAACGTCTTTTGGTATGACGCGGTCGGGGATCGAACCCCGGACCTTCCGCTCTCCGGGCGGACGCTCTACCACTAGACCACGGAGGCGGTCTGTTCGTAAGAATTGGGTGGTCAGACACCGTGACTTGATTGATTGTGCTCATTATATCAATCGCTGGTTTGTATGACCGTCGTCTTATATATGTACAATCAATGTTTAAAGTGTGATTCTCTTTGGCAATTTACAAAATGCCTAAATACTTCAGACAAATTGTCGATTTATTTGCCATATTTACTAAAAATTAATAAAACGTCCAAGAGGGCTTAAAAAACCCACTACAATGTGCTGATTATGCTCGGATAAGAAGCCCACAAAATAAATCCTATCATTTTAGTCACCGGGTGATGAAACTTTTCTCATCTTTACACATTGACTGTTAGTTTCTGGTATATGTCTTGAATATTGACGAGTGGCGTTAAACAACAAACAAACGATGCAAAGAAGCAAATGGAACGGTAATCAAATAACTATTGCCAAGGAACAGTCAACATACACGTCAATAGATGATCGATTTCAGTTTCTGTATTTTAATGTTTCACTTGTCAAATACAAACAGACATGACGCCAGAAAAAGAAGTTGAGCATTGTTTCGAATTTCAGAGGAGGATCGATCTCACTTAGCCAGCTTTAAGCTATGCAAGGCACATGAGTTAATCTGTGTAGCAAACACTTTACCACGGGACCACAGGCGCTATCGCAAGTAATTACTGCTCCGCACCCGACTATTTACCTTTCTGAGCATGCATTGTAGCCATGTTTTCCGCGAAGACTGGGTAAGAATTGTTCGGATTTTCCTGAAAATACACTGGATTAATTGGTTAAAAGTGACAACTAACCCAAATTTCACCTCACATCTGCCAACTAACGACAAGGATCGCAAACGGGTGCCTAGCCCTGGTGAATATAAAGTTATGCCCAACCCTGATGATTAAAATGTGATGCACTTTAGCAATTTACAAAATAAATACTTCAGTCAATTTGTCGATTTATTTGACATATTTTCTAAAAATTAATAAAAAGTTCAAGAGGGCTTAAAAAACATCACAATGGGCTAATTATACTCGGATCAGAAGCCCACACAATCCTATCATTTTAGTCACTGGGTGATGAAACTTTTCATCAAAATGTTTGGAATTCATTAACACAATGTCATTAATGTTCTTCGTGGGAGGAAATCTGAGAGGCGATTAAACTCGATAAACGTTATAAAGCATGTGGCCTGGATATAATTGACGCGTGGCCCACTGGTATAAATAAGTAAATATATAAGCAAAAAGGTGACCCATCTGAACCAAACAATTACAATCCTATTACACAATAATGAGTTGCCTTGGTAAGCTCCTTACTGGTATGCTAAACTTAGATTAACCAACTACTTCGATATTCCTAATATACTATCCCCTGCTCAAGCCGATTTCTGCAATTGGTTTTCAACAACCGATGATGTTTTTGTAATACACATGCTTCTGAATATATTAAAATATTATAAACAAAAGCTTTACTGTGTTTTCATTGATTTTGCCTCAAAATATTTTATCTTAATATTAATGTGGTATTATTAAGTCGATCGTGATTGCACGTTGTCTAGCGTGCGCCGTTTGTAATCCCTTCGTGAACAGTTCATGTAGGATTCTACAAATAAGCAATGTTAAATACGATATTGTTCTGAATGTGTTATAGACACAATGACAGCTTGACATATTGACATATTTGGACATACTGTGTACATAGAGACTAATTACGAAGCCATTGATTGTAATCCAAGGCCCTGGGATAAATATATTGATTAATGCTACATGTATGACACATGCAGGGCACCTCATTATTGTCACAAACACCTGGTGTCATCATTGTAATGTTGCTATCAGTATACTCTCAGAATCGATTATGTTTGACAACTCCCATGCACGTGGGTTTCATCAAAACTGAAACTGGCAGATGGAGCAACAATGAAACAGAAGGGATATGGTGTAGCTGTGTTTGTCAAGATAAGGAAAAGAATGAAATTATTTAAACTGAAATATATTTCCTGTCATTTGAATTTTAAAAACAAACAAATACCTAACACTAAATCAAATATCATTATTTCATCAGATGGACTTGCTATATTGATATTGGCAACGTTTGTTTATCAATCATGGGAGATGAGAAGGAAGCATAATTTATTCTGGAAAAATATTGTGTTATTTGCGATATATATATATATATATATATATGCCACCTTTGAGACTGATATACAAAGTTCAATTCCACTGCAGAACGTCCGAGAACCGACCGACCAAGAGTTACCACCCCTGCACAGGATCGCTACATTCGACTGTTCCACCTACATCATCGCAATGCCACAGCTACGGAGACTGCAGGACGCATCACTGGTTTGAGGAGGATATCGGTCCAAACTGTCAGGAACCACCTTCGCGAGGCTGGAATCCGACCCAGAAGACCAGTTATCGACAGCGACGCTTGCGTTGGTGCCACATCTCTCAGCCTTGTAATTTGAGAAGCTGGAGAGGAGTGTGGTTTAGCGATGAATCACTATTTCTTCACTGGCGAGATGGAAGACAACGTGTGCGTGACAACGTGAGCGTTTTGCCCCACATTGTGTAGTGAATTCGACAATTTCGGTGGCGGTAGTTTCCTGGTGTGTGTGTGTGGTGGTGGTGGTGGTGGTGGTGTGTGTGTGTGTGTGGGGGGGGGGGGGGGGGGGGGGGGGGGGGGGGGGAGGATATCCTATACCACGAGATCTGACTTGGTTGTGGTTAAGGGAAATTTGACAGCAAGTTCTTCAACCTCACCTGCTTCCAATCATTGACCACAAGAGGGAGCTGTTTCAACAGGACAACGCTCCACCGCACACAGATCGCGTGCCAACATCAACATCAACGACTTGCCCTGGCTGTCGATGTCAACCCAATCGAACATCTCTGGGATGAACTCGATCGATGTGTACATCAACGTCAGAACACGCCGCGGACGCTCCCACAACTAGCCAACGCGTTACAAGCCGAACGGCGCAGAATTCCGCAGGACAGAATTCGTACACTTATCCAGTCATCCAGTCAGTGCCGAGGAGAGGCAGACCCGCCATTGCTGCCCTGGGCGGTCACACGAGATAGAGTTCAGCGCAACCCTGTGGACTTATGTGACATGACAATGAACAGTTTTCAATACCTTTGTACAACGACAACATGTGACTATCGAGCTCCAAAACTTTCATATTTGTATCTATAATATCAAATTAAATATATCGACTTTATTAGGTACAATAAATTTACTAAAAATCTACCTGTGCGTTTCTTTTTTTGACGAATGTATATCTCGTCAACACACGGAACGCTTTTTAGAACGCAATGTATTTCTGATCTCCCTTATTCACTTGCAACACTGTCAGGGATGTCACTATTGTATGCAACGTTTCTTAAAGAATATGAATAATTCTTGCTTCATTGGGACTTATCTGACAAAGTGTTAACGTTACATGCGAAACTCTACCTGACAAAATCTTTTATTTATGCTTTATGTATTTGCTAAAGGAATCTTAATTAAGATTTTGTATCCAATTTCAAATTTCTTCTATTCTTGCATTGTGCTTTCTTCCGTTGTTAACAAAAAATCATGTTTTGTCACGGTTCCACAAAAAAAATAATCGATAAATAATCAATACTGGCGAATGAAACATCGACACATACATAGTAGCTTCCATTAGCTTACGTATGAAATGTATAACCTTCTGTGTGAAATCGATGTAAGGCTCTAATTCATACTTTTGGAGAACATGTGTATATTCTGCCAATAAAGGGATATTTGTTTATCTACTATCTAATATATTTGCTTGAATGAAATAAAACAATATTAGCAATATTGATTTGATGATGTCATGTGTTGATAAAGGATTAATAGCTTCAGTAAACCGATTTCCTCAGGCTTTCCACTTTGAGGTGTAATGATTGACTTCCACGAAATTTAGGGTCACAATTGATTTTGGCGTCACCGAAGACGGTTTTGTTTGTTTGTTTGTTTGTTGTTTAACGCCGCACTCAGCAATATTACAGCTATATGACGACGGTCTGTAAATACTCGAGTCTGGACCAGACAACCCAAAGATTGACATCATGAGCATCGATCCACCCAATTCGGATACGTCACCGCAGATGGATCCATTTGCATCACAATGTGTTAGGAGATATTTGGGGACATGTCTTAGTTTGAGACAGTGACAAAAATGATGTCCGTTCAAATCCCTTATATTGACTTGTACCAAAATGTTTTTTAGGTGAACAATTGACTTGCCTTTGCATGCGTTTGAGTCGAGTGCCTCCGGTGGTGCAGGATACGCTCACCTTTCGTGAACACCTGGTGTCATTGTTATTTTATAGTGTTTCATAAACATATTGAGCTGATAATATAGTCGTACAGTCGACTCTGCTCTCTACAGAGAGAGAGAGAGGGGGGGGAGGGGGGGGGGGGGGGGGGGGCGTTTCGCTGTGCAGAGTTGCGTCCCTTGGGCACGCCAGAAACCTATGATTGTGGGTTCGAATCCCGGTTCGCCCCGATTATGTTTCTAGGTTTGTCAGCACCATACCCGTGCTCGTGGGTTTCACCGAAGTAGTAAACGTCTGTGACCTGCATCACTTCGGGCTTTCCTCCGAAATTAAGCTGGCACGCCGTGATATAGCTGGACTACTGTTAATAGCGGCGTTAAACCAAACTCACTCACTCTACAGAGATGTCATATGAATATGGATAAGGGTTTGTTTTGACGTCACTATTTTAGAACGTGTAACAGTCAACCTCGACTACAGATACACATGACAGATTGCTTGGAAAGTAACAATTTTGTGTAAAATCCATGAAAGCCTAGTAGACTTATATACGTATAATTTGATGTTATATTATGTTACCTACAACGATGCTCACATTGAAATACTCAGATGTACTCAAGAGCCCCATGATCATCATCACGTTTCGTGCAGAAAAAACAAGGGCGACCCACGCACTGTAATTTCAGACTACAAGGAGTTTTGGCATATTTTCAAATATTTATCACGAATGATTGTTTTTGTCGAAGTGTAAAGGATGGGATGTACGAGTTTTTTAAGGTGAAGAAAGTAGGTATTTTGTTTTAATATTCTATGGAGCTCGGCGATTCGTATTCACGACCGAAAGTTATTCGTAACGATTCTACAGTGCATTAATCATAAATGAAAATATGTTTTCTATTTATTTACACAAAACGGTTAATAGAGAGCGTACATGCAGAGATGATGCACCCCTTGGGGCGAATTATGCCCCGTGTGGTTATGTGTGTTTGGACATAAGGTAATTCAAACGATTTTAATGGAATGGATGCTTTGCCTTTATTGTCAATACTACTGTACATTCTGTAACGACACCCAGAGTGTTAAATTGTTTGCTGCACACACTTAACATGCACGAGCTCATACACGTTCTTGCAGGCAGTGGTATGTGTGTCTTCGGTGTAGTTTACAGACAGCAATATGCACAATGAACATGGCTAGAGATGTGTTTGACCGCATCCTTTGTTCCTGATGGAAGAGAGTATTTACCTTGCTCTACATACACTGATGCTTATCTATGTGGAAGTTTTTCTATGAGGGTAATATCACGTAGATTCTTTTGAATCATCATCCTGTCCCCTTAACCTTTTACATTGTCAAATAAATCAGCCCATTATGAATTCAATATTACGGGTTGGATGCGCGGAGTAAATCAATGTGTAAATGTTGAGCCCTAGCGATGGATGTACATCCCTTAATGATATATACATAATCGGGTATCACACAGTTGTTAGGTTTAACATCTCCCGGCCTGGACAAGACAGGGTAAGTGTTCATTGATGTTTCGTGTTGTCTATCAGCTGTTTTGCGAGGAGAGGGCTCTACATATGTACAGAGGACGATGTGACAATTTGTATCATTTAAGCCAACTGTGTGAACAGTGTCAGCTCAGACCTGTGATCTACACCCGCACATAGTTTCCAAAACACATCACATATGGATTGCCTGCACAGTCAGACATATCAAGTATGGGCTGCCTGTAAAATCGCACACATGATATATAGGTTGCCTGCACCATCAGACACGTCACGTATGGGTTTCTATACTATCAGGCACATCACAAACGGGTGGCCTGCACCATCAGACACATCACGTATGGGTTTCTATACCATCAGGCAGATCACAAACGGGTTGCCTGCACCATCAGACACATCACGTATGGGTTTCTATACCATCAGGCACATCACAAATGGGTGGCCTGCACCATCAGACACATCACGTATGGGTTTCTATACCATCAGGCACATCACAAATGGGTGGCCTGCACCATCAGACACATCAAGTATGCGTTTCTATACCATCAGGCAGATCACAAATGGGTGGCCTGCACCATCAGACACATCACGTATGGGTTTCTATACCATCAGACACATCACAAATGGGTTGCCTGCACCATCAGACACATCACGTATGGGTTTCTATACTATCAGGCACATCACAAACGGGTGGCCTGCACCATCAGACACATCACGTATGGGTTTCTATACCATCAGGCAGATCACAAACGGGTTGCCTGCACCATCAGACACATCACGTATGGGTTTCTATACCATCAGGCACATCACAAATGGGTGGCCTGCACCATCAGACACATCACGTATGGGTTTCTATACCACCAGGCACATCACAAATGGGTGGCCTGCACCATCAGACACATCACGTATGGGTTTCTATACCATCAGGCACATCACAAATGGGAGGCCTGCACCATCAGACACATCAAGTATGCGTTTCTATACCATCAGGCAGATCACAAATGGGTGGCCTGCACCATCAGACACATCACGTATGGGTTTCTATACCATCAGACACATCACAAATGGGTTGCCTGCACCATCAGACACATCACGTATGGGTTTCTATACCATCAGGCACATCACAAATGGGAGGCCTGCACCATCAGACACATCACGTATGGGTTTCTATACCATCAGGCACATCACAAATGGGTGGCCTGCACCATCAGACACATCACAAATTGGTTGCCTACACCATCAGACACATCACATATCGAGTGCCTGCAGCATCAGACACATCACATATAGATCGCCTGCACCATCAGACACATCACAAATGGGTTGCCTGCACCATCAGACACATCACATATTAGTTGCCTTCACATATCGGATACATGAAATACTATTTTCCTTACACACTCACACATCACATATTAGTTTCACACACATCAATGGTATTAATCTGTACTTTCAGACACATCATACATTGGTATCTGTACTTTCAGACACATCACATATTGCTATACCATCACCTTTAGACACATCACATATTGATATATGCACCTTTAAACAAATCACTGACTCCAAGCTGTACTTTCAGATAAGTATATGTATCTTCAGACCCATTATATATGGACATTTCTTATCTGTACCTTCAGACAGACAACGGACTCTTATCTGTACCCTCGGATACGCCATAGTTTGATTTCAGACTCATCACAGTGTTGTTATCTGTACACTTCACAGACTGTTATCTGTACACTTCATAGACTGTTATCTGTACACTTCATAGACTGTTATCTGTACACTTCACAGACTGTTATCTGTACACTTCACAGACTGTTATCTGTACACTTCACAGACTGTTATCTGTACACTTCACAGACTGTTATCTGTACACTTCATAGACTGTTATCTGTACACTTCACAGGCTGTTATTTGTACACTTCACAGACTGTTATCTGTACACTTCATAGACTGTTATCTGTACACTTCATAGACTGTTATCTGTACACTTCATAGACTGTTATCTGTACACTTCATAGACTGTTATCTGTACATTTCATAGGCTGTTATCTGTACACTTCATAGACTGTTATCTGTACATTTCATAGACTGTTATCTGTACACTTCATAGACTGTTATCTGTACACTTCACAGACTGTTATCTGTACATTTCATAGACTGTTATCTGTACACTTCACAGGCTGTTATCTGTACACTTCATAGACTGTTATCTGTACACTTCATAGACTGTTATCTGTACACTTCAAAGACTATTATCTGTACACTTCATAGACTGTTATCTGTACACTTCATAGGCTGTTATCTGTACACTTCATAGACTGTTATCTGTACACTTCATAGACTGTTATCTGTACACTTCAAAGACTCTTATCTGTACACTTCACAGGCTGTTATCTGTACACTTCATAGGCTGTTATCTGTACACTTCACAGGCTGTTATCTGTACACTTCACAGGCTGTTATCTGTACACTTCAAAGACTCTTATCTGTACACTTCACAGGCTGTTATCTGTACACTTCATAGACTGTTATCTGAACACTTCATAGACTGCTATCTGTACACTTCATAGACTGTTATCTGTACATTTCACAGGCTGTTATCTGTACACTTCACAGGCTGTTATCTGTACACTTCATAGACTGTTATCTGAACACTTCATAGACTGTTATCTGTACACTTCATAGACTGTTATCTGTACATTTCACAGGCTGTTATCTGTACACTTCACAGGCTGTTATCTGTACACTTCACAGGCTGTTATCTGTACACTTCACAGGCTGTTATCTGTACACTTCATAGACTGTTATCTGTACACTTCATAGACTCTTATCTGTACACTTCATAGACTGTTATCTGTACACTTCATAGACTGTTATCTGAACACTTCATAGATTGTTATCTGTACATTTCATAGACTGTTATCTGTACACTTCATAGACTGTTATCTGTACATTTCATAGATTGTTATCTGTACACTTCATAGACTGTTAACTGTACACTTCATAGACTCTTATCTGTACACTTCATAGACTGTTATCTGTACACTTCATAGACTGTTATCTGAACACTTCATAGATTGTTATCTGTACATTTCATAGACTGTTATCTGTACACTTCATAACTGTTATCTGTACATTTCATAGATTGTTATCTGTACACTTCATAGACTGTTAACTGTACACATCATAGACTGTTATCTGTACACTTCATAGACTGTTATCTGTACACTTCATAGACTGTTATCTGTACACTTCAAAGACTCTTATCTGTACACTTCACAGGCTGTTATCTGTACACTTCACAGACTGTTATCTGTACACTTCATAGACTGTTATCTGTACACTTCGTAGACTGTTATCTGTACACTTCATAGACTGTTATCTGTACACTTCATAGACTGTTATCTGTACACTTCATAGACTGTTATCTGTACACTTCATAGACTGTTATCTGTACACTTCATAGACTGTTAACTGTACACATCATAGACTGTTATCTGTACACTTCATAGACTGTTATCTGTACACTTCATAGACTGTTATCTGTACACTTCATAGACTGTTATCTGTACACTTCATAGACTGTTATCTGTACACTTCATAGGCTGTTATCTGTACACTTCATAGGCTGTTATCTGTACACTTCATAGGCTGTTATCTGTACACTTCATAGACTGTTATCTGTACACTTCATAGGCTGTTATCTGTACACTTCATAGGCTTTTATCTGCACCTTCAGACACATCACACATTATCTGTACCATAAAACTCGCCCGTGAAGATCCGGGTTAGAATTGTTCTACAGCAACCCATGCTTGCCGTAATAGGCGACTAACGGGATCGGGTGGTCAGGCCTGCTGACTTGGTTGATGCATGTCGTATCCCAATTGTGTGGATCGATGCTCTTGATGTCAATAACTGGATTGTCTGGCCCAGACTCGATTATTTACAGACCGCCGTCATATAGCTGGCATATTGCAGAGTGCGGCATTAAACAATAAAACAAACATCATTGCCTGGTATTTTTAACAACCGACGAGGCAGCAACAATAGTCCTTAATTGCGACGTCAGATCTCTGTACTAAGTTGCACATAAACACGTTAAATGGCAGTTCAACAAGACCTTAAGAGCAGCTTTCAGGAACCAGTACAAAGCATATTTGCTTATTCAGGGACGCGCAAGGAAAGAACATTGACATAAGTTGTCTTCATAGAAAGGTTCACGCATATATATGTTCGCAGACAAGACATTTTATAATTAAAGTGTATTAATCATTTTTTTCTCCATTTTTTAAAAGTTTTTAACGTGAACATGAAAACGATATGTTCTCGTGTTAACATTTCAAAGGGTTAAAAACTGGGCAACACAAAAATGTCTGACCGTAAAGAGCCGTCTCTCAAACAAAACGGTTTTGCAGCGGAAACACAGTTTGGAACCAACGTAAATACACTCGTAAGGCTTTCAGTAGAGAAAGAGTTTCGAAGAAATCGAGTTCTTGCGTCGGGTTAAGTGGAGCGCTTTGGCGAATGTGGGTGATACATTACCTTTATAATAAACATACATTGTAGTATGAATAGTCGAAGAACATTAGCACGTAGATTAAAAGAAATATTTCTGAACACGCAGTAACAAAACATATTCCACAGAAACAATATTATTCACATGCAAATCTTGAACCTTTACTATCTTTAAACGCTAGCTGATGAGTACTATAACGAAAGAACAACGCTATGACACGCTAGATAATAGTGTCTGTGAGAGCATTGGTAATACAGGTTAACCTGGCGTAAAACACTTCTTGGTTGGTTGGTTGGTTGGTTGTTTAACGCCGCACTCAGCAATATTCCAGCTATATGACGGCGGTCTGTAAATAATCGAGTCAGGACCAGACAATCCAGTGATTAGTATTATGAGCATCCATCCACGCAATTGGGATCGATGACAACCCGATCCCGTTAGTCGCCTTTACGACAAGCATAGTCGCCTTTTACGGCAAGCATGGGTTGCTGAAGACCTATTCTATCCCGGAATCTTCACGGGTCAAAAAACACTTCTAAGTGGGGCGACAGAAGAAAGTCAATTATACATAAATGATGGGTATTCGATACCAGCAATAGAAGTAAATTATTTATGCCGTTTCTCAAGCATGACCAGGACTTTGAATAAAACCATATTGACAATATATGACCTTAATCCGCGCTCATAGAATTGGCATATTTCGGGATCATTTGTGTGTATGGGATATACAACATGCAGATGTGTTGACTTTACAGTTGTTGATTATGATAGAATGCATAGCAACATCGATCGCCTGAATCAGCATTAATGCTTTAACTATATGCTCCACGTAACGGTGGTGATGCGGCCTTGTGTATTTTTGTTCTTGGTGTTGAAGGGACCAGACGACCATAGGTGCCGCAGTTGAGAACTTGCCCTGGGCTGCACATGTTGCACGACAACTGACGCTCGTGCTGTCGACCGCAATGCGTTGTCGTGTTCTCCACGTGTTTTTCATGAGTCTCGTGTTGTATCTCCCGTGGGTCAAAGGTGGGGACCCCTCAAGAGAACGGGCAATCTTGAATCGTCTCCTTAACTCAACGTATGATGCGACGATTAGACCCGAGGCAGCGGAAGGTGAGATAAAATGTTATCGTCATTTTGCAAAAAAAAATGATGAATTATCAAATATTGAAGAGTGGTCAATTTTAAACTTTGTTATCCGAGTACTTTGTGTAGAAATAGACATTTTATGTTAGTTTTTTTCGCGCGTTCAGTTTCTAACAGTATTTCAGTTATAATTACATAACGGCGAATAGGCTTGAGGAATGATAATTGTAATTGAGGCCGTACTGTTTAAAAAACACAATAAGAACAATTTAATGATGCTGACAATCCAAAGGTAATATTCAAGGCGTATCTTAGCACATGGTCTTAGTATCCCAACACGACTGAAGGAGGTAACTCTGCATACGGAATGGAAGAACAAATGGCCCAATTTTTGTACCAGGGTATATGTCGTAGTGGGTCTTTCATCGATCGAATATACTTGTAAATCAGATTTTGATTAAATTTATCACTTTGACTTCCTACACTGATGGTTTACATCCAATGTTTATCTCTCAAGGGAGTGCCATGGAAATTTACTTAACACGTTACTTTTCAGAATGTCCAGTGAACGACATTTTAATGATTGGTGCTTTACAATTATAACTGTCAAGTAGACCATGTGACCATCTCCTTGCAGACCTTATCAGTGCAACAATTTTCGCATTCATTTATAGTCGAGTAGGAAGATAGGGTCCCCAGGCATCCAAAAGATATATTTTTTTAACTTACGTTTTTTAATCGTTATAGTTGTTACTGAATGATTTTTTATGTTCCCAAGGCGAAATAATGTCCCATAGTGTCCATCGGTAGCCATATTGGATTTGCGGCGAAAATCTTTAATCGGTATAAATGTTTAACTGTGCATGGTACATAAATATATACGACTATTTTTGTGTGTATTTTTAGCATGAAGAAGCGATTGAAAGGGGTATTGTCATATTTTAATAAAATATGAAGTTTTGTATATTAAATCACGAAAAACCTGAAAAGATCAAAGACTTGCAAATATCTATCTCCATGCAAAGCAAATTCATATTATTTGTATGAAATCTGGAAGGAACAGTATTTCATTTACTTAAATTGATAGCTCTTCGCAAAAATATATTTTTGTTCTGAATCCCACGACTTGCATAACTGATCACTCGCTTCTCTCCGATTTGGATTTCGCCCATCTTCCCGAGGCAAGGGAGTTAACCGAAGACCACAGGGCCCACCCTCTGTGAAAGACGCTCTACCTCTCACGGTGGAGGTCCTTGGCATGTGGTAGCAATTCTATAACGAATGAATGGCATCCGATCTGGGTGGATTTTTACAGGGCAAGAAATGGGGGAATGCATGTGCATTTCAATTTACACGGAAATCACGTTTATCGGGTTACCATGGCCGTTGCCGTGATGCGTTTGGGCGATCGTTTTTTTTTCATCTGCTTTGTTTTTTTATCATCAAATTTCATTTTTCTGGACAAGGTAATGTTAATTTGAGAAACTTTGACAAATAATAACCCAGATATTTGAATGACAACTTTTCTTGCAATATTACTTAGGGTGACGTTTCTTTTGCGGTTCAGTATATTACTAGAAACTAATATCTCCCTTACAATTTAGGAAATTTTAAGTTAATTCCGAGTTTTTATGAGTATATTTGCTTAACCCTCTCATTGGAGCGGCATATAACTTGGGAACATTTGCGTGATAAGCTCTATACAAAATCACCCATGTCTGCTGTTAACCCAGGAAATGTGTTGCAATCGAAACCGTTTTTTCAAAGCTCCCTCGTGTTTAAGAAAATACTAATGAGAAACTTTTAAACACCAGAAAAAAAGTTAAATATATTATATTGATATATTCACCATTAGGACCTTAGCCAGATATAGTTGAGCAATATCATATTTGTTTATATGAATCCGAGGATGTCGAGTGTGTTTGATCTTGTATATTAGGGATTGACGACATATACAATGTCTGTTTGTTTTTGTATATCCGAGGTGAACGATATATACAATGTATTTGTTTTTGTTTATCCGAAGTTTACTTTCTATTAAATATATGCATGATTCTATATTTCTAGGTTTGGCAATATACAATGTCTACTTCTTATACATGTATATTGGTTATATATTTAATGTTTGATTGTCTATATCCGTAGTTTACTGTTTATAAAATGTTTGTGTCAGTCTTCCCAGGGCTGACAAGATAATAATTCAGCGTATGTTTGTTCAAGGCAAAGCAACACAGGTGCTGGTG
This sequence comes from Haliotis cracherodii, assembly GCF_022045235.1. NCBI lineage: Eukaryota > Metazoa > Mollusca > Gastropoda > Lepetellida > Haliotidae > Haliotis > Haliotis cracherodii. The sequence goes on along the minus strand of NW_027266319.1, from coordinate 50,305,434 downwards.
GACATGACCTTGACCTCGCTTGGACCTGTGAATGACATTCATATGGTGAATATTACAATTAAACAATTTAAGGGAATGATATGCTCATTATGTTATCCAGGTTTATAAAGTAAGTCAATTAATAAAAAGCTAGAATAATTGTCAATAATCATAAGAAATCTGTACTAAAACTGAACGATACCGACTTAATCATAAGCATGCGTTTATTAATCACTATCAAATAGTGATGATACCTGGTGTTCGCGAGGTCTTCAGATCGTGCCCGACCAGGGGCACACGTCACAAACAACATCTTCTCGAGTCAAGGGTGTTAACTGACTATAAAAGTCCAGTTTCCATCCTTGCCAAACTAGGCTGGTATTATGGAGTTAGATTTTGGCTGGATTAACGAGTCTATGCATAGTCCAATCCAAATCGCGCAACGAAATCGAAAGCCGGTTCGTAACCTGCAGATTTCGGTCGATTGCAGGATTTGCAAAGCATCTGCACCGCCAACTCGTTGTCAACAGATATTTTCCAAATCTTTTCATGTTTTAAATCAAGGAGTTTACGTGATTGGGTGCACTTCGCGATGTAAGACTCGTTTAATCACAATATACATCTTGATTATCGTCTGTACTGGGCGCCGCCATTTTGTTTGATACAAAGGCAAGTGATACGAGAGGTGGAATCTGATTGGTCCATATGAGAGGCACAGAAGGGATATAACTCGTAATAGCCGCTGGTGGCGCTACGTTTGAGCCCAGGAATTCCAGCCTTGTTCGGCAGGGGTGGAAACTGGACTTTTAAAGTCAGTTAACTCTCTTGCCTCGGGAAGATGCAAAGGCAAGTAACTTGTTCATTTGAAAAGGCTGGTGCTGCTGCAATGACGAATGATTTCTTACAATGCAAACTTACGACATGTCTCACGAAACGAAGATAGCAATGTCACACACATTTGATAAATGTTGTTTTCTCCCATTCTATAGAATATATCAATAAGTTGAATTTCATTTTCATTGTAGGAATTCAGCGCCAGTTTCCTCCTCCGTCAGGAGTGGCGAGATCCACGCTTAAAATATGACGATCTGAATAAAAGTATCGTTATCGGCGAGAAACGTCTGGACTCGCTGTGGGTGCCTGACCTGTATTTCCCCAATTCCAAACGAGCAAGCAGACATGAAATCACAATCCCAAATATCTTGATTCTTCTGTCTCCTGACGGAACCATTTTGTACTCGCAAAGGTCAGTGTAGCTGTGGTGTTTGCTTCTTAATAATGACGAACAGACTTGGGATGGTCCAGATAGGTTTAATGTATAAAACAAGCATGGTCAATCGCCATATTACATCCCAAAGTTGCATAGCGCTCGGGAGCGTTTATTGACATCCGCTCTAGGGAGCAAACATTATAATGGAATAAATGGAGGCAGATAAATGAATACATCAGTAGCCCAAATAGATTGTATTTAGTATTTCATTATACCCAAAGAATGAGGGGCAAATGAAAGATAGAGGCCAATTTTGGCCCTATGGAAATGTCAAATTTTAAAGATGTGGAAAACTTTCAAATATTGACAATTTTCCTTCCCACACTTGCAGCTTTTGGACTTTTGGCATTACCAAATACGCAAATATTGCTAAAGAGAGTGAATAAGGCAGATTTGTCGCCAAAGGCGCCGCAATTTGCTGTGTAGATTTGCGTCCCTTGGGCACGTCAGAAACCCATGATTGTGGGTTCGAATCCCGGTTCACCCCGATTATGTTTCTAGGTTTGTCAGCACCATACCTGTGCTCGTGGGTTTCACCGAAGTGGTAAACGTCTGAGACCTGCATCACATCGGGCTTTCCTCCCACATTAAGCTGACACGCCGCGATATAACTGTAATACTGTTAAAAGCGGCGTTAAACCCAACTCACTCACTCACTTATGTCCCGCGGGCTGACAAGGACAATTATCATACTTTGTCTTTTCATGATCATCAAGGCACATACAAACATACAAAGGTCATATTATAACCGAGAGTCATCGAGCATTGGACCCAACATGATTTATTCAAAAAATACTGTTTTTCATGTGTATGAAGGGGCCGAAAATGTATTTGCCATTTGCCATTTAATATCAGGCGCGGGTGTCTTGGAACTTTCACTTGTGACGGAACCTGTTTTGATGACAATGTTGTAAAACTTGTCTCTGTGTATAGAACGTTTTCTTTTCACAACACATTCTTTAAGAACACCTATATTTTTCGCAAACAAAATCCAGGCATTCATTCAGAAATTAAATGGTCAGTCCCTTAGACCCGCAGTCAAATTTACACCGGTTCTATGATAATAACTTACGACTCTGCCACAGTTGTGTTTGCCTAGAAACCTGGCGATGGGAAATTTGTATTTGTCGACGATTTACCATTATGATTTATGTTAGAGACGTAATTTTTCTTCCGTATCTGTTGCAAGACAATAATCTGTTTTGGAACACCACAACAAATTTGTAAATCAAGGAACACATTATTAAACAATCGCAGAAGGGGGAAAATAACGACACCTTGTCTCTTGTTTCAGGTTGTCTGTGACGCTAGAATGTCCCATGAACTTCATCAACTTCCCCATGGATAAGCAAACCTGTCACATCGACATGGAAAGTTGTGAGTAAAATTAAAGAAATCATACTTTGAAAATGTTGGGGACATTCATCTTAAGCTACAATGGTTCTACAAGAGCGCGTCAGATGAACCATTGCCCGAACACTGATCCACCAGTATAACTGAAGGATGTGTGGGAACTTAAGTAAGTCAGATATTAGCTTTCGAAAACCATTTGGCTTCATTTCTTCCCCATCTCGATTCGGAAAGTTCGATCTTAGCACAAGAAACTCACACAGAACACATATATATCCTAAATAAAACACCCTTTTTGGTGCAGTTGACATAGTCCTCAAATATAAAAATTCACAAAAATATAATAGCTTTTATTCTTTTTGCATTGGGAACTTCCCGATTTCCTTCATTTTCGAGATACAGAAATAAGATTTTGTGGTCTGTACGCTATGCTTACTCATACCGAGAATTTAGAAGCCTTAAGAATGATTGGCTGATTAAAAGATTCACCTGACGCGACCTCATATGGTGATATCGTTCACGCACAGAGGTATCCCGTCGGAGAAAAGTATCTGATTATAATGAAATTGTTTAAGATGCTGTATTTAGTTACAGACGAGGGACAGTCGGGTAGGGTAGTGATTTCACTCGTCACATCGGAGACCCGGGTTCCATTCCAAATATGGGAACAATGTGTGAAGGCCATTGTTAGTGTCCCGAGCCGTAACATTTCGGGAATGTTGCCGAAAGTTGACTAAAGCCATACTAACCTTGCATCTACTTACTCGTTACAGACAGCTACACGTCAACAGATCTCTACTACGAATTTTCGACTGAACGCGATGCTGTAGAAAGACGCCCTGGGTTACAGATTCCGGACTTTCTGATAACCGATGTGACTTTGGGGACTTGCCAAAACAAATACGTTACCGGTAAGAAGGGGATAGGTGGAGTGAGTGAGTGAGTTGGGTTTAACGCCGCTTTTAACAGTATTCCAGTTATATCACGGCGTGTCCGTTTAATGTGGAAGGAAAGCCCGAAGTGATGCAGGTCTCAGACGTTTACCACTTCGGTGAAACCCACGAGCACGGGTATGGTGCTGACAAACCTAGAAACATAAATGGGGCGAAACGGGATTCGAACCCACAATCATAGGTTTCTGACGTGTCCAAGGGAAGCAACTCTGCACAGCGAATTGCGGCGCCTGAGACGACTGGGCCACCCTCAGACCTTAGTTCTCGCTCCCGCCACACAAACTGAAGACATCCCATTACGGGTCACGTCGGAACGACCTTTCATCTGACTAATCAGAGCGTCGCTTACCCGATCAGGAAAGGGAATGTCGAATGTGTTTTCTAATCATGCCACCTCGATAAGGTTAACACGGGGTATTCCAAACGACTGACGACGCCAAAAACGTCGTCTATCTCTCGCTTCAATGGGATAAACATTTGAACGGAAGAGACTTTGCATAGCCCGTGGGAAGTACTACCATACAATCTCGGTCATCTATTGTACTTTCCAGAATGTTCTTTTCTTCATATTTGAAATTCTGAATCCTGTCTTTGTCAAAATGTAGTTCTAAGCCTAGTCTGGAATGGGAGTCGCCAGTTTTAAACAAGTATAGCTCGAGAAAGTCGACTACTGATTTTTGATTCCTTAACCCGTGCATCTTCCCGAGGCAAGAGAGTTAACTGACTATAAAAGTCCAGTTTCCACCCTTGCCAAACTAGGCTGGTAAGTAGTTGAGGGCAGCGCTACAGTACCCCTCCTAGCTTCTGATTGGTCGAGAGGATCACGTGACCTCTGTGACGCCACTTCAGGTCGCGTGACCTGCGCAGTGCGTGATAGGACCTGCGCGCGCATCCAAGATGGCGTCACATCCGTTTCCGGTGGCGTGCGCCTCCAAGATGGCGTCACATCCGTTTCCGGTGGCGTGCGCACCTCCAAGATGGCTTCTCCTCCGTTTCCGGTGGCGTGCGCCTCCAAGAGGCTTGTAGCGTGAGAGAGAAAGCACAACCTCGTTTCAACCAATCAGAGCCCACCATGACCCGAGTGCGGCCTCTGATTGGTCGACAACCCAGGCTTCTGATTGGTCAGATTTCGGTCCGGTTTTTTTCTGTAGGGGCCCATGTCGATTCAGTTTCGATCCGTTGTGACACCCCAATGGCATGACATATTTATAGAAAGTCGTCTCTGTACCCAAAGGGCAGCGTGTCTACAGGCAGCCCTGTGGTTTCGTCGTAGGCGAGACGTCGCTTGTCGTACACGGTACGATGGTCTTTTCGGGTGGGTTGGGTCACAAGAGCGTTTTCGTACCGAGGTCCTTTTCGAATGATGTGATGAGGGTAATCCAAACTGATTTTCTCCCCCTCTTTGCCAGGCCGTTGTCCCAGTATCAGTCCTTTCATGGTGTCAAAGTTGAGATGTTGTTGGTTTCTGTAATTCAAAGTGAACCCTCGCACTTTGCAGGTCGTGAGCGTTCAATCGGGTCTGGGGTTCATTAACTCATAACCATAGTTTTTGGGACCTCCTGACACAAACGTCTTGATGGTGTTTCCGTCCAGTTCATCTGTAAACTCCCCCAACGAATGGCCCATCTCTGGATTCGCGTCGTGGGGTCGATGAATGTAAATGACGCTGTCCGTGTCAAAGACCCTGCGACCCACTAAGGCAAGGGTGTCGTACAGCTTGAGACGTGCTTGGGCGGTGACCCAAGCAGCGATGGCGACATTGAAATGAGAATGAGGGGTTTGGAATTCTTTCTACTGGGTATAGGTCACTTCCACCATGTGTTCTTTGACAACGGTAACATCCTCGATGGTATTGCGTTCATCCCTCCACAAGGTAAAGTACTGTACAGGATCGTTCATATAGATGTTCTGACTGTAGTCTAACCATTGTCCAAACTTGCCCCAGAGCGAATTCAGTTGCATCTTGGCAATCGTGCGACGTCCTGGTTTTTTTTCGATGCGGTCCTTGTCCAACCCAATGCCTTCTTTGTCGTAGATCTCCTGGATGTAAGCGTCGTGATCCGTACATCCCTCGGGGTATCCGCTGGCTTCGAGCTTCTCCTTGAAATGATGATCGATATAAGTGTCAAAGAGCCCTACTTGCTGGGTGCCGGGGTCATGCTGTGCAAAGGTGTCAAAATGCCAAACGTCGTAGATCTGAAGCACCTGGTAGTCATACTTCTTCACGGCTTCATGGAGTTCTACAGTGGCGTCCGTGCCCACCCATGACCTCTCTTCGTCCGTGTGCTCGGAGGGGGAGTCTGACCGGGTATCGGCACACATAGGGCACAAAGGACAGGGCAGTTTGCCACCCGATCTGTAAGGCAGTAGCGGATGGTAGAGTCGTTTCGGGGGTAGGACACGGCATTGGATCAGACCTTTCAGTTCAAACAACACGTCCACAGGGGGTTATTGGAGAAGGGTCGGGTGTCCCGTGGGAAATACTCCGTCCTACAAATGTATGGATAAAGGGAACAAATATCGATGTACTTGATGGTTTCACCTTCTTGGGCTTCGTAGCATAATCGCGTGGCATTGGTGCGTCCTCCATAGAAGGCATCGCGAGGGTTGAGTGGCCCAGGGACGTGGATACAGTGGGGTCCCTGCAAGAAAGCACGCAGAGCGGAGTCCTCCTGTTGCATTTTTGTAAACTCGTGCTCCCACAGGCTGACCATCCGTTTCACCTCAGGGTGTTGATTCAAGAGACTCAGAAGGTAACGGGTGTCGGTATAACGGGCTCCCAACGACGTGTCCAGGACGGGATGAGGTTCTCCATGTAGGTTCTTGTGACAGACCTGGCACCCATGCCAGAAACAGCCCAGGAATTCGTAGATGGTACCTGTCGCTGGATCGTAGCCATCCACACTGTACCGATGTTGCCCCTCTCCACACGTGAACTCTTTTTCACCACCATTCCTGGCGTGCTGGAGGTGCAGATGGAGGTGCGTCTCCATCAGATAATGGAGCCAATGCACACAGGCTTGGGAATAATTTCTCTTGGGTTGGTAGCCTTGAGGTGGAATAATGGCAATGGTATTAGGTTTCAGGTCGTGTTTTCGGAAGGGTTTCATGGTGAACGCAGCAGCTGTCATCACCTCTAAAAAGGGATCCATGCCAACCGAGTTGATGGCGTTCTGGCGGAAGTCGGCGCATCCCCGTCTCAAAATGTCCACATCGCTCTGGCAGTAGGCTTAAAGTTCTCCTTGCAAGTCAAACAAGGCTCCTTCTTGCACTTTTTGAGTATGCCACTGGAGGAAGACTGCGTTCAACGGGAGACATGCCATCAGGATCGTACATGACGGCTGGTGGGTAGGGACCTCTGTAGGTCTGGTTGGTTTCGGTATTGAAAAAGTGCGGAAAGTACCCTTTCTTCAGTTCTTTCAGCCCAAAGCTCTTTGGAAATGCTTTCAGTGGGTAAGGTATGAAATTTAAACTGTCTTCGAAACACAATCGTCCAAGGGTCACCTGCAAAATTTGTTGACCATTTCGAATCTTGGTGGGGAGTTTTACAAAAAAGGGGGTACAGACCCTTCAGGATCAAGTGTAAATCATGCATTATGGGCCATCACATAAATGGGATCCTCCTTCTGAACTGTATTGGTGGTGCTCTTGTTCTTTGTCTTCTCTGTTTTCTCCACTTCCATGACATCTTCCCCCTCCACCTCTTCCTCTTCCTCCTGCTGGGGTGATGAATGTCGTTGACGTTTTGAAGAGTGGTTTCTTGAGGGGGTGCCATCCCGTTTCCTTTTCCCCAGTCGTGCTGTTGTCCCCTTGCGTGTGCTGCCCTCCTCTTCCTCTTGGTTCTTCTTCTTGGGTGTTTCAGCCAGCGTGGTCAACAACAAACACACATCATGTCGCGTGGTGGGGCCTCGAAACACGATCTCAGGGCTGGGACCATACCCTTCTTCTCTCCATGGACAGTGTTCGCACAAGTCCTTGCTCACTTCACTGATGCACCGTCCACATCACAACTGCACCACGCACAATTTTGGAATGTGTTCCCCCGTGTCTTGCATGCATTCAAAATCGTAGAACACATATTGGTCGTTGTCTCGTAGGTGATGTTGTTCCTCTTCCCCCTCTTCCTCCTCGTCCTCCCCCTCCTCAGCTTCGTTTTCTTCACGGAGAGGTGTCATGTAACAGCGATGGTCTGGGGTCATGGGTTCTCGGCACACCAAGCAGGGATGTTCTTCATCTGAGCACTCGTGGTGAGCCATGGGGGTCTCCAAGACGCGGACCAACTGAAAAAAGGTCGGACACCTGTGAATCGATTGACAGGCGCTGGGTTTTCCCTCTGACGGTGCCTGGAGATGTCGGGTGTAACACTGTTGATTTGGGAACCAATGTTGACATGTCAAGCAAGGGATCCCGTGCTCTTCCTTGGGTCAGCAATAGCTAGAGTGGAGGCAGCGGTGACAGCGGCATTGCTTGGTGCAGCGATGTTTTTCGGGATGGTCGTAACGTTGGTCGCAGTGTTCGCAGTAATGGTTAGACGCGTAAAAAGCTGGCATGGAAGTGATGACATCGTAGTGCTGATCATGATGGTATAAATGCAGCACACACACACATGACACCACGTTTTGCATAAAGACACGCGTGAAACACCACGTGTGTCTGGCAACATGACGTATATCACGTAGGCATGGCATCATCATTCTATGGATCAACGTCAACGTCTGTTTGAAGACATACACACACACACATGACATTCCGATTGGCATGGGAATGACACAACGTACATCACGTAGGCCTTCCCACGTTCATGCCTACCTATGAAGGTCCATCTTTAGCATTCAGACGACCGTCTACCTAAAAAAAATACCAAGACTACCCAAGAAAAAAAACCGGATCGAAATCAGACCAATCAGAAGCCTGGGTTGTCGACCAATCAGAGGCGGCGCTCGGACCATGCTGGGCTCTGATTGGCCGAACCGGGGTTGTGCTTTCTCTCCCATGGTAAAATCCATTTCCTATGGAAAAGAAACACAGGGGTCGGTCCATTTTGGAAAATCGAGGTGCAGGCTAGGCACCGGAACGAACCAATCGGGGGCGCTGCCTGGGGAACCAACCAGGAAGCAGGGTGTCAGTGTCTCTCTTATAAAACAAGAGTGGATTCAAGTGGGTCAGTGTCACTTGTTAAAAGAAATCATCATCATCATGAGCAGCAGCAGCAACAGCAACAACATGAAAGAAAACTGGGATTTAGAAAAAGTCTCAGTGACACAGCCTTTGCCCCTGTGGAAAGAAACATCACCCACATTGTCTCCTCCATGGCAATGCGGCAGGTGCCAAGGGTGCCTGCCTGTCTATGCCCTTGGCACAAGGGCACGGGATGGCACTTTCAAGTGCATCTATTGCGGCACTGTCCTGAAGGACACTTACGTGAGGCGTTTAACGCACACCAGTAAGTGTCCTGTCAGGAGACGCTGCGTGCACCTGCATGTAATCATCAAAAACGGCCCTTTTCAGGGCCACCCATCTCCCCCGAAAGAACGCTTTCATCCTTTGCTTTGACGACCCTCAAACCCCCAAACCATGAACCCCCCTCCTTCTCCTCCTCCTCCTCCCTCCCTTCACCACCACCACCGCCTTTCTTTCGAGGTGCGCACGCCACCGGAAACGGATGTGACGCCATCTTGGGGGCGCACGCCACCAGAAACGGATGTGCCGCCATCTTGGATGCGCGCGCAGGTCTCATCATGCACTGCGCAGGTCACGTGGCCGGAAGTGACGTCACAGAGGTCACGTGATCCTCTCGACCAATCAGAAGCCAGGAGCTGTACTGTAGCGCTGCCCTCAACTACTCTGGTATTATGGAGTTAGATTTTGGCTGGACTAACGAGTCTATGCATAGTCCAATCAAAATCGCGCTATGAAATCGAAATCCGGTTCGTAAACTGTCATTCAGATTTCGATCGATTGCAGGATTTGCAAAGCATGTGCACCGCCAACAAGTTGTCAACAGATATGTTCCAAATCTTTTCATGTTTTTAATCAAGGTGCTCACGTGATTTGATGTACTTCGCGATGTAAGATCCGTTTTATCACAATATAGATCTTGATTATCTATCAGATCGTCTTGACTGGGCGTCGCCATTTTGTTTGAAGCAAATGCAATTGATACGAAGGGTGGAATCTGATTGGTTAATAGGAGAGGCACAGAAGGTACAAAACTGGTAATAGCCAGTGGTGGCGCTACGATCGAGCCAAGGAATTCCAGTCTAGTTCGATTGGTTGGATGGTTAACGCCGCACTCAGCAATATTCCAGCTATATGACGGCGGTCTGAAAATATTCGAGTCTGGACCAGACAATCCAGTGATTATCGGCGACGTTTCAGAATTATTATTGGTGATTTGATGCAAAAAACAGATACCCGAGATTACTAATATGCTATTTTTTTAAATTCAATTCTTCGAGAACATATCCCCTATTTAGATTTCTAAACATACAGTACATAACTCCGTGAATGGGGATTTAGAAATGTATAAAAAAATGGCAAGATTTCCGATATCTACCTAATTTTCCGATGTCATTGGCTTAAAATGAAAATGGACGATATCACAGAACATGGAATTAAAAACTGTGAAGTGTATTAGTGTGCGTGAAGTAATGTTACAACCCTCACTTTAATTTCGAAGTGAGGGTTGAAGAGAAGAGACATATATACACCTAATGATAATATGTACATCACCATCTCAAATTATTAATAACCCATATTTGCTTATTTTGTAGGAGCGTACACGTGTCTCAGGGCTGACGTCAGTATAGAACGAGAGATCGGCTTCTACGCTACACAAACCTACATCCCCAGCATCCTCATCGTCGTGTTGTCCTGGGCCTCGTTCTGGATCGACCACGAGGCAGTTCCCGCCAGAATCTCCGTAGGGCTACTTACAGTCCTCACCATCACCACCCAGAGCTCAGGTGCGCGCGCACAACTTCCCAGGGTTCCTTACGTGAAGGCCATCGACGTGTGGATGTCGGCGTGCCTGGTGTTTGTGTTTGCCGCCTACATGGAGTATGCTGTCGTGACGGTGATGTTCCGACGACACAAGAAGGTGCTGAAACAGGACGATTCCATATATAAGGTAAATATTATCAACACGAAACTTCACTATAATGACCTTTCAGCTCCCGATGAAACTAAATACAATTTATTTCCGGTTAAGCTTGAAGCGACCCTTAAATCTTTCCAGTAACCCAAGCAAACACAATTTCTTGTCTGCTGACTCTACTGACATGATACAAGAGAAACGATGAACACCCAGAGCTCCAGCCACATCCCAAACACGTGGAATGAAAACGGATAGCATAATCACGTTTTAATCTACATATATTAATTGTATTATATGACGCTGTCGTGTCTCACTTTGGGACCCACCATTTTTTTACAGAGGGCTGGGAAGGGGCTCATAATTTTCACTGCTGCGAAACACGCAACAGATTTCAATAGGAGGAGACCCGTGAAGATCCGGGGTAGAATAGATCTTCAGCAACCCATACTTACCGTAAAAGGCGACTATGCTTGTCGTAAAAGCGACTAACGGGATCGGGTGGTCAGGCTCGCTGACTTGGTTGATGCATGTCATCGTATCCCAACTGCGTGGATCGATGCTCATGATGTCAATCACTGGATTGTCTGGTCCAGACTCAATTATCTACAGACCGCCGACATATAGCTGGATTATTGCTGAGTGTGGCGTTAAACAACAAACAAACAAAGAATAGGAGCCGAACAAATTATTTTTTTATCCACAACACGTTTCTCTTTTGGTCACGCCCAGCAAGCCCAGGTAACAATTTCTTCTGTGATAAAACCTGACGACAAATTATGTGATTTTCCTGAAACCGATTATTTTGTATCTGTTGTGGGTTTAATAACGCTTTGATCAGTATTTATGTCTCGTCATGGTGTGTCTCTTAATGTGTGAAGAAAGCCCGAAGTAATGTAGGTCTTAAACTCAGTAGGATTCTGAGAAACCAAGAATCATAATCATGGCAAATCTTGGTTCGGACTCATTGCGATCGTTGATTCTTGCATAAGGGACTAGATGTATATGCAAGTGATATTTTTTTACCTGTGCTTCATCGTTGCCCTACTTCATTTCGGTAACATGTGTTTTTACACACATTCTCACATTAGGAGCGTATAATCATGAAATGGTGACCCCATCAGGATTCCGAAGTAAGAAGAGTCCAGTTCTTATGGCATAATATGTATAGTTTCTGTTCACATAAATTTAGTTTCTTTCGTAACACAATCTCATTAAAAGCAGATCTTAGTTTTCGCAACGGGTCACGTCAGAACGACCTTTCGCGAATTTTGACCGACCAATGAAATGACTGACAAGAATTCGACATTAGCCAATCAGAAGGCCACTTTCTCGAGCTTTACAACGCTAGTTTCAAACTGGCGACTACGCTTCGAAACATATTTTGACGTATTCTCGATTAAAAAAAGATTAAAACTGACAAGAAGAACATTATGGAATGGCTTATAGATGGCATAGATTGTATGGATATAACTGTCGTTCGGAATACCCCGTGTTAAATATTTCGTGGTTGCATGATTAGAAAACACATTCCGACAGTCACTTTCATGATCTGGTAAGCGACTCTCTGATTTGTAAGATCGTTCTGACGTGCCCCTTATTTGGATGTCCTCAGATCTTTGTTAAGCGATATCGAGAACAAAGATGTGATTTTAATGAGATTATTTCTTAACAATACAATACAGTGTGAGCAGGTGAGCTACAGAGGTCTTACATATTTTGAAATAAAGCTGATTGAGGGACAAGATTACAAGTAGAAACGATATTTTCCCCGGAGTCTCAATTATTAAGGACACTACATATTGTATACAGTTAGCCATGCGTTATTTATATCTTCCCAGCTTAAGCAGTTAACCAAAGAACCATCACGAGATGAGGTGAAGACCGGAAATGGCCAACCGGAAATACGCAATGCTGACTACTCAAAAGACGCAAGCAGACTAGTCGATAACATTTCCAAATACGGATTTCCTATTTCCTTCCTTGTATTCAACATCGTGTATTGGGTGTATTACTTACACCTTGCCTGACTGGACCCACGCAAGGCCATCTGTCATTTGGTTGAACGGGTTGACAGCAATGACACACTAAGACTGCAGCACTGTCACGTTCCCGACGAGGCCACATGCTCAGAGTTTGTATCGAGATTAGATTGTATTTTGGATTTTGTACCGAGTTTACATTTTACAACTAAAGCTACGAAACCAGATTTTTTAAAGCTATGAGATTGAATGCTGCTTTAGGAAATACGCCATGCAAATATGTGATTTTTTTGGAAGGCATTTCGTTTTAACAGTCTGACGCTTAAATATATTTTTAAGAATCTCCTTGGACAGTTTATTTTTTTGATAAAAAATCACAGATTTTCTTTGGAGGCTAAAATGAAACAAACAATAAATCTGTTTTCGATGGTGTATTTGAAATGAATATTAATAGTTGTGTTTTTGCGCCTGGTCTCAGACGAGTACCGTTTTGATAACATTACACCTTTGGGACCGAATCTCATTTTAAAGTGTATAGTACTTTTTTCAGCTTGTTCAGAACAAGTTTTTATCTTGTCAATCTTCTTCCGTGCAGGGAACAGTAAAATAATGTTCAAAGCTACAAGTAACACGTTCCAAAAAGTGGAATTGTTTTTTAAATCCACCAACATAATTTGTCAATTTGGAATATCATATAGTAATATATGTATTACTTATATTAATTATCAGAAAGGGGCACGGGTGGCCCAGTCGTCTAAGGCGCCGCGATTCACTGTGCAGAGTTGCGTCCCTTGGGCACGCCAGAAACCTGATGATTGCGGGTTCAAATCCCGGTTCGCCCCATTTATGTTTCTAGGTTTGTCAGCACCATACCCGGGCTCGTGGGTTTCACCGAAGTGGTAAACGTCTGAGACCTGCATCACATCGGGCTTTCCTCCCACATTAAGCTGACACGCCGCGATATGACTGGAATACTGTTAAAAGCGGCGTTAAACCCAACTCACTCACTAATTGTCTGAAAAGTCTTTAATCAGGTTGTTGTTGAAATCCCAGTGTGTACTTGAACTGTTTATTGTTTCTAAAGTTATTATTGTCTGGTTTAGTACCCACAGTTAGTTTGAGCAAATAAAGTACCGTTTCTCAACCCAGTGTGTTCTATACAACGACAGTAGTGTTCCTGAATCTTATTGTTGCCTGGATATTGCATCGGGATGCTCAATCACCCAGATGTTTCATTTGTAGTAGGTCTTCAGCAACCCATGCTTGCCGTAAAAGGCGACTATACTTGTCGTAAAAGGCGACTAACGGAATCGTGTGGTCAGACTGGCTGACTTGCATGTTGTTGCATGTCATGGATCCCAATTGCGCGGATTGATGTTCATGATGTAAATGACTGGATTGTCTGGTCCAGACTGGATTATTTACAGACCGCCGTCGTATAGCTGGAATATTGCTGAGTGCGGCGTTAAACAACAAACCAAACCAAACCAACTGCGTGGATCGATGCTCATGATGCCAATCACTGGATTGTCTGGTCCAAACTCGATTATTTACAGACCGCCGTTATATACCTGGAATATTGCTGAGTGGCGTTAAACTCAAACAAACAAAGTTGCAGTCATATCAATTACAATGTACTCAAATCTATGGTTATAGTACATGGATCGATATCCATGAGGTTCCTCTCATAGACTTACTACACCCCCGGGCAAAAGAAACTATACGAAGCAAGATACGACGATCATTGAAAGACGTGACAAGGCAGTAGAGAAATGAAACTTTTAATTGCTAAATACAGCTTTTTTGCATGAACAAAATAAATAATATCGCATATAGGGGCACAATCATGAGGTAAGTTGTCCGGCGTTTGATCATTCAACATTTATTTAATGTTTTGATGTCAGTCATGGTGCATGCTTGTCACACATTGTAAATATCGTGTATGCACACAATGGGCATCAGTGCATGCTCTCACTCGACGGGGAGCAGAACACATCAGACGGCGAATGACTTGAGGAGGAACGCACCATTTCTCTACTAATGCCTGCTGTACGCCTTGTCTTGTCATCACACGAATCGTATTGTTATTGAGAAGTTCATGGTGATTCGCACTGTTTGTTGTCTAACGCCGCACTCAGCAATATTCCAGCTTTATGACGTCGGTCTGTAAATAATCGAGTCCGGACCAGACAATCCAGTCATTAACATCATGAGCATTGACCCACGCAATTGGGATCGATGACATGTATGAACCAAGTCAGCGAGCCTGACCACCCGATCCCGTTAGTCAGCTTTTACGGTAAGAATGGGTTGCTGAAGATCTATTCTACCCCGGCACCATGATATAGCTGGAATAGTGGTGACAATGAGAATAAATAACACACTCACTCACTCCAAATAGGATGGGCTCTGAATATCCAATCTGTGTCTTAATTTTGCACTGTAAGAAAAACAACTGCCATTTGTACAAATATACATGATATCATTTTTGATATTGGTTTCCCATAAGCAGCCTTCCAGATTTGGGAAAATACACCGAACCATTATGCACAAAAACAATTTCTTTAACGTACAAACTTCATCCTTTCTTCCTATGATATTATGGCATATGTACCCAAATCTTTATTACAGTCAATACAACCTCTTGTACACTTGTTTGTCACTGGTCTACGAACACCCATCTGCCGTGCGTAGATTTTCTGTTTGACAGTCGGCGTTCGAGCATATTCATCATGCAATCTGTATATGCTATTGAAAAATGCCGTTTTCGTTTGGAAAGTAATTGATGACGTGATTCTTGTGGCAGGAAGGCAAGGAATGAGACACTGATTAAACACGAAGATCGAAGGTTACTGTTTTGAAAGAGCTGCAGGAAAGATAAACTTACAGAAATCGAAGTTAATGGGAGGTCACATGAAGCTGATGATTAAAGAATTTCGACATCCCTCGTTATCGTATCACAACCACTACAGCAGAACATCACGTCAGTGGTTTCACATTGTAAACACGCATGAACGCAGGAAAGCAGGTTGGTTGGTTTGTTGTTTAACGTTGCACTCAGCAATATTCCTGCTATATGACGGCGGTCTGGACCAGACAATCCAGTGATTAATATCATGAGCATCAATCCACGCAATTGGGATCGATGTCATGCATCAACTAAGTCAGCGAGCCTGACCACCCAATCCCGTTAGTCCAATTCCAATTGTGTTTTCAACACTGTTTTGAAATTTGTCCAAACCGGTTTCACCACTTGGAATCAGAATGCAACCACACATCACAATAGCTGAAATAGATCTTAACATCGCATCACCTTACCGACTTCTGTCTTCTACCTGGCAGATGGTGAAGCCAGAGGTAGACCTCACTCACCCAGCTCAAAAAGTCCGAAACAAATGCTTTGGCTTATCAACAAGCATATAACCAATTGCAAACAAAATATAACTCTCACAGATCCATTTTAACAGACGGGTCCGAGGATGGTGGCACAGTTGCAAGTGCAACCATCATTGGATCCAGAACTGTCTCCTCAAGAATCCCAGATCATAGTTCAATCGTTATTGCTGAGGCCAAACCTATCTTAACAGCTTTGACCGATAATAAACATCAAAAACATCTAAAAATTCCATCATGTTCTCAGATTCATTGTCTTGCCTTCAGTCACTTAAAAGTGTCTCCTCAAATCATCCCATAATCCTTGACATTTTAGAACATTTCATTGATCTTTCTACTGGCCGATATGATACGTCTTTTGCTGGTTTCCAAGTCATATAGGCAAAGCAGGTAACTCAAAAACGATGCTGCAGTTAAAGCACTTCTTGGCAAACCGTTATCTCTACTAGTTATCCCGTACAGCGATTTCAAACCAACCATCAAAAGTTATACATTGGATTTAAAGACGAACCTTCTAGGTATATCCCTTGTGATTAAAGGTTCACTGTCAAGCATATATTGCTTGACTGTTAGGACTTTGCAATCCCAAGGGGTTCACATTGTCAAAGCGTAAATCTGAAAGATCTCTTTTCACGTGTAAGCGGATATCTCATTCTTCAAAGAAATTGGTCTGTATAATATATTTTAAATATGCATGTTGTTTGTTGGTTCATTTGTTGTTTAACGCCGCACTCAGCAATATTCAAGCTATATGACGGCGGTCTGTAAATAATCGAGTCATGAGCATCGATCCCCGCCATTCGGATCGATGACATGCATCAACCAAGTCAGCGAGTCTGAGCACCCGATCCTTCACCACTGTCAAAGTAGATAGTTTGGTATGTTTTCGCATCCACAGTTTCCTATATAACGCCAAGTTCTTCGACAGATACATCAGCGAAACTGTTGGGTTTACTGTCGGGCGGTTAAAAGCGGCGTTGAACCCAACTCACTCACTCACTCATTCACTTACTGTCGGACGCGGACGCCATGTTTTCGTTGTTGGGAACGTCACGTGTTGGGGTCTCTGGGAAAGGAGACAGCTGATTGGCTGAAAATCGCGGATACCTTAGTCCTGGGGTTTTCTTCAGTTGCTTATTTTTAGTAACTCGTGTCCATATCCTAAACTATAGGACATGGGATGGAGTCAGTATGCATTTCTATGGACTGTCAAGTGGTCGCTTTTCGGCCAATGAAAACGGAACGGTTTATATCACAAAATACATATTTCGACATGAATGTCACTTCACTTCTGCGGAGATCAGGACTAGAATTGGTCTTCAGTATCTCATGCTTGCCCTGAGAGACTCGCTCACTTGGTTGATGCACGTCATCGTATCCAAATTGCGAAGATCGCTGCTCATGATGTGTATACTGGATTGCCTGGACCAAACTCGATTATTTACGCACTGCCATCATTTAGCTGCTATATTGCTGGGTCACACAGACACACACACACAAAAATACACCGCTAATTAAGTACAATAATCTTGGACGCGACGGTAAACCCCATTTCACCTCACGTTACTGCCGTTAACGATTTTGATCTGACGCGATCGGGCATCGAACCAACGACCAATATTTTTAAGACTACTCAAAAGAAGTATAGAAAACCTGATTTTGTCATATGACTGTAGTTAACCTGGCATTGTTCTGACAGATCAACAAAAGTAAATTAATAAAAGATTCGGATCTTCTTTAACTTCTTTTGAGTAGTATATACATGTAGCTTGTAGATTCGCGGTTAGGGCAGCAGATTTATATTGATATTCAATACATGCCGGAATTGTATGATGGAAGAAAACGAAATCGTTCTTCGTGTCTGCCGAAAAGGAACGCTCAGCCTCTGAACAGAGACAAATATGAACATGCCCACATCTTAAATTGGTCACGGTCGAAAAGGTACTTAAGTAACAGGTTTGTCTCCTGTATAGATTTGATGTTTGCCTTTAGGTCGCTGCTTGCATGCATAAAAATAACAGGTCTATACACTCATACCTGAGGGGTATTCTTAGACGCGTCAATGCCCCACTTGACCGCCTCATGGTTTAGTGGTAGAGCGTCCGCCCGGAGAGAGGAAGGTCCGGGGTTTGATCCCCGGCCGCGTCATACCAAATGACGTTAAAAGATGGTACTTGTTGTTACCCTGCCTGGCGCTCGACATAAGGGGCTAAAACAAGGACTTGTCGGCTCGGAGTTAGTATACTGTACTGTGTCTAAGTGGGGTATTCATGTTAAACTGCGGCATGGTATCTAAGAGGACTAGCACTTAGTCTATAAATCGGCATCAGTCCGGACAAGTACAAGCAGACACACACAGACACACACACAGACAGACAGACACACACACACACACACACACACACACACACACACACACACACACACACACACACACACACACACACACTACGCTCATTAAGTGCACGCGACGGTAAACCCCATTTCACCTCTCGTTAATGCCGAACGCCACCAGTTAGGGTAACAACAAGTAGCAACTTTTAACGTTTTTAATATGACTTTATCAGGCATCGAACCACCGACCTCCCTCTCTCCAAGCAGACGCTCTACCACAACACCACGTGAACACCATAGAAGGAAATCTTTGAAATGACGAATTAAATATTTACTAAAATCAATTGTTAATCCGTTTATGAAAATTTGTTTTTTATTTCGTGTGCTATTCTATTCATTTAACGTGCATGTGTTTGGTAGGTTTTGGTTAAAACCAGCGAATATGTAGAAAAGAGATTGCTGGTTCATCGTATCTTAATCAGGGCTGTTTTCTCGTAAATAGGCCCATAAACATGGATAAGAAATATTTTACGTGTTTGATAAATGTGTGAGCTGTTCCTGTGTAAATTGTATGCTTGCCCAGGGACAAGTATTTAATGACCCGTGTCGCCAAAGAGCTAGGTTCACGTGCTGCTTGTGAACTGAATGTTCAATTCAATTGCAAAAATTTTCAGGACATGCTTCATGGAATAGCTATAGTAAAGCATGCGATCCTCACTCAATGCCAATAAATATTAACTCACTCATCCGTGAACAGTCCGTACCGTGTATGCCTATCAATAACTTGGCGCTTGACGTGTAATTAACGTGTCGCTTAGTTGCGACACTTTCTGAAAAGATACCACATGTTCCTGTGGCAATCCTTCCTTGCATGGACCTAGCAACATGCAAACAAACCAGTTCACGACCTTGACGCGTAGTTCTGCTTGACCTACTTAGCGGTTAGATTGGTATCGGTCACTTAACATAACCTCCGCCATTAGGGAATGTGGATGTGTCGTATACATTCGTCGTCGGTTGAGCATCCGTGTCGTCTGCTTGTGTGGTACGTCCGGTTCAGTGAAACACCGTCATTACTCATTCTCCCTGGCGATAAAGTCACACGATTGTCGGACACTGAGCTGTAACTCAACCCCGTGTTTGTATACACCCTGCCTACCTTTTCACCAAGCCGTGTTTCGTGTCCGAGGACTGGTTATTGACGTTTGATACTCAGTGACAGTTCCGACTCCAGGATAATGTGTTCCAAGGAACACTGGAGGGAACAGTTCCGGTGTTCCAGCTGGGGACTCCAGCATCCGCAACCACATCGTTTTACCAAATTCGAGGTAAGAATATACAGATTGGGTTGAGCCAGCTGATTTACTAAATACTTCCTTTCTGACCCTCCCCCAACCTGTGTGTTTTCATTGTAGGCATGTTGAGTGCACAGGTAATTTAAACAAAAAACAACTCAACACACTCAAACTGACACAACTTTAAAAAACGAAATACGTTCGTTGATTACAGAGATGTACGTTTAAAATATGGCATAGGAACATACACATGTTAATGGATAGACTGGACATATGGGTTGGGTTGTATGAGACATAGGCCGAAATTAAGGCTGAATGCTTGAATTGGTAGGTGTTATAAGGAACGCAGTCGGTTGGAGGTCATTAAGTGTATAGTGTCGACCACCTCACCTTCACCCCGTAATGCTTATCTCTAGTGTACGAAATACACAGCATATATCAGTCAGGCTACGCTTATACATATCCCCTTGGTGATAAGATATATACACGTTTTCATGGGACAGGAACACTAAGGTATGCGTCCTATAAGTAGTAGGTCAAGCCGCCACCGGCGCAAGCTGAGGGCTTGTTAGGTCACTCGTGTGGAACGACCATTCGCGTGTTATGAATGAATGCATAACATGAGTCATAGATGCATTTGTCACACTCGATAATAAGAGAAAATGTATGGTGTACTGAGAAAAAAGTTTATTACTGTATGGCTGCAGATGGCAGTCCTGTGGTACATAATTATTGTTAACAGGGAACGATAAGGTGATTTACTTTAAGATGGGTGTCGACTATATATTTTGTCAGCACAACAACTCAGTATCGCACAAGTTACTGGACATTCCTTACAAAATTATGTATGGACACGCGAAGGTTGGAAGTATCATTATTGTCACGAATGTGCAGTAACTTGTGCGTTATCCGACCTACAATACATCAACAAAATAGTGCGTAATGAGATCTAATACAGCCTGATAGTTGTATCTGAGAATACATCAATAAATAATGAAAATAAATACAACACAAATATGTTTCATGAATATTACATGCAATGCATTCGTAATACACGAAGGGGTGGTCGGGTAGCCTAGTGGTTAAAGCGTTCGCTCCTCACGCCGAAGACCCGGGTTCGATCCCCGACATGGGTATATATGTGAAGCCCATTGCTTGTGTCACCCGCCGTGATATTGCTGGAATATTGCTAAAAGCGGCGTTAAACCATACTCACTCACTCACCCACTCAATCAATACAGGCAACTTTCTGCTTCGATATCCGGGCTGCATTTGAATTAGCCCGTATACTCGTGTTGCACGTGCATTTTGGGCGATTTGATCGTTTGAGCCAGTTCATTCGTTATGCACGTGCTGTTAATTGATGCATGAGCTTAAAATGTGCACTGCAGAAACTATGTCATTAAACTGTCAATTCGTCACAAGATATCTTCAGTTGAAACAATGGAGTGACGTCATAGTTGTGTTTTAACAAACTGAAAAAAAACGTTTTACGTTTTTGTGGGCGTGGCGGGTGAGAAGGGGAGTATTAAAAAGTGCATGGTTAAACTCTTAAAAGGAACAAAAACGGGTAAAGACGAATACGGCAAGTCACTGTTTGATGCGTGTATAAAAAACCGCCCTGAGTAGGAGTTCGGTTACCTCATTGCCTCTCCGCTCAATGAAGAAAAAAAACCGCGTGACGCACTTCCGAGTTGTCACTTATGGTGACTCCAGTTCAGGGTATATATGGCGAATCAATAAATATAAAACACGCTGACTGACCATAACATGTATGATCACTTCTTGGATTATAATGTATCACTGGCCTGTACCACCTTGTGTTTGCAGTATTATAGGATGGCGAAGATGACTTTAAAAGTCTAAATTGGAATATTTTTTGAAGAATTTGTTCCTCAGGTTCTTCTCACGTAAACCTTGAGGCAAAATATTTTGTTCGCAATATTCTTCAGTTACAAATACTGCACCTAATACCTCCTCCTCTATATATTACCAATACACCTCATAATGTTACCCCGTCTATATTAGCAGACCATTAAGTTATGTACCGTGAATATCTGCGTTAGAATAGATTTGTCTTCAGAAATCCATGCTTGCCGAAAAAGCCGACAATGCTTGTCGTAAGAGGCGACTAACGTAATCGGGTGGTCAGGCTCGCTGACTTGGTTGATGCATGTCATCGATCTCAATTGCGTGGATCGATGCTCATGATGTCAATCACTGGATTGTCTGGTCCAGACTCGACTATTTACAGACCGCCGTCATATAGCTTGAATATTGCTGAAAGTGGCGTTAAACAACAAACAAACCTGTGTTTATGTTACCAACACAACTCACAATGTTACCCTTCCAGTGGGGCTGGCCGAAAGTGTACTTGTGTTGGCGCGGTGTTGTTGCTGTCTATCACGTCGCTATGATCATCCTGTCGGGGCTGACGGACAGGTACAACTGGACGAGGACGGAGGAGGACAGTGTCAAGTGGTTCATCTACCTCACCAACTGGATGTTCTTCCTCCTCACGTTGTGCACTATCATTGAGTTTGTGGCTGTAGGATATTGCCACCTGATAAGAAAAGACATCATTAAGGGTGCGTACAGGATTTAGTAAGAAATAGAACACATTTCGGTAAACTCGGCTATAACTGAATGCTCATGTATGCATATAAATATACAGTAAACTACGTTTATAACGAACACCCTTATAACGAACTGACGGATATAACGAACTGTGTTGGCGTCCCGTCCCTTTGCTGTATATATGTTTATAGCGAAATACGGTTATAACGAATTAAAATAAGTGATGCCTTTGTGTTCGTTATAACCGTAGTTTACTGTATTACGTTTTACATGAAGATTAATAAAGTTATGGCTCATATGGTCGTAAGGAAGGGCATCATTAATGGTTGGTGCCAGAAATATGCTGAATTTACACATTTCACTTAGTCTGTCTCACAGTCCTTGAACCATATTATTTTACCTTCCGCCCCAAGCTCATTGAAATCAGATCTTAGTTCTCGCTACCGCTTAACAAAGATCTCAGAACATCCCATAACGGGTCACGTCAGAACGCCCATACCAACAACGTAACAGGCATTTCAATACGTGACACAGATGTAAGGAGAAACAAATTGCTAGGAATATTAGAAAACCTTGCATATACATTTATTCCAACACATTTCTAACGGCCGGAATTTAACCTGTTCTACCAGTGTGAACAGAGGCCGCACGGACTGTATTCCTGACGATGTCGTTTATTTAACAGGTGAAGTCAATCGGATGCCGCTGTTTCTCAAAGTGACCTGGGTTTGGCAAAACCTCGGCAACACTGTCAGTGTATTGGTGTCAATATTGTTCTGGGGGCTACTATATTCCCGTAAGTACACCCTCAGTATTTTGGTGACAATATTGTTCAGGTGGCTACTAAAATCCCGTTAGTACACCTTTAGTATTTTGTTGACAATATTGTTCTGGGGGCTACTATATTCCCGTAAGTACACCTTCAGTGTTTTGGTGACAATATTGTTCTGGGGACTACTATATTCCCGTAAGTACACCTTCAGTATTTTGGTGACAATATTGTTCTTGGGGCTACTATATTCCCGTAAACACACCTTCAGTATTTTGGTGACAATATTGTTCTGGGGCTACTATATTCCCGTAAGTACACCTTCAGTATTTTGGTGACAATATTGTTCTGGGGACTACTATATTCCTATAAGTACACCTTCAGTATTTTGGTGACAATATTGTTCTGGGACCACTATATTCCCGTAAGTACACCTTCAGTATTTTGGTGACAATATTGTTCTGGGGCTACTATATTCCCGTAAGTACACCTTCAGTATTTTGGTGACAATATTGTTCTGGGGACTACTATATTCCCGTAAGTACACCTTCAGTATTTTGGTGACAATATTGTTCTGGGACCACTATATTCCCGTAAGTACACCTTCAGTATTTTGGTGACAATATTGTTCTGGGGGCTACTATATTCCCGTAAGTACACCTTCAGTATTTTGGTGACAATATTGTTCTGGGGACTACTATATTCCCGTAAGTACACCTTCAGTATTTTGGTGACAATATTGTTCTGGGGTCTACTATATTCCCGTAAGTACACCTTCAGTATTTTGGTGACAATATTGTTCTGGGACCACTATATTCCCGTAAGTACACTTTCAGTATTTTGGTGACAATATTGTTCTGGGGCTACTATATTCCCGTAAGTACACCTTCAGTATTTTGATGACAATATTGTTCTGGGGACTACTATATTCCCGTAAGTACACCTTCAGTATTTTGGTGACAATATTGTTCTGGGACCACTATATTCCCGTAAGTACACCTTCAGTATTTTGGTGACAATATTGTTCTGGGGCTACTATATTCCCGTAAGTACACTTTCAGTATTTTGGTGACAATATTGTTCTGGGGACTACTATATTCCCGTAAGTACACCTTCAGTATTTTGGTGACAATATTGTTCTGGAACCACTATATTCCCGTAAGTACACCTTCAGTATTTTAGTGACAATATTGTTCTGGGGGCTACTATATTCCCGTAAGTACACCTTCAGTATTTTGGTGACAATATTGTTCTGGGGACTACTATATTCCCGTAAGTACACCTGCAGTATTTTGGTGACAATACAATATGCGGCAAGTTCGCATTCGATTACCGAAATGGCACTTTTTCTCGACGAACTAAAGAAAATGTCTGCTCGGCTTTGCAACTGGGGACACCTTTGAAAACCGTCGAAGAGAAACTTGACAATCATCTCGTAAACCCCGGTTGAGAGGAAGATATATTTCCTTAATTTATGAGATGGACGATTATGGAGACGATTATATCGAACTGGGTACTGACGCCGGGGACATGATTACTGACCCATTTGAGAAAATGTGCTCCACATCACAGGGTGCGAGTACTCCACGAGAGAAGGATGAGTTCTACTTTTGACAAAGCCTCGGACTGACCGAGGGACTTTCGGAGCCAACTGACCACAAGCTGGCAGACATCTTCAAAACTTAGTTTGATTTGAAAACATCTTGCGACAGCAACAACTTCATTGAAGAACGAATAAAAACGTACTGCAAGCCCCAGACCTGTGATGTGCTTAACGTTCTGGCATTAGACAAGATTTTGGTTTCGCACAGAGTGTTGACAAATGCTTTACAAAATGCCACTGGGGTCGTTACAAGTGTTACGGCAGTTTCCCGGGCTTTCGTCATGATCCTATTTCTGAAGAAGACCTACCTGGATAAACAACCTTTCAATAATACCCGGAAACTCTTGGGCGACGCGCTTGGATTGCTGGGAACGACAAACAGTGAGTTAGTTCACAGGCGCAAAGAAGCCTTGTGAATTGAAATTATTGCCAAAGTCCGAGCTTTGTGTTCCTCATCATCGGATTCAACGCCTTATCTGCTTTTTGGCGAAGATGTTATGGAAATCTTTGTGATTTTGGGACTATCACCAGAATCGGCCACAGAGCGTCAACAGGCTAATACAGGCGATCGTTGGGTCCCAGACACCATCAGTACTTTGGCAAGTCACCGATTCAGAGGCGGACCTACTACAGACAGCTTTTTTGTTCAGAAAAACATCCAGCAAGATTCCAGAGGATAATTCAGCCCGTGAGAGGCAGAAAAGAAATAGCCACAGACCACAAGGTCGGTGAGCAGGTAATTTGAAACAACAGTGCACTGATGCTTAGAAAATGATCACCACACATTTTGAGAAATTTGCCGGATTAAACATAGAACTTACAGAAGGACTGCCTCCGCCTCGGGTTCACTCCCTTGCTTCATACGTGTATTGCCAATCAGTCGAAACGTCCCTCAAAATCTGGCCTATAGTTTTTAGGAATGGTTACAATGGTTTGCAATCTCATGCTACCCCTCATCACTTCCTGGCTGACTGGTAGAATTATATAAAACCTCAACTTACAGGTAAGTCTCGGTTAATTTACTAATTAAAAAATGTATATAAATATGTTTTATTCCAGCAGGAAGTGACATATCGAATGTTGACTACATCACCCACGCCGGCAACACCATATACGTCATCATCAACCTTAGTATCACAGCATCTCCAGTCAGGTTTCTCCACTTCTTCCATCCCTTCATCGTGGCGGTCACCTTCGCCATCTTCTCCGCGGTGTACCAGGCTGCAGGCGGAACCAATGGCCTGGGCTACAGTGCTATATACTCTGTGCTGGACTGGTCCAGTGATCCAGGCAGTGCTGCCATGTATGCATGTATCTGTAGCTTTATTGGAGTGCCTTTTATTCAGTTTGTGATTTTGTTGATCTCCATGCTAAGGGGGACTTTGTTTGACATTATCCTGGGAAGATCTAGACACTCTGGTGCCGATCCAGTTGGGATGGATAACGGTATAGATCTGACCAAAAGATCACATAACAATGAAGACGTTGTGTAGGCAAAAGGTTTGTATGGAAATATGTGATTATCCGACATGTATCTTGAGGGTGTAGATAAAACATTTGCTAAAAATGTTTGTTTTTTAAATAATGTCACCTTAATTTTTAATGTTGTTTTTAATATGAAATCCATAACTCAATCTTGTTCTCACCTATACTGCGGCTCATTATGTCAATCACTGGATTGTCTGGTCGAAATTAATTACAGACCGCCGCCATAGAGCTGGGATATTGCTGAGTGCGGTGTTAAACAACAAACAAAGTATACTGTGGCTTCTACATGCCACTTAAAGAGCCGCCTTTATACTATGTGTGCAATTAAACCAAAGTGTTCAGAACTTAATGAAAGGGTCAGAAGCAGGCGAATAGATTCAGTTGAACATTAGGATCTTTTTGGTGCATGTATTTAAGAAATGAAACAAAAAAGTGTACTATACATGTGAAGCACCAGGAGAAAAGAAACATCATGGTACAAGGACACAATTGTGCTGTGACGTCATGAAGAAAGACGTTTGACGTCAACTTACTTCCGTAAAAATCGCCATGTGAGGGGACTGCACAAAAAGTATCTTATTTTTCTGTCCATAGTTCGTAATGTAATAGCCCGCCTCCGTGATCTAATGGTAGAGCGTCCGCTCGGAGAGCGGAAGGTCCGGGGTTCGATCCCCGACCGCGTCATACCAAAAAACGTTAAAAGATGGTACTTGTTGTAACCCTGTCTCGCGCTCGTCATTAAGGGGATAAAACAAGGACTGGTCGGCTCGGAGTCAGTGTACTGTATCTGAGTGGGGTATTCATGTTAAACTGCGGCATGGTATATCAGTGAGCTAGCACTATAAATCGGCATCAGTCCGGACTAGTACAAGCAGACACACACACACCTGCATTCACGTCGCTATATTAGTGCAATAGTCTTTTTTAAACCCCATTTCACGTCGTAATGTAATAAAAAACCTTGTTTTAAAACGTTTCAGCATACATGTCTACTTTCAATTTATCAGATAGTATATCTGAAAACTGCAATTATTACATAAACAGTTATAATTAAAATGTGATTGGTCACATCTGATGGTTGTTTAAGTTCCTAGTCAAGGTGATATTCATTCCGACTGACTTTCATCGCTACAAAGTTAACTTGGATATGGGTAACTTGTGAAAGTCATTCTCGAGTCATCTCCATTTCTTTGCTAAAGGCTTTCATATTTACATCATGTTTCGAGTGAGTGAGTAAGTTGGTTTCAACGTAGCTTTGAACAGCTCTACAGTTAGATCACGGCGTGTCAGTTTGATGTGGGGAAAAGCCCGAAGTGATGCAGGTCTCAGACGATTACCACTTTGGTGAAACCCACAAACATGGTATGGTGCTGACAAACCCAGAACGGAGGCGAACCGTGATTCGAACCCACCATCATATGTTTCTGGCGTGCCCAAAGAACTGGAATGTTAACATTGTAATTACTTTGTATGGTAATGGCCAACTTGTTATGAGTGGCCCATGTTTCATGAGGTGATGGACCAGTTCGCCTTCTCAATGCAAATCCTAGATGCAGCACTGCCATCAGCCATCTTCTTTTATAAATTATAGTCCACGTGGTCTGTTGCCTGTGGTCAGGAGCCTGAACAATCTAGGAATGAGAGAGTTTGGTTTTCGCCGCTTACAGCAATATTCCAGCAATATCACGGCGGGGGACAACAGAAATGGGCTTCACACATTGTACCCATGTCGGGAATCGAACCGGGGCCGAATGAATGAGATTTGTTTGTTTGTTTGTTTGTTGTTTAACGCCGCACACAGCAATATTCCAGCTATATGACGGCGGTCTGTAAATAATCTAGTCTGGACCAGACAATCCAGTGATCATCAATCTATACAAATGGAATACGATGACATACATCAGCGAGCCTGACCACCCGATCCCGTTAGTCGCCTGTTACGACAAGCATAGTGGCCTTTTACGGCAAGAATGGGTTGCTGAAGACCTATTCTATCCCGGATCTTCGCGGGTCTTATGAAGGAGAAAAGGGATATATACCCCTGGGAAAAAACTAAACACCACAGGATTGTCCAAGATGCCAAGAACACAACAAATGTTGCTTTTTTTTATATGAACAATTTCCAGGTGTATACTGTTTTCAATTTAGAGCTGACAGGTTCTTTTTCTATTGTAATCGACTTAATTTGATTAATCTTTTTAATCTTTTAAATCTTTTCTATGCGTATTTGTTAAACCCATGTTTGTTTGTGTTTTTGTTTGTTTGTTTGTTTGAATATAGGTCCGAGTAACTATGAATACTCCCCAGAACCCGTGAAGATCCGGAGTAGAATAGGTGCTGGGTGTTACCAGTAACCTGATCCGGGCTGTGATCGTTCAACACTGACAAACCTGACGGCGCCGACAATCATGATCCACGATGGCGTCGACACAGACTGTGTGACTTATGCTGTCAGAGGACCCGTGAAGATCCGGGTTAGAATAGGTCTTCAGCAACCCATGCTGGATGTGTGGATCGATGCTCATGATGTCAATCACTGGATTGTCTGGTCCAGACTCGCCTATTTACAGACCGCCGTCATATTGCTGGAATATTGCTGAGTGCGGCGTTAAACAACAGACAAACAAACAATCAGGCGGAACAAGCTAGGCCAGGGACATGGTATTATAATTTGTCCAGCGCCAAGAAAGGGTGCCCCAAATTCGTAATTACTCAGTCCCTAGTCTTGTGTGTATGTGGTGCCGTACTCTAACGACAAACAACAAACAAACAAACGAAAAAATCTCTATTGTCTCTATCGTTCTAATGTAATGTGTGTAGCTGAGATAAGCTGTTATGTAATGTGACATTGAAACGTCTTGGAATACATCTTAGGTATCAATTTAGAGACCAGTTATTTGTTTGCATGCGTAAGCAGCGACCTAAAGGCAAATATAAAATCGATATAGGAGACAAACCTGTTACTTAAGTTACTGTAGCTTTCCGACCTTGACCAATTTAATATGTGGGCATGTCCATATTTGTTCCTGATCATGGGCTAAACTTTTATCTTCTGCAGACACAAAAACCGATGCAGGTCTCAGACGTTTACCACTTCGGTGAAAACCACGAGCACGGGTATGGTGCTGACAAACCTGGAAACATAATCGGGGCAAACCGGGATTCGAACCCACAATCATAAGTTTCTGGCGTGCCCAAGGGACGCAACTCTGCACAGCGAATCGCGCGCCTTAGACGACTGGCCCACCTATGCCCCCTTTCGTGACATAGGTGGGATCTTGCCGTTTTGTGACAACAAACAAAAGAAACTGTAAACACAAACACAAATGATTTACATTTATTTACCGACTAGCTCTAGGATGAGATAACCGGCATTGGGTGATGCCACAGCAACGAAATACAGTACTGTACAGAAATAAGTACACACAGTGGGAACACCGCTCTATCAGTGCATCGATAAATAAATAACTTTTATCTGGCGTCAGATATTTTATTTGCCGTTAAAGCTAAACACCCCCATCGAAAGCCATTACAAACACACGTCGTTTGAACTGAGAATGTGTGTATGGTAAGCTAATATTGAAGCCAATTAATTTCGGCGTTACACTCTGCCATTTTCCATACGCCGTATTTCAATAACGTCACAGGGGCGTGACAAAGGTACTTAAGTCTGGATCAGCAAGAAATTATTTTTGAAATTCTTTAAAAAAAAAAAAGCAATGGTCAAACGATATTTACAATGGAAAATGGTATCGAAAAACGTTGCATTCGGTTAAGAAAGGCACCAGCATGATTGAAATAGTTAATTCAAAACGTAGTCTTTAACTAACATAGTGCAAAAAGGTATTACGCGCGAACAGACACAATGAGTGCGTGAATACACACGTGACAACCGCGTCATGCGCACATATGCAGATTTTGTCATGATTTATATGAACCAGTATTGGCAAAATTAATAGACCGTAACGTTCTTTTATTAATACGTCTGAACAATCTTGTTTTAACAAGTCAAACAACAGTAAACAATGGTCATGCCATTATGCTAACATAGACACCTTTTCAAACTGATTTCTTCTAATTGATGGCAAAATGTTCGCGGATCAAAACAGGTCTTCTAATATGTTAAAGGTTTTGTAAATGAATATATGACAGTCATTCATGATTGAGTTATCTAACAGTTAATTAAGGTTCATAATGTAGACACATAAATTAGATGATAAACAACATTGTATTTGGTACATATATTAATGCACAAAACATACACAACGGGCGAATACGATCACGTGACGAAGATTTACATACAAAAACCTCAGTTATGCGTAGATTTGTGCACTTTCACAACAAAACTACTGGGTACACCTACATGTCTTATAAATACACACAGCAAAAGCGAAAATATTTTCTATAGCGATATATGTACACATTTGTAACAGGAAGTCAAGAAGAAAATAGTGGATTCGATAGAGAGTATATCGCAACAGGAAGTGACGTAGAACATACACTCGAGCAACGTGTTGCTAAGAACGACTATATAAGGGAAAGTTGACTACAATTTACACTCGGGGTTTTAATGAAATAAAATAGGCGACTGCAGCCATCTAAAATATCGTTGGTATTGTTTTCTCTGCTGAAGTTACCCTTGCTCCATGCACATTGACTATGGAATAGAATAATACCCCAAATTCACCGGAAAACTGCTTGATTTAAACAGTATATTCCTCTGTTGTATGTTAAGGTCATCATTACAAATTACCATATTTATTTATCAAAATAAACTGACTGTCACAGAGCTGGAACACACACAGAGAGAGGAACTTCGGACTAGAAATCGTGAGCGAGTGAGTATATATTACGAGTGGCCTCAGAAATGCGGTCACACGTTCTTCCGATGTGGGAATGTGTGACACAATCATCGGTTATCTCCCTTGCAGTACCGAACTCATCCAAGTTTCTTTTGATTTGTACAATTCTTGCTCGTCGCGGATGTAAAACTGCAAATGACTGCTTTGGTGTTGAATTGGATAAATTTACTTACAAATAAGAGCAGTCGACATTAAGAACAGTTCCATTCCTCTCTCTGTGTTTCTTAAATGAACATCTGATGTGTACTTTTTAATGGTTATTTAACATTTTTACAAAAAAATAACAAAACTCTAAAACCCCTAGTTTGCACAACGGACAGAATGGAGAACCAACTTTAAAGCACCATTGCTGATATTTCAAATGTTGACAATAGTCTTGTTAGTATTTACAAACATCGGAAGCGGAAGTACACAAAATATCCTTGCGACACGACTTCGAACATGAATCCGTAACCACTCACAATAATTTACTATCGATTACGTCATAATATCAAAGAGGAAATATTAAGGATAATTAGGTCGTATGTGGAGTATGATATATAGTGAAAACCATAACAATTAATTAAAAAAGAGAAAATTCGCAATTTCGATAGTAAATATATGAGTACAATAACAAATTAACGTACTCGTATTCTGTAACATTTTTCGACTATTTGAGTGCTGATTGGTGCATGTCGTATATGAATTAATATTTGAGTTATTGCCTCTTTTGCTTACTGATACGTCATGCGTAATCTGGACGCATGGGTCACGTGGATGAGTCGCACCAATTGTGCGTCTCGTTATTTAACCAGTACGGCCAATTGCAACAACAATCTGATTTGATTAAACGTGTTGTGATATACGAATGCAATCTTCGATTACTGTGAGAGAGAAGAGGAAAACATACCGAAATATACTATGATTAATATCATAATGTCATATCGTTATGAAAGATATATCGAGTTGACTGAGTTCGGATTAACGAGTTTTCTCTTATCCGAATGTCCTCATTATATCTGAGAGCTGGAGGTGTGCGAGGCAAAGAACAAATTATTTGATTTTCGGCTGTTTAGAAAGATTTATCTATCTAAAGATTCTAGGGGAAGAATCCCTGAGACAAACTGCCGGTACTGTTTCAATGCAACAAAAGACGTATATAGAATGTATGTACGTCCGTGATGCAACTAATCAGAAACGGACGGACAGGAGCTATAAATAGTCCACATTCGCAATACTCCCGCCTCGTCATTGCGCATTCCGCTGCAAGGTAACCAGTTTGGACTGGGTGCGGTCTCTTCTTAACGAAATCTTGACTTTAAGAACTCATAATTTGACTACATACCCTTAAAGAACATAAACGGGTATTAAATTCGAATTAATAGGTACTTTGAAAAAGGTTCTATAAAGTACAACTCGTTTACACAAAGAATTGAGACACTCTCTGAAGATCTCTTGCTCTTTATCTACAATGTCCAAACCGTCACGGGCTTGTTTAAACATATGGTATATTGTTGTTGCTGAATTGTTCGGTGACATTCCCTGTAAAACAACACCTAAAACAACAACCTGTAACAACAGTTTTGTTGTTAGGAACCGACCATTTAATATCCATGGCGGGGTCTGGGATATTTAAAGATGTAATGTTTCAGGAAATAGAATTGCCTCAGGTTTATTACAAACAAAAAGAAAACTATTCGATAAGTAAGATGTTTAGACAAAAAAAGTAGTGAAAACATTAATTTGATTACTCGGCTCCCTCAATGAAAAGTGTGGTCAGTGGGTTTAACGTCGCTTGAAATAGTATGTAACAGTTATACCACGGGGTGTCAGATTAATGTGGGAGAAAGCCCTAAATGATGCATGTCTCGGACCTTTACCACTTCGGTGAAACCCACGAGCACGGGTATGGTGCTGACAAACCTAGAAACATAATCGGGGCGAACCGGGATTCGAACCCACAATCATAGATTTCTGGCGTGTCCAAGATACGCAACTCTGCACAGCGAATTGCGGCGCCTTAGACGACTGGGCCAGCCGTGACCCCCTCCCCGCCCCCGCCATGGCCGAACAAAGTCCCAAACCGCAAAAACACAGGTCGGAGTTTTACTTGTACGTGAGTCACGAAGAATGCTGATCAATGTTTTACGGGGAATGCCAGCAAACACTTAATACCATGTCATTGATATTTGAGGGGCACCCACTCTCGTGTAGAACATCGTTGACAGGAATGCTTAAAAGTACCACATCATCAGTAATGATATAACTGTACTGCAGTCGAACACAGCATGATGGAATCTAAAGAATAGAAATCAGAACACAAAGAGCCGTGGCTCCGACGGACAAGAGGACCCGACTTCCGGAGTTTTCTTTATCAATGGAAACCACCTCCCCAGTCTCAGACTTTCCATCTTCAACTGACAGATCAGCAGAATCTGTATCTGAAAACAGAAAAGTGCCATTATCTTACATGATAATGTTTTGTTTGTTTGTTGTTGAACGCCGTACTGAGCAGTATTCAAGTCACACTATAACGCCAAAGTCTTTTACCTTATTTCGCAAAGTTTCCGCCGAATGTTTGTAAAACTTTTGCGTAGCTACGCGGGGACTTCGCAGAATGTTTGTAAAACATTTGCTTAGCTACGCGGGGACTTCGCAGAATGTTTGTTAAACTTTTGCGTAGCTACGCGGGAACTTTGCAGAATGTTTGTAAAACTTTTGCGTAGCTACGCGGGGACTACGCAGAATGTTTGTAAAACTTTTGCGTAGCTACGCGGGAACTTTGCAGAATGTTTGTAAAACTTTATATCACAATGACACTGAGCATATGTTAAACGCAGAAAGTTCCATATATTATAGTTGTTTTTTTTTATTTAAATAACATGGTAATTGAAATATATGTGTCTAATGCGTACATTATAATCGGTTTTGTAGGAGTATAGTCATATAAACGTTAACTGTGTGTGCACACATCAGGGCGTCCCTCCATACATGTACATGGTGTGTGTTTTACCCAAGTACGTGTAGGGGCGGTCGGGTAGCCTAGTGGTTAAAGCGTTCACTCGTCACGCCGAAGACCCGGGTTCGAATCCCGACATGGGTACAATGTGTGAAGCCCATTTCTGGTGTCCCCCGCCGTGATATTGCTAGAATATTGCTAAAAGCGGCGTAAAACCAAACTCACTCACTCCAAAGTACGTGTACATACATAAACTGTGACATAACCCGTGGCAAAGTGGTGAGGTGAGGTGAAGATTATTGCACTTATATAGCGACGTGTGTGTGGCTGCTTGTACTGGTTCGGACAGATGCCGATTTATAGTGCTAGATCACGCAGTTTAACATGAATACCCCACTCAGACACAGAATACTGACTCCGAGCCGACCAGTCCTTGTTTAAGTCCCTTTATGCCGAGCGCCTGGCAGGATAACAACAAGTACCATCTTTTAACGTCTTTTTGGTATGACGCGGTCGGGGATCGAACCCCGGACCTTCCGCTCTCCGGGCGGACGCTCTACCATTAGACCACGGAGGCGGTCGTCAAAGTGGCATCATCACACCACTACGTAAGTATATGCTAGTTCATAAATGTATACCTGTACGATGCAAGTTGATCATGAATCAAATATTCGTGTCAATAAGAATATTTAATGACAGCATTAATATAGCACAAATGTATTATATGCATTTATTAAACATTAGATGTACCTACAATCCATTCACAGTGAAGTATCATACTAGTATACTAAACATTGTATGTATGGGGAGTATTGCCATGGCCCGCCACGCGTAGATTATTCGCGAATTATTTGAAAATTATTCGCAATTTAGACGCAATTTAGTCGCGAGTAATTTGTAAACTATTCGCGAATTATTTTTAACTTATCCGGGGATTATTTGCAATTTTACTGCAGAACTCGATAACAAACTTTTGCGTTGTAGTGTATATGACGGCGGTCTGTAAATAATCGAGTCTGGATAATCCAGTGATTCACATCATGAGTATCGATCTACGCAATTGGCACACAATGACATGCATCAACCAAGTCAGCGAGCCTGACCACCCGATCCCGTTACTCGTCTCTTACGACAAGCACAGTTACCTCTTACGACAAGCACAGGTACCTCTTACGACAAGCATGGGTTGCTGAAGACCAGGTCTAACGCGGATCTTCCCGGCCGTAACGTCCATACCGTCCTGTGTCCTATACATGCTAGGTGGGTGGGTGCGTGAGGGCGTGTGGACGTGCGTGAGTGAGTCGTATAGGTTGGTAAGTAAGAGAGTGAGCGAGCGAGTTTTAACGCCGCTCTGAACGTAATTCAGATTTATGTCGACGCCAAGAAGGCTATCATGAACTATGTAGTCTAAAAGCCATGCTTAAGTTGGGAAGAGGGAGAAAGGGTTCTCACGGCGTGTTGGCTTGATGTCCGTGAACATCCCGAAGCGATGCAGATATGTATTGGGGAGGTTTATTTTGTAGATTGGGAAGGTTCAGTTGATCGGGTAGGTTAAGTTATCAAGACATCTTCGAGATGAGGGTTAAGGAGACTGGGCGAGTCAGCTAGTGTGGGAGTTTAGAAGATTGCGGAATTTGCAATGTAAGAGATATCAAAACATTTAAAAAAGACTACACTGGGTGTCCCGCTTACCTTTAGGTGGTGGCATGGGAGTGGCGACGACTGGCTCCACGTATTTGATGCAGTTAGCGTAGTCGGGGTAGGGTTCGGGACACTGCTTGACCGCCACGGCCTCGTTCACGCCTGAAACACAACCCGTCAATTAGTTCTTTCATCCACACCACGAACTACCGTCTCAGTTCGTAATGACATCGCAAAGCAATGAAAGTCATGAGCTCAAAAACCAGTTCGGGAAAACCCACGAGTACAGGTTTGGTACAGACAAACCAAGGATCAAACTCAGGTAACCACAATCCGCGGATCCTGATAACTAAATGACGAAACTTTGCACAGGAAATTGTAGTGTCTTCGACTTCTAGGAGTATGATTGTTCGGGTCCATTAATGCTACTCAGCTAACGAACGTTACAAAATACCGTATCTGGGTCATCCTTGACCAACACTTTGACCAGTAAATGTTATAAAGAACTGCAGAACATGCTTTCGATTGCTTATATGTACAACATGTAAAATGTATTCAATGAAGCTCAAGATGGTAACATGCTTTAATAGGTGATTTAACGTTTTAATGTGTTCAAATGTACAATGAATCTGGACAGATGTATCAAAGTGGATATATTTTTAGATGACAACGTCTTACATAGTTTACACATATTTGGCCAGATGTAACAATTCTTTGGGATATAAAGAACCACGACGTTGAAATAGACACCCAGACAAATAGTTCACGGGTGAGCGACATTCGGTGCTAGGTTAGCGATAAGAGCGCTGGAGATAGTAAAGTTACTTTAAAAAACCCAACAACCTTGATGGCAAAGGGGTCCGTGGTATTTATCGTAATATACAGTGGACATAAAAAACGAATAATCGAGGATAAATTTCTTTTTGTTAAAAAATGTTCATAACAAAGGCTTCTGATAACCATTAAGACCTGTCGTTATATTCCCCGACTTTTGACATTTCACCTTTGTTTTTATTTGGTAGCATTTTTCACAATTTTTCACAATAGGCCCATTGCTTTTAAACTCCCAATCAAGCAGTGTCATTTCACGACAAACTAATATTTATCAAAACAATTTGAATTATTTACTAAAGAAATTCCGCACAACCGACTCATTTTTTCCCCGAACACATATATTTGTTTATTCTCAACAATATAAGTCTTATCAGATAAGAATAATGATATAAGTATGACCATAATCATATACCAATTGGGTAGTTGATGTCATGTTCGCAGTATACTGGGATATCGTCGAGTTCCGGTGCTTCATCACTCAGAAGGAACTCGTTGTAGGAAGGTCGAAGTTTGTCGCCGACTTGATCCAAGAATATGAAGTATTCTCCTCCAACTGAGAAGTTGTTCGAAACACATAGGCCTGGCTCGTAACCTGAAATATTAAAGTGGACATCAATGTCATGTTTCATCCGATGTGGTACGGTAAATACGTGTATTACTCGAATATTTCATTACACACCTGATCACGTAAAGAAAACGCTTTTTGCAAACGACGGTACCCAGGGAGGCGTTACAGTAGCTGTTCTATATATTGAAATAGCATATCAATTTCATGTCATTGTAAACATGATTACCGTGTATTGACCACTCATGCAAATGTACTGTGTAGAAATTACACAAGCATATACGCGCGATGTTATTTTTCATTCAGAATGCGGTGTCAATTTGTAAATATTTTTTTCCACGTTTTGTGATTTTACAGGCGCTTCAGTGAGAAACATTTGCCAATACATATACAGATGTATCTATAACAATAAAACATAACGCATGCTAAGTTAGTAATTTCACATGACGATAAGTCAGTGAAGGAACATAGGAATTAGGAAAAAGAAACTTGGATTTAAGTATAAGAATTTCTGATCAAACATGGGGAAAGGCAGGCTGAATTAGAGTTATCTCCCCTTCATCGTAACCATGCATTTCCCATCACGAAGTTTGAAAAAATAATATCAATAGACGATGCAGAGTGAAAAACATGCACAAACTAATGAGTTTGTGTATTAATAAGAAAAAGAAACGTTTGTTGGGAATGACAGTAAGGATGCCAAAAATAACTGCATACTACCAAACATTAATTAGCGCAAACATAACTCAATCACGCTTTTCTCATTAAGCAAAGAAAAATAAAATAAATAATCAGTAACAGATGGTAAGGTTGAAAAGTTTAAGTATTTAAACACATGGTGTCTAGAGAGTCGGGAATTATCATGCGGAGTAAACTCACTCTTTGAATGTCCTTGTAGACGTAAGATGGAAAAAAAAGTTTAAAAAACAGATATATAACCAGTGAATATAAAGAACAGTAACAATATATTTTATCTTATATTTAAAAAAAACACATGACGCATTCATAATTGAATATGAAACACAACAATTTTATGTAATGTACATATACATTTTGTAAATGGTGCATGATACATGGATATGTATCTTATTATCAAACCACATCAAACACATCAAACCGTTCTGTGATGCCGTTTCATATCATTCCTTTTTGGCTTATCATGAAGGACATTTTAAAGCCATTTTAAAGAATTTTCGTTATAAGTAAGGAATACGCATATTAAACAAACTTTGTGGTAGAAAAAAAAGTATGATAGTAAATCGATATTAGCAATACAAATTATCTGATGGACATACATCACATCATGATAGTTATCATATCAAACATTTGATAAACGCTGAAAGGATTTATAGTCCAATGTTATAATCGCGAATTGTTTTGTCGTGGACATAAAATATACGTTCATTTAGTTGATTTAATTCCATTTGAGTAATAATTGTAAATTGGATCGATGTATAACCAAAGAACTGGTAGCCGCCATTTTTCTAGAACGGAAAATATGTTGATCAAATAAACGATGCTGACTAGCGATTAATGGCGTGATGGTCGGGAGTTACTTTCAGCCCCACTAGGACTACATGACACACATACTGGAGAAAGGGCCAAGGAAAACGGGATCAATAACAATCGATACCAACTGATTGATATCGAGAAGACAAAGTTGATTGGTTAATTTATCTGAAACTCCAAACCAGTAACCGGAAGTTACACAGCGCCCACTAGCGGTCAATAAAGACAAGCCGGTTTAGAGTCACGTGATTTGGGACACGGTCGAAGGATATATAATATGGAATAAATGTATAAATAATATGGACAGACGAATCTCGGATGGTTGGGTTCGGAAAAATCAATATTGTCAGCGAATATGTTCCACCATATACTGATGCGTGTTCCCGGGGCAAAGGAGTTAACTCACTTTTAAAGTCCCGTTTCCACCCTTGCAAAACGATTTCTTGGCCCGATCGTAGGGCCACCTTCTTGGCTTAACGAGTTATGTCCCTTCTATGTCCCCACTACTGAACAAAATCGCGGCGCCCAGACAAGACAATCTCATCGATAATAAAGATATTTATTGCAATAAAAAAGGGTTTAATCACGCGAAGTTCATCAAATTACTTGAGCACCTTGATTAAAAACATGAAATAATATGGAAAATATTTGTCGACGCCAAGTGGACAGTACACATCATCTGCCAATCCTGCAATCGAACGAATTCGTCACTTGCCATCTTCTTTATGAACCAGATGTCGATTTCGTTACGTGATTTTGAGTGGACTATGAATAGACTCGTTAATCCAGACAAAATGTAACTCCAGAATTCTAGCCTAGTTCGGCAAGATCGGAAACTGGACTTTTAAAGTCAATTAACTCCCTTGCCTCAACATATGGGACGGTTTAGTTTGGCGGAGTTGCACTGCGTGTCGGCTTATCCCCTGTGAAAACCATTACGAAAAGCGGCTGCTATTATGGGCAGAGTGCTTTTTTTTAGCAACCCTCTAATTAATCTCTTTGGTACTTCTTCCGGAATGAAAAGTCCTTATTCATCAACATGTTTGCATAACCAAACTCGACGTGGATAGCCAACTCTTCCTATAGTTCTATAATCACAACATATCGTACTTGGCCTTTCATTTAACATAATGGATTAGGGATAAAAAAAACTTTTATCACAAATCAGACTTTTAAGAAGTTTCTACGTCGGATTCCAATGAGTTAACGATTGAAAGAGGATTGGGTGGTCGCGTTAACAGGGAGGATTGGATGGTCATACTGTCGCACCCGCCTGATTGTGTCTTCGTGCTCCGACAGGGTATGCATGGTTTGTTTCTCGTACACATTAAAGCTGTTTGATCAATACATTATTTTCACAGGCCTGTGTGACACACCCACTAAATTGCTGTCTGTGACATAAAACGCCATTTATTCACTTCTGTGTCGCAACATTAAACATGATACTCGATGCTACCTGATACAGCCCTGCCAACACTGCGCTGTTACGTGATAGTGGATTGTATAAGCTCACTGCTAATTATGGATCGATATATAAGTCTGGGATCTGGTAAATATTGTGTCCCTAATGTGAATGTTTGATGAGGCATAAGAACAAACATGGTCAAACCGTAAAGTGTCTGAAAACAAACACTTTGTATCAAGATAATTCCAGAACTTCTATTGGGCTTAATCAGAGCGGTTGAGAATTAAACCACGTACACCGTCAGCGAACTCTACATTCGTCTCATTTTATAGTTCAGTTTCACAAATGTGTAGATAACTCATTAGATTAAGTTTAGCTCTGTTTGTTAGTAAAGAGAAAGTGTTTATACACGTGTATAAATGAATAAACGCACTGAAGAGCAAGTGAACACGGAGAGCTTAACGCTGCTTTAAACACTACCCAAGCACCATAACGGCCGTAGGATATCCGAAATAGTCACATTCCATACCACTGAGGGGAATCGAGCCCGGGTCTTCGTCGTGATGAGCCAATGCTTTAACCACTAGGCCACTCTACAGCCCCATGCGCCTAGAGACTCTCTTACGACTATTTGAACCGACTATTCGTTAATAACTGATTATTATTTACAACAGACGACCCGTGAAGATCCGGGGTAGAATAGGTCTTCAGCAACCAATGCTTGCCGTAAATGGCGACTATGCTTGTCGTAAGAGGCGACTAACGGGATCTGGTGGTCAGGCTCGCTGGTGGATGCATGTCATCGATCCCAATTGCGTGGATCGATGCTCATGATATCAATCACTGGATTGTCTGGTCCAAACTCGATTATTTACAGACCGCCGTCATATAGCTGGAATATTGCTGAATGCGGCGGTAAACAACCAACCAACCAACTTTACAACAGACAATTCGTTACTGCCGACTAGTTGTTATTAGCAACTTTGTCGTTCCATTCGTTATAACAAACTATTCGTTATTACCGACTATCGGTTATAACAAACTATTTATTATAACATACTATTCGTTATAACGAACTTCGTTATATCCGAAATTGACTGTACATGTTTCACTGATGTTATGAACAGACAACGTCAACCTTGCCAGGCACACACAGCGGCATATGTGGAGTATTTGGACGCGTACCAAACCAACACGCTAACGTTGAAGACTTGTTCAAGGTTTACAACGGTTGGCAGTGTTGGCAAGTTGTCTGCCAGAAGCGTTGTCACAGTGTAATTCGCTCGAGGTCTTGGTGGCAGTTTTGGGATCGCATCTGGAGATTACAGCATAATGTAATCATCTTCACAAATTGATGTGTAAAGTAATTAAATTTCTTGCCAAAAAATGGGAACAGACTATTAAAATTAGCGCATCGTGTTAAAATGTATTTCTGTTTCTACGCAATGTTTTGCAAAACATAAATATTTTAATGGTTTTACCATTATAGTTGTCACTTAATGACACCATTTCCTGCGTGTGTCACGTTAAATGACATTTGTCAGTGTAAGTACTAATTGGAAAAGAAAACATAGTTTATAATTTAATCTAAGCAACGTTTTAAAGTACTCGAAATGGGGTTCTTGATGAGACCGTGGTAGGATATCCCGCCCGAAATCGTACAAGAATACAATCCACAGTGTTACCTGTGGCACGGGTGGCCCAGTCGTTTGAGCCGCAGCGATTTGCTGTGCAGAGTTGCGTCCCTTGGGCACGCCAGAAACCTGTGATTGTGGGTTCGAATCCCGGTTCGCCCCAATTATGTTTCTAGGTTTGTCAGCACCATACCCATGCTCGTGGGTTTCACCGAAATGGTAAACGTCTGTGGCCTGCATCGCTTCGGGCTTTCCTCCCACATTAAGCTGACACGCTGTGATATAACTGGAATACTGTTAAAAGCGGCGTTAAACACAACTCACTCACTCAAAACTTTATTCGACTGAAAGCACTGAAAACTTAAGGTCCAAAACACAACTTTTAAACCCGTATCAAATACATCACCATCGAATACCCATTTCTTACTATTCTGTTTATTTTTGAGTCAACATCTTACTTTTGCTCGGCAATTCAGCATATTACTATGACAAATACTAAACACAGTTCTCCAATCGAAAAGTCCATCTGGCAGCCAGTCAACACTGTTACCAAACTCCTCCCACGCGGGCAATATATTACCTCAAGACATTCACCAGTTCGCTACAAGTTGGGATTGTGAGACGGCTCCAATTATACACACAGGTTCACATAATGCGACCTCTTCGCTATAAATCGTTCAATGGCTTGAGTATCGCCTTCATACAACGTGTCCAAGACAAGGACCCGATGCAGTGTATACCTTAGCGTGTTTTATCACCCTATTTCATGGGTCGTTTGCGTTTGAACTTCAAAAACTTCCACTTCTGGTTCGTGGTGGTGTTTAGCGTATTCGATTGGAGTAAAGTATTCGTTTGTTTGAAAGGTTCGAATGGCTGACAGTGACAGTGCCGTATGTGGAGAATCGTTACGTTGATTTATTCGCGTTGTAACTACAAACAAAATGATTAAAGAATTTGGGGGAAAGTTTATGACTGAGTTTTTGGCACTTATCAACATACACCAGTCACTTTAAAAACCTTTATATTTCACACGTAACGTCTGGTGTTGGCAGTCCATATAATTTATCCCCGTCCGCCATGACGTTGTGTACATGGGCTGGAGCCACCAACGTGAGTCATATATAGCTGGTGGGTAGAGACTGATGGGAGGGTGAGGATGGGGAGAGAGGGATGGAGGGAGGGAGCAAGGCAGACAATGGTCTCAGATAAAATCCATCGTTCTGTTTATCATGACTTTAACGACTTGCCATTTTGACAGAATTGGCCATATATGAAAACCTCTAGCCTCGGATCGATAACGAAATTTCGTGAATATTCTCTAGACATATCTGTGCAATGCATATGATCACTCATAATCAAGCGAGATTGCATCACTAATATTGAAATAAATTCAGTTCCAATCTTTAAAGAACATCCCTTCGGAGAGCCTCCTTTGCGGACGTGCTGTACAGTACCATGTAGATAAAGAGAAGCGATTGTTTGCATGATAACGCTGATGGAGAGCAATATGTGAATAAAATTTATCGAATTTGCCGAAACTAAGCTATGTGTGAAATGTTATATTTCACGGCTTTAACTTGAATCCAACTTTAGGAATTACGCTGTAGTAAAAATCACTTACTGCGTTGTGGTAGCTTAGTGGTTAAAGTGTTCGCTCGTCACGCCGACAGCCGGTGGGTTCGATTCTCACCAAAAGTATGACGCATAAAATTCACTTCTCGCGTTCCCCACTGTGATATTGCTGATATGTTGCAGAATAATCACTTCATATAAATATTTTAACTCTTATAGTATAGGAGACATTGCGTTAGTTTAAACGCCTCCGCTGGTAGGAAGTACAAATAGTATTGGCTTACCAAACTTTGGCGCACGTCACCCAATTATAAATCCTTCACGCTATCGCTCTACTTTTGGACGACAGTTTACATTTAATTTTTTTTAAATGAATTCAAAACTTTCAAATATTTTTTTCCGTCAACTTTATCCATTT
Organism: Haliotis cracherodii; assembly: GCF_022045235.1. NCBI lineage: Eukaryota > Metazoa > Mollusca > Gastropoda > Lepetellida > Haliotidae > Haliotis > Haliotis cracherodii. Next base: position 50,261,970 of record NW_027266319.1, on the reverse strand, counting down.
TCCACGTTGTCCAGGCAAGTGTCCAATAGATTCATCATTCAGGTAATATCATATACTAAACAGAACAATAATGTTCTAGGTCTCAGCTTACAGTGTCATGTCATCTGATTTCTGATTGGCTGATTCATCATCCTGTCATAATACGTTTGCTCTGATTGGCGGATTCCATGTTGGGACCATGCACGCATCCGGGACCGTATCCACACTGGGGTTAATTTATCTATATTAGAAGCCTGTGTTATCAACTGGCCGTACATTATCAGTGTTATTTGTTATGATAAAATATGAAAGGACCAGAGGGTCATCTCGTTCAGATAAAGGTTCCGGTCAATACCCTGGTCAATAATCCCTTAATGATCGCCCATGGGAGATGTGTGAGTATTTCAAAATAGGAAACTGTCGTCATTGATTTCGTTATTTTCACATTTCATTTTGTTAAACGACTAAAACATATTCATTGTTAATTCCGACGAAATGATCAAATTTTGTCAAAAATCGTAATAGCCTTTCACTGTTTGATATCAAGAAGATATCAGCGGTACATCACGGGGTAAATTCAACGTTGGCATCAATTTGATGATCGTGAATTGTAAACACAACGATATAATAGTGCTCTATTTTAGATGAAATCCATTAGAATGTGATTTAAACCTATTGTAGTTTTAAAATGGGTATGAGAAATACAAAAACTGGTTCCAGATATCGGAATGATGATTGCCGTTGAGAACAGGCTATGAGTTGTTTCGCTAATGAGTCTCTCCTGGTCGTCCCTCGCATACATCAATCGTGTCATCAATTAAACATCACACAGAGAAAGTTGACACTCCCATAATTACAAAGATGCAGATCAAACATTAGGCTCTCCCAGTCCAGTTACCGGACCTGTTCCCAAGTAGCAACGTTCCATCACAAGGTAAAGCTCAGGACGTTCGCATTAGTGGTTAGGGGATGATAAGATCCGGTTTTGCTGGTTAGATGGTGAAGTTCAGAAGACCCCACTCTAGATTGCTGTGGGGGTGATCCCATTGCCGGTTAGAGGTCGGGAAGATCCGGTTTCTGGTTACATGTAGCGAAGATCTGATTTGCTGGTTAGAGGGTGGAAGTTGAGAAAATCCGATTCTGGAGAGATGGTGGGAAGATCCGATTGCTGGTTAGAGGTTGAGAAGATCCGATTGCTAGTTAGAGGTTGAGAAGATCCGATTTCTTGTTGGAGGTTGAGAAGATCCGATTGCTAGTTGGACGTTATGAGATGGGGGTTTTGGGCGTGGGGTTAGGAGGTTTAAGTGCGAACGTTGAAGATGGATGAATGAAACTACAATTTGGGTTGAGGAGTGTTGATTTGGGGAGGTTGAAAATCTTAACTGGGGTGTGGGAAATTGAAGGTTTCGAGATTGGGGTTTATGAGGTTGAAGACAACTGCCTCAACTTACGAGGGATATAGGTGAATCATCGTAAGTGTCTCGGTCGTGTGACTTTCATAAGGGATGTCTGGCACTGAGAACGAATTGAAAGTCAATTACGACACACGCGTCATCTACCGCAGAGCTTCAGATGCGTCATCCATCTGCCCATAAGCTGTTTCACGATTATCAGCTGTTTCACGATAAACCGTGACCAGATTGAACGGGTCGCGTGTTGGGCAGTGACGAAATTGGAGGTCAACTGTGTAGTGTGAACAATAAGGAAATTGGCTTTCAGAAGCAGCATATTTGTCGAATTAAAAAATGTCAATTTAACTGATATCTCTGATTGGAGAGCGTCAGCAAGTAATCATCATATTGCGCAACTTTCCACAATCAGCACCAGAACCCGTACGAAAACACGAAATATTCCAATAAAAATAAAGTAAACAAGTTGATCTGGGATTTGATGTAATATCCCTGATTATAACAAACATTACCATCGCCTCCCGCCAAATCCCGATCGATACCAATACATATCAATTACATAGCAATATGACTTACGAGGGGAGCCTCGAAGCCACTCCTGACACCAAAGCGAGGCAGAGACAGCCATCGGAAAATTGGTTTGGCTTCGGTTGGGGCCATATCCTGGCAACAGGCAGAGAAGCTCTTGAAGTTACTCTGACATTTCTGGAGTTTTTGGCAGAAAAACCTCATTGCATCACGAACATTTACAAAAATAGACAAGCAGAAATACCTTATTAACGTAGTCACTTAGAGAAATGTGCAGAAACGCGTGGTGAAGCACATCCATGTTTTTAGAAGCCTCCTCAAACGAAATTGATCAGGATTACACCTAAGTCAGTTTGCAGTTTATTCTACATTAGGAAAGCTTTTGAGAAACGTCAGTTCAAGTTTCTAATAGATTTATAGCAAGAGTTGGGTAGTTTTGTTACAGACATACTTAACACTGCGGTTAAACGGCGAGGCAACAAACCTGGGCGAAGCCGTGTTGAGAGTTCTATCAAGAAATATGTTATGTCAGAAAGAGATAAATCTGTTATGATCATTAAAATAAGGAGCCAAGATGACCCTGATTAACTCCATGCATCGTACATAGGATGCAGCACGTGTATACGAGATGATGAAGAACGTTATCCCTGTTCGTGTTGATTTAACCGACTCGAATGAAAACAAACGTGTATATCAAAATTCTTGGTACACATTATAAAAAAACAAAACGTATATCACTGGGCCGTGTAAGCACATGATAGTTATGATTGACTTCCTTCACAAACTAGACCCATCATCAAAGTCAAACATATAAGATAAAGGGTATTAAATATCATCGAATTAAACTAAAAGAAGTCATTATGTAATATAAAACCTGCCTCTATTTCACACATACTCCTCTTTTATAAATAAACCGCCTCCGTGGTCTAGTGGTAGAGCGTCCGCCCGGAGAGCGTAAGGGGTTCGATCCCCGGCCGCGTCATACCAAAAGACGTTAAAAGATGGTACTTCGTGTAACCCTGTCTGGCGCTCGGCATTTAGAGGCTTAAAAAGGACTGGTTGGCTCGGAGTCTGTATACTGTGTCAGAGTAGGGTATTCATGTTAAACTGCGTAATGGTATCTCAGTGAGCTTGCACTATAAATCGACAAGCAGCCACATACACACATGCATGCACGTCGCTATATAAGTGCAATAATCTTGGACGCGACGTTAAACCCAATTTCACCTCACCTCAACTTTTATAAATACAAAGTGAGTAGAGCTAGTGTGGTTCTATGTCAATATATGGACGGACATAAATACATAAGAGAGCGTATGGTCCTGACAAACCTCGAAAAACGGTCGGTGTGAACCGGGATTCGAACCTAAAGTAATAGTTTTCTGGTGTGGCCAAGGGACCCAAATCTGCGGCGCCATACTACGTTAAGTGCATTATAAATAAGACATTCAGTCTATCTGTTAACATATTTGGAATCACGTTCGACATTGACAGAAGGCTGTATGAGTACACATCCTCTCTACCGGTTGCTGACGATAAGACTGGTGCCATCTGGTTTTCTGCACGTGCGTGTGCTATGTCTATATACACACAAGCAGGATTCAAGTCGAGGCAGTATATTAGCACGGCTGCTTCCAATATAACCCATGTCATTGTTTTTCAAGCGTGTCATTTCGGTATGGCTGCATGTCTTGTCAATTCGAAATAGTTGCAAATCCTGCTCTTTCCTTAGGTGATGCTTGTCTGAAAAAAGCCAGGTGTCTGTTTTTCCAAATGGTTTGTTTCTGTGAACCCTGGAACAGCGTAGAACATGCTAGCTTCATCCCGGCAAGGTCTTCATCAACGGCAGCTGCTCATCGTTCATCTTCAGGGTGGGAAGGATGCGGTTGGGGGTGGCGTTGAGGTTGGGTTGGGGGTGGCGTTGAGGTTGGGGTTTGGGTTTGAGGTGGGGTTGGGGTTGGGGTTGGGAATAGGGTTGGGGTGGGAGGTTGGGTTGGGGTTGGGGTTGGAGGTAGGGTTGGGATTTGGGGTGGCATTGAGAGTGGGGTAGGGGGTGGAGATGGGGTTGGGTTTGAGGGTGTCATTCGGGGTGAGGTTGGGGTTGGAGGTGGGGTTGGGATGTCGTTTGGGTGGGGTTGGGGTGGAGTAACTTGGAGTGGGGGTGGGGTTCGAGGAGGGGATGGGGGTGTAGGTGGGGTTGGGATTGGAGGTGGGGTTTGGGTTGGGGTGAAGGTGGAGGTGGTGTGGCATTGGGAGTGGGATGGGGTTTACATCATTCTTCTTCAAAGTAGAACAATATATATTCCACCATCCTTTTAAGACAACCAGCTTTTCACCTTTCACAAATGATAGTGTGTGTATCAATTATAGGAAATGAAGTCAGTTGCTTCGTGTTTACACATGTGCCTGTTGATCTTTGCCAGGGCAAATAGCACTGGATGCAACACATGAACACTGCAAGCGAACCTTTGATGTCATGTCCTTTAGTATTTCATTCAGAAGAGCTAGTGACGTCATTTCCTGATGATGCACGTGCATGGTATGTCAAGGCGTGGCTCCGAGGGGAAGTGGGTTGTCAGGAAGAGCATATCAACACCTGTTCCGCAACCGATAAATCGAGAAATGTGTTGACCGTATGCTGCTATTTCTGTCGGTCAGCGTTTGAGTGGTAGAATATTATTTCAAGTCAATATTAAAGCTATCGCGGCGATATCAATTACAGTAAATTATAGTTATAATGAACACGCTTATAACGAACTGACGGATATAACGAACTGTACATTTTAATCTCGTCCATTTGTTGAATATACGCTGTGTATATCCAAAAAACGAACGACGGTTATAACGAACTAAAAGAAGTGGTCCCTTCGAGTTCGTTATAACCGTAGTTTACTGTAAATCGAATTTGGGTCCAGCAATTCAGTGGTTGAAAGTATATGCAACAAGCTACATCCTTGGGGTACACTTAATCAATAGAACCTGACCACCCGAACCTCATTTTAGACAGGTCGCCATCTTACTACGAATATATGTCTACGTTGTTTGTTTGTTTGTTTGTTGTTTAACCCAGCAATATTTTCCAGCTACCAGACTAGAGAATCCAGTGGTTGATATAATGAGCAACGACCCACGCTGTAGGGGTACGATGACATCCAATCAACCAGGTCAGTGAGCCTGACATCCATCAATTGCCTCGTAGGGCAAGCATATGTTACTAGGGCCTATTCTACCCCGGGAGCTACGGGTTCACAAACAGTCACATCGCAGAGTCTGACATGCGATCCTCATTTGAGTCAGGTCTCAGTCGGCACAGGGTACTCGTTATCGGCACAAGGTGGGCCCGCAACGAGTATTACTATTTTTTTTAATATTTCAGTGCTGCTTCAAAGCAACTGTGTATGGAAATGAATAGATATACATGTACATGTGCGGCGGCCTCGAGAAGCGTCAAGGCTATATCTGGAAACGATCTACGCGCGCAGAACACGCGAGCAGAGCGTCTCAGTCTTCAGCAGGAGGTCGGTTTTACTGTTAACATAACACTGTGCATTGCCTACTCGGCTGATTAGGTAGTTTACCACAAACAACGAATTACTTACATGAAAAACTAAACGCCATTCATACTCTGAAACGTACTATGTTAATTAGCCCCCCCGCACAGCATCAACGACGACAGAGTACACCTACATGACAGCATCATCATCGTCATCTGACGGCGCAATGATTTCACCCCATCCTCGACCCCACCCCGGCCCGACGCCATGCACCTAAACCTTCCTTATTAGAAACATAATTGCTAACACTTGCTCATCATGCGCCTAATCAAATTCAAAATTCATCAGTGCAGTTTAAATTTTCGAAATATCAAAGGTCCCACACTGTACCGTTACATGCGTCATGGCCATCCCTCCAAATAAGGCGCTTCTGGGCGACATCCTTCCATAGCGCCTACAGTATGACAATTACCAGCGTGTGGTTCATACATAGTTTATAAATATCAAGACAGATAACTCGGCTATTATATCAATTAAGGGCAGATAACTCGGCTATTATGTCAATTAAAGGCGGATACCGACCCTGGTGGTATTACTCATAATTGGGTTGTCAAGGCGGAGTGAAATATTGTTGGATATTAAATCTCGAGGCACGAATACACATTTAACTAAAAGTATTTCAGAATTAAATAAAGATGTTACAGGAAAACTAATTTATATTGTGATAAATCGAAGTCAGTCTGGACTTCGTCACCAGGGTTACAAAGAAATGTGATAGGTTTGTTTTATTTTCTAGTATTATGATGCTGCACAGAGCAAAGGCTTGAGTTTGAGATTGGTGTTACCCGAATCGAACTGTGGTATTCGAGGTGGGTGAAACCGCTACCCTCCAAACCACTCTTCCCCAACATCTTTACAGCATTATATATAGATGAATGTGACAACTACTTTTATTATCAATTATTCTTCAATAATATGTTCATTCATAATCACCGTGGAAGATATTTCAATATGTCAGCCGTCTTATTCATCATTTATATATGGGTGTTCCGAGAATAAATTTGGTTTAATCGGACTTATTTCTGAAAAATGTCACACATCCTTTGTTTACCTAACCATAGTTGTAAATAATCAGTTTCATTCCACGCTGGCGATACTTCCGGTGGAACAGATACGGGCGATGTTCCCAGCCGGTGTTAAGTATAATTGTTCCCTGTATAATTTGGCCACCTTGTGATTCCGCAGATAGGGGTCTATTAACCCCTAAATGTCAAAGGTGACTTGTGCGGCATCCGAGACATACATTATGACAAAGTACTAAAGTTTTGACCACACACGAGTTATGTGGGTGAATGGGTTACCATGTGAATGGGTTTCATCGCCCCTGTGACAATTTCACGCGAGAATGTCCCTTACAGTATTCCATTTTCCAATTTTACGACCAAATTATGTCTCGAAAGTTGTTTTACGTTGCAGCCGTAAATTTAACCATATCACGACGGCGAGTTCATACCAAACCTTAGCCCAGACAAACCAATGGTAGACATCATGAGCAACGATTCAAGAAGTCGCGGCGCGAGGACACACAATCATCCATTGTAACCTAACGATCCACATAAGTCGGCTCTTGCAACAAAGGTGCGTTCTACGGACATATTCATCCCTCTGAAACCATATCAGGAATCGAACCCTCGCCTACCGTTTGAAGGTCAAATGCATTTATCATGGGACTAACCAACAGACCCATTAATAACGCGTTATTTGTAGCCGCCATGTTCACCGGAGCGTTTAAATCTTCAATAATATCAACAATTCCAAAACGGGCGCCGTTATTCTGAAAAATCAATGTCATTATCTGCCATCATCTCCCAATATATCATTTTAAATCGCCCATTTTATAAGTGCATTTTCTGTTTAGTTGTATATTTCTCTTTATAAGAATAAATAATTATACTAATCATCCAAAGTCAAACAGAAGACTCTTAAATAATTCTTTATCTTCCCATTCAAAATAATCACTTTCCTTATCGCGTAAAAACACACGTGCTAGTTCCTTAACACGTGTTGCACGTGCAAGATGGGCTATCCTGACCACGTGGTCACAGAGGTAGTATGTCCTTATCATTCCGTTTGACTGATATCACCAAAACACCTGGCGATGTTCTTGTTTTCTATCTCAAATGATAAACTAGTTATGCGTTCCTTGTGTTTACTACAACCCAGGAATGTTGAGTGATTTATCTCCCTTGGAATAAGGTCACGCTCATAGCCGTGCCTCTTCTGAGTGAATTATTATTACCAGCGTGTGATGATAACAACGTGTATGAAGTTAATAGTTGAGTCCCGCTCTAATTTCATTTCTGACCCAGATTACTTTCATTAGCAGGCAACAGGCCAAAGTATCCCTTCTGAATTTTTAAATTCACCTTAAATCCTTGAATCGTTAAATGCCTTTTTTCAGAGATCCATTCGTATTATATTTTCATCACTAAATCAGTTCGCATACTTTTCATCACTATTTTGCCTTTTACATCCAGTCGAATCCGTTTCGGCAAATAACTGAGACAGATTATTCTCCCGCGTTAACGTTACATATTCCATAAATGATAATAAACATACGCATTCCTTAAAAAAGAGCCTGCCTTGAATAACACCTGTCAAAGTTTTTTTACAACTTGTCAAACACGGAGAAGAGACATTTCAATAAACATTAAAAAATATTTCAACAAAAGCCTTTCTGAAAAAAATATACTTCTGCCCCTAAGGACCCCCGAAATAAACATTGTCCCGGGGCTTTTTACGGATTCGCGGTATGGTCCAAATCCATGCACTTTGAACTTTAACAAAGGTTAAATAGACCGAGCCTAGTTTCAATCTCTTCTGCAACAGATACTGGTGCCGTTTAAGTGTGTCATTGCCAGAGATGCGTGCCAAAGTAACATAACCAGACTCAATTATTCAGAAAGACTCAAGCGCTGCGAATCAATTATGACAATTATCTTTCCAAAATATGATTAACAAATAATGCAATCATCTTCCATGGTCAATTACACTGTCTAGGTTCATATATACGAGTAATTGTCCTTTGTGGAATCCCTTAGCCAAATGAGACGTCAACACCCTGAAGCTAGGAATTGTCAATGGTATATATACAGGGGTGGGGCCGGGGTGTGGTGTGATCACCAGATATTGTATTCACATGTTTTACCCATGTGGGGCAGTGGGGTAGCCCCGTGAATAAAGCGTTCGCTCGTCCCGCCGAGGACCCGGGTTTGATTCCCTACTATGAGTGAAGCTCATTCAGGCGTCATTCTGGTCATTCATTGAATTGAGGCTAATATCGACTGGCCTACATTATAACATCTAAAAAACACGCCAACATGTTCCATGTCTCAGTTATAACTATCCGCCAAAATCATCAATAAAAAACAGTTTAAGATTTAAAACACGAATGCCAACGTAATGGAGTAACGTAAATCCCCTGGGAAGCCCGCCTGCGTGTCCATCTGGAGCACCGTGTCATGACCTGTCACAACACCATCCGATCCCTGCATACGTCCCCAATGGTTTACTATTGGAAAACAAACATTTCCGCTAACCTTTCATGTGGGGTCTGGGAACCATTGAACCACTGGTATCAAAACAAGTTATCTCAAGTGGGAAGCAAGTGGTCGGCTATCGCAAGGCAGATGAGACAAGATCTCGGAGCCCAAGACGTTGTAAACTTCAAGATGGCAACCTCGTTGGTATCCCAAACCACATCTTCCCGCTTTGTTGCACTTTGGGGTTTCCAATTTATTGCATGGACGCGCAATTAGGTTCGAACACAGTAAAAAGTTCAGGCCAGGCGCTTGATAATGGTTTCAACAGTCCACTTCAAATGAAGGTTTCATACAGATTCGATTATCACAGGGAATCATTGGGAGCTTCATCAGTGGGAATTGCAGCTCTTCAACAGATGTGTACGGGCATCAGAGGGACCTTGACTTTCATCTCCGTGATATTTCTTCCAATAAATAAGCAGACATACTGGACTTAACATACCTGCCAAATCTGCAGGCTTTTTTTATAGAAACAAAAGAAATGTGGTGGCTCTTTTTCCAAGAGAGCATATACAATGTCTTCTTTGTTAACGAAATTCGTTTCCTTTAGGAAATTCCTGTTTTAACGTCAGTTACATTGAAGCCTCGTTCAACAGGACCGCGCTACCAGTCCTGTCGTATTGAAATCATCAGAATGACAATTTGATGATTAATGCATATGGTATTATGAGTAATTTCCCTATAATATAAGTGCAAGCATGTATCATGAAACTGGTTTTATGAAAACGTTACATCGCAAAATTAAAAATATATCAAGCATCAACCTGCGTCAAATTTTCATTATAAAACAGAATATACGGAAACATTTTTCTCAAGCATCAAATTCGCAATCTTTTGCCAACTTTCATTGCCATGATTTCATGTCAAAACAACTTTGGCTTTCCTGAAAGATATAGGTCATGCGGTTTGTTCCAGACATATTTGGGTCAGATGTATTAGAGATGTAGCAACCGAACTCTGACCCACTGGCCGGATTCCGTTATGTGATGGATTTGCCAATGTTGTAGTTTCTAAATCCCCTAGGCAGACATTACAGCCTCCACGCATCTCAAATAACACGTACACATTCTTTGACTGGGCTCCTGTCTATAATACGTCTGTATCTGCTCAACGCGCATGGATACCTGCGCGTATCAAGTGCAGAACCAGTTAAGTACAGACCTAGTTTCGTAATAGCCCCCTGGAGGTAAAATAATACTTTCACGAGATTTATCTCCGCTTCATCTAACGATCATGTTAATGCAGGGGTTGAATTTCGACGAACTTTATAGTTAGATTTGTATCTTAAATGGTACCTCGGAGCTGAACACATGTTTTTAGAAAATAGGTTATTTCGGCGACAGGAACACCATCGCGTGGGTTAAAATGTCTTGAAAGGGCCAAACGTGTTCCGATGTAAGTCTGTGTTTTGACGTTGAATTATTGCACCATTTATCCCCGCGGAGAGAGTGGTTACCATGCTGTATTAATAATCATTAGCGGCAGGAGGGGATATGTCGAAAATGCACCAAGGGTTCAACATGGATGAAAGTGTGCAGGAAGAGTCTGTGCAACCCGTTACGACTTGCGCCGCTTGAGGAACTCTCGATAGTCTTTTAATAAGCAATCAAGTCTGGCTTCAAGCAGAGCTTGTTGCATCCGTTGCCAAATCTGGTACTCAATTGCAGTCGAGATAACTTCAGTGCAAATGTTGCAAATACTTAATTAATCAATTATTATTTCAGTTTTTCATAGTGTTACACACTGTCAAATTTAAACTCATGTTTAAATTACAGAAACAGAAATACTTTAAAACGTTACTATTGTTTTGTGGGTGGGGATAATCTGGATCTTCTGGTTGGGTTCGAATCCTTTAATCGCCCCGACTACAACTCCCAGTCCGTCAATCCAATTCTATGCTCACGGGTTTCACCAAATCTGTAAACCTCTAAGACCTGCGTCTCTTTTAGCTTCCTCCAACACTGACAGCCGCGATAACACCGAATGCAGTTAACACACTCACTCAAACTTCACTGACTATCGTTGTCCATAGTATATCGTTCAACGCCGCCCTCAGCAATATTCCAGGTATGTGGCGGCGGTCTGTCAATGATCCAATCTGGACCAGACAATCCAGTGATTGATATCATGAACATCGATCCATGCAATGGGATACGATGACATGCATCAACCAAGTCAGCGAACCTGACCACCCGATCGCGTTAGTCGTCTCTTACGACAAGCATAGTCGCCTCTTGTGACAAGCATAGGTTGCTGAAGACCTATTCTACCCCGGATCTTCACAGGTCCACTGACAGCACACATCAAGTCACGCAGTCTGTGTCATGATTGTCGGCGCCGCCAGGTTTGTCAGTGTTGAACAATCACAGCCCGGATCAGGTTACTAATAACACCCAGCACCGATGACAGCAGCTATTATCTCCCCAGTGTGATGGAGATACCCGATACGGAGACGTCAAGTGGTACTTTCATCTCATCGCCAGGAAAAGGATTACAGATGACATATGGACAGCAGAAACTAGTTACGTGAATACGTGAATAGCTTCTGTCAGTAAATAGCTTCTTACTGCGAGTCTTCTTTGAAACAAGCACTGGTCATCGAATTAAGTTGTCGGTCATCACGGAAGATTCACCAACGTAACAACAAGGCGAATCTCATGGAGCATAACGTCCGGGGATATAACTTCAGAATATAGATTTTCAATGAATACAAACAGAAAGGAAGAGCCATTAACTTTAACAGCAACCATCACAGATGAAATATGAAACTGCAACCGGCAAATTCACGGCAAATTCAAATACAGTATATTAACTGCATTCAACCATGACGGATTAACTATAACCACAAACCAAGGATTCACTGGAAGTATCCAAACTGTAACCGGGGCATTCCCGGGAAATTACTAAACTGTAATCACCCACCACAGATTAACGGGAAGCATCCAAACTGTAACCGTGGCATTCCTTGGAAATTACTAAACTGTAATCACCCACCACAGATTCATGGGAAGTATCCAAACTGTAACCGTGGCATTCCTGGGAAATAACTTAACTGTAATCACCCACCACAGATTCATGGGAAGTATCCAAACTGTAACCGTGATATTCCTGGGAAATAACCTAACTGTAATCACCCACCACAGAATCATGGGAAGTATCCAAACTGTAACCGTGGCATTCCTGGGAAATAACCTAACTGTAACCACCCACCACAGATTAACGGGAAGCATCCAAACTCTAACCGTGATATTCCTGGGGAAAAAACCTAACTGTAACCACCCACCACAGATTAATGGGAAGTATCCAAACTTTAACCGTGATATTCCTGGGGAAAAAACCTAACTGTAACCACCCACCACAGATTAACGGGAAGCATCCAAACTGTAACCGTGGCATTCCTTGGAAATAACCTAACTGTAATCACCCACCACAGATTAACGGGAAGTATCCAAACTGTAACCGGGGCATTCCTTGGAAATAACTTAACTGTAATCACCCACCACAGATTAACGGGAAGTATCCAAACTGTAACCGGGGCATTCCTGGGAAATAACTTAACTGTAATCACCCACCACAGATTAACGGGAAGTATCCAAACTGTAACCGTGGCATTCCTTGGAAATAACTAAACTGTAATCACCCACCACAGATTAACGGGAAGTATCCAAACTGTAACCGTGGCATTCCTTGGAAATTACTAAACTGTAATCACCCACCACAGATTAACGGGAAGTATCCAAACTGTAACCGTGGCATTCCTTGGAAATAACTTAACTGTAACCACCCACCACAGATTAACGGGAAGTATCCAAACTGTAACCGTGGCATTCCTGGGAAATAACCTAACTGTAACCACCCACCACAGATTAACGGGAAGCATCCAAACTTTAACCGTGATATTCCTGGGGAAAAAACCTAACTGTAACCACCCACCACAGAATCATGGGAAGTATCCAAACTGTAACCGTGGCATTCCCGGGAAATAACTTAACTGTAATCACCCACCACAGATTCATGGGAATTATCCAAACTGTAACCGGGGGATTCCTGGCAAATAACCTAACTGTAACCACCCACCACAGATTCATGGGAAGTATCCAAACTGCATCAGACATTCACGGTAAATAACTGTAACCAACCACCATAGGTTTACGAGAAAAATTGCAGCCATCATTGATCAAAGGGGAAAACCAAATGTGGCATATTCCAAGATTCACCAAACAACCAAACGTCTACCCTCACGTGCAGGCAAATACCACGATGTTCATCATCATCAACGCCATCACATATTCACGGTAAATGCCCCAAATGACATCGTCACCGGTTCATAGTAAATACAGACAAACTGCAAATACCCGACATACCTAAATTGACGGAGTATACATAAAACCCCAAGTAAAAAGAGTATCGACATGTGTTGCTGGCTCAGCAACATGCCTTCTTTGATGAATGCATTCAACTAGACTAACAGTTGTCTGAAAATATATAATTTAATTTGATAGAAACAAATAACTCCATTCAATTTGAAAAGGAGTCCCAGTGAGAGGGGAGATTCAGAACTTGAGAAAAACCTAGACTTGCTTTATCTAGAGCTTTTGCATTACATAAACGGCTGGGCGGAAGGGGAAATAATATGGTTCAGTGACTGTGAGACAGGCTAGCATTCAATATGTTATCCCCGGCACCGTTCTCCCTCAACCGCTGACATTTCTGAAAGTGTACCATCCTCTGGAATCCTGGTCCATAAAGACAAAACAATCCTAAATATTTATTTTCTCACCTACTGTCAATCCATTAAGTACATTCGGACGTGTTGGAATGAAGGAAGAACGGCAACACTAACAAAATGTCGGGGCTGGTGGTATTTGGACGATTCTTCAACCGGAGCGAGTCCTACATCTTCATGCAGTCTGACCCTTTTCGTCGCCATCTGGTAGCCAAAGCGTGGGCGTGGCCCCTACGACGATGCACTACTCAGACGATTGTTATTTTAATATTATTTCTTATAGATAGTTTACATAAAAGAGTGTTTTTCTTGGTTTATGAAATGAAAAGACGTACTGAAACGCTGGCACATTGGACTGTTCCTGACTTAAATAATACAAAATACCACCCAAACATACATGTTTAAACACCTTTGCTTGATGTGGAATGTCTGGTTTATGTAAGGCTGGAAAATACTTTTGAAGCGAATGATATAAATTCGCGATGTTCCCAATTACGACCCGAACTTTGATGCCAGATACGACCACATGCTGTCAAGGACGACGTGAGTCCGCCATTATGATGGCGGATGCGGGGAAAGGAAACATATTCAAATTAATCAATTCCTATAAAATCCCTGCTTTCTATTTTCTGGAAGTGCCAATGTTGCCCTAAACTCGAGGTCAGCCCGTCAAAACATCATTAAGCATCCATCTCCGCATCCGCGCTATTGTACCAACTGCCAGCCTTGACCTTCACTTCCGGACATTGCCCATATCGTCTGCAGTTCCTTGTGTCTTCAGTTCAAATCCCCGATGACAGCTGTCCTATGCAATTACCCTGACCTCGACCCCACATAGAAGGCAAATGCTGATCGGCGAGCGCTCATGCAAGTCAAGGCCTATGTTTCAACCCTTCATAACACCAAATTGCGGAACAAAGATGGCTGTCAACAGCAATATTTGACCATAATGGAATCTGTGCAGGGAGTTTGTGTAACGAGATGAGATTCCATCAGTTGTCAGGATCTCGCAAATATCAATCAACTCGATCTGGTAACGCAAGGGTCAAGCACGACTCTTGCCGGACTACAATTGACAGTGTTATATCCAGTCTGCAATTGGTGACGGTCAGATGTTTATGAACAAACTCAGTTCAATAATAACTATACAAGACACAATTGCCAGTGTCTCGCCTTATCTCTCGGGATGATTCATCGTAACGAAAAACACATAACTACTTGATGAAGATATTTCCAAGGTAGAAAAAGTGAGTAAGAAAATTATAGATAACATAACATTCCATTTCATAACCGATGCAATAATATCAATATAATATAGGTGTAATACGCAGCGTAATGGGTGAGTGAGTTGGATTTACCGCCTCTTTTAACAGTATTCTGTTTATATCACGGCGTGTGATCTTAATGTGGGAAGAAAGCCCGAAGTGATGCAGGTCTCAGGCGTTTACCACTTCGGTGAAACCCACGTGCACGGGTATGATGCTGACAAACCTAGAAACATAATCGGGGCGAACCGGGATTCGAACCCACAATCGTAGGTTTCTGGCCCGCCAAAGGGACGCAGCTCTGCACAGCGAATCGCAGCGCCTTAGACGACTGGGCCACCCGTGCCCCCAGCATGTGATGAACACTTACATAGCATTTGGAGGCAACCCTGTGAGACGCCGGTTTATAATCGGTCCCCAGCAACCTATGCTTGTCGTAAGAGGCAACTTAATTGATCGGGTGGTCAAGCTCAGTGACCTGGTTAACTGCGCGTCATGGTACCCCGAAGGTGTGGCGCGTTGTTCATTATATCAGTCACTGGAATGTTTCGTTAGATTCCAATATATATACCTACGGATGACGTCACATAACTGGAATAGTATGTAAAATAAGGGAGGCATTTAACAACAAATAGTACTTATGTTACCAACAATATCTCTGACTTTGAGTCACAAACAAGTTCAGTTCCAATGTTACACATGTCTGTCTGCGGGTATTCATGTTGTATTGACCTTCTGTACTTCCATCTATGTCTGTTTATAAGGTATTGATAGGGAATAAACCAGACAGCATGTTTTTCGAGACTAATACTGAGTCAATGAAAACATGTCTTAAAAATAATAAAAATATATTTTGGAAGATTCTTTCCTCTTTTGCTGTTTTGTGGAATCCAGCAAACTGGACTTGGTTAGATTGATATAGACTTGTTTAGGCTTTCAATAAAACAAAATACCTAAAAAATATAAATTCCACAGTCATGATACAAGACTACATGTTTTACAGACATCGATAGTTGTATTTTCCCAATACCCCCTAACATACTTTATCAGTGGCCCTTTGTAAGACGATCGCCCTATTTAATGGGGTTTATATGTCAAGTTTTAAAGAAAGACCTTGTATTTCAGACTCGCATAAACTACAACAGACAATTATATATATTTCCTTTCCGTCCCAATGACTTGTAGAGAAAAACACAAAATCACTCATTCCTTTCCTTCCAACATGTTTATGCTATCCCCAAGACGTGCAAAAACCAAATCCTTACAACCTGCTCTTACTGTTTACATCTAAAAACTCAGAAAGAATCAGTGTGTTAGTTTAAAAGAAGTAAATGCTTTTATTCCAAATAAGCAATTCCTTTCATCCGACATGTGTTTAGATCCTATACAACGTATCAACCAATGCTATCAGATATACACCAAGCGTTAACAACATCGTGACTCGTTAAGACAGTAAACATAACATTAATGTCATTAGTTACAAGTAAGTAATGGTTTTATACCAACTCCGGTCCTTCCTTTCATCCAACACGTGCGCTATCCACACGAGAAAGAACCAACTGTTTTACACCATAACAGATACACGTGGGCCGTATCCATACGAAGTATATTAACCCATCCTCACACCTTCACACCTAGCGTTTACAACACAGCAACTCTTTAAAGCAGTGTTGACTGAAACACGTGTAGCAAGCAGCTAATGGATGCGCCTGATAAAGAAGAGTGAAACCGATGTCAGACTGGCTGTTTCGCCTGTCTATCTGGTCTAGTGCAATTCCAGACATTCTTCGCGGTGGAGTGCAACAGGGGGCTTGTCTGTTCCCTGTACCGTTATAAGATGCCAGAGACATAGTTTTAGTGTTCTGTGTAGATGTGCTACACGCGCCATATTAACGCATCCTTTATGGAACTCACAGCCGAATAAACAGTGGAAAGGTTTATGGGTGGTATAAAGATGCTCTAACAGCTCTGACCTACTTCCCCGAACGGAAGCCGATATGATTGGGAAAAGTTCGTGACCTGTCATGTTACCATTGTAGTGAAACAAACTGGATTAATACAGTCGTGCACAAAGTGAAGTCAAACGTTCATTCACACAGAAGGATTGATACACAGGATATATCCGTATATTTAAGGTGTGAGTGAGTGTGCAATATTCCAGCAATAGCACGGCAGGGGACACGAGAATTGGGAATCGAACCCCCCCCCCCCCCCCCCCCCCCCCCACACACACACACACACACACACACACACACACACACCCACACACACACACACACACGCGTAACGCAAATATGCTAACAGAGACAGATATATGCAGCGAAACATCGTTAATTCATACCACTTACAGTTAAATCGTCCGGGTTTAACTAACTTCAAAACTAACAAATCATTGTCACTGAATAAAGTCCTTTGCATAACATTTTCTTAATGAGTTCTGGACTAATTGAGTTGTACTGTAAACCTTTTCAGAATAATACGTTGTTAACTTAAAACATAAACATTCACACAATATTCTATCATACAATTTTCCTATTGTTTAATCCAAAAGCATTAACACAGAGAAACAACATGGACTTCATCAGCATTACTGTTGTCTGTAATAACATAAAAGTCACTGACCTGTACATGCATTGCACAGTAAAATCAATATCAAGGGCAAACGTTTCAGATGTTAGGATGCAAACTTATCCTTATAGAACCCGACAGATATTCACGTTGCAGTGTATCGTCATGATGCCACGTTTTATTATCTATGATTTTGTCTATAATTTTGTCTATGTTTTCATCCATGACATCTATCAATATTCATAAAGACCCCCACCACAGCTTGGCATCAATTATTTGTTGTGAGTGTTCCCCTTATATTATCGATCCATGCAATGTCAAGGTCGTCGGATTTCTTTGTAATAAACTAGTGACGTCATCCGTCACGTGGCATCTGTATTAATGACATGTCACTCAAACAGAAATGTTTCTATAATGTTAAAAAGTATTTTGCCAATACCTTCGAATGTGTCAGTGGAACGACCCTTCCGATGTCAGAAAACACCTTACTATATTCCCCACTTGCAGAAGAAGTTTAGATAAAGTGGCAAACACTTCTAAAAACGCCAGGAAAAGTATTGCCACAGAGAAGAAGGGTGCTCCAGATCGTAATAATATTGGAATAGAGCTAAAGATACAACACATAATTTCTTTCTCTAAGAGTAAACAAGGAGAGTTCTAATAAGTAATAGCGGTGCAAAACCATATCACTCTAAGCATGTTCAGGCGGAACAGAGACCTTGAAGATGCAGGGTACAATAGGTCTTCAGCAACCCATGCTTGCCATAAAAGGCAACTATGCTTGTCGTAAGAGGCAACTATGCTTGTCGTAAGAGGTGACTAACAGGATCGAATGGTCAAACTCGCTGACTTGGTTGATGCATGTCATTGTTTCCCAATTGCGTGGATCGATGCTCATGATGTAAAACACTGGATTGTCTGGTCCAGCCTGGATTATTTACAGACCGCCGTCATATTTCTGCGGCGTTAAACATCAAACAAACAAACAATCAGGCGGAACATGCTAGGCCAGGGACATGGCCTTATAATTTGTCCAGAACCAAGAAAGGGCGCCCCAAATTAGTAATTACTCAGTCCCTAGCCTTGTGTGTATGTGGTGCCTTATTCTAACTGTACGATGTGAGTTCGTCCGTCCGTCAACACCGGTAAAGCAACATGCATTGGATGTTCCGATACTCTCAAAGATAACGGTGTGTAATTTGTCCGCGTCAATTAGTAAAGCCTTGGTATCAACATGGCGGCTTGTGTCTCACTCCCCAGGCCTCATGCCGCTCAGATGGGCTTTTAATTGACAGGACTATCATCACCATGAGAACATGGTATCAGACACCAATAGGTATCAGGTGTCTTCTATCAGGTGTCTGTTGACCAGAACCGATGAGATCTACCATTAGTCATCTGTGGTGCATGGTTTATACCTTCCTGTGGAACACGATTAGGTTGTTCTTGGCCGCAGGTGGATGGTCTGCCAGTCTTGGCAATTTGCCCATGTGAAGTGTGAGTGAGTGAGTGAGTGACATGTTTCGTGTCGCTTTGAAAAGTATATCAGTTGTACCACGGCTTGTCTGCTTCATGTGGGAGGAAAGCCCGAAGTGATGCAGGTCTCAGACGTTTACCACTTTTTATGGGAACCCACGAGCAAGCAGGCTCTGGACCTAAATGAGGTTGAATTGGGATCAGGACAAAGATTCGAACGCGCTTCATAATGGCCTTCACAGCTTAGGGCTTAGTCTGTCACACAGTCACTGAACCATTTTATTTTCCCTTCTGCCAAGCCCTTTCTGTAATGCAAGTCTGATCTCACCGGGGCTCTTTTTCAATTTAAATGTCAAAATTATATATTAGCAGAGACTAATCGTTAGTATACTTAGGCGGCAACCAAAAGCGGTCCTTTAGACGACTGGATCACCCGAGCATCCCCCAGACGCGAAGGATTCTTCAACTTTGGAATCATGATGGCAAATATTCTTTGTAAACTTTGATACTGTGACTGATGCAGGTTTACATGGCGAGGAGTTGGCATCATTCCGAAACACACTGAGTAAACATGCTTACCTTGATATGGTTTAAGAGCATGTCTGGCTGAATGTCAAATACACAGTTATGTAAGATACCTTTGTTAGTCGTGACGTCGTTACTGAAACATCGCTCTCTGTGTGTTCTCTCTCCATGTTTCGCTATTCGGTACACTCGTCAATCAGGACGATTACGGTTGAAGTGATTGAGTTGGTTTAACGCCAGTATTTCAGTAATCTCACGACGTGTAAGCTTGGCGGAGGAGGACAGATTGAACTCTTTTAATGAATGTATTCTTAAGTCTCAGAATCTATCAGATAAACCTGATATCGACAAATTTTCTTTATATTCAGTGATGCTAGTGTGTGTTTTATACTTTCCAAAGTCTGCTTTTTAATTTTTATCCGAGAAAGCATATTTTATATGGATAACGTTTTTCTATATCATCATTATAGCATTTCTGTACGAATTTGATGATTATTTGTCTCTCATAATTCTATTAAATAGTTCTGTACATTCTATCAATGTTTATTTGTATAAAGTTGTTTTATGTATGTCCAGAAGTGAGACATAAATAAACTAGTGTCTGTCTCTCTGTCTGTCTCTCTGTCTGTCTGTCTCTCTGTCTTTCTGTCTTGAATCCTTCAGCTGAAGCTCATGAGTACGTGGATTGGGACGTGTGATTCAGATTAATGAGGGTTCGTTTTAAGTTGGATAATTCTAAACAGGTATCAGCATCGTCTAACACATCAGCACTTATATGTGGTACATTAGTGATGGGTCATATATCAAAACCATATTTGAAGGATTTCGCCGGGTCTGCGTCGGGGTACGGTTTGTGAACGTTACATTAATAGCCTGACGTCACTACCACTTGGCTATGAGGCAATTTAGAGTTCTCGCTGTTGATATAAGGGTGGGGGCAGACATGGTACAAGAACGCCCGAGATCATCTTTCCTTGGCCTCGCCCTCCAGCGATGAGAAAAAACAATGACTGACACAATCTGTCGAAACAGGGCTATTTCATAATGTCAGACATTAGAGTGGGTGGGGCACAATGCGGCCATTATCTGTCACCATTATCCCGTAACATCTGCAACATACGTACCGTGACAGAAGCCCTGACAAACATCTGCCTGAAGGATTTACCGTTGTTTAACGGTTTAATACAATTATAAACATAACGAGGTTGCGAATAAATCATGTTTATCTCTCCATAGACAGAGGTAAAATCTATTGGGTTTATAGTGTATTTATTACATTTTCACAATAACATTTTGTTGTATATTGTTGCAGTCAATGTTGTCTGCTTTTCATAACAGAGTTACTCATTGTTAGTGCTAAATTTGTTGTTTGTTGTTTAACGGACAACCCAGTGATTGATCACTTATCGCCTCTTACTACAAACATAGTCACCTCTTACGGCAAACATGGGTTGCTGAAGACCAAGATCTTCACGGGGCTGCATTTGAGAGGCGACTTAATAGACTTAATAGATCGGGTGGTCAGGCACGGTGGCATGGTTAATGGCATGCCACCGTGCCCCAAAATTGCGTAGATCGATGACCATGACATCAATCACTGGATTGTGTGCCCGCGACTCGATTATTTACAAACCGCCGTCATATAGCTGGACTATTGCTGAGTGCGGCGAAAAACAAACAAACAAACAAAGAAACAAACACACTTAAAAGCATGGGTCGCTCGGTTCAGGCATATATTTATTGCCGAAGTGGTGCTAAAATCCTTTACGCTTAACCTACAAATCACATAACCAACTTATGAGGTCTCCTTCATATTGATTTTTGTGAAGCATTGAGATACCGACACTTTATCAAATAATCCATCTGGGCCAGGGAGCAAGTCACCCTGGTTCCAGCAGGATATTCATGGTTTGTGCATGATGACGTGTTATCTGGGTTAACAATTGGCCACGTGTCATTCACTAGAGACCCTTACCCTCATACGGATTGCATAATACACCGGGGGCCACACAAACAGTATTGGGCTCGTATAACGTGTCACGTGGAGAATAGTGTACATGCTTAAAACGAGACCCGCCTGTTTTCATAAAAGTCCAACTTTGTCCAACTTTTGTTCTTCTTCTAAAAGGGCAATAAACATGTTTGATGGTATAAATGAATGACAAAGCTTCATATCTGAAGAAAAGCGTGATGCTGATGGATTATAAGAAAGTCCAACACTTAGGTTGATGAAGCCAATACCATCAACGCCACTCCCATGCATCAGGAACACTATTTGCAGTTCTTGGCAATCAAATATCAGCATGCGTTTACATGTGCAATGGCTGGTTATTATTGATGGTGGAGTGAGATTGAACGTATGGTCGCATGCATTAAATCTAAAAGCAATCAAGAAGTGACACTGCACAATAGCAAAGGCGTCTTTTGGATGTAAACACCTAAAGATGGCCGTTGTTGCCTGCCAAATCTCGATTTCCGTTTCATTGTCCAGGTGTAAATATCCTTCAAGGGAACATAGAACAGCAGACGGTCCTGGCACCCCATGCTGGCTACGCGTGGGCATAAAACACTAGGATTGTGGGTACGGACGCCTCAAACTGACACCAGCAGATATACTGGTCCGTTAATGAAGAGCAGATCTGGCTTGCCCGTGTGTGCGTATCTCCTCACGAGTGCGGAACAAATTGGAGATCACGCCAAACTACAATTAAGATATGGGGAGGCGGTCCTTTGGAATTGCTGCACGGCAGGGTATCTTGGACTCTTTGAAACGACTCGAGATACACGCATGCAGGATTTGGGAAATATCCTAATTACTATTGTTATCAAAGTACGTATAAATGATAAGGAGGGTCATAGAATATGAAGAATGAGACATTATGGGCAGTTTCCATCGAGTTTAAAGGAGATGGTCGATAACGGAGTTAAGAGGCCACTTATGGCTGGAGGTGTATCAAGTATCAACGTCCCCGTTGTATTCCAGAGGTTGCAAGAGTTGTAAGAATGTTTTAAGCAGGACTTTTCATCCCCTTCTTCATCATGGCCGAGCGTGCGCTATGGCAATCTTCTCGGGGGTCCTCCTGTCGGTGAACCAAAATATTCCCAAATCTTTAATCGGTGCAGTAAGACAGATCCCTGGTAGAATATTGTGGTCCCAAAGATCTGGATCAAGTGTTTAAATCCATAAAGACCTCATTCTTGGTCCGACATATACTCATGTTTAGGCCAAGTATCCAAAGCAGTGAGGCACGTACTTGATCTTTGATTTACGTAGGCCCAAAGAAGCCAAATTCTCAATACATTATTCAGAACCTAATATGCCAATCCGTCTCTTTTATCTGGCTGTAGAATCTAAATAGACACTATTCCTAAGCTCACATTGAGAACCCATCCAAAGCAACCTCAAGCAACCCAAAGTAAGCGAAACATCCCGCCCTAAACAGCCCGAAGCAACCCGAAGCAACCAAAATCGACGCGAATTTTCCCGAAGCAGACCAAATAACCTCACGCTACATATGCTTTCGGGTACGACAGAACCAACTCGTCTCAAAACCATCCTAAGCTTTACCTTACAGAAACAAAATGGATTGTTGCCTTCCCTTTGTGGCAGGAATCTTTATCCAATGCACTCAGTCCGAACAAACAGTAATGGCTCTCCGCATAACGGCATATGTACTGTGAAAGAGCAAAGCCAATCACCCAACACGCACAGCGTAATAACGGTACCGGCGCGGTACAGACAGCCTCTGTCTCCTCAAGGTCACGGCGGCGTATATATATGTATGAAACATGACGGCAGCCTCCACATCCCGCAGTATCAGTTACCAGACATGCATGAATATAAACTCAAGAATCCCAGAAGCACTCAGTGCTGTCGCTGTGGAGAAGATGAGGACGTTGACAGTGGTATTGCTGTCCCGGGCGGAAGACGGAGTGACCTTAGGGGATCCGCAGCGGTGATTTGTAGTCATTAGCATGCAATTATTCATCAAAGAGCGTTTAGTGGTCACAAAGGCAGCTTGGGACGCGGTGTACATTTTTCCATGATAACAGATAGATAAGAAACACGAGTAGGAACCATGTCCAGAGGAGAAGTAGTTTGACTATTTATAAAGGTAATACGTACTAACAAGAATATTGGCACGAGAACAATGGCATTTTCTCATTGGCCTCAGGAATCGGGGATGGGGGTTGAGATCAAAGCTTGCGTTCATGCCGCTTCCATGCACCTCCTTCCAGTGAAAACATTCAGTGAACCTTAGACTCAGGACGGGATATGATAATTATCGGTTTACAGTGTAACCTCGTCAGACCGAACCACGTTAATCTGGAAACTTTTCCTATCGAATCAGAACTGGTCAGAACACCTCCATATCTACAATGGACATCATAATGTGACCATGATTCGTGAATCCGAAGATGTGTCAATCTGATTATACCTTTCTGAAAATTATTGGCCTGATTAAACGGGTCGATGCTGTAAAACAATTTTCGATAAGATCAATACACACATAATTTTTTCTTTTTTTATTGCATTCAAAGATACTTTAAGACAAAGGTTTCACGATAAACACATGTAGGCCTAATGGTTTATTGACAAAAAGAGAGGGGTGTTTGATAGTAAAAAGGGCCTACAATTTCAATAATTTAATCTGCATTTCAGATTCCAATGCCGTCAACACAACATGATACATTGCTGTCGACATATGTCTTATTTCACACTGGATGAAATCAACATGCATGGATACCTGTCCAGCTAGTGACCAATAGTTCTCATTTCTAGCTATAAACATCATTGATTTCCCGGGCGTCGTGCGTTTGGTACCTAAAGTCAATAACAACCCCGCTGGGCTTAATTATACTTAGAGATAATTAAGCAAAGCCCCGCGGCAAGTACTGTCGTGTAACGATAAAAACAAGAGAATTGTCTCAACTGAAATAGCGTCAACAACACAAGATTTGTTTAGCGGATAAATACCAATTGTATGAAAAGGTCATGGACAGAATTATGAAATATGATCATTTAGATTTGATTTCTGGTGTTTCTATATTCCGTGGCATTTCAAACAGGTAAAGCTAAGACAATGGATTGGCCAAACCTTGTCGTACTGTCTTGATATTGCCGGAGTATTGCGAAACAGAAATACATCAATACTCACTAACTCTTGGATTGTTCCAATAGTTAATACGCAATATGAAGTAATGGTGTTAAGATCAAACCGCTGAAATATTATTTCTATCAAAACCATGCAGGTTTGAAATAGTTTTTCAATAGCCTCAGGACATCCTGGATAAAAGGTGACATATGCTATATTAATTACGTTAATTAACGTTAATTCGAAGTCCGAAGGCCATCGTTAATACATCGAGTTAACTGTTGTTCGAGACAAACGAAGTACCAATAAAAGAACATTGCGTTAATCAGGATTCTGTCGGGACCAATAACTCTTCTTAAACGATATATCCAGTTAGCGGAGTTCGATTTAATAAGATTGCATTTTCAGGTTTTTATCTAGACTAACATATAGTCTTTGAAATCTTATATTACACAATATCCTTCTTGACTCTAAAAATAAAAGAAATCCCTCTGCTGATTTCATAGAATAGAGCCAGCTAGAGCTGGCTAGACTTGCTTTTGTATGCGTTTCTAGATTATTTTTTTCATAAAATAAATATATTCCACAGTCATGGTGCAGGACTTGTTTTTATCCACATTATCCACTTAGGCATATTTCTCATACAGGCCCTGAAACAAATATATCCAAAACAGCCCTTGTCAGTCTATAATATTTGGCAAGTCTAGATTACTGCAGTATCTCTTGGCTCCTTTTTATTTTATTTTATAACTATAATTTAACAATTGCTTTTTTCTGTAAAATATGTTTATTTCAGAGACTAGACGTTTGTCTACAACTAGGCATATAGTCATTCTCGCCGAACTTCACCTCAGAACAATTGGGAGTTGAATAAACAGGTTGTGTTGGCTCATCTCATCTCCTGACTGACAACTGCTGACGAGTGTTAAACTGTTGACATATGAGCCACGGAAAACAAACATTATATACACCCTCGGGACATCTTGCTGAGAGATGCGATGTGTGCGCTAAACATGGCAGTGTTTGTAAACCCTTGATTAGAGACTGGAGCACGCCGATCTTCTGTCCAGCAGCGAGCTGACAGCGCTCTGTGGTTCTGGTCAACAGAACCACGTGCACCCAGCACGGACTGAACGTGCTCGGGGACGTTAGTGTTACTATGGCAACGGAAGTATCGGTGATTCGCTTCGACGGTTGTACGGTGATTTGGAGATAATCTATGGAATTGACAGTGAACATAGGATTGTTTACAGAAACGCACAAGAACTCGGTGCGCCTTTGGTTTTGAACTGAGCTGTGTTAGGCTTCATGTAGCCTTGCTCCAAGTCTGTACTGAAAGATAGGTCCATGGATGTGGGGCAATTCTGACCTCCTAATAGGCAAGTCTGGTTACATTGACAGTAATGACACGAGTCTCTTTTGGGGAAAACTTGTTCTTATTATTTACATCATCTAGAAATTATGATTTAAATTAATAATGACTGTCTTAAAGACTTGTGCCAGTCTAGGCCACATGTGAAAATCGTGCGTATCATCACCGATAGATTTTGAAAATCGACCCGACCCTTTTGTTTTTTTAAATCGTTTGAAAACTAAATTCGGTTCCGATTCCGATTTTTTAAAGTTATTTCCCTTTCCAAAACTGAACTTTGCACCTAACCCGTTCTCACGACCGGCAATGTCGTTCGTTATTTGCAAATCAGACAGTTATTTCAAATGTTGCTTTCATTTACCACAATTGGGGTTACATTGAGTGATTGAAAATTGAAATAATGTTGTTGTTTTTTTTATTAAAATACGACTTACCTGCTCCGTATATTTAAAAAAAATATTTGTTTTTGTGGCCTTAACAAAACGTCTACGAGAAGATCATAACTTTAATAAATTGTGTAATTATTCCAAAACTTTCAACAAAAAGAAGTAATATTCAGTAAGCATGCCAGTATTAAACATAAGTGAACGTGATTCACGAACAGGGTAAGAGCAGCCACTGAAACATCCCTTATAATGAGATATTTACAGACGATATAAAAATTCTTGCGTCGCCTGTGCGTGAATACAGATCTCGCATTATCTTCTGAGTGGCATCTACAATCAAATTATGCTCTATCACCCAATTAAACATGCGTAATTGTCTCCAAGTCTCGAGGGATCGCTAGAACCAACACGGGTATAGATTCAGAGCTCCTATCGAGCTAGGCCACTGGCGTTTCTCAATGGGAAGAACGATTTGTGATTTACTGAGTGTACGAATGTCAATTGATGGTTATGTCGTATTCTGCGATTCAATTTACGATCGATTCTTTTCATATGGAATAGGCATAAATGTAGTGTTTAAGGTCTTAAATAAATGATATTGTTTAATCCCAAACGCGGGGGCACGAATGGCCCAGTCGTCCAATTCGCCGCGGTTCGCTGTGCAGAGTTGTGTCCCTTGGGCACGCCAGAAACCTATGTTCTTGGGTTCGAATCCCGTTTCGCCCGGATCGTGCTTCTAGGGTTGTCAGCACCATACCCGTGCTCGTGGGTTTCACCAAAGTGGTTTACGTTTGAGACCTGCATTACTTCGGGCGTTCCTCCCACATTAAGCAGACAAATCAGTACTGGAATACTGTTAAAAGCGGCGTTAAACCTCACTAACTCACTAACATATAATCTGTGAGACCTTAGAAATTGAATTTCTCCGTTTTGAACAATCTAATGCTGATTTTATACAGGTCGCTAGACTTTCCTATTTGTATCATCAAAACTCTTTTTGATTAAATTGACTGTAGATATTCCGCAACCTTGGTACTGGACTAATTATTTGCTTATAGCCACCTGTTTTAGTAAACACGGACAAAGTCTTTATGGTATCCTCCCGTTAACCCCAATCCGCGAGGGGGTCACTCCGTCCAACACAATCAGCTGATAACCCCTTCTCTTGTCAATTTCATGTCAATGTCTCAACTCAAACAGATCGTAATGGCCGCTGGCAACACAGCAGGCAACACAGCAGGTGGTACGTGGTCGGACGCTGGGGAACTTGTGTTAGAATAAAGGTTGTTTCGTGGCTGAAGTTTGCCGTATTCTGATAAAAGTCAACGGAATATTTATTGAATGTAACCTCGGGGAATCTCAAAGCCTCGAAGCCACGAGAAGACAAACTAGAGGGTGACATTATTACCAACGGTCACGATGACACGCAATCAACCAAGTCACTGAGCCTAACCACTGATGCAAATCAAATTAGAAAGTAAACGGTTTAAATTGATAATTTGATCACCCACCTAAAGATAATGCAAAGCTTTAGCCTAGAAAGTAAATAAACTGATTGAACAGGGCCGAATCCAGCATGTTTAGAAGGGAGGGGCCCGAAATATCAAAATCCTCTCGCAGATAGTTTTACTACCCACAACACACTACCACATTTGTATTTTCAAAATAAGTGTGTGTGTGTGTGTGTGTGTGTGTGGGGGGGGGGGGGGGGGGGGGGGGGGGGGGGGGTTATTACCTAAAGTGGCATAAGACACTACTCCCTCACACAATATATTATAAATCATAATACGGTATCAAAACCGTTCCTTAAGCAAAAAGGTTCACTGTCGTTCTTCTTCGTCGTAATCATCATCATAAACATAACTATATTTTATTAACATCATAACATCATCCTTAACATCATGATCAACATCATAACATCCTAGACATCATAACCATCATCTTTAACATCATAAATTATTCATCTTCAACATCATTATCATCAGTAACATTATAATTATCATCATCAACATCATAATCATTAACAACCTCACACAATTGTCAGAATGACATATAGTTCTTCACAAACTCCAGGAACAGTTTTAATGACGTGAAAAGAGGCCCCGTTATCAATAAGGCCATCCGTCCCTACGCAGATGAAAAACACCTCAACACGTTATTCCAGTTTAAATGTTTAAACACTGAATTGCACAGATTAAGTGCCTTAAAAATGCCATCTCGCTACACCGGTGTCATCTAGTTCATCGTGATGTTGGCAATAATGCCATGCAAAGAACCGTTAGATTTTACACGGTTGTGGTCGACTACAAGATGCATTACTCCCCTTTGAGGGACAATTACTGGATTTTAATTTACTCCAAGACCAGCGATATCTTTATGAGGTACAGGGAACTGTGCTGCGCATCAACAAGGGTCGAATTACCTCTCGAAACCTCTGGTATCGATTTGAACTGTAGGTAGGCATTAAACCCTGGTGTATAGTATACGTTGTATATATTACATTAAAATTTTACTCGCCACACCTACAAGCAATGAGATAGTGTTTAGGAGAAGGTAATCATTATTTGTGCAAGGAAGATATGGGACATGTCTCTTCCGACAGTTTTCGGATCGCCGGAATTGTACGATTAAACAAGGCGGAGTTCAAGTCAATTCAGGGAAGGATGGGGTGAGGGTGGTGATAGGAGTTGTATTGGGGTTGGGACAGGGATGGGAGGGGGATAAGGGTGGTGGTGGTTTGGGGAGTAGGAGTAGGGGTGGGGGTGGGGGTGGGGGTGGGTGATGATGGTGGTTGGGACATGGGGCTGTGGGCGCGGGGTGGATATGGGAGTGAGGAAGGTGATGATGGGATGGGGTGATGTAGGTGATGGGTGTGTGAGAGAGGGGGTGATCGGTGTGGGGAAAGAGATGGGAGGGGAGGGGAGGGGGTATAGTATTAATACAATAAAAATGGTACAATATTGAAGTGAGAGGCATCTTCGTGATTGTGGCGTCGACACCAACTCATCAAACGAAGCATATTCTCAGGGCGGGGGTGGTCACTTTCGTTTGCGACATACGCAACACATCACGAAATACATGTGGCAATTTATAATTTAAGTAACCCACCACCACCCCTCAACCATTCCTTGCAATAAAATGCCCGGTCTCTCTGGAATACAGAGGTTACAAACCTGATTTGTCCTCTTTCATCCCTAATTGAACGTCCGCCTTTAACAGCTAATAAATTGTTTTTGCTTGCTTATATACGTTTGCTAATCAAACAGTACAATGTTTGACAGCAGAGAAACATCAACATCATCATACGGCGGGCATGTTTGATTAAATGACGGTCAATGTGTTTCACATTAGCAAAACGGCCCCGGGTCTACACAGACAAAAGCCAGTGAAACCCCGTATATTTAAAGTCGGCTTTTTAGAAAAAAACACCCACAATGTAAAAACGACCTTGTTGGAAAACTAGAGGAAATGGATAACAGATCGGACGCCCAATCAAATTTCAGAAAGCACACACCATGTGAAAATACTTTCACGCTTATCAATAAACCAATCAGAACATGTGTTACTTTCCGCTGATAAATGGCGTCCGTGTTTGGCAGGAAATTGTTGCAGACATAACAGTGTAAGGTCAAGGCCATCTTGAATAAACGGAAGTGACCTTTTCACAATTATTTAAAAAACGTTCTTGCGCATATCGCGATTGCAGATAGTTGTTTGGGGCTAAAAAAGACAAGTGGCGATAAGAAATAAGAATTTGGCTCTGAAGGCATATCGAGGTGCCACAAACGAGGCGTTTAAGCAACGTATTTTTTTTTTTATAAGGCCAACAGCGATTCGTTGAAAGAAGAAGAAATATATATATATATATAAAAGGATTTTTGAAGATATGAACACGACATTGTAATATTGAAAGATCTACATCAGCGGTTTTAAAAGATTCCATGGAAACCACCGTAAAGAGGTGTCGGATTAGCAGGAAGTACACTTGCCCTGTCCACTTTGTCGGGAGTCCAGTTAGAAAGGTCCCCAGCAATCTATGCTTGTCGTATGAAGCGACGTGATGAATGAGGTAGTCTGGCAGGGTGACTTGGTTGATAGTGTGTGTATCACGGTATCCTAACGGCGTGGTTCGTTGCTCATAATATCAATCACCGGTTTGCCTGGCCCAGATTAGAGTATTTACGGCCCGCTAACATATAGTTAGGTTGTTGAGAGAGGTTTTTGAACAACACACACAACAAATATAATTAACCTACACAATCCACTAACAAACCTGACCTCAATGATATGATTATAAAACCTAGACTTGCACAAGTCTCTAAGGCAATAATTATCAGTTTATGTCATTGATTACATAGAAAATAAACACAAGTTGTCCCTATAAAACTCTGGCGTCCTTGTTCTGTCCGCTTATCTAGACTTGATCATTATAAGGATCGAATTACTGCACATCCATGGACTTATCTTTTAGTACAGACTTGGAGCAAGGCTAAACAATGCCGTACATCAAGCAGAAGCAAACAGCCGCCATTATTGTTTTATTGAATAACAGAGAGGACGATATAATGACACCTACAATGTTTGCATTATTCATATAATGACTGTTATCTGTCATAATTCGGAAGGCCTGACAGAAATTGTTTCAACAGGGGTCTAAAGAGGCAGACGCCACGATCTGCTGATTCTGTGAAGACGCCACACACGATCGGATCGGACGGAGAAAAGTTGAAAAGCTCGGATAAACACCGGCAATTGTGGAAGGGCATTCATGTCCGATAAATATATATAACTGACCCTGAAAGAGAAAATCGATAACCATATTATGTCTGTAGATGAAGACGTAAAGTACTGGTGCGGCTGGTGGCGTTGAAGCAACGAGGGCAAATTTGGGACGCTGAGATATTAACAATGTTTCAAGATGGACGATATGGGAAATATTGCGAGGAGGTAAAGGTTGCATGGAGAAGCTCCGAAGGTTACGGTGGTAGGCGGGGGGCTAACAGCCTGAGGCGATTTAATACCAAATATGGACTTATAGTTGTAGATGGGACAAAAGTATGGAAGCACGTATCAGTGTTATCGATTCTGAAATGAGCCAATGCGAGAGTGGGGCAAGTATATTGATTATATATGCTGGTTGGTCCACATCGGTAATGGCGGATTTATATCCCAGTTGGGAAGAGCTGTCACGCTCCGTTTCCATGGCGGACATTACCGGAACATCGCGATCAGAGGGTCGGGGCCCGTGCATAAACTGGTCAGACAAACCTATGCTAATTGAGCCTAACGTCTGAAACATTACACGCGTAACACATCGTTTAATAGTTGAAGCTTTTCAATTATTGAAAATATCCAAGGGGTTTGTTAAACGCCATTGAACAATTCCTTTATTGAAATATGGAGATGTCACTTTAAGTCGCCCAGCTTGGAAGTCAGGCATATATTCAGTATGAGATCGAGACAAGATATCTAAAATGTCTATATGACCCAATATGTATATGTAGATATTAATAAGTCAATATCCATAAATACATAATTATGTAATTATCCCCGAGGGGGGTCCTATGCATACATTTATAACTCTGTAAGGTCAGGTTGGATAAATATGCAGCCGGAAAAAGGTCAAGCCGTCTTAAGTTTATAGATTATGAACTTTCATGACTTTAATTTGGAACATCTATATACCCCAGCCATCTCGCTAATATGAATATAAAGTGCCATCGATATAGTAGCAGTTGGTCCATGAACGCCATATATTCCGCAAGATCGTCGCAAGTACTGGATAGGATCATATGACAGAAGGATGCAGAGGAGACAAGGACAGTCAAATCAACCCCGCTGTGAAGCAATTCCGAAACATTAAGTTTTCTGTAGTTCCTTATCAATATGTCACTTTGTAAGATAAATAAATATGTTTTGCCCTAAGATTAAAAAAATATACCATTTCATGAAAGGGGTATTTTCTATGGAAACATAAGCGGTGTTACTGAGACAGATCATCTAAGACCGCCCACAGTTACAAACCAGATATCGTATTCCCATAGCCACATCAGACATACAGTATTATGCAAGCGTTTTATAAATACCATTGACAACCCTACAGTTTCAGTGTAAGGCAGTTCTCTAAGGTCACGGGAGGAACGTGGTTTCATGCACGGCTAAAGCAGCTGGGATATGTTCTTATCGTCACAAACACCTCTTGTTCTTCTGTTCCGGAGGCGTGTGCAGAACACGGTTCTGACCCAAACTGGCAGTGAATGGGATCAGTGACGGATACGTCAGTTTCTATGCCGTCCTTCTGTAAACACTTGGTATAGTTTATTCCTATTTCCCAGTCGCAACAACGACATGTTATAACAAGACCATGAGAACAAGGTCACTAGATTGTGGGCTTGTAAAGTGAGTGAGTGAGTTGGGTTTTACGCCGCTTTTAACAGTATTCCAGTTATATCGCGGCGTGTCATGCGGGTGGAAAGCCCGAAGTGATGCAGGTCTTATAAAACAGAAGTCAAGTACGTTGGTGTAGATTTATATAACTCAACCATATTTAACCCAAATCGGTCAATCGTACGTAGTCAATCCGAAAACCAATGTTCCAAACATATACCTTGCTTTAAGCTATTAACTTGCCCGTTGGTATTTCATCTGAATTTTTTTATACGATTAAATGTGGCTGGTATGGTATCGATCTAAAATCCTAATCAACAGGTATATTTCAAATTGTCGAACTGTTTTCAAATTGAGAATGGGAGCTAGCTCACTGGTTAAAGTGTTGGCTCTCTACATCGAAGAGTCGGGTTCAGTTCCTCACATGGTGGATCGTGTAAAGCAATTCATGGTGTCCCCTGTCGTAATGTTGCTGGAATATTGCTGAAAGCGCGTAAAACCATACTTCCTCCCTCAAAATACAGCAGTAGTCCCGCACCATGACTTTGGAATTGATATTTTTTGGTTATTTTCTTTTACTAAAAGCCTCGGCAAGTCTACATCAAACTAACCAAGTCTGGTTTGCTTGATTCCATATGAGAACAGCAGAAGAGGAAAGGTTCTTTCGAAGACAAAAACATATTTTAAAGACATGTTTTAATTGACTAAGTGTTGGTCTAGTGCAGCACCAAACGTTTAGAGTTTTTACTTAAGAGGAATTAAGTAATTTGAATCTACAGTTTAATTGTTACACGATGTAGTTCAGAGGTTCCCCATTGAAACCACAACGAGAACGGGGGCGGTCGGGTAGCCTAGTGTTTAAAGCGTTCGCTCGTCACGCCGAAGACCCGGGTTCGATTCCCGACATGGGTACAATGTGTGAAGCCCATTTCTGGTGTTCCCCGCCGTGATATTGCTGGAATATTGCTAAAAGCGGCGTAAAACCATATTCACTCACTCACCCACTCACTCACTCACTCACAACGAGAACGTCCCTAGCTTCGCTTCGGTTTTAAATAAGCGACAACACCTGGTCACATTGTGGAACAAATGTATTATAATCTGCAGCTTCGCCCCGCGTCACAAAGCGATCTATGTGACACAACTAAGTCGTAAGTCTATGTTATGGATAGCACAGGCGCAGCGGTGAGATCGCGTTGAGGAACGGACCCCGAGCAGTACATGACATATCCAACACGATATGATGTGCCTCTTTGTTCGCGGAAGATGCAGTGCAAAAAGAAAAGAAAATTTGTATTGGGAAAGACAGGTAGTTCATACATTTCAATGGTATGGCAACATGAATGGATATGACAATAAACTGAAATATCAATTTTAAGTTGGTTTCTTTGTTGTTTAACGCCGCACTCAGCTAAATTCCAGCTATATGACGGCGGTCTGTAAAATAATCGAGCCTGGACCAGACAATTCAGTGATTGACAACATGAGTATCGATCGACGCAATTGGGATCGATGACATTTATGTAATATACGTCAATGAATCTCAATCATTTAAAAAACAATGTTGCGTTTCTTGGACAAGATAATAATTCGATCATAACCTAAGTAGTACATTTTTTCTATAATGTTAAAAAAAAAACACGAGGCGAAAGTGATGGGATCTGATCCTAATAGCGTGCTTAGATGGTTTAGCCTCCTCATCAGGCATCCTATGGCTGCTGCTGTGTTATGACGTGACAATGACCTACTTGTCTCAGACAGGGGTCCTCTTAGGGAAGGTCATTTAAGGTCATGTCCTGCAAACGCACGTGCAGCGCGTTGAAAGCCCAGCTATTTCCCCTAAAAGGGTCCCACGGCCCTAGCGTGGCTTGTCAAATGTTCCCAGGGTTCCGTCATGTAGCTGGGCTGAGCATGCACAGTTCGGTATTCAGTTACACTTTTCTGACTTTTACCCATGTAATGGGCGGCACCAGAATTGCACAGGAGGGTCTGGTCTGTGTTGAAAATAGTTCATTTATCAGACAAATACAAGTTTGGAGGTCTTGAGAATTCTTCTGTTTCATTTTCATTCAATAGTTTCTTCAATGGATATTCATAAACCTACAACATCAATCGCTTCCTCACAACGCATCCATTACAAACTGGCATATCTGCTTCAACCATATTCACTGGATTGAAGTTATTTCTGTAAATATCCTTCTTCCTAGATTAGTTCTATGCCAGTCCCAGCAACCGAAGAGCATCTTCCTGTATTCCATTATGCAATGCCTAAAGACCAGCGCTATCAAAAACCATATAAATAAACATGTGGCTTCGAAACAGTATAAGGTTTCTGATATATCTGGCTTGTGTTTAAATCCAAGGTGCGGTAAGCCACATGAAAGTGAGGCTACGGGAATAATACACAAATAGAAAGCGCTCGATGTTGTCCGAATGATGGACAAAAAAAAGTCGACCAGAATGACAAGCTGGTAAATCATCTTCCATTAATTGTGTTTGTTCGTTAACCAAATGTGTTTTTACTTAACAGATGTATGAAAGAACTGGTTTCCTTGATTGTATCTGAAAGTTCGAGTCGACGTAGACAGACACAATGCATAAAAAAAGACTTCCTCAGACTTAATTCCACCGGTCCCTAACCAACGCGAGCACGCGCCACGTGCATTCACAGCGCCATCTAGCGGAGGTAAATCTCAACATGAACTAGCAGACGACACCAGACACCGCCCTATTAGAAAACCATGGCGCGAAGGACGGTTACAACATTTGACTGACGAGTGATCTATGAAGTTTGATGATTTATCCTGCAAAAAACAGATGTATATGTACTTTGAAGTTTCGCGTATACTCAGTTCAACGTCTGTACGTGTATACGTAAAAGGAGCAATGCTTGACTTTAATTCACCTCAGAGACTTGGCTTATATATGCTGTCGACCCATCAAACTAGAGAGCATAGACCAGTGAAGATCCGGAGTAGAATAAGTCTTCTGGAACCCATGCCTGCCGTTAAAGGTGACTATGCTTGTCGCGAGAGGCGACAAACGGGATCGGGTGGTCAGACACGCTGACTTGGTTGATGCATGTCATCGTATCCTAATTGCGTGGACCGATGCTCATGATGTCAATCACTGGATTGTCTGGTCCACACTCGATTATTTACAAATCGCCGTCATATAGATGGGATATTACTGAGCGCGGCGTTAAACAATAAACAAACAAACAAAGAGAGCATGGCCGCAATTGAACATACCCAGACTCCACGAGATTGACCGAAGCAATGTAATAGAACATACCCAGACTCCACGAGATTGACCGAAGCAATGTAATAGAACATACCCAGACTCCACGAGATTGACCGAAGCAATGTAATAGAACATACCCAGACTCCACGAGATTGACCGAAGCAATGTAATAGAACATACCCAGACTCCACGAGATTGACCGAAGCAATGTAATAGAACATACCCAGACTCCACGAGATTGACCGAAGCAATGTAATATTCGAATACATCCACAACGGTGGTTTTGAAAGTCCTGAACGACATTGATCAGTTTAAGATAGTATAGTTTTAATGGGCAATTGACTAACGAACAAATGCCCGTCAATGCCAACGATAATGTTTTTTAATGCCAACGTCATCTTCAAAAGCCAAACGGAAATAAGTAATTATTGAAGACATAATTGTTATTCAACAGGGTGTTGCCGCTATTTAAATAACAGGATGCACTCAATCACACCTGTCTATAATTACTCATCACTCTCGAGGTCATAGTTCGAAGTCTATGACCTTGACGTCCCCACACGGCTACAATACAATGTGGGAAGCCATTGTCTGGTGTCTCACGCCGTGATGTTGGAATATTCTGACGATTGCCGGAGAAGAACAACACCCTGAGTATACGTTGGAACTATGCATGAACGACGTTTCGTAGTCTGTCATGCAGACCCTGAATGAAATATATCCTATACAGCCCTTTAAAGTCTTTAATACATCAGATTCTGAAAATAAAGAGAGTCTATGGGCTCCTTTATTTGCAAAATATGTTCATTTCAGAGACTAGATGCAAGTCTAGGCGTTTTGAGAAAGGTGACGTCTTGTTTCTCAGTTTGGCTGAAAGGTTATCAAGAGCATTATATCCACTTTCGATTATAATATTTTTTGTTTGTTTTGTTTGCTGTTTAACACCGCACTCATAAATATTTCAGCTATATAATGGTGGTCTGTAAATAAACGCGTATGGACCAGACAATCCAGTGATTTATGTCATGAGCATCGATCCACGCTATTGGAATACGATGACATGCATCAACCAAGTCAGCGAGTCTGACCATCCGATCCCATTAGTCGCCTCTTACGACAAACATAGTCGCCTTTTACGGCAAGCATGGGTTGCTGAAGACCTATTCAACCTCGGATCTTCCCGGGTCTTCTTTTATAATCCCGACCCATTGCCTCCATAGCTTCGTTTTGAGCTCCATTTCAATAACAAGACACTAAAAATAGCCGTCCAATCAAATTACTCTCGTAAGCGAAAGCAATTCTGTGCTGTATTAGAGTGACGTCACTTCCAAAACGGAACTATGGCGGCGAATCGGTTGCAGTGTATTTATCAAACTAGAATGTACAAGGGTGTACGGACTAACGAGGCTCCACTGTATTATGACCGCCCCTGAAGTGACCGTGTGGATTAATCAGGGCCGGTGATGGCGTCCCACTGCACACAATGCATCATATTTGATTAATGAGGTGATGCTCTCATGTAGACACTATTTTCCTTTCAACTAATGTAAATGTACCAGTGGACGGCATCTGGATCGGCATGGCTTCTGCCTTAAGTAGATTGGAACTGATGCTCAGGAGATCACATGATGCATAGTCACTGTGATGACATCCCTACACGCACATCCCCGAATTACATGTCGGGGGGATGGGGATGGGGGTAGGGGGAGGTGGATGGGGGTCACTGTGGCCCATAGGTCTAAGGCAGCGCAGAGGAGCATCCAGTAGTTGTGCCACAAACTACGATCGTGGGTCCGGATCCCAGATTGGCCCTGCTTATATTTTTAGGTTTGTCAGCACCATTCCGGCTCTCGTGTGTGTCACCAAAGTGGTAATCGTCTGAGGCCTGCATCAATATCTGCCTTGCCTCCTACTTTAAGCTAACACGCCGTGATGTCACTGGAATACTGTTTAAAGCGGCCATTAAAAGAACTCATTCAGTCCCTCTCCATCAACAAACTGACACGCTGCGATATAACAGAAAAACTGTTAAAAGCGTCAATTAACAAAACTCACTCTTTCACTCTCTCTCCCACATCTAGCAGGCACGGCGCGACATAACTAAAATATTGTTCAATGTTGATTTTACACTCACTCACTCATTCATGATAGTAACGAGGTAGTCTAGAGAAACATTCGGCTGTTAGTGTGTAGGTTTGAAATAATATAAATACAATTAGTTTTATTTAATATCATCGTCGAAGAAGATGATTTAAACACCGAAAGCATCAAGTGTCTTCGTCAATAATAACCTTTGTTAAATCAGCTGTATAATGACGAATGAATGTAGTACAGGTTTTAGGGGTTTAAACTCAAGAGGTCTGCGGCGGTTAATGGCTGTCCCGTGAGCTTTACATCCCCACCGATCCTCATTATACCGCGCAATTTCAACACCAGGGGCCCTTTCATCAGTTGCACAACCCGCAGTGAAATGAAATAATCCCCAAGTCAATTCAGCATGAAAAACTATGATTAGTTGTGCACCCGATATCATCTAAATAACAGGGTTCTCGCTCAGATCTCGAGCGTCATCACTGCCCGGGTTAATATAAAGTCTGGCTGATTCATCGATAATTTGAGAAAACAAATCTGGCTGAAGTGTTAAGACCTTCTTTATCAGTATAAGCCTGCTAGTGACTCACACGTCGGGAACAAAGCAGGGGAAGTTAATACCGCAGCTGGACATGCGCGGATTTAATACTATAATCCTAACAACTATTATTTGGATATTTTATCTTAATCAAGTCGTCCACTGGAACGAATTTTTAGCGTTATTTAATGAGACTATTTCTGTAACTGCAAGCATGAAATAAATCTGGAGATTCATTTCGTGATACTGAAACTCAAATACAAGATATAAATGGTTAAATGGTATGTTGTGACAGTACATTTACACAACTGATCATAGAATAGTTAGATATCTGATGCATCTTTGAACTACGGAAGCCACAGCCATGATCTATGACAATTGGTGTCAAACTAAACTACCTGTAATAAACAGTCAACTATCACCCCCCGAACAAAGCTTCAGCCCACGACAGCAACAATGGCATAAGCACACCACACTTGACAATGATTTGTCATCGCACTTAGAAATCCAGATCAGTCGCAACAATAAACGGGCGCCTAAGGCACCAACAGGCGGACGAAATCATGCCTTTGTTCTGGTATTGTCCCCACCCCCACACGTGTAGGGGCGCGTCCTGCGGGAAATGTGGGGGGTGGGGGGAGGAATAGTGCGAGAGAGTAACAGCATCTGGCCACCAGAATCATTCACTTCAGACAATGGCTGTTCTTTTATACGGGGGATAATTTTTCAAATTTGACCCTTCAAGGTTTCATGTCATGACTGAGGACCGGTTTCAAATGTCCTTAAGGTCAGGGGTCAACTATTAAATGCTTTGAACAAACTGATTCGATGTCAGACGGAAGGGTATTTTTGGTTGTACAAATATGTACAAAGGAAAGGTACTTGGTTCAAATGTACGAATTGTAACCTTGGAGGCACTGCGTGGTTGAATCCTTCCTTTGATCTTCAGTTGATATTGTTTGTCGTGAAGTTCAATACATTGAACCGCCGCCGTAACAAACATCGATAGGGGATACATGTTTCCCAGTATTTACCGCTATATTCACTTTGACAAATATACCCCTCATATCTCGAACTCTGGTATACCGAAAAGTCGTCTAAAATGAACCCAATCTCGAGTGGGAATCAGTATTATTTTTCACGTGAATATCAATGGACATAACGGACATCGGATATAACGAACACTGGACATAACGAACATCGGACATAACGACCTACGGATGTAACGAACTTGTCCTGCTGGTCCACTTGAGTTCGGTAATACCCTAAGTTGATTTTAGCAAAGCTCTAAATGAAACAAGTCTAACTGAGCTCCTTTTCAATTAAATATTATCGTTTCTATCAATATTATAATTTTCAGAGGCTAAGCGTTAGTCTACTAACGTAGATGTACTATGTCGGCACTTCGCCTCAGAAATAGAGAGTCCCCATCACTTCCGTAACCCTAAAAACATAACTCATCGAAATGTTACGCGTTGTTGTTTGTAGGCATGTCCAAATGTTAGTGTAAAGTAAGAGCAATGTGTTGTATGACTGACAGCTAACGCTTCCAGTAGCTCTGTGCATCTCTATGTGAAGCGTAACGCTTGACATATCACCACAGGAAATGTACACTTAAACACGTAATGATTGACATTTGAGATACACAATGGGTGATCAATCTAGAATGGCATTAAGGGCTCAACTCCAAGAATCTAGATGTAATTTTAAGTAAGGAAAATACGATGCACACTGCTTTGCCAGACATAATAAACAAATACCTTACTTCAAGAAGGGACGTAATATTGCTCTGAACAGGTCTCAGTGACAAGCTAAATATACAGCTAGCTTTGCTGCAGGTTTCTTAGATTATTGTCAAAAGGCTGAGAAAAATAACCTTTGTTCGTCCTCATGGAGAGTGAGTGAGGTTTTACGCCGCTTTTAGCAATATTCCAGCAATATCATGGCGGGGGACACCAGAAATGGGCTTCACACATTGTTCCCATGTGGGGAATCGAACCCGGGACTTCGGCGTGACGAGCGAACGCTTTAACCACCAGGCTACCCGACCGCCCTCACGGAGAGATCAGCGAATAACAATGATTGTTACTCTCGCCCAACCTCCTGAAACCGGAAGCTTGCTATAAAGAGAGTCTGGCCGGGAATGTATGTTCTGTGTGTAATAAAACAATTCAATCAATGATCATTAAAGGGAGCTTCCACTGTGTACAATTCTTCGAACTTCAGTTGTAAATTGTTTCAGATGAATGTATCTCCGTATAATTTTCTATCCAAAACCTATTCGTAAACGTGTAAAAGTATTTTACTTGATGGAAATAATTTCGACAGTATCCTCATGTTATGAATCTACTAATAATAATTATACACTGAAATGATGTATGATTAATATAGACATATTTCATCTCTGTCGCATGAATGAAATTAGGGCCGACATCCTTGCCCCGTCTACATTACTATATTGAAATGTTTCGCCAGACTGGCTTTGATGTTCTGCGTTTCTTTTTCTGTTCAATGCCATTCATTAGATTATCAAAATTATTGATTTGCGACAGAAAGTTTTAGACTAATTTAATCAACTTTCAACCCCGTAGCGATTTTAAAACCTAATAATTCTTAAAATATTCTCCTTGCTTGTCATTAGATTTGATTTGTTAGGCATGTGACATTGGACATTTTCTATCCTGTGTAGAGAATGTTTTCGAGCGCTTATGTTTCGCGAGATGGAGAGCGTACTAGCGTCGATTCTGTGTTTTCCTGTGTAACCAAGGAGCGGGGATCTGGTAGGATCATCAGGAGAGCGTTTCTGCATCTGTCAGTATCTAACAGGAATGTACAGAATACCACGCACATCTTCCAGCTGTCAGAATTGGAGTTATCTCCCCGTTGATGTAGTTTTGATAGACCCGTGTTTTGAAGGGAGTGAATGTTTTAATCATCATCATCATCATCATCATCATCATCATCATCATCATCACAGCCAACATTATCGTCATCACAACCACCACCATCATCATCATCAACATCATAAGAACTATTATCGTCATCACAGCCATCATCATCGTCATCATCATCACCATCATCATAGTCGTCGTCGTCATCACAACCGTCATCATCACCATCAGGGAGGTGGGGTAGCCTAGTGGTCCTAATGAACAGGTATATTTCAAATTGTCGAACTGTATTCAAATTGAGTAGAAGAATGAGAATTAGCTTAGTGGTTAAAGTGTTTGCTCTCTTCATCGAAGTGCCAGGTTCAGTTCTCCACGTGGGTACAATGTGTGAAGCCCATTTCTGGTGTCCCCCGCCGTGATAGTGCTGGAATATTGCTAAAAGCGGCGTAAAACCATACTCACTCACCCACTCATCATCATCATCGTCGTCGTCATTACAACCATCATCATCATCATCATCATCATCATCATCATCATCACAACCATCATTTTCTCTCTCTCTTAAAAAGGTACCATAAACCACTCCTCCTATACTAAAACTATCAAGCTATTCGCAAGGACGTATGTAAGTTAGGAAGTGAGCTGCTTGGTTCCGCCGGTGAACCAAAGTATGTAGTTCAGTTTACTATGAATGGGTTTTTTCAGTAATAGTGCTCTTGGGGCCGCAAGAGGGCGCTGCGACCTAGGTAATAATACACAGCTGGTTTACAGGATGGTATGGCAACTGTTTTAAACATTCTCTCAACCTCGCCACACGACGAGCGGGTCTCATAAACCCCCGAATACGGAGTCTTCCCTTGACTGCGAGGTTCGTAAACCCAGCTAAGTAATGCTTTGCTACAACTTAATCTTTCCTCAAAAGCAAAGCACAATTCCCGAAATAGATTAGAAAACATTTGTGATACATATTTCTTAGTGCTTTGCTACAAAACACACTACTGCACCATACGAACGTATTCATATTTTTTAATCTTTTTTTATCATATTTATGGATGTATACAGGCAACTGTCTCGTTCTCATTTTTTGGCATTCTTCAGTGCCAGATACGAACTCCTTATTATAACGCGCATGGCTGTATACCGATTTGTAACGTTACTGTTCTGTTTTGAAATGGCCACGAAATATCTCATGACAACACATGTGTAGTTCATAACCGAGACTTTAGTTTGTGTGAAAATTTCAAATGAGAGTTATAAAGAGGTTTGGATGTATATATATGCATGATAAAAGAACCAGTAACAGTGTTTTAAATTCGAAGATAAGTTCAAAATGTTATCCATAGAGACGAGAAGGAGTTCGGCTCATGTCAAGAGCTTGCTATTTCACGAGCACTAGAAGAGCATTATGAGAGCATTATGAGAGCATTATATTCTATCGGCACATCTCATTTTGCTCATTGCAAAACAAGTTGTCCATACATCTAAATGCCACATAGTAATAACATACAATTCCCGGTGTGACCTTTCCACTTACTAGTTGTTAGCCAAATACCACCATGACGAGACAGATAGATACTACTAGACGCACAACTCATCAACACCACAATCATCATTCATCACAGGGCGGTATGCAGGGTTTTGTTCACTGGAGTGAATTTATAAATTGATGTCCGAGCTCATTGATGTTCAATTTGAACCTATTGTTCCCAAAAGAATGTGGGTAAACTTAATACACCGAGTGACCTTATTTTTTGTAAATGTAAAAGGATGAAGACAAAAAGTGGGCATGGTACAAAAATGGAAATTTATACTCCTGCTAAGGCCATTCACACGGCATTCGGTTATTGTCACTTTAATAAGTAAAGTCAATATAAGGAACGCCGTGTATGTAATTTTGCAGCTGTTGGAAGAAGAAATATGAATTTTAGGCCACGCTTTTATTACTTGCTTCACGAATTTTTTAGCAGGTAAAATAGCTTTCGGCACTACAAGTAGGCAGGCATAAAAGAGCTTTTTTACGTTTCGATACGAAAATCTTGTTTGTTTGTTTATTTATGCATAATTATTTATAGTGGTTAGATTCTGTGTTATATGCTATATGTTAATCGGCTGTATCAAACAATGGGCAAATTTAGAAAACGTGTAGCCTTTAGGTGAAGATATGCTGGATCTAGCGAATAGAGTGAGCACATGTATATTGAATACATTCCCCGTCCATCACTTGTCTTCTTCTACTGGACAAGGTCGAAGAC
Source organism: Haliotis cracherodii (assembly GCF_022045235.1). Classification (NCBI taxonomy): domain Eukaryota; kingdom Metazoa; phylum Mollusca; class Gastropoda; order Lepetellida; family Haliotidae; genus Haliotis; species Haliotis cracherodii. The sequence continues at coordinate 50,218,142 of NW_027266319.1, read as the reverse complement.
ATACCACGTAATACCAGTACGTAATAGCACCAACGACTGGCGATGAAGGTCGACAGGACCAGTGAAGATCCGGGTTAGAATATGTCTTCACCAACCCATTCTTGCCGCAAAGGGCGACTTTGCTTGTCGTAAGAGGCGACTAACGGGTTCGGGTGTTCAGACTCGCTAACTTGGTTGCTACATTTCATCGTATCCCAGTTGCTAAAATAAAGCTGTGTGCGGCGTGAAACAACAAACATACAAAATGGACCCCGGTCGACGGGACCCGCCATTGCAGTCATCACTGTTCCACCAATATCCCTATCGAGTATGAACCAGACAAACAAGTGGTTGATAACATGAGCATTTATTCACGACACCGCGACACACACTCAACCAGGTCAGGCATTATAACCATCAATCCTTGTTTACTCGGCTCTTGCCACAAGCACGGGTACCAGGAACTTGTTCAGACGTGGACCCCGTGAGTAAAATATACACATGTTCAAGACATTCGTGACCAACTCGTGTTATTCCGGGACAAGCCGAATAGCGACTCGTGTCCCTCTCGTGTCCATGGTTTGCGACTCTGTTCCGTCGAAGTGCAAACGGGCAGAACTAAAAACAATGTGAACTCGTTGCGTAATGATTCACGTAAATTTCCCATATGTCATATATATTCCAGATGCTATTTAAGACACATCGGGACTTAAGGTATTATACAGTATGATTGAACACATTTAACTGTGTCTTGGGTATATTTGTAGATGCAAGACACATGTAAAATCAAAAATTATTTCTGAGGGATTCTTTGACGAAGAACTTGAAATCATACGCGCATCCTGATTGGTTTGTCGTATTTTCGCACATAACATTCATCGATAGGGGGACGAGTCTTCTTGCAGATTACGGAAAGGGGCGAGTGGTGACGAATGATGTTCAAGAGCTGGTGATGCTGCATTGCGAGAGTGTATACCCACTTGTTGCAATGCGAGAATGTGTACCCATTCCCTGCCAGCACCTGGAGTACCTGGCCAACGTCCAACTGAACACCTTGCAAATCCATCAACACATTTACAAGTATTTATAAGTATTTACAAGTATTTACAAGTATTTTGCCGAGGCAGTATGGTAACTTCTCCTCGTGTTGATGGCACAGAAATTTGGTCGGTTCATGAGACGGCATGTTTAATTCAGCGATAAATACAACATTGAGCTGCTTTCCTCGAAAGAAGCCATGGAAAGAGTATTAAAGAATTATTGACGGATTTATTTGTGAACAGATAGTAAAACGAAATTGCTCATCGTCCAAGAAACCGATCATTGATGTAACACTGCCAGGATAGGAATAAAACCTGGAAACACTAAATTCTACAAACACGAAAAAAATGTAAGACAAATAGATCTGGGAGAAATTCCTTGCTACAAGCATGCAGATGTATCGTGTAGCTTCCAGGGAATATTGCTTCTATATATAGACCAGTCCTCGCGGCGATGCCATTCAATTAAGTTAGTTTATCTTGCGTAATGCGCAAACGCAACACGTGCACTATCGTAATCCACAACTTAAGCGATGTATATTTTGTCAAGAGGAGCAAATAATTGCGGAATAAATCAGGTAAGTGATAGCAAACCTCTGTAGCTCCGGGGAATAACTGCCGCCAGATGGCGCCAAAGACCACACCAGAGGTCGCTGTGAACTAGTGGGTGATGGTTGATTGGATGACAGCGGTTGCTGATAAGTCTAGATAAGTATTTTATCGGGACAACGTGTTCTTATTATTTATATAATATAGAAATTATTATTTAATCTAATAGTTATTGCCTTAGAGACTTGTGCAAGTATTACATGATGGTACTAATGTTGGGAATCGAACCCCGGTCCTCGATGAGTCATTACCTTAACCAAAAGGCATCCACAAGGCCACCCAAAATCATACACGAATGAATGCCCAACCTTACTCCATGAGTGACGTACAAATGTTCGTTTACTTAACATACCATTCACACAAATGCCAATGGGAGGAAAGGTGTTTGGGAGTGTTGTTTATTTGAAAATCCTCTCACAGCCATAGCCGGATAACCATTGAAGGGGAACCGACACGTAAACCTAACGGCACTGAGGAGAAATAAAATACTTTCTTTTCCTGTGTTGCATCATTAAAGACTACCCATCCTCTACGAAATCCTGGATCCGCATCGTGGTACTGTCAGGTGAACAGATGTCGAACACGAAAGAGCACCACGCCTTCGTTTCCTCCCCCTACAGATAAAGCCACAGATTTGTACCTGGTACTGATGCTACTTCAAACACAATTTCCGAGAACGGTTGTTTTTAGAAGAAGCAGCACTTCCCAGCCATCGACTGAAATGACTGGGTGTGTTCCTTGGTGTCAGGTATCGGGCCATCTACCTACCAAGTGTCTGTACAAGTGGATGTGGATGTGGAATGTGTTCAACAGATCATCTATTTACCGGATGAAGTAGAACGCTATTCCTGTCATCCGACCAATCTAGGTGTAAGGTCGCTGCTCTATGAAGGAGGCGGGGGAAGGTGTGTGATACAGTTACCTGTTATCAGCTGCTTGTAGCAGAGCTACAGGCCTTCGATGCATTTTCTGTGTAATTCTGTTCACATAATTTCATCCGGATTTTTGTGTGTCTCCATTTGTTCCCAGATGAATTTGTCTGGTACTGTTTATAAAATTATGGTTTGGGGGTAAGAAAAGATACCATGACAACAAGACCATGACAACTGGATACATAATCTGTACAAATGGTACCATGGGCAAAAACTCATCCTGGACTTGACCTCCTGGACTGAAGACAACAAGACCTCATGTACATAAGATAACATGACCTCATGTACATAAGATAACATGACCTCATGTACATAAGATAACATGACCTCATGTACATAAGATACCATGACCTCATGTACATAAGATAACATGACCTCATGTACATAAGATAACATGACCTCATGAACACAAGATACCATGACGACATGACCTCATGAACACAAGATACCATGACGACTTGACCTCATGGACACAAGATACCATGACCTCATGAACACAAGATACCATGACCTCATGAACACAAGATACCATGACCTCATGAACACAAGATACCATGACGACATGACCTCATGGACACAAGATACCATGACCTCATGAACACAAGATACCATGACAACATGAACACAAGATACCATGACCTCATGAACACAAGATACCATGACGACATGACCTCATGAACACAAGATACCATGACAACATGACCTCTTTGACACAATATACCATGACCTTATGAACACATGATACAATGACAACAGGACCTCATGAACACAAGATACCCTGACGACATGACCTCCTTAACACAAGTTACCATGATAACATGACCTCCTTGACACAAGATACCACGACAACATGACCTCCTGGACACAAGATACCATGACAACATGGCCTCCCTGAAACAAGTTACCATGACAACATGACCTCATGGACACACGAAACCATGACGACATGACCTCCTTGACACAAGATACCATGACAACATGACCTCCTTGACACAAGGTACCATGACAACATGACCTCAAGGACACAAGAAACCATGACAACATGATCTCAAGGACACAAGAAACCATGACAACATGACCTCAAGGACACAAGAAACCATGACAACATGACCTCCTTGACAAAAGATACCATGACAACATGACCTCCTTGACACATGATACCATGACAACATGACCTCCTTGACACAAGATACCACGACAACATGACCTCCTTGACACAAGATACCACGACAACATGACCTACTGGACACAAGGCATAATCTGTACAATGGTCCTGTCCTGACAATGGTTTCACTTTGGACTTGGTACCACGTAACGATGGCAACATGACCCCCTCCCACGACACAAGACCTTATACACACGAGATACAGAGGAAACGTGTTCTCCTCAACATGGTATCAATGCATGGACTGGCACCAATGGTTATCGCAGTATACCCATCCAACACGGAGCCACACGTACATCTCCAATTGAGTCTATCACTTTAACAAGGGTCGGGAAACAAGGGGAGGGAGAAATGCACCTTGCCTGCCACATGGCACCTGAGGTATGCTGCCAGAAATCCCGTTACTGCTCGGCGGGGGGTGAGAGTTCCAACATCTAATTACCACCAATAGACCCATCCAGTCTGTTGAGGATCACGCTGGTTGTTGCGTTAGGGTTTCAGGAATTGTGTGAGGATTTCGAATAAACAAACAGATACGTCAATTAAACAACGTTTATAGCTATGTCTTGACATCTGAGTCTGTTTCGTACACGTAAATCTATATCCCCAGAAACAAACCAGGAGCGTGATGACCTAGGTAAAGTGAGTGAGTGAGTGAGTTGGGTTTTCAACGTTTTGAACAGAATTTAAGCTCGTGTGGGCTTAATTTGGGAGAAGGGCACATAGTGGTGGAGGCTTTTGTTATCCACTGCGTGAAACCATGATCACAACCAGAACCTACTTCTAGCGGATCCTGGCACGACTAATGATCTTGGTAACATCGCAGTTATCAGTGTTCCAGCGACATCACGGCTAGTTGTCTAGACCAGGCCAAACAGTTGTTGATAACAAGAGCAGCGATCACGCCGTTGGGTATGATGGCAGCTGCCACACGCTGAATGTGTTTGTTGTTCGCCGCACTCAGCAATATTCCAGCTATATGACGGCGGACTGTAAATAATCGAGTCTGGACCAGACAAACCAGAGATTGACATCATGAGCATCGATCCACGCAATTGGGATGTAATGACATGCATCAACCAAGTCAGCAAGCCTGACCACTCGAACCCGTTAGTTCCTCTTGCAACAAGCGTGGGTTGCTGAAGACCTATTTTAACCCGATCTTCACGGGTAGTCTATGAGCACCAGATCCTCCTTGTTCATCTCGACAAGAATTGGATATGAGGATCTATGCGGTAGAATGCCAAACGGGGTGTAAGAAAATAAAACAATACTGTATCCGATCAACCGTACGCGTAGTCGAGTTCGTGGCAGAAAACGGGATATGTCCATGCAGAATTAATCATGACCATACGGGTACTAAATATATTCGAGACAAGTAATGCAAATACACGAACGAAAGCATTTAGACTGTCTAATTGTGTAAAGAAGACAAACAGAATTAATCTCCCTAATCTTCAGTTAAATCTATGGGGTTGAGGCTGTTCCGCTGGCAGCCTGTCCTCTGTGCTATGAAGGTCTGCTGTTCTGTGATCTGTGATTGGTCCCCAACAGTGCTGTGACGCAAACCCCATTAAGTTTACACAACTAGCAGTACGGGGAGTAGAGAGCCCCCATTAAACAAGTAATAACATGTTTCAGGTCAAGTGTTTAGCTGGCTGTTGGTTTAGTCGACACATTTAAGTCGGACTGCAGTTACGAAATATTGAATACAAAGGACATAAAGTCGAGATTTCTTGATTGAGTGGTGGGATGTTAGATTGTTCGTCCTGGATTGCCATCTGCCATCTTGCTATTGCGTGTGGGGATGAATATTTCGTTTCATTCGGAAAATCAGAATTAAGTTAATTGCCATATCTCAAATGAAGAAAGCCAGAAAGGTGCGCGTCAACAAAGTATACATTGACTTAAACCCGTCTTAGCGCTAAGCTTGCTTCTTGTAAATGGAACAAGTGAGCTTTCTCACAAACAGTTATTTTTTTAGCATTGTGTTCGTTTGTATGTTTGTTGTTTAACGCCGCACTCAGCAATATTCAAGCTATATGACGACGGTCTGTAAGTAATCGAGTTTGGACTAGGCAATCCAGTGATTGACACCATAAGCATCGATCCACACAATTTGGATACGATGACATGCACCAACGAAGTCAGCGAGTTTAGCATTGTGTCTGTCGTAACTCTAACATATACTACTCAATCTTTGATAGGAACATTTTGTATCATTATGAAGAAATAGCAGAACTGTCCCCATCAAATGTTGAGCAATACACTTTTACCTACATTTACCACCGCTATGGCTAAGATCACTTTGTGGAACGAGGTTGTGTTTGCCTTCACGCGGAGCCTTGATATAAGACCATTGTGTTTACATGTTAACGTATAGGAGTAACAACTTCGCACTGAGATAGATAGCTTTGTGCAAGCAGCCCCCTACCCTTTCCGCTTTACGACTGTCGCGATGTTAAAGATGGTGAGTGACGACAATAGCCGCAAATTGCACCAAACGCAACCACTGTATGATTATAGTAAATTCATTATGATAGTGCTAGGCTGCATTTCAAGAAGCGGATCGCCTGTGTGGTCTAGTGGTAAAGCGCCCTCCAATGAGCATGGACGTCGCTATATAAGTGCAATTATCTTAAACACGACGTTAAACCCCACTTCACCGAAACGTCCGTATATCATCATGCCAATGTCATACATTTCAGAGTGTCATTACAGGTCATAAATCATATTTAACACTCAGGTCATGCGCATGTCACCTGTCAGTCTTATCCGTCACATGTCACGAGACGAACTATTGTCACGATGAGGTAAGTACCCTCGGGCTGAAACTAAGAGAAGAATGTCACAATGCATGCCTTTCAATAATGTAGTACTTGAAAAACTGTTGTACTCGCTAAGACAGGAACTGAGAGAGGTATGCATGATAATTAACGAGACTGGGGTCATATTTATATATATCTTACTTTAGCTGAACAAGATTGTAAACGATTGCGTGACGGAGTTAATTCTATTGATTTTCTTAAATCGTGCATCAACATGACGCGCATACTGAAATATTAGCCTAACGCACGTGAATACGTACGTTAATCAATTTACCATGATCATGGCACAAGCGAAATGGATTTTGAATGTCTCTAAAAAATTAAATGGAGGCATCGCAAAACACATGTTTGGTGACTAAACTACCCGACACATTGCTTTGGCTGTGTTCATACAGTGAACCCTCGATTATCTAAACGATGGCGTTCCGAATGAAATCGTCCAGATTAACAAGTATTCGGATTAACGAATTATTGTTAATATTTTAAGATGTCTGTAACAGTAATTGCCCGGATAGTGGAGTTTCGGGACTAATGAGGTTTCGCTGTATATAACCAGCACATGTTTACAACACGAGGCTAGAGTTTAAATAGAAATATGTAAGACGTCAGGCTTACACATGCTTGCCAACTGGCTCGCCAGGATATAGTTTTCATAACAGTCGAATAAGAACCGCCAGCCATTGAAACTGTTTAGGCTGGCGATCATATTAGAGGGTTAGATAGCCTGTGTTTAGGAAGATAGTACAATTCAGTGCAACAAGTTATATATGAACACCGACAGCTTCTTCTGTTCTAGCCTCAGACCAAATACATCCTGCTTATTTATATAGAGGGCGCACCATCAATATACTGTTCGCCGACGGCTGAGACAAGGCTCTCTCGTGTCGGGTTTAGCTGGAAACATCCAAACAATCAAACTAAGGTAATAAGTGTAAGTATGATTCCGCCCCGCCCCAAAACACATCATTTAGATATATTGTCAGCGGTATTGTTGTGAGAACACGGATGTCGTTCATGGGATGGAAGGGCCCTGGCTTATCTGTTCCGTGCGGTCGCTGTAATTGTTCAGGTGGTTATCAGAAGTTGTTTGCGTTGAGAATGTATCATAATCTCTTGTTATTATCACGTGGAAGATTAGCATATCAGAAGAGGGTGGTTGAATAACTCTCAGGACGGGTCGATAGGAGCCAGCGGATGACGCCATCTTGGAGGGTCAGAGGTTAAAGTTCTTAGCGTATGTTTACATATTAAGTGAGATGGCTGGTTATAACGTTAGGAAATACGCGGCGTTCCTGTTAAATGATTTATGTGAGTTAATAAATACACCTGTAACTGAATCTCCGAATTGTTAACTGATTTAAATATCGCGTGGGGTAAGAAGTAGTATTTGAAGCCAATAGCAAGATTTATTTTATTGCACGTATGGAATCGTCACATTGTCTTACGTACAGGATAGCCAATAGATAGGTGATGCGTACTAAGCATGGGTCGCTTATGAATATGAAGTAAGTTTTTTTAAGATCCGTTATAAAGATCTTATTCAGTCTACTTTGTCAATTTACATGATTATCTCACCCGTGAAGATCCGTGAATAGGTCTTCAGCAAACCATGCTTGCCGTAAAAGGCGACTAAAGGGATTGGGTGGTCAGGCTCGCTGACTTTGTTGATGCGTGTCATCGTATCCCAATTTCGCGGGTCGATGCTCATGATGTCAATCACTGGATTGCCTGATCCAGACTCGTTTATTTACAGACCGCCGATATATATTGAATATTGCAGAGTGCGGCGTTAAGCAACAAACAAATAAACAAACAACATGATTATATCATCGGGTGAATGAGTAATATTTATATTTTAATGGCTACGTGTTTAAGAGATGAAATAACACAGGTTTTTTTAAAGACGGTACGATTATTCCGTTAATCGTATGCGCAGTTTTAGTAAAAGGGTTCCCTAAATTCCCATGAGTAGTTTCTATTTCCACCCTATCATAGAGCTGGAACTGCCGAATATTATATCGCGTGACATGTTTTCGACAACTGGTGAGGACGAAGAAAATCATTATGAAATATAATTTCGCATCATATCTATAAGTTTTTTCATGATTAAACACGGTTTTGAACAGATAGAACACAAAATAAGTTTTAAGACATAATTGTCCGTAAGTCACATACGCGGGGAAAATTATCAAAGCGAAATGAAATCTTCCCATTCGCCTGTAACGTAATTCTGAGTAACGTTTAACTACATAACGTCACTTTTCGACAAAGGCGGTAAGTCTATACACAAGCCATACGACATGGCGTGGAGCTGGCTCCATCTGTCATGGTAAAGCTCCTCTCTAGTTTTGTCATGCTACACTGAATGGAAACTGGCCGAGCTCGGGGCGCCTCCTGCCGCCTACAGCAGCCTGACAGATGTACACACTAAACCCCGTGCCACTGACATACTTACAGCCAACAATTAACGCAACGCCTACCACATTCTCAGAAATGTTGCTGCCCTATTTAGAACCACATTATATATATAATACAACTTTGATTTGTATTTCATGATTAGATATGTATATGTATATGAGTGTCAAAACGTCTTGAAAGGAAACAGTTGACGTTACTTACGTGGACGACTACGCTAGACTGCGATTCTACGTAACAACGTTGAACGTATATTTGACTAAGTGAATATTGCTTAACGCCCCATCAGCATAATTGCAGCTCTTTGTGGCGATCGAACGTTGTTTTGACAAAACGTTATCAAGACGTCAATGGGGACATAGACTAAGTGTGCTACACGTAAACGACGTGATTTTCCATCTTTTAGCTGACGTTAGGTTTGGGACGGTAACGTCATCGATCGTAGCCCTTGTGTATCATTCAATATTTACATCAATTGGTTACTTACTAAGGTGCACACTACATACGGGTATGGTCAACGCAAAGCGCATAAGGGCGTGGTGGGGTAGCCTAGTGGTTAAGGTGTTCGCTCATCACGCCGAAGACCCAGGTTTGATTCCCCACATGGGTACAATGTGTGAAGCCCATTTCTGATGTCACTCGCCGTGATATTGCTGGAATATTGCTAAAAGCGGCGTCAAAAAATATTCACTCACTCACTCAAAGCGCATAAAATTACCCTTGTCAAGGAATCGGTCATTTCAACCCGTGTGACATTAATACCCCAGTCAGCGGATCAGAGTTCATTCAAATGCCATTCTCAGCTCCATGGGGATTGTACAATTCCCTTGCTTTGATTACAGTTGAAACTTACGCATGTGTTACGTAGATGCGACCGCACGTGACTTTTTGTCGTCACGGAGAATTATTCTTTATCACGACACCCCAGGGAAATGATGCAGCGAGGACATGGCAGCACCCACGAGTCATACACGCTGTATAGCCCTGCCCGCTTCAACACGCTGCATGCAGGCACGCGGGGATGATACCACATTCCTCGTAACAGCATCCCAGATAACCGGCATCAGCCATTTTGTTCAGCTCTGTTGCACAACAGCGAACATTGATGCTCACCAACTGTTTCTGATCATAACTCAACGCTTTATTAATAATTTACATATTTTACAACCCTTTGTTCTTTGTGATAATTTACACGTCCCAGTCACAAAGATGACTTTAAAACTGGATAGTGTTACGCGATTTTAACATGCAAGGGCGGGACTGACTGTATACACATAATACATATACTCTTCATCTTGTTAAGAGTGGTTTCTTGTTCCTTGTTCAGACACTTATAAACGAGGAAATGCTCACGTTATACAATGACAAGAATAATTTGCGGTAATATGTATATAAAAATATTCGGTTTTTTTAACTATCCAAATATCGGCGATGGAACTGTACGAAAATGAAATCGACAGTATACACTGCTCATAGCGTGTGTCAAAAGTCTGCCATTGTGTAGCTAACCCCGAAGTTAGTTAGAGCTGGAGAATCAATTTCTAAGAGCACTAGAAAGTTGCTGTTTTCACCGCCCCGTTTCCAATCGATGGAACGCTGGCTCGTGCCACCATCAACGGGGGCGGGGAGGGGGGGAGACTTACTGGCAGCCGGCGTCTGGATATGGGGGAGGGAGACTGGCGGGGGGTAAAAAAAACAATGCGACAAAGTCGCGCAACGTTATAAATCAATAACGACCCGTTTCAGCGTTTATCAAACCTAATTCTCGGCTCTACTTGTCTGGTTCCAGTGACTAATCTAGCACTGACCTAATATGAACAAAAATTTACCAATGTACCAAATAACTAAAATATTACCAACATCATTTTGAAAGCGTTGGAACATGGAAATACTAAAATATATACATATATCTGAAAAAAAATAACGTTAAAATTTAAAGATGGATAAAAAGCTTACCGGCTTCTGAAATGTTGATGCGCTGTGGAAGCGGTGATCCTTTAAAGGTACAATATACTTCTACCCCGGCAGTGTACAATGAGTCATACATGTACCCACCCTTGTAAATTTCGATAACTTTTCCATAAACGAACGAATCCGAATAATACATTTTCTCTTCAATAGTAGGCTCGGTGTAGTTCCCTTCCGGGGGCGAGCATCCTAAACACATATATACATATGCGAACAAAAGTAGAGACACACTCCAGTATTGTGCGTTATTCCAAAGGCTAGCCATGCTTTTCTACTGCTGTTTCTATTGAACGCGCGTTTTCACCTCCGAAGCTGTCGAGATACTTGCTTGATGTGAAGGCCGCTCGCTCTTCGGTTGTGCTAGAGGAGGGAATGCTTGGTCTATTTTTAGAAAGCCGGCGGACTGATTCATATTTCAACGGAGCGCATCTGTGCCGGTATTGGGACAGCCGCGCCGATCTACGAATTATGTGGAAATTATTAAAAAAGAGTCTTTGAGCGTGTTCACCCATGTCAATCTTGTAGTCATTAAATATGTGTTTGAATGTCACATATGGCCCATATAATTTTTATTCAGTTTCGTTTTTTTATAACTGTTTTGTTTTTTGTTTGAAGAGATGTGTTGTAAACAGATTTTTTTAAATCGTTGCTGATTCACGTGTATTTAATTGACGCTTGGCGTCAGTATTCTCGAGATGGATTTAATGAATGTTGATTATACGGCGCTTCAAAGGGTACTTTCGTTTCTTGTTGCGTGATGATTGACTCAATCATTCATATACATACGAATAACACCTGATGATTGCGTGATGATTGACTCAAACATTCATGTACATACGAATAACACAATAGAATACGCGAATAAGAATGTGTTTTATTAAACTGATGATATCCAGAAAAAAAGCCATACGTTTCCATATGTACAATTTTAATCAACATTTGAGGTATAAATATGCATATACCTTTGAGTAAAAGGTTAGCACCATTCCTTGTCTATTTTCGTTTTGGAAATATCAATATAGAAGATGAAGAAAAAGATTTATTGTAAATAAACACCCACGGGGGGCAGGGTACAAAACATGAACATGACTAATTCAAAACATTGAGAGATATGACATCTATTTCATTTTGATAATTGTCTGAACAGTTTGAACGCGATCTTTCAGGCACCCCTCGTTGTCCCCCTGGTGGTCGAAAGGACTGAGGTAGTAATTGAAAGCGTAATCTCGGTCCTGCGAGGGATTAATTCCATTCATCTGGCGTAAACTTGCGTTCATCGTAGAACTAAAATAGCTTTGAGAAATGAGTAACTGCCTCATCCACGAGACCCGTGAAGATCCGGGATAGAATAAGTCGTCAGCAACCCATGCTTGCCGTAAAAGGCGACTATGCTTGTCCGAAGAAGCGTCTAACGGGATCGGGTGGTCAGGCTCGCTGACTTGGTTGAAGCATGTCATCGATCCCAAATACGTGGATTGATGCGCATGATATCAATCACTGGGTTGTCTGGTCCAGACTCGATTATTCACAGACCACCGTCATATAGCTGGAATATTGCTGAGTGCGGCGTAAAACAACAAACCAAAACCAAAAACATAAAGCGAACTTAATGCCATGGCTAGTGTATGTCTATGTTGACATATTGGAATTGTTATTGCCATTCATCAGACGAGGGGCAGGACTTAAACCATAGAAGTCTTCTGGAGTTTAACGACCGCTTCAGATTATCCCTGTTTCGCAGTAGTTTTTTCATGTTAAAAAATATCAGAGGTGCCACTGAAAGATTATAGTACTCTTATTTTTACGGCCACTTTGTGCAAGCAGGCCCGATCTTTCATAGTTTTTTAGTGTATATATTTTCTAGCTGAATTGTAACCATTCAACTGAGTACGAGGCATCGATGTAGTAAACAGTGAGTGAGTATTGATTTACGCCGCATCAATAATTTCGCATCTATTTGCGGCTTAAATGTGATTAGGATTTCAAGACATCATTACGAATATTTGTCGGAGGATGACACGCTTGTTTTGCAAATATCAATACATGTAGTGGAACGTTAAACCTCTATGAAGGTGTTATCAAAATGTCAACATTCTCTTTACAGCGGACATGTTCCATACCATAACTTGAATATAGTGGGCACTGTTTTGAGCTTCATTGGTTTCGAGTTACTGCAACAGGAGTAACTTTTCTAATATAGACCAGAGTGAGTGAGTTTAACGCCGCTTTGAACAGTATTCCAGTTATATCACGACGTGCAAAGGCCACGTAGGAGGAAAGCCCGAAGTGATACAGGTTTTAGACGTTTACCACTTCGATGAAACCCACGAGCATGGGTACGGTGCTGACAAACCCAGAAACATGATCAGGGCGAACCGGGAATCGAACCCACGAAGACCGCCTCCGTGGTCTAGTGGTAGAGCGTCCGCCCAGAGAGCGTCATACCAAAGACGTTTAAAGATGGTACGTGTTGTTACGCTGTCTGGTGCTCGGCATTAAGGGGCTAAAACAAGGACAGGTCGGCTTGGAGTCAGTATACTGTGTCTGAGTGGGGTATTCATGTTTAATTGCGGCATGCTATCTCAGTGAGCTAGCACCATAAATCGGCATCAGTCCGGACTAGTACAAGCAGCGACACATGCTATATAAGCACAATAATCTTGGACGCGACGTTAAAACCAAATTTCACCTCACCTGAACCCACGATCATACACAACGTGGATGACAGGGACACCAGTCCACCTCCACCCCTCCCCACCATGGGTCACAGGCTCTATGTCTTCTGGGGGTGATAATACGACACTGTGTAATGCAACTATAAGACGAATTATGTACAAGGAGTGAGTATTGTCTTGCAGCAATATTGAAGCAACAGTAAACTACGTTTATAACGAATACGCTTATAATGAACTGGCGGATATAACGAATTGTGTTTTGATTTCGTCTATTTGCTGTATATGTTATGTGTATATGCTATATATACGCTTATAACGAACTACAGATATAAAATTAGTGGTCTCTGTGAGTTCGTTATAACCGTAGTTTACTGTATATTATGGCCAGGTGCATCATGAATGGGCTTCACTAAATGTTACTACCCCGTCCTTCCGAAAAATTAACAATGATAAATGTTGGCAAAATGATGCTTGAGAATTACCTCAGCATTGCGGACACTACATTATACACACACACATGACCAATGTGGGCAGTGAGTTAAACATTCTAAAGCCTAGTCAACAAAAATATTTGGCCATACATCTTAACGTTTTAATATCAAGGGAAGTGATTCATTAGGATATATAAATAACGGACACATTGTGTTTGTATGTGTAAGTTAATGATTAACATTTTGTTTGGTCGTTGGTTATAACTCGAGAAACACGGGGTGTGAATTAAGTGTTCGAAATAAGCGCCTGCCCGTAGGTCCGTGGCAAGTAGAGATCGAGTTGGGACCGAGTGTTTCAAATTTGTATGGATCCTTATGGCCTGCAATATGTCGATTTATTTGTCATGATAAGCTACAGTTTTTGTTGTTTTTTCTAAAAAAAATATAGCCTGAATAATTTAGTATAGGCCTGCAACTCCTAAAGTCTGTGGGTCCTGATGGCAGCTTGACATTATTTTTTATTTCAAACACTGGGTGTGATATCATAGAACTCTGGTCAGGCAAACCAGTGATTAATACAGTGAGCAACGACACCGACCTCGAGGAACGATGATGCACAGCTAGTTCACAACAAGCGGTCCACCTTCAAATGACAGCACTTAAGCAAGTATCATTCATCAAAATTTATGACCATCCGATTCCCATTTTGACTGCCTCTTGCGCCAAGCAGGGCACACCAAGAACCAATTCTACTGCTGGGAAATACCCACTGGCGTTCCCCACACCGGGTTCGAGTCCCCACGTGAGACCCACCTTTGGTGTCCCCTACAATGATATCGCTGGAAAAATGGTAAAAGCGTCGTAAAATCAAACCCACTCACTTAATCAATGACTCACTGCATAAAGCCAAATGTCACATATTCCATTGTGAGACAGTATACATTGTTCAACTATTACGTATACTATTATTTAACAGTATAAAATATGTGTCCGTCAAATATCTGTCAGTATATCTGTACGTTCGCGTCGCCTCGTGTAATCCTGATTGCGTCGCACCAACATCAAACAAAGCCCCATGGTACCTGTCGCTTACCTGTCTTCATTAGACAGCGTTTTCACCTGGGGGCAGGTGACCCAAACCTTGTTTCCCCTCCAGCTACACGCACCTGGAATTACCTGTCAACTCTGTTAATTGACAGGTATTTTCCCTGTGTTATTTACGTTACAGAGATTATTAAAACTGACACATGTTCAGAAAAATATTCTTCGGAAGACAAGCTGAAAGACCGCTTTGAGGTCACTTGAAAATTATTTTTGTCCTCAAACTGGCGCCCCGTGAACATCCGGGTTAGAAAAGGTCTTCAGCAACCCATGCTTGTCGTAAAAGGCGACTAAAGGGACCGGGTGGTCAGGCTCGCTGACTTGGTTGATGCATGTCATCGTATCAGGGTGGATCACAACATGACGAAAGGATTGAACTTTATACGAATTGTGCAGATCGATGAACCGGATGTCTTTCACTGGATTGTCTGGTCCAGACTCGATTATTTAAAGACCGCCGTCCTATAGCTGGACTATTGGTGAGTGCAAACACACAAACAAACAAATCCTCAGACAGCCAAGGGTTTTGCAGCTCTTTTTCAAAGGTGTGTCATTTTTAACGCTCGATCCACCATTCAAGACCCAAGGGTTTCTTATGATGAAGAGCTTAGATTAAAGGTTTACGCATAAGTGTGACAATGAAGGTTTTCCAATATAGTTTCGTGAAGTGAGTGAGTGAGTGAGTTGGATTTAACGCCGCTTTTAACATTATTCCAGTCAAATCTTGGCGTGTTAGCTTAATGTGGAACAAAAAAAAGCCCGAAGTGATGCAGGTGTCAGGCGTTTACCACTTCGGTGAAACCCACGAGCACGGGTATGGTGCTGACAAACCTAGAAACATAATCGGGGCGAACTGGGATTCGAACCCTCAATCACAGGCTTCTGGCGTGCCCAAGGGACGCAAATCGCGGCGCCTTAGACGACTGGGCCACCTGTGTCCCCTGTTTCGTTTTCAGACATACACAAACACAAAGTATGATAACAAAATTGTGTTGTCCGTGGAGGAATTGTTAGTACAGCACTGGAGAGGGAGTGCAAACAAATAACATGTTGTTAACAGCGTAAAAGTTCAAGAGCTGGTGGTAAAGGGCAGATCAAAATGAAATAAACACTACATTTATGAAGGTGACTATCAATGTTATTGTGACCCGTGAAGATCCGGGTTAGTATTGGTCTTCAGCAACCCATGCTTGTCGGGTGGTCAGGCTCGCTGACTTTGTTGATGCATGTCATCGTATCCCAATTGCGTAGATCGATGCTCATGATATCAATCACTGGACTGTCTAGGTACAGACACAATTATTTACAGACCGCCGTCATATAGCTGGAATATTGCTGAGTGTGACGTTAAACAACAAACAAACAAACAAACACTGTTATTGTACATGGAGTGACTGTAACAACACTGACAACAAAACCTCAACAAGAAACAAAAGCAAAACAACACGCCGTTAAGATCAGTAACACTGACCCAAAGTGAACTAAAAGCAATTGAATAGTAATATGCTCACAGGGATTCACTAAAACTTGAGGTCTTCGTGTTCACATTTGGTATAAGATATAAAATTCAACACAATTAAACAAAAATTCAATAAAAGTTAGATTAAGTATCTACACGAAAAAACACACCTACATTCCTAGCATACTAAATTTTGAACTATATCAAACTCTTTTCTTAAAGAAACCCCCACTTCTCGACAACGCCCCAATATGGTCGCTCTTCAATTGCATTCGGTAACTTGGGCTGGAATCCCGTTCTATTACGCGAAACACATTTTCCAAAAGCTCCGAGAAGTCTCGAGTTCCAGCGGCAGAAGTCTATGGATGGAAGCTGTTCGGTCTTCCTTGAAGAGTGATCTATGATGTGTATACTTGCTCTTTGTGTGAAGTCGTGTTGTCTGAGTTAGATACTTGAATGATAAGACGGTAAGATGTATGTTGTCACTTTCAGACACTATTGAAACCAGATGGCATCTCGGATACAACGAAAGGCGTGGAGCGCACAGTCATGTATTATCATGTCAGACATGGAGCGTGTTGTCAAGCAACGTCAGACATGAAGCATGTTGTCAAACAACGTCAGACATGAAGAATGTCGTCAAATAACGTCAGACAGGAAGCATGTTGTCAAACAACGTCAGGCATGGAGCGTGTTGTCAAACAATGACAGTCGTGGAATATGATGTCAAACAACGCCAGTCGTGGAATATGTTGTCAAACAACGTCAGACATGAAACATTTTGTCAAATAACGTCAGGCAAGGAGCGTGTTGTCAAACAATGACAGTCGTGGAATATGTTGTCAAACAACGTCAGTCGTGGAATATGATGTCAAACACCGTCATTCGTGCAGCATTTTGTCAAACAACGTCAGTCGTGGAATATGTTGTCAAGCAGCGTCAGACATGAAGTACAATGTCAAACAATGTTAGGAATGGAGCATGCTGGCATGGAAGATGGATGTTGTCAAAGTCAAACAGGAATAACGTCAAACAATGTCAGACATGAAACATAAGGTCAAACAATGTCAGATGTGTTGTTGTTATAGTTTGTGAATGTTGTTTAGGTCAAGGCGAATGGAACATGGAATGCTGGTTGATAGTGTTAGCGTCTACCCCAACGTCTGAGTATGATAGCACAGTGTTTGGTCACAATTTGGCCTTCGATGGTGGACACGTACTTGTATCTAAGACTAGAGATCATTCTCAACAGCCATTTGGTCGCTCCGATCTCAATTTTAGTCGTATTCTAACCTTGTCGGGGTCTTGCTAGAGATATTGGGGGAATATCACGGCTAGGAACATCAGAAATGACTTTACACCATGCAGGGAATCGAACCCGGGTTTTCAGCTTTAACCACTAGGCTACCCGACCACTCCCCTAGTGCGATGGATGGTTATCACCATGATGCTGATTTCGATGGTTTTCATGATTGTGTTTATAGTTATTGTTATTATGATGTCGGTAGTTATATCATATGCATGTGATAAATGCAGCCACTGTTATTCAGATGCACATAAACTGCCCCGCAAAAGAAAGTATACACTCACGTTTGATGGTGGCTCAAAATGAAACAAACAAGAAATGGTTATCCGATGGTGATGTGTTGGATGCAAGGGTATCTCTGTTGTGTTTTAGACCAACGTTTGCAGTGTTTCTGCGACCGTATACAGCCTGGTAATGTTTTGATGACTTTTGCAATATTTTGGTCAAATCCAATTTTCAGGTCTATACTTTCTTTTCCACGGTAGTTTCTGCTGATTGTTATTAGGATGAACACATTTATTATTTCGAAATGACGGTTGTGGTGATGATAATGACTTGTTCAGGGTGCAGGCCTTGTATATATTGTTCTTGCTTGTACGCCGAGACCTATGGGAACTAGTGCGATTGTTGTCTCTATGTAAACTACACCCTGTACAATCAACCACCTGTATAAACCGCAAAACCAGTGCCGAGTGAGCATACTGTTTATGTCTCTCCTCATTAGGCCGTATTCATCATCCCTCGGGAATGTGTTTAATGTTGTGTGGGTGGGAAAAACAACTGCGCTCTTCTCATCTCACAGAGAGTGATAAGGATGTCGGATGACGCAAAATAATAGTCCTGTTTGTAGAACTCCCCTACAGATCCTCAAACTGCACTTGTCAGTGAGTCATGCTGTAGGCATACAGTAAGAATGTTGATGTTGATGTTGACGATGATGGTGATGTGATGGCGATGTGATGTAAAGATATTCATGATAAGGCTTCTGCTGCTGCTACTGCTGCTGCTGCTGCTGCTGATGATGATGATGATGGTGGTGGGTCGAAACATAAACAAAATGATGGTAATAATGACGATGATGATTGTGGTGATGATGGTGGGGGTGGTGGTTGTGGCGATGATGATGATGATGATGATGATGATGGTGCTGCTGCTGATAATGGTGGTGCTGGTGATGATGATGATAATGGTGGTGGTGGGTCAAAACATAAACAAAATGATTGTAATAATGACGATGATGATTGTGGTGATGATGGTGGGGGTGGGGGTTGTGGTGGTGATGATGATGGTGCTGCTGCTGCTTATATTCATAATGGTAATAAATATGATGATAGTGGTGGCGGTTCAGCTGGTGTATGTAGTGAGGGAGTGAGTGAGTTGGGTGTAAATCCGCTGATGCCACGGCGTGTCAGCTTATTGCCGAAGACGTTTACTATTTAGGACTAGAACGATTGTGGATCACAACATGACAAAG
Organism: Haliotis cracherodii; assembly: GCF_022045235.1. Lineage (NCBI taxonomy): Eukaryota > Metazoa > Mollusca > Gastropoda > Lepetellida > Haliotidae > Haliotis > Haliotis cracherodii. The sequence goes on along the minus strand of NW_027266319.1, from coordinate 50,198,760 downwards.
GGTTCACCTTTATACGAATTGTGCAGATCGATGATCATGATGTCAAACACTGGACTGTCTGGTCCAAACTCTTTATTTACAGACAGCCACCATACAGCTAGAACATTGCTCAGCGCGGCGTTAAACAACAACAAAAAACAATATGACGTTGTTGTTAGATTTCACACAGCAAGCTTGTCAATGTTTTTTCTAAGAGTTGGAACAAAGATAAGGATTTATAGACACGAATTACTCTCGTTATTCAAACCAAAATATATATATATATATATATATCGACACAGTTAAATGTCTCAATGTTTTAACGAACATCAGTGATATGACGCAATTTTCACACGCAACACATTCCAGACTGAATTGTAGTACAGACTGTCCTTTGGTTCTATAGTCCTCGATTTCCTTGACAGTGGAAACCATGATCGTCACACATAACGGTATAATGTGACAGCAACTTCATGATTAACACGGAAAACACGGGATTCCTATCTGTTATATGTCCTTGTCCATTTCCCTGTCGTTCAAACCCCTTGGATAAGCCTTCTTTCTTTCCCGCACGCAAAATTGAGTAAACGACTTGTAATAATTATTTTTTATCTTTTCAGGTACATATAGCAATGACGTCATAGCTGAGTGGGACAGTGAGCGTGTGGACCCTGACGGCCACTTAGACTTTAGAATGCAGATGTCACTTCGTGACACATCAGTCAGTTGACTGCAATCAACACCATGCTGACATGTCGTCGTGTATATTTCATTACTGTATGTCATCGACGAGATCCGTGAGTCAGCTTGGGTTTCCGTGTATGACTTAGTGAGTGTGGTTTAAAGCTGCAGTGTTCCATTTACATCCCGGCGTGTCAGCATGATGCAGGTCTCAGACGTTTACCACTTTGGTGAAACCCACGAGCACCATCTTCCCGAAGCAAGAGAGTTAACTGACTTTAAAACTCCAGTTTCCACCATTGCCGAACTAGGCTGGAATTACTGGGCTCGATCGTAGCGCCACCAGTGGCTATTACCAGTTATGTCCCTTCTAAGCCTCTTCTCAACTGACTATAAAAGTCCAGTTTCCACCCTTGCCGAACTAGGCTGGGATTATGGAGTTACATTTTGGCTGGACTAACGAGTCTATGCATAGTCCAATCAAAATCGCGCACCGAAATCGAAATCCGGTTCGTAAACTGTCATGCAGAGTTCGGTCGATTGCATGATTCGCAAAGCATGTGCATTGCCAACCGGTTGTCAACAGATATTTTCCAAATCTTTTCATGTTTTTAATCAAGGTGCTCACGTGATTAAATTGACATGAGTATATAAAAACAAAACAAAAAAACAGTCATGCGTGAAGCTCATTTGTGTGTCCCCAGCTGTGATATTGCTGAGATATGTTAAAAGCGGTGTAAAACAATACTCACTCACTCTGTTTACAACCGAGTCTAGTAAAAGACAAACCAGTGATTGATATTGATTATAACTGCGCCGCCTCTTACAACGAACAATGGAGTGATTGGGACAAAAAGTGAAACAAATTTAGGAGATACTTGGGTTGTTTCAAGTTTTACGACAAAAAAAAGTTGTTGTTTTTAAAATGTGCGTGCATGTGGGAGACGAGGTATAAGGATCGTCCTAAAAAGGTTTTTTTCCGCTGAAGAGAATGTAAGTGTGGAAATGGTTGCGCGGTTGAGTGGTTGCTAGTCTCTTCTACCGATCCTGAATATGTATCCGAAATATCTTAAATCTCCCAAGCAAGCCTACAACACTTGCAAGTCTAGATTTCTTCGGTTTCAGGCCTGAATAGATGACATTCCATGGCTCCTTTATATTATAAATTAAAAGACAATTTAACCACAAATATCTGAAGAAATATTTCCTTTTGACAGACTTAATGTAAGTCTATGTGCTTACGAGCATATGTGCTGTATCAACTTAGATCTTGTAACCATATAAGCCTGTTGTACTCGGCAAACCCCAACCTCAAAAATAGCATCTCTCCATTTGATTAGGCGCCGTGGCCTTAAATTGATAAAACGTGTTTTCTACCTACGTCCAAGGCTAGCAGTTGAGGTGGGATTTAATCTATTTTAATTTTTTTATCCATAATTTGTGGATATTGGCATGATACGGAGTCTAAGATTACTTAGGAAACTGAAATATACAAACGGTTAAACAAACGGTAAAAACGTTATAAGAATAATGGGTGGGATGGGGGCGATATATATATAGAGAGAGAGATAGAGAGCGAGGGAGAGAGAGAGAGGGGGGGGGGGGGAGAAAGCGGGAGCGAGAGATAGAGATAGAGAGATATAGAGATAGAGATAAGAAGCGAGGGAGAGAGGAAGAAAGCAGGCGAGAGATAGAGATAGAGAGATATAGAGAGAGATAGAGAGCGAGGGAGAGAAAATGAAGAGAGAGAGGGGGGGAGAGGAAGAGAGCGGGAGCGATATATATACATATATATATACATAGAGAGAGGGGTGGGGAGGGATGGAGAACGGATGGGAGGGGGTCAGTATTTGTTGTTGTTGTTTTCAATAATTGTTTTTTTCCAAAGTACTGGGATTATGTTTTTGCAATTAAAATAATATCATCATACAAAACAATTATGCTGATTATGTCATGACAATAGTTCTGATTGTATGAGTAAATATCACATGTGTATATCTATAAATGTTTGTCAACCGTAAGCTTTGGTGTGAATCATCATGACGTCACGTATGTGCACCTGTTGCAAGCTTCAGATACTTATACATGTGACCCGTGAACATCCGGGTTAGAATTGGTCTTCACCAACCGATGCTTGTCGCACAAGTGGCGACTAACGGGATCGGGTGGTCAGGCTCGCAGACTTGGTCGATGCATGTCATCGTATCCTAATTTTCAGATCACTGGTGTCAAGATGTCAATCACTGGATTGTCTGGTCCAGAGTCGATTATTTACAGACCGCCGTCATATAGCTGGAATATTGCTGAGTGCGGCGTTAAACAACAAACAAACAAACATACAAACATATACACGTGCACGGCGCTTTTTATGGGTCTAGACCAGCCGTGGAGCACTTACACGATAGTTAAAACAGTTAACGTTTGTAAGTTTTCCAACCGATGAAATCAACTATTTAGGGTTGACAATTCCAGTCAATGATTAGACGCTGTAATCGTAATATTATTATTCTGAAAATCGATAATAAAACGAAATGAAATGCAAGCATTTCCATTGCTAGTTGTGTGCTTCTGTCGGTGTTGCTCCAAGACGTCTATTGTGCTATGTGTTGATAATGTTTCTACAATTAATAATTTGCGTGTTTTTCTTTCTGAACATCAAGCTGACAATGTCAATATTTTCACAGTTACGTTTTAGGATGTGAGTAGTTTTTAGTTTTTAATACGACATTAAAAAGAACAGATCTATTGAATCGGTGATTGTGAACCTAAGGCTAAATACTCCACTGACTGTATAGCCTAATGTAGACTAACATCTAGTCTCTGAAATGAACACATTTTACAGAAAAAAACAGTTGTTAAATTATAGTTATGAAATATAATGAAAAGGAGGCCAGAGACTTTCTTCATTGTCAGATATAGACTTGCCAAACATTATAGACTTGCAGGGGCTGTATTGGATATATTTGTTTCAGGGTCTGTATGACAGACAAGGCCTAATGCTTAACGTACGAATCTCGAAATGCAAGACAATTTCGAGCTTCACAAATGCCTGTTTCTGAACTCATGCATCTTCATCTCCTCTGACATCAGCAGCCCTTTCACCGTCGCCAAGTAGACACATCACATGATATGATAATGAAGTTTGATTGGTCAAATCTTCCAACACAAAATCCATACGTAAATATCTCTTTTCTCGTAAATCAAGATAATGAAACTGATGAAATATTAGATGAAACAAGAAATAGTTTTAACTCTCTTAACGCATAAATTAAACATTTTGACACACAGATAATCAACCATTTTCATCGATAAGACATTCTCCTGAAATATTAAACTGAACACCCTCACTCATTGCCCTGAGCACACAGCGGGTCAGTAAGACGTGTTTATATACACGCATATGGTGATACAGACTTGCAATGTACTCCGTGACCCGCATGTACTTGACATGTATATTTCAGTGTAAACTGACAAGTAACCTACAGCAAGACAGCTGTCTGTCAGCAGGGCCGGCCAGCCTGGCACCGGTGCTTAGGAGAAAATTACTAGGGCACCAACACCCATTGCATCTTGTCTACGAATGTTTCTGACATGTCTGATATGCGATTCCGTGAAGCTTTGTTAACCCGGAAACCTTGTTAAACCGGAAATACGATATTTGTAGTGACCATTATTTGGACGTACAGTGGATACAGCGGTTAAACAGAAAACGTTTAATGATGATGACGACGACGACGACGACGATGTTGATGATGATGATAAGAAATATTAGTTTAAACGATGGACATATGTAAAGGGCCGAATCAACCCGCTGAATCATTCTCAACCCCAAGCTTTCTTATCGAACACGTTTACCCATCTACCTACTCTCCGCAACAAACGTTGCTGAACTGCGACTGATTTGTGCATTCTGATTTTGTATTTCAGACCAGTGCGCTATAGATTTACTACAAACAACAATCATGGCCTAATACGTAGTCTAATAACGTTTTGTTTGAGTCGAACGTCGGATTACTCGACGTATATTCGAAGATGTTCAGGACTTCGAGGTTTCATTGTATAGTATGTAGTTTGCTACATCGATGCTCGCATTATGTTCGGTCAAACCGCCTCCGTGGTCTAGAGGTAGAGCGTCCGCCCGGAGAGCGGAAGGTCCGGGGTTCGATCCCCGGCCGCGTCATACCTAAAGACGTTCAAAGATGGTACTTGTTGTTACCCTGTCTGGTGCTCGGCATTAAGGGGCTGAAACAAGGACTGGTCGACTCTGTATGCTGTGTCTGAGTAGGGTATTCATGTTAAACTGCGGCATGGTATCTCAGTGTGCTTGCACTATAAATCAGCATCAGTTCGGACACACACACACGTGCATGCACGTCGCTACATAAGTGCAATAATCTTGGACGCGACGTTACACCCAATTTCACCTCTCGATGTTTGGTCAACAGTATCATATGAGTGTGAGTGAGTGAGTTGGGTTTAACGCCGCTTTACGCCACAGTATTCCAGTTATATCACGGCGTGTCAGCTTAATGTGGGAGGAAAGCCCGAAGTGATGCAGGTCTCAGGCGTTTACCACTTCGGTGAAACCCACGAGAAGGGGTATGGCGCTGACAAACCTAGAAACATAATCGGGCGAACCGGGGTTCGAACCCACAATCATAGGTTTCTGGCTTGCCCAAGGGACGCAACTCTGCACAGCGAATCGCGGCGCCTTAGACGACTGGGCCACTCGTGCCCCCTCAGTATCATATGAAGAGAAGGGGCAAATTTCAGTTTTGAAAGCTTAATATAACTTTATAATTTACTTCCATGTGCATTGGTTAGTACAGGGACAGACCCAGCTTCGGGCATACGGTGGCCACCCTGTCTATGAACAAGATTGCTGACGCACCACAGATAAGAGCAAGTGCAAGTATCGTGATACATATCGGATCGTGAGCAATGTATCGTGATACGTATCGGATCGCGCAGTTGGCGTATCGTCCCAGCCCTATTGATTACTAGTATACCGAGGAACCTTTAAATAAGTTCGTTATGTGCGACCTTCTCTATTTACGTACTCCAGACATACCACTTCAGGGGACACAAATTAATCCATTGTGAGAATCGAACATGAATCTTCGGCATGTTGAGCCAACACTTTTACCACTGGCCTATCCAACGCCTTCTCTGCAATTCAAATAAGCGCAGCTTGGTGGCGGTCGTACACAGCTATTCAAACGTTCTGTAAATTTTATACCGATTTTCTGGGATAAAGACTTTCAACGTATCACAAGACATCCGTTTAACCGAATTCGTTACATCCGGTTTGAACTTAAAAACTGCAGAGACAATGAGGTGCTGGTATTTGCCCAAAAAATATAACAAAAACGTTCCCCATTATTTCGACGTTTTACGCGCGCGCAGAGCCTACTCGCATTCCTAACGTTATTTTAACACTTACACAACACTTCCATTTGGGCCTGGTCCAAGTGAAATGGCTACAAGATGATCAAATCAATGACGACACAGTCGGTGCTTCTATGCTTATATTCACTTCACGAATATTTATTTCCTTTGCTTATAAAATCTAAATTTAAATTAGAGTTTGGCCATACATCTACAGGGGGGAATGTTCGTAAAAGAACAGTTCCAGAGATTCGTTAAGGTCATCGAGGGCATCGAGGTTTTCTATCACAACACACATTGTAGCTCACCTGGCTATGATACGTCGTGGCAAGTCCTGTGTGCGTTATGGGACTTTAATCGTATTACGTTTTCGCTTTTGTGAAACCACTGCAGCTATTAAGCGGCTGAAACATGCAACGGTTATCCCAACTTCGATTTCTCTTAAATTTATACATCTTTTCCCAGTCCATATCGCATTTTGGAACCACGGCGGCCATATTGCAAAATATTATTTTGGTCATAGGTTTTAAATTTCGCAGTACATTAGAAAACACAAGAATATGTTTTTGTCAATTTCTTTCAGACTACATGTACCTCCTTCTCTGATCCACGTGGCGATTCTGGGATCTGCCCGGCGTAAAACAACACTCACTCAGATTATCAGTTAGAGTTAGGCAGACTGCAGAGCGCACACCTCGTAATCTGAAACAGGAAAATGTCGCGTTTGAATTTTTGTATACTCTTACTAATTATCACTGACCTGACAGGAATGGTAAGAACGACTCTGGGAGATACTGGCTAATAATAATTATAGTGTATTTATACATCGCTGATTCATTCCTAGCATATTTTCTAATTATACATCGCCTGTCGGTTTAGCTTCCGACGAGCATAGTGATGTCCTGTTGTATCAAATATACGGTAATATGATTTCTGAGATATCGCTATGTTCGATAGGCGCAATAGTTTTATCTAACATAGTGTTGATAATCGTAGATCATCATCATCATCATCATCATCATCATTATCTCCATTGTCTTTCACATCTCCATCGTCATCATTTTTTCACGTTCATATTGCCATCATGTTATTGCCATTATCTATTTCGAATCATCATCATCATCACCATCATTACCATCGTCATCATCATTATTACCATCATGTTTATTGATTCGAAAATCTTTATTTTCATCGTCATCATCATCATCATCATCATCATAAACATCATAAACATCATCATCATTGCTGTGTCCATCCTCACTATTACCACAACGCCCCCGAGCCATAAGTTGAACAACCAAGTACATGCCATCAGTTCGTGCCATCCCATGTGTAAGAACGTGTCATCCCATGTGTAAGAACGTGTCACAGAATAATACTTCAGTTGCAAGTAGGTGCAGTAACGGGCAGACTGTATTACGTACAGCAGACACAACTACAGAAGACACTACTCAATAACAGCCTGCCCAAGGCACGTCACAGTTGATACATACCTCCCAATTCATCTTAATTTGACCGGCCCCGGAATGTCTCTGTCGTCTCGTCCTCGTGTATAGCAGAATTTAACGAGAACATGTCAGCACGCAGTCGGAATGGACCTGTTTGGCTATTGTATATGAAACAATGACATTCACTTTGATGGTATGAAAAAATGAAACGTTGACGTGTGAGTTAGATATTAGGAAGGGCTTTAATAACCTGGACAGTGGATGAACCGGTACTTGGTCACAGGAACGTTGTTTTCTGTTAGGATTAATTCGTTCTAAATGATTAAATTACGCAGGTTGTGAGGTCAGGCGGCGACTTCCCCATACGTTTCCACATACTTCCACACATTTCCACATACTTCCACATATTTTTACACGTTTGCACATGCTTTCACACATTTCAAAATACTTCCACACATTTCAACATACTTCCACACATTTCCACATAAATGTTCACATACTTCCATACATTTCCACATACTTCCACATATTTTTACACGTTTGACATGCTTTCACACATTTCAACATACTTCCACAAATTTCAACATACTTCCACACATTTCAACATACATTTTCACATACTTACACACATTCTTACACGTTTCCACATGCATCTATGCATTTCCACATGCTTCAACAATGTTCCACACCTTTTCTACACATTACGGCTGTTTACTGAGTCAACCTATACTTCAGACAGGAAAACAATGTTACAGAATATTAGTGTTTCACGTCTGTTTCTAGAACATGTTTGGTTTTGGTGTCATGGTAGCAGAGGTGGAATTGTGTTCGAGTCTTGGGTAACAGGATGTCGTTTTGTTTGGATCTATTAGACCAAAGGATGGTTACATGCCATTGACATCCCGTGAGCACCCGGATTCTCCATCAGTAGCAGCATCAGTCGCTCCCCGCCAGAGTAGTACCAGGAACTGGTTCGTGAAGATCTGGGGTAGAATAGGTCTTGCCGTAAAAGGCGACTGTGCTTGTCGAAAGAGGCGACTAACGGGGTCGGGCGGTCAGGCTCGCCGACTTGGTTGATGCACGTTATCGTATCCCAATTGCGCGGATCGATGCTCATGATATCAATCACTGGATTGTCTGCTCCAGACTTTATTTACAGGCCGAGGTCATACAGCTGAATATTGCTGAGTGCGGCGTTAAACAACAAACAAACAAAGTCGAGGTTATCAGTGTGTCTGAATAGAGGCCGGAAGGGAAGGTGTATGCTTTGATAGCATTTGTTTCATTGATTTGTTAGATCAATGTTGGCTGCAAGGCCACTAATTAAACGCTTATTTGTACTTGGATATCCCGCTCAAACCTGAATTTACCACCAGTAGTCTTCCTGGTAGCTGCGGACCTGGACCCTCTTGCACAAAGCGATCTTAGCGTTAAGACTATCGTAAGCTTATGTTAAAGTATGGGAGTTACGATCACCTTAGCGCTAAGATCGCTTTGTGCAAGTGGGCCCTGTACCCCTTGCAGTGTCGTTACACGGAACATGGGCAGTTTCCTTCAGTTTGGTTTTGTTAATGAGTTGTTCCATCGAACATATTTGACGAAATATGCTGTCTCCCTTGAGAATGATGCAAACTGCACTGTTTCCCTCGGCACTGTTAACGACATACAAATATTTATCATATAAAGGGTAGGTTTCTAGGCAGGATAAAGCTAACGGATAAAAACGATATACGTTTGGGTCATATGCGGATAGAGATGCAAATATCAAAGGTCAACTAGGGACTACTTTCACTGTTCATAAACAAACATGGCGTCGCCCTCGTCATTCGGCGATCGAGTCAGAATTAACCATCGGGAATGTGGATAAACTACAGGGATAATTGCTATCATTTTCAAAAGAACTGTCTATTATACTAAAAATCCGTGTCTAACCGCTAAGGAATTTTATAAGTTTGGGCAACTTTGGAGATATAAATTTCGAAACAATTTTGCGAGGGCACGAGGCCTAGCCAAGCGGGATCAGTAGCCATATCTGTGCTTGTAGGCCTCTGCGGCTTGAAATTTTCTTCACAAATTAAAATAGTTGGATTTGGCCGAAATATGTTTGAATTGTTACCTTGTTTCGTTTTGTCGCTGCGTGTACATCTGACCACACTTCTGAACGTTATGACAGGACCAACCGACTGTCAACAACGTCTGACCGTGGCCGTGGCGTCTCATAGACTAGGGTTAGAGTAGCTTCCCTTTGACAAAGGGCGGTTACTCTAGTGGACAGTCCGATGGATTGCCACGAAAGGCAATTAAAAACAATTGTTGTTTTGCGTATATGTTGCTTCGCCACTGTATAAGAAACAGATTTCAGTTGGAACTATATTGGCTACTGTCACTGTCCGACTGACACATCACTTACCCTGTGACGTAATAAATATTAATGCGCGCATTCCAGGAAAACTCGCAATGTTTCGGTAATGTTTGTGAGAGAGGGAAAGCGATTTTGAAGCACAGAATTAAAGAATGACATTATGTGATAAAGAGGTTATCATGCTTGTGTGTTTGGGGGTGGTAAATATCCTGCATTAGGAATAAACATTGTATTTAGCGAGCTAAATACATAGTGTTTATTCCTAATACAGGATATTTACCATCCCCAAACACACTCGCGTGATAACTTTATATATGTACCATGTAGCGTGCAACTGGTTCATATGTAATTTTCCACAGAATAATAAACATTTCTTCAAAATAATTGTATTTTTTTTCTTTTCAAAAGACCCTTTTTTACTCTACTGTTTTCATAGATTCAAGGAAACATTACTTGGTTTAGCTTGAACTGAACCTACCTAGGCTTTTAGTAAAAAATAATTATAAAACTATATAAATTCCAGTCATGGCGCAGGGCTATATTTCCATTTACATAGCGAGTGGCACTGAACAATAGCTGCAAAGTGTTGTGCTCTGTGTTTCCTGTGTTGTGCTGTGACTGTTGGCAACAGCTGCGTTGTGCTGTTGTGTGTGTTGTCCTGTGGTGTGTTGTGACTGTTGGCAACAGCTGCGTTGTGCTGTTGTGTGTGTTCTTCTGTGGTGTGGTGTGACTGTTGCCAACAGTTGCGTTGTGCTGTTGTGTGTGTTGTCCTGCGATGTGTTGTGCTGTGGCTGTTGGCAACAGCTGCGTTGTACCGTTGTTTGTGTTGTCCTGTGCTGTTTCATCCTCGGATGAACTCACACCGCCTCACACCATATCTGTGTCGTATAAAAAAAACATCTGTTTCCGTCAAAAAGAAACTGCAGCATTGAAGAATTCACTTTCACTCCACCAACTGCATTAAGATATGGCATAATAAATGCAACTGATTTCCTGTCGCCTTGACTGATAAAAAATAAATCTTCCTCAAAATAGCACCAGTAACAGGCAACTGTATCTGTAAAGTGGTATATTCATCCGTTGTCTAAATCGTAAACACCGATAATAGTTGGAGCGTTATGGGGTAGTTGATTACCTTCTAACCATAAGGGGGGCTGAATGCAGCTATTACCTTCAGTAAGTGGTGATTACGAGACTAGCGGTGGCTGGTATCATGGCTCCACGTAGAACGCTGATTCCGACACTCGTACGCTTCTGTAGTGTGGTTGGAAACTTCAAAATGTGGTCCCAGGCAAACATTATTTACAATTTGGAATAAGCATTGTCCGTAGCACAAGGGAACAAGTGTCGAATATAATCATGTCACTGTACTTGATCTAGTCCTGGGTGAGTGAGTGAGTGAGGGGAGGACGGAGTGGGGGAGGTACAGAGAACTCGTGGTGGCTGAGACTGTGAGTGTTTGAGTGAACAAGTGAGTGAGTGATTATTCACAGTATTACAGTTATATCACGGCGTGTCAGCTTTATGTGGAAGGAAAGCCCGAACTGGTGCAGGTCTCAGACGTTTACCACTTCGGTGAAACCCATATGGTCCTGACAAACTTAGAAACATATTCGGGGCGAACTGGGATTCGAACCCACAATCACAGGTTTCTGGCATGCCCAAGGGACACAACTCTGCGCAATCGCGGTGCCTTAGACGACTGGGCCACCCGTGCCCCCTTGAGTGAACAAGTGGGGGAGTAGATAAGTATGAAAGGGAGTGAGTCAGTTGGGTTTATCCTAGTCTGTCTTACAGACCCTGATACAAATATATATCAAATACAGTCCATGCAAGTCTATAATGTTTGGCAAGACTAGACTACTGCAGTATCTGAAAATGAAGAGAGTCACTGGGCTCCCTTTTAATATATTTTTATTGAGATAATTTAACAACTTTTTTTCTGTACGATATGTTCATTTCTGAGAATAGATGTTAGTCTAGGATTGTGAAAAAGCTGTATTTGCTTCAATAAGTGAGTGAGTGAAGTTATACGCTGCTTTTAGCAATATTCCAGCAATATCACACATTGAACCCATGTCGGGAATCGAACCCGGGGCTTCGGCGTGATGAGCGAACGCTTTAACCACTAAGCTACCAGACCGCCCTGTTTCAAAAAGGGCTATAGCATTACAATAAGGGCTGGGAGGAAATGGGAAAATATGGTTCAAGGACTGTGAGACAGACTACACTACCATATTGACCTTTTTCACACTTCGCTACCTCCGGTTTGAAAGCGAGGCTTGGAGAGCAGAAGGTGAAGGCTGGATAGGACATGAAACACATGGAGACACGCAATAGGGACAAACTGTGACAATTTAACCATCCCGGTACATTTATCGTTAGTATTGAACATTATTCTTATTCTTATCATTGACAAACTATTTATTCTACTGTTATCTGGTCTCCTTACCGATATAAATTTGAGTCTGACCGTTCTGTTGTGATTTCAATTTAAAATATCCATGGCCACCTGGTAACTCCCAGTGCAGTTTATGGTAGCTGAACAGACTTAATATAAATGCTACTGAGATCTTGTAAAGAATAATTCATTGTTTACACACCTTTAAGCCAAACTATTTATTGTTAGTTTAAATAACTTTGCGGATTCGACTTTGTCGAAATATTGACCTTTTGACCATATCTAGATATATGTCAGAAACTAACTAAATTGATATGTTGATATAATGTATCAAATTGTAACCTACTGAGAATTTACAATCGTAACAAATCAGAATTTTTCATCAGTTGCGTATTTGATGTAAATTGTAATGGACTCAAATGCATTCCAATTAATATTAGACTTCTAGATCTACTTGTGCTGTTGTGATTGTGAAAAGTTGTTATTTTGATTGTCAATATTGACAGATTAGATAGCATGAGGTGTAATATTTCAAATGAATTATTACATAAAGGGTGTGTCAATATTTGAAGTAAAGTAAAGTTTGATCTGCAATTTTGTAAACAATATTTCTACCAAAATGATATTTACTTTACTGTACCAAATTAATCATCTCATGAAATGAACAAAACCCCAACTAATTATTGTTCAGTAAATGTTCAATCTACATGTGATCTTTATATAATTTACAGAAACAGATAACTCTTTAACAGTCTGTATTCAAATATTTCAAATGCATAAATTGATATTGACATTACTATAAACTTAAAGTATAAACAGAATTATTTTGAATTCCCATGCGTATTGCAATCATAACTCATTTATTCCCTTTGTTTAATTGTGAAACCCATCTGGTTTTATGTCCACAAACATGTTTTGAAACTTTTCAAACAGAATAATTTCTTTTGTGCAAGCAATTGCCATGTATTATTGATTATTAATCATGTCAATTTATATGTAAGAATATAGTTGTGCTTACTGTGTCATTTTGGCATAATATTAATATATATTCTTATGATGTAATAGTTTACTATTGTTAACAGTCTTTAGAACTTTAGTTTTTTTCAATCAAGTCAAGTGGTGTGATAATTTCTATAATTTTTATAATTCAATCAAAACGAGAAATATAAAAAAATATAAATACATGGAAGAAATTTGTTTTCCTTGTCAAATAACGATGATACATGTAGCATGAATTTATCTCATCTTGTGATCTGATAAAGTTAATATTTTCAAGTCAAGATATCAACTTTAGTAAACCACAAGAAGAGATAAACATTTCATTTGACAAAAAAGATTCAAGTCTTATATTTTCTTTGTGATCTTCATGACCTTACTAAGAAAACCATAGTGTCAATGAGGCAGAATGACTGTAGGTGTGACAAAATGTGATATTTCACCTGATTTTAATAAAACTCTTATTTATTTCAGTCTAGCGAAAGTATGTTTTCAGCATGGTCAGACTAAACAAAGTACTTCATGATTAAATACATACCGGTAATACAAATATTAAAACAAGAGTAAATTTCTGCGTGACATTGATATAAAGAGCTGTAGTCATTAAATTGATGCATCTGTTGTGTTTACTGTTTACACAGAATATACTGTTTGAGTTTTAGACATATCAGATGAATTGATGCCTTCAAGATTGTTCTAAAGTAGCATGTAATGTTACACACTGTGATTAATTTTCCTTAAATTACTCCATTTCGGAAGAATGTTGTTTTCTAAATAAGCAATATTTTGAGAGAAGGTGAATATGCATTGTTTATAAAACAAATTATGGAAGTAGAAATATTATTACAATTTTATTGAATTATTCATTTCAGGCTTTGAGTCCAGCAAGTCAACACAATAAAGTACTAGTATCCGGTGATGGATGTCTGGAGGAGCTTTCTGCTGACAGTAACACACTGGTTACCATGTGCGTCCTGTCAAAGGACGAGGAACTGAAAAGCCATATTCATTCAATCAACAAATGTGCTTCCTGTCACATTTCATTTAAATAGGACGAGGAAGTGAAAAGCCTTATACAGTCACAAAACAAAATGGCCAATATTTATCAGACACTAAAAAAATACATTGTACCATTTGTTTACAAGCAAGACAATTATTTTCTCCTGGAATTATATTAGGTGCCTTTGACCTACAAAGACACCCGGTCCATGTTAAGTTTTGTAAACTTATATTGTGAGCAGTAAAGACATGAAAATTTCGGTTTGTTTTTCTTTATTAAGTATGAGAAATCCAGATTGTTCCATCAACATAATTTGTACCGATACATATGTTTTATCTTGGCTTGATTTCCAATTGAAGTTGATTCCTTTTCATCTTTTGTTATTTTATCTGTACTCATATCTGATCAAGACATTTTCAAACTATTCAGGATAAATGTATAAGTAGCTTCCTTTGGATATACAAGTACCTATCATCATACAGGATTAGGTCAGGGTGTTCAAGTAGTTGGTGTTTGTATCAATTCATGCATTATTTATACTTATCAATTTTAAGTTTCTTTTTAACTTATTTTAAACAGTTCACACATTATTACTTTTGTCGTGCGCGGTGCAATCTCAATCGGTAATAATCGGTTAGCTAAGTGATGTTTGAAGAACAAGTAAAGTATCATCTGTCATTGTAAACACTGGATAGAGTTATCAACCCTTCTGACTATTTATTTTGACACACGAGTTATTTTGTAAACTAATTTCATTTACATCGTAATATGTTTAGATGAAAATCATAGCAGAAAAAGTGTTTTTGTCAACTGGACTCATGGCAAAACGACAGTGCGTTGTGCAGCAAACACCACTGTGAAACGTGAAATAAACATGATCGACGATTTCGAGTTTGCCAAGCCACGCATTGACTGAGCAAATTTGCAAAAGTACACTGACGTGTTACATGTTATGCTGTTCATTTACGATACACAACTTCTGTCATTGAATGTCCTGTCACATTGTACCTATATGCCGACGAGGTTATGATAAAACAATCTATTTCTGAAATACGTATCTCGAGATGCACCTTTTGATTCACTTCCGGGACCCTGACAGCAAAATGCTAATTCCAGTGTATTACAGGCATATTTAAGTTGGACCTCAGGATTAAATGTGAAATATATTCTGTATTCATACAGAGGATACCATTTTTGTTTGTTTGAAATGTCCATCAGTGAAATGCACAACATGCTGTCTGTTACCTATCAGCTGATGCGACTCATACTGCATGGAGCTATGCTCTCCAAGCCTCGTTTTCGATCCAAGATGGCGAAAGTGTGAAAAAGGTCAATACTTGACATATAAGCAATGCGATAAACATATTTCGACTCACAGTCAACAAGGGGAGACCACTCAGGTAAAGTTACCCCTTCGTCACCACTCGCCCCTTTCCGTCACCTTCAAGAAGGCTATTCGGCTTGTCCCGGAATAACACGAGTTGGTCACGAATGAAGTTACCCATGTGGTACCACTGAAGCCTCACGCCCCGCTTGATATCAGAGGGTGTTAGACATGAAATAAACAATAGCACCTTATCGCTCCAACCAAGCTATTTACAGATTTTATAGTAATGTATACTGAGCTGATGTAGACAATGCTCAGTAAAATGGCCGACATATGTCCGTGAGGAATGGGATCATATCGCGTTGGAAGGGCGGACACCATTGTCTTGTCGTGAATGATAACAATGGGGGAATATCATAACCAAGACGGTAGTCAGTGCAGACAACGTGCGGCCAGCATCTTGGAGATGTATTTAGATACTGTAAGTGAGGTAGAGGCTAGACTTGTCCAAGTCTCTAAGGCAATAATTATTAATTTATATCATAATTTCTAGATTATATAATTTATAAGAACAAGTTGTCCATGTAAAAGACCGTCGTCCTTAGACCGCTTGACTTGCCTATTATAAGGGTAGAATTACTATATATCCGTGGACATATCATTCAGTACAGCCTTGGAGCAAGGCTAGGTAGTGGCCGCTAGACTGTGGTTTTAAACCAGAACCTGATCCAGGGTTTGAAAAGGAAGAATGAACTCTACCAAAGTGTACCAAATATGATCTGATAAATCAATGAAACAGATTCTATAAAAGCATACACCTTTCCTTCCTGCCTTTTCATATCTACACAGTCACACTGACATCCTGCTACTTTGGGTTTTTTTTTGTTTAACGCCGCTCTCACGATTATCCCTGCTATATGACTGGGATACGATGACATGCATCAACGAAGTCAGCGAGCTTGACTGCCTGATCCTGTTACGCCTCTTGCGATAAGCATGAGTTGTCCAATTCTAATCCGGATCTTCACGGGTGAGTCATGAAGTGACTGACACAGGTTGATACACAAGCTTCCTGAATACAGCAGATCTGCGCCCGCATCCTAAACTCTACTACCCACCCAAACTCCTACCTCATCCTGGGTTTGCCAATGAAGAGTTAAAGGTTACCCTCTCCATACATATCCGGGATGGATCATCTTCAGTTTGGTCCCAATAACCATCATGTAAGATGTATCGTTTCAGTGGCTGATGCAGGAATTTAAAAAGGGTCTGGTTGGAATAGGGGATGGGTTGTTGGGTAGAACAATACATAAATGTGCACAAACCTGCAGAGTGTTGTTTTACGCCGCATTTAGCATAATTCCAGTTAGGACAAGGTGAGGCCCAATCTCATTAATATCATATCTAAGTTCTCGCTACCGCTAAACAAAGATCTGAAGACATCTCATTTGGGCATTCGTCACCCCTCGCCCCTTTCCGTCACCTGCAAGAAGACTCGTCCCCCTATCGACGAATGTTATGTGCGAAAATACGACAAACCAATCAGGATGCGCGTATGATTTCAAGTTCTTCGTCAAAGAATCCCATAGAAATAATTTTTAATTTTACATATGTCTTGCATCACAAATGTACCCAAGACACAGTTAAATATGTTCAATCATACTGTATAATTCCGCACGCCCCGATGTGCTTTAAGTTGCATCTGAAATATATAATATAATATATGGGGAAAATGTGTGAACCATTACGCAACGAGTTCACAATTGTTTTAGGTATGCCCGTTTGCGCTAAGACGGAACCCGGTCGCATAAATGGCCACGAGAGGGCCACGAGTCGCTATTCGGCTTGTCCCGGAATAACATGAGTTGGTCACGAATGCCCATTAGGGGTCACGTCAGAACGACCTTTCATCCGACCAATCAGTGCGTCGCTTACCAGATTATGAAAGTGACAGTCGGAGTGTGGTTTCTAATCATGCAATCTCGAAAACTATAACATGGGGTATTCCGAACGATAGTTACGGGTTTAACGACTGCATTCTAACAGCCATTCGCCATTCCAGAATGTTTTTTTGTTCAGGTTTCAAATTTGTAATCGAGAATTTGTCAAAATATGTTTCGAAGCGTAGTCGCCAATTTGAAATAGTGCCGTAAAGCACGAGAAAGCTGCCTTCTGATTGATCATTCCATTGGTCGGTCAAAGTTCGTGCAAGGTCGGTCTGACTTGTCCCGTAATGGAATGTCCTCAGATTTTAATGAGATTGGGTGAGGCGGCACACAGAATGGAGTTCGCCGGTTGACACTAAGTGAGTGAGCATGGTTTTAGCAAACCTCCAGTAGTATGACGGTAGGGGGCACCAAGAAATGGTTTCCAACAATGTTCCAAAGCATGGATTTTAACCCAGTTTTTCAGTATGGCGAACGGAAGCTTGAACCACAAGACCAATTTATCACCCATATACGTTCAGATTTATCCTTAATTAAGCGGTTCAAGGTGCTGTACTTGAACGGAATTTCGTCTCTTAGAGGCCAGGACTCGATAGTCGAGGGGTTCGAATCCCACATTGGCTCAAAAAAAATTCCTTAGTCTGTAAGCGCCATATGCTTGTTCCTAGGTTTCGTCATTGCTGAATGTCTTCGCACTGGTTGTATTATGACTAGGATCCTGTTCAAGACCCGAACTCACTCACTCGGCGGCGGGGTAGCCTGGTGGTTAAAGCGTTCGCTCGTTACGTCGAAGACCTGGGTTGGATTCCCCTCATGGTACAATGTGTGAAGCCTGTTTCTGGTGTCCTCACAATATTGGTGTAATATTGCTCAAAGCGGCGTAAAAGAATACTCACTCACTCACTCACTCACTCACTCACTCACTCAGCACTCAAAGGACAGCGAAGATACGCTGGTTTCGCCATTGTACCATGAAGGGGACTCTTCAGTTCTCTGCATGTCATAACACAGATACTATCTGCACCGTTTTTTAACTTCCAGGAACTATTTGAACTATTTGAGGAGCTGGTCCATTATCCAAGTGTACGCGTGTGAACGTATGTCAGCATATCCATCTGTTTCCCTATCTGCCAAACTATTTTCTGCTCTTATCTCAATATTTAATCATCTGACTGTGGCTGTTCCCCGCGTGTTTCCATTTGATGCAGCGAGTAAGCCAAAAGATTAGTTTTTATACCGTTAACAAAATGCTGCATCTCTCACCATCTGTATGCAACCGAGGCAGACAAACCGGTGATTGATGATGCGAGCAACCATCCTCATTCATCCTCGGTTGTTACGTCATTAACAGAAACGCTACACCTTTATCACGACCTGTGACGCAAGCAGGCCAGTCAAGCCGGTGATTGATAGTGTGACAAACCAGCGTAGTAATTCCCACAACCATTCTTGCAGTCATTCTTACAACCGTTCTCACAACCACACAAATAGCACTTCTCATAACCACAGGGGCGGTGGGGTAGCCTAGTGGTTAAAGCGTTCGTTCGTCACGCCGAAGCCCGGGTTCGATTCCCGACATGGGTGCAATTTGTAAAGCCCATTTCTTGTTTCCCCGTCGTGATATTGCTGGAATATTGCTAAAAGCGGCGTAAAACAATACTCAGCCACTCTCCTAAAAGCAACGAACCTCACAACCATTTACGGACCCACTCAACTTAACGACGTACATTAGGGACTACGGACCTAATTTTCTATTGATTCCTAAGGGTGTAATTAATAAGTCTAGGCAATAACAAATGGAAAATGCACTGACAGCCATTCTTTCATCCAAGAGCCAAACTGTGCAGCCGTCAGTCAGTCCTTTATAGTCCAACCCCGAGCTCACTAAACTGATTGGCTACAGCACGTTAACTTAACTGGCTTGTCGACCAGCCCAAACCATCTTCGAACATCCTACCGAACTCTGTAAGCGTATTAGGGGTATTGGAACAATTTCGCCGTATAATTTACGTGTTCTACAATCCCTGAACAGGTCGTCAGGTCATTTATGACCTCAGTCAGGTCAATGCAAGGGGCAGTGACTCACATCCTCTTGTAATTCATCAGGGCTACCACGGACAGTGCTTTACTTACCATCCAAACTCACGGTGCAATATTAACACGGTTCTTGATCTGGTGCAGAGACTTCAGTGATCTTGACTGATGATTACACTCGATTCGGGCTCGATTTTTTTTCACGTGCCCTGATAGTGGTTTGGAAATTCTGAATGTGTTTGGTGCTGCACGTTTGCGCATTGCATAGGATAATTATATATCAAATTTAATGTGTTATGTACGTGATCGATTTCTGTGATAGTTCCTTAATTGTATCCCTAGCCTTTCATATCAACATTTATCATTGGAAGTTTCTCGTAAAAAAAATGTTGCATATGTGCAAATGATACAATATATTCATGTATGTGTTGCGAGTTCTGGTTATCAGTAGATGTTTTTGATATTTAATAATTATATCATAATGACAGAACGTCAGGGGAATCGTTTGATCAATCTATCATTTTAATTTTTTTGGTATACGACATAAATTTTAAAGGCATAATATGAAAATATGTAATTTGATACTACCCCTGGGAAGATGCTGTGCATTACAGAACAGTGTCAATTTAGTTTCTCACAACCCTTCTCACTACCATTCTCACATCCATTCTCACATCCATTCTCACTACCATTCTCACATCCATTCTCACAACCATCTAACATCCATTCTCACTACCAACTAACATCCATTCTCACTACCATTCTGAAATCCATTCTCACTATACCATTCTCACATCCATTCTCACTACCATTCTGACATCCATTCTCACTACCATCTAACATCCATTCTCACTACCATCTAACATCCATCTAACATCCATTCTCACTACCAACTAACATCCATTCTCACTACCATCTAACATCTATTCTCACATCCATTATCACTACCATTCTCTATACCATTCTCACATCCATTCTCACTACCATTCTCACTACCATTCTCACATCCATTCTCACTACCATTCTCACATCCATTCTCACTACCATTCTGACATCCATTCTCACTACCATCTAACATCCATTCTCACATCCATTATCACTTCCATTCTCACAACCATTTTTACTGCCATTCTCACTACCATTCTCATATCCATTCTCACATTCATTATGACAATCATTCTCACATCCATTTTCGCAACCATTCTCACAGCCATTGTCACGGTTATTGTCACAACCATTCTCACATCCATTCTCACAACCATTTTCACATCTATTCTTCCAACTATTTTCACACACATTCTCGCATCCATTATCACGATTATTCTCACATCCATTCTCACATCTGATCACGATTATTGTTACAATCATTCTCATTGTCATTCTCACAACTTTTTTCAGTCATTTCTCAAGTCGTTCTCACAGTCTAACGACAGTGTCAATTATATTATCGCTTGACAACAAATAGATTTGATCTCATCATGAAACGTCTCGTCATGTCCAACATGCAAACACATTGATTCATATTTCTGGTGAACGAAACAACTATTTATCAGAATATGCACAAAATGCAGAAACTATAGCCAAAAAGCAATCCCCGCCTGCACCGTTAAAACATAAAACATGATAAAACAATATCATAAATTGAATATGAAAGCCAGTTTCAACAAAGCAAATATCAAACCCGACAGTGCCGTACCAACAAGTGTATCAGACAGGTTGTATAATTCTCTATCAGATGACCATACACAGTTATTGATATTACACAGTTCATTTGTTGCTGGGTAGTATATCAACGTTACTGACTAACTATCTGAGTTGGTGATATCTGTCGAGATACTACCCTCCACTTGTTGCAGGCATGTGTTTGTGTAATGCTTACAATTTCACAGAGAAATATTGATCTGTCTGGAAAGGGCTACTCGACCCACGAATCAAGTCGCCTAAGCGCATCAGAGGCGTCGTAATGGCGTAACTTCAGCAGTTAGCTCAATCGGTTAAAATGACTTCTTCATCAAAGGAAAGCAGATTTGCCATCATCCTGAAATCATATAACCTTCCTCTTTGTTGTCTGTAGACGTAGGTAGTCTTGTATTCAAACGTTGAAATTCCATACCAATGCTGTTCGTAGACAAAGATATCCCACTCCATGCAGTTACGTTTCGATTGCGAACTCAGGGCGTCTCATGTTAAGTAGGGTTTTATTATGACGATATTATGACGTGGATATTTGGACAATATGCAGGAAATTACACTTGGGGTGTGAAGTACTAGAGATGTACTATTTGTGTATATGATTGAATTCATATATATATAAAACACATCTGTGTCGACAGTCTCGTTTAAAAGATCCATATTTTTTACGAATGGACAATTTGATTTCATTAAGTTCTTACATATGGCTATTAATGTAAAGTGAGAAGTGAGAGAACTATTTTATTTTGATACTTAAGTAAATGATTTCAAATTTTCTGGGCAATTATATGTCGCCAATGGGGCTTGAACCCGCATCATACTATTTTCGGACGTATCATAGTCGGCCTTGGCTTCAGCAACACAAGACAGAACGGCGTGAAATTATCAATAAAATATTTTCAAATACTTGTATAATCCTTGAAGTTTAGAAAACATAATGCATAATGTTGCGTTACGTTACGTTACCTATAACGATGTTTACGTTAAAGTAATTAGATACTCCTTTTATGAGAAAAACTTAGAAACATATATACATATGTATCCTTGTTCAGGGCTTGTGTGTTCCTGTCTATCTCTTCAGCATGTTTTCAAAACGTGCAGGGATTAGTAAAATACTTGTTCGGGACTCCATGTCATTATAAAAATCATCTGGCGAGGAGCTTGGTGCACGTGTACCAGCTGCAGAGAACACATTGCATGTTCATCTACTTAACATAAAAAACACAAGGTTTGTTTGTTGGTTTGTTTGTGTGTTGTTTAACGCCGGACTCGGCAATGGTCCAGCTATATGACGGCGGTGTGTACATAATCGAGTCTGGACCAGACAATCCATTGATTGACATCATGAGCATCGATATAAGCAATTGAAATGCGATGACATGGATCAACCACGTCAGCGAGCCTGACCACCCGATCCCGTTAGTCGCCTCTTACGGCAAGCATGGGTTTCTGAAGACCTATTCTAACCCGGATCTTCACGGGTCCCACTAGGTTTGAGTGCGTTTGCTCTTAACATGGTATAGGTATGTTCGCTCATAAAATGGTATAGGTGTCTGACATATATTTTAAAATATCTTTTTGGAATTATATTTTATTCAAAAATATTCTAAAATTGAATAAACCAATAACAGTAGCAACCGTAGTAGTATTTATTTTCAGAATTCAGTTGAGAAAAAATATGATGTTGAATTCTCTCGTTACTTTTGTTCTCGATTTAAAAAAATAATTCCCCGTTTTACTTCGAACACAAAATATACCGGAAACATCCGAGTATTTTTTATGACGCCAAAATGTCTACATGTCTTCTACATGTACCTGCGTAACTGGGATTGCTAACATTAATTTGACTCGTCGTGATATTACAGCTAAACCTAATTCATCCACTTAATATTCCTCATAAATCCCGATCCCCGTCTCCATACATCAACATGAATTTACGATCGTCTTAACGCTATCGTCGCTTTGTGAAGGAGGGCCCTGTTTCAGTGAAGTCTATCTACGCCATAATTGCAATCTAAATGCAGCATCAAACATGTCAAACCTGTATTAATATAAATAATGTTGCAGACGGTGATACAATGCTAACCCTATATGAGACAAGGGCACGCAGAGTCTGAGTAATGTCAGTATCTGGATGAGACAATCAGTACATTGATTTCTGATGTAAAATGATTTGTGTAAGGGTCCGGCAAAGTTTAACGTGAGGGCCTTTCAATAAGACGCCAGCCTGCGGCTATTGAAAGTAATGGCTAAATAAATCTTGCTGTCGTATTATGAGATGGCCTTAAACTGGGCGTACTGACATATCTGACATTCTGATTTAAACCTTTGTTAATTGTATAAGCCAGAAATTGTATGTATACTGAACATAAAAGAAACGCAACATTTTCGATTTTTATTTTTTTTTAAATTAATTGAATTCGTCTTAATCATTGGATTATTTAGCATAGACTATATATTGTATTGCATCATATTGAATTTTGTTGAGAGGGGTCTGGGACACCACGGAGCCAACCACAGCAAAACTAATTATGTTTTATCTGTATCGAAGTAAACATTATTCTCCTATTCGCTCGAATCAGTTAAGCATATTTATCAATACGTGGAAATTGGCTTTATGATTGATACGGCATAGGTTGTGTATGTGTAGGTTGAAACTGAAAATGCAATTTACAATTTCATGATATCACACTACCCTTGAAGATCCGGGGTAGAATTGGTCTTCAGCAACCCATGCTTATCGACTAATGGGATCGGGTGGCCAGGCTTACTAACTTGGTTGATGCATGTCATCGTATCCCAGTTGCGTGGATCGATGCTCATGATATCAATCACTGGCTTGTCTGGTCCAGACTCCATTATTCACAGATCGCTGTCATATAGCTGGAATATTGCTGAGTGCGGCGTTAAACAACAACAAACAAACAAACATTGTACCACACTCTTTTTAGACAGTCACTTCATTTCGAAGACCTTGTAATTAAAAGATGAATTCGAAAACTACAAACATCAGCATCATATCAGTCGCAAATACTTTTTTTCACGGAAAAACATAAATTTCGCGTGGGTTCAATAGGTCTCACTTGGTGGTGACATAGGTTTGTAATTTAGTGAATTTGTGTTTAACAATAATGGGCTTCATACATTGAAGCAATGTACTTGGCATTGTGGGAAGAAAGCCCGAAGTGATGCAGGTCTCAGACGTTTACTACTTCGGTGAAACCCACGAGCACGGTATGGTGCTGACAAACCTAGAAACATAATCGGGGCGAACCGGGATTCGAACCCACAATCATAGTTTTCTTACGTGCCCAAGGGACGCAACTCTGCACAGCGAATCGCAGCGCCTCAGACGACTGGGTCACCCGTACCTCCGTTAAATAAGGAATATGGTTTGGTTTATTTAGTCATCGTGGCCTCAGGTTTCTCTGTATCAGTAATAACGACAGTCAAATGGTTAGTCACGACGGAAGGTGGAAATAAACTGCGAATGCACACGCGCGGAACTGGCGCTACCTTCCTCACCTAGGCAATGCTATTGCTGGCATGGTCTGATCAGATACAGGTGTTCGCGAAATTAGCTTCGCGTTTATTTTTCAATCAGACCAATTTCTCCCGGTCGCACTGACATTCTGATTAAATGTTCTGATATACTAATTACATTTTAAGACCATGTCTAACTTGTTAAGGAATCTAGCCCATGATTAAATTGGCACGAAACTTCGACAAAGTTCATCTGTGAGTTTATGTGTATATGGAAGGAAGGGTAGCGCGTTGGTGTTTCGAAGAGTCACTTAGAGGTGTCCTTACTTTGGTGTTTACGATGTAATTATCTTCAATCCCGTCTCATGATACTTCAGAAGTGGGTTATGTCACAGCGGACAGTTTATACTATATTCAAACTGAACAGATTTTGACACGTAGGAATGGTTCGCACGCAGAAAAAAATATGATACTCTACACATTTTGTATATTGAATCACCCACTCATTGTGATAATGAAATAACGTTCGACAAAACCATTCTACACACGACCACTTATTAACGCTTTCATTCTTTCAATACTAAATCATTTTTATGAAATTACTGCAGTATGGGCTGATAACGCTTATAGTTCAATATTACACATTCGAGTGTAACCTTGGTTTCGCGTAAGTGAAAGGGAAAGCCTAGTGCAAGACAATCAAGAACACGTGTTCTCTATAGCGAGAGGAAGCAGTTCTTTTCAGAGCCTGAAGCTAATCGCACCACATTTTACAACTCCTTTTTGTTCGTCTTCCTGTACTCGCAGTATGTGAACACCGAGTGGTATTGCACACCACCCCTGGATACGAAAACACAAATGAGTACCTAGCTCCGCTTGTATGTTTTGAAAATACGCAACTATGGGTGTAAAATTAATATGTAACACCGGATGTGTGACCTTCTCGAGATCTCGCGAGTGCTGAAGGATATGAATGTAGATATGATACCCACATCTGGTAATCAGATTTATCATGGTTACGAGCTATTCTTATAGAATAATTCTACACATGCATTGTATAAAGTGCACGCGGGTAGCCCAATGGGAAGTGTGTTTGACGTCATGCAGACAATATTGTTCTATTCTGCATCCATGTTAATCGTGTGAAAGACATTTTGGTGTCAGTGGTTTTATTATTTCTCTTTTGGTTCGTACTTTGTGAACCACATCTGGAAGCTCTTTTTCAATGAAACAGCTGCATTTGATCGCTTTGATTCTTCATAAATGATGTTGCACGTGCAATACATGCAAAGCGATATGTGGCTGTGAAATGAAATGGGGTGTAACGTCGCGTCCAAGATTATTGCACTTTTACAGCGACCTTCATGTGTGTGCGTGCGTGCATGCGTGCGTGTGTGTGTGTAGCTGCTTGTACTAGTCCGGACTAATGCCGATTTTATAGTGCTAGCTCACTGAGATACTATGCCGCAGTTTAACATGATTACCCTACTCAGATACAGTATTCTGACTCCGATTGGTCCTAGTCTTAACGCCTTAATGCTAAGCGCCAGGCATGGATGCAACAAGTACCATCTTTTAACGTATTTTGGTATGACGCGGCCGGAGATCGAACCCCCGACCTTCCGCTCTCTGGGCGGACGCTCTACCACTAGACCACGGAGGCGGTCTTTTGGGTAACACAGAGAACTCCTCCAATTATGTGGGTATAAAGTTCTGCGGCGGGAACTAAAACTGGATTTCTCCACTCACGGTCTATTTGCAGCAGTGTTTTGCTTGAAACTCTCAAATTACATTCTCATCTCCCTGGGGAGTATACAACTCTCAAGTTGTATTTTGGGAGCTCGTAGGTTTTGTCTTCATCTTACCATTTGATCCATCCCGGTACGCCTTCTCTGCTTGCTACAGCGGCGAATCTCGGTCAAAAGTCACTTGCCTAAGGAGACACCAGACACCAACCTGAAGCCCAAGAAACTACCAAGAGTCAAGCCTTCCCAACTCGGGTGCCCATCCAACTACCCTCCGCCGCTGGCGTTGCCTAAATTCAGCTGATCTGGGACCTGTGCGGTATATATGGACCACGTTCTTCCGGAGAAGTGGGAATATTATCATTATGCATCGAGATGTCGCAATCCATTCTCAAAGACTCAATATCACGTGACTTAAAAACGTCTCAAATGGAAATCCCTTTTTGCCCATGATAGCTGGAATTCTATCGAAAATAAATTTTCGAAGTTTCTTCAAAAAATAATGATGCTTCATTCTGTTGAAAAAAAGAAATTACCTGCCACAAAAATTTGTTGTAACAATGTTCCGAGTTTTTTTCTTTAACAATAACCAAAATCTGGTTTTGCAGCTGTTGAATATCAAATATTCGACCCCTTAATGCCGACCGACAGGCAGGGCAACAACAGGTACCATCTTTCAACGTCTTCGGTATGATGCGGCCGGGAATCGAACAACCACCTCTCAGGGCAGACGCTCTATCCACTAGACCACAGTAGCGGAAGCCTTCACAAAGTGTACCTACGTGACGCCAGGTAATTATAAAGTGACGTTCGTGCAATAAGTGTCTATTCCAAAATCTGGACATATACTAATCAAATTAAGTTAAAGAGCACCCGATTCTTTTATATCACTGCCATGACAGATTAACTATAGTACTATGAAAGAATCGGGTGTTCTTAAACGTTTTTTGAGTGGTATTATGTATTGTAATGTAATGTGGTTCTATGTATTAACCTAACCACCAATTTCTAAAATGAAATAAAAATACAGAATTATGTTTTCGCTAGGGAATTAAATGAACTCACAGTGTATGATATTATTCACAGCATGACACACACACGTCCACATCTGGGACACCGCCTACGGGGAATTACTCACTTAATAAGACTTACACAATGCAGAAACATAGCGTTGGTGTGGAAGTACACTTCGGTCAGAGATGTCGTGGCCATAACGCTCCCGAATGTCGTGATCACACCAGCTGGGGAAGATTGGAACCTCAGGTCATGTTGACCCAAACACCGGAGTTCATGAATGATCCCCAAACCCTGTTTATTACGTACTGTTTACTTGTTTTGTCACAAAACTTTTTAAACTAAGTTATTTACATAAGCAATATTTCAAACATGAATCATATTTATTTGAAGGTCGAGTGAATAACTGACTGATAGACTTGTTGAGTTGGAATCAAATTGGCTGCTCGCATTTCTGGATGTGTGGCATGAATAAATTATCTGTAATGAGGTGTTCTTAAAGTATAAATAGCATAGAGACGACCTGACATTAACAATCACATGGTCCAGAAAAAACAGATCTGTCACAGGAGCAATCTATCTTTCAGTCTGCTATTCTCCAGACATAGATCTCAGCATGCAATATAATGATTCATTTCGTGTCAAAGGAGTTTGAAAGGTTCCGCCAAGGCAATAGAGAAGAAACTGGGGAGTATGGCTTCATTTTTTACATATATTTTTTTCTCAGTAATTTATTAAATTAAATGTGTGTGTATCTCTGTTGTTGAGCCGTTTTGACATTTATCAGAGATTTTCTGCGCGAGTTTTGTTCTGCTTTTAACAATATTCCAGCAAGGTTGTTGGTTTGTTGTTTAACGCCGCCCTCAGCAATATTCCAGGTATATGACGGCGGTCTGTAAATAATCGAGTCTGGACCAGAGAATCCGGTGATTGACATCATGAGCACCGATCCACGCAGTTGGAATTGATGACATGCATCAACCAAGTCAGCGAGTCTGACCACCCGATCTAGTTAGTCGCCTCTTACGACAAGCATAGTTGCCTTTTTACGGCAAGCATGGGTTGCTGAAGACCTATTCTACCCCTGAATCTTCTCGGGTCCTCAGCAAGGTTCTTTTGTACACAAATAATGGGTTTCGCATTGTATGTCAATAGGGGATTCGAACACGTGTGCTCGGTGTAACAAGCAAACGCTTTAACCCCAATGGTACCCCAGTAGTTAAAGTACCACAACTTAATGGGAGAATGTTGTTTAACGCCCAGTCAGCAAAATGCCAGATGTATCACGGAGGCATGTAAATAGTCGTGACTGGACCAGAGAAACTGGTGACATGATCGGGGCATGATGCCACGCAAACAGCCGAGTCACGGAAACTGTCCAACAGATCCCTATTTTATTCGGCTCCTAGAAGGTAAGAGATGGGGACTGGGGATCTTGTCTTTCCCGGAAAAAGACTGTTCAGAGCGCAGGTGATCTCAAACCCACTTTATGTTGTGTCTATCTCGAAAATATCTTTCCCAGTTACACAGACAGAAGGCTGAGACGAACATTCAGATACAGACGGGGTGATACAGACAGAAGACAGAGGCGGACAGATAGAGACGGACAGACAGTGAGACAGACAGATAGACTGTGAGACAGACAGTAGACAGACGAACAGACAGACAGTGAGACAGACAGACGGACAGATAGAGATAGACAGATAGACTGTGAGACAGACAGTAGACAGATACTGACAAAGACAGAAGACAGAGACGGACAGATAGAGACAGACAGACAGTGAGACAGAGAGGGGACAGACGAACAGACAGACTGTGACAAAGACAGACGGACAGATAGAGACAGACAGACAGAGACGGACAGACAGACAGTGACAAAGACAGAAGACAGAGACAGCCAAATAGACAGTGAGACCAACAGA
Source organism: Haliotis cracherodii (assembly GCF_022045235.1). Lineage (NCBI taxonomy): Eukaryota > Metazoa > Mollusca > Gastropoda > Lepetellida > Haliotidae > Haliotis > Haliotis cracherodii. Next base: position 50,169,342 of record NW_027266319.1, on the reverse strand, counting down.
AAGACGGAGATTCACGGGGTTGACAGTCACACAGACGGAGAGATAGACAGAGACAGGCTGAGAAATGTCAGACGATGGCAGACTATGAGTCACGCATAAAACGGTCAGATAGAGAGAAAGATGAACAGACGGAAGACAGACGGGTAGACAGATAGACTTGGAAAGACAGACAATTTGTCAATATTCCAGTGAGGCAAATGTCAAATCTCCAAACATCCCCACGACAACACTTCAGTTACCAAATGTATTGACGAAATCTCAACAAAGCTTGAAGCAATATTTAATCTGTCATCGCGAGTTGTCCTAGTTAACATAAAACGCAAGGATAGAATGCTGTGTGTTGATAATACTGGCAAAACACGATAAGGATGTATGATATTGATAAATATTACACACGTGATTGTTTATAGACAAATATTCATTAAGACGGAAGTGGTGTTTGTGTTTATTTGCTTAACGGATTAAAATGTCGGTATATTTTTAACACCATTTAATCCGATTATAAGGATGTCTTGTGGATACAAGTTTTTTTAAAGGATATTCCACTGTTATCTGATAACAAATAAATGTGTTTTAAACACACGTCACGTCGGTTATGGAGAGCAGTTCCGGGAAGCGGTCTAGTCGGCTGTCTATGACAAACGTTTACACCCCAAGATGCAAGTTTCGTCAATGATCCTCCCTCGTTTGCTGATCTTGGGCCATCTTAATCGATGAGACCTCCCCCATGGTATAGTGGTAGAGCGTCCGCTCGGAGAGCGGAGGGTCCGGGGTTCGATCCCCGGCCGCGTCATACCAAAAGACGTTAAAAGATGGTACTTGATGTTACCCTGTCTGGCGCTCGGTATTAAGGGGCTATAACAAAGACTGGTTTACTCGGTGTCAATATACTGTGTCTGAGTGGGGTATTCGTGTTAAACTATGGCATGGTATCTCATAGGGCTAGCACTATAAATCGGCATCAGTTCGGACTAGTACGAACACAGACACACAGACGCACAGACACACACACACACACACACACACAAACACCTTGGACGCGACGTTTAACCCCATTTCACCTCGCCTTGCCTCACCCCACCTCACCTCACCTCACCTCACCTCACCTCACGGGTCCTCCTCCACCTTAAATCGGGGTATGAAAAACGCTGACCAATAAGACATCCTGTCTCAACCAAAGAAAGAAAATAACCTGCCGGGCAAATGAATGTTTACACTTTTAAATTGTATTTGACAAATTACAAACGTTATCAAAACGTTACTTGGCTGAAAACCGTCACGGAAACACTGCAGACTTAAGGTCCAAAACACGACAGTGATACCCGTATCAAATACATCAGCATCGAATGACCATTTCTCGTTTGTTTCATTTTAGCCACAACCTCAATCCAGGGTGTTTAACTTTCTTTTGCCCGGCAGTTTATATAAAATTGTCGATTATTGTTGTTAGTACCCTCGATTATCAAGGGTCTAATAATATCTCCATTCTGCCACTACAGCGTCGTTCCGGAAGTGACGTCACCATCTCCATCTCCCCTATCACTTACTTAGCACAGGATTTCTCTCGCATATAAGACATTTGATTGGACAGCTATGTATAGTGTCGTACTTTTTTAATAAGGCTAAAGAATAAGTTAAAGTGGTCTACGGTATACAGAACAATAAAATGAAGACAATACCCTGGAGAACTTGAGGGTGTATTGTTAATTGTCTATTTAGGTTTGCGAGTGATAACCATTATTACTGTTTGAGTGAGTGAGTGAGTGAGTGAGTGAGTGAGTGAGTGAGTGAGTGAGTTGGGTTTAACGTCGCTTTTAACAGTATTCCAGTTATATCACGGCGTGTCAGCTTAATGCGGGAGGAAAGCCCGAAGTGATGCAGGCCTCAGACGTTTACCAGTACGGTGAAACCCACGAGCACGAGTATGGTGCCGACAAACCTAGAAACATAATCGGGGCGAACCGGGATTCGAACCCACAATCATAGGTTTCTGGCGTGCCCAAGGGACGCAACTCTGTACAGCGAATCGCGGCGCCTTAGACGACTGGGCCACCCGTGCCCCCCAGTCGGAAATGTAAACAGTGTAAGGCGGATCAAGACCATATTTTCTAACAAATGTTTACATATAAGCTTGTTATCATTAGCACCACGCTCCAGATGCGTGCGCATCTTCCTTCTCTCCAGCTTCTGTCCGTCGACATGCTGTATTTTTCCAGATGTGGTTTGGACAGGAAGATAATCGTTCTCGGACGCTGGTCAAGCACGTGCAACACGTGTGCTGAAATGATAGGTCGAATAATTGTCGAGTGGCGCTGGCTGTTGTTATGTGATGGGGGGTGTATGTATGGATTGACCAGTGAGTCTATTCCTTCACGTTAATAACGGCCGATTGGGATCTATTGGAAAACACTCTGGCACATTCACATGGAAGGGCATTAAGTCAGTCAGTCATTCAAGAGAGGTAATTACTGTCAGATACCTTTGTCTCGAACTTGGATGTGCCGAATCCTTGTTTGTGTCGAACTGTGTCGACAATATCTTACTTTTTTATCACGATGTGTCGAATTACCGGTTGTCACGAACTAAATGTTTAGCCCTGATTGTTAAAATATGTTAAACCCTACCTTGAAAAGTCGATCTCGAATCTCTTTATGAACACAACTTAGCATATAGTTCAACCCACAGCGTGTGCTTGTCGTAAGAGTGCGTGAGTGAGTTAAGAATTAACGTCACATCGGCAATATTTCAGCCATATAATGACGACTGTCGTAAGAGGCGACTAGCGGGATGGGGTGGTCAGGCTCGCTGGATTTGTTGATGTATGTCATCGTATCCCAATTGCGTGGATCGGTGCTCATGATGTCAGTCACTGGACTATCTGGTCCAGTCGCGGTTATTTACAGACCACCGTCATACAGCTGGAATATTGCTGAGTGCGGTTTGTAAACAACAAACAACAACAACGTGATAGTTCAAAGATAGGAAACTGTTAATTTCCTTGTTTTTAAAATGCAAATACGTTTGCTTTCTGATGTTTGAAGGATAAGTCAGACCGTAATACGGTCGAGTCAGATATGTCGAACTCCGGACAAGTCGAACTGTTTTCTCTGGCCAACAAGAGTTCGGGGTGACGCCATATCAGCGGTTTCACGAGTTTCTGGTGATCCTTTTGTTTAGCAAATTGCTGTGGTCGCGCTCATCGTAACAGTGTCCCCCTTCACGGTGTGACGTCACAGGAGGTCGTCCTGACCTTGGAAGGCCCTTCACGGTTCATTAGTTTGACAACGGACCAAAATATTCAGGCCCGTGGTTTTGCCCTGTTTTCTCAACAATGGGCTGATTCCTGTATAATTGTAGCCTGGTTGATGCCCGATAGCTTTGGCGGACATTGGAAAGCATTACGATTATTTGTCATCTTTTGACATTACCCCCTCTGACGCATCAGTGACAGAAATTATGCCCGATGCAACTCACTATTTAGACGTGGGTCATATGTTCCTGTGTTGCCTTTGCGTGTGTTTGTCACGGGTGCCACCGGTGGGACAGGATACGGTCGTACACCTGGTATCAAAGTCTTTCATAAATTCAGGATTATTATATAATCATTATATCATACAATTGATTTTTTTTTTGATTTTTTAAATAATTATGGAAATGGCTTTGTCACTTTTTTTTACGAAAGTACTTAAAAATAAAATATAATTCTATTTTTTTTATAAATAAAGACATAAGAAACAAGAATATTTAATAAACTGACCTTATGTACCAATGTACGTTCATAAGTGAAATATATCTTCACCCAAAGTAGGAAAATATCTTTAAACTGATAAATATAATAAAACTCCGACACATTATTTTAGAACCTTATTCATTTGTTCAACAGACAAAGACCATTTGTTGGAACTCGGCCCTTTCCGTGCATTACACGAACAATGCCCCGAATGAAACAAGAGTGTGCACACGGCCCTCTACCCGAAACGCCAATTATTGACGTGAACACGTACGGTGCGCTTGACGGGTGGAGCACGCGCACAATATGACAGATGCCAGTCCAACATCCGGCCATTGTCTATGATGAGTCATCAACACCGTCGGGTGTACGAAACTCGGATTAAATTCGCTGCGCACGACCATCACCTGTGTAAAATTTGTTCTGTAGTTAAGTAAATATCTCTCTAAGGCTCATCCACGAGTGTTTATATTCATCTTAATACTATGATGCTAAACGTAGAACAGAGAGCAATGGCGCCAAGTTTGCATGTATACAAGTTGCGCTTGAACGAGAAGAAGAAGAAGAAGAAGAAGAAGAAGAAGACGATGATGATGATGATGATGATGATGATGACGACGACGATGATGATGATGATGATGAGGAGGAGGAGGAGGACGATGATGATGATGATGATTTTACATGATTTTCTTAATGTAATTCTTTTTAAACAAATTTCATACGATATTAATTTAGGGTACTAAATTGAATCCATAGAGTAACAGTACCATCAAATGAGAGTGTCGTTGAAATGGTTATCAATTAAGCGCTAATTGAGTGAGCTATCACTTCTGAGTTCACTCCAGATTAATGGATTGAGATGGTTATTATGTATTTTCTCTATCCCAATTTCAATCCCAAATAAAAAGCAAATATTAGTCACCGCATTAAGGTTACTGTTATAGCGGGTTGTGTTGACATGGAAAACGCCAGCGTGTCGGTAATAAATTGTATGTACACACGGGGGAAGTATTAATTTCATTACATTAACCTAGGCCCTCATAGCCGACTGATAAGATAATGAATGGTCGCTTTGGGGTCATTCCATGGTAGGATGGAGTTACATGTCTCACCATAAGCAAACATTTGTATCCTGGTGTTTGGAGCAGCCTCGGTTGAATCAATTCCACCATATTCATCAATTTTCTTTAATGTTTTAATTAAGAAATGTTGACAATAGTTATATATAATATAAATAAGCAATATGTTCAATGGAAAGTGTGTTTCATATATCTTTTGTTGCGATACAAATCTTCGAAAAACGTCTTAGAATATTTGACACAAACACAAATTCTCACAAATCAATAAATCTAACTCGACAATCTGGGAATTAAGATTTGCGTTTTTATCTTTTCTGTCCTAAAAACATCACGCTTCGGACACAACGTGTGCTCACATTAACAGATACAATGTGTATTCATATAACCTTCAACGTGTAACAAATACGTCAATCAAATTTCAACATCACATATGAAAGGGGTAGCAATTTCAAAAGCTACGCTCGCTCAAATCTCCGCGCCATGTGTGAAATACAAAGGGTTAAAACGACAGCCTTTCTTCACACCTTTGTTTAAAAATGCAATTCCTTCAGATAATGACTTTCTAGAGAACATAGGGAATCAAGAGCATGGATATTGATTAAATAGTGTCCTATTTGTTAGTAATAATTCTTTAATTATAAGGTATCATAAACAAAAAAAGTAATTGCTCTTATTACTATCGCCTGTATAGATTCATTATGACATTTCTTCGTATTAATCACGTTAATATAAAGCGCTGGCTCGTACCTTTGTCATTCAGAGTCGTTATAATACCCATAAAACGTGTACGTCGATTTAACATCGGTACAAAGGACATTGAATAATAAATACGTGTTTCATTCGGAACAAAGAAAAACATTATTCCACTGATAAATGCTAGCCTTTGGCAATACGGTTGGAAAAGGAAAGAAAAACATTAATAATCAGTCAAATTAAGTGAATAATATATAGGTTATCATTTATTTCGAAGCATTTTAGTCGAAAAAAGCCTTACATTACGTACTAAGTTCAACGCCACTGAATATTAGCTACAACTTGAGGTTTGTGGTCTCTCGGTGTATGTGGAAATATACTGACACATGGCGGTATCTTCTGACAATGAAGCCTTGATCCGTTCGTAATTTTTATAAAAAGTATTTCTCTCTGCGAAAACTATTGACACGTTTATAATGAATACAATGAACCTCGTATTACAGCATACTCAAATTTCTATAAAAAACACATCAAAGACATTTTGAAGCTAATTATTCCTACTTTTTGTATTAACTCACTGCTTAAACAGTACAATACACAATGACCACAGGAAATAGGATTTATTATTTCTGTTATAATAATAATCCACTTCGGCAGAAATAATATCCTGAGAGGTAAATTCATCAACAGTTGAACACCATTATCCCCCCGTTCTGTTGGCGATTAACTACAAAATGACCGAGCGACCAATATTAAGTATGCTTATGATATCATTCTGTCTCCACCCATTTCCCATGATCTCACAGACAAACGCTATTGTTCACGGTTTTGTCAGTGGTCCTCCCTTCTTCCCCATCCTCATCTACATCCCCTCTCCCCACCCCCTCCCCCCTCCCATTCGTTCTAACGCCTTATACATCGTGAGGTGACCACTGCTCTGAATTGATTACCGCGCCAATTATTTTTTGTTCGGCTCGCCCGTGTGACTAACACTTGGTAAATAACGGAGACTGGGAACGAGAAGGAATAACACGTAAAACCCATAATCAACAAACTCCCTGTGTAATTATATTCTTCTGTCTTTGGCTATTACAAATAGGAATTACATGGAGGTTACAAATGAATGCCTTCCCCGCGTCTATAAGTTGACGGATTGTGCGATTACATGTTAGTCCTCTTTTATGTTTCTGTACATGTCTTGAGTGCGTGAGTGAGTGAGTGATTATATGTTGCTTCATGCTGCTATTTACAGATGGCAAAACAGAACAAAACTTTGTTGCGTTTAACGGCATATGAAGCGAAACAAGATTGAATATGTTCACAGAACAAGTGGTACATATCTACAGTCAAACACCGTTGTGTCGAACTTTGATGTGTCGAACGTGTGGTTATTTCGAGGTAAATGTTTCGCCCTGGCATATATTCTTCTTTATTAATCATTTTCGGTTGTGTAGTACATCGGATAACTCGAAGTACTTACGTGGGTCCCTTCAACTTCGACTTTTTATTATAACTGAACAGAAAACACCAAGCTTTCCTTAAACGCTGACTTTTCTACTATTAAACATATTACTAAATTGACAAATGGTTCGCTTGTTGCGATATAGCCTTGCTACAAGGCTGTAATGAAAGATAAGTCCATGGGTGTGTATATATTCTACCCTTATTATTGGCAAGTCGAGATAAGCGGATATGGGGACAACATGTTCTCATTACTTATATAAACTGATTTAAAACTGATTTAAACAAATAATGATTTGCCTTAGAGACTTGTGGAAGTCTATTTGCGACACGGTCATGTGCAACAGCCTGTGATTATTAAAATGGATACAATGTGAGACAGTATGATATTCGTTCACTTTTTCATCGATGCGAGGGCGCACGGGTGGCCCAGTCGTCTAAGGCGCCGCGATTCGCTGTGCAGAGTTGCGTCCCTTGGGCACGCCAGAAATCTATGGTTGTGGGTTCGAATCCCGGTTCGCCCCGATTATGTTTCTAGGTTTGTCAGCACCATACCCGTGCTCGTGGGTTTCACCTAAGTGGTAAACGCCTGAGACCTGCATCACTTCGGGCTTTCCTCCCACATTAAGCTGGCACGCCATGATATAACTGTAATACTGTTAAAAGCGGCGTTAAACCCAACTCACTCACTCACTCACTCATCGATGCGACATACATTTATTTTCCTTCTGTGGGTGGGGAACAGTTCTACCGCCCAACCTCCATAGGGAGGTGATTATTACACGTACTAACATGTAATAAACTTGTCCGTCTATTTCTAAGTAGACTGTGAAGGTGTTCCAGTCTCAGCTCAGTTCAAAATGCCTTGTACATGGTACCCTTTGAAGGTGCGTCAATGTCACACATTCATGATTAAAAAACTAATAATCTAAATTGTAAGTTATTGTTCGTTTGTTGTTTAACGCCGCACTCAGCAATATTCTAGCGATATGACGGCGGTCTGTAAATAATCGAGTCTGGACCAGACAATACAGTGAATGACATCATGAGCACCGATCCACGCAACTGGGATACGATGACATGCATCAATCAAGTCAGCGAGCCTGACCATCCGATCCCGTAAGTCGCCTCTTACGACAAGCATTGGTTGATGAAGACCTATTGATTCTGAGCCTGATTCAACAGTAGGGTGACATCATGAGCATTGTCCCCCACACATTCATGTCACAGATAGCGCATTAGGACACGGACGTCGTCATCAACATCGTGTTTTATGTCATAGACCATATAACGAGCTGTTTGTAAATGCCAACATGTTTTTTAAACATTTCATTTTTTCGGGATTACAAAATCTTGTTATTCTGAACTATGTGAGTGAGTGAGTGAGGTTTTGCGCTACGTTTACCAATATTGCAGCAATATCACGGCGGGTGACACCAGAAATTGGCTTCAAACCTTGTGCCCATGTGAGGAATTGAACCCTCGGCGTGTCGAGTGAACGCTTTAACCACATTTGTTAAAATGGTACCTTAAAGAATCTAATCAAATTTGAAAATCACGAATAATTAACAGAATAGTCCGCATCGTATCGGGGGTCCGCTTCAATAGTTTTGTAATATCATTTTGTTAATACACACCATCACACACATGTTAATCATTACTGTCACATCGTTGATCACAGTCACCCGGATGACACGCATCGTCACTGCAAACAATGCTCTCAACTCGAAATCCATTGAACACATGACCTTTGTGATGAGTTGATGCTATCGGCTACTGAGTGTTTCCAAAATCACCGGAAGTTGAAGTTTTGCAGTACTGATAAAACACGAGAGGTGAGGGTACTTAGCGATGGAGGGGATGGGTTGTGCGGTGGAGGGGGAGGGGTAAAATGCTTGAGGGGAGGGGGTAATTTGATTGGTGTGTCCTCGACCCTATTTAGCCGTGTTGTCACAAATGTCAGGCTCCTCATTAACAGATGCTTCAAAATTGACCCCCCAGGACAGAAGTCACGTGACAGTTTCATTCAGCCGTAATTGCAGCTGGAATGCAAGCGAATTATTTCGTCAAGTGGGTGAATGTTGTTTAACGCCACAGTCAACAACAGTTCAGCTCTGTCACGTGTCTCTGTCCGTGTAACCCACAAGCACGGGTATGGTGTTGACAAACCTAGAAACATAATCTCGTCGAACCGTGAATCGAACCCACGATCACAGGTTTCTGGTGTGCCCAAGGGACGTAACTATGCACCTCGAAATGCGGTGCCCGAGACGAGTGAGCCCCCGACCAACGCCATCGAGGAACAGAATGACACCGAGCCTGACCACCCGGCTCTTTAGTGGGCTCTTACAGGCATGGGATACATGGTACCTGTTCTTCGAAGGTGAAAGATACGACACATGAATATTAACTGAATATCATCAATGTGAAAAAAAGTACCATCTTGACCTCACTGCATACTAAGGGAAGAACCCGTGAGTGGGAATAGGTCTTTAGCGACAGTAAGAGGGGACTAACGGAATTGGGTGGTGAGGCTCGTTGACTTGCTTGATGCATTTCATCGTATCCTCATGGCGTGGATCGATGCTCATGGTGTCATTCACTGGATTGTCTGGTCCAGACTCGAATAGTTACAGACCGCGAACGTTGGGAATGCGTTGAGACCCCGCCCTGGGGACATACAATTAAAATTCATATATATTTACTTTCATTTTCTTTTCATCGTGTCATTTTCAGTAACTGGGTGTTGAAATAGAGCATAAAATGTTATGGAATTCGTTTTCATATTGGAAGATCAATAAAAGGAAAAACAATTGTAAAACGACTGAAATATTTTGGCGTTTTGTAAATTAGTGAAAATTGCAGTCACACAATTTTTCACATTGACTGTAACAACTACACAAGCAGTCCCACTTGGGGCGGGGTGATGTGTATGGGGGACACAACAGAGACCCGTGTTTGAGTTACTGAAGCTGGTTTAAAAAAGACGGTCATCGAAGGGCTGATATGGCATAGGTCATATTGTCATGTCAGTAGAGGTTTTTGCTTTACAAGATAGGAAGAGTAATGAGTGAGTTGGTTTCAACACCACTTTGAACAGTATTCCAGGTATATTACGGCGTGTCTGCTTAATGTGGGAGGGAGTCCAGAAGTGATGCAGGTCTCAGATGTATACCACTTTGGTGAAGCCCATGAGCACCCTATGTGCTGAAAAACCTAGAAACAATCTGATGAACTGGGATTCGAACCCACGATCATGGGTTTTTGGTGACCAAGGGACGCAACTCTGCACACTTTAGACGACTGGGCCACCGTCGTGTGGCTGTATAAGAAACTGAATAATAATGTAGCTATATCATTATATATCACTGGTGATGGGTGAGTGAGTTAGTCACATTATTACTTAGCAATCTTGTAGATATTCAGGGCAACTGTCTGTAAGGACTCGGTTGTCTAAATTTCAGTTATGAAAAAAAGCTTAAAAAAGGATAGACATTTAAATATGATTTTAACCATTTGACTTTCCCATTCCTACAATTATTTTAAATCTCTTTAAAAAATAGTGCCACGGCACTGTAGCTCACCTTGATATGTAGGCAACAGTGAAAAGAAAAGACCACCTGTTGTGGAGAGAATATAAATAAAACAAAACAAACATTGTTTCGGTTCATGTTACATGAACATTAGCACAAACGCCACATACTTCGCGGAAATCAGATCGTGGCATTCGTTTCACGTGCAGAAAATGAATGCTGACACGTGATGCATTGCAATCGTCAGTGCAGGCTTTTCGTTCGGTGGAGCAAGACACATTTTACGGTCGTTGACCAATATTCGTGGTCTTTATAGAACTAGTTATCGTTGGACCAATATTCGTGGTCTTGGTATAAACTAGATGGGACAATATTCGTGGCCCTTAGAAACGTAAAGTGTGTACTTGCTCCTATAGTAAATTATTCATTCCTACATTCTAGGTCATGGACCTTGTATAGTTTCCATATTTTTCATTAAGAAGAGAATCACGTTTAGTTCCCCACATATCATATAAAGAGAATCATGTTTAGTTCGCCATTAATCGTATAATTTCCAGTGGAGTAGAAAAGACAGAAGGTATACACGTGAACGTCGTCGCCTTCCACTGCGCAACAAACATTGGTAGCAGAGCCTGCGCAACACATCCACTTAAAGGGGCACTGATCTAACGCCATTTCCCGGATTGGTTGTTGCCTTTGTTATTGTTTTTTCCCCCGTGAGTACCCGGATGATACGCAACGCAACTGAGCGTGACCAGAGACTGGGCTACCGTCTGCAAGGACAGCTAAATAAACTTGGAGGCTGGGGGCAATATTTGTTTTACGCATTTTTGAATAAACACTGATTAGTTAAATGTGATCTATAAAGATTCGACAAAGGGCGCATGTTAATTAATTTCTTCAGCCTTAACAAACAGACAAAAAGAACGGCGGAGCTCATCGGATGTCGTCATTTGGAAATACCCCAGATGGTTATAGTTTAATACTAAAAAAAAGGTATCCATGCAGTGAAAGCATTTTCGGATTTCGGATTGCGTCGATAATACGATTACTACTCCCTTGTTGTCATCAACGTTTTCTCGTATAACCCTACACTTGTGTATTTGTCGTCATTCACTTGATGCTCAGTTAATGAATTTATTACAGGTACAATTAGTGGTAGCACCACTTAGATTACCTGACAAAGGTTCTCATTTGGCATTTATTGTGTCTGGGGTAATTATTCAATCTATATCCAGGTTTGAAGTGAGGTGAAATGTGCGTTATGTAATATGCACGTGGCAGCCCAGCAAGAGATGAATGATCAGTTGATTTACTTTTTTAGGTAAACCAACGGATCGTTCCTAGTCATCAAAGGATTAACAGAAAATACGTTGATTGATTAATCACAGTTATCTTGCACAGTGGATATGTCAAAAGTGAGTGTTTACATGTCTAGGTTTACTAAAACAAAGGGAATACACTCATATCATGGCGTGAAGTGCCGATGTAAAAACAACATACTTTGTTCAAAGGGTTAACTGATAATACGTTGATTGGTTGCTCATTGTTATCAAACTCAGTGGATTTTTTAGGAACCGTGGACGTTATGAAAATAGTTGTCACGTGGCCTTTCTCAGCCAACCCTTGGAAACAATCCAAGTGATCAGTTGAGAAACGAACACTGGTTATGATATCCCGAAACGATATATATCTTTTAGAATATTTGATAGTTACAGAGACACGTGACATCGAATAAGTTATTTTGTATAGCTGCACATGAGTGGGACATTATTCCTTTGTGTGGATATTCACGGATACACTCCTCGAACAAGGAAGCTGCCTATTTATACACATAAATTTGGTAAGTTGTAATTATGGTTTTTGCATTTTGTTTTCCTTCATTTGAACCGATTCGTTCTTATTTCTCTACGTCTTGGTTGGGAAATTCTTCAATGCGCGATAGACATTGTTTTCACAGGTCATTTCCTTAGTAAGCGTGTATAGATTACCGTCAATTTGTAAAATGTGATTCTCTCAGGCAATTTATAAAATGTGTAAATATTTCAGTCATTTTGACTAAAAGATCTGTCCAGATTGATTAAGACGATCAAAAGGGCCTACAAACATCACAACAGATTATTATGTAGGATTAGAAGCCAAACAACATAGAAATGTACTTTTCAACGTAACATTTTCAGTCTCTTGGTGATGACATTAAACATCAAAATGTTTGGAATTCGTTATCATAATAATACAGATGGAAATGTTTTTCAGTCACTTTGTAAAATAACTGAATATTTATACGTTTAATAAATATGTTACACATTTTGACAGTAAAAAAATATACACACTATAAAAAAAGCAATGCTCAGATGAAATATTTACTTTGTGTTGCAAGTTAAAATAGTGTAAACGAAAATCGCAAAATTACCAAGCAAGTGACTTATCAAAACTTCGTCACCATTACCGATGCTACCCACAAAGATGCCTACATTTCCTTATTATCTCGAAAACTGTATTTCATTTTGTTGATCAATGTGACCATACGCTCTTATTACTACCGGTATCCATAAAAGTGACTAATGCGCTTACGAATGGCGCAACAGAGGTCGCGAGCTAGTCTAGATTTCTGCTCTACATCCGGGTACTCACTGGGAAAAAACAATAACAAAGGCAACAACCAGTCCCGGGGAATTGCGTTAGATCAGTGCCCCTTTAAATACTTCTGCATAAATTATGAGGACCAAGACTAAAATATAATAAATTGAAAAAGATATATCAGGGGAAAAAGAAGAGGAAAATAATGTACGAAAATCAACGTATGTATGTGTTGAATCCCACAATTAACTTAAAAAATACCAATTTTCATAAAAAATGGCTGAAAATGACCATAAATAGCTCAAATTTGAATTGGGATGTCATTATTGGTGGGAACATGGTCCTGTTTCAGCATCACTGCTCAAGTGGTTACAATGCTGATGTTCAGGGAGAGGACATTCAACTGAGAACATTTAAGAGAGTGGTCAACAGGTAAAATAGAGGTAAAAACATTATCACAATATGGAACACATGTCTTGAGTCCCACTACTAACTACACACAAATTAAATTTCATGCAATTTTGAAACAACACTGAGTACTCAGTACTGAGTGTTGTAAGTAACTTACACAACAAATCAGCTGTAAGTGTGGTGGAAGGTCAAAGGTCAACTCAGAATCAAAATATAAAATAATGCAAGGAAACATAACTTATTTTGAGTCCCACTAGCAACTGCACATGTACCAAATGTGTAGTTTCAGCAATATTCCAGCAATATCACAATGGCGGACACCAGAAATGGGCTTCACACATTGTACCCATGTTGGGGATCGAACCCTGCATGACGAGCTGACGCATAACCAGTTGGCTATCCCACCAGCCCCTTTAAATTTTGCACAAAATGTCTGAGTAATGGCCCAAAACAGGTTTTTCAACATGGCCCTTGAACAAAATGGAGTGACATCATTGGTGGAAACAATGTGAAGCACCAGCTTCATTGATCCAATGGCTTCTAAGGAGGAGATGTTACCAACGGATGACTGACAAATAGACCATGACATTAGCTCATTTGACTTTCAACAAGTTTTTTCAGTTTTCCTGCCTCCTTAGCCAGGCAGTTTTGAAAAAGTCTTGAAAAACAACAGAACATTTTTATCAACTGGCTTGAGGCAATGCATTAAAAATTTAACGTCACATCAGCATTATTTCAGCCATAAGGCTTGAGGCAGAAAAAATTCAGGCTTTTGAGACAGGATTTATTTCATCTGAAAATATGGTTGTAAAGTTAAGAAGTGAAGACATACAACATACTAGTACATTAGACTGAACTTAATAACATAAAATCCCTAATTTTTACAGACACAACATATATAAGATAGGACCCAATTAATGTCATTGTCACAACCCTGTTTCCATGGTAATACAATATCACCTAAATAATCTAAAAACTATGCATTCAACTGGTCTGGTTTTACACAAACAAATAACTTTTCAAGGCATGTTTGCCCACAAACATTACACATTCTCACAAATACTAAGCAAATACTAAATCATTGATTGCACATTTGATATGGAATGAAAAGTAAATTATCATAAAAATATATATTTGATTACAACCCTGATATTTCATTTTCACAATATAAGACATTTACACGTAAAATACCACAAGTGAAATGTTTAAAAGTTGAAAATACATCAGTAAGTACACTTATAGGAGAAATGAAATTTGTCTTGCCCAAATCATTAAGTGAGTTTCTGTGAATCAAAAATTCCAGTTTTGGAAAACAACTGTGTTTTTCTATACAGACAGATGTTTATTCAGAACAAACAGACAAATGTTTATTCAGAACAAACAGACAGACGTTTATTCAGAACAAGGGGCCTGATGATCTAAAGAACAAGTGATTGATAATACAAGCAACATGTCACATGAGATTATGGAACTGATAGATTAACTGTTGTACAATCGGAATGTGTGATAAATTTGGCTTCAGAGAACATTTTCAACATTAGCAGAATTTAATATAGTTACCATTGACTGTTTCCGTGTTACTATATTAACAATACACGGGTTGAATTTCATTCTTAACCTTGTGTACCTGTCACACACAAACTATACTTGGATTTCATCTGTAGATTCACCAGCTGTACAATGGACACAAGTAGCAATAGGATCAACATCATCTGATTGATGAAGAATATTTACATTTTAATACCTTTATTTAATTGATATCCTGAAACAAACAAATTATTGATTTAACGGTATCTGAAAAGTGAGTGTATATAAGTCAATCTCATTAAAATCAGATCTTTGTTCTTGCTACTGCTCAATGAAGATCTTAGGACACCCCATAACAGGTCATGTCAGATCGACCTTTCGCAAAATTTTAATGACCTATGAAAAGACTAACACGAAGTCGCCTTGGCCAATCAGAAAGCAGCTTTCTCAATCAACATGGCACCAGTTTCAAACTGGCGACTTCTTTTCCAGAATACTAACTGAAAAGGATTTGACAAAGTTCTCGAATCAAAATTTTAAAACTGAATAAAAGGACACACTGTAATGTCTAATAAATGGACAAGATTGTATGGCAGAACTTCCCACGGGCAATGTAAAGTCTTTTCCGTTCAAATGTTCATCCCATATTAAAACGAGAGATAAACAAAGACTTTGAAGGATTCAGTTGTACAGCCGGTAGCTGTCGTTTGAAATACCCCATGTTAACCTTTCCAAGGTTGCTTGATCAGAAAACACATTCCGACTGTCACAACAAAAGGTCATTCTGACGTGACCCATAATGTGATGTCCTCAGATCTTTGTTTAGTGGTATATATCCAGAACTAAGATGTGATTTTTATGAGATTGGGTATGATTTGGCCAAAAAAAAGATCTTAAACAAGAGTAATTGCTATCTTTTTAACTGCAACTTACTGAGCTATCCAGACATGAGCAACACCATATGACAATATATATATATATATATATATATATATATATATATATATATATATATATATATATATATATATATATATACAGCTTGTGTACCCTAGTCATATTTATAATTTTAAAACTTTTCTAAGTGTATCTCCATGTCTCCATTTATATATACTCACCGACAAAAGAAACGCGAATACCATACATGTTGGTTAAAATATGAAGAATTACTCATATTCAAGAGATATTAGATTGGTTCAAAGCACATGCGACGTCATAGATCCATGACTAGAGATGCACCAATTGTCTCGTGCAGGATTAGCATGTAAAGTTCGGAAATCACAGCATATCATGATAAGAATAAGGACACTGGTAACACTTGGCTGATTGTTAGTTTTGTCATTAATTGGTACACATAAACATCTCTTCTTAATGTACATATTTCTATTTCTTCTCTATATATTTCTATGGTTTGCGTGTCTTTTGACAGTGAGTATATACTCGTATCGGTAAATCACTGAGAAGACATCAAGCTCACATCAGTGGACAAGTATCAGTATCACAGCCATACAAACAGTGGCACTTGAACTAAGGCACATTAGATAAATAGCGCACGACAAGTACATCAAACAAGTACATCTCCCATAAGGTAGCTATTTAAGGCCCAAATAAATTAATTGCCAGATTTTCATATCCGAACGCCTCAAGGGAGGGCTCGATCTAAAGGAACTTGATTTAACTTGCACCAGGTTTTTTACAGGATTTTGATTGGACTTAGTCCGGCAAATATATAACTCCGGAATTCCAACCTGGGTGAAAGGGTGGAAACTGGACTTTTATAGTCAGTTAACTCCCTTGCATCGGGAAGTTTCTACTTGCCTGCATCAAAGTCTAGTTTTCAGGAAACTATACAGTGATATAGGCTAGTGGACATTCTTGCCTTGGGATGAGGGTAGTACTTCCACACATTCCGGCTTCATCGGAATCACATCTGTCAACAGTTACTGTACGAGTAATGAACAGTTAGATTAAAATAATCTGAATTTATTAAAATATGGATATGCCTCATATTCTTTTAAAATTTGAATAAAACTAAATAATAATTAATTCATTGCAGTCTGCAGAGAAGAGTGAGTGAGTAAGTGAGAGGATGTTTTCTTATATATAATTCCAGTTACATTATGGTGATTTTTAAATATTTAAGTCAGCAGTGAAAACAATCATATTTTTTATTCTAAGCAACTGACAAGAGTCCCTGTTTTTGTCACATTGAGTACTACATTTTCTCTCGTTAGGTTTGTTTTATATCCTTAAATGGCTGAAGTATTTCCTTCCCATTTATCATGTACAACATCTTTCAAGAAAATTTACAAACAAGAGTCATCAAAAGATGACAAATCCCCCGTCCCCTACACTGGACACTTCAGCCTCAGGTTAATACATACCCGTATATCATTTGGATGAAATTTTTTTCAGTTTTCAATTTATGCTCCGGAAACAAAATACTGACGGATGGACAGACAAACCAGATGATGACTATATCCCCCATTCCAGCAATATCACGGCGGGGGACACCAGAAATGGGCTTCACACATTGGTACCCAGGTCTTCGGCGTGACGAGCGAACCCACTTAACCACTACGCTACCCGACCGCCCCTCTTTTAACAAAAGGTATGTTTAGCATGTTTAAGTTAAACAAAGAGAATGTTTGGTTTTAACATTCACACTGACAAAAGTCTTGAACAAAACTGAGAAAATGCTACGGAAAAGATGTCCCTGCCATTGTGCTGTAAGTATTACATAGTATGCTATATGAAGAAAGGCAAGGTTAATTGGCAAGTCCTGTAAATTTGAAGGTCCAGGCCCACTGACATGGAATCTTGTTGAAGGGAATTGGGGGAATCTCGATGTTTATCCCTTTGGGTTCCCTCTTCTGCCAGTTGAAGTTACCAGGGTAACCGAGAAGGGAAACAGTGGTTGCTAGGGAGGTGAGCGGGTCGCCAAGGGAAAGAGTGTCACCTTTTGGCCAATCAAGGACAACAGCATAGACACTGGTTCCGCCATTTTGTTTCTTGGATGTGTACCTGTGACAAAAAAGAGGGGATTAATTATGGTGGTATCCGTGCATGGTTACTGCCCACATGCCCCAAATCAGGTGAAGTTAAGCATCTGTCTATAGTCATGAAAACTATGTAGATTGGTGACCATGTTCTGCATGCTTGACTCATGTGAGTTTCACAGGTTTCGGTCAAAGGTTACATGTGGTGTTTCCCTTGAGCAAGAGACTTAGTTAGAAACACGCTGTCCACCCAACAACGAATGCGTACCTCTGAGACGGTAATGTGACTGTAAACATTCGGAGTGTAATTTGGACTGCCCAGAGAAGCGAGCATAGGCTCTTGTTCCAA
Source organism: Haliotis cracherodii (assembly GCF_022045235.1). Taxonomy (NCBI): domain Eukaryota; kingdom Metazoa; phylum Mollusca; class Gastropoda; order Lepetellida; family Haliotidae; genus Haliotis; species Haliotis cracherodii. The sequence continues at coordinate 50,150,980 of NW_027266319.1, read as the reverse complement.
ATCAAAATTTTGATCCTGTCAATAGAAAACCACACAGAAACGTCCATACCACTATACTAGTGCAACCTTTATTTTTCCATTTGCATCTGTCCATTTAAGTTCGTTTTTGAGACAAAGAAATCAGATATGCTGCTCTGAAAGCTTTGCTAGGTTGTACCAACAGTCAAAGCATTGACGCTGATCGATTGGCTGATTAGAAAGTTCAAGTAGGGTCTTCATACAGATCTTCATATGTTTGTTTGTTTGTTAAACGCTGCACTCAGAAAAATTCCAGCTGTATGGACCAGACAATCCAGTGATTGATATCATCAGCATCGATCCATGCAATTGGGACACCATGACATGCATCAACCAAGTCAGCGAGTCTGACAACCTGATCCGGTTAGTCGCCTCTGACGACAAGTATAGTCACCTTTTACGGCCAGCATGGGTTGCTGAAGACCTATTCCGATCTTCACAGGTCTCAAGATATGTACTGAATTTGATTAACGGGGTAAAACAACTGATTTTAACATGTTCAACAGGACTTAGATAAAAAATATCACCAATTTGCTAATTACAAACTAGCTGATGTCCTATCATGCCAATTGTCTTGTATACCCTATATTGATAATGGTTGAAGCTTGTTTTGTTTGTTTGTTGTTTAACGCTGCACTCAGCAATATTCCAGGTATATGACGGTGGCCTAAAAATAATCAAATCTGGATCAGACAATCCAGTGATTGACATCATGAGCATCGATCTATGCAACTGGGATACGACGACATGCAAGTCACCAGGCCTGACCACCTGAGCCTGTAAGTCACCTATTACAGCAAGCATATACAATATGTACAATGTATATGTACAATATTCCTATGTACCATGACAGTATCCCTGACAGACCACACTCACCACACTCTACTGGTCAGCGTGTCGTTCTGTGACGTCCAGGGCCGGCTGGAGTAGATGGCCTCCCCGTTGACCTTCAGCCAGTCTCCCATCTGCTTCAGGCGCTCCTGGAAGAGCGGGATGATGCGTCCATCTTTGGTGGGGCCGACATTCATCAGCATGTTGCCTCCACAGCTGCAATATCAAAATGTCCATGTTTAAAAGATGATGTTTCTTTGTGAGTGATTGGGCTGCCTCTGTGGTCGTTGCCTCCACAGTGGAAATATCAACATGTCCATGTTCAAAATATGCTGTTTCTTTGTGAGTGATTGGGCGGCCTTCGAAAGGTCTGGGGTTTGATCCCCATCCGCGTCATACCCAAAGATGGTATTTGTTGTTGCCCTGCCTGGTGCTCGGTATGAAGGGGCTATAACAAGGACTGGACAGCTTGGAGTCAGCATACTGTGTCTGATTGGGGGTATTCATGTCGGGGTATTTATGTCGTGGTATCTCAGAGGGCTAGCACTATAACATCGGCATTAGTCCATAAAAGTGTCAGGGTATAAAATAGGAGGAAGCTGGTTGTCGATATTTACCACTTCAAGGAGACATAATTGGGTGGATCCAGGACTGGAAACAGCAACCAGCAGATCCTGGCTTGGCTAAGGGACGTAACCCTGCACTGTCAAATGCACTTACCCATAACTTATGAAACTCACTCTCTGCATTTGTGTACAACACCCACAGATTAAAATGGAAATCCCACTCAGACACAGTATACTGACTCCAAGCCGACCAGTCCTTGTTTTAGCCCCTTAATGCCGAGCTCAAGGTAAGGTAACAACAAGTACCATCCTTTAACGTCTTTTGGTATGACGCGGTCGGGGATCGAACACCAGACCTTCCGCTCTCAAGGCAGACACTGTATGTAGGTGAAAAGTGGTCTCTGTAATAGATGAAATAGGGAGACCATACAAGGTGAGGTGAAATGGGGTTTAATGTCGCGTCCAAGATTATTGCACTTATATAGAGACGTGCATGTATGTGTGTGTGTGTGTGTGTGTGTGTGTGTGTGTGTGTGACTGCTTGTACTAGTCCGGACTGATGTCGTTTTATAGTGCTAGCTCACTGAGATACCATGCCGCAGTTTAACATGAATACCCCACTCGGACACAGTATACTGACTCCGAACCGACCAGTCCTTGTTTTAGCCCCTTAATGCCGAGCACCAGACAGGGTAACAACAAGTACCATCTTTTGGTATGACGCGGTATAAACCCCAAACCTTCGGCTCTCCTGGCGGACGCTCTACCACAAGACCACAGAGGTGGTCTGGAGACCAGACAAGGGTGTACATATTTAGATTATAGCATACGTCTCCATGATAAACTACCCGACATACGTAGTCCAACCAAACATTTGCGCTTTATGTGAATCATACCCATTGACAATTAATATACACAGATGCTTTGAACAGTAAAAGGTTATCTCAAAATATGTTGATGGAATAAGAGTATATTACAAACAGAGTTTTTTAGATTCAAGATACTGATGCTCCAACATCTCATTGTGAGTGAGTTCGATTTTATGCAACTTTTTGCATTATTTCAGACATATCAGGGGACACCAGCAATGACTTTCACACATTCACCAAGCCTTGAAGTTCATTGGGATGAAGGGACAGCCTACATGGTCTAGTGGTAGAGCGTCCGCATGGACAGCGGAAGGTCCGTGGTTCGATCCCTGGCCGCGTCATACCAAAATATGTTAAAATATGGTACTTGTTGTTACCCTGTCTGATGCTCGGCATTAAGGGGTTAAAACAAGGACTGGTCAGCTCAGAGTCAGTATACTGTGTCTCAGTGGGGTATTCATGTTAAACTGCGGCATGGTATCTCAGTGGGCTAGCACTATAAATCGGCATCAGTCCGGACTAGTGCAAGCAGACACATACACACACGTGCATGCACGTCGCTATATAAGTGCAATAATCTTGAATGTGACGTCCAACCCCATTTCACCTTACCTCATTGGGATGAACCAACATTTAGCCACAAGGCTTCTAAGGCCCTGCGTGGATATTAAGGTAACAAAAGTTACCTCCCCTTACACAGAACTTGTCATCTCTGCCAAGGATACAAACATGTGCTAATCTTTTCTCTTTTCTTAAACATTTAACCCAGTGAAAGCTTTATTCACTACTGTCTAATTTTATCTAAGAGACAGCTCTAAACATTTATTTTGAACATGATTTATTACTTTTTCAATCATCAGCCATAGGGTGTAGCCATTTTGCCTGTTTTTCCCTCTGTTTCTTAACTCTTATTTAAACAACATCCACTCATTCACTCAAAACTCTGATTTTTAAAATGGTTTGCTTTAACTTCAATTTTCCTGCCAAATCCAATACCACACAGAGAGACAACCACACACAGACAGACTGACAACCAGAATAGACAACCACACACAGAGAGACAACCACACACAGACAGACAACCACACACACGCAGACAGACTGACAACCAGAATAGACAACCACACACAGACAGACAACCACACACAGACAGACAACCACCCACAGACAGACAACCACACACAAGACAGACAACCACACACAGACAACCACACACAGACAGGCAGACAACCAGAATAGACAACCAGACACAGAGAGACAACCACACACAGACAGACACACAACCAGAATAGACAACCACACACAGAGAGACAACCACACACAGACAGACAACCACACACACGCAGACAGACTGACAACCAGAATAGACAACCACACACAGAGAGACAACCACACACAGACAGACAACCACACACACGCAGACAGACTGACAACCAGAATAGACAACCACACACAGAGAGACAACCACACACAGACAGACAACCACACACACGCAGACAGACTGACAACCAGAATAGACAACCACACACAGAGAGACAACCACACACAGACAGACAACCACACACACGCAGACAGACTGACAACCAGAATAGACAACCACACACAGACAGACAACCACAGACAGACAGACAGACAGACAACCATACTAAGACAGACAATCACACACACAGGGACAAGTACACACCTACAGACAGACAACCACACACAGACAGACAACCAAAAACAGACAGACAATCAGACACAGACAGACAACCACAAAGACAGGCAGCCAGACACAGACACAGACAGACAATCAGACATTACCTGACAGTGGAGACAAATGTCTCCAGCAGGGATTCCATGGTGAGGAACTGGGTCAGGGTTGTGTTTCGGCGGTACCCCCAGGACTGACTGTCAATCGTCATTGCATTCTCAAACTTCCTGGTCTGCAGTTTGCCTGAAATATCAACATAATCAAAAGTTGATAAAAATATTAAAATATAAGATGTATGATTTTATTTGTTTGGATCAATTGGTTATGTGTGAAAGAATTAATGCCAATTTTTTCTCATCGTATGACAAAGAAAAGGAGACATTTTCACTTGTGGCTATTATTCTTGAAAACTATGAGCCTGCTGTTGGAAGCTAAAGAATATACACTGGATAAGTAACAGTAACACTTTACAAATTAAATGAGAAATTTACAGTTTGTAACGAAATATTTTCAAGAGAATAACAAACGGCATGAAGCTATATTAACTCCATAAATGGCCATCTGTCACCCATGAAGATCCAGGGTAGAATAGTTCTTCAGCAACCCATGCTTGTCGTAAGAGGCGACTAATGGGATCAGGTGGTGAAGGCTCTCTGACTTGGTTGATGCATGTCATCGTATACCAATTGTGTTGATCGTTGCTCATGATGTCAATCACTAGATTGTCTGGTCCAGACTCACATGAGTGAGTGAGTGAGTGAGTTGGGTTGAACGCCACTTTTAACAGTATATCTAGTTATATCATGGCATGACAGCTTAATGTGGGAGGAAAGCCCATAGTGATGCAGGTCTCAGACGTTTACCACTTTGGTGAAACCCACGAGCACGGGTATGGTGCTGACAAACCTAGAAACATAATCGGGGCGAACCAGGATTCGAACCCACAATCATAGGTTTTTGGCGTGCCCAAGGGACGCAACTCTGAACAGTGAATCGTGGCGCCTTAGACGACTGGGCCACCAATGCCCCGGTCCAGAATCGATTACTTACAGATAGCCATCATAATGCTGGAATATTGCTTAGTGCGGCGTTAAACAACAAACAAACATTATTTTGCCTTGTCAATGTGAAACTAACATAAAAAGGAAGTCAACAGTTTGTATACGGGTGAGACACTAATGATAAAGGGAGACAATATAAGGGGAGGTAACTCTTGTATGACAATCGTTCTGTCAAAGTGTTATGTTCACTGCGGTGCAATATCATGTGTTATGTTCACTGCGGTACAATATCATGTGTTATGTTCACTGCGGTACAATATCATGTGTTGTGTTCACGGCGGTGCAATATCATGTGTCATGTTCACTGCGGTGCAATATCATGTGTCATGTTCACTGCAGTGCAATATCATGTGTTATGTTCACTGCGGTGCAATATCATGTGTTATGTTCACTGCAGTGAAATATCAAGGGTAATATGTATACTGCAATGAAAATATCACTTTTCTCCACTTCAGAAAGCTCTTTCGCATTGAGGTACAATGTGTATTGTATATGATAAATGTATTTACTTCGGAGCAGACTTTGCTCTCCAATGAGGTATTCAGTGGCCACACTCATAATCATTAAACAAGTTAATTGTTAATAATCTTTTAGATTTTTGCACTTCTATATTTAAGTTACTCCAATCCATCAGAAATAGTGCAGTTCCACGAATAAAAATCAAATCATAATATGTCTATAATATATTTCTGATTGTGGTTGGGCTCCAGGCAGTGGATTCCTTACCTGGATTATACCGGTCTGAGCAGGTGAGAAAGCCACCATGGTGGCACATGATCCCGTTTCCCCATCTGTCGTTGGTCACCACGGAATCCCGCACTGGGCTGGACAACAGAAATTCAAGCTATAAGATGGTGGACTGTAAATAATCGAGTCTGTTCCGGAAAATCCAGTGGATGGTATTGTCTGCAATAGTCCACACTGTCAGGAATGCTACAAAATGCTATCAAGCAAGTCACTGAACTTGACAAACCAATCCAAAAGATCACCTCTTACCGCCAGCATAGGTTACTAGGGACCAATTCAAACCTAACAATAGTGAGTGAGTGAGTTGGCTTTAGCGCCGCTTTTAACAGTATTCCAGTTATATCATGGCGTGTCAGCTTAATGTGGGAGGAAAGCCCGAAGTGATGCAGGTCTCAGACGTTTACCACTTCGGTGAAACCCACGAGCACAGGTATGATGCTGACAAACCTAGAAACATAATCGGGGCGAACCGGGATTCGAACCCACAATCATAGGTTTCTGGCGTGCCCAAGGGACGCAACTCTGCACAGCGAATCGTGGCGCCTTAGACGACTGGGCCACCCGTGCCCCCCAAACCTGACAATAGTGTATGAAGTCTCCATTTTGTTGTGATAAATACCCTGAACCAATTCACCAGCATAGCTTTAGTTTTGGAAATGATGTCATTCAGACACGGACAGACATGCAGACACAGACATGCAGACACAGACAAGCAACCAGACATAGTGTCAGTGTCTCCATCCCTCTTATCACTGACGTGTCGCTATATGGCTGAAATAATGCTGATGCGACTTTAAATTTTAAATCACTCACACACTATCACTGACGTAGCACAGAATTTCTCTTGCTTATGGATAGGATGGCTATCTACAGCATTACGTATTTGCTATGAGAGTATTTGTCATAATAGGATAGAGGGAGGTGAAGTGGGGTTTAATGTCGGGTTCAAGGTTAATGCATTTATACAGCAATGTTATAGCATAGAGCCATAACACACTTGATCATCAAAGATACTTGAGAAGAGGCAAACTGGTAAAGACAGACACTGTTTCTGTTGGTCTTTAACTCTGTATAACCCCTCCACTGAAAAATATATCAAGACCTCCTGCTAACAATCTCAAAATAGAGAATCGGGAAGCCTGGCAAGAACAGTGTTTTCAGATTGGCATCACTGTCCCTGTCATTACTCTGGTCTATGTTAGAGCTAACCTGTCATTGTACAGCCAGGCAATGAACTCCTTAGATTGCCAGTATGTGTCTGGGGCATCCCAGTCACCGTCAGACCAGATCACCTCGGGCTTGTAGGCATTCACAATCTCATACAACTCGGGCATCGTCTTGAACTGGAAAATTCATCATGGTTACTGTTGTGAAATGTTTCATTAATGGATAAAGTACTCAACAAAGTAAATAGAAGGCACCAAAAGAGTGAGTTCTTCCAAATCCATTTTTGAATTAGTCTAAATATTTATACATTTTAAAGGCAACCCAGATTATTAATTCTAAACTATTGCTTTCTCATTTGGTAATGTGTATTCAACAAAAGCACTCCACTATAAACTGAACATTTCTTCGAGGATTATTTGCATTTATCTATCTTAACTTGTGAATGCCAAATGACCACCCTACCTTTTCAAAAGTATTGTAGCTGCATTTGTTGAGTGAATATTGTACCGGGGTATATTTATTCTTAGCCCTCAGGTTTTTGTAATTCCCTTCAACATCATCATACAGGACTTACATTAGCTGTAGCAACACTTACATTAGCTGTAGCAACACTTATATGAGCTGTAGCAACACTTATATTAGCTGTAGCAAAACTTACATTAGCTGTAGCAACACTTACATTAGCTGTAGCAACACTTACATTAGTTGAAGCAATGCTTACATTAGCTGTAGCAAAACTTACATTAGCTCTAGCAAAACATACATTAGTTGTAGCAAAACTTACATTAGCTATAGCAACACTCACATTAGCTGTAGCAACACATATTAACTGTAGCAACACTTACATTGGTTGTAGCAACACTCACATTAGCTGTAGCAACACATATTAACTGTAGCAAAACTTACATTAGCGGTAGCAAACACATTAGCTGTAGCAACACTTATATTAACTGTAGCAACACTTACATTGGTTGTAGCAACACTCACATTAGCTGTAGCAACACATATTAACTGTAGCAAAACTTACATTAGCTGTAGGAAAACTTACATTGGCTGTAGCAACACTCACATTAGCTGTAGCAACTCTTACATTAGCAGTAGCAAAACTTACATTAGCTGTAGCAAACACATTAGCTGTAGCAACACTTATATTAACTGTAGCAACACTTACATTGGTTGTAGCAACACTCACATTAGCTGTAGCAACACTTATATTAGCTGTAGCAACACCAATCTTCCCAGTAGTTGTAGCAACAAGGTTTCTTGTTAGATCAAGGGCACACTTACATAGGGCAGTAATAGTGCCATATGTGAGCCTATTGTAAACTTTTAGATTTCTAACTAGGACTGTTTTTAAAATATAACGTGATAGTCCACAAGTCTAAGACTATAAAGTTCAGGAAGGCCTGAAACATTTCCTCGTGGTCTACCATTTTTAATATTAAGGAGATGGTAATTCTGTATGAGATAATTTTTGATAAATTTGGTAAATCCACAAGCACACAGTTCTAGTACTGACCTTGACAAAGTTGTTGGTGGTGAAGTTGTTGGCCTTGTCTTGAAGATACAGAGGATGGAACCACTCAAACAGGGAGTGGTACAGCCCGAACCTGATCTTGGTCTTCTGTCTAATGGCTGATGCCAGTTCACCTGAAATAATTGTCCATGTGCAAACAATGATAGCAAATTATGGCAAAGATAATGGTTTCATGCAGAAATATTCATTAGCTGTATAGTTTTGGTGGAAAACAAACGCTTTTTGTTTGAGACTTAGTCCTAATTGAAACAAAACAATTAAAAAAAAATAAAAATTGAAAAATATGAAAAGGCAACAGTTGAGCATGTGTTCATTGCACGATTGAAACCTAGAGTTGTTTGAGATTAAGTCCAAACTGTTTCCATGGAAGCATAAATTTTTTTTAAAAATTTAAAAGATTTCAAAACAGCAAAAGGCACCAGTTCAGCTGATAAACAATGCATATGCCAAGTTTCATTGAGAAATGTTGAAAAGTTTTCAAGTTATGGCCCTAAAACAAACCCATAAAACAAACATAAGAAAATAAATTTAGAACAATTTAAAAATAGCGAAAGGCACCAGTGAAGCTGATGAGCAATGCATATCCCAAGTTTCATTGAAATATACTGAACATTTTCAAGATATGGCCCAAACAAGAACACTACCACAGTGAGAGTAAGTCAAAACTGTTTCCATGGAAACAATACAATTTTGAAAACTTTCAGTTGAGCTGATTACCACTGCATATGTGCAGTTTTATAGAAAAAAGTTTTACGAGCTATGGCAGGTAATAGAACCCTACCTTCATTTGAGACTAAGTCAAAATCATTTCCATGGAATTAAAAGAAATACAATTTTGAAAAAATTCAAAATAGCAAAAGGCACCAGTTAAGCTGATAAGCAATGCATATAGAAAGTTGTGTTGAAAAACATTGAACGGTTTTCAAGTTATGGTTCACAATAGGATGGGAACACCGACACCAACCTGAACCGGGTTTAAGACAATATGCCTACCCATACAGGTCCAGAGTATTTACCATAATAGAATGGAGATATAACACCATGGATAATAGAACATGCACGCTGTCTTACCCACAAGATCCCTGTTGGGTCCGACGTCCATGGAGTTCCAGTTGAAGGAGTACTTGGATGGCCAGTTGGTGAAGCCTTCATGATGCTTGCTGGTCAGCACAACGTATCTGATGACAACATTCAGACAACACATTACCGTATTCAACGCAATAAGCGCCCCGCTCTATTAAGTGCCCACGTCGATATTTGCTAATATTTTGGCTATTGAACAATCCCAATTAGCACCCCTGTCGACCCCTTTTCGCATATAACACGCACCGCTTCCTTCCCCTATTTGCATATAATACGCACTCGTGTGATATATGCACCCTTTATTATTGGCAATTAAATTCTGGAAAAATATTTCTGTTGTACATAAACATTTCAGGCTGTCAGCATAAACCACAAAATTTATCTTTTTTTTCACCAAAATATTATTCTAATAAGAGCCCCCTATTTCTAATTGTGAGGGCGCCCTGAGCACTTATTTCGTCGAATACGGTAACTTTATCATCCAAAATTGGCTCCCACAGGAGATATCGCTTGGGTGAGATCAAGTGATATCTATACTGTTGATATCGCTGCAATGAAATTGCATCACAATGCTTTGCAGGCCATTGTGACGTCATTGGTAACCATGACGTCACAATCAAATGACATCACTAATGGCTCTGCTACTGAAGCTGTTAGCAGTACTTTTTACACTTAAGACACTGCTTATTACTTTCTACAAACTGACAAAGTTGGAATAATGATGTTGGATGATAAATAAATTCTCGCCCTCGTGTCTTTTGATATCAAATATATCAACACTCGTTGATAAAAGTGGGAAAAAAACCTTGGCAAGCCTCGGAGTTTTCCCACTTTTATCAACTCGTGTTGATATATTTGATATCAAAAGACACTCGGGTGAGATTCTCTCTATGCCAACATTGCAGGAACCATCTGGGCTTAGAAACAGAGGTACCATAGACATGGTGGCAAGCAATGTGGACAAAATGTTACGTTGTTCAAAACTTGGATATTTTTTTTAGGTCAGAAATATTTTATCACTGCTTCAATACTGTAAACCTAAGCATCAATCTAGATCCTCTTTGTCACCTCAAGTTATAACCATTAACCATGATAACTATTGTTACAATTTTATAAGTATTTGGAAAGTATTAATATTAATATGAAACTTTTTAGAGACATTTGCTTCTCTTGGGGTCAAATATTCACATCTGAGGTCTAGATACACCTCTAGTGCTGTAGGCATGCATGGTAGGTGGGGACGAAAATAGATTGAATTATATAAGTTTGCCTTTAGGTATGATTAGGTATTTTGTGTCACAGTTTCACTGTGTGTAAACAGGTTCAGCTGTCACATTGTTGATTGCGGCTTTTGGTGGTTTTGTCATGCACCATGTGCACATTGATCCACATAAAATAATCATTACCACCCTGGAAGTGACCGTGACAAACATGATTCTACTTCTCCTTGTTTGTCCCCCTATGTATCACCATAATGCTAATCGCCAGGCAGGTAAACAACAAGCACCATCTTTTGACATCTTTTGGGATGATGTGGCTCAGATCGCTCTCCGGGCAGATGCTCTATCTACTAGACTACGAAAGTGGTCTCTAAATGGAATGAGAGTGTGCTAAGACTTCACAATGATGTCCTCAGATGACGTTCCAAAAAACCACAGGAAAAGGAAAATTTCTGCGCATAATATTCAAATTTCTTTTTTTCCAAAATATTGAACCCGCTAGAGGGGGGTGCGCATTATACATGGGTGCGCACTATACTCAAGAAAATACGGTAATTGTACAAATACTGTATTCGACGTAATAAGTGTCCCGCTCTAATAAGCCCACAGCGATATTTACTAATATATTGGCTAGTGAACAATCTCAATTACCAACCCTTCTGATTAATCAATGTACACAAGACCTATTTATTTGTGTAAAATACGCACTCGTGTGTAATATGCACCCTTATTATGGGCAATTAAATTCTGGAAAAATATATGTCGTTTAGAAACATTTCAGGCTGTCACTGTCAGCATAAACCACAAAATTTATCTTTCACCTGTTACTTTCACCAAAATAATATTCTAATAAGAGCCCCCTATATCTAATTTTGAGAGCGCCTGTGCACTTATTACGTCGAATACGGTATGGGTAAACGTAACTTGGTGTGATGATTGTGCTACTGCACAGGTATTAACATCTAGATCTGCTCAAAATCCAATATCCGGCCAATAGTCTTATGCACATGTCAGTAAAAATTCCCAATCCACATTAATGTAGTTATAACCAATGTTATGGTTTTGTATATCACTGACATGAACAGGGCCAATAAAGTTTAAGAGGCATTGATGCTTAGTTTTACATTATCTCACTGAATGCAATGTGATAATACCTCCAAATGTAGGAAAATAAACACTTTAACATGTTTAAAACAATCTCAATTTTGAAAAAAATTTTTTTTCCAAATTTGCCTGCCATGGGCACTTAGTTTAAAATCCTAGATAAGTCCCTACCATATATCCCCTTGGGAATAAACAAGTTACTTATTACTTATACATATTTTTTATCTAATCCAAATTTATCATCAACAGCAGTGGAAGGGTACCCAGTAGGATGAGATGGTAATGTGACTGTTAACCCCCCTGGATGTCCTTCTGAAATATAATGCTAATAGAAATGAAATAAAAAATGTTTGATTACTCCATGCCAATATCAAATGCAACATCGCAAAAGATAGGCAGCTTGGGTTGCATACTCCCCATGGAGCTGAGAAGGAAAATCGAGTGCACCGATCCATTGACAGGGCCTGGGTTTAAAGGTGTTTGCGCTTTGAGCATGCTTCAACGGATATCATGATTAAGATTCTTATTGTTATGCTAGGAAGTGACTGTATTGTTTGATTAATATTTATTAGAAGTTGACGGTCGACAAAGTACTAGTATATCAAGACAATAACAACGATAACAACTTAAATTATTGTAGACACTTACTGCGCTCCGGATGAGTTAAAAATCTCCGCCCATTCCGCTGGGTTGAAGAACTCTGCAGTGAACTGTGCTGCAAAGTCAGCGTACGTGAAGTCTGGCCTGTAGTTGTCGTGCATAAACTTCACCGTGTCGTTCGTTTTACCTCCTTTCCAGTCGTTCCAAAACCATTCTGACCGAAAACTCGGAACAGAAAAAACGCCCCAGTGAATGAAAATACCTAATTTAGCTTCATCATACCAAGGAGGAAGCGGTCGTGAGTCGATAGATTCCCAGGTAGGAGAATACTTATTTAAACCACGCGCGGAGAACACAAATATCAGCAGCGATAAAATAAGCAGTGTTTTATCGGCCGCCATTTTGTTATCATGTGACTTTCAGTGAGGCGTGTCACGCGTGTTTACATTTCTTCCCAGCACGTGACACCGTTCGTCAAGCTCAGCGAACGGGCTATCGCTGTCAGGGGCTTGGTCATTCGTGACCAACTCGTGTTATTCCGGGACAAGCCGGTTACGGACAGGGGCGAGTGGTGACGAATGGATAGAAACAATTCGACTGTTTCCGACAAAGTTTGCAAGATTGCAAGCTCTTGAGGTGGTGCGCAACTGGTGCCCGAAGACAGAACGACTGAGTGAATATTGTTTTACCCCACAGTCGTTGATTTATTTGTTGTTTAAAATCACTCAGCAATAATTATTGGCGGCGGTCTGTAAATAATCGAGTCTGGACCAGTCAATCCAGTGATTGATATCATGATCATCGATCTGCGTAATTTGGTATGACATGCATCAACCAAGCCAGCAAGCCTGACCACCCGATCCCGTTAGTCGCCTTTTACGCCAAGCATGGGTTGCTGAAGACCTATTCTCTACCCGGATATTCACTGAAACGTACTCACTAACTCACTCTTGCGAAGGGCGTTGTCCAAGCAAATCCACCACCAATAGCAGCATTTCGGGTATATTTTCCCACACCTAGGTGTGGAGGTGAAATGGAGTTCAACGTTACGTGTGTGTGTGTGTGTGTTTGTGTGTGTGGCTGCTTGTACTAGTCCAGACTTATGCCGATGTTATAGTGCTAGCTCACTGAGATACCATGCCGCAGTTTAACCTGAATACCTAACTCAGACACAGTATTCTGACTCTGAGCCGACCAGTCCTTGTTTTTGTCCCTTAATGCCGAGCGCCAGGCAGGGTAACAACAAATACCATCTTTTATCGTTTGGTATGACGCAGCCGGGGATCGAACCCCCGACCTCCCGCTTTACGGAGGCGGTCCCCACACCAAGGAAGGAACGCATGGCTCTGCGATGGACTGCGTTAACCGGTCATATGTCCGCGCCATAATCCAATGTTGGCCCCCTGCCGTAAAAGGCGACTATGCTTGTCGTTAGAGGCGACTAACCCGGATCGGGTGGTCAGGCTCGCTGACTTGGTTGCTGCATGTCATCGATCCCAGTTACGTGGATCGATGCTCATTATATTAATCACTGGATTGTCTGGTCCAAACTCGATTATTTACAGACCGCCGTCATATAGCTGGAATATTGCCGAGTGCGGCGTTAAACAACCAACCAACCAAACAACCAATGTTGCCCCTGCCATTTCACCATAGAGATCAGTCATCATGGGTATACAGCCAATGGTTTTTATATGACGGTGACCTGTGTCAGTCAAGTGACCAGACAAACCAGTAATTGATGCTATGAGCAGCGATGATGCGCAATCAACTATGTAACCGAGCCAGACCACCCAATACATTACATCGTCTCTTACGGCCATCTCAGAATGCTTGTGAGCTTTTTTTACCCAGAATCCCCGCTGGGTGTTGGTAAAGAAAACCAGTGTTGTTGATAACTTGAGTGAGTATGGTTTTACACCGCTTTTAGCAATATTCCAAGCAGCAATATCATGACGGGGTACACCTGCAATTGGCTTCACACATTGTACCCATGTGGGGAATCGAACCTGGGCCTTCGGCATGACGAGCGAAAGCTTTGACCACCAGTGTACTCCACCGCCCCTGTTGTAAACACGAACAATGGCCTGGTACGATGTCAAACAGTCCATCAGGTCACACATCGTCACTACATGATCCTCACTGGAATCGGCTGCTGAGACAAGCACGGGTGATGAAGACCTGTTCTGACCAGATGTTACCAGATTTGTGCGACAAGGGTTACACTAACATCTTGTCTCTGAAATGAACATATAGTTTTAAAAAAAATAGTTGTTCATTATCTTATTAATAAAATGTAATAATAATCATCCCAGAGACTCTCTTTTTGAGATACTTCAGTAATCTAGACGTGCCCACTATTATAGACTTGCATGGGCTATATTGGATATATTTGTTTCAGGGTCTGTAATTCAGACTACATCGGGGTCTATGCCGATTATTGGGGAGAGAAAGGCGACTGCGTGTACAAACAAGGAAACCAGTTTACAACTTGGCCGCTATCTATTTATAAAGGCTCTGCCCTTAATACCCTAAGGCCAGACAGCATATGTACATCAATATTTGGTAAACCGACTCCATATGCTTGTCCATGAACAAATAACGCACAACAAGAATGTAACTTTTATTGATAAAAAAACATTACGTGTAAAAATTGTACATCAATGTATATATGAGGACAACGGGACATGATACCAAAAATATATGACATACCCTTACGTGTTATCACCATAACAACAAAACCCCTTATCATAACTCACAATTGCATTGCATAATGGTCAAATTCGCAATCTATTTGAGTGTGTGAGTGCGTGAGTGCGTGAGTTGGGTTTAACGCCGCTTTTATCAGCATTCCAGTTATATCGTGGCGTGTCAGCTAAATGTGGGAGAAAAGCCCGAAGTGATGCGCGCAGGTCTCAGACGTTTACCACTTCGGTGCGATACGAGCACGGTTATGGTGCTGACAAATCTAGAAACATAATCGGGGCGAACCGGGATTCGAGGTTTCTAGCGTGCCCAAGGGACGCAACTCAGCACAGTGAATCAAGGCGCCTTGAAAGTAGACGACTGGGTAAAACCGTAACCCCAAATCTATTTGAGTGTTGATTGCATGGCTCTTTCCTTACGCTCTTGTGCGTTGCGTGGGAAAACATTAAAATAAGGGTCGCGCGTCAATACATGTGTGGGTTATGGCTGAATTAAACATACTCAGCGGTAGTAAAAAGGTAAAATAGAAAATGCAACACCAACTAACAATAACCAAAAATAAAATATCATTTACGGCGCAAATCGCATTGTGCGTCTAATGTTTGCAGGGCTCGAACCCATATACTAGTGATAGCTTTAGAGGTAACTGACACGTCCTGATCAGTGTGTGCTCCACAAAGAAACACGGCCGAATTAATAAGCATGTGCACTTTACCATAGTCTGAACAAGGAACCTTTCAGTTCTTGTGAATTCCTTGTAACACCAAATACGTAATGTACAAAATTTTACCGCTGTATACCTATCTATATTTATATGAGCCAACGCCAGTCAAACCCCAAGTGCGTTCATATAAAACCAATAACAGATACTCTTGCATATATGAGTAAGTGAATGTTGTTTAAAACCCCGGTCAGAAATACCCCAGCTGAAATGCCACCAAGAAACGACGACACAGAGCCTGACCACCCGATCCGACCACCATTGAGGTTCTGGGGACTTATTCTAACCCGGACGCTCCCACATGTCATACTATATCATATCAAGTGCGAAATCAATATTTGTAAGAACCGTTCGTTTAATGCTCATTAATCTCCACTTAAGATTAGATGTGAAGACATACATCCATCTTAAGGGACAACCATTGAATATTTCGAGGGAGCTTGGATTTTTGTCAGACAGAATAGTTGTACGGCCACTGCTTCAAGATACACAATTATTGTCTGAGAAAGTAGTAGCTGAGCAATTATTTTTGTCAACTAAATTCTTTTTAAGCGAATATTTTGCTTCTGTTGAGACAAAAACAAATTCCCAACATTTTCTAATAACATTTTTCCATAAAAATCCAGTCTCTTTCAGCCCCGCCAAGAATTTCAAATGGTCTGTTCCGGAAAGACTTCCACCCGTATCCCCGATCCAAAAGTTTACATATAACGTGTTTCTTCCAACCATGATTTTGAGAGGGGAAGGCGGGTGTACGGGCGGAAGTCTTACCTCTGTTCCTAACGTGGATATTTCAGCTGATAACGGACTCCAAATAATCTAATTTTGAAGATGAGTCAGCCTGAACGCGTATGCCCACTGACTCTTGACCTCGTAGAAAGGAATATCGGCAATGTGGATGACCATTCCGCCCGTAGCGCCACGGCTCCAGGACAGTCCTTTATTGTTACCCAGCAACATTACCTGGGTCTGTGGGCTGGGGTTGGGGGCCCCTAGGGTAATGTTGCCGATGGTGATGTCGCGGGTATAGATGGCGTACACGTCCATGCCGGTCGCGCTTTTGCTGCTTGTATACCTGTTGGAGAAAAACGAAGCAGACCACTTCGTGAATGTTGTTTTACGCCTGTTAGCAATTACAGCTACATTACGACGGGAAAATAATCGAGTTTGCCCGCATGCACAAATCGACTGCAGCGATATAGGCCTGTCGTATGCCTCTGTTATTGCTTCGGAGTCGTTGCCAGGATTGCTCTGTTCAAGAACCTTTGTCTGCTGTGTTACTGCGACCTGTACTTCATCGCGTCCAGCTGAAGCACACCTGTGACTGACAGCTAGTCCAACACTGTCAGAGTACAGTGTTTGTTTTTATGTTTGTTGTTTAACGCCGCACTCAGCAATATAACAGTTATATGACGGTGGTCTGTCAATAATCGAGTCTGGAACAGACAATCCAGTGATTGATATCATGAGCATCGATCCACGCAATTGGGATACGACATGCATCACAAAAGTCGGAATCCGGTTAGTCGCCTCTTACCACAAGCATAGTCGCCTTTTACGGCAAGGATGGGTTGCTGAAGAGTTATTCAACCCGGGATCTTGACGGGTCGGCTCTATGTGAGTGAGTTGGGTTGACCGTCAATTTGAACATTATTTCAGTTACACCACGTCGTGTCAATTTAATACAAAGCCAAATAAAATAAACAGGACAATTCTGGGACTCGAACCATTCGGGATCCTGACACAACAAAGGGACGCAACGCCGCACAGAGAATTACAGCGCCTTAGATTTCTGGGCACCCTATAGCTATTAATCACCATGTTAATTATTCACTAAATATTCGACAGCTGCTGTAAGATGCAAGGTCCGATCTCACCATATAAATTTGTTGACGGTGTCGTTCTGATGAGTCCAGGGTCTGGTGGAGTAGATGGCGTCACCGTTCAGCCTCAACCACTGCCCCATCTGCCGCAGTCGTTCCTCGAAGATGGGCGCTATCTTTCCGTACTTCGTAGGGCCAACATTCATCAACATATTCCCACCACAGCTGTAACGTTAACATCCTCATATGATTTCTATCACCTTCTAATGTCCATCACCATGTAAATATTTTGTTTTTTGGGGTGTTTTTTTTGTTGTTTAACAGCGCACTTGACAATATTCCAGCTAAATGACGGCGGTCGGTATATAATCGTGTCTAAACCAGACAATCCAGTGATTGACATCATGAGCATCGATTTACGTAATTGGGTTATGATGACATGCATCAAACCAAGTCAGCGAGCCTGACCATCCGATGCCGTTAGTCTCCTCTTACGACAAGCAAAGTCGCCTTTTACGGCAAGAAAGGGTTGCTGTCAAAGACCTATTCTACCCCGGATCTTCAAGGGTATTGTTGTAAATAATATATTTAGGCCAGACTTTTTTTGTGGGGCTACGGGTTTTGGGGGTCTAAAATATGGTAGGTTGGCCGAAAACAAATAAAAATAGAAAAGCAGAGAACAAGATTTTGTGATCACTTTAAAGTTTGATTTGGATAAGTAGGTGATGAAAAAAAAACCTTCATCTATTTTTAGGTCATAAACAAACCAAAAGATGTAAGGCCTTATAAACTTTGTTTTTTTATGGCCAGCACTTATTCAATCTGTGATGTAAGTGTCAAATAGTGCCTAATTGTTTATCAGATCAGAGTCGAGACTTTAGGGAGAAGGTGTTAACATACCAGCAATCCTTCACCGAGCTGGCAAAGGAACAGCAAGTTAAAAAAACAAAGAACCAACGGTAAGTTCTCCTCACCTGACAGTTTCTACAAACGTCTGGATCAGCCTCTGAATCGACAGGTAGTCGCTGAGCTTCGCCTCGCGCCGGAACCCCCAAGACCTGGAGTCAATGGTCATGGCGTTCTCAAACTTGTGGGGCTGGAGCTTACCTGCCAAAAATCAGTGTCCCCAGTGAGTGAGTGAGTGAGTGAGTGAGTGAGTGAGTGAGTGAGTGAGTTAGTTAGTATTAACGCAACCGAACCAGTATCACGGCGTGTCAGCACCAAGTAGTAGGACACCCCGAAGTGTGAAACCCTTGACGCTGACGCGCGTGCGTGCGTGCGTGTCAGTCCGGGTGTCACGGGACATTCTGATTCTGTAAAATTGTGTTTTCGAATACGTTTTGTTTAATTCGTACACAGAGTGTCTCTTTCCCCTGACTGTAAGGATAGTCGGATATTATGGTTATAGTTAATGTAGTGTCATTGTAATCCCCTAGTCATTGACCGGAAGTACTGACCTGGGTTGTAGCGGTCACGACAGGTGTAGAAGTCGCCATGTTTACACTTGATCCCAGCTCCCCATCTGTCATTGGTCACCACAGTGTCCTTGACGGGGCTGCAAGGACAGAGAAACAGTCAATTCACAATACAACAGTCAATACACAATACAACAATTAATACACAATACAACAATCAATACACAATACAACAATCAATACACAATACAACAATCAATACACAACAATAATCCAATACACAATACAACACCCAATACACAATACAACATCCAACACAACATCCAATACACAACACAACAGCCAATACACAATACAACAGTCAATACACAATACAACAATCAATACATACATGTATTTAACACGCATTCTGCCATAACTTTGGAAAGTTTCAAATTTCAACAACTACCTCTGATTGAAACTGATTTGACGGCCAAATAAATCACTGTAGTAACTTATATTTAAAGAAAGACGTGACTTCTGGTTCAGTCATTGTTGGCAGTATTGTTGCCATACATTTGGGCAGAAAGTCATCCTGTTAGTAGCCTCTTACGGGTTTGTGCCAATAAGACCTATTCTAAACCGCATACCACGTGTCTTTACCACTGGGTACAGTTTATGGAGCAAGGAGGTTGGTTTGGCTGGTTTGTCGTTTAACGCTGCACTCAGCAATATTCCAGCTATATGACCAACTCGTGTCATTCGAGTGGTGACAAATGGTTGCTGCTAAGTGCCATCATTGCATATTTATCGGATGCTGACCAACCGATCCTGTTAGTCGCCTCTTACAACCAGCATGGGTTGCTGGGTTGCTGAAGACCAATTTTGACCCGGAACCTACACGTTACAACCATATGTAAATATGGAGATAAGTAGGTGTTGTATAATTCCTATACTAACCTGTCGTTGTACAGCCAGGCCAGGAAGTGGGTTGAGTTCCAATATGAATCAGGGGCCTCCCAGTCACCGTCAGACCACACAACCTCCGGCTTGTACCGCTGGACTATCTCAAACAGCTCAGGCATCGTCTTGCTCTGGAACCATGGCAACGAAATGCACGGGGTTAGTACATATTCTGAATATCATGACAGCTGTTTTCACAAAAAAACTAATAACAGTCACTGAAACATTAAAAAGAGCCAGAGATAGTGTAATACAGAAAAATATTATTCACGCAGTTGACTTGAACACGTTGTAAAAAAGAACCACGGAACTAGTAAGGATATTTCCAATATGCCCGCAAAGAGGGTCGGTAGAAAAACGCATAGACTTTAGTAGCCTTTTCATTGACACTACTGGTATTTGAGTAAAAGATCTCATTCTAATGAGATTGATCGTTAAGTAACTCACAGCTACGAAGTCGTTGGTCTTGAACCTGGATGCCTTGTCTTTGAGGAAGAGAGGATGGAACCACTCAAACAAGGAATGGTACAGACCAAAGCGGACAGTGGTGTTGTTGCGGATTGCAACACCGAGCTCACCTGAAGAGAAAACAATCAGTTGAAGTTGTTTTACGCCACAGTCAGCACTATCTGGACTAAAATGCTGGGCAAAACAAAGTATACACAGTTATTTGATGGTGGCTAAAAATAAAACAAACAAAAAATGGTTATTCGATGGTGATATTTTTCATGCGGGTATCATAGTTGTGATTTGGACTTTGTCTTGTTTCGGCAACTGTTTTCAGCCGAGTAACGATCTGATGACGTTTGTAATTGTTTTTGTCAAATTTAGTTTTCAAGAGTAAACTTTCTTTTGTCCGGTAGTGTATATCAAGCCAACTCAGGAAATCTGGGCAGGAATGCATTGATTGATAGCAAGAGCAATGACCCACGCCGTCAGGATACGACACCCTATTTGCAAGGTAACACTAGGTCATTTAGTTGGCATGTATGCCAGGCATAGGACACTGGAGACCCATATTCTTTTAAAATTGATAAATTTTATACAAAGGCCTAATAAACTAGATTTCTTGCTACTCATGCTTCTTGCTACCGACTCTCCAATTGCCCTGATCCTATTTATTTTAACCACTGTTTTTAACTCAAATTTCGTTTTACATCGGATTCCGGTTTTTCCGCATGTCATGATTTTAGTCTTTGCATGGGAAGCAAGCCGTGGTCAAAATGGCCGCCGAACTATCTGTTCATAATTCGAGCCGTAGGGGCGTGGCCAAGAGAGATGACATTATGCATAGGTTTCCTTCATGTACATCTGTTAGCTTCTGAAGACAAGAAACACAACTGTCTTCCCTACCCAGTCATGAGAAACATAGTATTTATCTGACTGGCCTGACACCATCACGGCTACAATGTACCCATCTTCTCTTGTGAAAACCAAGTGGTGCCGGACACGTCTCTGTGATTTGCCGTCGGATAAGACACATACCTATGTCCACCATCTGTATCTTTTCTCACAGGACATGACGTTGGCATGGTGTTCATAAAAAAAAGTATTGATAGGTGCGTGAGTGAGTGAGTATTGTTTTACGCCGCTTTTAGCAATATTCCAGCAATATCACGGCGGTGGACACACACATTGTGCCCATGTCGGGAATCGAACCCGGGTCTTCGGCGTGACGAGCGAACGCTTTAACCACTAGGCTACCCGACCGCCCCAGTATTGATTGGAGAACCATACCCACAAGATCCCTGTTGGGTCCATTATCCATGGAGTTCCAGTTGAAGGAGTACTTGGACGGCCAGTTGGTGAAGCCTTCATGATGCTTGCTGGTCAGAACAACGTATCTGAAGCAGAAAGCGAGTGAATGAATATTATTATTATTGTTTTAATTGTAGTCAGCCGGAAGGAGAGGTCTTTGTTTTTTGGAGTCAGGATATTTTTTTTCAATCAGATCTTTAAAACATATCATTCTTTGTTCCCAAAAGGAGGAAACAAAAAACCTTCAGGGAACCACAACATATTATTCTTCAGAGCAACAAGCATGTCTATTTTTCCACGAAGATTCCAAAGATCGTCATACAAGTCTCGCTTAAATGTTGTTTGATCAGGACTTTTCTAAATGTGACGTCTCACTGACAAAACTGATGCAATTACCAAGTATGACTTATGCCATATATTCCACGTTTTTCGTTGTGCCTTGTGCTGCATCACAAAAGCTCACGTCAGCGACGCATGTTGCAGTTACCATAAGCCAGACGTGGCCGTTTTGTGCATTATGCACTGCAACAGAAAGATCCGGGGTAGAATCCGGGGTCTTCAGCAACTCATTCTTCCCGTAAAAGGCGACTAATGGGTCCGGGTGGTCAGGCTCGCTAACTTGGTTGATGCAATTGGCAATTTTCATCCCTTTTCATTGTTTTATTTTAAATATTATTTATTCAGTGTTTTCATACGTTTTCTCGGTTGTATTTAAACTTGTTTATGCTGTATTGTGAAATGTATTTTACATGCGAGACTTAAACATCCCAACACACCCAAAACCAACGGGCGCGCCCCACAGTATTTGTTTGTCGTTAAACGCCAGCTATATTTGACCTATATGACGCCGATCTGTAAAAAGGACAAGATAACCCAGTGACTGACATCATGAACATCGATCTACGCAATTGGGATACGGTAACATGCATCAACCAAGTCAGCAAGCCTGGCCACCAGAACCCGTTAGTCGCCTCTTACGACAAGCATGAGTTGCTGAAGATCAAGTAACGCAAAGACGAAGCCAGGTTCGAAAGTACTCATACATATTCATTCAAGTGCATCGTACACGTCACGTGAATCTATGAATCTCTCAAAAACTGTTATATAATATATATCAAACAAACAGTCAGTTGAGGTTCCTGCTGTTAACAACACAATTATGCATTATTGATCATCAACGAGCAATTCAATAACATATTCAAAACATACGTTTATTGTTACAACCTCGTGCCCAGTGTCCGTGTTTACCTTCACTATGTACTTACTTTGCACCGGAAGCTTGAATAATGTCTGCCCACTCCGCAGCATCGAAAAACTCGGTTGTAAATCCCCGAGCAAAATCTGCATATGTGAAATCTGGTCTGAAATTGTCCTCCATATACTGAACAACATTCTTCACCTTTGACCCCTTCCACTGATACCAGAACCACTCGTTGTTGTAGCTGGGCACAGAAAATACCCCCCAGTGAATAAAAATACCTAGTTTGGCCTCGTCATACCACCCCGGGAGGGGCCGGGTGTCCAGCGACGCCCACGTTGGGTCATAGCGACCCCAGCTACCCGATATAACAAGGAGGATGATTGCCACCACCCCGAACACCGCCATGACTCAAGCTATTTGTGTCCCTAACAGTGTAAAGATATTTCCTGAAGCGTTTGTGACTCTAGCCGTGTGACTTCATGCTTCGGCAATTGCAGACGATACCCGAGGTCTCGTGATGTTTTTGTCACGTGGTGTCTCATTGTTTGTTTAAGAGATGGTGACACGCATATTTTTGTCAAAGTTAGGAAATCACAGTTTGTTGTCTTTCATACAATTGTTAATCGGATATTAATTATATAACTGTGTGGTATGATACAATCCTTCTGTTGTGTGTTTTTATACAAGCTTTGTGCCTTATGCGAGCGTGAGGTTTCGCTTCGCTTTTGGCAATGTTCTTATCACGGCGACACCTTGCGGTGGCTACCGCCAACCCTCATCGGTACATCGTAGAATATCGTTTTTTTCTGTATGTCATGGGGTAGTGGCATATTGAATTTATTTCTTTGTTGTTTAAAGCTACATGCCGACGATCTGTAAACAATCGAGTCTAGACCAGATAATCCAGTGATTGACATCATCAGTATCGATCCACGCAATTGGGATACGATGACATGCATCAACCAAGTCAGCGACAGTGACCACTCGAATCTTGTTAGTCGCCTCTTACGACAATGTGGTCTGTAAATGGTCGATTCTGAACCATTCAGACCAATGATTTATATTATGAACAACGTCCTACGCCGTTGGCATACGATGACAGGCAATCCACAAAGTGACAAGCCTTACAACCCGATCAGGGCCCATTTGCACAAAGTGATCTCAGTGCTACGACTATTGTTAGCCTATGTTAAAGTATGGGAGTTACGATCATCTTAGCCTTAAGATCGCTTTGTGCAAGCGGGCCCTGGGGTCCTCGGTTGGCCCAGTCGTCTAAGACGCCGCAATTCGCTGTGCAGAGTTGCGTCTCTTGGGCACGCCAGAAACCTATGATTGTGGGTTCGAATCCCGGTTCGCCCAAATTATATTTCTAGGTTTGTCAGCACCATACCCGTGCTCGTGGGTTTCACCAAAGTGGTAAACAGCTAAGCCCTAGTACACTTGGGGCTTTCCTCCCACATTAAGCTGACACGCCGTGATATAACTGGAATACTATTAAAAGCGGCGTTAAAACCAACTCACTCACTCAATCGTTTAATACACGATCAGTTATGTTGTATCGAACGGCAAGCATAGGTCCCATACTACCGGGATTTGTGGCAAAATTGATAAAAAACAATTAACCGATCAGCGTTACAGTTTCCACGGTTCCTGGCGACAAAAAGAATGGGCTTCAGACATTGTGCACAAGTGGGTCACTGACGTGCAGACCCAGCGCTCCAGGCTATCTGCTCAAGTCAACATGAGGGGCTGTCGGGTAGC
The DNA here is from genome assembly GCF_022045235.1 of Haliotis cracherodii. Classification (NCBI taxonomy): domain Eukaryota; kingdom Metazoa; phylum Mollusca; class Gastropoda; order Lepetellida; family Haliotidae; genus Haliotis; species Haliotis cracherodii. The sequence goes on along the minus strand of NW_027266319.1, from coordinate 50,126,157 downwards.
CTAGTGGTTAAAGCGTTAGCTCGTCACGCCGAAGACCCGGGTTCGATTCCAGACATGGGTACAATGTGTGAAGCCCATTTCTGGTGTCCCCCGCCGTGATATTGCTGGAATATTGCTAAAAGCGGCGTAAAACCTCACTCACTCACTCACTCAAGTCAACATGACAAAAGTTGAACCAGCTTCAATAAAGACCGCGCCCAGTTTTCGTTGTTACTTCTTCGATTTAATTTGTACATATTTCACACAGCAGGCGATCCATATTCTCGCATTTCAACCCCTATGAACTGTCACTATCACAATCGTTATTTATTTATGTTGTTGAATAACTTCTCGCTATCTCTGTGCAGCAGATATCTCGATTGAGAATGCTGGGTTCGTGGTCTGAGCGTAAATAGGTGGTGAGGTCAAACGGTGTTTAACGTCGCATCCAAGGTTATTGCACTTATTTGTTTGTTTGTTTGTGTGTTGTTTAAAGCCACACTCAGCAATATTCCAGCTATATGACGGTGGTCTGTAAATTAAGTCTGGACCAGACAATCCAGTGATTGGCATCGTGAGCTATGATCCACGCAATTGGGATCGATGACATGTATGCACTTATTTAGCAGTGTGTGTCTGTGTGCTTGTACTAGTCCGGACTAATGCCAATTTTATGGGGCAAGCTCACTGAGATACCATGCCGCAGTTTAACATGAATACCCCACTCAGACACAGTTTATTGACTCCGCGCCGACTGGTCCATGTTTTAGCCGAGCACCAGGCAGGACAATAATAAGTACAAAGTTTTAACGTCTTTTGGTATGACGCGGCCTGGCATCGAACCCCGACCTACCGCTCTCCGGGCAGACGTTCTACCACTAGACCACGGAGGCGGTCCTGGGAGTAAATATGTTCCCGCTGAATATTTGTTCTGGTGGAATCGATATACCAGGAGTTTTGTCTCTGCGGAACAATTTACCCAGGAGAAAGCTTCGACATGAACAAAACTCATGGAATATCGATTTCACCAGAACAATTTCTAACGCCAATTTATATGTATTACCTGCAATTTCCAGGCAAAACGAGGCACGGGTGGCCCAGTCACTGTGCAGAATTATATGATTGTGGGTTCGAATCCCGGCTCGCCCCGATTATGTTTCTAGGTTTGTCGGCACCATACCCGTGCTCGTGGGCTTCCCCGAAGTGGTAAACGTCTGAGACCCGCATCACTTCGGGCTTTCCTCCAACATTAAGCTGACACGCCGTGATATAGCTGGAATACTGTTAAAAGCGGCGTTAAATCCAACTCACTCACTCAAGGCAAAACAGTGGTAACCAAGACAAATAAAACGATTTTGTCTATTTGAATGCGGTCCGTAAATGATCGAATCTGGACCAGATAATCCAGAAATTGACATCAAGAGTATCTATCCACACAACTGGGATACGATGACATGCATCAACCAAGTCATCGAGCCTGACCACCCGATACCGTTAGTCTTCTGTTACGACAAGCATCGGTTGCTGAAGACCATTTCTATCCCGGATCTTCACGGGTAGCTTGTCTTTGACTTTGCTGCTATGGTTAGCTTACAATGCGGAAAATAATGTATTTACTTTTTTGCCCTCGTGCTTGGAATAAGGTTTGGAATTTCTGCCTTCTATAATAAAGGCGACATCACCTGGTGCTCAAATTTACACTAATTTCATATATATGATCAATTTTGTCTAATACATTAGTATTAGCGGTAGTATTTATGTACATTGTAAACTGAAATCGTTTAGACAAGACAAGACAGGACAAGACAAATTTATTCGGTCCAAAATACAGATAGATTAAACGTTTGTGCATATGCACTTACAAACATGTATCCTTTTTTCAGATTCTTTCTTCTTTGTTTTAATTTCTAGCAATGATTGTTTCATAGACATAATACAGAAAAAAATCAATGTTATATATAGTGTGCATGGTGTACGGTTCATGAATAAATTTACCAATATATTGTTTTCTAATTTCTTTATAAATACTGCAAACAAAAAACACACGAAATTCATCTTCAATACAGGAATGGACCCTTGATTTGCAATATGAACATAATCTTTCAGTATATTCAATTCCAGTATATCTACCAGTTTCAAGTGCATAAATATAATAACTGCATCTGAACCAAGAGATGGCAATTCTTAAATGTGTTGGAATATCACCACAAAGGTATCTTTCAACATCTAACACAGTCTTGTAGTCTTTATAAAATACACACGGATGAATAACATGACTGTTTTAAATTATCACCTAATCTCTGCTTAAATAAAGTAAAAAATACTTTACATTCCCAATTTCTTGTCTTAGCCAAACATAGCCAAAACCATACTGAAAGTGTATTTGCCTGACTTTTGATGCCCAAGTAATGTGTCTTACATCAATTTGTTTGTTTGTTTGTTTGTTTGTTGTTTAACGCTGCACTCAGCAGTATTTCAGCTATATGACATCGGTCTGTAAATAATGGAGTCTGGACCAGACAATCCAGTGATTGACATCATGAGCATCGATTCACGCAATTGGGATACGATGACATGCATCAAGCAAGTCAGCGAGTTTGACCACCCGATTCCGTTAGTCGCCTCTTACGACAAGCATAGTTGCTCTTACATCACCCACGGATCTTAGCATTAGGTAACACTGATGTGGAAGCCTGTTTTGGGGCAAGGGTATCAGTCTACACCAGTGTTTGACTACCCGTGACATATGTACATTGTAAACTGTAAACTGACACCAGCGCACAGTTAATAGCCCATTACTTACATGGTAAGCGATGACGGGGAGAGGGCGGGATGGTGATTGTTGGGAGTATTTGATGCTTTTCTTTGAACGCCGACTAGAATTCCTTTGTTACGAATCTGACGCATGTGACTGTTTATGGAACAGAACATATTGATGACACGTACATATCTGTTAAAACCGCCACAGAAGCTCGTGTAAACTGAAACAAGCAATATAGTATGTGTATACTTACAAAGATCACGCATGGCTTCTGTTATAACTCGTGATTCAAGCATGCGATCATCTTTGGAGCCGACCAATTGATATTCGGGATGGGGGTGGGGGATGGAGGACAGAGATTATATCGAACAAATTCAATTGTGCCAGACAATTCTTGAAACAATATTATTATGCTGATGTACAATTTTCTGCCTCAAAAATTACATTGTTGCAAAGTGTTATTTTAAAAAATATACGCTTCAAAAAAAGGAAACGTTTAGTCTGGAAACCGCAGCCAGTGCATTAACAAAAGGGCCATGGAGGTGCACGTACTACACGTGCACTATGAACTATGAACACTATGAACGGTATTTAAGTGCAGGGTTTTTGATTACCTGGCATCAGTGTCAATCGAACATTGACAGTTCAACAGCATGCTAAGATTGTCAAAAGTGCAAAGAAACAATGTCATAGGCAGGGGAATCCCGATCAGCTGTTTTCAATGCAGCGCCCAGCACCATCACAAGGCATGAAGCGAGTGAGTGAGTGAGTTATGTTTAACGCCGCTTTAAACAGTATTCCAGTCAATACACGGCGTGTCAGCTTAATGTGGGAGGAAAGCCCGAAGTGATGCAGGTCTCAGACGTTTACCACTTCAATGAAAGCCACGAGCACGAGTATGGTGCTGACAAACCTCGAAACATAATCGGGACGAACCGGGATTCGAACCCACAATCATAGATTTCTGGCTTGCCCAAGGGAGGCAACTCTGCACAGCGAATCGCGGGCCTTCGACGACTGGGCCACCCGTGCCCCCTCACAAGGTATGAGATCGGTTCCAACAGCATGGGTAAACACGTGATCGGCCAAGGTCGGGACGACCAAGAGTAACAACCCCCGCCCAAAATCGCTACATCCGACTGCGCCACCAACGTGAAAGGACACATCCCAAATACCCGGACCGTACGAAACCGTTAAAGAGCTGCAGGTCTACGAGCAAGACGTCCTGTTCGACGCGTCATATTGAGTCGACAACATCGTCAACAACGAACTGCATTGGTGTCGTCAACACAGGGTATGGCCTCAACTGCGATGGAGAGATATCTGGTTCAGCGACGAATCAAGGATTCCTACCGCACACAAATCTGGCTTTGCTTCTTCTTTTTTGAAGAGTATATTTGCAGACTCATAGTTTTGAATTATAAAAAAATAGCTGAAAAATATTTAATATCCAAAGAAAATCCCAACCCCATCGCACCCCACCCCCACCCACTCCGGGACATCAAATGGTCGGTTCCAAAGCACTTTGAACAACGTGTAAACAGCATTCAGAATGCTTTGTGCTTGACATTGAGATGCGAGATGTTGCAGTCACGTTTGGGGTGATTCACGCTACAATCGACAATTTACGATTCGTCAAAGCTGTCACCAATGTGGTATCGTTGAAACACAATTTAAACATGCTGTGTCGAGTCGACTTCTTCGTCATCACGCCCCTGTGCAGATAGAAAACCCGTGACTGTGAATCATAGCAATAGAACAATGCGCTGTAAGGTCAAACTGTATACATAGATTCATGTGGGGGGGGGAGGGGGGGGGGGGGGGGGGAGGGGGGAGGGGAAGGGTGTGGGGGGAAAGGGGGGCGGCACGGGTGGCCAAGTCGTCTAAGGCGCCGCGATTCGCTGTGCAGAGTTGCGTCTCTTGGGCACGCCAGAAACCTAGGATTGTGGGTTCGAATCCCGGTTCGCCCGATTATGTTTCTAGGTTTATCAGCACCATACCCGTGCTCGTGGGTTTCACCGAAGTGGTAAACGTCTGAGACCTGCATCACTTCGGGCTTTCCTCCCACATTAAGCTGACACTCCGTGATATAACTGGAATACTATTAAAAGCGGCGTTAAACCCATCTCACTCACTCACTCACTTCTGCCCCACGATGTTCCCTGGTCATGCCCCACCATAGACCCTGGTCATGCCCCACCATGTTCCCTGGTCATGCCCCATGGTGTTTCCAGTTCATGCCCAAAAATGTTCCCTGGTCATGCCCCGCCATGTTCCCTGGTCATGCCCCTTGGTGTTCCCAGTTCATGCCCCACGATGTTCCCTGGCCATGCCCCACCTATGTTCCCAGTTCATGCCACATGGCGTTGCCAGTTCATATCCCACGATGTTCCCTGATCATGCCGCGCAATGTTCCCTGGTCATGCCCCACGATGTTCTCGGTCATGCCCACCATGTTCCCTGGTCATGCCCGAAGATGTTCTGAGCCATGCCCCACGATGTTCCCCGGTCATGCCCCGCAATGTTCCTTGATCATGCCCCCCTATGTTCCCGGTCATGCCCCAAGATGTTCACTGATCATGTCCCACCATCATCTTGATCATGCCCCACTATGTTCCTCGGTCATGCCCCAAGATGTTCCCCGGTCATGCCCCACGATGTTCCCTGATCATGCCCCACGAAGTTACCTGATCATGCCCCAATATGTTCCCTGGTCGGTCATGCCCCACGATGTTCCCCACGATGTTCCCCGGTCATACCCCACGAAGTTCCCTCGTCAAGCCCCACGATGTTCCCTGGTCATGCCCCATGGTGTTCCCTGGTCATCCCCAACGATGTTCCCTGATCATGTCCCACCATGTTCTTGATCATGCCCCACTATGTTCCTCGGTCATGCCCCAAGATGTTCCCCGGTCATGCCCCACGATGTTCCCTGATCATGCCCCACGAAGTTACCTGATCATGCCCCAATATGTTCCCTGGTCGGTCATGCCCCACGATGTTCCCCACGATGTTCCCCGGTCATACCCCACGAAGTTCCCTCGTCAAGCCCCACGATGTTCCCTGGTCATGCCCCATGGTGTTCCCTGGTCATCCCCAACGATGTTCCCTGATCATGCCCCACTATGTTCCCTGGTCATGCCCCACTATGTTCCCTGGTCATGCCCCATGGTGTTCCCTGGTCATACCCCACGATGTTCCCTGATCATGCCCCACTATGTTCCCTGGTCATGCCCCACTATGTTCCCTGGTCATGCCCCATGGTGTTCCCTGGTCATTCCCCACGATGTTCCATGATCATGCCCCACGATGTTCCATGATCATGCCCCACTATGTCCCTGGTCATGCCCCACTATGTTCCCTGGTCATGCCCCACGATGTTCCATGATCATGCCCCACTATGTCTCTGGTCATGCCCCACGATGTTCCCTGGTCATGCCCCACTATGTTCCCTGGTCATCCCCAACCATGTTCCCTGATCATGCCCCACTATGTTCCCTGGTCATGCCCCACTATGTTCCCTGGTCATGCCCCACGATGTTCCCTGGTCATGCCCCACTATGTTCTCTGGTCATGCCCCACTATGTTCCCTGGTCATGCCCCATTATGTTCCCTGGTCATACCCCACGATGTTCCCTGATCATGCCCCACTATGTTCCCTGGTCATGCCCCACGATGTTCCCTGGTCATGCCCAATGGTGTTCCCTGGTCATCCCCAACCATGTTCCCTGGTCATGCCCCATGATGTTCCCTGGTCATGCCCCACTATGTTCCCTGGTCATGCCCCACGATGTTCCCTGGTCATGCCCCACTATGTTCCCTGGTCATACCCCACGATGTTCCCTGGTCATGCCCCACTATGTTCCCCGGTCATGCCCCACGATGTTCCCTGGTCATGCCCCATGGTGTTCCCTAGACATTCCCAACGATGTTCCCTGATCATGCCCCATGGTGTTCCCTGGTCATGCCCCACGATGTTCCCTGATCATGCCCCACGATGTTCCCTGATCATGCCCCACTATGTTCTCTGGTCATGCCCCACGATGTTCCCTGGTCATTCCTCAGATGTTCCCTGGTCATGCCCCATGATGTTCCCTGGTCATTCCCCACGATGTTCCGATACCACGGGATATATAATTTCTTTCGTTTGAGGGACGAATCTATTAAAGAACGAAATTATTTAATCCTAACGTCGTAAAGCACAACAAAGGGAGGTAACTTTGTCTCCTCAGAGGTATAGAAGTAAAGGCGCGAAGTTTAAACTTCATTCTCATTCTCAGGATCGGTCCAGTGGGAGGAAAGCCCGACGTGATGCAGGTCTCAGACGTTTATCACTTAGCACGGATATGGTGCTGGCAAACCTAGAAACATAATTGGGGCAAACCGGGATTCGAACCCACAATCATAGGTTTCTGGCGTGCCCAAGGGACGCAACTCTGCACGGCGAATCGCGGCGCCTAAGACGACTTGGCCACCCGTGCCTAGATAAGGAGTAGAATAAGTCTTCAGCAACCCGTGCTTGCCGTAAAAGGCGACTGTGCTTGTCGTAAGAGGCGACTAACAGGATCGGGTGGTCAGGCTCGCTGACTTGGTTGATGCATGTCATCGTATCCCAGTTGCGTGGATCAATGCCCATGATGTCAATCATTGGATTATCTGGTCCAGACTCGATTATTAACAGACCGCCGTCTGGAATATTGCTGAGTGCGGCGTTAAGCAAGAAACAGACAGCCAGACGAAAAAGGCAAGCGTTTGCTTGTTTGCTTATCCATAAACTACAAAATGGATTTGGACAAATTATTCTGAATAGCTGAAAGCATCCTTCCGGCTGTTCACAGTGTGACTCCGTTATAACTTGAAAGTTGCTGACTGTGGCGTTAAACAACATGCACTTGTGAAAGCAAATTAAGAGCTGCAGAGAATTCGTTATATATGTAAATTTTATATGATATTATATAGGAGATAAATCGGAGATTTTTTACAGTTCGTGTGTATCCGTTTGTTCGCTCTATCCGTGTTCATTGTACCCATGTTCTACCGTAGCTGTGATATTGCTGAGTGCGGCGTTAAGCAAAGAAATATACAAACATGAGCTTCGGTAAATAAGGATATTAGTTAATGAAGCAGTCTTAAAATATGTATACATCCGTTACGGTAAACCATTCTCACATCAAGTGCAGTGGCATATCATGTGTTCTTTTAGTAGTGAGATACTGACAGTCATGCTGATTTGTATTCTGCATGGGAGATTCTCGATTAGAACAGATCCCCAGCAAACTATGCTTGCCATAAGAGGCGACTTTATGTTTGTTTGTTTGGTTGGTTTGTTGGTTGGTTGGTTGCTGTTGAAAGCCGCACTCAGCAATATTCCAGCTATATGACAGCGGTCTGTAAATAATCGAGTCTGGACCAGACAATACAATGATTGACATCATGAACATCGATCTACGCAATTGGGATACGATGGCATGCATCAACCAAGTCATCGAGCCCGACCGATCCCATGGGAAACAGAATATTGTCACTTACAGCACGGTATTGACTCGATGACTTTAATATCACCAGTTCTTTTACTCCTCTTTCAACAATGTGTTATTCCATGCCCCTAAGAGTGTTGACAGAACTTTGTCTTTGAGCTAAAACACTGCTTTTATGAGGACACTTTATACATTGCAGCCTATTCTCAAATGGTGAGGCGGAACTTTATTCACACAATCATATCTGACAAAGAGAATAGTCTCTTCATGACAAACACGCTGTGATCCATGATAACAACACGTTCGGGTGACCATAACGGTTGTGTCTGATCTCAAACTGATTCATCAACAATGTGCCTGTTCGTTGGCATTTCTGATGGCTGTCCTTCACAACATCAACAACATGTCACAGCAACAACGCGAGACAACAACAAAAAGTCGTTTAAAACATGGCCTAAAATACACAATGCCATGAGATCTCCCGCGACGATAGCTAGGCAATCTTGCCTCGTCATATTGTTAACAAACAAAAGGAACCACAGTCAAACCAATAGTCTTCGTCATGTAAAATATTTCAATGTATATTCCACTTATTAAACGTGTTGATTATCTATTCGTTCCTCGGTCAGTATATTGTGTTCAGTAAAAAAGACACTTCTTTTAACGACTGATAAACAGGTTACCTTTTAAAGCATAGGTCGATCAAGCACTCCTTTTATAAAAACACGCACTGTCGTCGTAGTCCCTCTAAATACATTCAATATTCATTTGAGAGAACCATACAGTGATCTACTTTATAAGAATGTTTATGTAGTTCTATACCTTGTTATACAATACCTTACGAGCTCCAATCAATAGTGAACGTACGTGTTGACAGACGTCTTGATAGAAGATATCGCTGTGCTTCAGGTCTCGGGTTATGACCGGGTGACGGTAACCTAAAGAAAGAGGGTGTGGCATATACATAACTTGACACGACAAAATATTTGCAAAGGCTGTCGTGTTCTCAACATACCACTAATGGAAAACTGCTTGTTAGAACTATCATCGTTCCTTCTGGTCCTACTGTCTTGGAAATGTCAAATAAACTATTGCGCCGTTCAACACGTTTTCCAGAGATGAATCCATAGCATTTACTTGACATTAGCTGTTTGGCAGGCTAGATTCGGTTGTATATTTATAGGTGTGTACACGGGACATCTATTTCAATACACATTGCCATAAAGGCCAATTGCTTTTAAGGACGTATTCAATTCAATGAAGCAACGAACCATTACATAACAAAGAGCTTGTGGTGTACCGCAAGGCTATTGCGTTGGTTCATATCGTTTACTGTATTGTGCGTGTTGTGCCTTCAGGAATACAGTTGTTTCGGTGGAATGATTGCTAACCTACAGGTATTGTATGTGTGTATAATTCATTTCTACTTATTCCACGGAATTTGACGCTGAGCTTGTCTTGCTGCCTTCCACAGGCTAATTTTGTAGAATTACGAATTTGTCATGTGTGGTGTATGATGATGAAACCTTGCACGGTAAATAAGATCGTTTAAGAACAAACATTTCTTTTTCATTTGATATCATTGTATATCATCCCTGACTGTAGTTCACTGGGATGAGATCACCATCTATGACGGCTAAATGTCGGAATATTGCTGAGTGTGGCGTAAAACAACAAACAAACAAATGAACAAGACTCAATTTCGTGAAGAAGAAGTAGTATAGGTAATGGGGGTTCTGGACCACTTCCACTGGAGCCAGATTCATATACCTATACTGCTACTACAGATGGAATTTTTTATGCCAAAATGATTATGCGATTTAACGATAGTCATGAGATTCAGCTCTAGCTCACCAATACCTGGGTCCAATCATTGCTTTAGATGAGTCTAAATGGTAATAAAAGTATTCTTCATTATTTTTATCGATAAAGCGATATTCAACATTTTTATTAAGTTCTTCGTTCATTTTACTAGGAGACCAGACTATATAACTACACTCTTTTTGTAAATTGATAAGAAACAATTGATTACCGTATTTGGTTGGTTTGACATCACTGATATAATAAAAACCTTGTGGTAATTCTCTCCATTTAATAGTTTTTTCCATTATTATATATTTATGTAAGCATTTGTCTAAATGTAATCAAATGATATTTTTAATCTCCAACCAGTTCTTTGGTTTTAGCACGGAATAATTGACGCGCTTGTTGCCTCCCCTGTTCTATGAACTTTTTTTTATCGTCTTCGCTAATACCACTGGTCTTACGAGATTTTGATCGAATCTCCTGCTTCATTACGTTGTATTTGGTGAGTTCTGACAACACTAAACGAAACTCCTCCTCGGATATCTTACAATCAGCCATTGCTGTCGAAATATGATCCTCAATGCTGTTCAACTTTGCTTTGGCGAGTATCCGAATACTATCGTGTTTTAATGCTTTCTTTTGCAACCTACGAGAAATGAATTTTATCGCTATTCCTGCCAGTCCCGAGACTCCGGCGGTTATTTCCATGACGAGCACGATAGGCGCGGCGATTATAGTTGATAGTAAACCGACACCGGCTACACCGAGTCCCATGCCAGCCACTACAAGAGCGGTGTCAACTCTGTCCAGAGCATTCACGGCTCTGCGATACTTTTTATACAATCCAAGTCTCAACTCCCTATCCTTTTCTATTCGATGTTTTATGTCGCTTATTTGATGTAATCGAAATCCATCAACAGTTTCCATCTTTTCATCGAGCGCTGGATATAAACTCATAGTGTATATTACGAATATATAATAGTCTTTAATTGGTCTTGCTTAAATGTTTTGAGAGTATACATCAACCTTATCAAATGTATATTATAAGGCAAGAATATCTTAGAAAGAGAAATTCTGTCACTTTTAATAATTCAAACCCCCTCGAGGGTTGTAACGGGTGATGCTCCAACATGAATAATACTGCAACGTTGACGCTCGTGTTTCTTGAGCCATTTAATCGATAGACCTGGTAATATTTCGAAGGCATCTACCGGTGCATCTCCGAACAAGACTTCAATAATAAGCGTAGAAATATTAGGTATTGCACTCAAGTTCTGTTTAATATCATCGAATTCTGTAACCAAATTTAAACTAACATTTTGGATTGCTGGACGACTATATAACATATGACCTGGTTTTTCTGGCAGGGGAGTGACTAACACACTTTTTCGTTTTGACGGGATATAGGCAGCGAGTACGATGCCACTATTTATTATCTTAGTTAAATTATGTCCCTTACCCATCATCGCATAAGGTGGGGTAATGACGATATTCAGTAGCCACTTGATGTTTGCTTCGACCATAGTCCATTTTTGCTCACTGTTGTAAATAATATTGTACGGAGTGGGTCTAAGGAGTCTACTAACGTCAACATCGCTTAAATCTTCTAGATTACCCGTGAATGTGACTTCTTTCCGCTTGTATACATTATCGTGTAAGTGTAAAGCGTATAACTTACCATCGGTACCGGGTTTACCGAATCCTTCTGTGTCTCCGAGATCGGAAAGCGCAATTGTATTACATTGTCTTATCGTTCCAGGGCCTGATGCATCAACCATTATTTATAATATGGAGTGTTACACTTAAGTATCCTATATGTACAGGTTGGTGTTTTACATCTAATACAGAAATTTTAAGGTCTGAAATAATACCCCGCTTTAATTTTTTATATTGTAATGTTGAGAAAGATTCCGTTCTACCACTATTATATTTTTCATTTTTCACTGGAACACTTCTGAGCAGAGTTGAAGGACTTTCTAGTTGAATATTATCTGTCATGCTTATTTGATCAAGATGGATGAACAACTCTTTATAGGGAACTAAATCAGGTAATTTAACCTCCTGATCTGGTAACTTGTATATTGTGCCAACTAAGCGTGTAAATTCAAGTGTATGTAATCGGTCCAATAAAAATATTCTTTCATTATGGTTGAATTTCACTGTCCCAGTCGCCTCATTTTGTTTGAAACTAACTCCATAAGGCTTAAAAACTTCATCATTGAGTAATACCCATCAGGTATAGTAATGGATTTAGCAGTACCACGTGGTGAGGATATTATCATTATCTCATTATTTCTTTTTGCAGCATTTATATTGGTCCACCGTGGGTAATACGTTACATCGCATAGAGCGACTTTGAGTTGTCCATCCGAGTTATCGATAGTACGAAGCAGTTGAATAGACTGACCATTTGTTATTCCCAGGAGTGTAACATACATATCAAATATACAATGATACTATATCATAACTTAAATATGGAATCAACCATTATTTATAATATGGAGTGTTACACTTAAGTATCCTATATGTACAGGTTGGTGTTTTACATCTAATACAGAAATTTTGAGGTCTGAAATAATACCACGCTTTAATTTTTTATATTGTAATGTTGAAAAAGATTCCGTTCTACCGCTATTGTATTTTTCATTTTTCACTGGAACACTTCTGAGCAAAGTTGAAGGACTTTCTTGTTGAATATTATCCGTTGTGCTTATTTGATCAAGATGGATGCACAACTCTTTATAGGGAACTAAATCAGGTACGTTATTCATTGCAATCACTGTTGAGCCGCGTGGTAATGGTATTGGCCGATTAAATCCAAGTGTGTATGCTAAGTTATCACCAATAAGTATATTTGTGTTTCCATTGATGATTTTCACTATCCCAGTCGCCTCATTTTGTGTGAAACTAGCTCCCATAAGCTTAAAAACTTCATCATTGAGTGAGCATACGCTGTAATACCCATCAGGTATAGTAATAATTCTATTAATTATATTTTGGTCATCTGTTATATACAACTCATTATTATTTCCTCTCGCAGCACTTATATTGGTCCACCGCGGGTAATACGTTACATCGCATAGAGCTACTTCGAGTTGTCCATCCGAGTTATCGATAGTATGAAGCAGTTCAATAGACTGACCATTTGTTATTCCCGGGAGTGTAACATACATATTAAATATACAATGATACTATATCATAACTTAAATATGAAATCGAGATACATTACTAATCAATTGATTATAGTAACTGCCTCTGGTGCTGAATTTTTAGTTAAATTCCCAGATATCTTTGAAAAGTACAGGGTCACGGCAACTAGCGATAAAATGGTTCACGATTGGTTTCACAATCCGATGCAATTTTGGCAGAATCAGTTAAACTTTGCCATATGGTGTGCCACAACGGGATGTGGCGTATCTCTTTACGCTCCAGGATTTGAACTGAATAAGTCTGTTATGTCATTTCACGTGTACTATCAGATTAGACGTATACTTAAAGAAATTAGTGCTCCATTACCGCAGGATCGAGCGTGGAATTCCACAAATAATAATTATGATAGGTCTGTGTATGAGCGCATTTGTCAGGAATTTAATGTTTCTACGAGTAAAGATTGGCGTATTAAAGGAGCAAACCATGGTCTAGGTGTTCCTTACACAGAGGAAAATAAATCCGTCAAAGAAGAAAGCGATTATGTATATAAAGTACTTAATAAACTTCCAGTTAATTTTGGTAAGTTGTATAGTACCAGCAAACTTTACGCAAGAATATATGATCATTGGCATAAAACCGGTGATTGGTATAAAGGCTGGGAACTTTATAATAACGATTGGAGAGGGGATATTATGAGTTTTAAAAGTGGTTTAATTTATATTGTTAAAAAATTTATACAAATGAACGATACCGAAAACGCTTGGAATGAATTTCTTAATGATAAAACGGAAAATTTTACTAACCCAGGATTTGTAAGAGTTAATGAATCGATAAGAACTTATGTATGGGCAATTCTCGGAGCGCAATCGCAAACATGAACGTCCATTATCGGTTCTGGGACGGCGCTCGATGCGCAAAAACAGTTTGTCTCAAACGTGGAGGACGCCATTAATTCACCAGTTGACATACCATCGTCTATAAAGCGTTTTCAAGATGCATTACAGTACGCTCAATCCAAAGTGGACTTCGTTTATGCACCGGGACTATACATGTCTCCGAGTAATATGGAACTTAAGATCGGTCAAGTGATAGGCTATAATAATAAAATTGTTATCGCTACCGATCAACAAAAACCAGGTATAAATTCAGATATGAACGTCGAATTAATAACGCAAACGATCACGGGTGAAAAGGGAATAGTCAAGCCACAAACACCACATGTTTCACAAACATCTACTGATGCACAAGTGTCACCGCATATTGCGGCTAAAAATCAACAACATATCGATGAAGAAACAGCGCTTGTAGTGGGTGGAGTCTCGGTTGGTTTACTCATGATTTGGAAACAACACTCCCTATTATACCGGGAAGTGAGGCCGCGGCTTTCTCAGCTAGCTTTCCCAGTGCTGAACCTAATGCTTTTAAATGCTTTTTTATCCACTCTTTTATACCGTTTTTATCGTTAGGCGGTGATCCGCCGCTACCACCTGTTAACGAGAGAGTCAAAGTCGATATAACAAATCCCAACGCGGTTAAAATACTGGCAATTGTTATTCCCTGTTCTCTGAACAATGTTTTAATTTTATTGGCCAGTGTAGTATCATCGTTGAGGACTTGATCGATAGTTTCTCGAATACGACTGATTTGCGAACGAAGTGCCTTTCTATTACTGGAAGCTGCTTCGAGCCGGGCCAATCTTTCCTCTTCTAGGTTACACAATCTTTCAGCAACGCGGCGTCTACTGAATTCATCGCCCGCCTGTTCTAGTTTTGTTTTCTCTTGAGCTATATGTTTGTCGATTTCGGATAGCTTGGCTATATTATTTATCAGTTCTCCCCGCATAATTCGCATTGCCTTGTCAAGACCTCGTAATTCCCTAATACTGAACTCCGAATATGGTACCTGTAACGTGGAATTATCGTAATAGGTATCTAAGATTTCTCCGAGTCCGTCGGAGGCCACCATTGAGGCTGCTTCCAAATCATCTGTATTAACGAGTTCTTTCCTCATAGTCTGAAGAGCCTTAGTAGTCTTCGCGGAAAGTCGTCGGTAGTCTACAAAACCTAATTCATCACGAACAAAGCCGATGCCTTTTTTAGCGGCTATCGTAGACAAGGCTAGGGGCTTACGAGTACGAGAATGCATAAGATCAATATCCGGAGCGCCACGCAGTCGCAATATTCCTTTACTATCTATCTCAAACTTTGAATATTCACGACCTATTGGAGTAACATAATTTTTATCATCTTTTAATGCATCGTAATAATCATTGACGGTTGATTGTAAAATTTCATCGTTAAGATTTGTGCCACCAAAGTTGGTTTCATCAGTATCTTCGATTGGGTTATCAAAGTCACCAAAGGTAGTTAGATCAAAGTCATTATGTTCAAAATTAGTCATTTTTATATTAAACATAGGGTACATGTTTTCAATATAACGATGTCTTCGCAATAAGTTAAACCCACAACGTAGACTTCGAGATCCATTAGGGGTCAAGGCAATTCGTCAGTCTGTTACTATAACTAATAACCCTAGTACCATCGATCAGAATCAAACGCTTCTGGTTCGCTTTCCTAATCTCGGCGCACACGATGTGTTAGTTCCGGGAACTGTCCGACTAGCATTTACGATTGTTTTGACTTCTGCCGACTTTAACAGGGAGCCCGTTCAGAACATAGGTCGTGCTATCGTTAAGAAAATCGCTATTAAAATTAGCGGTAATGAGGTTTTGAGTATCGACGATAGCGATGTATACTATTGTTACATGGATCTCTGGAGAACGGATAAAGAGCGGGAAAACTTACAGTACCAAGGAATTTGTAATAAGAACACATTGAGACTGCGCGTAGGTGCTGAAAATGGTGTTGATACCAACGAAAAAGATGAGGCCGTTGCCGACGCATTAGGTAACAGATTCTATATTCCCCTAGACTTTGAATTACTAGATTCCCACATGCCTTTTTATCAAGCATGCCTAGGTGATAGGTTAGAATACGAACTCACTTTTAACGAATACGGTAGAGTAATCAGAGCTGCTGAAGATGCTAGCTATTCCATTGACAATATCTCTTTGGAGTATGATATGATAACGGATCCCGAATTAGCCAGACAAATTCGTAACCAGTATTCGGGAAGTTTAGCCATTTTGTACTATCGCGTGCTGCGACATCGAAAGATCACGAGGGACAAAAAATATACGATGTGGAATATCAATCTAAACGTCCCCACGAGGTCGTTGAAGGGTATTTTAATGTTGTTCGAGGATCCCTCCGATGCGTTTAAAAGAAATACCGAGAAGTTCTACAATCCCAAGATTACGAAAGTAGAATTGACTATCGAGGGCATTCCTAATCAACTATATAGCCAAGGAGTGCTAGCGTATCACCAGTGGGGTGAGATTAAAAAACTTCCTTCTATAAAACACTCCACGGAAGTTAACGCGGTCGTGAAAGATCTGTCTCTCGGGTGTGTATCGATGGGTGAATACCTCACCACGAAGTACGCGCTATGGCTCGACATGCGAACAACGGACGATGACCAACTACACAGCAGTGGGAGGAGAATAGAAAATGCTAGCGAGGGTGTCACCATACAGATAACGAAGCTCCAGGAATCAGCTGGTAAATTAAACATATATTTGTACGTGATTATGGATGCGCAACTTAATATACAAAATGGGCGATTCGTGCAAGCAATCTATTGATAATCTTTTACCTAAAGATCCGCACTGGGCTATCATATGCGGGCAAACGGGCTGCGGAAAAACAGCTTTTATTCTAGATATTTTAGAAAGTCATTATCGGGACGTTTTCGATCATATTATTATTCTGTGCCCGACTATAAGCGTTAATAAAACATACTTATCGAGAGATTGGGTAATGAATGACAACGGGGTACACAGAGTCGATCCGGGTGATCGTTTACAAGACTGTCTCCGAGTATGTCACGAAAAATACAAAGGAGAATCAACCCTTTTCGTAATAGATGACTGCAGCGCGAGTAAAGAACTAACAAAAAAGAAGGATATGCTTTCGTATTTAGCATTCTCCGGACGGCATACTCAACATAGCGTTTGGGTACTTACTCAAAAATACAACTCTGTCCTGAAAGATCTCAGAGAGCAGACCAAATGGGTAGCGCTCTTTCATTGCAAAGATCGAGATTCATTCGAGGAATGTTTACGCGAAAATGACGTCATTTATACCAAGGGTGAACGAGATAAAGTCAGAAAAGTGTTAGCGGCAACAAAGCACTGTAAACTCGTATTAAAAACCGATCAACCAACTGCTTATGCAATTGCTTAGCAAAATGTAGCAAAAATGTAGCAAATTGTAGCAAATATAGCAAAATTATAGCAAAATGTAGCAAAATGTAGCAAATTGAACATTAGCGGTTAATATTACATAAAATGTGGTTTGAAATCCTCATTCTTTCGCAACAGTTCATTATTACGGGATGTATTGGATACGTCATATTATATTATGTTAGACTTAAATATCTCCTTAGGTATTACATTATGGAATGCGACGAACTCATCGAACAAATGCTCAAAGAATCTAATGTAGATAAATCTTTAGATAAACATAGAGAAAGACTCGCGGCTTTGGTAGCCGGTGGAAAATGTTCCCAATATTTGGGAGAAAATTATACCATTGAAAAAATTGATAACATGACCGACGAAGAGATTAAAAAACTGTACGCGCGTTACGAGTCTAGACTGGGAGCTACCATGACTAAAACTATAGGGTCGTCTATATTACAACTATACACAGTCGTAGCTAGTACGTTTCTCCCCATCCCGGCAGAACATTGCATGTATTTATGCGAATCTCTAGAGAAAGACCCATTCATCGAACACGCTATAAGCTCACTGAGCAGTGAGTTTTATCATAGATTCGAAATGTTCTTAGCTCCGTTCACCACAGCTTTAATAACGGCTAGGTATTGTCAATTTAAACATACGTGCCCACTTAATAATAATGGAGACACAACAGGTGACACCACAACAGATTGCGTAACCACAACAGATTGCGGAAACGCAACCACAACAGATTGCGGAAACGGAACCACATGTGAATGAGGAACCACAAGTGAATGAGAAAATACTAAAACCTAGAGTTACTAAGAACCCCAAAAAAATAGCTGCAGGAAGAAAGGGAGGGCTGGCGCGCAAAGCAAAATTTATAAATAATTCAAATCCGATTAAAACATGGGCATTAGTTGGAGTTGCAGGTATAGCGGCTGTATGGTTCTTTTATAAGACCGGAGAAGAGAAAACGTCACCCCCGCCGCAACAACAAGTTCAATTAGAGGTTAGTCCTCATATAATGCTATAAGAAGCATGACTACTCCAGTTACAGACGGTAAAATGTTGTTAAACACGACGTATCATTCAGCGGTGGTCACCGGCTTGGCCATTGGCTATGCCCGTATGGCTAAAATGATTACTAAAGCCACACCTCCCAAGCTAGATTTTAATGGATTTGATATAGGTATGATGGTTCTGGATATTGGATTAGCAATGGCAACGAAGGATATGCTCATCAAACAAGGACTTATCCCGGAAGACATAATGAAGTAATTAAACATTTGCGATGATGGTCGGTGGAGCTGTTGTTAATGCTCTAGCCTTTTCGGGGAGTAATTATTTATTTTCCAGTATGAGGGAATCAAACGCTAAAGAAGTTGAAGAGGAGCGTAAACGACATAACGAAGCTTTAGAACAATACCAAGCAGCCCAGTTACAATATACACAGCAGAGAATGAAGAGATTAGACTTTATTCATGAAAAAATGATTAAGGAAGGACATTCAATTCAAACGTTTAAGGATGTCGAATCCGCCATGCACGAATACTTCCTCGTTTATGGGAAAAAACTCGACCCAATACCTAGACCAACAATGAGTCAGTTTTATACACCGTCTGAGGAACAAAAGAACAACGAGGTCACATTTGTGATTATGGGGTTATCTGCTCTATTGATTTTCAGCTATTCACTAGTGTAGATGTGATTTGCATTTAGACAAATGATATGATAGATGTATATACCATGAATAACTGCAAGTTTACACTCATGGGGAAGACGACTCTATGTAACCGCCGCTGTGTTGAAATTTACTGCGGTATACACAATTATTACATCAAGCGTGGACACATAAACTATACGTGTACTGAATGCGGGATAGGGGTCAAAGGTCGTTATTGTTTATGTAAGAAACACGGTGCTGATAGGGTCAGGAATCAGATTATTTATGCTAGGAAGAGAGATTACATCAATGAGAGGAATAGGTTGGGGAGAATACGTATTTAGATATATGAAAACAACCAATTAGACATTTGTTTCATTTTGCATATACCATTCAACCACTATGGTTTTTGTCAGAGAGTTGAAGGCTATGGCAAAGCAACGTGGTCTACCTGGATATTCTCGTATGAGAAAAGCTGAATTGATTACCTTACTCGGTTTGGAATACAACAGACCACCCCTGACTGTTAGAGAACTCAAAGTTCGAGCGAGAAACAGTGGGCTGAGAGGTTATTCTCGAATGAGAAGAGCTGAATTGATCGCTTTACTAGATAATAATAATGATGATGATAATAATCAACAAGAACAAGACGAGGAAGATAATAATCAACAACAACAAGAATTAAGATTTGTACCCACATCCGCCGGCGTTGGCAAATATCTAAGAGGTTGGAAGATGGATATTAATTCCAACATGGATGTTAACGATATTAAGCCCATCAAATCGAGTAAAATTAACGAGGAATTAGATGATTTACATAGTATAAAATACCAGCTGACGATTAAAATGTCATTGAGTAAAAGTAACGCAGACGATAGCGTCGAATATACCGAACCATATTTCCGTAGCAATCAAGAAGTTATAACCGAATCCGATACTATAAACGCATCATTAGATACATCAATTCAGAGGATACAGGAAACTTTGGAACGCTGGACTAATAGAGGTTCGGGTTGGGGTGTGGATAAAATCGATAGTTTATATTTAGATATAGCAAATTATATGCCCTTCAAAGGTGGATCTTATATAGATTTACCCCCGTATTATAAGAAGAAAAAAGCCATAATTAACGTAAAAAATAAATCTGATGACTGTTTAAGAATGATGATAAGATCTGCATTGTTCCCCGTAGACAAGCATCCGGATAGACCTTCTAGCTATCCCCAAAACGATGGACTCAACTTCGATGGTATAGACGAACCTACACCAATATCGCAAATTGATAAGGTGGAAAAGCAAAATAATTTAGCTATAAATGTTTTCGGACATTCTAAAGGAATTGTTGTACACAGAATAAGCTCCGCTCCGGAACATATTCCCAGAGTCAATTCATTTCTGATCGAAAAAGATGGTAAATATCATTATACGTTGATAAAGAGTTTAAACAGGGTGCTATACGATCAAACAAAACATAAGGAAAAGAAATATTTCTGCGAAAGATGCCTGCATGGGTACAGCAGACAAGATCTATTAGTAGCGCATAAAGAAGACTGTAGAGGTGTTGGACAGAATGCTATCAGGATCGATATGCCTAAAGAGGGAAAAAATATATTAAAATTTGAACATTATTGTAATCAAATGTCAGTACCGTACGTAATTTACGCCGACTTCGAAGCGCTTATCAAACCCATAGAAAATACCAACCAAAGCAATACTGATACGTACAAAACTCAAGAACATATTCCTTGTGGGTTTGGATATATAGTTGTAAGGTATGATGGGAAAACAAACCCGCCCGTGATTTACAGAGGTCCCGATGCAGCGGGAAAGTTCCTAGAATATTTACAAAACGAAGAGAGAATAATCAGAGAAAAATTATCGTGTAAGAAACCCATGCGTATGACGATAGATGATTGGAGGGCCTATAAGAAGTCAACGAGTTGTCATGTTTGTAATAAAACCCTGAATGGGGATTCCGTAAGAGATCATTGCCACGTCACGGGTAATTATGGGGGAGCCGCGCATAACGAGTGTAACTTGAAACTAAAAATGAATGCTCAAACAATACCCATCCCCGTTGTGTTTCACAACCTTAGAGGATATGATTCACATCTCATTAAGCAAGCTATCTCAAAGACCGACGGCGGTTTAACGTGCATTCCTAACAATATGGAAAAATACATATCGTTCTGGTTGACTAAACCTATACATTATAGGGACAAGGATGGGAAATGTAGAATAAAGCAAAGTAATGGGCTTAGATTCATAGACTCCGTACAGTTTCTGTTATCTTCCCTGGACAATTTAGCTAAAGCGAACAATCCCGATGACTTCGCGATAACAAATCAATATACAGATAAGATAACTCGTCATTTCGTCATTTGCTGCTGAGAAAAGGTGTATATCCTTACGAATATATGGATGATTGGTCTAGATTCGAAGAAACTGAATTACCACCCCTCGAATCATTCTATAGTAACTTAACAGAATCTAAAATAACAGATGCCGATTATGAACACGCTCTGACGGTCTGGGATAAATTAGGTTTTAAGAATTTAGGCGATTATCACGATCTGTACTTGAAAACCAATGTACTGTTACTCGCCGATATATTCGAGATATTTAGAAAGACGTGTTTAAAACAATACGGCTTGGACCCGGCATGGTACTATTCCAGTCCCAGACTATCGTGGGATGCATTGTTGAAGAAGACCGGCGTAGAACTAAAACTACTCACAGATTACGATATGCACTTGTTTATTGAGAAAGGATTAAGAGGTGGTATATCGATGGCAGCGAAAAGGTATTCTAAGGCTAATAATAAATTAGTGGAAGGATACGATCCGAGTAAACCCGACACGCACATATTATATCTCGACGCTAACAATTTGTACGGATGGGCTATGAGTCAACCTTTACCCACGGGTGGTTTTGAGTGGGTCAATGTGAATGATATCAATAATAATGATGAGAATAAAGGGTACATACTAGAAGTTGACCTAGAATATCCGAGTTCCTTACATAAAGACCATAACAGTTATCCGCTAGCTCCCGAAAGATTTATGGTTAATAAAGATTGGATGTCTGAATATCAACCCTCCTTGATGGGTAATAGTAGGTTAGCTAACGTAGAAAAACTCGTACCAAATTTGATGGATAAGACAAAATATATAGTTCACTACAGAAATCTCCAGTTGTATCTATCGTTAGGTATGAAACTAAAGAAAATACACAGAGTTCTAAAGTTTGATCAAAGCCCTTGGATGGAGCCCTATATAAGGCTGAACACAGATTTAAGAAAGATAGCCACCAGCGATTTCGAAAAGAATCTGTATAAGCTCATGAGTAACTCGGTATTCGGTAAAACTATGGAGAATCTAAGGAAACGTGTTGATGTTAAATTAGTCAGATCTAATGAGGAAGAAAGACTCAGGAAACTTATAGCCAGTCCGGCTTTTAACAGAAGCAAGATATTCGATAACGACTTAGCAGCGTTGCATATGCAGAAAAGTAATATAAAATTCAACAGACCGGTGTACATCGGTATGAGTATTCTCGACTTGTCAAAACACTTAATGTATGACTTTTATTACAACGAACTTAAGAAGCAATACGGCGATAGATGCGAGGTGTTATATACCGACACAGATTCTTTATTGATGGAAATACAAACCGAGGATGTGTATAAAGATATGGCAGAAAAAATAGATATGTACGACACGAGCGATTACCCTAAAGATAATCCACTGCACAGCGTTGTAAATAAAAAGGTGTTAGGTAAGATGAAGGATGAATGTGCTGGGACTCCTATAGCGGAGTATGTAGGATTAAGACCTAAGATGTATTCTATAAAAAAGTCCGATAATGGAGAGATAAGAAAAGCCAAGGGTGTTAAGAAGTATGTGGTAAAAAAGCATATCAAACACGAACAGTATAAAGAATCATTATTCAACGGTAGAACGTTCAAACACGAGATGAACTCTTTAAGAAGTTACGATCATAGGATATATGGATTAAGAATGAACAAGACATCATTATCCCCCTTAGATACAAAGAGATGGATTGATAATGATGGTGTAACTACCTATGCTTATGGTTATGGTGGTAATACCGTACCGTAGGGAACTATGAACAACTCTTCTCGTACAAATGCCCTACCCGGTCCATCTTGAAGATAATAAAGAATAGGCTCTCCTTCTTTCGTAACCAATCGACTAATGTTTCACGTCTTAAGGGACCATATGGGATCGGTTGCGCGACGTAGGCCTCCTTCGAGTTCACCGGGCTGGTATAAATATCTTACCCTTACTCTATCCGGAAGTTTTTGTTCTTTGCCTCTCCTCGGTGCTGAAGATTCGGAAGTCACGGATTTCATTTTAATAGCATCGGATGGTTTCTTCACTATTAATCTCGTCACTTCATTATTCAGCGATGATATAACGGCTGATAATCGTGTCACCCATTCGGTTGATCTCAATCGCTCGGATTTCATTTCGATCCCATACTGATAACCAAACAAACGTTCCGCTAGAGTCCGGTTAAATCTTTCGACGATGGCTTGACTGCGGTGGGCCTCTCTTTCACCACGGACGATTTTGACATCGTGCTTTGTTAAAAGTTTAGTTACCGATCCCATAAACTCGCGACCGGGATCTACTTGAAATAGCTTAGGCCATTTTAGTGGTCCGCGTTTATATATGCGACTCAGTGCATTAGCTACTTCTGTTGATTCTTTCGAGGTTAATGGCTCAGCCTCTTTGTATCGACTAGCCACATCCACTACTGTTAAAGCGTATTTATACGTTTTGCATTTTACCTTATCGTGAGGAAGAAACAACAGGTCTGCCTGATGAACTTCATTCGTCGTAAAAATATCAAACTTCTTCCTCGGTATATAACGCGGTGCCGGTAAATATATTTGCCACAACACTTGTTTCTTTAACCAATCCTTGGCCACATCTTTAGATACCTTTGCCGCGGCGGCTAATTTTTTTATTGCTCCTACACCTTTCCAATATCCTCGTGGGCTATAGTAAATTTTATTCATTATTAATTAATATTGATGTTTCGTTTAATACATCTCATGACTATCGTTGAATCTCATAATCATTTTGGCATAAAAAAATCCATCTGTAGTAGCAGTATAGGTATATGAATCTGGCTCCAGTGGAAGTGGTCCAGAACCCCCATTACCTATACTACTGAAGAGGTACAATGTATGCAGTGTATAACTTACGAGAATAAACATATTTTGAAAGGACAATTAACAAAGTCATACTTTTTATCCCAATTGCGTGGATCGATGCTCATGATGTCAATCACTGGATTGTCTGGTCCAGACTCGATTATATACAGACCGCCGTCATATAGCTGGAATATTACATTCAACAACCAAGTCAGCGAGCCTGACCACCCGATCCCGTTAGTCGCCTTTCACGACAAGCATAGTCGCCTTTTACGGCAAGCATGGGTTGCTGAAGACCTATTCTACCTCGGATCTTCGCGATTATTGACCCCTATTGATTCTTAAACAGTTCTATGTATTGATTCGTTAACTTCAATATAATCAAGTTGTTTTCTCTATCATTCAAGGACATCTTCAATCGAAAGTGACTAATTAATTGTTTGCGCTTCAATGGACTTGATATATAAATGTTGTAATTACCTATCCTTGAAGATGTGTGTGATTAAATAAAATTGTATTAATTAAATATTAAGAATGGATTAATAAAGAAATCAAAGAGTTTGCCATGGTTATATTGATTACTGTCAACAATAAAATAAATGTTTCTGTGACGAAGTCAAATTATGTCTTCGATCTGTTACAGGTGTAACGTCTGTCATTCTGGGAAACGCCGCGGACGTACCGGGCCGCACGTGCAGATGAAGACAGTTGGAGTAAACAGTATGATCCTGCACGTGATTTTCGTGTGTCTCGTGTTTAATCTGACACCGACCACCGCAGCTGGCAACATCACCACCAAAGAGCGTGATCTTCTAAATCGTCTGCTTAACGACACAATTTATGATGCAACAATTAGACCGAGGTTGGAATCAGGTAGGAAATATATTTAGCTACAACATTTATTTGTTCTGTCTGACAATCAACTTGTTATATATTCATCAAAACATCGCATTGGCAACCAGTATTCGTGATTTTGTAAATGCCACGTTTTGTAAAATGACAGTTTTGTTTATGATATTTTTTCATGAATTTGAACATTATTTAGGGACTAGTTATTCATTAGTGTGTGTGTGTGTGGGGTGGGTGGGGGTGGGTGGGTGGGGGGGGGGGGGTGGGGGGGGGATGGGGGTGGTGATCATGATCTGTTTAAATTAATTGTGTTTTTGTTTTACGCACTTTATGTATTTCTGTCTGCCTTTTTTTATATCACATAACGTATCTGTACTTATGTATTTCTGTGTACCTTGTTCATATCATGTAACAGTAAGCATTCACAGTTCACCGCATTCACGGCTTATCCATTGACGTGGCTCACGGGAACACCAACATATACCCTCGGTTTTTTGTTTTGGGAGTATCCGGGACTTTCTGTTAAGCAAATTATGTTATTCAGGAAAGACTATTCAACTACTGATTATATATATATATATATATATATATATATATATATATATATAGCCTGACTACTGATATATATAATCTTAAAAACACTCGTCGATGTATACTTAAACCATAAACCAATAGCATGTAGAAACACATTAAATCATGTGTTTCTCATAATGGCAGTGTCACTGAATACTTTCCTTGTAACATTGGTGTCAGGCAAGGCGAAAACCTTTCACCGTTTCTCTTTGCCCTTTATCTGAATGACATTGAGTCATTTTTGTCAGATAACGATGTCATGGGTCTTGATTTTGTTTGTTTGTTTGTTGTTTAACGACGCACTCAGCAATATTCCAGCTATATGACGGTGGTCTGTAAATAATCGAGACTGGACCAGACAATCAAGTGATTGACATCATGAACATCGATCCACGCAATTGGGATCGATGACATGCATCAAGCACGTCAGCGAGTCTGACCACCCGATCCCGATAGTCGCCTTTTACGGCAAGTATGGGTTGATGAAGACCTATTCTACCCCGGATCTTCGCGGGCCTTATTGGTCTTGAAATAATATATGATTGTTTTCTAAAGGAAATTTGAAGTTTTATTAAGCTATTGGTAATTCTTTACGCGGACGATACAGTCTTAGTGTCTGAGGCAGCTTCCGAATTGAAGTTATGTTTAAAAGTATTTGAAAATAATTGTAATCATGGGAAACTCAAGGTGAACACTGCTAAAACAATTGTAGCTTTTGTTTTACGATCTTTTAAAACTGCCTGTACAGTTAGATTTCAAAATACGATTCTCCTTATTGAAAAAACTACCCCTGATTTCATGGAATTATGGAGATACCCATTACACATTCATGTTAGGTTAAGAATAGTATCATATTGGTGTACATTTGTTCTGTCAGAAACAAAATTATCAGGTATATATAATGTACAAACTTATGGTGAAACTCCAAACTGCCCACTCAGAGTTTAAGTTCCCACTTGTAAATAAAATCCAACGTATTTCACAAAGTACAGTTCAGAATCACATTTGGCTGTCTCAGGCATTTCCCAGTGTACAATGGATAAAGGCTAACGTCAAAACTGTAGTAATAGATCAATGTTTACAACGTTGGGGAAGAAGTCAAGTTAATTCGTCTTAAGGACACCATTATAATTTGTATAAGGATATCCTCTCAATAGCAGACTACTTATTGTATTTACTTCATTATTTACGCATCTGGCTTACTAAAATTAGATCCACCAACCACCGACTCCCAATTGAAACTGGTAGATGGTATAACCTCAATAGAGAAGAGAGACTTTGCTCTCTCTCTGTAAAATCAAAATTGGTGATGAATTTCATTTTGTACAAGAATGCCATGAATTGGATCATTTAAGAAATACATATCTCCCATTATCTTATTGTAAATATCCAAATACTGTACAAAATGTTTCACTTATGACCTGTTCTTATAAACTACTTCTCTTACGGTCCCCGATGTGATATTGGTGAAATATTGCTAAAAACGGCGTAAAACCATACTCACTCGCTCACCCTTTATTCGACTAGCCCAGTATGTAAAATGTGGACTGCGTATGCTCCGCTAACTATTGTCTCATTTCTTTGTATATACTTTTGTATGTCACCATGGTGATTCGGGAGAAATAAACACCGTCTTCTTCTGTATTCAAACGTCGTTGTCCCGGGTCGACACCCCCTGCATAGCAAGCTCGAACTCAGCAGTTCTGCAAGAGGGTTGCATTTTGTGATTTGGCAATTCGGGTTCAGTGATCTAGTACTTTTGTGAACATAATTCATGGTTATGCATAGTGTATTTATGCATCCACCTTTAGTGTACCTGATCACCAAGTTTGCGAATGATTCCATGTATACATGTTTCTTGGTATATTCTTAAAATTGGTGGCTGCACCTCTGTTTACGCCTTCAGGGTCATTGTTTCATTCAGTCTTTGCGAATCTTTGTTGATTGTGAAAATGGTCTGGATTTGACAAAAACGTCAATTGAAAACAGTCTCTGATTACGTTTTATTTATTTGTTTAGTTGTTTGTTGTTAACGTCGCACTCAGCACTATTCCAGTTATATGACGGCGGTCTGTAAATAACCGAGTCTGGACCTGAAAATCCGGTGATTGATACCGTGAGCATCGATCCACGCAATTGGGATACGATGACATGCATCAACCAAGTCGGCGAGCCTGACCACCCGATCCCGTTAGTCGCCTCTTACGACGCATGGTCGCCTTTTACGACAAGCATTGGTTGCGGAAGACCTGTTCTTACCCGGATCTTCGAGGAATCTCTGGTTACGTAAAATGTTTATACGTCTCAGGGCTCTTGGGTCCAAATCAATATACTGAAGTATTCCTGAACATGTTCTGCCTATATATTGACACTGTACAAAATTGAAGATGATCAATGATCTGCACTCGACTTGACTTGGAAATTTCCACTTTCACATTGAATGAGTTTAGTGGCGTGTTATTTGTATTACAAAGGGTAGGTATGATATAT
This sequence comes from Haliotis cracherodii, assembly GCF_022045235.1. Classification (NCBI taxonomy): domain Eukaryota; kingdom Metazoa; phylum Mollusca; class Gastropoda; order Lepetellida; family Haliotidae; genus Haliotis; species Haliotis cracherodii. The sequence goes on along the minus strand of NW_027266319.1, from coordinate 50,097,921 downwards.
TGATTAAACTCTCAGAAGGAAGTACTGTGTCACACTAACTGCAGGCGCGATGTATTCATGGCATCGAATTGTGTGTGAAGACGGATGTAGCCTCCCATTTAAGAGTCCCCTCTACGCACGAGGATTTCGAAAGTCATGTGTAGGATAAAAGGGAGCATTTCAAAAGACGGATGTAGGATAAAAGGGAGCATTTCAAAAGTCAGATGTAGGATAAAAGTTTATAAAGTTGTTGTTTTCTTCTTCATTTTAGGGTGGGGGCACGGGTGGCACAGTCGTCTAAGGCGCCGCGATTCGCTGTACAGAGTTGCGTCCCTTGGGCACACCAGAAACCTATGATTGTGGGTTCGAATCCCGGTTCGCCCCGATTATGTTTCTAGGTTTGTCAGCACCATACCCGTGCTCGTGGGTTTCACCTAAGTGGTAAACGTCTAAGACCTGCACCACCTCCCACATTAAGCTGACACGCCGTGATGTAACTGGAATACTGTTAAAAGCGGTGTTAAATCCAACTCACTCACTCATTTTAGGGTAGGAGGTGGTATGTGTGAATAGTATGTGTTGGGGGGTGGCGTTATATCTAATCAATGTCATGTTTTTTAATAATGTAGGTGAAACAATAACAGCTTTTAATCGTATTTTTATCGTGTATGTATTTTTGGGGTGCAAAGGTATATATCAAATATGTATTATGAAATGCGTTTTTTCGCATACATTGGATTTTTCAATTCGACCTTTGACCGCCGACTCTTACGACAAGCATGGTCGCCTTTTACGGCAAGCATGGGTTGCTGAAGACCTATCCTCACGGGTCCAAATCTATACAGTAATAGGGAATATTGCCGACAGCTATCATAAACAACATTCATTATGTCGCTGGTAATGGACAAATTGTCCGTTTCTCCAGCAGAACATAAAACATGACCCTTGGTAATAAAACGTCACGGTCTGATTTGTGACCCATTTAGCATGTTTTCACATTTCGGTCGTTATTTATAATCAGTACATACTGAACTAGAGCAAATCTGACTCATATGTTCTCGTCATGTGCTTCATATAATTAATTGGACCTTTTGTTAATTCAATTTGACAAAGGGTGTTGCTCTAGTGCAGAAATAAAATGTCACTGAAAGAACGATACAGTTCAGTTCAGTACTTGTAATTTGTCGTGAAAAGTTTGTTTGTTTGTTTGTTGTTTAACGCCGCACTCAGCGATATCCCAGCTATAAGGCGGCGATCTGTAAATAATCGAATCTGGACCAGACAATCCAGTGGCTGATATCACGAGCATTGATCCACGAAATTGGGATACGGTGACATGCATCAACCAAGTCGGCGAGCCTGACCACCCGATCCCGTTAGTCGCCTCTTACGACACACAAAGTCGCCTTTTATGGCTGAAGACCTATTCTACCCCATGAAAAGATTCCTGCAGGACAGAATTAGATTTAACCTCATGCAAGGTTTCAGCTTCACTAATACGTTTGTTTCCATGTAGAAATAACAAATATGGCATTGCCATCAAAGGTGAAGGTTACGTGATCTTAGAGATGAAGTCCCAATTTCACACAAGACAGTGCAATTAAAAATTAAATAATGTCACGAGAGAAACAAAGAAAACAAAACAAAAGCAAATTAAAAACATAGACAAGATAAACATCTTTTTAACAGTCCCGAGGCAATATTGATTTGGCAATGAACTGATTAATTTATTGTTTCTTTTGAAATAATAGTTCTGTGTAATGCCACTAAACGCTTAAGCGTTAGAAAGTCGGAACATTAAGTTTTGTCATCTTATTTGTGATCACGGCCGTAAAACTGAAACAACATTAAACATTCATAACAGAACATATTACCGACAAAGCTGCTTTTCTTCAACGAAGATGGTCCCAGTTGTCTGTTTGCTCTGGTCTGGTAAATATCACCATGCCAATTACTCACAGCACTCCCAGCCACAGGTAAAACAGATCAGTTCATTTTATTTCTCAGAAAAACCACCAACGGTGGTACAAGAGAGTGCGTGAGTTTGATTTTACGCTGCCTTTAGGGATGTAAAGAAGTCGTTGTTGGAGAAGTGCTTCACACCTAAAAAGATAGTGAAATTCGTCTCCAACAGCAGATGAATTGCATAGTGTGCAGACACGGTCTTCTCTAAGTAACCCTCGCAATCGGCCGGTTTCAATGGGCAAATGATGATTGGATGTGCGAAATTGTAAAATCGGCAAGTAGATAGTTTTGGGTAGTAATAGAAAATTTTCGAATTTTGGTAATTCTTTTAAATGTTGGTAGTATAAATCCTTTGAACTTGATAAGACACATTCTCGCCAATGTTGAATAAATTGGTCTTTAAGAGTTATCTCGACCTTTGAAACCAGCCATGAAGTAGAGCAAATAGACGGGTTTATGAACACTTCTGACAGTCCGACATCATTTAGTATATTTTTAACTGTAGCTATCCACTTGAACGATTTTGCATTTGCATCATAGTCTTTAATCAAATAATTATATAAAATATTAGATAACTTTGTGGGTCCGTTATAATTTGTTAATTTATGCCAGAAGGAAATCATCCGTTTAAATACTTTGAGAGGTTCCCTGCCAAGTCCCCCATAAACCATAAAATTGGGTGTTGATTTCCTCAGACCAGTAACTATATTTAGAAATTTCAATTGCATTTTCTCTATTATTTCTAAAATTTCCAAACTCCATATTTCGGAGCAGTGGAGAAGGATTGGCACTACCATCACATCAAACGCCTTCAATATACAATCTCATGGTAGGTTAACATTTCGTGCTCTTTTTATTAGGCACTACATTGCTTTTGTCCCGTTTGCATACAAAATACAAATTTTCTATTTCTGTGAAGATTTATACCTAAATATGTATAATTACGAGATCAACAATCTCCAGTATCTTTTACCCAAAATAAAATAATGATTTGGTTGATTTGGCTGGACCCCCTTTAAAGATTAGCTTCCATTTTATGCAATATTGATTAAAGGAATCTAATGATTTTTTTCTAATCCAGATTGGGTATCGCTAAATAGGACTGTATCGTCTGCATAGAGTAATACTAAAATATGTAACCATACTGTGATGTCATTTCCTGATATAAATCAAATGAGATCCCTTGGCATCCTTGTTTTTATTTTCGATACGGTTCAAGATCATTTAAAAATTTGAAAACAGTAGTGGTGACAAATTTTCGCCCTGTCTAACACCTGATTGACAAGGGAAATACTCCGATTCTGCATTATTTAATTGAAACATTGATGTAATATTACTGTACATATTTTTAACTTAAGTTAGAAATCGGCCCTCAATACTACTATTTTGCATTTTAGACCACAGTCCTACTCTCCAGACAATATCAAATGCTTTTTGTAAAATCTATGCACGCACAATAAAGTTTTTTGTTTTTTTATTAGTTTCAAAATAAGCATAACTTTAAAAAATATGCAAAGTTGGTTCGTTATATCCGTCAGTTCGTTATAAGCGTGTTCGTTATAACTCTCAGTTTACTGTATCATGCATTTATCATGTACACGTACAACTGCACAACGAAGACAGCTGGTTTTATATTGAACTAATCAGCAGAACTACTGGTCACATACGCACTGTTTATATAAACACGTTCTTGTATTTTTATACATTCAACTGTATATGTACAATGGTATAACAGTTCATATAACCGATTTGACGTACGCGTGTATTTGCTTATACCGTTTATTTGCATGTCAGTTTTTTTTGCTTGTGTGTATGTTTGTTTAACGCCACACTCAGCAATATTCCAAGGTCAGGTTTAAGTTCAGATGTGTACATATTAACATGTATACATATTTGCATCAGGTCTAATGTTGATTATGTAAACACAAAGCATTTATACAAACGTGATCAAGTACACGTTTACCGTTAAATGTCTGTCACGGAAGCCAGCAGAGGAAATTCCCTTTGAATGACTGTCCGCGCAGCATGAATCATTTCAGATTCATGAGACATGTAATTTTTTCATTGCTTCCTCTCTCTCTGTTTGTCTGATTTTTTGTCTGACACTGGCACTGACAAGGCTACTCCCCAATACACTCGGAGTTGCGAGTTGAGAGTAATACATCCACGTGTAAACTCGTTGTAGACCACACGCCATTTTGGAGCACAAACAAACAGATAACAATTTTATTAATGATTACCGGTGTATGTTTACACAGTCTCTAAGTGTATTATCAAATTAATACACGACTATCTCTGGCAATATTTCACGAACCCTTTAATACCACGACGCTAACTGCCGCTGCTTTAACCACGGACTTAAGGTTCGTGCTTTAACATACTTTTTGAATGTGCCCTTTGACATGATGTTTTGGGGACGGAAAAAATAACGTTAAACTGCCAAGCTGTTTGAGGGATAAAATGAAATCAGTAAGTTCTTTGAAGCAAACTCTGGAGTAATGTACTTTGTCCTCAGGTTCACCAAATACAACAAACCGTTCACTTGACATGCTGGGCGAATAACCTGCTGTTTATTTATTCGGCGTCACCTTTCATTGCCCTAAAGGGCTGACTGAAAGATTAACCCGTCTCCAACTGAATCCCAAACAGCAATGTGCACCAAAGTCATTGCAGCCTTACAATATCAGTGTTGTTGGTTTGTTGTTTGACGCCGCACTCGGCAATATTCGGGGTATATTGCGGCGGTCTGTAAGTAATCAAGTGATTGACGTAATGAGCATCGTTCAACGTAATTGGGATACGATGACATGCATAAACCGAAACAGCGAGCCTGACCACCCGGTCCCGTTGGTCGCCTCCAAGGACAACATAGTAGATGGACTCTAAGGTTCCGTTTTTCGCGATATTTTGAATTTTGATCTTAATTTGACATTTGCACTTTGACCATATTCCTAAATCATCTCAAAATGCATGACTGTACTGTACTGTACCATCTCCCCAGAAGCCACTAGACCAATAAAGCTGAAACGTTCGAATCCCGGACGGGACTCAACCCCAAAAAGTACGAGAATCTGTACTTTACTAAGAAAGTGTTATCCCAAATATAACATTTGTTACATTTGACCACTTTTTAAATGGCATTGTGTATTCATAGCTTTCAGCCATGGGAGCCGTATCAATTTACACTTGTCAGAGGGGTACACAAAGTACGTGATCTACACAACCAGTTATCGGACTTTCATTTTTGTGGAAGCCTCGGTGGCTGAGTGGGTTAGATCGCTGACTTTGTGTGCTGGTGATTAGGTGCCTCACTCTGGCCGTGTGGATTCGAATCCCAGACGGGACTCAACCCAAAAAAGTCCGAGAATCTGTACTTCACTAAGAAAGTGTTATCCCAAATATAACATTTGTCACATGATTGTTCCCACCTGTGATGAAACCTGAATCTATTCAAGAGGTCCTTATCGAATTCACATACAACTGTCACAACAGCTATATCAACACATCCTGTATATGGCCACTGCTCAACCGTTTCTACTCTAAATGTAATGCTCTTGAATTCTCCCAAATGCATTTTGGCTCTGTAAACCTCTCTGAACAAAGCAGACTGGGAAAGTCAAACTTTGGTATGAAAGTATCTTTTTATGACGACATGGTATTTTGTTCAAAACACTTGGATTTTAGTGACTTTTTTGTGAATCAAGTTCGAAAATTGTATGACATTAGAAAAATTATTTTCCTTAGTAGGCATAAATTGCTTAATGTTGCAAGTTTGTGTTCAGTAAATTTCACTTGTGCATCTCATGGAACTGTTATAGTATACTCACTATTGCAGATATAAACAATCAGTGGAAATTAGCTGCTTGCCTTATGTTTTTGAATACTTTTGCCCTCGGTATTTGTACAGAACACATTTCAACAACAATTACATTTATAAACATGCGTCTTTCTTGACATTTGAAACTTTTGAATGCATAAGTAGGTGAGTAACAGTCGTGTGGCAATATCATCAGATTCAGTTTTCAGTGATACACGATGCCCGATAGGATGGCCACGGCTCCAATTTCGGTTCAAAACTTCAAAATAATTATTTCTTAAATCTTACTTTTGATTGAAGTGATGTTTTGTTTATGTTTGCATAACATACATATATTCCGCTGAAAATGAGTCATTGTGAGAATATTTTGATATTCCCAATTATCCAGATACTGAAATTCGTATTACCCGGCCGATAAAATGATTGTGGAATGAAATGGCATTTGTGGATCGGGAAAAGGGCAATCGAATCTACCATTCTGTTTGCGCACGGCATCATTAACCCCCGTTATCCTGCTCTGATTATCAGCTTTACTGTGTACTTTCAAAATAATCGTTTTTTATTTTTCAAAAACGGGAAGATACAACACGTACCAAACCACATTTCCAATTTCAAAACATCTCCATTGAGGAAACAGCACGATGACAACGGCTTCCAGAAGGTCGTAATCGTTCTTGGAATTCTAGTCTCCGTTAAGAATTTACGTTTTCCGAGGCGAAATCGATTTAGTCGTCGGAAGTTTTTGATGAGTCCACCGGTTCGATAGACAGACAGACAGACAGTTTATTCAGTAAGAAGGCCATAGGCCCATAATACAGACAATGGTTGATTGCATGAACTACGCATGCATAACGATAGTTACAGAGTAAAGCTCTATAAGGAATTAAGGATCACTTGTCCGGAGTAAACATTAAAGACTGACGCACCTCCCTACACTTTAGCGAGTGAGTGAGTAAGTATGGCTTTAAGCCGTTTTTAGCAATATCCCAGCAATATCACGGCGGGAGACACCAGAAATGGGCTTCACACATTGTACCCATGTCTGGAATCGAACCCGGGTCTTCGGTGTGACCAGCCAACGCTTAAACCACTAGGCTACCCGACCGCCTCCTACACTTTAGCGAAAACCTCACGGTAGTCAACTGTGATTTTACTGCATTATATTCTTAAAACATTGATAAAGAAGGTTTGTTTGTTGGTTGGTTGTTTGACGCCACACTCAGTAGTATTCCAGCTATATGGCGGCGGTCTGTAAGTCTAAGTCAGTTGCGTGGATCGGTGTTCATGATGTCAATCACTGGATTGTCTGGTCCAGACTCGATTACTTTCAGACCGCCGTCATATAGCTGGAATATTGCTGAGTGCGGCGTTAAACAACAAACAAACAAATAACAAAATACATCGGCCAAGGGTATCTGTTTGTGTCAGCCAATCGGATTCGAGTATTCTCCCAATGTGGTAAGTTTGACGTATGAAACTGAAATTCTGACACCGTCAACTTGAAAAGAAAATCGATATTCATATCGAAATAATTATTGTTTTTAGTGCATGGGTTTAATGTGGATTGTATCATATGCTGCAGGGTTTGACCCCACGCACACATGTAAAGATTGGACGCAGAAACAAATATTAAACTTCATATTTTTAAAAGTAATCCCATATATGATATACAACGGACAAATGTATCAGATAAGGTAATTTTTAATCATTAATGTACAAAGAAGGATTTTAATTAACGGTGGTAACCATAATTTGTTCCAAGCACCTACGGTATTCGGTAATAACATCAACAGTTAAATCATAAGTCCCAAGCACGAGAATCTCATGGCACACAAGTTCAGTAGCGTGTATGGCCACCATGTGCGTTGACAACTGACACACAACGCCTCCGCATGGACCCTGTGATGCTTGTGAACACATGATTGGGAAGACGACGCCATTGTTGCTGCAAAATGGTGCCAAGATCTTGCAAATTCTGTGGTTGGTTCTGGAGAGTGCGCAGACTTCTACCAAGAGCATCCAAGACGTGTTCGATGGGATTGAGGTCGGGAGACCCTGACGGCCAGTCAATGACGTTGACACACGCATTCGGAGGGAAATTCCTTGTCAAAATTGCTGTGTGGGGTCTGGCATTGTCGTGTTGGAAGATCAAACCGGGTCCATGTGCTGCCATAAAAGGCAGAAGTTTTGGTGCCAGTACCTGGTCACGGTAAGCAGTAGCGTTGAGGTTGCCACGGATGACAAGAAGCCTGGAACGTACATTGCCACAGAAAGCACCCCGCACCATGACACTTCCGCCTCGAAATCTGTCAACTTCCTGTACACAACACTAGGCGTAACGTTCATGACGGCGCCTCCACACCCTCGCCCTACCATCAGCAAACCGAAGATTAAATCGGGATTCATCACTGAAGACGACATGATTCCAATTCCTCTGAGTCCATCGTAAGTGTCGCTGTGCCCACAATTGACGTTGACGTCTGTGTAATTGAGTCAGAATCGGCCCGCAGTATGGCCGTCGTGTTTGAAGGTGAGCAGTTCTCAGACGGTTTCGAACAGTTAGCGCACTCAGTCTACCCCTAAACAGTTCATTTCTGGTTGATGTAGCCGCCAAAAATCGGTTACGGAGGTGACGTAAGACAATCTGACGATCCTCTGCAAGTGACGTCACACGTAGTCGTCCTGGACGAGGGCGATCAGCGGTGGTACCCGTTTTCTGTATACGCGTCTGTAAATCATAAACAGTCCGTCGACTACAACCCATCGTCCTTGCGACTTCAGCTACGGACGTTCCCGTCTGCAACATGCCGATGGCACGTTCACGTTGCACATTTGAAAGGCGTGGCATGACAAATGGCCGTAAAGACTTTTGTTTTCTTGTGTTTTTCTTTTTTTGTTAATGACTGCTAACAAGTATGGCTGAAAACACGTGCAGTATTATGGCCACGTGACCAGTTGCACGTGAAAAAACACTTTTGCCACTATAGTGCTGTGCACATGATTTTGATCGATTCACCTGCACAAAAACGGGTGTTATCTGAAGACAATACGTGGTCATTACTGTTAAAACACACAATAAGTGCCCACAATGATGACTGGTCAAAATGTAAAAAATTTAGGATTGTGAAGCTTTTAATTTGGTTCAGTGTATATTGCGTCCCGGGGGATGCACAATGACATTCATGGTACAAAATTCTTGACAAGAAAGATTAAGATCCTCTTATTAAAGTATTTATCGGGGCGCTCACTTCTTTACGAACACATGGTATCTATTTGATAGGTATTCATAAACACATAGGGGCGTTCGGGTAGCCTAGTGGTTAAAGCGTTCGTTCGTCACGCCGAAGACCCGGGTTCGATTCCCAACATGGGTACAATGTGTGAAGCCCATTACTGGTGTCTTACAGTACACTACACTACACCATTTCACAACTTACTGTAAGGACCCTTGAAATTAGAAATTGGGGTCCCCTTGACCCCGAGTTTAGTAGCTCAAGGTAAGACCCTGTTGATGCATTTCAGGATAAGTTTTCATTTAATTGCTTGATACTGTTTTGGTCAAAATAATGTCAGTCATCGATGTCCACGTGGTGGCCGTGATTGTACGAGGTAGCTGAATAAAGTGTGAATACCGCAATAATCCAGATACGTATGCGGTCCCCAAACTTTAACAAGTAGTGTTTCAATGAATTCACCTGACAATTTACCGCAGTGACATATACTGTCACATTTTCAGATGAAAAAACTAAAAGAAGGCTGGTTAATGTAATCAATAAAATCAAGTGGATATTTGTGATATTGTGGGGTGAGGTGAAATGGAGTTTAACGTTGCGTCCAAGATTATTGCACTTGTATAGCGACGTCTGTGCGTTCGTGCGTGCGTGCTTGCTTGCGTTCGTGCGTATGCGTGTGTGCTTGTACTATTCCAGACTAATGCCGATTTTGTAGTGCAAGCCCACAGAGGTACCATGCCGCAGTCCGACTAGTCCTTGTTTTAGCCCCTTAATACCGAGCGCCAGGCAGGGTAACAACAGCATCCCTGCCGCGTCACACCCAAATACGTTAAAAGACGGTACTTGTTGAAGGGGCTGAAACAAGGACTGGTCGGCTGGGAGTCATTATACTGTGTCTGAGTGTGGTGTTCATAGTGTTTGGAATATTGCGACTGTATGGGGACAAGATTCATTCACTCATTCATTAAATTGTCTAGCTTTGATAACTGTTAGCTCTGACTAAGTGGATTTATTTTTTTGTGCAGGGGACGCAACGCGTGTGGAGCTGGACCTGACCCTCAAATCACTGGGACCAGTTAACGACATCGAGATGGTGAATACAACACAAGAAGCGAGATGAGATATGTGTGTGTGTGTGTGTGTGCGCCTGCTTGCAGATGTGTCTCTGTGTGAGAGGGATTGTGTGAATGCGAGACTTTGTATGTGTGGGATAGTTTTGTGCGTGTGTGAGAGTGAGAGATTATTTGTGTGTGTATGAGAGAGATTGTGTGCCTTCGCCTGATTGAGGGTGTGTATATGTGTGAGACAGATTGTGAGAGCTAGGGATTGTGTGTGTGAAAGAGAGAGAGAGAGAGAGAGAAAAGAGAGATTATATGTGTGCGTATGAGAGGATTGTGTGCCTGCGCCTGATTGAGGGCGTGTATATGTGTGAGAGAGAGTTTGTGTGTGCATGTGCACCTGCTTGCGGGTGTGTCTCTGTGTGAGAGGGATTGTGTGGGTGAGAGAGTTTGTATGTGTGCATGTGCGTGCCATACATTACGTCCAGGAAAAGGAATTGCCAAGGTTAGGAACCCTACACAGAAAATCAATGAAGTACATTGCAATACAGTGTTTCTTCTGCCGATATGTAGGTTATAGGACGGTAGTATACCTCTACAGTTCACAGTTGTATGGTTGTATGGTCAATAAGCTATCCATGTGAAATATATGTTATTCGAGTTCAGTCATTCATAATGTATTGCTACTGAACCTAGACCGTTACTCTGTTCTCAAAGACACTTTTGATTGCAACTGAGACGAATCAATGGAATGATATTTGAGCAATCTCATTCAAATTAGATCTTCGTTCTCGAGTGGAGTGGGGACATCCCGTTACGGGTCACGCCAGAACGACATTCATCCGACCATTCAGAGCGTAGCTTACCAGAACAGGAAAGTGAAAGTCCGAATGTGTCTTCTAATAATGCAACCATGAAAAGGTTAACAGGGGGTATTCCGAACGATAATTACGGTCTGCACGACCGATTCAGTCAAAATCATCGTCTATCTCCAGCTTCAATAGGAAAAACATTTGCACCGAAGAGACTTTGCATAGCCAGTGGGAAGCACTGCCATACAATCTCAGCCATCTATTAGACATTTCAGAATGTTCTTTTGTTCAGTTTTCAATTTTTGTATATTTTCAAAGCGTAGTCTGGAATTGAAGTCGACAGGTTGAAAGAAGTGCCATATAGCTGGAGACTGCTTCTGATTGGCTAATGTCGACTTCTTGTTGGCCATTTCATTGGTTGGTCAAATTTCACAAAGGTTGTTCTGATGTGACCTGCAATGGGATGTTCTTAGATCTTGTTTAGCGGTAGCGAAAACTAAGATCTGATTTTAATAAGCTAGATATTTGTGTGGTGACAATGTTATGAAGAAGTGCCATGGTCCTCTGAATATACTCGTAGTAAAAGATATCCCGTTTGTCCTGATATCCGTCCTTCAGGTCGATTACGGTAGGGACGTCAAAATATAATATACATTCCCACTATGATCCGTACCCACTACTCGCTTGTTCAGACATTTGTTAATTCGGAAGGTTCCATTAGTAACGTCGGTGTAACTGGGAGCACCGTCCAAAAAATGGTTATAACTGCACAATCTTCTTGTGAACGATTAAAGATGTGCACTGTAGTCTGTATGAAACAAGCTTTGTTTACAGTTATTCTTTGTATTTGCTTATATTCACAGAATATTGATCTATGTTGATTGAGCCGTGTGTCTTGGACCATACACTGTGAAATATTTTCATTTCGGTTTCCCGTTGTTGCAGGAATTCAGCGCCAGTTTTTTTCTCCGACAGTCTTGGCGTGACCATCGCTTGGCTTACGACGACTTGAACACGAGCGTTGTTATCAGCGAAAAACGCCTGGACTCGCTGTGGGTACCTGACCTGTACTTCCCCCAATCCAAACGGGAGAGCAGACATGACATCACTATTCCCAATGTCATGATTCGTCTGTCTCCTGACGGATCCATCTTGTACTCGCAGAGGTACGTTACCAAGATGCCTGGCTAATGATCACTTTACTGCCATGTGGTTTATTTCTTCCCGCTGTGGGCATACGGAGGTCGGGGTTGCAGAGACAAGGCGGCAAGCAGCATATCTTGCTGAAAGTCGTGTCATTCCGATATTTGCATGTGTTGTTTTCTATAAATGTAAACCTGGCGTGTTCTTATTGTTACAATATGCATATTGTCTGCGTGCTCGAGTGGCCCAGTTGTGCAAGTTGCGTCACTCCCATCGTCGTAACAGGATCTGTCAACAACTTGTCAACAAAGATAGGCGGCGGAAAATCACTTTTATACGAAGGTGTACCGGTCGTGGATGTTGATTTTGTGAAACGTTCTCTGATTGGACTATCGGTATGTGTGATAGTCCAATCATACTTAGCACAGGAAAGTGGGCTTGATGTGGCAAGGGTGGAAACAAGACTTTGTTTAAAGGGCTTGTGGACGATCTTGCCTCGGGAAGATGTGTAAGCCCCTGTTGGCATTCGAGGTTCCCAGTTTGTCATGCTTGCCTTAAGAGCTAATTAAATTAGGGATACATGAAGGCAAAGGACGGGGCTACCAAGGACTTGACTGTTTGGTCTAGACCTATTTACAGCCGTCGTTTGATTGCTCGAATTATACTGAATGCGGCGTAAAACAACAAACAAAGACATGTGGCTTCGGGCGATAGTAATGGTCATGTGTTGTTCATTGGAATTCACAATTGAGTTAATAGACATGTAACTTTGAACTCAATATATATATATATATATATCAATGATCAACACTGCCATTACCATCGCCCGACTAACGGGATCGGGTGGTCAGATTGGCTGACTTGGTTGATGCATGTCAACGTGTCCCGTTTGAGTGGATCGATCGATGATCATGATATCAATCATATAGCTGGAATATTGCTGAGTGCGGCGTTAAACAACAAACATGTAACTTTGAGTAGGGTTATAATTCGTTCTTGACAAACTATCAGAGTCTGCAATTGTTTAATTGGCATTTCTTAGAAGTTAGGGGATTTCAAAGTAGAGTCTTGCTTGACAACGGTAAAAGGGTCATATAACAGTATAATAAAGAGTTGCTGTTCATATTATTTTGTCTTCTTCGTCACCAGGGTCTTGCAAACAACATGTTTCAACGTAGCTCTAACATCTTGAGTTCAACTTTTCAGATTGTCGGTAACCTTTGATTGTCACATGGACCTTGTCAAGTTTCCCATGGACAAACAGACGTGTCAGATTGACATGGAAAGTTGTAAGTAGGATATTCACAAAAATAGAAAGCGTTTGACTCCCACACTGATCGTATCTGCAAGGCACAATGCCACTATAAATATAGCACTAGAAATTGAAAACTCTTCTAAATTGCGCTCGTACGTGCATTGATATTTTGGCCGAGGGAACACATTCTATGTTTATCGTGGATTTATGTAATTAAAAGTGAACAAATTATTAACATGTATTGTTTCCATACCCATTCTATGGAAGAAGTTCTTATAATAATTAGCGCGATACAATTATACATATATATTATATAACTCACTGCTCGTGTTAAAAGGACTTCATGCACCATACGTTTTGTTTGTTTATTTGTTGTTTAACGCCGCACTCAGCAATATTCCAGCTATATGACGGCGGTCTTTAAATAATCGAGTCTGGACCAGACAATCCATTGATTGACATCATGATCATCGATTCACGCATTTGGGAGGCGATGACATGCATCAACCAAGTCAGCGATTCTGACCACCCGATCCCGTGAGTCGCCTCTTACACCAAGCATAGTCGCCTTTTACGGCAAGCATGGGTTGCTGAAGACCTATCCTCACGGGTCAATGCGTGAATGAGTCCGGACTAGTACAAACAGCCATGCACACATGTGCATGCACGACGCTGTATTTATAACTGCAACGATCTTGAATGTTGTTGAACAACATTTCACTCCACATGTACATGTACATGTACGTGTAGTATATAATCTACGGGACCGTGTTTTCTATTTACAGATAGTTTCACAACCGAAGATCTTTACTTTGCTTTCTCCTCTGAAAGGCCCCCTGTAGAGAAGGGCAAAGGGGCAGATATCCCCGACTTCACCATCACGGGGATTACTCACGAAGACTGCTCCGTCACATACGCTACAGGTAAACAGTGTTAAACGTCGTATGACAGATTAAAGATGGGTAAGGGCTTCGTCGTGTAAGGCGCCGCCGGTCACTGTGCAGAGTTGTGTTCCGTATTCGTGCCAGGATACGCTGGTATTGGTTTCAAAACCTATACTGGAACTGGTTATGATTCTTGGCTTCTCAGCACCATCCGGGGCTCGAGGATGTTCCAGACCTGCATCACTAAGGGCTAACTCCCAAATTCGGGGGCGGGGGAGGCTGGCGCCTAAGGCGCCGGAATTCGATGAGCTGTGTTGCGTCCCTTGGGCACGCAAGAAACCTATGGTCGTGGGTTTGTCAGAACCATACCCGTGCTCATTGGGTAAACGTGCATCAATTGATTTGTGTTCGCATGTGTTTGCGACGGGTGCCACCATTGTGTCCTGATACGTTCATCTTTTCGCGATCACCTGGTGAAAGACTTGCACCTCTTCAGGCTCTCGTGACATATCAAGCTGACACATCGCGAATACTGTTCAAAGTGGCGTTCAACCTAACTCACTCACTCACCCACACCTCGTTGGTGCGCTGTTAAGAAACAAACTTTCGGAACCACCCAGTATTTTTAAAGACATCACCTTTTCCCCACTTTTGTGCCCGAGGGCCGAGTATTTCACAGTGCGAATTTGTGCGGGAGTGAAAAGCATTTCGTGTTCGTATCCGTTTGAATCCTCATAATACCAGAAGTGCTTAGTATGAGCGACATCGAAAATTAAGGCTGTCGTAACATGTGACGCTGGAAAGCAGTCATACACGATTAAACTTGAAACCAATAATAAAATATGACATAAGATCTACAATATACCAGGCATATATAGATTGATATATACCTGGCCCGTGAAGATCTGGGTTGGAATAGGTCTTCAGCAACCCATGCTTGCCGTAAGAGGCGACAAATGGGATCGGGTGGTCAGACTTACTGACTTGGTTGATACATGTCATCGTATCCCTATTGCATAGACCGATGTTCATGATATCAATCATTGGATTGTCTGGTCCAAACTCGATTATTTACAGAAACAACAATCACAAACAAACAAAAGATACACATCTGTTTTTCTTATTCTTCAGGGACATTCACATGCTTGAGAGCAGTTCTCCACCTCAAACGAGAAATCGGCTTCTACGCTACACAGACCTACATCCCCAGCATCCTCATCGTCGTGTTGTCCTGGGCCTCGTTCTGGATCGACCACGAGGCAGTTCCCGCCAGAATCTCAGTGGGGCTCCTTACAGTGCTCACCATCACCACCCAGAGCTCAGGTGCGCGCGCACAACTTCCCAGGGTACCTTACGTGAAGGCCATCGACGTGTGGATGTCGGCGTGCCTGGTGTTTGTGTTTGCCGCCTACATGGAGTATGCTGTCGTTTCTGTTCTGTCCCGACGACACAAGAAGGGGGACAGATACAGCTCCAAAGTAAATACTTTAATACTTGATTAATTCGTTAAATCTTATCAGAAATATTTACGTTCAATGAAGTGGGTACATGGGAACGTGGCCCCGCAGTCTCAGACGATGCCATTGTAATTGTGTCCTTTAGCTATGGCAGGATCCGCTAGTTGCTACCGCTAGACAAAGATCTGAGGAGATCCCCTTTCAGGTCACGTCAGAACGACCTTTATTTTTGTTAAAAAATAACAATCCGTAAACGACAATAATCTGTGTTTAAACTTCAGAAATATTCCACATATTGTATATAGGGAAGTGTAACAAAGTTGTTTTCGCAGCAACAAAATGCTAATTGCACGGCCATCGCCGACAAAGTCACAGCTCCGTGCAGTCTCTTGGAAACCAAAGGTGCACGAAAATAATCGCTGAAAACCGGAATTCGAACCAACAGTCATAGGTTTCTGCTGTGACTAAGGGACGCAACTCTGTACAGCGGCCGAGCCAATCGTGCTCTCTATGGAACATGGACTAATCCCTTGTGCAATTCAGCAAGACTTGACATGACTGAAATTTGTACTGGTGGGAATTTTCACGGAGTTTGGCAATCCTTCCAATTACTATTTTTCGAATGGATTTGAACCCCTCGGAAAGACATCCAACTGGTTCATTATCTCGTTCTGCGCAGTGTTGCATACATTTCACCATCATCCAGAGTTAATTTGAAATTACTGTCCCAATTACCATGTTATGTTTAAAACACACATCACTGCGTTTCATTGTTATCATTAGTTTGTTTGTTAATGCACTCAGCTATATCATGGCGGTCTGGAAATAATTGAGTCCACCATTAGAACCGCCATTAGAATCGATCTGCGCAATTGGGATAACGATCCCGTTATTCGACTCTTAGGACAAGTAAAGTCGCCTATTACGATAACCCGTATCTTCAAAGGTCTATTGTTACGACATATATTTCATCACATTATTATTACGGCACAACAATATGGTTTTATTTTTTATCTATCCAGGATTCTAGCAACACAAGTTTCACAGACACTGACCCCTCGAAACCGTCATCCCTCGATGGCAGCAATGATGCGCACAGCAGAAAAGTGCCCAAAGATGCTGGAGTGAGGGTGGACTCTATTTCACGATACGGATTCCCTCTGTCCTTCCTCATATTTAACATCGTGTACTGGGTGTTCTATATCCATGTTAACTGATTGCGCGGTGCACTCTGGGTGTTCAAACACTGCCGGGCAAAAGAAAGTATACACCCATGTTTAATGGCGGCTAAAAATGAAACAAAAACAAAATGATTATTCAATCGTTATGTATTTCGTACGGTCGTCATAGATGTGTTTTGGACCGTAGGTTCGCAGTGTTTCGACGACCTTTTTCAACCTAGTAACTTTTTGAGAACGTTTGTAATTTTTTTGGTCAAATCCCTTTTCAAGTGTATACTTTCTTTTGCACAGCAGTGTATCTGTAATGCATGTTCATGAACATGTTACGGTTTTTCTTTAAATACTCCTCTTCTTAGGTCATATTTGTGATATTTACATGACTTTGTAATTAAACACTATGAAAACACAATGCCGTTTCGTATCAATGTTAAGGAAATAAGTAGTCCTACAACATGCATCTGTTTCTTCTAGACCTTTCTGTTTGTATCATGATTCAAATCCAGATTTCCGAGCAGAAATACCCAGAATAGTTGGACCGATCGCGACTTGCACATAGCGATCTTAGCGCTACGTCTATCGACTCCAATTCCGTCAAAGTATGGGATTTGGAATCGTCGTAGCACTGTGCCAGGGACACTCAACACAATTACCCTAGATTTAAAACAATAGATAATGCAATTGACAGCTACTTTTAGAAATTATGAAGGAACATATATTAAGATAAGACTAATGAAAAACATATTCTTAGTCTCTTGACTTATTTTCAAAACTTGACTGGGTAGGGCGGGTGGAATAAGAGAGAGAGGGGGGTAGATTGTGTGAGAGAGAGAGGGGGGGGGGGTAGAATGTGAGATAGAGAGAGAGGGGGCGGATAGATTGTGAGAAAGAGTGTGCGTGCATGTGCGTGCGTGCGTGCGTGCGTACATCTGTGTTTTTCAGCTGTAGCTGACAAAATACTGTCTATTCGCCATTTAAAATACTGTCAAGCATAAGATGGCATACTGGTGATAGAGAGAGAGATCTTTGTGCATGTATGAGAGAGCTAGAGATTATGCGTG
Organism: Haliotis cracherodii; assembly: GCF_022045235.1. Lineage (NCBI taxonomy): Eukaryota > Metazoa > Mollusca > Gastropoda > Lepetellida > Haliotidae > Haliotis > Haliotis cracherodii. The sequence continues at coordinate 50,080,079 of NW_027266319.1, read as the reverse complement.
CGTGTGAGAGAGTGTGTTTGTGTAGAGAGATAATATTCTAGTTGATGAGATGATGTTTGGTTCATAGGATGAAGGAACCTTGATCTACATTGAAGTTAACTGTACAAAACTTTAAACAAACGCAAGTCAATATGGGAAGGTTATAAGACTTGATCTTGACTAAAAAATACGTTTTTCATGTATTTCAATTTTATTCATTTCACCGACAACACTTTTGAGTCCAATTTGAAAGTAAAATGATATAACAACGTAACCAACTATGTCTGAAAGGAATTAATCATATCCATTGCACAATTTCCCGAGGATATAAACAACATATTGAGTAGTGTTGACGAGCTGAAAAATCTTTATAACTGATCGGCGTTTATTCCGCAAAATCTCCCTGCGTGGCCATACGATCTGGACTATGGATTTTATTTTTGTAATTAAACCAACCGTTGGTTTAATGAAACAACAGCGTTGTTTTTATGACGACTTCATATTATTTGGTGGGCGGTCGGTAAAGTGTTTGAGCGTCAAGCCGAAGGTTCGGATTTTTTTGGCTACTGTGTCTGAAGCCCATTTCTGGTTTCCCCACAGGGATATCAGTGATGATTCGGGTAAGAATTGGTCCTCAGCAACCCATGCTTGCCGTAAGAGGCGACTATACTTGTAAGTGGATCGGCTGGTCAGGCTCACTGGTTTGGTTAATGCATGTCATCGTATCCCAATTGCCTAGATCGATGCACATGATGTTAATCACTGGATTGTCTGGTTCAGACTCAGTTATTTACAGACCACCGTCAAAGTTGGAATATTGCGCAGTGAGGCGTTAAACAACAAACACTTGCGCACGCTTTAGCTGAGGTAATATATACACCGATTGGTGAGTTGAACAGTTGTTTTTCACCATAAATTGTTCTTGTCTCTGTACGGCTGAAACATTTCTGCGCGAAGTATGATTTTAACTCATTAATTTTCAGGGGGCACGGGTGGCCCAGTCACTGTGCAGAGTTGCGTCCCTTTGGCACGCCAGAAAACTATGATTGTGGGTTCGAATCCCGGTTCACACCGATTATGTTTCTAGGTTTGTCAGCACCATACCGTGCTCGTGGGTTTCACCGAAGTGGTAAACGTCTAAGACCTGCATCACTTCGGGCTTTCCTCACACATTAAGCTGACACGCCGCGATATAACTGGAATACTATTAAAGGCGGCGTTAAACCCAACTCACTCAGTCACTCATTAATTTTCAGCATACCTATGACAGAAATATCCCAGAAAGTAAACAAAGCCAGATAGGTTTTTTTCTGTTAGCGAAACATGGGTCTGACGAACGAGATTTCGATTTGTTCCGATATACGCGTATATATGCCAGACCATGGGTCAGAAGAAATCAGAATATATACCCCGTTAAACAAATCTGGTAAGCAAGTAATTATCATATAATCTAGAAATACCAGTGTTCATTTTGTAAGAATAACTCATTACTCAAGAACAAACCTACTAGAAGCGAACGTAAAATATCTGGATGTGTAGTTGTACTCGCCTGACCTCTTATAACTGCACTTGGTGACAGTATTGGGCTTTTAATGCTATACCTTGACTCGGCAAGCATTGCGACGGAAATATCATTATCAAAAACCGATCAATAAATAGTTCGAAGAAGGCTTTTAAATACTTTAATAGGCTATCAGAGCATAACGATGATTTCTTTGTTGTTTAACGCCGCACTCAGCAATGTTCCAGCTATATAACGGCTGTCTGTAAATAATCGAGTTTGGACCAGACAGTCCAATGATTGATATTGTGAGCATCGATCTACGCATTTGGGATAAGATGACATGCATCAACCAAGTCAGCGAGCCTGACCATCTCCCCGAGGCAAGGGCGTTAACGGACTATAAAAGGCCAGTTTCCATCCTTGCCGAACTCGCCAGGAATTCCGGAGTTACATTTTGACGAGTTCAACGAGTCTCTGTATAGTCCAATCAAAATCGCATAACGAATTAGACATCTAGTTCGTACACAACATGGACTTCAACGTGCAGATTTCGGTCGACTGAAGTGTACCGCCAACTGGGCGTCAACAGATATTTTGCAAATCTTTTCATGTTTTTAATCAAGGTGCTCCAGTGATTTGATGCACTAGTTAGGTAAGGCCCGTTTTATTGCAATGCAGATTTTGATTATCGATGGTCTTAACTGGGCACTGCCATTTTGTTTGAAGCAATTGTAAGTGATATGAGAGGTGGAATCTGATTGGTCAATAGGAGGGACGTAGAAGGGACATAACTCGTACTAGCCACTGTTGGCTTTACGATCGAGCATGGAATTTCCAGCCTAGTTCGGCTTTTAAATTCAGTTAGCTATGTTCCCTCAGGAAGATGCACACAAACACTCACACAAATTATATATATGTTTAAACGCAAATTTTTCAAATGTCACTCTTGGTTTTAAAACATGAGCAAATCCAGTATATGCAAAAGGGCGCAGCAATTAGGACATACAAATGCCAAATGCCAGCCCAAACCACTTTTTTATAATTGAAATCAAAACACTTAGTTACTTCTGAAAGAAAATATTGGTTGGTTTAAATATATAACGTGTGTGAAATCGGCCCCACTGGAAACGCCCGTTAAATCTTTATCTTCAGTATTTGGGATCCCGTGTCCCCGCCGCCATTGCAATTTTAAAAGATCCACAAGTGTATGGTTTAATTAATTTCTCAACCTTGTTACCAGACTCGTCGATGTACAGAGTTGCTCCCCTAAGGCGTGCCAGTATCCTATGATCTCGGGTTCGGCTCCCAGGTCCAAACTGAATATGTTTTAAGGTTTGCCAGCAACCTATGCCTGCTTTTGCGTTTCATTAAGTTGGTAAACGTCTAAGATCTGCATCTCTTCGGTCTTTCATCCTCCATCAAACGGACACGCGGTGATATAACCGAAATACTGTTAAAACTGCGTTAAACCAGCCCCACTCACTCAACTGTGTTCATGTTGCAAATATACGATGATGAATATGTAATGAACATACGATGATGAATATGTAGTGAATATACGATCATGAATATGTAGTGAATATACGATCATGAATATGTAGTGAATATACGATGATGAATATGTAGTGAATATACAATGATGAATATGTAGTGAACATACGATGATGAATATGTAGCGAATATACGATGATGAACATGTACTGAATATACGATCATGAATATGCGTTGAATATATGATCATGAATATGTAGTGAATATACGATGATGAATATGTAGTGAATATACGACCATGAATATGTAGTGAATATACGATCATGAATATGTAGTGAATATACAATGATGAATGTGTAATGAATATACGATGATGAATATGTAGCGAATATACGATGATGAACATGTAGCAAATATACGATGATGAATATGCATTGAATATACGATCATGAATATGTAGTGAGTGAGTGAGTTAATGCTTTACGTCACATCGGAAATATTTCAGCCATATCGTGACGAGAATATGTAGTGAATATACGATGATGAATATGTAGTGAATATACGATGATGAATATGTAGTGAATATACGATGATGAATATGTAGTGAATATACGATGATGAATATGTAGTGTATATACGATGATTAATATGAAGTGAATATACGATGATGAATATGTAGTGAATATACGATGATGAATATGTAGTGAATATACGATGATGAATATGTAGTGTATATACGATGATTAATATGAAGTGAATATACGATGATGAATATGTAGTGAATATACGATGATGAATATGTAGTGAATATACGATGATGAATATGTAGCAAATATACAATGATGAATATGTAGTGAATATACGATGATGAATATGTAGTGAATATACGATGATGAATATGTAGCAAATATACAATGATGAATATGCAGCATATATACGATGATGATGAATATGTAGCAAATATACGATGATAAATATGTAATGAATATACGATGATGAATATGTAGTGAATATACGATGATGAATACGTAGCGAATATACGATTATGAATATGTAGCAAATATACGATGATAAATGTGTAGTGAATATACGATGATGAATATGTAGTGAATATACGATGATGAATATGTAGCAAATATACGATGATAAATATGTAGTGAATATACGATGATGAATATGTAGTGAATATACGATCATTAATATCCTTAACGCATTGACGGATCAATGCAATAAAGAAATAAAATAAATCAAAATTATTTACGTAATGCCCTCAGATCAGTTTATCTTCCGTTTTCATAATATCGTAAATGGTAAACGTATTCCGCGAAGATAATGGCTTGTATCACTCGTAACATTAAGAGATGGTTATTACAAACTCTACCAATCCCTTGATGCTGTTTCCAATGTGTCCTTAATCAAAAACTGCTTTTAATATCCGTTGCACCAAGCGAATTATCTCGGCCCTGTAAATAGTCTGTCATGGTATTCCAGGGTAAGTAACCAGGTTGTAATGACAGGTTCCAATCGATGCCACAGACACGGTGTGTTTGTCCTGCCATTATTCGTGAAGTGCTGGGAGCCATTAAGGTACAAATGCTCAGCGGAATAGACATATTCTTGTGGCAAAAAAAACCCAGGATAATATCGATTGCATTTTTTATTGAGTTAGAGACCCATGACCAGTTCTTATCGTTAAATGTATTATGTCTTTATACATTCTAATTTGCTGTGGGTGTTTGGGTATGTGCACATGCGCATCTTGTTGTCCCATGGCGTTGTTAGAGATCATGTTAATAGATTTTTTTTGGTTGCATTCTCAAGGTGATCAACTGAGTAAGCGAGCTGAAGACCCATGCTAAATGTAAGCGCCTGTTGGACTCTATTGTGTCACGTGATATTGTAGGGACAATCGGCCAACAGGGATGCATTCCATAGAGGCAAAGAAGACTCGGCTCTTAATGTAAGAATTGGGACAACTTGTGCCCTGGGCCTCTAATAGGTTTCTAACACTCGCGTATGCACGTTTTTGCGCGTTAACTGTTCATCTGTTAATTTTTTTCTTAGTTATATATATATAGACGTAATTACATATTCAAGTCTTTTATTCTGAACATATTCAAAGGATACTTGTAGACACAAACTTAATCTAGTTCCAACATGATGGCTGTAAACAAAAGCACAAGGGTACATCCACTAGAGCGATCCTCTCGTATATATGCAAACGCCTTTGTCACTATCACATACCACGATCACATTACTAGTTGACGCGGGTTTTCCCCCGCACTCCCCCTCCCCCAGACACCCCTCTCCCAACCCCCTCCCCCGAACCACCACCACCACCCTTAACCGACAGAGTAAACAAGAAAGGATCAGCAAGGGAGGGGGTGGGTGTCGAGGGTCACGTCTTGGTATCAATAAGCGGGATTATCCGTTATTCAACACTCAACGTAGATTGTATAATAAACAGTAGGGTGGCCTCTTATTTTAAGTGGGTTTTCAATGTAAGGTAGACATTGAAGCAGGTAGTGACAGGTCAGTTTTCAAACAATCGTGTTTATCTCTGCATGATTGGACCTCTGTGTCAAACAGCTGCCTCTTATGTCAGAGTTATGTTCGAGTTTAAAGAATTAGACTGTTGTTTCTCGGAATGCCGGCAGCAATACGATATGGTCCAGTAGATTAAGCGGATTTTCTGTGTCTGTGGACTCCAATGCCGGCTATAGCCCGCTCCAATGTAGCTCAAGTGGCCCGGTGTGTGTGAACTGTGTTCAGGTGGTCTACCCCCGCTATGCCCCCACGTAACGGTTGCTTGAAGACCCGTGAAGATCCGGAAGAACAGGTTTTCAGCAACCCATGCTTGCCCAAGAGGCGACTATACTTGTCGTAACCTATATGACGCCGTTCATGAAATAATCGAGCCTTGACCAGACAAGCCAGTGATTGGCATCATGAGGATCGATCCACGTACTTGAGATACGATGACATGCATCAACCAAGTCAGCAAGCCTGGGAGGCGACTAACGGGATCGGACGGTCGTGATTGCTGACTTAGTTGAATGCATGTCATCGTATCCAAATTGCGTAGATCGATGCTCATGATATCAATCATTGGGTTATCTGGTCCATACTCGATTATTGACGAACCGCCATCATATAGCTGGAATATTGCCGAGTGCGGCGTTAAACAACAAATAAAAATACAAAAACAAAAAAGACATCAAGGGCACATTCGTTGATCGACAGGAAGGTTCTCATATCACCCGGTTTCAATTCGAATGGGAGAAACATCAACCAAAAGTTAGCGAGGGCGCTTTTCAAAGCATTGATGTTTGTTTGTTTGTTTGTTTATTTGTTGTTAAACGCCGCACTCATCAATATTCCAGCTACATGACGGGGCTTTGTAAGTAATCGACCAGACAATCCAGTGATAGCCATCGTGAGCATCGATCCACGCAATTGGGATACAATGTTATATAGTTTTTCTTTATGTTCTTTACCGGTGTTGTTCAATAACCATTCTGACCAAGAAACCCCCTATCGATCAGCCCATATTTTCAATACATCATTCCAGCTGATTTCATGATGTGTATATAAATTACATTGATAGATATGGTAGAGACGAGATTCTTTACTTAACCACCTGTGTTGTTTTAGAGATCACAACACTCCACTGCTTCCGTATCTTAAACGTTCGATTCTCCACATGGGTACAATGTGTGAAGCCCATTTCTGGTGTCCCCCGTCGTGATATTGCTGGAATATTGCTAACATCGACGTAAAACTCAACGCATTCACTCAACAGTAGCTGCCGGTGTAGCCAGACCAACGAATTGCATACTCAGACGACTGGGTCACCCGTGCCCCCCCAAGGAATCGGGGGAACGATTTTACTGCCTGTGTGACGGATAGGTAAAAAAACATACAGTGTATACAATTATTTATTCATCGTACTGAGCAGCAATGAATCAGACCAAAAACAAGAACTATTTTGATTTTGTTCATTCTTGAACGTTCATTAGAATAGTACTCGATACAGAGCTGCAACGTCTTCGTATATTTGCTCTATTTAGTCATTCGGACTTTCCTCACACATTAAGCTGACATGCCGTAATATGACTAGAATACTGTCCAAAGCCGTCTGAAACCGTTTGAGCTTTCAATGTAAAAAGGGCCGGTGTCCTATTTGCTGAATAAAGCATTCATTCACACTGTTCAAAGCGGCGTTAATTCCAACTCACTAACTGAACGAAGAGCATCAAAGAATTATGACCACACGGACTTCCATACAACTGTAATTGAGCAAGTCTCCGGAACAGCACAACATGACGCAGCTATTGGCCCGTTGATTAACATTGGGTGGTGCAGTAGCCATACCTTCAAACACACCCATGCGTGAACGTAAGCAATGAGCCTCTAAACTTCTAAACACAATACACTCTTTTGTGCCGTGTTTTTCGGAACGAGGAATTAAGAGAATGTAATCGTTCAACGATAATGACTTCAGTCACGTGGTGCAGTCAAGCACGGTGGTGTTTTCAAAAACTGGAAGTTGGTATCGATTGATTACATCTGAGAATACTTTCTGGTAAGTCTAACGGGACACGAACCGCTAAAATTGTGTCAATCTTGCAAGAATAACACGTGGACGCCAAGAAGTTCTCCAGCTCGCTTGCATAATTTTGTCGGAAATAGTTTGTGACATCGACGTTATTATTACATCAGGAGCACGGCTGGCCCAGTCGCCTAAGGCACCGCAATTCACTGTGCAGAGTTACGTCCCTTGTGTATGCCATGATCCTATGGTAGAGCGTTCGAATCTTAGGTTGCCCTGATAATGAACATTTGAATGGTTTGTCAGCACCATACCCACTCTCGTGGGTTTCACCAAAGAGGTAAAATACCTGCATCTCCTCGGGCTCTCATCCTCCCGCTTCTTGCTAGGATGTAACTGAAATACATGGCCAATCTAAGGGGCGGTCGGGTAGCCTAGTGGTTAAAGCGTTCGCCCGTCACGCCGAAGACCCGGGTTCGATTCCTCGACATGGGTACAATGTGTGAAGTAAGCCCATTTCTGGTGTTCCTCGCCGTGATATTGCTGGAATATTGCAAAAAGCGGCGTAAAAGCATACTCACTTACTCACTGACTCACATGGCCAAGCTGTTTGGCCGGGATGTGAGAACCAATATTTAATGCCCCTGGCGAAGATGTGGAAAGACATAGATGAGAATATTCTTCAGCTCTCGGGTTTCCTGATCGCATTGTGCCAGCATCCCGACTAGAGGGCACAGGAGACCTGGCGTCTTTGGCACCGCAATTGTGTTCTGTTCTTCAGAAGTTCCCGAATCGTCTGATTGTGGGTTCGAATTCCAGATTCGCCCTGATTATGTTTCTAGATTTATCAGCTACATTACAGAGCTCGTGGAAAACGTCTAACGTATAACCTACCTCCCTCCCTCCCTCCCTCCCTCACTCCGTAATGAGCATTCAACAATTAGGGGAAATGTAATTACAATTGCAAATATGTGAAATCTGAAAACTTTGTGTAGTTTTATAGGTCAATAGTCATACCCCACAATTCTAGCTTTTAATAAATGGTCCGATGTGATGTTGAGTTCCTTCAGGCCAAACTTCATGTAAATGCGATAATGCCAATACCACAATAGATAATTGCCTCACCGACAGAGCTAAAACTGTTTTAGAGCAGAGACAATATTGACTGTTGCCTGTTAAATACAACATGTGTTTGCAGACAAAGAATGTATTGTCAAATGATGCTGCTGTGTATATTATTAGCCTCGCGTGTAATGATCAGTGATGTTCAAAGCGTTCTGACAAACGTAATACAGTAGTAACCATTATAAACGTGTGTACTTTTATACCATATATGTTCAAATAGTCAAGGTAATCTATTTAACCTTAATAAATAAATATCCCCGGAAAAAGCACCATATATTTCCATATAATATTGCAACAGTTTAAAATGGCATCCTTCATTAATTCTCAGACGAAATACGTTTGTTTTTTTGTTTACAGAATGACATACTCACATTTGAACTACAGATTTTGGTTTGTTTGTTGTTTAACGCCGCACTCAGCAATATTACAGCTATATGACCCCGGTCTGGAAGTAATCGAATCTGGACCAGACAATCCAGTGACTGACATCATGGGCATCGATCCATGCAGTTTGGATGCGATGACATGCATCAACCAAGTCGGCGAGCCTGACCACCCGACCCCGTTAGTCGCCTCTTGCGACAAGCACGGGTTGCTAAAGACCTGCCCAACCCCGGATCTTCACGGGGCGAGTTATTTACAGATAGTCATGGTACAGTTAGAATATTGCCGGCTGTGGCACACAACAACATGCAAACAAACACGACTGTTTGTTGCGTCATACTGATGTTGTATAAGCTTTTGCTTGTTTGTTGTTTAACGCCGCACTCAGCAATATTCCAGCTATATGACGGCGGTCTGTAAATAATCGAGTCTGGACAAGACAATCCAGTGATAGACAACATGAGCATCGATTCACTCAATTTGGATATGATGACACGCATCAACCAAGTCAGGGAGCCTGACCACCCGATCCCGTTAGTCGCCTGTTACGACAAGCATAGTCACCTTTTACGGCAAACATGGGTTGCTGAAGACCTATTCTACCTTGGAACTTCACAGGCTGTTGCATAAGCGCCTGGAGAGGTTTTTTTGCATTGGATCGGGTGCTAAGTGGTAAAAACTGCATCGCGAGGGTTATTTTTTGTGTTAAAAGATCAATGTTAATTGCATGTCAGGGTGTAATGCTTTCCGACATTGTATTCCCTATTGTTCGACTTCTCTAAACCATCCTTCCATGACGCAAACAAATTCATCGATTCCTTACATAAATATTCACGTTAATTCATATTGATTCATCTTCATTTCTTACAACGATACTGAACTGAACAATGGTTTCAAATGATAATCCTAAACTCGACAGACTGGAAACGTGACAATGATGAGACAATCTTAATAGCTGTTTAACCAATATTAACGACATCAGGTCGTACACCGTTACAGATGTTCTATTACTTTTGTTTTATTAATAGTGAGTATATCACAACGAAAAAATCCAAATTCCATACATTGATTCATTAATTGAAAGATAGTGCGCAGTCGGAACAATATGAACCGCGTATAGAAAATATACACTTGGAAAATTAATTTGAACGCTAAAACATTACAAATGTTATGAAAACGTTACTAAGCTGAAAGGGCCGTGAAGATCCGGGATAGAGTAGGTCTTCAGCATCCCATGCTTGCCGTAAAAGGCGACTATGCTTGTCGTAAAAGGCGACTAGCGGTATCGGGTGGTCAGGCTCGCTGCCTTGGTTGATGCATGACATCGATCCCAATTGCGTGGATCGATGCTCACTGCATTGTCTGGTCCAGACTCGATTATTTACAAACCGCCGTCATATAGCTGGCATATTGCTGAGTGTGGCGTTAATCAACAAACAAACATACTAGGCTGAAAACAGTCGCCAAAAAAACTGCAAACTAAATGTCCACAACACAGCTATGATACCCGTGTCAACTACATCACCGTCGAATAACCATTTCTTGTTTTTGTCATTTTAGCCACCATGAGACATAGTTGTATACTTTCTTTTGCCCTTCAGTTTAGTCCGGTATAACGGGGGTTCACTGTGTTTCAAATGACCATTCCTTCACAACGTGTTACCCCGTGACAGTCAGGGACTGAAGTGGCCCCTAATACCCCATCCTTATCGTAGGAGCTGAATAAAATGGTACCCGGATGATCAGGATATGTGGTGTGCTCATACTATCAATCACTAGTTTGTCAGAGCCAAACGTCGTGATATGCTAGGGTATTGATGACTGTGACGTTAAACAGCAACAACACACTCACACGGTATACAATAGATTATTCATCTTTCAAGCTGATTAATTACATCAAACAGTCAACGCAATTAGGAATTGTTTTTAAAAAACTCAATCGAATGGAATGACTGGAAACTTGCGTATTCAAATACAACTTGACATCAACACAACTCTTAATGACAGAATCCCAGCCAAGTGATTGAGTATGTCCTAGACGCGTTGCTCTGGTTCAATAATATACGGCTCAGCCAAGGTTAACAATACCTATGTCACTAGAACACCGCACTGTTGAGCGAAGGGCGCTCCAGTAGTAACGCCCGTCATTCAGTTAATCCAACCCCACTTATAACCCGCGGAAGGTGATAATCCACAGGATATAACTCTTCAGTCGACTCGGGGTTCCTGTCTGACATAAGCCGGGCTATTTAAGCCGTGTGTCCCCTGTTTTTGGAACGGAACACATTCTCTGTGGAAAAGCGAGGATGGCGCGAATGGGAGGGACGCTTGTGCTTTTCTGCTATTATTTGATCACCGTGGCGTTCAGGTGAGAAACATTGTTCTTATTTGTGCTACGAAATACTTATCTGTTTCATACTGCTAAACGTTGATTGCATCAGGTGAACGCTAAACGTGTTTTGACAGTTGTTTGTTTGTTTGTTTACATGTTGCGAGGATCATGAAACCTACATTTAAAGGTACAAAAGACAGTGACGTCAGTTTTAAATGTCAACCCATTTATATTTATACAACCTGACAGTAGTAGTACATATATACTGCAAATGTATTCATTATGAAATCTGTTGTATGTCGCATGTGACCTACATACGCTCATAAAATTATGTAAAAATAGTCATGTATAGAAGTATGGATCGTAGAATATATAACGAATAGCGTACCTTCGACGTGTAAAAGAAAAGGATCTGTTCTAAGATATGAAAACAAACAAAACCATTTAATAATAAACAGGCCGAATGAAAGCATGCACCCACGTTTGATGTTGGCTAAACATGAAACAAACAAGAAATGGTTATTCTGTTGTGATGTATTTGATACGGGTGTCATAGTTGTGTTTTGGACGTTAAGCTTGCAGTGTTTCGGCGACTGTTTTTAGCCTAGTCACATTTTGACAACATTTGTTATGTTTCGGTCAAACCCAGTTTCAAGCTGCTACTTTTTTTGGCCTGACAGTTGTCTTGTGTCAATACAGTAAACTACGGTTATAACGAACTCAAAGGGACCACACGTTTTAGTTCGTTATAACCGTAGTTCGTTATAGGCATATATATAGCATATGTACGGCAAATGGCCGGGACCCCAAAACAGTTCGTTATATCCGCCAGTTCGGTATAAGCGTGTTCGTTATAAACGTAGTTTACTGTAATATATAATACAAGTAATTATATAAACTCATGTCTATTTATTATTTGAGCAATGTTCAGAATACCCGAGCTTGTTGCTGTTACGAGTTTTAATGTCAGTGTCAATTTTAAATGAGTAACTATTGGAATTCAACGAATTCAATCATTGAATTATCTATAATGCCGAATAATACGCGCAGATTAAAGCTAATTCAATTCATTATTCAATACCGAAAGTAAATGAATACCACCAGCGCACTTGCTTAGCTTACCAATCACATGAAACTGCCCGGTATTGACTAGGACAGAGAAACTAACAAAACAATCGTGCAATGGATTCAAAATGAGACGTAATTTATAACGGGCGTCTTCAATCTAATAGGCACTTGTCATGCTAGGACTTTTGTGATAGGTGATTGAACGCTTACATCATGGTGTCGATTCGGCCACGGTAAGAAGCCATAGAATTAAAATTTACCTGTTTGACTTTGCCTGTTGAAAGGGTAACTCTCACGTGTTTCACCTGCATTCCCACCTATATTCTCACCTGTATTCTCACCTGTATTCTCACCTTTTTGCATCGACCAGCGGCAATCGTTTCTCGCGGTTGTGTATCAGTAATCATTGGCCTTCATAATGCCCTTTATGCAGTAAGCGCTGCACTATGACGGCGGTCTGTAAACAATCGAGTCTGGACCAGACAATCTAGTGATTGACATCATTAACATCGATCCACGCAATTGGGACACGATCGCTTCACAATTGACCGTATTGTGTAGGATCGGGACACGTCATCGAGATCCCAGTATACTAATAATGGACGTTGCACATATAATTGAAATGTTTATTAAAGCCATCTTGATTTGTATTGCATAATTATTCTACGTTATTCAATACTATACAGATCCAGACGTTGTCGTTGACAATGGAACGCGTGCATATTGTACATTTATTTTAAGTTGATTTTTTCATGACCTTTCATTGATATGAATGGGATTTGATTTTTCCCGAATATACATACGAGCTCAGCAATACAATTATTTGAATGTCATAAAATGTAGATTGATTGTCGGTTATTAGCAGGTATTTCAAAGGATAATATAGCGTATGGCGTTAGTTTGAGTAAGAAACGACTAACGGGATCTCGTTAGTCAGACTCGGTATGATATAATATGAATTGGAACTGATTTTACCCGAATATTTGTACATACGAGCCCAGCAATACATTTATTTGAATAATGTAGCGTATGGCGTTGGTTTGAGTAAGACACGACTGACGATCGGGCGGTCCGACCCGGTCACTTGGTTGATATATGTCATCGTAACCCACTTGCGTTGATCGATACTTATGATGTTAATCGCTGGATTGTCTGGTCCAGTCTCATTGTTATCATTTACAGTCTGCCGTCATATATCTGGAATGTTGCTAAGTTCGGCGTAAAACAACAACAATGATATAAATAATGTGTTGTGGTTCCAAAATTAATTTTTTGAAGACCCCATTTGAGAAACAAATAAATTGAATTGCTGCTGACTACAAAAATATTATAACTCAATAGTCTGTCTGCAACATTCACCAGAATATTAGAAATATACCAAATGGTTGATTCTTACGGCAACACCCTACCATTCCCAGGACTAGACTATTTCACAGAAGAGAGAAAATTGAATGTGTACAACCATTTGTTGGTTATTGCTTCAAGTATGGGGTATAGCGTCATGAATCAAACGGATTTAATACGTACCTCGAAACCTTCAAATTCAATTTAGCACCGTCATATTAACACGTGGCATACATGTAGCTCTACATCCAAAACACGGTAAACCGAAAGCCGAACCCACATGATGTCTTCTGGGAGAAACTGTGCAGGTATGTATTTGGGTGGGGATTGAAAAACCGTAAAAGTTTTGGTATTCAAATGCTCCCTCGTAATTGTAATTGAGGGAGTGTTTTTCAGCGCCGCGTTGAGCAGTATTTCCGTTATATAACGGCGTGCCAGCTTGACGTATTATGATGCCACACTCAGCAATATTCCAGCCATATGACGGCGGTCTGTAAATAATCAAGTATGGACAAGACAATCCAGGGATTGATATAATGAGCATCGATCGACGCAATTGGGATACGATGACATGGATCAACCAACTCGTAAGTCGCCTCTTACAGCAAGCATGGGCTGCTGAAGACCCGGGGTAGAATAGATCTTCAGCAACCCATGCTTGCGGTAAACGTTGAGATGAATCAATATGAATTAACGTGAATATTTATGTAAGGAAACGATGAATTTGTTTGCGTCATGGAAGGATGGTTTAGAGAAGTCGAACAATAGGGAAGACAATGTCGGAAAGCATTACACCCTGACATGCAATTAACATTGATCTTTTAACACAAAAAATAACCCTCGCGATGCAGTTTTTACCACTTAGCACGCAGCCCAATGCAAAAAACAACTCTCCAGGCGCTTATGCAACAGCCTGTGAAGTTCCAAGGTAGAATAGGTCTTCAGCAACCCATGTTTGCCGTAAAAGGTGACTATGCTTGTCGCAAGAAGCGACTAACGGGATCGGATGGTCAGGCTCGATTAGCCAACCAAGCATAACTTTTGTGTTTATAATTCCGAAAGAAATATTAGGCCACGTCCACTAAGAAAGTACTGTCTCCTGATTGGCTGATAATAGAAATTTACACAGTTTGCACAACGCTTTTTACGTTTATACCTCCCTAAAGCAAATAATATTAAAGTCTTTTCTTAACCATTGTGAAATGCGTCAGGGAAAATTAAATATCGATTGTTGATATATATAACTCAACTTTGATTAAGATTTTGTATCCCTGGTTGGAGTTCAAAACATGTTACTTTGAACTTTCTTGTCATTTGCTTCAAATGGAAGGGGTAAAATGTCAGTTTTGTCAATAAAAGCGACAAAAAACATTTCTGTAACCATAACAAATCCATAAGAGTAATGTACGATTCAAACGATATGAGCATGTGTATATAAAACACTAGCAAATATTGATTTTTAAAAATTTAAAAGTTGTGTGTTGTCGCAACGGATGTAGTTCTATTATATATGAGGTTGCGTTCAAAGCGTTTTATTTCGGGTTCTGCCATAAGTTCAGGATTAGAAATTTACACTCGCCTGTTAGCCCGGGGCTAGTATAAATGTCTGTAGGCTCGTACAAATTTCCAAATTTCCAAACTGTTTCAACATTACAAAGGCAATTTATCTTTTAAATATCTCTTAAATTTAGTTCTAACCCTGAATTTACCGGTATGTATACACTTGTCAGAGGGGTACTCAAAGTACGTGATCTAGACTACCAGTTGTCGGACTTTCACTTTGTGGAAGCCTCGGTGGCTGAGTGGGTTGGATCGCTGACTTTGTGTGCTGGCGATTAAGTGCCTCACTCTGGCAAGTGTGGGTTCGAATCCCGGACGGGACTCAACCCCCCAAAAGTACGAGAATCTGTACTTTACTAAGAAAGTGTTATCACAAATATAACATTTGTTACACCTGAAGTTATGGTTGATCAACACTGGCTTACTCAGGGTGAACTCCTCAAGCCTGGTTGTCAGAGACCTGGTAACCTTAGGTGACTCAGTTGACACAAAGTTGAATAATCAAACGCCCGTTCATGTAAGGTCTCTCGACGTCGCCTTTAGAGTGTGTGCATATTGGTTCACTGTCTCCTGGGAGATAAGAGTGTCTGTGAAATATTTATCACCAGTGCTCAGCATGTTCATTGCACTAGTTGCCTTGTCATTGCCGTTAAATTGTTGTTTACAAAAAAATATTTCAACGGACGCTTCAAACTTAAAACGTTCAAACGACCACCTTCTTTATTAGTGAGTAAGTTGGGTTTAACACCGCTTTTAACAGTATTCCAGTTATATCACGGTTATATTCCTTAATGTGGGAGGAAAGCCCGAAGTGATGCAGGTCTTAGACGTTTACCACTTCGGTGAAACCCACGAGCACGGGTATGGTGCTGACAAACCTAGAAAAATAATCGGAGCGAACCGGGATACAAACCCACAATCAAAGGTTCCTGGCGTGTCCAAGGGACGCAACTATGCACAGCGAATTGAGGCGTCTTAGGCGAATGGGCGTAGCTCCTTACATTACCAATAGATAGTGTACGAATCCCAGAAATCCTCCGACCACCACCTCTAACCCCATCCCCTACCCCATCCACACCCCTATCAGCACAAGCCTTAACAAAGCGGTAAATGGCAGCGGCCTGCGTTAGGGATTTCCGAGTCTGTCTTCCAGACCCTGGAGAATATACGGGGCGGTCGGGTAGCCTAGTGGTAAAAGCGTTCGCTCGTCATGCCAAAGACCCGGGTTCTGTTCCCGACATTGGTTCATTGTGTGAAACCCATTTCTGGTGTTCCCCGCCCCGTTCCCCGGTGTTGCTGGAATATTGCTAAATTATTTAGCAAGTCTAAATTGTCTCAGCTATGAAATTAAATGACATAACTTTTTGACTAGCACTGAACGTAAGTCGAGGGATTTCCTCCCACATGAAGCTAGCTCGTCATGATACAGCCAAAAACTGCTCAATGTCACTTCAAAGTCTACTCAACTCATGGTCATGGATAATTAATTCCTCCGTCTGCAATCTTACATCACTGGAACTGCGCATAAAACCGACACGACCAACTGGTTAACACACTATTTGGGCCCAGAGCAGTTTCCCTGGGGCCGTTCCACAAAGGGTCTTACAACTAGTGCTGCATGCACTACTAACTCTTTAAGCTCAGATAGTGAGAGAGAGAGAGAGAGAATGTGTTTATTTAAGTGTCACGTGCACATTATATGATAAAATACAAAATGTACATTCATAGAATGATAAAAAGCACCCGGCCATATGGCCTATGAGACACTATAATCTAAAATATCACAGACCAACAATAAGTTAAGAAAGCACAAATGACAAACAGTCCCTACATTCAATATATAATTAAAACATGAATTATACCCAAACCTGCATGAGAACAATCATACAGGTCTATCAACAACATAGATTCTCGCACAGACATGCATTCGCCGAACGCATACACACATGTACATACACACACGCATACACACATATCATACACCTAGACCCACAGACCATACATACACACATACCTACATACACACACACATACACAAACACACACACACACACACCTACACCTACACACAGCCACACACACAGCCACACACACACTTACTTACAAACATTACAGAAATTACGTTAACTACGTAAATCATAAAAGAGCATTCCTTCTTCTAACCATGAGATGAATCTTAGAAGCAAGTAGGAGTTGGCAATTAGGATTTTGCATTAAAAACACATATTTTTCTGTTGGGTTTTTATGCGTAAATTCAAGAAGACGTCGTACATTATATCTGAGTACAGTGAGCAGGTGATGGTGAAATGGGCTTCATCCTCGATCTCTAGGGGGCAGAGAGGACAGATTCTGTCATGAAGTGGAATAGGCGGCTTAGAATATCTGCCTGTCTCTACACACAGAGGCAGACAGCAGGCTCTCAGTCGTATGAAGGACTTGCGGTGGTGTCTAGACATTGTATTGGTTACATAAGCTTCTGGGTACAGGTCTTTCTTAAACATGCGATAAGTCCTACGTTTATTTCCGTTTGTTAAATTTCCTTTATCGTCCCATATGTCAGTACACCACTTCTGTTCATCCTGAATGTTCAGCTGCTTGCGAATAAGTAGTACAGTGGATTTAAAAGTAACTGCGGTTAAGTATTGCTCAAGTCCCAATGCTTTACTCAGCTTCTGCACTCGGTGTTCCCAGGATCTCCTCCGGTTGAGTGACCACTTATGTATCTTGTGTGGTAGTCTGGATTCGTGCATAAGTCCCACTCTCATCCACAATCTGAAGACCTCAAGACGTTGTTCGAAGTTTTACGACTGGCTCCAAGGAAGAAGCGACACGCTCTGTTTTGGATTGTCCTAGCACTAAGGTCGCTTTGTGGAACCTCCACTAATCGGACACCAGAAGAAAGAACAAGAATGGACCAGAATGATGAGGTCACCGTTAGGGCGATTAGTTCTCTCAACCGTTACCGTTATTCAACATTCCGACAGGATTAACCGTGAGAAAGTTTGGACTGGCATCTAAAGGTAGAGACTGAAACTCATCGAGCGTGTTGTTGTGTTAGGCGAGACTAAAAAAATCTTTGTCTTAACGGATGACTTTGGAAGTAGACAACCTTTTTCAGGAGTCTGAACTTTATTGATGTTTTCACGATATTTCGGTGACAGTCTATGTTTTCGCGAAAGTCCCAGCATTTCCGGAGATATTGGTGTTTGGTAATTGACTCATTATGTCCAGCAATAGTGAGTGAGTGAGTGAGTTTGGTTTTACGCTGTTTTTAGCAATATTCCAGCAATATCACGGACACCAGAAATTGGCTTCACACATTGTACCCAGGTCGTGTCCAGCAATAGATGAATCACGGGGTTTAACGAAGCCTTTTAACAGACTGGGTGTATTTTAGTCGGTGTTTTGAGGGGAGCATACAAGTATTACAATAGTGTTGGTGCACCAATCACAAGAATGGCTAACATTTAGTATTCAAACAGCAACAAAGCAGATCAAGTAAAATAAATGTACCAAAATATGTGACCGGAAAGGATGTCCCCGTCGTGCACCGAAATGGTAGACAAGCGCGCTGCATTGGGTAGATCTTTGTTTGTTTGTATGTTTGTTTGTTTGTTCGTTTGTTGTTTTACGCCACACTCAGCAACATCCCAGCTATGTGACTGCGGTCTGTAAACAATCGAGTCTGGAGCAGACAATCCAGTGATTGATATACTGAGCATCGATCCACGCAACAGGGATACGATGACATGCATCAACCAAGTCAGCAAGCCTGACCACCCGATCCCGTTAGTCGCCTCGTACGACGTATAGTCGCTTTTTACGTCAAGCATTCGTTGCTGAAGACCAATTCTGACCCAGATCTTCACGGGTCTCAGGGGTGGACCTGGGAGTTTTAAATTTTGTTTGGTAGGGGAAGGTGTGGGTGTCTAAATCAGACAGTCATAGGAAGACGGGGGATACCGCTGGGTTCTTCTGATCTTACATAATACAAAAGCATTATTTAGTTCACCCGGAGTGCATAAAGTTCTTACCTCCAGATACTATGGAATCCTGGAAGGACATTGTCGCGCTGTTGCCCTTTGACCATGTGTTGCATTGTTGCATTGTTGCATTGATTTAAGTGAAAACAATTATTCAAAGGGCGACAATGCGACAAATGGTCAAATGTGGCGTTGTCGCATTATCGTGCTTTTGTAATTTTTGCTTGTTATAGTACGGGCGTCAACGCGACAATGTCCCTTCCAGTATTCCATAACATACATCCTGCAATTGTATAACGGTTCGGATCAGAAGCTGGCCTCGTGTTAATGCAAGCCTTTATGCCCTGGTGACTCACCTGTGTCCGAGAAGAACTAATGCAACTAAATTTCATACAGAATCAACGTTGACATTGAACGTCGATAATGACGTTTCATTGTCCAATTGTGTACTCCGTATCTGGGTGTTTGCGGAACACCAATGCGTGTGTGGGTAATACTGAGTGTGTGATGTCGTGTTCTCTAGTATCATCAAGTGCCAAACAATGAAAAAAAGCGACCTGACAACTGAACACGCGCACCTGCACAATCCGTGCAGCCTATAACAACAGGTTCGTCCGTGGACTACAGTGCAAATGTATCGAGTCACGGCGCATGGGACCCGTGAAGATCCGGGTTGGAAAAGGTCTTCAGCAACCCATGCTTGCAGTAAAAGGTGACTATGCTTGTCGTTAGTGGCGAATAACGTGATCGGGTGGTCAGGCTCGCTGACTTGGTTGATGCATGTCATCGTTTCCCATTTGCATAGATCGATGCTTATGATGTCAAACACTGGATTGTCTGGTCCATACCCGATTATTTCCAGACCGCTGTCATATAGCTGGATTATTGCTTGGGTGCGGCGTTAAACAACAAAGAAACACACGAACAGACAATACATGGCGCATGGACGAATATATATTGAGCATGATCCCCACGTGCAACGTCTCACTCACTACCACGGTCCCCTGTTCAGTGGAAATGGAATCTTCCAGTACCCCATATTTTCCTACAACGGGTCACGCCCATTTTTAGTAGCCCGTTTGTCTTTAAGTACAGGGCCGAATCTCGTAACGGTCCTCTTTGTACAGTCGAGGGAGTTTGGATTAGATATTATTTTTGTAGAAAAAGATAATGTTACCAACGTTGTGGTACGATTAAAAAACTTCTATATGAAAGCATGAAATTGTTATGTATTGGGGATGAACAAAATGTCTGCCACTTGGGTATAAATTGGCCGATGACAGAGCTTGATCAACTTGTAGCTAAACAATGACGTCTTCTCGTGACTGTGTGTATAGTGTCTATCGTGTGTATCTTGACTACAATGAAGCAAAACACGCGTGAGTGGTTTTATTAGCGTCTTTGTAAAACAACAAAAGATATCTCTTAATATACACTTCTGAAAATACAATAGATTGACGTATTTTGATATATAAAATACAGGCAGGTGGTCCGTCTTGTGACAGCATGGTCCAGATCAAGTTGCCAAGTCATAGGTTCCGATGGCTGAGATTGCATTTTAATGCTTGCAAAACCTGTTGTATATAGACGTTGGCTGTCTGTGTCACCGTGGCTCGTGTTTACCCATGTCACGGTCTCATGCCGATCTGTTCCTCGGGTTTATTTTCGACACCGCTCGGCAAAGTCCGGCGGGCGTCATTGGTGAGATCATTCTGTGTCAGAGAATTAATGGCCCGACCTTTTCATTCTCTGATGATCTGATGACACTTTCAAATCATGTATTGACTGGATGGATGTTATCTCTAGGCGCCTTAATCTGTTGTATTCCCCGGTGGTCCAGGAGAGAATATCACCTCCGACTCCCGCGCGCAGTATATTTAAAGACTTTCGAGATCTGGTATCTTCCCCCTCCAGACTTCGTTTAATCGTTCACGATTTTCTCGCTACTGGCGTGGTCACGATCGAAACTCAGGTTTCGTCGGTAAGTGGGTTCGGGGCTATGTCGATCTAGATTCTGACTTAGTCTGGTTGTACTGAACTAAACTTAGTTACTACGGTTTGTAATACTTAGTTTTGCTTGTAATCTGTGGATAACAAACCTTCCCTTATGTTTCTAGGTTTGTCAGCACCATACCCGTGCTCGTGGGTTTCACCGAAGTGGTAAACGTCTGAGACCCACATCACTTCGGGCTTGCCTCCCACATTAAGCTGACACGCCGTGATGTAACTGAAATACTGTTAAAAGCGGCGTTAAACACAACTCACTCACTGTTTTCGTACAATAAGACTGTTATAACTACAAAGGTACACAGAAGAATAGTGTTTGTTTCCGGTTTCCATGACAACGTCAGTTAAGGAATGTCTAGGTGACATAGGGGTCCTCGACGGAGGTCATTCCATTAACTCTAACGAAGTATCTTTAAGAGTAATAAATATACATGAGGCCAAAGTAGATGCACTTAGTAGCCTACTGATGGAAATGAATGGGAAAAGGCTCTAGTCCCAGCAAATGTGATGCTAGTCCATCAAATACAACTTTGTTTTACTAAGAATTGATTACGTACATCAGTCTATCTGTAAAAGAAAACCCTTTTAGAAGCCACAATATCTTAATGTTAAATAAATCACGAACTACAATACCTTGATTAAGACTGAATAACCCATTTCTGAGTGATAAACAATATGTCGGTTTGCAATACCAAACTGGGCGGCAAAAGAAAGTATAGGTCGAGTTCCATGATCGAAAAAAAAATACCAAGAAGAGGTTTTGTTGTGAATTATAAAATAATCTAGGGAGGGATAACAAATGGTTGATCAACCACAGTTTGAATGAATTGTGCAATCACAGGTAATGTAAGCTCAAGGTAAACAATGGTGGGGTAAGAAATTTCATTTTCAAAAGTTGTCGGAAATGTCACCAAAAATTGTCAGACACACAACAAGTTCATTGTCGACACAGTTGCCTTCAATAGCGTGTATGACCTCAATACGCCGCCTAATCGATGACGTCAGTCTTCTGATGACGTGGACTGGAATCCGTTGCCACTCGTCTCTCAGGGCCTGCTGCAATCCCTGTCTGTTGACGGGAGGCTGATGGCGTGCTCTAATCTGTCTGTCAAGATGGTCCCACAGGTGTTCAATAGGATTCATATCGGGTGAGTGGGCAGGCCAGGGCAAAACGTCAACGTTTTGCTGGTTCAGTTTTGCAGTATGGGGCCTGGCATTGTCGTATTGAAACAATGTCCCCTGCTGTTGATTTTGTAAGAACGGAAGCACAACTGACTGCAACACTTGGTCTCTGTACTGCACAGCGATCAGGTTTCCCTGTATAATCACCAAATCAGTCTTCTGATCACCATAAATACCGCCCCACACCATGACATCTCCCCCGCCGAATGGATGGACCGCTCGAATACACGCATGAGCCAAACGTTCCCCTCTGCGTCGATAAACTCGTTCTCTGTCGTCATTTCGAAACAAGTTAAACCGACTTTCATCAGTAAACAGCACTCGACGCCAATTTCTTACTTGCCAGCGTTGAACCTGCCTCGCCCATCGCAGTCTCAGGCGTCGATTTTGAGCAGTCAGTGCCATTCCTCGGAAAGGACGATACGCTCGGATTCCAGCATCACGCTGTTGCTGCCGTCGCCGTCGTCGTTACGAATCTGTTTCGCAGGTGAATGAGCCGTATCTGACCGTCTTCCACTGGGGTTGTCAGTCGGAGTCGTCCGGTTCTAGGCCTGTCCTGTGTCAATGGTGTACAACCAAACCTTCTGGCAATTTGGACCTGCGTTGCCCCCATTTCGGCCATACCGATGTCTCTCTCTCTCTCTCTCTCTCTCTCTCTCTCTCTCTCTCTCTCTCTCTCTCTCTCTCTCTCTCTCTCTCTCTCCTGTGACAGTCGTGGCATATTTTTGTGCGCTTTCATCACGTCTGGTTATACCCTGCAGACGAACGCATTTATGCAGCTAACATGCACGTGCAGTTTATGCCATTTTTTTTTGTCAACGCACGAGCGCCATCAAGGGTGGCACGTTCGGCAGTCATATACCAATTTTCCACTAGTTCAATCAATCAATCTTTATTTCAAGTACTGAAAAGGCCATAGGCCTATAGTACATATATACATACAGTAGCAATGGGTGCAATAGGAATTACATATATCGTAACAAAATATCACATCTATAATGCAGAGGATCTGATGTTCATTGCATGATATATATACATTGAAAGATATTTTGTGACTGTTTCATTTTGGGATGACATGAGGATATAAAATTTGTCTATTCTAGGATTCAGATAAAAATAGTTATGTATGTATTCTTTTCTGATATTTGCATACAATGGACAGACTAGCAAAAAATGGTATTCATCTTCTATCTCTTTGCAAGTACAATATTTACACAATCTGTTTTCCCTTGGTATCGCTAAATGTCTACCTTTTTCTATTAGAAGGTCATGAGAACCACATCTGAAACGGGATAGTGCTGTTCGGAATTTCTTAACATTTATATCCAAAAGATATTTTTCGGTCAGAATGAATGATTTAAAACAGGTGTAATGCTTTAACTTATTATGTAAGTTTAGTGAAGAGTACCACTTTTGAAAATACATATCTTTTAGCCTTTGTCTTAAATCATATATGAAACGATCTGGTACATATCCACTAGTTATTGATACTTTATAAAATATCAAGGTACTTAGCAAACCTTTATTATGGGCAAGGTGTAAATGGGCCTAGTTGTCCGAACACCTATAAAACAGTTTACTAATCAATCAATCAATCAATCACTAGTTATTGCTGTTTTTAGGAAAATTACAAATTGCCAACGTATACTTTCTTTTGCCGCTTGGTTTACATTCTTCATTTTAATATTTGTTAGACGAAAACATATTGTTATGGAATAATTATTCATGCAATATGTATTTTAATTGTCATAAAATAGATATACTTTTATGGAAAGCCTTGCCATGTACTGAGATGCGTAAATTGAAATGAAGCAATATATCGACTTGTTTATATTGTCATAAAATGATATTTTAATTTAAATTAATTTAATGCAGACAATAAACGTGTCATATTAGGATAGGTAAGCACTGTCAAGTACTAAATATGTAAATGTAGAAATAACGCGATATGTAATTTATGTTGCCACAAAATTAATTTTTAATTTAAATTGATTTAATACAAAGAATAAACATAACCTTGAAGTGAACCTCCCCAAGTACTTACGAATGTACACGTGTTTAGAAGCATTTTGTCCCAAAAAACAAAGCTTTGGTTTTTGTTTGTTTGTTGTTTAACATTTAGCAATATTCCAGCTGTATGACGGCGGTCTAAATTATCTGGACCAGACAATCCAGTGATTGATATCATGAGCATCGATCCCCGCCACTGGGATACGATGACAATGCACGAACCAAGTTAGCTCGCCTCTTACGATAAAAATAGGTTATTGCTTGAGTAACTAGTATGTCTTAATTATCTGCAGACCGCCTCCGTGGCGTAGTGGTAGAGTGTCCACCCAGAGAGCGAAAGGTCGCAAGTTCGATTCCCGGCCGCGTCATCCCAACCCAAACTCGTTAAAAGATGGTACTTGTTGCCTGGCGCTCGGCATTAAGGAGCCAAAACAAGGACTGATCGGCTCGGAGTCAGTTTACTGTGTCTGAGTGGGGTATTCATGTTCAACTGCGGCATGGTATCTCAGTGGGCTGGCACTATAACCTCATCTCACCTCACCTAATTATTAACACAATTCAGTTTTCCCAATAATCTAAAAGCCCCATCAGAGGAATAGGTTAATGATAATATTTCATATGACCTCTAGGAGCTCGTTGAGTGCAAAATGATTACTATCACTGATAACAAGAAGGAGGAAGAGTGGGAAAAGCTTGTCAAGATGCAGATGTCGGCATCGATTTTGGAGCACTGAAACATTCCTATAGCAACATTCTATCCTCGATGCTGATGTTTCCTGAGTACACGTACTTGCAAAGTCGATTTCTACCAAATTCATGCCTTTTGATATGAAACATGTATACAAACATTTAAAGACGATGTCACAGGTAATGTGAGGGTTACATTTTACACAAGGATCAACAGATTTTAGACTTAGTCTGCAGCAACCCATGCTTGTCGTAAGAGGCGACTAATGGGATCGGGTGGTCAGGCTCGCTGACGCATGATGCATGTCATCGTATCCCAATTTCGTGGATCGATGCTCATGATGTCAAATCTGGATCGTCTGGTCCAAACTCGATAATTTACAGACCGCGGTCATATAGCTGGGATATTGCTGCGTGCGGCGTTAAACAATAAACAAACAAACAAAATGCATCGCAATGCTATTTTGCTAGATAATAACTGGTTGGTCATTCCAAAATGATAATAAAGATGGATCGCTTTTTGTAATTCGACACTATCTAAAATTACTTGTTTTTAAGTCAGTCGGATTGTCAGGTGTGATTATGTGTAAAGTCAATATTCCAATGTCCTTTGTACAAAATGAAAGGAACAGACATGAAGGAAAGCCACCTTAAGCCAAATATCGACTTATCAGTGTTCAAGACATCTAGAAGTCGATATATTAGTTATCATGTCACACGAATTCCTATTATACTGCATAGTATGAAATTTATGTAACGATCACAAATATATCCGCATGAAAAGCGAAATATAGACTTCGAGTTAACGATTAGCTTTATGTCTGAAAACATTCTGACGCTTGCTGAATTATTAAATACATCAAGGGAAAAAAACTTCTCTGTACACACGTGAATTTCAATATCATCGAAATTCTTCGATTGCAAATCCATAGTTTATGTATATGCACAGGGCAGCGCATTGAAGACTGTAAATAATGTTTTAGGAGAATCTATGTTTTTTATCAAAAGCATTCACAATTCGTAATAAAAAATAATTCTTACTAATAAGATGACTACGGAAGCCTTTTAGGGCCGTTTGTTTTTTTTAATTTTTTCGATACTATCTTGAAATTTCAAGATACTAAGTTGAAATTTCAACTTAGTATCTTGAAATTTCAACTTAGTATCTTGAAATTTCAACTTAATATCTTGAAATTTCAACTTAGTATCTTGAAATTTCAACTTAGTATCTTGAAATTACAAGATAGTATCTTGAAATTTCAACTTTGTATCTTGAAATTTCAACTTAGTATCTTGAAATTTCAACTTAAAATCTTGAAATTTCAACTTAGTATCTTGAAATTTCAACTTAGTATCTTGAAATTTCAACTTAGTATCTTGAAATTTCAAGATAGTATCGAAAAAAAAACAAAAAAACAAATGGCCCTAAAAGGCTTCCGTAGATGACTCCACGTCGATGCATTTATGTTCTGTCAAGTTGGCCCTGTAATAGATAAAGTGGAACCTAACCGTAAGGTAAGTTCTATAAACTATGTTGATCATGCGATACTTAATAAGTTGTTTGGGCCAGACAATGATTTCATACAAGATAGAACAGGACGTATCAATAAAGAATTGATCTATCCTGTTAGTGGATGCTGACGATTACGTCCCCATCCCATTACGTCCCTGCATCAAACTGAAAGATGAAACCCACGAGCGAAATATCTTTATTTATAGTCAAAAGGGACATGTAATTGATTTACCCTGCTTCATGGTCGTGTAACTGGTATAACATGACGTAATGATGTAAATGATGTACTTTTGTCCTCTTTAAACAGACGAAACTCAATTATTTATGGCTGTTTAAATATTGCAGGAAGTGCATGTCTAATATTAGCATAGAGCGAGAAACTCTCTATGTTTAACCACCTACTTATCTGATACCAATTGAGCATCAGTTTAAGGTATTCTGTGACCCGTTGAGCGTCAATTTAATTTATTCTGTGACCCGTTGTGCGTCAGTTTAATGTATTCTGTGACCCGTTGTGCGTCAGTTTAATTTATTCTGTGACCCGTTGAGCGTCAGTTTAATTTATTCTGTGACCCTTTGAGCGTCAGTTTAAGGTATTCTGTGACCCGTGGAGCGTCAGTATAATTTATTCTGTGACCCGTTGAGCGTCAGTTTAATGTATTCTGTGACCCGTTGAGCGTCAGTTTAATGTTTACTGTGACCCGTTGAGCGTCAATTTAATTTATTCTGTGACCCGTTGTGCGTCAGTTTAATGTATTCTGTGACCCGTTGAGCGTCAATTTAATTTATTCTGTGACCCGTTGTGCGTCAGTTTAATGTATTCTGTGACCCGTTGTGCGTCAGTTTAATTTATTCTGTGACCCGTTGAGCGTCAGTTTAATTTATTCTGTGACCCTTTGAGCGTCAGTTTAAGGTATTCTGTGACCCGTGGAGCGTCAGTATAATTTATTCTGTGACCCGTTGAGCGTCAGTTTAATGTATTCTGTGACCCGTTGAGCGTCAGTTTAATGTTTACTGTGACCCGTTGAGCGTCAGTTTAATGTATTCTGTGACCCGTTGAGCGTCAGTTTAATGCATTCAGTGACCTATTGAGCGTCAGTATAATGTATTCTGTGACCTATTGAGCGTCAGTTTAATGTATTCTGTGACCCGTTGAGCGTCAGTTTAATGTATTCTGTGACCCGTTGAGCGTCAGTTTAATGCATTCAGTGACCTATTGAGCGTCAGTATAATGTATTCTGTGACCTATTCAGCGTCAGTTTAATGTATTCTGTGACCCGTTGAGCGTCAGTTTAATGTATTCTGTGACCCGTTGAGCGTCAGTTTCTGTGACCCGTTGAGCATCAGTTTAATGTGACCCGTTGAACGTCAGTTTAAGTTATTCTGTTACGCGTTGTGCATCAGTTAAATGTATTCTGTGACCAGTTGAGGATGAGTTTAATGTATTCTGTGACCCGTTGAGCGTCAGTTTAATTTATTCTGTTACTCGTTGTGCATCAGTTTAATTCCTTCTGCTACCCATTCAGTATCAGTATCTTAGCATTCGTCTAGGCCCGTGTGGTCATCTCGTTCTGTCACACGTTATACAGCCAGACTAAGCCGTTAATCGTCCTAATGACCAGCCCCCGTCAGCTGTTTGACAAGGGTGGCCCAGTCGTCTATGGCGCCGCAATTCGCTGTGCATTATAACGTCCCTTGGCCATGCCAGGATCCGATGTCTGTGGGTTCGAATCCCGGGCTCGACCTGATTATGATCCTTGGTTTGTTAGCTTTATTGTTTCCTAAAGCCGTATATTATTTGGGTTCACTCTCTGTCGCTCGCTCGCCCGACCACACCCACTCACATCACCGTCAATAATACACATACGCCGACATCCGACGGTTTCTTAATGTCGGCATTACCCAACCCCTGGGGTGTCAGATCACAATATACATCCGCGGGTCTATAAAGATTTGCGGCAGTGTCATCCGGTTTATGTGTTTACACAGACAATGACAACATTTTGTTGTTTGGCATGCGTTCAATACAGTCATGGATCCACACCCTGTGCTGTGTGTTCATGAAGAGAGGGGTATGGATTTATTTGGATGGAGAATCCTTCCTTTTAAACGCACCTATATTGTGAACCTGGTCTTTATGAGTGAGTGACTGAGTTGGGTTTTAACGCCGCTTTTTAAACAGCATTCCAGTTATATTACGGCGTGTCAGCTTAATGTGAGGGGAAAGCCAGGTTTTTATGATGACGTCACACTGTGCCATTTGTGAAAGTCGATGGGTTTGACCATGTCAGCTTGATCTTGCCCGTCAGTCCTTGAACACCCGTGTGTGTCTATGTGTCTGTCATATCTCATGTCCACCTGTCTCTGTACAATTGTTCTTGCGGCCCGTTTCACAAAGCGACCGTAGCGCTACGACTACCGTAACTCCTACACTTTGACATAGACTTACGACCGTCTTAGTGCTACGATCTCTTTGTGAAACGGGCCCCTGGTCTGTGAAACACGGGTGTGAAGATCCGGGTTAGAATAAGTCTTCAGCAACCCATGCTTGCCATAAAAGGCGTCTATGGATCAGGATGTCAGGCTCATTGAGTTGGTTGATGATGAAAAACATGATATGCATGTAACAAATGTTATATTTGGGATAACACTTTCTTAGTGAACTAGAGATTCGCATACTTTTATAGGTTGAGTCCCATTGGGATTCGAACCCACACTGCCAGAGTGAGGCACCTAATCGCCAGTACACAAAGTCAGCGTTCTGACCCACTCAGCCAACGAGGCTTCCACAAAAATGAAAGTCCGACAACTGGTAGTCTAGATCACGTACTTTGTGTACCCCTCTGATAAGTATAACATGGCACATTTGTTACATTTGACCACTTTCTAAATGGCATTGTGTGTTCGTGACATGAATGCTTCTAAATGGTGGCTGATTGTGTATATACGTAGGTAAAAAACAGTTTCCTGGAGAAATATTCGAACACAAACAGAATTGAGGAATAAATCGAAATGTTCGATCTGCCAATGAACGTCACTCACGAGAGTCCAGTTATTTCCGACCAAATGCAGAAAACAAGCCTTTATCAATATACGCCATGATGTGCATTAAGACTGTACACAGCTACCTGAGTTTCACCGATATATTCAAACATGTCTGTGTCATAACTCTATTGTGTAAACCATCCATAATTTTACAGTGATGGACAATTGGTTGTCAATTATTCATGCCACATTATTTTGAACACACATTTTAATTAATGTACACATGGAATTGACGGAACTACATTCTTGTGTTAACACTCAATTACTTTTTGTTGGAAGAAAATGTCCAAAAAATACGGGTTTTTTTCAAAATCTAAAAGTAGTGATCTGTTTTAAGTAACTTTCCGTAACTATTCGACCGCCTCCGTGGTCCAATGGTACAGCGTCCACCCGGAAACTGAAAGATCCGGGGTTCGAGCGCCAGCCGCGTCATACCAAAAGACGTTAAAAGATGGTACTTGTTGTTACCCTGTCTGGCTCTCGGCATTACGAATGTTTTGTACGAAGGCCAAATAATGCCACTTTGGTACCATAATGTTATTTTTTTCATATCAAAATTTCTCGTTATTGCAATTATTTTCTCGTTATTTCGATTGTTTTCTTGTTACTTCGATTATTTTCTCGTTATTTCGATTATTTTCTCGTACTTCAAGTATATTTCAAAAACTCGAAATTTCGAGAAAGTAATTGAAATGACGAAAACATAATCTAGGTAACGAGAATAAACACGAAATAACGATAAAGAAATCGAAGTAACGAGAAAAAAATCGTAATTTCGAGAAAATAATTAAAATAACGAGAAATTTTGATTAAAAAAATATGATTGTGGTACCAAAGTGGCCCCATTAGGCTTTCATAGTTTTGAACCATTTGGGAGCGATGTTTTCCAGAAGAGCTTTTTTTCATTTACAAAGATGATGAAGGGAACAACTTGCAACAGTTCTGTGACTTATTGCACCAATCTAAATGCTCAACGTGTAACCGTGTCTGTGTCTGTCCATCTACGCGGACATCAGCTTGACCCTCTTGATCACAAGAGGACAACATGATAGCCTAGTTGAATAAGCGTCAACTGCGAACCTTATAGAAGATATATTGCAAAGTAGATTTCCATCGTATTATTTCCAAAATCGTTAAAACACATATGCTACAATTTCAGTATTGATTTTGATACCATGTGTCTTGATGTTGTTATAGGCATCAGAATTAATCTTTAATTTTGGTAAGCAATTTAAAAAAATCAAACATATTTTTCAGAAGTTAGGCGGCTTTGTAACCTGAATGTGTACATCAAATTTAACTTTTGCATGGAAGCAGTTTCTGCACTGCTACATTATGTTACAGTTCTGTTCCTTTGTTCTGTTTGTCCAATAGTAAGCGACACGTGTGTGAGCAAAATGTTTGTTTGTTTGTTTGTTGATTAGCGCTGCCCTCAGCACTATTCAAGCCTTTTGACGGCGGTCTTAAATAATCGAGTCTAGACCAGACAATCCAGTGATTGATATAATGAGCACCGATCCACTCAATTGGGATACGATGACATCAACCAAGTCAATGAGCCTGACACCCGATACCGTTAGTCGTCACTTACGACAGGGGGCGGTCGGGTAGCCTAGTGGTTAAAGCGTTAGCTTGTCACGCCGAAGACCCGGGTTCGATTCCCGACATTGGTACCATGTGTGAAGCCCATTTCTGGTGTCCCCCGCCGTGATATTGCTGGAATATTGCTAAAAGCGGCGTAAAACAATACTCACTCACTCACTCACTTACGACAGGAATAGACGGCTTTTATGACAAGCATGGGCTGCTGAAGACCTATTCTAAACCAGATCTTCACAAGGTCTGGTCATATGTGTTTGAGCACAGCATCTTTGGTATTGTTTTACTGGATTCAGAATGCTGACCCTGATGAAACGTCTGTCATAGCCTTAAATTCAAATCAAAATATACTCAAGGCCTTTCCTTTTGAAATTTCAAAAGCTACCAGAAATTGTGGACGTTTCTGAATTCTGTAATAAGTCACTGGTGTGATAATGAAACATCCATTTTATTATTTGACCCCTTCACCTCGACAAGGCTTCCTGGAAATGATAGATTAGCTTGCAACTGTGAAGCTGAATATTTCACTATTGCGAACCTAGGGACCAACCATCATATAACATTGGGGGTCTGGGATTTAATCGAAAATATTAACTATCCCTAAAATTCTTGAAAACCCTTATTATCCTTCTGGCAGTTGTTTGTTTGTTTGTTTGTTGTTGAACCCCACACTCAGCAATATTCCAGCTATATGACAGTGGTCTGTAAATAATCGAGTCTGGACCAGACAATCCAGTGATTGACATCATGAGCATCGATCCACACAATTGGGATACGATGACATCCATCACCCAAGTCAGCGAGCCTGACCACCCGATCCCGTTAGTCACCTCTTATGACAAGCATCGTCGCCTCTTACGGCAATCATGGATTGCTGAAGACCTATTCTTTAGGCAGTTTAAAATAGAGAAGTTGACTGCCACAAAAAGAACATTGTTGCAAGATGTTTTCTTTAAAAAAAATAGATTTAAATTTTAAAAAACCCGTCTTTTTAAACCTTGGTCTTGTATAGGGGACCATTTATATTTGTAAAGCTTAGTAATTTGTTTAAAACACGTTTAAGCTTTTAAAATGTAATGGATACGTGCTAGAATATTGATGTTGGCAGCAATTATCTTATGTGGTTTGCTGTTCTTTCTCAAAGTACCCCAACCTCCGTGTGATTGTCCATTAACGGGTAAATTTACATCCAGGATACGCGCTTGAATATTGATGTTGACAGCAATTGTCTTAAGTGGCCAGCTTGTCTTCCTCACAGTACCTCAATCTCCATTTGATGGTCCAGTAACTGCTAATGTTATATTCAGAATATTCTAGTTATTGAATGTTCAAGTCATGGCACCGTGCAGCCAAGTGTTTATGTGGGACAAAAACACCGAGTCTAATGGCTTTGTTTCTATACAGCTACTGGCGTGAACTGACTCGGCAACATGTTAAATGTATGGTACAGTGGATCTTTTCGTTGATTTCAATATGGTGATAGATGAATAAATATTGAGGCTAAAGTGAACAAGTAATATAAACCACTTTAATACAAGTATCGCATGGGTAAAATATCTAATATGCATTTATTTTCTAGTATTTCAATGTTATATAGGGTAAAGAAACATATACTGTTATTTAAAATATGGAAAATGTTAACGAAGGTTAACAGGTGAGATATTTTCTAATATATCCATTTAGATTGTTGTTTTAGATTTCATAATATGTTGAATCGTGGTTTTAAGAATTACAAGGCTAAAATTACTTCAAAATCTAAAAAATGGCAGGTACGTGTGGTTTTAATACAAGACACACACACACACACACACACACACACACACACACACACACACACATGCATACAACAGAATACATTTTTAAACGTGTTTGTTCATGAACAGGTAAATGAAGTATGTGACTTTCGCTTTGATCCTTTGATCTCTCTCTCTCTCTCTCTCTCTCTCTCTCTCTCTCTCTCTCTCCCTCTCTCTCTCCCACTCTCTCTCACAATCTATCCCCCACTCTCTCTCTCTCCCTCTCTCTCTCCCACTCTCTCTCTCTCTCTCTCTCTCTCTCTCTCTCTCTCTCTCTCTCTCTCTCTATGGTTATAATCCTTACTATGGGCGGTGGGGTAGCCTACTGGTTAAAGCGTTGGCTCGTCATGTCGAAGCCCGGTTTCGATTGGGCTATGAATTAACATCTAGTTGGCTTCACACGTTGTATCAATATAGGGAATTAAATCTGGGTCTAAAGCGTGACAACGAACGCTTAAAAAGCTAGGCTAGTCCTCAGCCGGATTCGGAAAACAAAATGGATGATCACTTGTCGAAAACGTTACGTACCATATGTGAAAACATACGTTCAGATATAAAGGAAAATGTTAGCGAGCACGATCATCAATTTGCTCTATGCGCAGCTGCCTGGAATCATCCTTTGAGGAAAATACCCGATTAGGAACACGATGTCAATCACGTCCGACGGATCTAGGCCGAATCGCCAAGTATCAGGTGCTTGACTT
This sequence comes from Haliotis cracherodii, assembly GCF_022045235.1. Classification (NCBI taxonomy): domain Eukaryota; kingdom Metazoa; phylum Mollusca; class Gastropoda; order Lepetellida; family Haliotidae; genus Haliotis; species Haliotis cracherodii. The sequence goes on along the minus strand of NW_027266319.1, from coordinate 50,046,214 downwards.
AATCTCGTCAAAAGAATCTGCCGTTCATCATTCGCTGGAATATACAGATAATATATTAATACCTCATTATTGAGGTGATATTGTGTCCTCTAATTACCATGAATTATTGAACAACTGCGATCTGGGTTCAAAGGTAATTATAGCGTGGTCGACAAATGTGGTGAAAAAGCGATCGGTCAAGCGTAAAGGAGATTAACGCACATGCTATTAAGTCATTTGCGATTTCCAACACACACAAAATCGAACTTATTGATGCAGCTCCGTCTTTCATCTTTAATGCTTCCGGATATTGATATGGTGAGGTTGTGGTGTGGGATGATGTGATGCTATTGATTGATTTGTAACGCGGCTCTGTCCCTTAACTATGGTTTGGGTTGTATGTGAATGCATGTTCATAAAATGCGAAGCAGCGATGTTCCTTACTGTATGACAAGACGACTGAGTGTACATGTATTACAACACAGAGATCTTCCCAAGGCAAGGGAGTTAACTGACTATAAAAGTCCAATTACCACCCTTGCGGAAATAGGCTGGAATTATGGAGCTATATTTTGGCTGGACTAACGAGTTTATTCATAGTCCGATAAAAATTGCTTAACGAAATAGAGAGTTTCCAAATCTGTTCATCTAGGTGTTCATGCGATCTGATGCACTTAGCGAAGTAAGACCCGTTTTATTGCAACATAAGACCCGTTTTATTGCAACATAGATCTTGATTATCGATCAGATCGTCTTGACTGGGCGCCGCCATTTTGTTTACATGTGAGTGATATCAGCGGTGGAATCTGATTGGTCAATAAGAGGACTGGTGGCGCTATGATCGAGCCCAGAATTTCCAGCCAAGTTCGGCAAGGTTGGAAACTGAACTTTTACAGTCAGTTAATTAATCGAGTCTGGAACAGACAATCCAGTGATTGACATCACGAACATCGATCCTTTTCGGAATACGATAACATGCATCAACCAATACCACCCGGTCCCGTTAGTCCCCTCTTACTGGTCGTATATGTAAGCAGAGATAGGGGGAACATATTTTATTAACTGACCAATAACGAGATCCTGTGCATTCTGAGTGTCGTAGCTGTCTGAATTTAGTACTAACGCGGCACGCTTCGGACGGTCGAAGTATGCTATCGTTTCAAATGAATTCTGCAAACAGTATAGATCTAAGTCCAGTTACAGTATAATTTACTTGCAAGTCTTGTCACAGGTATGTAAGGTGGCCCATACCCGCCACTGGTGGGATCATGTTCCCCTGTAAACTTCTATATGTTATCTCACCAGTGGAAGTATTTGGCGGCCGCCAGATAAAATATAGAGGCATACAGTGAAAAATGATCACACCAGTGGCGGGTATGGGCCACCATAGGTATATATCTATGACATGTTCTTATTTTCACTTCAGTGCTCCTGAAATCGGCAACAGCTCGTGGAAGATGGAGCGAGACCTCATCAACAGGCTGCTTGACAGTAGCAGATACGATGCCAGCATTCAACCATCATCAATTTCCGGTAAGGGAGATAACTCCCGATGTAAAATATGCCCACACTTTCCTTCCTATTGAATATTGTCAATGCATGTTTCCAGTTGTGTGGTTCATTACAAGGATTTTGTATTGTTCATCTCATTATTTCTAAACCGAATAAGATACAGTTTTACCATTGTAAGCCGGATACCATACAGTGTCCCAGTCGTCAAAGTGGCCGTACTCGCCGTGCAGAGTTGCGTCCCTTAGGTGTACCAGAAACCTACACTCGTGGGTTCAAGTCCCAGATTCGCCTAGATTATGTTTTGGGATTGTCAGCCCCATACCCATGCTCGTGGGTTTCACCAAAGTGGTAAACGTCTGAGACCTGCATCACTCCAGGCTTTCCTCACATATTAAGCTGACACGCCGTGATATAACTGGAATAATGTTAAAAGCGGCGTTAAACCCAACTAACTCACTCACTACTATTACTATACATCTACCACTACGACTACCACCGCTACAACTACATTCTACAATTATTGATGTTGCTGTTACTGCAGCTACTACTACCACATCATTATTACTACTACTACTACTACTACGACAACTTCTACTACTACAGTATAACTAGTAGAACAACACACAAACACTCACACACACCCGTGAAGATACGGCCAAGTTCCATTTGTTTTTAGCAACCCATGCTTGCCGTAAAAGTGACGATACTTGTCGTAAAAGGCGACTAACGGGATCGGGAGGTCAGGCCCGCTGACTTGGTTGATACGTATCCCAGTTGCGTATATCGATGCTCATTATGTCAATCACTGATGTCAGTCTCGTCAAATAAAGATTACTGACCGCCGTCATATAGCTGGAATATTGCCGAGTATGGTGTTAAAAAAAAAGAAGAAAAAAAAGAAACTACTATTGCTGATGCTGGTCCTGCTTTTTCGATACAAACAATTCGTCTGCAAAATTAACTAATGTTACTTCGTTCAATCATCACAAATTACTCTCCAGTTCTTTTATTCGTGGGGGGCTCGGGTGGCCCAGTCGTATAAGGCGCCGCGATTCGCTGTGCAGAGTTGCGTCCCTTAGGCACGCCAGAAACCTAGGATTGTGGCTTCGAATCCCGGTTCATCCCGATTATGTTTCTAGGTTTGTCAGCACCATACCCGTGCTCGTGCGTTTCACCGAAGTGGTAAATGTCTGAAACCTGATCACTTCGGGATTTCCTCCCACATTAAGCTGACACGCCGGGATATAACTGGAATACTGTTAAAAGCGGCGTTAAACCAAACTCACTCACTCTTTTATTCGTAGTAAGAAAACCGGAGTCAGTGGCACACCTGTTCACAACCCTATATACTCTACGATCTATATGTGATAAAATGTGTTCTTTTTCAGGGATTCCCACAAAAGTTGAAATAGACCTTGTGCTCAATTCAGTCGGACCAGTCAACGATATTGATATGGTAAGATGTCAAGTTTTCACCACGATCTACCACCATGTATCTGAGAGATCCAGATGAATTCAAGACACTGCGAAAAATGTACTGCTTGCTGATAGAAATGATTAGCTGTCAGGCAATAGAAGAGATTTTATCGGACATGCCAACAAACAGATGAGCTTAAAAAATTATGAAAACATAAAATAATAATTATCCACATAAATAGTTTTATTTGCTAGCATAGATGTTTTTGATCCCAATTTTGTTCAATTTAAATAAGTTACACAAATGTAACTACACTAAAATAATGATGAAATGTAACCCACTTTATAAGCTGATGACTTCAAAATTGAATCGCGAGTTGACTTCGCTTACGTCCCTCAGGCATGTAAGAATCCTCTGATTGTTGGTGGGGGCACGGGTGGCCCAGTCTTCTAAGGCGCCGCGATTCGCTGTGCAGAGTTGCGTCCCTTGGGTACGCCAGAAACCTATGATTGTGGGTTCGAATCCCGGTTCGCCCCGTTTCTGTTTCTAGGTTTGTCAGCACCATACCCGTGCTCGTGGGTTTCACCGAAGTCGTAAACGACCGAGACCTGCATCACTTTCCTCCCACATTAAGCTGACGCGCGGTGATATAACTGGAATACTGTTAAAAGCGGCGTTAAACCCAACTCACTCACTCTGATTGTTGGTTCTTCCTGCTTTTAATTATGTCTTACTAGCACCTTCTTTGGGTTTCACCAAAGTGGCAAACATCTGAGACCCGCATCACTTTGTGCTTTCTTCTACACTTTTAAACTGACGCCGTGATGTATAACTGCTTTTGTTTAGAGCAGCGTAAATAAGGCGATAAAATCATTTCAATAATCAAAATATACGACAGATAACAGCAGAGTCCATTATTATTAAACTTCCGACTATATCATAATCTGTTGTTTATGAATGTATATCACACGGTGATGGTAACAGGTGTTCGCGAAAGGTGAGCGTATCCTCCTCCTCTGGTTGCACCCGTCGCAAACACATGCAGAGGCCAGGCAAGTTTACACTTAAACAAACACGGACACACATAGCACGATTCAAAATAGGGAACTGCATGAGACATAGATTTTGTCAGTGATGCGTCAAATTTGGATTATGTTACCTTAATAATTTCTGAAAGCCTTTCTAAGTCCCCCGACCCGTGAAGATCAGGGGTAGAATAGGTCTTAAGCAATCCATGCTTGCTGTAAAAGGCGCCTATGCTTGTCGTAAGAGGCGACTAACGGGATCGGGTGGTCAGGCTCGTTGACTTGGTTGATGCATGTCATCCATCACAATTGCGTGAATCGATGCTCATGATATCAATCTCTAGATTGTCTGGTCCAGACTCGATTATTTACACAGACCGCTGTCATATAGCTGGAATATTGCTGATTGGTGCGTTAAACAACAAACAAACAAACAAACAAACAAACTAAGGCCCCCTGTACTGACAGCCTAATCAGACAACTGGTGAGTCGTTTGATGCTGCTTGAATTATTCCAAGAAAGGACACGCTCGATTGTATCTCAAAAGTGGAATACACTCACTCACTCCAATTAGAATACTTGGTCAGAATGACTAAATGAAAGTGACAATGGCAAGAAACTCACTTCTTCCATTATTTCTTTCTTTCTTAGATTACGGCATAAGGATTTTCAGATCGACAAATCTCTTAAAATTACTCACGGTTACTTCCTCTAACTAATAGCTCCATGATCAATGTTTTAGGTGGGTGCAAAAAATATTAGGGAAGACACCGAATAACCTATCTTTTCTACATATTATATCTGCTAATGGCGTTATTTTGGTTCGTTGGGATATTTGTGTCATTAACCGTGTATACGTATCCAGCATCAGGGATCAGTTATCAGTATCAGGACACAAAGTGGGAGAGTGTCATCAATAGGTACTGTTTGTCCAGCTGTGCCACCATCGACCGGGGGACGGACTCGGGACATATTGATCATTCCCAGGCTTTGTCTAGACGCTGTCATGAGTGCTATCAATACAATACAGTCTTATCATTGTTAAACCGGATAAGATACAGTTTTACCATTGTAAGCCGGATACCATACAGTGGCCCAGTCGTCAAAGTGGCCGTACTCGCCGTGCAGAGTTGCGTCCCTTAGGTGTGCCAGAAACCTATACTCATGGGTTCAAATCCCAGATTCGCCTAATTTATGTTCTGGAATTGTCGGCACCATACCCGTGCTCGTGGGTTTCACCGAAGTGGTAAACGTCTGAGACCTGCATCACTCCGGGTTTCTTCTCCTACACCAAGCTAACAGGCCGTGATATAACTGGAATACAGTTCAAACCGGCGTTAAACCCAAATCAATCACTTCAGTAGGCAAAGCAATATGTTCAAATCCGAGTTTGTATTTTGTTTGTTTCAGGTGTTTCGTGCTAGCTTTTTTCTCCGTCAACAATGGGTGGACCCACGTCTTAAATTCAACGAAGTAAACCACAGCATCGTCCTGAGCGAGAAGCGACTCTCGCGGATGTGGGTGCCAGACATCTTCTTCCCAGAGTCGACAGAGGAGACTCGTCACATCATCACGACGCCAAACGTTCTCATTCGTCTTCATCCAGATGGCTCCATCCTTTACAGCCAGAGGTAAGGACCAATAAACCTAAAGAAATAAATGAATAGCAAAATAAATAATTATGACAGAGGATTGAAAACAGATAGATTTATATATTTTGAACCAAAACGAAATCCGCACGAACACCTTTGAGAAGAACCAATACCAGGTACCCGTGGGGCGTTAATCTGGAAATGTATCAAAATATATAATTAATTTATGATATACAAATGTTTACAAAACGTCAAGCACTACTCTTTGTAGTTTGTATTTATCCCGAACTTCCGCGTATCTTTTGAAAATATACTTACGGGCATAACAAAGTATACACCCATGTTTGATGGTGGCTTAGAATGAAACAAACAAGAAATTGTTGTTCGATGGAGATGTATTTGATATGGATGTCACAGTTGTGTTATGCACCTTATATGGCAATTCCATTGGTTAATCTGTACCACGTGACAAAACAATACATTTCAATGTTGACCCCGAAATCATGTGACTGACTCGGAACTAAAATATTGACTCGTCACATGATCAGTATTGACCTGTCACGTGATGAATATTGACCCGTCTGCTAGAAAACAAGATGGCGTTGGGTACGATAATTTTACGGTTCGCAGCTAAGTCACCGTAACGAAACAGAAGACGGTTTAAAGACTTCATAAACTTTAAAGTGAATTTCGGTGTAACAAAACGAATGATTACTCTTGACGAGGTCAATATGCGAAAACAACGACCCTCGGACCCGACCCCTTCGGCTGTCTGACCACCTTATGGGTCGGATCCTCGGGCCTTGTTTTCGCATATTGACACAGTCAAGAGTAATTATTTGTATATTTGTATGGAATGATACAAAACAAGTAATTACGCCATCGATTTCATGGTCTCTATTTGGATACGTACATGTCACTATATAACAAAAGGGAATGTGTGTCAACGGAAAACAAATACAGGATACAATTATTACAAATGGATGTTTCTGTGGACATGTACTGTAGTGGGGCGGAATTATTTTCTTGGTGTATATTTCGCAGGTTTAGGTTTAATACACCTCGTCCATTGTTCAAGACCGACATTTGAAATAAATATCTTTCTTGAAACAGCGTCCGAAAAACCCAGGATCGCCAAAAATATTACATAGTTTAGGTAGCTTGACGCAGGCTCTTGACTGATTATTTTGATATTTTTTTAAACAATCATTCATTCCACGAAAAACCGGACAAATAATTCAGCCTCGGGTATTACGAAAAAAAATCTTTGTTTGTTTAACGCCGCACTCTATATTCTGCTGATATATTCCTGCTATATGACGGCGATCTGTAAATAATCGAGTCTGGTGGACCAGTCAATCCAGTGATTGACATCATGAGCATCGATCCACGCATTTGGGATACGATGACATGCATCAACCAAGTCAGCAAGTCTGGCCACCCGATTCCGTTAATCGCCTCTTGCGACAAGCATAGTCGTTTTTTACGGCAAGCATGGGTTGCTTGAAGACCTATTCTAAACCGGATCTTCACGGGTCGGTTTTACGAAAGAAAGATTGTTTGTTGTTAAATATACTGAAGAAATCGTGTTGTGAAGGAGGAAACATGACCCGCATCCCCTTTAAACAGGAAATAATTGTGTGTCTCCAGCGATACTCCCACACAATAATCTCAAATGGTCGGGACCTCATCTCAAACGATTTCACCTGGATTGGTATCTGGAATGGTACCAACGGGTTTGTTTTGGGTTTTTTTGCATCAAGGACGAACAAGGTCCTATTTCAAAACACAGAATTAATGGTATGCTGAATTGAGTGAGTATGGTTCTACGCCGCTCTTGGCAAAATGCTCCAATATGATGAATTGACCAAGACGTTTAGTAAATGATAAGTATAAGATACGCCCTGTCTTTTGTCGTAGGTTGTCAGTGACTATGCAGTGTCGGATGGATCTGAGCAAGTTTCCACTCGATCGGCAAGAGTGTGGCATAAAGATGGAAAGCTGTAAGTATAGAGAGAGAGATAGAGAGACAGAGGGAGAGAGAGAGAGAGAGGGGGAGAGAGAGAGAGGGAGAGAGAGGATCAAAGATCAAAGGATCAAAGAGAAAGTCACATACTTCATTTCATGAACAAACACGTTCAAAAATGTATGTTGTTGTATGCATGTGTGTGTGTCTTGTATTGAAACCACACACGTACCTGCCATTTTTTAGATTTTGGAGTAATTTTAGCCTTGTAATTCTAAAAACCACGATTCAACATATTGTGAAACAGTAACATGGACATATTAGAAAATATCTTACCTGTTAACCTTCGTTAACATTTCCCTTATTTTAAATAACAAACTTGAGTATATGTTTCTTTACCCCATATAACATTGAAATACTCAAACAAATGCATATTAAATATTTTACCATTGCGATACTCGTGTTAGGGTTTTTCATATTATTTGTTCATTTTAGCCTCAATATTTATTCATTTATTGCACTTTATTTCAACATAATGAAATCAACGAAAAGATCCACTGTTCCATACATTTAACATGTTGCCGTGTCAGTTCACGCCAGTAGCTGTTTAGAAACAAAGCTGTCATTAGACTCGGTGTTTTTGTCCCACATAAACACTTGGCTGCACGGTGCCATGACTTGAACATTCAATAACTAGAATATTCTGAAAATATAATTAGCAGTTAATGGACTGGAGATTGAGGGACTGTGAGAAAGACAAACTGGCCACTTGAGATAATTGCTGTCAACATCAATATTCTAGTATTCGTATATTCGTATCCATTGGGCTCCTTAAATTGGGCTCCTTAAACTTTAAAAGGGTACATTAACAACATATTATAAAGCTTCACAAATCTGTATGGTCCCCTATACAAGACCAGGGTTAAAAGAGGCATAGAATCGGCTCCCTGTCTAGGCTTATACAGTGTGCGCCTTTGTTTGTTTAAGTTAACAGTTTACTTGCTTTTGCATGTGTTTGTGACGGGATACGCTCACCTTTTCGCGAACTCCCTGTATCGTCACTATTTGAAAGTGATTCATAGACACATGCTCATGATATAGTCGGAATCGTACAGTCGACAGCAATAATAAGGAAAGGTTGTGTGCTTTTAATTTTACGGTGCAAAAATTTGTATTCTTTGACTCTAACACAAACTTTTAGTTTTGGGAGGCATTCTTTTCGTAAGCCGTAAGTGATGTTTGAAAGACGCAGCTTGCATAGTTTCCATTCACAGTGTTCAAATGTGTTGTTGTGTATGTTTGTTTGCAAAATGCTATGTCAATGACACGTGAATCTTTGGACACCCAATCCACAAGCTCCTTCCGAGCGTTACACCTTCGTTACACTCTCGGTAACATCGCTGCCACCAGTGTGGGCGCGGCCATTGAAAGAATCTTGAAATTTGCCCTCTAACCCCAAATGTAGTAACGTGCATTCTTTTGTTTGTGTCTTTGTGAATACCATCATAGTTAATTTTGAAAAGGTTTGCGACTGAACATGTTTTCCAGATGAATTTACTTTGTTGTCTGTATAATCAGATGGGTTCGAGGTTGCAGACTAACGGAAAATCAACTAACTTCTCCCTTACATTCTTACTATATCAATTACATGATAGTTTTAATTAAATGAAATTCCAATTGACAAACAAAGAAAGTAATTTAGCAGGGGTAAGTGTATTCGGCGTCACGACAGTCGTCACTTGTTTGTAAACATAACGGTCACTTGGTTGCGAGTTCAACTCCAAGCATGGTTGTGGCCACCCATCACAGTAGGGAGTTTTGACTGGTGGCAACGCTTGTATAGAGAGCTCCGCGAATGGGCTATCGCTGTGAGGAGCTTGACCCAACCATTGGCATCATTGAAAAACAAAAATACAAAATTAATTCCAACTATAAGCTGCATCCAGGTCGATCTGAGCTGACCATTATTTGTAAAGTCACTCAGAGAGTATCTCTCCCTCTCCATCTGCAACACATTTAACGAATGAAGTGAATGAATGAATATTGGTGATTGCCGTTTGTAGCCAAACACATTTTGGGAATCAACCGGAAGTTGTCAGCGTGACTAACTCACGCCTTAAGCGAGAGACACACTATGCCTCAGAAGGGTAATTTCATAATTTCATGGTCACGCTTCACATATTTCAGTTTCCCTTGTTCATACTGCCGAAATTTGGATTGTTTTGTGTCGCGTATGTTCCCAATAAAGTCAAGACAAGATTTCTTTTAAGTAAGGATAAGAATTTATGGATGAACAACTTCTTTATTACAATTAAGAGCGACGTTTCGGTGTAGGTTCTAACACCGTTATCAAGCAAGTGAACCTACACCGAAACGTCGCTCCTAATTGTAATAAAGAAGTTGTTCATCCATAAATTCTTATCCTTACTTAGTACTCCAACTTCTAAATGCCTATCAAAGAAGATTTCTTTTATTCCAACTTGTCTCATTAAAATTGTTTATCGAGGCAAGCTCGACATAAAACATTCAGAATTCCTATAAGTTCATTGATTAAAGTCATAGTCCCGACAAGACAATCTTGGGTTTTTTCATCTTATCTGATTTAAATTGTTTATCTGAACAAGCTCAGCAGTAATTGTCTCTGCATCCTCTCCGGCCATCGATTGAAGGCCTGCTGAATACTTCATAAGTTAGCGGTGATATCGATGCTTGCGATGTGCTGTCTTTGTGCTTGACGATGTAGTCATGATAAATTGCATCACGAGAAAGATAAGGCAATTGACAGTGTCTGATGACGAGTATATTGAGTAAGAAGACGAGAACACGTTCATTATATATTCTGTATCACTGTATTATTTATACTGTTGAGATTTTTACCAGATTGTTTACTATAAATAAAACTCGAAAGACATGAAACATCATTAATTATTGTTTGTTTAACACCGCACTCAGCAATATTCCAGCTATATGACGGTGGTCTGTAAATAATAGAGTCTGGACCAGACGATCCAGTGATTGACATCATGAGCATCGATCTAGGCAATTGGGATACGATAACATACATCAACCAAGTCAGCGAGCCTGACCACCCGATCCCGTTAATCGCCTCTTAAGACAAGCATAGTGGCCTTTTACGGCAAGCATCGGTTGCTGAAGACCTATTCTACCCCTGATCTTCATTGTAATGTCTTTAGGCACCAAACACGGTAATGGCGTGAGCCATCATAAACTGCTTGGTGAAGAGCATGTACTAGCGTCTGTACAGAAACGTCCCCATCAAATAGTTAGATGTTTAACTCCATAACTCTTCATTGATACGACAGTTGCTAAAATGCCACTTACTGACCGTCCTACTGTTTGTCCACAGACGGTTACACTACTGACGATGTGTACTTCACGTGGTCATCTGAACGGAAGTCCACCAGTGTCATGCCAAACGCCTACATCCCAGATTTCACCCTCACGAACGTCACTGCACACGACTGCACGGCTAAATATGAAACAGGTACGTTATCTTTAATGTTACAGAGATACCTCGTCTATCCGGGCTATACCGTCCACATGTAAGTGACCTCATTTACGAATTTCCGTATTAATGATTGGTTAGTCGTTCATTCTCTGAATTAGATGCCTTAAATTTTGACAACCTTTATGAATTCACAGAATCAGTAGCATATGACACTTGCAAAGTTTATGAATTCTGAATTAACAAAGAGTTTTCCAGAAATCATAAAGTATCCGAAATAATTGTTTTATTAAATTTGTTAAGTTTGTAAATTCTCTGAATTAATTGCCTAGAATACTTGCAAAGTTTATGGAATCTCTGAATTAAATGTTTATGTCACTAGCAAAGTTTATGAATTTTCAGAATTAATTGCATAGGACACTTGCAAAGTTTTTGGAATCTGGATATAGATATGTTATATTCTTCACTCTTGGATAACGGTTATGAGATGCCCATTCAAAAGGGACTCAACAAGATCGATGTTTTACCCTGAGGATCAAGTTCAGTTCGTTATTTGACCTTTAGGGAGGTCGGGTAGCCTAGTGGTTAAAGCGTTCGCTCGTCACGCCGAAGACCCGGGTTCGATTCCCGACATGGTTACAATGTGTGAAGCCCATTTCTGGTGTCCCCCGCCGTGATATTGCTGGAATATTGCTAAAGGCGGTGTAAAACCGTACTCACTCACTCACTCACTATTTGACCTTTGTATCAGAGTTTAGTGACCTGTTCTAGGTAGCTTCACGTGTATCCAGGCGAGACTGGGCTTGAAACGAGAGATCGGCTTCTACGCTACACAGACCTACATCCCCAGCATCCTCATCGTCGTGTTGTCCTGGGCTTCGTTCTGGATCGACCACGAGGCAGTTCCCGCCAGAATCTCCGTGGGGCTCCTTACAGTCCTCACCATCACCACCCAGAGCTCAGGTGCGCGCGCACAACTTCCCAGGGTTCCCTACGTGAAGGCCATCGATGTGTGGATGTCGGCGTGCCTGGTGTTTGTGTTTGCCGCCTACATGGAGTATGCTGTCGTCACGGTGCTGTCTCGAAGTTACCGGAAGCAGAAGGCGAGACAAGAACTAAAAAAGGTCTTTCTTTGTTTATGAACGCGCTTTTATTTTTAGAGGTAAATTTATGATCTGTTCCTCGGGATTTGCGAACAAAAATCGTTCATCGGACATGCTGGATGTTCTGTAAAACAATGTGGTGTGAGCAATAAAAACTGTTTCACTCTTACCACCAGAATATTAACATATAGGTACCTCAGTAATTCCTAGTGGACATATTTATTACTGGAGACTCGTGGCATGATTGTTATCAATGATGAAACAATCAACGATTAAAAGCTGAGCTCCCCGTGAAGATCCGGGTTAGAATCGGTCTTCAGCAAACCCATGCTTGTCGTTAGAGGCGACTAACGGGATCGGGTGGTCAGACTCGCTGACTTGGATGACGCATGTCATCGTATCCCAATTGCATAGATCGATGCACTGGATGGGCGATTATTTGCAGACCGACGTCATATAGCTTGACTCATTGCTGAGTGCGGCGTTAATCAACAGCAGCAATGGTGACATCTATTTTTGCAATAACGTATTTTTCATCCTGAAAAAAAGTGTGCACCTTATATTTATTAGTTTATATACATTTTCAGAACTCCAAATCGACCATGGCTACAGTTTCTGACGTGGACGTGACCATCACTGACCAGGCCAAGAAACCCAAGGACAAGGACACTGGTCGCTTCGTGGACAAACTCTCTCGATTCATTTTCCCACTGGCGTTCCTCATATTTAACTTTGGCTACTGGATTTGGTATATCCACATTGCATAGTGTCGAAAACACTGGCGTTCTCAAGAAGCCTTACATACGAGGGGCATGGGTAGAAAGCGCCGCGAATCGCTGTGCGGAGTTGCGTCCCTTAGGCGTGCCAGAAACCTATGGTCGTGGGTTCGAATTCCTTATTCGTCCTGCTTATGTTCCTCGGTTTGTCAGCACCATGCCCGTGCTCGTGGGTTTTACCAAAGTGGCAAATGTCTAAGACCTGCATCACTCCTGGCGTTTTCTCCCACATAAAATAGTGTTCAATGCAAAGTTAAAACTCGCCCACTCACTCACTCATTCATACGATACCTCAACAATAGTGTCAGTTTTATTGGATCGAATCCCGTATCTGCCAACATTATCATTTTATATCTGTCAGCACCATGACCTGGTGGGTTTCGGATCAGTGGTGTAGCCTTGTGGTTAAAGCGTTCGCTCGTCACGCCTCAGACCCGGGTTCCATTCCCCACTTGGGTGCAATGTGTGAAGCTCATTTCTGGTGTCCCCTGTCGTGACATTGCTGGAACATCGCTAAATGCGGCGTAAAAACCATACTTACTCACTTGTGGGTTTCACCAAACTAGCAAAAATATACGGAATATATTCCTGTTGGTGTTTCCTTCCTCCCCAAGCTGACATGCTGTGATATAACTGAAATACTGTTCAAAGCGTCGTTAAACCAAATTCACTGTTTGTCAAAAGTCGGTTTACCTTTTTGAATGCTATTCTACGTAAAAGCGTAGAAGTGTTCTAATCTACGTCAAATTCAACGTTTCATACCATAGTTTTTTTCAAATTTAGAACAGCAAAAATGATGTCATCGTTGATAAAATGTACAACTCGATGTACATATATATGTAGACACCTATATATTTTTATTCAGAGATTACCTTTGCGTAACGGATACTGATGAAACCGTTCATCATCATAATCATCTCCGTCCACACAAAACACATTCCTTTCACAGTTATGCAGAACTCATGGACGTGTATATATGTTTTGTACATTGGGTCAGTTTGTGATTTCTCGATCTCAGGATACACGTGTCAGAACAATAAAATTTAGTTATTGTGAAGTACGAGAAGTGTCCAGCTGAGGGAAGAACACAAAGAAGAAATTAAAACACTTGCTCAAATTAATCAGTCTACACAAAGCAGACGCCAGACTAAGGGCGTCCTCTGTTTTGTAGAAAAGAGATATGTATATTTTTGACATGTTTGATTCGTGACCGACCATCTAATATTCTGGGGGGGTGGATTTTGCTTGAGACTGTTGAAAAAAATAAAATTGACTGCTACATAAATAACATTGATGCAAGGTGGTATTTTTTAGGCTCATTTTTTAAATAAAATATATCTGGCTTTGTAGCTGCCAAACTGTCTCATCGTCTGGATTTCCGGATTTATCAAATCGAGTGTATGGAGTGCCTTTGTCGAGGAGACGGCGGATTTCTAGTATATATATATATATATATATATATATATATATATATATATATATATATATATATATATGGGGGGAGTCACAGTTCATAATAAATATACAATATATTTGGTAGCTGGCGTGTTTTTGTTGTTTTTGTTTGTAAACAGTATGTTGCAAAACAGTTACAGTCTATAGATTTTGCAGTATCAATATGTTTGAGGAAGGAAAAAACTAAGTTTGTTATCTTTCAGACACCTATAAAAGATTGGAATCGACCAAAGGACCTCGCGGTTACAAGGTGAATATTTACATACATCCTGATATCAACAGACCAATACTCGTAAAACATGCTGATCGTGGCCCACATTAAGAACACAATATTGAGCTTTGATATCACCAATCGATAAAACATTTTGATGTGGAGTGATTTGTGCGTTCATCGAGAAGAAAGGACCACGCTTCTCCTTAGCTGAAGGGTTAGTTAGGTCCATTATTGATCCAAACCGGATGTGCACCATGTTGATTGTCCTGACCACCTCCACGATGTCATCGACCAGAACCGGAAGTTCTTATAGATGTCGGTCATTGTACGGGGAACGTCTTGTTAAGTGTTTTGATGGTTCCTAGTTTAATATGTATGAAGTTATATACTTCATCTTCATGCCCTTTAAACACGAAGCTGTGAAGACTGATTCATGTCATAGAAATAGACACGACACAAAGAAAACCTGGTAAGCCAGAGTCCTACCCTCAAGCAAAACAAGAATCAAAATATTGATGAAAGTCCGGGTAAGAAAACATTTGAAGTCTTCTTCTTGTCATCATCTCCAGCCGATTTAAAGTTATTGGTTATATTTTTGAATGGATAAAAACATACTTGTTGGTGCGTGACTTTAGATTTGAAGCAAGAAACAGTTACTTGATATCTTGATTTGTTTAAAAATGCCTTGAGAATATACTTTGATCTTCAGTAAATCGATTTAATGGTGTGGCTTTTTTCAAAATAGCATGACGGTAAAGATTGTGAGAAGGGGTTATATTGCCGTGTTTGTTTCTGAAGTGATTTTTAAAACGTGAAGACAAAAACGTAGGCTATTAAAATGTATTATAACCATGAAAATTAATTATTAATATATAGGGTGACATATACATGTAATTTCATCTGAAGAGTTTTGAAGTGTTATTACTACTACTCTTGCGAAAGGAACTTTTTTGCAGTAATATTCTCGATTATTCTCGATATTCCCGATAAAATAGTTTTCAAGAGGCCATACTACACAAAAACGACATGGCGGTTATTGCTCAATACGCATTATTATTGTAAACCAAATTTTGCCTAAAGCCAAAATGTTCATATAAATGAATCTAAACATATTTGTGAAACATTAATCTGACTTGATACGTGGTTTCCAATACATGTGCAATAGAAGTTGTCAACCGATCTCGTGAGGTATATGGTGTAATGTACCCTGTGTGTGAGCCGATGTTTACTTTATTTCTTTGTTTCTTTGTTGTTTAACGATATTCAGCAATATTCCAGCTATATGACAGCTGTCTGTAAATAATCGAGTCTGAACCAGACAACCCAGTGATTGACATCATGAGCATCGATCTACATAATTGGGATACGATGACATGCATCAACCAGGCCAGCGAGCCTGACCACCCGATCCCGTTAGTCGCCTGTTACGACAAGCATGATCGCCCTTTACGGCAAGCGGGGGTTGCTGCAGACCTATTCTAGCCCGGATCTTGACGGGTCGCGATCCGATGTACATATATAGGCTCACACACAGGGTACGTAACACCATATGCCCCGATAAGTTGACAAATGAATTTATCTAACCGACATTCATTCACACTGACCCGTAATATATGTCCGAAAGCTCCGCGTAAAACGATTTGATTCAGCCCTTTGGACAGCTAGCAGACGACGTAAACCAACCGAGTTACTTCCCTTAACCCAATGCATTCGGATATACATCGGTTTATTTCAGCTCAACGATACATATACGAGATGAGCAAGTTACCTAAGGTGCGTTACGATTGATTTCTCCGATGGGAAATATTTGCCCGCCCCTTAACCAGTCAGAAGCAAGAAGTTTAATGTAAGGTGATAATGACTGGCACTGGTCAGGCTCGGTGTCTTGGTTGATGGCGTTCGTTGTATCCAAACGGTTTGGGTCGTTGCTCATAATATCAATCACTGGCTTGTCTTGTCCAGACTCGGACGTGTACAGAGCGCCGCCATATGGCGGTAGCGAGGACTAAGATCTGATTTTAATGAGATTGGGGAAATTCCTTTTCTGAAACACGGAGATGAGTTGTAGCGTTCATCAAAACGAATTCTATATTGTGTCCAGGCGATACCCGGACAGCGGTACTGATGGTGTCCCCAAGTTGCATCTAATACGGCAAGCATGGGATGGTGAAGACCTATTCTACCCCGGATCTTGTGATAAAATAGTATAGAATAAGGCTGTTTTTTTAACAGTGTTCCAGTTAATATCACGGCGTGTCAGCTTAATGTGGAAGGAAGCCCAGCGTGATACAAGTCTCAGTCGGGTTCCCTGGGTAGGGGGGTCATGCAGGCTGTACAGATTTTAGAAGATTAGGAAAACCAGGAAACACGTGAATGATTGACTCTGGGATTCGAGACGCGATCATAGGCTTCTGGCAAACCTAAGGGATGCAACTCTGCAGAGCAAATAGTGGCGTATTGGACGAGTGAGGCGACAATTTCCCCTTATATTGAGTGAGCGGGTTGGATTTTAACCTTTTTGAACATTACAGTTATATCATGGCGTGTCAGCTCATTGTGGAAGACACGCTGGCGAAGCTAGCTTTAGACAAAGCGGATACACAACCTATTCCCTTTAGGAAACTAGAGATAAAAAGCAAAATCAAAGCCTCCATAGCCAAAAGATGGCAAGCCCAGTTGGACGCAAGTAAGATCGGCAGATAACTATACAAAATTTAACCTAAGATCCACCAAAAGCCATTCTCATACTCAATTGAAAGGAAAGTTGAAATTGCCATCTCACGCCTCAGACTCGGTCACAAAGAGCACTATGGCAAGGTTTGTCCATTTTGCAATCAACCTGTATCCTTTGCTCACTTGTTACTGGAATGTCAAGACATCATATCAATACAAAAACGGAAATTCTATGAATACCAAAACTCGCAATATATATATGTACCCTACTCACACACACAAGTTCCAAAGATGGACAGGTCAGCCGAAATTGCTAAGGTGAGTGAGTGAGTTGGGTTAAACGCTGATGTTAACATTATTCCAGTTATATCACGGCTTGTCAGCTTTAATGTGGGTGGAAAGCGCCAAGTGATGCAGGTCTCAGACGTTTACCACTTCGGTGAAACCCACGAACACGGGTATGGTGCTGACAAACCTAGAAACATAATCGTGGCGAACCGGGATTCGAACCCACAATCATTGGTTTCTGGTGTGCCCAAGGGACGCAACTCTGCACAGCGAATGGCGGCGCCTTAGACGACTGGGCCACACGTGCCCCATAAATTGATAAGGCAGAAGGCGACCACTTCAACACTTAAAGCAACAACAATTTGGGAGAAAAGCCCGAAGTGATGCAGGTCTCAGACGTTTTCCACTTTGGTGAAACCCACGAGCACGCGCATGGTGCTGACAAACCTCGAAACATTTTGCAGCTATGCCTCTAGATGGCTGAAACATTGCCACGGCGTCCTTTATCGCTCCCTAACATTAAAATTCAACCTGGTCAACTGATAAGTATTTCAAAACAATTGACAGAAACACAAAACTGTATAACTTAATTTATTCAATAAATGTGAAAAGTGTCAAAAAGCATTTGGGCATATATGGAATATATACATATCAACCAAGACAACCATGAAAATATCTCTATATTCATCTTGTGGAAAATATGACAAATTGATCCTGTTTTTGACTAGAAGTCTCTGGTCATTTTCACTCAACAACAAAAGTTTAAGCAAGGATGTTCCCTGGCGTGAAATCCTGCATTCTGTAAGTAAAAAAACTGAAAACGGTTGAAACCTCTAGTGGTGCACGTCTTAGTCATTTACCACTTTTGTGAAACCCAAGTATGGTGACAAACCTGCAAATACAATCAGTGAATATGAAGCAATGGTCATAGGCTTCGAGTTTGTCCAAGGGACGCAACTCTCCACTGCGAATTTTGGCGCCGTTAACAGCGGAGAAGGGAAAGGACATTTTGAAGTGTAACGTCTGTCGTAGGACCAGCCCATTGCATCAAAACAGCCTAATCCTACATGAGTGTGTCTTGACGGGTGGTACGTGGTGTATAGATGATAGATCAACTTGTTTAATAATCACCACAACACTTTCAGTTATCAATAAATTCACAGGATGAAAAACGTTTGTTGTTGCGTTTATATAAACCAGAGGCGGTATATCGGTATATGGTATCTGTATAAACACATCACCCATTCAATGATTGATCACATTTCACTTCAGGTGTGACCACCAATACCCTGATGGTGTAAAATTACAGTATCAAAACAAACTACAACCGTTCATACCTGGATCGAAATTTGAATTAAAGTAATTACAGTTGACACGAGATTGTTGTTGTTGTGGAACAATGCATGTCAAAGTTGAGAGTTGAAGAAATAGGTGAGGTAGATCTTTAGTAAGGCCTTACAATGTTTCACTAACAGGAACTCGTTATTGGTCAGTAAATAAAAATATACCCCCCTATATGTAAGTAGAGAATCTACTAACATATATATATATATAAAGGAGGTATATATTTTTATTTACTGACCTATAACGAGTTCCTGTGGTTTTACTTGGTTTACAGATCCCAGTCCAGTTTTAAAAACATCCTGCTGAAAGCATTTTAGTTTATATCTTTGTTGCAGCCAACCAACCAAATATGTAATAAAGTCTGTAATACAAAAAACAAAACCAAGTATAGATCTGGCCTTACCTAATGTGAGCACATGCTGTAAACAGCTTATGCAATGTGCTAGAAACCCAACACTTGCTCATAAACAGCTGTCAGATGATTTTCTCATTTTGAAAATTTTGAAATAATACTACCAGGCGATTGATTGGGATTTGACTGATTGTGAGTGTCGACAAGTTGTCATACGAATATGATTCGATGTTGATATGGACTTTTCCAGTTTCATTCCAAGTTTAATAAACCCAAGTAAACATTTCCAAAAGCTGTGGCTCTTTTTAAAGAAGGAAATATCTTGGTATTCCTGTCAATAGTTATGTGGTTTATCTATGAATCGGTAGAAAAAGAAGGGGACATCTTGACCAAAGATCAACTATCCAGGGCCCACTTGCACAAAGCCATCTTAGTACTAAGATTACCATAAGCCTATGTTAAAGTATGGGAGTAAGGATCATCTTAGCGCTAAGATTACCTTAAGCCTATGTTAAAGCATGGGAGTTATGATCATCTAAGCGCTAAGATTGCTTAATGCAAGTCGACCCTGTTTACATGTATATATCGAAGATCAAAAGCTACCTAGCAAGAACATGGCGAGATTATCTCTGAGCATCTCCAGATGGAATGTTTAAATGAGTTTTTAACCGCAATGAGTTTAAACCTGGTGCTGATCACAAACTGGTTTCATCTCACTGATGAGAAATGACCTGAATGTTGCGCACATGACCATCACATTGTATTCACACACATATTCTCACAAACAAACACAGAATGTAGAAAGAGTGTTTTGTTTCAGAAAAAAACAACATTGCTAGTACTTCAAAGTCTTGTATACACACTATGGTACTGTGAGACATTGACCCTTGGGAACTGTCAGGTTGCGCTCAGTATATAAAATGAATGTTGCATCAATTGCACAAAAGTACATTCATACAGAAATATCTTTCATAAACAAATTCCTGCTGTGCTTCGTCTGATCATTTGAAGACAAATGGAAAAAATCAAAATTATGGCTTGAAAGAGAATTCCCTGAACAAGCATGACTTGTGAAATATTTTAATGTTTAATTTATTTCTAAGACTGGCTGCTTTTTAGTAGGGGCGGCAGGCCTGTAAACCGAAAAATAACACATGTGGTGGCCCAATGGAGTCTGGGAAATAATTTAAGCAATTAAAAAAATACAGGTCAACATGGGAAGGGGAGATAAGCTGACAACCTGAAACTTAAAACACACATCTGAATGCTTTATTTTTTCTTTTCTTGTCTTCTTTATTTCACTTGACTATATTGTTCAAATGACAGTTTTGATTTTGACACAAAGGTTTTTGTAAAAGAAACAATAGGATTTATATAGAGAATCTCACCCTCATGTCTTTTGATATCAAATATATCAACGCGAGTTGATAAAAGTGAAAATACTCCGAGGCCTGCCGACATTATTCTTCCAACCTTTTTCAGTTTGTAGACTGTAATAAGTAGTGTCTAAGTGTAAAAAGAACTGCTAACAGCTTCAGTAGCAGAGCCATTAGTGATGTCATTTGACTGTGACGTCATGGCAACCAATGACATCACAAGGGTCTGCAAAGCATTGTGATGCAATTTCATTGCAGCGATGTCTACAATGTAGATATCGCTGGATCTCACCCAAGCATATATCTCTGTGGGAGCCAGTTTGGGATGATAAATCATGTAATGTAACCAAAATGTGCACCATGTCCAACTTGGAATATATATTGTTTATGACAATATGCAGACTATGAGTTATGCTATTGTCGAAGTATGAACCATGGATTTATTACATATACAGATTGAAGTGAAATATTGCACAAGACTCACATCTTAAAGCAAACCAATACACAAAGCAAACACCAGACATCCTCTAAAAAACAACTATCTATGATCCCCAAGGAGCTGAGGATGAAATTTATCGTCAATTCAAAAATAATCACAAACATTATTGTTCCATCATAATCAGTTGAAATTACATATGCACATATAATCAATACTGTAGAGGTAATAATAATCACGCATCTAGTCAAACATTTGGATTAAGAAATCACAACATGAATGTGATTAAAAACTGTGGAATGTATGCTAATTTGTGTGTTGTATCGACATGGTCAAATCATTGCTGAACATATACATCAGACTTACAGATATGATCAATGACATTTCATATGCTACCCTTTGTCTGAACACATCTGTTGAATCAAAATGCAAGTACAATCAAAATCAGTTTGTAATTGTCTCGGTAACAGATTGGTTTGGCCCCATGTTATCTGGCTAATCACCTCTACTCAGAACTATGTTTGTTTGTTGTTTAACGCTGCACTCGGCAATATACCAGCTATAGAATAGGTCTTCAGCAACCCATACTTGCCTTAAAAGGCGACTATGCTTGTTGTAAGAGGCTTATACCGGGATCGGGTGGTCAGGCTTGCTCGCTGACTTGTTTAATGCATGTCATCGATCTCAATTGCGTGGATCGATGTTCATGATGTCAATCACTGGACTGTCTGGTCCAGACTCGATTATTTATACCTCCCATTGCTTCTGCACTATCATAATACCATTGCAATGCCACACTAAACACTCCTGACCCATGAAGATTCCAGGGTAGAATAGGTCTTCAGCAACCCATGCTTGCCGTAAAAGGCAACTATGCTTGTCGTAAAAGGCGACTAACGGGATCGGGTTTTTGGCTCGCTGACTTGGTTGATACATGTCATCGTATCCCAATTGCGTGGATCGATGCTCATGATGTCAATCACTGGATTGTCTGTTCCAGACTCGATTATTTTACAGACCGCCATCATACAGCTGGAATATTGCTGAGTGAGGCATTAAACAACAAACAAAGAAACAAAGAAACTAAACACTCCTAATCATGACTGAGTTCTTTCCACAGTTAAATGTATGTGGTAATATTGCAAATCTGAAACATGACTGCTGACAAACAACTCACATTGCACATTGAAAGACTTCTGGTTACACACAGTAGCATGGATGTTACTATAGTTACTGGTTTAGTCACTTACAGCCTCAAAATTAGAAATAGGGGGCTCTTATTGGAAAGAAATTTTGGTGAAAAAAAATAGAGTTGAAAGATTGTAAATTTTGTGGTTTATGCTGACAGCCTCAATGATATAAAAGAAAAGTCTGTGTGTATTATAAACGACAGATATATTTTCCAGAATTTAATTACCCATGATTAAGGGTGCATATAACACACGAGTACGTATTTTACAAGAAATAAATAAGTCTGGTGTACATTGATCAATTGGAAGGGGTGCTAATTGGGATTGTTCACTAGCCAATATATTAGCAAATATCGCTGTGGGCGCTTATTAGAGCAGGGCGCTTATTACGTCAAGTATGGTATTAATACTAGTGCTTAATGTGGATCACTGAAGATGCCTTTCATACAACAATTTCTATAAACTCAAGGGACTCGTCATATTGATGAAATTGCTTGTCATTGCCTAGTGTTCCTTATTAGCAATCCTTCAAACTGGTCAATCAAGCTAATGCCATTACTTACGTTTGTTGGATCATTGATCCGTAGAAACTATTTTATCAAAGACAAATTCAAATCTTTAAAAAACAAAACATTTTGCTGACACATCACATATAAAAATAGTACTGGACTAATTAACATTTTTAAAGAATAGCAGAAACAAGACTGCTATAATGCTAACTTGACATTCATATTTTGTGAAATCAATTGGGTGTAGTTGATTCAATATACCCTTGTGCCTCCCCCTTGAAACACTAACTTTGACTAAATTTATTCCTTCAGTGTTTTGGGAAAAGTCAACTTTGTATTCTGATTACATATTGTTCTGAGCACTCACTCTGTCTTAGCTTAATTCATTGGATAAAAATTATAACTAAACCATACAACAGTCGTATGTGTTCACCATCCTCCTGAGGCAAGGGAATCAACTGACTATAAAAGTCCAGTTTCCACCCTTGCCGGACTAGGCTGGAACTCCGGAGTTATATTTCGGCTGGACTAACAAGTCAATGCAAAGTCCAATCAAAATCGCGTAACGAAATCAACATTCGGTTTGTAAACAATATGGCTACTGCCGTGCAGATTTCAGTCGATTGCAGGATTTGCAAAACATGTGTGCAGTCAACTTGGCGTCAACAAGATATTTTCTAAATCTTTTCATGTTTTTAATCAAGATGCGCAACCGATTTGATGCACTTAGACAGGTAAGCCCTTTTTTAAATTACGATATAGATGTTGATTATCGATCATATCATCTTGACTTGGTGCTGCCATTTTATTTAAAGTAAATGCAAGTGATATGAGAGGTGGAATCTGATTGGTCAATATGAGTGATATAGAAGGGACATAATTTGTAACAGCCACCGGTGGCGCTACAATCAAGTCAGGAAATTCCAATCTTGTTTATCAAGGGTGGAAACTGGACTTTTATAGTGAGTAAACTCCCTTGCCTCGGGAAGATGGTATTCACAGGAAATAGTTCACGATTATGCATTCATCAGCCATGAGGATGTGGAGAAGAACACAGTACATATCTTAAGGACACGTCTTTCAATTAGTTGATGAGACCAGTTATCTTGAAGACCCAGCCCCAGTCACAGGGCATCCTGTTGGCAGGGATAGCTGGGATGTCGATGTCCATGCCGTCCATGCCGTTCCTATGCCATGTGAACTCCCCTTCGTAGCCAATCATACTCACTTCTGTGCCGACCTCAGGGTCAGGAGAGCCAAGGGTCAAGGTCGCACCCTCAGGCCAGTCCAGGACAATGGCGTACACAATCTGACCAGTTGGTCCATCCCGGGAAGTGTACCTATGTAAATATACACTGTGTGGTCAGTCATCAGAGGGAAGTGTACCTATATTAATATACACTGTGTGGTCAGTCATCAGAGGGAAGTGTACCTATATTAATATACACTGTGTGGTCAGTCATCAGAGGGATGAAAGGAGCAATGTAGGGATCTCTGACACTTCAAACATCGTTTTTGTCTGAAAGGTTTGCACAATTGAGAAATGAGCAGATGTGTTCCAATAAATTTCAATTTGACAAAAGTTGCCCAAAATGCATATTTTAAAGGTATAAGAAGATTTTTCCTTTTAGAAAGGAAGTCTCAAGCTGATTTTTTTGGATATAGCTTTTTTCAAATGGCTGTCATGGCGCCAGATGTGAACCTCTTGAACAAACTTGGGTGTTATCACCGGTGGAAACAAGTATATGAAGATTCAGCTTCATTGGTTCAGTGATTTCTGAGGAGATAATGTTTACAGTGTGATGAATACATCTTAAGGGAATTTTGGTCACTCTTAAGAGAATGGTCAAGTCACACAGGCCAAATAAAGGTCAAAATTTATAATAACGCGGAACATCTGCTCCGAGACCCACTACTACAAGGGGTGACTGAAGCGTTCTGAAGAAAACTGCAAGATGTGGCTTCGGAAGGGGCATCCTTTTCCAGTGTTGTCATAGTGAAACAATTTGTTCAGTTGACTCAAGGCTATGCCTCAATGACTTCATGTAAATAGCCACACTAATAGATTTCACCATAACACAATTGCTTCTATGCAAGGCTCAGAACTTATGAGTCAACCTATGTATACTCCTATGTAAGAACCTATGTAAGAAAGGGGTGTGTTTGGAGTGGTGTGTCTGAAGGAGGGTGTAAGAAAGGGGTGTGTCTGAAGGAGAGTTTAAGAAAAGGGTATGTCTGAAAGGTGTGTCTGAAGGAGGGTGTCTGAAGGGGGTTTGTCTGAAGGAGAGTGTAAGAAAGGGGTATGTCTGAAAGGTGTGTCTGAAGCAGGGTGTCTGAAGGGGGTTTGTCTGAAGGAGAGTGTAAGAAAGGGGGGTGTCTGAAGGAGGGTGTCTGAAAGATGTGTCTGAAGGAAGGTGTCTGGAGGGGTTTGTCTGAAGGATAGTGTAAGAAAGGGGTATGTCTGAAGGAGGGTGTCTGATGGAGGGTGTCTGAAGGGGGTTTGTCTGAATGGGTGTGTCTGAAAGGTGTGTCTGGAGGGTGTTTGTCTGAAGGAGAGTGTAAGAAAGGGGTGTGTCTGAAGGAGGGTGTCTGAAAGATGTGTCTGAAGGGGGTTTGTCTGAAGGAGAGTGTAAGAAAGGGGTGTGTCTGAATGGGGGTGTCTGAAAGATGTGTCTGAAGGAGAGTGTAAGAAAGGGGTGTGTCTGAATGGGGTGTCTGAAAGGTGTGTTTGGAAGGGGTTTGTCTGAAGGAGAGTGTAAGAAAGGGGTGTGTCTGAAGGAGGGTGTCTGAAAGATGTGTCTGAAGGGTTTTTTTCTGAAGAAGGAGAGTGTAAGAAAGGGTAGTGTCTGAATGGGGGTGTCTGATAGAGTGTCTGAAGGGGGTTTGTCTGAATGAGAGTGTAAGAAAGGGGTGTGTCTGAAGGAGGGTGTCTGAAAGGTGTGCCTGGAGGGGGTTTGTCTGAATGAGAGTGTAAGAAAGGGGTGTGTCTGAAGGAGGGTGTCTGAAAGATGTGTCTGAAGGGGGTTTGTCTGAAGAAGGAGAGTGTAAGAAAGGGGGGTGTCTGAAGGAGGGTGTCTGAAAGATGTGTCTGAAGGAAGGTGTCTGGAGGGGTGTGTCTGAAGGAGAGTGAACCAAGTGAGTGTGTCTGAATGGGGGTGTCTAAAGGAGAGTGTCTATAGGCGTGTGTCTGAAGGAGGGTGAAACAACGGAGAGTGTCTGAAAGGTGTGTCTGAAGGAGGGTGTCAACTCAAAGACTCTAATGTATTACCAGACATTGGGAGTGATGGAGTCGTTCTGGTAGACCCAGGGGTGGGAGGTGTAGATGGCCTCTCCATTGACCCCCAGCCAGGTCCCCAGGTCCAGCAGTCTCTCCTTGAACACAGCCGAGATCATGCCATCCGGCTCCGGCCCAATGTTGAGGAGGTAGTTGCCCCCACAGCTACAACAGAGTGGCAGTGTCTACAGAGGGGCTTCAGTATTCACCTTTGCATTCATGACATGGAGCACACTTGGTAGAGTATTTTTATACAAATAATTTGTTCCAGATACTAAAAATAGACTCAACCGCAAAAGAAACACAAGTCAAGTTTTTGGTTTGTGAAATGCACAAAATAGCAGCTTGTGAAAAGAAAAGTATACATATGTATGCATTTTCCCCCTTGTCCATCCTTTAAATAAAAATACACCAAGCATTTCACACTTGTCTTCGAAAAAGGACGGAAAACATGATTCGATTAACTGAACTCCTGTGAGGTCTTGCCATGAGGATGCTACAGGCCAGATCAACATCAACTGCAGTAGCGAGGCACTTTGGATGTCATGTGTCTACCATCACCATATTGGTCGCAAGGCATCAACATACATGCAGAGTCCGAGGGTCACTACTCTAGCGCAGGACCGTTACATCCGGGTGACATGACAGCAACGAGCAACACCGACAGCTGCAACCATTCAAGGTCCACATCATGCAATGTCAGTCGACACAGCTTGTCGTCTATGAGCGGCATTAATCAAATGTCGTAGTCCTTACGATGGGCCCATACGTCACCGCCAACAACATCTGCAGTAGGCCCACGTGTTGGCAAAGTCAATAGTGGCAACAAGTTGTCTTCTCAGATGAATCAATGTTTAAATTTTCTCACGCCGACGGCCGACCGGTGGGGAGAAGGAAGCATCATGGTGTCGGGAGGCTTCAGTTATCATTACGAGACCCCTCTACACGTGGTCCGTCAGCGCAGGACTGCTGTCGTGTACAGGGATGATGTTCTTCGTAATCACGTAAGACCTCTCTTCCTGTGTCAACCTCAACTCAAGGTCTTTCGGCAGGAAAACGCTTGTCCCCATACAGCATCGGTCTTTAAGGACCTCAGAGTGAATAACATTCCTGTGATGCCCTGGCCTCCTATACCACCGGACATGGCACCAATTGTACATGACTGGGACATTGCGGGAATGCGGGAATGGAACAAGATTCCTCAAGCCTTCTTCCAAAGACTTGTCGACTCAATAAGACGGCAATGTGCGGCCTGTATCGAAGCTAGCGAGACCACACATGCTATTGATGGACAGAGACCACACACGCTACTGATGGACACGACTGACACTTGTCATTTATCTGTTTGGGGGTACCCTGTTTTCAGGGGGGATTTTTCAATAAACATGGGCAGTTGTCATTAAACAATCAACGCCCATTTGTTATCAAATGTTTTTCCTGTTATCATTTCTTAATATCATCTACATATCTGTTATGGTCTTAACGTTATCCGCATTTGATATACAACTTGCTTTTATTTTGCAGTTGAGTATATATTACAATTTATTTCACAATGATATTTATATTTTGTTCCCTGGACGTCCTGAAAAAATAATATGGCTCATTCTTTGTCAGAGGAGTTAGACATATACAGCATAAAGAGGTAAAACTTGTTGGCAATAAGTAAATAGTATTAAAAAGAATACCAACACGGTGGCTATCAAAAGTAATAGGCATATATGGAGTGATAAAATAACATGTTCAATAATTAACAAGAGGACAAAGTCATCAATGTCTGCACGCAATGGTAAATACTTGTGAAAAATATATGAAACTTGTTGCCACGGAAACTCCAAATATATATTTTTAAAATCCTAACAATCAAAAGGCACTAGTTCACAACTAGACTTATCTATGTATCAACATGATCAAATTTGGTGAAGAAATATTGTGAGGTTTTCAAGGTCTGCTCTGGAAACAGCATTTTGTGGGGGATAAACAAACAAACAAACAATGCACGCGATGCAGATGAGGATAAGTGATGAGGATGAACAAAAGAGAAAAGAGAAGCAACCTACTTAAACATAATTTTCTGACAGACTTAAAAGATATTTTGTCAATGATTTGGATTTGGCACTTATTCTACAGCCAGACCATAAAATAGAATAACATTATAAGATAATATGTGAGAAGGGTTATGTTCAATTGTAAAGGCTCACCTGATCACCTCCACCATGTTGGAGATTATCTGATCTGTGGTCATCAATTCCTTGATTTTCATGTTACGCCGGAACCCCCAGGAAATGGGGTCAATGGACGTCTGACACTCCCACTTGAAGGGTTGGAGCGTGTCTGAACACAAGAAAATATCATGAGGTACACCAGTACACATATTAACACATTTCAACTGTTTCGCCTCTATGGGATTCTTGGTTAGAATTGGTCCTAGAACATGTTACAAGTATACGACAAAACACTTTTCAAACAATACATATTGCAATACTTTTTGTGTGTTCTGGTATATTGGGTAAAAACTATATTACAAGTTCCATTAATGTTTGCATCGTTTAATCTAAAATCTACACAGAAATTGATTCACAATTGATTTTTTCCCTCGAAATTGATCGACAAAATGCCAGAAACATGGAGGTGATTTTTCTCCCACTTTGTTATCTCCCCTGTATCCATGACTACAAATATTTACTTCAGTGTGTTGACAAATGATCTTCGTGTACAATCAGTGTCAAACACTTCAGCTCCAAATATCCCACTGCCTTTATCTGCATACCCCAGCTACATCTAAGGGGAACAACTCACTAAACACTTCCCTCTCAATAATAACATTGTCCAGTATATGACATCATCAAGTTGCAAGCGCAAGCGCAAATCTCCGGAAATGATGTCACAACAGAACAACTTTTTATCGCGAAATAAACCATGCTTAGTTCTTTATTGCTATTTGCAAATTATCGAGTAGCTATCTCATATTTGTTATTACGAGACAACAGAAACAATACAGAAATTTGAAATTGGTTTCAAGTAATTATTTAGAGGACCAGCACCAGTGAGACTATTTTTAATTACCCCTACCAATCCAAAATAATTTTGAGGTTTCATAAAACATCTTGTTGAAAGCAGTGATATACATTTAAACACTGAATGGGAACACTGAAAAGTGAATGGATATACATACAATTGTATGTTTGTTTGTTGTTTAACACTGCACTCGGCAATATTCCAGCTATATGACGGCAGTCTGTAAATAATCTGACATGCATCAACTAAGTCAGCGAGTCTAACCACCCAATCCTGTTAGTCGCCTCTTACTACAAGCTTGGGTTGCTGAAGACCTATTCTCTACCCGGATCTTCATGGGTCAGTGAACACGGTGAAGACAAGTAAATTTCCAGTGAAAGTAGTCCTCTTTGACTAGTAGCATTCAAGGGCTTTATTCTCAATGCTGCACTTTTGCTACAAACAGATATACACATGAGTGAACAGATATACGTACGTGGATTGAACTTATCCTGACAGTTGAAGAAGCCGCCATGGCGACATGTACAGTTGATTCCCCAGGCATCATTGATGACCACATTCTCCTTCACGGGACTGTCACACAGGAAGTAAATAGTAACATATCAAGATCATGATGATCCACGTCAGAATCAGATTTTTCTCTAGCGTTTGTATGTTTGTTATGTAACCCTGCACTCAGCAATATTCCGGCTATATGACTGCGGGTCTGTAAATAATCGAGTCTGGACCAGACAATCCAGTGATTGACATCATGATCATCAATCTTCACAATTGGGATACGTTGACATGCAGGCTGACCACCCTGTTAGTCGCCCCTTACGACAAGCTTGGGTTGCGGAAGACTTGTTCTAATCCGGATCTTCACGGGTTGTATTGTTGTTGAAGTGGAGGCCAAATATCAGAATGCATAATGGGTTATCTCCCTTTTATTGGGCACGAGCAGGTGATCAGAGACTTGTCAGGTGAGAAAGTTCTTCGTCATGACTGGTCTTGCCAAGGTTTAGTGATGCTTGGAGTGAGTTACCAGACAATCGATCTAGGCAATTGGGATACGATGACATGCATCAACCAATAAGCAAGTCTGACCACCCAATCCCATTAGTCGCTTCTTAAGACAAGTATAGTCACCTGTTATGGCAAGCATGGGTTGCTAAAGACCTATTCTCTACCCGGGTCTTCATGGGTCGGTGAAGACAAGTACATATCCAGTGAAAGTTGTCCTCTTTGACTAGTAGCATTAAGGACTTTATTCTCAAAGCTGCAGTTTTGCTACAAATTGAAGCTTTATAAAACAGACAGAAAATGTAAACGCAATAAACATTTTTGTCTCGTTCAGGCAGGATCAGCTTCAAACTCTGAGGATGAGTGAAATGAGTCCTCTGGACAAATCTTTTATATTCTTTGTAAATACCGTTAGAATCAATAATTGAAAAATTGCAAGGAAAAAATGTTTTTGAGTAATCGAGTTGTGATTTATCAGGCATCAAAAAAGTGCAAGCATGTGCTTTCAACATGTTCAAGAATATCTGTACTTTCATTACGTTGGGGTGGTGGGGTAGCCTAGTGGTTAAAGCGTCACGCCGAAGACCGAGGTTCGATTCCCGACATGGGTACAATGTGTGAAGCCCATTTCTGGTGTCCCCTGCTAGGAAATTGCTGGAATATTGCTAAAAGCGGCGTAAAACCATACTCACTCATCATGTGGGTGGTCCAAAATAAAGAATACCACAGCTAACCAGAAACATCTGTCTGCTCAACCATGAATGTGCACACAGGCACCTTGCTATTTTTTTTCTCTGAATTTGATCGGCAAAACGTCGTCACAAGGTTATAAACTGATTGCAGATCTTCTGGGTCAAAATATCAAACGTTATTTGGACCATTTGTTGTTGACAATCCATGCGTTCTGCTGCGAGTGACTGACCTGTCATTGTACATCCAGGCAAAGAACTCCTTAGACTGCCAGTAGGTGTCCGTCGCCTCCCAGTCTCCGTCAGAGTGAATCATGTCGGGCAGGTACGTCTTGACCAGATGGTACAACTCTGGCATCGTCTTCCTCTGAATAATCAGACAATATCAAACACATTAAAAATTATTGTTTTATTTTTAAAAATTAATATACAGCCACAAGTTTCTGTAGCTAACCTGATAAATTAATCAAAACAGCATCAATCATGTCAATTATAATTTCATAATGATAGGTCATTGCAGGGTAAAAATGACATCCTTAGGATGGGACCTTTAACCTTTAAAGTTTGAATTGACCTTCATTCAAGGTTGAGGTCACTGTGCCTACAACTTTACAAACGACCTTCAGTGACTTTGACCTTAGAGATGGTAGATGGATGTCACAGGCCTTTAGGTTGGCATCACCAAGTTTAATCGTTTGATTATTTCTTAAGTTAACTTGCACACCAATTTTATTGACAAATATGACCTTGAAAATGACCTTGACCTACAACAAAAGTGATTTTAACATCCAGAGTTTGACATCATGAGCATTGTTCCACGCAATTGGGATACAATGACATGCATCAACCAAGTCAGCGAGCCTGACCACCCAATCACACTAGTCTCCTCTTACGACAAGTATAGTCTACTTTTATGGCAAGCATGGGTTGCTGAAGATCTATTCTACCATGGATCTTCACGAGTGAGTGAGTGAGAACGGTTTTTCGCTGCTTTTAGCAATATTCCAGCAATATCATGGCGGGGACACCAGAAATGGGCTTCACACATTGTACCCATGTTGGGAATCGAACCTGGGTCTTCGGCGTCACGAGCGAACGCTTTAACCACTAGGCTACCCGACCACCCCTGGATCTTCACGAATCTCTATTTGACACATGAACATGGCTATTGTTGGAACATTCAAACTCATCAGCACTGATAAAAACTTACAGTTACAAAGTTGTTGGTGGTGAAGTTATTGGCCTGGTCTTGGAGCCACAGTGGATTATACCACTCAAACAGGGAATGATAGAGGCCAAGCTTCAGGTCTGTCTTGTTTCGCAGAGCAGTAGTTAGCTCCCCTGGAGACAACGTAAACACATCGTAATACATGGCAACCAACAACCTCATCATCACAGGTTCCAAAAATATTGTTAAACATGTGACGTCGTAGGGAGTGAGTGAGCAAATGCTTAATGCCACAGCCAGCAATATTCCAAGCTATACGTCTATTGTTCACTGTGCTCTGTATATAAACTAATTTGTACCATGCTAACTTCAATATTTGCTATACTCCTGACAAGGTTCACACAGATATCAAACATTTAAATTCAAGGCCTTTTCAAGGCTTTCAACCATCATTTTCAAGGCAATCAAGTGATTCACATCATGAGCTGTATTCTATGCAATTGGGATAAGATGACATGCATCAACCAAGTCAGTGAGCCTGACCAGCCGATCCCGTTAGTCGCCTCTTAAGACAATCATAGGTTGCTGAAGATTAATTCTCAACCGGATCAGGGGGCACGCGTGGCCCAGTCATCTAAGGCGCCGCGATTCGCTGTGCAGAGTTGCGTCCCTTGGGCATGCCAGAAACCTATGATTGTGGGTTCGAATCCCGGTTCGCCCTGATTATGTTTCTAGGTTTGTCAGCATCATACCCATGCTCGTGGGTTTCACCGAAGTGGTAAACGTCTGAGACCTGAATCACTTCGGGCTTTCCTTCCACATTAAGCTGACACGCCGCAATATAACTGGAATACTGTTAAAAGCAGCGTTAAACCAAACTCACTCACTCACTCACTCTCAACCGGATCTTAATTGTTACTTTCTTTGGGTATTAAATCATACAGGTTGGCACCTCTGTTGGCTTTCAGTACATTTTTACATCTTTGGGTCTAGTGTATTACTATGAGGTATTTTTAAAACTATGACTATGTATCAAATAAGTAAATAAAGAATGAGTGAGTGAGTTGGGTTTAACGCCGCTTTTAACAGTATTCCAGTTATATCCTGGCCTGTCAGCTTAATGTGGGAGAAAAGCCCGAAGTGATGCAGGTCCCAGATGTGTCCCACTTCGGTAAAACCCACGAGCACGGTTATGGTGCTGATAAACCTAGAAACATAATCGGGGCGAACTGGGATTATACCCACTAGTCATAGGTTTCTGTCGTGCCCAAGGAATGCAACTCTGCACAGCGAATTGTGGCGCCTTAGACGACTGGGCTACCCGTGCCCCCCATTAAATAAAGATATGTAAAGAAACAGAAAAGGCTACATTGGGTAATCACACATTGATGTTATTATACTACTATTTTATTAATTTGTTTAAGCATATTTATACACACATGATACACAAACAACTCACTGGGCAAATTAAGATTTTGTGTTCATACATTTGTAAACAGAAACCCAGCTGATATGGAGCTATGTTACCATGGTTACAATCATATTCATTGACATGAATAAAGGTCAAAGGGATCAAAGGTCAGCATGGTGAAGGGCACCTACCAACAATATCTCTCCCGGGACCAACATCTCCGGAGTTCCAGTTCCAAGACACATTGGACGGCCACATTGTGAAGCCATCATGGTGCTTGGTTGTAAACACAATGTACCTGGCAAACAACGAACCATATACATGATGTGATACAACAATGGAGGTTAAGTTTGCAAGGAACCGACCATTTGATATTCGGGGTGGGTGCTGCGATTTGTTTGTTTGTTTGTTTATTTGTTGTTTAACCGCGCACTTGGCAATATTCCAGCTATATGGCAGCGGTTTGTAAATAATCGAGTCTGGACCGGACAATCCAGTGATTAACATCATGAGCATCAATCCACGCAATTGGGAAACGATGACATGCATCAACCAAGTCAGGGAGCTGCGACTTGTATTGAGACCAGATATATTTTTTAGCTGAAGCTGCAAAACCAGATATTTTTTTAATTAAAACTATGAGCCAAAATATTTTTCTGCAACAATGTATTTTGGTGGCAGACAATTTCTTTTTCTTCAAACAATATGACACATATATATTATTTTTACGAATTTTGGGGGACAATTTTTATTTGATAAAATCCCAGGCCCCTACAAGAATATCAAATGGTCAGCCCCTAAGATCTGTTTGAGGTGGATTTTGAAACAATGAAATGTATAACTGATGTTCTGCAACATGTTGAACACAGCAGTCAGACAAAACCAGTGGTTGATAGCAGGAGGATCGGTCTACATTGTCCAGCATGGTGACGCACAAGCAGAATGAAGCTGCCATAAAGGTTTCAAGTACTGTCCTTGGGATTCGAATCATGGACCTTCTGATAAGAGGTCAATTGCCTTGTCCACATGACCAAATAGGTTAATGCTCTCAGCAAGCTGACTGTGACATGTAAGGGTGTGGCACTATACAACATGCATCCTCTCACTATATCTAGTTACATATTTTCACTTTCCCTCACTTTCACTTTGTTTTATATGTTGTGTAATGCAAAACACAGAGACAGCCCAGCCATAGCCAGAGGTCTACCTGTATAAATAATCAAATCTGGAAAATCACAAATCAGTGACTGATATAATGAGCAATGATCCACGTTGTCAAGGTACAAAGACAGAGAACCAATCTAGTCACCAAGCCTGGCCTCAGTCTTGATCCATTAAGTTGACTGATTTAGCAGGACAAGTTGAAAATCAGGCCATGCAAGTAGAATTATAAGTTTACCATTACCAATTACTTAGCTCTGATTAATTAAGCGTTGGCTTCCATTGTCTATTGCTAATCACCCTATTAGCGCCAATCACCTGTTGGCTTCCTTCTTAGTTTCTACCCTTTGTTATTTTCCACCTTTTGTTATCTTATTAATTCTATTGTCCTTACATGTACATGTATGTGCTCTCTGCCTCATCGCATTCATTCATCTGATGAAGGAGTAAGCATATACTCCGAAACGTTGTGTTCATCCTAATAAAGAAGTTGACATCCATATATTCTCTTCCTTATGTGAATCACTTCTAAATGCCTTTCAAAGACCTGTTTTTAACTTGACTGTAACGGAGGGGCTCGAAATCATGTGATGTATAAAAGATGGTACCTGATTGATTAGTCTCGCACTGCGAGGCATTATGATTATTGCTATAAAATTAACAAGACATGGTTATTTTACCATCCAAGTGTTAACAGAAATAAATTTTCTCAAAGGTAAGACTTAACTTTAGTGTATTGGGATAGTTATTAGACACCTCTTTGAATGGCACTTAGAAGTGATACACATAAGGAAGAGAATTTATGGATGTCCACTTCTTTATTATGATGAAACACACTGTTTTAGAGTATATGCTTACTCCTTCATCAGGTGAATGAATGCCATGAGGCAGGGGGCATCTATATATACATGTAAGGACAACCAAAGTAATAAGGTAACAAAGGGGGAAACTAACAAGGGAGGCCGACAGATAATTGCTGATGGGTGATTAGTTATTAGACACGTCATGAGAAATACTTCTTAGGTGCTCAAAAACCCATACCACAGGGATATATTAGTAAGCTCTAATGAAAATTCCCTGCTAAATAAGGATACATAATATAATCTGGAGATCTAACATCCTATATATAAGGTAAATAAGCAAACAATAATTTACTTCGCTCCGGAATCTTGGAAAAGTTCCACCCATTCGTCCGCGTTGAAAAATTCTGCCGTAAACTGTGGAGCAAAATCTCCATAGGTAAAATCGTCCCTGTAATTCTGTTGCATAAACTTCACAACGGCCGGATCGCCATTCATCAACTGACTCCAAAACCACTCTGTACTAAAACTTGGCACTGAATAAACGCCCCAGTGGATGAAGATTCCGAACTTTGCTTCATCAAACCATTTAGGCAATGGTCTCGATTCCAGTGATTCCCAAGTCGGTTCATAACGAATGTTTTCGATGAAACCAAGGCAAAGAGCCAAGAGGAACAGCGAGGGGACAAAACCTGTGCGAGACGCCATTTTGTAATCATGTGATCGGCACGTTATCAAGGTCACGTGACCTTGTTTACGTTCCGTTTCCCCGTTTCCGAAAGGTCATGACCTAGGCGGAAATAGACGTGTGCAGCGACCAGGGCCCTGTTCCACAAAGCGATCTTTGACCCACTGATCGTAAGCCTATGATAAAGTATGTGAGTTAAGACCTACTTAGTACTAAGATCGCTTTGTGGAACGGGTTCCTGAACGACCAGAAACGTGCGCCCATAAATGATGGTACAAAACTATCTAAACTGGAGATAATTAAAAATTTAAATTTACAGGTGTCGAACTTCGATTCGATACCTGTAAATTTTGTTTTTTAGCGGCATTGCCTGAAAGTCGGGCCGGGCCAAGACGTGCCAAAGTGTTATTGGCTACTTACTTCATTATCAAACCTACATATTATTGATGCAACATTCACACATGACATTTTTGAACAAGCACCAATCAAAAACGTGCACCATAATTAAGTAATTCGGAGTCAATCACTTGAAAACCAGAAAGTGGAGCTGTGTGTCAGCGTTGCTGATCTAGGTAACATCACCTTACATGTAAAAGAGCAATCGTTAAACATGTTAAACGAAATAAGATTTGAAACGTTTCAAATACTGCCAGCTGGGGTGATACAAATTTCCATCTACCGACATAGCGTTTATATTTATAGGATGGTACTATATCTAAGTAAATACCACCTTATAATGTCCCTGTTCATCGTATTTACAGCAGACGCGTTGGAAAAAGAAGACCTCTTCTCTCTATACTCTCAACAGTCTCACAAGTGTTCGGTCTGACTTGGCCCGGGCTGTCAAAATCAACTTAAACCTCACAGATGTATCATCAAATGGATTCACATCTATAGATTAGTATCATTTCCACTAGACTAACATTTAGTCTCTGAAATCTTATATTACACAAGATCCTTCTTGACTCTAAAAAAAAAAAATCCCTATGCTGATTTAGCTTGAGCTGGCTAGACTTGCTTTTGTATGAATTTCTAGATTATGTTTTTTTTCATAAAATAAATATATTCCACGGTCATGGTGCAGGACTACATTTCCACCTACATATCACTTTACTGTGTCTCAGATCGCTGTATTTAAAGAAAACAAGGGCCTCAAAGTGAAGCCCTTTTCCCTCTAAGTTCTCAACATAGTCTTTATCAAAAGTGTTTGGCTTGTGTTGGGTCCGACTTGGCCGGGCTGTTAAAATCAACTTTAAACACACAGATGTATCTTCAAACGTGTTATAGATTAGTGTTATATCAACCTATATCCCACTTTATGATGTCACAGTGTATCGCACTTAAAGAAAACTGGTCTGTTGAAGTCAAGCACTATAGAAAATCGACCGCCTCCGTGGTCTTGTGGTAGAGCGTCCGCCCGGAGAGCGGAAGGTCCAGGGTTCGATCCCGGGCCGCGTCATACAAAAAGACGTTAAAAGATTTTACTTGTTGTTACCCTGTCTGGCGCTCGGCATTAAGGGGCTAAAACAAGGACTGGACGGCTCGGAGTCAGTATACTGTGTCTGAGTGGGGTATTCATGTTAAACTGCGGCATGGTATCTCAGTGATCTAGCACTATAAATCGGCATCAGTCCGGACTAGAACAGCCACACACACACATACACGTGCATGCACGTCGCTATAAAAGTGCAATAATCTTGGACGCGACGTTAAACCTCTAAAGAAAATCTATGTCTATGTATCATGAAATGTTGAAACTATGTTGAGAAAGTAGAGGGAAAATGGCTTCACTTTGAGCCCCTTGTTTTCTTTAAATACAGCGATCTGTGACATTATAAAGTGGCATATAGATAGATATCACACTAATCTACAGATGTAAACACATTTAAAGATAGACCTGTGTGTTTGAAGTTGATTTTGACAGCCCGGGCCAAGCAGTTTTTACCTGCAAGTCATGGAATTTAATTGTCACGGGTTTCTTAGGGCAGGTTTAAGATACCTCTCGTTTTAAGTTAACGAAGTATATACTATTGCTAGATTTTAAGCTTGTAAATCAGAAACATCAGTGACTAAGCATTTCGACATTTCACAGAGCGCAATTTCCCCGCACAAAATCGGTAAGGCGACACCACTAGAGATCCCCCAAGATCGGGGAGACCCCGCGTCACATCAACAACCCAACATTGCTACATCGTCTTCGACAATCCGAAAATTCGAGTTAGATCGCCATCGATTATGAAGTAATATTTATGAAGATTTGCAATGGCCCGGACCCGCGAAGATCCGGATTAGACCTTATCGTAAGAGGCGACATAACGGGATCGAGTGGTCAGGCTCGCTCACTTGAATGATTAATGTCACTGTATCTCATTTGCGTGGATCAATGCTCATGGTGTCAATCATTGGATTGTCTGGTCCAGACTCGATTATTTACAGACCGCGGTCATGATACTGGGTTATTGCTGAACGCGGCGTTAAACAACAAACAAAAAAACAATGCATCACCTTCGAAACAGGACACTCACTGTAGCATACATTGCAACATACTCATTGTTTACGTCCCATATCTGTACAAGCTGTTCATCACCGTTAACGAGCTGCCGGAATCCGATAAAGACGGTCCCACGTAGGTGTTATTTTACCTCAAAGTAGTCCACTGAACTGGCTGCACCATCTCCCCGAGCCAAGGGAGTTAACTGACTTTTAAAAGTCCAGTTTCCACCCTTGCCGAACTAGGCTGGTATTATGGACGTTGGCTGGACTAATGAGTCGATGCATTGTCCAATCAAAATCGCGCAGGGAAATCGAAATCCGGTTCGTAAACTGTCATGCAGATTTCAGCCGATTTGAGATTTTGCAAAGCATGTGCACCGCCAACTCGTTGTCAACAGATAATTTCCAAAGGTGCTCACGTGATTTGATGCACCTCACGATGTAAAACCGTTTTATCACAATATCGATCTTGATTATAGATCAGATCGTCTTGACCGGGCGCCACCATTTTGTTTGTTGCAAATGCAAGTGACACGAGAGGTGGAATCTGATTGGTCCATAGGAGAGGCACAGAAGGGACATAACTCGTAATAGCCACTGGTGGCGCTACGATCGAGCCCAGTAATTCCAGCCTAGTTCGGCAAGGGTGGAAACTGGACTTTTAAAGTCAGTTAACTCTCTTGCCTCGGGAAGATGCGGCTGCGCTGGCGTCGATTACATCACCGCGTCGATCCACGTTCCCAGCATTCTATTCTTGTCGACTATGTGGATTGAGTGGGAAGGCTCGGTGACCGACGAGGTTGGAATGTGCTCATAATACCAACCACTGGTTTGTCTGGTCCAGACTGCACTGAACAATATTTACATACACGTGGATAAGGAAGCTTGACATTGATGCATCAGCGTGACGTCACACGCTCCAGTTCCTCTGATCATCCGGAGTCGAGTCTGCTTTGTTTCTGTGCCAGTGACGCATACAAGAACAGAATAGCAGGACTATCTAAAGTCCCCTTCACAGTGGGTATTACGCAAACGCCCCCAAAATTAGAACCTCTAGTTTAAAATGTATACATGCACATGGATTATGTGTTTTATGCAAACGTCTTATGTCATGAGTGAGTGAGTGAGGTTTTACGCCGCTTTTAACAATATTATCACGGCGAGGGACACCAGAAATGGGCTTCACACATTGTACCCATGTCGGGAATCGAACCCGGGTCTTCGGCGTGACGAGCGAACGCTTTAATCACTAGGCTACCCGACCGCACCTCTTATGCCATGAAACATCCCTGTATGTTTATCATGCACAGACAATTTTTTTCCGAAAGGATTGAGTGGATATAATCCGATAAGTCATTTTATAAGAATCCGATAGATAAACAAAAATCAGTATGTAATATGCATGTTGAAAGCAGTCTTGTGGTAAACACATTCTGGCTTTTCGTTCTGTCAATGTACAAAGAGGCACGTGCCAGATTTGTCAGATATGTTTTTGTTAAAATATCAGTCTGAAAGATTAAGTTTGTAACGGGTAACTCGGGTATTCGGGTTGGATGGGTCCTCAGTAGGACCCGGGTACCCGCAGGACTACCCGGACCCGTGGTTAGTCACGTGATGTATTGTTTAATAACAAAAACTCACTATAGCTCAGTGGTTACACTACATGTCGCTAATGTTCGCATTTCTTTCTAACGATGCACACATTCCTTTTGACTTGTATATGTTTGAGCAAAGATAAAGCTTCTGTTTACTTCAGTGAACGCATGATCTGATTGTTTGATACATATATGCATCTTATTCTCTCTGTGTATCTAAATAGTTTTGGCCAGGGCTGCGGTAAAACCATTACCAATCAGACATTTTGTACCCAACTCTTGAGGCTTGCAGTTGGTACCCGGGTAGGGTCGGGTAATAGGGGGTCAGGTACCCGGGTAGTAAATTTGGACTCGTCTCAGCCCCAGATTGAGTCGATACCACGCAATATAGGACATGTTTAGAGAGGGTAATCGTCGCAGAAACTTAAGAGCATCCGTTGTCCGCCTCGTTGAAGTTGATCAATGGCGACTTCAGACGTCACGTGGTATATTATATACTGTGTCAAATTAAAAACTTCACATTTTTAAAAGTAATCCCATATATGATATACAACGGACAAATGTATCAGAGAAGGTAATTTCTAATCATTAATGTCCAAAGAAGGATTTTAATTAACGGTGGTAACCATAATTTGTTCCAAGCACCTACGGTATTCAGTAATAACATCAACAGTTTAAATCATAAGTCCCAAGCACGAGAATCTGATGGCACACAAGTTCAGTAGCGTGTATGGCCACCATGTGCGTTGACAACTGACACACAACGCCTCCGCATGGACCTTGCGATGCTTGTGAACACATGATTGGGAATACGACGCCATTGTTGCTGCAAAATGGTGCCAAGATCTTGCAAATTCTGTGGTTGGTTCTGGAGAGTGCGCAGACTTCTGCCAAGAGCATCCCAGACGTGTTCGATGGGATTGAGGTCGGGAGACCTTGACGGCCAGTCCATGACGTTGACTCCCGCATTCTGAGGGAAATTCCTTGTCAAAATTGCTGTGTGGGGTCTGGCATTGTCGTGTTAGAAGATCAAACCGGGTCCATGTGCTGCCATAAAAGGCAGAAGTTCTGGTGCCAGTACCTGGTCGCGG
The DNA here is from genome assembly GCF_022045235.1 of Haliotis cracherodii. Taxonomy (NCBI): domain Eukaryota; kingdom Metazoa; phylum Mollusca; class Gastropoda; order Lepetellida; family Haliotidae; genus Haliotis; species Haliotis cracherodii. The sequence goes on along the minus strand of NW_027266319.1, from coordinate 50,005,154 downwards.
TAAGCAGCAGCGTTGAGGTTGCCACGGATGACAAGAAGCCTGGAACGTGCATTGCCACAGAAAGCACCCAAAACCATGACACTTCCGCCTCGAAATCTGTCAACTTCCTGTACACAACACTGGGCGTAACGTTCATGACGGCGCCTCCACACCCTCGCCCTACCATCAGCAAATCGAAGATTAAATCGGGATTCATCACTGAAGACGACTTGATTCCAATTCCTGAGTCCATCGTCAGTGTCGCTGTGCCCACAATTGACGTTGACGTCTGTGTAATTGAGTAAGAATCGGCCCGCAGTATGGCCGTTGTGCTTGAAGGTGAGCAGTTCTCAGACGGTTTCGAACAGTTTTCGCACTCAGTCTACCCCTAAACAGTTCATTTCTGGTTGATGTAGCCGTCAAAAATCGGTTACGGAGGTGACGTATGACAATCTGACGACCCTCTACATGTGACGTCACACGTGGTCGACCTGGCCGAGGGCGATCAGCGGTGGTACCCGTTTGCTGTAGACGCGTCTTTAAATCATAAACAGTCCGTCGACTACAACCAATCGTCCTTGCGACTTCAGCTACGGACGTTCCCGTCTGCAACATGCCGATGGCACTTTCACGTTGCACATTTGAAAGGCGTGGCATGACAAATGGCCGTAAAGACTTTTGTTTTCTTGTGTTTTTCTTTTTTTGTTAATGACTGGTAACACGTGCGGTATTATGGCCACGTGACCAGTTGCACGTGAAAAAACAATTTTGCCACTATAGTGCTGTGCACATGATTTTGATCGATTCACCTGCACAGAAACGGGTGTTATCTGAAGACAATACGTGGCCATTACTGTTTAAATACACAATAAGGGCCCACAATGATAACTGGTCAAAATGTTAAAATTTTAGGACTGTGAAGTTTTTAATTTGGTTCAGTTTATATATTGTATGCACGTGGTAACTCAAGGAGGAGGACGAGCTTGGAGCACCATGATGGCAGGTCCCAATAGAACAGAAGTTAATGTTTAATTCCGAGCAACATAAGAGCACCACATTATCGGACATGTTCAAGAAACACAATCCACGAAGGACATGATCAGGAAGCATTAAAGGACATGATTAGGGAACATCACAGGGCGTGATTAGGGAACATCATAGGGCGAGATCAGGGAACATCATAGGGCATGATCAGGGAACATCATAGGGCGTGATCAGGGAACATCATAGGGCGTGATCAGGGAACATTAAAGGACATGATTAGGGAACATCATAGGGCGCGATCAGGGAACATGATTAGTACATGATTAGGGAACATCACAGGGCGTGATCAGGGAACATCATAGGGCGTGATCAGGGAACATCATAGGGCGTGATCAGGGAACATCATAGGGCGCGATCAGGGAACATCATAGGGCATGATCAGGGAACATCATAGGGCTCAATCAGGGAACATCATAGGGCTCAATCAGGGAACATCATAGGGCATGATCAGGGAACATCATAGGGCTCAATCAGGGAACATCATAGAGCATGATCAGGGAACATCATAGGGCATGATCAGGAAACATCATATGGCATGATCAGGGAACATCATAGGGCGCGATCAGGGAACATCATAGGGCGCGATCAGGGAACATCATATGGCATGATCAGGGAACATCATAGGGCGCGATCAGGGAACATCATAGGGCGCGATCAGGGAACATCATAGGGCGCGATCAGGGAACATCATAGGGCGCGATCAGGGAACATCATAGGGCGCGATCAGGGAACTTTAAAGGAGATGATTAGGGAACATTAAAGGTCAAGATCGGGAGCATCACAGGGCGTGATCAGGGAACATCATAGGACAAGATCAGGGATCATCATAGGGCATGATCAGGGAACATCATAGGGCGCGATCAGAGAACATCATAGGTCGTGATCAGGGAACATCATATGGCATGATCAAGGAACATCACAGGGCGTGATCAGGGAACATCATGGGGAGCGGGGACATTAATTTGAGCTGGGACATATTGCGTCCCGGAATTTCCCCCGGTTCCAAACATTAAAATTTGACAAGGAAACATCTTTGCAGATCACGAAACACCAACGAACACCACGAAACATCGTGGAAATAGTGAATGTAAAGAAAGATGATGAAACATCATGAGACTTCTCGTCACATCATAGGACATGATTAACACCTTTTATATTCATTGAAACGCCATGAAACGTCACGAAAATCCTCGACACATTCAAACAAATTGACGAAACGTCATGAAAAGTTATGAAACCTAAAATTTCATGGAACATCACAGAACATCCTACAAAACCACGAAAACACCAAATGAACGTCACAACGTTAAATACCATTTATTTCATTTCACTGAGCTATTATTAAGTGATATGTAACACTGGTCAGTGAAATGACATAACATTGTCCGACTGTATGACGGCGGTCTGTTAATGACCGAGTCTGGACCACACAATCCAGTGATTGACATCATGAGCATCGATCTACGCAATTGGGATACGATGGCATGCATCAACCAAGTCAGCGAGCCTGACCACCCGATCCCGTTAGTCGCCTCCTACGACAAGCATAGTCGCCTAACAATACTTTTCGAGCTGTTTCAGAGGTTCCTCAAAATGTTTTTTTCTTTTTTCTTTTTCAGTAGATGTAAATCTCTGGGTGCTCCGGGGGAGCCAGCACATGGTACCGACAGGCCACGGATCATGATCTCTTTGTTAAAGAGTATCTGTTCCGGTGGTGAAAAATGTCAATACTCCCATGTTTTTACAAGGAAAATGTTTCCATGGCCTGGGATTTTGTTCCCCCTCATTTCTCTAGGTGTTTTCGGTCCGGTATAAATTCCCAAGTGAAAGTGTTCCCTAACTGAGTTAGTATGGATTTACGACGGTTATTGCAATACTCCAGCAATATCACGACAGGGACCTCATATATAAATTTCATCATGTCGACCTTAAATATACAAGTTTATTTCTTCGTATCACTGAAAATGTGTTCCACATGCTTGAGCTCAATTTCTCTGTGATGTTCACTGGACGAGATACATTTTCACTGGTAATATTAAAATGGTGATAATTCATCCTTTATTCAACTTTACTATGGCGTCATGTTTCTGGAGGTAACTACCGCAATGTCAGTTCTCCCGTTGTCGTGACTGCCTTGTGGGGGCTGAATGGTCGTTGAAAGAGCAGCTTGACGTACAGAAACACATTTGTTGAGGCCAAGGATTTCGATGAATGCTTTGTGGAACTTCCTGTTCGTGACGTAATACACGAGCCAGTTGATGGACGGGTGAAGGTGAGCGAACACCACGATAAACACGTGCAGCTCGTGCTGGAAGGTGTCACGTGAGTCCAAGACGATCAGTAAGGCGTACGGTATCCAGCACACGGAAAACACGATGTAAATGATAAACAGTGTCTTTGCTAGTTTGAAGCTTGGAGTTCGATCAGTTGACTTATCATTTGATCCGGGGTGGGTTGCACGTGCATTATGTACCCGTGAACGAACAGCTCGCACGTGTTGGTACATGCGCCCATAGGATATCCCTGTGACGCCGATCGGAATCCACACCATGACGACGGAGAATACGACGGTGTATGGATACGTCGCCATGCGCTCCCAAATACACTCAAGGCTCTTGTGGTCGAAGGAATGCCCGCCTATGTCGGCGAGGTTGAGGAGAACGAGGCACATGCCGACACAATAAAATAGCACGCAGTAGATGACGCAGTTGCGGGTGCTGAAGATGGATTTGTAGTGACTGTGGTGGACGATGAAGACGTATCTGTTGCAGCTCATGGCGGCGATGGTCATGAGAGACGCCACGCACGACATCGTGCACAACGAGCCTATGACACGACACAGTCCTGGGATGCGGTCGAAGAAATCGGAGCCCTCAAGTTTAGCTGAAATACAAAAAGGAGAAAAAAACCAAAAGATTTATAGACTACAAACACGATCCATGATTTAGGGTAGAATGAGCCTAGAAGAACTGTTGCGATGGAACAGCTTAGTGGTTAAGGCGCTTCCTCGTCACGTCGAAGGCCCGGGTTCGATTCCCCTCATGGATACAATGTGTGAAACCCATTTCTGCTGTCCCCCGCAGTGACATTGCTGGAAGATTGCTAAAAGCGGCGTAAAGTCAAACTCAGGTACTCCTGGAGCAGCTTGATATTTGACGGTGTTGTTTATCGAAATCGCGATTGCCAGTGCAGCGGTGAAGACTGCTATCAACCACTGGTTCGCCATCCTCTGTTTTCCAGTGTAATATATATCCATTCTATCAAGATAAATACCCTGGACCTGGTCATAGTGAGTGGGTGAGTGAGTATGGTTTTACGCCGCTTTTAGCAATATTCCAGCAATATCACGGCGGAGGACACCAGAAATGGGCTTCACACATTGTACCCATGTCGGGAATCGAACCCGTGTCTTTGGCGTGACGAGCGAACGCTTTAACCACTAGGCTACCCGACCGCCCCGACCTGGTCATAGCATCATCATGATGCTAGAAATAACCACCCAATCAGAATATTCTCCTGAGCGAGAGATATTCTGTGCTGATTGAGCGATTGAGGTGCTGACGTCACTTCCGAAACGAACCTAGACAATGGGTGCGGGTTTTTATCACAATAGTGAGTGAGTTGTGTTTAACGCCGCTTTTAACAGTGTCCAGGCGCGTCAGCTTCATGTGGGAGGAAAGCCCGAAGTGATGCAGGCCTCAGACGTTTACCACTTCGGTGAAACCCACGAGCACAGGTATGGTGCTAACAAACATAGAAACAGGGCGGATCCGGGCGAACCAGGATTCGAACCCACAATCATAGGTTTCTAGCGTGCCCAAGGGACGCACCTCTGCACAGCGAATTGCGGCGCCTCAGACGACTGGACGATATACAATACACTGGATATCGTGGATGTTGGCTTGCCTGGTCCAGACTTTATGGTGGTTGGTTGGACTAAATAAGTAACGTATGGTCTGGATTTGTACCATGACCGATAGCATGTAATCGTAACACATGATCGATGCTCATGATGTCAATCACTGGATTATTTTCAGACCGCCGTAATATAGGTGGAATAATGCTGAGCGCGGCGTTTAACAACAAACAAAACGGTGTACACCGTTGTTCATGCTTTCGCCCAATAGTTTGAGTGATCCGCACTCGATTATTTACAGGTCACGTGATTCAGCTGGAATACTGATGCCACCTGTCCAAATTACCATTTTTTTCTGTGATGATAGGAAAACAGAAAGATAAATAATGGTTGTTTGGAATTTTTAGCCAAACTTTTTTTTTGTAATCAGCATAGCCACAATTCGCTTTGCAGAGTTGCGTCTCTTGGGCACGTCGGAAACCTATGATCGTGGGTTCAAATCCTGGTTCGCCCCATCTTCCCGAGGCAAGGGAGTTAACTGACTATAATAGTCCAGTTTCTACCCTTGGCGAACTGGGCTGGAATTATGGAATTTTATTTTGGCTTGACTAACGAGTCTACGCATAGTACAATCAAAATCGAGTAACGAAATAGATATCCGGTTCGTAAACTGCCGTGCAGATGTCGTCCGATTGCGGGATTTGCAAAACATGTGTACCGACAACTTACCGTCAACCGATATTTTCCTAATCATTTTATGTTTTTAATCAATGTGCTCACGTGATTTGTTGCACTTCGCGAAGTAAGACCCGTTTTATTACAAAATAGATCTTGATTATTGATCAGATCGTCTTCACTTGGCGACGCCATTTTGTTTGAAGCAAGTGTAAGTGATATGAGAGGTGGAATCTGATTGGTCACAAGTGGGGGGCATAGAAGGATCATGACTCGTAATAGCCACAGGTGGCGCTTCGATCGAGCCCAGAAATTCCAGCGCAGTTTGGCAAGGGTGGAAACTGGAAGTTTACAGTCAGTTAACTCCCTTACCTCGGGGAAGATGGGTTTGCCCCGATTGTGTTTCTGGGAATGTCAGCGCCATAGCCGTTCTTGTGGGTTTCAAAAAGCGGTAAACGTCTGAAGACTGACATGACAGATTAACTCAGCAATATTCCAGCTATATGACGGCGGTCTGTAAATAGTCGAGTCTGGAACAGACAGTCAAGTGATTAATATCATGAGCATCGATCCGCGCAATTGGAATATGATGACATGTATCAACCAAGTCAGCGAGCCTGACCACCCGATCCCGTAAGTCGCCTCTTACGACAAGCATAGGTTGCTATTCTACCCCGGATCTTCACGGATCGCCTCACCTATGATGCTCATTGGGTTCGCTAGCGCCGTCACATACAGGTCGGAGCAGGCCAGGTTGACTATGAAGATGGACTCCACGTTGTGGAGAGACTTCCTCGTTGCCACGGACGCCAGAATCAAACCATTCCCCAAGGTTCCTGCAAGAGTGGCAAGTCCTAGTATAAACAGAATCGGAATCGCAATTTCTGGTTGGATGGTCAAGAATTCGTGACGTCCAAATGTCAGCCGAGTGACGTTGTCCTTAGTGTCCATTCTGTCTCCGGCCGTCCACTTGAATTCGGTCAGGCTGACCAATTGGCCTCACATGGATGTTCTCAGAGGTTGGTAGAATGAGTGGTCAGACAGTGGTCTTCTCACGAGGATAAATGGACCTGCAATGATATCCGAACCTTAAGGTTATGATATGCAAATATGGTTTGATAAATGCCCATAAAGATTATATGAAAGGTTGAATAAACTCTTACTTACTTTCCTTGTGTCGAATACCCTTTGAAAAAAATCAAACCGACAGCAGCTGATCACTGAGTAACAGCAACCATAACATAATCACTGATTGATCTGTTTATAATAGGAACAGCCCGTGAAGATCCGGGTTAGAATTGGTCTGCAGCAACCCATACTTGCTTAAAGGCGACTATGCTAGACGTAAGAGGCGACTAACGGGACCGGGTGGTGAGGTTCGCTGACTTGGTTGATGTTTGTCATCGTATCCCCATTGCCTGGATCGATGCTCGTGATGTAAATTACTGGATTGTCTGGTCGAGGCTTGATTATTTACAGAACGCCATCATATAGGTGGAATATTGTTGAGTGTGGCGTGAAACAACAAACGAAGAGACAAACTATAATAGGTACATGTGCATTATATTTTGTTCGACATAAACGCCAACCAATAGGCCTGTGGCAGGTTGATCTTGTGTCGGCCCATAGTTTCATATTTGTATGGGTGTTTATGGCCTGCAGTAAATTCACGTATGAATTTAGTTGTCACAATAAGCTGAAGTTTTTTTTAATGAGGTCCTGCAGCTTCTGAAGTCTGTGGGTCTTGATGGCAGTCTGGCATCTTTTTGCATTTCAAATATTCATATCCCCAAACATTACTGGTAGTCCTCAATTAAATCTACATTAAAGTGTTTATCTGTACATGTTGTGTTTGTTTGTTGTTTAACGCCGCACTCAGCAATATTCCAGCTATATGACGGCGGTCTGTAAATAATCGAGTCTGGTACACACAATCCAGTGATTGACATCATGAGCATCGATCTACGCAATTGGGATATGCATCAACCAAGTCAGCGAGCCTGACCACCCGATCCCTACGACAAGTCGCCTAATAGTCGCCTAATAATACTTTTCGGGCTGTTTCAGAGGTTCCCGTTAGTTGCCTCTTACGACAAGCATAGTCGCCCTTTACGGCAAGCATAGGTTGCTGAAGGCCTATTCTACCGCGGATCTTCACGGGTACATATGTACATGTATGTCATTTGAAACATGTATGACGCAGACGGATGTGCGGAAATGTTTTTAAGATAGAAAAACATCATCTGGATCAAAGATTTGCTCGTGTTCAATTATCAGAAACTTCTCCATGTGGAAATACTAGATACATTACATAAATGAAACGACTGGTCACTGTGACTTGGCCAGTAGGCCATTACCTTCGTAATGTTTTGTATCACGAAAGTAATTGCTCATTAGATGCCTCCCGACCAAGAATACATTACCAAATAATTTAGTTACAAAGTTTTTATAAGTACATCAGGAACTAGTAAATGAGTTTAATCAACACGGAGACACCACCATACAAATATGCAGGTGGGCTGGATAGAAAGGGTCATACATGTACTCCCGTAAACAAGACTATTTGCTGGTTCAAAGAGAAAACGGTGGAAAGGCACTTTGGTGTCGAATAGACTCCATTGAACAAAAATTGCGTCCAAAGACTTCATCACATTTTATATGGTGATGTCTCCTTTCGCCAGGTTCTTTTCTAAACTTTATGTTGATGCGCCATCACTTCATCCCAGGCAATAGATATTGCAATGAAGCTCCGTCGTTTCACATGTTCAACCGATAGTCGGCGTGTTATTATACAGAAGTTGTTGATCTGTGCTCAAGTCGGGAACACAGCGTTAAATACAACCACAAAGAGAGACGCATGTATTACATCCGTGGAAGCATTAGAACACATTCAGTAAACACAGCAAACATAAGAACATATTCAGTAAACACGGCAAACATTACAACACCTTCAGAACACACAGTAAACATTACAACACCCTCAGTAAACAGCAAACATTACAACACCCTCAGTAAACAGAAAAAACATTACAACACCTTCAGTAAACAACAAACATTACAACATCGTCAGTAAACAGCAAACATTAGAACACTCCCAGTAAACACAGCAAACATTAGAACACATTCAGTAAACACGACAAACATTACAACACCTTCAGTAAACACAGCAAGTATTATAACAACTTCAGTAAACACAGCAAACATTACAACACCCTCAGTAAACAGCAAACATTACAACAACTTCAGTAAACAGCAAACATTAGAACACCCTCAGTAATCAGGAAACATTACAACACCTTCAGTAAACACAGAATACATTGCAACACCTTCAGTAAACAGCAAATATTACAACACCCTCAGTAAACACAGCAAACATTACAACACCCTCAGTAAACACCAAACATTACAACACCCTCAGTAAACAGCAAACATTACAACACCCTCAGTAAACAGCAAACATTACAACACCCTCAGTAAACAGAAAAACATTACAACACCTTCAGCAAACAGCAAACATTACAACACCCTCAGTAAACAGCAAACATTACAACACCTTCAGTAAACAGCAAACATTACAACACCTTCAGTAGACAGCAAATATTAGAACACTTCCAGTAAACACAACAAACATTAGAACACATTCAGTAAACATTTATTTTAAAACACCTTCGGTGAACACGGAAATGATTTGAAGACCTTGAATGATCACAGCAAACATAAGAACACCTTCAGCGAACACGGAAGTTATAAGAATATCTTCCGTACACTAGGAAAGCAGTAGAAACTTCTAACTGTCCAACTAAGTGAACGACCTTGGTACGACCAACACAATAACCTTCCTGGTGGGTTTGACCAAAGTGGTAAACATCTGAGACCTGCATCACTTCGGGCTTTCCTCCCACATTAAGCTGACACGCAGCGATATAACTGCAATACTGTTAAAAGCAGCGTTAAAACACATCTCACTCACTCCTTCGAATACAACTCCGTCGAGTACTGAGAGCAAATCAACGCATACACTGTTGTGCCAAGACGTACCCGTCACCCCTGCAAATATAATGGACCGTGCCACTCATTCAAAATCAGTTCAGTCACAACGCACGACAATGTGTATGCCGAGTCCGTGTTTACCAGTGAGTGCAAGTGTTTTGATACGTCTAGAACCACGTTTGGATTTTTTTGTTCAGGAAACGCCATCCCCCACTTGATGGAGATCATCCTTTTTAATATCAAGATAGGGTTTCACATTATATTTTTGTAGATGATCGATGATGTTGTTGATGTTGCTGAAGTTGTTGATGGCGCTCTTAATGAGTTCCTAGCGACTCTTGCAAAGTACCACTGCAAAAGGTCCTGAATTGACGTAACAAACATATTTAACAGATGCATCGTTTATGACAAGCTTTTTGTGGATTAATGGTTTCGTCGATAGGTTTCATTGTCCTGATACTAATGTCAAGCAGTAATAATGTGTCGCCCACAGCTGGAGACAATCAATATTGACCGGTATGAAATACCATTTAGCGTACGTGCCTCCGGTTGTTTTGCTCTATCCAAAAGTTGTTTATTTGATGATTTAGCAACACATTGTTCTCACTTTTAAAAAAGTAGGGGGTCATAAAATATAAATGTCACTACATAGTATTAGAACGAAAATGCGTATTGACGACACATATCCTGTGCAAGAACGTTTAAGTCTGTAACACGAAACAACAAAGCAGTAGAGTCACACACATGCGTAGGCCGTCATTAACGATTTTGACACTTTCAAGGAATGTCGATTAATTGATCGTTTATTCTGTTACTCTTATTGATTCTGCTCGTCACACAGTTGTGATTTTTTTATTTCATTTATGTTCTGGGTATGAACTAGGGATGCGGCGTCTGCAACACGCGATGCCTCTGCGGGCGATTTGCATGCTTGAAACTGGCTGACGTCAGCGTGCAGTGGCCAATACGTTTAATGTTTCACTCTCCGTCGGTGTGATTACCTATGGAACAGGTACCAAGAAACTCAAAATGTTGACGATCGATCCCATTCAGTGCGTCCCAGGTCAACAAGAGTATCGACTGATCCGAAACCAGGCTCAACGAAATCGAGCACAAATGGCGAATCAAATTGCTGCAAATTTTCATCAGGCAACTGGAGTGCGAGGTACGGGGAACACGATTCAGAAGCAGCTCATCTCCATGTTCCGTGTCCACGTGTTGTGTCGCCCGTTGTTGCCAACACAACAATGGTGTACACAACGTCGAAACTAGGGTTATCTTTGCTTTTCACGTGCGCCAGAAACCTATGATTGTGGGGTCGAGTCCCATTTCGCCCCGATTATGTTTCTAGGTTTGTCAGCACCACACCAGTGCTCGTGGGTTTCACCGAAGTGGTAAACGTCTGAGACCTGCATCACTTCGGGCTTTCCTCCCATATTAAGCTGACACGCCGTGATATAACTGGAATACTGTTAAAAGCGGCGTTAAACCCAACTCACTCACCTTAGTGTTTCAGATGAGTCCCGATTCACTTTGTACTTCCTTGATAGGCCTGGTCGTGTCTGGGGAAGTCGAAATGAACGTCAGGTCAAACTGAAACCTCATGGCAGATTTGGTGTTGGATCGGATATGGTGTGCGGCGGCATCAATATGACTGAGCGAACCCCACTCCGGTGTGAGTTGGGTTTAACGCCGCTTTTAACAGTATTCCAATTATATCACGGCGTGTGAGCTTAATGTGTGAGGAAAGCCCGAAGTGATGCAGTTCTCAGACGTTTACCACTTCGGTGAAACCCACGAGCATGGGTATGGTGTTAACAAACCTAGAAACATAATCTGAGCAAACCGGGATTCGAACCCACAATCATATGTTTCTGGCGTGCCTAAGGGACGCAACTCTGCACAGCGAATCGCGGCGCGTTAGACGACTGCGCCAACCGTGCCCCTTGTGCAAGGATGGGTCACTGTACAGTACTATTGGTTAAAAAAAAACACAAAAAACAGCATACTGACACCCTTTGTTGTTCGGTTTGCAAGGAGTGTAGGTCAACGTTTTGTCTTTCAGGACGACATTGCCCGTGCACACCGTGTATGAGTCGTCGGTGCTCACCGCTATGAGCACAAGATTCATAGAATGCCATATTCCAGCCATGAGACAAGACCTTTCACACATTTATCGACAGGCAAACTGATCTTGACTGGCAAGCGACATGTTGACGAAATTTTGCGTCCTGTCGTTGTTCCCTTAGCTAGAATTATTGGCAGAAATTAATTTTGAACTGCAAGATGACAATGCCAGACCACAGCACAGGTCGTCATCGAATATCTCCGGGGAGAAGACATACGAACATTGGACTGGCCCGTTAATTCCCCTGACATGATCCCCAATAGAGTATCTGTGGGATGTTCTGTAGAGGGGAATGTCCCAGTAACTCTCAATTCCTTACAAATAATGGAGCAGAGGCCCATTATTTTTAAGGAATGGGAAGTTACGAGAATATTCCCCTACTTAAAAGTCATCCCTACTTTTACACTTTGACAAAATATTCTGTAGTTGAAAATATTTGAAAAATTCAAATGCTGATTCAGGATAATGTACAGTTGACAAGCAGCTCTCCATTCCTGAAAAATAAAGCGTTCAAACAATAGAATGACGTCACAGATGTGTTTTAACGGGCGGGAGTGAACGCCAGACACCGAGCACCCCACAACGTGGCCCAGCTTTGGATTGCTCTTCAGACGGAATGGTGGGCAATACCAAGGACAACCACACGCAAGTTACATTCCATAACTTTTGAGGAACAATCGAGCATGCCTTTCTACCAAGACGTCAAAGAGCGCAATACGACTTTTGCGCAGAAGTTATTTGATCAAGGTTACAACATTCAAGGCGTCAGTAAAGCTTTCAAAAGGTTCTATGGTCGACATGTGGAAGATGACGCATCAGTGACAAAAATATGTCCGTTGCAATTCCCTATTTTGACTTGTACCATATGTTCCCGTGCTTTTTCAAGTGAACAATTGACTTGCCTTTGCTTGTATTTATGACGGGTTGCCATTGGGCACGATACGCTCACCTTTTCGCGAACACCTAGTATCATCACTATTTGAAAGGGATTCATAAATACATGCTCGGAATCATACAATCGACAATAGATATTTGAATATGGAAAGTGTTTTGTCGCTTTTATTCAGACTCGGTGATTTGTTGGTTGCGTGCCATAGTCCCTGCCTGTGGCATTGTGTACAGACCACCGTTACATACATGGACGGTTTCTGAATGCAATAGTAACGATAAAAAACAAACATAAACTACACAAACAAAACACTTTCATTTCTAAATCATCGGAACTGTTGGCCTTTGTGTGTTGCCCTTGTACACCGTCGGCGTCGTCAGTCTTTACAGACTCGCTGACCTGGTTGATGCATGTTATCGTATACCAATTACGTGGATCGATGCTCATGATGTCAATCACTGGATTGTCAGGTCCAGACTCGATTATTTATCCATCCGACGTCATATAGCTGGAATATTGCTGAGTGTGGCGTTAAACAGCAAACAAACACAACGTGAAGCAGCAGGTCCAACCAGGTCAGTCAACCTATAGAATCACGTCAGGCAACCAATCCAACAACAGGAGTCCAACCACTAGAGTCAAACTATAGGATCACGTGAGTCAACCCATCCAACCACGAGGGTCAACTCATCCAACCACCGCCGTGGGTCTACCCATCTAACCACGTGAGTCAACCCATATCCAATCACATGTGTCAACCAATTCAGCCACGTGAGTCAACCCATACAACGACGTGAGTCAACCCATCCCTTCATACAAGGCAATACTGTTATATTTGAATCCCTTGTTCAACTCGGACGAAGGCGAACGAGATATGCGGGACGCGCGATAAATCGCTTCCGGGTGTTTGCTTTGCCGACATGCGGGCACAACCTCGTTTTGGACTTTGACCTCGGGGTCATGCAGAAATATCAAGCGGGGTCTCTTCAAACGGTTCAAAACGTTCTCCAGACTTTAGCGTCGTGTACATCATTAACTGCGTGTATGGACGCCACTGTAACTAAACTAGATCAAAAACATAAATTTTATGATACATTCTTCGAAACTGCCTGGAAAAGTTTGCTCAAATTCCGTAAGAAGTTTATTCAGTAACAAAGACCACAAAGCCAAGAGTACAATATATAAGATAAAACTTTTGCACATGGACAGATGGGACAAATGTTTTACTGCCCCAATACAGTATTTATAATACATTTCTTTTTAAATATATAGCAATATTTTCAATTAACAATACAGTTTTTGCAATTGTTGCTAATGGTTGATTGAATTTTGCTCGTGATGGATAGATGAAATAGTAGCTTAGGATGTAGAGATTTCTATTTTCCATATAAATTGGACAAACTCAAATGAAATGGTATTCGTCTTCAATGATAATTTTATTATATTATGATTACATTTATTACATTTAAGTAAAACAGTATTGGCTTTGTCATTGTATCGAAACTGTTAAATACCCAACTTATGGCTCAGACATGGGAATTTACATAGTATGTGTATAAGATCTTTATTCTGGACTTTACTCTATCGTATATTTCTCTGGTTCGAGGACAGACTTATATGTCGAATAACGATTTAGAAATGATGAAGCACTAATTTCGGCATGCCAATTCTGAATCTATGTGTCTTTACATCTTTGCTTAATACATTGTATAAACTTAGATATATTGCCTCAATCCTCTGCGATTCATACACATGTAAATCCAGTTTCTAATAGCAGTAAACGAACATGCGCGACCCAGTTGTGGCTGCCGTTTCCATCCTGTGATTCAATGTATCACAACATGATTTGGGGGCTTGATAAATATTCATATACAACAGCCTGCAGAAATAGACCCGTGAACACCCGGGGTAGGATAGGTCTTCAGCAACCCAGCTTGTCGTAAAAGGTGACTATGCTTTTCGTAAAAAGGCGACGGGATCGGGTGGTCAGGCTCGCTGACTTGGTTGATGCATGTCATCGATCCCAATTGCGTGGATCATGATGTAAATTACTGGATTGTCTGGTCCAGACTCGATTATATACGGACTGCCGTCATATAGCTGGAATATTGCTGAGTGCGGCGTAAAACAACAAACCAAACCAAACCAAAACCAGCCTGCACAATTACTTTATACAATGGCTAAAATAATTAACAAAAAAGCAACTTCGTATGATTGTTTCATGAAACGAGGTGTCCTAAAATTAAAGTGGGGGCTAGAAAAGGATATACGCCATCAGTTTTTTTTAACAAGCACACATTTACAGATGATATATGTCGGATCGCGCCTCTATGTTTGCCGGAGTAGCAGATTTCTTGAATTCCTTCATGCATCGACGCAAAAGTAAACACGTGTATGAAGATACATGGGACTATCGATGTATAATGTACGAGGTTAAACAGCTTGAGACCGTTTAGTGGGAACAGGATCGATAGTGACGTGACGTCACATCAAACACCAGAACTTCATGATGTTCGTACAGGCTAGCCAATCAGATGGGTAACCACAAAGTGCCAAACTATTAACATGGCTCTATCGTCGCGATTGATTTTAGAACAAATTCTGAACGTAAGATGAAATCAATTTCAAGCCGACAGTAATGTTCCAAGGCCTATCGACCTATGAGCAATAAAGCGTTCATTTCTTCTAGTCTAGACCTCAGACCAACGCCCTAAGAACAGATCTTCAGCAACCCATGCTTTCCAAAAAAAGGCGACTATGCTTGTTCTAAGAGGCAACGATCGGGATCGGGTGGTCAGGCTTGCTGATTTGGCTGATGCATGTATCGTATCCCAATGGAATAGATCGATGATCATGATATCAAACACAGGATTGTCTGGTCCAGATACGATTATTTCCAGACCGTCGTCATATAGTTGGAATATTGCTGTGTCCGTGGTTAAACAATAAACAAACAAACAAACAAACAAATACATAAACTAGAACTGAAACAACTTTGACCCAGCAATCGTACCGCCACGACCACTATTACTGAATGATAGCTACAATCATTGAGAGGAAGAGGGATAACAAAATAATTGTTCCAGAAAAAATGAGGGGAAAAATGTCTTAGGTGCCCTGAAACAAATGTGTTGTGTCAATAAAAATAATTCACCTCCTCCTTACAAAGCCAACACGTCTTGTAGGCGTGACCGTCTATATATGATTTCTCTGGCAAACGGCTCAGCGTGCCCTCCGCATAACAGTACCATTTCCAATGAAGAAATCACTGAGTATACTTCGCCAAATGCATTATACCACTAAACCATGCAAATTACTGTCATGTTAACAGAATTACGTAGACTTCAGCTTGTAAACTGCCGGGCAAAAGAAAGTATACGCCTACGTCCGTGGCTACATGTGAAACAAACTAAAAATGGTTGTTCGATGGTGATGTATTTTATACGGGTATCATAGTTGTGTTTTGGACCTTAAGTTTGCAGTGCTTCAACGTCTGTTTTTGCCTAGTGAAATCCAATTTTCAAGTGTTTACTTTCTTTTGCCCAGCAGTTTACATAAATCGTGTGTTTTATTTCATTTAAAAATACCACAAGTTACTTAAAAATAAATGTATTTTCCCCTTCATATATTATTAACCCCGTTATAACGTCACACGATGGCGAAGTTATAGTCTGGCACATATTTGAAAGTATGCTATCAGTTGATATTTATTTATTTATTTATTTGTTGATTAATGCCACACTCAGCAATATTCCAGCTATATGACGAGGGTCTGTAAATAATCGACTCTTGACCAGACAATCCAGTGATTCACATCATGAGCATCAATCCACGCAATTGGGATACGATGACATGCATCAACCAAGTCAGCGAGCCAGATCCAGATCCCGTTAGTCGGCTTTTACGACAAGCATGGGTTGCTGAAGACCTATTCTACCTCGGATCTTCACGGGTCCTATCAGTTAATAAAATCCGATATTCTTAATATACACTCTTCAAAAAGAGAAAACGCACTGGTAGTATGTAGTTTATTGAACCTAACTACACAAAACATCCGGTACATAAATTGGATATATGTTATTTGAAAATGTTGGTGGCCTGATATTCGACAAACGGTGCGTCAAAACGCAGCCATTGTCGATTTGCAATGTCTTAAACGGCATTGTTGTCACATTTGTTCAAAAATTACATGGAGGAAAACAGTAAAGCAAAATGCACGTGCAAGTTGTGGCATTCGTAAGGCGTGGTAGTGGCTATAAGAAGGCAAGCACCAGCCAATAATTTCTCATTCAATTGTCAACATTTTTCAAGTTCGAAAATGCCGAGACTCACCGCGGCCTATCGGAACATCGTCATAGGAGTGAGTGAGTGAGTCTGCTTTAACGCCGCTTTTAACAGTATTACAGTCAGCTTAATGTGGGAGGAAAGCCCGAAGTGATGCAGGTCTCAGACGTTTACCACTTCGGTGAAACCCACGAGCACGGGTATGGTGCTGACAAACCTAGAAACATAATTGGGGCGAACCGGGATTCGAACCAACAATCATAAGTTTCAGGCGTGCCTAAGGGACGCAACTCTGCACGCAAATCGCGGCGCGTTAGACGACTGGGCCACCCGTGCCCCCTCGCCATCAACATCCACCACCACTGCCCCCTTTGCCGCATTCAGAACCGATACACACAGTTCAATTCCACTGCAGACCGTCCGAGAAACGGCCGACCAAGAGTTATCACCCCTGCACAGGATCGCTACATTCGACTGTTCCACCTACGTCATCGCAATGCCACAGCTACGGAGACTGCAGGACGCATCCCTGGTTTGAGGAGGATATCGGACCAGACTGTCAGGAACCATCTTCGCGAGGCTGGAATCGGTCCCAGAAGACCCGTTATCGTCCCTATGGTGCAACAGATCCATCGACGGCGACGCTTGCGTTGGTGCCATACCTTACAGCCTTGGAATTTGAGAAACTGTAGAAGTGTGTGGTTTAGCGATGAATCAATATTTCTTCTTCACCGGAGAGATGGAAGACAACGTATTTATCGTCGTCGAAATGAGCGTTTTTCCCCACATTGTGTACTTGAATTAGACAATTTCGGTGGCGGTAGTGTCATGGCATAGGGGGCCATACCCTACACCGCGAGATTTGACTTGGTTGTGGTTCAGGGAAATGTGACAGAAAATCGCTACATAAATCAAATTCATCAACCTCACCTTCTTCCAATCATTGACCGCCAGAGGGAGCTTTTTCAACAGGACAACGCTCCACCTCACACAGCTCGTGTCACGGTAGACTACCTTCATAATGCCAACATCAACGACTTGCCCTGGCCGTCGAGATCACCAGATCTCAACCCAATCGAACACCTCTGGGATGAACTCGATCGACGTGTACGTCAACGTCAGAACACGCCCAAGAGACTCCCACATCTGGCCAACGCGTTAAAAGCAGAATGGCGCAGAATTCCGCAGGACAGAATTCGTACACTTATCCAGTCAGTGCCGAGGAGATACAGAGCCGTGATTGCTGCCCGGGGCGGTCACACGAGATACTGAGTTCAGCGCCACCTTGTGGCCTTATGTGACATGACAATGAACAGTTTTCAATGCCTTTGTACAGCGACAGTATGTGAATATCTAGCTCCAAAATTTCATATTTGTATCTATGATATTAAATTAAATATAATATATCGTCTTTATTAGGTACAATAAATCTTCTAAAAATCTACCTGTGCGCTTCTTCTTTTTTAAGAGTGTACCTTCCATGACAATCATAGTATGCATACGAAGTCCTATTCCAATCTATTCTCGGTAACATCGCCCTGAACACACTTAGGTACGTATTTCAAGTTAGACGAAAGGAAACAGGGTTCTTCTTAATTGCTGTAGGAGAAATATTTGTCCAGAAAGGAAACCAGTACTTACAGATAGCAACCTGCCCTTCAGACCAACAGCTCATCTACTCAGCTCATACTTAAATATAGACCAGCTACGTGCGTTTGCATATGGTAGAGATATCGTACTTCTGTTAACAGAAACACCACGCCAAACCACGCGTTGCAGCTGTCACTGCCAGCATCAAATTTGTCAACATTTAGATTATTTATAACCGATTTGTAACAAACTACAGACCCGTGGAGATCCGGACTTGGTTGATGCATGTCATCGTATGCCAATGGCGTAGACAGATGCTCATGATGTCACTCACTGGCTTGTCTGGTCCAGATTCGATTATTTATAGACCGCTGTCATATGGCTGGAATATTGCTGAGTGCGGCGTTAAACAACAAACAGACTACATATCTAACATATGATCAAATTGTAAACTGCCTAAAATAAGTTCATAATAAATTAAATTCTTGATCTTATTATGTTATACATGGCCAAACGATGCAGCACGTACCTTGCAACTAGTGTCCATTTGTGTGAGGTAATGACCAGACCCCCGTGCCTGTAGATTCACAACCGACCCTATCCATGCCGTGGCTGGTCAATACATGTCGTCTTCTCCAGCAGTACAGCTAGCGGTGTGCTCCAACTGAACAACTGACGCACACTCCAGAGTAACACCTTCTCTGCTGCAGTCTTGTAAACTCGCCCTCACCGACGTCCGTGCACTCGAGGCTCATTGTGACGATGTGGATTTGAAGCTCTCTTGTAATTATACCGAAGCTCTGTTGGGATTCCTTGAAAGATTATGAAAGACTCTAATCAATATTTGAAATAACATTGCCTGAATTGTGCTGGTATGTGAGTGTGGATTTGTTTGGCTATCCCCATGTTGTTTGTAACAACGTTCGATCAAGCTGATGGCATTCATATAGTTATATATCTAGATTGGGTGAGATGAAATGGGGTTTCACGTCGCGTCCAAGATTATTGCACTTATATAGCAACGTGCATGCACATGTGTGTGGCTGGAGTCCGGACTGATGCCGATTTATAGTGCTAGCACACTGAGTGAGTGAGTTTGGTTTTACGCCGCTTTTAGCAATATTCCAGCAATATCACGGCGGGGGGCACCAGAAATGGGCTTCACACATTGTACCCATGTCGGGATTCGAACCCGGGTTTTTGGCGTGACGAGCGAACGCTTTAACCACTAGGCTACCCAACCGCCCCGCTAGCACACTGACATACCATGCCGAAGTTTAACATAAATACCCCACTCAGACACAGTATACTGACTCCAAGCCGACCAGTCCTTGTTTAAGCCCCTTAATGCCGAGCGCCAGACAAGGTAACAACAAGTACGATCTTTAAACGTCTTTTGGGCGGACGCTCTACCATTAGACCATGGAGGCGGTCTCTAGATTGGGCAATGCATTGTAACAGTCAGGGTGGTAGCTGCATCAGCTACATGAAGAACAATTCTGTTCAACAGGGGTCTAATCTGACATTCGACACAAACAACCGATATATCACCGATATTAAACCACATGGTTGTTTTAAAGATGCCAATTTTGATCATCACAAGTAAATAAAATGTTTCAGGCAGCCTCATTTTTTTTCGCGAACACCTGGTGTCATCACTTATTTTCAATGATCAATTCAAGGTCGTTCTGACGTGACCCGTAACGGGCTGTCGTCAGATCTTTGTTTAGCGGCATCGAGAACTTAGATCTGATTTTAATAAGATTGGCTTATAACGAACTACGGTTATTACGAACTAAAATTAGTGGTCCCTTTGAGTTCATAACCATAGGTTACTGTATTCGAAATTCAAAGATGTCATATAATGAGTAGAAAATTAAAAACAGAAGTTCTAGGAGTACACTGTGGCTCAGAGGAACAAATCTGATTGATGTAAATTAAAGCGACAAAACCCTTTCCATATTCATAACAAATCTCTGCCAAAAGCAAAGCCCTTTGTACGATACCAACTATATCATGAACATGTGCTTTCGAATCACTGTCAAATAGAGATGATACCCGGTGTTCGCAAAAGGGTGAGCGAATCCTGCCCCACTAGAGGCATCCAGCACCTGACAATGGCCGTCCAATCAATAGGTTAAATAATTTGGTCCAACTGCCAACGGGCCAGGTGCAATTTCAATGTGCTCTTTCCGCCTTGTTTAGTTCCAGTTGGTAACACAAACCGCAATTGTGATGTTTCATCGTGGACTGAATGACAAAGCGAGTAATTGCCCGGGCCACTGCATCCCTCAGGGTCAGATCAAAGTGGACAATCTGTGATTAGTTTTCCACCATATTGTGAAGGACGCCGCATACAGGTATTCCCATGGACTCTGTCAGTATAACAATGGACGTTCACATTCATGGTGGCAAATTAACGTTAACTGTATTCCGTCAACAGCATTGAGCACTTTACAAGAGCCGATTGGTTAAATCCCTTTGTTATGAATTAATGCTGCTGATGATGATGCTGTTGTTTATGATGCTGATGTTGCTGCTACTGTAAATGATGCTGATGTTTATGTTGGTACTACTGTTGCTGCCTCTGCTAATGTTGATTTATGTTACTGCTACTGTTGCTGATACTGCAGATGTTGTTATGTTGGTGATGTTGCTGATGCTGAGTTTGCCGGAACCACGACTGATTAGGCTTTTTGCTAACAGGGGATACTTTCCATCACATTTAAAATTTAAAGGATCTTTATACCAGTGTAGGACCGCCTCCGTGGTCTAAACGGAGAGCGGAAGGTCCGGGGTTCGATCCCCGGCCGCGTCATACCAAAAGACGTTAAAAGATGCTACTTGTTGTTAGCATGTCTGGCTCTCGGCATTGAGGGGCTAAAACAAGGACTGGTCAGCTCGGAGTCAGTATACTGTGTCTGAGTGGGGTATTCATGTTAAACTGCGGCATGGTATCTCAGTGTGTTAGCACTATAAATCGGCATCAGTCCGGACTAGTACAGGCAGCCACACACACACACACATGCACATGCATCCATACCACGGTACAGATTTTCGATTTCCCGACTCATGACGGATACAAGTCGTCGAGCACGATGTTACCGAACCAACAAGATAACCAACGCTGATACCCAAACAACACGGTAACACACGGCAACTAACGCTGATACCCAAACAACACGGTAACACACGGCAACCAATGAAACATCTCCGGTTTTAGTCAACAGTAAAGACAGCAGCATCTAACAGTTACCTGTTTACTTTGGACCCACAAAGAACTTGCAGATTGTGTTACAGAACAAAAATTTTTCTACAGTTAATTGTCTACTACATGACAACTTAAACATGTATCCTTAGTGTTATACATGTAAAGGGTGAGTTACCCCCAGAAGATCCGGGTTAGAATAGGTCTTCAGCAACCCATGCTTGCCGTAAGAGGCGACTAACGGGAGGTCAGTCTGAAAAGGTGAATGAATACTAGTAGATACAAAATAACGGACAAATAATGAAGAGGTTTTCTAAGGTTGTTTTTTTCTAAGCGTACATGTATTCTAACTATTTAATCTATATCGTTGAGTTGCGGAACAAACTGCGGAATGAATGTCGAATGTATTCTTCCGCAGTTAACAAATAGGGTTTTAAAAGTGGATAGGATACCATCAGACTCATATTAATATTAATGGAAGTTAAATTTTAATGCATCCGTCTGTCAATAGTATTATAAACACAATCGATCGAAGAATACATTCTCACTGTACTGGTACATATGACGCTAATAAAATACTTGTTAGTGAAATGTCCGCACGATTCCCGGGCTCTCTCTCTCTCTCTCTCTCTCTCTCTCTCTCTCTCTCTCTCTCTCTCTCTCTCTCATTTTTTTCAGTTCCCAACCCCTTAATCTCACCACACACCTAATTAATTAACAGTTCCTTTTTGTAAAAATATCGTGTATTTTTGGTTGATTTTCAGATGAATATGTCAGACGAAATTCGAATGGCAGCTGAGCCATCATATTGTTTTAAAACATCTAACTATAATAGCACTCACTCACACACTCACTCATGCACCGGTAAGACGGAAAAGGATGGTATAAGTGAGTGAGTATATGGTTTTACGCCGCTTTCAGCAATATTCCAGCAATATCACTGTGGGGGACACCAGAAATGGGCTTTACACATTGTACCCAGGTCGGGAATCGAACCCGGGTCTTTGGCTTGACGAAAAGGATGATATGACATCTTACACGTCCCATTGAAAAAATGGACCTGTTACATCACCGTGTATCACCGAAATATAAAAGAAAAGCCAAACGTAAAACAGGGCATAAACGTTACCCGTCACCCATATTGTTACCCGTCACACCAATTGCATAAATATTGTTTTCTCGCAAGTGAGTTTGAATTCGAAGTTATTGGATCAGAGGTCTCTATCTCCATGGCTGTGGTGGCGGATGGGGGACATCGCTTGCTCGCTCTATCGCTTTCTCGCGGTAAAGCAATATTCCCTGTCCATTATATGGGTCGCATGTGTTATGTGTTTCTATACGATAAAAACTATATAAGTAAAACAGCATTATTTAACAGTACAGAAGTAGGTGCTTTAATAACAATGCACGGATTTCTGCGTAAAAAAAGAATTTGATTGATTTATGTCCCTATTTAGGAGTTTTATTGGATCCCCCGCCCCAAGTTATCGAAACACAGCAAATATCACCGCTCATTACCGCTGAGCACTTCCTACCAATAGTGTTTTCCTAAAAACAACACTTAGGTTATATCAATGTTTATTCTGTTTGCGGAGTAGATGTCATCAAAGTGGAAGTCCTCACCCAAGCAATGGTAATACTACCGGATGTCCATTCTAATTTTTGGATGACATATTGATCTCAGTGGTTTACTCTCACTTTGCCAGCAGGCTGGGGAGATTAACTTGTACGGTCCAGTGACCTGCCAGCTATAGCCTGTTCTGATTATCTGAGCTCCTTGATAACTTAGCTGTGACCCACTGTGTTCAGCTTAACAGATATGAACATAAATGTAATTTTTAATTAATACAAACTACTGTATTATATTGTCTTGAAAAATTGTACATCTGTACATAAATGTAATTTTTAATTAATAATTAATAAAAACCTATACAACTTCATAATTTTTTGTGTTATATCTACCTAGACAGGCTGTTGTCTGGCTATAGTCATTCAGTGAAAGTGAAACAGTCTATAGTGTTAATCCCCATTGTTGTAGGGATTATCACGGGCTACTGATTTTTAAACTAGAATAATAGCTGCTGGCAAAGTGAGAACACCCCGATCTCAGTAACCGAAATGTAGAAATACAGTCAAGTTTCGTTAACCCGACATCGTCGGTTGCACATTGTGTCGGATTAACGAGTATGTCGGATAAACGAAATTAAGTGATTTGTGATCGAAAATCGGACGTCTCATAGCTAATAACCGTGTGTACCTTATAATAAAATCATTAAAAATAGAGACATTACTCATTGAATTTATCACATGAACGACACACGTTTCCTCGTGCAAATGCAAGTGCTACTGTCTTAACAACTTGCTTCATCTACTTAAAATAGTCTGTCAGTGTTTTCTGTTTCTCACATTTTGAAGGCACATTTCTTAAAGTCCCCTGCATTTTTGTAATGAAGTCCCTGTCAGTAACGGAAAACACATCTAAGTGGTGCTCGACGGAGTATGCAAGTTGAGATGAAATTCTTTAATATCCCGGCATCAAGTGACTGAATGTGCATTTCACATTAGTTTCACATGAGTTGTGTCGACAGTAGCATGGGATGGGGCGTTGTCCAACAGCAATACCACGTGGCGTCGCTCCAATCGCATTTGCCGTTCCAAGATCAGTAGCCAGGCTTTGAATATTATTGAAGTCATCCATGCTTTCTTATTTACACACCAGTGACAAACTGATGTAGGGTCAAATGTTCATCTGGCTTCAATCTGTAAACTACATTTGTATAGCTTTGTACATACAGGTTTGAATAGCTTTTCCTGTTAATTTAAGTTAATCTCTGCAGCCAGCGCGTGTCAAAACACGGGGTTGTGTACGTATAGGGGAATGTCCGAGTAACTCTCCATTCCTTAAAAATATTGGAGCAGAGGCCCTGCAGGGGCCGAGGCCCATTATTTTTAAGGAATGGAGAGTTACGAGGATATTCCCCTACTTAAAACTCATCCCTACTTTTACACTTTGACAAAATATTCTGTAGTTGAAAATATTTGAAAAAATTCAAATGCTGCTTCAAGATAATATACAGTTGACAAGCAACTCACCATTCCTGAAAAATAATGGAGTGTTCAAACAATAGAATGACGTCACAGATGTGTTTTAATCGCGGGCAAATGACCACGGACTCAATATTTTAGTGTATTTTTTAAACAAGTAAAGTTTGGTTTTCAATATTGTAGTACATATATGGAATCAAGTCACAAAAACGCAACTGCTACAGAAAAGCATGCATTCCATGCAAAAGTTGACTTTTATGCAAGCCCAATGCATTTCACTACCCATGAATGGGTATAAAAACATGTGCGTTAACGGGATTCCATATGCATTGTTTAGCATCGTGCTGACAACAACCACTCAGAAAAACAACAAAATTACGCAATTATTCAACATTACAAAATGCCACGCCTGTCCGAAAATGAGCGTCTGCGAGCCATTGGTATGCTTTAAGCAGGATCGAGTCAGCGTCAATTTAGCGTCCACAGAAACACCATTTGGTGTTTATGGCAACGTTGGCAACAGACGAATGCAGTCAGAGACCATCCTCGGTGTGGCAGGCCACGCGTAACCAATAATCGACAAGACAACTGGATTCGAACAACACACCTACGAAATCGATTCCAGCCAGCAACAGTGACGGAATATCTTCACAAACCGTACGTCGCCGCCACCAGATGTGCAGGGATTGTCGCCAGAAGTACCCGCCAGACGTCCCATTTTGGTAGGAAACCACCGTCAAGCACGTCTACAATGGTGCAGACAGCGTCTACGCTGGACGGCCATGCAGTGGGGACAAGTTCTATTCACTGACGAGTCTCGTTTTCACCTCAGCCACAGCGATGGACGAATTCGAGTCTACCGACGTCGAGGTGAACGTTACGTCAATCATTGTGTCATGGAAGAAGATCGGTTCTGGGGCGGCCGCGTTATGGTATGGGGTGGGATTACAGCAAGACAGAGGACCCGTTTGATAGTGGTAGAGGGAAATCTCAATGGACAGCGCTACCGCGACTAGATCATCGACCCAGTTCTACCGTTTTTGCGTCGTCATGGCCCAGGCATCACCTTTCAACATGACAACGCCCTGCTCGACTTGTTCAGGATTCTCTTCAACAAAACAACGTGAATGTCATCCCCTGGCCGGCTCGCTCCCCTGATCTCTCACCAATCGAGCACATGTTGGATGAGATGGATCGGCGCCTTCGACGTCAACCACGTGTTCCACAGACACTCCAGGAACTTCGAAACATGCTCCAGCGGATATGGACAGATATCCCACAGGACTTTGTGCGACGCCTGGTCCATTCCATGAGACGAAGATGTGTTGCTTGCATCGCAACCAGAGGTGGACACACACGCTATTGATATTTTGGCATGTTCATGTTTTTTTTTAATGAAATCACGCATTTTCTTAAGTCAGTATGGCAAATTAAACCATTTGAACACTTACAGGAGTCTTTTATTTGTTGCAAACCGAAATTGTTTCAGATTTGGTAAAAAACATAACTTAGCATTAAATCTTATTCAATGTCACAGGAACTTTTGTTGTTCAGTATACTATTCAAAAGAAGTTAAAGAACACCTGATTCTTACTATGGTTAGTCATTAGAGAAAGCGATAGAGCCAGAAAGCGAGAAAGCGATATTTCCCATAATGCCGTACATTAAAACGGTTTTTGCTGATATTTAGTGATCCATTCCTGTAATTCTCACCGCTATTTTGCCTCTTATAATTGGATTTTTTAACATCTTGTAGTAGATAAATATGTTACAAATACACACGGTTTTTTTTCTCGTTTAGTTTGTATATATACACACGTGTTTATTTTCTTGTAGTGTAGTAAATAAGCAAGATTCACAGACTAAAACAGAATAGTCACTGTTCATACTTTCGAGCGCGTCATTAACCCGTAACCCCATTCTTTGGACAATGAAATGAAATGGTTGTATATATTATTTAAAAACAACTCGTTTCTTATAATTACTTTCGACCAAACTGTCTAAGGGAATTAAATTTAATGCTAAAGTGCTTGTAAAATAAAGTTTAACTTTCCCGCCAGGGGAGACTAGATATCCGATTATTCTACAGGCTCAGGCAGGAATATACATATTTATGTAACAATTCTCTATCGATTGAACGGTATGGTTAACAATTGTGCGATCTGATGTGAGTTATGTAGTTATCTACTACATTTTTACACAGACAGTGAGTCACACACACACACAAACATACACACACATACAATTAAATTTTTGACAAAACTATACTTAAGATATACATATAATTTTACAATGATAGCTGATTTAACATATGATGTAGATAATCATAGTAATGCATTTCATATTGTTATCAACTTTAACTATGTGGCCACACTAATTATTATGTCTCTCCATATGTGTAGTTTACACAAGTACACATATCAACTGTGGTAACGCCACAGCGATGGGGGCAGTCGGGTAGCCTAATGGTTAAAGCGTTCGCTCGCCACCCCTAAGGCCCAGTTCGATTCCCCACATGGGTACAGTGTGTGGAGCCCATTTTTGGTGTTCCCCGCCGTTACTAGATTATTGTTAAAAGCGACGTGAAACCATTCTCACTCACTAGCAGCGGTGTTTATCAAATTACTATATGCAAATACATATACGTGTAGATTTGCACAAGACAAGAGACACAATCCAAGTTAAGCATACATCAAATGTCAAAAAGAACATCTATGGATAACAGTACGACACACTGTAACATCATATACTACCGAAAACAAGTTAGAGAACACTCACAATTATATGATTGTATTTTTGCAAAACAATCAGCCATGACTAATTAACCATAGTCTTCTCAACTCCTTTTGAAAAGAATATATTCCGATTTTAACCTGATTTATTTAGAGCGTATTGCCATGATCTGCCACGCGCTTTCGGTGTGATGGTCACATACAACTGAATATGACCGTAAATCAATCAATTACATTTTACGCAAAACTCTGTGGATTGTTTTAAAATCACCTACGTTAAATTAGGTTTTAAGTAAATAATGAGAAAAGTTCAACATTCCCTCCCAGTTGCAGCAGATATCACAAGCGGCCCCTATAGCGGCCAAGAGGGGACATTGCTTAACCGCGAGAAAGCGAGAAACCGATAGAGCGAGAAAGCGATGTCCCCTCTCGGCCACCATAGTAAACCTACACTAACCCCTGGATACGTTCCCGTGCTTCTTGCGATCGCAAATTACCCGCCCTTGATTTTCATTAACACTTTACCGACTAATTATACGTCGACAAAAGGAAAAGGGGATATGTAAGGGTGGGTAACTCGTATTAGCTAGAAACCAAAGCCACCGACACTTTTAATGGACATGAAGGCATCCTTTCAATCAAAAGTTTTGAATGCTTTCTTTCGCATGTCAGTCTGTTTTTCGATGTTGAATTTCTCGCAAACTCGATCATAATCAATGGTACTTGCCAACCCAACATTGAGGCTAGTTTGTAACTCGCATTCTGATTGGAACGTTAGACCTAGTAGCGTAGCCAATCAAATTGGCAAATGGAAATCAAGGGCGGGTAATTTGAGATTGTGATAACCACGGGAATAGTTACAGGGGTTAGTGTAAGTTTGTAGGTTTGCTCTTAGTATAAAGGATGCTCTCTTTGCAGCGTCGTGTCACCTACATCAGACTGAAGGCTGTGCAAGTAGCGGCTAACGGCTCCAGGGTATTTATGATATACTTCAGCGTGAAAGACTGAGTTTTCTGAAGTTGAGAAAAGGGATATTTTCATAGCAGTGAACATAACACTTTGACGGAACTACCGTCATAAGAGAGTTATCTCCCCTTAAATTGTCTCCCTTTGTCGTACGCAACCAGCCCGTAACACATACTGTTGACGTTCTTTTTACGTTAGTTCCACGTTGACAAGGCAAAATAATGCCGGATGGTCATTTACAGGGTTAATATCACTTCTAGCCGGTTATTCTTCTCTCGAAAATGTTTCGTTATAAACTGTAATGCTCTCGAATTTACGGCTAACGACACTCGTGAAAATATCTCCTTTTCCCCCGTCACTCGATGACAGAAACATGACATTTCACTCGACACATGAAATACCCTCTATTTATTCTAATATTATGGATATCAACTGAATAATCGAGAATGCAACACTATAGGAAACTAGTAGATCCAAGCATAATTGCCTGTGCTGTCAAGCGAAATGAAAAAATCAATCGGTTTCCCAGGTCTGCAGGAACGCGATGGAATTCCGTTCCTTCGACTGACATTTGTTCCGAAATAGTTATCTTATTTAAAAATATATATCTACAAAATAAGAATAAGAAAATCCACATGGGACCCAGAACAATCCTTAGTTTCAGGGCTGAGGCAATATAGACTTGCCAAAGCATTCCAGACCTGACTCCTTAAATTATTTTCTTGGATCTGGGTGACAGACTAGCCGTCCCTGGCGGTATCAACGGCATTAGTATCAGCTTCTGCCAGGCTCACACTACACCCCATCCTTCTATGACACAATAGCATGAATACTTTATTAAGCTGTGGATAAATATCATGATCCATTCTAACTGTCCACATAACGAATGTGAAAATACCACACGTCTCAAAGTTATGTCTTGATTTACGCTCAAGGATGAACCGATCAATTGATTTCTAGCAAACGAAATGCGGAATTTTCTTTCAGGAAACGATTATCCAATTCAATCGTCCTGAAGACGATTCTTAGAAGAGTAACGAGGTTCCACCGAAGGACATTATTACCCTTTCAATACCGAAATTTGTGATGTTTCTGAAGCTGAACACTCCAATTATATGTGAGTAATGTCATTATTACCTTCTCTGGAGTTCCAGTCTTGCAGGGAAGTCCGGCCATTACGTCAAGTGACAAGGCAATATAACAGTTGAATACAAAATACTATCTTTAAACACTATACGTCTCACGACTTTACCACGACTAATCGATATCTGTTTGTATCTATAATCGTTTTTTAGATATAGCGTACCGTATTTCTTCTACTAGACGCCGGTCCTCCAATACAATTAGTGAGTGAGTGAGTGAGTGAGTATGGTTTTACGCCGCTTTTAGCAATATTCCAGCAATATCACGGCGGGGGACACCAGAAATGGGCTTCACACATTGTACCCATGTCGGGAATCGAACCCGGGTCTTCGGCGTGACGAGCGAACGCTTTAACCACTAGGCTACCCGACCGCCCCCCTCCAATACAAGCCGGCATGGCATCAAACGCTGGATGAGTCATGTTCTGTGGTGCATGGTCCCTCCCTTTAAAAGGGAAGAAAGTGTACTTAACAAACTGACCCGTGAAGATCCGGGGTAGAATAGGCCCAGTAGGGTAGTTAGTTGAGCCTAGAGGGAGTGTTTTGAGCCTGGCTAGGGGAGTCATGTGATCCTAGGCCCATATGAGTCTAGAGTCGAATTTAGAGGGGAGTCGTTTGAGCCTACTACACAGGGTAATACGCTCTATTGGAGGCCGGGTCTATAATACTGGGACATGTTGGTGATTAATGACCCTTCCTGCAAATGTACCCTAAGTGTGACTTAGAGCTGCCAGTGTGTCAGAGAAGACGCTGGCCACAACAGCTCACGCGAAATTAAACTAAAATTGCCATGGCTTTTCAGAATCATGCATGATAATCATGTACAAACACATTATTGTGTTTACGCATGATGACCATTAAATTTCACGATCATTGCGTGCATTCGTATGAAATTCGTTTCACGTTCATAATGCACGTGGGAGCGACTCAATTCAAACTTCCAATAAATCGTTGACGTTTTGTCACTGTGAAAAGCAACTTGTTGACTGTCAAGCCTCGTAAACGTTATGCCACGCCTATTTGAAAATGAGCGTTTGCGTGAAATTGGAATTCTTGAAAACAGGAATTGCACAAAACTTTGTCGCTACTGGTAATCCTTGATAAGTTGAACCAACTCACAAAACGCGTTTTGGACAAGAAGGCGGTACATATAACCCGTGCAAACACATTTGGTGTGTGACAGGTAGCGAGGGTGTACGCACGTTGTGCACGTGCAGGTCACGACGATGGAATTGACTACGCTCCCGTGGACACGCGTGTTGCTCATTAGACTTCTGAGAGGTCGGCGTGACAAGTGGACACCACAATTCTCTAAAAGTTGAGTGATAGAAGTTAATTACAAAGAAATAAACACGTCAAAGCTAAAACTAAACATGTATACATAATAAGGCTCGAGAATTGGCCTGAAATGTCATAAATCTCTAGCATTGTCAAAAGCCAGCATTGCCACTGGTCTGTCTGTACGGACGCTAAAGCGCATCAGAGCAAAAGGTTTCGCTCGTGGCAAAGAATTCCATTTTTACAGCAAATGAATTCACTTTATGATCAGGATACTTCTCAGTTGTTATTATCTATGCAAATCTGCTGTCGTCATGTTCCCAGTCTTCGTGTATACCTCAGATCAGCACGTGCTGCCATGTGCTATTTCAGTCACCACTGGGACACACTTTTCCATCGTACAACTTGTCGCGGACCACCCGCTACTCCTTTCTTCACAATGGTACCCCCCAGTAGACGGACTTCCTTAGATGAATATGAAGGGCAGTCCCCCTGTGTGATTTTCAGTGATCCATTCATATAAATTTTAGCCTTTTATTGCCTTTTGCCTTTTATGCCCAGTGTAATATGTTTGGGCAGATAATCGAGACTGACCATTTATGTCGTTGGCGTTTTATAATTTCACGTCTTCGTGTTTTTTGGTGACATGCCCTTTTTATGCATGTATTTGATCAAAATAGTTTCTTAGAATTCTCCATTTCCCCTCTGTGAAGATGACATCAGATGCAGACCCGTGAAGATCCGGGATAGAATAGGTCTTCAGCAACCCATGCTTGACGTAAAAGGCGACTATGCTTGTAGGAGGCGACTGACGGGATCGGGTGGTCAGGCTCGCTGACTTGGTTGATGCATGTCATCGATCTCATTAGCGTGGATCGATGGTCATGATGTGAATCACTGGCTTGCCTGGTCCATACTCGATTATTTACAGACCGCCGTCATATAAATGGAATATTGCTGAGTGCGGCGTTAAACAAACAAACATCATATATAGTCATAAGGGGTTAATAGTCAGGTCACAACTCAACTTATTCCGGCTTACCAGTAGGCGTTTTGATCCACACCATACAGTCACACTGAGGTGGACGCCAACAGGCTAGCAACACCAGGGACCGACCGCGTTCTGGACGTCCAACGTCACGTCGGCAATATAATCACATACGTCTCGTTCAAAAGCCAAATCGGGTTCAGACTGCAACTTTGACAGACCGCAGCATCCCTGATTACGTCTGATGAGGGTGAGGAATGTGAGGAATCGTTTAGGAGAGCATAACATCTGACCGCGACGTTCATCTGCCATGGGATAAAACGGATCTTACATCGCCAAGTGCATCAAATCACGTGAGTACATTGATTAAAAACATGAAAAGATTCGGAAAATATTTGTTGACAATGAGTTGGCGGTGCAAATGATTTGCAAATCCTGCAATCGACCGAAATCTGCACAACAGTTTACGAACCGGATTTCGATTTCGTTGCGCGATTGTGATTGGAGTATGCATTAGACTCGTTAGTCCAGCCAAAACGTAACTCCATGATTCCTGTCTAGTTCGGCAAGGGTGGAAACTGGACTTTTATAATCAGTTAACTCCCTTGCCTCGGGAAGATGAGCAGTGACATGCCTTGGTCCAGATCTGGAATAACATCCCGCAATCCTTCCTCATCCACCTTGCGTCGTCAGTGAGACGCCGTTGTCAAGCGTGTGTAACTGCTAATGGTGGTTACACCCGATACTGTCAAGTGTACTGACAATTGACCCCG
The DNA here is from genome assembly GCF_022045235.1 of Haliotis cracherodii. NCBI lineage: Eukaryota > Metazoa > Mollusca > Gastropoda > Lepetellida > Haliotidae > Haliotis > Haliotis cracherodii. The sequence continues at coordinate 49,972,587 of NW_027266319.1, read as the reverse complement.
AACCACTTTCAAACCTACGATGATGTTTACCGAGGGCATGCCACTGTCATGGCGTATTCATGTGTCATGAACATCGGGGGCACGGGTGGCCCAGTCGTGTAAGGTGCCGCGATTCGCTGTGCAGAGTTGCGTCCAAAAATCTATGATTGTGGGTTCGAATCCCGGTTCGCCCCTATTATGTTTCTAGGTTTATCAGCACCATACCCGTGCGCGTGGGTTTCACGGAAGTGGTAAACGTCTGAGACCTGCATCACCTCGGGCTTTTCTCCCACATTAAGCTGACATGCCGTGATATAACTGGAATACTGTTAAAAGCGACGTTAAACCCAACACATTCACTCACTAACATCGATATATTTGTCTGTTTTCAAGTCGTTCTTTGTTTGCGTCTGTTTCCCTTGACAGTCAGTGATGCACAGGAACGTCTATTCGCTCAGTATACAAGGATGAGTGAGTGTTCCAGTTATGTCACTGAGTGTCGGCTTGATGTGGGAAAGCCCGAAGTAATACATGTCAAAGACATTTACCACTTTGGTAAGACCGCCTCCGTGGTCTAGTGGTAGAGCGTCCGCCCGGAGAGCGGAAGGTCCGGGGTTCGATCCCCGGCCGCGTCATACCAAAAGACGTTAAAAGATGGTACATGTTGTTACCATGTCGGGCGCTCGGCATAAAGGGGCTAAAACAAGGACTGGTCGGCTCGGAGTCAGTATACTGTGTCTGAGTGGGGTATTCATGTTAAACTGCGGCATGGTATCTCAGGGAGCTAGCACTATAAATCGGCATCAGTCCGGACTAGTACAAGCAGCCACACAAATACATACACGTACATGCACGTCGCTATATAAGTGCAATAATCTTGGACGCGACGTTAAACCCCATTTCACCTCACCTCACATCACTTTGGTGAGGCCCACGAGCACGTGTATGCTGCTGACTAACCTTGAAACATAATCGGAGCTAATTGTGGCGCCTTAGACGACTATGATGAATGTCATAAACATGCACCTGGCCAAACAATAGTTATCGATTGTCCTCATCTCTTTCTGGCAAAAACACGCAAAGAAAGCATTTTAAAGTCGAGGCAGGTTAACAGGTACAGGGGAGGTGACATGGAAGACGTCGCGTTGAAGATATTGCACTTATATAGCGAGGTGTTTGCGTGTGTGTGTCTCTCTGTGTGTGTGTGTGTGTGTGTGTGTGTGTGTGTTTGTTTGTTTGTGTCTCGGTGGCTGTGTGTGTGCTTGTACTTGTCCTGACTAATGTCGATGTTATAGTGCTAGTCGACTGTCCACCATGCCGCAGGTTGACATGAATACCCCACTCAGACACAGCGGTATACTGACTCCCGAGTCAGCGCCTAGCGCCAGGCGCCGTAACAACAAGTACCATCTTTTAACGTCTTTTGGTATGACGTGGCCGATGTATATACTCACACGCAAAAGAAACGCAAGTAGTTTTAAGCAAATAGGTAACAAACACGGAACCATAAATTGATACGAGTTTTAGCATGTAGTGAAGCCTGATGGTGTTATCAGTATTTTTTGTTGCATTTTGGAAGCCCCGAGTAAAAACGCAACATAAAAAACGAATCGCCAAAACGCACCATTTCAATGAATATGTGGGTATCATGCACCCATTTCTCGCGAAATCGAAAATGCACGAACTGTCACGAACTGTGGTGGGTATAAAACTGTGGCCGTTTCTTGGACCTACCGCTCCTTGGTCAACAATGCCACGCCTAACTCAAATTCAGAGGAACCAGGCTATCGGACGTTTGGAAGCTGGAGAGTCTGTCCAAGATGTTGCCCGTCATTTCAACGTTAACATAACCACAATTTACCGTCTCCTGCATCGATACAATGCTACACAGACCACAGATGACCTTCCTCGGAGCGGCTTCTCAGTGATCTATCATCTCTACACGCATGTTGCTGTATACTGACTCCGAGCCGACCAGTCCTTGTTTTAGCCCCTATACGCCGAGCGCCAGACATGGTAACAACATGTACCATCTTTTAACGTCTTTTGGTATGACGCGGCCGGGGATCGAACCTCGGACCTTCCGCTCTCCGGGCGGACGCTCTACCACTAGACCACGGAGGCGGTTCCTTTGTTGATAGCCGCTCTGCAGGTTATATTATCAGTGTGCACTACAACGTTCTTGTTCTGAAAAGTGAGTCTCCATCGGGCGATTGCCAATACCACAGCCAAAATGTCTTTAACATTTTACATGTTCCTTTGAAATCTGCCAGTACCGGCAAGCAAAATTTCCCTCAGCATACGCGCCAGCTGCCGTATCACAGGCATCCGTGGAGGGATACTTTAAAGGAACAAATGACACCAAGCTGACTGGCCCTTTGAAGGCATACACAAAATCACGCCACCAAGTAATGTCCTCTTGGCACTCTCCAATGAGTTTCCAATGAGTGACTATTCTTGACATCAAACAGTCTCCGCCATAATTGTTCTGCCTCCTTGTACGATCTGTGCCGCCCATCTTAACTTGCCTTTAAACTCTTAGAAGATCCGTGAATTATTCTCACTTCACTGCTGATAATGAGAAGGATCTTGCCATAAAAGGCGACTATGCTTGTCGTAAGGGGCGACTAAGATAACGCGATTCACTTGGTTGATGCATGTCATTGTATCCCGATTGCGTGGATCGATGCTCATGATGTCAATTATTGGATTGTCTGGTCCAGACTCGATTATTTACAGACCGCCGTCATGTAGGTGGAATGTTTCTGAGCGCGGCGTTAAACAACAAACAAACAAACAAATCAAACTGCCATGACTTCGGCTGACTTTATACAGTTACAACACTGCGAGATACAAAACAGAAATTCACGTTCAATATTTATTCCAATCAATCAATAGTTTTTAAAACGACAGGTCGTATTTTTCAATTTTCAGAATACAATCAGACGAGGCTGTGATTCACTGCTGGCAAAATTGACAGGAACTTCTAAATTATATTTGAAAAACATCATAGAGTGCATTAGTGTTAAGTTTTCAACGTCCCGCTCAAGTTTAAAATTAAGTCTGGATGTCGGTCTCAAGGGTTTACACATATAAAGTAACTCAGTGAAAGGACAATTGCGTGGATCGATGCCCATGATGTCAATTACTGGATTGTCTGGTCCAGACTCGATTATTTACAGACCGCCGTCATATAGCTGGAATAGTGCTTAGTGCGGCGTTAAACAACAAACAAACATTTGTAAGAACTGCCTCAATATTTTTTCGCATTTATGGAGGTAAAAACGTGAACACAGTTGTGCACACTTTTGGGTTTTCGGGTTTTCACGAAAGCAAAAAATATATACATAATTCATTTTCTAAATGGCCCAGGGTATAAACAGTGAAAGGAAAATATTCTTGATGACATCACAAAAGCGTTAGAGTGAGTGAGTGAGTTTTGTTTAACGCCACTTTGGACAGTAATTCAGTTCTATCATGGTGTATAAGACGGGCGAAGGTAAAACCCACGGATCGAACACACGGGCTGCGGATCTTACCATAACCAAGGGGCGCAACTCTGCGTGCACAGTGAATTGCTGCGTCTTAGACCACGTTAGCGTTAGAGGCAGGCTTAGAAAGTGACATAAGTCTTGATTCTTGATTACTTGATCCGGCCGTTTTCGAGTATTGGTTGGCGTGACAAGACGTAATACATCCAGTAGACGATGTTAAAGACCAAGAATGCCACAGGGAATACACTCCTTGAAGCCTTATCAACGTTCCTCCCCGGGTCCCTTCTGCCTTCGTGCGCTAAGAGGTCATTGTCGTTTGTGTCACGTGTTTCTATTGCATACTTTTTGCTTGTTGCCATGGAAACCTGCAGAATAAGAGTAAATCATGATTAACACAAAAATTCTAGTTTTTTTAACGCTGCACTCAGCAATGTTCCAGATATATGACGACTGTCCGTAAGTTATATAGTCTGGGCCAGACAATCCAGTGATTGACATCATGAGCATCGGTTTACGCAATTGGGATACAATGACATGCATCAACCAAGTCAGCTGGCCTGATCCCGTTAGTCGACTCTTACGACAAACATGGCTTTCTGAAGACCGATTCTCACCCGGATCTTCACGGGTCGCTCCGCTGACTTTTCGTTGAGTCAATGAGTTTTATGACCGTGGAGATCCGGGTACAATAGGTCTTCAACAACCCATGCTGGCCGTGAAAGGCGACAATGCTTGTCCTAAGAGGCGACTAACGGGATCGGGTTGTCAGGCTCGCTGACTTGGTTGATGCTCATGATGTGAATCACTGGATTGTCTGGTCCAGACTCGATTTTTTACAGACCGCCGTCATATAGCTGGAATATTGCTGAGTGCGGTGTTAAACAACAAATAAACAAACAAACAAATGATGATTATTATTTTAGGCCGCAGTCAGCAATGTTTCGAACTATATTCACGCGACAACCAACGCAGGGTACGACGTCACACACTCGTCTCACGTTACCCGGTCAAAAGTTATTTGGAAATAAATAAATGCAAGTTATTCCATGGCATTTGATCGGCTAACCAAGCAATTTAGGTTTCCTCAAATCTACAATTTGCTGGTAATACAGTGGGCGGGGCTTGTGTTGCATTATTCGCTCAACGATATCACTAATTTCGTATCAATGTCTTTAAGTTGTTATGTTAATGATTTTAAATATGCAATCTGTGAATATATTATTGTTGACTACTTTATATTTTGGCATTTATGGAGGTATAAATGTGCACACAGGTGTGCACACTTCTCGGTTTTCGGGTTTTCACAAAAGCAAAAAAAAATACATAATTCATTTTTTAAATGGCCAAGGGTGCTGTTCAAATAACGCTACGACTGCCGAAGCAATACGCCGCTTAAGCTTTTAGCAATATTCCAGCAATATTAAGGGAGGTGACACCAGAAATTGGCTTTAAACGTTGTGCCCATGTGGGGAATCGAGCCCCGGTCATCGGCGTGACGAGTGAACGCTTTAACCACAAGGCTACCCCACCGTACCGAATGACTGTCGTACCTCGAAGTCAAGTATGGTGGTTAGCGCTTAGCTGCCTTCGTGGAACAGGACACTGGTCAACGAATCGGGAGATGCACGTATGTTGTTAACACGGCAATCAGCAATATTCCAGCTTAATGATGGCGGCCGTAATAATCGGGTCTGGACCAGACAAACCTGTGAGTGTTATTATGAGCAACGATCCACATCGCCGGGGTACGATCACACGTTATAAACCAAGTCACTGAGCCTAACCACCCGATCCATCAAGAATTCAAACCCGAGCCCTATCGAGAGGTCTCTGGAAGATTGGAAATTGATTTCCGAAAAACAGAAAATTTGACTTTTCGTGCTGCGTGTACATACAATCTTTTCCTTGTGATTGCCACCTGCCTTGAGCTTTTTAAACCTCCGGGACAGCACCGTGACGACAGCATACTCCATGTAGGCGGCAAACACGAACACCAGGCACGAGGTCATCCACACGTCGATGGCCTTCACATAAGGAACCCTGGGAAGTTGTGCGCGCGCACTTGAGCTCTGGGTGGTGATGGTGAGGACTGTAAGTAGCCCCACGGAGATTCTGGCGGGAACTGCCTCGTGGTCGATCCAGAACGAGGCCCAGGACAACACGACGATGAGGATGCTGGGGATGTAGGTCTGTGTAGCGTAGAAGCCGATTTCTCGTTTTAGGTGGAGAACTGCTCTCAGGCATGTAAATGTTCCTGTAAATTTTAAAGCGACAGTTTGATATATTTCGCAATCTGCGAGAGGAATCGAAATGTTTAAAGCCATATAGATAATGTATATTAAGAATATATACCATCTCTTCGCATACATCACGATACAGACTTTGTTTGTTTGTTTAACGCCGCACTCAGCAATATTCCAGCTATATGACGGCGGTCTGTAAATAATCCAGGTTGGACCAGACAATCCAGTGATTCACATCATGACCATCGATCCACGCAATTGAGATCGATGACATGCATCAACCAAGTCAGCGAGCCTGACCACCCGATCCCGTCAGTCGCCTCCTACAAGCATAGTCGCCTTTTACGTCAAGGATGGGTTGCTGAAGACCTATTCTAGCCCGGATCTTCACGGGTCTGCATCTGATGTCATCTTCACAGAGGGGAAATGGAGAATTCTAAGAAACTATTTTGATCAAATACATGCATAAAAAGGGCATGTCACCAAAAAACACGAAGACGTGAAATTATAAAACGTCAACGACATAAATGGTCAGTCTCGATTATCTGCCCAAACATATTACATTGGGCATAAAAGGCAAAAGGCAATAAAAGGCTGAAATTTATATGAATGGATCACTGAAAATCACACAGGGGACTGTCCTTCATATTCATCTAAGCGACGCAAAAGTAGTCCAGAAGTTGACCCAAGGTCGCTGGAAAAAGTGTTTGAAGTCAGAGATGATATTGACATATAATGTGTGAACAATTTTAAATCTGAACAATTTTCTACGAGATACCACAAGCTTTTCGATCGATTTACCCCCGAATCATATAAAGTAAATTATTAAATCGTTCAATTATAGTTTGGATTGAGAAGTTCGTGAGTAAGTTGTGTTTTTTTCCAGGCATATTACGGCTGTGGGGGCTCGAATCTGTGACATGCCAACGCCCCTGGTTTTCCTTTTTGCATGTTCTTATAGATTGAGGAGAGAGTTACAGAGCGTCAGATCAGCAGCGTATTTGCCAACCACCCCCACACACAAACTATTCAAAACCCAATTCCTTTAAACTAACTTGCGCCCAGAAACGCGTGCATTAAATGAAAAACTTAAATGTATAAAAACAGCGCGGAAATACCCAATGTAGCTTTCTCAGCATTCGTACAAAGGAGCTAATTTCCGAGATACAATTACGAGCTAATTTACTTTCCGAGTCAAGACTATAAATTTAGAACAGTTAATCTTAAAATGTTCATTAATTTGGGGAAAACCGAATAGAGTGATGCCTCGATGAGTGAAAAATTATTGGTTATCCAATGAAAAATGTAATAACCCAATTAGAATAGAGACCCTAGAGTAAAAACTAAATTGATCAAAAAGTTATCTGGAACTCTGGAGTTAGGTTAAACGCCATTTAACTGTGCTCCAGTTCTATCACGGCGTGTCAGGTTAACGTGGAAGTGATGCAGGTCTCAGATGTTTACCACTTCGGTGAAACCCACGAGCACGGATATGGTGCTGACAACCCTTGAAACATAATCGGGGCGAACCGGGACTCGAACACAGACACATGTTTCTGCGAATTGAGGCGCCTTATACGACTGGGCCACCCGTGCTCCCTGTTCTTTGATAGGTACACAGGTGGCCTAGTAGTTTAAGTGTTGGCCAACCCCATCGGCCGAGGTTCGATCCCCGCATAAGGGTATAAAGTCTGAAACCAGTTCTGGGTGTATCCTGGCAGTGGTACTGCTAAAAGTGGCGTAAAACAATACTCATTCGCGATTTATGGAGGTATTTCATTATGATACTCAAGTGTTATTGAATTAGGTGCGATCACAGACATGTTCACCCACTGACGCGCGCCACTGGTCTATCCGACCATACCTATAGCATATGTTGAAGAACAGTCCTCGGCAATGACGTCAGAGATGCTGAAGTCAGGGATGTTTGCCTCGGGCTGCACTGACGTCGCCTGACGATGCCCACTCCACCGGAAGTACAAGGAGTCGGCGGTGAAGCTGTCTGAAACAACATTGTCTTCTTACAGCCATGATTCCACAAAGCAGTCTTAAGGGATTGACTATTTAATTCTTGGAGAGGGGGCATTTATATTTTATCTGAAAATATCTAGAACAATTTTAAAAGAACATTAAACACTAAAACAATGCAGCACACTGTGTAATTTGGAAGTACTTGACGACCTCGCCACTTGAATCAGTATCGAGATGATTATATAAATGGGCATTCACACGGTATAACTAGTTGTATACAACCTGTATGCAATTAGTTGCACGAACTGAAGTCGTATACAACTCGGCATTAACGCCTTTTGATTGGCTGCGTTCATACAACGTGTCATATGAAAATAGAACATGTTGCAAGTTGCAAACGTCAAACTTTGGACCGACTTGCCCGTTCACACGATGCAATGTGTTGAAGGCAACACATTGTATACAACTAGTTGTACCGTGTGAATGCCCCTCAATGAAGATAGCTGCATTTGTCCTCATACTTGTAAAGTGAAAAACGATAAGGAATATTATTTATAGAAATGACAAAAAATTAAAAGTGCGTTTTTGAAGTCTTAGAAATATCCATTTTGCGACAGAAAAACATCATCATTGAGTTTTGGTCACGTGGTTATAATCCGGGTAGGATTCGGAAGTCACTTATTTTTGTTCATGATGTGACATAATGAAAATCAACAATCTTTGACAATGATCTTTCTGCTCTTGAACCAGTTACGATATCGGTGGAATCTTGGACATCTATCAAAATGAGATCGATGACTAAAAAAGAATTTCACCCTCGTAACACGAGTCAAGCTTCGGAGTTTTAAATTTTATCGACGAGTATCGATATAGTTGCTTTCAAAAGAGTGAAATAGATACGGGATTAAAAAAAGATTTATGTTTATCACCCAACATCACTCTTCCCACGTTTTCAGTGTGAAAACAAACCAGTGCCTTGAGTGTGAAAGTACAACCAACCATCTCCAGGGGCAGGATTAGTGACGTCGTTTGATTGCGACGTCATAGTATCAAGCGATATCCCCTTGTGGAGGCCAGGTTTTGGTAATCGATGTATTTATTTGCCAAGGAGATATGGACGTTCGGTATATTTGAAAATAGAACCTTGTTCCGATTTTCCCCAGTTTAATATCGTGCTCTTTGTTGAGTAGACCCAAAAGCACCAAACAATCAGGCACTTACAACTTTCCATAGCTATGTAACAGGTCTGAGAGTCCATGGGGAATTTGACCAGGTTCATCTGGCACTGGACAATCACCGACAACCTGGAAATAGAACGTTTGTAGAAGTTGTACTGTTGAAATATAACATCAGTTGTCAGTCGTCGTCGAGGGGTATTAGGGGTGACTATTGGTCTGAAACACTATTGCGATAACTATTGATATTGGAAGAAACTATTGCGATAACTATTGATATTGGAAGCAACTTTTGCGATAAATATCGGGGTATATATGGTGTGATGTACTGTGTGTGAGTCGGTTGGTTGGTTGGTTTGGTTTGGTTAACCCGCACTCAGCAATATTCCAGCTATATGACGGCGATATGTAAATAATCGAGTCTGGAGTTTGGTTGCTGAAGACCTATTCTACCCCGGATCTTCACGGGTCACAAGTGTGTGAGCCTATGTACCCCTAACCGCATGGTGTGATGTACCGGTGTGAGAGCCTATGTACCCCGAGCTGTATGGTGTGATGTACCAGTGTTAGAGCCTATATACATTGAGCCGCATTGTGTGATGTACCGGTGTGAGAGCCAAGTACCCCGAGCTGTGTGATGTACCGGTGTGAGAGCCTATGTACCCCAAGCTGTATGGTGTGATGTACCGGTGTGAGAGCCTATGTACCCCAAGCCGCATTGTTTGATGTACCGGTGTGAGAGCCTATGTACCCCAAGCTGTATGGTGTGATGTACTGGTGTGAGAGCCTATGTACCCCGAGCTGTATGGTGTGATGTACCGGTGTGAGAGCCTATGTACGCCAAGCCGCATTGTGTGATGTACTGGTGTGAGAGCCTATGTACCCCAAGCTGTATGGTGTGATGTACCGGTGTGAGAGCCTATGTACGCCAAGCCGCATTGTGTGATGTACCGGTGTGAGAGCCTATGTACCCCAAGCTGTATGGTGTGATGTACCGGTGTGAGAGCCTATGTACCCCGAGCTGTATGGTGTGATGTACCGGTGTGAGAGCCTATGTACACCGAGCTGTATGGTGTGATGTACCGGTGTGAGAGCCTATGTACCCCGAGCTGTATGGAGTGATGTACCGGTGTGAGAGCCTATGTACCCCGAGCTGTATGGTGTGATGTACCGGTGTGAGAGCCTATGTACCCCAAGCTGTATGGTGTGATGTACCGGTGTGAGAGCCTATGTACCCCAAGCCGCATTGTTTGATGTACCGGTGTGAGAGCCTATGTACCCCAAGCTGTATGGTGTGATGTACTGGTGTGAGAGCCTATGTACCCCGAGCTGTATGGTGTGATGTACTGGTGTGAGAGCCTATGTACGCCAAGCCGCATTGTGTGATGTACCGGTGTGAGAGCCTATGTACCCCAAGCTGTATGGTGTGATGTACCGGTGTGAGAGCCTATGTACGCCAAGCCGCATTGTGTGATGTACCGGTGTGAGAGCCTATGTACCCCAAGCTGTATGGTGTGATGTACCGGTGTGAGAGCCTATGTACCCCGAGCTGTATGGTGTGATGTACCGGTGTGAGAGCCTATGTACCCCGAGCTGTATGGTGTGATGTACCGGTGTGAGAGCCTATGTACCCCGAGCTGTATGGTGTGATGTACCGGTGTGAGAGCCTATGTACACCAAGCTGTATGGTGTGATGTACCGGTGTGAGAGTCTATGTACCCCGAGCTGTATGGTGTGATGTACCGGTGTGAGAGCCTATGTACACCGAGCCGCATTGTTTGATGTACCGGTGTGAGAGCCTATGTACCCCGAGCTGTATGGTGTGATGTACCGGTGTGAGAGCCTATGTACGCCAAGCCGCATTGTGTGATGTACCGGTGTGAGAGCCTATGTACCCCGAGCTGTATGGTGTGATGTACCGGTGTGAGAGCCTATGTACACCAAGCTGTATGGTGTGATGTACCGGTGTGAGAGCCTATGTACCCCGAGCTGTATGGTGTGATGTACCGGTGTGAGAGCCTATGTACACCAAGCTGTATGGTGTGATGTACCGGTGTGAGAGCCTATGTACACCGAGCTGTATGGTGTGATGTACCGGTGTGAGAGCCTATGTACCCCAAGCTGTATGGTGTGATGTACCGGTGTGAGAGCCTATGTACACCGAGCTGTATGGTGTGATGTACCGGTGTGTGAGCCTATGTACGCCAAGCCGCATTGTGTGATGTACCGGTGTGAGAGCCTATGTACCCCGAGCTGTATGGTGTGATGTACCGGTGTGAGAGCCTATGTACCCCGAGCTGTATGGTGTGATGTACCGGTGTGAGAGCCTATGTACGCCAAGCCGCATTGTGTGATGTACTGGTGTGAGAGCATATGTACGCCAAGCCGCATTGTGTGATGTACCGGTGTGAGAGCCTAAGTACCCCGAGCTGTATGGTGTGATGTACCGGTGTGAGAGCCTATGTACCCCGAGCTGTATGGTGTGATGTACCGGTGTGAGAGCCTATGTACACCGAGCTGTATGGTGTGATGTACCGGTGTGAGAGCCTATGTACACCAAGCTGTATGGTGTGATGTACCGGTGTGAGAGCCTATGAACCCCGAGATGTATGTTGCCCTGGGGTTAGAGGAACTCTGGGAGGGTCACTATAAATATGGCGGTCTCTAGTGGAGTCATACAAAATAATACACATATTTGGAAAAGGGTCATTTTATGAACATTTTAGAATAGAACGACAAGTCCTTTTGCACTTTGTCTTTTCAAATGTCTTCAAAATGTACAAGGACACGGGAGGTTTTAATCCAGAAATATGACAAGCATCAGGAGGGTCATTATTTTCTGAACATGGAAACCTAATGATACTAATTGGGCTGAACTGGACCTGCATGAGTTGTCCACTTGCCTTGCCTTCATTTGTACATACATCGAGGGGCACGTGCGAACAGAGCTGGGAACATACATGTATATCATGCTCCCACAGTTAAATTAGTTTTTAATACGGTTATTGAAACACTGTTGCTTATAATATACGGTTATTTGAATGTTGGTCATGATTTAAATAGGTTAGACCAGTTAACTGGCCATTTCAATGACTATAAACATTGGATTCTCGTGGTCAAACCAGAGACCATATATCTATTATATGGTCTCTGGTCAAACGTAATGGTTGTCTGGATATTGAGGATGCGCTGGCACAAGGGAGACCACTCTAGTTATGGTGGCAACTAGAGCCGACTCCTCAAATAACACTTCAAGCTAAAATTCGCCGCAAATTGTCAACTACAGTAATTAGTTACAAATATTAGTAAATCACGAAAGTAACAAGCTCTAAATTGTGGTCGCATGAAGCCAATAGCTTTCTCTCAATACTGGACGAAATCAGTTTGGTATTGATCCTGGTGAACTGAGTAACCTCAGCAGGATGGTATTCAAAGATCAATTTGCAGTCCTGGCACTAAATGAAATATCGCTAAAATTGATCTGCGCACTCAGTAATCTGAGCACTTAGTCTATGTTAAAGTTATACGAGTTAAGATCGTCGTTGTGCAAAGCCGCGAAACCCTGCAAGCTGAATTGTGGCACCTCGGGCCGCCGGACCAACCATGCCCCTCAATCTTTTAAATAATGGAATCATAAGCAGAATTTGGGATTCGAACCCTGCACAACCAGCTGTTCCTGGGATCAAGCGAAGAAGTTAGAATGCTGTAAGAGATGAGATAAGGTGGAATTGGGTTCAAGTATGTTTTACTCATAAATAGCGACGTGTGTGTGTGTCTGTGTTTGTGTGGTTGTGGTTTCTTTTATTGGCCCAGACCTACGCCGGTTTCATAGTGCTAGCTCACTGAGATACCATGCCGCAGTTTAAAATGGATAACCCACTCTGGCACAGTATGCTGACTACGAGCCGAGCAATCCTTGTTTTAGCCCCTTTATGCCGAGCTCCAGACAGGGAAGCAACAGCTACCATACTTAACGTATTATGCGGCCGAACCACAGACGTTTCGCTCTTCAGACACTGAACAAATTCAACCTACCTTTGTGTAAAGAGAACAGTGCCGTTGGGGGAGAGTCTGATCATGACGTTTGGCGTCGTCAAGTTGTGTAGAATCTCGTGTTTTGACTGAGTGAAGTAGAGATCCGGCACCCACAGCGACCCGAGCCGCTTGTGACTTATGACGATGCTGCGGTTGAAGTCGTCGTACATCAGACGGGCATCTCGCCACTGCTGCCGCAGGAAGAAGCTCGTGCTCACCTCCTGAAACACCAGGGTGAAGACAGTGGTCATCTTCAATACTTCCTGAGGCAAGGGATTTAACTGACTATAGAAGGCCAGTTTCCACCCTTGCCAAACTAGGCTGGAATTTCGGGTCTCGGTCGTAGCGCCACTTGTGGTTATTACGAGTTATGTCCCGTCTATGTCCATCCTGATTACCAATCAGATGCAATCTCTCATATTACTTGCATTTGTTCAAAGAAAATGGATGCACCCAGTCCAGACGATCTGATTGATAATCAAGATCAGATTCTATATTGTAATAAAACTGGTCTTACCTCTCGAAGTTCATGGAATCATTTGAGCACGCACATTAAAAACATGAAACGATTTGGAAAATATCCGTCGACGCCCAGTTGACCGTACACATGCTGTGCAAATTCTGCAATCGACAAATCTCATTAAAATCAGATCTGAGTTCTCGCTGCCGCTAAACAAAGATCTGAGGACATCCAATTAGGGATCACGTTAGAACGACCTTTAATCCGACCAATCAGTGCGTCGCTTACCAGATTATGTCAGATTAAGTGACTGTCGGAATGTGATTTCTAATCATGCAATCTCGAAAACTGATTCCTTCAAAATCATCGTCTATCTCTCGCCTCCGTGGGATAAAAATTTGAACAGAGGAGGCGTTGCACAGTACGCGTGAGGCACTGCCATACAATCTCAACCATATATTAGACATTCCGGAATGTTCGTTTGTTGAGTTTTCAAAATTTTAATCGAGAACTGTGTCAACATACTTTTCAAGCGTAGTCTGAGATGGAAGTCGCCATGTTGAAACGTGTGCCGTTAAGCTCGAGAAAGCTGATGTCGACTTCTTCTTAGTCATTTTAGTGGTCGGTCAAAGTTCGCGAAAGGTCGTTCTGACGTGACCCAGATCTTTGTTTGGCGATAGCGAGAACTAAGATCTGATTATAATGAGAATGGCAATCGACCAAAATCTCCACGGCAGTCGCTATGTCCATTTAGTTGCGCCATTTTGATTGGACAATGCAGTCTCGTTAACCTAGCCAAAATGTAACTCAGAATTTCCAGGCAAGTGCGGAAACTGGGTTTTTACAGTCGGTTAACTCCCTTGCCATGGGAAGAATGTCGTGGATCGATGCTCATGATGTTAATCACTGTATTATTTCTATACCGTCTGTTAGGTCCAGACTCGATAATAGATAGAATTCCTGCAATATAGCTCGAATATTGCTGAGTGCCGCGTTAAACAACAAACAAACACAGTACACAGAAAGGAAAATCCAGAAAGAATATGCGTTCAGTTTGTCTGGGAAATATATTGTGTTTTCTGTCATTCACAGGAACAACTTGCGTCTCCTACAACCAGCGGAAACAGTATCAAAATTAACTGACGCAGACGAATCAATCTTAACAGCGCGATTGGTGTAAATAGAAACATTTAATACTCGCAATCGTATCAATGTCCCAAACTACTTTGGCTCCCGATAGAGGGTAAAGAAAGCAACCGACATGCTATTGGAGGAAGTCGCCATTCCGATGCCGTTGACCTACCATTTTGATGTTGCTGACTGGACCGACTGAATTCAAGGCCATATCAATTTCAACACGAGTTGCCTCCCCTGTGAACACAATGTCAGGAAAATGTATTTTCACATATTTGTCATTTCAAATTATTCATATTCATAAAATACAGATCCGTGAAGATACGGGTAAGAATAGATCTTTAGCATCCAATGCGACTATGCTTGTCGAAAGAGGTGACTAACGGGATCGGGTGGTTAGGCTCGCTGACTTGGTTGATACATGTCATCGTATCCCAACTGCGTAGATCGATGCTCATGCATCCATCTCTGTGCATCAGACCGTGCCATGCTGTTTGAGTTATGTAGACAAATTGGGACTGCAGGCAGAATGGAAAGTCACCTTGTGAACATCGCGTTTTGGGTCAGTTGGCGTTCCGCGTGCAACGGAAGAGTCCATTTCAATTCAACAGGGGACTTATGTGAGTTCTACGTGTGCTCGTCTATGCGCCACTTCGAATAAGATAAATGCACAGAAGCCCACAAGCAAACGTTCCACCCCGGCTGCACGGATTATGCAAAACCGTGGGTCAAGTGTCGGGTCAGGATTTTTCTAAAGTTTGTTTAGCAGTAAAGCAATTTCTTTCCAGATACCTTCAACTTGTATCGCCAAGCAATAGTGAAAACAAACTGCAGTACACGTCCATTTTGCACGTGCAAATTGAGGTCTGGTCTGGTCTGGTCTGGTCAGTCAATTTATTGTCTCAAGTCTTTTCACGGTTATCAACACTTTGAGAAGCGTTCTAAAATGGTGAGTTGAGTGAGTGAGTGAGTGAGTTGGGTTTAACGCCGCTTTTAACATTATTCCAGTTATATCACGGCGGGTCAGCTTACTGTGGGAGGAATTTGCTCCGTTTATTGTCTGGCCTTTCCCGAAGCCTTCGGGCTCGCGTGTGGAGATGGTCATGAATATGCATGAGGGCGTCTGTTTTTAGATACGGACTCCTGTGGTCCACCATGCTGGCACCCTCAGCATCCCAGAACAGGATGCCTTAACCCTTCCAGGTGATATGGCAGTCTTTGCCGTCATTGGTTATGGGGATGTTAAACGCTTCCTTAGTTTTGTTCGTATAGAAGTAATGAACCCAGGTTTCATCAATAGTGACAAATTGTTGCAAGAACCTTTCTCGGTCAGCTGGATTATCACGAGACATATTGTGCCTGGGGCGTTTTTGATGTCAGGAGCTACCGAACCCAACGAGCTGATAGATTCCCGTTAGTCAGGCTCGATGACTTGGTTTGATGCATGTCGTCATGTCCCAATTGTGAAATTCGATGCTCATGATACCAATCACTGGATTGTCTGGTCCGGACTCGGGTTATTTACAGACCGCCGTTATATAGCTGGAATATTGCCGAGAGTGGCGTTAAACAACAAATAAGCAAACAAAATATACCACGGCGAAACGTGAAAAGATCTTAAATAACCTTGACCTTATCTTACCTTCATCAACGCCCGGTCTTATTGTCGCATCATAACAGTCTGGGTCCAGCAGACGATTGAGGACATCACGTTCTGTAATATTGCTATCTGCTCCATGAGCTCGGGGAAGGCTGAGACTCACCAACGCGAAGACAACTAATACAGAAAATCGACACGCCATCTTGACGCAACCCGAGATCTCAAAGATGTGTTCCCAAAGCTCATCTCTCTCAAAGGATTTCCCTCCAACAATGACTGGCCTGAAATGTTAATGCATAATCGTTTATGCAACATAAATCGTTCACCTGTCAAGGCTTAAATTGATTCAATGCGTACTAGCTTAGTGGCAGGACTATGAATTACTTCAACGTGAGATAAATCGATGGGCATTTTCCGGGTGTTAACGTCAATATTCTTTTATCCGTCGATATTCAACCCGGATGATCTTAACCGGATATAACCCACATAACCAAAAAAATGTGTACTCGACCCCTGCAAAGACAAAAATCATTTTTAATTGAGAATTGTACACATGGTGAATTTGTAGATGCAACCAATAACATATGTATTTTCATCACAGGCGTGTTGACTTCCACGGATCTTCAATCAGATAAGGATTGTTTATGTTTCGATGGAACGTATTATTGCTCCAGCATCCAATGATCTAGCTACTTACTCTGTACACACCAATCTCCTTGGTCGGATAGACGGCAGATAATCGCTATTCGGCTTGTCCCGGAATAACACGAGTTGGTCACGAATGAATATCAATAATCCAATAAACCCCGAGCGCGCATGTTATAAATACTTCATTACGTGAACTCTTCCGATCCGCTTCACTAAACGCATCGGTTTACGTATTGCTGCGTTTATTTTCCTTGATATTTTGTATCTGTCAATATTCATGTATGCAACAAACTCGTGGTTTAGATGGACACATACTGGTAATTAAAATGCATTGAATATTTACAATCGATTTATGTCAACAGACAAGGTAGAATTTGTAGAAGTAAAAGCCTATTGTTGAATGAATCCTATACTGAAGGAAAGAATAAAGGCAACGGTTATGAAACTGTTATTTGATATACTTGTATGCCATGATATACGATACCATTTGATGAACTGAAAAACATGTCTATTAAAGGAAGTTTGCATCGATCTATGCAATTTGGATACGATGACATGCATCAACAAAGTCAGCGAGCATGACCACCCGATCCCGTTAGTTGTCTTTTACGGTTGTTGAAGACCTATTCTACTCCGGATCTTCACGGGTCATTAAAGAAAGTAAGTGTTTGGTATGACAAATGTGTGTTTGTTATTTAACACCGCGCTCAACTAAATGACAAACCAGTGATTGATATTATAAGCAACACCCCAACCGTCCGAGTACGACGACACACATTCAACCACAGACCTGACCCATCCATTCATTAAGTCTCACCGTTCAAAGATACATTGTAGGTCCTGGGGACCAATTCTAACCCGGAATTTCTACGAAGTTGCATTATTCAAATCAGCATATACTCATCGTACATCCCAATACATATTCCCTGGAAAACAGGTCCCCGATATGCTTGCTGACTGAAGTTGGTCGGGTGTCCCGTCCTCTTGCCTTTCGTCAAAGTGGTAAACGTCGAAGATCTGCATCACTTTGGGATATCCCTTGAGGGGAATGTCCGAGTGACTTTCCATTCCTTAATCCTTTCCATTCTCTTGCGAGGGATATTCTCCTAACTCATCCATACCTTTACCCTTTGACAAAATATTCTTTTGTGGAAAATATTAGAAAAATAAACCAGAACTCTTTGTAGACTGTATTTATACTGCGCGAGTCGCCCTTGCGTGATGCACGAGGAATACGTTCTCGGCCGCTGTTGCACGTGCACCAAGCTCCGTCGCGAGCCGACATTTACAATGCATGGTACGGCTCTTCATAATTTCGTTGTGTCCTGAACTATAGTAGTTATCAATCGCTTGCACATTGTCAATACATGCTGGCGGGAATGATAGGAAATATAGAGCCCCGAACAAGGATATATATATTACCTGATTTGTTTTTTTCTCGTCAAAGATTGATCTATTTGCTATAAATATAAACATTGTTGTAGGTAACCTGCTCTAACACAGAGTATATATTAGCTTTTAAGCATTATCCAAAATTATGAAAATAATTAATATTTAATTTCGCACCATACCTTCATGTGCCGCCGTAGCTGAGGTTGACAATTACACGTTCTCAAATGAAACGATGCGGGTTCGAACCACGCCTGGCGACACATGTTTTCGGGGGAAAATATATATATATACACTGGTAGATAAATGTAAAACATAGTTCCGCCCATTCCAAGTCGAAATTCATTCAAAGGTTGATTCAAGATAATGTATTGTTGACAAACAACTCTCCATTCCTGAAAAATAATGGAGCGTTCAAACAATAGAATGACGTCACAGACGTGCTGTCATCCCAAATCACGTTGACACATCATGATATAACTGGAATACTGTTAAAAGTGGTGTAAATTCACCAACTGAAATGAATCCGCCATCACTGGATTGTCTGGTCCAGACTCCATTATCGACAGACCGTCGTCATACAGTTGGAATATTGCTGAGTGCGGCGTTAAACAACAAACGACAAGCATGAAATACTCACATCCCCCGCCAATATGACATGTCCGGTTGTGTGCAATGCATAAGCTCCTGTGAACTATGTCCACTGGGCCTTTTGTAAATGGCCTAATTGCAGCACTAAAAAAATATTACTGCTGCTGTTTTGCCATCTGCAGTTTTTGATAGAATTACTGTATTTGTAATGAGTAAGGATGAGACATATGGACGAACGACTTCTTTATTACAATTAGGAGCGATGGTTTGGTGCAGATTCTAACACCGCTATCAAGCAAATGAAGTACAGTGTATGACAAGAATATATACTGGATAGGAGGTGTTTATACAGTTGCGTGGGTTTAAGATCAGTTACACTGTTGTATTTGTAATGAGTTGTGTTATTACTTAAATAAATATTTATAAAACTCCTAAATAGCAAAAGGCACCAGTTCAGTACGTGTCTGGTAAACATGCAAAGTTTTGTAAGAAATTTTTTAACGTTTTTATAGTTACGCTCCGGAAACGAACAGCACCCTTATAGAACTAAAGTCCAACTTGTAGCCATGGAAACGAAAAAACTTTTCTTTTTTTTTTTAAATTCCTAAATAGCAAAAGGCACCAGTTCAGTATGTGCCTAGTAGACATGCAAAGTTTGTAAGAAAGTATTTAATGGTTTTTGAGTTACGCTCCGGAAACGAATACCACCCTTATAGAACCTAAGTACAACTTGTTGCCATGGAAACATAAAAAATAAAAATTTATAATATTCCTAAATAGCAAAAGGCACCAGTTCAGCATGAGTCTGATAGACATGCAAAGTTTCGTAGAGAAATATAAAACGGTTTCTGAGTTATGCTCCGGAAACGATTTCGGGACGCACACACGCACACACGAACACACGGACGGAACCCATTTGTATATCCCCCGCCAACTTCGTTGGGGCGGGGGATAATAAACAAACCAACAAACACTTCTGGGTTTCCTGAGGGCATGGGTTGCCAAGTCGTCTGAGGCGCCGCGATTCGCTGTGCAGAGTTGCGTCCCTTGGGCGAGTGAGAAATATATAATCGTCGGTTCCAATCCTGGTTCGTCCCGATTTTCTATTGTCAGCACCATACCCGTGATCGTGGGTTTCACCGAAATGGCACCTGCAACACTTCGGGCTTTCCTCCCAAAGTAAGCTGACGAGCCGTGATATAATTAGAATACTTTTCAAAGCAGCGTTGAAACCAACTCACTCACTCACTCAATATTCAAATCACAGGCGGATGTAGTTATCGCTAAGAACACGTTGACATCGCATCTATCAAGTAGTTACAAGATGTCGACGGATAATAACGCTGAACACTGCCCCAAACTAATACAGGTGACTGAATAAATATATCGAACGTTTTCATAAATCATGGTCCATTTATGTAAATGAAAGGGATGCAAATATAGGACGTGTATTTAATTTATGTCCCTCACTGTGTCACATACATTTCGCACCGCTCATCTAACAAGCCAGTCAGTGCAAACGGCGTTTAATGCTACTGAAAGGTTTTGTTCGCTGTTCATATGGAAGTAATTTATCGAGCAAATAAAGGTTCATTAAGCACAGAGTGCTATATCTACATTTGATTCGACATACCAAATACAATGTGGCTCAATCTACGTTTATCGCAAACTATTAGTTGGAGCTTATCGACATATAAACTCCTGGACAAGGAAACGCATTGATGATGATGATGATGATGATGATGATGATGATGATGTTGATATACACGTATGTATGGGAAAGACCATCTGAGAACCAAGGGATCGATGCACGTGCATGGTCTACCAGTGAAGATCAGAGGAGAATAGATCTTCAGCAACCCATGTTTGCCATGAAAGACGACCATGCTTGTCGAAAGAGGCGACTAACGGCCGAGGCTCGCTGACTTGGTTGATGCATGTCATCGTATCCCATTTGCGTGCATCCATGTTCATGATGTCAATCATTTTCTGCTTGCCGTAAATGACGACTATGCTTGTCGTAATAAGAGGCTAACAGGATCGGGTGGTCAGGCTCGTTGACTTTGTTGATGCATGTCATCGTATCCTAACCGACCTCAGCGTTCTCAGAATTTGCCACAGCTTGGGCAATCCTTACAAGAAGAAAGGCTATTCATACCAAGGGAGACAATCCGGCGTTTGATTTCCAGCATATGCCCAAAAAATGTCGTGCATGCCTGTATCGGTGCTCTCGGGGCATGGACCAGATACTGACTTTACCTGATAGATTGTATTCCACAAAGTCATTTCTTTACATATCATTTCTGAGTAAGTTTGTGGGTTCCCTTTAAATTTGTTCCTGGTATTAAATAACGAACGCTTATTGATGTTACCATTCTTGTTATCAAAGTAAGCGAGAAATACGTCACAAGTGTTTTAAAATTGCACTAAAGGGGGAACTATTTCAAAGCGTAAGCACGATATCGGAAATGGTAATACATTGATACGAAGCATCTTGTTATGGCATGCGCCCGGGTCGACCCAGAATGGACTTAATTGAACCGGGAAACGAACCAGGGTATATATTCTATGACGAGCAAGCGCACTAACCACCGGCCTACACAATTCGACGTGGATAGGGGCAGCATCTGTAAGTTCATGGTTCATGAAACAAATGTATCGGCCCGTGAAACTTCTTCAGTTCACAGTTAACGCCGTACTGCAGACGTCATCAGTCCCAGGGGAGTACCAAATGTCTTCTATAAAAGGTAGCAATCGACCGTTCATTTACAGCCCTGCCTAATGCAAAAACGAGACTTATGTTATTGTTTCGCAAAATACTATCAGCCAAGGAACGTGTATTGTAACGGTAGTCATAACAGTGGTGTCGTGTGCACAATAGGAATTTCACAGTTTACATCACCTGTTATTATAGGTCTTCCAGGCTTTGGTTATCGTTCGATGGCGTCCTCTAACAAACGACCTATGTTAAATGGCGGCCTCGAATAAGAAACGGTGAACATTTGAATAACATAAGTTTACTCACCTAAAGTCGCCCCTTCTCGTCACGTCTGCCCGGAGAGCAGAAGGTCGGGGTTCGATCCCCGGTCGCGTCATACCAAAATACGTTAAAATACGGTTCTTGTTGTTACCATGCCTGGCGCTCGGCATTAAGGGGCTATAACAAGGACTGCTCGGCTCGGAGTCAGTATACTGTGTCTGAGTGGGGTATTCATGGTAAACTGCGCGGCATGGTATCTCAGTGAGTTAGCAATATAAAATCATCATACGTCCTGACTCGGAAAAGCAACCACACACACACACTAACGGAGAAACATTACCAAGTTGACATGGATTCGAACCCACGATCATACGTGTTTCGCAACTCTGCAAAGCGAATAGTGGCGGTCGGCTAGCCTGGTGGTTAAAGCGTTCGCTCGTCACGCCGAAGACCCGGGTTCGATTCCCGACATGGGTACAATGTGTGAAGCCCATTTCTGGTGTCCCCCGCCGTGATATTGCTGGAATATTGCTAAAGGCGGCGTAAAACCGTACTCACTCACTCACTCACTGCAAAGCGAATAGCGGCGCCTTACAGAAGCAGGGCCCAACTACATCCAAGTGGACATTTTTAAATACTCACGTCATCGTTGTTCAGCTTGTAGTTTATTCCATGGAGGAGTTTCGCCTCTCCTATCACCGACGAAGGCTCAGAACATGACCTGTCTTTCCTGTCAGAACCAGCAGTGTGATCCGTCGGTCTAGTAGTGAAACTCGCTAGAGACATGCAGGTCTGTGTCAACAATGGGATGGTTTTCGATCCACTCTTAATCGTGTCTGATCTAACTGTGTACTGGGTTGGCAGTTAGCAAACATGACTGTTTATATACGCAAAAAGACTGATTGATTTTGGTTGTTAGCTGTGTAACTTCCCACCCGTTTGCTTGACATGAGACTCATTGATCAAAACTTTGCAATATTGCGTAATTTAGGGGTTGAGGGAGTAGTGTTGCTTTTCAAAACTCTACAATGACGGTTAAAGGTTTATAACCTTAAGATGTCAAAACATGAAAAGAAAACCCACAAATTAATTGCAGGTATTGTTTCCATGACAACTAATCTACAGTAGATTATGTGTAATCCGACACCGCTCTGGACGGGGGAAATGTCGGATAAGACAGATGTCGGATTAGACGGTTTCATGGATGAATGCGACCGCAGTTCATTAAACTTGTAAATTTAAACTTGATCATATACATTGCAAAAAGACATTACAAAACGAAATGAATACGTATAGCAGGACTTTATTAATCACATACATTGTAACAGATATGTATCAATAAACAAACAACAGTTCCGTTAGGGAGGAATTATCATATATAGTTGCTTGGGGTCTCCATCTAAGCTTCTTCCTCCGACACAAGCAAGGACTAGAGCAAACGGGACTTCTTTGTAGTGGAGAATTTCTTGATAGCAGCCATGTTCTGCAGCACTTATGAAAAGTTCTTGTCAGGCACTGATTATTCCGAATCATCATCATCATCATCATCATCATCATCATCATCATCGGATGTCTCAGCTGAAGATTCAGGTTCAGCTCCAGTGCTCCAATGACCAGGGTGCCGATGTACACATCAACCTTAGCACAACGACACCCAATCAGATTCCCAATGTGTGTTCTAAGCTGGGATGACGTCATCCAGGTGATGATGAATTCTTCTTCCGGTTGTGGGTGCTGATGTGACAGTGGAACGTCATCGTCATCCTCAGAAAGGGACGCCGTCACTGGTTGGGAACCCACACTCACGGAGGCATTTCTGTTTGGAATCTTTTGTTGTTTCTAGTCAGGCAGCAAGACTTCAACTTCTTTATTTCCATAATACACCACGCAGTAAGACATGGAATATCCCAATACAGTAAACTACGGTTATAACGAACTCAAAGGGACCACTAATTTTAGTTTATTGTAACCGTAGTTCGTTATAAACATATATACGCCATATATACAGCAAATGGCTTGGACCAAAAAACAGTTCGTTATATCCGCCAGTTCGTTATAAGCGTGTTCGTTATAAACGTAGTTTACTGTATGTGTATAGTGTATGAGTAGGCAGTAAATGTACATCGGAAGGGTAAATAAAAAAATTGTATTAATTTACATAGCTACTTTAATGAAGATATCTTTGTACTTAAGAATAACTGCTGTAATTTATAATAATTTAATTTAGGTATTACATAATCATAACTGTTAAGAAAGTAAGGACATTCAAGTATGTAGTGGAATGCATCGCCAACTGTTAGTTGGCACAATGTACAGACTGTCAGTATATGCACTATTTAACCAGCCTCCTCTTTCCACTGGTAATGAGTGATTACAAGTACGACATATTAATAGTAAATTAGAAGGTTGACATAAATCATTTACCAGTGTGTGTGTGTGTGTGTGTGTGTGTGTGTGTGTGTGTGTGTGTGTGTGCGCGCGCGCGCTCCAATTTCTGGTTTTAAACATGGATACAGAAAACGTACAACTTTATGTATAACAACTTGTGGTTTAATGCATATAGCGACGTTTCACTATAGATTCTTACACCGTTATCAAGCTGGAGTGATAACAACCAAGTGATGAGAGGTATATGTGCATGACATGTTGTGATAAACAGCAGATTAACATAGACAACAACCAAGTGATGAGAGGTATATGTGCATGACATGTTGTGATAAACAGCAGATTAACATAGACAACAACCAAGTGATGAGAGGTATATGTGCATGACATGTTGTGATAAACAGCAGATTAACATAGACAACAACCAAGTGATGAGAGGTATATGTGCATGACATGTTGTGATAAACAGCAGATTAACATAGACAACAACCAAGTGATGAGAGGTATATGTGCATGACATGTTGTGATAAACAGCAGATTAACATAGACAACAACCAAGTGATGAGAGGTATATGTGCATGACATGTTGTGATAAACAGCAGATTAACATAGACAACAACCGTGTGATGAGAGGTATATGTGCATGTCATGTTGTGATAAACGGCAGATTAACATAGACAACAACCGAGTGATGAGAGGTATATGTGCATGTCATGTTGTGATAAACGGCAGATTAATATAGACAACATGTAATAGAAAATAGATATATAAAAACAAAAAACGGGTGGTCAAACTCGCTGACTTGATTGATGGATGTCATCGTATCCCAATTACTTGGATCGATGCTCATGATGTCAATCACTGGGTTGTCTGGATCCGATTCGATTGTTTACAGACAGCCGAATATTGAATAGTCCTGTGTGCGGCGTTAAAAAACAAACAAACAAATAAACTTGTATCGATTATCAATCGGTTTGAGCACTTTTTACGTGATATAGCTGAAATTCGTAATCAAACTGACTGTTGGTTGGTTGGGCATATTTCACTATTTGCTATGACTCTAGTTTCGAATCCTGGTTTGCCTCGATTATGTTTCTAGATTTGTAAGCACCCCACAGGTTCTCGTGGGTTTCGCCAAAGTGAAACCTGCGTCACATTAAGCAGACACGCAGTGATATAACTGGAATACTGTTAAAAGCAGAGGTAAACCCAATTTCACTCACTCACTTATGTATAGACTAAATCAATGAAGCGGTAAATGTATGTCGGTGTACGACAGACATCCTCAACTGCAAATACAATGAACATTTCTGGAAGAATGGATACGATAATTGTTTACTCCAGTTGGGAATTCATCAAGTATCTTGCATTTGATCTAGGTAAAAACATACCTGGCTTGCGAAAAAAAATAGGAATATTTCTGGGGTCAGCCGACTGCTTTGCCATAAATATATGTTCATCAATTTCTGTTCTCTGTTTGTTATGAATCAACCATATTACATTTTATATCGTTGAAAATACTATATCCTCTAGTCATCGCGAAAAATAATTACAAATGTAAAGAGATTGACTGCATGAGGATGCCAAAAGTTTAATTTAGATTTATATATCCATTAATGACGACACCTTGCTAATGGTAGGATTATGTTGACCATTTTCCATTTGGCGTAACTTAAAAAGGCCACATCCTCAAGTATGTGGGGAAATTACCATCAAAACTATTATCGCTTCTACGAGGAAGGGGATGGAAATAGTGATGGTCGCATTCTTTTACTATTTGCTTTTTACGCATGCAGTAAGACTCGGTTTGTTTCTCCTGGTCGACCTGGTTTATCCCATCGCATTAGGCATCGATGTAAGGCACACATCCTCTAGAATGCAGGTGCATTATGTACATAGCTAAACACTATTTCTGTGAGGAGCTCGAAGGGAGGAGAGAAAATGTTGTCCGCGTTTTTCCATTTGCGATAATCAAACGCAAACGTTCAACGATGTTTCTACTTTGTTTTAGAAACGGAGTCGTGTTTATCTGGTGGCCTGGTAGCGCCCGCATCTACCAGAATCTGGTCTCCTGACTGACGCAGCTGCGCATCCATGACGGATCTCCCGAGCCACAACGTCAGCCCCTCCCCCACGGGTGTTACAACACCAAACCGGAGTTGAATGCGGAGATCTGGCAGCTGTGATTGGATGATATTAAAATATTTTATGACTGCTTCCCTAACTCCACTCTCTGGATGAACAGTCCAGGAAACAGCAGCAAGCCTGTACGAGCAAAGACTCAACCTGTGCTTTATTTCGGTTAAAAAGAACAAACTGCATTACTATTACAAATAATTTTCTTCAGACACTCAAGGTGGGACTGACCCATGCTGCTGTATCCTAGTCGTTGTCAGATCCAAGGAAGGGATGCCACGTTGAAGACATATTGTTTGTTTTAATTCCGCTTAATCCAAGCATACAAACCCATGTGAAATAGCATATAACAACGTTGATGATTTCTGTTTTGGCAGAAGGGAATTTTGGGTATGGCCGCCTGTCACAATCGTAAACAGAGAATAAGTGATCTGAAGACGTTTGGTGAGAAATCCGAAGGGTCCCGGCAGAGAATGCTGGAGAAGAAGGTCCGGACTCAGCTGGTTAAACAAACTCAGAAGGAGCAGACCCACAAAGTCCATTATGAGCGCCTGTTGAAAGAGGAGAGTGAGCTCTTGAACAGACTGAAAGAGGTAACTGGTTGCTTGCGGAGCCTTTCCTTTAGCATGCTGGCTAACAGCGGATCCCATCTTTAACAGACACACGTACATGTACACTGTCACACGAAACACACTCACTCATCTAACTCTTTCTCTCTCTCACGCTCTTGTCTTCATCTGTTTCATGCATGTTTCTTATCAACCCCACTTTTGATTTTTTGAGTTGGTTTGTCTACTCCTTCTTCTTTCTGGGGCGGTCGGGTAGCCTAGTGGTTAAAGCGTTCGCTCGTCACGCCGAAGACCCGGGTTCGATTCCCGACAAGGGTACAATGTGTGAAGCCCATTTCTGGTGTTCCCCGCCGTGATATTGCTGGAATATTGCTAAAAGCGGCGTAAAACCAAACTCACTCACTCACTCCTTCTTCTTTCTTTATTCCCTGTGTTGTTTGTCCCCACTCTCATCCCACCCAGACCTCTGATCATGCACGCCAAGAAGCGTGTGACCTGCACAAGAGTGGAAGAGTGGAAGCAAGGGGATTAAAAGAATGTACAGGACACAGTAGAGCACCCCCGTGTCTGTATCTGTCAATGCCACAGTCGTCAGACGAGCACGTCTTGACAACAAAGACTCTGAGACTGGAAACTCCAACTGACTCTTGTGTAGGTCACATGCTACTTGGCGTGTATGATCAGAGGTCTGGGTGGGATGAGTGTGGGGACAAACAACATAGGGAATAAAGAAAGAAGAAGGAGTAGACAAACCAACTCAAAAAATCAAAAGTGGGGTTGATAAAAAACATGCATGACACAGATGAAGACAGAGAGAGAAAGAGTTGGATGAGTGAGTGGGTGTGACACTGTACATGTATGTGTGGCTGTAAAAGACAGGATTCGCTGTTTCTATTCTCTGTTTACAATTGTGACAGGTGGCCATGCCCAAAATTCCCTTCTGCCAAAACAGAAATCATCAACGTTGTTACATGCTATTTCACATGGACGTGTATGCTTGGATTAAGCGGAATTAATACAACAACAAACAATATGAAGAGAGTTTCAGTCTGTAGGCAACACACCTCCTCCACATCCTGGAGATATTTCAGGCGCACCATGTGCCTCTCGGTCAGGGATTGGAGTTCCTGGCTTAGGGCCTTGTGCTCAGACACTCCTCGTCTGTTCTTAATAGACGCCAGTCTGAAAAAAGAAACATCAGTACCAATGTTCACAATACACGGTCTACGAATCATTCACTCCAAAACTCATACTGCTAGTCAGATAGTACATGAATAGAAGGAAACAATGCATACCTTTCGATAAATTGAATGGGTCCGTCCTGGGCAATCAGATCACGTGACAAGATTTGCGCATGCCTAGCCTCGCGTCCAGTGGACTTCAGGTAACGGTCAAGAAAGTGACGCAATTCACAACTCTCAAAACAGACTGAAACGGAAAACACAAGAGTTTGAGGCAAATGTGCAATGAAGTTTAAAGATGTCAGCGAACAATTATATCAAAGTCGAACATAATTTAAAACATTCATTCAAGAGTATGTGGAGCGCTCTATATAAAACGTCGGGCACTTACAGTCTTGACTGACACAATCCAACCTGGTTCGGACATCGCCACACCAACCAGCCGAGTAGCTTCTCGCCGTGAACTTGGGGGATGTCAGAACCGGATTTCATCAAGTCAATTCAAACCCGAGAAGGGTTGAGTCTGCAAACAATCCATGTAATCTGGCATGAATAGAGTAAAATCGGGACGAGCAGTTGGCACACTACAGTCAACAAAGATTTGCAATCAGTAGAATATTAGTTACTAGACACAGAACAGATATTTATTCATGAAAAAGACTTGGGCTTCTGCCCCTCGTTTAATAGATACAGCAAAAAATCAAAAATATATATTGATAATGGAGGTAGGACACGATTTCATATTTAGAAGTTCAAAAACGATAAAACAGAAATATGCAAACAATAAATAGGTACGGAAAGACGGGCAGAGACACGGACGAACAGACGGGACAGAGCATAGGGGGTCAAGTGAGTGAGTGAGTTGCGTTTTACGCCGCTTTTAACAGTATTCCAGTTATATCGCGGCGCGTCAGCTTAATGTGGGAAGAGAGCCCGAAGTGATGCAGGTCTCAGACGTTTTCCACTTCGGTGAAACCCACGAGCACGGGTATGGTGCTGACAAACCTAGAAACATAATCGGGGCGAACCGGGATTTGAACCCACAATCATAGGTTTCTGGCGTGCTAAAGGGACGCAACTCTGCACAGCGAATCGCGGCGCCTTAGACGACTGGGCCACCCGTGCCCCCTAGGGGCGTCAAGACGAAACAGACGGACAAATATGCGTGTATGGTGCCAGGCGCCCAGACAGACTTGAAAGAAGTCAGTTCCCTCTCCACACAATATACGGCGACACGGGCTACAGGGAACCCTCATGGTGCCTGGACGTCAGTCAGCCTGCAAACCGCTGTGCCGCACTGTGCTGACGTCGCGGTTACAAAAACTTATACATTGTATAAAAAGTGTTGCAACGTCTTTATTTCTTCACACAGTGTAACCAAATTGTATAACATGCAACTCGAGTTGATTGTCTTTCCAACAGTATCTAAAGTCACCGAATCCAAAAGATCTATGCACTTCCCAGCCATCGATAAAAGCGCTGGTATTATAAGTTTCCTACTTTTCCACATTATTCGTAATATGGACGCATCCGAATATGGCAAGCAAAGTCAAGTAAGCGCCCTCGTTTGAAATCTAAATGACCAATAATTCATATCATTGGCAAGTACATGTCCTAACAGTGATAGACATATTATGATATTTATGTTGAAATACACATTCACTGAGAATTCTCTGTGAGTTTTATTTACCGATTAAAAAACCCGATGAAATTGTGCGTGTTTTTGACGCCAAAACAAAATTGAAGGAAGTGGTCCTGATTAATTCATACGCAGACTGTTTCAAAGATTATGTCATAAAACGAATGACAGTTTGTAATGTATATCTTGAAGAAATCCCGATTACGTCCATGTATGACCGTCCTCTTTTATTAGTGATAAAAACAACTTCGGGGTAATTGACATCGTACATTTTCAAAGGACAAAATGTGAAAGATCGCTAAACAGCCCTAACAATACTCAAATTGACTTCTCTCAGTATTGGGCATCATTATTATTTCTTAATAATTAACAAGATTATACTAACGTAATACCCCCAAAGAGTAAGTACATGTAGATTCAATCAAAATTGTTGAAACGTTTTCATGGGCAGCAAATCTAATCAACAAACCTATTTTCGATCACTCGCAACTCGGGCGCCATATTGTTTCACTGTGACCACTAGAAAACATACATCCTCCTATCAGCTCGTATTTCGCACTTGGCTGCCTAACTTAGACCTTTGCCCAAAATATACTTGTATGGCCAGTCCATGAAATACCACTTTACACCTAGCTAGGTATGTACATGTACATGTACATTTAAGGACCACGTAATAGTTTACTTCCACTAGTTTCCCATTCCATCCCATTCTACTAAAGGAAAAGTTTGAAATAGATAATGATCGTAGGTCAATGAAAGTAATGGAATTATTTGTCATAAAAGGAAAAATATATTCTTGGTATTGAACTTCAAAAATTTAACCAGCAAAATCTTTAATAAAAATGGTTTATTATGTCTTTCCTTTTTTCTTAATTTTGGCCTAGCTAAACTACAGCTTGAAGGGAAGATATACAAATTAAAATGCTGAAAAAAACCCACAAGAATGCATTGATTTTGCTCTTAGACAAATATTTATTTAAAAATGTTTTATTTCATACTTAGGATACAAAACAAAGTAGAATCTTATTACTACAATATGTCACTGGTCGAAGTATTTGGTAATTTAGATAATGCAGAGTGAATGTGTCGGTACCAAATAACTATATAAAACATCAAAACGAAATCACATTTACACTGAAAACGTTTTGTCTTTCAGAAATTGATTATCTATATATTGTGAGTAGATCTAATTACTTTTACTGTTTATGTTATAAATTGAACCATTCGAGATTCCAATAGATAAGGCTGAAGTATTAAAAATCTAGGTTGTTTAATATTGGATCCATTTTGACAGCTTTCTCACTGTACTCAACTAAATGCATATTATTATTTTTTGAATATCAAGCCTTCAAACAGATATGAAAAGCCCATGTTAACATACCAAAATTAGAAAAACCGCGCCAAATAGTCTAACACTGTTAGTCAAATGATTAGGGGTCTCATTCACTCGTCGGTCGCCGTAGACATTTTCCAATCGTGATGTACTAGATATGCTTTCTAGTTCAATCAAAGAATATTGTTATTTGGAAAATGAAACCACGTGTATCCATTATACTACCACAACATTAGATCAGCTGTTTCATGTGACGTCATCGACGTCACAATACGCGAGGTCAAATCACGCGCACCTGTCCAGACGACAAATTCACAGCGGCGGGAAATTACCGACCGTCTATTAGCCTATTTGAATAAAATTGCAGATTGTAACGAAATAAAATTAATTTTATTCAATGCTGACATTTCAGATGACATACCAAATAAGAGTTGAAGACGTGCAATAGATTATCATACGTTAATCGAGAGCACAGTGTACATAAATAATTTGTAAATCTGATATTATTTTTTTATCTAATATCCATAGCAGAATGTTTAAAAACGAGCTATAATATTTTCCATTTTCTGAAGAGATTAAGTAATGTGTATTTGATGATATATATGCATACACAATTGGTTATCAATTATCTTCTACAATCACAGCGTGTACCATGTACATTAGACTCATGGAAAATAGTATCTCAGCAAACCAATCACAGCGCCATTATCACAGTTTCAATGAAAGGAAAAACAAATCCAAATCGAACTTAACAGCACAGCGTATCCATAAGCGGTTAATCCAAATACAAAAAGGTATTGATGTCATCATTGTAGAAGTTATGTTGATGTTTTCAGTAGTTGCACTATGTTTGTATCGCGTGTACCATCGACAGAAACGGGGGCCGAGCTACCACATGTGGAACCGACCTTGACACAATTTGTTTACAATATGGCGTCGACTCACGTTAGATGTCGTGGCCACACTTTTGAAATCTCCATTTGCGAGAAAATGTGAAACAGTTAGGGCAAGTCATTCACACGGTCAGGTAGTTTAAGCAATCACACGTGACTCTTAGTCATTTCATATAAAAAAAAGTAACAGTTATTTGTCTGAACGGGCGAGTATGTAGGACAACCGGTAAACAAGAAATCGCGGCACAGATATGATGCGAACGTGCCCTGTCGAGCACTTCGGGCTTGGCCATTCAATGTTTAGGTTTTGATCATGAACCTCCTGCCCATAAATATACATTATACCAACTTAATATTAACGATTATAGCTATCTTTCCATATCTGTGATTTGAATATTTTCTGTAAATCAGCATCATAAACAAAAAGACAATCTGCACTGTCGGTTGGTATGTAGCCTAGCGCCGTGCTAAATCGCCATGACACACAGTCGATAAACATGTGCAATACTTGAACAAAAAACTTCCGTAGCCGACAAAACGTTAGTACTCTTACGCCAATAACTGTACAGTGGGGACTAGTAAATCTTTCTGACCAGGCCGATCACATTTCTTTTTCAAATTGTCTGTCTGATATAATAATAGTTACGTGTATGTGACATGGGTGCATACTAAAAAAATGCCTTCATTCGCATGAAGTTCAACATGGCAGAAAAAGATCGAGAGGCGGGAATGATTAGGGCGATGATGGTTATGGTCTTGTTGTATCTGTGCTTTTTCTCAAGTTAAAATGAGTGAGTATGGTTTTTACCCCGCTTTTAACAATATTCCAGCAATATCACGGCGGGAACACAAGAAATGGGCTTCACACATTGTACCCATGTCCGAACTCGAACCCGGGTCTTCGGCGTGACGAGCAAACGCTTTAACCAGTAGACTACCCGACCACCCATATCAATTTAAAGCAGGTGAATCTGTGACCCATGATATTTGCATTGTCTGGTATAGAATAGCTACATTAAATCATCACCACAGTTGTACTATGGTTCTGATCAATTTGTTGATTGAACCTTTAAAGGAATAGCTGCATTAAGAGCTCACTTCTCACAGATTGCGTGAACACGTACAGTCCGAAAAAGTACGAAAATGTTCTTGCCGA